>NW_028301603.1:25000000-27500000 GCF_987345545.1 Pholcus phalangioides | reverse complement strand
GTTATAGGAGTGTGAGTGCGTGTATGTGTAAAAAGAAAGATGGACAAAATTGGCTAGATAAATTTTTGCCAGGTAAGGAAAGTCCAAAAACTATGCCGCCACACACCAACGGATCAAACAGAAGCCGCAAATGGGATTGGCTGAAAAAGAATGGTAATTGGATTATACATGCAAAAAATTGCGAGTTCCAAAGTGGTCCAATCATCAAATTTTATAATCACACCAGCTCAAAATATCTGTCTCCGCCGGGGGAGAAAAAGGTGTTTTTTTTTTTAAATTTTCATATAAATGCGAATATATGCGGGTAAATGCGAGTATAATATGAATGAATGTGTGAGTAAGATACGGATAAAATGCAATTATATAGATATATACAAAAGTTCAACTATCTCAGATTTTCCCACCTAAGGTGGAAAATCTTCTTCGGTCTACGAAACATCTTTCTTCTAGCCGAAGTCCTGGGAACTGCTGCCACACTATAGTTCACTATGTCTCTGATATGTTGGAACTTAAAGTTGGAACTAAAGTTATAAACAGGTCTTAGAGGGTGTTCACCAATGGAAAGCCGCCTGTAAGGTGGGATTTTTGTCCGACTTGCGAACCAGGCAAATTGGCATTTCTCCTGATTAAGAACAAGGTCGTTCACTTCACACCAATCCAAAATTTCGTCAGCTGTTTCTTGCAGGTTGTTAACAGCCTGTGTAGCTTTTCTGGCGTTGCAGAGCACCACGGCGTCGTCCGCAAAAAGGGCGAGAATACCCACCTGAGGGACAGGAAAGGAGTTAATATAAATCCGAAAAAGCTGGGGACCAAGGACACTGCCCTGGGGGACTGAAGCTGTTATATTTTTCATTGAAGATGTCTTCTCACCAATTCTTACCTGAAATGATCTTCCCGTAAGGTAATGGTAGAAAAAAAGTATGTAATGTGGGGGAAAGCCATAATCCATCATTTTATTGAGAAGGGTCGGGTGATCACACCGATCAAAAGCTTTGCTGATGTCAAGGAAAGCGGCCGCAACAAATTCATAATTGTTAGAAGCAGTAGTTATGAAATCAGTCACACGCACGAGTTGCGTGACGCAAGAGTGTTCGTGTCCAAAGCCATGCTGTTCGGGCCGAATGATGCTATTGGTCAGGAAATTCTCAAGCCGAGATGCTATGATTCTTTCAAAGATTTTGCTCGTATTCGAAAGTAAACTTATAGGTCGGAACGAAGTAGGAAGCATAGGGTCAGAGCCCGATTTGGGCCAATTCACGCTGCACAGAAAAGTTATTTTTCATAGGAGCAGGTGTTCCGCGACATGACGTCCACTCACCAATAGGAAAAGCGGTACGACTGTTTTTCCTACGGGGAGCACCGGGCTTCACGCCAGGGGTTTACGTCGAACCAAAGGCAAAGATACCCTAGGGAGGGGCACGATTATGATGATGTCAATTCATATATACGGATATATAAATAGATCAGTCAACTCCACCTTTGACGCTGGGAGGAATCCCCCCCCCCCCATCACTGCTCATGCGTCGGGTGTGATTGGCCGACTATTTCTGGGTGGGGGGGGGGGTCAGTCATTCTGTTGTTCCCCTTGTTGCGCTTTCGTTCAATCCCTTTCTATCCCCCTCTTTTATTGTGCAAAACGGCAAAAGTACGTGGATGCAGACGACAGAACAGATGATGCGTCACGCTAGGAAGCCAGGCGTTAAACTGGGCTTTCTTAGGAGCAGGTTTCTTGTGCCATGCGCAACTTGATTTGCCCAGCGCGACAGGCCGTCCACTCACCAATAAGAAAAGCAGCATGACTGTTTTCCTTCAGAGCGCAATACGCCTCACGACAGCGCATTACGTCGGCGTTATTGGCCGACTGCTTCTGGAGCAGTCAAATGCATCGTGCGCCGCGCGTTTTGCCGATACTCTTTTGTGTTCACTCTTTTGTGTTTTCTTTCCCTTCCCTTCAAACCCTTAGAGGATGTTCAAACCGGAGCATGAAAACGACAGAGTAGCTGATGCTATGCCATATACTCTAATATAGCCACCTTGATCTGATGCGCCACGCTAGGAAAACACAAACGCGTAGCGTGATTATGCAACACGTCTTTGCCGGCGCGAAATGATCCAGTTCGGTTCATGCGGCGCAAAAATCCTACAAGGAAAACCCGGCTTGACTGTCAGTCTTTTGAACCGAACCGTTTAGGGGCCGTTCAAGTTTTACGTAAGCAATTTTTTAGCCATTTTTGACCCCCCCCCCTTGTCAGCAAAATTTCGTCATCAGCTCTGCCCCTCTGAATCCAACTCATATTTTCATAAAGGGTGATTGATGACGTAAGCATTATCCAACCCCCCCCCCACCCCCCGGTCATCGAAAGTCAGCAAATCGGAAACCTCCCTCTTCCACCCCCATCGATGACGACGTAATACTTGAACGGCCCCTTAGGTATTTCCGGATTAGAACAGCTAAGAAACAACCGTCTCTACGTAGCCGAAAGCTGGTGTGCTAATCGGTCAACTTGACAAAACGTGGCGTAAGTAAAAATTTAATTTTAATCCTGAATCCGTAGTGAAGTCATCAGTACCAAGTCGTTACAAAGGCCCTGATCGTGTCTTCTGATTTTGTTGTTGAGCCATTTTCGCCGTCTCCCTAACCTTATTATTGTCGCCCATTGTTTGTTGTTCGTCTTGACCGGCAGAATTGCGAGTTTCGTTTGACGTTTGCTGGTTGACATCCGATTCGAAGTAAGTGCGGAATTTGAATGTATTGCCCGTTATTCGTCGCTGAATATAACTGCCGCGTTTTATGGAATATAATTTCTCCTCATTGTCATCGTCTCCCTATCGTTCCACGTTCTCCTAAACCTCACCCACGTTGTTTCTTGATTATTAACACATTTCACTAACGTTGCATTAGCGTATGCGAAATATAAACCGTTACTTCGAGGTTGTCACAGTTGCGTATGTTGCTCGTTAATACAATTGCGTCGTTGATTGACCGGTTGTCACAATGTACCGTCTGTGATTGCGGTCATTGGAGTCTACGTTAAAGCTGCGACGATATGCATATGATTGAATATTTTTTGGTGGAAATTCGGAAGAATTTGAGCTTTATTAGGTGTGACATAATTCACAATCGAACAAGGGTAATGATTTTAGATGCTGTTAACTATGGAGAAGTCTGCTGGTCACAATCGGGAGTCGAAGCTTTCTTGCAATTCGTAGAAGCGCGCTCATTGTTACGCTACGGGCAGGGTTGGTAAAAAGAATTTTTAGTTGAAACCTGTTTTTTGGTGGAAAATTGATCTAATGTATTAAGCAATTTAATTGCAAAGCTAACTTTTGCAGCTAAATTGTTTAAGGTATCCGACTACCTTTCTTGTCACTTTTCTTTAAAATTATTCTGAGTGAACTGTGACAAATTTTGGTCTGTCTTATATTTTCTTTGAAAAATACGTTTTTGTCAAATTTTAGACAAAATTCTTGTGATATTCGTTAACACGATTGCAAAAAATGTTATTAAAGAAATGCCTTGTGATTTTCACAGTGTATTTTTAGCTAGTAATGTTGCAGGTTATGAACCAAAATTTAAAGGATTGCATGATATGTTCATAAGTTACACCAAAATATGTTTAAGTGCGTGTGAATTTTTTGAAATTTCATCCTACACTTTGTCTATAAAACACTAATTCAAAAAATATATGTGATAGACTTTAGATTTTCGTTCATAACCTCAACAATATATAGCAAAGTATCACATTAAATTATTATATAATCGTCCTGATGGCCGGACGAAGAGTCGCCAAGGCCGTCAGACACTACGGATGCCGGAAAAAAAACATCAGCGTGCAAACCATAATAGAATCCACCAAGCATAAAAATCGAAAAAAATATCAGTAAAAAAACTACAGCTGGCCTATTTTTTTAATAATAAAAAGAGCGGGCCATAAGGAATTCCGGGCATAAATATTCTATGTATTAAAACTAAAACCTGACCCGGATCTTTTTTTTAACCCTCTGGCTGCTCATCCCGCGATTTCCACGGGCAACTCAAATGTAGCAAAATCTGCTCATCCCGCGATTTCCGCGGGCATGTGTTTTTCTTCCTTTATTGAGGAGCGCATCCCGTTTTTTCCCCGCTTAACCACTGAAATAAATTATATACAGTATTAGACGTTTCATTTATGTTTTAGCCAACAGATATCGTTAGTTGTCCACTAAATTGCGGCATTTGAAGGCACGTGGTATTACCGCTCAAACTTCACTTTTTGAGTGAAAAAAATTAGACAATTTTTGAAGCAATTTCGGTCCAAAAATTGAGCAGTCAGAGGGTTAATAAACGGATCCGGGCATGTTGAATAAATAAATATTCTATGCAGTAAAACTAAAATCGGGACCCTTTTTTTTAATAAATGGATCCGGACATGAAAAATTCTGTAGGTTCATTTTAAATAATAAAACGGAAGGCATGGCAATGGATGAATAACTAATAAATACAATGAAATAATAAAACTGTATAATAAATCCGTAATGACGTAAGCTACAGCAGGGAGGAATAATAATCAAAGAAATAGAGATGCGCTGGAAATGGAACAACGGCTGCTTAGAATTTTTGAATCACACCAGAAAGGTGTTAAAAAATACGGCAACCCAGAGAAGCATTATGATGGTCTTGGCGACTTATTGCAAGGAAGAAGTCACCAAAGTCGTGGCGGACCATACTGCATTTGTTCCAAAAGGGGGGGGGGGGAGATTATACTATAGCTATTCCAGAAATTTTATGGTTGTAAAAAGAGGACGAGAGAAGAAACGAACTTCAAGAAACAAAGAAAACTTTTTTTTATTAATGTAGCCCAAGGAAAACAATTGAGTTTTGTTGGTACAATCTGTTATGTTTTGTAATTGTCCTTGATTATTGATTCAAATGAGTTTTATTAATTTTTAATTTTTTGTTTCTCCCTTTGGAATAGATTCTCAGCAAAAAATTTAAATATGGCAACTCCAGTAAGTTCATTTTATTAATGTATATGTTTATATTGTAGTGAGATACTCTTCCATTATAACTATACCACTTAGCACCTCTCTGTCATGGTGAATTTTTTTCAAATTTAGGCCTCCTGTTTATTTTTAAATGTTTTCTTAAGTGTTCATAATATTTTTTTTGCAGGGGAAAAACTTGCCAAAATGAACCAATTTAGTGTCAAAAATTCATGCTATGCTAATAACAGAAGAGTATCTATAGCAGGGATGCAAGGCTGCACTGAAACTGTTAACTTGCTACAAGTTGCATTGAATCCCTGCTCATTTGTGCCAATTCCAGTTTGTGGTATGGGTCGTTTTGAAAGCGCTAGCAAGTTTTCTGATTCTAACAATGAGTGCAGATCCGGAAGGGTGCAATTGCCCATTCTAAAAGCTGAATAATATGGGGGGAAATCTGCCTTGTCCATGAAATATGTGACAATTCAATGAACCTATGCAAAACAGTTCGTCCATCCCAACACATTACCCTGAATCCATGGCTGTCTGACAGTCGGTGAGGGTCAGAGTGTGAAAATCAATGCTTCTGAAAATTTTCTTAGTGTATGTACCATGTACTGGGTACACCTCCTGCACGTACATGGTGTGCTGACTGTTGGAATTGCAAAAATCTGCTTGCACTATGTATATGTTTGCAATATGATTTTTTCCGTTTTGAAAATATACTAGTTCATTATTAGCCAAAATTTGTCATTCTTATTACATTTTCCAACGTTAGGTACATTCTGATGGCATATCTATAGGTGGTATAAGCTGGTACAGGTGGTTTTTTTTCAAAAACCTCATAAAAGTGGCTTGAATATATATATATATACTGAATTCCAACTGTCTCTTGAACTCCTGAAAAATTTGCAAATTTCCTGAATTTTTACTGTAATTAAAAAAATTCTCAATTCCCTATGAAAAAGTCTAAGAAAAGGTCAATTCCCTATGGTTTTTTTTCCCAAAATGGCATCACATGCATAACGTTAGTTGTGATATTTTTTTTCAATATTTTTAGTACACCAATGGTCAAGCACCCTCAGTTTTACCTTCTAGAGGTCATTTACTTGTAATTTTATTGTCCTGGCCATCTTGTTAAATTGCTGTGATGGTAACTTATATGCATGATACCCTGAACAGTTTTACATGTGGTCTGAAATTCCTACTAATGAAGACATAGGAACTCAGTTCGACAACCATGAGCATATTGTGGGTCACATTTTGAAAGTCACAGTTTCAGGATAGTTTTGATAACCAGCATTCATGCTATCAGTGGCTATTTCACCAAATGGTGGCAAAATGTTGCGTTTGTAGAGATATCACTGAGCGTGAAGCAGTTAAACAGAGCGCCAGACCCATTTTTTAATAAATGGTCTACATCTCCATCATTGTGACCACTATTGGCGTGGTCGATTAAAGGGCTTTGGGTATAACATTTTTTTTTTTTTAGTATTGAAATACTACAGTTTTGCAGTTCCCCAGGAAAAGCTTATTTAGATTTATAACAACACTATTTTCTTACGCACTCTGCCATCACACGCAGGATCCATGTTTGGCAAACTCACTGTATCATCAATTTTTTTTTTTTTTTTAAATCTTTTGTATTTTCTATCCAACTTCCCTTCTTATATCATTGGTTTTGCACTTTTCTTCATCCCTCTCTTCTATATCATGATAGTTCTGATATTTTTTCTTTTCATTTTACCTTTTGCCTTCAAATCATTTTTTTTTCCCCTCATGAATTCTAGCATGAAAATTATACAAATCATCTGTAATTTTATCCAAAATTACCAAATTATATATTCTCAAAAATACTAACATTGATTATGTGGCTAAATGCGGTTATATAACATCTTTAATCTTCCATTTGATTATGCATATTATAATTAATCTAACTCTTACTAGAGATATCACTAATGATGGTAGGATTTTTTTTTTTTAAATTTCTTTGAATGAGTGGTCTGTTCCAGTGCGGTAGGTAATAGCTTATCTGTTTTTCCTATTTCAGAGAACCAAGATATTTGTTGGACATCTTCCTGATGGTTGTAAGAATGAAGACTTGCAAGCTTTGTTTGAAAAGTATGGCACTGTCAAAGAATGTGATGTTATAAACAAATATGGATTTGTGGTACGCATTTATGATTTGTAATCAATATCTAATATAGATTGTTGTCTGCTTTCCTGGTTGCCATGGTGACTAAAAAAATTGTATCGGTGCTAAAAATTTCATCTGTGTAAATTGCTGATTGTCTTGATTAAAAAATTATGATGGTGTCTATATAGGGAGGTTATCTCAAATCTCTGAACTAGGGATGGGATGAATAGTGATTTGGCAGAATACCAAATATTCGACGGCCAAATATCAATTTCCTTAAAATTCATCGCAAGTATGAATAAAACTGATATTTTTATAATTAAAAATAAAATCATTGCTAACTTTAAATGATTGAATTGTAATTATGCAATTTATTATTTAAATAAATATAAAAATATGACAATTGAAAGGCTTTCATTGTCATGATACTGACAATAAAATTTAACCATATATTGTATTTTAATATTACTTACAGAATCAATTCTTGTCAACGCTTTTTACCAGTTATACATCTAATTAGAAGAATGTTAACCAATATTCTCTCTTAACTAGTCCGACATAAAATTTACAATTTATTTTCTTATTTTTCCCCTTTAGATGCTCTTTGTTCCTTTCAGTAACTCTACATATTTTGTTTGGGTACATTCTTGAGTTAGTGAACTTGTGTAATTCATGCTCACGTTTTTTTTTTTTTAGTATTAAAATACTGCAGTTTTGCAGTTCCCCAGGAAAAGATTATTTAGATGTATAACAACACTATTATTATAACAACACTTCTACTTTATTGAAGGGGATTATATTTTTAATTTCATGCTTCCTTATCCTAGAAATTCTCCCTGACATAACCTCTTTCACAAATCGATATACACCACTCAATAAAATATAATCAGTATATACATTTTTTATTTATGGAAGAAATCCCAATTAATATTTTGTAAAATTAGTATGTTGTGCTTAGATTTACAGATATTCTGCCGAACCGAATATTTGACTGAATAGGCCAAATACCAAATAGTGGCAGAATATTCATTCCATCTCTATTCTGAACTGTTTGGAAGAAAAATTATTTTGGATCACATTTCTCATTAAAGTCTTGGTTCCTTAAGAATTTTAGGTGATGACAATTGTTTTTTTATCTGTGAAAGCCCTATGTGTTAACATTTCCCACAACTTATTTTTATAAATAAATTCACGAATATAGATGAATTCCCATTAAATCCCAAGGAAAAAATGCAAAACAGATTTTACTGTTCATGCATAAACAAAAAACTGACAGTTGCCAAACATTAATGAACTTAAGCTAAAAATATATTGGAAAGTAGATCAAAATACTATAACTCGTGCTGCCATCTAGTGAGCATAATTTGAACCACACCTGGAACTATTGGTGTCTCTATATAGGATTGGAGTTTTCTAATATTTCCAATACCTTTACAGGACATGGGTATTTTTGATGCAAAGCATTTGCAACAGGTCAAAGATGTTGGTCAGTGAGCATATATTGTTTAAATTTTAGTGCCCCAAAAATCATGAGGCCTTAGACAAATGCAATACTTGACCATGGGTAAATCTGGGCCCTTCCCTTATCATAGTAAAATGCAAAGCGTTGTCAGCCTCCTCCCAGAATTTTCTATAACAAGCCGCCACTGATATAAATACATAATTGTCATAAATTACTCAATTATATTTATATTGGTGTATATAACTTGCTTTCTTCATACTGCGAAATAAAAAAAAAATCCTGAAAAAAACTCAATCAGTTGATTTTTTTTCCTGGAAAAACTGCTAATTTGTCAACCCTCAACATGAGTGACTGAAATTTTCTCATGGGGTTTTATTTTGTGTTAGTATTTTGACTTTTCTTATGTCTATTTCTTAGCATATGAGTACACCAGAGGAAGCTGATGAGGCCATAAAAAACCTGAACAATTTCAATTTGAATGGCTCCTCCATCAGTGTGGAAGTGAGTATATGAAATTTTCAGTCATTATCCTGCTAACTAAGTTTATTCAGATCTTCACATAGTATGAAGTATTTTAGGTTTTTGATTTATTATATACATTACGCTCGTGATCATATGACTACAGTCAAACCTTGCTGCAGTGATACTTGATAATAAATTCCTTTGCAACATTTTTTTTCTTATGTTGAACTCCTTTTGATACAACAATACCCATTATGATACCCAACATTAACCCTTTGCTGTCCAGAGGTTTTTCCGGTACTTCATTGGTACTTTCCACTCCCTAGATCAGTGGTGCGTGAACTTTTTGAAGCGCGCCTGCCTTTTGAGTTTTCCAGGACATTCCGATTTTTGGCCAATTAATGTGATTTCCCGAAAGCACTTTTCTGAATGCTTTTTTCAATTTTAATTAAGTGATATTAACTTCCAAAGATATTCAGTTTTTTTTATATCCTATAAATACTTTTTTTAAATGTATTTAGGGTCCTTGATGCAAGATAGAAAGATAGCGAGTTGTATGGTCCTTGATTTTTGTATACAGGGTGATTAAGAAAGAATCATCCGATCTCAAAATTGTTCTTGAAACACAGGAACCTGAAGGGTTAAGATAAATCCCTCCTTTACAATATTTTTTTATATCTTGCATGGAATTGCCTTCATTTTTTTATTCAACTTGGTGGGTTTTTTTTCAATGGTGTCATATTTATAATTCAATTAGAATTTTTTTTAAATGAATACTTGGAAGTATCATATGATAGTGCACTAACAATGCTGATATAAAAGCAATTGATTCAAATACACCATGAATTTGATGCCTTATAATGCTGCTTCTATATATATATAGCAATCCTCCTACAATATTTTTTCTTGCTCTGTGAAGCACATTTATAATTATGGTTCGATTTCTCTGAAAATAAGACTATCGATTCTCTGGCAGGTTCCCGGCAACATGGAAATTCAGGGAGAATTAGGGAATCGGAAAATGGTCAGGGAAAATATGAAATATTTGTCAAAAGTCAAGGGTTCAACAAGTGTAGCAGTCATTAAAAACTTCTGTCTGGATAGAAAAAATAATTCTGTATTTATTACTTCATGGTCTTGGACAGTAACATTCATCATTCAAAATTATGGTGTAAATTGATGAAACAACAGTTTGCGTTACAAAGCAGTTGGATACATAGGCCTATTCTAGGTTTGGTGATTCTGATGTTACCCAATAGCATTCAGTTGTCTTCTGTGTTTTTAAGGCATGAAGAGGCATAAACAATATTTATAATGCTCAGCAAAGAGCTAGAAATAGAAGTGCTTCATTTGTCTAAAATGATTACACTGGCATTGAATAGTAAAATGTGAACCAATCCCTTTAAAAAAGGATGGACAGTAAAACTGTCTGGTTCACCTTGCCTTATTTACATCGGATCTTGTAATTTACACATTTTGCACTGTGCTTTTGAAAGTGGTTTCGAAAGAGCATCATTGTTAAAAAACATAAGTCTTCAAAATTTGCTGTGCATTGTCGAAAAGAGTTGACAGACTCTGCAGAGAGACAGAAAAAGAATTGCCTGTGGTGTTGCTAAATACACTGTTTTGGCCAAAAATTGGTTTTGTAACCAAGTCATTTGTCCTTTTGCTTTGGCTTGAGTTAATCATATAGGATACTGAAATAGTGCTATTAAAAAAAAATTAATTCAAAATTAATTTTTTTTTTAATTATTTAAAAACTTTTTTTTTGGGGGATTTTTTCCATTATGCTATGATTATGTTGTCTAAGGGGGTTACCCTCCCCCATCCTACTTTTTAGTCCTGCATTTTCCTATTTTTTCTCATTTTTTGAGTGGGAGCCTTGCATTACTGTCATCACTAGAGCCATGGCAGCTCTTAAGAGAGAAACAGTCAACTCGGGTTGGATTGACCTCTGGCCACAATTTGCGCTCTAGGACAATGCCCATAATGTGATTATGGTTGTCTTATTTTAAATATGGATAGCTTTTCGATTTACCCCAACATGTTTAAAGCAACATTGTTACGTTAGCAAAACATGTGGGTGGAGGGTTCAATGATATAGAAGAGAAGTCGAACAGCTAATTAATAGCAATTCAGAGGCGTTGACCGAGGAGGAATTAATGCAGCTGATTGCTCATGAAACAAGCGGTACCAGACAAAGATCAAAAAGAAGTAAAAGACAAGTACATTGGGAGTAACGGGAGGGCTTCACAAGTTCAAATCAGCAATAGATTATTTTCATGATATAGATCCCTCTACATGGTATGTTCTTCACGTGTGGAAAAATTGGTAGAGAAAGTCTTGTCAACATACTCCAACATGATATGAAGAAGAAACGGCTAACAGAAATTACAATGTTCTTTCGGAAAACATCACTAACAATCAATCACTGCATCCTCTTTTACATTCCCTTATACTTTTCCGTCATTTTGCTGTTCTCATGGTGTTCAGTAAACGAGACAAAACAAAAAAAAATGGTTCTGATTTATTCACAGATTTCTTGTATTTTCCCCACTTCCAGAATTTAACCCCCATGAGTACAGGGAGGGGGGCGGGACAACTATAATTTAGAGTGATATGGGATGATTTAGAATTATATATGCGCATGACAATGGGAAATGATTTTTGGTCAGGGAAATGATCAAGCAGATTTTGCTAGGAACCCTGTCTGGGGTTGGTGTCAGTTAAATGAATCATCAAGTTCTTACTGTCTCAAACATGTTAATTATGCATGTCATGTTTTTTGCTATAAAATTTAAATTTCCAGTATGATTATGAATAATTTATTCATATGGTTTTCGCCTTTTAGCCATCAAAGAGCAAGCTCCATCCTGAACCAGGTGCTCCGGGTCGTGCCAAAACCAATATGATGAGGTGAGCAAAATGTCTTCAAAAGACATGATTTGTATTAATGAGAAACCCTGACAAATAAAGCAATAAAGGAATGGCTAAAGCCAGGTTCACACTGGCTCTGCTACATGATCTGAGCTGCCTTAAACTTTTTTAGGGATGGCTATGTAAAATCAACTAATGAAATAGCTTGCGCTGTTAGTCACTAAACCAGTTTTTCGTGTATGGATCTGGGGCTTCACAGTACTATAGTAATTCGCGAGGAACAGAGATTGTCCCATAATTTTTGTGCGATTATGGATAGTTATCACTCTTTAGATTAATGTGATGTTTTCTGTGTGGCCATCAAGTGTAATTTGTATGTTAATGAATGCCTTGAAATCTATGAGTTAAGTTGCTGATTTGTTGTAGCATGTCAAATATCCAAAATTATGTATATTTTACAAATTTTTCCAGGCGAGGTGGTGGACCAAGGAATGGATATGAAATGGGTGGACGTGGCCCTGGACCTTCTTACAGAGGCTATCCAAATGGTTATCCAACACCATTTTCTGGTAATGGATATTATGACCGGTCGTATTCATTTGCTCGAGACAGAGCACGTCCTTACCCGTCTCCTTATGACAGACGAAGTCCTGTGATGGTTCCAGTCAGGGAGGAATACATGCGTCGTTCGTTGCCTCCTCCACCTGGTACCAGTGACCCCTATGGCAGGCCAATCCCAACTTTGACCACCAGGGATGATTTGTATGAACGTCGTCCTATGGCTTCTGATAGGGCAGATTATTTGTACTCCAGGCGATCACCGCCTCAAGCCTCTATGTCACGGTATAAAAAAATTTTAAAATCAGTTTTTGCTATATTTGTTTAAAATATTCATGTCTCTTAGAGCATTTGTTTTTTTTTATATTGAAATCTTTTAGTTTTTGTTGGGAAAAATTAACAAGCCAATTTTGCTGGGAACCCTGGATTTGATTTTAGTGCAGTAATGACAGGTAAATTCATCCTGCTATTGGGATGATTCACAACTTTGTGCTAATTGGCAATGACCAGTACAATTTCATATTTTTCCAAATAAGGGAAAAAAATCCCTAAAAAAAGTTTACTTTCAGAGATAAAAAAATCACTTTTTATCAATCTTTATCAAAAGATTATCAATCTTTTATTTGTTTTTATATGGAATTCAGATCCTGGCAAAATTCTCATTCTATGTTATTCAATGGTATCTCAAAATAGATTTCGGTGTTTTCATTTAATTTTAAAGCTATTTCAAGTTCTGTATTAATTTGTATAACATATTAATACATATTCTGTATGTTGGAGGCAAAGTAACCATGTCACAAAAGGGAAATTTTAAAGGATGGCAGTTTAGAAATTTTTTTTGTTTCTTTCTATACAGCTTGCTTGTTAAAGTGAATATCTGTTATTGAAATAAAAAAAGATTTATTGTCCTATACCTCTATGTAGTGTAACATAAGTCCAGCAAATTAACCTTTTAATGGCCAATGTTCCCAATTAGGAACATTGGTTTTATTAATTGCAAAAAATATTTTTTTTACATGAAAGCACTTGATTTTTTTCCTGAATGCATGAGATTCCGAACTTAATTTATAAAACAAAAATTTCATTAATTTTGGCACTTATGCCATAAGTTTAATTTTTTAAATCACTTATTTTTAAGGAAGAATTATATATATATATATATATATATTTTTTTTTAATGTTTCTATGGACATGGGCAAGTCCAGAAAACATACAGGAAGAAAAAAAAAAATTCATGTATTTTATTACTTATCTCTAAACTAAATAATCAGGACAGGAAGTAACAAAAAAAATTAAAAAATCAATTCAAATTTTAATTTAGCCCATAAAAGATTCATAGTGTTACTCCAGTATCAAAAAAAATCAGCATAGTGCCCTTTACCTCTGACATGCAGAATTAAGTAAGGATAAATGTATTTTATGACTCATTTGCACTGTATAAAAACACTGCGCTTTTATTCGTGCAAAATGTCATGCTTCAAAATTTTCAATTCTTTTTAATGTCAGTGAAAAAACCACTTCGTGTTTCCGTGTTATGTAAAAGTATCATGTTTCTGACAGGGTTGTTTGGTTTTAACTAAGCAGTTTTCTTTTAAAAACCAGTGTCTTTTTTCAAAGAAATCACAAATGTGGCCTAAGTATAATTTTTCTCCTGAAAAATATCATATTGGTTTGTTATTAGCCAAAATGATTAATAATTCTTACCGCATTTTCTATCCTTGGGATGCATTCTGATAGTATATCTTTAAATGGTGTAAGATGATATAAAGTAGTTTTTCAAAAAATCATAAAAGTGGCCTGAATTTTCTTTCATATTAAGTATCTTAGTTACTGAAGATACTTGAGTATTGAAATTTGTTCTCTTACTGCATTGTCTAATTTCAAGCTACATTCTGATGCTCCATCTTGGGTGAATTCATGAATGATGATACGCCATCACACGTGGTGGCGTATTACCTCACAGGTTTTTTCCCCTTCACAAAGAACCAACAATAGTAGTGACTTCACTGGCATGCTAAAGGCAGGCGGTCTTATAATCCAAAATCAGACCAGCTGCTTCTTAAGGGGACAGACCAGTATACAAGTAGTTATATTACCTCAGGCATTTTCATTTTCTTTCCATAGGAAGCAGCACATCTTGTACTGTATATTGCCACCAGGCTTAATATTGAATTATAATTATTTTTACATATTTTCAACATTACCCCTAGTTAATCAAGGTTCTTCTGTACAGTAGTAAATGCCCGAAATTGGCCAGTTCGTTAAGTAGTCTGATCCTTGTCCAAAAAAATTTTCGGTTTGAAATTCCTTGGAATATGGACTGGGTCACCATTTGGTTAGGATGTACCAAATGGTGTAAGTGATTTATGAATAATAATCAGCTATATACGGGGTGATTGTAATTCTGATTCCAAAACATGAATAAGAACTGCTGGTCAGAATGGCTTGAAAATTTGCATTGCATGAAGCAATGGAATTTTCTTTGGCGAAAAAACCCCCTTTAAAATGCTTTAATTAATAGTATTGAAAGTAACTGGAGAAATCATCTTTATTATATGGTTGATAATAGGATTATTTCTCAAACACAAAATAATTTTTTCAGTTAAGCTATAAAATAATTAAATTGCGAAAGTTAGTTTTTATTAAAATGTAAGAAAGTTTATAGATTAATATGGGAATTGTGTTAATCACATTAATAAACATTTTATTTTAATTAATCATTAGAAGTTTGGTTGATTTTTCAGAAATTTTATTGTTCTTAATGTAAATGTTATTAAAATGAATAACCGGTTTCAACCAATTAAACCAAAAAACTTTTTTTACCAACCCTGGTTTCTGACCAATATATTTTTACAGAATACCGAAATGCATGTGAAGATGTTTTGTGATATTTAAATAAATAAAGTTTTGCACGAACAGTGACAATAATTGATATTACAATGCAAATATTAAACACAAGATCCTTGTGAAATGGTTTTTTTGCTAAGATGTATAACTTTTATTCAAAGACGTGAAAGATGGATGATGCCAGAGTAACAGTGAAAACCTATATACATTTAGTAGATAATGGACTAACCTCGGGACTGGAGATGCGGGGGGAAAAATAGGCATTGAAAATCAGCTAAAAATTTTAATGGATCAAATTATTCCTCGGGTGCATCAAAACGATTGTGGTACAACAAAAATGACCAAGTGATAATAGCTATATGCCAGAAGTATAGTCCATTTTCATCAGTGTTGACATGATGTTATTAATTTGCAGTACTTCATTACATAGGACAGTCCTATTTCAATAAATAGGTTGAAGCTGCAGCAAATTGGTAGAGGACCACAGCAGTTCTGACATGCAAATATTTGAAATATTCATTTTGTAAAACAAAACAAGCTAGTTCCATAGAAAGTCATTTAAAAAAATCTTGAAATGGCTTTTAAATTTCCCTTTTGTTACATGGTGTCCTTTACCTTAAGCATGCGGATACAGTGATTTATTTTGTAATGTTTTCCTGACAAATGAGTTGGAAGGTGGTGGAAAAAATGTCTGTTATTGTAGTGATTGTTTTTTTCTCTCTAATGATGAGAGTACAAAAAATAATTGGTTCATAACACAAGTGCTGATATAAAAATGATGGAAATGGGTGTTTGGGCGATAAAAAAGATGAGTGAATCTATTTTCTAGATTTTTCATCTTTTCCTTTATTACTTATGAACAAAGATTCCAGTTTCAGAGGCTTTTTGTTGGAATGCAAACTGCACATCATCCAGATTTGTTGCCAAAAATCTGTATGGGGAATTAGGAGCTCTTACAGCTGAATTTTAACTTTTTTTTCAAGGCTTTTCTACATTTCTATAAAAAATTGATGTGTATCAAACCAGTATTGTTCTTCAATATGATTTTTAAATTATTTGAGCACATGTTCATGTCTGAATGTATTTTTTCAAGGGCTTACTGGTATGGGGATAGTTACATGGAGAGGTAAGTTACGATTTTTGTATATTTATTTCTGTAATATTCCTCAGCACAGTCTCGTGATAACGCTATTAATCTTCCTATAAAGTTTTTATAACAGTTTACATGGCTGAGGACAATAACTCAGTTGCTTGGATTATAAAGGCATGAGCTTGTAATGTTTTGTGATTGTCAAATTTTATGTGAGGTAACCTAAATATTTTCAATTAGTCTTCCCATCCAAGTCCTTGAATGTTTTGAATCAACTTTTAATTTATCTATTGCGGTCGTGTTTTAGTTTTAGTCTGTTTTCAATTGTCTTATTACATTCTTAGCCCATTCTTGGGTTTTTAACTGTCAAATTTGTCTCTCATTCATGCCATTCTCACAAGATTTTTTCCCACAACAAATGACTCTAAATTTGATTCTTCGCTCTAAACTATTTCACTGATGAAGTTTTGGCAGCAAATATGGATGATGTATAGCTTAGGTCCTGGTATAAAGTCTCCAAAATTGAAATATTTTTTACATTTAGGAGCAATGGAAAGGATACAAGTGGTGTTTAGTTATTGACCAACATCCATCCTTGAGTAACTAAAGAGGGGGGGGGGGTCATAATTTCATTTCTTTCAATTAGATTAGGACCACATAATATATGAAATTTCTTGTGAAATTAACGTATTTTTGCTGAAATAATTCTTTGGAATTTGGTTGTTTTCCGTTTGAGTATATTTACGCATTCAATAAATAATACGAATGATCTGTGTATCGTTTTCAAATACTTCTATATGATTGTGGTATTGATCATCAGTCTGGATGCTTTCCTGGCACCCAGTCATTATTATATTTCCTCTAAATGGTTTTTTTTCTTTCTGTGCATTGTTATGCTTTCAGTATTTTTTTGTGTGTGTGTTAAGATTTTAATATATGTATAATAGACGAAGGGAAGAATATTGCTGTTATACAGTGAACGTACTTGCATGAAGTGTGTATTTTATGCCATGAGAAAAAACCCCAGTGTTAGTTGTTGCGAGTCGGGGGAAATGATAGGCACGCTTACTCACACGTCTTTTTTTTATTTCCTACAGCAGTGCCCATTCGATGCCGCTGACCGCTACACGCCGACCCGCATATTACTGAATACATCGTTATGCCGAATCGCGCTCCCAGGAGTGTTTACCGTTCACTCATTCATCCGCTGAAAGTTTGCTTTTTTGAACGTAAAGATCGCTGTTTAGGAAAAAAGACAGTGACTTATTCGATTCGTCTTTTAGAACATTACATTTAAAACCGTCATGTATTCTGTCACAGTATAGTATGTGCCTCTGTGTAATTATTCCGTTTTAATATGTACGTAATTGTGGATGCCGTGCAGTCGAGAAGTAAATAGGAGAACTCGTAATTCTAGCTAAGTTTTATCTTTTCACTGACGTTAACTCATGATAAGCATTTGTCTGTTTTCTCATCACAATAAATAAGTTTTGTCTGTTTCTCATCACCGTGTTTTGACGTAAACAATAAAACGTGTCTCAGTAAAATGCGTTTCCGATTTTATTTAAAAAATCAATTTTAATTGAATATATTTTAAGTTGTCGATTTCAATATTAATTAGAAATGCAAGATACTATGAGTTCGCTGCGTTTTGTAAAAGTTTTTTATACGGTTAGTGCATGTGCCGCGTGAATAGTTTTTGCTTCTCGATCACCACACACTTTAATTTTCAGTACATTTTTGTGATTTGTGCAAAGCATAAATTCAGTTGTATCTAATGAACATGAAGCAATGTGGACTATGCGATCTCTTTAATTGAGATTATCTCACTGGTGTTGGTTGATGCAAATGGACTCTCTCATAACGAAGTCTGGAAAAAAACAGTGAAACACTTCATTATATAATACGCTATTATATCCGCCTTAAAACTGGCGTGCTTTAGTAAAATGAAACATGATTTGTGCATGCACAATACACAGAAGAAAATCACAGGGTTTAAAATTTAATTAGAATCTGTGTGGTATTAGTTAGAATATTAGTGGTTTGTTTTCCTTTTTTTTCCTGTTGAAAGCATTTTCACCTAATAAGCATGTAAAAATTTAATGTCTCTTTCATCAACTGCTGAGTCAATGAAACCATTTTTTTCTGTTTTACTTCCGTTTGGAAAGAGCTGCTTCCAAATCATTTCATTCTTTTTCTTTATATTCTCCTTGAAAATTTTGAGTTCATCATCCAAAATCTTTCTCTTTGTTCTTTATAATCATGAGTAACAAATTTTAAAAAAAATTGTGAATATTTAGCTATGATTATGGGCACTTATTGGCTCCCACAAGGGTTGAATGACAGTTCCATGCCTGCTTTCTCCCCCCCCCTCCGAGGTAATTCTGACTTTTTTTCCCCCTATTTTACAAATTCATTATAACAGGCTCTTCCGCAAGATATGGGGGAATCATGCCAAGAGATTGATGTTTGAAAACCATATAACTGGTTCTTCAGCCACGACCAGAAATCAACACAATCAGTTTTGTTGCCCGTAGGACTGTTTAAATCAATCCGTGTATTTATTACATGACTGGATTTGTATGACCCATCTCGAAAGCCCCTATGATACGTAAATTTGTGTTTTGATCAAGAACCCCTGCGTTATAGGCATACTTTCTTGCAATGAATATAATATAGATAAGCGAGGTGAAATTTGTAGCCTATGGAATAGCTGTTATATGTGAAAAGTCATATCAGTGTTCGTTATGAGCGAGTCTGGCTGTATCATCAAGGAATTTTTTTTCAGGTGTATTACATTATACAGTAATACCTCACTGCTACAACAATACTCGATGATCCGTAGAGTATTGTTAGATCGAAGTTTCACTGTATGTTAGATTTATAGAGTTACAAAAGCATTTATTTGCAACGAAACGTTTTCTAAACTATATTTTGTTTAACTAATGGGGATTTATGATGCAGTTTCTGAAAAACACATTTTATAATTAAGTAAATCCTAAATTTTCCTTGGAGCTTTACTGACCTCCGTGTGTATAAGCAGTGTTCTCCTCAGAACATTTTATCCGATGGGCCACTGGGATTTCTTCATTAAATAGATAAATTACGATTTGTATGTATTTTCACCAGGGCTTGTTAGTCACCAAAGTTCTCTACGTGTGATCACAGTCCAAGGATAAGACAAAATTTCACACAATGTTGAGAAGCATTTTTAGATAAAATAAATGCTTCGCTCTCCTAAGAAATTATGCTGGCAACCAAATGTTTTCATTTGTCGAGCTCTGCTTTGTACGCAGCTTGCATCCCAAAAGTTTCCTTACCACATGGGCACTGTTCTCTAATACATAGCAAATGTGTGACTTATGCATCAAATTCAATTTTACCTTAAATTTCATTGAGAAGTGAGAATACAACTGTAAATTATAGGTCTCTCTTTTTTTTTTTTTTTTAAATAGTTTTTGTTTTTCATTTAAAAAAAACCTTTTTTTACAAAACCACCCTTTGAAATTTTGGAGAGGAGTTAAAATTACTCTTTAAAATGATTTTTCTGGATAACACTGTATTAGTTACAAAACAATTTCTGAGGAGAACACTGGTATAAGTATAGTTATCATTATACAGTATTGTCATTGCAACCAGCCTTCTATTAATTGCAGCTAACGTCTTACCAGTATAAAACAATGGCAGGACCAAACTGAATTTGAAAATATAATCAGATGGTAAGTTTTGTAGTTTTTTTTTCAAATCAATTGAATTACTATATGAAGCAAATGAGAGTTTATAATAACATTCATGAATTAAATAATTTTTTTTACCCACAATGCTATGCAGTGAAACCCCTCTTTTGCGGACGTTGGGAAAACAAAAAAAATTGTAAAAGAGAGGATAACTGTTAAGCAGGGGGTTAGGAATGTATACTTAATACACTGAAGAGCCAAAAAAACTCGTCCACCTGTCTAATATCGTGTAGCCCCCCCCCCCCCCCGAGCACGCAGAAGTCCGTCGGAATGCACAATGGACATGAATGGGTGCAGGTGATCAGACAGGATGCTTACGTACCTGTCAGAGTCGTATCAGGGGTCCCATATCATGGCAACTGCACACACCCCATACCATCACAGATCCTCCACCAGCTTGAACAGTCCCCTGTTGACATGTAGGGTCCATGGATTCATGAGGTTGTCTCCATACCCGTACACGTCCATCAGCTCGAAGCAATTGGAACCGAGACTCGTCAGACCAGGCAACATGTTTCCATTCTTCAACAGTCCAATGTTGGTGTTGTCGGGCCCAGGCGAGGCGTAAAGCTTTGTGTCGTGTAGTCATCAAGGGTACACGAGTGGGCCTTCGGCTCCAAAAGCCCATATCGATGATGTTTCGTTGAATGGTTCGCACGCTGACACTTGTTGATGGCCCAGCATTGAAATCTGCAGCAATTTGTGGAAGGGTTGCACGTCTGTCACGTTTAATGATTCTCGTCAGTTGTCGTTGGTCCCGTTCTTGCATGATCTTTTTCTGGCCGCAGCGATGTCGTAGATTTAATTTTTTACCGGATTCCCGATATTCGTGGTACACTCGTCAAATTTCATCACTACCACGGAGATGCTATGTCCCATCTCTTGTGCGCCGACTATAACACCACGTTCAAGCTCACTTAAATCTTGATAACCTGCCATTGTAGCAGCAGTAACCGATCTAACAACTATGCCAGAAACTTGTGTTATATAGGCGTTGCCGACCGCAGCGCCATACTCTGATTGGTTCCCTATTCCTTTATTTGCATACGCATGCCTGTACCAGTTTTTTTGGCTCTTCAGTTTATAAATATAATGTAAATATAATCTGGAATTATATTTGATGGGGTGACTATTAAGATGGGTTTACTGTATTTTTGTGAGGAAATCAACACTGTGCAGTATAATCTGGGTTTTTTTTTTTACCTGATTTTTCCCTATACACAGTGAATTCCTGATTTTTTTTACACTCGGGAATTATTGAAAAATTCTTTTTTTACATGGCAAGTTAAACCTGTTTCAGATGGATGCTGTTGTTGGATAAGAGGTGAACTGAAACAATTTGTCAGTGAAAAAATGATATTTATAGGTCTACTAAATTCCCAAAAATAGCTGTATTGTATGAGTTTGATTGTACAATATTCATGTTCCTCCAACCAGATTGGAAATGTCCCCTACCCTTCCTTATGATCATGTGAAGTAATAATGGGAATAGGAAATTGGTTTCTTCCCCTCACCATAATTAAAAATATTTTACTAGTAAAAAATTTGTGCCCTCTTCCTTCAGGGCGGTAACAAGGATTTTCGTTGGGGGAGGCAAAACATTTTCTTCCCCAGCACTATAAAATTTGATTTTATGACTTTTTTTGTTCTCGCCTAAATGTTGCCTCTAGTTTTGTCCTGCCCTCTTGGTTTCATGTCGGGGGAAAAATTATCCAGTAGCATATTGTTGAGTTTATTGAAAATTAATTTCACACATTTTAACTGAATTTTCACCACTTTTCAAAGTTTTAAAAAGCTTTGAGAGACAGTCGGGAGTTTTTTCAAGATGTAAAAGTGGGCAGTGTTCTTCAACTGCCCAGTTTAGTGAAACGTTTCATCCAATTCATGTAGCTGTGACTTAACTTTAGCATTGGTTTTTTTTATTTGCCTTAACCATCAGCAGGTCTGAATAATATTTGCCCTATTTCTGCTGGTCAGTGAAATTTTTCTAATTTTCACTGGTCTTGAGGTGAAAAGGTTGAAAAACACGCACTGATGAAAACCAAGAATTGAAAACTTATCTCATGGAATTTCCATCTAAATGCTGTGTTGTGGATTTTTTACATGCAGTAATACCAAGTGCAAACTTATATTGTCATATTTCAATTAGGAGGGACAAATATTTCCGAAAATCTCTTCCAGAAAATTTGTGCATCGACCTTGGAAGTCTGGGAAATTAAAAATTGTCAAATAAAATGAGAAGTATTTGGCATGGGAACATGCTGCGTATTAGAATCATGTATACTGTTATTATTTGGGTACTCTTATCTCTAAGTATGGAATGTACCAATAACATGTAGAAAGTTTTCCTTAGTTATCAGGACTGGTTAATGTTATCAATTTTTTTTTTTTCGTCTGAAAGTTTTTCTTTTTTGAATATTGTGAAGCTAAGGTTAATCCAGATTCATTTTTTCCCATTCAAATTTTTTTGTAATTTGTACTACACATTAGACCAGTGGTACTCAAATTTTGGAAGCTCGCAGTCCGGTAAATCTCCTTTGTGTAAGTGAAATGCTCAGTGATGCTCACAACTAACAAGAAATTAATGGGAAAATGAAACCGTGAGTGGTGGCCCGGTGTGACTAGTGTTAGGGCCTGGCTGTTGAGAAACACTGTATTAGACAGTTCCATTCAAACTCCTCACTGTTCTGGCTGAATAAAAAGACTTCTAGCTGGGGGGGGGGGGGGAGAGATCGGGAGCAATTGAAAAAAGAACATCATTTTGCAACCAGTTATGTTAGAAAGAAAAATGGTATACTATTTCCATGCCTCTTGTTTAACCAAACAGGATATATGGTCATCTCACTAAGACTTTTCCGGGTATAGTTATTGATTGGTTAGTATCAGAAACCTGGAGTCTGGTTGTGATCGCATCAATTGGTGTGCAATGCATATAAATGTTTAGGTAAAAAATATTTTCAAGTGTAAAAGAGATTTGGAATTATATTTCTTTTGTTCAGGAAAGTGTTACTCATAGTAAGTCATACGGACAAGAAAGGTTTCTTCCTCACAAAATGTGAATAAAAACTGAAAATGAATTCCCTATTTCTGTGGTGATGAGCAATCACAAATTTTGTGCTTTCAGAATATATTTTAAAGATAAAATTACAGTAGACTCGCATATATCAGACCAGGGTTATGTCTGATTGCCAAAATTGCTGTATTACTTTTTGGAAAATCTATTTACATAGTGACTCAGTTACATCAGACTCAGTCTGATTTCTCCACGGGCAAGTTGGGCATTTGCCTAAGGTAAAATATATATTGGGCCTTCCAAAATTTCGGTATATATTTGTTGACTAACATGACATCTTTGACAATTATTTGCCACGGCTCAAGGCGGAAACAACCTGTGATAATGTGGTTGGATCAAGACATCTTTGCTCAAATTTCACAATTTGAGCAAAGATATAGTAATCTCTATAGCATATCCCTGGCAGTATTCATTAAAAATGTTACTGGGGTACTTTATAGAGTGTGAATATACAAATTAGTGTACAAATATTCTATAAACTGAGCCAAAATTCTAATTGTTGGCAATTTAAGGCACCGCTTTTTTTTTCTTTTAGAAATCAAAAGCGCACTATTAATATCCACTAAATGTTTTGTTTCGGGCTCTCAAAAGCAACATTATTTTATGCTCAGCCCCAGTGATATTTACTCATTTGTGTGTGTGACATTTCTTAGGAACACCAGGAGAGTAAACATAAAATTTTTGTTTTACTAGAAATGTAGGTTAGTGTCTATTCTTTGAATTTGTCTTGCAGAGAAACACGCTTCTGAGATGTGCATAAAGATGTTGATCGGCAGAATGTTTCAGTTGCAGCACAGCCTCGTCTGATCAGAGCAAAGATGGTATCAGCATGCATGCCGTTGGTATGTAAGTTTTCATATGCTGATACCATAATTCACTGTAAAAATGAATGAAATAGTATTCAGTGATTTATATATTTTTTATTCAGAGTAATCTCTAACACTGGTGCAGTCTTGTGGGTGCTCTACAGTAAAGTTTCAAATATTTTGAGGTGAAAATAAACTATCTTCATACACTTTAAAATATGGTAGTCAGGTGGCATACAGCTCCATATGGGTAAAAGGCTTACATCCTGGATGGGGCAGAGCCTGGGTCGTGTCTGGTCTGACAGAGGTGGCACACAGCACAAAACAGACATAACTCTGACAATATAAATATGTTTGGGACAACGCATGCAGGATGAATTTCACCTAATCTGCCAAACAGATGGGGGGGGGGGGGTGATGGATAAGCCATAGTGGAACATAAGACAAGTGGTGACAATATGGTGTTTTATCTCTTACTGTTTTAGAGTTATGGTAGATAATGGGTTATTAAAAGAAAGTCAAGTGTGGCAAAACCCCCAAATTTGTGGAGTTTCTAGAAGACACCGTTTTTCCGAATGTATAGCTGCCAAGTCTTCCGGATTTTTTAGAAGGCTCCCAAATTTCTACTCTATCTCCCAGACTCCTGAAAAACTATCTCCCGAATTTCATCAAGTGATTGTAAAAGATCCCTTCATTTGGGAAAACAATTCCCAAGAATTTAACCAAAAACCAGCTACTTTATAAGCATTTTGTAAATTGTCGCCATTTTGTCAAATCGCAAAAAAAAACCCCACTTTGGGGGAAAAACACAAAATTAGCCAATCAGCAAGCGTCAATCCAGCCTTTCGAAATCCAAAATTGGCACGATCATGTGTATCTGCTTTATTCATGTGTCTCGTTTTTGGGTCCAATGGATATGTTTTTGTTCGTGAGATTTGATTGAGGGTTAATTTCACCTATTGGTTGTACAGTGTCACAATTTTTGCAATAGGAAAATATATCTAAAATTTCTCTTTTACTAATGATGAATCCTTAATATGTTATAAAAGATCCCTTTTACATTATTTTTGCACAGAATTTGAATCTGCACGAAAACCTCCAGAATTCTCATTCTCCAAAGTTGGCAGCTATGAGAATATCTGAATTTAATGGCTAGCTGTAAGTGCTAAAAGATTGGAAGAGTGCAAAATCTAATTATAGACAAAATCTGTAACTTGCTGAAAAAATCTTACCAGGTGTCGCCACCTCTATCAAAAATATCTATTTATTGGCAAACTTAATTCTGCGAAATCGGCAACGTGTGAAATCGAGTTGTTGAAAACCAGAATTTTTTTTTAGTTTTCAGGTTTTGAACGACCAATTTGATAAATTTTTTGGTTTTTCCGATTCCGGCGATTGAACCAATTGTAAAGGAGGAATGCCCCATCTCTGCAGTGTGTCTCCGCTTTATGCAAACTGGCTGTGAAAAGTAGAAAATTCCCTGAAAAGAATTTTTCTTTTTGGTTAAAGATTCAGCGGGTGTAGTAGTAACTAGATTATGAGCGATAGAAGATAACTGATTTATTGATTAAAAATAAAATATTTATCAATTTTATTTTGAAAATTCAAACTACAAAATATTGAGGGAATCATTCAACAACAGTGAGTAGTTAAGAAAAAAGATGAAAATATTCACCACATGTTTTTTTGTTTGCTTAAGGACAACTTAAAATATTTTTTATAGTTATACAATAATTATACTAGGCCTATATTTGGTTTTTCCAAAGGCTAAAAAACCAAAGGTACCAACCCTATTGTTGGAATGCATCCATTTTGTGATCTGAAGTGATTTTCAATTTTCCAAATCCATCCAACAGATTAATTATTAATCTATATATAAAATTGATTTTCTGTGTGTATGTTCTCTATACAAATCTACAATTTTAGATCGATCGTCAAATTTTGCATATATACCAAATGGGACCCGACTTCAACGATAGGATACTTTAAGATTTTTTTCGTCAGAGCAAGGCAAATGCCCCAAATGGGCAAAAAACTGTCGGCAACAATGGTTTTTGATCCTCAACAACCACTTTCGAAACGTTTACTTTGGTTATCGTGGTTCCCTAGCAATGCGTTTCAGATGTGTTTATGCCTTTACAATGGTTTGTCACTTTAACTCGGTCATTGTACAATATGTATAATAGTTTATGCCTTTAAATAGTTTGTCACTTTTTCAATACTCCCAGTATTGAAGCTTTTCGAATAGACGTCATAATCATCAGCATTGCTTTGAGGGTAGAAATTCCTCATAGAAATAAGTGTTAAAATTGTCGATTTTACTGTAGAAATGCGGAAATTTAGTGGGGTTTTCTGTCACATCCATAATTTTGAAAACTGTGTTGAATTCTCAATTTTTGAAATATTGAGTTTGCTTGGAGATACGAAAATTAGGCCCAGAAAATTAAGTGTGAAGTAATTAGCTGGACCTACTTTTAAGGTGAATATTCTTGCAATAGCATCGATTTCTACTTTTTATTTATATCTTCTCAAGCATCAAAATTAATGTCTCCGTATTGTCTTTTGATATTCAACTGCATAAATTCATATAGTTTAGGATGTTTTAAAATTAATTATGGGCTCGTGTAAAGTATATCAGAAATTCCACAGCTTTAATTAAGCATTTTTTTGAAGCAGAAACAGGCATATGGATAACTTAGGAGGGAATCGAAATACCTGAGCACCCCTTGAAAAAGGGGAGAAAAAATATTTTCATTTCTACGTTTCTTTAAATCAAGATTTGTTTATTTCATGAGCCTCACAGGAAGTTGCCTTATTGGGTAACTTGTACACGGTTTGTATGTCCGTCAAAGAAAGAGGCAGATATCACCTGAGAGAGAGATCCAAAAAGCCTCATTGAAGAAAGCCTGGGCAACGCCGGGTATTACAGCTAGTTATAAATATTATTAATTAACGAATAAAAAATTTATATTAGCTTCATTGCTTATTCAACTAAACCCTTTCCAGAGGTGACTGGAAAATAAGATGAATTCGAGATCTCTTCCCCCCCCCCTTTATACTTTATGGCAAGAATGGCTAACAGCTGACTCATGAGCCCCCGAAAAGGTAAAATGATCAAATTAAAATTAATGATTTGCAAGGTGCTGGATCAAATTTGTGACCATTATTTGAGCTATTCTCGTTCAACAGCGGAAAAACTACTTACATTCATTATTGTTAGTGTCGAAAATAGTTTACTATGTTATCACCAAAGCCTGGATATTGTTGTTCTTAAAAGTTTATGTTCGATATGTCAAAAGTTTTGACATCAAAATCATATGTAAATTTTTTCTCAAGTTTTTTTTCCTCTCATTCATATTTCATCAAAAATAACAATTTGTCTTATACACGATTTATAATTCATGAATCGGTTAGGAACACTGGCATTATGGAGCTTCAAGGGTGAAGCTGACAAATCTCCGACTTGGGGACCCGAGACGAATCTTATCAATTTTTGTTTTTCACAAGAAATTCATATTGAAAGTCCCATGAAGAATCTGGTGAGGGCCCTGTTGCTAGATGTGGGGACCATGACTGGCATACTGGGAGGAAGAGAGAATAGGTTTTCTTCTGGTAAAAAACAAAAAATTAACTCTCTCCTGAAAAATATCTGTATGCATGCCTATGTTTAGGAAGTCAAAAAACTTCTTTTGCAATCGATATTCACGTAATCTTTTCCGTTGTCAAGGAATTTAAAAAATGAAAAGTTATCATTAAAATGCCAGAAAAGAAAAATTTCCAACGGTGAAACTAACGGGAGATATCACATGATCCAAAAAACCTCATTGAAGAAAACCCAGGCAGCGCCAGGTATTATAGGTAGTGACAAATAAAACAATTTTTTACTTGATTATTATTTAATGATCTCCACTATCTCAGCAATAATAATTCAGCATTACAAATGCTCAAGTTTCAGAAATTTGCATTTTTCACAGAAGATCATGTAACTGAAACCGCATAACTTAGGGTAGTGTAAGTCTGGGGTATTACTGCACAATGAAAACTCACTACACAATGATACTTTATATAGAACACAGCTCCCGAAGCTCTATTCGTCACCCGAAAAATTCTTATATCTCCCGAATTTCAAGTGATTGTAAAAAGTCCTTACATTTGGGGGAGGGAATATTCATAAGGAAGTTACCCAGAAAAAAGACAGTTGATTTTCTTTATGCCCCAAATTATATTGCAAATGTAATGTAAATTATGACTCGTTAAATTACAAAAAAAAAACTTCCTATTTGGAAGGGGGGAGGAGATGGACAAAATTTGTCAAACAACCAGCATATATTAATGCGGTCTCTCCACCTGAAATTAGCGAGATGATTTATGTCTGCTTTGACTATATTTCCCCCATTGAGTGGGGCCGGATGCCGTTTTTTTTTTTTTTCGTTCGCAAGATTTGATTTAAGAGTTGTAATGACAGGTAATTTAACCTACTAGTTGGCCATGATTGATGACTTGGTGCTATTTGGCGATGGTTTGCACGATGTCACGTTTCTACAAAGCCAGAAAATAACTACAATTTTACTATTTTTAATGAAAAATCCCTTTATTGTTTTTTGAAAAAAAAAAATCCTTTTTATATACATACTTTTTTTTGTGCTGAATTTGGATGCGCACGAAAACCTCCCAAAATCTTATCCAAAGTTGGCAGGTATGAATGATATAATAAATCAGCCATAGGTGGAAAAACCACGGTAAAACCTGTCCCGGGTAGATGAAAATATATTCGTTTTCCCATCTATCTATGCATGTAAGGTATTGTTATGCATTTAGTTTTCCATTTATTATGCAAATGACATAGTTTTGAACTCAAAAGTTTGGTTTAATCATCAATACACTCGAATCCCGTTATAACGAACTCCAAGAGACCAGAGAAATCACTTCGTTATAACGAACTCCAAGAGACCAGAGAAATCACTTCGTTATAACGAAATTTCATTATAAAGGAATTTCAGGTTGTTTGCATTGTTCCTATGTAAACTTATTTAAGGGATTAGAAAAGTGTTCGTTAAAATGAGATTTTTGCTGTAACTGTATTCGTTAAAACAAGATTCGACTGTAATGTTGAGGGTGTGTAAGTTTTCACCATAGCTAGAAAAAACTATAGTAAAAAACGTCCTAGCAATAAGTTTTTGTCAAGCATAAAACAAACCGATACTTCCCACATTAATCTTTCTAGTATCATTAAAAAAAAATAATTGATGCGAAAGAATTGTACATTGTTATAATGACTCCTCATCTGTAGGGAAACGTAACAGATTTTCCCTACAGGTTGTAATGGAATGATCGCTATAACATGGGCCATTATAACGAGCATTGACTGTATCTCTATTAATTTGTAAGTGTATTTTTTTTTTACCAAATTACTTCATAATGTAACAGTACAAAGTTGATTGTTGTAATTTCTCAAGTCTCAGTTACATATAATAAACGTTGAGTCAATTTTTTTTCATGAAAGTATTTTGCCCAACCCTGCTCATTTTGGCTGCAGAGTCCTTTCTGGGACACCCTGTACATAATATAACCCTAAAAATTGTAGCTTGTGATTTGTTGTGATCAATTTATAGTCTTATTTTCATTTTATTTTGCTATAGCATGTGCAGGCGTATTCGCTCTGACATCAAAGCTAGGTGACCTCTTTATGGTAGATCCTTGGAATATTCTGTTGTTGAGTGGAGTCTCTTCCAAGGATGATTATTTCTATAGATATCTGTCGACTGTAAATCAACACCAACTTGTAGAAAGAAAAATAAAAGACTCACTGTTTCAAATTGTAATAGTTTTTCCTCGATTCTGTCTAGTAGTATTTTTCTTGCAGTTTTAATGTTAAATTTATAGGTGGGCACTTGCATTTCAAATGCAGATGTCTTTTTTTTTCAGTCACAAACTTTATTCAGTCAAATTCATTCAAAAACACAATACAATATAATGTGATATATCTAAACATATGCAAGTGTATCGATATGAGTTGTCAAGGGTAATTATGCCAGTACTGACAGCCAGGGTTGTTTGGTTTAAACCAAGTGGTTTTTTTCAAAAAATCAAATAAAAGTGGCCTAAATATCATATTGGTTCATTATTAGCCAAAATGCTTCATTTTTACCACATTTTATATCCTTGGGGTACATTCTGATGGTATATCTTTAAATGACATAAGATTTTATAACTGGTTTTTTTTAAAAAGTCTCATAAAAGTGACCAGAATATATTTTTCATATGAAGTATCTTATTCAAAAGCCAAAATTTCTCATTCTTGCCACATTTTCTAACCTTTGGCTAAATTCTGATGCTCTATCTTTAGTGAATTCATTAATAAGGATTTCATCACACATCTAAATGTAGTGGTGCATTATCTCACAGGGTTTCTTTTTCCCTTCGCAAAGAAGCAGCTACAGTAGTGACACTATCATGCTAGGGCTGGCTGTGGGTGTAGCTCAAAATGTTATAAACAGTGGTCAGATTGCAAACTTTGGTGTATTGCAATCTCCAGCACATTCCCTATATGTTAGAAGTTCCTCCTCAGGAATATTAACGGGGGGCGGGGGGGGGACGCGTTTGGTGGAACCTCTATTAATTTCGTCAGCAGCTTAGAATATTTCATATCTTCAAAAGGGGGTGGTTGATGAGACGTAAGCAACCTTCAACCCCCCCCCCCCCCCCCGCGATGCTTGAATGACCCCTTATCACAAATGGGGACTGAGAATGAAATTGAAACAAAGACAGAATTGTATACACGTGATAAGTGGGTTACAATACAGAATATTGTTTTTCTGTAAGCAGGATGCGTGCAGAGCATAGGCTGAGATTGACTTGAAAGTCTGGGGGGGGGCACGATGATGTCAGCTCATATATACATTAGATCAGTCGACTCCACCTTTGACGCTGGGGGGGGGGTGCATCTCCACCCATGGTGCAGAGATAAGATATTTATAAGGAGTATATGTGCCCTTAAGTACCCCACCATCCTGGTTAGCTGAAGTTGGTTTGTGGTTTCGAATTTTGAGGCGTGAATGCGAGCCTATATATCTTCCCTATAACAAACATTAAACACAAACTTCATGTTAGGTTCACAACACAGATACCCACATTCCTACATGTACCAATTCATGAGAAGTGCCGCAGAGGAATATGAACGAGGTGCATGTGTGGTTTAGTAATATAGTAGTCCCTTGAGGATGCCCACACACACACACAGCATATGTTATTTTTTTTAAATTAGTCTTCCTCTTTCTTGTTTTGTGTATTTGTGGAGCATGTTTACGCTGTAAAAAAGTTGTCCGGCAAGAACAAAAGAACTGGCAAGAAAACGTTGGATTGATGGACAAGCTGGATTATCAAGCATCTACTGTAGTGCTTAAATTTTCCATTAGTCTCTTTAAGAATGCCCTCCATCTTATGTTCATTGTACACACACATCACGTATCTAAATTCATACAGTCGATGTACATATTTTTATAAGGAGCCTGGGCACTATATTATGCAAAAGTCTATGATTAAATTTAAGTGTTTTTTTTCTTTGTGGGTCTTTTATGCTAGAGGTCGTCTTAACATTATAAACTGCTCTCCCAGCAATAGTGATTTTCTGGAGGCTGTATATTTAGATACTAAAAAAAACAAAGCACCAGATCTCATTGTCAATCCTCCCTTTTCCGATGGGATGAGACTCGGGCTGCAACACAGCTATGGTCCGAATTAACTACTGGTGGAAAAGGCATATCAAAGGACTGCTTTAACCAATCATCCGGCCAATTAATTTCTCATTTTTTAAAAGTTGATAAAATATATTTTGCTGATTGAAATATTAATGAATACATTGAAACTGACTTCACATGTTCTTAACTGTTTCTGAATCATCAACGATGAAAAAAAATTATGATTAAAATAATTAATTAGTATTCAAAAATTGAAATAATCACCAAAAATCAGCACGGCATCATATGCCGTCGTAGCCAGATGACTGGTTAACTTTATCGCCCACTTACTTTCTCAATTGTTCACTGATTTGCTCATTCACGTTTGCCAAAATGTTTGTTGAATTTTCTGTGATTGCTTAAGTGTATTAAATGCCCAGGTCTTCTTCGACCACCAGCTTGTATCTCTACATTAAGACAGCTGTGGGTTGTGACCTGGTTAGGAAGAGTATTAACTGGCGCTTGTGAAGCATACTGATATTGCGCATGATTGCAGTTATGTGCGTAGCTGCCTTCAGAATATCTTCAGTACTTCAACAGGAGCCATATAACATTATGTAGAGAAATATTGCAGAAGAGTCTTGAAAGAAATGATTGGTTGCATTGTGTGCAAGACAATGTAAATTCCCAAAATGTTTAGCTTGGGTTACCAAATTTGAAAACTGAGAATGGGAGACGCACACCTGCACATCATTTTCACAACACAGATGACTGAAAAAAACCTGTCCCCCAATAATTTTTCCCAACTGAAAGGCCCATTAAAAAAGAACAAATAATAATCCATCTCCTTTGGATTATTATTTGTATTTATTATTACAAATCCTTTTACTTATAATGAATTGTTTCCACTAACACAAGGGGAGAGGTTTTCTTCAGCCAAGAACGTTTTCTTTTTTGTTATATTAATTGTCATTTCTGAAAGCTTTCATATGGCCACACGTTTAAGCTCTATATCCTCAGGTAGGTTTTTTTTCTTTCAGGGGGGCAATGGTTTTTTTGCTAGAAGCGAATTATAAATAGCCATTGGAACCGGCACTGTTTGTATTCCATTTTATTTATTTCTGAATGGAAGAGGTATCAAGCTGCCCACTTCGGTGATGTTGTTAGCTTATTGTTGGTGAGCAAACAATGGTATTCGTAAAATGGATGTTTCAGTTTTCTTCTCCCAGAGCTGCTTTTTAAATCCTGGGGCAAGCTGGGCGATTTAGAATATCTGCCCCCAAAGCAGAATACATCGAAATCTGCGACAATCATTGCAGAACAATCTGAAAGAATTTTTTGAAAATAATAGAAAACACATACATACACTATTATAGGAACTTTTACTGCAGAACAAATTTCCAATTAGCAGAGGGCTCATTGCAGAACAATGCAAAACATTCTGCTTTGGGGTATCTGCCATGAAAGGTGGCAACTTGGGTTCGTGTATTCCGAGAATTTTGGCGATCAGTAAAAGCTTTTAAACATGTGGGGGGAACACAAAAACTTGCGTTGATGGAGACACGATAGAGTGAAACGATTTCAGTGAAAAAAAATTTCCCCAGGAAAAAAAACTGGAAACCTGAAAAGGACAAAAAGGTGAATTTTCTGAAAGGTAAGAAGAATGCGTGAAATGACATCAAAAAGGAGGATGTCTGGTAACCTTAGCTTAGCCAGTCATTTTCTTTTTGCTATGTGGATGCTTAAATTTACATTGTGCCCTTTTTTTTTTTCGTCAAGCAGCGTAATTAGATAGAACAAACAAAAAAATTGATAATGAAATTGTTTATTTTTCTTAAACAAAACAACAGCCAATATCAGAAGGAAATAATTACGATAAAACTTCTCGGGCAATCAAAATTTGAGAGAAAAAAACTAAACAATGCATCTTTAGATACAATCACGCATCAATTTCGACATTTCAGTCAGTTCGACTGCAGAGTAAAAAATAGATAGAATATCATAAATCGATGCGAGTGAAATTACATCCATGCACATTCATACATACATAATGAAAAAAACAAGACATATAAAATAAGAATACATTTAAAAGGTAAAATTTTCCTGATTTGTGCGAAATAAGCCTGTAATTACAATGTTTTTCACATTTAAAGTATTTCTTAAACGAGAATGGAATGATCATTTAAAAAAATCTGAAACAAAGTAAAAAAATACAAATTGTACATGCATAAGAAAATAAAAACCTTTGTTCCATTAGATGTGGAGAGATCTGAGTCGAATTGGAAATTCTTACAGTAAGAAAGAGTCAAACTTGGTACGTCGTAGGTTGCTCTAAAAGTTTTGGGATGCAAAAACAAACTTTTTCAGGAACACAAAATTAACAAATTTTGTTCTATTGGGCTCGTATTATAGCATCGTACTGTCATTTATTTGAGTCTGCACATTTTTGTACATCACATAAAAGTGTTAAAATGTTTTGTAATTTTGGATATAAATTTGTCGAAATCATCCTGATCTTTACAGTCTGCATTGCTATATTCATCATGAACAAATGTTTCTGTGGGTGGCATGACAGAATTTCAGAAATCTTTTCGCAAAAAAACCTCAGAAAGCAATCAAGTGATGCCATCTCCCACAGCTGCGACCTCCCGAAATGACTTTGCTATGGTAAAGGGACCACCTGAAGCCAGAGTCGCACTCCTGTTCAGCCTGGTCCGATGGTCATTGGCAAATATCTGCTTCCCCTATGCTGCAACGAAGCACCAGTGATATAGACTGGCTACATATTACTACACCAACTCTGGCTATATCGCTATATTTCATTTTACTGCCATTAATGATATGGGTTGAAAGTGAAGGCACTGTCTATCGATGGTCACCTTAGCCAGCTTTAGGGAAAATATCTTATCTATATCCTCCCTTGGGTTCAAACCTGTGATCATGACAGCAACCTTCACGGTGGTAGACGAGCATCTTACCACCATGCCACTCGGGCGCTCGCTGGCTACATACTGGTCCAATGTTCCTACGTGGATATCTGCTACCAGATAAACACCTTGGGGGTTATCTGGTAGCTGCTTTATTATTCTAGCTTGATTATTCTGCGACTGTCTAACTGTTGTCGACCAATACATGGCCAAAAGGATTGGAAGGAAACCAGCTCCTTTGATTTGGGTTGGAAGGCCCTAGCTATTTTCTTCAACACATAGCACTCAAATGTACACACACCTTGAGAAGTTTGTTGCTTGGCTCACAATGAAATATTTTGTGACATTTGTACACATAGACAGGAAATTTCAGTAAAACCTTCAAGGACAACACAGCATGCAGATGCAAACACACCTCAAGAGGCATACAAAGACAACAGACATTCTCCTTTATCATAGCAACGAGAACAGCTCGCCTCTGCATTAAAACCAATCAAATTTCTACAGGAGTGTGAGGTTCAGGCGATGTTGAACCACCCGTACAATTCAAAGTTGGCCCCTTACCACTTCACATTTTGTTATTGATTGAAAGACAGGGACTTTTGTACCTGTACCCAGGAGATGCTGCTTTGGTTATGGACTGGTAAAAGGAACGACTGGAGTGCATATATCCTTCTATTTTAATCGATAAATGTCTGTATTGGAGGAGGGGGAAGATTCATTGGAGTTGATCTACTATTGCTTAGTAAGCTGCACTTTAAATAACTTTGTTTATTTTAATCCCAAAACTTCCTGAGTGACAAATGTATACATACTTGAGGAATGTGAAAACCAACTTTCAAAGCATCGTGAAAAAGTGCAATTAAAATTCATAAAAATATTGTCTGTGTGTAGATTTAAAGCAATAAATTACGCAAATGTAAAACACATAAAATGACTAGTAATCGAATGAACCATAGCGATGATTCTGAATTATTTTTTACTGGCACACGCACAAAGTTTACAAAAAAAAAAATAATCAAAATAAACCTTTTTTTTATACGAGGTTTGTTCAAGAAATATCTGACCATAATAATAATTCCTTGTGCAGGACCGATTCTGGATATTTTTCAAGTGGAAGGGGCATGCCTTCCCCCCCCCCCCCGCAAAAAATAGCGTACATTACTTTTTTGAAATGAGAAATTCAAAGTTGAATTTTCAAAATGAAACTGATCTCGAATAACAGCCAATGACTAGAAGTTTAATATTTCACAAATATTTTTCACTTTTTAATTTTGCAATATTTTAATTTTTTGGGTTTTAGGACTTTAATGAAATGAAATAATGCTGGGAAAAAAAGCAGGTCAAATTTGTTTTGATGATTTTTCATGATTTTTTCGAAATAGCACATGTGTTAAAGGGTTCGAAATTAACAGATAACTTATTAAATTTAACTTAAAACTTCAAAACTGCTTAACTACGAAAACTTTACTTCAGACGTAACAGAGTGGACAACCTCGCCTAAATTATTATTTTTTCAATACGAATTTAAATGATTGATGAAAACTTTTATTATATTTTGAAGCATATCTCCGTCTACTATCACCTGATGTTGATATAGATGAAAGAAATATATTAATTATTTATTACAATGACATAACAAAGATGACATTCCACAATGAAAAATCTGGTACTAAAGGGTGACGATTCATGTTATGTCTTTAAGTGATTTCTAAAATTTTCCTGATCCGCATTATAACTGCTACATTGCAAAATAAAAGAGTGTTAAGGACAGGATATTTCGGGGTGACTGAAATAAAGCAGATCAAGTTTGACGAGATATCTTGGGATTGCTGCTATAAAAGGGTCGAGTCGTTTCGCAAAAGTCAAATTCAAAATTTTTTATTAAGCATTAAAACTGAACCTTTCAATGAGCTCAAAAGTGTTAGATTTAATCTGGAATAAAAATATATTTCCTAAATGACCATAACAGAGCGGACATTTTAAAATGGGAAAAATTTTGGGACGTGAACAAAAAAATAGTTTTTCAAAATTTTGTCAGTTTTATTCATCTATGGCACACATATGAAATGTGATTTGATGTTTATTGAAAAAAAATTCCAGGTTTGCACCAAATCTCTTTGTTTAACACTTTTTTGAAGCCAAGACACAAAGATTTTGACGTTTTGCTTCAAACAATGATTTAAAAAAAAAATTAGATACCACCTGAAACTAATTAAGAAATGTCATAAGACAGAGAATTAAATGAAGAATTAGAAAAAAAACAATTAAAATTACTACCAGACTGCTCAGAAATTATGTAAAAAAAAATTATAAGGTCTCGGAAATGATTTGTAAACTTTTTTTTGTAAGCGAATAATATTTTGGCATTAAAAAAATTGTCCCTACCCCTTCGGTTGGCGCCTTAAAAAATTAGCCCTGTTCAGTTGGCACCTTCTGCAGCCGTGTAATTCAAGATCCAGCTGGGCCCTCATGCATAAACAAATAAAGCTAGGAGGGCGTGGTTTGATGCACATATGTAGGCAATTTTAATGCGCATGCTTGAATTTTTTCCTGCCTACAGAAGCTGTCAGTAGCTGGCAGACTGCCAATGAGTGAGGGTAAATGCCATCAGATTTTCAATTTTCACAAAGTGACGGAAAAACTTGAATATATTGCTGCATTGCATTAAATTTTGTGTAATGCATGGCGGTGCCCAAATGGAACCGATCTGCAAGATTCAACAGGCTTTCGGGGATGAAGCAATAGACACCACACAAATGAAGGAGTGGTACAACTGCTTCAAAGATGGCCACACATCCAGTAAAGGCTGGAACACGTTCTGGCAGGCCGTCAACATCCACAAATGAGATCGTCATCGACCAAGTGAAGACCCTGGTGATGCAAGATCATTGAATCCTGATCCAACTTGCAGATGAGTCGAGAATCAGCATTGGATTCATTCATTTCATTGTGACTGAGGATTCAGGCTTCTGGAGAATCTCAGCGAAGTTCATGCCAAAGCTGCTAATGATCGAGCAGAAGCAACTCCTTCTGGAGATCACACAGGACATGCAGGAGACTGCATGGATTCATTTATTCCATTGTGACTGAGGATTCAGGTTTCTGGAGAATCTCAGCGAAGTTTATGCCAAAGCTGCTAATGATCGAGCAGAAGCAACTCCTTCTGGAGACAACACAGGACATGCAGGAGACTGAATAGTGAGCTCAACTTCCTCAACACAGTGATCACTGGCGATGAGTCCTGGGTTTATGGGTACAATCCAGAATGAAGTTGCCATTCTCCCCAAAAAAAAACAAGGCAGGTCCGCAGCAAAATCATAATGACCATCTTTTTTAACTCCATTGGCGTGGTTCATCACAAATATGCACCACATGGCACAACCAACACAGAGGAGTACTTCCTAAAAGTTCTGCATTGCTTTCCTCATGCTGTGAGATGCCAATGGCTGGATCTGTGGGAAATCACCAGCTCCATCACAATAACACACCCACCCATTCTTCCTATTTGATACACAGTTTCCTGACTAAACATACCCATTTGTGCTTCGTCATGCTCCCTACTTTCTTGACATGGTTTTGTGTGACTTCTGATAATTTCAGTCCAGAGAAGACATCATGCAGAATTCGGGTGCTGTAGCCCAGTCGGTAAGATACTTGCCTAAAGTACCAAAGGATGTTTAGAGGTGTCTCGAGTTCAATACCCAGTTTGTCCTTGTCAGAAAACTTTCCTGACACAGGGGTACAACAAAAAACAGCGACTTGACTGCAGCAAAAAATTGTTACTGCAGGGAATCCCCCATCAAGGGGTTAGCGCACCTACCTCTTGATGAGTATAAAAAACAAGCCTCCATTTGCAATTGACAATAAATTGTAAGTCCCAGTCCTATTAGCCCTTGTGTGCAGAAAATGACTGGTGCAACAAAAATGTTCATGCAGAATTCGACAGACCAGCTGTGCATCATTTCAAAAGGGGCATTCCAGCGCTGCTGCCAACAGTGGTAGAAGTGTGCTGCAGCCCAAGAGGACTAATTTAGAGGAGATTAGTCTAAGATTGTTGTATCAGAATATGAGCATTTTTAATGAATAAAGGTCTAATATTTTGAACAAACCTCGTATAGCTCGATTAACATGTGCAAGCCTGCCTGGCCAACTATTTGCTGTAGCAGCCATCATTTGTTTCTCGCAATTTCATTTGGGAATTTGAAAACTACAAATTTCTGCTAGAGAAAGAAATTCGAGGGCTTCAACAAAAGTAATTGGGATTCTTCATTTCAAAAAGAATGATTGAAATCAAACTCTTTTAAGTGTTTCAAAAGTATATAAATAACCATTTCCGCTAAATATTTCACCAACATATCTATATACATAAAAGATGACTGCCGATAATGGTCAGTATTTTGATCTTGATGAATTTGCGATTGAAAAAAAAAAGATGAACTATTGATCCCATTTTATCTGGCGGAACAGGATATACCACCCATAATTCCCAAAAAAAAAAAAAAAAAATGTGTATAAATATATAGCATTTGCTTTGAATATTGACATTGAACACAAGTTTGAGCCAGCATTGAGAAGTACAAACAAATCACTAATATACATTCAATGTACAGGCACTCTCCAACTTACGGCCATCTGTAGTTCTAAGCAAAATGTATACAGTTGGTTCAGTGGAAGTAGCAAAAATAGTTGAAATTTATTAGCATTATTGAGATGGGGAAAATTACGATGAACTATAAAAAAATAACAGCTTGTAGTTGTGTCGAATCAATCTATACAGTGATTATGCATAGGAAGTTGTTTGGTGTCATATCAATAGCAAGTACAGAATTACGGCAGACCAAAATTACATTATAAATATTGTGTCAAATTCCTGCAGGGAAATTTTGCATTTTGTGTCTGGCAGTTGAACTGAACAAGAACCACCTTCAGGTCGTAAAAGGATTGGCAGTAGATGCATTTATTGGAGAACACATTTGCGACTTTAAAAAATAACATACAGTGGTAGCTTGGGTTATAAGTGAATAATCCAAAATTAATGGCAAAAAAAAAAATCATTTGGCTGCAAGCGTGAGACGAGAAGTTCGATTGCTCCAGCATTAAAAACCTCTACTGCTTAGAAGCTGAAAGCAATTGTCGAACTGTACTGTGTTCAGCATGTGCAATCAGTGTAAATCAGTGTTTCTTAGCCTTTTATAAATCATGCTCTCCAAACCATATTTTCTTCTTGCAGTCTCCTATCTCACCTAGGAACAAAACCCTTTCCTACTTATTTAATGGAATTTAGTCAAAACTAAATTTAGGGACAAGAAATTTATAAATGAGGTCGAGCTCTGAACCTCTCAGTTAGGTTATCCAGAAGTGAAGGGCAATCATTCCCTCCCAAGAGCCAAATTTTATGGTAAAAATTGGTCAGTCCCATAAAATAAGGGATGATGCAATGACCCTTTGGGTTCTGTGCAGGGCCATCTCAACATCATGGGTCCTCAAGCAAACAGATGTTTTGGGGCCCATACCTTAGCTGGAAGTATCAACTTTGAACACTTATGAAGATCATAGTATCAGAGCTCGTCATGTAGGCCTATGGACAGGAGCAGCCCCTTCCCAGCACTATTATGCCCAATGGACCCATGCATTAAGATTTGTCTAGGTTCTATGGACAATTCTACTGGATTCTCAAAGTAGACAATTTTTCCCCCACCGTATTTCACTTAAAAGCTTCATTTCCTAACAGTCTAATTTTTTTCACTGCTCTCTGTGACTACCTATCATTTGATTTTAACCCCCCTTCCCTGGAACCATGAGAGGATCATATGGGTCCAGGTTGAGAACTATCAACATAAATGATACAGCTTTCATTCTGCACAGAATGATGATAGCTTATTTTTGAACAAGTACAGTCGACTGACTAATCTGGCACATATCAGACAGGATTATGCCATATTGCTGGAAGGCAATTGAAAAAACATTTAAAATAATTTAAACTTCTGTGCATAGACACACACACAAGGCCCGATTTTCATATGGACAAGTAGGGCATTTGCCCAGAGCTCCATAATTTAAACATGTATTCACTGACTTATGAAACATGTCCCAAGGTGACATCTTCAAAAAGTTTTGAAAAAATTACCTCACTGATTCTACTCATTTAAAAATGCACAAAAATGTAAAAAAATCTGGGAGCATTATAAGTCAGCCAAAAAAAATTTTATGATTTCAAAAATCCTGCAACCCTAGAGTGTTAAGAGTGTTTTGTTTCATTCAAGCAACACATGGTCAAGTACAGTATAGGGGTCATTCAAGTATTACGTCAGCATCGAAGGGGTTTCGGATTTGCTGACTTTTGATGACAAGGGGGTGAGCGGGGGTTTGAAGATTGCTTATGTCATCAACCATCCTTTTTGAAGATATGAAATATTCTAAGCTGCTGACGAAATTTAGCTCACAAGGGGGGGGGGGGGTGTCAGTGTTTTGCTGACTTTTGCTGAGGGGGGGTAGGGATTTCAAAAATGGCTAAAAACTGCTTACATAATACTTAGACAAAGAAAGAGAAAAAAAGAGCAATTGACTAGAGTTTCTAGAACAGAGAAGATGGAGGAAAGAAAGGAAAGGGTTTTTTTACGTATCGCCAAGAAGCACAAGAGGCAATGAGTAACTGTTATGATTTTAATAATTTTTTATGGCTTTAATAATTGCATTTTGCCACTAATTTTTTTTTTTGTGTTTCTGGGTGAAATGAATGTACTTAAATTTTTCTATAATTTTTTGGAGGATGATGCCTTGGGACTCTTCCTTTCCATGTTAGTTGCAAGCCCCCCCCCCCCACCCCTTCCGCCATATTAAAGTCGAGGCTGTGGACACACACACTTACATGTTTTTCTCTTCCACACATGAGTGAAGCCAGCACGAAATGCTAGATTACTGGATGGGCCAGACTAGCGCTTGGCTGGTTTATAGAGTCTACTGTGTTACCGTAATTTTCCGTAATGAAGCCACAGCTTATTATAGCTATAAAAGTGTTAAATTTTAACTCTTGCAATTAATTCACTGCTTACTCAATGTTTTTTTTATTCCTGGCATTGTAACTTTTCTCTATGGATTCTAATGAATTTTTATGAACATTTCAACTATAGGGTAACTGATGTTTATTCAGTTATTTCAAAAATTAAACTGAAGGTAAATGAAAGACCCAAAATTGAGTTTTATTCAAAAAATTTTTTTAGTTCTTGAATTAAAGTTATGTACGAAGCTATGGCATGTGAAAAACTGAGATGTTTCTACGAAAATTTTTTTTTCCTCAGCTTATTTATTGGAAATTACTGCACAGTATACTCTCGCTAATCTGGCCCGTGCTTTCAGGCGGTTTTTCCTTGAGCTTAGAAAAGGAAAACGTCACTTTGTGTCTGTACGCATAAGTTTATACACTTTAAGTAGGATTTTTCAATTAACTTCCCCTAATTCATTGATTTCGGTAATCCAGTACAACTTGGTCTGATATGTGACGGATTAGCGAGAGTCTACTGTAATATTATGTACACACAGAACAAATTAAAGAGATCTCGATTACTTGAGATCAGAAAGTTTATATCACGATATGAGTGATTTCGAGAGATAAATGAAACAAGACATCTTAAACTGGACCAGGGTTTTCCCACAGGCACAATATCTAAAATTGCCATAACTCATGACCAGATGTTTGGAATATGACATGCTCATAAGTTGGGAAGTGACCATACATTTCAATCACATCAAATGCTCTAATAGCTTTTCTTCTCAGCTAAGCTATTTTGCATGTATCGTAGACAAACACTAGTTAGGCAGTGCATTTGGGTTGGAGCGAATTGATCAAGTTATATAACAAAATAATGGTCCCTTAACTACGAGTATCATGATCTTTCTCTATACTCTCATGTCAAGACCTTCTTAAGGCATGGGTATGAGCACTTGTATGTTTACAGGGGGCTATTAGCAGGCTATAGGCCAGGGAAGCCAATTTAAGTAATTAGCAGATAACATTAAAATTGAACTGGAGAAGGGCAGAAAAATTTAAGTAGTCCGCAAGCAGCAAAGCCATAAATCTGCCTCTGAAGGAACGCCAGAACTTTACCTCAGACACATCCCATTGCTGCGAGATCTCTTGGAAGTGCCACAAGGGCTCCCATTGAAATTAACAATTTTGATAGGGATCCCAAGATGTTAATGAAAAATAAAACAAGTCAGCAAGTGGCATTTTCAACACTCTTCCTACAAGAAACGGGGAAAGGTAATTTTCAATTCTCGAGATCAGATGACGTAAGATAGACAGGGGCATGATTAAAACTTCATATTGTAACCTATATAAAATTGGTTTTTATAAAATTAGTAAAATAATGAGGGAGCACATAATGGACTAGATATATCCAATGCAGCAGAATATTAAGGTTCTGCTGTATATCGAAAACAAGAAGGAATCAATGATTGATCTGACGATGTATAAATATAATGTGAACACACATATGGAAAAACAAATTTCAAATCAGCAATAATAAAATTCTAATAATTTCTGCATAATGAACGGGAGAAATGAGAAATTAATGACACATTTCTAAAACTAAAGTATTGTAAATCTTGGCAGTCTATGGCAAAAAGGAAGAGGGGAGGAATGCAACAACACCCATCTCATCAGACATAATCTTTAAAGTGAAGGCACGTTTAAAAAAAAATAGTAAATTTATGTAGATATATATAGTTGAAGTAATATGAATTCTTTTTCCTACACACACACACACGAGCGCACGTGAGGAATCATGAAAAGTTGCTGAGTGAACACTTGAAGGCTCTAAGGCACTTTGTGCTCATTTCTGTACAGTAGATATCCAGGAACTTCAAGAGGGGCAGCTAATAGATCACCTCTTCTGAAGTCCTGGGCTTTCTTGAATAATCTACCATGATGTATTTGCCGACATCTTCAATAACTGCTATTGCCTATAGGAAACAAGATAAATGAAGCATTTTTTTACTTTACATAATGCACAGCTTGTGTCCACTTTTAAAAATAACAAATGATTTCCCTTAAATTCATGCATATCTTAATTATGTAAATCGTGATATGTTTTTAATTTCAAAAAGCACACGCAATGGCATAGCTGCCAAATCTACTGAATTTTTGCCTTGTCTCAAGGATTCCTGAAAAAATTCTTATTTGCAACAAATTTTTGCTTTTTTGCAAAAATATTCCTACCTTTAGGGGGAAAAACACTTTTGACAAAGAATTTCCTCCAGGTCTGTTAACTTTCTGTTTTCCCCCCAAGACAACGTCACATGTTTAACGCTAATTCTTGCCATTGCATCATAACATAGCTGCAAACTTTGGAGAGTGGGAATTAGGGAGGTTTTTATGCGGCATCGAATTCTGCACAAAAATAACTATAAGAGATTTTTGGAAAACAATGTAGAGATTCTTCATTAATAAAAGAAAATTATAAACGGATATTTCCTCTTTGCATAAACCTGACATCATGCAAGGTATCGCACCGATTAGCACCGATCATTGCCAATCAGTAGGTTAAATTATGTACCTGTCTTTACTACTCTCAAATCGAATCACACTAACAAAGAAATTCATTGGCCAGGAAACAATGCATACAGATGTAACGGATCATATGGTTAAATTGCATATGTCATGTCACGAATTTCAGAAATCGAAAGTCCGAATTAAAGCAAACTGTTTGGCGAATTTTGGCTTTTCCCCTAAGAAAAAAATTTTTTTTTGTCAATTCACATTAAATTTGCAACATCATTTCGGGGGCAGGGGGTAAGTTTTTTGGGTAACTTTTTAGGAATATTTTTTACCCAAAAGTAAGGATTTTTTTCCAATTGTGGTTGAAATTCGGGAGAAAAAATAATTTTTTTGTAATCCAAGAGATGGAGTAGAAATCCTAGACTTAGATGTCGTAAGGAAAGATAAAATTGGCCAAAAAGCTGCATGCCGATTCAACCATTCAACAGTCGAATCGACAGGATTTGTGTGTCTGATGACCACACATCCCGATTCATACAGTTGTGCTCTGTTTTTTTTTGCCTCAACGGTTTTTTTTATTTGGTCATTTTGGTTGAGTGTATTAATGATACATAATTTAACCAACTATATGTCAATAATAATCAGCGATGGTTGCCATATGTTCCAGTTTTTTTTTTTCTTAACATTCTCCCAGCTTATTTTTTCAGCTATCTTTCAAATGTTTTTTTTTGCATCAGGTTTTTCCAATATTTATTTTGATGCAGTTTCAGATCGCAATCAGAATTTTCGATTATCATTACACTTGAGATGGGATGAGGGTTCATACTTTGCAAAAATCCCACCATATTTCTGTCTAAGGATTTTGTATCAAATTCATATCTACACAAGAATTTCCCTAATTTTCATTCATCTCTCTCAGAATCATTCCATAGCTGATTTAACTACACTACCTGTTTCATATCTATTTTTAGAATAAAATAATTGTTTTTTCAGTTAGTATACGAAGTATTTTCGGCATTGTATTACTGGGGGTGCAACTGTATATTTTTTTTCGAACAATTAGCTAATAAGTATAATAGCTAGATTGATAATAGATGATGGCCATTTAAGTAGAAATATTTTATATTTCTACTTAAATGGCCATCAGCTATTCTCAATCTTGAAATTTGTCTTTCATTCGTTGGTCCCCTTTATTTCTACGATTCTACACTTTTTCTCCAATATAAAGTTTAGAAGATCCTTCTTTCTCTTTGGATGATCTTTCTTTCCCAGGGCACCCTTGGAATACAATTGACCAGATGCTTTGTTACGGTAACTAAGGGATTTCCTATTGAATGTGTGTGTGTGGGGTGACTGCCCCATCTACTTACATCGGTCTGTGATTGTATTTGTTTTAATTGGGACTATGTTCCAACCGGCTTGGACAAAGCTTCCTTCATCGACATGATGCCACTTACTTTAAACCGTCAAGAAACACGTCTGCCTTCCCTAGACAGCCATTCTTATTTACATTCCTATTATTTAATTACCATATATGCTTGTGTATAAGCCGACCACTCCCCTCCCCTCCCCCTTCAGGACCACCAAAATCGCAATAAATTGAAAACCCATGTATAAGCTCACCCAAAAATATCCGTGCATTTCAGAGAAAAAAAATTCTTATATTTTAATGCAAAATGAACAGGTTACGGAAATTTACAATAGAAAATGATTCAAACTTTTTAATCTGTTTCTTCTATAAGTCCCCAAGCTCATCATAATCGAATCCATCAGATCATCATAGGGTGCAGCATCTTCGTTTTCATCTTCATCTGGGCTGTCATCACAATTGTCATTTTCAAAAAGGATATCATCTTCAGTTCCATCTATTGCATCGCTGATACAACACTTTTTGAAAATTCGGATGATAATTTCGGTGGAAACAGAATTCCACACCTCATGTACCCATTGGCACACTAGGCCAATGTCAGGTTCTTTCAAGGCACCACTTTTTGTAGTTTCTTCATCATCGGAACTCATCCATTCAATCGACAAATTCCTCAAACAGTCTTTGAAAGGCTTGTTGATGCTCACATTGAAAGGCTGTACAATTGATGTTAGCCCACCTGGTATCAAAGTCAATGATGTTTTCGATTTCTTTGCCTTGGCTTTGACATTATCCATTCTGAGGGGTGTGAACATATCCCATACCAATAATGCCGGTTTCTTGAACACTGCTACAAAAATGACCACTGATTGTGGGGGGTTGATGTTTTCTCATCAAAAACTGACCTGAGTATAAGCAGAATTACCCCCCCCCCCCTGAGGAACGAATTTTTCCACAAAAAACTCGGCTTATACACAAGTATATACAGTATATGTTTGCTGTACTATAGTATATCGGTTACTGTTGCCTGTTTTATCGGCACCCGGAGACCTACAGCTCAACATAGTTAAATCCAAAATAACAAATTTAAATATTCCAAACTATCAATTTTAAATACATCCGAAAATAATTTTAAATATTCCCTCTATTTTCTATTTCTTTTTTAACTGGCACAAACTAGTTAACAATTCTGAAGGTGATTCATAAGCTAACAAAAACCTGATAATAGCATTTTACAGTGTTATACATTCAACTATTAAAACTTTTTGATCGCGTGTTGAAAAGAAAAGAGAAATAATTATTTCACCTCATCCAACATTTCCTTTGTGTGAGAGGAGGAGATGCAAAAACGAGCTCTGGCTGTTGTCAAGGAAGTAGCTGGAAACCCGACGCCCACTGTTGCAATACCTCGCTTCAACAGCATCCGAAGAAACATGCTACAGAAAGACATATTGACACATTTCAAACTTTTTTCTCACTCTTATCAATTTACTGTTTACATTCTTTGTCATACACATGATGATAGACAGAAACACTTGAGTGGGCCCCGATGTTCAAGTTTAAAGAATACCTCTAAAACTTCAATCACACTCCAAAAACTCAATAGAAAAATTTCTACACGATCACATTTAACTGACAATGTCAATCATCTGTAAAAACTGTTCACCTATTGCAAAAATCATACTTGCTCAGAATACATTATTTCATGCATACGTTTTTAGGTTGGAAGTTTCGTTATTACAATCATTCGAGCCAAAGATTTTTAATCAGATTTCATTTTTTAAAAAAAGAAATTCTAAATTTTAATGTATAAGATCAGTCAACTTACGCAATTTTGGAAGGGAAGTACAACATCAATGGAACAACAGGAGAATCATCATCGCCATAAATGATAAATCCTTTCTGTTTCAGCTTTTTTCGGAAGTAGCGAGAGTTTCTTTTCAATTGCTTGATGCGCTTGATTCCTGCAGAGTATTTTTGTTTTTGCAATCCATTTAAAGAATGACAAAAAAAAAAATTCACACATACACATAATGATGAATGAGTCCACCAACACTATTTTAAGTCAAACAGCTGTATAAATACAGATGAAACGCTAATTTCAAATAGTATCATGACGACACTGTTTAACACTGATTTTGTTCTCAGAAATAGTTCAGTGATTATCGGGTGATTTTGGAGTGCTGAATTCAAATCTGACATTGGTTTTGTCAGATTGGCTCTAGTTTTTGAGATAAGGTGAATAGAATGTAAAAAAATGAAAAGTTGTATCAATTAGTGGTTTCAGACTACATTGAAATAGGGAAGAATATGTATTATTTTCAAAAAACTAGAGCCAAAACACCAGTTTTTAAATCAGCAGCCCAAGAATACCACTAAACAGTTTAAACTTTCTCAAAAACCCAATTTTTTTTCTTCTTTTGAGCAGTGTAATCATATCTGTGGACCATAGACAATGAATCGTTTGTTGGTATTGAGAGTGCACAAACACATGCAAATAATTTGAACTCATCAGACAACGTCATATTTTTCCCTTTATATATATATCTTGTTTTTCTCGAAGACAGAATTATCATATGATGATACAATGTGATGATCGCACTGAATTTTAATCATCGATGAATAATTTCTTTAACCACAATTTCATTGTTGACTCTCATGCAAGCACATAAAACAGATTAATCTTCAGAATTCATATAACTACAAAATCAAAGCCAAACATTAAAAACAAGTATACCTTCATCAGATCCATCTTTGCCCAATATAATTTTCATTGAAGTTATTATCTGCTGCGCAATACATGCAGTCATGCTTGTTCCATAGCAAAAACTATGCGAATACCTTCGCATGTGATTTATTACTGCCTAAAACAGAATAGAAGCAACACACATCTTTATTGCACATGAAAAATCATACGTTTTCTTTATACTATAGTTAAACCATACTATGTGAATGCAGCTGGTAACAAACCTCTGGATATAACAAACTAAAATTTCCGACCCATCCCGTATGATATTATTTTATTGGATTAGATATAGCAAGCCAAATCTGTGGTCCCTTTAAGTTTGTTATAACAAAATTTGACTGCATATAAAAAATTAGAATTTCCACATGCTGGAACAAACTTAGATAACCAAAATATACAGAGTGATTATAATTAAATTTTCCATTTGGATGAGTAGTTTTTCTCAAAAACTACAAAAAATACAGCCAATTTTTTAAGATATCTTGATGAGATCATGCGAGAGATTTACACAATAAAAAATAGAAAATTGTTCAATTTTTGACCACCAGGTGAAAAGTTGGAGCGTTTTTATTGCATTTCCTTTTCTTACATGGTCCATACAGCATATATACTAAGTTTCAATGGAATACGCCCACTAAATAAGTCTACATAGGCCTGAGTAGCTTCAATATTCTGACACTGCTCAGACCAATGTAGCACCCATCAGTATACTGATACGAATCAAACCTTTGTGGCAGTTGTTCTGGTGGACGTATTCCACTGAAATTTGATATATAAGTTATATGGACCATGGGAAAAAAATGCAATAAAAAGCGCCAACTTTTCACCGGGTGGCCAAAAATTGAACTTTTTTTTATCTTCCTCATGGTCTCATTAAAACATCCTGAAAATTTGGCGTATTCGGATAAGTATTTTTTCAGAAAAACTACTCAGAGTATGGGAACTTCAATTATAATCCACCCTATATCTATATACATAAAATTGATTTTCTGTATGTCTGTGTGTGTATGTTCTCTATACAAATCTACAATTTTAGATCGATTGTCGCCAAATTTTGCATATATACCAAATGGGACCCGACTTGAATGATAGACTACTTTAAAAGTTCGTCACAGCAGGGCAAATGCCCCAAATGGGCAAAAAACTGTCGGGCAACAATGGTTTTTGGGCCTCAACAATCACTTTCCGAATGTTTACTTTGGTTATCGTGGTTCCCTAGCAATGTGTTTAAGACATGTATATGCCTTTACAATGGTTTGTCACTTCTTCAACGCTGTCAGTATATGTATAATATTTATGCCTTTATAATGGTTTGCCACATTTTCAATACTCCCAGTAATGAGGTTTTTTGACGTCGTAATCATCATCAGCATCGCTTTGATGGTCAGGAAAAGGGTGATCCTCATAGAAATCAGTGTTAAAATTGCCGATTTTAATGTAGAAATGCGGAAATTTGGTGGGGTTTTCTGTCACATCAATAGTTTAATAAAAAAAAGTGGATTAAATACCCGATTTTTGAAATATTGAGTTCGCTTAGAGATATACAAAGACCAGGAGAGTAAATATGAAGTAATTAGCCGGATCTACTTTTGAGTTGGATATCCATGCAATAACATTGATTTCAACTTTTTATTTATATCTCCTCAAGCATGAAAATTAATGTCTCCGTATTGTCTTTTGATATTCAACTGCATAAATTCATATAGTTTAGGTTGCTTTAAAATTAATTATGGGCCCGTAAAAAGTACATCGAAAAAATTCCACAGCTTTAATTAAGCATTTTTTGAAGCAGAAACAGGCAGAGAGATACATAACTGGAAGTTCAAAGGGGGGAATCGAAATACCTAGCATCCTTTAAAAAAAGAAAAATATATATATTTATTTTTACATTTCTTTAAATCTAGATTTGTTTCTTTCATGAGTTGTGCAGGAAGTTACCATATTGGTGAACTTGGACACGGTTTGCATGTCCCTCAAAGAAACAGGGAGATATCACGTGATCCAAAAAAGCCTCATTGAAGAATACCCGGGCAATGCCGGGTATTATAGCTAGTATTTGATAAAACAAACCATTTAGGAAAAAAAAAATTTATGTCAGACCAGGGGGTGGCCAACAGCAGGCCCATGAGGTGATTTTGTGCAGTTCACGACAAGTTAAAATGTGTATCAAATTGATTTTCTGATCATTATTTCAGCTATTATTTTCAATAGTAGGCTTCCTGATTAACAGAATATTTGCATTGATTATTTCTAGTGACAAAAGTAGTTTATTGTGTTCTAGTCATACTGTTTTTTCAAACACACAAATTGCTCTTAAAGTTTGTTATGGGCATTCCCTCCCCCCTCATTTCATTGGGCAAGTGGCCTTTTGTGGTCTTAGTATTTGCATCTGAATGCATATTTAGCATTTCTGCTCAGTGTGCCAAAATTTTTTCAAAGTGGGTGCCAACTCACAATAGCATCTTGAAACTTAAATTGATTAAGCAGAACTAAATAATTTCAAAGGGTAAAATGTGTCATATTTGATAGTCAGATTCATACTGTGGCGTTGACCAAAAAGTTCTAGATGATTATCTTTGCGAAAACAGAGAAGCATTCATTTCTGAATTTCGATATTGCAAGTTGGTGGCATTCCATGTCACACCAGACTCACACGTCTTCAAACTGAAATATTGATATTCAAATTGAGGAAGGTAACTCACATAATAAAAATATGTATAACGCAAATCTGGTTTCAGTGTAATTCGAAGGACACACAGCAAAGCTGTCCATCCAATACCATAGTAGAGATATATATATTTCATGCAGAATGCAGGGTATGAAAAAATCATCATTTTTTTAAAAAAATCGAATTTTTATTTAAATCAGTTTTTGATTAAAATTTACTGACTACTTACTGATTAAAATAAATCTTGTTAATTACTAAGAATGCATATTTTCATTGCCTAACTGCTTTTTCCTCCTAATCGCTAAAATTTAATTAAGCATTAATGAATAAACTACAAACGAACTACAAGCAAAAAATATAAACACCAAAAACCTGTGTTTCTGTAACATGAAAGGTTGTTAGGCCCAAATTAACTTCACGGATTAATATTTTTTTGTAGAGAAAAGTGTTTTTATTCATGAAACACACCCCCCCCCATATTAAAGTGAATGAGTGGTGGCATCTCATTATCAGACATCTGGTGAAGACATGTCAATTCCCTCGATGTACAACCAAAGGACCATTCAGCATCAACTAAATAAAACAAATTCTATTGGCAAGATTGTTTTTGACATAATGAATGGATGTGTTTCTGACTTGCATGATGTTGCTTAATAGTTTATACATTTACGATTCTTTCACAGATTTAATGAGTTTTGGTAAAAAAACAAGCAAACACAAAATTTTAATACAAAAAGTAAAGTCGAAAGCCCAGTGATATGTTCATGCAACATCTATTATTACGTTATAGTTTACTTCAGCAATCAGGGCTTTATTCAAATGCTTTAATACAAAAATAATTCTTCCGTTTTTTAATCATTGGAACTCTAGTGTCACATGGCGATGCATTGAATATAATACAATAAACATAGTGGGGGTAAATCAAGAAGCTGTCCATTATTAAAAAAAGACAAAAATAAATATTTTTTATGGACAGAGTATTTATTATATTTTATCATGTATGTATAGTTTTTATAATTGAACTTTCAATTGGGTTGCCGTATTTTAAAAATATATGACATCTATATTAATTTGTTATGGGCATTTTTTTCAGCAACATTGTTGGACATTTTGCCTGTTTTGGCCTTGTATTTGTATTGTAACTTTCCATATTAAACTAACAAGTTCAAAATTTAGCCACTAACTTTACTACCAGGCATAGACAGGCAATAAGCTAACACATAATGCATCAAATACATAAAGAAAATGCTAGCTCTCTCTATTTAACAAGTCATTTCGGGGGGGGGGGGGGGAAGGATAAAATATAATAACTACATAGCACCTACACAATGTATAAATCTGTCATTAAAAGTGAAAAAAATATTATGTAAAATACACACTTTAGAGCCTGCTATGTAACCGCCAGCAGCTCCGAAGCTTTTAGAGAAGGTCCCCATAAGTATATCAACCTCTCCTGGGTTGATACCAAAGTAATCACAAACACCGCGACCATGTGGACCTATAGCTCCAATGCTATGAGCTTCATCTATATACAAATAAAATTTATATTTCTTCTTTAGCTCTACTAAATCAGGTAAATTGACGATGGTCCCCTCCATGCTGAAAGGGAAAAAAAACTTTTAGAAAATGAACAATATATTCTTGATGTGATATATTCAAATGAACATTATATATCTAATCTGAACACACAAGCAGTAAATTAAATCTATTTACACAGCAGCATTCAAAAGATGGGACACCGAACTCAAGAGCTCCCAAGATGTGTTTCAGAATAAATAAATGGTTAAAATAAAGCAAGGGTATACGACCTAGTGCCGGGGAGTATTATAATAGCTTAAAGTGTGAATATCATACCACAAAGGAAAGTTTTAAACGTCAAGGTAGAAAAATTGAAAGTTTTTATTTATTTTGGTATACTCACCTATACACGCCCTCAACGATGACCAGAATTTTTTTCCATGGTCGGTGAGTTCGAGGCTGACCATTCACGATTGATGATCTAATTAGTGATTCCAAATTTTGCATGTCTGGTGTGTGGAAGAAAAATAAAATTGCATGGAACTTATTGTAAATGAATTGTGCAGGATATCATATGCCTTAGAGCAAATAAATGCACAGTTAATATATTTTTTATTAATTAGAAAGAAAGCTGTATGAATCAAAATATTAGGCTTAATGTATACTTGCAAGAAATACGAAATCAATAAATTCCTATAGGGTACAAATTTGTCACAAAACAATTAACACCTTTTGATAGAGAAACTAGAAAACATGCTTTTGAACTCCTAATTGTTTGTCTAACCACATTAGTGATAAAAATCAAATATGGAGGGGGGGGGGGGGAGAAGAAAGATAGCGCAGTGCTATTTGTATCCTAGAAACAATGTCACATAGGTTTATATCAAATTTTCTGAAACAAGGGCTGCTAAACAAATCTCAAATATCTAATCTCAAATAATTTTTTTTAATTTTTTTATAAAAACCAAAATACTGGCTATACTATTTTTGAAAAGAAACTTCTTTACTCGCAGCAGAGTAAAAAATTATCATTATCAGTGCCACAAAAATTGAAATACTTCCCTCACTCCATTAACAACACCAATCTTTGATAATAAATCTTTTTCAATGCACGAACCTGCGCAGTGATGGAGACTTCACCCTCTATCACAACAGTATCAATAGCACTGTGTGTTTGAACCAAGAGTGCAGATGTTAAATATTTTACAATAGTGAATGCATTTCAGCATGCTTTCATGCTAGTGAAAGGACATGCCTTTTAAAGTGAAACTTGTAAAAGTGGTATGATGATTACTAGGGCTCGAATTTTTATGACCTAAAGATGAAATGTTATTGAGACTCACAATGTTTTTGTTCATAAAGAACTTGCTGTTTTCTCCCATGTTTTGTGCAGCTGAACACGGTGCGGAAGTGACCTCAAAAACTGTATTTGGGGCCATGTGAAGTGATCAAACGATCTTCGAAGGTGTATACAGTGAACATGAAAGGCAAGGTAACAAATATTTCAATCAACAGATTAAAACCATCATTTTTTCTTGATTGTTTTTTAATGAGCAATCACTATTCGCTGAATCAAAACAGCCTTATATAACTTGATCCGGCATATTGTTAGCATAAGAATTCCTTGATATCATTATTTGCGTATTTTTTGAAAACTATTATTTTTTTTGCAAAATTTTCATTCTTCAATTTTCTTATATGTATGTTATCTATTTTAGTAATTGTTTTTGCATAAATGTGCATTTATTAATTTTCTGTTATTTGCAATTTATTTTTTGCTTGTCTATCAATTTGTGCACATGAATATTTCATTACTTTTGAAAGCATTTTGTATTGCATATTTCTAGATATTTTCAATTTTTTTTGCCAATGTCATTAATGCTATATTTATTGTGTAACTATACTGTCATATTTTTTTCACAATGTGCCCTATGTCCTCCTTCAGACTTGTGGGAGAGTAGCGCTGTGGTGGTGCTGCTTGTCTAATGCAATTTTTATATTTTGATAATGTTTTTTATGCAACCTAACAACTAGGCATTATCTATTATTTTCTTTGCATCAGAGTTCAGTCTGGCTCCAACCGTCGACCAACATGTAACAAAATCTTTTTTTTCTATTTCTAAACATTAAATAAGTTAAAAAAGAAAATAGAGTCATGACTCAGTCTATTTCCAAACTAACGAGACATCCACAAGCACACACATCACTAAAAATGCATTTGTATTGCACTACTATTTATGTATTAAATGTGCAATTACAAAGAAAACTAGCCAGTCCAGCCTTTTTACTGTTAAATCTGTGTTCAGCACACAAAACTTCTTAGAAATTGAATGTTTTCATTCAGGATGCCAAAAATGTTTAAAAATTTCGCCTAGTGTTATTGTATCCACTACATCTAATGCAATTTCCATTTTCAAGTTTTATAGCATGTGATTCTCACCGCCGCTCTTTCTTTAAATTTCTATCATAGCAACAATAAATGTCTGCAAATTAATCCTTCTCTTTTTTCTTTGGCCACTTATCAGCAGGTACAAAAAAGTTGAACACTTTTTTTATCTTGACAGTAGTAACGTAACAAAGGAGTAAAAAGTATGAAAATTTTTTTCAGTAATTATATCAACATTATTATTTTGCTATGGAAAACTTTGTTCTTTTCTGATGAACTTGGGAATTTATACGATTTTTTTTTAGTGACAAACACCTAGTTGCTAAAGTCAGTCATTTGCATTGACACAGGTAATGTTAAAAAAGCAAAATTGAGAGGTTAAACAGCACAACAGTGGTTATGGCTCAGGTGTTTTAATAACAGAGCACAACTATTTCAACTTACTCAGTTTAAAAAATACATATATATATATTGAGTTAAATATAAGCAGCATAACAATTTGAATGTAATTACGTAAGTGTTGAGATAAATTTTTGTACTGATATAAGTTGAACCCTGATTCAATGAATCAATTAAATCAGACATTTTTATTTGTTAAATTGAGGAAAATCATTATACCCGAGCTGAGATCAACACAAATGCAGTGGTACCTTGGCTAACGAAGACAATTCATTCGGGAATCACATTCGTTAGTCATTAGGTTTCTATGGAAAATCATTTAATTCATTCCAGATTTTGTCCAAAATTTGTAGATAAGTTTTTTAAAAGAACAACGAAAGCTATAAAAAAAAAACAAAAAAAACTGGCAGAAGGCTAAAATTAGCAGCTTAGAAATTGGATAAATAAGGATATACATGAAGAAAAAATACTAAAGATCTTTTCATTTTACACTATGAACGCAATCAAGCTAAAGCTGGTTGTGTTCAATCGAGTTCATAAGTGTCCCCATCCATTTGCGATTTGATCAGCTTATTTCTGTCTGATACATGCAGATGGAAAACATGAGCTTCCAGACTGTTCAGTTTGATGCTATGAGTCTTGCACTGAAAGAACAAGTTCTTCAGAAAAATAGTTATTTTTTTCAATGCGTTTTCTATAGCTAGCTACTAAATAAAGTAAAATGAAAGATTCAGCTGAATCTTAAAAGCTAGTTTTTCAGCTAATTCTGATGATAACTGGCCCTGAAATTCAGCTCATAATAAGGTGTTTTATGTTAGCACGTCTATATCAAAAACGTTCATTAGACAAAGCAGAAATATCATGAAAAAAAATCTTCCTTAGCCTTAAAATTCGGAAGCAGTCATTTGTTAGCCAAGATATCCCTGCATAAGCAAAGAAAATTCTAAAAACATTAGTTAAATCAAGGAATTCGTTAAATCAGGGGTCTGTTTTATTGGAGTCTGACTGTATAAATAATGAGACAACCAAGTTTCAAAATGTAATGACCATAATCTGTAGGCATAGCTATTTTGAATTTTATGAATTCACCTATTTAGGACTGTATTAATCATATTTAAAAAACTGCCAAATGTTGAAATAATTACGGATTGTGGTTGAAATTGCCTCGGAGTGGGAAGGAAAAGACTACTGCAAGTATGCAAAAATAAATTTAAGTTAAAAACTTTCATTAGAAAAAACCACATTAATTATGATACGCATGGGATAGTATCGGTATAGCCATAATCAGAGGGCAACTGCCCAGAGCAGCAAATATTTCTGACAGTGACAAATTTTAAAAGGGGGAATAAATTTTGTTATAAAATTATCAAATTTTAATGTGGAGGGAGCAACAAAATTATGTTCATGTCATTCACAAAAATCCTAGTTATGGCCTGGGTCATAATTATCATAATGCAATTTATAAGCAACAAAAATTATCTTCACGTACAATTTCAGATGAGATTATAGATTTGAGTAAGCATTGCTAGAAAAACAGGGATGTCCTGTAAAATACAGATCAGATAATAGCCTTATTTTTTAATCTCTTCAATGTGACTCATAGAAAAGGAACCTTTGTTTCCTAAGATGTCAAAACCTTCCATGCTTTTCTCAAATTGTGTCTAATTGAAAAAAAAAAATTTAGGACAAGATTTCTAGAGTGGCGTACATTAGGGCATTACTGTATTCAAAACTGATACACGATTAAATTGTATTGTATTTAAAAAATTGTATTCCTACAGTCAGCACAATTTTAAAAAAACATTTACAGCAATCGTTTATTGTGATTGTGTTTGAAACCAAATAATGGAAACTTCAACTCGTTTGTAAAATCCACACTTTAGATTGGAATGATTTTTTAAATTCAGATGATCAGGACTTCTCACAGTATTTTTGAAATTTTACATTGCATAAACGATAACGTTTCCAGTGTTTGGTACCTTCTAAACTAAATAAAAGGCTTAACTCATACTTTCCATACTCAACATACTGTCACAAAAGAATTTCGTACCCTATGGCAGTGATTTTCTATATCTTTATCATCTCGTTACATACATACCTAAGAGCATAGCAAAAATTCTGTGGCATACCTAGAAATATGTTTTATATCGCATATATTAATATAATAATTATTTATACTTTCCATTTTAATGTAATACACTGGTTAAAAATTAGCCATTATATGGAACCACTAATTTAACTGCAGATACTTTCAGCTATCAATGGATCTAAGAAACACATTTTGCTCATTTTTAAACATGAAGTTGTAACAATTCAGGGGAGGGGAGATGCTAACAAATTGGATCTTATTCAGTGTTAGGAAAAAAACTAATGCGAGGTGAGAGTAATAACGAATTGAATTTCATTAAGCATATATGATAAAAAGAAATATGACATTACTGTTATGCTTGAAAACCATAACTTTGGCTCCCGACAGTCGACACCCAAGCACGAGTGAAGCATGGTTCAATTCATCACTCAAAATCAAACATCCTTTTGATACGAGCGTCGGAATATTCGTTGAATTTGTACCGAAACCCATACCCACAACAATGCTATCTTCAGTACCAAGAAACTCAGCAACTAGTTTCTCTAGTTCAAGGAGAATATCCAGTGTACCTGGCAACCAAAGTTTCAATACATCATGAAGCATTACATTCAAAGTAACAAAACATAAGAAGCACTGAATACAAGTAATACTCGAGCTTTGAATTCTAATGAATTTCAAACTACAGTAGAACCTCGATTATCCATGCTATGAAAATTTCATGTTTAGCTCTTCCCTACCTCTTTTTTTTCATTCTTATGTAAGATTTTGTGAAGGTTGTGATGAAAACAAACCAAGAACAAATAATGAAATCTTCTATTCATTCGTAATAATCCACACTTTAAATTGGAGGGACTTTTTAAGTTTGAGTCTTTTTCGTAGAACTGAATTTTCTTCATTCTTTTACAGAAGCGCCCCCCCCCCTTCCATTCTCAAAACTCCCATGTCAATGTGGATTTATAATAATTTATACAATTAACAATTTATAAATAAATAAATAAATAAAAATAAATAAATGTGTTGAAACAGCAGCACACATAAGAACTGGACATTGTCCTAGGATGATCAGCACTTGGTAAACCAAGTGCTTGGTGTGCGGTAAATTGTCTTGCTATTTATCATTCACCACTGTGGCTCCTTCATCTTGTTTATTTTCAGTTTTCATGTGAATTTGCTTCTTTTATCTTTTGCCATTCTCCTAAATGCAGATTCATTGCATTCAGCATAAATGGGGTATATATTGTTTACACACTATACATAAGAAAAAAATTTTCACGTCTTCAACTTTGTTGTTACATTTTCTACGTGATCCATTCATCTCATTTTTTTCCGAATAAAAAAAATTGTATATATATATATATATATATATATATATATATATATTCAGTTCTTGGTTTAAGAATTTTAGCGACTCCGATTCTCCTATTGCTTTGTTGTCTAGCTAGACTTTATTCATTTATTTTTATTAATTTTTAATAGTCATATTATATTATTTGAACATAATTACCATTCTTACAATCCTGAAGCTTCCTGTGCTGTTATTTTTGATTATCTGCTGATAAAACACTTAATTTATAAGTTTACTTTCAGTGCTTGGAAACTGTACGTTTGTAAACATTGACACTGTGTTGTCAACCAATACGTTTTCCAAAAAACTTCAATAAATTAACATGCTGCCTTATACAATATAGGGAATTTTTTTCTGCACACCAAAAAACTGTGTACATGTAAGCATTCTCAGACTCTAAATGGCCATATTTTGTAAACCTATTAACCATGAAAAAAATGTCACTTTTGTCCATAAGCAATAAACGGGTAAAAATAAAAATTCATCAAAAATATGCCTTCTAGAAAATACTGAAAACAATTACACAATACAGTATTATAGTATTTACATGTGAGAAATGCATCAATGAACTAGAGCCCCTTCCCCGTCGCCTATCAAATAAAACTTACAATTCTTCGATTGAAATTAGTATATAAACTGAAGAGCCAAAAAAAAACTGGTACAGGCATGCGTATGCAAATAAAGAGACATGGAACCAATCAGAGTACGGCGCTGCGGTCGGCAGCGCCTATATAACACAACAAGTGTCTGGCATAGCTGTTAGATTAGTTACTGCTGCTAAATCCCCAGATTTAAGAGATTATAATAATCTTGATTTACCCCAACATGTTTATCGTACTTCTTTTTAAACGTGTCAATTGTGTTACCATTTACTACCTCCGGGGGTAAGCTATTCCATTTATTAACAACCCTATTAGAGAAAAATTCCCTGAGACACCATAGCCTTGCATTGTACCTCACCAATCGATACTGGTGTCCCCTTGTAAAAGCAGTCGATTGGCGGTGTACTAAAAGTTCATGGTCCATCCTATCCATCCCATTGAAAATTTTGAACACTTCGATCATATCTCCTCGACACCCGCGTTCATCCAATGTAAACATATTCAAAAAATGAAGTCTCTCTTCATAACTCAAGCCCTGTGTGCCAATAAGGACATGCGTAGCTCTTCTCTGTACCCCTTCAACCAAGTCTATGCCCCTCTGTAGGTATGGTCTCCAAAACCTTACAGCATACTCCAGTCCAGGACGAACTAAGCCTCGAAAAAGCGGAGGAATGACTTTAGGAGAACGCGAAGAGACCTTTTTTGAAAATGAGACAAAGCATTCTATTCGATTTTTTGACCACCGCTGAACAATGTTCAGAAAACCTAAGTCGCTCGTCAATGAGAATCCCCAAATCAGTGACTCTAGTTGCATCCGGGATAGTGACACCATTCAACTCGTAAGAGAACCGTGGGTTGTTCGAACTAAAATGAGTGACCATGCACTTATCTACGCTAAACATCATGCTCCATTCATTTGCCCATGCTGCAATCCTGTTTAAGTTGGTCTGGAGCAACTCCCTATCGCTTTCATTCCCGATTACCCCCATTAGCTTCACATCATCTGTGAATTTGCTAGTAATCCCATCGATACCCTGATCGAGTTTGTCGATAAAAATTGAAAAAAGTATGGGGCCAAGGACACTTCCCTGAGGAACTCCACTTGTGACGTCTGTCCAACCAGAACATTCCCCGTTCACCATAACTCGTTGCGACCTATCTCTTAACCACGATTCTATCCAATTCAGCAAGTTGCCCCCTATTCCAATCTTGTGTAAATGCTTCAAGAGCTTGCCATGTTGGACCCGATCGAATGCCTTCTGGAAATCAAGGTAAACAACGTCGACATTTTCGCTCTTACCCAAAGCCTTAGTCACGTAATCATAGAAGCAAAGGAGGTTAGTTACACATGACTTCCCCTTCCTGAACCCATGCTGATTATCCGACAATACATTATTCTCGTCTATCCACTTCACAAACTGCCTTTTGATGATAATTTCCAAAATTTTCGAGAGGGAGCTCGTCAAACTCATTGGACGATAATTGGACACAGCTTCTCTACTACCCTTCTTAAATATCGGAACAACGTTAGCAAGTTTCCAATCTCTTGGGACGATACCCTTAGCAACACTACTCCTGTATATCTGTGCGACTGGCCCCAACAATTCATTAGCACATTCCCTGAGAACCCTGGGATAGATATCATCTGGTCCTGGTGCTTTGCTTGCGCATACATTTCTTAGAAGATTTAGGACCTCCACGTCTTCTACTTGAATATCGTTGAGGGTTTTATTACCCCATGCAACACCTGTATATCGAATATCATTATCTTCATTAAAAACCGACGCGAAGTTATTGAAAGCACTACACATGCCTACATTGCTCTCTACCCTAGAGCCTCCTATTGAGAGGGGGCCAACTGTCCCCTTACATCCATTATTGACATATCGAAAAAATGATTTTGGGTCAGAGCCAATGTTATCTGCCAACCTAGATTCAACTTCCTTTTTACTATCCCTTATCGCTTTCTTCAAGTCTTCTTTTATCAGAAAACAATGATAGGTCACCTCGTCCCCTTTTCTACTCTGTGAATGCTCTCTCTTCTTTTCAAGATAAAGGTTCCGCACGCTATCCGTGAACCATAGAGGGTGTGATGTACAAACACACTTTTTTCGAACAAAGGGTATGATGTCGTGCAAAACAGAGGACAGCTTCGTACTAAATTCTTCCCATTGACTTACCACCCCTACTGATTCCAACCGGGTTTTGAAAACTTCCGCTAACCTTCTTCTCAAAACATCAAAGTTAGTTCTCCGAAAACAAGGAACCAGTCTTTTGTTATCAACCTTACCCGAGGAAAAGTTAGTGAAATCTGACGATACTATGATCACTGGAAGAAAACTCTTCCCCCACCAAAACATGTTCAACTAGATCCTCAGAACTAGTAAGAACTAAATCCAAAATAGCAGTACCGATAGTGGCTTCTGATACATGCTGATACAAAAACTTTTCGAGCACCAACTTAAGAAAGTCTCTTTCATACTGATTTCCAGATGAAAGGTTCTCCCAATCAATACCTGGGTAATTGAAATCCCCTAGTATGAGAACCCTCTTTCGCTTACACATGTAGGAAATTTCATCATGCAATTTGGCGATGTAGTTTTGATCCCTATTCGGTGGATTGTAACAAACCCCAACAATAAGTTTATGACGTCTTTTGTTCTCAAGTTCAATCCATATGGTTTCAATATCACTTCTCTGCACGTTACACTCTCTAGCCTTCAAACAAGATTTCCCGTATATCAACACTCCACCCCCTTTCCTATCAGATCTATTTCTCAAAAAAGTATCGTATCCTGAGATGTGTAAGAAAGATTCATCCCCATCGTTTGCCCAAGATTCTGTAATGGCTATAAGATCCAAGACCTCCACAACTATCATAGTTTCTAAAAAATCTTTCTTATTACCCAAGCTCCTGGCATTTATTAACACACATTTGATTTAGTGTCAATCGAGAAGCCATCCAAGTCAGAGGTGGGTAATTCCCCGTCAGTACTGTTGTGATTATCATTAACTAACCCGCATTCTCGACTACGTGGTATGGGAGTAAAAAACCTGACCTAAGACTATCGTAAACCTCCCAGACCCCCCCCCCTCTTATTTAGATGGATCCCATCCGAACGAAGCCACCTATCGGTAAATGCGGGAAGCTCCAAGAACGTGACCCCAACTGAGGAGCAAATGTCCTTCATGCCTATATTGAATTGGTGTGGATCCTACTCCTATATCCCCTACTACCCCTTGGCAGCACTGGAATCACTGCCACATCTGAACCCCCCTCCCTAGCGGATAATAGTAAATCCCGGTACTCTGACAGAGACTCACTATTATTCGCTCCTACCTGATTTGTTCCCACCCACAGAATCACCCGCAAGGGCAACTTTCGGCGATGAAAAACGTCTCCCACGTTGCCAATCTTCCCCCCAGGAAGACAACAGCTCTCGAAACCCCGAAAATCTCTACACACTCGGTTCTCAAGTTCCCTAACCATAGAATCGCAGATGATTAAACCCCTATCACTATCCCCCTCTACCTCATCCACGACCACCCATTCGCCCTCTAAACTGTCGTTGTTCGTGGAGATTGCTTCTTCATCAGCAGGTGGCTCGACGACCAGAGGCTCCGTTATAACCGGACCCTCTAGCACCCTAACTTTTTCCCGTAAATCTTCGACCTCGAGTTCCAGCCTTTTCCTATCCAAGCACCCTTTACAATTGAAACTATCAGCTACTATACCCCTAGACCAGGGAAACCTCCTGTCGCAAGCTCTACACAACACTAGTCAAGGTCGAGGCATACTAACACTATTGCTAAAGCTAGATAATAATAATACTTAAAAATAGGAAAATGAGAAGCGTTAACTGGAAATTAAAATAATGTAAAATACATTACTATGCAAAATATACGTAAGAGAATGTACGAATATATAATATAATAATTTATAATATTTTAAATGATTAAGTTTGCTTCTAAATTTTAACAGTTGTTATTTGTCAGCGGTGAAACAACGTTAATAAAACTAGCAAACTGAAGCCATCCTTGGCTTTCATATTGTTTTTGATTGTAGTCACAGAAAGCCTACGATAGCTACACTTTGCGAGTTTTACTAACAGTGTTTTACCATGCACAAATAACTGTTAAAATTTCGCTGCAAACTTCATAATTTAACTAATATCATTGCTTATAAAATATTATCTAATATATCATATTGCTTTTTTTATATGGCACATTAATCAAAATCTGGTTGCCAATTTCAATTGAAGAATTGTAACAGTTTTATTTGATAGGTGGCGTAAGTGGTTCTAGTTCATTGATGTCTTTCTCACTCTACAAAAATATAGGGTGATTCTAAATTCATGGGACAAACTTTAAGAGGTGATATAAGACACTTAAACAAGCATTTTTGATCATAGAATGTGCTGTTGGATCACAATACGAAAGGGGTAGAGGGTGTTTATGGAGAACGATTTGCTGATTTTTTCCGATGGATTTGCTGCGATAAGTACTATTCAAGGGTGCATATACAAATACAACGCCACAACAGGCAAATTGCCCAACGAGGTGGCTGACTTAAGAACATCATGGATCCCGAGCCATTTTCTGGAGGCCCTACCTACTACTGCTACACCACACATGCACACCCCCTCCGCGCGGAACCCCCAACGAATTGGTACATGCGGGAATGTGCGTGTACGTGTAGTGAAACCTGACGTGAAGTCTTTTTGTTTCTCTGTAATGCTTGTTATGTGTAGTGCTGCCATCTGCCACCAGTTTTTCTAACTATGAGTGAAGTGTTATGATTGAATGATTTATCGTGGTAGGACTGTTGCTCTCTGTGGCGAGACTTTTTAACGGGGAGATCGGCTCGCATTTGCGCCTTGAAGTTGGGAACCACAGAAAACGAACTTCAGCCGACCACCACTGTGGGGTTTGAACCCGGATCCTTGCATCGCGAGTCTGTCACTATAACCACTTGACCACCACAGTGGGATATGCACATTCAAATTGAATTGAAGTTTTTTTATAGGTGCAAGAACCATCAAGGTTATGCTGTGCCAAACAATGACTAAGCGGTACGACTTATGGTAGAATTTGCATTACCAGGTTGCACCATGAGATCTACCACATTACAATACCCTGCGTCCTCATCACGAGCATTGGCATATGCAAGATCAACCTTTAGAGGGTACACATTGGGTTCGGAGAGTACAAGGAATCTCTCCCAGGGAAATTTTGAGTTACTAACCTTCAAAAAGCATCTTAAATTAACAGAAATTGATAACGATAACATACTATGTAAAAGGTATTTTCTTTTGATATTTTAATTTTTTACTGAAATATTTGGAAATATTTTTAATTTTTGATCGTCTTGGGGAGGGCACCTGCCTCCATATTCTCTCCTGCATACTATGCCTCTGGTCACAAACGTATGAACTCAGGGCTGTTACTTTGCTAGAATATATTTTGCTGCAATGCATAATTAAAAAAGTAGGAAAAACACTTACCCTTTTTGCTACGCAACTTAACAACATGTAAGCAACATAACACGAAGAATCACGATTTTAAGAATTAAGAGATGAGGGTGTTTCTTGGATTTTCAATAAATGCATCTTTATCTTTTGATTCAGAATAAATACATTAATTTTTCATTTTTCATGTTTTCTCCAAAAAATGCACAAAAACTGTGATACTTGATTGAATTAATTCTTCATTCATATTATTTTTAGCAGGCCCATCATTTAGGTGGAGGGGCTTTTGAAAATACACTAAAAATGGTATATATATACAAATATATATACATACATTGAGTACACATGCTTTGCCACCCCTGGAAAAAGTTGAAATGACGGCCCTGATTTTTAGTAAATTTTAAGTAGAATTTTAATGCATTATATGACATATATGTGCTAAATAGCTCAATTAATATCCTTTGAAGGGCAGATATATTTTCCAAAACCCATAGGAAAAAATGTAAACATGTGTGCCCACTATGGGACTACCTTCCCCCTTCAAAGAATTATATTGATTTGCTATATTTACTCCATCAGAATGTTTTTATTTAGGAAATTTTCTCGTGACATCTTAAATCATCATTACACACGCCCCCCCCCCAAGGGGGTTGTGACCAACACTTTGGGAACCACTGTATCAAGGTAAGAGAGGTGAAAAAAGAAAACTCTTTTCAAACAGTCATATCTAAAGGAAGGCAAAATATTGTTCACCTCAGACAGCAGAATTTTTAAGACTGGCCCTGGTAATCATACCTCTACAACGGATGGTTGAGATAAAGACCATGCTAGGACACCCTGTATATTAGTAGTGTGGATATCCTTCAATAAGACGTGTAATCTTTTAATTCACATGGATAATATAAATATACTACAGTGAGTAGTCATTTTAAACAGGTAAAATACATACCCTTTTTATCCAATTTTTTATTTTAAATAATTATTTTTAGTCCTGGCAGTTGAGAGTATTTTTAAATTATCCATGCTCACCTTCCCCAAAATTAGCCCTTATAATCGAGGTTCTACTGTACATTACTCATTTAATAATTTAATAATTGAACATAACTACCAGTAGTGAAGTTGCTACGAGCACAGACACTTTTATTTATAATTAAATTTCGAGATCCACATACAACTTTTATAAATGTACATGCAACAAAGCAATATTAGCAACATGCATGATTACATTATTTTTCCATTAGCTCACTTTTATATTTATAATTAAAAAAAAGGATCAAACGTTGATGTTTCATAAAATGTTAGTGATTCGCTATAGGGATCATCTGTAATATAACTGAATTTAAGGTTACAATAAAAACACCTATCAAAGTAAAATTTATATAGTCAAATCTTGATAACTTGAATGTGCAACAGTGGCCGACAAAAAACTTTGAGAAATCGTTAGCTAGATTTACTGGAATTTATTTCAGAAGAGTGAAAAAATGGATTTTCTAAAATGAGAGTGTTATTTACGAATATTGTATTAGTAAAAAATGTCAAACAACTGGGCACTAAAAAATTGGTAATGACAAATTAGCCTAATGCTTAATTATTGAATGAGAATATTTAAGCATGGACATTAGGGTGGAATATCGTTCTATGTAAAAAAAAATTTTCAAATTTCTATCCGGCACAGAACAAAAAGATATTATCATCTTCTGCCTCCGGATTGACCGAGGGGGGGGGGGGGAAGGTGTTTTAGAATTAATAAAGTTCTATGCTGATTTCTTCTTAGGCTTGATTTCTTATCGTACTCTTGATAAATGTTTTCAAATTTATACACACACAAATTTTTCAATAGTTTTTATTTTTTGTTAATAAAAATATATTGTAAAAAATTTCAGGTTGCGAATTTCTTGTGGCATTAGTTGGCAGTCAATTTGGGAGGGGGGGGAGGCACACAAGATTTCTGAATGCTGTGCTTGGTCCTTTTCCCGTATGATAGAAAAAAGAGGTTTATCAAAGATTACTGAATATATTCAGAAATAACATATCAATTGCACTGATACTTAGACTTGTGATAAAACAGTGTTACACAATTTCTTGTGAAAAATTAAAATCTCTTGAATTCAAACATAATCATGGAAAAATTGCTGAGATGGTAGAGATTATAAGGTGATAAAATCAAGCGGGAATTGTCTAGTCAAGATGGAGAAACTGTTGAACATGAAACTTCGTCACAATTTAGAAACTAAATCTCAGGGTTATGGCCCTTATATCCTGCAGCAGGGTTCTTAGGCTGGAATCTATAGTGTCCTCAGACCAAACTTTTCACGAGCCCCTCTATAGCAAATTTATGGTGCGAAAAAGCAAAAAAAAAAATTAAGAATCACATATTGGAGCACCGTCATCCAAACACTTGTGGGGGCCATGCTCAAGGGTTGTATGGCATGAGACAACAGACAGGGTATATATGACAGTTATTATTCAAACATCTCTCATACATCATCATTCAATCATCATATTTAGGAATTACCTGGAGTATGTACCTTACATTTCTTCATATGTCGACTGATAGAGCAAGAAATATTGCATTCAGATTAAAGTGAATTGGTATTATACTGCAATAGAAAATGCAATCATTTCACATAAATGACGTAAAAAAAGTCTTACCCATTTCATGCCTCGAGCTATAAAAAAACATGGCTAATTATACCAAACCATTTTTCAAAAAACAAAAAAAATCATTATTTTAAATATATATGTGTACAACCGAAAAAATTACTTGGCTTTTAATCTTTAATTCAGATTCAAATGATTTCATCTATACAATTAAAAAAAATGGAATCATTTTACTGATTGCCTATGCAAGGTAAATATGCATAATATATCACATAACACTTATCTTACCCAGTTCGTGCCTTGTGCTACATGTTGAGGAACCATATTTTTGTATGGCCTCCGCAACACTGTCAGCACATTTTCCTGAATTTTCTGCAAAACCAAGATAGTTGTATGAACCCATATTTATGGCATCCTTCACTTTACCCGTGTACCTGCAAATACAATGAAATAGAAAAATAAAAAGTCACAAATCTGGCTGTCTTCCCAAAGAGTCAAAATGTAGAAAAGATTTCAGTTAAACGGGATCGTTTAATGATTTAATAGGAGGAGAAAAAAAAGGTTTTTAACATGAAAGTTATTTTATACATTGGCTTCCCAAAGTGAAGCATGCAATTCAAATTAGCAATTTTCAAAAGTGTTATTGAATTTGAATGGCTGAAAATTGCTGTGGATGTAGATGACTATGCAAATATTGTACGTTACAGCCAATCATGACTGACTGTGCAGACATATGCCAATTAGGCCGTTGTTGAAGACACCAGCATTGTGACGGATTTGAGGTGCGCATTTTAAATGCTGAATTATTTTTATGATATCTGTAATTTTTGATATTATTTAATGTAAGTAATGGGCAAATTTGTTTTTTTAGCAAATTTGTACATTATTAAGTATACAAATTTGCCAAGGTAGTCTTCATCCTTCAGGAATATATTAGCCAACATCGGTGCCGAGCACCTGGAAATTTCTTGTATGGGGTGGCTGGTGCATCCCTCTGTGACCTTAATATCTTTGGGATGTCCTCAGGCCTGATGTCTCTGCTTGTTTACTATCTCAAACTAGTCTCAGAGAGTTTAAAACAGTCCTAATGAAGAAATGGCTATTGCTAGCATCTGGCTTCAAACATAATTCTTGTTTTATTTGATGCATTTGATACCTTCATGTGCAATTTGGTGTTAATCAAAAGCTTTAATTTTCAATATTCGCTTGTTTTACCATCACATGCGAAACTTTTGGAAGCCAGCATATCAGAGTAAAACATGAAACTAGTGACATAACGGCAGCATGAACGGAATGATGGTTTAAGAGGGTGACAGTCTGAAGAGGTTCTATAGTATCAACCCCCCCCCCTCAGTTACTCGTTAAATTAGAGTTGAGCAGTGAAATTAAGAGCACAAAAAGAGGATAAAATTATGAACACACAGAAACAGGAAGAAAAAACAAATTATATGGAACATTTGCTCTATAATGGTGGAAGGCAACCATAGTAATTTTTATGGGCAGTGTACTGTACATTTGTTTATTGTTTTATCTTTTATGATATGTGCTTTTATATTGGGTTGCTGTATTTTGGTTATAGTTGACATCCACATATCTTTTAAGAGCATCTTTTGTCCAGCCACCTCGATGGGCAATTTGCCTTGTGGCCTTTGTATATTTATATTATTATAATGTTTTTTTATCTACATACCTTTTTTTTTTTTGTAAAAAGCGGTATGATAAAATATGTTACAATTAATAATAGACTCACTCGAAGCTCAAATTATAATCCCGTGATATTCTATCTTTCAGCTTAATTACTGGTCCAGGCACACTACATATTGGCATGTTCCAACAGTCTCGTATGCGGCGATAAACGTTGCGAGTATAGAAGCTTTCGAAGCTTTGATATAACGGCACATAACCCTGATAAAAAAGAAATATATTCAATATCGACAAAGTATGAGCAAAACATGGTATCTGTGGCATTGTCTAAGACAGTGATAGGCAAACATTTTTAGAAGCGGGACAAAAAAAACAAAAAAATTTGGAGGCTGGAAATATTCTGACGTTGATCCATAACTGGAATTTTTATACTTAGAAATGAATTGACGGGATATGTTGTATACTTTGAAGACTGCCATGGTTTCATTGCAACTGAGACGCAATGGTTTATTCTTTACAACTGTGAAAATAAAAATAAGTATATTTTTTTTTAACTTCATGCATATTTATTGCATATCTGTTTCACTTTTCGCGTATGAAAAAGTTTTTATAAAAAAATAAATTTCTATTCAAATTCTCACTCTATATTTTCCATATGCAAAAAAAGAACACCCTCTAAAATGAGCTTTATTTTCACAACAGTGAAATTAAAAAATTCTCTATTATTTTTATATCTCCAGCGGGCCAGGTGAAACCTCTAAGCAGGCCATAAATTGCCCATCACTAGTCCAAGACTGCTCGAAAACAAGTCATACATAAGTATACATCACTGCACTCACATTTACTTTAATGTGATGTAAACTACAACTACTTAACTATACATGCACTTTGTGAGCATTCCTCTGGGAAATTTCTAATGAATTTTGTACAAGAAGGAATGAATATGTTATTTGTGTATGCGTGGCCCAAACTTAATTGGGTCATTCTCATGAAATTGGCCTAAATTGTGTACCCAGATGTTTACATTGAATATATTTGACACAAATATATTTTTTTTCATTTTATATTCATATTTGAATTACTGAAAAGTTGTCACTGTTTTTTTAATTTTTTCATCAATAGATTTTTAAAATTTGTTTGAACAAATTTTTCATTTATTAAGAAAATGTGCTCCTGGCTCTCCCCGGCACATTTTTCTCATTTTAAAATGATAATTTTTCTATCCTAAAACAAAAATATTTTTTTTTTAATACCACATATTGTTTAGGACCAGTGTACTTTCATATTTCATCTTTTTTACAATTTTGAATGATTTTCAATAATAGTTTGCAGCCAAATGACAGCTTTTTTTTTTTTCATTTGCGACATCTGGAAAACATTGATTCAAATCCTCCAACACCAGTTGCCTCCTATCAAATTTTGTGTTGAAAAGGTCAAGAGAAGAATGTAGCCATTGATTGAACCTCTTTTTAAATCAATTAAAACTGTAAATTAATTCCCAAATTGGGTTTATTCAGGAAAAATGAGGTGAGTTTTTATTAAATGTCCTTCCTCTCCTGGATATATATTTTTTTTTTTTTTTTTTGGAGAAATATATACAGTCGAATCCTGTTATAACGAACTCCAAGAGACCAGAGAAATGACTTTGCTATAACAACATTTTGTTATAAAGGAATTCAAACTTTATGCATTGTTCCTATCTTAGCTTATCTGGGGGATTAAAAAAAAGTGTTCGTTAAAACGAGATATTCGCTATATCGGTATTCATTAAAACGGGATTGAACTGTAATTGAAAATCATTTAAACTTTAACCACATGTTTCACTTCAGAGACATCGATTATTTCTGAAAGACACATGTTTTCAACATGCTTAATTTTTTATCAGTGTTGAAAGCTATGTAATAGTGTCTTTCTCCTGGCATTAGGTAACCAGAAGGAAGGTTCAACCATAAGTTCGGGGGGGGGAGGGGAGATTTTTTCTATTAAGTTTTTCAGTTGTAACATCAAGCTGCAGTCATGTTTCAACTGAAGACTTTGCTTTGAGAATGCAACTCAAATCTAAGTTTTCAGTTGTAACATGACTGCAGCTTGATGTTACAACTGAAAAACTTAATAGAAAAAATCTTCCCCCCACCCCCCCGAACTTATGGTTGAACCTTCCTTCTGGTTACCCAATGCCAGGAGAAAGACGCTATTACATAGCTTGCACACACACAACACTGATAAAAAAATTAAGCATGTTGAAAACATGCGTGTTTCAGAAATAATTGATGTCTCTGAACTGAAACAACTCGTGCTCTAGCAAAGCAGACACAAGTTAGAGATCAGTTGTTCCCATAAAATTAATGAAAAAAAGAAGTGAGAACACAAATAAAAAACACAATCGACAAAAACATTATTCAGAGTATCAGTGCTTGTCCCAGTTGAAAATGAGCTACGAAAATATATGGAACATGTTGCGATCTTCATGCATAAATATCAAATTAAGTGCTGAAACAGGCAAAATACCTCGTCAGATTTGTCCATTTCTTAAAATGTTTCAATTTAAATTAATTTTTTCCATCACGAATTTTTAATGAACTTCATTGTTGACTATATTTCATTTATTAACAGGTAAAGTGCTCCTAATTTTTCTTTTATTTTTGGTTGACTTTTTTTTTTTTCATTTTTTGTCCAATTTCATGAGAATAGCCCATTTATGTTGTCAGAGCTATGCTCTTGTTTTGCATTATACTGGTGCTGCAATCTGGCTGCTATATTTTGAGGTAAAAATCGAAGACCCCAGAATTTTCATGTTTTGCAAACATCCTTGTCTCTACAGACATACTTTTTTAAATGTAAGTGGAAGGAGGCCACTTCACATTCTTACCTTGCAATATATAAACTGCTAAATGAGCAGTTTACATTGCAAGTCCAAAAGTTTACAAGTCTAAAACCTGTGATGACAAACTCAAAATTAATGGCTCTTTATCCAGGGTAGGTACAAGATTTTTTTCATAGTATTTGTTATTAAAAAGATTGAATTAATGGGGGGTCTACATTTTAGCATGGTAAGAAACTCTCATGTAGAAATATTATTTATCCAATGATTTATTTCACATTTTTACCTTATATATTTGATTGCGTATGCTATCCTATGCCAGTGCAAAATTTTACACATCTCTAATACTTAATTTTTTTAAAAATTTCCAAAAAAAACCAGTTTGCACGCATGATAAAATAGCATGACATCAATGTCAGTCTTTTGATCACTCGTGTGCAGGCAAACTCTCTAGGTCACTCACTTACCTGGTCCCTCACTATGTAGGTCACTCTTAATTAACTAACCAAATCTGGCAAGTTGGTCTTTGTCCTTCAAGAATATATTGATGGTGCACCAAACCTCTAGTATAAAAAAATGTAGTCAACATAGTCTTTGGAGCGAGAAAGAGAGATAGCCTTTTCCTCAGCTCGCTATACATCGAGGAGAAAGACGCTTTCTGTGTATTAATTCCACTATGAACTTTGACATAAAAGTCAACTGTCTCTCACAGGAACTGAACTACTGTCCTTTTGCACTCTGGGTAAGTGCTATATCCAATATGTTACAGACACAAACCTCTGGTGGGTGGAACATCTGAATGTATTCAAAGAATGAACTTGAAGGATCAACAACAATTTATTAAACGATTAACGACTTGCAAACAGTTTCCGGGTTATTAGGCCATGGTCTAGGAGATTTTCTTCCTGACGTTTCGCCCACATCTGTGGCAGGCATCATCTGAGGTTATTTGGACATAAGTCTCCGCGGCAAGCGAGAAAGGCTTCGTACATCTACTGTCATCGACTTGTTCTCTATATGCATTTCTGAGACTTGATCGGCAGCAGAAGAACCGCATTGGTTGGCTTGTGTGGATGTGTTGTGCGCCGATTGGCTGCAAGTGGTGTCTGGCGACGATTGGCTGTCGAGGTCATTTTCTCTCTGGCATTTCATCAGGGGCACATCTCGACTCTCTGCGCCGCTGAAGTACCGGGACCCAAGTGGGATGCACCTTCATCGTCTCCTCCTTTCGATTCATGTTGTGGTGCTTGAATATTTCAATGGCTTCTCTATGAAGACGAGCATGGTAGTGCACCTCCGACGATATTACCTCGGTCTTTTCAAATTTAATTTTGTGGCCGGTTTCCCACATATGTTCTGCAATGGCTGAACTTTCTGTTTTACCCAGGCGGCAGCTCCTCTGGTGTTCCTTTATTCTTGTAGCAGTACTTCTTTTTGTTGTTCCTATGTATACTTTTTCACACAAGCATGGAATCCTGTAGACACCTGCCATGCACAGCGGGTCTCTCGGATCTTTTGCCAAGCGTAGCGATTGTGCTAAGTTTCTGGTGGGTTTGAAAATGGGCTTGATGTTGAACTTTTCCAAAACTTTACTGATTCGATCGGTGACCTTCCGGATGTAAGGTAAATAGGCTTTGGCTCGGGGTTCCCGATTTCCTTCGTTACTATTGTTGTTGTTTTCCAGGCGCGGTCGTATGGCTCTTTGAAACTCTTTTACCGAATAACCGTTTGAAGGCCTTCCGTAGATGGAACAGTTCTGTGTCGAGATGTTGCGGCTCACAGATACGGTTAGCACGGTTTACCAGTGTCTTTATCACGCCTCTCTTCTGTCTCAGATACCACTTGCAAGTCATTTAACGCCGGCCATGAAAGCCTCAGACAATATTTTAAACGATTAACGATTAAACGCGAATATTAAAATGAATTAGTAGAATACATAACATTTAAAGTTGAAAAAAGGCATCAGCATAACCTGCAGAGATATGGAAATTATAAGAAAGAGCGAGGTAGACACGTTACTTTATGGTTGACTATATGCAGGTGGACTACAGCCCCATAAAATTTTCCAAAAAAGGTGCATCTGATTTGCATATGCCATGCCACAAAAATTCTCTTTTCTTAACATGTAGAGTAGCATGACAAGATCTCACTGTGTCTTATAACAGATTACCAAGAAGGCTACTAATCTTTATTCATAAGTCACATTATTCTCCGTGGTAAGGAAAGAGAAGAGTTTTGTCTCTGTGGCATATTAGGTAGTGCACTTGCTTGGACTGCAAGAGGACTGAGTTGATTCCCAGCAAAGACTCAAACTTTATACTGCCTACCATTACAACATTAAGTACATAAAGGTTTGTCAACAAGGAGGTGGGGGAAGATAACACTTTATCCTCCTACATGGTCTTGCATCCTGATAACGATAATTTATAGAGAATAAACTGGGTTTGGTTAAACCTTAGTTTCAAAATGTGCAAAAAAAGTTCTTGAACCTCGAAAACCATAATTAGTGATACAGAGTTCCACCGGGTAGTGATAACCTATCAAACCCCCTTCATCATAACTCTGCCGATTCCTGTAGCAGTAGTGCGCCTTGCAATAACTTATAATAAACAATAATGTGGGTGAATACTTATGTTCACCAGTTTATCATGAAATGTTAATGATTTTTTTGAGTTTATGCTAATAGTTTTTCCCTTTGAAGTTGACAGTATTGTACAATTAAAAAATTCAGAAAAAATAATCCCACTGATGTTCATGAATTCACCAATTAATAATACACTTGAATTAGCCACCAATCTCAACTTCAATTGAGACCACCAATAAAAAGTTGTAAAAACAAATAAAAATTCCATAATTCCGAAAAGCATAGACTATACAGTTTTGCACAGGAAGATAGGATTTTAAATATCAAAAATTTTATTGCCAAAATAGTTACATTTATTATCGACAGGTGGCGCTAAAATCTGTTATTTATAATATTTAGTGCTATCTGTTGATTAGGAGGTGTAACTATTCCATCCATGTATTTTCGCGTTTATTGAAAAAATTTAGGGCTAAGATATCGCTCGTATACAAGGAATGCTGTCCATAAAAGGCTGTTTTTGACTATATATTTTCCTGGGTTGTTTTTTTTTGCAGGGTTATATCTGGATTATTTTTTTGGTTATGCCTACTTTTTTTGGCTTGTTATATCCACAGTGTATGTTTTAAGCAGGGTATGTTATAACAGAGATAAAAATGTATAGATGTGAATGGGAGAAATTTTAAGGATTTCACAATCGTATTTTTTATTCACCGGTTATGTTATAAGTGTACCCGACTGTATATGTAAGGTTTTTGAATTTCGGAAAATGCTATAGAAAGCATTTGAAAAATGAGGTTAAATTAATAGAAAATAGAGATACATTTTTTTTTTAAATGCAAAATTTTTGATTTAAACCGTTTCACTTATTCGAGTTGTTGTTTTTTTTTATGTGTGTGTGAAAGAAAGTGAAATTTTTCATTTGGAATTTGTTATTGTCAATAAATGCAAAATTTCTAATCTGAATTTTTTTTTGCGAAATAAATGCGAAATTTCTGATTTAAATTTTTTTTTTTTTTGCGAAATTTACATATCCCTAGTAATATACAATAAACAAGATGGCAAGCATTCATTAAAAAGCCACAGAGGTCCTTTACCAAAGGAACAGCTAGCATGTGAGCGGATCGTCTTATCCTTATGACCAATATTTCTGATTTTTATTTTTTATTATTTTATTTCATTACTTTTCCAGTATAAATGCATTTCATGCCTTCTGGGGTTATTGTTAATAAATGAAAATAAAATTAGGCAAGCACTCACACACTGCAACAAGTGTTTTTTTCACAATCAGTACAAATACTTAATTACATTTAAAAAAACAAATCACCAACCTCTCTATTCTTTTCCTGAGCCATATTATTTTTTTCTATGCCTGTTTTACGGAGAAAGTCTCTCAGATAACCAAAAACATTTAGCACTATATAACATAAATATATCGACATGGAGATTAAAAGAGGAACATCTTCAAAATCTTCTTTGTTGTTCCAAGGTTTGCATTTCTGGACAACCTACACGATTTCAGAACATATAAAAAAAAAGAATCTGAATTTTGTACAAATATATATATGAATTTATACTACAATAAAATTATGCTCTTTAATCCAACATAATTTCCTGCAGATTAATCGATTAATCCACTGATAATTCATTAAAAAAATCCGTATTTCTTAGTGGCTCCCACATAGGGGTTGACATGGTTCCAGCAAGGGTGGCAGAGATGAATCCTATTATTTTTTACACATATGTATGTGGGTCATTCTCACAAATTAATTATATATATTTCTCCAAAAAATATATATATAGCCAGGAGAAGGATATTTAATAAAGAACTTGCCTCTTTTTTCCTGAATAAACTTAATTTGTGAATTAATTTACATTTCTAATTAATTTAAAAGAAAGGTCAAGTGATGGCTACATTTTTATATTGACCTTGTCAACACAAAATTTGATAGGTGTCAACTGGTGTTGCAGGGTTGAACCGATGTTTCCGAAATGTCACAAATAGAAAACAAAAACTGAAGAAAATTTTCATTTGGTTATTCATAAAAGATATTAAAAATCATGAAAAAGATGAAATAAGGAAGTATACTGGTCCTAAAAATGTTATTGAAAAAATGTATATTTTTGTTTTAGCATAGAAAGTTATCATTTAAAAATTTTAAAAACATGCTGGGGACAGCGTGGACAAGGACATCTCCTTAACAAATGAAAATTTGTTCAAGAAAAATTTTAAAAATCTATTGATGAAAAAATTAGAAACAGAGTGAACTTTTCAGTAATTCGAATATAAATAGAAAGTAGTGAAAAAAAAATTGTTATATGTCAAATATATTTACTGTAAACTGTTGGGGACACAATTTAGGCCAATTTCATGAGAATGACCCATATACATTATATTTACTATAGAGAAAACCTGGCCCAAATACTCATCAAAGACCCTATCCAATCGAATTAGTTGCAGGAACTATGGCCAAACAAGACAGCAAAAGATCATGGGCTATTAGAAATTGATCAAAATATTTGTACTATACAAGGTAGTGCACAGTAATACACATTATACATAGTAAGAATATGAAATATATGCATAATATATAGTAAATCACCTTGTGCTCGGCTTCATCATTATCATTAGTTTCGCTGCAATTTCTATTTAATTGACAGGCGTCATTCAAATATAGATTCTTCTTATCACAATGTAGTAAGGTTTTTCCTTGATCCTTAGAGAACGAGTCTGTGGATGATGCTCGTGAAGACTGATCGGTTCTTGATTCAACCGTGTCCAGAGCTGCGGCAAACGAATCTCTCATAGACCTACGATTTCTTGTTTCACACTGTTCAATATATAATATATATATATATACACATGAGACAAAGCAATGTTTCTCACTCATTTGAATAACACATCATGCAACGCATGCACATGTAAAAAACAAACATATGAATAAATAAAAATACCATACATTCAATGGGGTATTCATAGGAAAGCTATAGCCTACGACAGTTCTCAAGGGGTGCGACCTGTGCACTTTAGTATAGATTTCGATCGAGCTGCCCTGTGGGTGGCAATTTTGGAGGGAGGCAGCGAATTTCAGCGATGAGTGGTCAAGAAAATCAGTGCGGAATAGGAGAAGCAAGCAAAACCATAAATCTGCTTCTGCCAAGAGATGAAGGAGGACTAGGTCAATGAGCATCTGAAAGAGTGAAAGTGTGAAAGCTGTTAGCTACCTAAGGAATGGTTGCGTCTGCAAGCAAAATATTCCGGGCTTTTACTCAAACGATAATAAAACTGACTTTATTAAACTTTGTACATTCAAACTGCGTAATCTCAATACTGCTGCTTCCTATGCCATTCCTACATCAATCAATTCTACTGTCTAACTGTTTAATTTTTGCGTACCCTACAAAGTCACGATACACCTCTTTCTTTTCAGCAGCTGCTCAATAGCTTCGTACAACGCATAGGAATGACCACAAGAGTGACATATAGACAGGGATCAGGTCAGTAAGCAACCAAAAGAGCATATAAGTGACAAAAATATTAATTTAAAGAGTGTGCAAGCAAGCATTGGGGGGGGGGGGGGGCAACTAAAAGAGTGACATAGAATCAGATCTGCATGCAAGCATGTGAAAAACTAAAATAGTAACATATACAGAGGGATTAGTTCAGTTAGCAACCAAAAGACTATGCTAACATGTAAGTAACTTAAAGAGTGTTTACGCATTGGGTGAACAAAAAAGTGACTTAGAGAGTATGCAAGCATGGGCAAGACTAAAAGAGTGATATACAGAGATCGATCAGGTTTGAGCGAGTAGAAGTGAAAGAGTGTGCACATTATAGGAGTGGCCAAAACTGATCTAGTGCATAGTTTCCAAAAATTTTTGTTTCATTGCCTATCATCAGAATTTTTTTCTCTCTCTCATCGCCGTAACTCAAGTGAACCCATAATTATATGTTAAATCTTTAGTTTCTATCTCTCCCTTCCCAGGACCATTTTCATTGCCCACTTTGGAAAATACTGATCTACAAGATGAGTAAGCAGGCCCCGTTTCTCATAAGTTTGGGTCCGTTATAAACAGTGTTCTTTGAGGCAGAGGAGAGATTTGTAGAAAAAGGTGTGAAGAGAGAGAGAGAGAGAGAGGGCGCTATAGCGGCAAATTTCGGGAATAACAGGTCAAGAAAATTAGATTAGAATGGGGAGGGGTAAAGGCGGTAAAACCAAGAATCCATCTCTGCATACAATGGATGAATAAAATTACTGAGGCTCGAAATAATCCCGAACTCAAACGCTAAATACATTACCGAGGCGTTCGAATGCAAACAATATAGGAATATAGGAATAAATAACAATATAGGAATAACAAATAAACAATATAGGAATAAACAATATAGGAAACAATATAGGTTAAATAGGAAATTGCGAAAGCGCTTATCACCTCCTCTTGATACTTGGTGATACCATTGGGCAACCAGCCATTGCTTCTCCTCCTTACGTTTTTACTCGGGAAACCGTCGCTCTCAGTCACAGTAGAAACGTTCTCGGTTAGACTCGGGGCGTGCGATTCCATCGGCCAAATTTTCTCTCCACTCACTAAATTGACGAGTTATTATTGCGCTACGCCGATTCAAAACTGATCTTAAACACAACAATTACAAAAACATTAGAACCACACCTTCTCGATTTAGGAAGCGCTCGTAGTATTGCTCTTCTAACTTTATGTAAACAAAGACTTGTAATTCATGCGTGATTACTTTCTTTGCAGATGGCGTTAGCTGTTTTAATTCCTAGAATAACCTTCACACCATATGCTGACCATATTCTTTTAAAGTAAAATATGAATCAAATTCCAAAACATTTTTTCAAAAATTTATGATGTTCAACGTTTTTCTCATGAACTGCAACGCACCATTCATTCACCAATAGGAAAAGCAGTATGCCTGTTTTCCTACAGAGCGCAATACAGAGCACCTCATGCCAGTGCTTTGCGTCAAACGCTGCGCGTCTCGCCGCTCTTCTCTTCATTTTTGTTGTTTTCTTTCCCTCAAACTGGGTTCGCCTAGGACAGTGTTTCCCAAAGTGGGCAATATCGCCCCCTGGTGGGCGATGGAATGGTCCAAGGAGGTGATAGAACCTACTGATTTAACATAGGATCCTATAGGTTTACTTGCGTTGGGGGGCGATGAGAGGAAAAAATTTCTGATGAAGGGGACGATGGAACAAAAAGTTTGGGAGACTATGGCCTAGGAGCAGGTTACTGCACCGCGTGCAACGTCAACAGCTCAGCGCGACACGCCGTTCACTCATCAATAGCAGAAGCGGTTTTAGGCTGGTATTACACTATAAAAGTTTGATAAAATTCTTTTATAAAACTTGAAAAATGTAACCAATAAGCACATCTGTTACATTCGAGCGAACTTAACTGATCCGCCTATTGGTTGCATTTTTCAAGTTATATTCAATATCTTTTATTGTAATGCCGGCCTTAGGCCAGGATTACTTAATAAAATTTTGATAAAAGATCTTTTATAAAACTGGAAAAATTCAACCAATAAGTGCATTGGTTACATTCGAGCAAATGCAACCGGTGATCTGATTGATTAAATTTTTCGAGTTTCATCAAAGAGCTTTTACAAACTTTTTATGTAATCTCGGCCTTGATTACACTGTAAAAGTTTGATAAAATCCTTTTCATAAAACTTGAAAAATTTAGCCAATAAAGCTCATACTGCGCCATCATTCAACTTCGCACGAAATTGTTTCCATTAGTATTACCGCTGCGTTATCAGATATGCCTGTATCTACCGAGTCTAAGGTGCATGCGATCAAATGTTTCCATTAATATTTCTTTCTGTGCGCTTTTGTCTACGGCTCAAGTGTGCGTCTTGGATACGTCAGGTAAAGGTCTGGACACACATATCCGCACCGTGCCCGACACGTGCGTCGGCCGAGTGTAGGTCATCACACGGTCAAAGAATAATTCTTTGCTAAGCAATGCAGCCGTTCACACATATCCGCACCGTAGCCGAGCACCGTCACCGCACCGTCACCAACTAGTTTATTTTATATTTTTACGGTGACGGTGCGGGCTCGGGAGAGAGAGAGAGCGCAGATTTTTTTTATAAAAGAGGAGAGAGCGCTCATTTATTTTATGTCGCTTCTCAATTTTCATCAATTGCTGAATTATTAATTCCATTTATTTCTTGATTTCAATCAATTTCTGCATTATTACTTTTATTAATTCTGAATTTTCAATAGTTCTGGAATTATTTCTTCCGTTAATTCTAAATTTTAATCTATTCCGAAATTATTTCTTTTATTAATTCTGAATTTTCATTGGTACTGAAATTATTTCTCCTAAATATTTTTAATCCATCGATTCTAAAGTTTTCCTTAATTTCGGAAACGGTTTCTCACATTAGTTTAAAATTACCTCCATTAATTTTTGTGTTAATTCACATTTGTGTAGTTATTATTTTTTTTGTATGGGGGGTATTTCTTAGCGTTCGTGTATATTCAGTATGCCGATTCCCTCTTCCCACAAAATATATGAAATCTTGTTAAAGAGAGGGGGGTGTCCTAAACATTTTTCGTGCCCCGAAATTGTTTAGACGCACCTGGCCCCGGTTCTGTGGCACTAGCGTAATATGTAGAAAACATATGGATAAACATTTTCACAACTTTGATGGGAAAACAAAGTTTAAAATTATGTTTCATTGCACATAAAGAAATTTTGCCGGGGGGATTTTCGTTAAAATAATAATGTAAACTTGGAAAAGTAGCTGGGTTTAATTTCCGATGCTCTATAAATGAATCATTGTTTTGGTTTTAACATAAATTATATATATAAATAGAAAACGATTCGAAAATTTTTGGGTTTTTTTTTATGGGAAAATATAGGAGACATTTTAAATTTGGTACTCACATCAGATGCAACATGTTAAGCCATAAATGCTTAACCCATGTCCTGTGCTCCAAATGCGGCCCTCGGAAGCATTTGATGTGGCCCGTGACAACAAAAAACAAAACAAGGCTCTCGAGTGGTCTCAAGCACATTTCAAAATCACTTGAGCGACTAACGGCACACCTCCAGTTCACTTAAGTGGATCGTGATACATTTGCAGATTATCCTATTTGAGTGGTTAGTGGCACATTTCCAGATCTCTCGAGTGGCCCGCGGCACGCTTGCAGATCACTTAAGCGGCACGTGCCACTTCTTTTTAGATAATTTTGGAGGATCGAGACTCATTTCTGGATAACTTAAGAAGCCCGCGAAATATTTCAAAACAATGAAGTGGCCCACACCTTCCAAAAAGTCGAGCACCTTTGTGCTAAATATCTGACAAAGGTGTTTCAGCGACTGGGACTTTGGCAACGAGTGCTTTAAATTACTATCGAATACTGGTGAGGCTTTATCATTGAATCAAGCCCCGGCAAACTAAACACCCCAATTATTATTGATTTTAATATCCATTTGCCATCTGCAGAGGAGCCAATTTTCAGTTTAGAAGATTCCGCGAACACACACACACACAGAGTAAAAGATATGCTCGCTCTTTCGTACAATATACTCCTACTGAGCTGAGATACACTTCTCCGAGGTGTTATCGGAATTTGACACCACCTGCCCCTACAGATGATTATATTTATGATGGCCGTTGACTCTGAATAAAAAAAAACGAGTGTGTAGGTGAGGAAGAGAGAGTACCCCTCTCCCCCACAGATTGTTTTAATTTCTATATGACTTTTTTTTTCTCTCTCCCCTTTTATCACTCTGTAAATAATCTCCTCTCTCCAAACTATGAACAAGAATGCATATAGTCAAACTAAGCAAATGGCCGTCTTTTTATTTCCAGCTGCATTTAAAGATCCTGTCCTTTTTTGCGGGTTTGTCACATACAAAAAATCTATCGGAGATCAATCCAAAATAAAAAATTTATATACATGTATAGATTATTTACAGAAATGTTTAGAACAATTAATTATTGTTAATTTACGCTAGGGTTATTATATCCAAATCACTCTTGTTAATTAATTTACTGAACATTTTGATTACACCGAACCGGCTGCGTTAAAGACTTGAAGCAATCGACACAGCTTCGTAGTCAGCATACGGCAGCGACACGGGCAACACACGGAAAGGTGTGGTCTGAAGAGGAACGAGCCGAGCCGCGGCCAACTGACGCCCGAGCTACGGTCCTGGCACGGTGCGGATATGTGTGTCCAGACCTTAATCGTCACATTATCCGTGCACTTCTCGACTCGGGCTCTCAGTGTTCCTTTATTAGTGAAGCATGTGTCCAAGCATTGAGCATTCCTCACGAAAATGCTCGCTTTACTGTGAAAGGAGTGGCAGCTGTGGATGCCGGTACCACTAGAGGGTTAGTGAACTTAAAATTTTAAAAATCTACTTATGATTATAATCATTAATACAATACAATACAAATACAACGCCACAACAGGCATATTGCCCAACGAGGTGGCTGACTTAAGAACATCATGGATCCCCGAGCCCCTACCTACAACTGCTACACCACACATGCACCCCTCCCCCCGCGGAACCCCCCAACGAATCGGTACATGCGGGAATGTGCGTGTACGTGTAGTGCAACCTGACGTAAAGTTTGTTTCTGTGTAATGCTTGTTATGTGTAGTGCTGCCATCTGCCCCCAATTTTACTAACTATGAGTGAAGTGTTATGGTTGAATGATTTACCGTTGACATTACCGTTGAGATTATATTGACATTGATTCGTATATCTTGAGAAAGTTAACAGCTCCATTGCCTACTGTGTTTGTCCGTTTGGATGAACTGAATTCTTATGCTGATTCGCTTAAATTAGCTGATGTTTACTTTGATAAGTGTAAAAATCTTGATATTATTATTGGAGCTGAGCATTTTTTCTCTTTGATACGGCCAGGGCAAATACGAGATAACAGTAGTGCACTCATCGCCAAAAATACATTGATTGGTTGGAAGAGAAGTCAGGAAACATTCCTACAAAATATAATGAAGTGAATAATAACTGTCAGTCTAATGCTAATTTGATATGTCTGCATTCTGAATTGGATATCGATGAAACACCGAAAAACTTGGGATTTTCTGATGAGATTCCTTCAATGTCTCATGAGAACTGTCTCTCCCCTGAAGAGGAATTTTGTGAGAGACATTTTCAGGACAGTTATCGTATTAGCGAACATGGTAGATTTGTGATAAAATTACCATTAAAGAATTCTTCAGATCATAGGTGTACGCAAAATTTTCTCAAAGGGGGTTCAATTTTTGTTTCTTCTCAGGAGGGGGGGGGGGGTTTACGTTTTTCCAGCAAAATAACACTATAATCTCGGCTTGAGGGGGAGTTTAGAACCCCAATCCCCTCTCCTTTGCGTACGCCAATGCTCCAGATACTTTTGATATCTCCCAACCACCAGCGATATCTCGTTCATTGAGTATAGAAAGGAAGCTTGAGAAAAATCCAGGTATGGGTATTCAATATAAACATTTTATGGAGGAATATGAAGCTTTGGGGCATGTGGTGGAGGTATCTTCGAGAGATCCTGCTGCAGATAGTACAAAGATTTTTTACCTGCCTCATCATGATGAACTGAAACCTTCAAGCCCCACTATTAAATTAAGAGTAGTCTTTGATAACTCTTGTCAGCCATCCACATCGGCATCTTTGAATGCTATTCTCCGTATAGGAAGCATTACGCAACATGACATTTTCCCTTTTCTATCAACGAATAGTTTGGAGAGGCAGGACCGTCTTGAGAGCATCATGGGCCCCCGGGCTAAGTGATTTTTTTGAGACCCTACCTGGCAAATATTCGAAAAATTCAACCAATTCTCATTTTTCTGAGGCCCCCGGGCTGCGCCCAGGTGGGCCCGTGCGTTAAGACGGCACTGTGGGGAGGTTATAAGAGTGCAGAGACAAAAGAATATCAACTGTGCACGGTAAATTACGGGACATCATCAGCCCCCTTCCTCGCTATTAGATCATTGCATCAGATGGCCTTGAACTGTGAGGAGAGCTTATCAGCTGTTGCTGACACGTCATTAATAACGACATGTATGTTGACGGTATATTATCTGGCTGTGATAATTTGACAAGCGCTATAAGCATTTGTTCGCAGCCACAGCTTATCGATGTTTTCAAAAAGCATGGGTTTTCATTTCAGAAAGTGGCGTTCTAATTCATTGGAACCAATTGAACATATTTCTTGGGATGTCTCTTCTGAAAATGCATCCGTTGAAAGATGTGGTGATGGTATCTTTCGGGTAGGAGGAATGTTTGCAGGGCCTGTCAACATAAAACAACACAGAGGTCGCAGATCTCTTCCGACAATGAGATATATCGCTGTCTTTGCATGTTTCGCCCCGAAAGCCAGTGCATTTAATGCAGCCCTTCAACGACTTCGTTCACGTGCAGGTGCTGCTAAGCATATTTATATTGATAGTACCATAAAATTAATCTAAGTAGAGATGTTATGTTCGAGTAGTCACCATTTGAACTGCAAGGGGTATTTTCAAAAGAAATTGCTAATTTGTTAATCAATTGCTAAAATATGTGTTCTACCCATGCATCAAGAATAATATGACACCATGCATATATTCTTGATATAATGGAAGTATGTTTGAGCATGTGTATACAACTCTTACTTTGAATTATATTCTTTTTCTTTGTATCGCCACTAGATGGCACCGCTTACGCAATTATTATCTATGTTACTTTTCCCGCCTTTTGAGGCAGATGTTTTTTGTAGCGGCTCGAGTCAGTCGTACATTTTCTCCTTGCTCATGTCTAAGGCTGAACACATAGTGAAACGAAGAGCACAGCGACGATGAGAGAAGAGATTCGAGCAGCGAAATCAAACACACTGATTCCAATGCGCCTGTGTATAGTGGGGCGCATCGCAGCAGAGCGGGAATTCCGCCACAAGCGATAAGAGCAGCGCATTCAAGATATTTTGTTTTCGTCGTTCTGCTCCCTTGTGTGTAGCTTCAAGATGGCTGTCGAAGGGCTTGTTTTCCCTGTTAAAAAATCTTCAGAAAATGTCACCAGAATCGTTGATGTTAAGTTCTCGTCGTACTTCAAAATGGTGTGGACGACCAAATGAAAACAGCAAGTACCGAATATAATTTTCATATATTTCCCGTCAAACTTTTTTCGTGTGCACGTGCTTAACCAAACCGAAAATGATTTATATTTTGAGTTAATAATATTTTTGTTTTGAGTTTTAAGCTAGTTTATCATGCACCGTGTGTGGGTAAATGTATGTAGTGATTGACAATATTTAATTTACTTTAATTAACAAAAACAAACCACGAAATCACTACAAACGCACGGCACGGACATAACACACGCGAGCAACAACGTGCCAAAAACCACAACAAAAAAACAAGCGTCATATCAACAGCTTTGACTTCTCCCCAACACAACGAGGAAAAATATTACATCCGGACGGCTTTGACTTCTCTAAAATATTTACAGGATAGTCCCTACAGTAGCCCCCCGCTAGCGCAGCGAGATGATTGCTACACAAAGTGTATCAATTTTGATACTTCAAGTTAAATTTTACTTTGCGCCCAGATCGTCTAGTCACCACTTGAGATTTCACATTGGAATCACTTGATAAGTCCTTGGCAGGAGTACAGTCAGCTGTTGGAGATGAGGTAGCGGTTGGCAGATCAGTGTCTTTCATCACATATGCAGGCTTGACACGATCAATATTCACTGTCACCGTACGACCTCGTACAATAATTTTGAAAACTTTATCCCCACGAGAGACAACTTGATGTGGACCAGTATATGGAGGCTGAAGGCTTCGAAGAAGAGCATCAGTCCACAAGAAGACATGTGAGCATGTCTTTAGGTCTTTGCTGACGAAGATTGTTGTTGATCCATGCACCTGATTTGAAGTAGGACACAAGTTCTGCACAGTTTGTCGCAACTTGCCAATGAAAGTCGCTGGATCTGGACTGTCACTGAGAGGTGTCAAAAATTCTCCAGGCAGGCGAATCGGAACCCCATATAGCATTTCTGCTGCTGTAGCCTGGATATCTTCTTTCCAAGCAGCACGGCAGCCTAGCAGAATGGAAGGGAGAATTTTACTCCAGCTGCTTGTAGCATGGGCCATGATTGCAGATTTTAGTTGCCTGTGAAATCTTTCCACCTGCCCATTAGCAGCCGGGTGATAAGGAGATGTGCGATGACGGATAGTACCAAGCCAGGGGACCAGAGCAGAGAAGAGCGATGATTCGAACTGGACTCCTTGGTCTGATGTTAACCGAAGAGGAGGGCCAAAACGAGCAACCCAGCTGGCGTAAAAACCTTCTGCCACTGTGTTGGCGGAACTGTCCACCAGAGGTACAGCTTCTGGCCATTTCGAAAAACGGTCGATCATAGTGAGACAGTACCGGAACCCTTCGGAGGGAGGAAGCGGTCCTACCAGGTCAATATGTACATGCTCAAACCTGGAACTACATGGCTGAAAAATGCCTGGCTTGCTCTTGGTGTGTCTGAAGACTTTTGACCTCTGGCAATTGATGCATTTGCGAGCCCAAGAAGAAATATCACTTCTCAACGAGGGCCACACATACCGTTGTTGTACTAGCTTGATTGAGGCTTTAACACCAGGATGAGAGAGACCGTGCAGCTTTTCAAATATCGGTCGACGAAAGTTGCGTGGGACGACTGGACGGATATGGCCGGTAGATGTGTCACAAAAAAGATCCAATGGAGGGTCGCCCACTGGGATGGCTTGAAATGTCAAAGAGGATGGAATGACGCCAGATATCAACTGTTGGAGTTTCTCATCTTTTGCTTGCTGTTGTGCCATTTCCTTGAAGTCGAACATTGATGGTGTATTAATTGATGATATGTGCACTCTTGATAGTGCATCAGCCACTACATTGTCTGTGCCCTTGAGATATCTGATGTCCGTAGTAAATTGGCTAATGTAGTCCAAGTGTCTCAGTTGGCGTGGAGAGCACTTGTCCTCTTTTTGTGTAAATGCATAGGAAAGTGACCGGTGATCAGAAAAAAGCACGAAATAGCGGCCTTCCACCATATGGCGGAAATATTTGATTGCCATGTATGCTGCCAACAGCTCTCTATCATATGCACTGTACTTTCGCTGGGCCGGAGATAACGTCTTGGAGTAAAATGCCAATGGTTGCCAATCTTTTCTACCTGTTGCTGAAGCGCAGCTCCCACAGCGGTGTTAGATGCATCAACCACAATAGCTAAGGCAGCTGTAGGTGACTGATGGTATAATGTGGTTGTTTCAGCTAGGTCATCCTTAGGCCCTCCTCACACGGGGAAACTAAAATCTAGCTCGAGTTGCTTCAACTTGAGAGTTGAGTTGACTAGAACGAGTCGAGTTGCCCGTTCTCCCTCACACGGCGCTACTGAAAAAATATTCAAAGCCCGGGAAACTGAGTAAAAACAGCACAGTCTATAGTTTTCCTTCTTATCTTCCGGATCTATCTTGTTAGCCGGGTTAAGAAAAATAATTTCTATTATACGTGAACTTGCTACACAGAATTTCAGTTCACAGGTAAATACAAAATTTCATTATTTAAATTGATATCATTTTGAAATGACAATAAAATGGTAAAAATTAGATAATGTTTTAGTATAATTTCGTTTCATTTGGAAAAAAAAATCGTGTTTTTCCTCTATAAATATGCCTTTCAGTACCTATATATGTTGGATTACATATTTTATTAATACATATTTTTATTTTTTTATTAGTTAAAATATTGTCACGCAGAATTTTAAATAGTTTCATGAAATGAAACGACGAAAGCTGGTTCCGAGAGGCAAAAAATAAACTATAGGCACAAAACTAGAGACAAACAACACATGAATTGTTGTTTATGTTTCAGGGAATGATTTTCCCCAAATACTCCCACACACAGATGTGCGTGTACGTGACCTATATAGATTAGACATTCCAAGCAAGGGGGAAAATCAGGGACCATCCCTATGGAACACGTGCTTGTTTAGGTACAAGTAAAAGTAGACAGTGTTTTGAAATTTTCTGGAGGTTCTTATCCAGGGCCGTCTTAAGAGCATCATGGGGCACCCAGCCATGTATTTTTTTTTCTGAACCCCTAATTGGCAAATTCATTTGGTTATTCCTGAAATTTTTTACCAGATCTAATTTTCGTGACGCTCCATCTTCTTTTGAAATCGCCCCCGGGGAGTGCCCAGGTGGGCCCATGTGTATACCACAGACCCGTCATCACACAGTACACTAGAAACAGTATATATATGTACATACAGTGAATATATGTTCTTTGCTTCCCCCCCCCCCCGAAAAAAGTTTAAATGACAGTCCTGGTTTACCATTTCATTCAGAGGCGTCAGAGGAGCCAGGGGTGCAAGCTCAAGCACCCACGGTAATTTGTGGCATGGATCCGAGCACCCCAGAATTGATTAAGAAATTAAACTTTCCGATATAAAACTAAAGACGAGCACCCACAGTTTCGAAACAATTCCCACGCCCCTGATTTCATTATAATTTCAAAATAATATCAATTTAAATATAGAAATCGTGTATTTACCTGTAAACTGAAATTCTGTAGAAATTTCATTATATAATTTCAACTGATAATTTATTATATATATCTATACTCTGGATTGCTTTTCAATTCGGGTCCAAACTCGCATGACGAAAATATGAAGGAATGCTATAAGGCAGTTTCTAGTTTCTTCAACAAAAGTTGGCGGCGACTAGCATGCCAGTCGCCAAGTAATTGAGTCGCGTTCGATATTTCGTCACCAAGACGCTAATTTCTTCGTGTGAGGGCTTCTACAACAATATGCGTGCTGGTTTTCGGGAAACGGTTTCTCTTATCAGTTGCCGAACTTTAGTTTCCCCCCTTCACTTTTGGAATGCTTTGGTGGACTCATCTGACCACTCGATAGGCCTTTTATCATTCTTTGTGGTACCCTTCAGGTAATTATTCAGTACTGCTTGAGATTGTGCAGCATGAGGAATGAAACGCCTATAGAAATTATTGATGGCCAGAAATCGACGCAGTTCCTTCAAGGTATCTGGTTTAGGAAAGTTTATGATTGCTGAGACTTTGTCAGGCAGAGGTAAAATGCCTTTTGCATCTACAGTATGACCCAGAAATTTCACAGAGGCTTGACCAAGAACGCACTTGGAAGCGTTGACGAGAACACCAAATTCTTGAAACCTCTGGAAAACTTGTTTGAGATGGTCAACATGCTGACTTTCACTTTCTGAGGCCACTAAGACATCATCAAAATATGGTATACAAAAGTTCTATCCTCTGAGAACATAATGTATAAACCGTTGAAAGGTTGCAGCCTCCTTGAATAGACCGAAAGGCATGAATACAAACTCAAAAAGTCCAAATGGTGTTGTCACAGCAGTCTTTGGGATATCCTGCTCTTTTACTAGAATTTGGTGGAATGCCTTGGCTAAGTCAAGCGTGGAGAATATCTGTTTGCCGTCCAACATTTGTACACAGTCTTGAATGTGTGGGACTGGATACCTGTCCGGCACCGTTACACTATTGAGCATCGATAATCGCCACATGGGCGCCAGTCACCATTGCTTTTCTTCACCATGTTGTGAAGTGGTGAGGCCCAACTGCTTTTTGATGGTCTGCATATTCCAAGCTCCACAAGATATTCAAATTCTTGTTTAGCAGCCTTCAGCTTGTCTGCAGATAATCGCCTTGGCTTCGCATAGACCGGTGGCCCCTTCGTCTCGATGAAGTGTTGCACATCGTGTTGAACTTGTCGGGGACCCACGGAAGCTTCTGGTAGTATTGGGAATTCTGCTAGCAGGCGGTGAAAGATCGAGTTTCCATCCATGGACTTCACTTGAATTTGTGGTGCAGTTGAGATTTGACCTTTTGATCGAAGTTGTGTTAAAGGATCAACCAGACATCCTTGTCGAACATCAACTAACAGGCCAAAGTGACGTAGAAAATCTGCCCCAATGATGGGTGGCGAAATTGTAGCAACAATAAATGGCCAGTGAAATGTCCTTCGTAGTCCTAGGCTCAACTTAAGCAGGCGTTGGCCAAAGGTTCTAATGACAGTTCCATTTGCTGCAAAAAGCTGCAACTTTCCAGGCTGACGACTTGATTCTGCAGTTGTGGCAGGAATTACAGAGACATCCGCGCCTGTATCAATGAGGAACTTCACGGAAGATGATTGGTCAGAAAGATATAGACGGAAGCACTCGAGTTTGCCGTCACTCTGAGCATCGAGTGACGGGCCAGCTAGTTTCCCCTGCGGGTTGAAACTGCAAGGCTGGACACATTTGGTTGCTTTTTCTTTGAAACGCCAGTGATACCAACAGTGCTGGTAGTTTCTGTTATGACTTCTGGAACGCTGGCGAGATCCGCTGCGATTTCTTGATTGGGATCGAGCACGCGTTTCGAGACGCTCCAAATGGGAAGAAATATCCATTAGAATGGTCTGCATTTGTGAAGCTTCAGTTGACACGGCATGAACTACAGTGGAGCTTTCCGCGGCGGCAAGTATGGCATCGGCCATTTCTGCCAATTTATCTAGACTATCATTGGATATTGCTAATATTTGCTGAACATTTGTAGGCAGCCGCTGGAGGAAAAGAGACTTGAAAATATCATCACTCACCCGTTGCCCAGCTTTACTTCGCATTTCCAGGAGAAGGCGTGATGGTTTCCTATCACCCAGTTGCAATCCAGAAATTAGGTCGCGCAACCGCTGTTCCTCCGAGTCCACATACTGCGTGCACAAACGGTGTTTTACCGTAGCGTAAGATGGTGCGGTGGGTGGGCTGGTGATAATGTCCCCGACAACAGACAGCTCCTCGGGTTGCAAGGCAGATACGATATGATGATACTTTGTCACCTCGGCTGTCACTCCTGCCAGTAGAAACTGACTTTCCATCTGCCTAAACCAGATCTGCGGATTTGCTCGTCAAAACAGTGGACCTTTTACAGAAACATGGGTGATTTCTGCCGAACCAGTTGCATTTTGATCTGTCATTTTCTTCTGCTTAAATCCTTTGGTTGCCTGTCCTCTTCACAATATAGGTCACCAGTTGTAGTGATTGACAATGGAATAATCTATTTAATTTTCTTTAATTAACAAAAACAAACCACGAAATCACTACAAACGCACGGCACGGACATAACACACGCGAGCAACAACGTGCCAAAAACCACAACAAAAAAACAAGCGTCATATCAACGGCTTTGACTTCTCCCCAACACAACAATACACAATACAATAATAATTATACAGGGCTCTCAGCTACTAAGACCATACCCTGATCATGAGAAAAATTGACAGGAAAGAAGATGCTCGATCATAACATGAACAATAAATAAAGCATTTTCACAAACAATGACAATAACAAAAGCATTAATAATGCCTTATGGTCACAGATACTGAAAAGAAAAAATTATAACAGTACAAAGTTACAAGTATGGAAATAATTAGAGAGGGAGGGAGAAAAAAAAAAAAATATATATATATATATATATACACATATACAAATGCAAAAAAAGTAACAAAAGAAAAAGTAGTACGCATTCAAGTGAAGCGTTAGCCGGAACACTACGAAAATAAAGAAACAAAATACAACAATAAATATTTAAATGAGATGCACCTTACATTCAATGAGAGAACCTTAATACTGCTGTCTCATAATTCATTAGAAGCAATCAGGAGAAATAAGTAATATATATATAAATATTAATAAAAAGAGGAAAAAAAATACATCTGTTGAAAATAACCCAAACTGAGAAGGGGGGGGGGGAAACAAGTTTAAACAAGATAACAATGAACCCTTTTCACTGAGGCACATTATTGAGCACAAACTTAGATGAGATGGAATCCGTAAGAAAGAAAGGTTTAACCGGAATATCAAATATATTCTCAATTTTTAAGAGCTCCTTCGCAATTTGTGGGTTACCTTGTGGGTCTTGTTTTCGGAACGTTAACTATGTAAAAATTCACTTTGAAGCGAGAAAGAAAGAAAAAAAAAATATATAGAAAACAATTTATCACCAAACCACTAGAGCACGTGGCCTTAATTAACAGCCCGATATCTTGCGGGGAAGAGTGTGAGTGCCTCAGCTTGTTTTCTAACCACTGTTTGTTTTCTTCTCCCCTACACAACGAGGAAAAATATTACATCCGGACGGCTTTGACTTCTCTAAAATATTTACAGGATAGTTCCTACATGTATTTGAGTGGTCTGAATTAAAAATCATGTATATTTCTGTGGAAAAATTGGCAAGTTTTATTTGTTTGTTTATTTTCTGTGTACCGTCAATATTTCCATACTGGAAGCGTACCGAATGTTTTTTATGCTGGATTTTTTGGTGTCAATAATTACGTTTCTTACACAAGCTTGTGTAAAACAAAATGAAACAATGAAACCAACAAATATTTCTACAAATAAAGCTATTGGGGGGGGGGGATTTTTTCTACTTCTACCCTTCCGCCAACTTAAACGGTGGTGGGGAGGGGGTTTGATAAACTTGATATTTTTGTCAACTTTTTACTCATAAATTTAGTAGAAAACATTGATCTTTCGCGAAGTGATCGCACTCAACTGCCGCGGGAAAAGATGTGGGGGGGTGGGGGGAAGCGACCAAAATATGAGGAATATCTCCTTAGTTTATATTTAAAAATAGTGATATTCACACAACACTATTATTTCTAATAATTATAACTGAAATCTTTCGTTCTCTGTATATAACAGCGCGTTCGTCGTTCGTATTCAGCGTCGATGGCCCCCGACTTCGTCATCATTTATCTGCGGCTGCCCAGAATGCCTAACGCAGGGGTTCTCAAACTTTTTCCACTCGAGGTGCCCCTTTCCTCTATTCAATACTTATCCGCGAGCTCTGCCGGCTCCCTAAAGCAGTTTAACAAAAAAAAAAAATTCGAAAAACCTTTGTCTGCGTCACCGCTCTGTGGCGCCCTGGAAAAGGTTGGAGGTGTACCAGGGCGTCGCGGCGCATATTTTGAGAATCTCTGGCCTAATGTTAAAAAAGAACCACTTCAAAGAACTGAATGAGCGCGCATCGATACACCAACGCAAGCGTTGCGACGCCTCTCACAAGTTGGAGATGAGCCACGACGCACACTTTGATAATCCGTTGAATATTTCTGAAATAAAATAATATAAATGCACTATATATACTCCCCGCATTTTAAATCACAATTCCAGGCGTTATGGGGCTGTTTGCGTGTAGCTGTAGTATTTCATATTATTCTTTTTCTCTGTATCGCCACTAGATGACACCGCTTACACAATTATTATCTATGTTATTTTTCCCGCCTTTTGAGGCAGATGTTATTTTGTATCGGCTCGAGTCAGTCGTACCTTAGCTTCATCTCATTAATAAACGTTTTTCGTTATAATTGAAACCTTTGCGTTCTCCGTATATAACGGCGGTGTTCGTCGTTCGTAATACAGGGGCCATTCAAGTATTACGTAAGCAGATTTTCAGCCATTTTTGACCTCCCCCCCCCCTGTCAGCAAAAGTCAGCAAGACACTGACCCCTCCCCCTTGTCAGCAAAATCTCGTCAGCAGCTTAGAATATTTCATATCTTCAAAGAGGGGTGGTTGATGACGTTAGCAACCTTCAACCCCCACCCCTTGTCAGCAAATCTGAAACCCCCTCCGCCCCCCCCCCCGATGCTGACGTAATACTTGAATGACCCCTATTTGTTTGTGTTTTTTATTTCTCTCAGCAACACATTGGTGGTCTACGCAGGGTCGTCTTATGAGCCAAAGAGATTTTTCTGAAGCTCCCCCCCACCACCTGTTTCGAAATGCCAGCCTAAACAGTTTACTCTCGAAAATTTTAACTAAACTGCATCTTCTCTCTCTCTCTCTCTCTGTCTCTCTCTCATGCAGTTCCTTCTGCATTGAGGCATCTGGACAGGGCTTGGAATTACCCATGTATTACGTGGAAAGTTTAAAAGTAACTGTGAAGATACATACGTATACTGTTTCAGGAAAAACAAAAAGTGCCCGCGAAATGTTGAGTTTACTCTTAAAAGATTATCTGGTGTTTTTCAATTAGCACTTATCCGAGGGCTTACTAATATGGACTTTGCCGTCGTGCCGTTTGCCAACACTTAACCCGAAGGCCCTCTGGTTAACGACTAGGAAAAACCAAGAACTCCCTAGTCCAGGGGTTCTCAAACTATGCACCACTAACATTTGTCGGGGCACCGCGGAGCAACCCGAAGGTTTATCAAAGAGATTCTTTGTTAAACTGCTCTGAGCAGCAGTGGATAAGCATTGATTAGGGCGTCGCCGCGGATGAAAACATTTTGAGAACCCCTGCGCTAGTCTGTACCATTCATCACTCGATATATTTTAATTCTTCTCTAATTTGTTATAAAACACACCCCATGAATTCATTTCACTAGAAATACATATACTGTACACAATCCCTGCTTAATTTTTTCAATTTCGAGCAGAACTACCCTTTAAACAGTTTCTTCAAATGAAACCGGTAGACCATCAAACAATTATTTCAATCGATTCATACACCTGCCACTTTCACTCCGATTAGGAAGATGAGCAGTGGCATTTCAAACATGCCTCAGACATACTTAAATATATTATGGACATATACGAAAATTTCCGGCACACACGAATTTGTTTGAAGCAGTGGTTCCCAAACCTTTTTGGATTCATGGCATCTTCTGTTTGTGCGTCTGTATGTGATAGCTTCATAGGAAAACAGATGGCAAAACTTGTCGAACACTAACCACGCATAACTATGAGATCATAGATACGTTATGGTCACGCATAATATAAGAAAGAACTTTCCAGCATGTACCAATTTGTTCGAAATTCTATAAGAGAATGGAAGTACAGAGACAGAGTCTATAAGAGAATGGAATGGAATCTTGGAAGTACAGGTACGATTGAGTAGCAGTAGTGTACATGTGATATGTGCTTACGATAAGAGTGTAACATGATGAAAATGGAAGCATATCTTGGATTAATTTTGGAAAAAAAGAGAGAATATATATTTTTATTTTTATTTTATTCCCCTTATCATTTTTTATATTTTAATATAAATTTCTTCCAAGCACCTTTTAAGGCGATTTCCCAGTTGTTTTTGGTGTTTGCATTTGTAAAAGTACACAAAACATTAAATAGAATTCACATTTTTTAAAATTAATCAAAAAATTAAAATAAATTAATCAATTGGAAAGTCGTTACTTAATTTGAAAAATAACATCAACTGAAAACAGAAAATAAATTTAATTTGATTTTTTTAATTAAAAATTTCAAATTCTTTCTACTAATGCATAATTTTGTTTGCGCCTAAAGCAGGAACAAAAAAATGGCGCTTTTCCGCTCCCCCACTGACCAAAACCTGGCCAACGCCACTGTTCACCACGCGTTTTGCCGATCTTCTCTTCACTTTTGTTGCGTTTTCTTTCCCTTGTGCAAAATGGCACAAATACGTGGATATGCAGACGACAAAACAAGTGGTGAGCAACGCTAGGCAAACTGACCCGCGTAGCGTGGTAAAGTTACACGTCTCAGTCAACGCGAAATGGTCCTATTCGGTTAACTCGGAGCAGAAAAAACTGCTCCTAGGAAAACCCGATTTAAGATCATAAATTCTCGTATTTTTCTCGAAGAAATATGTTTATTCAACGCATGCCACTCATTTTCCACTATTGGCTTCATTGAGAGTTTTCAGAAATCCCATAAAAATTAAATTGTACCTTTCCCGGTGTCACAAAAAATTAAGTCAAATTTTAAAAAAGGAACATTTTAAAACTTTTCCCTTTTCCAGCAACCACGATACGTGACGCCACAGGTTGGACGGTGTGTCGACTCGTATCTGGCAATATGCATGGCATCAAAATTCAATTTTACTTCCCCCGAATTTCGTTTCAATATTTTTTCAAATTTTAGGTAATTTTTTCTGAATATATAGAGTTATTTCACTGTTTTTCATTAAAAAAAATACCTCTTTATACAAAACTGCCCGTTAAAATTTTGAAGAGGAGTGAAATTACTCTTGGAAATGGTTTTTTTTCTGATGAAACTGGTACGCTGTTTCGGTTTGAAAAAATTGTTTTCCGTGACAATATCTTGGCACCATCTGTTGTGATTTAAGTGACGTTACCAATAAGGTCCAAATAATTAGAACTCCTTAATATATGAAGGCGTCTTACCAGTAATAAGTTACCAATAACCACTGAGCTGTAAGTAAAGCCACTTATAGCTCAGTGCCAATAACACACGGAGCGGATGCGGACACGGGTCCGCATATTTTATTATTTAAGAATGAAATTGTGTTGTGTGGTGGCATTACTCTCTGGCATAAATTTGTTTAGCCTGTCAGTTGATTTTGACCATTTTTCTCTCTTCTTTTTATTACAATCGTCCTAGTTTCACGGGAATCGGCTCTACATTCTATTCTGGTCTGCTAAATTGTGAAGTATGGGCAAAAGAAAGGTTCTAGCTGTACTAAAAGTACTCTTAAAATATTTAAATATAAACTGCTGTCAGGCATTACACATGCTAATGTTTTTCACTAAAATGCTTCTTTCTCAAAATTAAGTTTTTTGTTAGATAAGGAACATTTTTTCAAACATCACTCATTCAAATGTCTTGATACTCTACGTGTCTGGGGTGACTTTGTGCCAAGCTTCCAACTATGTGCCATTCACGGATTTTAGGACGCAAGCGCTTCTTGCGAGCATATGAATAAACAATCGGTTTCAAAATTTTTCAGGATACAGGAGCTGTAGGTGACTCACTGACAGCATTTATTGCATCATTTAATATTTCTATGTAGAAGTTACTAACGATAAGAAATACCCATTTGAATTGTAAAAATACTGCATTTTGGCAGCAATATAACAAAAAAAAAAAAAATAAAAAAATAAATAAAGGAATTCAGTTTTTCAGAGTTTCGCCCTTTTTTCACTAGTTTGTTATTGTCTCGGCAATTGTTCGCAAGTATGTGTGGAAGCTGGGTAGTCGATCCTACCGCAATTTAATAACACACTTGAAGAGGCTCTTAGTGTAATAAGAAAACAGATGTTCACCATTTTTGATCATATTGGGGAGGCGTGTGTCATAGCCGTGAAAAAAGTTGGCAAATTTTACTCATGGCCTGGCCCTGCGACGAAATTTGGTATCCGAGGTGCCGAATCATAATGAAAATCAAGAAACCCAGACCAATTGTCAGGGACGAGAAGTTTGTAGTGGATTCGAAGAAATTAATGTTATATTTATAGTGTGTTATTTTTTAAGAAGATCCTTATATTTTGGAGTTTTAAGTCTACTATATTTTTGTTAATGTTTCAGGGAATTAAAACGCTCCAAAAAAGTCAAAATAAATGCTTTGTTTACTTAAAAATATCAATAAACTATTTTTTAACATTTCGGAGATTATTTTATTTAAAAATTCAGAAATGGCCTAATTTTGGACAGAAATAATTTTTTCAAAGGGTTCCAAGTAAAGTTAACAACCGGAATTCAATAAAAATGGGTGTGGCAGGCGAGAAAAAGTGATGGCACATAGTCACTCCCCCATGTGCATTGCCAAAAACAATTCACCGTCCTTTCTCCTTTTAATCATAATATTTTTTTAAAGCAGAAATCGAAAGCTGAGATGTGAGGCTACCTTTAGTAAAATAAAGCGGCCTAGGCAAAGCGTGTGTGGTACAAAGTCATCCTATAAGTAGTATACGATGATTTAACACGAGCTTTTAGGATTTTAATTGATAGTTATTTTTTTTATTGAATTTTAACTTTAACAATGTGCAACTTTTTTAAAAATCACCAAAATTTATCCATATTTTGTACCATAAATTTTTTTTAATAATTTTATTAAAAAATCCACGTGTTATCACGTAGTATTAAGTATGCATTACGTAGGCAGCTACGTAACGTTGCTATATCTCAGGCCGTTAAAGTTGCTTTATCCTTTATCTCAGAAGAAAACGGATGGGTAGACACGTATGCGGGTACATCCTATTGATGAGCAGGGACCTTCATATAGTGTTTTTAAGGGTATTTACGGCAAGTAATTAACCAAATTCCATGCAAAATCATCTTTAAAAGTAGCCAAAGATGCTGGCGAGTTCGACCAAAACCTCCTAGAAGTACGTATCTGAAGAAGTAGTATCTAGGAGGCTTTGGTGCGACCCGGACCCGCGTCGTGTGAATAGCTCCATGTAACCTAATGTACAAAACCTGTAGGAGTGGATGCAGAGCCCGCACTTAGGTTCTGACACATGCGGACGCCATCCGGACCCGCACGAACACTTCCAAGTTGGGGCGCATTCCGCATCGTCTGAAAGTCTCTCCGTATGTACAGTTAAATAGTTAAAACTTCTTCCGAACCCGCGTCCGCTCCATGTGAAAGGGACCTGGGGGGGGGGGGTCCGAGATTTTAGTGCTATCCTTTCTTGTCGGTTCTTTCTCTGTTTGGTGTTTGGGTATGAAAACATTTATCAAACTTTTATAGTGTAATGCCAGCCTTAGGCCGGTATTATTACACTTTAGAAGTTTGATTTTTCTGTGATAATATAGTAGCGTCATCTATTGCGAACAATCGTGAGTTTCTTACCAACGGATGCGCGCACATGCGTCCTCATTTCCGTGATTTTGGAATCTGGTAACTCGACCTTGATATATATTTTTTTTCCTCACATAAAATTTTCGTATATTCCTTCCTGAAATCCTCGAGACCGTAGTGCCATCTCATATTCAATATTATAAATACAAACCTGTTACACTTCGACTGCAATTATAATTTCTCCAAAAATGTGGCGCGTTTTGTTTACATATTTTTCTTTTGAGTAATCGGGCAAGAACAAATTTTTCTGTATTTGTGATGCGACACGATTAATATATCGTCTGCAAAACGAAAAAAAAACTCTTTTGCGGTGACATTTTTATTTACTTAGTATTTTTTTTTTTTGCGATTCATAATTCGTCAGGATTACGTCATGGCCCCTCCTCACTGCCTCATTTGCTGTCGAGATCCGTGTGGGCGAGGCGTATGCCCCTCCGGAATGTGATACGGGCCCGACGAGAAACGTCCTCGATACCAAAAGGTGCGTTCCTTTTGCGCTGCTTGTTCGCTCGCTGCTGCTGGTGTGTGTGGTTGGTTGTGTTTTGTTGTGTTTTTAAAAATCCCCCTTGTGTGATCGCCTGGTTTTTTTTTTACGTGCCAAAGGTAATGATTTTGCGAAGAGAAATTATATTTAGTGTTATATATTCCTTTTGATTCTGTCATGCCATAATTTTTGTTTTTGAGTGCTGATCAGTGTGTGGCGCTCTTTTTTTCTCTCTGGCCTATGTGTGATTATGGAGATCTTTTTAAGCTTCGCTGATAAAGTTGTGTGTTTTATTCACCCGTTATTCGAATCTTAACACCATTCTACGGTGACGTTGGTTTTTTTTGGATTTATAGATGTTTGATGGCCGTGTGAAACGATCTCGTTTGTGAAATTGGGAGAGTTATCAAATGTGAAGTTTCTTTTTATCTCCTAAATTGCACGTCCCCGGTATAGAGATAACGACGATTGATGTCGCGTTAAAAAAAGATAACGTGACATTCATTGATGTCACCTTAAAAGATAATTCGTGTTTGACAGTATTCGGTGGATAACTATTAAATCATAGTAGTGATGATTCTTTCAAAAAAAAACTTGATCAGATAACTCGCATGAAGTACAGTGAAATTGCTTCGTTGAATTTGTTTAGCCTTTTATTCGTTAGAAAATTATATATATATGTGTAGATTTTACGTGTAAATTTCTATTACGAACAAATGGATCATGTGTTGTAGATCATTTTTGTTGTAAGGACGATTAGCACAAATGATATGATGCAGGTGCTGGAACCCGGGACAGGCCAGGGCCTGCTCCTAAGTTCGGACCCTAGGCAGACATAACTTATTGGGGCCCTATATACATTCTAGGCAGAGGCAGGGGTATAGAGGCAAAGGGGAGGAGTAGTATGTCCCTTCCCCGAGACGATAAAGAAAATTCTGTAATATTTTCCTGAAAAATCAAAGTACCAAAAGAAGATTCCGATTTTGGCATCTTAATGGGCTCCAAAAATTTTTGGGCCCTGGGCATGTGTCCCATTTGCTCATGCAAGAAACATCCTGGCTGAGGCTATTTGAGCTCTTTTTCAATAAATTTTTTTAGAGGGGCGGGATCAGCCACTCTCAATAATTAAGGCATGAGCAACCCTCCCACTTATGCACTTGATTCATGTATGGCATGACTAAACTCTCAGCCCCTCTTTAATTTTTTTCGTATCACTGTGTCTGCCACTAACCTGCAGGTGGATACAGGGGACAAGTGTGGAGAGCAATCCCCCTTTCCTGTTCAGAAAAAGATTATGTTATTTGCATAGGCAGAGGTATATATTTGTCCCGTTCACTATACACACCCTCAGCGATTCCCTCTTTTCCCATTTGAAGAGTCTGTAGCCTGTATCTGCTTATGCACTGACCAAATAATATTCACTATATAACAATGCAAAAACAATGAGTTACTGTGATCTCTCACTTATGTGTCGGGGGAGAAGGAAAAAATACTCATAAGTGATAGAGCTGTAAAAGTGAATAGCATTATTGTATTATGTTATATCTTTGACTTGCAGTGCAGGAAATAGTCTAAAAACTGAGAGGTAACATAATAGGTCACTAAAGACCCTTGTTCAAGATTCCCAGAAACAAATGGACGAGGAAAATGTCAGAAAAATTCTTGCATATTTAGGGAGTGTTATTGACATCATTATTGAAGATTTCCTGGTGAAAATTAGCAAGCAGTTTCATCAATATCCACTTAGATCCAATTTTCATTACTATCTGGACAGGACAATAAAAAATATAATCTACTTCAGCTGGTGTTCATTTGCAGAGATCCAACTGCATAAATTCGCTATAAAGAGCCTATGCCACCAATTATGCTAACCATTCTGTGTTTATATCTCAGTAAAATTTCAGTTTTAGAAAAGGGTACATGAGAATTCATGTATCACAAGTTATATCTTTACTCAGTAATGATCAGAATTTTCCACTCCCCAATTAAGTCATTATGTGTGTTGGGAGAGATTTGGACAAAAATAGAGGGAATATTAAACATACAGTATCCCTGAAAACTCTTGATTCAGCCAGTGTGTAAGACTTGCCCTATTTTCTGAGAGAAAAGTCTTAAAAAATGTTCTTGCTTGGTATAGTTTATTTTCATGGTCCCAACTCTCAATAAGGTTTTCTGTTTGAAGTGCTTTCCTGCTTACAACATTTTTACATGATGGTTTTTGTGAAAAACGTTATAAGTGGGATCCACTCTAGTCATTTCCTTGTCATTCTGGCAAATTTTGGTTTATCTCCCCCCCCCCCCCCCATTCATAAAAATACTGTAAACATTGTTTTGCTCTAAATCATATACTGTATGATTTGGTGCAAAATGACGTGTGCACTAAAAGACAGTATATGAACTTTTTAAGGGCTGTATTCACAGACATGGTTTACACTGTAGTCACAATTTTTGGATAAGAGATCAACATTGATTGGTTAAAAACCTGAATTTAATCAATATCCATGTTGATCTCTTATCACAAAATTGTGACTATAGTTTAAACCATGTCGGTGAATACAGTCCCAAGTGTCCTAAAAATACAGTGATATCTGTATGAAATGAATATTTTGAAAGGCAGAAACAATTTTCTGTTTCGGTCCCTTGCAGCCCCCCCCCCCCCACATCAAAGCACTAATCTTTAGATTTAATTACCACTATCTTTAGATTCCGCTGAAGATGAGTTTCAGTCTGGATTGCTGTAACCTATTTTTTTTTCTTTGGTAACTATTAGTTATGAAAGTCTAATAAATTGCCATATTTTGTACGCAGGAATATAAGTGTGTCCAAAATGATTGATGGTGGATACATGGAGCAAGAAGAAGAATGGGAGCGAGAAGGTTTACTAGATCCGGCATGGGAAAAGCAACAACGAAAGGTAAACCACTGTTAAAACTTTTCTTCACAAACTATGTGATTTTTCTGATGTGAATTTTCTGCGTTTGTTCACTTTCAATGCTAAATGTAGCACATGTAATAATGTAAAACTTGTATAATTGTTCATTTAAGGTATCCGACTACCTTTCTTGTCACTTTTCTTTAAAATGGTTCTGGAGTGAACTTTAAATATATTTTTTGATAGAAAGTGTCTCGAAATGGTGAAAACAGTGACAAATTTTGGTCTATCTATTATATTTTCTATGAGAAAGTCGTTTTTATGTTAAATTTTAGGCAAAATTCATGTGATATTCGAAACACGATTGCAAAAAAATTTATTAATGAAATGCTTTGTGATTTTCAGCTAGTAATGTTGCAAGTTATGAACCAAAATTTAAAGGATTGCACGATATGTTCATAAGTTACACCAAAATATGTTTAAGTACGTGTGAATTTTTTGAAATTTCATCCTACATTTTGTCTATAAAACACTGTAATTCAAAAAATATATGTGATAGACCTTAGATTGTGGTTCATAACCTCAACAATATATAGCAAAATATCACATTAAAATTTTGTAAGGATGCAATGAATCAATTTTTACAAATCATGTCACAAAGTCAAGTAAAATGTCAAAAATAGCATTCTCCGTAAAACACGTTTAGTATTACTTGTATGTAAAAACGCAACACTAAAGTTAACGTAACTTTGATTCTAAGCATCATATAAATCACAACAAATAGGGCTTTCATAAAAAAATGAAAATCCATATTTTCTTCCAAAATGATGTTTTCAACGTAGTCGAATACCTTAAAATTTTTTAATTCCCTGGTTTTTAATGAAAATTGACAAAGTCAATGTTATTAGTATAGCCTACTCTAAATCTTTATATGATTTTTTTTTTATCAGTTAAGAAATTGGTATCCCTTGATTTTGCCAGTTTTATTTCTGGGTAATACCTCCTCCTCTTAACCACACCATGGCCCATTGTAAATTGTACCAATGTAGGCCTGTTGCTCTCTGTGACGAGACTATAGGGAGATTGGCTCACATTTACACCTTAAAGTTGGGAACCACAGAAAACCAACTTCAGCCGACCACCACTGTGGGTGGCTGTGAGGTTTGAAACCGGTTCCTCGCGATGTGAGTCCGTCACTGTGACTATTCAACTCCCATAGCCGTGGCTAAAAATACTAGATTGGTATCGGTGCCAAATATTTTCTATGTGTTAAATTTAAACATTTCCGTCTGCTAACAGAATTTTAGAATTCATATCAGGGGTTTTTCGAAAACAAAACTCTGCAAAGCATAGGATAATACGAAAAATGAAAAGAAATTCAAGTTCGTTGAGAAACAAAATAGAAGAAAAAGCATCTCTCAATTCCTACAATTTGTTGGTTTCGCATTTCTCATCAAGTTCTCAATGAAAAACAGAAAAATCTGAGCCTTTTTATGATGAACATGTCTGTCAACACCAGAGAACTCCCTCGCCCCTCCTCTTCCCGTGTAGAGTAATTTGAAAAACTCAGAATCATTTGAACAAAAAACTTTCCCACTCAGGGTTGGTTTGAGACAAAATTCTCATCAGGAAAAATCTTATCAGATCAAAAATGTCATTGAAGGAAAAATCTCTACCCACGCCCCGACCCATGTTTTTATATTTGATGAAGTTTTTTTCGCCATTTCAACTCTGATTTGGCACCCCTCCTAGAGTGGCATCCCATGAAGCCACACATGGTTCCACTGCCCAAGAGCTGCTCCTGACATATTTTTGGTACCCTTCTGGTACAAGCCACACAAAAACAAAATCAACTGAAAACCTGCAGATTTGTGTATATCATGCATAATATCATGAAAGATAACCAGTGGCGGCTCGTCACTGAAAATCAAAGGGGGAGGAGAAAGAGGGGTCTATAAATCATTTATTATTTTATTATGATATGGGGTAATCTATCATTTTTGTATGTGTAATTTTGATAATGTAAAATTTATTTTTTACATTATCCGTATATCTATGCCATACAAAAATACCATCAGAAAACATGCTCTTTTAATATATTATAATTTCACCGGAGTATACCCAGGAAGAGTATAACAACCTGTGCAACCAACCATCCTCTTTCTCTTCCCATGTTCTAAATACACCAACTCTCCTGTTCTGCGCTTGACCCTCAGGCACGATTCTGCATGTGGCATAGCTACCAAGTCTTCCATATTTTAGAAGGCTTCTAAATTTATACTCCATCTCCACGACTCCTGAATTTTTTTTAAATATCCTGAATTTTAACCACAAAACCACTTTGTGGGCAGAAAATTATTACTATAAGAATTCACTCTGAAAAAGTTAGCACTTAATGGCCCCTTCATATGTTGAAAGACATGCTGCAATAAAACCAGAAAATTTTGTTTTATCCTCGGACTTCAATTTAGCAACCACATGTAGAAAATTTTAGGCGCCAATACCAATTTTCTAGTTGCTACAGTGACCTGGTATCTGGGATTTTTCAAGCCCTACTAGTTGGTGTTTGATAATGACACATAATTTAACCTCTGTTTGGGCGACTCTTGGTTCAATTGATGATGGCTAGCACTATGTCATGTTTTTCCAAAGGTAAAATATCCCTATGGGGGACATTCAAGTATTACGTAAGCAGATTTTCAGCCATTTTTGACCCCCTCTACCTTGTCAGCAAAACACTGACACCCCCCCCCCCGCAAAATTTTGTCAGCAGCTTAGAATATTTCATATCTTCAAAAAGGGGGGGGGGGGTTGATGACGTAAGCAACCTTCAAACCCCCTCCCCCCCTTGTCATCAAAAGTCAGCAAATCCGAAACCCTCTCCCCCCCCCTCGATTCTGACGTAATACTTGAATGACCCCTATGGTTTTATTTTCATCCATGGAAAAATCCTTACTTTCTTTACGACAATCTCTTTTGTCAAGGTACAGTTTTTTATGGAATTTGGATCTGAGCGAAAATTCCCTAACTTTGTTTCACCAAAGTTGGCAGCTATGATATAAGGTGACCATATGACCTGTATTTTATGGGACAAGTTTTTTTACATTATTGCTCTGAAAAATATTTATATATTTATAATTTTATCAATTTTATTTAATGTTATTCAATGGCATTGATTTGGTATCGGATCAATTTGACAAATTATATCAATGACATAAAATTCTTTAGGGAGGTGAATGCTTTCTCACCCTATTCAGGAGCCATTCCTGAAGATTACAGCAAAAATTCAATCATTTAAGCTTTTACCTTGGGCTTATATTCTCTCTCACTTCTTCACCTGCTATACTAACAAACATGGGTCATTCTCATGATGTTGGACAAAAAATGAGAAAAAAGTTATAAAAAAAAAAAGTCAACCAAAAAAATTCTTAGGGGCACTTTACTTCCTAATAAATAAAATATAGTCAGCAATGAAGTTTGTAAAAAATTCATCGTGAAAAAAAATTCAAATTCGCCAAGACATTTTGCATGTTTCAACAACTAATTTCTTGAGACATATGTATACTTTTCAAAAAGGAGCATTTCTACAAAAAATTACTAAATTTATAATAGAATTATTTTTTTCTTTTCTTCGTGGGCATTTACAAAATGGGCTGCTTTACAAAAGAGGAAAGTAGTTCAACATATGTATGAGTAGCGTACGGGAGTGGTATAAGAATATTTAAATACACTCATGTCCATAAATTAAGGATAATTCAGAATCACACGGAAATCGAAATCTAAAGTAAAAATTTCACCTGTAGAATTATCACACACATCTGCAAGAACGATATGCAAATTTCAGGAAAGGAGATGAAAGTGTAAGAGGTGGGTATATAAGGAATGGTAGCAAAGAAGTGAAATTGTTCACAAGAGTTCTGTAAGGCGCACAGTGCCATAAGCGAATAGTTATGACACAGAGGACACATGTGGATGATTTTTTAAGTGGTAGAATTATCAGTCGCCTGGAATGTGGGCGTACTCAGATGGAAGTATCCGAGGAACTTGGAATTGCCCAAAGTGTCATCTCTGTCTAGGCTTTGGCAACGATTCCAAGATAACGGAAATGTCAGTAGACGTTACAGTACAGGTCGCCCCCGATTTACAACGCCGAATGAAGACCGGTATTTGGCAGTAACTGCCAAAAGAAGCAGACGGAGCACAGCAGCCGACCTGTCTCGTCAGCTATCTGCAGCCACGGGTACCACAGTTTCAAGGCAAACCGTGTACAGACGTTTGGGAGATATTGGTCTATATGCTCGCAGGCCTGGCAGATGTGTTCCGCTCACGGCAACTCACTGTTGGCAGCGATTAGCCTGGAGTAGAGAACATGCAATGTGGACATCGCCACAGTGGGCTTGTGTGTTGTTTTCCGACGAGTCCAGGTTTAGCTTGCAGTCTGATTCACGTCGGGCTTTCATATGGAGAACGCAAGGTACCCGTTGCCACCAAGACAACATCATTGAACGACACCGTTACGGTGGTGCAGCATTGCTCGTTTGGGGTGGAATTAAGCTGGGTTCCAGAACAGATCTGCATGTTCAAACCGGAACCATGAAAGCATAAACTTATCGGGACATCATTCTGGAACAACATGTACGTTTGTTTAGGGGTGCCATGGGCGCAGAATTTGTGTTTATGGATGACAACGCCCGTCCTCACCGAGCAAACATCGTAAACGAATGCCTTGAATCTGAGGATATAACCCGTATGGAATGGCCAGCATTCTCACCTGACTTGAATCCGATAGAGCATGTGTGGGACATGCTTGGCCGACGAGTTGCAGCCCGTCAACCACCTCCTACATGTGTACCGGAACTTCGGAGAGCATTGCTTGCTGAGTGGAGTGATCTTCCCCAAGATCAGATCGATAATTTGATACTCAGCATGCCTAGGCGTTGTACGGACTGTATTTCATCGCATGGGAGACATACAATGTATTAACCATCATACCAACCATGTAATAGTAAGTTTTTGTAAAGGAGATATTTTTTACAATTGCTCCAGGGAGCAAAAATCGTAGTTTTTATGAATGGTATCATACATCACCATCGTTTTTGTTCTTTATCTTTTGTTTAATAAATGGGCTTTATGAATAAGCGACGTTTGTTTTGTTTCTGAACCTTTATTTGCCGGAGCTGGCATTATCCTTAATTTATAGACATGAGTGTATTTATTTTAGTAGCCATTTTCAACTTGGACAAGCACTGATACTCTGAACAATGTTTTTGTCCATTGAATTTTTATTTCTTTTTTTATTTGTTTTTCTTGCTTTTTTTCCGTCAATTTTATGTGGACAACAGTTTCTAATTTATTTCTGTTTTGCTAGAGCACGAGTTACATTCTCAAAGCAAAGTATTTAGATGAAACATTACTGCAGCTTCATTGTAACCAAGAAATTTAGATTTTTTACTTTTCTCCCCTCTCAATTTAGGGCCGTTCAAGTATTATGTCATCATCGATGGGGGGGGGGGTGTTTCCGATTTGATGACAGGGGGGGGGAGAGGGGTTTGGATAATGCTTACGTCAGCAACCACCCTTTATGAAAATATGAAATATTCTTAATGGTATCTTACTCGGTGAGCCAGAAACAAGAAAAACTTTTCAATAGTTTTTGGGCACTTGAGCCAGGCATCACTCAAGTGATCTGTAATTATATGCCATGGTTCACTTAAATAATCTGAGAATGTGCCGCGGGTAACTTGAGTGATGTAGAACCGCGCTGGGGGCCACTTCAGTGCTCTAAAACTATATCACATGCCACTCAAGTAATCTCTAAATATGGCACGGATCGCTTAAGTGTTCTGGAACTGTATCCCGGGTCATTTAAGTGATCTGAAAATGTGGCACGCTGCTTAAATATTCTGGAATTGTACCATGGGACACAAGCAATATGTAAATGTGCCGCTTAGTTCATTTTTACAAAATTAGGTTTGAGGAGGGCAGGCCACATCAGAACTCCCAGGGCCATATTTGGTCTGCGGGCCAAGGGCCTTTATGCGATTTATCATTATATGGCTTATAGAGGGTGTCGCAATGAATTTATTAAAGATAAATTCTTTGAGTTCACAGAAATGAAATTAACAGAAATTGATTATAATAACATATAAAGGTATTTTCTTTTGAAATTTCAATTAAAAAATTACTTTTTGATCGTGGGGGAGCACGAGCCTCCTATGCCCCCCCCCCCGTACGCTTCTGATCCCACCAGTATACATTAGGATTCATAGGGACAGAGCTGATGACGAAATTTTGCAGATGAGAGGGGGTCAAAAATGGCTAAAAATTTGCTTACATAATACTTGAACAGCCCCTTATGATCAAACCTCCTTTCTGGTTGTCTGATGCGAGTAGAAAGATACCTTTACATGTTTTGCAACACTGATAAAAAACTAAGCATGTTGAAAACATGTGCTTTTCAGAAATAATGGATGTTTCTGAACTGAAACATGCGGTAAAGTTAAAATTATTTTCAATTAATTTTCAATTATATATTTCTCCAAAAAAATACATATAGCCAAGAGAAGGATATTTAATTAAAATAATTAAAAACGTGCCTCTTTTTTCCTGAATAAACTTAATTTGTGAATTAATTTACAATTCTAATTGATTTTGAGAAAAATCAATTAGAATTGTTTTTTCAATTAAAAGAGGTTCAATTAATGTCTGCATTCTTCTTGACCTTCTCAACACAAAATTTGATAGGTGGCAACTGGTATTGGAAGATTTGAATCAATTTTTTTCTAGATGTCGCAAATGAAAAAAAAAAGCTGTAATTTGGCTGCAAACTATGGTTGCAAATCTTTTAAAATTTTAAAAAAGATGAAATATGAAAGTACACTGGTCCTAAAAATATATGTGGTATTGAAAAAAATAATATATTTTTGTTTTAGGATAGAAAAATTATCATTTTAAAATGAGAAAAATGTGCTGGGAAGAGCCAGGAGAAGGACATTTTCTTAATAAATGAAAATGCGTTCAAGCAAATTAAAAAAAAATCTATTGATGAAAAAATTAAAAAAAGAGTGGTGACTTTCAAGAAATTTGAATATAAATAGAAAGAGACAAAAAAAGTTCTGTGTTAAATATATCCAATGTTAACTGCTGGAGACACAATTTAAGGCAATTTCGTGAGAATCACCCATATCTGATTGTCTGTGTGTTTTCCCGGCGAGATGCAATGCATCAAAGTGTAGAAGTTTAGAATGCCAGGCTACCGTAAAAATTGACCTAAATCATGTCAATTAAAAAAGTTGTTCCAATGATCATCGCAATAACCGACAAATACTGAATTGACAGGTATTGCAAAAAATCTCTATGTTCCAAAAAAATTTGAAGTATTTTTCCATCATAAATTTTTGTAACCCATTATCTTCAGATATTTTGGGTTTTATTGGGCCCATTGTGTGTTTCAATTGCCAGGTGTGCACAAGACCGCTTCTCAACTTTATTTGCGTTGAAGAGTTTTTGTTGGCTTTAACCCTTGAACTGCTTGATTGTGTTTGTCTTGATAAAAATTAAATTTTCAAGAAAACAAGTAATGTAATTTCTTTTAAAAAAATATGTATTGTGATTCGATTCCTCTTGGGAAGCTCAAGGTAAAATGCTGTACACGATTCCCAGTCAGATTTCTCAATAAATGTGTTTTGTATTTATTCTCAAAATCCCAGCTAAAATAGGCCAAATGATTTTTGGACAGTTAAAGCACGAAATCAATTATGAAGATCAATTCAGCCTGTTAAAGTAAAGTTTTTCTCATTTCTTTTTTTTGAAATGAAAATGAGTTTTACCTTTTTTTTTTATAAATTTTATTCTGCTGCAGATTTTTGCTGCCTTTTCTTTCTCTTATCTGTTTGTGCTTTGCTTCACTTATATGTAGTACTTTCAGTGATGATATCACTACCCCTGTCTACCACTTTATTTATAGAATAGAGTGTCTTGTCTTGTTTTTTTTCTGTTTCTTCCAGTCTTTGCTGCCCTTGCCTGGAGCCCCAGATATCTTCTCCATCCTTGATATTTGTATTTGAAAAGCATAAAAAAATCGCTGGCAAAAAAATAAATATTTCAGAGAATTTCACTTTTTCTATGTTGGTTTTATGCACCTTGTAAAGTATATATTTAAGATACAGAGTGTCTATAATTAAAGTTGGCATGTTCTGAGCTGTCTACTACCTCAACTACCCATAGAAAAATTACAAAACTTCAGGAACGGTTTGAAAGGATGGGAAGAATTTTACATGACTCCCGAATGTGTGACTGAAAATCTCCGCATAGCTTTTGGTGTGGAATCACTGTGTTCGTAAAAGAAATTAACTGGCAGAATACGTTGTGAATTCAACATCATGCTCTTTATTAATGAAGAAATGAAAATAGAAATGGTGCCTGCTGAAGATGTTTAGATACCTTTCCATAATGTTTCAGCTGTTTAATGGTGACATGTTTGGAAACAATTGGCATTTACAATTCACATGGAAAATGCTCTCGAGTGGTGAATGTCTGGACTTTTTGTTTGTTCTTGGTTTCTTTCCCATCCTTTCAGAAGGATTTGAAACTTTGGGAATGGTGTGTTCCCAAAGTTTTGAATTCATCTGATGGGTAGTTATGGCTGCAGGCAGCTCATCAATTTTGAGTACAGAAGATAATAATAATTGAAATAATTGTTTTTAAGAGCTGATCCATTAATATATACGTATAGGCTATTGCTATATATGCCTTTTTGGAAGTACGAAGTTGATAATAATTGGTAATTACCAATTTTTTTAAGATGCAAGTGAACATAACGCAAAATTTTTAAACCATTTTTTCTCTTGTTTTTGAGCTGATAGTCACATTTTATCTTTACTTTAGTTTATCGGAGCACCACGATATAATGTATGAGCACTTTTGTATTAGCCAAGTTCTTTTGTTAAAAAATCAGGTGTCTGTCCAGCCTAAATTTGGTTCCATTTCCTGAACCCTTCACAAAATTCCGTTTCTGAAAAATGGTCCATTCATAATATATGAAGTAATAAATTTAGCATTTCATTTCTTTTGTGATGCATAAATTAAATTGTTCAGCTTCCTACAAATTTACTAACTTTCCACAAAGTTACTTACTTTTCACAAAATTAGCCTAATGACTAGAAGTTCAGGCAAAATGCCATAAGTGTCTTTTTTTTGTCTATTTTCAAACTGTTTTTTGTGAAAATTCCCATTTTCAATTTTTCCTGCCATAAATGCCTTTTAACATTATTTTAAGGTTGTTCTTGAATTTCATTGTCCATATTCTGTAGAACTTAGATATTTTTAGCTTTGAGAATTTGAAAAAAATTTCTCATTCCAAAATCTTCAACACTCTGTATTAATTTTTATCAGAAAGCCTTTCTTGCCTGACTTTATTTAAATTTAAATAGACATAAATGCATGAATGATAGGAAAATCTATGTTGGGCATAGAAGTGACAGACTTTTCACCTCTGCCATACGTAGCTTTCAGATAAAAATCAACCTACCGTCAAATTTGCATCAAGATTGTGAGTTTTAGACACGAAAGCAACAATAGCCCATTGGTTGACTTCGTGGCTACACTATAGTATGGGGGTGGGAGCTGATAGCGCTCTAGCCCAGGATCTCATGTTATTTCAATTTCATTTTTTTTACACAAAATAAATGCAGTGCAAACAATCAGTTATTTTAGATGTGGAAAAATCACCTCCCGAATTTGAGAGATCTTTTTTTAAGATCGATGCAAACCAATCAAATACATAACTCAATATTTGAAAATTTTGAGAAAATATATTACCATAAAAATATTTTTTAAATAACTCCATATGTGAAAACATTATAATTTTGGTATTATTAATTTCAGCTAGCTCTATATTTTTGTATGTTAGCTAATTATATTTTAAGTATTCGATCGAATCAATCTCTGACCTAATTTTCCTAATTTTGAGGGACCACAAACACGTTCTTTGACATGATAGCATCAAATTAATTTGACTCATAATGAAATTATTATATTAATTATTGAAACAAAAGATTCAGAGTGCACTCAAGATTTTAGCCAATTTTTGAACCCTTGATATGGTAGCTTTTAGTTACTTTTGCTTTGTTTCATTAATTATAAATGCCTTTTTTTTAATTCCTATTTTAGATATTTTTAGTGCTTTTTTTTGCCTGCCTATTTTGACCATTTTTAGTGCCTAAACTTCCATGGACCATTAATGACCATTTTCACAAAAAACAGGACCCTCTTCAAAAAGTCTGGACAGACCACAGAAAATTTATTCCTATATTGGGGGGGGGGGGGCAATATGATATACATGAGTCAATTTTTGAGGAGAAAGAATTCAATCTGAGCTTTTTGCCTCCCCCCCCCCCCCCCGGGCCGAGCAATACACTAAAACTATGCTCCAACATTTTTTTTTTGCTTCATGCACTTATATCCTTACATTTAATAAAACCAGTAAGGGGTCATTCAAGTATTACGTCATCATGGGGGGGGGAGGGGGTTTGAAGATTGCATATGTCATCAGCCACCCCTTTTTGAAGATATGAAATATTCTAAGTTGCTGACCGGGGGGGGGGGTTTCAGTGTTTTGCTGACAAAGGGGGAGAGGGGTTAAAAATGGCTGAAAATCTGCTTACGTAATACTTGAATGGCCCCTAACATGAATATCTGCCCCAAAGCAGAATATGCAGAAATCTGTGATGCACGTCGCAGAACAATTTGGGAGAATTTTTAGAAAGTGCAGGAAACACCATTATAGGAACTTTTACTGCAGAAAATTTCCAGCCAGCTGAGGGTTTTCTTGCAGAGCAATGCAAAATATTCTGCTTTGGGGAATGCCTGACAGGAGTGGAACCATTCGCCATCCATTTTGCTGTGTGAAGTGAATATTCCTGGGGGCATTTGTTACTCAAATTTTTCATTTTATTCCAAAATACAATTATTAACCTCTGATTGACATAAATGTTGAGAGATCTATCAAAAGCATCAAATATCATTTTCTAGGATCTAGGCCTATTGGAAAAAAGTTTTTTTAAATAGGTGAAGACAAAAACAATTAAAAAAAATTAAATTGGCATTTAGTAGATTTTCTGTACTACTATAGACTGGCTTTCGGTTAGATCTAATCTGAAAAGGAACATTCGATCTAATAAAAATCAAATCAAAATTGTCAGAAAAAATCAATTGATCCCTTGTTAGAAATACATGTTTTTACTTCAGTAATTAAAAGTAGTGGTTTTTACTGAATTTTAAAACTAGAGTAATTGTAAGCCCGTTTTATATTCTTGTCTCTTCTCCTACTGAAAGAAGGTGTAGTCGACGTCGTGTTCTTTTTTCTCTGTTTTCTTTCAATTTTTGGCTTTGGTCCGGACGTGTAGATAATAAAGTTATAAGCTTCTTTTCATGCATTCACCGGCGATCCTTCACTTGAAGAGTCGCAGCGGTTCGTTAACCCTTTGCGCGCCTCGTGACGTGTTTACAAGTATACATATTTTTATTTCATCAGCTTTTACCTCATACTGCGTGGGGAAGGTGAAAAATGAATTTAAAAAACACAAAAAACTTTAGTTGACGAATCTTGGGATGCGTGCGGCGACCATGTTATGCAAACGATGCTCATATTTTTATCGATTTGGAGATTCTTAACGTCTGACTCTTCTACCAAAAGAGTAATCAAGAATAGGACTCGTGATCAGTCGAATAAATTCGTGCTAAATCGTTGAAACGATAACAAAACTCTTATAGTCTATAGTCCCTGCTATTACTTGAAGTTATGGCATGCTTTAAAAATAGTAGCGTGATCAATTTGATTAAGGGATAAACTTCAGAAGTTAGTGATAGACATTGTTTACAGTATTTTGAGAAAAACGCGGTGTGCCCCACCAGATCTTTCATATTTAACTTCAAGAATAACAACTTCGATCTTAGTATTTCTGGAGCTGGGAGTTGAAAAATAAAAGACGGCTCTTAGCTCAAAAGCATCCATTGTTCAAGTGAAGGGGAAAAAAATTGAGAGGGTAGTTCAGATTTGCAATAGAATGGGCGTCGGCCCGTGGAAAAGAACGTGGGTGTTTTTATGTTGTAGTCTCTCCAGACAAGAAGAAAATGTGCACTTGAGCTTAACTCTAGGATGCGTGTTTTTTTTTCCTTAAATTTTATTTTACATAATGATGTTTCTACACCATGATGTGAGAGGAAAGAAACAAAACATCAATCACTATATATATATATATATATATATATATATATATATAGTGCTATTTAAATTGAGGTGATTGAATAGCGATCGAGTAGATTGGTGCATAAGGGGAAGGAATGTGGCACGACTCATCCTAAAATTTGATTCGTGCAAACATTTGTTTGCAATTAATCGTAGGCTTTTCAAAAAAGAAGAAAGAACGGTTTCAGTGGGGAAAGTGTGCTAGTAAAGACTGGCCTTGTGATAGATAAATAATTTATTAACAATAGTTATCTGAATTAGAATTCCAATACCAATTAGCCAAAAATGCAATTTTTTAAAACTTTGCTAATTATTGCTAAAGCATGGGGAAATAAAGGACTACAACGAATCAAAGTAAACGAAAATGCATTTTTGTGTAAAAAATTGTCATCATGACATGGTGACCATGTTTCATTGAAAGAAATGCTGAAAATAGGAATCTTTAAAAAAAGGGGACGATGACATCGCCAATTGTCACCAAAATGGTTGCCATAACTCGGCAAAATCAATTGTTGGTAAAATGAAAAATATCGATGGGTTCATAAATTATAACTATAATTATTGTAATATAATTTTATTAAGTTATGAAAATTATCTCCATGATTTCAGTAAAGATTATGAATCTAAATGAGCTTCGCTTTGAAAGAACTAGACAATTGTATGAAGGAACTCAAAACGGCTAAAAATACCTGAAAATATGGAAGTTACTGGTTCGTGGGCATAGAAAGGTTGAGAAACACTTCTCTATAAAGTATCTCAAAGCTTCGTTTTATACAGTGGTAAGAAAAGAAACAAAATCCGACCCCTAAAAGGCAGACGTAGGACCAAAAAGTTGGTGGTTATTGAATGCAAACCCTACCACTTAAACAGTTTTTTTTTCTCGATTTCTCAAAAACTTGAATTTTGTATTTATTCCCTTAAACGTGACGATTGAATTAGAATTATTCACAGGTGTTTTTAAAAAAAATATATATCATCAATAAGTATGCTTGTATATATTTTTTTATTCAATCACATGCAACGTCAATTTGAGATGCATAAGAGTTTGGAGTCGATCTATTTTCTTCTTTTGTCAGCTTGCTGTTCTTTGCATACTTTCATAGTCATTGGCATCTTAGCTCGCATGTGTTAAACACGTTCAAACGAAAACATCGTCGTCAGTATATTATTTTATTCTTATTTCCAGACGATTTTTTTAGCTCAGTATGTACTGTTTTGAAGGGGGAGGAGGAGACAAAAACACCAACTTCTTTTCGAGAACGCGTTCGCGGAACCATTGACCTCATTGTCTGCGGTGTTGTCCGATTTGACATGATGTGTCCCTTTCGCAAATGAACGAGGACTTTTTCCGCAAACATCACCTACATTCATTCATACCGCTCTTGTTTCGGTTTTATTCGAACCTGTAACCTAGACTTCTTACTGGAATCGACGATTCTTTTCTCTTTCAATCAATGAAAAAAGAACTTTTGTTTGGTAATTTTTTTTCTATCTTGTCTGCTTTAATTGTTTATTGAAAAATGGTGAAATATATTTACTTCATAGGCTTACACCATGTTATTGAACTTTTTTTTTTTGATGGAAACAGCTCTTCGTTTTTCATTGTGTTGTTTGGTTGTGGTATGTGTGAATCATCGAAAAAAAAAAGTATTTGTTCAATTTCAAAACACGGCAAATAGCGTAACTTCGTGTTTTGCAACATGCGATTGTGCCAAGATTAATATTGAGTGCGTTTTTCATTTTTATGGTATCATTTATGAATGCACGTAGTATCATTCATGGTCATGTAAAAAAATAAATTAACGAAAAAATTTTTAAGCCTCCGTATTAGCTTCAGTCCTTAAAATTTATGATATCTTTGATTAAGATTTGCGTATTCTGAAAACTCTACAGCAGTGTTTCCCAACCTTTTGGAGTTCGTGGCACCCTCGGAAATAACGTTAGAAACCTGGGGCACCCTTCCTTGAATACACACGAAGTACAGTTTGCTACAACAAAAATCGCCGAGTAAAAATATATCAATAAAGTTTTGTGCGATTAGTCATTAATATGAATCTTGTGATTAATGCTCAGAGCACATATACTTGAAATCAAGCCTCACAGATGGCAACGAAACACGCAAATTGGCCTCAAAGTCTTGCAGTCTATTTCTTGGCGGATGGCAGCGCTAAACGTTACACAGAAATAAACTTCACGTTAGATTCACAACACATACACGCACATTCCGGCATGTACCAATTCGTTAGAAATTCCGAAGAGGAATTTGTACGAGCTGCATGTACGCTTGAGTAATAGTAGTCTATTTCTTGCTTTGTATTTTATTATCGCCATAGCAGAAGGCTTGGTCGCATAGATATGATGTTGGAAAGGGCAAAAGTGCATTAATTCTCGTGATGTCATTGAAGAAGTCCATTTCACCTGTAGCCATTGGATATAGCAATAGCAGGCCGACGCATACGATATCTCTATCTTTTTTTGCAGTATAACCAATGATTATAGGGGAAATGGACTTCTTCAGTGACGTCACGAGCTTCGCGCGGATTCTTTCTGCTATAGATGGTGTTATCTGAACGGAGCCGTACATGTGGACGGCCAGACCTAACTCAGACCAAACCTCGCATTGTTGACACTGCCACCAGATGGCGATTTATCTGACGAGTCTATCGTGCATAAAAGTAATCAATTTCACTTAATTTATTTTTATTTTACCTCAAAGACCTTAAGTGGACTGTAATATTTTTTTAATTTATCTCCATAATATCTCGCGGCAGCCTAGGGTGCCGGGGCACATCGGTTGAGAAACACTGCTCTACAGCCTTAACTACGCAGAAAAGTTCTGAAGTTTTAGGAACATTTGAATGAAGGGCTGGAAGAATTTTCGAAAGCCGGATTCTCGCTAGATCGATCGATATGCGTATCGATGCGCCTATTGGCTGAATTTTCAACTTTTATAAAAGATCTTTTATGAAACTTTATAGCGTAATCCCGACCACCAAAACTATTCAAGTGCTTAGAGCTTCAAACTAACTTAATTGTCAAAACTTGTATGTGCGGATGCGGAGCCCGCACTTAGGTTTTGACACATGCGTACGACGTCCGGACCCGCACGAACACTTCGAAGATGCGGGCGAATTTCGGCTCGTCTGAAAGGCTCAGTATATACCAATTGTTAAAACTTCTTCCGGACCCGCATCCGCTCCGTGTGTAAGGGGCCTAAATTGACAGAAATTGATTGTTATAGCATATACAGCTATTTTCTTTTGATATTTTAATTTTTTTACAAAAATATTTAATAATATGTTTAACTTTTGATCGCCTTGGGGGCGAGACACAAAAGCCCGCTATGATCACCCCTCCTGCGCACGCCTTTGGAGCAGGGTTTAAGCTACGGCCGCATTTTTCGCAAAACGCGAAAGAAAATCGTAGAATGCTAAAAAAGTAGTATCCACTTTCGCAAAAATGCGTACAGGAGGTACGCAACGAGTAGACATCCAACCATCAATCATTACATTAGGGGTCATTCAAGTATTACGTCAGCATTGGGGGGGGGTTTCAGATTTGCTGACTTTTGATGACGGGGGGGGGGGGGGTTGCAGGTTGCTTACGTCATCAACCACCCTTTTTGAAGATATGAAATATTCTAAGCTGATTGACTAAATTTTGCTGACAAGGGGTGGAGGGGGTCAGTGTTTTGCTGACAGGGGGAGGGGGTCAAAAATGGCTAAAAATCTGCTGACGTAATACTTGAATGGCCCCTTAGCATCGTAGCATTTTGCTAAAGCTTTTCCCCCCATTTTCGATTTTTTGCGAAAGGAATTTTTTATCCAGCTTAAACCCTGCTTTGGAGGTAAAGGAGGTATATACCTTGAAAAAGAGTGTAAAAAATTGTCAATATTAACCCGTTTGCATATCCGGAAGTTGGTCTACAATTACCTACAATCTTATGCGTGTATTAATAGGGTTTGTATAATAAAGTGTCAACAGCAAAGCATGTTCTTTACATTCAATGCGTATTCTTTAGTTGAGAAATGTACTTACATCATTCGCGAATTTTCTAGCAGATTTCAAAACGGTTCAAAGTGGAAGGATTGTTACAAAAGCGTTGTAAAATATTTTTTTTGGGATCTCGACAAATATAATTGTAATTAATATTGGAAGGAAGAAATGTAGTCAAACCCCGCTATAACAAATTTCAAATATATTTGGCTCGGTATTTTCGATGTGCAATGTCAGAGAATGGATCATTTCGCAAAAAAATCATGAAAAATAGCACAAGCTATGTCTACGAATGTATGTTATCATGTTGTCTCCAAATGAATGATAATGTACAGTAATTTTAAAGAGAGGAAAAAAAATCGATTTACATTAGTTGGTCGATTGCAATTATCCTTGTTTTTTTATCTTCCTCGGTTTCACCGTATCCAGTCCAATGTCGATATCTCGAAGTGCATCAGGAAATTAATATCAGTTCAAGTTACAAAACTTAACTAACGTGCATTATTAGTTGGCTAAACATAGCAGTTCTGGCACTTTCCTCAAAAAATACGGCTTCTCGTCTAAAATACGAATAATTATAAATGATCGTGTTTTATGCATATTAAATTGACAAATAATAAGTGGCTAAAAATATTAAATTTAATATTATAAGGCACACAAATATTTAATAATATATTTTTAGAGTTTAGGACCAGGAAAAAATATGAGGAATATCAAGAAATTTCAGTCGAAGACGTCGATAAAGTTTGTTATAGCCGATTCTTATACTTCTAGTATTCGTTATAGCGTATAGCCGTGCAAAATTACTGTAGGAAATATGCCGAGACTAAAAATTTCGTCCGATGTTTCCAGAGATGGTTTTCTTTTTCTTTAAGTCGGGTTCACTTTGACAAGGTTCAGCTGTGATAACAAAGCCATTGGAGAAATCTTTATTCCACGAAAGTTGAATTTGTGGGACCTTCAAGAAAATTCGTACCAATAATATTAGTGAGGATTCGATATTATTGAAAACCCCACGATCAACGTTCAGAACAAATTATTATCAATTCTCGTTTGTCGTGATGATTGGCAGGGGTTAGGTCGTGTTGAGTGCCGTTTCAGGAGGTGCTCCAAATCATGGGGCAACGAGAAAATAATTGCAGAAAAATTTAAAATGAAGATGTGTTTTTGTCTATTTAAAAAAAAAAGAGTGTGTTGGACAACGCTGTGTGTGTGAGAAAACTTTCGTTGGGATCATAGCTGCAAGTTTTCTGGATCATTTTAATGGTGCAGCTTAAGTACTGGAGGGGCGCCCAAATGTCTTGCACGGGTGAGAATTTTGTCTCGAGCTTTCCCTGATGATTAAGTACCTAGTAAAGCCTAGCGTCGGGGTGGGGGGGGGGGGGGGTGCTACTTTCATTGTTGGCATCACTTTAATTTTACTAATTTTGTTCGAAAATTCAAAGTTGTGTTTCTCCCTCCCAGTCATAGACAGTTTGTTGGTTATATGGACGGGAACTACAGCGGATTTTGCAATCAGCGCGTAAAAAATCACTCGACCAGCGGCGGATGTAATTCAGTTTGTTGTAGAAGCATCATCAGCGGTTTTTCCCCCTTTCCCCTCCGTTAGTTTTACTCCCGGGAAGACTGATTTTTTTCTTCTCTCTGGGTTCCAACGTTGGCTTCGCCACCGTAAATGGAAGTGGCGACATCATGCTATTAACATCGTGGCGAATATGTATTAGAAATGAAAAAAAAAGTGACGTATGAAAAGTGCCATCGTCCGAGTGCCGTCATCAGTCGGTTTCAACAGAAACTCCTAACGTGTCATTTGCACGCGTCCTCTTCGCAATTTTCCACGGGTTCCTGCTTTTTGTGTGTGTGTGTGCTTCTTTTAAATCATTTCTTTTTCTGTGAGTTTTAGGCAGAGTGGAGAAAATGTCATTGAGTTGATATATGATTATAGAATGTTTTTCTATGCAAGGAGGCTTTCGGAAGATGGGAAACGGGTGACGCTAATCCGGAAAAAAGCGGTGTTCAGACAGAAATTTGACGGATTATAAAAATTTCGAAACACGATTTTTTCTTGACTGTATCGCCAGTCAAAAATTTTATTTGCATTCTATCTTGCATTATCAGTGTCCTGTAAGAGCCCTACAACCTTCCGCGGAGCACTTCCCGCAAGCTCAGTGCGTAGAGTTCGAGGGGTTTGGATATCTTGTGCGCCCGATAACTTATGCAGGTCACGCACTGACAAATCAAGCCAAGATCCATTTTTCGTCTTTTTTTCCCCATCGATCTATTATCATTATGTCTGTTAATTGCCGTAAAGGTCAGTGGTGCAGTTGTTCTCCTCCTCCCCACACAACTCCTCCTCCGGTTACTTATCTTGACCGGACATCTAGTCTGAAACAAGAGCGCAGAAAAAAAAAAAAGACTCATTTGCATTCTTGCATCGTGATTTATTCGGTGTTCGTGTTCGTCGAATTTTACAAAAAATTGCGTCGAATCATCGTTGTATATACAACGGTCGAACTCGTTCTTAACCTCACCACTGCAGTCATTTTCATAACGAGTGTTAAAGGTGCCGACTCCGTAACCCAGATCCTCCTTCGTGCCACAACTGTCCTCGTTTACATTGCTAGAATGAGATTATGGATTTGTGCGACGTTAGTTATGTTATTTCTGGAAGAGAACGGCCATGTGACATTTTCGCGTGTTCGCACGTGTCAATCGACTTATATTTCCCAACGATCGCAAACAGTTTCGTTATAGGAGTAATGTATTTTTAAACGGCAGAATTGTGGGTTTTTTGTCAGAATATATGTATCTCAAACTTCAGTCAAGAATTTTATCTTTTAAATCCTTTTTCAATGCTATGTCACACCGATGTTCTATCCAAACTGTGCGCGTGAATGACTATGCATGGTCAAAGGGGCATTTTTTACAATATTAGTCACTGCACGCGGGTGAAAAAAATTGACAGGAAACGTTGTAGCACATTAAACTTATTGCTAAAATTCTGTCACGCCAGAAAATAGTATTTTGCGAATATGTTATGCCTATTTTTTTTTTCACATAGCAGTACAGTATTATAACAACATTCATTTTTATTAGGGCTGGTCCGATTAATCGGGTCGGTTTAGGGCCGTATTCACTGATATGGTTTAAACTGTAGTCACAATTTTCGGATAAGAGATCAACATAGATTGGTTAAAAACCTGAATTTAACCGATCCTTGTCGATCGAATACTGCCGTAACTCTCTCGATTGATTGTTAATCGCAGTTAAAACTTCAGATCGACTCGATCATTCCGATTAAAATTTGCGTAAGAGTTAAATTTAACGTAATTTGTTTAACGAAACCGATTAGATACCTTAAATTATGTACCTATGTAAAATTTTGGATATATGTGACCATATTTAAAAATATTTGAATCGATATTTTGATCAAATTTTTCGGCATGAGAGAATATAAGTCCAACTCAACGAAAACTGGTGATTTCAGTTTCGAATGGAGTTTGATGAGAGTTTTAGAAGACGACCAAAATTTGCTGTCGCCACTGTATACGGCAGTTTTTCGTATTCTTGGAAGCATCAGTTAATCTCCTAACAAGTACCACTTGGGAGAGGTTTCTATGAAAGCTAGCTACAGTATGATCGAAAGTAGTTCCAAAGGCAATGACTAACCTAAAATAACTGATTCAAAAAAAACCACGGGGCAAGATCCAAGTAAAGAAATTCCGCATTTTCTGACAAAATATATATATGAGCATATTACCATATTAAATTGCTTCAAGTGGGTAACCTTAATTTCTTAATCTATTCCTACATTTATTTGCATCTGGCGAATAGGTGCTTGAAATGAATAAAAATATTTTTGTAGTATCAATTAAATCATTGAGTTACGAAACATATTCGAGTAAAACTCGACTAACCAGTCGATTAATCTATTAAAAAATTTTGATCAACCCCAGTTAAGTTTTAATCGATTCCCAGCCCTGATTTTTAGTCGACTTTTTCCGGTGAGTGAGAGCGATATTTGATCATTTTTGTCACACCACGGTCATTTCCTGCACACGAGGGCTAATTAGACCGGGACCTATAATAAATTTATTGCCGATTCCGAACAGCAGGCTTGTTTTTATACTCATCGAGGGGGTTGGTGCGCTAACCTCTCGATGTGGGACTCCCTGCGGTAGCAATTTTTTTCTGCGGTCATTTCGCCGTTTCTGTTGTACCCCTGTGTCAGGAAAGTTTCTGACAAGGACGAACCGGGTATCGAACTCGCGACACCTCTAAACATCCTTCGTTACTTTAGACGAGCATCATATCGACCTTGGCTACCGCGCCCGAGAGAGCGAATTTCAATCAGATTTCTCAATTCCATCAAGGCATGAAATTAATTTGCGACTAAAGAAAAGCAACACTAAAGAGCAGAGGCGGATTTAACGGCGGGCGCGCTGGGCCCCAACTTCTGAATGGCTGCTCAAAAACCGAATTTTACACTTTTTTATAATTTAAAGTGCCCAATGTTTTCTTCTGTGCCCGGGGCCTCAACCGACCTTAATCTGCCTCTGCTAGAGAGTACTTTGGGGGCTAAGTGACACTCTTAGGGCGTGGTTTTATTTTTTTATTTTATGTTATTTATTTATTTTTTTATTTTTTTTTTTTGGGCTCTTGACACGGCACAAACTTAGCTGTTTTATCGTTTGTCTGTGTGGTTATATTAGCCGTGTTTGATATGTAAGCATGACCAAGTTTAAAATAAGACTCTTAAAATATCTTATAGACCTTGAAGAGAGAGAAAAAAAATATCCAAAGCCGTCAGATAAAAATTCAGTGTAACTTACTACATGCATATTTAAATTAAGAATTATAAATTTCCGAGTGGAGGAAACGCACTGTGTGCGTATTGTTCTGGTAATAAATTAGCCATCTCATCGTGTTTGTTGTAGTCGAGTCTGGCCAGACTCGCAGAAAAAAGTCTGAAAAAAAAATGTTTTGTAGTATCAATTAAATGACACAAAACGGAATAATTTATCTACGATGAGTGTGCGTGATTGGATTTGAATAAACGGTATCTGCTTTTTGTTCTTAAATTATTTTGAAAGTTAATTAATGAGTGTCAGACATTCCGTACTCATGAAATGCTATCTGAAAACGCGAAGCTCGGCTGAATTCAGCTCATACGTTCATAATAAATGTTCATAATTTGCCACCATTGCAGAGCTATTTGCATGGCTATGTCCCTTTAATCTAAGGTAGTAGTAGAAATGCGTCGTCGTCGTAGGGAAAAAATAATTGGTTCTGCGAAAAAAATATATTTTAGTAATAAATAATTTCTCGACAATTTGTTTTTTACTACTGTTTCTTGCGTCTTTGTCGATTTATTCATCAACTTTATAAAATTTTTCCGGCCTGAAATGATATTGTGATGAATTTCACGACGTTCAGTTTCGGATGAAGATTCCCATCGATGGGCGACAGACGCATTAACATTCAGACTCGCATGAATCAGTTTGAAGATTATAGCTCGGAGCTGACATTCCTGATCAGCTTTTCACTGCGGAAATCACTGCAATGTCGTGCCGTGGAAATAGGTTGATGCCTCTCTGTCTCTTCTCCCAAATGATGGGGTGCGTGTGTCCTTTTTTGGAGCCCGGGAACCGAGGAGTTCGAGCAGGCTCTTTTTTCGTGAATAAAAAGACTTCTCGGTGTTCTTCTTGTTGGGGATTTGCCACGGGATACCCTCTGCTCTAAATTTAGATTCAGCTGAAAACGTCTTTTTCCCCTCCCCTTTTACTCGTGGATTCGTTCTTGTTACGTCTAGCTGACTCAACCATCATTTCCTTCCTTACAATATCCATCTATGCATCATGTATGAATACGTGCATGTTGCTGATCCTCGTAATAATAACAAGGATCCGTAGGGTAAAGAACTTTCTCTCCTTAGGGTTGCTCCTCTCTTCCGTATAACGGCACTTTTCCCTTCAGAACGTCGCCAACTAGGAATATATTTGTGTATACACTTTTTTTCAAATAAGGGTTTAAAAGGGCTTTCAAGGTCGTTCTTTTAACCTAGAAACTGCTTATATAGTATATGTGGTATTTTGCCCAGGGTTTTTTTTTTTTTTTTTCAAACGCGTCACATGCTTAGGAATGTTTTGACGATCGTGCAGTGGAAAAAAACGTGGGTGTCATCATTCATTTTTATTTTCCCCATAACTGTTTCCCTGCTCAGTTGTGTTCAGAGTTGACTTTTTGATAAAATGTGGAAGGAAGAACGGTAGCTGCTATATATTTCCAGTCCATTCGAGTGAATGTTCGGTGATTCGGTTTATGTGCCTTGGACCATTGCATCACGGTGACAATGTTTAGACCCCCCCCCCCCTACACACGGAGCACACGCGGGTCCGGAACCGCATGCCTTTTCACATCAGCACATCTTTAGACTCATTTTTTTCTCACCTAGTGAACGCTATTCATGGATGGCGCTTTCTTTTTATATAGTATTTAATTTTTTTTTTAAGTTTTCTTTTATTATTTATAAGAATAAAATTGTGAAGTTTGGACAAAAGGAAGGTTCTACTTGTACTAAAAATATTCTTAAAAAATATTTTGATATAAATTGCTGGCAAGCATTACACATGCTAATTTTTTTTTCTCAAAACTAAGTTTTTTGTTACATAAAGAACATTTTTTCAACCATCACTCATTTAAATGTCTTGATAATCTGTGTCTGGGGTGACTTTGTGCCAAGGTTCCAACTATGTGCCAGTCATGGATCAGCCTGTCCCTGGAGGGACAGAGTCTGGGCCGTGACTGGTTTGTCAGTCATGGATTTTAGGACGCAAACGCTTCCTGGAAGTGTATGGATGAACAATCGGTTTCAAAATTTTTAAGGATTCAGGAGCTATAGGTGATTCACTGACAGCATTTATTGCATCATCTGCTGTCAGCTGTTGTCTAAAGAATTTTTTGGGTTATATTGTGATTTACACGAAATTTTTCAAGTGCGTGTAAACCTCTCCTGGTGCAGACAGTGTGTGTTTCGTAGAAGCTATGTAAGTTAATATTTCTATGTAGAAGTTACTTACGATAAGAAATGCCCATTTGAATTTTTAAAAATACTGTATTTTGGCAGAAATATAACGCATAAACAAAAAAAAAAAAGAAAAAAAAGGGAATTCAGGTGGTGACTTTGTGCCACCTTTTTCCCCCCCCCTTTTTTCACTAGTTTGTTATTGTCTCGGCAATTGTTCGCAAGTATGTGTGGAAGCTGGGTAGTCGATCCTACCGCAATTTAATAAAACACTTGAAGAGGCTCTTAGTGTGATAAGAAAACAGATATTCACCATTTTTGATCATATTGGGGAGGCGTGTGTCATGGCCGTGAAGAAAGTTGGCAAATTTTACTCATGGCCTGACCCAGCGACGAAATTAGGTATACCAGGTGCCGAATCATAATGAAAATCAAGAAACCCAGACCAATTGTCAGGGACAAGAAGTTTGTAGTGGATTCGAAGAAATTAATGTTATATTTATAGTGTGTTATTTTTTAAGAAGAGCCATATTTTGGAGTTTTAAGTCTTCTATATTTTTGTTAATGTTTCAGGGAATTAAAATGCTCCAAAAAAGTCAAAATAAATGCTTTGTTTACTTAAAAATATCAATAAACTATTTTTTTACGTTTCGGAGATTATTTTATTTAAAAATTCAGAAATGGCCTAATTTTGGACAGAAATAATTTTTTCAAAGGGTTCCAAGTAAAGTTAACAACCGGAATTCAATAAAAATGGGTGTGACAGGCGAGAAAAAGTGATGGCGCATAGTCACTTCCCCATGTGCATTGCCAAAAAAAATTCACCGTCCTTTCTCCTTGTAATCATAATATTTTTTTAAACCAGAAATCGAAAGCTGAGATGTGAGGCTACCTTTAGTAAAATAAAGCGGCCTAGGCAAAGCATAAGGGAAGATATCAAGGAAAAGTCTCAAAATGTGTGTGGTACAAAGTCATCCTAAAGTTGCTTTATCCTTTATCTCAGAAGAAAACGGATGGGTAGACACGTATGTGGGTACATCCTATTGATGAGCAGGGACCTTCATATAGTGTTTTTAAGGGTATTTACGGCAAGTAATTAAACAAATTCCATTCAAAATCATCTTTAAAAGTAGCCAAAGATGCTGGACGACCCGGACCCGCGTCGTGTGAATATCTCCATATAACCTAATGTACAAAACCTGTAGGTGCGGATGCAGAGCCCGCACTTAGGTTTTGGCACATGCGGACGCCATCCGGACCCGCACGAACACTTCCAAGTTGCGGGCGCATTCCGCATCGTCTGAAAGTCTCTCCGTATGTACCAATAGCTAAAATTTCTTCCGGAACAGCATCCGCTCCGTGTGATAGGACCCCTAGGAACAGTCAGTGCTGGAAAAGTTCTGAAATTACATCCGCATTCAAAATCATTTATACATAAATATACTTGGAATACTTTCATTTGTGTTGAGAAAGATGAAATTCAGTAAAGTGTGAAGACATCCTCTATTTATTTATTTATTCTTTTACATGCCCCACCCATTGCCTCATTTTCGAGATGTACGGCGTTGGAAACAATGTGAATTCCTACTCTTAAGAAGGGACGGAAAATTGCAATAGAAAATTTATTCTAACTCCACCCTAAGGTGTGACTTGAGCTGTAAAGTGTGTTCACTTTTTCTATACATATCGTGAGGTCGAAATGCTATTGATTGTAATAGTGCCGCTATCAACGCAAAGCTATTGGAAAAAATATATTTTTAATGGGATGAAACAGAACTAATTATATATACCGTATCTGAATCAGCTTGCTTGGGGAGCCGGAAAATGACGAAATTTATTTTAACGGTATGATTTATACGCGACCTCCATATCTTGGAGCCATGGCCCCCACAAAGGGGGGGCTGGCAGGGCTCTAGCCCTGGGGCCCGGGACAGTTCTCATCATTTTTTGCTTTTTCACGATATAAATTAACTACAGAGGGGGCCCATGAAAAGTCTAACCGGGGGCCCCGCAAAAGATCCTAGCCTAGGGGCCCCGCTCCAGGATGTGGGGGCCATGCTTCTATTCTAAGATTTTTTTCGGGCCCCCAGTCCAGACTTTCATGGGCTCCTTTATACCGCGGAAAGAACAAAAAATGATGACTCAAAAAGACCAAAAATGAAAGGCCCGGAGCCCTGTCTGCCCATCCTTGTAGGAGCTATGGATTAATGATATTTACCTACTACTCCATAGCACGATCAGCTTCTTTGGGGAAGAAGGTTGGCGACGGTGGCGATACAGCGCCAAAATCGGTAAACTCGGTGTCAGATTAGGGAAAGAAAATGTAATACCTAACTTTGGAAAAATGACTTGCAGAATAGAATTTTCAATTTTTATTGTATAAATAATATATAATAATATATTGTATAAAATACTGTATTACAACTTAAGTATAAATCAGTGAGAGAATATATTTTTAAGCACAACAAATTGAAAAAAAAATGTATGTGGCATTTTATTTTGACTGAAAAAAAGAAGGGGGAAAAATTTGCTCTCTCATTCCTTTCAAATTCACTACTTGATCTCCTATAAATAATAGAGGGATTGATAAGATAAGATTCAAGTTAGAAAATACCTTTGTATGTGAGCATTGTTCTAAAATTTTATTTTTAATTTCATCACATAGATGTGTTGGCATGCAGAGGTACAAATGTCTATAAGTGAAACATAATAAATTTAAATAAATGTTTTCCAATTGTTTCTATTTTTAATTATGCAAATACACATGGGCAAAATCAAGAGAATTTGCACATTGTGTCTATTTTCAAGAAAAGTACTGAAACAAAGGCACTTATAATGCCACAGAAGTATGCAAATATTCAGTGTTGAATACGTAAGTGTATGCGTGTTTGTGGGGCGGGCTGTGACCACATAGGGAATGATAAGGGCACAAGGCATTTTCCACAATTCATGTGCTTGTACTCCTCTGTGACATTCACTGTGTTTCTCACAAGAGTTTGGTAAATTTTATAAGCTATCAGGTAAAATGAGTAGCCACAAACGTATGGATGATGGAATGAGATGGAGAATCGTCGGTAGATTGGAGGCAGGGCAATTGCAAGTGCAGATGGCTACAGAGCTTTTGTTATGCCCAGTGTCATCTGCAATTTGTTGAAACAGTTTCAGGACACTGGATCCATATCTAGAAGACCTGGACAAGGTCGTCGAATACCCATGACAACCAATGAGGATTGTTATTTGGCACTTTCAACGCGGCACTACAGGACTGCTGCTGCATCACAGCTCTCACGTGAGTTGCATGCTGCCACTGGAACTCGAGTTTCATGGTTTACTGTTGCCCGAAGACTTCATGAGAGACGGCTTTATGCCAGAAGACACGTTGTTTGCATCCCGCTAACTGCAGCACACAAGAGAGCGCGTTTAGCATGGGCAGACAACATCAGCCTTGGACCAGACTTTAGTGGAGCACTGTGCTCTTCACAGATGAGTCGAGATTCATCCTGGACACTGATTCTCGATGTACACTCATCTGGAAAGAGCCTTGTACCCGATACCATCCCTCCCACATCAGGGAAATGGACCACTATGGTGGTGGTGGAGGTGTCATGGTCTGAGCAGGCATCATGTTGGACCGCTGGACAATGCTCATCCGCATCAGGCTCACCTGGTCCACGATTATCTGGAAAGTGAGGATATTCGGCGTATGGATTGGCCAGCCAGATCTCCTGACCTAAACCTTATAGAACATGTCTGGGACGCTCTTGGGAGGGTAATTGCATCCCTCCATCCCCCCTCCGAGAACCATCCCGGAACCAAAAACTGTGTTGCACTGTGCGACCTGTCTGACTGTGAGAGGGGACCGTACCCCATATTAGACTCATTTTCGGTTCGATCTCACAACGTAGATTTTGGACATTCCTGCAATGATGAGCTCTACTGACAATCATGCGTGCGTACTATGACTTTTGTATCGTACATATCTTTCTCTGTTATAACTGTGTATTCATACCAAATTTCATTGAAATCTGTCCACTAGTTTTTCAGAAATTCGACATAATGTGCTAATTCTCTTAATTTTGCACACGAGTGTACCTAGATCTTGTATTACAAAAGATCATTTTTTTTGCAAAGAGCTATGATGCAATTATGAAATTCCCAAGTAATTTTCATGTTTCTGACAAGAAATGCAGAACTTTTTTTCATGTACACAAACATCAAACATGGCCCCCCTCTCTGTCCCTTGTGGGATGTAAGCAGGTCACCTTAATTTTCTCATGTACAGAGTCAGATGCATCAACATGAAGAAAATATTGAGGGTGGACTACGAGGTCAGTGCCATTTTAACGCATGGGCCCACCTAGGCATAGCCCGTGGGCCTGAAAAGAAGAGAAGCCTCACAAAAACGAGAACTCTGTGAAATTTTTGAGAATTTTCCAGGTAGAGCCTGAGAAAAATCACTTAGCCTGGGACCCATAGTGCTCTTAAGATGGCCCCGTTGGAGGTGCCAGTCATCCCGTATATACAGGACTTGAACCTGTATGCAGGAAGGGTGTGTTGTATTTTGTAAATTCATTAATTATTGGGGTGGGGGCTCATTCCCCTTACAAAATTTACTGAGGGGGACTCAAATAGCCTCAGCCTCCAGCACCTATGCCCAGACTATCAAAGCATGATACTGTACTAACTCTGTTGAAATTCCTGATATTTAAGAGTTTCTAGAACCAGTCTGGCATCCCAAAATTGAGATTGCATGTAAACATAATGCTTACTTATGGCTGAAATATAAATTCAAGGTAATCATGTTTAAGGTAAATTTTTTACTTGTCCTCATCGGAAGCCTGCATGCATGAGACATTTAAAGATTAACGCTCAGAATTTACAGTATTTTGTTTCTGTGAACATAGAGAAAAATATAAATGAAGCCATTTCATGAAAGTGTAAAATTTCCTGTTCATTGCGAAAGAAATGTCATGCTTTGTAATTTCCATTCAATAAGGGAAAAAGAATGCTAATATTTTAAGAAAATCAAATTTTGTACATTTGACTGAAAAATTTTTGATCTTTTAAGTTTATTTTGAGAGTTTTTTAATAATTCTAATTAAAAAGCACTTGACATTTTCCTGGTAAAAATAATTATTTTCAATTGTATCGATAAGAAATGCATGAAAGAATATTTATGAAAATTCATGAGAATCCTTTGAAATCATATCAGCAAAGAAATTTATTGAAAAGGCTGACTTTGATTTTTTTTTAGCATTAAGAGCAGCTAAAACTTAACTTTTAAAGTATAAGCCACTGCTTTCTTACAAAAAATATAAGTACTAATATCTTAAGTTTTTGAACCAGAAATTGTCTTCAATTGGTGCAGACATGCTCTCCTCTATTTTGTATAAAACATTTATACTTGTTTGAGCAAAAACAAGACAAGTTCAAGACGATTTGTTTATAAATAAGTCTGGTCCAATTAATCAGGTTAGTTAATTGATTGATTGTTAATCACATTTGAAATTTTCAGTTGAGTTTACCATGTGTTGATTTTTTTTTCAACTACCATCTCTTGTCATTATCTATGTGCACACACTCTATAACCTCACACTCTGTAAAACAAGTTTATTACACTGCTGATGCATTCCAAAAACATAAAAATTTTAGTATCCATTGTGCATCTTTCACGTTCTGTGCGAACATCAAATTTGAATATTGCTATAGTTATTTTAAACTTGTGAAACTTTAGGCCCTACATTGCAGTCAGTTCTTTGAAGTTTTTAAAGTGACACACTTTTCCAAGCCTGCACAATCCTCCAATCCGAATTTATCACATTCCTGAGCTTACGCGAAAGGGAGGGGTCTAACCATGCCCATGGGCCAATATAATAGTGGTATATATTTTTCAGGAAAAAACTTCACCCCCCCCCCACCCAGAAAATATTAAATTTTGAAACACCTCTCCCCCCTCAGAGAAAATCCTGCCTATGCTTACACGTACTACATAATCTTGCCTGTTCTTTCCATGATTGACAAATGTCAATGTTGTGTTCAGAAAAGTGTTCTTGTACTGAAACTGCGTGGATCACAGAATGCCCACTTACATGGGTTGCATATACAATGCAGTTCATTGGAAAGTTCTGTCTTCCAATGCTCAATACATTTTACAATGCCCAAGAAACAGGTGCATATACTTTGGACAGAATATTGAATACCAAATCATCCGATCAATTCCCGATCTCTTGTCAGAGATCTGTTCTTTCCTCATAGTAAGTACTACACAGAATGAAAAGTAAAAACTATTCTTCTTTCCTCGCATTATTTTATTCTCTTAATGTTTTTCTACTGTATCACTGCATTCTAAAAAGTGAAGAAAGCTTCCACAAAGCAAAAAACGTTCACATCCTGTATCTATTCAGTAAAGATCATTGGTGATCTGTCGTATTTATCCTGTCCCATGGGGGGAAAATTTTTGAAGTCTCACCAGCTAGCAGCAACCATATAGCATTAGGCTTTGTCATCGTATTTACAAATTTTTTTACCCTGATGATGTCACACATGAATAGGAAATCCGATTGATCTGGAAAGGTGTTTATGCTGATGTGTAAAGATTATAAGGTTATACACATAGAACTATACAAGGTGTTATGCATTTAAATAAAATGCAGAAAAACATTTTTTTACCTTCAACTCTTAGGGCCTAAGTTTGAAAGATAAAACAGCTTGAAAAATGTGACCAGACTACATATCAGTAGGGATTAGAGAGTTTACTCAATTTTTTTGGAAGAGATTTTGTGAACATTCTCTTTTCAATCCCACCAGTGTGTCTTTTTATCCCCTCCCCAAAGGTAGGTTTTGCAGGCACCCATGGAAGAAAGCAAGCAGTTCATTCAAAGAAAATTGGTACTACTGTATTGGCCAGAGCTGATCATAACGAGGCACAACTAAATTCTAGTAAGAGGAAGGATTTCATGAAAGAAAGAGACAGGAATTTCTCATTTTGTGCCCGTCAAGTCATCTGTATCCACCCATTAGTATAAGGCGGCTTGTTATAGCCACAACCAGAGGTGAACAGAAATAAACCCCACCTACTTTCCTTTCTCATAGCTCTTTTCTTATTTTTGAGCCATGTGTGTTTCACAATGATTTTTGATGATTCAGTGTAACATTCATACTATTTGACAGGTGAGTAAAAGCAAACCCCATAAGTACATTTATGATGACTCTATTGAGTGAAGATAAATTCGATGAGAGAAGTTAACATCAAGTTCAGAGAGCGATGGGCAAATTAAGAGACTGGTGCAGACTGGATGTAACGAAACCTCCACCACCACCTCAATTCTACTTTAGTGGCACCCCAGGCATACAGGTCCCACTGTACAACGTTTCAAATTCATTGAACTATTTCCACTTTTTTTTCTTAATGAATAAGTTATTGAAAACATTGTAACATAGACCAATGACTTTGCTACAGAGTATATTTAACAAAATAATGTAGTACCAAAATCAAGGATAGCGTATTGGTCAAACAAGAACAATCCACAAAAAAAAAATTCCAAGTTTCTAGGTGCTATATTCACAACAATATTCAAATTCAAAAAACGGAGGAAATTAGGGAAAGAACAAGCATGTAAAACTGTTATTCTACATTTAATGCTGTTCTTTCCCAGATTTCTTCTGTATTCCGAATTCAAATATCTCTGTGAATATAGCACTTAGAAACAGGTACAGGGGAATTTTTGAATGCCTGTTGAGCATTTTTTAAATTGAAATGATACTTCTGCTATGGATGGTTGATGAGATAAAGGCAGAGCTAGCACTTACAGGCAGGACCGTAACTAGGATTTTAGCCACCCGGGGCAAACCAGGGGGGGGGGGTTAGGGGAGCCGTTGCGCCGCCTCCCCCCCCCCCCCGCTTTTGAAAATACGCTAAAAATAGTGTATATACATACATACATACATACATACATTGAGTACATGTTCTTTGCCCTCCTGGAAAAAGTTGAAATGACGGCCCTGGGGCAAACATGGTTCAGCCGCACGAGGACAACATTATTTTGCCACACCCACAACTTTAAAATTTGATAATTTTGTAACAGTGCTCTGTGTTCCCACCTAAAACTTCCGCCCCCTAAATTTTGCCCCCCTCTAGTTCAGGCCCTGCTAACAGGACACCCTGTATAAAGAGTTCATGAAAACTAACTTGCATATTAAAGATAATTGGGGCAAATATTCCATGAAACTTTGTTGAACATAGAATTATCCACGAAAAAATTATTTCATTTGTATGGTAACTAATCAAGTGCTAATTATCAATATTTTTCTTAAACTTCAGTAAAATGTATTGAAATTTAACGTACATATATATATATGAATATTCGTAGCATCGCATACTGAGTACCAACAGATAAGTTAATAGACTGTGACATTTATCCAGTAAATATGGAATGTCCACAATAGAAATTGATTTTATATTGATCATTCAAGAAACTTTCGGTTCAATCATCGTAAATTCCAGTAAAGGAACACATAATTTTTGTCAAATAATTAAAAAAAAATTTATTGCAACTTTCATACATTTCATTCACGTTCTGTGGTTTCTTTAGTAATTTTTTCACCATTACTGATTAAAAAAAAATTAAATAAGTAAGTAAACATTAAACGTTTTCCTGGAGTGAAAATGTATAGAATTTATTAGAATTCTTGAAGTTAGAACACATTTAAAAAAAATGTTAAATGTTATCAGACAGACTGACTTTGGATCTGCAGTAAGAGCTAATGATTTACGTTGAAAGTTATATAAGTCACGACTTTATTATGGAAAATTGCTGTATATTTTTTTTGCAAAGAAGCTTTACTAGATATTTCCATGTGATATTGCAAGCCTATATATAATTTCATTATTTTCAATCTAATACTCTGTTGTGAATGTAAAAACGTTGATGATCGAGATTTTCATGTAATAATATTGATTCATATCTCTTTATTAAAATTACAACCTTTTAGTATGAATCCAAAAAATAGACAGAAATTGGTGAAAATGATAATTTTTCTCATTTTTCTCCAGGAAATCGGGGGAAACTGATTTCCTAGGTTTCATAAACATTTAACCACTCGGTGAGGCCATTGTGGCTAGCGTACAATAGGCCTATTCATGTCGTTGACTTATTGTTGTAATGGGAGGATCACCAATCACAGAAAATCTGGCTCCCTGTTGGTGAGAATAGGGGGAAAGCATCGCCTTTCCTGAACAGGCCTTGCCCATTTTCATAGGATTTATCTGAATATGTGTGACTGTCGAAGGGTTGATAAATCCTTTATAATAAAAATTAAATGCATCCTCTTTAGTAAAATATTTAAAACATTTAGTAAATTTAGTAAAGATGAATATTATTCAATTTCAATAATTTTATTTTCTTGGTTCAGGCACCAAAGCAACTTAAACATCTACATCTAAAGAATATATTCTTTTTTTTTTTTTTACTGGTAATACTTCTATCTGATGTTGTTAAATAAAAGATGTTGAAAACTGAAAACATTATACGTACTACATCAGTGCTGCTCATTGTATTTCTGCAGACGTTCACAGCATGGTGCAATTCTCATTTGAGAAAAGCTGGGACTCAAATCGAAAATATTGAAGAAGATTTCCGAAATGGTTTGAAACTCATGCTTCTCCTCGAAGTCATATCAAGCGAAACCCTGCCAAAACCCGACCGAGGTAAAATGAGGTTTCATCACATTGCCAATGTTAACAAGGCTCTTGATTTCATTGCAAGCAAAGGAGTCAAACTTGTTTCCATAGGAGCTGAAGGTAATTCAATGATGTTCCTTGTTTTTGTATTTATTGAGGTGTTTTTTTAATTTCTTCATTGGTTAGTCATCAGAAAAAAAATTCAGATCATAATTTAGTACTTTAGTTTTTAAATTTTTCAATGAAAGTCTTTTGCATAGTTTGCCAAACTTTTTGTTCCATCGCCTGCTTCTTCAAAAATCTTTTGTTCTCATCGCCCTACTCAATATAACCCATAGGATTCTATACTAAACCAACAACTTCTACCTCCCTCCTGATATATTTCTCACTTTGGGAAAATGATGTATAGCATACTGGATTGCTCCCATCATCTATTGATGCAACAATGGTACTCTTTAAATAGCTAAAAGCGACAAAAGTCAGTGAGTACTTTGTGTAAAGTATTGGACCATTTTTCAAGCATTTTATGCAGGGCTTGATGAATTAAAATTAAAGAAAATTAGGGAGAGCCATCCAAATTAAATTAGGAGCGACAAATTTTTTTGAGAAAAAAATGCTCCAAAATAATCAAATTTAATAATCTAATCTAATTTTTTAGACTTTTCCAGGACTTGATTACTTCTTTTTCATGTTGAGAGACACACTGATATAAATTTTGAAAATTTTGCATTGTACTCAAACCTTTATTTAGTAACCACATCTAGAACATATTAGGTGGCAATGCCTTTTTTTTAAGTCACCATATTGTGACCTGTCACCTGGGATTTGTCAAGCCCTGGTTTTATGAAGCCAATGATATCAAAATAATCTTCGATAAATTGTGCAGAAAATACTGCAGTTTCGGTTACAATTCTCATTAAAAAAGCGGGTGTTTACAAAATTTTGGTCCCAATTAATATTCATATGTGCAAAATTATACACAAACTTGCATGGTTATAGTCGTATCATATAACTTTGGGGGGGGGGGGTATGTGGTAGAATATAGTATTTCAGTTTTCTCAAAGAAACCTTTGGTTTTCCGGTCATATTTTACCATTTTTTACATGAAAACTATTTCTTGAAACTATCTCAATTTCTTTTACTCCTATCAGTTTTGGGATAGAGCAGTTCTACTGTATATAAACACACTAAATAAAAAAAAAATAGTGTTGCAGAGAATGTTATTTTTCTGTAAATTTTATTTTTTGTACATTTTTATATTCATTCATGTTTACATTTGTATTGTGTAGAAATAGTTGATGGAAATGTTAAAATGACATTAGGACTCATATGGACCATTATTCTAAGATTTGCTATTCAAGACATTTCTGTAGAAGGTAAGTAAACTTTTTTATGATGAGTTTAGGGTCATAAAAAACATAGTTTATGCTTATAATTTTTTTAATGATACTTTATAGATACTGTGCATGCAAAATTATAACTGGGAGCACAAATTTATCACCTTGAAAACGAGGAGTTTGAGTGAGGCATTTGTTATGCAATTAGGCTTTCTTGCAACCTCTTTTTTTCAATGTTATACCATTTAAATATTTATAGACCATTAACCTGCTAGGAATGTTTTTCATTAATTAATGACGTTGTATTACTGTGTTATCAGTCATGTACCACTGTGTTATCAGTCATGTACCACTGTGTTATCAGTCATGTACCACTGTGTTATTAGTTTGAAGATTGTGAAAAGTAAAAGTTTGGATACTGTGCATGCCACTTTATGTGATCATGTCGAGGATACAGGGTTTTTGATAAAAGTAACAGATTGATAGCCAGCCATTTCCCAACTCATGAATGACCAACATATAGATATATGACAACAACATATAGCAAAATATTTGATGTTGGTGGTGAATCCTATATCAATCTTAATGACATTTGGAATCAATCTTAATTGACATGGTGAACATTTTCCTACTAGACTCTTTCTGCTCTCTCTAGGTTGATTTTGCAGAATTATGTGTTTTTAACCGTTTAAGGGCCAAACTATGAACGAAGTCACTTATTGTTTTGAAATATGGAATTCAAGGTCCTTTTACATGCCTATATATGTATAGATCAACTTTGAAACTTGAGAAAATAATTTTCTTCGTTTTTCACGATGGTCCATAAATGTAACACTGGCACTTGGGGAGAGGTGAAGGCAGAAACTAGTTTAACCTATATTTTGACAATTATTTATTTCTGGAGTAAAGTTGGCACACAAAATTTTCTATTTTCTACTACAAATTCAAATTAATTCACAACGCATACCAGGTTTTTAACTCAAAAATGTGAGCAGAAAATTCACTTTTTTTTCTTATGTTCATGATAAAAGAAGGAAAATATCTCTCTTTGATGGACCTGTATGTCCCATTGGTAGCATTTATACTTAGTTGCTTTTTTTTTGGTGAACTTGCACACCGTCCTTGCATCGCTATGATGGCCATCAGATAATCTGGCATCTTTTTTCAGTGGACAATGGGGACCTAGATGAATGATTCACCTGTCCTTCATTCATAGAAGATTCATTGTCACTTCTCTTTGGAATTCTAAATGCGAAATGTGATCCTCTTTTCTCAACTCTGAATGAATTACCCAACATGATATAATGGCCATATATGGTCTATAATGGCCATATGGCAAATCTTTTTCGAATGGTTCGACAGCTGTGGTTTTGATAAGGTTCTTGAAATAATTTTTTTTTCTCCCATGCAATAGTTTTTTTTTTTCAGATTTCTCAAAACCTTCTTACCTTTTCTTGAAGTTTTCACATGTGTGTGTTGAACTTATGTTTTGTTTCTTTTTCTGCCGTACATCTTTTGAATAACACGCTTCTGGAGTTTCTAACACCTCATTCTCGTTGTTGCAAAATGTATCTACCATTCTACATACATTGGAACTGTTGTATTTTTCAACAATGTCCTTTTCATTCATGATGTTCTCAGGTTCATTAGCAGGTAATTTGCATACATCTATGTCCTCTAATTCGGAATCTGTAAGAGTTTCTAAATATCTTACAACTTCTTCTAATGTGAGATATCTCTATAACATGGTCATGCACAGCTGAACATAAAAAGACTATGTGTGTGATTGTTAGTCTCGGTTTGATTAGTTTGCAGTTCATAAAACATGTATTTCTAAGAATGCAAGAATAAAAATACCTAATATAAACAATCCACGCCAAAAAGTACATTTCTCTGTGTCATATTACCCGAAATCCACTCCTAAACATGTATCAAATGATGACAACACCCTTTGGTTTGAACAAGAAAATTGAAACAATGTTTCATAAATGGAACATGAATTTTTTAACTCATGTAGCTTGTTCATATGTAACAATACAAAAAAACTAATTGATTTACTTTGATTGATATATTAAGTGGTAGAAACACAAAATAATTTTCAATTTACTTCAAAATTGAAATTTTGGCAAATTTTAATCAAAATGGGGAAAAATGACAAATTTCAAAATTCTGTCAAAATAGTTTATATTAACTTGAAGTCTTTGAATTCAAGAATACTTTGAACTCCTCTCTATATATGATAAAAAACCGGAAATGTTTGAATTAATTTTTATTTGATATTTTTGCAAATAAAAACTATGTTCCATTTATGGAACATTGGCCTTTAAATGGTTAAAGATAAGTAACTGTATAAAATGTATTTATGTACCATATATACAAATGGTTCTCAACCTGAGAGAAGCCATATACTGATTGTGGAATATTCTAAGGGGGCCATGAGCAAAAATCTATTTTAAATTAAAGACATCAATTTTTTTTATTGCAACAACGACATGACAAATTAGTACAAAAAGACAAATGCAGTAACACAACTTCCCTGACACCACTCAGCCCCTTGACGAGGGCTGAAATTGAGGAATGTCGACAGAGCCTGGGTGGTGTACGGTTTAAAAGTAAAAAAAAGTAGCACAGAACAAAAATACATACCATCCATAAAAATAAACATAAATTAGGAACATCACTCTGTGACTCCAAGAAACTGAAAAGAAATCAATTCAATAAATAAAAATGATAACATGGTCACCAGACCATGTTATCATTAAGTGATGTCTACTGTGTTTACTTTTTTTAGGGTTGTTTCACGGCAGCCTACCCCAGGGCTGTAACTACAATTTTCTCGGTGGGGGGGGGGGGGGGGAGAGCAAGCATAATTTTGCAGCCTCCTTCACTAAAGAAGTGAGTGATTTTATAACAGTGCTTTCTGTTTCCCCTAAATTTTGACTCCCTCTGAGATTTTGATTTCCACTTTCGGTGCTTGCCCTAGCTTACTTAAATTTTGTTATTGATTTCTTAGCATTTCATGATGCAATAAATTGGTTAGCCTACCCCAGGGCTGTAACTAAAGCTATGTAAGTTAAATGTAAGTTAAAGCTATGTAAGTACTAAAGGCTGTAAGCTAAACCAATTTTCTCGGTGGGGGGGGGGGGGGGGCAAGCATAATTTTGACGCCCTCTTGATTGCCACTTTGGGTGCTTGCCCTGGCATACTTAAATTTTGTTATTGATTTCTTATCATTTCGTGATGCAATAAATTGGTTAGAGCCGTAACATACTGAATTTATATAAATTGATATATTATGAAACCTCTGCAATAACGTTGACTCATTCCTTAAGTAACCAGCTTTAAGGAGCAGAGAAGTGACCCTTTGATAGAGAGGAATAAATGTGTGAAGAGGTTATTCTTTTTTTGGAAAAGTTTCACAGTAATGAAATATTTAAATGAAAGCACCTATATAATGATCAATTGGTTTACTTATGTTACCAATATTTATTACGTTAATACTATATTTATTACAGTAATATTATTTTTATGTGTAAATGTCAAACTGATTGCACACTATAAACACGACAAGAATGTCAAACTCAAAAGAATCTTGATAATTAATGATACCGATGTTCTGGGGATAAATTAAAATCAACTCTTCAATACCATTTGCTTCTTGCCTAATCCTAAAGAGAATTATCATTGTATACTAAGAAGACTATTTATTTAGCAATAACATTCTTTAAATAGATAGGAATAATTAGAAACAGCATCCTGACTTTCATCTACATTCTTGAAGTGACTAATGTACTTGCTCTGATGACTTAATACAATTTCTTGCTATTTGTCATCACAAATGAGAAACAATATATGCTGAATTGCATTTAAATTTTAAAAATGATTTTTTTGTCATCCATATCATACTATTCCTATGATTTCTAAGGTTTTGAATTGATGCTTAATTGTTACTTTCAGAAATGACTGCCAAAGAAGGTTTGCTGTTATGGTGCCAAAGGAAAACTGCTCCATACAAAAATGTGAATGTACAGAATTTTCATCTCAGGTTTGTCAGATGTCATCAAATGCATTCAATAATGGCTAAATTGACATGCATTGATTGCTTACACTAATTTCAATTCCTAGGTTTTAATTTTTTTCTTTTATTTTCAATTTCCAGTTGGAAAGATGGTCTTGCCTTTTGTGCCCTTATTCATCGTCATCGTCCAGATCTACTTGACTACAGTAAACTCACCAAAGTTAGTTTTTTCTTCCTTTCAATTGCAATTGAATGGTTTGGTACAATTGAACCCTGAATTATTAATTTTTTTTTCAAGTCTCTGTGTATGTAGTAGTAGTGTTAATCTTCACCCTGATTTAGCAGTTCTTCTCATTTTAATGAATAATATCTGTCTCATCTAAGTAATTAAATTTGGGTTTGACTATAATTTCATTCTGTTCATTATACATTCTTCCTATAGTTTTATTTTTATTGTTACTTGTCAATCAAACCCTTTTTTTTGCCATATTGGTCCATTATTTCTATTTATTTTAATAATAAAATAAATACACTCAAGCCTGTTTTTGTGCGGTGGATAGGGGCCACATAAAAAAAATCGCACAAACTTCACGAGTAGCTATAAAAAATATTTTTCGCAACACATTTAAAAAATACTTTTTTTATGCGGTGGATAGGGACCGCATAAAAAAAGTTTCACGTAGAAAATAACTCAAAACCTTATGACATATCTAGGAATTGCTTTTTTAAATGAATTCGGGGCACGAGGCTTGGCAGCAGGGCCGCAACTAGATGCTTGGTCAGCCGGGGCAACAAAATGCATTTTAGCGCCCCCTCATAATATTGAAGGAGAGATTAAAGAGTGAAATTTGTGCCCCCTCTAGTACAGTGCCCGGGGCACCAGACCCACCTGCACTCCCCCTAGTTGCAGCCCTGCTTGACAGATACTTGGAATCTCGCCAAACCTTTTGGAATCTGGGCGCGGTAGCCCGGTCGATAAGATACTCGCCTGAAGTACCAAAGGATGTTTAGAGGTGTCGCAAGTTCGATACCCAGTTCGTCCTTGTCAGAAAACTTTCCTGACACAGGGGTACAACAAACAAAATGGCGACTTGACCGCAGCAAAAAAAAATTGCTACCGCAGTGAGTTCCCCATCGAGGGGTTAGCGCACCAACCTCTTGACGAGTATAAAATACAAGCCTGCCGTTCGGAATCGACAATAAATTGTAGGTCCCGGTCTAATTAGCCCTCGCGTGCAGAAAATGACCATGGTGCGACAAAAATGATCAAACTTTTGGAATCTGATTTAGAAAATACACATGTGAACATGTTTAAATATTTTATTTACATATGTAATTATTTTGCACATACAAAACGTTTTTGTATGCCTCTTATAGTGGATTCACCTAATCCAAATTCTTTACCAAGAGCTGTGGATCCTTCACCTTCTGCTATTTGTTTTAAAATCGTAGTCTTAGTTTCTTGCCCTTCTCTTTGCTTTGTTTTTGCCATTATTCATTTTCAGGGATTATGTCGAAAAATAAATCATCCAGCAAAATGCCAAAATGAAATCCATAGTCTCAGATTTGAATGATTTTTTTTTTTATTTGTTGCTTTTGCCATCCGTATTAACCATGCAAAATACTATTTGCGTAACTCTAAAACTTTTTGCAAAAAAAATGTTCGCTTATTAAAAAAAATGGCATATATGACACTCGTGCCATGTGTCTAAAAAAAATTTGAACAATTTTATTGCAAAATAATTCATAAAAATGAAGTTTAAATGATTTTTTTAAATTTAATGTCAATGCATAGATATAAATTCTTTCCAGTCATATACCAAATTTTCATTAGAATTTATTGAAAAAATTGAAATTTGGGATTTTATTTTCATAAACAATATTGCTTAAATGGTCAGCCTTAGAAACATCATTCATGCCATTAGAATTTTTTTTTCTAATAGCATGAATGTTTTTTCATTAGAAACATTTTCCTCAAAAGGTTTCTGAGACGTATATAAAATTCTGCATGGTCAACAAGGATGGTAAAAGCAATAAATGCAGGGCAACACATAATTTGGTGTCGGTTTTTTTAACTGATTCTATATGAATTCCATGTGCTGAAAACAAATATGGCATTAGTGTTTGCCCATCAGCTCTTGTTTGTGAGATATTACAGTATCTCATTATATATGTTAACACATCAAATCAAATTAGGCAGTTAGGCTTACAGTATAGGCGTTAAATTAAAAAAAAATTTCTTTAAGAATAAAGTAATTTGTAAAACATTTTAATTGAAGAACACATCAACATTCCTGTAAACCTACAACAGCTTAATTTAAAATTAGAAATGAGAGGAATCAAATAAAAACCAATGAAAATGTTATTCTGTTCTACTCCGAAAGATTCTTTTGTTTGAAATTCTTGAGTGAACTTTATTTCCTCAGTCTCTTGGCAGATTCCAACAGTAGAGGTGAAAAATCTGCTGCAATTGCTACAAGCTGCTACATTTTCTGACGTCTGCTCCATTTTGCTACAATATCCGGCATTTGCTACATTCGGTTACGAAAACTGTGAAATTTTTAAATTCTGTTCCATATTGTGCCAGAAACAAAATTTTCTCTTAAGAAACTCTGGAGTTGCATCACAATGGAAGCTGACTTTTCGATAACATCATTTGTGCTCCCTGCAATTTTATTGATTGGGGCCACAAATGGAATTAGCTTGGGGGGGGGGCCCCCTCCCCACGATTCGGTGCTCAGGCTTCTGACAATGTATAAAATGGGGTCTAACTATGAAAATTGGCGCTCATCTGCAGAATAACAGAAAAAATTCTTGAATTGCTGCTTTCTGCTATTTTTTTATGAAAAAAAGTTGACTCCTTTGATTTATGCATTCCTTACATTAATTATTTTTTAAATTGCATTGATTTTCCCTGACTGGCTGTACTTGACGAAATATTCATGTATCCTTTAACAAAACGGGAAAGTTAATGAAAGGACGTATTTATTGCACTGGAAAAACAGCAATGACGAATCCGTCTTCACCATCAGTAGTTGCGACGCAAAAGCCATCATTAAATTCAGGGTGTCTACGATCATGGAAAAGTGACAAAATCCTAGAAAAAGTAATGAAATGAGAAAAAGGTCATGAAATAAGGAAAAAATAGGGAGTGAGAAAACAGATGCACTTGGATTGAATTTTTTGTGAAAATAGAATCATTCTATTAAATTTCTAATAGTTTAATCATTATTCTATAGTTTTTATTTCTGTAGCTTAAGTTGAAAAAATAATTTAAGTCCATAGTTTTTAATCACGCTATTAAATTATTAAATTTTTTAAATTTAATTATAATTAAAATTAATCTAAATTCTAGTAAAAGAAGCAAGATCAAGTGTTCAAAAATGCTTGAAACTGAAAAGTACAAAAGCATACTTTCATGAATGGCAAAAACAAGAAAAATAATTACTTTTCTAACAAGTGTTTCAAGTCTCTCCTGTAGTGATTTTTTTTTTAAAAAATTCGGGATTACCAAGTCTACAAGCTAAATCTAAAAAAACTCATTTTAAATTATTTTTGAAATCTTAAATACCTATGTTGAAATGGGATTTTAAAAGCCTCTCATTTGTGTTGATATTGTAGAGAATGTAAAAATATATAAATATCAGGAAGTTTCTTAAAATTTTTGTATGATTTAAAAATGAAAAAATATATATTTCTTCTAGAGGAAATCTCTATGTATTTTGTACCTTGGGCGAGCACCCCCTTCTTCTGAGCTGAGATAACAGTTTTTTTTTAAAGTAAAAAGTAATCCTTTGTATGCTACTGTATGTATATATATAAAACTGTGTATTTTATTTATTGCCAAAATTTTAAAATGTTAAAAAACTTATAAATGCTGCTACAAAAATCAAATTTTCATTTTCCACCCCTGCACCATCTGGCATCATATGAGTATCCCATCTGTCCTGGTATCAGTCCTCCATTGTCTTCATGTCCTAAAGGTGAAATCATTCACCTTGTTTTTCACTGGTATTTCCAAGAATCTCGGAAACGGCTGTGCAAGTAATGAACAAATGAGATCCTTGCTTTTGCTCTAAATCCATGAAATGAGGATCGTTTATGAGCTTTTTGATTTGGGGACCATCAAAAATTCTAGCTTCAAGTTTTCCTGTACTTATTCCAGGCATTTTTTGTCCTATGCACGCAAACAAAGGGCTTTCATGAACTGTTTCATCAATTCAAGCTCTTCATATGCAGCGGAGGCAAGATGATTCAGTCTCGTTTGACAGAGGGTTCACGAATGAAATTTCTTTCTCCAACAGAGACATGTTCTCTCTCGTAGGCCATTCTTTTCTTATCTAGTAGTATGGTTTGGCTCTGCTATCCCATAGGCACAAGAAGTAAGAATATTTCATGTAGCCTCCTTGCTGACAAGGAGAAATTTAATCATTTTGAAGTCCACACAAGTTATCCATTGATGTTCAAGAAACCTAATCTTCTCCATGACCAAAACTAGAGCATCATATTCTTTCATTTTGGTTGAGTGAGCTATTGGTATTAGAGAGGCTGAATCAGGATATGTTAACATGTGGTTATTTTGTTTTATGCCAGTAATATTCGCTATTCAAAAATAACAGTCATCTAAATTAGGGTTCCCTTCACACCATTAGAACAAGTTTTAGACTCCTTCTCTTCCCCTTAGTTCACTGTCTTAGGCGTTTTATACAAGCTTCATACACAATGTGTGTAGTCCAAACTTTATCTTGGTCACAACAAGTCTAACACCAAAGTCTTTAAGGTTAGCACTTTTATGGAAGTCAAGAATGGCTTTTTGTTCTTTTTTTAAAGTATACTCACCACCAAGTGTAGCAAAATACATCAAGATGATTAACACAACTTCTTCGACTGGATGTTATTCTTTCTTTTCATCAAACTTCAAAACAGAGAACCACTTCCAGTACAACTCATTCAGTAGTAAATTGCCCATGACAATAGCAGACCTCGCAGTGCTCCTATTTTTCCTACTTTTCCTATTTTTTAGAAATGCCCTCCTATTTTCCTACTTTCGTCGCAGTTGTCCTATTTTATTCCAATTCTCTCCTACTATTCCTATTTTATCCCTCCCTTTTTTTTACAGCCAATATCTCATTACGAAAATTCCGAGAAACCGCAAAATGTCACTGTTTTCCATCCCTTTTGAATCGTATCTTTTCGCCCCAGCGCCGTATAATCAAAGTGCTAAAACTGAAGTCCAGTGGAGAAAGCGAACCTGTTTGGGAGATCGGTTGCCGTAAATAAGAAGGCAAAAAAAGGGAGTAGGGACAGGCTCTGTCCAAACACAAGAGACTATAGGTTTCTCCCCGTATCTCGTAAGGAGCGTTCGAAACCAGGTTTTCCAAGTAGGCATTTTGCGCCACGTGAACCGAACTGGATCATTTCGCTTCAGCTGTAATGTGCTACATAATCACGCATTTGTGTTTCCCAAGCATGGCGCATCAGATCAGTATATTATAGTATATGGCCCTGGATTCAGCTACTCTATCGGCCGCATGCTCCGGTTTCAAAGGAAAGGAAAGAGAACACAGCAAAAATGAAGAAAAGATCGGTGGAACGCGCGGCACACGACACATTTAACTCCCCCAGAAGCAGTCCGCCTATCACGCCCGACATAAAGCTCTGTCGTGAGCCATATTCCGCTCTGTAGTACTGCTTTTCGTATTGGTGAGTGGACGGCGTGTCGCGCTAGGTGATTCATGTTGCGCGTGACATAGAAAACCTGCTCCTAGGAAAACCCGGCTTTACCCGGATGATGGTGGTGGGGGGAGGGGTTTCTGATTTGCTGATTTTTGATGACGGGGGAGGGGTGTTAGGATGATTACTTCATCACCCACCCTTTATAAAAATGTGAAATACAGTATTCTTAATGGCATCTTACTCGTTGCGCCAAAAACGAGAAAAACTTTTCGCTAGTTTGTGGGCACCTGAACTAACATTCTCCTTATCGAGTTCCCTACAGAGCCACTTTAATGATCTCTAAATACTTAGTGGATCTAGGTGCTCTGGACCTGTGCCGCGTTTATAGCAAACAGTGCAGAGGCCTATCTCTAGGAGGTGCTGGTCCGGGCCGCTTAAGTGCTCCGGAACTGTGCCACGCATCACTCATGTGATCCGTAATTATTCCATGGATCACTTAAGTCATCTTAGAGTTTTCCGCGGGTAACTTAGAGTGATGTAGAACCGCACTGGTGGCCGCACCAGTGCCCTAAAACTGTGCCACATGTCACTCAAGGGATCTCTAAATGTGCCACGGATCGTTTAAATGGTCTGGAACTGTGTCGCAGGTCACTTATCTGTGAATGTGCCGCTTGGGTCATTTTTACAAAATTAGGTTTGAGAGGGACAGGCCACATTTGGTCCGCACCGACCAAGTGTTTACCGTGGGTCAAGGATTATCTATGGGCTTAGAGGTAGGGTCGCAATGAATTTCTTAAAAAGAAATTTTGAATTCTTAGCCTTCAAATAGTATTGAAATTAACAGAAATTTTCACATTATAATAAGATATTTTCTTTCGAAATTTTAATTCTGAAAAAAAAATTTTGATTAAAAAATATATTTTTGATTGTCCATATATATACATTGGGGAGGAGGGGTAGAACGACCACGAGCCCCCAACCAAGATCCCTTCCCACGTACGTCTCTGATCCAACCACTAGGCGTTAGGAGGTGGGGGGGGGGGCAGAGCGCTGACGAAATTTTGCTGAAAGGGGAGGGTAAGAGTTTTGCTGATTTCTAACAAGGGGGGAAGAATGGGACAAAAATCGCTAAAAATTTGCTGACGTAATACTTGAACGGTCCCTTATTTTAAGCATGTGCTAAACCCATGGCCTAAATATTACGTGCCTCAAGTGGCCTCGGTACACTTACAAATGAATTAAGTGGCTCGTGGCACATACTTACCTCATTTAAATGACCAGCGGCATATTTCCAGATCACTCAAGTGGCTCCCTGTGCATTCTTACTTCAATTAAGTGGCCTGTGGCACATTTCCAGATGACACAAATAAATCTGCGGTGCTGTTCGAGATCACTTAATTCAGTGGCCCCCACACTCTTCATAAGGTTGAGTTAAGTTGTAATGTGCCACGAGTCATTCAGGTGATCTGAAAGTGTGCCGCGGGCCGCTTGAATCATCTGTAAATGTGCCTCAAGTCACTTGGATGATCTGAAAGTGTGCAGCAGACCACTTGAGTGGAAATGTGTCAAGAACGCCACTACGCCACTAAAATAATTTTGTGTGCGGCGAGCCACTCAAGCGATCTCGAAGCGTGCCGCGAGCCACTCAAATGATCTGTGAATGTGCCTCCAGCAACTTACAGTAATCTGCAACTGAACTACGAGCCACGTGAGTTAACTGAGGGTTTGCCTCGGGTCACTCAAGTGATCTGGAAATGTGCTTGGGGTCACTTAGGTGATCTGGATATATGCTGTTGGCAGCATAAATGATCTGGAAATGTGCCGCAAGCTATTGAATTAATCTGGAAATGAGTCCTACTTAAATGATTTGATGATCGTTCTTGAACCACTTGTGTGGTTTTATTATTTGTCCTGGGCCACATAAGATAACTCTGAGGGCCATTGGTTAGCATGTGTGTTTTAAGGCATACTAGGGGTTTGTGTGTATGCTATTGATGACTGCTGTTGTCTTTGAAAAAAAAAAGATGACATTCATGAACATATGTGAGTGCTCTGGAACTGTGCCGCGGCGATCTGTAAATATGCTGCGACATATTTACTGATCAGGGAATGTGCTGCGGGTCACTTGAATGACATGCAAATGCACTGCGGGTACTTGAGTGGTCTGGAACTTTGCAGTGAGTCACTTAAGTGATCTAGGAATGTGCCACGGGTCACTTAAGTGGAACAGCAGCTGAGTTGAGTAATCTGGAACTGTGCCGTGGTGATCTGTAAATGTGGTGCGAGCCACTTGAATGACCTGAAACTGTGCTGCAGGGTCTCTTGAACGATGTAGAAGTGTTGCTTGGTTCATTTTTACAAAATAAGATTTGAAGTTGTGAGCCACAACAGATGACTCTGGGGCCACATTCTGCCCATGGGCAATTGGTTAAGCATGCATGGGTTACATTTCTATGGCACCTAGACTGGTTTTTTTTCTTTCTTTGGAAAGCACAGGGGAAAAATGGATCACGATCAATAGTTGGACTTTTCAAGTAACAGTAGAAATTTGATTAATTTCTTTTTAGTTTTGCCTTTACATTGTTTTCGATACCGCACATTCTGTGGAAATGAAAGATTTTTAAATTCATTAGAACTTGAGTTTCTTAAAATATTTATAGATAATACTATAATTAAAGTATATAAAGTGTGAATCTCAATGGCTACAAAACTTTTAAATGCCATAATAATTCAGGAATTCCATTTTTCCCCCTCCTATTTTTTTCCTATTTTTCCTACTTTTTTTCCAAATTTTCTCTTCTAGGCCTGCAATAGGCCAGAGTTGTACTTGGTTTGAAAGAAAACAAAGAACTTTATAAGTTGTGTCAAATGTAAACACTAGGTTATGTCACCAAATATGGCCTCATACAATTGGCTGATTGTAGTACCAAGAAGAAGGGAAAAAAGCAGGAACCAATCCACGTATAAAACTCAACCAGTACTCATTAAGTTGTATAGTCAAATATTGCTCATAATGTAGCTTCATTGAATCTCAAAAAGTAGAACTGATAGAAAAAACTGTTTTCATATTTGAAACCAACATACCAAAGATAGTCAAAATCAGTTAAAAAATTCCAGGCACCAAACAATTTTTTTCTGTAGAGCTGTGTGAAAATTGAAATCTGGGATGATAGGTTTCATTTCAGTATTTAGTTGAATGATTTGAAATAGGGGCAACCCCCTATTTTATTGCAATGAATTTTGTGTTGCAAGCCAGAATAAATATATTGGCAGTCAAAAGTCATTATTTTCTCTCCAGACTTTTACTCTATATATTTTGGAGGAATTTAAAAAAAAAAAAAAAATTTTTTCTCAAAAAATTCCACAAAAACAGTTTACATGTTTTTTTTTTTTTTTTTGCATGAATTTCAATCTTTCATGTATAATTTATTTTTATTCATATGCTGCATGCTTTTGTCAACACTTTAGTGAAAATTTTGCTTTTAAAATTGAAAAAAGTTATAATTTATTTTCTCAAACAATGGCACTTAAAAAGTGAATCTTGCAAACGTCATCTATGTCATTTTTTAAAATAAAATTTGACATTCTTTCTCAAAAAGTTTCAGAGATATGAAAATAATATTTTACATGAGTAATAAGGATGGTGAAAGCAACAAATGAAAAAATCATTGAAATCTGAGCTCATGAGTTTTATGGCTGGACGATTTGATATGGGATAATCTATATAGGGTTTATCCTAAGTGCTTATCCTCCACTTAGGTATTGAGAGCCATATGGGATGTTGATTTTAAAAGTTTTCTTTTTTCCCAATATCAAAATCTCGAATTCAATTATTTTTTTTTAATTCATAGGATAACCCTCTACATAATCTGAATTTGGCATTTGATGTAGCTGAAAAATATTTGAATATTCCTAGAATGTTAGATGCTGATGGTATGTATATTTGCTTATTATATGCAAGGACTGGTCAAAAAAGATTGAGAACAAATTAACTTTGAAAAATGGAGATGAAGTACTTCTGCGAAGTGAAGCTTTGCTTTGTAATTAAATAATTAGTAAAAATAGTAAAGCTCCAATTAATTTGGCTGTAATGAAATACATAAATTTTTTTATTTCTTTTTTTCACCCATGAACGTCATTACAGAAGCATATGCAATGCTGCTACAAGCATATGGTGAAGGTGTTTTACCATAATCACCAACATTTCACACGTTTGAAATTTTCATTTTGAAAGCAAAGTGGTTTGAGTGCTTTTACCTGCATACTGAATGACATAATAAACACAGCTGCTGCTGATTGTTTGATCAAAGAGTTTTAGTAGATGGATTGGCCGAGAGTAGTGAATGTGCTGCCATGAGAAAGGTGTAGCATCTCTGCCAGTCCATTCATTGATGATCTTCGATTAATATGATGCTGTTTGCTTGTCTAGCAAGGATATTCAAACTTCTTTACTTTGAAAATAGAATCATATCCTTTCTTAAAGTGTTTGAATTACAAAAATGCTTTTGATTCTGGTACATTTTTATCATGCTTACTGTATCATTTTGTATGCTTCTGTAGCAGATTACTGCCAACAAATGCAAAATTTCAAGGCTGTATTTGTTCATTACGAACAGACTCAATTTTCTATCGGCAAAAAAGAACATCTTATGCATTTGTGTTTTATTCCAGCCAAATGCATTGTCAGATTTACTTTAATTTTTTCCCAAGCAGATAGTATTGCTATTATCAAAGCAGTAAAGTTCACTGTTGTATATCACCTGTGTTTTTGAAAATAAATTCATTTTCAGTCTTTTTTGACTAGGTTATGTATTTCATAAACTGTAATTAACATGTTTTATTCTCATAACTGCATGGAGTTTGTAACTAAATTGTTTGCTGTGGCTTTTCTCATTGATAAAAGAAAATAAATTAAGAAACCATACTTTGTGTAAATTAATACAATAAAAAAATGTTATTTGTTCAATTTAAATGATATTTTCAATTTAATTCATCAGGATTCAGCTCATTTAATTCTAGCTATTGGATATAAATTATTGGCAAGTTTATTTTTGTTTAAAAAAAATTACTTAATTTTTATTGAAGGTGTAACTATATTAAGGGATGCCATTTTAATTATAGTTATGCAGTTCTTGAGAAAATTTTGTCTTAAAAAATCATAATATACACGGATAATCATTGTATCATGCATCTTGCCCATTATGGTTGTATGTTTTTGTGCTGGTAAAATTTAAACGTAAAACACATAATATATATGAGTACGTACTCTTTCTCATTTAACTTTCATGTTATTTTCTCATTAGGATCATAATTTCTTACTGAAAATTAGAACATTAATAGGTTGAAAATCCTTTAATTAATCTTACACCTACATTGTAGATTTACATGTTTGCTACGCAAGGGGTAGGGACTATTTGAAAAAATAAATTGTAACATTCGATATAGCAAAAGGTATTGCTTCTGTGAACCAATGATTCCCAAACGTTGTTTATTTGGTGCTTGCGTGCAATAGGCTAAAGATGCCTGAGCTAAGTGCATATTAAGAGTGAAAAGCTCAAATATAAATGAGGAAAATCACTGAGCAAAGAGTCAGTTATGTTAATTTTTAGGGATTCAAAAAAAAAGAAAAATTGATCCACTTGTTATGAACAGATAATATGCATTTCAGTGCATGAAAAGTTTTTATTAGTTTTTAGCACTTGGATTATAAAATTTGTGATCAGGAGATTTGTTTTTTGTTTTGAAGAGAGTTCTATGCTTTTCACATTTTTCCGATACTGTGGTAACTCCAATACATAATTTTATGTTTTTCTTATCCAAATAATGCAAACTGTTTGCGAAAGTTTTATCATGCATTGATAAATGCTTATTAGCATAGAAAGACAGTTTGCACATTCAGGATGTTTAGGACATAATTATCAAAGGCAGTCTCTTTCATTTAATTATGGTGCATTCTATGATCTATGGAGATCTTGCATTGCATAGGTCTGTGTTTTGTGATGTTTCAGTTGGTTTAGGTTCACACAACCTTCATCCATCGGGCCATATTTGGCATACAAAGGGGTTCTATCCGATTCATGAAAAGTGTACATAAAAAATATCAATCTGCATAACACGCAAGTATACCAGTTTTTACTGGCCTGCATATGAAGAAGGTTATGCATCACTGATACTGATTTAAGGAAATTATTACAATAGCGATGATTTTGATCAAAAGTTAAGCATGTAATGAAGTTTGTAAAAACTTATTGAGCACCAGGGGATTAGATTACTATTGTTTTGTTTTCAACCAAGTTTTATTCCATGGTTGTCACCCATTTTCATAAACTAGTATTTCATTTCTGTTTTCAGTAGATTGAAAATATTCCAGAATTCTTTGACATCAGTTTATGCAAACTGGTTTTTTTATCCAGCAATTATTTCTAAAAAAATTTCCACTTTGAAACTTTATATATGTTGCAGATATTGAATTCGTTGTTCTATCTTCATTTTTTACGTTTTTTTATTTGTCAGCGGTCTATCTCATCCAAGTGCTAAACTCTTGTTCTGTTTTTCCTGCTCCCGCTCCTGCATGGGTTTTGAAACTAATCAATAATCAAATAAAAAAAAAGAACAGATAAGTTAATGGTGGTCGTATCTATATATGTCTTCTGCAGACATGGTCAACACTCCGAAGCCAGATGAGCGGGCAGTAATGACTTATGTTTCTTGTTACTACCATGCTTTTCAAGGGGCTCAGCAGGTAAATTGATTATCTGATACTGTTGATTTTTATTTGCTTTGTGTAGCATTGTTTCTATCATATGAATTTCTACAGACATCAACAATACTCCCATGCCTGATGAACGAGCTGTCATGACATACGTGTCTTCGTATTACCATACGTTCTCTGGAGCAAAACAGGTAAAATATATGTTTCTCTTTTCTTTGCTCCATAATTTCCCTTGGCCTTGAGAATAAACTGATCCGATGATTAGTTGTATCATTTGATATGTGTGTATCTTACTAAGAAACACCGTCAGATGAATTTTTCATAACATCAGATAAACTTTAAAATTCTGTTTAATTTGAGGTGAATTTCATGAGTTGTTTTCATAGTACATAGGATAAATCATTTCAGTATAGCACCCAATGGTAGTATACACCATAGCGGTGTTACAAAGACATTTAAATTGAATATTAATTTATATTAATTATATTGAATATAGTTTATTATTATATTATAATTTTATATCAAATAAATATTAATTCATTATTCGATCAAACAACTATATGAAAGGAAACACACACAAAACATTTTAGTCCAGTACAAAACCTCATGACAAGTGCCATGACAAAACAGTTTTTCTTTCTTCAACTATGCTGTCTCTCCTTCTTCAAATTCTGACATCTAGTACCTCCTGGATACCGTTCTTCAGTGGAAATCAGCCCTGATTATCACAACTTTCATTTGTAGAGAATTTAATATTTTAATATTAAAAAAAGACAAATATAGTAAAAGCTATGTGATACATGGAAAACCGAGTAACGTAATGTTTATATTCATCAGTTTCTTTTCTTTTCCACCTAAAGAACCTTCTTATATTTATGAGAAATTATCCTTCAGTAGATCTTACTTCTGTAAGCTATTGAGTTGATGGAAGACAATATATAAATCCAGCAAATGGTAAAAAACATTTAAATTTTATGAATTTATAATTTCTATTAAAATTAATAAAAGCCCACTATTTCATTCTTATGCATGTCAAATATTATGACTGTGTTTAATTACTATAAAAATGAAATTAATTTTGAAAATTACTAAGTTGATCTACTTAATTTAATATTGTTGTTTCATAATTGCATGAGTAATTTTTTTGGCATAACACCATTTTATATTTTTAAATTATAAACACAAACTATCTTTTTTCACGTAAAAAAGGTGAGGAATGCAAGAATTTTTATCAGTTGTAATCATTGTGTTTTGTAAATTAGAAGCTGTTAACATTTTTTTTATAATATTACACATGCATTATTCCTTTAACTTTCATTATGTTGTATTTAAGTTCATTTTTAATGCATTATACTTCTTTCTTATGCAGGCAGAAACTGCAGCCAATCGTATCTGCAAAGTACTGAAAGTTAATCAAGAAAATGAAAGACTCATGGAAGAATATGAGAGATTGGCAAGTGATGTAAGTAATTGGTATTTTCATTTCCTGTGTAAAAAATATTTTTCTCTCTGATGTATAAGGGCGATGAAAAAAGCAAAAAACCTTAAATGTAATGTACTTGATAAAAACAGATTTGCTGTTTTTATATCTGCAGTATCTAATGTCCTTCACTTTTGTAGTTATTGGACTGGATTCGTCGTACAACCCCATGGTTGGAGAATCGCACTACAGACAATACATTGGCTGGTGTTCATAAGAAGCTAGAGGAGTTTCGCAGCTACAGGAGAACTCACAAGCCTCCTCGAGTAGAACAGAAGGCTAAGTTAGAAACGAATTTCAACACATTACAGACAAAACTTAGGCTTAGCAATCGACCAGCTTATTTACCATCTGAAGGGAAAATGGTTTCTGTGAGTATTGTCTTACCTATTCATATATTAAACCTTTTGCAAAGTTGTTTATTTTTTCTTATATGCTTTGATAATAACTTAGATCCTGTAAAAAAAAATTGCATTGTACAGTGATACCCCAACTAACAAAGATAATTTATTCCAGAATCACATTAATTAACCAAAATGTGATTTTTCAGAGAAACCTATGAAAAACCTTCGTTCTAGGAACTGCCCAAAATTTCAAAGCAACTTCCATAAATAGTAAGAACCACTATAAAAGAATTGAAAAATGATCAAAAGTTAAAACAACAACTTTACAATTAAATGGAGAACTTAAAGGCGAATAGGTGAACTATATGTGATATAGTCAACTCAGTTCTCTCACCCACATGCAGATTTAAAAGGTAAGTTCCTGGAATGTCCAAACGATTTAGTTTTATGTTAAGAATCTTAATGTATGCACTGAAAAAATTCAAGTCTAGGCTCCCCACTTCTTTTTTCTTAATTCACATTTTTCTCTTAGTTTAATCATTAATTTCATATAAAATTGCTTAAAATATTTTTGAAAGAAAAGAAGAAGGGTATTTGTGAAAAGTGATTCCAAGGGGAAAATAAATTAATCTGCCTGTAGTGATAGTTATTCATTGGATTCATTTTGAATTGACATGAAAATTCAGCTCACAATGTCACTTTTATAAAAGCTGATGTATCCTTATCAACTTCTTTCAAATACAGATTTACAGAATCTGTATTCATCAGTGGAGAAATGGAGGCGTGTGTATTCATTAGCTGATGCATCACTGTGCATTTTGATATTTTTTTTATCAAGTTACTGCTTAACATTAAGGATGGGCAAAGAATAAGCCAAAAAGATTGATTAAATAGTTCTCTGCTTCTGTAGAATTTTATGGTTTATTTTATACTCAGCGATCAATAATACATTTTTTTCTTGCATGCACATATTTATGCTTTCCCCTTTCTCATCTTTTACTTCTCTCTTTCAGGATATTGCCAATGCATGGAAAGGTTTGGAAATGGCTGAGAAAGGATTTGAAGAATGGCTTCTTTCTGAAATGATGAGGTAAAGCACAAAATTGAACTCCTCTTTTGAAGAGTTTTAGACAATTACAATATTCGAATCAGCTTTCTGGGAGCTGTTATTGAATACTTTGGACATATAATTGGTTGGAGTTTCCAAGTTTTGGCTTTCAATAGTGTAAGGCAGCGGTTCTCTACCTTTTTTGACTCGCGGAGCACTTTTAAGTACATAAATTCTATGGCGGAGCCCCGTAGGCCAATTTTTTAATTAATCATGAAAGAGTGACTCATTAACGAGGTTTGACTGTAGTTATCGTTCTGTTGTTATCAGAAGCCTTGAGTCCCAATGTGATCACATTAAGTGGTGTGGACTGTTTGTTTACATAGTTTGAACAAATTATGTATCATTTTAAATTGCAGATTGGAGAGGCTCGACCATCTTGCCCAGAAATTCAAGCACAAAGCTGACATTCACGAAGACTGGACTCAGGGCAAAGAAGAAATGTTGCAAAGTCAAGATTTTAGGCATTGCAAACTTAATGATGTTAAGGTATCTCACTGAATTTTCACATGCTAAAGCTGATCAGTAGCATTCTGTGTTTTATAGTATGAACTATATTTTCTCCATGTATAAGAAATAGAACTTGTGCTTTGCTTTTGAAAAGAGAAAAAAAATATTTTTGCGTGTTTGATTAATTTTTAATTAACTTCATTTAAAAAGAAGTTAAAGGCTCGTATAGTAGTTTATCTCTACTGTAGTAGTTTTATCTACTCTCCTCAGGATACTACCTTCAGTATTTTCAAAAAGTTTTTTTTTCTTTCCAATTGCCAATTCAAAAGTAGACAATGTTCTAAAACTAAGTAGTTCTTGAATTGAAAAATATGCATAATTTTGTTTCGTCATTTACAACTAAATCAGTGAATTTTATGTCACATATCATTTGTTCATATTACATAATGTATAATGCTTAGAATAAATTTTAGGAATTTCACTTAAAATTTGTTTTTTTCACAATTGAATGGATGTCTCGCATATTTACTCCCCCCTCCCCTGCTGTTGACAGATATTTTATATTTTGATATGACTTCTTGTTTCTTTAAGAAAGCTCTATAAAATATCAAGCTTAGTTTAGCTTTAAAATTAAAGCTAAATGTAAAGCCCTTAATTTACCCCTTGTTTTGATTGGCAAAATTTTAACAAGGTATTCAATAAATACAAAATAAATCTGGATTCTTTTTTTTTTAGTTATATTTCAAGCAATGAGAGATATTTCTTAAATTCTACTAACATCCAGAGTGAAATCCGATACTAATGAGTAATATTATGCTCTCGTAACTTTCAAAATCATAATGTCATAAGTTTTCTAAATTATTAAACATATTAATTCATCAAAAATAACAATTGTGATGCTGTCCTTCTGAACATGCCACACTGAGGTAGCTGCTTTGTCACCTCATTCCTGGGATCAGCACTGGTCTGATCGATTGTAAGATATAAAAATATGTCGTACATATCATCAGTAGTTAAGAATATGATGAGATTTCATCATATTTTATTTTTCGAACAAGATTAATGGAGAAAATTGGATAGGTTAAATTGAATTCTGTAATTTTAGAGTATTTTAGTTTCATATTCTGTTGTCATGTGTATCAATTATGATTACATGAATTTTTATTTGTTCATTTTTCTGGAAAGGCTTTGAAGAAGAAACATGAGGCTTTCGAAAGTGACTTGGCAGCTCATCAAGACAGGGTAGAACAGATCGCAGCCATTGCTCAGGAGCTTAAGTATGTATTTTTTCATTTTACTTTGCCATTCAAAGCATTTATTTTGATCAGATTTGATTGCAATTCATTTGCTTTATGATAAGTAAAAGCTTCTCTTAACCAAGCTATATTTTCTATTCGCAGTGCACTAGATTATCATGATTCCGCTTCTGTCAACGCTAGATGTCAAAGGATATGTGATCAGTGGGATAGATTGGGAACCCTTACTCAAAAGAGAAGGAGTGCTCTTGAGGTAAAAATATTAGCTCACAAACACACTTTTTTTGTTGTAGTTGACCACAAAGTTAGCATTTTATCTTATTTAAAAATAAGCATGCAAAGCAGTTCATATAAAAAAAATTGTTAAATAATTTAAAACTCTGTATTCAAAAATGAAAACACAAAAAAGTTCCTTGTAGGTTGGGTTTCAACAATTAAATTCATGTTGTAAACTTATTTCTCACAAAAAACAGCATGGAGCCATATATTTTTAAAACATGCTATTTGTATGTGTAGCACATATAATATATGGTCTTATATGGTGATACAAGTGGGTTTTTTATCTAATTTCTTTTTAATTCTTATTTTCAGGAAGCTGAGCGTGTACTAGAGAAAATTGACATGCTTCATTTAGAATTTGCAAAGCGAGCTGCTGTAAGTTATACGTAGTTCAAATTCAAACTTGGTTATAAAAACGTCAGCTATTGTAAGACTTCGATTATTATGCCAATAAGCAGTGGTTCCCAAACTTTTTGAAGCGTGACCCGCTTTTGATAAGAATTTTATTGCTAACCCCCTCACCGTGCGGCCATATGTTTTCTGGTATATTCATGATTTTTTTTTGTTAATGAATGTGCTTTAATTGCTGTAATCAGTAATGAAATCAAATTGTTTTTCAATATTTAGTAAGCGGAACTGTTTTATTTTAAATTTCAAACTACCCGCGTTTTTTAGATTTGAATGCTGTGGAGGTTGTCATCAACAGAGCTGCAAGTTAGGATGGAATGCCTATCTTGCTCGTCTCTTAATGGTGCAAAGTGGGTATCCAAACTCAGGGTCACCATTATTAAATGCAGGGCCCAGTGCAAAAATACTTTTGGGTTCCTGTTGTAGGAAGAATAATTTTAGTGGATTTTTTATATTATTTGAATATTCATAATAGTTTCATGGTTGTGGCACAGCCACCCTTGCTTTATCATACAAAATTATTTTGCAACTACAGGAGTATTTTCTCCTGTATATTATGAGTTGAGGCATTTTTTAATTTTGACATATTTTTACTTGCGTTTGTTTCATTTACTTGTTGCAAAAAATAAATTTCTTGTTCGAATGTTTTCATTTCGGAGAAAATCTCTCGCTACCAACACTTTGAAAACCACTGTCATAGAGAATAATATTGGTGAGTCTCACTTTTAACATCAGAATTAAATGCAATGATTTTAGAAAAAAATGACTGATTTTCAGCACCTCCTTTCACTTTTGCAGAGTTTTTCAAAGATAGTTTTATAATTTGAGCTCAAAAACCTTGATGAAATTTTTTTCTATTTTTATTTATAATAATGACAAGAAAAATAGGATTGGTTGCATAAATATTTATATAATTATTCAGTTCCCTTTCCATTAACCTTTATAAGTTCCTAAAATCTGTGGTCTATTGAATATCCCTGTTGATATACAGGGTGTCCTGTAAGTGCTAGCACAGCCTTTATCTCATCAACCATCCATTGCAGAGGTGATTCCAATTTAAAAAATGCTCAACAGCCATTCAAAAATTACCCTGCACCTGTTTTGAGAGTAAAAATACAGTGTGTAACAAGATAAAATATAAATTTTTATACGGTCTCCCTGTGCTCTAACTTCCAATTAGACCAGTGATTCCATAGCATGGGGATGTTCCAGGGGGGTGATAGAAGCTACGGGTATAACATAGGATCCTATGGGTTAGATTATGTTGGGGGCGATGGCAGAAAAAAATTTCTGAAGAAAGGAGCGATGGGACAAAAAGGTTGGGAAACTATGAATTAGACAGTTGTTGCCCTGTCTCCTGATGCCAATGAAAAAAACTATATTACTAAGTGCAATATCCATAGAGATATTCAAATTAGAAAAATGGAGGAAATGTGGGAAAGAACAGCATTTAATGCGGAAAAACTGTTTTACCCAAATTTAACGCTATTCTTTCCCATATTTACCGGTTTTTGAATTTGAATATCTCTGTGAATATTGCACTTAGAAACATTACATTTTTTTCTGTTGACCTCAAGAGAGACATAGCAACAACTTTCTAATTAGAAGTTATGGCATAGGTAGACCGTATAAAAGTTTGGACTTCTTATTTTGTTACACACTATTTTCACTCTCAAAACTGGTACAGGGTAATTTTTGAATGGCTGTTGAGCATTTTTTAAAATTGGAATCATGCTTCTGTGACGGACGGTTGATAAGATAAAGGCTGTGCTAGCACTTACAGGACACTCTGTGTATATCCTTTTTGGTATTCATATATCGATCTGGAAGTATCACTAGGGATTAGGATCTTTAATGCTGTTCAACTCATTCGTTATATCTGTAAGCTTTGTTTTTTGTTTGATTGGGATTTCTGTAATTCATTTCAAAGTCTACTTCAGGGAATTAGTTGGTGCCGGATGAAGGATTTGTTTACTTCTGCATTACTCATATTAGGTTTAACTAATGACTATATATAGTGTCAGATTATGTACTTCATAACATTATCTTAGAAACCTCAACAACTTCTCAGCTATAACTACCAATTTTCAGTCCATTGGATGTTGTTATAATTTAGTTAACTCTTGTGTACTTTTATTTGTTGAAATTGCTGTGTAAGTATATTTGATGGTATTTTGATGTAAGAGTGTCATGATTAATTAGTTTCCTGTAATAATGAGTTGTACAATTTTGCTCTCTTGTTTTCATTTCAAGTCATTTACTTAAAGTATATATCCATATATATTTTTAGCCCTTCAATAACTGGCTTGATGGTGCTCGGGAAGATTTAGTAGATATGTTTATTGTGCACACCATGGAAGAGATTCAAGTACGATATTTTAAATGAAATTCAATTAAAACAATGAATTTTTTTCTTATAGTTTTTATATAATGTTGATTGTTCAATGTGATTCTTTTTAGAAAATATGTTTCAAAGTGCATATATACTAATTCCATGGTATATCAATCCAGATTTTTGCCAAGTTTATATGCTCAAGTTTATGTATCAGATGCAGGATTTTCTTAAGAGGGAAGGGTTTTTTCTTTCTTTTCTCAATGAGGGTTTTTTTCATTGTAAAAAGCACCATAATCTTGATGCTAATCACTGTCTTTAATACTCCTATAGGCCTATATTACATTGGTTAAAGCCTGAAAAATTGTAGTTTTCTGCTGTAATGCAAAAAAGCTATACTAGAGATTATTATCATCATCATTATCTTCATCAAATAAGAAATTTTGTGATAGTCTGATTCAATATGTCAATATGATAAAATCAAGAAAGTTGAAATGGAGGGAAAACGGTTTGATGACTATCAAGATCAGTCGTATAGATGAATGAAAATTTTACATTGGTTGTGTGGATTAATCAATCGTATTTTCCACTTATTTGATTTTTAGAAATTATTTCCAACATTATCATTTACTATTTCATTTATTTCATAGGGTCTTATCGATGCTCACGAACAGTTCAAACAGACACTTGGTGAAGCTGATAAAGAGCACAAATCTATTGTGGCACTTTCACAAGAAGTACAAACTATTGCTACCCAGTGTCAGATTCCTGGAGGCATTGAGAATCCTTATACAACTCTGACTGCCATGGTGAATAAACTAAACAGTTCATAGTCATTGATGATAGTCAAATACCATTTGATTGAAATAGACAAAAACTAGAGATGTGTAACTTGTAGGGAAGTTAGTTTTTAGAAAGAGCTCCTAACTTCACATTTCCACAGAGAATAAATATCTCTGGAAAAAATATTTTAATGGATAAATATTCTGTTGTAATTCAATAATAATTTGACAGAAAATCATCCATAGAAAACCATTTTTTATCCCTCTAGTTTGATGGTAGATTTTTTTGTTTGGAACCGAATTACATGATTTTATGCGATTTAGTTAATGCGATTTCATTACACTTTGAAATACTGCATGTAATTTTTTTTAATGGTGTACTTCTCCTCAGGAAATAACAACTAAATGGGCTGAGGTGAAGCAGATGGTGCCCAAAAGAGATCAAGTTTTACAGACAGAGCTGATGAGACAACAATGTATCCTTTGATGGGTTGTACATTCAATCTTGTTTTTTAATAGTTTTTAGTAAATTTTTGCAGTCACTTCATTGTATTTACATTTTTATGGTCTTTGGCTTTTTTTTTACTTCAATCATCTTTAGAATTTGAAATCCTCAATTAGTCGGAAATAACCTTTTTTTTTACCATATACCAGGTGAAGCTTAATGTGTGTTATTTGCTTATCAAATCGAAATCTGAAGCCAAGTTTCTTAAACCACAGAAAACGCAGGATTCAGAGAGATTCACGAGTCCCTGATACAGACTTTATACATTTGTACTAGGAGTAGAAAATTCTGTCAGCTAATCAAAGAAACAGCTATCAAAGCTGATGAGAACGTCATATTGACGTATGACACAACGAAGAACAAGAAGAAGATGCAACCAGTTGCTATTTTTAAAATGTGCTGATGGGAGGCCCTTTTTTTTCTCTTTAGTAGCTAATTAAAATTTTAATTGACGAGAAATTCTTGCCACATAAAGCGTGGAGCCAGTTGTGTATAACCCATAGCAAGAGAAAACTTTTAACCACAAGTTCGTGAATCACAGCATTCCCCTCAACCTTTCTGAGCCTGATAAAATGTCTCAAATATTTCAACGAACTTTATTGACATACAGCATGCATTCATGCTCATCCCATGGCCTACTTGCCAAATGCAGCCCTCAAAATCATCTGATGACTTGCCGATGCAAACCTAATTTTGTAAGATCCCCATGGCATAGCTTCAGATAACTCAAGTAACCCACACCAAAACTCCAGATCATCTAAGTGACCAACAGTACATTTCCCGAGAAGTGAAGAAATTTGTAGAGCCTCAATATATATTCTTATATGTATTATTATTATAGTACTTTGCACATTGGCTCTCTCTTAACAAGCATGCTCTGGTCACGTGAGAGAATCTCAGTACATTCTGTACTGAAACACGAGATGATCACGTGACCGGATGCCCCTTCGGAGGGTCCAAAGGGCCATGTGTGTGAGAACATCAGTTCAGCTCCAGCTCTTACACGCGATGCATCCATGTCGTCTTTCTCTCTCTTAATATATGTACCATGCAAATGATATCTTTTATATAGCATCATAATTAAAGATAACGTATCTAAAACTATGTCTCATTCATACAGACTCAGATGTGCTACCGTCACCACTTAGCATTAGCAAATTCATAGCATATTAACAGGTAACTTAAGTGACGGGGATCATATTTAAAGATTACTCGAGTGTCCCCCCTGCACATTCCCAGATCACTTAAGGTAGGCGTCGCATGTCATACATTCGGCTTTTTTGTGCTCGTATGGTTTGCATTGCCATGCGACGAAGAGAAAAATTTTTAAATTGTAACAAAAAAGTATTTCTGAATATTGCTAAGAGATGCTACAACTATGGTCTTACTATCTCACTCTAAACCGTCCCACCCGGGGGCCATTTCCTGAAATTAAGAGAGGCTACTAATGCCTCTACTTCAGCGCCTCACGCCACAGTGCGTGAAATAAGGAAGGCAGGGTCATGTCTCCAGTGGTGTAGATGGTAGCATGCTTGCCCGGTATGCAAGAGGGCCTAGGTTCGAGTCCCGGCGGAGACAGGATGACTTTTATTTCAGAGTTCACCTCAGCATAATATCCAGAAAATAAAATGTTTCTTTGATATCTCGAAATGATTTAGAAATATGTTAGAACTAAAAAAATGCCTTTATTCAGCTGAGCTAATTGCCATTTATAATAATTATGAATGTAATTTTATCAAATTCTACTTGTACAATAATCAATACATTGGTTCCGTCATGCCAGAATCACGAATCCAAAAAAGGAATATGGGGAATGACGTTTAAGTATTACTCTACCCATGTTACTTTATGCAAGTCATTTTCCTAAAATGTTTTGTGACGCGTGTTTCAATAGGAATACAAGTTCGAATTTCAGGCACATCCAAACAGCTATTTAAAAAAACGAAAATTTGTACATTCGTGTTTCTGGCATGTGGCAGATGATATCAAGTTATTATTTTGACAGGGTTGACTTGGAGAGAATCACCCGATTTCAAAATTGTATATTTCTTAAAAATTAAAAACACAGAATAGAATGATAAGTGATATGTGAATATATGGGGGGAGGATGTATCGACGCTTTATGAAAAATTTCTGTTAATGGTAAATTTCAAGTGTAGAATCATTTTGAAATCGGATGATTCTTAATCACCCTGCATATGAAAACCAAGGACCATACACCTTGTTACACTTCCATCTTGCATAAGTAACACTAAGTGCATCAAAAAAACAAAGTAAATGTTTATGATATAAAAAAAAATTGAATACCTTTGGAAGTCAATATCGCCTAATTAAAACCAGAACAAGCTTTCCGAAAAGGGCTTTCTGGACAGCACGTTTACTGACGAAAAAAATAGAAATGTCCCAAAAAACCAGGACATATAGTGGCATAGATACTACATACGACATGTAGGGGTCGCTGATAATTTTATTTTTTTTGGTCAAAAAGGAGGTCGAGCTTCAAAAAGCTTGCGCACCACTGCCCTAGACCATTAAATTAGAAAGCCAACGAATCCTCTTGTGTGGATTCGTTAACAAGATTGTGTGCACTGAACAGCCGTACATGGACAGCCAGACCTAACTCAGGCCGAAGCTCACATTGCTAACACTGCCACCAGATGGTGACTTATTTGATAAGCCTGTCACGCTTGAGAGTAGTTAATTCAACTTAATTTATTTTAAGACCTTAAGTGGACTGTAATATTTTTTGGCTTATCTCCATAATATCTCACGGCACCCCTTAGCTAATACCGTGGCTTCCTGGTCGGGAAACACGGGTCTAGTGAATCAGAAAATAATGAGAGTAAACACAGTGTGGCTTGCTCCTCCTTGTTTCAATTTTAGTGTGATGTGAATATCTGTTATATAGAACGTATAATGAAAAAAAAATTCAAGATATTTTTTATATTAATTTTTCTAATATTTTTTATATTGTAAAGCTGTTTTCATGTCAAGGTTGTAAAACCATTTTCCAAAACTTTTTTATGTATTTTTTAATAATTCTTTTTATGCAGATACTTATTTTAAATGCCTGAAAGCAATATATTTGATGAATTCACTGTATTCATCAAATTTAATCTAATCAAATTAAATCTATTTGATGAATATAGTACTATCAGACTATTTTTTTAATTTAAAACTTGGGTGCAGTGCAGGAAAAACTGGAGATCACAGTGAATGTATGACCACCAGTAGATCAAGCAAAAACAGCTTACTGACAAAAATATTTTGAATTTTAGAATTCAGGATAGAACATATACTAATTTTCAGCAATGAAAAAAAATGGGGTTTTTTTTTCGGATAGAAAATTTGAAAAGAAATCCGACCAAGAAGGGGTTAAATCTTTTGGATATCTCAGTGCATTGATGCCGATAATAATACCTAACACTGGGTATTATTTATAGAGTTATTTTTACCATTTGTAGTGTTATTTTTATCAACATTACTTGTACATTGTATTCAATCAATTTTTATACTGATGACAAATGGCCCTTTCCATTTTTCCAAGGGATTTAAAAACTTTCTTTCCTACAACTTTTTAAATGAATGTGATTCAGTTTTACAATCATGTTGGATTGGAAATGTCTTTTTCTTTAACTCAAAACCTTAGCAAACGAAAGACTGAGACGCAAGTTTGCAGACAAAGCAAATGTTGTTGGTCCTTGGATCGAACGCAATATGGATTCTGTAGCTGCTATTGGTATGGGCATGCAAGGTAGTCTCGAGGATCAGCTGAATAAACTGAAGCAATTCGAACAGGCTGTTATTCAGTACAGACCTCACATGGATGAGTTAGAGAAGTGTCACCAGGTGAGCAGTCCCATCTAAAATGTGACTATAGCACAGGGATCTTCACCTTTCAAACACGGTGGTCCAAATTGAAACTCCCCACCAAGCCTGCAGGTTACCAAACTCATGTAATTTACTGTTATCTTAATAGAAGAGGGCCAATGGGGCCCTGAGTTAAGCAGGGTCAAAAATAATTGAAGTCTTTTGCTTATATCTTTTATTAATTATCAATTTTGATTAGTCCTGAAATAATTTTCTTCTCTAATTCTGAAAAGTTTTTAATTAATTACTGATTAAATTAATTCTGAGAGGAATTTAAAACTTAAATCATTTTAAGTAATTCTGTTTATTTATTTACTTTTTTATTATTATTATTTTTTTTAATTTATTATTCATAGATCATATACATTTCAGAGAACAAATAAAATCACCAAGGAATCATACTGGTGATCACAGATGAATAAGTTTCAATTCATTTCATGTATATAATAATAATACAGGGCTCCCACTTGTTCTACTTTTGGTAAAATATCCTACTTTGTCGATTTTGTCCTACTTTTTTACCAAATCCTATCAACAAAATTCATTAAATTGATTGTAATTGAGGAGGGAATCATCAATACATTGCCAAATATTACAAATTTTGTAGATTGCAATTAATGATTCTGCCAAAGCAGAAGTTATATTATTTACGGGGGTGGGGGTGTATGCTGACAATTTGGTTTATTAATTTTTTGTTTGCTTAGTTTGAGGGTTCAACATGTAGAGTAGTCATTATAAACTTTGTGTCTTGACAGAAAAAATAATTTTTTATTTACTTCATTGTCTTTTGGACAGTAACATTTATCATTCAAAATTATGCATTTTGTGCGTAGGTGAAACAACAGTTTGCATGACAAAGCAGTTGGATACATAGGTCTATTTTAGGTTTGGGGATTCTTATGCTACCCACACACACACACAATAGCATTCAATGGTCTTCTGTATTTTTGGGGCATGCAGAGGCATAAATAATATTTACAACGCTCAGCAAAGAGCTAGAAATTAAAGCGCTTCATTTGTCAAAAATTATTACACTGGTATTGAACATTAAAATGCAAACACAAATCCCTCTAAAAAAAGAATGGGCAATGCAGTAAAACCATCTGGTCCACCTTGACTTATTTACATCGGACCTTGTAATTTACACATTTTACACTGTGCTTTTGGAAGTGTCTCGGAAGAACATCATTCTTAATAAACTTAGATGTCTGCTGTGTGGATTGTCTATGAGAGTTGACAGACTGGACTGTGGAAGTTCTTGTGAGCCATCACCCATTGCATCGCGGTTTGGCAGTTTTGCCGTCTGAGTTTGTTGAACTCTATTTGACGCATTTAAATACACACAGTTTTGCATTTCTTCCCTGCACGAAAAGTTCTCTCGGTAAATCCACCACAGTAAAAATGATATGGTCATTTACAGTTTCCAGTATATTGAATCGAATCCTCTAAGGCAACAATATCCCCGTCACATTCATTGCACTTTGGCATCTTTGCCGTCCATTTTTTTTTCCTTAGAAATTTTGACTGATTAACATTTATGTACTGACACTGAACTAATTAAATTGTTAGAAAAATTACTATGTATATTAAAAATAAATTGATTATTAAAAAGCTATAATGAATAAAATGACAACTTAGATGAGCACAGCAAAACATGACCAACACTATATATTGCCTCCCCAAAGTTCTGGTTATTTATTACAGTCATTCTGAAATTATTTTCCTTCTGAATATATCTTGATATAATTTCTTTCAATAATTATACAAATATTCTTTTGTTGGTTGTGAAATAATTTGTCAGAAATTACGAAATTATTTCTCTCATTAAAAATTCTCAAATCTACATGTATGTACTGTACAATGTATTTCGAAAATTCTGAAATTTTTTGTTTCAGTAATTCTGAATTTTCATCAATTCTGGAAATATTTCTTTCATTAATTTTGAATTTCCATCAATTTGTGTTCAGGAATTATTACTTTCATTAATTTCAAAATTATTTCTTTCATTTATTTGAGAATTAAAATCCTCTTTCAATGTTTTCAACCATTTCCTAAAAATATTCGGCAGGTCACAACAAAAAGCTTGTGCGCCCCCCTCCCCCCAAAAGATGGGGAGGCACATTTGGCTCTCAGGCAATGCGACCCCTGCTATAGCATATCATGATTGATATGGAAGAAAAGTTTGGACTAAAAATAGCACCATTTTAAAAAATGGTTGACATTTCAAAGTATTTTTTAAAGGAAATTGAAAAATTTTAAGTTAAAAATTATGACAAAATTTTGAAATTCAGTGTTTTTTAGGCATTTTGTTTATGTACAAATTAAAATTCTCCCCCGAAAAAAAATCAATTTTGAATAAGATGGTAATTATCATGCTTTGTAACGTATAGATTTCAATTAAACTTGTGTTCAGACTGTGTGTCAGTTATTACAGATATTGAATGTAGCAAAGTTTTTATACTGTATCACAGTGATTTAATTTTATGCAGGCTCTATTGTATATGATTAGTATGATTTACTTACTATTAACCTTGCTTTCATACTTTAGGAAATTCAAGAAGCTATGATATTTGAGAACAGGTACACACAATACACCATGGAGGTGAGTTTTCATTCAGATCATCAAATGAATCACTTTCTTTTGATTTCCAGAATAAGAGTGTGTGTCTCAAAAATGATCATAAGGTATGACTTTTTTAAATATTTGATTTCACGAAAAGTTCTCGATATCAATACAACTGGATGGTGTCAATCGATTCATAGTCCAGGTAGATGAGGCATTTTATAAATACCATCATGCCTATTAAAAGATGTTCAGATGCTTCATGATTTCAAACCCTATCAGTGTTCGTCAGAATATTTTTCAATGCAGGTTGCAGTACTTCTGTTTGTGGAAAAAGAACAGCATCAAGACAACACTGCACAGCATATTTTTTATAGATGAAATTGGCATTTTATAGTAAACTGTTAGCTTCTCTAGTGATGGGCCCCGACTGAAAGCGACTAATTTCCAGGTCTTATTCAATAATAATAAAACTTTATTGGAAAAATAAATCTCACTGCCAACTTATTCTTTCCAACTAATGAATGTTACCCCCCCCCCCCCCGTAACTACTCGAATCAACTTAGCTGTCACTCGTTCCTTGAGTGCTCACTCAGCCTCGGGATAACTCTTCTGTTTCAGCAGCTGCTCCATAAATTCATATACAACCTCTTGGTGAAAGACCTGAAAGAGAGCGATTATGTGTCGGCTATAAACTGTAGGTCTTAGTCTCATTAGCCTTGTCTTATTGTCTTAGTCTTGTATGCACTAAAATGACCATGTTATGAAAGAAAAATGATAATTTCATTTGCAAGTTCCCAATTTTGATTAATGAAAGTGGAAAAAGAAACACGAGATTGAATCTTGGTTAGGACATGGGATTAATTAAAGTTGTTTTGAATTATATATATATTTTAATTGCAAACCAGCGCACATAAATACATGAATACAAAATACAAATAATATACAAAATAAAATAAAGACAACAGAACAAAAGACAAAACATACACTATGCAGCTCTTATCCATTTGGTCCGTCCTAGAGACTATATTATTCACTAGTCTGATTTACCTTCATGTTCTTCAATTCTGAAACCATCTATGACCGCTTGTGTCTGGGCCCCTCGTTCGTGTGGTGCATAAGAAAAAGTTTCCACAATGATAATAATCCTATAACATTCCTAAAAGTACAGCAGAATCTCATTGTAACAGACTAATGGGGGGCTAAAGGTTTTCCATTTTAATGAAAGTCTGGTTTATTTATTTATTCAATATTGTTTGGCCAAGTCCTATACAAGAGGATGCAGAAGTTTTCTGTATGATGAAAATGACGGTTGATGGTGCATGAATATTCAGAAATCGTAGTACAATCTACAATATTTGATGGTAGGTTGTTCCAGTCGATAATAGTTCTTGGGAAGAAGCTAGATTTGTGGCAATCTGAAGAGGCAAAGATGGGCTGTAATTTTGATTGAGTCTAATGGAGAAATAAGAGGGTTTGATTAGAATGTTGGAAGTGTGAATATTAAAAAACCCATGAAGGATTTTGAAAAGAAAAGTTAAACGAGAAATAAGTTTTAAGGGAGGAGAGCGGTTGAATATTGAGTTGGCACTTCTATTCCAATATGGAGACAGATGAAGACCAACAGTTAAAAATGAAGCGAGTGGACTTATTTTGGATAGATTCTAATTTGTCTATGTTGGTTTGGGTATGGGGATCCCAGGCTCCACAGGCATAGGAGAGAGCTGGGAGGATATATGTTTGGTAGCACAAGTGATGGACATGACTGGTGGAGTTTTTCAGATTACGACAAAGGAAAGAGATTTTGGAGACATTCATTAAAAATATAATAAATGTGATGATTCCAGCGCAGATCAGAGGAGATTATTATGCCCAGGTATTTATAATGGGAAACCTCAGAGATCAAGGAATTGTTTATCAAAGGGAAATTGTGGGGAATTCTTTTACAGGTAACTTTCATAAAAAACAGTTTTTGAGAAGTTGAGGGGCAAATTCCAGGTTGAGCACCACTCGGAAATAATGTTGAGGTTGTGTTAGAGAGATTCTTGGTCAGAATGACACTGTTGGACACTGTTTTGTAGATGACATAATCATCTTCGAAGAGTCTGATACTGCAGTTTAGGGAGTCGGGTAGGTCATTGATATAAATTAGAAATAGTAATGGTGAGAGGACCAAACCCTGGGGTGTACCAGACTTGACATGAAGAAATGAGGAGTTCTGGCCCTTGAATGAGACAAACTGGCTACGGTCAATGAGGAAGGCCTCCACCCATGTAAGCAGTTGGACATTTAGACCAAGGTTAGAGAGTTTTAAGAGAAGTTTATTGTGGGACACCTTGTGAAATGCTTTATAAAAATCTAGGAAAATGATATCGGATTGAAGATTTCTGTCAATGGTGTCTGATAAGTCATGTATGAGTAGTGTTAACTGGGTAGATACAGATAACGATCTAAATCCATGTTGGGAAAGAAAAAGTTAGTCGAGTCGAGGTGGGTAAGGATTTCCTTGGCAATTATGTGTTCAAAGAGCTTACAGCAAGAGGAGGTGATTGAAATAGGTCTAAAATTAAGAGGGTGGGACAGTGAACCTGATTTATGAATGGGAATTATCTTATTAATTTTCCAGTCAGAGGGCAGGTTAGATGTGTTCAGTGAGACGTTGAAAATAATGATAATTACTAATTTAATCTGCGCAGGATTTGGGGATATGATTTGGGATCCATCTGGGCCAGTTGAGTGGGGTTTTAGTTTTTTAGAAGATTTAGGAGACCAGCTTTAGAGAAAGAGATGGGACTAAAATTGTGGAGTGAATCAGAAAAGAAGTATTGGGGGGGGGGGGGAAGTGGAATCAAAGGAGAAAACAGAAGAGAAGGCTCGGTTAAATTCGGAGGCAATATCAAGGGGAGAAGTTAGGTCTGAGATGAAGTTTTGAGTGAGGAGATGCCGGCTGTTTTGGGGCGGAGGAAATTCAAGAATTTTGAGGGATTTGTTTTAAGATAGGTAGGCAACGAGTTGGACAGGTAATTGGATTTATGACGAGAAATGAGGTCTTAGGTTACGAGTGGAGACAGAGATTTTGTTTCTGAGGGTAGGAGAATCATTGAGTTTGAGTTTAGAGACATCGCGTTGAATTCTTCTTTTCAGATGGATAATGTCGCAGTTGATCCAAGGGTTTAAGAGACTTTTAGATGAGGAGCATTTGGTAGGGACGGTTGCTTTGCATTTTTCGATAACAGCTTTGAATTTACTCCAGAGACATTGAATATCGTTAGAAGAGGAGATGAAGTCAGAAAAGTGAGTGTGAAGGATGTTTTGCATGAGAGGGTAGTTAGCCTTATTAAAAAGTTGTTTTTTTGCGCGTTTAAAAGGAGGGATGGTATGATGAAGGGAGAAATCTAAAAAGGGAATTTTGTGGTCAAAACAGCCATCAAAAACAGAAAAATGAGAAACCGGGATTTTGTTGGAAACTGCAATTAGGTCTAATGTGGAGACTAAATGATTACTAAATTACTCACTTTTTTGGAAATATAAAACTTGTCAGATAAATATAAGGACCCTTTATTATTATTATGATCTTTTTATGGTCCATTTTAATGAGGTTCTATTGTACATATACATTCATTCCATTGATTTACTGACAGATACAAATTTGTGATAAAAAGAAATTAATCAATGTTTTGTGGTGATTTAATGACAGCTATAGTTTTTAGAGAAATGAAGGTTTCCCCCCCCCCCCCCCCCATTTGATTTTGTGAAGTTCAATTTGTGTGGAATTTCAAATTGTTTGGCACTTTCAATCGTATGTTTTGTGGTTTCAGAAAGTTTTCCCTCTTACTTTATATATTTTTAGACTCTAAGAGTTGGCTGGGAGCAGCTGTTGACATCAATTAGTCGCAATATCAATGAAGTTGAAAACCAGGTATGTATGTACCTCTAATTTTCTATTTGAATTTCGGGAAAAATGTCAGTACATTTCTATATTTTTTTCTCCCACATTGACATGCCTTATTTTCGCTATGTGATGAATCTGAGCACATTAAGATAAAAAAAAATGTATATTTTTGCTCAGATATTTGTAATGAGGGGTCGCTGGAAAGATTTCTGGGGTGGGGGAGCTTGTGTCCAAAAAAAAATTAAAAAATAAACATTTTTACATTGCTGTATATTGAATATAATTTTGCAAAAGGATTTGTGGTTTGCATTTTATTGGCATGGGGCCGGGGTGCATGGACTTCATAATATTGACACAGAGTCCATCAAAACACAGTAGGTTAAGAGCATGTGCTCTGTATTAACAAAAAAAATTTTTAATAACACTGTTAAAACGTTATAAAATTATTCTCGTTGATTGATTGCAAGCAAAGAACTGTACCTACATTTTTGTACCCTATGGTTAGAATGCACACTTATTCCTTCTCCACAATTATATCGATGCTTTGAAATTGTGGCTTTTGAGACAACTGAAAGAGAAAGAAAACAAACTTTTTTACACTTCCTGACTAGAACAGTAAAAGCAGTGTTTAACAAGTTAAAATGCACTTGCATCATTTTGTTATTCAGCTTCGTCTAAAGTGCTTTATGGGAAAGAATTTTGGTTAACATTAATGTCTTGGTGACTTTCATATTATTTTTGCTAGGATAGACTGAAACAAGGTATGAAATACAGGAGATGTATATTAATACTTTTTAGAGAGTAATGGTATTTTCCCAATTCACTAGGTTCATTTTACATATAACATAATTTTACTCATTCTGGAAGCATCTAGATGGTTTAATCGCTTAGAGACAATATTATATAAAAGATATTTTCCATTTGTTACACTAGATTCTAACCAGAGACTCCAAGGGCATAACTGGCGAGCAACTCAACGAGTTCAGAATGTCGTTCAATCACTTTGATAAGCACAGAACAGGACGTCTAACACCAGAAGAATTCAGGTCTTGCCTGGTTAGCCTTGGCTATAACATACGAAATGACAGGCAGGTGAGCAAATATAGCTGGTTTTTTCTCTGATATTTATTCTTAACACAAATCTCTCAAAGCAATACGTATTTCCTTCTTATCAATTTCTCATCAAATATGAGTTAGGCATGATAAATATAAATGTGTCCTCTTTCTCTCTAGTGCAGCTATTTCACCAAACACCAACTCTGGCCATATCGCTATAGTGCAATTTACTGCCATTAGTGAGATGGGTTGGAAGTGAAGGCACTGTCTATCAGTGGTCGCCTCGAGTTCGTTATGGAAAATATCTTATCAATATCCTCCTCCCTTGGGTTCAAACCCGGGACCCTGACAACAACCTTCACGATGGTAGACGAGCATCTTACCACCATGCCACTCGGGCACTCTCTAGTGCAGCATTTATGCTTCATGCAATGCTGTGATTACACAAACTTAATAACCTATGTATGGATATATTGCATAATTTGACACAGATATCTGTCGTTAAATTGTTTTTTAAGCTGTAAGTTTAATTTTGGAAAAATTTGTTTCTTGCAGGGTGAAGCTGACTTCCGCAGAATCATGAGCGTTGTAGATCCAAATAACACTGGTTATGTGCATTTCGATGCTTTCCTTGATTTCATGACAAGAGAAAGTACCGACTCTGATACTGCAGAACAAATTATTGACTCATTTAGGATATTGGCTGGTGATAAGGTAAGTGAATCAAAATATTGAGAAGAATCAACCTGCAGTTGGTTTATATTTGACTATTATTTAATTAGAGTTTAGTGAAATAAAGAAAAGGGGAAAAAAGTCTCGCCTCTAGATGCTGAGAAAAAATGGATGTTAAAAGTGAAAAGATGTCAAGTCCAGGATATGACCCCTTTTTACATTTAGTTCTCAAGACCGCTAACAGGTGGCAGCAGGGTTTTCTTGCTGAGTTACCTTCATAAGAAGGTTTTCTTCGTTTACATTGTTTTTGTTTTGTTGTTATTCATTGTTTTTTGTTTAAACGTAGCAGTGGTTATTATGTTGTAATTATTAGTACAGAAAAGGAGCAAAACATTTTATGATGCTATCATAGAAGCTAAAGAGCTTTGCCAAGAAAACTGCTGTATTTTCTGTCTGTGTATTGACTATATGGCTACTGTACCCTTACCTCGGATTCCAGTGCAAGATATCTACTATTTTAGGCAGCTGAGTGTTAATACCTTCGGTATTCATAACATAAGAAATGGTAAAATGAAATGTTTCGTTTATGACAAAACAAATGGAGGCAAAGGGCCTAATAAAGTTATGTTCTGTTTGAAAAAATATATTGATGGAGCTGAAGATGGAAAGATCGTGTAACTTTTTATGGACAACTGTAGAGGGCAGAATAATAACACATTGATGAGGTTTTTGATGTTCTTAGTAGAGTCTGAATGTTTTGAGGAAATTAAATTTCATTTCTCCATCAGAGGGCATTCTTTTTTACTGTGATAAGGATTTTGCCCTGATAAAAATACTTATCAAGAAGAATGTGAGATTGTACACAATGGACCAATATGTGGATTTGATCAACCAGAATGCATCCAAGTTTACTGTACGCAATACGTCAATGGTATTGGCTCATGAATCTTCCCACTGAGAAAACGTGGTGTACCACTAATAATAATCCAAAGCAAAGTTTATTCATCGACAAAACTTCCAATAACCAAAGTAAAAGGGATGACTTGAACAAAACAAAAAATACATCCCAATGGAGTATAACAATTTTTGGGACCAGATTTTTAGTGCACCAACCATTTTAGTGCCATTAACTCATTAGAGGCAACCGAAAGAGGAGTACTTTTGATCCCCGTCTAATAGAAAGTTTGTACAGTATAAAAAGCCTAAATAAAGTTTGTTTCATTGCGTACATTTGTTTATTTATGTGTTTTCCTGAGACTTTTCATTAGATAATTGGGGCTCTAAAATGTTTAATTGTAAAAAGGGGTCATGTCCGTATCAGATTTTTACTCTCTTGTGGCTATTCTTAAGTAAAAAAAATTTAAAATCCTCTCTCAGGGCTTCATTAAATACATTCCACAGACACTGCAATTAAATTTTTTACTAAAAAAAATTATTGAAGAAGATATGCATTTTTTGCCTCTCCTGAAAACTTAAGAAAGTATGACATGACCCTTTTTTACATTTAGCGATTCAATTGATATCTGTAATGGACCTTTTGCATCCAAGTATACTCTGATGTGATTTTTAGCTTTGCCTGCATGGTGAAAAAAAGAGTGTGTGAGTAATTTAGGCAAGTGACTACCACATGAGTTTTCATGGACTCACAGACCTCATTTAAAGTTTTTAGTTTTTTCCTCGTTCGAAAAGGAACTACTATTACTGCTGCTACTAAACCAGACATATTATAGCAGAGGAATATAATCTTGTCCATATTCCTCTGCAGAATTTAGAAGTAACTACAGTAGAACTTCAATTATCCGGATAGATTAAGATCTGACTCCATGCGGATATTCAAATATCTCAATTGTTGGATTGGATAATTCATGAAATATATGGTTATTTCTTGGTGAAAAAATTAATTTTTCTTTAACATGCAATGTGACAAAGAGACTATGAAAACAATTCCTGTACTTACATCCTGTATTAAGATGTATCATTGCTTGAAAATATCGGTCAAAGTCTACCACAGTTACTCATATGGCACTGGACAACCATGGTGTCCTTGTATGCGGGGCTGTAACTAAGATTTTTGCCACCCGGAGCAAACATACATTATTTTGCTGCCCTTACAACTTTAAAATTTGATAATTTGATTATGTTTTTTGTTCGAACCTAAAAAATTGTTGCCACCAGGGCAGTTGCCCCCCCCCCCCCATCCCAGTTTCAGCCCTGCACATATGTGTAAAATTTTTTGCTTCAGGGTCTGCTGATAGTTTCTCACCATTTGCATCTAACACACAGATAACTTGCCTTGGCCTAAAATTCTGTGGCCACTTTTACTAGTTTATAAGGGGCGCGGTAGCCCGGTCGATAAGATGCTCGCCTAAAGTACCAAAGGATGTTTAGAGGTGTCGCGAGTTCGATACCTGGTTCGTCCTTGTCAGAAAACTTTCCTGACACAGAGGTACAACAAAAAACGACGACTTGACCGCAGCAAAAAAAAATTGCTATCGCAGGGAGTCCCCCATCGAGGGGTTAGCACGCCAACCTCTCGATGAGTATAAAAAACAAGCCTGCCGTTCGGAATCGGCAATAAATTGTAGGTCCCAGTCTAATTAGCCCTCGTGTGCAGAAAATCACCGTGGTGCGACAAAAATGATCAACTAGTTTATAAAATGCAGATTTTGCTGATTTATATTTTTTCCCTCAGTGATCCGGATTACTAGAGTTTTTACTGTAGTATTATTTCCAAAATCCTGATTTTTCTCCCCTTATATCAAAAAGAAATACATTGCAAGAAGTTTCCTTTACTAAATGCAAATACATTGTAAGGTCCTGACATCAAAGTATTCAGCGGCATTTCTATTTTATTGAATTGAAATTTATCCACAGAACTTGTGAGATGCTGAAAAGGGCTGGCTTACTGTTGGTGCATAGGGTCCTAATTTAGGTTTATGTACTTACTGTTATAAAATTTGAACTGATTATGCTTTGGAATTCTTTAGAAAATAATGTCATATAGAATTTTTCGCGGCATATCTATGACTCTCTCATGGCACACCTGTCGAAAAACACTGGGCCAAGTTAGGAGACCAACAGATACATCAGCTACGGAAAACTGGCTGAGTGAGGAGATATCAATGTTTCAGGAAAACAGAGGTGGGAACTTTGCGCCGCACTGCGGCAAAATTAACATTTTGCGTTATCCTGCTCCAATTGTGTAGTTTTGTATTTCTCTGTGCCAAGAGAGTAGCAAATTTTGCTTCAGTATGCCCGGAAAGGACAACAAAAAATGTTTGTTCCCGCTTGCAGCGAAACGATTTTTTCCAAGAAGAGTGCATTTTATTCCACTGTACTTAAACTATCGGCCCCTCGTCGGGCTTTCCATTGCGAAACCCGAAAATATCGGTGATCGTGCAACTGAAAATGGTTTGCAATGGTCTCAGCTTTAAAGTGCAAAATGTGAGTCCGTTTCCGTGTTAAAAAAAAGTCCCCACTGGAAGCAGCAGAAATTACTGTGGTCAATCGTCATTGCATCAAATCCTGATGTTTCATGGAAAAAAATTTCATTCTGGGAGTAAAAAAAAGCATGTCCACGAAATTATGAATGCTAATTTAGAAACTTTGCCGAGTAACAAGCATTAAATCATAAAGTTGCCGAATAACGAGTGTTAAATTGCCAATATCGCCAAATAACGAGTGTCAGATCGTCAATCAACGAGCGTGAGATTGCTAATCTCGCAAAATAACGAGTGCTGAATCACCAAACATTGTGTTGATCCTTCTGAAATTCTTCCATTTTGCAACAATTTCTTTCCGAGTATAAAAAAATTGAAAACTTATAGAAAATTTTTAGTCCATTTGAAGTGCTGCTGTTCCAGACCACAAATAGTGCCCTCAGTAAGCAAAAATCATCTTAGACTGGTGTGAAAAATTTTATGACAGCCGCTCTTTCAAACAAGGTGTCAAAAGCCTGAAACACCGAAAGCAAAAAACAAGCTGATGAAAAGATGTTTGATAACAAAAAACAGTGTGTGCAGTTGTTTTATTTTGAAAACAGGTGAAGGTTAAATGGACTTGGTCACTTCCCACGCCTGAGGAAAGGAAAATTCATCCTTGCCCTCACAGGGACTCAACTCCTGGTCTCTCTGTCGGACGAGAGGCCGAGGTTCAAGTCCCCATGAGGGCAGAGAGGAATTTTCCTTTCCTGAAACGATTGATCAATATCAAAATTAACAATATCTTCTCACTCAGCCAGTTTTCCATATCTGTCATATTAACAAGGGAGAGTGACGCCTTTCGTCACATATCACCATCTAGATGTCAAAATATCCATGATGTCATTTGCGAGCTATTAGCAGAATGTTGCCACCATCCATTGCACGGAGCCATTCAGCATACAGGATGTTCTGTTAAAGGACCGACAAACTCAGTAAGTTGTTAGTAGACATCAAGAGGAACAAAAATTGCAATGGAACATGGTGTCAAACAAACCACGTTGAGAGGGTGAAAATTGCGAAAAATGCATGCAGACTCTAGAGAAGACGAAAGGGTGATGTCAGTTGACCGCTGAATGCATTTGTGGGTTCACTCACAATATCAGATGTAAGCAGTGTCGTGAAACTCATGCGCTGGGACACACCAGCTGTGGTTTATGCGACGCCTGTGAACACACCAGAGGATCTCATAGCGCAGATTGTTGTCGCTGTGGCAGAGATCAAAAGCATACCTGGTATCTTCGAGCGGGTCCGGGAATCATTTTTACGTCATTGTAGACTGTGCAATGACGTCAGCAGCCACCACTTCCAACAACTCCTGTAATAATTAATCAAATAAATATTTTTGTAGTTATTATTGTACTTTTTGTCATTCCAACATGACGTCGAAACCTGTATGAGTTTTTCGCCATTTTCACCCTCTTAACGTGGTTTGTGACACCATGTTCCATTGTAATTTTTTTCTTCGTGATGTCTGCCAACAACCCTCTGAGTTTGTCGGTCCATTAACAGAACACCCTGTATATATAAGCTCCAAGGAGGAGATACATGACCACAAGTTTGAGGGACCCATAGGTAAAGGGGGAGATAGGATAAGAAAGGTGTGGGTGACTGAAAGTGTGGGTAAGGGAGTCATGAGTAAATGATTTATGGACCAAAAAAAGACGTGGATAACTAAAGGCAGAGAACCATTACAGTAATGCATGGGTCATAAGCTACATGGTCTTATAACAAAAGCTTACAATAGCTAGGAAGTTTTCTGTTATAAACGGACATTTTATTAGAAGTATCTTCAATATTATCTTATTGGTGGTGCATCATTAATCACTCCAAACAGCGAGAATCACATTCTTGTTAGACAGTGTACGCTCAATTTTATGAATCTCTAATTTACGAGAACTAATCTTAGAATCCCCTATTCCTTTAAATGTCTTCCCCATTTATGAACTTTCAATTTTACAAACTAGTTTTTGCGTCCATAAGGGTTCATGAAAACGAGCGTCAATTATAGGCTACTACATTTAGATAAAATAAAAAACTGTATTCAATCATTACAATGCATAGCTTGTGTGTATTAATGTTTGCTTTTTTCCACTATACTTTTTCAGCCTTATATAACAGCCGAGGAACTGCGCAGAGAATTGCCACCAGACCAAGCGGAATATTGTATCCAACGTATGGGTCCTTTCAAAGGTCCTGGTGCTGTTCCAGGTGCTCTGGATTACATGTCGTTTTCAACAGCATTGTATGGAGAAAGCGATCTCTGATTGTCCCATCATGAGTGTTTGTGTGTGTGTGTTTTTTTGTGTTGCCCTTCCTTATTTATGTTGTTCCACCCAGCACGAACAGTTTTCCCCCAGCAGCAGACGAGAGTGCCGTTGCCGAAAGTTGGAACTGCTCGTGCCTTACATTTGCAGCTGATTGAAGTCTTTCTCGAAATTTAAAAGAGGGGCAATATTTTGAAGACAAAGAAGGGTACTAGTCTATAAAAAAAGTGTCGGAGCTAACCAAAGCTGTCTCTTAAATTCATTTTAAGAAAAAACAAAAGGAGGTTTAAAAAAAATGATCGAGTATAATAATAGACTTCCATGTCACTAGGCATAGTGCAGCTTTACAAAGCTAGCCATTCATCTAGTTGAGATGACTGTACAGATGGAGGCACCTAAGAAATGAAATTCATCTGTTCTTTCCCCCCACCCCATGTTGCTTGTGTGGAAATTTTTGAAAGAACGCTTAAAGCTACTGATGCGCTTGTTTGTGTGTGTGTGCGTGCATTTTCCTCCCTTTTCTCTCCTCCTTTGTACTTTCATAATCCGTGTAATAAAGTATGCCTTCCACACTTTCTCTCTTTTTGTTTTATTAAGAGTTTCAAGTTTATCTCCCTCCCTCTCTTTTTTTTGAAACACAATTGTGATGTTATCGGAACCTAAGGTTAGATGAAAACATTATGAATAATATCTTTCCATAGCATTATTTAACAACCTGCAAAGATATCAGACTGTGGGGGCGCGGCTAATGACAATATTGGTAGAAGGATTATGTGAAAAAACTTTTTCTGCACTGTATCTAGGGATTAAGTTATAATCTATGTTTACCCCAAAGATTTTCTATAGTTTTTTAATTACTAAATTTACTGTATATCAATAACATGCATACTATACCAGGCGAGTACTTTTACTTCAATATCATTGAAGTTATGTAAAGGAAAAACATAAAGGAAATTTAAATTTTGGGATTTAAATCAATAAATTTTTTTTAATCAAGTGATATAAATCGTTATTTGAATTGGCATGCCTTACTACTACTACGTACATGCATTTCATATACATTCCTCTGGAATTTCTAAGGAATCGGTACATGCCAGAACCTGTGGCCAGAGTGTATGTGTGGTGTAATGTATTTTTTATCCCAAAAAATATTTATCTTGTCAGAGTTGTGCCTGTGTCTCGTTCTGTGCTGCCATCTCATTTCCATATTTTAAAGTGAATATATCTTTTTACACAGCACCACATTTTCTTCACTATTGGTGATGCTTGGAACTAAAATTTTTTGCAGGATCCTCATTTCCATGTGGTCATTAGCCCCCTCCTACCAAGGTTGGTTTCATTCTGGTTGCTAGATTAAGCTCAAGATGGCTCTGAGCCCTGTATAAGATTCCTCGAAAAATTAGACAAGTTTTAGATTTAAAAAGAGTCAATAATGAAAAATTCACTTTCAGAACTTTTTGTTTCACGAGATAGCATTAACTTTTTTCTTGTGGACCAATTGTATGGATAACTTGGCGGCAAGGAGCTGCACAGCCTTCTAAGAGTGCTAGCTAAATATGCGAAATGAATAGATGTGTGCAGAGCCATCTTAAGGCATAGGCTATGGGTCCTCACATGACCTTGCACAGCAATTACTACCAGTTTACTCCAAATTGCAGAATGCCTCAGTGCATTGCTCGACCCCCCACAATACTGTTAAAATGGCTCTGCTTTTGCTGGCTGCATTTACCCTACTGATGAGAACAGTGAAACAACTTTTATTTTCCCGGACACTGGGTGCAAATTTCATCCTGTAACCACTTCAAAATTACGAAGGAGTGGGAAAATGCATGCTTGTCCCTGCTGACCAACATCTACCAGCAGCCCTGAATGAGAACTTGAGAAACTGGACAAACCCTGCTTTAAATCTCTGTATAGAAACCTACGGACTGGAGTTTGCACACTCCTAATATACTCACAAGATCATGAATAAAACTTGGGTTGAATTTTCTCTTCTCAAGAAGCTTACCTGTATTTATGAAGATTCCCGAATTCCAGAACCAATTTATGAACGAAATTATTCTGTGGTTAAACACTGTATGTGCATAGGCATCAGAAATGTTTTAGACCTGTGGGTGGTTAGATTGAGATTTATGCAGGAAATTGTTATTTGTGATTTAATTCTGGAGGTGAGCACCCCCAGCTCCACTGGGTATTGCCTCCTCTTGCCCCCCCCCCCTCCCCGTATCCACTTATGCATGAGGGGAACGTGGAGGCTGAAAATTTGATTACCATTCATGGGTTGTGATTAGTTAATAGATAGAAAGTTTTAATAGATTAAATATTATTCATTCACAGCACAAACCCCTTTCCCAGACTTTTGTCAGATGCCTCATTAAGTATGCACATAATAGATACAGGTCCTCTGGATCCATTTCTCAAAAACTCTCATTTTTCAATATTTCCTCAATATTATTAATGAACATACTCATCTTCATGGAGTGTGGCCACAAATCAAGTAGTGTATACGAGCAAAGTCTCCTAAGATACTACCAGTAGGCTTACCTACAGTTCACTTATGGACATGTGACATATACAAGGCACATATAAAAAATGTTTCAAGGAGCTCTATAGATTTCTAACTGGTGCTCCGTGAAACCTTGGGGTTCTGTGAGAGCTTTTTTTGGCGGTTCCACAGAATTGAACATCACGGAAATTTCAAAATTACCAGAACCTGGAGAGCTTGCAAATAAAAAAAAAATATTCTTGTAAATGAGCTATTCTTTACTTTCGATTTTGATGAGAAAAAAAAATGTTTGAACAAATAAGATAACCATTTCGGTATGAAGCCATAAATACCCTTTTCGGTTTTATCTGAAAATCAGGGTGACTATATCACCTATAATTTATGACATTCCAGTATAAATTGTGAGAGCGATTGATTTTTAAAAAAAATTTTATTCACTGTGAGTGAGTTTTCTTGAGCAACGTAAGATATGTGAAATTTACGGGACATCCAGTATAATATTGAAATATTCAAAAAAATTTAATTCTGCTGAATATCCACAAGGGTTTCGCAGAACAGCCTCATAACCATCAAGGGTTCCTTGAGAGCTTTTACATTGGAAAACCCTGCTCTGGGTATATGAAAAAAATTTATGTAAGCTCTATTTGGTGCAGAAAAATTGAGCAAATTCGCTATTGGAGCAGAATGATGTAGTGTTGCACAATTGCTGCAGAGAGTTCCCACCCCCTGCATGCTCACAAACTCTCTATGTCAATCGTTTGATCAATCATCGACCTAGTCCCTTATTCTTTAGGCAGAGATGATTCATGATTTTTCTGCCAGTGGGATGTACAACTTTTGCCACCCTCCTTCCATTTTACTCAAATTTGTCGCCCCTCCCTCTGAACTGGATTAGCTCTGGGCTATAACCTCTAAGCACCCCCTTCGTAAATACGCTTCTGAACAAGGGTATGTAAACTAAATGGGGGAGGGTAGCAAATGTCCACCTCCGCATATGGCAATATTAAAGTTTTTCACTGGAGGAGGAGCACATCTGTTCCACCTTTTCCCTCCCGAATCTTCGTATGACAGGCCATGCATTGACGTCTCCTGTTCTAAACTTAGAGGGAAAAAATTACCAAGAAAAAAAATACGTAAAAAAAATATATAATAAAACAGTTCATAAAATTAATATACAAGTAAATTTATTAGTCTACAAAAGTAAAAATAAATTGCAAGATGTTAGGAAATAGTTCTCAGATCATGGCAATTGCATAAAATATTGTTTCAAAACCAAAGAAAGCCCATACATTGTATGAAGAACAAATAAATTGGCGCACATAAATACTACTGTTTTCAAAAAGTTCCGAGACTTATTTTAATATGAAAGAATGAATACAGATAGAACATGTGTATTTGTTGTTTCTTTCGAAGTAACTAACCAGTGCAATTACAGTCGAATCATGTTTTAACGAATACGATATAGCGAAAATCTAGTTTTAACGAATACTTTTCTAATCTGCCAGATAAGTTTACATAGCAACAATGCAAAAACCTGGAACTCCTTTATAACAAAATTTAGTTTTAACGAAGTGATTTCTCTGGTCTCTTGGAGTTCATTATAACGGGATTCGACTGTATATATTTTTGCCACTGTTCTTACAAAGATGTAAATGCGGATTGCAAGCATTTTTTGTTATACCCTCCAATGCCTTTGTCGCTGCTCTTCTTCAGAACCAGACACTCATTGTCCCTTATAGCAGCAATCCTGAAATATCTCGTCTAACCTGATCCCCCTTACGTTGGAAATCCCAAAATATCTTGGGCTTTTAAAACGCTCATTTCTGCATTGACAAGCTTAGATACAAGCTCTCTATAAGTCTTTCCCTGATAACATGTTTTCTTTCCACCCCTCCTGTCAATGAAATGCCAGTGGGCGGAGTCAGATTTAAGTCTGAGTGACAACAGAAGAAAAAAAAAACTTTTTCTTTTTCCTTTAAGGTAGTATTGTTGCGTACAGCATAAATAACAGAAAACAATAGTTTTTCCTCTTCCTATTTTTTATTATTATTTTCAGCGTTGTAGGGGAATGAAGCATTTATCATGCCCAATCGAAGGTTGGCAAGTTCTAGAAGGCTTTGTGATTTCTACTATGGCAGTTATAATGCATATCGAGAAAGTTTTAAAATCCGTTCAAAGGGTTAAGAAAATTTTTTATCAGAGGAAAAAAGTCACATGGGGCAAGATTAAGGGGAATAAGCTGGTTGTAGAAGTATCGGAATGTGTTTTGACAGGTAATCTGACACCAGGAGTGATCTGTGAGCCAGCGCATTATTGTGATGGAACACCCATGACTTGGCCTTATAAAGATCGGGTTGCTTGCGTCTCACCAAATCAAGTGAATGCTTAAGGACTTACAGGTCCCGCCTGGTGTTAGATTACCTGTCAAAACATCATATTCTGATACTTCCATGACCAACGATTCTCAGGTTCCGAAGAAGAGCAGTGACGAAGGCACTGTCGGATATGGCAAAAAAGGCTTGCAATCTGCATTTACATCTTTGTATGAACAATGGCAAATGCATAATTGCACAAGGTAGTTTCTTCAAAGAAACACAAAAATAGTTTCATCTGTATTCATATATTCTTTGGTAATCAAATAACATTTCGAACGTAGTAGTAGATTGGCAAAATTAAATGACAAGCTGTTAGACAAATAGTCCTCAAATCCTGGCGATCGATTTTGAAATGTTATTTTATGCAAAGAAAACCCATAAGTCGTATGAAGAATAAGTAAAGGGACATAATTTCAAACATTAAAGGACATTTGACAGGAAATCAAGGAAAGAGCAAAAAAACCAACGAAATTGTCGATTACGAAGATTACATATGAACAGACACACACAGAATTACTCGTCAGCATTCTCTTTGGTTTGTAATGCCAACTCGCTGGCATATTTTGATTCTTTGAGGTCTGCGTGTTTCTGTGCGATATCAATCGTGCGATCCAGAAACGTCTGGAAAGTTCTGGCAGCAAAGAACTCTTGCAGCTGGTCGACCGTGTGCCGTGGTCCTTCAACTGTTATCTTCAAGTTGATCCTACCCTTCTTGAAGTGGTCATATTCCCATGAGAGCATGCAGTCTTTCAGTTTCGTGTACTCATTCAAGATGGCTTTCCTTATCTCTTCCTCAAACCGGATGATCCCAGTTTTCCTCTCCTCATTCATGCGCGGGTCCAGGGGTACCTGCATCGTTGAGATCACATTGTTCTTCTCTGCCTGGTAAGTTTTCTTCTCTGCCGCAGAATCCACCAGTCCGAGATACTTGACGTTGCAAGTGCAGGCCAAGTGTATGAGGGTTATCCAAGCCAATCGACCAAATTCTGTCAGTGTGTCATTATACACAACGTTCGGATTAGGGCTGACACCAATTTCAGAAACGCGAATCAAGGCTTCAAGGACGTAGTATCCTGGTGAGAAAGCTTTCTTACCCTCACTCGTGTTCCAGATGGACTCGAGCTTTGCACCGTCACAAGCGAGCAACCTGTCGGACAGAACACAGAATTCTTTGTCCATCAATTGCTCCATTCGTTTCACATCTGTGCACACATTATCTTTCTGCATATGGAGCCACTTCGATAGAATGGTCCTGGCATTGTCCAATATCTCGTATTTGTAATCATTTATGAGGTCACTGTTTTCACAACTCTTCATGTGCTCATGCACGTAGTTATCAATCGCTGTTTCAACGTAGCTAGCTTTTTTCACGAATATACTCTCACCCGGACTGGTGGGTGTCCATTTTGTCTTTTTCATCACCACCAAGACATCCGAGACCATCCAAGGCAAGCCGAAAATGTTCTTGTTTGCGTTTCTCTCATAGGTGACCATATACCAGGCACTAGCCTTCTGCATCACCTGTTGCGAAAATCCAGCAGTCGTTTTAGGCTTGCCTCCGAACTCCTTGAAGAATTCTTTCTCGAAGGTTTCCTTCAGGTTAGCAACTTGATGCTCCAAAATATCCAACAGGTGGTGCTTGTCTTCTTGCTCGACACACAAGTTTCCGCTCTTAGTGAAATTGCCAGACAACAGTTCCCCCTCATTGTCGAACTTGTAATACTTTATCCAGGAGAATATTTTTTTTGAATACTGAACGTACATCTTCTGCGCCGAAGCTTCGTATTTCTGCCACCCTTCGCAAATCAGGTCTTCGTCTGGCTTGTATTCCATCTGATCCGTCGTCACTCCCAGGTCGATCTCCAAGCTTCTGCACATTCTGTACAGATGTCCGAGTGCTTTTTTGGAAATGTAGGTGTTTTTATCGTATTTCTTCTCCATGAAGTCTGGATATTTTGTGACATAGTCTTTCATTCTGGCTGTCTTACCGGTCTTGGCGAAATCAAGGGCTTTTGCAACTTTTTTGGCTATTCTGACACACCTCTCGCTCATTGGGCCCTCTATGTCTGCCCAAGCCAAGTGCGAATTTGCGAGTAGGCCAACATTGTCATTGAGGATGAAATTTCTGAAATGATCCAGTTGCTCGCTTACCTAATGGTAAGAAAAGCAATATATAAAAATAAGCAATTACAACATCATACGTGTCACAAATACAGTAAAACCTCAATAAGTCGTCACCTCAATTTATCGAAAAATTATGACGGCTTAAGCGGAGTGCCGTCAGTTTTAATGCGCAATGTTGTGAAAATCGTATAAATTTAAAGTAATATGACATTTATATTAAAGTATGAATCAAAATAACAATATTAATAAAATTTACAGATTGCGAAAGAAAAAATAATAGCAATTTTTTATCTTTTTTATCTCTTATTACTTAAATTATTGTGGTAAAATGTACTGTACACTTTGATTTATACTTAATTTTTAATTTAGACTAACAGAGCAACTGTTAGAATAAGTAGCTTTTCTTCATAATAGAACTCTTTATTGCACATTAATTTCACATATACATCAAATTTAATTTTAGTGTTTTAATTCTTCACCAGTAGTTCATGATACAACTACGAAATAATTTCGAACACTTTTGACTTTGTGGAGGGGCCCTGGGCAGGGAAAAGTAAACAGAAGACCTCAACTCGGGAAAGAATGACTGATTTTTTTCAACAAAGATATTTTGTTTAAATTTCAAGCCCTAAATTAGTAGAGTCCATGCTTTCTATGATAATATATTATCCGTAGCCGTTGCACTTTAACTTGATTAATTTGATTCTTCGATTCACATAATTTTTGATTTCCTTGCACTATATGTAATCTTTGACGTATCAATAAATTTTGGTTTTGCCGGAGATGAGCGCTGGCCCCCTTTCCTGCGGGGGGCGTTGAAGTGCTTACATTGCTTCTTGCGACAGAGCTTGGGTGTCTCACGGTTTCTCCAATGGAGCCCAGGCAGAAATGAGATCTAGCTTGAACAGTCCCAAAACCTTAGTCGGCAAATGAACTTCCCAGCGTAACTATTTAAACTGTTCAGTTTTGGTATATAGGATTTTATGGTGACTTTTAAGCATATGGCAATGCTGTTAACACACAAGCTCTTTTTTTAATGGAAGCCATAAAAATAGTCTGTTCCTCTTTCTCATACTTTTTTGTAGTGACGACTTAATCGAAATTAGTGACGAGTAAACACGGGTTTAATAACATTGTGGTCTATGAGAGCTGAAAGGGTCTGAAGAAAAATGATGACTTAACAAGGTTTTACTGTATGTTTAGCAAGTAAATTATATACATGTATGTGTGTATATATATATAAAAATGTGTTAAATACATTTAAACCATTCAAAATGCTCACCCCCACTCTTTTACTTACAGCCAAATAATAAAGTTTTATATTAAACTATCCAATAAAAACCCTCTTCCTCTTTTTAAAGTCACCTCTCTTCTGCAGATCAATATATTACCCCCCCCCCCCCACCACTTCCCAGAAAGATTAGCCATTGGGAATAAGGAAGCATACAGAATCAGGATGGAGCTAAAACCCCTGTTGCACGGCCACTGGGGCCCAGCTGGAGGAGCAAGAGTAGCACTCAGGTACAACCCTTGGTGCCAGACAAGGTGAATGTAGACTGTCATTGGGGAGAGATGGGGGGGGGCGAACCCAAGGACCAGGCCTAGCGCCTGCCACTGGGACACAGACAGATGACTGGGAGTGCCGGGCTGGGGCACTCGAGAGTGACTGTCTCGCGGGTGCCTCAGCCCAGCATACTTGATTCTCTCCAGCATGGTTTTCCAACTGGGCAAAAGACATATATCCTTAATAGGATATAGCCCGGGCGTCAGCTATAAGAGGCCATTAAAGTATTACATCAGCATTGATAAGGGGTTACAGATTTGCTGACTTTTAATGATGTCGGGAGAGAGAGAGATTGAATGATAATAACGTCATCAACTAACTACCCTTTATGAAAGTATGAAGGATTCTTACTTATAATATTCCTACAGATAAGTCCTCTATAGACTATTCCTACATCCTGTCTTACTTATGGGGGGGGGGGGGATACCTGCGATACTGTATTGTGTACACTCCTGAGTGATTTGATGGACGCTAATACATGCTCTTCTAATGGGGGAGGGGGCAGATCACCCAGGGTTTTAGTGATAGAGGGAGATTGTTTACTTTTGCCTTTCCAGCTATGCAAAGAAGAATACAATTTTTTCGTGAATAAGGTGATCGCCATTGATTACAGACAAGATGGGGTTGGGAGTTGGAGAAATGTTTTTGGGTTTCGTTAAGATGGATGAATGTACAGATATTGAGATGGAGGTATATAAAAGCAATTGGAGGGGGGGGGGACAGGCCATCTCATCTGTTATCTTACACCTGTCATATTATATACACAGGATACAAGGGGGAAAAATGAGAATCTTATTGTGAAATATAAAATATCCATTGGATCGTATCATCTCGCTTAACACCTTATTGGTGAGCAAATGGGTTTGATAACTTGTGGACTAGAAGCCAGCATCAGTTTTATTGGGTTGAGATCACTTGCTCCGGTGAATTTGATGAAAATATACAAAATCCCTACAACTGTACCACTTATGCTCCAGTATGATATGGAGAGTGTCTCCCATAGCTATGTAATTTATTGTAGCCATCCGTAGAAACTACGGACAATCCACAGCAGTTGGCAACATTATGATTCATAGTTTTGAACTGAAAAATTAAATTTTTCCATATCATTTCAATTTCTCTGAATAATCAATCAGCATGCTACAATTTTTTTTTTCTTCATCTCGCACTCCCACAAAAATGCTTTCGCACCCTCTCCCCAGGTATGGGCACCCCAGTTAAGAATCACTGCTCTAAATTGAAAATAAAAAAGTAGGGGAAATAATTGCCTGAATTGGTGCTTCACGCTCCAATGTTTTCACTTTTCGAACAGCGTAATTCATGGCTGATGTATTCCCTTCTTCAAATATCAGATCTTCGAGCCAAATAACGGAATACTCATCACCATCCAAGTCAGACCCTGAAAAAAATTCAAATTAAAACCAAACATTAAAAAAGTAATCACTTATCAGTTCAAACTGCCACTAAATTAAAACAATTTCTTGTGATAAAAAATAATTTGGATCCTTCCTCAAATTACGTAGAGCTGATAAATAATAAATACAAATTTTGTGTGCCAGGAAAGTTTCTTGACATCTCGAATACAACAATATTGAGAACACAGTAGAACACGTCCATACCAACTCCTGTCGCAGAGAAAATATGTGGCTTGCAGTGCAATGTTGAGCCATAGTCAGTCAAGTGTAGTCTGCATGATTGTGACATTTTAAAAGCAATGGATCTATGACATGATATAGTGTTCTGCTTAAAACAGGACACAACATCAAGCGAAACATTCGAAATAAAAATATTTAACTTGGAAAAGGTGCACAGAGTATGGCTGCTCTGTGCACATAACATATCGATAACATATACCTTTACAACAATTCAAATTTCTCAAACTTTTGCCAGTGGCTGCTTCATTGCCTCAATCATATTTTATGCATGGCTACCCAGAATAATATCCAAATGAGTCAGTTCATAGTACTGAACAGGTACACATCTATATTGACAGTTCATAGCGATGCCTCTGATGAAAGTTGACAATGTCCCTTGGAGTCGTGAAGCAAACTTTGAGAAACACTGCAACAGTGCCTTGTTGTAATGCTTATTTAGATATTTCGCACTTTTCACTATCACAGCTGTTAAAAATTTCACTAACATCAGATCCTTAATTTCCATATTCAGTGAAACTTAGTTTCTCTCGTTGGGCATTTTGCCTGTTGTGGTTTTGTACTTGTACGACATTCAAGATTCCGCGAAATTTTGCAGTTATAACTAAGATGCCATTACAACCAGGGTTGGCTTTTTTTAATGAGAAATATAATCTGATGCAACCAAATACTGTACATAAAGTTTTAATTTGATTACAAAGTGACTATATTTGATCTAGAAAAAATATGAGAAATTGAGATAATAAATATGGTACATCACCAAATTTTTCCAGAAATGCAACCAATTATTTGCAAAGTCGCCATTAAACAATGTTTTTAAATTTAAATGTATTTTCATCAACATTATAGGCAGCATAAGCGAGAGTGCAACAGGTGCAGTGCACCCGGGCCAAGTTGTAAGGGTCGGCAGCCTAAGCTTTTGTTTAGACAGATAAATTTTCAAAACTTTGGAATAATAAAAATTTGCACGACACCAAGTACTATTTCTCTTTTTTTTAGCCATACCTTGACAACAGGAATGGTGAAAAAACTTGGGGGAATAGGCAAGGCCTGGGGCCGTAACGCCAGAAACAAGAATAGACTATCACATGGGATAAATGTGCATTTTGGTTTGGCCATACACCTCCCTCCTAGGCTGGGATCTTTTTTTGCGCCTCCAGGTCAGATTTTTCACAAGGCTGGATAGTGGGGGGAAAATTGGGTTCTCACTTGTCTAGGGTCTAAAGCACCAGAAACCCCTCACACTCTCATAATTTCCACCTTGGGTAACTTGGAGTAGGTATTTTTGTATTAACAAGGTTCAACTCTAGCTGGCATAATTAAAAACAGTGAAATAATTCTGGACCAAAAAAAAATGGGCCAGTTTATTTAGAAACGTGTCAAATGTGTTTCTGTTGATTAACCAATGGTCTGCAGCTTTGGACGGATGAAAAACCAGGTTCAGAGTCCCCTTGGCTAAAACACTTTCAGCTTTCCCATAGGGACGGTTTTAGGGAAGCACATGAGGTTTTGCACATGGCGACAGATGAGCTAGAGCTGCTCCTGATTATAAGCAAGGTTGATTAACATTCACTATGGGAATCAGCCGAGATAGAATATTTTTGACGTCATAGTTGAGCTGTCAATGTAACTGAGTTACATGCATAGAGACAAAAGGGTGTTTGTCACTAAGCATAGAATAAAATCCACCAATCTTAATAACACCCAAAGTGTGAAATCAGGGTTTACGCTACGGTCGCATTTTTCACAAAATGCAAAAAAAGTAGTAGCCACTTTTGCAAAAATGCGTACACAAGGTACACAACAAGTAGACATCCAACCATCAATCATTACATTAGGGGACATTCAAGTATTACGTCAGCATCGGGGGGGGGGGGTTCGGATTTGCTGACTTTTGATGACAAGGGGGGAGGGGTTTGAAGGTTGCTGACGTCATCAACGACCCTTTTTGAAGGTATGAAATATTCTAAGCTGCTGACAAGGGGTGGAGGGGTCAAAAATGGCTAAAAATCTGCTGACGTAATACTTGAATGGCCCCTTAACATTGTAGCATTTTGCTAAAGCTTTCCCCCTCATTTTCGCTTTTTTTGCGAAAGGAATTTTTTATCCAGCTTAAACCCTGTGTGAAATACTCCAAAAATGGTGACTAACCCTTAAACCAGAAGCAAAAATAAACAGCTCATGCCAACGGTTCTTTATTTTTACTTTTGGCTGAATATGACAATTTTAGCAGTGAAAAGAAATCGTATTTACATATATAGATTTGTGCGTGTGTGATTTTATTATCTTTCTTTTAAACACAACAGACCTGCAAGTGGTACAAATATTCAAACATCACACTTCACTCACGATTTGTAGTATAGATAGCAGCACTAAAAATTCACACATAACACTATATACGTCCTCAGACTGTTAGGTAAAACAGCTCACACTTCTAGCACAACTTAATCTGTAGTAAATGCTCATGGCAACAGACTGGAGATATGCTCGGTTTGAAAGAAAAAAAAAGCATACTTGTTTCCTCCATTTTCATTTGATTCATGAATACAAGCCAAATTATAGAACGCATGTTTAATTCATCTTTCCCTATTCCTCTTCAAATCTCACTGAAGTTTAGATTCCCCAAGATCGGTATCACTACACCAGTTTTGTTATAAATGTATTGCGATGCATACAAGATGTAAGCAGGGTATCGAGAGTGCGAATGGGTTAACTCTGTGGTTCCCAACATTTTTTGGTTCACTGCCCTTCATACGCCAGAATTCTGCCACAGCATTCAATTCTGAACATACCTTGCAGTGTGGTCGAGACTGGTCAAGTAGGAATTCAAATTTATAAACAATTTAAGAGTTGAAGTACACACTTCAATTTCATCCCAGCACCTTCCGTAGCTAGTCACGACGCACACTTCATTTGGAGTTAAATAATGAGAAGTGCTTTGGAGACGTTCTATTGAAGACAATTAATTAGACAGGGTATGAAAAAGTCATTTAAAAATCGGATTTTTTTTAAATCAATGGACTGCTTGATTAAAACAAATCTTGTTAATCATTAAGAATGCATATTTCTTCATCTAATCCCACAAATTTAATTCTACATTAATGAATATAGACAAACAACAAGAAATTAATAATAAACAAACGAACTATGAGCAAGAAATACAAACACCAAAAATCTGTGCTTATTGAACATGTGAAAGGTCGTTGAGCCCGAATTAACTTCATGGGTTAACATTTTTCTTGTAGAATGCTTATATTCATAAGAGTTCCCCCTGTCACAGTAACTGCCTGGTGGCGACTTAGTATCACATATGGTGCATGTTTCTCGATTCCCTCGACGTACAGCCAAAGAATCATTCAGCATCAACTAAACTAAAAAAATTCTACTGATGAGATTGTTGCGGAATTGGCAGATTCATTTATTATGATTAGTGATGGGACGAATATGCAGTTAGTATTCTGTATTTACGTTAGTATTCAGTATTCAGGTTTTTTACCAAATATTCGGTTTGGCCAAATGTTGCTTAGACATTCTGCCAAATGTCTACGTACATCAAACAAGTTTTAAAAAATTATATTAATTGGAATTTTTTACATAAATTAACAATTAATTGATAATATTTTATTGTGTGGTGTATACCTATTCCTTTCTGTGAAAGAGGTTATGTCAAGGTAAATTTCTAGGAAAAGGAAAACATGAAACTGAAAATAGAATTCTACTGCAACAAGGTGGAAGTGGTGTAAGCATGAATTACACAAATCAAGTTCACTATTGATGTATCTAGACAAGATGCAGTGATACCTCGGCTAATGAACATCTCGGCTTAGGAATTTTTCGGCTAACAAAGATTTTTCCAACGTTTTTCTGCCTCAACTAACGAATTTGGATTCAGCTAATGGACATTTTAGTTGATGTGGATGCATCAGCTCTCATAAAACAGCCGAATGGTGAACTAAATTTCCTTGCCCACCAAAATGAATTCAATGAGTAATTGTGTCACTTAAGCCAGATTGATATTTTCCCACATCAGAATCGCTTTCTATAGATACCCTTATCTCTCAGAAAGATTTCGAGCCATTTGATGAATAATGAATGATTTAGCAAAGAAAAAATAGATTAAACAAAGAAGCGTTAGACTTGAATGGTTTCACTGCATACTACAATTCTTAATACCAAACAGAACAATCTGGACATTTTAGCATCTGCACGCATGTGTGAAATAGAAATAAGCTGAATATATCGCATAGTACACCACTTCATACACTTTTTTCACTATGGCTCACGAATCTGACTGTATAGAGAAGTACATAGTGCGAAATTTAAAAGATATTAAGCTTTTCATCTTCCTTTAAATTATCCTTTATTCAATTGTGAAGTTCTTTGTCTCTGCCTTCAATCAGTTTCTATTTTTTTAACCCGGGGGAACACGTGCTATAAGTACTTATGCAAGGACGCGTGGTGGGTCTATCACACCCAGTCAGCCGTTTTTGTTAAATAATACCACCGAGAATGTCTTTTACCACATTAAATGCATTTTCTATGAAAGAACAGACACTAAGTGTATATTAAAAATAAATAATTACAAAAAAATACAATTTATTCACATTCTGGAGACCTGGACCACTTTCGAGAAAAGGGGGTGTTTCTACGGTATGGTTTTAGAATGGCCGGGCCTCTAAGACCCACCGTGTGTGCTCGCGGGTTGATAGAGCTTCTTAGTATCTTATGAAAGTTGCTTGTTTGAAATTTTTGGCAGTTTCTAGAACAAATTAAACTATTTTCCATAGGAAACCTATAGATAATCGTATTTCGGCTAACAAATGATCTTTGTTAGCTGAGGTATCACTGTATTAAGCTACCGAAAAAGGGGGCAAAGAACATTTAAAGAAGAAAAACAAGAAAATTAATCATAAATTTTATGATTTATTAGTTGAGAGTAAATAAATGGTTGACACTTTCAATAAAGTTGCTAATCTTAATTTTAATGCAAAAAATGTTGAAAAAAACAAACTTTGAAATCAATCATTATATATCACTGTTGAATTTGATTGTCAATATCATGGAAATAAAACTCATTCAATTACAAGTTTTTTAATATTTAAATGAAATTGTATACTTAAAATTTAATTTCAATCATTTAACTTTATAACAATTTTATTTTAAATTGAAAACACCAATTTTATTTGTAACTGCGATGATTTTTAATAAGATTTAATATTCAGCTGTACGGCCAAATCTCCATTTGCTTCATTCTAATAAAATGTGTTTTGAACTTGCATGACGTTTCTTTATAATTTACACATTTTTATTCTTTCACAGATTTTGAAAAAAACCGAACAAACTCCAGACTTTTTCACTTATTTTAATCATGTCATAAAAAATTCAAGGCTTTTGACAAAAACTAAATTTCCTTGGGGGTTTTTTTTATTGGGAAAACTAGTGTCCCCATTGTAATGCACTGCAAATACTTGAGCAGTTAATATCTAGCCATTGGTTTATATGACAAATTAATAGTTCTTACAATCTATGTCATTGTTTTAAGTTTCATGCATACTTTTACCTTTTAACATGACAAGAACTAGTCTTGTATTAATTTTATATGGGCATTTGTTTTGGCACAGCTTGACCTAGATGGTCCTTGTGCCAAAAAAAATCAAAATCCAATCCAAGTTAATATCTAAGTTTATTTCCCTATATTTTTCTGCAATCTTTTCAATGCACAAAATCCAGAAACAGAATAGCTATCTTCCTGCACTAGTATCTAGAATTTAGGTTCAGGTTTATGTTTACCAGATCTATATTTTTTTAATGATGAACTTTACAACATTTCAATAATTAGCCCTCGTGTGCAAAAAATGACTGTGGTGCGACAAAAATGATCAAATACAACATTTCAATAACATGAAAACCATACTCGGTTACTTCAGTATCATTGAAGTTAATACAAAGAAAAAAATTTAAATTTAGTGATTTAAATCACTATTTAAATCAATCGGCATACCCTGCGATAAGATAAAATTTTTTCTTACCAGCCATTTCATCTGGGTGGGGTCGTCTTCCTTTAGCCGGAAATACTATGCAGTCCCTAATGTGGTGAAGCCCCTCCACGTTAACAGCGATGAATTTCCTCACGTCACCAGGATGGATGCAAGGATTTTTTGTCACAACAACTGGTCCTAAAAAATATACAATAATACATGACCTATTTTTGACCGCTCCTAAAATTCATGATCAAATTGCACAATTTTATGTATGATAACTGATTGCTTAAATAACATATTTGAGAAGTTTCAAAAAATTGGATATTAATTTAGCATGCTTTTCTTTGTAATCAATGTGAATTTACAATTAGTAAACACACTTTTTTATTAATATAAATTAATGAACTTAATTTAATTAAAGTAATTAGTGATTGGGAAACCTCGTGTATCACGTGACAAAAAAAAAATCCAAGAAAAAATTTTTTTTTTCTATTTTTAAAAAATAATTTCTGTCCATGGTGATGGGGGGAAAAAAATTCCAGATCAAAAATTGGGATAAAATTCCCCAAAAATTTTATTTTTGAAAAGCCATAAAAAATTAAATTTCTTTGTAAAGAAAAATGTAAATACTATAGCACTCATTGAACCTTTAAGTTCTAAAAATGTTAATTTCATACAAAAAGTTTGAATAGAAATTAATTGAAAATTTTTTTTGTAACAAAGCGTTGTGCAAATGCAACATCAGTCAAAAATGGGATAAGCATGATGACGATTTTCACAACTTCAACCAGACAAAAGATTAGAAATGTGTAGGGCATTTGAAAGATAACTGGACCGTATACCAACGTGAAACAAATTTTTTATTTGGTGCATGACGTTTAAACAACTCTCTTTGCAACCGAATGCAACAGTTCCATCTTTCTACTCTCTTCTCATCCAAGTGCAATCTCAAATTTCTACTCATCTCTCGGACTCCCGAAAAGTTCTTATACCGCCAAAATTGACCATGACTGAAAAAATCCTTCCTTTGGGGAAAAGACAGAATTGAAAACATCTGTTGCCTCAATTCTCTTCCCCCCCCCCCATTTGCATAAAATCACAAAGAAGTGTAAAATGTTAGTAAGGAAAAGTAAAAAATTATTGTTTATGATAGGAATTCGGATGTGCATGAAAATCTATCTAATTCTCATTCCCGTAAACGTTCCGAAAGTGATCATTGAGGCCCAAAATTCATTGTTGCCCGAAAGTTTTTGCCCATTTCGGGCATTTGCCCAGGTCTGACAAACTTTTAAAGTAGCCTATCATCCAAGTTGGGTTCTATTTGGTATATATGCAAAATTTGGTGACGATCGATCCAAAATTGTTGATTTGTATAAAGAACATACACAGACAGAAAATCAATTTTGTACATATATATTGCGTCTATATTTCAATGAATGTAAATAATACAGTTATCAGCTATGATAAGTCTAAAATAAAAACGCTCAATCAACAGCCTGCAGTTACCTTCACGAATTATTGTTTCCTTGCTATTCATGATGGTATACTGCACAAAAACTTGATTGTACTCCAGAGTGTTGGTTTCATCTAAAACGCCAAACATATTTCTGGCTTCGTTTTCAGGCACAGCGATTCTAGCTTTTGTCTTCAGCAAGTCTAGTAAAATAACTCTCAATTAATCCTGCGAAACAAACTCATTAAATGACTAGCAATAAAATACTCAACAGTCCTACAAAAATTGAATCATTACACTTCACTTATAGGTTGAAAAATGAATGCCAGCACTAAAAATCGGTGCCCGAGTGGCATGGTGGTAAGATGCTCGTCTACCATCGTGAAGGTTGTTGTCAAGGTCCCGGGTTCGAACCCAAGGGAGGAGGATATTGATAAGATATTTTCCCTAATGAACTCGAGGCGACCACCGATAGACAGCGCCTTCACTTCCAACCCATCTCACTAATGGCAGTAAATTGCAGTACAGCGATATGGCCAGAGTTGGTGTTTGGTGAAGTAGTAGCACTAAAAATCGAGAAGTTGTGAAAGGTGCCTTGACGGACTAAATCGGTGAGACAGCACCATTATGTTGAACTTTTAATGCTAAGACCTCTAAACTAAAAAAAAAAATTAATACTCTGCGATAATTAAGCTTAAAATTTTTGTGTAAAAATGTAAATTTAATATTGTTGAATAAATGTTTTAAGTGGAAACAAATGTTGCCATACTTTATTGCCATCCGCTGACGAAATAAATGTTGGGTAAACAAAAAAACCAGGAATGTTCTTAAACTGTACACCATCTATCGGTGATTGCCCCAAGATCGGTAGATAAAACTTATTTTCAATGTTTTCTTCCCTATTCAAACCCGTGGACCTTGACGGCATCTTTCATACTGGAAGACAAGCATCCTATCCTACCACTGCACCACTCGGCCTCCAAGTAATGTCTGGGAAATCCTTGAAAACAAAGTATGATGGGCAGCAACGATAATATTGATGTCACACTTTTGCTCAAGGATGGCAGATGGATCAGCCTGGTATTTCAAGGAGCTCTGGCTAGAGCAGTGCTTCCCGAAGCTTATGGTGTGTCACCTTACTCCAGGGATGAAATTGCATTAAAATGATCAACAGGGACGGCTATGATTCCCAAACAGTGTGTCATGGCAGGCATTTTTGGATGCCATAGAGTCGCCTCGATTTTTGTTGCAGCGTAATTTTTGTGAATTGTCAGATTTGAAAAAAAAATTAGCTGTGACCCCATGTAAACGACATAATGAACATCAAAAAAAGCCCTTGGCTCTTAAATATTCCTTATTATTGCAATATTTAGTTTGATGTACACTCACATATTTGCTGCCTGAAAATAGAAAGAATCATGGAGCGGAAACAAGGATCCTCAGTGAAGCTGATCCCACACTTCCACAACTCTTCATAGTTCAGTCGTAGATGAGAATTCGCATTCAGGAGGTCTCTGGCATTTTCGTCGTGGAACATGCTCTTGATCGAGGAATGCACCATTTCTTTCTGCAGGCGAATGAATATTTCTTTCTTTATCCCTTTGAATTCTAGGATAGTGATGAATGATCGATTCAGAAAAAGGGAACCTGGAAAAATAATAATAATAAGCGAAATTTGTTTACTAGAGAAATCAAGCTTTTGAAGAATTATGCATAATTGTTAGATTGATCGAGAACAAAATGAAATCTGGGATCATGATGTCATAAGTTTTAACATCGACTCCAACACAAACAACTGACATCATCATAAGAAACCACAGATTTGTGGTTGAGTTGATACTCAAAACAGCCCCTCAGCCTGAGACGAAAAATCTTTTCCATTGAAAGTGGTTCTCAACTTGGGGCCCACATGGTCCTCCTTGCAGTCTCGGGATATTCTAAGGGTGAAAAGCTGATGAAAGGGGAGCCATGAAAAGTTACGAATGGGGAGGGGCACAGACAGCTATGATGAAATAAAGTTTTATGTTAGGAAAAAATAAGACCACTCAGAACCACGACCCAGGGCCTTCTTGATCCATGTTGGCATGGCTCTCATATCGTACAGGAGTCATATACAACAAGATTTGGTACTATCATTTTTCGAGCGAAAACATGTAGATATGTAAGCTGAGTATACATATTTTCAGATTAGTGTCAGGTCCCAGAACCTCACTTTGCCTGGGGACCCATGATGGTGAGATGGCCAGGCATAGAACTCCCAAAAGAAAGAAGCTCACTGAACTCTAGTCCAGGGACCTATGATGAAGTGTCAGAAGGGGTGATTTATTATGTAGGTTTGTGGGATCGTCCCATATTTTAAACAGACTTATTTTTCCCGCATAATTTGGTTCTTGGAATGAATGATCATTCCCTTTCCATTCTGAACCGATGGCTGGCACAGGGTTCTAAGGATCGACCTTATTTATAAAATTTTTGTTCATTATAAAAATTTAGTGTTTCACTAAATTCAATTCAATAAGTATAAATGATTTCGCTCCTGGATGAGGGTAGAGGGCTCCTGGGAACGACGGGAGGGGGCACGAGAAGAAAATATGGTCTATGGGGACCAATGCTGAAAAAAAAGAATACAACATTACCTAGTGGCTATTCTAATTTAATTTTTGAACAGTTTCAATTCTGCTTGGACGGGAGATGTTATCGGTCAACTAATATATAGTGGTGCAACCATTAGAAGCATTTTCGGACTGCCCCTCTGTGAAGAGGGCCCATTTCAATACGAGACAGATAGCTAGTACACTGTCTTGGCGCAAATTGATTTTAATCACTAAGTCGTTTCTGCCGCTCCATCAGTGTAGTTTTTAAACATGCATTTTGAACCTTGTATGAAAAAAAAATTATTTGTACGTTTTTGAAATTTATTTTCTTCTCGTAATTTCTCAATATTACATCATAAATAATTTTTTTTCATCAATAACTTTTTGTAATTTGAAATACCTTTCTCCGCTCAATCAAATTAGATTCACACGACAACTATAAGTATATATTAACCGCTATATCATACCGTTTGAAAATTAACAAAAAAAAATTTATAATTAAGATTTTCAAAAAAACCCAAAACTTGAAGATCAAATACATGAGTTGGCCGATAATGTGTCCTGTTAGGAAGAATCAAAACTGTTTGGAAATATTCATTACAATAGCCGTTAGGTAATGTTGAATCCCTTTTTCGAAATTAGTGCAAAGTATAGTACTGTGGATTATGGAATGTTAAAAAAAGGTGGGTCATATAGGTATCTAAACAGTCTAAGTTAATATGGTTTTATTTACAATCTTGAAAATACTCACGCGGTTTGCTGATCTTCAAAATATTCAATGAATCATGCTCCGAGCTGAGTTTCTTCATGCTCTTCCTGAAAATGATTTTCTTACTCTTTTCTCTGGGATCTAGGACCAGCATTCCTTTGCAACCTGCATACCTAATCTGAACGGCTGAAGGCCTCTCTTCTGCTTCTAGCTTGAGAGCTTTGTATATCTGAAAAACAGAATGTAATAAAATAAAATGAATAGGCTAATACGAATAGAGATTCAGATGATGGCAAAACTTTTTAGTGGCTGAGAATTTCTTTTTTCACCAAGGAGAAACTGGTGCAAAACAATGTTCAACGTTTTTAAAACTAGTGAAAATAGTTTCGAAATTTTGTTATACGACAGAAATGGTAGAAACAGTTTGTGGATCGACAAAAAGTGAATGATTAGAAGAAATATTTTGTGAACTACAGGAAAAAAATTTACAGACTGACTGAAAATACCTAAATAGAAATAATTTGCGGACTAGAGGAGGGGGAAGAAATAATTTGCAGACCATAGAAAATGTATAAAAAGGAGAAATAATTTGCAAACCGGCAAAAAAAAAAGAATAAACAGCAGAAACAATTTGAGGACCAGCAAAAAACATATAAATAGGAAAAATAATTTGCAGATCAACAAAATGAATACATAAACAGGAGAAATGATTTGTGAACCAGTAAAAAATACATATATCACAGAAGTAATCTACAGACTGGCAAAAAATACATAAAGAGGGGGGGGGGATAATTTGTAGACTGGCATATATATGAGTTATTCCCAAAAAAAGTGTACGAACAGTTTCTCTGAGACTTTGTAATATTTTTTACAAAATTTCAGAGCACTCTGGTAGTAACTTTAATTTTTTTCTAGTTCTTCAGTTAATTCTCTATCATACGGCATTTCTTAATTTGTTTCAGATATTATCAAATTTTTTTTTTAAATCATTGTTTGTAGCAAAACGTCAAAATATTTGTGTCCCAGCTTCAAAAAAGTGTTAAACAAAGGGACTTGGTTGCAAACCTGGAATTTTTTTTTCAAAAAACATCAAATCACATTTTATATATGTGCCACAGATGAACAAAACTGACAATAAAATTTTGAAAAAAAAAACCTTTTCTCTTATGAAAAACTATTTGTTCATGTCCCGACATTTTTCCCATTTTAAAATGTCCACTCTGTTAAGGTCATTTGGAAAAATATATATTTTTATACCAGATTGAATCTGATAACACTTTTGAGCTCATTCACTTTTAATGCTTGATAAAAAATTTTATATTTGACTTTTGCAAAACGACTCAATATTCACTTTATGTCTTTAGTACTAGATTTTTCTGTCGTATGTCCACTCTTACATCATTATCATAAATAATTCCGACATTTTTATATCAGCATCAAGTGATAGCACATGGAGATATGCTTCAAAATATAATAAAATTTTTCATCAATCATTTAAATTCATAATGAAAAAATAATTTAGGCTAATTTGTCCACTCTGTTACATCTTCCAAAACCGCAAGAAGCGCAACAGAATGAAAATTATGATTTAAAGTAAAGTTTTCTCAGTTAAAAGGTTTTAAAGGTTCAAGTTAAAATTAATAAGTTATCTATTCAATTTAAACCCTTTACCACATTCTCCATCATGTTATTTTTTCAGTTAAATACGAAAGTAAAGTTGTACAGATTGTTAAAATCACTGCCAGGCTCCACATTCCAGAGGGGAGAGACATAAACGTAAGTTTATACCAATATTAAATTGCCATTCAATTTGAACAAAAAATTTTAAATTTGAATAAAAATCATCCTGATGATACAATATATACAAGTCCAGTGCCTCGGTGGATGTTTTTTGAATGTTCTCATGGGGTGGACATTTTTCAAAGGTTTATCTGAGGAGTATCTGGGTCATCTATCACATTTTGAACATAATTTTTGAGAAAATAAAAGTATTTGCATAGTCTATTTAGAATTTTTGAGATATATCTCTCTCAGTTAAACATTTCTGCACACTCTGTTACAGTAATATAAACTCTTTTACACTCTGTGTCCACTCTGTTACGGGAAGCATTTTCGCAGTTCACTCATGGGCGGAGATACAGGGGGCGTGAGGGGGCATTGAATCCCACAGCGTCATAGGTGGAGTCAACTGATCTAATGTGTATATGAGCTGACATCATCATCATCGTGCCTCCCCCCAGCAATAATGACCTTGCCCCCCCCTCAGACTTCCAAGTCAATCTCCACCTATGAGTTCACGGGCCAAAAATTTAAGGAACACTTCAAACTAAGATGTTAAATTATAAATTTAGCATCTTAGATAACATCTATGGTAACTTATTTCGATTTTGAATAGCTAAATATAGTAAAAAATGATTTTTTCCATGTGTTATTTCAAAAAAATCATGAAAAACCATCAAAACGACAGAAAAAAAAGTAAAAAATTGTTTGAAACCAGCATATGTGTAAGAAATAAGCTGATTTCACTATTTTAAGAGATAAAAACAGCAGAAATAACAATATTCATTTTTTTATAACGATATTTGTTCTCATAACAGAGTGGACAAAATCCATGACTTTCAGTCATAAAACCCAAAAAATAAAATATCATTACAAAATAAAAGTGAAAAATATTTATGAAATATTAAACTTCAAGTGATTGGCCATAATCTGAGGCCAATTTCATTTTGAAAATTCAACTTTGAATTTTTCATTTCAAAAATGTGGAATGTACACTTTTTTTGGGAATGACCCATATAGGCCTACATAAATAAGAGGGAAAAATTGAAAAATTGCAAATTATCAGAAAAAATATGCAAATATGAGAAATAGACTGGTGCGGGAGAAAAAAATATGCAAAAAAATGAGAAATAATTTGTGAATCTGCAAAAAAAAAACCATAAACTACAGAAATAATTTGCAGATTGACAAGAAATATATAAACAGGAGAAATAATTTGCAAACCAGTAAAAAATAAATCATTTGCGGATTGGCAAAAAAGGAGCATGTTAGGAAGTGTTTCAAACCCTTGGGTGCTCGACTTGAGTTTTACGTGGAATATTTTGATTTCTGAATTTATTTTATGGTGCTCATCTCCATGCTTCAAAATTTTGTGGGTGCACAAGTACCCACAGCAGCTCCAGCACCACTGACTACATTCAAATCTTGGCAACAGAAAACTTATCTGCCACAAAAAAAACCAACTTATTCAAAACCAGGCGTTAACTGTACCCCACCATACTGATACTGGCTGTTTGTTGAATTTTGGCAATTTTTTCAACAAAATTATACATTTCTTTGTGATTTGAAGCAATGGCAACAATTTATAAATGCCAAATTATTATTTTTGGGAGACAGAGATGACAGGCTTTTTCCCTGAAGTAAATTCTTCAGAAACAACCTCCCCAATTTTTTTTAAACTTTTAACAGGCATTGTGAAAATTCTGTGCGTAACTGGCATCATGGTGCCATTTTGACCCCAGGAAGTATTAATGCATTTAAAAATCAACGAAAGAAGTTTTCATAAAAGCAATGGGTTTTTCACATGACTCCATTCATCTATCAACTAATTCACTAAATAATTTTTCCAAATTTCTTTAATTATTTTCTCAAAAATGGCCGTTTACTAAGACACACACATTCGAAAGGAATGGAGGGATACGTGACCTTTGAAAATTTTTTAAAACTATGTATTACATTTTTTTGAACGCGATTTTCATGATGAAAAAACTGAACAGATATGATTAAATATACCCAGAAAATAAAATTTACAAATTAAAATAGTATTTACTATATTTTCACAAGCACTATTCGAAGTTGGAAACACAGTCGTTGCAAACACCACCACAGCATGTTGATCACAATGTGATCTTATATACAATTCACTAACAGCTCTATCCTCATGCTTAACCTAGGATATCTGATGTTTCACAATTAATTTGAAACCATTATCGAGAAAACTATCGCTCTCCCGAAAGGCCATTTTGATCTAAACCAGTGGTTCCCAACCGGGGGTGTGGGAGATCATTTTTGGGGTGCAAAATGAAAAAAAAAATTTACAACATTTTGACTGATTATTCAGGAAAACTAAAAAACTAAAATGATGATAAAAATTGAATTTTTCAATTCCTAAATAAATATGTATAATACCAATATTTTAATGCTTCATCTTCTGCTGACAAAAATGGTTCAGGAAAACCCAGACACCCACCAAGAGTGGGGGGGGGGGAGGCTTTAGAAATTACACTAGAAATGATTAGTTTTGTTTTTGAATTAATTAAAAATAAGAATATTAGCCACAGACGAAAAGACATTAAACAATAAGTAAAAGAATTCATATAAATTAATTACTGGACAATTAATGTAATAAATTACAGAAAAAAGATACGAATATTCTAGCAGGTAAGTTGCATTGCTCTGGGGGTGCGGGGGTGTTATGTACCTATGTTGTCCATTATCTCTCCCTTGACCTCTTTCTAAGACTTTCAGCAAGATTTGATCATGTTCTTTCTTGTCATTGCCTGCTACTATCAAGTCATCGAAATAGATCTCAACCCCATTTATGTCACCAAACAGTTTTTGATTGGCTTTCTGAAAACCCTCTGGAGCATAGCTAATTCCAAATGGCAACCTGTTAAATTTAAACCACCCAAAAGGCGAATTGAAAGTGCATAGTTCTGAACTGGCTTCGTCCAAAGGTATCTGCCAAAATCCTTCTTTCAAGTCAAGCACAGAATAAAACTGTTTACCTTCTAACTTACTGATAGTTTCATCAGCTGATATGATAATGTGATGTTCCCGCTTTATGGCTTTGTTGAGATTTCTGGGGTCAAGACAAATTCGTAATTTCCCATTTGGTTTTTCTATTATTACTAGGCTATTGACCCAATCAGTTGGTTTGTGAACTGGCGATATAACACCGGATTGTACCAGCTCGTCTAATGTTTTGCCCAATTTTTTATATAGCGACTGGGGTACTCTTCTGGGGGCATTTATTACAGGCACTACTTCATTCTTCCATTATCTCTCCCTTGACCTCTTTCTAAGACTTTCAGCAAGGTTTGATCATGTTTCCACTGAAACTCAATGTCTTTCTTTAGCAGTTCCCTTAGAGATGTCACAACAGACACGTTTGGAATGAACTTCGCTAAAAAATTAACCATACTAAACAATCTCTGTATGTCATTCTTGTTGGATGGTTTTTCAAACTCCATAATTGTCTTCACGTGGCTTGGATCAGCTTTTATTCTATCCTTAGAAATTAAGAGGCCCATATACTTGACTGGGGGAAGGAAAAAAAGGTTGCGAACCACTGATCTAAACACTTCAGCCATCAGACAAAAAAGCATTACGCAAGTGGTGTCATTCACTTTGATCAATAGAGAGAGGAAAAAGTAAAAATTGAAATCAAACAAATTATAAATTTGTCGAACACGTGCTAACAACTAGCTTGAAAGGTACTGAAAATAGGATGGTTCAGATGTATTTCTTTCTGGATGGCACGATAAACAATGCATGGGGTCAAGATGATCCCACCACGTCAGTCAAGTGCTAATAGCGGTCAAAATTTATAACTTTTCAGCAGTCCAGGAGATAGTAGATATAGGAGTAGGAATTTGAGAGACTCAACTGCTATGAAATGCAGTCATTGCAACTGGGAAATTTATAATATATATAGTTATGAACTTGAAAATGAGAGAAAAATATTTAGCCATTTTAATTATTTTTTAAATAAAAATGGGGCAAGCCCTCCCAAACAGCGCAGATCAAAAAGAAAAAAATTAAATGGCAGATACCTCCTCAGCCATTTCACTCGACATACGTCCGATTCCATCAGAGAAGGTGTATTCTTCAGCTTCATCATCATCATCATCATCATCCCTATCACATGTTTTATTTTTCTCTTCTTCGCTGCCAGAGCTATTGCTACCATCCATTGATGCAGATGTGCAGTTGTCAACTAATTTTCCCTTTAGACGTTTCCCCTTTAATGGCCTGTTGTCCTCGTCATCATCGGAAAGGTATATCACCACGCCGCCTGTGATGTCATCTTCAGGGTCGTCGATGTTGGTCTCCTCTTGAGGCACGCGTAAGTGTCCCATGGACTGCGAGAATGACATGCCCATGCGTGCCATGAATTTGGGCACGCTCTGTATCTCGTCAAAACTGCCAATTTTCTTGCTTATGTCCAACGCGCTCACTAAATTGTCATCTTTCGCATAACACCAGAAACTGTGACTTTTCAACTGGCTCGATGAAGCACCGAGGTATTCATAAGTGCGGTTGCCCAACTTTATACCTTTCAGAACTAGACGCTTTATAGTGTTGTCAAAAAACCCGGCTGCGTCACCGTCACCTTTCTTTGTGGTGAAGTTGAGTTTTATGTTGTTGGTGTCCCTGATTGTCACCCGCAAGAAATAGTCGATTTTGCCTTCTTTCAACATCCTGTTGTAAAGCATCGGCTGCTGGGGAAGGAAACGGACGTGCGTAGGAGTTAGAACAGCTCTGTTTACCTCGACCAAAGATTCTGAAAAATCCAAATCAAGTTGATTGTTCGTAGCATCACTGCCACCCTTCGATTTCTTCTTTCCGTTATAAATGTCCTTTGGTTCATTTTCATTGTCTTCAAAGAAACATTTCAACATAAAAAAGAGCAGAACAGTGTCTCCTTTGTCCATTGCACGATAAATACGAAGGAGAACGCTGGCGAGTAACTCTGAATTCTCAGCGCACTTTTTCTGCACGTATTTACAGAAAGGACTGACCTCGTTACGTACTTCCAGTTGATCGAACACCTCGTAACTACGGGATAGAAGGCAGTTCATAGCATAAAAGCTATCGAAGAACGACGGATCCAGAATCGGGAAATACCCCTTGCTATTCGAAGGCACCGTGCGAATGGGAGCGATGTAGACACTCACATGCTTATGAACATGGAAGAAAAGTTTCAGCAGGTTGTATTCGATCGTTTTGAATTTCAACTGCAGAACAAAGTTCTTGCTGAAATCTTGTTTCAGTTCTGACGGGCATTTATCATACAGATCTAGGGTCCTGACAAAATTCACATATGCCAGATCACAGTAGGAGATGCTTCTCTCGTTCTCGTTATCATCCATTGCTACCTTTTTATCCCTCCATTTGGCTTCGTACAGCAAGGGACTATCAAGGTACTGTATGTAAACGGTAAAGCTATCCTTAGACTCGTTGCACAGGATGACTTTCTTGATGGACGAGAAATAAATCACCAATTTGAAAAGCTTGCGAGTCTTTGGTTCTTTGCCTCGCTTGTTTTGAACTGCTGATTGGGCCACGGTGAAAAACACATTCAATTCGCTTTTAATGTGCAAGAACTGGACTTTTTCCGGCCTGATCTTATATGCATCATTCCCCGTCAGATTTGTACTGTCGAAATGTTTCACAAATGTACTCAACCCGACAAAATTACCCAGACAAAAGCTATGGATATCAAAATTAATGTATGTCCTCATATCTTCCAAGTTCACTTCCCTAGAACCAAAAATGGACTCATTGTCGCAGAAGAACCACGTTTCAGGAACATCTTTTCTTTCCTTCAAGGAACAATACGTGCGTATGAACTTCTCCTTCGCAGACTCTAGGGAACTCTCGAGTTCAATTGTACAAGTTATGCTGTAGAGAATTGCTGGGAATACCACAGCATTTGTTTTATCCTTGGAATTTTGGGTGCCTTCCTCTATGAGTTCGTTGCCGATGTGAGGCTTCACTTCATCGAAACGAATGTTGACCCCGAGACTATTCTTTAGCCAGCTCTTTAGCGACCTGATCGAGTTCTGAGTAAAATACTCTTTTCTTTTCAGCCCACTTATGCTGGCACTCAGCTTCCTCAGCTTCTGAAGCTCTTCTTCTGTGGGTAGCCAGAGGAGATCTGAAGTTATGCTGGGCATGATTATTCTTCTTCTGTCATCAGCCTGAAACATGAAGAGCACACACAAAACACGTTATTTTGATTATAAAATCAATGAAAAATGCAACATTAAATGATATGAAGCAACATGCTGCAGAGCCCCAAAGCAGAATGTTTAGCACTGTTCTGCGACGAACCCTCTTCTGACTGAAAATGTTCTGTGGTAAAAATCCCCATACATGTAATAGTGTTTTTTGCACTTTTTCTTAAAATTCTTCCGGAATGTTATGCAGTAGCGCTAATTGTTCTGTGACGTATGTCGCAGATTTTGGCACATTCTGCTTTGGGTCTGCAGAGTTTCAATCAAAGGGACTGAAACCTTTTAGGACTTCTATGTACAGTAGAACTTAGGTTTACCAGCACAATTCCTTCCATGAACATGCTCGTAATCCGAAGCACTCATACACACATATGTGGATATATGATTCTATCACCAGTAGACTTTTTAAATTTTGTCGCCCTTTACCAATTCCAGTCTAATTTTTTTGTCCAGATTCCTCAAATTCGCCACCTTGGGTTACGGCCCACTCCACTTTCCTACCTCCATAAATATGTCACTGTCTCCAGTCACTCTTTGGATTGTAAAAAACTATAATTTGTCATATAAACCAACGGCTTTGATGAATTTAAAAATGTGAGATGCATCGCAATGGTAATTTTAAATGTCACGAAGTGAAAGATGATTTGGACCAAAAGTGGTCGTAAAGTGATGACGATTATGTGAACAAGTAAAAGTATGAGCAATGGTCAATGGACTTTGACAATGTGGGCACTCAGGTTGGCTCTCTCGTAATAATGATTACATGAGGTGACTGTGTCCTATGCGCAACCAGGTGAGCGGAACTTCCTCCTTTCAGTTAGTACTGCAGCTCGAACGTCAATGGCAGAATGTGGGCTCGATGGCACGTAGTTTATTCATTTAATTGGATATTCCAGTACTCTTGCCAGCAGCGATGCATCACTTCTCGGAGGATTGAGAAGTGATCACTGGCAAGCACCACAAGGCTACTGTCAATGCTAGAAGTAGTTTGAGCTGTGGTGTGTCTACTTTTTCATTGGTCAGCATTCCCATATGACCTGGTACCATGATGCTTAAGATAATGTAATTCACGAAAGATGGCGTGGATGAATGTGAAAATTGAAGGAACACAGCACTTGCAATGCGCTGAGAGAGTCACTATAAATGGTGTTTGCATGGTATATGGCTTGAAAGATAGCATACAGTTCCGCCGAATAAATATAGTGTTCCAAATATAGAATGTAGTCTGGTAGTTTGAAAGATGTTTCCTCACAGCAAATGTAGGCACAACCGACATGGCCAAGGCTCTTAGAGCTGTAACTTAGCTGTTAACTTAATTCCCAATGAAAAGAACTCATCGAAAAACTATTGGTCGAACAAAGCTTACCTTTTATACGGATAGCAATTGATTTGAATGGAAACTGGTAACGCGACCCTCATTCGAACTCACGCACGAAAGCACTAATAACATTAACAAATCGGGGGCATTAGCGTCGGTTCAATAGTAACCGAAACTAAAACCCAAAACATTGACTTGACTTGACTTCTATACACCCAAAACATTTCTCACATGTTCGTTCATCACGGCTGACTTTATTATGCAAGCATATTGAATTCGAGATCACTTCCTGCTCGAAGTTGTGAATACTTAGAAACATTGTGACCATATCTTCTTCTCAATAGACATGGGACATCTCCGCGTTGGCAGTGCTGAGAACGATGTACCCCAACCACTGAGCTATGAGTAAACTTTACTTATAGCTCAGTGACCCCAACATCATTCGTCGGAAGATCACGTGACTCGGTGAAAAAAAAACATAATCTTTCCCCCCCCGTTATTTTCTTATTTCATCCACAGGAATTTGAAACAATAAAGGAAAAAATAATTTCAGCATCGATGAGATAATTAAAGAATTATGAAGAAAATATTCTACAATTAATGTAAGAGATAATTTCAGCATTGATAAAAAAATGATAACTCCAAAACTAATGAAAGAGATAATTCCAGAATTAATGAGATATAATTTCAAAATCAATGAAAGAAATAATTTCGGCATTTATGAAAGAAACAATTTCAGCATTTATGAAAGAAATAATTTCAGCATTTATGAAAGAAACAAATCCAGAAATGATGAAATTATTCCAAAAGTAATGAAGGAAATAATAATTAATAAAGGAAATAATAATTAATAAAGGAAATAATTCAAGAATTAATGAAAGAAAATTCAAAAATTAATGAAGGAAAATTCCAGAATTAATGAAGGAAAATTCAAGAATTAATGAAGAAAAATTCAAGAATTAATGAAGGAAAATTCAAGAATTAGTATTAATCAATTAAGAAATTAATGAACGAAATTTTTCAGTATTAATGAAAGAAATGATTCCATGTTAATGAAAAATAAATAATTTAATCTTTTTTATCCCATCTTTAGATGAGTTCTCTATCCTTCTTTTTAATCTTTAAAACCCAATATTTCAAACCGAACTATACATTTCTATGTGCAAATTGCCATGCACGAACTTTGTTTTCACAGAGTCGCGTCATTTTCTTGCATTTGATGTCGCTGCCGTCGCGGCAGTTACTGGATGCACCCTCCAGTAATATAAGCTCGATGGTTATTTGTCAACAGACACCTCGAGAAGTCCGTTAGTAAACCGAAATAATTTTTCGCACAATAATCAGTGTAGAATTCTTGGAGTGTAGTCCATTCTTGGGACTCCAAAGATTTCTAGAGTGAACTCTTAATAGCAGCTCCTGTGCATGTAACAATGGTTATCCTTATCATTAAACCAACACTTTGGCCTCCTTCGCAAGTAGATCCGCAGTCTCATTCCTCCCCATTCAGGGCATGAGCCCATGAAAACGAGACTCGGTTATTCTCGATGCAGAGAAGTCTGGTGTCTCTTGCCATACGGTGAGGGGATAATGGATCTAGAATAGCGTGTAGGGAGGAGAGCTAGTCAGTGAATATTTTTTCGATGTCATCTTTAATCATATATTTTGAGGCCGGCCAACATTTCAGCTTGAAACACACTATTGGAGGGTAGTAATTTTTTCAACCATTTGTGTATGATGGTGTGACCTTTTACTACCACAAAAGCTGCTGCGGTTCCCTCTGTGGTTTTCGAACCATCTGTAGATATAAAAACTAGTAGGTGATAGCGGATCGGCTGATTCTGTCAGCGAGACCTGGTCCTGTATTGAAAAAGCAGAGTGATGAGACTATCCTGGTGTTTCATGTTGGAATTCTTCGGGATAAAGGATGATGTCATTATCCAAAAACACTGGAGGAATACAGCTTTGTTAGTAGAGCCGCCTTCGCTTTGAATTCCACCCAGAGACTCAACGGGAGCAAACCCAGGATTACTTGAAGAGTGTTGTTCGGCGTAGTAGAGTATGCCCTGGAGATGTACTTCAAGAATACTCTCTGAAGTGAAGCTTAGTCTTAAGCCCTTTGGTAATTTGGTCCCCCAAATAGCAGAAACGTATGCTGTTATACGTTGAATGACAGCCACATACAGCGTTCTCCCCATCGAGTTGTTGCCCCAGCAGTGTCCGCCCATATGTGACATCTTGGCCAGGAAATTATTCACTTTCTTCGTCTGCTCGAGGACGTGTCTTTTCCAATTGAGGTCTTCATCGATGTACAGTCCCAACAATTTTAATTCTTTTGTCATCTTGATGAATTTATTATTGTATCGAATTTGGGCCGGTCTTTTTAGGCGAAATCCATAAAAAGAACTTTTCCATAGCGACATTAAGATGGTGACCCCGGAGCCAATCACCGATATCTGAGAGTATAGCTATCGCTAGGTTTCCCACCCTCTGAACTGCTACTTTCAACACAACCATAATAGCAGCTCGCGTTACGACAACGTCGCAATGACCGAATGCACTGATCACAGGTATCGACGACGGTCGGGACACGATGATTCCCACGCTCACTGTACCATCGGATGATTGATGATTCGGAAATAGCGCACCGTAATATCTGAAGACGTCACTCCAATCCAGCGGTATGCTGGGGAGTCCCAGAGAGGCAGGCGTGGTATGATGAGAATCTCATAGGAAGCCCTGGTGCACCGTACCATCCGAAGACATCGCTCCCAGCACCAGAGAGTCCATCGCACAGTAAGCCTTCTGGGAGACGAACACCCTTTAGAACCGTATGCTAAAGCTCCCTTAGCATTGGGCTTGGCCTTCCGATCCTGTTTTGATTGGTTTACTATCTCTGCCGTATTACGGCGCTTGCGTTAGCCAGTGATATACACCAACGCCATAATTCGTCTGACCGAAGTACCGCGGTGCCCTTGTGGTACATTATAACCTCTTCATCATTAATCTGCCGATTTTTTTGCAGTTGTGCAGAAATTGCCGTGGTGTGTGTAAAAAAAGTTAATTTTTGCAATATATTAATATTGCTGAGCGACATCTAACGGCGAGTTTATACGTGAAAAAAGCGTATAGGAAAGGGGACGGCCCATTCTTTTGAAGAGGGCGTATCCAGCTTCAACTCGTGAGGAGGTGGGACCGAAGAATGTACCCCTGAAAGGACAGCCTGATCATAGTGCGTGTGATTCAATCAGATGACAAGAAGGAGGAGTGGGTGAATGCAGAGCCCCTTATCGATAATGATGATTCCCTTTACCAATTATGATGATGAATTATGAGAAAAAGAATATGAAAAATTTTGTATATAGGGGAAGGGTGGGCATAATGGCCACGCTAAGGAAAAATAGCTTTTTTCGATAAGTAGATATTGAAAAAAACAAATGAAAGTTTTGTATAAGATAGTTTAGATATTTAGGTTCATGCAAAAAATACTATTTTGACTTTATATCGGTTAGTTTTGTTGGAAAAAATATTTTCCCGCAACCTTACCAAGTGTCCATTTTGCCCGACGGGGTAGGGCAAAATGGCCACCTAGTGGCTGATTTGCCCGATATAAAAAATAATTGTTTTATTGCATTTTAAATAATATGAATGTGTATTCTCTCTCATGAAAGCAATATTATCATTCAATAGAAAGGTTGTAAAACTTTTTTGTACATTTTAAACTCATTTTATAACTGAAATTGCTCAGTTTATTTTAAAATTATTTCACATTTTGCTAGCTATTGTATTTTTATTAATTTATTTACAAAAATCACAGATGAACTCATTGTCTTCTTCCTCGCAACCGGCAGAAGCCTCGTGTGCTCAATGTAGACAGCTTGAGCATCTGATGAATCTTTCATTTTGTTTGGACTTGGAAAAATAGTGTCCACAGAGGAAGCAATCAGCATCACTGACGTCACTCATCAGAGTCCTCAAAGAAAGCACGCTTAGCCACTTTGGATTTCTTTTTCCCTATAACTTTTTCTTCTTTACCTCGTTTTCCTTTTCATAATTTTTTTTTCTTTTTTTTAAATTCCAGTTTGAGTTTCTTCCGTCTTTCATTTTCTCTCTTTTCTTAATTCGCTATTATAAGATCATTTTTATAAGGTCTTGAAGTCAAAACTGCTGCTGATCCCTTTTTTCGCTTATTTTTTTGTTTGGCAATGCTTGCTTTAAGGATTGGGACAATATCATGATGAAGGCTTACAGCAGATGAGGTACAGGGCTTGATGATGCTAAGAAATTGTATTGTTGGAATCTCCGCAATCTACAGTGAATGCCGCTGCGGTGGTTGAGTGGTCATAATGACGGACTCGCGTCGCGAGGATCCGGGTTCGAACCCCACCGTCACCGCAGTGGTGGTCAGCTGAAGTTGGTTTCCTGTGGTTCCCAACTTCAAGTCGCAAATGCGAGCCGATCTCCCCCATTAAAAAGTCTCGCCACAGAGAGCAACAGGCCTACAACGATTAATTTGATAGCAATGAGTTGGAAGGCAAACTACAGTGGTATGATTATTCCTAGCTTTTCCAATGAAGGGGAGGTTCCTCGTGTGCGTACGGTGTCCAACAAGTATTAGCAATACTGGGTCTTCTCTTTTGATGGTTTGGCATATTTCAAGAAGTGATCAAACCATTGGGAGAATATCTCAATTTGCATCCACCCTGAAGTTTGACAAACGAAATCTGTCCCAAGTGGAGCACCATCTTTAAGTTCTTACATCCGCTGCCTGGGAAATATGACGAAAGGAGGTATAAAAATTCTCCCCGCTGACATACAAACTGCAAAAGTAGAGAGAACACCTCTTTCGACAGATGTGAGGGAGTCAACTTGACGTCTACCTTTAAGTGCAAAAACTATTTTTATTAATGATTAAATTAAATCTCTCTATGATTAAAATAATTAGATTAAATCTTCTACGATTAAAATAAATTTCGAAACTGGGAGTCTTTTTATTCTGTTATCAAGTCCAGGTTCTAGTTATCGAGATTTCGCTGTATATATATAGGCCTATATATATATATATTTACCGTTGTGAAAGTATAAATATTTTTATTTACTGAAATTTAGTATAAAAATCTAATTATGATAATAATTTATTTATATATTTTGTACAAAAATGCACAAGATTTTGTGTCGGTCAAAGTGACCATGTTTAAGGGCAAAATGGCCACTGATGACCACTGCCGTGGCCATTTTGCCCTCTTCGGTACCATTATATAAATGCGACTCCATAGCATAAACGACTAGCCCTAACTCTTACTTCGACATATATATTTATAGCTTAAAACTTGTAGTTTCAAGGAGTGAATGCTAATCGCATGTATTAGGAGCTTGTATTCAGTTAAAAACATTAATGAAACACGCTTATCTTACATCAACACAGTGAAAAACAAGAAAATGTTGAATGATTTCCAAACAAATGGTCTGAACAGCTTCCAACTTCCATATAACAATGATGGTGTACTAGCAGAGCAGTTGAGGCGTTTGGAGCTTTGTGGCAGGACTTTACGGGGTGGAAATAGCCAGTGGCAATTTTGCCCGCCATGGCCATTATGCCCACCCTTCCCCTATACCTCCACCGAAGATGGTGATTGGAGAAAAGATGGTTATTTTTTACAAAATATTTACAGGCCTTTCATGACCATCAAAAGTCCATTCTTAAGTCTGGGGAACTCAAGAAACTCTCTATGACTATATGGGGAGATTTCCCTCAAATGTGTGTGTGTGTGATCGAAATCCGAGTTGTCCATCCTGTCATGGAACCTTTCGCTAAGCTCTTGACACAAGGGCGTAGCCGGGGGGGGGGGACTTGGGGGTCTGGTCCCCCCCCCGAAATGTGAGAAAATGACCGGAAAAAGATGGCCAAATCCATTGTTCTGTCACTTTGGTCCCCCCCCGAAATGAAAGTGGTCCCCCCCCCCGAACGAAATTTCTGGCTACGCCCCTGTCTTGACATATTCACATATCGTAAGGACCTTTGTGTCCGCTCTGATATTAACGTTACGCACGGACCATGGCGCTTGCGTGACTCGTCTTACGTATTTATTTTGTTCACGCTCGAGTGCTATCAAGTTATATTTTTTTGTACATCCACACAGGTGACGCATACAGGAGTGTGGGGCGGATCAGCATTTTATAGAGTATTAACTTATTATTGATCGAAAGTGTAGATCTGGCCATGAAGAGGCGACGGATCATTACTGAAGCAATTTTTGCTTTGTTTACTACACTGTAACAGTGCGCTTGAAAGCTTAGTCTTTTGTCTATTATCAAGCAGAGATATTTGGTTTGCGTTGACGGGAAAATGTTAATTCCATCGATAGTGATGTGAGTGTTCGTTGGAAGGATATTCCGATGGGTCACCCACATAAATGATGATTTTGTTGGATTTAGAACAACACGGCTTCTTTCGCACCATGACTCTACCTCAGCTATTGTGTATTGTATGTTATCCAGGGCTTTCTAAGGACTTCTTTCATAGCTTCGACTTACAGTTGTATTCGCCTGCGAGAATTGTCGGTTGGCGCCCCTGGAATATGAATTCTAAGAGAGGGAGATCAATGGGATTGTTTGGGGGTTTATATATGATATCGACCCGAATTTTGCATGTGCTATTTTTATAGATATCTACGACTAGAGCTTCGCAATCCCAAGAGTCTGGAAGCGTTAAAAGGTTGTATGAGAGGTGGCGTTTGATGTAGATCGCTACGCCACCGCCTCTGTCATAACGTCTGTCCTTTCAGATGCAGTCGAAGTTGGCAATTTTGGCAGTGTGATGTGGTTTCAGCTATGTTTCACAGACCAGAGCACCAGACATTAAAAATTGTACCAAAGATTTTTCTAGCAGCTAGTTTAATGCTTTCAAAAAGGGCATTCATTTTTTCTTCGCTAGAAGATGCCGAAATTACTTTCATCAAGGTTCTGGTAGCTATGGTATTTAGTTCCTGAGCCGGGAGCTTGGCGGGAATTTCAGTGAAATTATTATTCTACATTTTCACCAATTCAAAAAAAAAAAAATTTCTCCTTGCATTTATTCCGAATTTTCATGATTATCATTTTCTGAATTTGCGATTCCTCTCTATTACAGAAAAAAAATCGGGGCTAAGGGGCCCAGCTATTATTTTCGCGATACGCCCTATGCATGGTAAAGGCGACCCTGTATGAGATGCATGCACATTCTTCTCGAAAAAGAGTATGCAGTAATATGCAAGTAGTTTGCAGTAATTTCTTCCTCATCAAGGTCATCCAAAAACACGTGTCACATCCAAAAAGTCACAACCACCAACACACACACACATTGACTTCACTTCGACTGATGGCGTAAAGGCTGAAACACACTACACTGACGTGACGGGAATTCCCGTCATGCCAGAGACGTGGAAATTCCACGTCACATAATTTGCACGTCACAGAATTTCCACGAATAAGATTTCACAAATTCATCATCATGCCTCTCTTAAAACATCAGACCAGTGTACACACCATATAATGTCTGATATGATCCAACACCACCTATAGCACAAGGCAGGCCGATGCATGCGATATCTTTACCTTTTTTTTGCAATACATCCAATGGCAATGGGAGAAATGGCCTTCTTCAGTGACGGCACGAGCTTCGTGCGGAGGCCTTGTTCTATAGGTGGTGTTGTATGATCCCGTGCCATCTGACGTGGCGAAGTTACACGTCACGTCAGTGTAGTGTGTTTCCGCCTTTAGTATCCGTATTTACTCGCACCTATACTCTCGTAAGACAACATACAGTCGCATGATGGTTGTAACGCTTTATATACACGTATAACTTTTTTTTTACAACATTTGACGAAGGTGAAATGGATATCGACGTTGGATTGTTCCGGTGTTTCCCCCTGTTTTTAGTAGAGCTCCTCGATCGGGTTTGGGTGAAATGAATGGTTAGCCCCTCCCCACAAGTAATTCCCCTTCCCCTAGGATTTGTTAGGTCCCTTCGAACGGAAAAGTTATGCAATGCGTTCGGTAGAACTCGATCGATTTTGGCTGAGATAAGCTGAGGTCTCCGATAAGCTTAGGTGTCAGTAATTAGCGTCGTACTGCGTCAATCGGCTGAGGTTGGTTTCTGTGGTTTGCGACTTCGAGGCACAAATGCTAGCCGATTTTATAAAGTCTTTCCACAAAGAGCATTGAATCGCACCCCATTCCTCTGACAACTGTTTTCGGTGAGGAGTATGAAATTTTTTTCTCATATCGATGATAGTCGTTTGGTGGGACTTTTTCCGACACCTTTCGTAGGTCAGGGACATGGAATATATATATCTCTTACGCTTGGAAGAGATCTATATATGTGAAATTGATTTTCTGTGTATGTGTGTGTGTGTGTTCTCTATACAAATCTACAATTTTAGATCGATCGTCACCAAATTTTGCATATATATGCCAAATGGGACCCGACTTGAACGATGGGCTATTTTAAAAGTTCGTCAGAGCAGGGCAAATGCCCGAAATGGGCAAAACAACTGTCGGGCAACAATGGTTTTTGGGCCTCAACAATCACTTTCGGAACGTTTACTTTCGTTACCGTGGTTCCCTAGCAATCCGTTTCAGACGTGTATGTGCTTTTACAATGGTTTTTCACTTCTTCAATGCTACTAGTACATATGTATAATAATTTATGCCTTTATAATGGTTTGCCACTTTTTCAATCCACCCAGTAATAAGAGATTTTTGAATAGACGTCAGAATCGTGATCAGCATCATTTTTAGGGTTAGGCAAAGGGTGATCCTCGTAGAAATCAGTGTTAAAATTTCCGATTTTACTTTAGAAGTGCAGAAATTTAGTAAGGTTTACAGCCACATCAATAATTTTAAAAATTGTATTAAATTCTCGATTTTTGAAATATTGAATTCACTTAAAGATATACGAAGCCCAGAAAATTAAATATGAAATAATTAGTTGAATTGGATATCCATGCAATAAAAAAAAATTGATTTCAACTTCTTTTTTTTATATATATTTTCCTTTAAAACTATACCTTCTTTATTTATACCTTCTCAAGCATGAAAATCAACTTCTCCATAATATTATTTCACTCTTAATATTCAACTGCATGAATTCATATTGTTTAGGATGTTTTACAATTAATTATGGACCCGTAAAGTACATTCTTTTCCCATCTTTACAAATACAATATATAATACAAATATATATATATATATATATACTGACAGCATTAAAGAAGTAACAAACCCTTGTAAAGACATTATACATGTCTGAAAAATGTACAGTACCCACAACTTTTAACCGAACGATGGCGATATCTCGGGTTGTATTTGTTGTAAAAAAAAAGAAAGGTAGTATTCTTCTTCGTTTAAAATCTTCCATAAGTGTACTAAGTTAATTTTTTCTTAAGGGGCCATCTAGATGTTGAAACAAGATCCAACTTTTGAAAGTTCAATGGTAACCCCATTTTTTTTCTTCCATATTTGGATTTAGAATCTCAAGAAATGCCGAAATACCAAATTTCATCAATTTCGAACGAACAGTAAGCGAAATATAAATTATTGAAAAAAAAGAGTGACGTAACGTTAAACAGAAACACCTTGTTTTTGAGCATAATTGCTGAAAAATAATGTAGGTATCATTACTTTTTATTTTAAATGATAGATTCTAACGGGCCAAACATAATTTTATTACTCATTTTGAATTTGGCTTTTTTTTTTTAATATGAGCTCTGAACTATTAAAACATATTTTAAAAATTTGTGAATAGAAGCATACATTAATTTTTACTTCATTCGAATCGGCACAGTCGAAAACCCAACACAATTAATTTTCATAAAGTGTTAAGACCGCCAAGCTGCGCCATGCGCCAAAACCCTCCCACTGCGTGGGAGTAGAGGAGAGTTGCTGCCTTAGCACGAGAGAAAGAGCACGGGCCTTCCGTCGCTCTCTTGAGTAATGTTCTAATAGCATAAGAATAAAGTTGTTTTCGATAGCCTTCAGATACAGTACACTCGCTTGAGCAGAGTCAAAACAACCTTCTTGAAAATCGAATTATTGGTCGGAGTAGAGAAAAGGTCAAAAACAGGGACGCCGGAACCAACAGTTTCGATTTTGAAATCAGTTTTCAAGTTTTTATGTTTCGGTTCAAAAAAGTTTGTGAAAACACATCGAGAAAGTGTCGTAAACTGGTAAAATTTCAATTGTGCAGGGTTCACTGAGGCAGCTTCCAGAAAAAGCCTTCTCAACTTGCTTTGAAAACTGGATTGAAAGATGGGATCTCATATCAGGGAAGATATTCTGAAAAAGAATAAACTGTTTATTGTTGTAATTTTGCATTTTTTGTTTTCTCTGTTTTCTCACGGAATGCACCTTGTATATACGTACTTGACTTTTTCCCATTATCAGGTTGGAAGCGACCAATCACCGAAGGGAATATTGCATAACGATGCGAAACTCCTCCTCTCGCGGATCACAATAACTACGGTTTCAGTCCAGCAGCTGTAGTGGTTGGTTGCACAGCTGCCTGGTCAACAGAGCGAGTCAAAAAAAGAAACACCCAAGATCACGATGATCTTTATTTTCTTGATTCTCGGACCGTTTTTCTCTTCGTCGGTCGCGTCCACGGTTCAAACAAATCCTTGCAAAGGTATATGAATATTATTTTATACTTTTATAAATATAAATTTACTGCGATATCTACAGAATATGTTATTATCAAGTTGTCCTGTGAAAATTCTGAGCGTTCATTGTAGGTGCATTTTGCAGCTACCGATGTATTTTTTTTTTATCAGTATTGAAATAAATATTTTATAGACACACAGCTATAAAACAAACGGAAAATTGGAATTCAAGGGTGGAATTACAAAATAGCACAAAGTTGAGGAGAAGAAGATAGAGGTAAATTCTCAACATTTTGGCCTTAATGGCACCGTCTACCCTTTCTTAGTTTTTAATGTGTCACTATAACATAATTATAATACCATATTTCTCAAGGGTAAGTAAGAATTAGTTTCTCTTGAATTCACTTTCTCCGTACCTACTTGCATTGGCTTTATCAACTATTAGCTATTATACCTGGCGCTGCCCGGGTTATCTTACTGAGAATATTGAAAAATGCGACAAACCATTATGAAGGCATATACATCCCTGAAATACATTGATTGAGAACCACGGTAACCAAAGTAAACATTCCGAAAGTGATTGTTGAGGACCAGGAACAATTGTTACCCAACAGTTTTTCGCCAGCTCTGACAAACTTTACGGCTAAGCGCAAATTGAGTCGTGTGCAGCGTTCGCGAGTGGGCGGGGCCCGAGCGCGATGACGCCAACACTCACCACGCGTAGCGAGGGGATGCGCATATTGGAACGCAGTTCATACTTGGAACGCAGGCCCCAGAGTGGAAGAGGGTTTTCGGAGGGCACGGGACCTTGGCGTTTGGTAGGCTCCAGGAGCCTGGATATTATATGTTAGTCATTAAAGAAAAAGTTAGCATTAAAATGAAGACATAACATTAATTAAAATATAAATTCCACGAATGCTGAAAAATATCTATTAAAATACCGTTTATAAAAACGTGAACACAAAAAAAAATAATAATAAAAAAATCAGGATTGATAACAATTCGAAATTAATGAATAATTAAAAAATTATTGAAAAATCAGATTTTTTTGATGAATTATTCCTTGATTGATGAAAATTCACAAGTATATAAAGGAAAATTATTCCGTAATTTAAAAAAAATAAAGGCTGAGTTACATAAATTAACGCAAATTTAGGATGGACAAAAATTAATGAAAATTAAGAATTTATAAAAATTTAGGATTTATGAAAATTCAGATGAAAATTTAGAGCTTACGAAAATTCAAAATTTAGAATGAATCGCAGAATTGATAAAAGTAAATAAAGATTATTATACATTATTATATAATTAATAGAAATTGGAATGAATGAAAAATTTGGAACTTGTGTGAAAAGTCAGAGCAAATGAAAGGATTTTGATCACAATTTAAAATTAATAAATAATTTCAAAACTGAAAAGTCATATTTAATGAGAAATAACTAGATTAATGAAACACCAGAATTAGTGAAATTAATAATTAAATTTCAGATTTAATGAAAAATAATTCCTCCATCGATCAATGAAATATCATAATTAATGCATATTCGGAATTAAAGCTAAATTCAGAAATTTAATGAAAATTATTTCGTAGGCTAATAAAAAAAGTGGATTTTTTTCTCTTAAAATTAATGAAACTTCTGGATGGATAAATATTAATGACAATTCAGGATTTTTAAACAAACACACAATTAATGAAAATTCGGTGTATCAATGAAAATTCCAAAATTAATGAATCCCATAATGAATTCCGAAATTAAAATAATTCCATAATGAATGAAAATTTAGAGCTAATGAAAAGTCGAAACGAATGAAAAAACAATAATATTTAATAAAAATTCAGAAAGAAATAAAATAATTCAGGAATTAATTTAAGAAATAATTGATAATACCGCGTTTATGTAAATAACATTGAGATTAAACAATAGTTAATATTGTTCTAATAATAGTTAATATTGTTCTAATAATAGTTAATAATAGTTATAGTTAATAATAATAGTTAATATTGTTCTAATAATAGTTAATATTGTTCTAATAATAGTTAATATTGTTCTAATAATAGTTAATATTGTTCTAATAATAGTTAATATTGTTCTAATAATAGTTAATATTGTTTTATAATTTATAAATATTGTTTTATAATTTATAAATATTATTACTCTTATGAAATTTTCATAAGAGAATGCGAACTCCATTAAAATGATTGCTTATTTTTAAAACACCCCTACCGAATACGAAGAATCGTGTACGTGCGACACCCACGGGACTGAAAATTTTGTCCGCTGATGGCGGTGTTTATACGACTCCGTTTATACGACTTTCACATTTATACGACGCGACGTCTGACTTCACACAGTCGCAGTTTAGTTCTTATATATACATTTTACGTTAGGGGCCGTTCAAGTATTACGTAAGCAAACTTTTAGCCATTTTTGACCCCCTCCCCCCCCCCCCTTGTCAGCAAAATTTCGTCATCAGCTCTGCCCCTCTGAATCCAACTCATATTTTCATAAAGGGTGGTTGATGACGTCAGCATTATCCAACCCCCCCCCCTCCCCCCCCCCCCATCGATGATGACGTAATACTTGAACGGCCCCATACTGCAAAAGTGATATACCGGTGATTATGCATATTCACCAATCGTCTCGGTAAAAAAAAGTTTCGTTAAATTTCACTACATTCATCACTTTTACCGGCGGTATGATAAATATGAAAAAAATTTATAATCTTTTCTTGATTAAACCAATTAATTATTTTTACCCGTGCATGTTACATGCATACACGTATTTTGAGATAAAAATGAAATTTAAAAAAAGCGAAAAAAGATAAATTGGTCTTGTAATGTTGGCTTTCTTCACACGTATCAACAAACAAAACCAACACTACCATTCGAATTCACCATCCCAGTCCATAGTTATGTTCAGTTAATCAAGTATTAAAAAAGTTATTGATTGACAATTTATCATATTTACCAGCATGACCTTGGAATTGAATATAATCGTAGTTAAATATGAGAAATTCCCGTTTTATGACTAAAAATTAATAAATTAGAGTTTGTCTGATTTTGCTGTCCGCTAAAGGGGGGGGGGTGAAATAGATTAAAGACCTATTCCACGGGACCGGGGATCAGAAAAGTGTCCGTTAACGAGGAGTGTCCATTATGGGAAGTTCCACTGTATAAAGGTTCCATTATATATAAACCATTATACGTAATACTGGCACTATTGAAGAAGTGACAAACAAGTAAAGGCATATAGACGTCCGAAACGCATTGCTAGGGAACCCCGAAAGTAATTGTTGAGGCTTAGAAACCATTGCTGCTCGACGATTTCATTTACCCTGCTCTGACGAACTTTTAAAGTATCCTATCGTTCAATCCGGGTCCTGTTTGGTATACATGCAAAATTTGACGACGATCGGTCTAAAATTGTAGATTTATATAGAGAGCATACATATACAGAGAGACAATCAATTTTATACCTATAGACAGTGGCGTCTTAAGGCATGGGCCCACCCAGGCACGGCCCGGCGGCCTCAAGAGGAAAAGGGCCTCACAAAAATGAGATCTTGTTCAGATTTTCGAGAATTTGCCTAGTAGAGCCTCAGAAAAATCATTTAGGAAAGGGCTATAGTCCTTACGTAGTACAGTCGAGCCGCTTGTTAGAACCACGCATAATGATATTATTCGAGTTATCACTTTTGCAAAGAACAAAACGGACTGATATCATAGCATGGGGGGAAAATTCGTTTGTAGTTATCGGAACTTTGGATAATGTTATCATCCCCCCCCCCCCGTCGAAAGTGTTCTTTGTGCATTCTGAAGCTAAGAGATTTAACCAATTTTTTTTTCTTGTAGGTTATCGTTATCAGGCTTCAAGACTATGTAGGAGGATAGGTGTTTTCTCCCCCCTCCCTTTTTGATAAACATTTCCGTACTTAATCATCACCTCCTAGAGATAGAAGGCCTCCACACTCTGCCTGTGACGTCAGTAAGTAGTCTATTTTCCCTCAGAATATTCAGGGGAAAAAAATTCCCTGCTCGTGCCAGTATCAATGTTGTGAGGAAAAGAAATGATCGAGCTCAGAATTGGCGATTTCTATGCCCCACATCCAATCACTATGCGGCTTTTGTGAGGCAATCAGGAAGATTCGACGCCAAAATAAGAAGAAACGAAATACGATGCTGTGTGGCAAACTTGCTAGGTAGTCTGAATGACGTTTATGGCAAACACTGCAGAGGCCTTCTATCTCTAGGAGGTGATGACTTAATCCGCCGTAATCAGTCAGTATATTCGCTGTGAGCCATGTACGCGTGGAGCATGGGCGGAGATACGGGAGGGGGAGACGTGTGCCCCAGCCACCAGCGTCAAAGGTGGAGTTGACTAATCTAATGTATAAATGTATATATAAATTGACGTCATCATCATCGTGCCCCCCCCCCCAGACTTCCAAGTCTATCTCCACCTATGGCGTGGAGCTGCTCTGACCATATAGTGGCCTTAACCTTTCTATAGTGAAGGCAAATGTATGACGAAAACCACCCTTTCCTTCGGTTCTTGATCAGCTTCTTTCAGTTGATCAGATTCAAATTTCTTTTTGCGAGAGACTATCTCAAGGAATCTGTAAAACATAGTGCATTTTTTAAAAAAAAATCGTAATTCGTGATATACATTAGATAGTTCTATTCTAATGCCTTGCAATGGCTGAATAACAAAAATGCAGTATTTTAGCTCAAAGAAAAAAAAAGTACCGTTTTAGAATAGAATAAAAGCAACGAGAGAGATTGAACATTTTGCTAACAATTATGTGGGAAAGAAAAACAGAGGTGTCCCGTTTTACCAATACTTGTTTGCCATACATCCCGTTAGACCTAACGGGACTTTTCGGATATAGTTGTCATTCGGCTATTATTATCAGAAACGCAGAGTCCCGATGTGATGACATTAAGTAGCTTGTGTGGACTGCACTAACTTCTCTTCTAAACCTGATAGATGAATGATGAAAAATAGATGAAGAATGAAAGAAACTTCACAGACATAGTGTCTAAAACCATTTTAGAAGCAAAGATTGGTGACTTGGTTCTTGTCAAACTTCCAAATAAAAGGTCAGTAAATATGTTAGTAGGGGGAATGAAAAACGCAACAGCCCTTCCCACTCACTTCAGAAGAAAAAAAAAAAGATGAATTCTCTCCTCCTCACGCTCTCTTTCCCTTGAAAAAATCCCGCGTACGCCTGTGCAAACAATCCTAATAATGGAAATTCAGTTGTTGTTGTTGTTGTGGCACCAGACAAGCAACCAACGTTCAACTAATTTCTTGAGACATATGTATACTTTTCAAAAAGGAGCATTTCTACAAAAAATTACTAAATTTATAATAGAATTATTTTTTTCTTTTCTCCGGGGGCATTTACAAAATGGGCTGCTTTACAAAAGAGGAAAGTAGTTCAACAGGTAGCGTACGGGAGTGGTATAAGAATATTTAAATACACTCATGTCCATAAATTAAGGATAATTCAGAATCACACGGAAATCGAAATCTAAAGTAAAAATTTCACCTGTAGAATTATCACACACATCTGCAAGAATGATATGCAAATTTCAGGAAGCCACCAGATGATGCCGATAGTACGTCACAATGACGAGAGTGTAAGAGGAGGGTATATAAGGAATGGTGACAAAGAAGTGAAATTGTTCACAAGAGTTCTGTAAGGCGCTCAGTGCCATAAGCGAATAGTTATGACACAGAGGACGAATGTGGATGATTTTTTACGTGGTAGAATTATCGGCACAGAGTAAGAATAATATAGAGCGCGCGCGAGGGATTACAATTGAAGCAAAGATCCGGAGTCACGTGTCTCCGGTCAAAAGGCTGGTCAGGGAATCTCGCTTTCAATGCTTTCCTTATGACTATTCGTATGACGATCTACACGCGCTGTCTTATTTTTGATTAGAATGGCCAACACTTGCGCAGCTTTCGGATGTTCTGAACGGTTTAGAAAAGGGGGACCAGTATCCTTTCACAAGGGAATACTTTTTTGCTTATTCCCCTTCTTATAAATTAAAAATTGGAATATTAAATTGACGATTCAATGGATTTCTGACGTAGTCTCAGTTTTTAACGATTCCATTTTGGATTTAACTCAATTAAAGTTCCAAGTTTTGGTAAAATTCAAATGTCATGAGCCATTATTAAATGTTTTAATAGAATTTTTGGTAATAAATGATTGAAGTAGTGAGTTTTAATTGAAATATACGTCTCCGCAAGATTTGGCGAGATTTGGCGAGCTAGTGAGTTTATTCGAGTTTCGCTCAACTTGAAGAAAATAAGCTTTTCATAATGAGGAATTTATGGCAAATATTTTATTCAAATAGAATGTAATGAAAACGCACCCTCTAGACAATGGCAGTTTTGCATAAAAATGTATAACTACCTCTAGATCTGAAGATCTGAAGTCACTATGTGTACCTCAGATGTTAACTTGAAGAAAGAATCATTCTAAAAACTACTTAATGCCTAAAAAAATGAAGATTCACATATGTATACTTCTGGAGCGAAGAGGTTACACATATGTCACATGTAACATACATTTACGTACTCTAAATTATTACATATATACGCTACACGAAATTTCATTTCTTATAATTTAGAAAAGTACTGACGATGAGGTTTTTGCAATTTTCTTGAAAAATTCATTTTATTCCTGAAATATTATGTAAGTGTTTACATTTTTGTGTGATAAGGTTATAAAAGGTTTTTCAAGAATGACTTTTACTTATTGTTTAAATATTTCATGACTGAATATGGTATGAGTGAGAATGTGTTACATTACATAACATAATGTGATGCATTATAATTATATACTCAAAATAAATGTATGATTAAAGTAATTTTAATGTTCTTGGAAGATAATTTTTATGTTTTAATAATCCCTAGTTAAAATAAATTTTCGAAATTAAAAGTGGCAAAGTGAATGAGAAGAGAATATTTAAAAATATAAATGAAATAGGCTGTATATATAAGAGATAGGTTATATATATAATAAGATTTAAAAACTCAAAAGTCTTAAATTATTAGGAATTATCCCTTTTGGAAAATAAAAAAATTTCGTTTTTCAATATTTGTTTATATTATATAGAATTGATTTTTTTTTTCTCGAATCCCTCATTCCCTAAATATTTTACAAAAGAATGAACGAAATTCATTGAAGAAATGAAGGAAAGTTTTCATCAACTCGATCGAGTCAAATTTCGTTACAACAACATCCTAGCATTAACACGAAATCACTATGTTCTGCGAAAATGAGCCAAATGTAACAGCGCAGAACCTGTTCTTTCCCCGACAATACAGCTCATCTTTTCTTCACGTTCGACAAGTTTTATGAATAGCGTGCGCGGTCTATTATATCTTTAGTCTATGATTATCGACCGCCTGGAATGTGGGCGTACTCAGATGGAAGTATCCGAGGAACTTGGAATTGACCAAAGTGTCATCTCTAGGCTTTGGCAACGATTCCAAGATAACGGAAATGTCAGTAGACGTTACAGTACAGGTCGCCCAGGAGTTACAATGCCGAATGAAGACCGGTATTTGGCAGTAACTGCCAAAAGAAGCAGACGGAGCACAGCATTCGACCTGTCTCGTCAGCTATCTGCAACCACGGGTACCACAGTTTCAAGGCAAACCGTGTACAGACGTTTGGGAGATATTGGTCTGTATGCTCGCAGGCCTGTCAGATGCGTTCCGCTCACGGCAACTCACTGTCGGCAGCGATTAGCCTAGAGTAGAGAACATACAATGTGGACATCGTCACAGTGGGCTTGTGTGATGTTTTCCGACGAGTCCAGGTTTAGCTTGCAGTCTGATTCACGTCGAACTTTCATATGGAGAACGCCAGGTACCCGTTACCACCAAGACAACATCATTGAACGACACCGTTACGGTGGTGCAGCATTGCTCGTTTGGGGTGGAATTATGCTGGGTTCCAGAACAGATCTGCATGTTCAAACCGGAACCATGAAAGCCCAAACTTATCGGGACATCATTCTGGAACAACATGTACGTTTGTTTAGGGGTGCCATGGGCGCAGAATTTGTGTTTATGGATGACAACGCCCGTCCTCACCGAGCAAACATCGTAAACGAATGCCTTGAATCTGAGGATATAACCCGTATGGAATGGCCAGCATTCTCACCTGACTTGAATCCGATAGAGCATGTGTGGGACATGCTTGGCCGACGAGTTGCATCAACCACCTCCTACATGTGTACCGGAACTTCGGAGAGCATTGCTTGCTGAGTGGAGTGATCTTCCCCAAGATCAGATCGATAATTTGATACTCAGCATGCCTAGGCGTTGTACGGACTGTATTTCATCGCATGGGAGACATACAATGTATTAACCATCATACCAACCATGTAATAGAAAGCTTTTGTAAAGGAGATATTTTTTACAATTGCTCCTGGGAGCAAAAATCGTAGTTTTTATGAATGGTATCATACATACACCATCGTTTTTGTTCTTTATCTTTTGTTTAATAAATGGGCTTTATGAATAAGTAACGTTTGTTTTGTTTCTGAACCTTTATTTGCCGGAGCTGGCATTATCCTTAATTTATGGACATGAGTGTATTATGATTCTTATAGGGAGTTATTCAACATTCAAGGCAGTTATCTACATTTAAATTTTCGAAATCCCTTTTAAAAGGAAGTCGATGAAAATATGTTATAGTGCGAGCACGGAAAGATGGTGTCTGACCTTGTATGGCCACGAAAAGAGAAGATTCGTTCTTCAATAGGGGGAAGAACTTCAGCAGCAACCTTGTTTATTTTCTTTTTTCCCAATTTCTCCCTACCGAAGAATGAACACTCCCTTTTCGTCATGAAGGTCATACCCTAGAGGAGGTATAATAGATATAATGCATATGTTCTAATATCTCCTATCATTACCCTTATACCTCCTCTAAGGGTCATACAAGGTGAGAGGTCATCTTTTCATGATCACACTATACCTTTTGATTAAAATAGTGATCATTCTACAGTGGAACCTCCCATAGCGGACAACTCCACCGACGGACACTTTTTTTGAATCGTATCGACGGGATGTGTTAATATCCATTAACGGACACTCCTCGTTAGCGGAAAAAATTTTCGGTCTCGTCGGTGTCCGTTATCGAGAGGTTCTACTGTAAAATGCGATTTTTGAAGCGGTTCTGAAAATGTGTCGTTTTGAAGGAAAAAAAAAATCCCCGAATGCCAGTAGGAAAACCGATTTGTTACGTTATCCTTTTGAATGAAAAATACTGAAGTGAATGAACAAGATTGATATGTTCCCTTTTTAGAAATGGCCATCTTTTATTGTAATTTCTACCAAGACTATTATTCCTGTTTTCATAAAACCTTGTTGCATAATCCGTCAAAGATTCAGAAACCGTTAGCTTTTCGAAAAAAAGTTTAAATGTTCTCTTTTGAAAATAAGCTCCTCAACTATATTATGTGAGTGGTTGCTATCATTTAAGTTGACAAATCGCCGTCTCGCGCATTTTTGTAATGTTTGAAATACACGCAGTCGAACATCGATTTAACGAGTCAGATAAAATCGATATTTCTATTGGTTAAATCAAAGAAAATCGTTATAACGAGGTTGAGATCGACACAAATATATATACACAATAAACTTCTAAGAAATTCGTTAAATCGAGGGCTTTGTTAAATTTTATTTCGTTTGCCGTTGCCGTCGTTTCGAAGTACCGAGCCTAAGCTTTATTTCGTTCATTAGTGTCCGACTGTACTTTATTGCAACCCTTACCACCATGTTTACTGAAATTTGACTGAAGTCGTTCATTTTTATTATTGTTATTTTGTTTATCTTTTTTTGCACACCGCTTACGCAATTTATTCACGATTCCGTTTGACGCCCCTAAATACCGATTGCATCCCTCGGATAAAACTTCTATTAATGTTTTATCCGGCATTTCAGCAACTGATAGTTTCGAGGAAAAAAAATGATTGGATCAGATAACTCCCCTTCCCTTTGCTATACTACACGGGGACATTTTTCATTCTATGTTTATTTTTGCTGATTCTGAATAAAAGATTTTCATATTTCAAAAACTGCGAACACAGCTTTCAAAAACACGAGTATCGCGTTTTAGTTTCGATTTTCCCAACCCAATTGGAATTCGATAGAATTTTTTTGTTTTACATGATATCATATTATTAATTTTCATTCCTTTAAGTTGGTAATGACCGATTCCATTCGCTAATTGGGGAAAAACAAATGTTTATGATTACAAACTTTTCCGAAAGAACCGCAGTCCGATTGATAGATTTTTGTGTGCCCGGTCGTACACATAATTATAATACTCGTAAGTTATGAGGTTGGGAAGTAAATGGGGAAAATAAAATGCTGAACCACTCACGAGGGGGAGAGCTGCTATAAATTTGAAAGCTTGTCATTTAGTAATCAAATCAGGCGATATTCGTGGATACGGGGAGGGGGGGGGCATTGCCCCCCCAGCATCAAAATTGGAGTCAACCGATCTAATATAAATGTATACCCTTGCCCCCTCCCCCAGGCTTTCAAGTCTATCTCCGCCTATGCGACTTGCTATTGCGCCTTCGCTAGAGCCGCAAATTGGCTAAAATTGGTCCATGGGGGGGAACTTTTTTAGCGTTTGTGGGAAAGTTTGAGAGTTTTTATCAAATAAAAATTATTTAAATATTTTTTTAATTTTATGCAAAGCTTTATATTTATATGCTAAAGCTAAATACTAGGCTAGTTGTTTTTACCTATAGATGTTGGTACATTAATTCTAAATTTGTGGAGAAAAAGTTACTCAAAAGGGAAATATTGGCTCGAGATGAGATTACCATCACACTGCATCTAATGAAGTTCGAGCAGGTCCAGAAACAAAAACCATAGGGCCAAGAGACAGATTTAACGGTGGGAGCACCGGGCGCGTGCCCAGGGCCCCAGCTTCTAACGGCCCCGAAAAACCCAAACTTCACACTTTTTTCCAATTTAAGGGGCCAAATATGTTCTTTTGCGCCAGGGGCATCGACCGACTTTCATCCGAAACTGATAAGGCCTCAATTTTCAAAATTCTTCTGAACTTACCCTTATAGTAACTGTAAATAATTTTTGTACCGATTGTGTATTATTGTGAGATCGAATTTTCAACATACCTAAAGTGAAGACAACTTACAGAAACTGAAGAAATTCGTTCTCCTGAAATATGGTGAGAAAGTGTTCCGTACAGATGAAACAATATTGTTTTGCAAACTGTGTTATACTAAAGTTGCCGCAGAAAGGAAATCCACATTGCTGCAGCACATCAATACCGAAAAATATAAACGAGGTCTTCAATGACTAGAGAGCGGGAAAAAAAATTACCGTTTTTATACATTAAAAAATTTCTGTGTGTGTGTTTGGTACATTAACTGTATAAAAAAAAATTGAAAGCTATGTTATTGATTCTCCGATACTCGTGGTAGTTAGTAAAACGAAGAATTTTTGTTCATACAATAGGTAATCGTTTAAAATAGTTTAGACTGCATCAACACGTCTGATTATCATATTATTTTGCTAAAACTAATGTTATCCGAGATAGGAATGAAAATTTCCACGTTTTTTGTTTTATAAGGCATATTTACTGTTTTTTAAGGGCATAAATGCATTTTTTATAGAGCAATTTTTGACAAGTTTTGGGGCATAAAAATCCTAGCCCTACTAATGAATATTTTCAAACAGCTTCGATTATGCGCGACAGAAGACGTTGTTGGTCAACTTACACTGGTGAAATAAATTAAGAGAATTTGCATATTATCGAATTTCATGAAAAGAACTGAACTGAGTGTAAAACCACTACTTCTCGACAAAAATGCAAATCTTGTGCGTCAAATACGTAAGCGTACACGTGTGTGTAGGCGGAGCCAGTAGAGAAGCAGGCTTTATAAGCGCGTAAGTTAAGACGCATTTCGTTCGCTAGCACACCTCGTCGAATTTCTTGGTGTTATTTTGCAGCAATCGGTTAATTTCAAATTGTAACAGTAAAAATGAGTAATCACCAACGTTTAGATGATGGAATGAGGTGGCGAATTGTGGGGAGGCTAGAAGTAGGCCAATCTCAAGTACAGATTTGTAGAGAGTTCAATTTAACGCCCAGCGTCGTGTGTAACTTATGGAAACAGTTCCAGGATACCGGATCCATCGAGAGAAAGCCTGGGCAAGGTCGTCCAAGAGCTACGACGGCCAGAAAAGATCGCCATTTGTCGATTATAGCAAGGCGTAACAGGAGTGCTACAGCTTCTCAGCTCTCTCGTGACTTGTATGCAGCCACAGGAACCCGTGTATCAAGGGTGACTGTTTTCAAAAGACTTCATGAGAGAGGGTTGTTTGCAAGAAGACCTGCTGTTTGCGTCCCGCTCACTTCTACGGACAGGAGAATCCGTTTATCATGGTGCAGAGAGCATAGAGATTGGAGTATGGATCAATGGGCGACCGTTCTCTTCACTGATGAGTCCCAGTTCATCCTAAGCACCGATTCTCGCCGTACGTTCATATGGATAGAACCAGGGACCCGCTACCTACCCTCCAATGTCCGCGAAATCGACCATTATGGCGGAGGAGGTTTAATGGTCTGGGCAGGCATCATGTTGGATGGCCGCACACCTCTCCATGTCTTTGAAAGAGGCACTGTGACTGGTGTGAGGTATAGGGATGAGGTCTTGGAGCCCTATGTTCGCCTTTTCAGGGGTGCAGTTGGCCCTGAGTTCATTTTAATGGACGATAACGCGAGGCCACATAGAGCTCTTCTGCTCGACGATTTTATAGAAAGTGAGGATATTCGCCGGATGGATTGGCCAGCCAGATCTCCAGACCTTAACCCTATAGAGCATGTCTGGGATGCTCTGGGGAGGGCAATTGCAACTCACAACCCCCCTCTGGGAACCATCCAGGGAATGAAAACAGCGTTGCTGAACGAGTGGGATCAATTGCCACAGGAAATGATAAACTGCCTTATTTCAAGTATGAAATCACGCTGCGAGACCTGTATATCTAAGTATATACAGACCTGTATATACCTGTAAGAGGGGACCATACCCCCTATTAACCCATTTTTTTGTTTATTCTGCAACCGCTGTTTCATACCTTTCGACTCCAACGAGTGTTACGCACGATCATGCGTGTGTATTACAATTATTGAATGGTTATTTGTTTTGTATTGTATCAATGTATGTACATATCAAATTTCATTAAAATCGGTACAGAGATTAGAGATAATATAGTTCTAGAGATAATCGACCAAGTCTGCAAATTCTCTTAATTTCTTACACCAGTGTATATATTCAAGTTACTGTATGCTAAACATATTTTTGCTGCTCGATTTCAGCTGGAACTTTTTGTCAAGAACAATTTCAGTCACAAAAAATGAGGAATGCATCAGTAACTTAAGTACATAAGTTGACCAATAACGTCTCCTGTCCGTCGGAATCGAAACTGTTTGATAATATTTATCAGAATAGCCGCTGGGTAATGTTGAATCCTTTTTTTCAGGAGTGGTGCAAAGCCTCCCGGATTACAGTAATTAAAATGAATGCACATATAAGACCGATTTATTTATTTCTTTAGGCCGATGCTCGGTGTGAATGCCACATTGACTTGTTAATTTATGAAAAGTGGTAGTACAATACACACAATTCGTAAAACTTAAATACTGTTACTTCTGGAAGAAACGCGGCATGACTTTATATAGGCACTATAACTACGAGTTAAAAAGATAAAGGGTGTATAAGCACTTATCACGCTGTATCTTATATTGTAAATTGTAATTAATGACGAATTTTAATTGGTAATTTGACTGGTAATTGACGATTAATGGATAAAGGAATCATGGCTATGACTAATAGCATTCTGCATCTTTCAAAGAAAGATTAACTAATGTGTGTCTGTCTCAATTTCTAGTCTCTATACAGAATTAGGATGTGCCTTTACATTTAGTGATTCTTTGCAGGTTTAGCGAACAACGTGGTTAGGTACTCTGTGGAAGTTTCGAACTGCAACGTTCCAACAAACTGCACTCTCATAAAGGGAACCACTCATTACTTGAAAACTACTTTTGGTACGTATCACCTAACTTGTCGACAATATCTAATTAATGCACATTCACTCTTTCGAACATTGCAGCAGAAGCCCATCATTTATCGTGTGAACGGTCGTCGCTCATCGTTTTGGCCCATCATTCAGAAGAGAATGGTAATTGTATCCAATTGTCTGTACTTTCTTTGTAGGCAACTCCAACACATGTTCAATTTCAAATCACCGTAACGATAACCCTTGAAAGGGATGTATAATTTGGGAGTAGCGATCTCGATACTTCGCATCGGCATTGGAGCCGGGGTTACTGAAGTTGCTCGAGCATCACAGAAGTATTTTATAATACAGGGCCGAGCAACTCCACAATCAATTTAGAAAACAAAAAATTCTACTTGAAACTCAAGCCGAGTACCCACAGGGCTTTAATACATTTTGTACGACTCCTAATAGGCCTACCTCGAGAATATAAAATTCAGCATAAGTATCAACTATGTGTGATTCAGTGAGCACCGCGGTGCTCATAATAGGTGATATACCTCTTTATTATCGTAAACAAAGCATGCACAAGTCTAACAGCTCAGACTCAGACTCTTCTCTTTCGGGGAAAATCAGCAACAGAAATAGTCATAATGCTTTGCGAAGTTTTCCAAGACACGACCTATTTGAGCCGCGCAAGGGTTCGCGAACGGTTTAGTTTTCAATTTCTTTTTGGGTCGAAACATGGTGAAGTGTTAATTGAGCCAGCCCGTCATCTGGTCATTTTTCGATAAGCGGAACAGGCAAAAGCAGTCGAGAAAATCGGAATGCGACGATTTGATCGCTTCAGCAGTACTAACTGGAATCTCTTGGAGCTGATGTCAATCAATTTTTGACGCAAACAAGTTCTTTTGAGCCTGTTATTGAAAAAACTACGGTTTGATGACAGGCTAAAAGAAATCAGACTTCCATCAAAGATATCGATTAGTCAACTGATGCGGGGGACATGCAACCCTGCAGTGCTTGCGTGGGAGACGCCACGCGCCTTGTTATTTTAACGGAACAATATGCCGCGCGAGCACTGCAGTGGGAGCAGACTGATGCATGCAACATCCTTCTCGTATGTCTATACAAGTACTCACATACATGCTGTATTTTGCACGATATTGTACAACAGAGATCAGCAACTTTTTCGTTCCGCGATATTTTTGGCTTGGCGGGCCAGAAACTTGTACAGAATATAAAGGGTGGCCACATGACCTGTATTTCACGGGATATTCCGGTGATTTTGGCCCTCCCAACTTTTCCGTAAAATATCCCATGTTCCCCCCCCCCCGTTTAAAAAATCAAAAATTATAATTATTTTCACGACGTATAAACTAAATTACGATAATTAGGTCACTATCATAATTAATTATAGTCATATAAATACAGGGTGATTACTTAATTCCCTTTGCCGCATCTTACTGGTGAACCGTTTATGCTAGAGGCACACTTCCAATTAGAACAATTATCCAAATAACGTGTACACCTTAGATACGTGATCCATGTTGCAAGGGGTTGTATAGTTATCGAAATAAAAAATAATAATAAAACCTGATTAAAAAGTTGTTGCCTTGTCTTTTCTGAAGTTAAGAAAAAAAAATTCTAGTGCAATGTTCGCAGAGATATTTAAATTCAATAATCGGAGGAAAATTCGAAAAAAAAAAATAGCGTAAACTATATGTATATAACAGACAAGTTTTTTTTTCTGGCTTCAGGGGAGACAGGGCAACAACTTTCTGATCGAGCTTTTGTGGACAGGATGTTCTTATAAAAAGTTAACATTTTTAACTATACAACCCTTATGACATATCTCAGTTCTACATGATCCATGATCCTGTATATTCATCTCATATATTTGTCAAACGTGTATTTTTTTTTTTTTTTTTTTTTTTGTGAATTACATATTTAACCATTGCGACTTGCAGTCGCCCTTTATTTCCCGCTATTGGAAATTTTTCAGCAATTTTAGCGGTAATTAACAACTTTACTTGCATTTGACTGACTTTTTTTTTTACGGTAATTAGCAACTTCATTTGCATTTGACTGAGAAAATTTTCGCTGTAATTGGCAATATCCCGTATGAATCCTGATTTCCTGTATCTTTATGAAAAAAATATGGTCAGCCTAAGTATTTGTCGTATGTTCAATAATATTTTTCTGATGGAAACCCCTTTGCGGTCCGGAGGTAATGTACACCTGTATTAGAAAAATTCACAGAGTGGAATCTTCGCGCTGTCCAGGGCCGTAATTAAGATATTTGTGTTGTTTCGCCGCTCCACAATTTAAAATTTGATAATTTTATAATAGTGTTCTTTGTTCCCACATTAATTTTGCCACCCGAGGAAGTCGCCCCCCCCCCCCACTCTCTAGTTCTGACCCTGCTTCTACATGCATGTTGTACGGATGAATAATTCCGTATTTACGGGAGTCGAGGTGGATCCAAGCATCGGGATGTTAATGAAATTTACCTTTGAAAAAACTCGTGTTCTAACGATATAAATAATTCTTTTATAAATGCGGAGTCGATTCTTTTCGTCGAAATCATTGAATCAGTGGAAGAGAGAAAGGATTTTTTTTATTTATTGCCGTATAAGCTAGGTACGTACTACAACGTCGCCGCTCGTCATTTAATGAAATCACTTTCGCATAAAGGGAAAGTAAACGTCAAAACAAGATATTCGTGTGTTATTACTCGTAAAATGCTGGAGAAAAAACACGAATCACGAGGCCTTGATGGAAAAAAAAAAGCGGCTTTGCGTCATTGAAATCACTGGGGATTTATTTATTTTTATTTCAGTCTCATGAAATGCGTGTGTAGGGATAAGCGAATGTAAAATGCCAACGAGTCGAGTCCGGATGTCGAAGACATTCGGAAAGACATATAATGGGATAAATAACTTACGATGGGAATTTATTTTTTTCATCATGATGCCACTTTTTCTTCGAGATGAATAACTCAACTTGATAAATATCATCGACCAGATTGTGAAATTTATGATAACTGCCCGTTCATGACTAATTTTTTGTCTCGTTCTTTTTTTTTTAGTCTTCAGAAATTTTTTTTTTGTTCAGCTGTACGACTCGGTCACGGTCACGAGAGCGCAACGAAGTTCGATGTCCTCGAAATGCTCTGGCTTTTATAACGAAATCGAAACCTGAAGCAACGAATCCAAGCCGATCATCGTGAATAAAGGAAGCAATTGGTTTCATTTCGTCCATGATTTTCGAGCCCGATTTTGACTTGAAACAAATGTATCGACACTTCTGACAAAACATTTCGATTCGTTTTTCAAATACTTTGCTTTAAGCTTTCGTCCCGCACTTTACGCGATTAATTGGTTCCACAAAATAATCACTTGAGAAGAAATCGCGTTAAGTGAGTTGAATTTAACACGGGTAAGATAAGAATGGCGGGAGTTTCTTCATAGAAGAATAAAGTGCAACAAATCTGTCTAACCCACAGGCGGCGAAACCATAAATCTGCACCTCTCTCTACGGAGGTCCCCCCCCCCCCACGTCCTCGCGTGCATAAAATGATCGCGATGTTACAAAAGACGAGATCAAATGCGCACAATAAACCAAACCCAAATAAATGGTCATGAAAATACTCGGGCAACTATTTTCTGTTCTGGATTTCGAAACAGGGAAACAATTATAATGAATAATTTGGATTGATTCATGATGATGATGATGCATTCACTTCATCAATGTTTCGTTTGATTGCAGTACCTGCCATCAACGTTCCCGAAGCGACAACATTCAGAGTTTTTGGTCTACTGGGACCAGTTCGAGTGCCATATTCGACCACAAAAGACGTCTGCAGAGTTTCCATCAAGGTCGCCGATGGCAGCAGCTGCTCTGCGAGTGCAGGGAGTTTCAAAAAAGGAACCGCCTACTACCACGTAGCAGAATTCCCGGTCAGCCCACTTTATCCCGAAGTAAGATAATGTGCAGTATGAATTTGATTATACACACAAATATTGATATATTATCTACACAGTATTCATATAGGCCAGGGGTTTCCAGCCTATGGGTCGTGACCCAGACTTTATCCCACAGAGCTTCCGAGATGGGTCGTACGAATACACTAACGGACAGCGATTCTTGAGCTATCAGTCACGACCCAAACTTGATTTTCAAGGGCTTCTTAGATGAGTCCTATAAATCCACTTACAGTCCTGTAGTGAATGGACTTATTGCCTCACTGTGGTTTCACTAATTTAGAAAAACAAACAGTCCCATGGGTCACGAAGCTGTTTTTTTGCTGATTTTGGGTCACAGCTGACGAGCTTAAGAACCTTTGGTATAGGCCACCTTTGTCTAGAAGTAAGATAGTATTGTATGGAGCAATTAAACACTTAGGTTTATTTTTCACACACTGTATTTGTATTGGCAGATGGGTCTCAAAGTTCGATTTCAATATTCGTTACCGAAGAACAGGAATTTGCTTTGCTACGAGGTCCCTGTCATTATCGGGTGAGTGCCTTGTTTATTTGAATTTTGGAAAAAAAATTATACATTCCATTAATATGAAATTTATCCTAAAAGTTTATTATATTTCACTTTCATTCCCACATGCAGTAAGTATTTGTGCTGTCCAGTGCCATATTCATTTACATTATATACTGTCCCTGCATTTCACCACACAGTTGAGTTCAAAAAAGCATGGGTTTTTATTGGATGTAGTACACCAAGGGTGCTCAATATTTTCAAGAGTCTGAGACACTTCATTGGTTTAAAGCAGAGTTGGCAGGTTTTTGACTGTTAAAACTGTCGTGTCAAAACCTCAAACATTGCTTTTCAATATTGAAATTTCCATTGGAAATGCAAGCATTAATTGTGTGTAATTTTATTGCATTTAACGTGACAATGTAATGCAAAGAATAAATACTTGATATGATTGTAAATAATTTTCTGCTCTCTACAGAATTATATATATTTTGGACAAAATATATACTATTTAATATATTCTTCAATTCGAGATGAGACTCTCAACCTTCAAAAATTTCAACGGCTTATATATGTGTATAGATATAAACCATCTGCTGTACTATTTTCATAACATACAGATAGGTATTTAGAAAGTTCTTTTACACCATATATGTAATGTTGATTTCTGTTATTGTTAAATTATTTAGATAATCACAGATTATTTAAAATAGTACCCCTTATTGCACATAGCATTAGAATACAGCTAGCAATCAAAATACATACCGAATCGTAAGACTAAAATGTCCAAATTAAAAATTTGGCAGTGCTGGGCTTGTATATGATGCATAAGAATGATCATGTTATATATATCTATAGTGTTCAAAATATTAATTTAAGTTTTTGATAGCTTAAACCAGTTTTTGATGCTTTTCATGTCAAAAACCAAGCCTTGGTTTAAAGGTGCATATAAATTAGCACATTAATCATGCAATGTAAGCATTCGCAATTGATTGTTCAGTAATTTATAGTGTTGTGATCGATTCTTGAGCTGTTTGAACTGGACCACTGGGAATCAGTATTTTTCAACAAACGCAAAGGAAAGAAAAGGAACAAAGAGGAATTTTGTGTACCCATGAATGGATTAGAACCACTGCAGCGGGTCATAGGTTACAAGATGTGCATGCTAATGTATATGCACCTTAAAAACATGTCGTAAACCACTAAAGTGATCCGGAAATGTGTCGCTCGCTGCTTAAGTGATCTACAAATGTGTCGCTGGCTGCTTAAGTGATCTACAAATGTGCCTTGGGTCACTTAAGTGACCTACAAATATGCCTTGGGTGAAGTAAGTGAAGGGAGAAAGTGCCGCAAGCCACTTAATTAAAGTGAGAATGTGCCGCAGGCCACGTAATCTGTAAATGTGGCCCAGGTCACTGAAATGATCTGTAAATGTGGTCAAGGTCACTCAAGTGAACTTTTCCATGAGTCACTTTGAATGAACTTTCCATCATCTGTTCATGTGTTGATTGGTTCTTAAGTGATTTGGAATGTGCCTCTGGCCACTTAATTTAGGGTAGAATGTTTTGCGGGCCACTTGAATGATCTGGGACTGTGCTGTGGGTCATTGAAGTGATCTGGGACTGTGCTGTGGGTCATTGAAGTGATCTGGGACTGTGCTGTGGGTCATTGAAGTGATCTGGGACTGTGCTGCACTCCACTTAAAATATGTGGAATTGCACCACGTACTTAAGCAATCTGGTAATGTGCCACTTAATTCACTTTTTTCAAAAGTAAGTTTGCGGTCACAGGCTACATCAGGTGACTCCAATAGCTGTATATAGGCTGTGGGCCATGGTTTGAGCATATATGTAGTACATACTGGCGTACCTGCCTTGAGCCGAGATTTCAGTGTTTCTTGCAATAAAAAATAAACCCTTCCCCCTCCCTTCGGAAGTAAAAAAATAAACCACCCCACCTTAAGAAAATCCTGCACATGCCTATGGATGTACATATATGTAATGAGACATGTATGTTATGTCCATGTTTTCAGGACTTTCAGTTTGTGTCCCTCCTTGCTCTTTACCAAATTTTTGCCCCCACCTTCACACTTTTTCTAAAATTTCTGCTCTTCCCGAATTTTTACACCTCTTCAGCCCATTTTGAATGTCAAACCCCTCATTTCCTAATTTCTGTTCTTTTTCACTTCCCTACTTCAATGACATCATCTTCCATTTCCAAGCAGATTTACCAATTTTCAAATTTCGCTACTACGCAGTGGCATATTCATGGGAGGGGGCATAGTTGGCCCATCCCTCAGGGCAGCAAGTTTGGAGAGGCAGTGAATTTGTACTGCCCACAGGTGGTAAAACCATAAATCCGCCTATGCCTAGAGAGTGAGGGACTAGGTCAATGAGTGACCAAATGATCTAGAGCAGTGTTTCCCAACTGGTGTGCCGCGAGATATTATGGAGATAAATAAAAAATATTACAGTCCACTTAAGGTCTTAAAATAAATCTAGTCGAATAAATTACTCTCATGCGTGATAGACTTATCAGATAAGTCACCATCTATGGTTGCAGTAATGTGAGCTTTTGCCTGAGTCCGCCTGTCCATATACGGCCCCATTCAGAGCACACGAGCTCTAAGGAAAGATGATTTGTTGGCTTTGTGGTCTAGAGCCCTCACCCGGCAAGTGAGAGGACGTAGGTTCAATTTCCCTCAAAGACAGTTGAATTTTCTTTCTAGGATTCATCTTCGCATCAGCCAGCTGTCGAAACCTTTGTAATAATAGTGGTGGGTGACATAATCTTCGGATAAGCTGAAAGACTTCATTTTTCAACACTTATGAAGATTGCAAGATGCAATAGATATGTACTTTCCATCTCTTTCCACTGAGAATCTCGACTGGGTTGTCTCACAGTTTGATTTCGCAAACAATGCGGAGAACCTAGATTTCACTGCTTGCCGAACCATATGAATTTATTGATTTTTGCGCTGATTCCACACTCAAAGGTAAGTTCACCAAGAGTGAAGCGTCGATGGCAGTTTTTTGGCTTGAATTGAGAGAGGAGTATCTTAATCTAATGAAAGCAATTAAAGCACTTTCACCCTTTTCAACATCATATAATTATATGCGAGCAAGCCTTTTCTGATTATGGAGACAACAATTTTTACATTTCTCGTCATACAAAGCAATAAATACACTGCAAAGCCTTGAGAACGATATGGGTGTTTCGTTGCTAACTGTAAGGCCTGATATCAAGTGTTCGTGCTATAAGCCTCAGTCTAAAGTTTCACATTAATGAGTAAACTCTGTATTCAAGGAAGGGTGCCTCAAATTTTGACATTATTTCCAAGGGTGCTGCGAACTCCAAAAAGCTGAGAAACACTGATCTAGAGAGTGAGGGACTGGCCTACATAGAATATGTAAACATGAGTGTGAGAACATGGGATTGACCTGCTAGAGCATGTACAAGCATGTGAGTGATCAAAACAGTATAGTGTGTGAATGACCTTGAAGTGACAGACCACTACTTGAGCACACACTATCTCTGCCCACATGGCTACACTGCAATTTATGTCTGTTATACAGTTGATTTGCAAAGGAAAACATCTCTCGGTAGTCACCCCAAGCTCGTTAAGGAAAATATCTTATCTTGATTCTTTCCTCAGACAAAACCTGGAACCTGACTGCAACCTTCACTACAGTAGATGAGCATCTAAACATCGTACCACTTGGGCATTACTCACATCTTGGGAGTGACAGACCGGTCAGTGAGTAACTAAAAGAGTGACCTACAGTGTGTGCAAGCATGTGAGTGCCCAAAACAGTAAACAGTGCGCAAGCATGCGATTGACGAAATCAGTGACTTAGAGAGAGTATGAGCATGAGAGTAACCACAAGAGTGATAGAGGCCCATTTATAGACGTATTTATAGGGTTGGGGGATCAAGTGGGTTATAGTACAGGTAGGCAAATTCGAGGAATGAATGGTCACAAAAACAAAAACCAGACAAGAATGGGAGAAGGGCAGAAAAATGTTTAATTTGTTTAGATGGCAAAGCCATAAATCTGCCTCTGCCACTAGAACCACTGCAATCTCGGTTCCAATCTATCATAGCACCTACTATACGCAACAGTGCTGATGTATATTATTCAGGTAACTTCCTTTTTGAAATAATATAGGTAAATATGAGTTTCTTTTGACAATCATTTTGAATCATGTACAGTCATATACATATGTATGTACTGTCTTCAATCCTCAGGTCACAAAGGGGAAGAAACCGAGGTTAAAACTCAGTGATCTGCATCACCAAGTTGATGATTCACCTCTGTTCAGTTGGTTTCCATAATTTTTTTTAGAGCTGTGGAATCACGATGCCAGTGATTTTCTATCCATAATCAAGTAAAAACAATGTGACTTTTGTGATTTCTGTTATCTAAATTTGCCGATTCAGTGAGTTTTTGTGAATTAATTTTGAATTTTGTAAGTTACACATTGTCTTACTTTCCTGTTATGACTTATGATTAATTTTTTAATCTGATTCGTATGTATTTTCTTGTACATCCAGTAATAGTTTTGATGTAGTCGAATATTTATTTTATTTGTATTGTCTTGTATATTGCACAATAATATCAGAGTGGTCATAGATGTACTGTAGAGTCTCAATAATCGGAGTCCCAAAAGTTCGAGATGCTGGAATTTGAAAAAATTCTGTGTCATACCCCCTTTTTCTATATTTTTTTGCAAAGCACATGCTTTATTTCATCTTTTTTTTACTGTTCGAATGAATGTAATTTCATTTTTTCAAAGAGTTTAAATCCCTAGGCCGAGATTTTTCGTGGAACCCCCCCTCCCCCCCCCCAAATTTTTGTGAATTCTTTTCAGAAATTTTTGTGAAATCACTGATTATGTATTGTTAGTCATTAAAGCTTAAAAAAAGTTTGTCTACTTTGTTTATATTTGAAGTGGTGAGGGTAAAAAAATTTGTTTTGATGCTTCAGTAAAACTGCCTCCAATCGCTTATGCCCATATGGTGGATAAGGCCAAGAGAACAACAGTTACTGAAGTTTTTATCACATGGACACATTTATTGATTTGAATTAGCTGGTGTGTGAGCAACTAACATAGGTGTCCCTTTAGATCACTGGTTCCTGACCTGGAGTGATATGGCACCATTGCATTCTGCGCAGACAAAGGATGAAAATCAAGTGGAAGAGGAGCATGGTGGAGGTAGCATCAATTCAAGGGGAAAGACAAAAGTCAAATGAAATCATGACATGCCCCTAGCGTACAAGTGGGGAAAACATTAAAATAGGAAGTGCAGACAAAAAAATGTGTCTTTTCTGCAGACAAAAAATGTCAAGTCTTTGTGAGAAGCACCTAAGACTCGGGGGCAGCTCATGGGCAGTGCTGCTGCACATAGCACCGCTCTAGAATGGAATACCAAATCGAGTTAAAATGACAAAAGAAAGCTTTGTCAACCAAAAAACATTGTCAGGGTGCCAAAAATAGGTCCTGAATGGGTAGAGATTTTTTTTCTCAAGGGTATCTCAAAAATAGGTCCAGCACCGGTAGATATTTTCTGGATCCGCACCTACTCAGACTAATGTTTACGAGAATCATATGTGATGACGTTTTAATTTTCAAAAAAGTAGAAAGAAAAACTGGCTTTTTTGAGTTTTTTTGACGATATAGTGGAAGCTTTCCACTTGCTGTGTAACCAAAATTTTTTCCGTATTTTTTATATTATGTCTCTAACAATCACTTGCAAATCACAGATTATTGTGAGATTCTGGTTATAAACCACACTTGTTATGTCAGACTTTTAGTGCACTTACATGCAATAATATGTTTTCCAAAAGATATGCAGCAGAAGCGAGCTTGCACTTGAGCAAGAACAATTTTACTCTTGACACATATAAAGTGATACAGGTGCTATTCCAAAAATATATCTTTGTACATACATATATGAAAAAAGAAAAACATTTTACTCTGAGACCGTCTGAAAATATCAAAATACAAGTATATATGTCAAAATTTCATAAATAACACTTGATAATAAAAATACCATGGACCAAATATATGTACAGAATGATTCCACATAAACATAAAGCAGTGGTTCTTAATCGGAGGTGCAAGAGAAAGCAATCTTGAGGGTTCGAGCTAGTAAATATTCCATGATAAACGTTATTGGTTCCACGTATATTTATTATGGTAAATGTGATAAATCTGGTGATTTTCATGACCATTTTGGTGCATTTTATAAATATTGTGGATCTATCACATTCGCTGGTTATTATGTATAATTCCCCAGCTCATATTTTGGTAAATATGATAAATCATCAATCAATCATTTAAATTTTCCAGACATTATGCATGAACCATTATGCATTTCAAGGATGATAAATTTTATGTGTAATGTTGGCTATGTTTGCACATGTTGATAAATATGAAAAAAGGCAACATTAACAAGGCTGGTACATAGAGAAATTTATTTTTCTATCTTCTTCACACTTATTTTAATTTTTATATTAAAACACATGTAGTGCATTATGAAAGGGCAAAACTGTTAAGTGGTTATATGAACACGATATTTTCATATTTATCAAACAACTTACCAACTCCATTTGGAAATTACGCATAATAACAAGCGACTATGCATAATTACGATTCATCACATTTACAATAACACATTGACTATTTGAAGGGTGCAAGATTGTTGATAAAAGCTCACTGGGATGAGAGAATTTAAACTGAAGTCCACTGAGATGAGACAATTCGAAGCAAAATTTGCTAGTGGTGCTGTGTGATAAAAAGGTAAAGAACCACTGATCTAGGATATGATATTTCCATGTCAAAAAGACAAGTGAGAAATGAAATATGAAACTTCCAAGACCATTTTTTTTACAGATCTATGATTGAACTGGTAGTAAAATAACTCAAAAATATCACTTGGTTTGGCATTCAGAAAGCAAGACTTCTTTCTACAAAATCTTGACAAAAATGAAAGACGAAACTGCCCCAAGCAGCAATCCCGCAGCTAGAAAAGCTGATAGCACGACTCCTGCCATTTCTCTCAAATCTGGACTAATGTATCTGAAAATAATAAGATAAAACAAATGATTATGAAGCAACACTTAGTGGATTTTTTGGGTAAGGAAAAAAAAGAGAAGAAAACAGCAGTATATCAACTTATTAGACTTTTTCGGAAGTGGAATTTCTCCAGGGCCACTAAGCATTATTTCTCTTGTTAATATTATATTGTTAATATTAATTAACTATTATTAATATTCTCTTGTTAATATTATATTGAAATTAAATGTTACTCAAATGGGCGTGCAGAGGAAAATATTTTCGAAAATACAATTTTTTTTCTTATAAATACAGTGAAACCTGTACGAAATGGAACGCCAGGAGATTGGCATTGAGAAGGGGGGGGGGGAGAACATACAGGGAATTTAAAAAACCATTTGATAAATTTAGTGTTTAAAGGGTATGATTGAATTTGGAAAAAAAAATATTCACATATTTAATTATTATTTTTTTTATTCTGCCTCACATAATTCTTGCACAATGTTTTAACACATACACAGTTGAGTTTGTTAAAAAATAGTTATGCTTTAGTAAAACTGATTCCCAAACAGTGTGCCACGGCACTAGAAGCAGTGACGGATTAATGATGTAATTTTGTGGGTTGGTTGGTTGGAAGATACAACTAGCACCCCCCTTTCTGCCCTCCCCCTTTAATCGGTCAGTGACTGGAAGGTAGGGGCAGTAATGCATGCAAGATTTTTTGAAAGGGGTGTTCACCTTCTTCTCTTCCCAAGGGAATTTTTTTCTTCTAAAAAGAAAACTACTTCAATTTCGGCCTACCTCTTTTCTCCCAGGTATGCCAGTGATAGGGTCGTGAGATATGTTTTGAATTAAATTACATAGGAGATGATGGCAGGGCTTTGATTTCTAAACGGTGTGCCACAGTACCTTAGGGTGCTGTGTTATTGGTGCTGCAAATATTCTGCAGATAGTTTTATTAAGCAATGTAGTGAACTGTGATTACAAGACAGTGAGAGTACAGAGTTTGTGTATATAATATACACACACTCAGTGATTTGCTAACCCCTTCCCCTATACAAGAAGCCTTTATTTGCTCATGGTCAGGATGGCATATCTCAGGGCTTCACTTGCCCTACTTTCTAGATTTTGTCTTTTCTAGGTTTTATCTAACTTTCCCTACTTTTTTCACCAAATTTTCTCAACAAAATTTGTGTAACTTTTTTAAATGGAAAGGGAATCATCAAAATACAGTCTATGCTCGACATAACGACCCCCCTCTTCATCCCATCAAAAACAGACGTTATATTGGGAGCGTCATTATATCAAAAGTAAACCATATACGGCAGTCGTTCTATGAAAACATTTGAGACTTATCCTACCAGTTGTTGTAATGTAATGGTTGCTATAACATGGGGGTCATTATAACGAGTGTCAAGTACGAGTATTGCCAAATCATACAAATGGAATAGATGGCAATGAATTATTCTGTCAAAGTAGAAGTTGTATCTTTTTTTCAGGTTATTTGGGGGTGTATGTGGGGCCATGTAGTTTATTAATTTTTCTTTTGCTTAGTTTGAGGATTCAAAAACTCATTTTGTGTCAATGTTTTGACACAACAATAAAAACTTCAATCTTGATATAAAAAAAAACAATTTTCGTATTTATTGTTTCATGGTATTGGCCTATTCATTGTACAGTAACTAACATTCATCATCCAAAATTACAGTGCACATTTTGCATATAAGTGAAACAACAGTTTGCATAACAAAGCAGTTGGATACATAGGCCTATTCTAGGTTTTGTGATTCTGATACTACCCAATAGCATTCAACTGTCTTCTGTAAATTTAGGACATATAGAAAAATAAACAATATTATAAAGCTCTGCAAAGAGCTAGAAATGAAAGTGCTTTATTTGTAAAAATTGATCTTGCTGGCATTGAATAGTAAAATGTAAATGAATCCCTTTAGAAAAGGATGGACAGCACAGGTTCACCTTGACTTGTTTATATTGGGCCTTGTAATTTACAAATTCTGCACAGTGCTTTTGAAAGTCACCTCGAAGGAGAGTTGTTCTTAAAAAGACTTGCATGTCTTCATAATTTGCTGTGTGCATTGTCGGAGAGAGTTGACAGATTGGACTTAGGAAGACTCCTCGAAAAAAAGGATGCAATATATATGTGAGGAGAGACAGAGAGACAGACATCTGCGGTTGCTAGTACACTGTTTTGGCCCAAAATTGTTTCTATTACCAAGTCATTTCCGTTATTTTGCTTTGGCTTGAATCAATCTTACAGGATACTGAAATAGTACTATGAAAAAAAAAAACTAATTTAAAAATTTCTAAAAACAAAATAAATAAATTTTTGAATTTTTTCTCCCAAGGCTATTGTTTTGGGGGTACCCTCACCTTTGTCCTACTTTTTTGAGTATCCTAATTTTTTGAGTGAGAGCCCTGCACATCGATATATCATTATATCATGATCTAAGGTTGACGGTGTATCACCCCCAAAGTAGAATGTTTTGCATTGTTCTGCAACGAACTCTCTGCCGACTGAAAATTAGTTGCACCAAAAGTTCACATAATAGTCCAGATTGTTCTGGAGTAGCACTGAATGTTCTGGAACATATGTCACAGATTCTGGCATATTGACCTTGTATTTGTATATTTACTACAAATTTCACCTTGACTGATTCGAAAATTATTGCTGAATGAAAGGTCAACTTGGTTGACAAAAATACTGCAGAAAATGATACAGAGGAATTATAAAAAGGTGTCAGTAAAGAAGGCTGAACATGCTGAAAAAATGTAGCATAATTTTCTGAAGCAAACAGAAAATAGGGCTTAAATTATTTGCAGCTCTTGCTAGTATAGGTTACACCATGATGGCTCAAAGTGAAAAAAATATGCATCAATCTAAGCTTATTGATTGTATGTAAATAAAAATGGAATGGAGCAAATAAAAAATTCTAGCAGACTTTAATGTACTTGCATATAGTTTAATTGAACATTAATTGTATGACTTAACAAAAACTTTAATTAAAATGAAGTAAAATTTAGTATTTTAATTTATGTCAATTGAAATTTTTGGAATTTTCTTTTCGGAGTAGTTTTCTTTTCTTGTGCAAAAACTTTATTTGGTCCAGTCAGTTTCAAGGTAGAGAGGTGTAAGGTTCAGGAGAAAGTGCAAAGAAGGCCTGGGAGCCTGGGAGAAACAGGAGTCATGAGAGAAAGAAAATAAAATGAATTGAGATGTTTGGAAAAGTGAGATATGGTGTGAAAGTTTGTACTGAAGAGACATGATGGTTTTGTTGGGGATGTTGGATAATAAATGAAATAAAGTGTTGTTTTCTTCTTTTGGGAGTCTAGAACCCAGTTATTTTGCCCTTAAATCGTAGTAGAAGTACAGCTGAGGATGTACAACCAATAAGAAGTTGGGGGAAAAGTTTACTAGAGGTCTGACTGAGAAATATTTTCACATACTCTTATTAGCTTCAATTTAGTCAACATCCAAATTTGAAAACAAAGTATATAAAAACTGATATTTGTGTGTGATACTAATAGTTTGAAATTGAAAATCATTGAATAATTAAAGGTTGACACGAATTAATTTTTTTAAATTATTTTGTTGCTTACTTTGTTCCATTTATCATGGCCACAGTGATAAGGCACCCGTTTGTGAAGCCCAGAATACCAACAAAGGTGATGTAATAAGTATCTTCGTTGAAAATCACAGGCAGGTGAGTTCGAGGTTGAGCATTACACAGTAGAAACAAAGGCACAAATGCTATTCTAAGGACGCATATGGCTAGTAAATAGAATCTCCATTTTGGCTTCTAAATCACAAAAAAGAAAAAGCAAGTGTTATAAAGATAGTCTTCCGATCAGCACTTGAATGACAGATACTACCTAACAAAACGAGTGAGCACACACTAAACTTCAAATATCAATTAAGTCAAACCTTGCTATAGCGAACTTGGCTTATAACAGAATCGTTGGTCCCTATCCCAGAATTTTTTTTATTAGATCAGATATAATGAACCAAATTTTCGTTCCCTTGAAGTTTATAATAACAGGGCTTCACTGTATAATGAAACAAATATAAGACATATACAGGGTGTCCTATAAATCCGTAAGTAGTTCAAAAGTTTATAAAAACGGAAAGAATTTGTATATTTTACTGCAGTTCTTTGCAAAAAAGTTAGTCTCACAAAAGATGATTTTTTTGGTACAGAAAAAAATTTACTTCAAATTTTTGTCGACAGAATCTGCGCTGCATGAAAGTAAATCACTAGAAATATACAAATCAGAGTTTTATAAAATGCAGGGTGCACAATTAGCTACTCATTTCTGAATTTTCCTGATAAAAATAGTTGTATAAGATTTCCATTGCGATGTTGACATTAGTGGATGAAGCACTATTGGTGAAGTTGTTTTACCTCAGCCACGAATCACCAGCTGAAGCTTCATGAGCATTTCGTACACAGAACAGATTGAAGTAGTAGTTTTCCATGGAATGCTGCGATTTGTTTTCGTGCAGTGCCCTCAATAAAAACTTTAATTATTTTTTTTTTCTGTGCGAAAAAAAAAACCCTTCCATGAGAGTAACTTTTTTGCCAATTGCATACAAATATACCAATTCCTTTAATTTTTATAAATATTTAACCAATTTACAAATTTATGGGGCATCCTATCTCAGGCTTTTGTGACTAGCTTTAAATAAAATACATGCAGTTTTTGGGTTGTTAGGTGACGGTCCAAAAAATTTCCTTTCTGATGTTTCCCTCACATTTGTGTCAGGCATCTTCAAAAGTTTAATAATAATGTGTTGGTCTCTGTGACAAGTGTCATACAGCCAATCCTGCCAAGTTGTTCCTTATATAGATGGTTGGGGTTTGATCAAGAGCAAAAGAGTTCTATTCGCCAGTTTGACTGAATGTGTCTGGTTTTGATTAGCTATGTATGAAGTCTGGCAGCAATTGGCTGTTGGGGTTATTTCCCCTCAGGTTCACATCATATACACATCTCGGCTAGCAATGGAACCCAAATAGGATTTGCTCACAGCATTTCCTCCTCTTGATTTATATTTTTATTGCGCTTAAAAATTTAAATCATTTTTTGTATGAAGGCAGGCATGGTATTGCACTTTGGACGATATGTCTTTGGAGTTTTTAGGTTTTTTTTTTTCATGCTCGGTTTCCAACATGTGGTCCACAATGGCTGAATTTTCTCGTTTCTTCAGGCAGCAATGAATGAACGCCAGAACTTTGCCACTGGACTTATCTCGTTGCCGAGATCTCTTCCAACCCATCTTCATTTCAAGCAGCAACTTCTCTGATGTTCTTTGATTCTTTTTGCAGATCTTGTTTTGGCCATCCCAATAAATTTTTTTACACAGGAACATTGAATATGGTAAACTTCTGCCATGCAAAGTGGGCCTCTGCAGTTTTTTGGCAAACAAAGCACCTTTGTCATGTTTCTGGTAAGCTTGAAGATGAGATTAATGTTGAACTTTTCTGAAACTCTCCTGATTCGATATGCGACCTTCGGATATATAGCAAAAAAAGCTTTAGAGCAGGATTTCTTATTTTCTTTGTAAATGTTGTTGTTATTCATGCAGGGTCGTATGGCTATCTTTTTGCATACAACCATTGACTTTGAAGACTGTCTGAAGATGGATTGTAATGGATCAGGATGGGATCCTTTTCCATTACTTTTTTTTGGAGTTATATAAGAGATGATCACATGTTTAGACCCCAGGGACCGCTCAGCTACAGGAATCACCCGGAAGTCTCACTGTCATACCATCATGAGCCAGAAGTCTGCTTAGTCTTATGGCTGAAGGTGGGGTCTTGCTGTTGTTTGATGAGGACAAGACCAAGGTTGGGCTGCTGATATCCCACCAAAATTCATTTCTCATGTGAAATATTTTTTTATTACTTTTTAATGAAAAATTTCCGTGGGTGAGATGTCACTGTCTATTTGTATATTTTGCAATGTTGAAATAATTTTCATTACTTACTTGCTTGCTTTTGGTGTTTGGCAGCGGAGCTCCGCCGAGATAACAGTATTTTGCTGACATTTTCCATCATATAATAATGTTGTGATTGGCATGATTGGAGAGCTTGGCCAGCTTGCCCTACGTTATCTTATTTTTGTTGCCATTCTGAAATTGTGTTTTCTTTTGAAGTATTGTTATATATGTAAATGATGATGTTGTTGTGATGTCAGAGTTTTTGTCAAGAGATGAAGTCTTTCCGTCGGTTGGCTTCAGAGAAAAAGACTGATTTGTAATCATATAAATACACTTCTTCGATGACTAAATGATTATCTGGTGATTCCTTCAGCAACATTGGTTTGGCTGGTACACATCATAGCACTCACAGACAATTTCTTACTCATCTATTGGATAGTGATAGCTCTTGATTGGACTTGATCTATGTTATATATTTCTACAATTCGTCATCTTGGAAAGGTTGATTCAACATTGTGTTGAATCAACTAGAACATTGAACTTCTTGATCGTGTGAAGGAAAGGTGATACTCGATGGTGTATGAACTCCCAGTTTTTTCAGAACCGCCCATTTTCATTGTCTCGAATTACTAAATTTATTTTGTAAATTTGATTAAAAAAGATGTGTTAATAAAAGTTCTGTTTTTAACGAAACTAAATTCAATTGTAATTCTGATTAAAGAAATGTATTGTCTTAAATTTATTTGAAAAATTGTAAATAAAGTAATTAAGGCGAAATCTTTGTTTGTCTTCCTTGTTGTCTGTTTAACATGGATATTTTGAACCTGGGCATGTAATCCAATGGGAGGTTACAGAATAAGTTTTGTGCAAAGGCAGAGTTACACTTAAAGGTCTGGGGGAGGAAGGGGGGGAGCACGATGATTATATTAACACACATACAGTGCTCTCTCACGTATGTGTCTTGCAAGGGGAACAAGGAAAAATGAAGCATAAGTGAGAGAGACGTACAAGTGAATAGTATTATTTATGATATATCTTTGACTGGGAGTGCAGAAAGTTTTATAACTGGGAGAAACATATAAGTGAGAGGGTGTATATGAGAGAGATCACTATATATATCAGATCACTCGCACACATCTTTGGTGCATCCCAATATATCCGCCCATGTTTGCGTGTCCAGATGTTGCAGCTCACGATTCACCAGTATTCTCAGTACAACTTGTTTGGCAGAAAATTGCCCATGGCGAAAGGCCAAAGTTATGCTCGATTTGACAGAAAGTAAGTATTCTTAGTATCTTCAGCACAGCTCTCTTCTGTCGCAGATGGTGATTGGAGTGTTTGTGGAGGTAGCAGTGAGTGCGAATGGGTTTCCTAAACAGACTGTGCCTTCAGCAGTTGTTTGAGATTCTGTTAACTCGAACATCCAGAAATGCTAGTTTTACATCTTTTTCTATCTTCATCATAAATTTAATAGCTGAGTGAATATTGTTGAGATGTTCTCTGAATCTTTGTAGTTCAAGGTCACAATGCTGTTATAAAACAAAGGCCATATTGGTTTTATGGCTAAAATAAAAATTAAGCCCATATAGATTATTTTAAATAATTAGAGAAAAGACTTACAAATGGCAACCAGCCTCCAACAATGCGACCACAAAAATCACCAACATTGAAAACCATGAAACACGCCATAGGAATAAAAAGCCAGCCTGAAACAAGCAAATTAAATTATGTACTAAATATCTTGTCCAAGAAACTTGTTCTACTTCATTCAACCAATGAATAACCATATTTTTATAAATAAAAATGACATACTGGTCCATGCACTTTCTGTAGAATAATTAGCAGAAACTACTAGCACTGCAACTCCTGGAAAAATTCCTATGGTTACCCAAAAATCGGTTAATACCGTAACAGCATAAGGCCAGACCTGATAAATATTTGAAAAATAATTACTGAAATGTATAATTTAAATATATTTTCATAAATTAACAAAAAAAAAAGAAAAAAAAAAGAGTTATTTGAAATCTAAACAACATAGGCAGGGCTTGACAAATCAAAGAAAAATTTAGGAGCAGGCCAAATTTCTTAAGAGCCAAACACATTGTTTTTCCTGAAAACAGCCTGAGGCCAGGATTACACTATAAAAGTTTGATAAAAGATTTTACAAAACTTGGAAAAACAACAATAAGCCTATTGGTTATATTTGCTCGAATGTAATTGATACGCTTATTTATTGCATTTTTCAAGTTTTACAGAAGAACCTTTCTAAAACTTTTATATAGTCTAATCCTGGCCTAAAGCAAGTCTTTTTCTTTTCAAGGGCTTATCCACCCCTTTTTGTTTTGGGAGACATGCTGATGTAAATTCCAAAACTTTTGTGTAGTCATGAAACTTAATTTAGCAATAGCTCACGGGAAAGTTTAGATGTCAATACCACTTTTCCAATCATCATGGCGACCTGGCACCTGAGATTTGTCAAGCCCCACCTGAGGTGTAGTCAAACTTCTTCTAGTGTGAAACTGTTGTAACTGAAAGTAGAACACCCACTTTTAGCACACTTATTCAGTCATGCAAAATTTAAGTGAAATGGTTTTTCTAAATTTGTTTGATACACAGTAAAACCTGTCTATAACAATACTGTAAGGACCTAAAAAAATATTGCTATAGACAAGTTATCATTGTAGACACTTTCAACATTTGCGTTATTTCCTATTGAATAGAAATTCCGCTGGAACCAAAGGAAATATTGTTATAGATGTTGTTATATTGTTATATTATTGTTAAATATTATTATATTGTTATTATCATTATGCACAGGTTTTACTGAAAATATTACATTGAAAAATATCTAGAGGAGAAAGAATGAAAAAGACAATTGTATTTCAAGGGAAATAATAAATTTACAAATTCCAACATGCATTTTGGCACTTATGGATGCTGTTTTCAGGATAAAAACAAGAAAGGTTCTGTACTCAATGGTCAGAATGAGTAAGTGTCTGCTGGGAGGTCAGAGTTGTTTGCTTTAGTTCAGTATTTAGTTCTAATTTTTGGCATTATTGTTGCCATCTATTGTTAGTGGCAACATATGGTTGGTACTTAACTTGGTCCCATCAAATATCATTCAGATAGCAACAAGTTTGGTGTCAAGAATGAGAATTAAATACTGAAGCAAAAAATTCTCTTTCTGTAAACACTCTTTCATTCTGATCACATTTTTAGTTGACCACAGAATTTTTCTTTTTTCTGCCTTGAAAATGGTACCAACGAGTGCTGAAACATCTGTCGGTGTTTATAAATTTATTATTTGCCTGAAATACATTGTCTCTTCATTGTCTTTTTCATTCTTTCTCAGACAAAGTTATTAATTTCAATTATGTAAATTTCTAATATAAACACACTTTCTATTTAGGAAAGTTTACATGCTGGTACAAACCTTTCAAAAGAGAAGTTAGTTGTCTCTTCCAGAAATCAAACCCAGGTCTTTTTACATACCGGGTGAATATGCTAACCAGAACACCAGAGACAAAACTTTCCTTTCCTTATAACATGCATTAGAAATACTCCACTCAGGGCATCATGCTACTAATGTGTTATAAGGAAAGTTTTATCTGGTGTATTGGTTAGCGCACTTGCTCGATATGCAAGACCCGAGTTTTATTCCTGAAGGAGATAACTAAAAAAATAAATTTTCGAAATTTCTGTACAACATTCTTACAGTTTTGCTAATAAACGTACCGTTTATCGCATAATTCTATTGATCTTTGTTGTAGAGATATTTAATTTTGAAATGAGGGCTTATTCGCTGATCACCCTGTATATGTTACGGCAGATACTATGATTGACGGGAGGAAAGCAGTTCACTTAAAAAAGTGTAGTAGCATAGGCAGGAATTCAAAGGTGAACTATATTGCCCACCTGTCTCTCTTTCAAAAAGCCTGTATCCGCTTATGATCATAAGTAAGGCCGAATGTTATTGACCTAAACAAATCCTGAAAAGTAATCATAAAAAATGGCCCAAAACTAAAAAAAAAAAACCTTAAAAACTAAAAATATTCCCCAAAAATGACAAAAAATGCAGTTAAAACAAGAAAACAAATTTCTTTGGAAACTATATCAGTCATTGTGTTGACTGCAAATCAAAGAACAAAAAATTCTTAGAATATTGTAGTGCGTTCTTATCTGTATAGATGGCGCACTCTCCTCACGCTCCTGGTGATTGTAAAAAAAAGAAAAAAATGTCAGTTGGAATTGTACACACGTGTCATCCTTCTCGTTATGTTTCTTCCGTATATTAAATCGTTAAGTTTTCATTACGTTTTATGTCGTCACTACAAGCATCGGATCACTGGTAACCATCCCAGATAGATACCCGCTTCCAAATATACAGGATTTTTCCATCAACTTGAGTGGTAAAAAGATTTTTTCAAAAATTGATTTATTAAAAGCATATCACCAAATACCGATCAATCCTAAAGACATTCTCAAAACCGCCATAATTACGCCCATTGGGCTATACGAATATGTTTATATGTGCTTCGGCCTGAAAAATGCAGCTCAAACGTTTCAGCGTTTTATTGACGAAGCATTTCGTGACTTAGATTGTTGTTACGCATATCTCGATGATTTGTTAATCGCTTCCATTGACGAAAAATCTCACGAAGCTGACTTAAAACGTGTTTTTCAAAGACTAAATGTCTATGGTATCGTGATCAATCCATCTAAATGTGTATTCGGTCAACGTCAAATTAATTTTCTGGGTTTTCTTGTTTCTCCCGATGGGATTGCACCTTTACCAGATCGAGTACAAACATTGCTCAATTATCCATTGCCATCAACAGTGACTGAATTGAAGCGTTTTTTGGCAATTGTAAATTTCTATCACAGATTCCTTAAAGATGCCGCCAGGGTGCAAGCTCCTTTGCATGAATTAGCAAAAAGCAAGATAAAAAAAGATAAAACTGAAATAGTCTGGTCTGAGGAGGCCAAATCTGCTTTTTTGTCATGCAAGCAATCAATTGCCAACGCCGCACTTCTGGCCCATCCTGTTTCGAATGCAAAATTGTTTTTGACTGCTGATGCTTCAGACACTTCATTGGATGCAGTCCTTCAACAGCAAATAGGAAACAAAACCCAACCATTAACATTTTTTTCACGCAAGCTCAGTTCGACTGAAAAAAACTACAGTACATATGACAGAGAGCTCTTAGCAATATATTCAGCTGTTGAGCATTTCAAGCACATTTTGGAGGGACACAACTTCATAATTTTCAGTGATCATCGTCCTCTCACGTATGCCTTCAAACAACGCAACGATAAATGTTCTCCCCGACAACTTAGACATCTTGAATATATTAGTCAGTTTTCGACAGATTTACGATAGTTGCCTGAAGATAGTAACGTCATAGCTGATGCTTTCTCAAGAATTTGTGAAATCCACACTCCTTGTGCAATCGATTATGCAGAATTGGCATGGGCGCAGGCAGATGATGACGAATTGCATACCTTGCTTCAAAGTGAAACTGGGCTTCAGCTAAAACGCCTCGATATCTCCGGTGTTAATATCTACTGCGATGTGTCTACTGACGATATACGCCCGTATATACCCTTTTCAATGCGACGTCAAGCGTTCGACTCTGTGCATAATCTGTCTCATCCTGGGATAAAAGCCACTCTAGTTATGGTACGCAAACGATTTATTTGGAAATCGATTGCGATAGACTGCAAAGATTGGTGTCGTACTTGCATCGCTTGCCAGAAGTTGAAGGTTATCAAACATACGTTGCTTTACACACGTTCATCTGGACATTGTCGGACCCTTGCCTCCCTCTAAAGGATACACGTATCTCTTGACATGCATTGATCGGTACATACTGTGGCCTAAAGCGGTACCAATGTCTAACCAAACCGCTGAAACTACAGCTGAGACATTCTTTTCTACCTGGGTGTGTCGGTTTGTACGTTCCTGAAAAGTTGACCACAGATCAAGGTTGTCAGTTTGAGAGTGATCTATTTCGCTCTCTTGCACGGCTGTGCAGCATCGAAAAATCCTGCACCACTGCCTACAATCCAAAGTGTAATGGCCAGGTTGAGAGATTCCACCGCGATCTCAAAGCCTCTCTGATGTGTGTCCTCAAAGGTAACGAGCACTGGACAGAGGTTCTACCTACAGTCCTGTTGGGGTTACGTTCCAGCATCAAAGAAGACCTCCAAGTATCAACCGCTGAGTTGGTATACGGCACAGCCCTACGCCTTCCCGGTGAACTCTTCCGGCACTCGGATGAGTGAGACGTCCTACCTCAATATGACTTCTTGCAGAGACTGAGAGACCATTTCTCCCGTGTGAGACCAGTACCAACCTCTCATCACAATTCGTCTAAGCCCTTCGTCTCGACAGACTTGCTAACTTTTCCATCAGTATTCGTCCGACAAGACTGTACAACAACCATACACCTGACCATTTGAAGCTATTTCAAGAACTGATAAGTATTTTATGTTGAACATTAATGGCAATCATAAAAATGTATCCATAGATCGCCTTAAGCCATGTTTTATGTTAAATAATAATTTATGTGACACGTTCAAAAATCAGTATATTTCCAGGTCTGGCCGAAGAGTGCGATTTCGTATTGACCCTTCGAACCTTCAAAATTAGCTATATGATTCGTAATTATGTATGGTATATATATATATATATATATATATATATATATATATTATGCAATATATATATGTATATATATGCAATATATATATATATATTGCAATTTTTTTTATTATTTGTATGATTATTATTCAAATTTTCTTCTCTTAAATGTTTCGTCTTCGACTGGAGGGGGAGTGCTGTAGTGCGTTCTTATCTGTATAGATGGCGCACCCTCCTCACGCTCCTGGTGATTGTAAAAAAAAAGAAAAAATGTCAGTTGGAATTGTACCACCGATTTGTATACACGTGTCATCCTTCTCGTTATGTTTCTTTCATATATTAAATCGTTAAGTTTTCATTACGTTTTATGTCGTCACTACAAGCATCGGATCAATATCTATGGGGGCCATTCAAGTATTACGTAAGCAGATTTTTAGCCATTTTTGACCCTCTCCCCCCATCAGCAAAACACTGACCCTCTCCCCCCCCCCCCTTGTCAGCAAAATTTCGTCAGCAACTTAGAATATTTCATATCTACAAAAAGGGTGGGGTTGATGACGTAAGCAACCTTCAAACCTCCCCCCCCCCCACTTGTCATCAAAAGTCAGCAAATCTGAAACCCCCCCCCCTCGATGCTGACGTAATACTTGAATGACCCCTATTGCAAATCACATTCATTCTCAACACTAGATTGAAACACTAGAAATCAAAAATTGCCAATGAAATTTTGCAAATAAACACTCCATAATATATGAGTGGGTTAAGATATCTAAAGACAAAATAGAAATTTCTGAAAAGACAAAATAAACTTCTCTCAACATCAACAGATGTTGCTGGGGATATTTAAGGGAGGGGAAGGGGAACTGATCTACTCCCAATGTTAATTTATCTTCGATTTCAAAACTTGTAGACATTCCCATAAAGACATCAAAAAATTTTTAAAGGCAATAAGTCAGTTTTTTTTCCATTATTTTTCCGAATTTCATGATAGCAAACTGGCCTATCCCGATAGCATCAATTTATTTACTTTATCTATAGCATCAGTAAGCTTTATACTTTTCTGCAGAGACTGAATGGTGAAAACCAGAATGCTGAATCTTATGTCCTCATCAGTTTTTCAATATTTCCAAGGCAAAAAAAACTTATGCAATGTTACTGCATGAATCAATAAGATCAAAATATTTTGAATTCATTTTCATTTATTGTTTGATTAAGTGTGGTAGCTCTTGGAATTTTCACTAAATACCAAATTCATCTTTAATTGATTCTAAACTTTGTTTGTCATCTGCAAAGGAAGATACAAATGAAGTCATGAAAGTAATTTAAAAAAAAAAAAATTTAGCGTGCTTTTTATTTTGAAAAATTTCAAAAGTGAAAAAATATCCTGAAAATGCACCAAAACCTGAAAAAATGCCTTAAAAGTAGGGAAAAAATATTAAAAAGTGCAAAAAATGCAGAAATGTTATCAACATCCAGGCCCTGTTACAATCTATTGTGTTGATAGATGTTGTAAATCATAGGCGATACTATGATTGACGGGAGGGGTGTGGTTCACTTCAAAAGTATAGTAGCAATAGTAGTGTAGTTTAAATAGGCCGGAATTCAGAGATCGTACCACCTGTCTCTCCTTTAAAGATTTTGTATTCATTCATGATCATAACAAATGTTTGCAAAACTGATAAGCATATTGGGGTTTATATTAAACATGGATTGTGATTCCACCTGTACACAAACGAGGCACATGTTATTTAAAGCCATAGGTGAATACTGTTTGGCTGTTTGTTTGTGTCATGTTGAAAAATGGCAGAGAAACCAAAATTTAACAGACTTTCAGTAGAGAAAAAAATTCTGATAATCTCTCTTTCAATTCTAAATCTAGCTTTTTAGAGAGACCACTATATTTTACTACATATAGAATTATTAAAGTATTTTAATTTTTCCCAATCAAAATTTTTTCCTTTCTTAAAAAAATTTCTGAAAAAAAAACTCTGTCTTGTAGTTTTTTCCTGCCCTGTCAGATAGTCTTTTACAGAGGCCTTACTGTATTGGGATGCAAGTCAAATTCTTTAATAAGGAATTTTACTAACCCTTTTCAATACAGTAATTGTTGAAATGTTTGCCATGACACTCGAGCTAGTTACATCTTTGAGGATTCGGTTACCTGCAAAGAAATAGTATGTCTATTACACTTTAAATACAGTGAAACCTTGCTACAACGATACTCTATATAACAATAAATCCCTCTACAATATTTTTCATGTCTTGTTTGAAAATGTTTATACTCTTTCTTGGAAATGTTAAAGTGTTGCCTCTCGACATATAATGACAATCTCTCTACAACATTTTTTCTCTTGGTCTGCAAAGTATCGTTATATTGAGGTTTCACTTTACCAGAAATGACAGGAACATATTTGCAATCATTAATTTCTCTTCAACATATACATGCATGAACAGATACGTAACATTAACCCCCTTCGGAAGAACTTAATATTAGTAAAAACAATAAATTAAAATAAATTATATACATGTTTGCAAATGAATAATAAAACATGTTCACCTTGACAATGATGCAAGTGAAACTGGAAAAAGGCCTAAAAGTACAAAAAAAAAAAGAAATGTCACATTCAAAAATAATGTAGATTTCATAATATTAAAACAAACACAAAATTAGATTAAATTTTATTTTTAAAAACATGTTAATTTTAATTACCTTGATTAATTAAATTTGTATAATTTGATGATCTGTGCAAGGGCAATATTTTTTTTATGTATTTCTAAAACAACACATGATGAGCTCAACTCATAATATATTGTACAGCTCTATACTTATATGCTTAGACCAAAGTCTAGCTCATAAATGTTGCTTTTACTTAATTTTTTTTTTAATTTCACAAATACAAACAAATACACAAAAATGTAGACATGTTACACAAATACAAACATATAATTAAGAAAATATATACACACATAATACAAACATATACAGGGTGATCAGCGAATAAGCCCTTATTTCAAAATTAAATATCTCTACAACAAAGATGAATAGAATTATGCGGTAAACGGCACGTTTATTAGCAAAACTGTAAGAATGTTGTACAGAAATTTCGAAAATTTAGTTACAAAAACTGTTAATACATGGCGCTCTGCGCTGAAAACTCTTTCTCTGAAAGGAGTCTAAAACAAAAAAAATAATAAAGTCAAGCAGTCTTTGCAATCAGAACACAATTTTTCAAAATGTTCACCGTTCGTAACAATGAGGTGGCGTAAACGAACAATGAAATTTGACATCACATCTTGCAATGTCTCAACGGAAATGGAATCACATGCAACACCAATCAACGATTCAAGCTCATCCAGAGTAGCGGGATTGTTTTGATAGACAGTGTCTTTCAATGCGCCCCACAGAAAGAAGTCACAAGGAGTCAGGTCGGGAGAATATGGAGGCCAATCTATTCCTGTGTCAGTAAATTTCGGATAATCTAACGCAATTACTCTATTCCCAAAGTATTCATGAAGAAAGCGAAAAACTGTTCGATGTGGTCGAGCCCCATCTTGCATGAACCAGTCGATACCTGGTCGATCCTCCAACGCTAGATGTGTGCTGACAAATTGTTCCAAAATTGTAACACAACGTTCAGTAGTAATCGTTTCTCGCACGAAGAAGGGGCCAATAATGCCTCTGGCGCATACCACAGCCCATGCAATAACTTTAGGTGAATGCAGTGGTTTCTCTTCACACAAATGAGGATTTTCGGAACCCCAAAATCTCCAGTTTTGTTTATTTACGAATCCATTAAAGTGAAAATGTGATTCATCTGTGAACCAGATGCAGCCCACATCAAATCCTTCGTTGTCGATCATTGTGAGAATCTGATTCGCAAAGTCAACCCTTTGTCGAACAGCTTTCATGGGTATGGCCTGATGACTTTGGATTTTGTATGGAAACATCCGTAGGCTATTTCTCAATATTTTTTGCGTGCTCGTGTACTTCAAACCAGTCTCTGATGCAATTCTTCGGATGCTTTTCCTAGGATTTTGCTGAACAATTCCAGAAACTTTGGCTGCATTTTCAGGAGTGACTACAGTTTGCCTAGGCCTAACATTTCCCTTTCGATAATCATCCACGCTGCCAGTCCATTCGAATTTGGCGAAGAGCATGCGAATGGTTTTCGCATCAGGTCCAACTGGAACATTGAATCAGTTTTGAAAACTGTGCCTTGTTGCCATAGGACTGTGTTCTAATCTGTGATATTCCAGTAATAAAAAAACACGTTGTTCAATGGAATACATTATTTCAATTTCTACACGCTAGCCTCTTTTCACTATCCAACAGTCGTACTGATCGCTTTAGACTTTGAAGCACATTTTAAAGGCTATTTATAAGTATCATTCCGATTACAGCACCATCTGTTAACAGTTTTTGTAACTAAATTTTCGAAATTTATGTACAACATTCTTACAGTTTTGCTAATAAACGTACCGTTTATCACATAATTCTATTGATCTTTGTTGTAGATATATTTAATTTTGAAATAAGGGCTTATTCGCTGATCACCCTGTAATAAAGAAAATATATACACACATATAATACAAACATATAATAAAGAAAATATATACACACATAATACAAACACTTTGTAGCCTCTAGGGACTGAAAAGTCCTTCTAGCAGCCCTAAAGGTTATTAATATTTATTACTAGCTATAATACCCGGAAATGCCCGGGTTTTCTTCAATTACTGGGAGGATCGAAAAAGTGACAAACCATTGTGAAAGCATAAACTGTTATACATAATACTTTATACATAATTTGTTGGGAACCACGGTAACCAAAGTAAAAATTCCGAAAGTGATTGTTGAGGGGCCCCAAAATCGTTGTTGCCCGACAGTTTTTCCGCCCATTTCGGGCATTTTCCCAGCTCTGACGGACTTTTAAAGTGGCCTATGGTTCAATCCCAGTCCTGTTTGGTATATATGCAAATATATGCAATATATGCAAATTTTATAAGATTAAATATTATTTTTACAACAGCAATTATTATATTCATTAGATATGTGTTCAAATGTATTTTTGTTCTCTCTCCTTGTACTTTGTTCAATATTGTTTTTATATACTCATCAAAATGGAGTATATAATATATTATACATTCATACAGTTGAACAAAATGGTTTCATAATCTACGCTTCTAACTACGTCAAATATTATATGATTTGTTTTTATTATTATTAAGTTGATTTTCAGTGTGAAAATGGAAGCAACTGTCTTACTACATATGGCTTATTAAAATCACATCATCAAGTGCGGAAACGGTTTTTGCTAATGTAGGGATGGTTGATGCAGAATTTACATTGACAAGCAGAGATTGCTTAAAAAATTTCAGTAGAGCTGTTCAACATTTTGTGCGATTGCTTTAGTTTATTGGTTTGGGAAACACTGTATTGTGGGAAATTTTCCATTAAAAGCATACGTTTCCTTTTCCGTATTAGACAGGTTTTGTTCAATCCAAGTTTTTTAATGTGTATTTTAACATTGAAATCACTGGACCAAGATTTTTTTCCCATTGAAGACAGGTTTCTGCTCAATGCAGGTTCTGTTAAAAACCGGTTTTACTGTATTTGTTTTAGGCATTATCATCTTCAATAACATTCTTGAGATTCAATTTCGAGATAAAAGTTTTACATTTTTCATAATTTGATTTTTATATATTTACTTTCCTGATTTATACTATTGATTTTTTTTCTGCAGAAAGAGTCTGTATCCCAGTACAGGATAATGGTCTGTAATTTGAGTTCTAAGAACAGTAAATTAATGTGTAGAGTTTTGTTTATATCTATAAAAAACATGACACATGTTTGTGTTATGTCTGTTTGTCCTTCAACTCAGATGGATTGTCATAATTTCAAGTGCAATCAAAAATTTCATTTTTTTCTTGCAAATACCAAACCTCTTAACAACAGTAAACTCCCAATAATGGCTACCTTTCTTCAATCCCATTTGTGGCATTTTTTGGAGGTTTTACTGTAAATGCAATTTTAATAGCAGATTAACAGTTACAGATTGTGCGTGGAAAAGGAACATACTTGCATAAAAACAAAATTCAATTTACAATAAACCAATCAAAAAAAAATTCCTACTGTATTTGTAAATTTATGGAAAAATTGATTACTTTGAACAGCTTTGTCTACATAAGTCCAAATGGCTTATTTTAAGCAGATTACAATCTTTCCATCCTATTCACTATTCGTGTGGAGAAATAAATAAATATTCAAACAAAAATATCTGTTTCCAATAGAATGAATGATGAAAATGGTGTCTGTGAACTGTATCCAAGAGTGAATGTTACGTATATTTCATATAGGTTTTTTAATGAAAAAATTTTATTCAGCAAACAGCATCTGCAGGGTTACCATTATGAAGAGTTTCACTGTACTGTAAATTTTGTAGCCCCAGTAAAACTGTTGATGGAGATAAAAATTCATTAAGTAACAGAAAATCCAACTGATAAATACGTACAGATTTCTGGATCCAGAGATAAGAGAGCAGCATAATGAGCAAATAAATATCAGCAGACAGAAAGTAGCCGAATGCACTTTTGATAGCAGAACAATGTCCCATCAGTGTTGCTATTTGCGTTATAGTGGCAACAATACCAGCTAAAGCCTATAAATAAATTAAACTTCTTATGTTCATAAAATTGAATAACTACTGAATATAGTTATTTTTTTTAAAATCCTGAAGTATTTCTTTAAAATGGATTGATAACAATTTGAAACATTAAAAGAAATTCAATATATGTAAAAAATATATCTATTTATATTCTCGTTATTGAAAAATGATTTATAAATGAACAATTTTTAAAAAATTTAAATTATCAATGATATCCTGATCACTTTCATGCATTAAAATGCTTAAATATAAACTTCCGGCTTGAGAATACATTACACTAATATTATTAGAAAAACAAATTTTGAATGTTTTGATGACAATCCATGTCAATTATCATAGATATTCACCTGACCCAGCACCATAGCATGCATATATTTCGGTGGAAGAACTGATGCAACACCAGCGACTGCAGCTTGAAGTATGGCACTCGAAACTATGAAAAAAATGTATACATAGATTTCAGATTCTTGGTATTTTACAATATTTATAATAGAAGCAGGGATAGGTAGAAGTGTCAGGTAGCCAAGTTTAACAGAAAATTCTAACCATAAAAGCAAACCAGGTGAAGATCCAGGGCGATGTGCCAGGAGGTGCAACTTATTATGTGGATTCGTTGGAGATTGTCCTATACCTTATAGAACAAACCAGTTTTTCCCAAATTATTAGATTCTGGGGAAAGGTGATTGCCACCCCTGAACCGTTCCTGTTCTCAACCAGCAGTATGTGTATGCCAGGGGTGCACTTATGCGCCAATCATGGGCACTTAAAAAATAAGCAGCAATAAGGAAAAAAATTAATAAAGAAAAAAATATTTGTACATATTCCTCTGCAAAATTTCTAACGAATCATTACATGTCAGAATGTGTCTTTTGAATGTACATATGGCCTCTAACGCTGGGCTAGTCAAATCCCAGGAGCCAGGTCATGATGGTGTTTAGAAAATTGGCACCTAAAATTTTCTAAATGTGGTTGCTAAATTTAAATAAATTTTTAAATTGGAGTCTAAGGCTGACAAAAAAAATTTCTCACTTCATTATGCTATATCTTTTAACATAGGAAAAGTAAAAGAAAACATTATTCAAGACTGTTATTCTCGAAAAAAATACCATGATTGACTACTAAGAAATTTGGCTGGTGAAAACATATTTTTTCAATTTGTCATGTCCTGCTCTAACTAACATATTTATGTTGTCTGAGTTGTGCTTATTTCATGTTCTTTCTGGCGCTTTGCTACCTTTCTTTCATATTTTGAAGAAAAAATGGTAAATGCTTGAATTTTTTCATGTTATGCAATTATTGTGTTGAAGGTCTGCTTACTCTCTTGCAGAGAGATAAGGTAAGACTTGAAGTATGAAAGGTACTCTTTTGAAGTAGCATTTCCAGCTACTAGAAATGATTTTTTCACACATGGGGGGGGGGGAAGGAAAAATTATCATTACAGTAGATGCTGTTTATTAAAATCACAGATAATGTTATCATTCAGGTATTGTTACAACTTTTGCAAAGAAGAGAACAGACCAATATCATAACATTGAAAAAAATCGGACTCTGTTTATTTTCTCTTTTTTTCCTTCTACTGAATGTTTTTTTGCTCATTTTGAAGCTAAGGTTTAGCCAAACTTATTTTTTTCCTGTGAGGTTATCATTATCAGCTTGCAAGACTATATAGGAGGCTAGAAAGTGTTTCCCCCCAAATTGTTGACAAACATTTCTGTACTTGTAATCAGGCTGGAGTATTCCTTATGATTCACATACATGTGGAGCTGTGTTTACAATGTTCTTCCTATATGCAGGATGATTCAAAAAAGATGGGAAAAACTTTAAGAGGTGATAGTACACACAAATACAATTTTCATCAACGAATGCATGGTCTAACATGAAACCCAAACACGCTAGCGTGTTTCGAAATGGCCACTTCGTAAACGTTGAAACAACATTCCTGTTGAAATTTATTGGGAGAAAAAGAACACTCTGCATGCAAATGTAACCTGGGGAAGAAGAAACCATATGCAAATCTGCATCACAGCGAATAAAAGGAGAGGATGGCAGTCCTGTGAAGTTATTCCAGTGTGCAACCGTTCTAACAGTCGTAATGTACGGGATAACGACGCACTTTAGTAATACTGAAAAATCAGACATGCATTTCATTTACGAAGCTGCAAACAAGAGTACCACAGAGGCAGCATGAATGTACAGTGAGTGTTTTCCCCCCACACTTGGTTGCCCAATCGGTATTACTAAAGTGAGCCATTATCCCATACGGTACAACTGTTAGAATGGTTGAATGCTTTAATAACTGTACAGGGCTGGCGTCCACACCTTTTATTCACTGTGACAGCGATTTGCATACAGTTTCTTTCCAGGTTACATTTGCATGCATGGTGTTCTTTTTCTCCCGATAAATTTCAACAGGAATGCTGTTTTAACGTATGCGGAGCAGCCATTTCAAAACGTACTCGCGTGTTTGCATTTCATGGCAGACCATGCATTCTTTGATGAAAATTTTTTGTTTTTGGTGTGTACTACCACCTCTTAAAGTTTTTCCATCTTTTCTGAATCACCCCGCATAGATGGTGTATAAAAATTTAAAAAACCCTTTCTTTGTTCAGTTTCTTTCAGATGATCAGATTCAAATTTCTTTTTCCAAGCAACTCTCTCAAGAGATCTACATAATGTACCAAACATAAAAAAAATATCATAATTCATGATACATATTAGAGTGTTCCATTCTAACACCCCAAAATGGCTGAATAAAAAATATGCAGGATTTCAGCTTAACCCTATTGAAGGGTGGTGGATCAGATGGTGTTTCATCTGTTTTCATGCTTTTTTATGGGTTTTGGAAAAATGTTTGCCCTTCAAAGGATTTAAGGAGAAAAAAAATCCTGTTTTAGAATATGGAAGAAAAAAACTTTTACAATCAGCTATGCAGAAAAGAAAAACAGAATTTTCCCCAAATCTTGGTTGCAAGTCTGATGTGTCACATATTAAGAGGCATGCACTGTATTTTAAATATCTGTTTGACATTAACACACATTCATTTGGTTCAAACTTGATATGAAAACTGTAAAAAAATTCTTACTTCCCATCAAAACTACCAACACCATAGTAACAGCGAAAAATTGATTCTGCCCTGTAAAAACAACGTTAGTGAAATTTTGAAAAAAAACATAACAATATTGCACATAAAGAGTAATTAATAAATATATTATGCATGAACTCATTGAATACAAGAACACTTAATACAAAATCATAACTTTGTATTAGTACAGTACATGCAGCTATTAAAACCACTGGTTTATAAAATCAAATTACTGAGAACAAATTCAAATCAAGCGCTTGCATTGTGTCTGCCTTGACAAACATTGGCAGGAAAAAATTAATCAGAAATCATGAAATTAAAAGACCCTAGGACAGACACCTTTAATCACTGATACAGCACAAGCCACTAAGGGCATACCCAGGATCTGAACTAGAGGGGGGAAATTCATAGACAGAGATGCTGCTGCACTCTAATTTACTTGGGCCCGAAGCCTTCCCCCCCCCCCGAAGAAAATTAAAATATTGGAGAAAATAGTCTTTTATATTATGTTAATTTAAAATTCTTTTTGAGCGTTAGTGACCCACAATTTCTGTGGAAGAAATCCTTCTGCCCCTCCAAAAAGCTGATTCTGCGTACACATAAGTGATTTCCACGATAAGATATGATGACTACCACATAGCAGCTAGGTGACAAAACTATGGATATTCAAGGTAGAGTTTTTACAGATTCTTTTTTTCCTAAACGATCTCGGAAAATGTTTTATACTTTGAACAGACATTCCAAATCCTTTATGATTTTTCAAAAATGTACATTCGCAATCTTGTAGAAACAAGATGAATTTACATCATGTAGATGCTATCTTTGAATGCTGGTATATAGCCGCAAAAGTACCGTAATTTCCAGTATGTAACCGGAAGGGAGAAAATCCGCAGGGAAATAGAAACTCAGAAATTTGAAAATTCTGTATACAGCCCCATTAAGGGAAGCAACTAAATTTCTTCAACAACCCACATGCATATCAATACAGTACAGTATACAAAATAGTAAAATCACTTTTTCAAGGTCGCACGATCCTGATGGACTGTGAAAAGAAGTTGGGGACGTTTTTTTTCTTCTTCTTGGAACTAGGAAAGAATGCGTCCCAGAGGATGCGTGAACCAAATTTTTATGAAATTCTACCTTTTCCAAAATTCTGGGTATTTGACATGCTATAACGTATCAATAGCATCTCTGACCGATACCAAATTGACATGTCTGTGCTGTGTGCCAATTACTATACTTTAATTTCTCTCCTCTGCCCCTCGCTGGGTACACCCATGCAAGTCACATTTGACATTTTAATAAGGTAGGAGCACCACTAAGCTACATTAAACACTAGAGCTTGGTAGGCCACATCCTGCTCTAATAGGTCAAGACCATGTGATGGTTCTTAGAGCCTTCACAAAATCTGACAGATTTAGATCAAAACTGGTGACTGGACCTATTTTACTAAAAAAAGTTTGAGCACAGAAATCTGAACAGTACATGGTCTGATGGGGTTTTTTTCAAGTAGTCTTTGGGTGACCAAATATGCACTTGGTCAAACACAGAAGGAAACCCAGACATGTTTGGCTATCATAGTCAATCACAATAATTTTGTTGTAATTTATGCTTTGTTCTGAAACACATCCCACTAAACTATTGGCAATTCTTACGCAGACACTCAATTTCTCCTTATTGAGCAACTAACTGATTTTGCGCAATGAACAATCCTATACTGTACTTGATAAGGTTTACACTGCCGTTGTTGATTGAAAAAAAAGGTTCTGGCGATGACAACTGTTGTTGTTGAGGAAAGATTGACTGAAATGACTCATACCAAAGACAACCTTTTACCCCAGAGAAGTTTTGGCTCAACATATTACCATCAGTCAATGCTCAAAGAAAATTATGAGCGGACAACACATAGACCATTATGTAATTCATAAACAACTAATTTAACTAAAAACTAAAACTAAGTGATAGACTACATAATGAATTATTAATGACCTTTTATGGCAAGTGTAATTTTTGTGTTCAGTAAAAGAAGAGTCCCATTAAAATCAATAATAAGTAGCTTTATTACTAGTTAAACATTAATACAGTTATATATTATAAATCTATCAAAATTCAAAAGATTTAGGTCCAGGAAAGGTATTTAAACAAAAATATGAAGACAAAAAATAACAAGAGAAATGTATAACTTACAATCATCTGTGTTTACTTCCACTAGGGCAGTCATAGCAACAAAAGTGATAATCATTGCCAATAGAGATGTTACAGTACGCTGAAACTGGGGAAACCTGTTTGAGAATTTTAAAAAAAACATGTTAATTAAAAAAAATTAGAATTCCCGATCAACTTAGTAAAACCAATTTCACAGTACGGTTTATGTGATTTGCACCTTCCGTCTCCTCTCTTTGAAAGAATTAAAATTAATTAATAATTATCAGAGCAATGACAGACATTTTCTCAAATTAGACATTTTGGAACATGGCATAACAGCCCAAAAGGTATGGAATTTATTATAAACTCCAGCTGTGAAAGCCTACCTTCTTTTTTCAGACATTTTCCTGTTTTTTTATTTTCAATTTATTTATCAATAGGGGAGTGATAGAAGAAAGACTGACACAGAAATCCTGCCAAATTATAGTGATACCCCGGCTAATGACTTTTGATTACGATTTTTGTAACAACTTTTGAAACAAATATTTTTTGATGTTTTTTAGCCCTCGACTAATGAATACAGATTCTGGTAACTAGCATTTTGGTTTATATGAATACATGTGCAAACATAAAACAGGCATGTCATGAACTAAATTTTTGTGGAAATAAAAATTAATCCAATGAGTAACTGTTACTCAAGCGAGATTAATTTATTTCCACCTTGAAATCGTTTTCCAGATACAACTCTTTCTTTCAGAAAAATTTTGAGCCATTTCATACAAAATAAATGATTAAGCTAAAAGAAAATACATTAAAAAAAATTAAACTTCAATAGTTTCAGTGTATACAGCAAAACTTAATACCAAACTGAACAGCCGAAACTTATCTTTTCTATCTGCGTATGTGTGAAGGAGAAAAAGACCACCACAGCAAACCACCTCATACACTTTTTCGTTTCACTATGGCTCACAAACCTGACTGCATGGAGCAGTGGTTCTTAACTTTTTTTGGAACTGTGGCCCGGTGAATCAAATTTCTTTGAGTCTACATTACTCAGTTTACCCTTTCATAAGATAATAATTTACAACAACCAATTACTTTTTAATTGCATGCTAATTTTTAGATAAATTAACTAAAACCCTTTCGATGAATTGAATTCATTATTATCTTATCGACTTGGCAGACTGATTTTAATATTTTTTTTGGTACTGTATTAATAACACGCAGAAGTCAAAACATAAACGAAGCATTTCATCAGCAGCTGCAGCAAACATCCTTATTGCATAGGCCCTGGATTTTGGGGCTGGAGCAGTTTGAGTTAAACAGTTGAGTTGATAAACTATTATACATATATAATTAAAGTGACAAAATATTTTAAAGGTATGCATGTCTGGAATGCATATTTACCAGCACCTTGGAATTAAATATAACCTTAGTTGAGTGGGATAAATTCCCGTTTTATGTACATCACATATTATCACTGTAAAAGAATGAAGAAAAAGAAGAAATAAGTAACCTTTCACATAGTTATGATATGTGACATCACGAAAAATATTAAAATAAGTAAACTGACTACCTTTCGTTGAAGACAGCACAAATCATGAGGAAAGTCACATAACTTCCATTAGTGGCAACTGTCAAGTAAGTCGTGAAAAGCGACTGCAGTTCAGTTCTTTGGTTAGGATCAAAGCAAGTTTTATTGACTGATTCATTTCGAAATTTGTACATCCAGTACTGAAGGAAAAAAACAAAGGAGTCATGCAATTATACAAGTATCTAAGTTAATCTGATAGATTTAAGTTAAAAAAAAGATAATTGATTAAAGTTCATGTCTCCACAACAAAAAAATTAATCATTTAATGCAGAGCTGGAGAAAATGCAAAACAATCTAGGCACCAGAAAAAAAGTTTTAGGCACCAAAAAAATGTTTACATGAATAAAAAAGTCCAAAATAATGCTGCTTTTGACTTTTTTTAAGGCATAGTGACCCTCTTTCATATGTTAGCAGATATGCTGCTATAAATTCCAAGCATTTTGTGCTGCTCTCAGCTTGCAATTTAGCAAAGTTACTAAATTGTGTAGTTCTACAGAAAGAAAATTTTCGGCGTCAATACCAAATTTTAGTCACCATGGTGACCTGGAGCCTGGGATTTGTACAGCCCTGATTTAACGTATTTAACACTATGTGATTACATTGAATGATCAGAATACCCTTCTTTATACCACTAAAACAGGGTATTCTGATTGGTATCTCTTAAAACAAAAGGGGAGAAAGTATAAGAAGAGACTGTGGGCTGAAGAACTATCCATGGAATTCAATGTAGTTCACTGTAAGTTTTAAAATTTTGCATTATGCAGTTTTCCTTTGGAAATTGTTTTTTTTTCAATGTAAGTCTAGGGTGGCCAGACATCCCCAGTTTTCAACTAATAAATGCACTGTCCCAAAAAATGATTTTAGGATGCCTGGTTTATCCCAGTTTTTTCTTTACACACTCAGACATTCAATGAAATGAAATTATTTGCAAGTATTCGACAGTTTTATTTGGAACCAGCTATAATACTGGCGCTGCCCAGGTTTTCTTCAATTGCTGGGAGGATTGAAAAAGTGAAAAATCATTATAGAGGAATAAAGCATTATACATAATACTGGCAGCATTAAAGAAGTGGCAAAACATTGTAAAAAGCATATGCATGTCTGAAATACATTGCTAGCTAACTATGGTAACCAGGGTTGGTAAAAAAACCAAAAAACAGGTTTTTTTGATTTAAACTGTTTTTTTTTGTTTTAAATAAATTAACATTAAAAACAATAGAATTTCTGAAAAATCATTCAAGCTTCTAACAATTAATTAAAATAAAATGTTTATTAATGTAATTAACACTATTCCCATATTAATTAATCAATAAATATTTTTTACATTTTAACAAAAACCAACTTTTGCAATTTAATTATTTTTTAGCCTATACATATAAAAAATAGTGTAACTTGGTCACAAATTAGAATAGCAGTCAAAAATTGGTTCATATGACAAATATTTTCTTATTGATGGAACAAATGTAGATTTTGCTTATATCCGATGTAAGCTGCACATACTACTTTCAGAATTAAAACTGATTTAATGCATTAGCCTTAATTTAAAAAAAAAATCTTGATTATTAGAATCAAGTATTTGCAGCATCAAAAAAAGTTTAATTGTTAAAGTTTTAATTTTTTTTGATGCTGCGAGTACTTGATTCTAATAATCAAGATTTTTTAATTGTTAAAGTTTTAAGAAACAAATTATGTGTCAAAAATTGTGGTTTCCAAAGGCTTTTTTAACTCCTTAACGGACAAGACATCTCGGCCCAACGTGAATAAAAGAAATTCATTCTAGCTCTTCCTATTTTTTTTTCACTCTTTCCCATTATTGCAAAGCTTCATTTTAAGGCTATGAATGAAAATTCCTTTTTTCCCTTCCTATTATCGTTTTTGTTAGACGAACTGTTTAATTTTACTGCTTGATGGATTTTTCTCTCAAAAAGAAATCTATATATCGCACTCATATTTTTCCTCTTGCCCTTGTATTTCTAACAACCAAACAAGGAAACTAGTTAAGAGATTTACCGCAGATACTTCAAATACTGATAGTCCAAATTTGTTGCCAAAAGCCAGCACGAAAAGGAGGATGGAGAAAAAAAAAATTCCAAAAGTCACCAATAGATGCTGCTTACATGCAATATATGAAACTGATTATGCAAATCTGGGTGAAGAATGGACGTGCACGCATCTAATTTTCTGCGGCACGATCAGCTTCTGATGTTGCATCTTAATGCCATCCGTCAGTGGCTTTTGGAACTAATTGATCGCATTCATGCAAACCCCATTTCTTTCTTGTCATCATTAGTTCTTTTTCAATAAATTTTTTAAATTTTTAATGATTGTCTGATGCCACCAGATATGCAAAAATACTGAACGAATAACTTCACATTAAAAATAAAATCATTACATCATGAGCTGTGATAAAATAATTCCATGGAAGTAGAGTTCCGATCCCCAGCAATCCAAAAACAATGTAGACAATGGAATACCTAAAAATTTGAAAGCAAAACAATTAAATAACCAATCATATGAACTTGTATCAGAAACAATAAATAATACACAAACAAAAACGCTACATTTGAAAATTCACCAAATCAATTTCACACACACACATACTGTTTTTAAAAACTGTCAACTGTTGGTCTCTTTACTGACTACTCAAAAACTGACACTTGTAATAAACTTTTCTATGTATCCCACTGCCATCTATCCTAGGGTTACCAGAATTCTTCAATGTTGATGTCATTTTAGGCGCACGCCCCCCCCCCTCCTACGTTTCGGAAAAATTCACCCTTTTGTAGAACTTTTCAGAGGTTTATGGGGAGTTATATTTCTTTTTTTCGGGGGAAATTTTTTCCCCCATTCTGAAAATCTTTTCTTTGACATGAATGTTTCTCTCACAGGCATTGGCCAATAGCCATCGAAATTCCCAGAATTTTTTGTTTTTGCTTTTTTCAAATGGTGCTGTTTCAGTTGGAAAAATTATTGTTATGGTCCACCTGTTTTATCAGTCAGTATAGTGGTCCCATCTGTAGTGAAAATTGAAGTTACTAAGGGTGCAAGCACAGGCATCCACAATGCCAATTTTCAAATCTAGTTTCCCTAATCTATCCTTAAAATGTGAATTTGAATTCTATCTTTATGATGTGAATTTGATTTGCTATATCAGTGCATGCAGGGTCTATTTCTTGCATGGACAAATGGGGCATGTGCCAAGAACTCACAAATTTTTAAGGCCCTAAAATTGACTGTCTTTTGTATTTCACAGGCACAGTTCTTCCCCTGCGTACACCTCTGCCTTAAAGACAACTATATATATATATATATATATATATATATATATATAAGGGGCTATTTATGAAGAATGAATTAATAAAAAACGGGCCCTGGATGAGTGGTAAACCTGGTGGGTGATGAGCCCTGATGAGTAGTATGCTTAGTGTTTTTCAACCTGGGACCGTATAGCCCATTTTTCATCCTGGGATATTCTAAGCAGGCCACTGATGAAAATCATATCTAAGAGGAAGCCATGAGCATAGGCAAAGATAGACATGAAAGACTGGGAAGGGGGCAATTCATAGAAATGCATATACATTAGATCAGTTGGATCCATCATTAATGCTGGGGGAGGGAGCAAATGGCAGGAGAATTATGACTATTTTTAAAATTCACAGAACTGTCCCATAAAACCCACGACCATCTTAATGCACAAAGACAATCCAAGCATGGCCTGGGGGGAACTACATGATGAGATCTGGTACTATACTTTTCTAGAGAGAAATGCTACTGTCCAAGCTTTTTCTTCCACTAAGTAAGAAGTTTCAGAACAACCTTTGCCATGGGAGTGAGCACAGGGGTCCAAGGATAGACTTTCACTTAAAAAATGATTTGTTCACTACAATATTTATCCACTAATTAGATTACTTTATTGGTCTTTCAGGTACTGGATGAAAGGTAACAGACACTAAACAATGTACAGATTTATGGTTTTGCTGCTAGAGGGCTGCACAAATTTTGCTGCCTTGGGAAACTATGCTGTAGATAATTTTTTGGTCACTCCCATGCCCCACACATTCACTACGTCACTCACTGACATGGTCCTTCACTCTCTAGGTCACTATGTTTACACACTCTCTAGGTCTAGGACTGTTTTGGCCACTCACACATAATATCACTCACTCTAGATATCCAAAGTCTATGCCACCCAAGGGGAAATTATTTAGCCATAAAAGAACTACCACATCATGGGTGCCCGTTAAGAGGGTTTTACTGTATTTTAGTCTCTCACTGACCTAGTTCCTTGCTCTTTTAGTCACACACATATTTGCACTTTGTTTTGGTCCCTCAGTAACCTAGTCCCTTATGCTCTAGGCAGGACTTATGGTTTTACTGCCTGTGGGCAATACAAATACTACTAAACCACACATTTCCTTTGCAGAATTTCCAACGAATTGATACATGTTTGAATGTTCGAGTATGTGTTGTGAACCTAATGATTTTCCTAATCATGAGTGAAGTGCAATGATTGAATAATTGTACCGTTGTAGGCCTTTTGCTCTCTGTGACGAGACTTTTTAAATGAGAGATCGGCACACATTCACGCCTCAAAGTTGGGAACCACAGAAAACCAACTTCACCTAACCACCACTGTGGCAATACAAATACTACTGCTAAACCACAATACAAATACTTTTTTTTTTTTTCAAGCCGAGCACAACTCAGGTCTATCGCCATGGGCAATTTACTACCTAGTGAGTTGTGCCGGAAGTGTAAGTATGTGTACCTAACAGTCTGAGTGCGTGTCTAGTGTTGTGTGTGATTTTTCAGGGCTGCCATCTATATCTCAGGAGTGAAGTGTAATGACTGAATATTTGTACTGTTTGTAGGACTGTTGCTCTCTGTGGCGAGACTTTTTAATGGGGAGATCGGATTGCATTTGCGCCTTGAAGTTGGAAACCACAGAAAACCAACTTCAGCGAACCACCACTGTGGTGACGGTGGGGCTCGAACCCGGGTCCCCACAATACAAATACTGCTGCCCTTGTACCCCCCCCCCCCACTCTCAATTCTACAAATTTTCTCGACCACTCATTCTAGAAATTTGCAACTTTCAGCTATAGCCCACTACACCCTTCCTCTCCTCCGTAAATACGCCTCTGAGAGACCACGAGAAGTGAATATGGTTCAAAAAGTGGGAGGGGGCGCCCCACCATGAGCGAAGACAGATAAAGAAACACCGAGCTAGATCAACACCCCCTATAGATAAGATATTATCTTAGGGGATATTATCCCACATCTTATCTATAGGGGGTGTTGACTAGATAAACTGTATTACGACGAAACGACTTAAACCTGTCAACAGGTGGGTCAGGAATGTTGTTTTCAGCGGTGGTGCCGTCGACGCTTTCCTCGGACGTCGAAGAGATTGTTTCTTCAGCTATGCCTTCGATCATGTTGTGGATGCCCGAATTCGTGAAATCCCCTTGGCTGATCGACGTGGACAAACAGGAATAATCAAACTGGATGTTCGACATCGCTGCTCCTGTCCAAAAGACTCCGTGTCCAAAAGACACCCTCATAGATCCATAACAATGGGATTGATGGACATACAATACCCAGCGTAAACACAGATCACGTGCTCCTGGATCATATGTCGATCATCCACTCCTATTCTATGAACGCTCTTGGTTCCAACTTCATGCGAGTGAATGTTTTTCTGTTAGACAAGAAGTCTTGAATCCACTCCTATCCACATTTTGCCGGTTTGGTTGAACACATTTGTAGTGCTGGAAACAAACCGATTTTCACGATGTATGGACCCGTCCCACTATGCAGGATGTAAACAAGTCAGGAAAATTACGATTACAAATGTTTTCCGTTTCCGGTTATGGATTGAGCTTCGAGACACAGTAGTTTCACAATGCGCTGACCATATTTCATTAAGAGAAATGCCTTCAAATACTTTTTTTTGAAATGAGAGCTATCTACCGATCTATTACTATGGGCAAGTCATTACCGACTGAGTTGTGTCGAAAGTGTGCGCTAAAAACTCACTTAATCGTGCTTTCATTTTTAATTTTTAAAGCTGCCATCTATTTTTTAAACAATGAATGAAGTAAGATGAAATCTATAGGTCATCTGTATATTATGACGTGGTGAATTTGGGCCGTTCAAGTATTACGTAAGCAAATTTTTAGCCATTTTTGACAACCTTCCCCCCCCCCCCCGTCAGCAAAATTTCCGTCATCAGCTCTGTTCCTCTGAATCCTAACTCATATTTTCATAAAGGGTGGATGATGACGTAAGCATTATCCAAACCCCCTCCCCCCTTTGTCATCAAAAGTAGCAAATCGAAAACCCCCTCCCCTTCCCCCATCGATGATGACGTAATACTTGAACGGCCCCTTTCGGGAAAAAAGTGTCCACTGGGAATCGAACTCTTACGGCCTCTTGCATACCAGGCAAACGCTCCGACCACTATACCACAGAAAGAGACAATCCCCCTTTCCCTTAAAACACGCACAGTAGCATGATTTGATGAGTAATGACATTACAGCCTCTGTTAACTTCAGCTAATGGCCTCCAAGTTGCGGCAGTAGAGGTGGATGATGATTTTTTGCCCAGTTGAAAATTCATGAAATCTAGATATGCTATCTAGACATTAACTCGAGGGGGGAACTTCGGAAAAAAGTGTTCTCTGCACCGGGAATCGAATCCATACCCTCTTGCATACCGGGCTAGCTCACTGATCATTACTGACCTACTAACCCAAACAGGGCCCGTCGCTCTGTCTCCATGAAGAGATATAAGCAGATGCATCTCTGGTTGACCATAGAGATATACGATTCTTTTTTCCGAAGTTCACCTCGGCATAATATTCAGACAGCAAAAAATCTGTAATGTTTCTACAGCAAGTCACGCTACTGTGTCTGTATAAGGAAATAAGGCAAAGCGCCAATTGAGCCACGTGCAGCGTTCGCGACACGACGCAAGGCAGGATACGAAGACATTCTCGAGGAGCTCGATTTTAACCTTCATGACGAGGGGGGTTGTCAGTTTCGCATGCTAATTATTACAGTTATTCTGTATTAATGTATAATAAAGGAATGTTCCATGTTCGCCGCTTCGTATACACCATACCGACCGTCGCAATTGTTAATTTCACTAATTCTGGTGTTTCATTGATCTAGTTATTTTTCATTAAATATGAGTTTTCAGTTTTTGAATTATTTATTAATTTTAATTGTTATCAATCCTTTCAGTTGTTTTGACTTTCCACAAGTTTCAATTTTTCACTCATTATGGGATTATTTTCCATTAATTTCGGAATTTTCATTCATTCCAACTTCTATTTATTATATAATGATGTACAATAATCTTTATTTAATTTTATTAATTGTGTGATTCATATTAAATTTTGAATTTTCGTAAATTCTAAATATTTAACTTTCGAAAATTCAGAATTTTCATTTTAATTTTTATCCATCGTAAGTTTGCATTATTTTTTATTCATCTTCAATTTCCATTAATTTATGTAAATCTACCTTTAGTTTTTCTTAAGGTTCCGGGCCCCCCCCCCCCCCAGAGGAGAAATAGGGGAGAACTAGGATAATAGATATATAATTTATTATATCTATATTATATGTAGATATAATAAATTATATTTCTTCTCAATGGCTCCCCCCGGAATAAATTATTTCTAATTCTGAATTTTTAGTTAATTTTTAACTATTCATTAATTTCGAATTGTCATCAATTCTGATTTTTTTATTATTCCTTTGTGTTAACGTTTCATAAACGGTATTATTTTTCAGCATCCCCATACTTGATATTTTAATTAATGTTATGTTTTCATTTTTAATGTGTAATCGTGTGTACGTCTCTGATCAACAGCACCACTTAAGATATTTCTAGTGATAAGACAATACCATAAGTATTCTCTATGGGCATTGTATATAATATTCTATTGTGTGTGTATATATATATATATATATTGTTTTTAATTGCATTTTTAATTGGGTTGCTGTATTTTTGAAATATATGACATCCATATTTATTATGGGCATCTTTTTCTCAGCCCCACCTCGTTGGGCACTTTGCCTGTTGTGGCGTTGTATTTGTATTTGTGAGGTTATGCTCTGATCTCACCAATATGGGGCCATTCAAGTATTACGTCAGCATCGAGGGGGGGGGGTTTCGGATTTGCTGACTTTTGATGACATATGGGGGCGTGAGGTTTGAAGGTTGCTTACGTGATCAACCACCCCTTTTTTAAGATATGAAATATTGAAATATTCTAAGCTGCTGACGAAATTTTGCTGACATTGGGGAGGGGGTCAGTGTTTTGCTGACAAGGTAGAGGGGGTCAAAAATGGCTGATAATCTGCTTACGCAATACTTGAATGGCCCCTATGTGTTAGGAGGTACCAAGGCAGAGCTGACGAAATTTTGCTGATAGGGGGGAGGGGGGGGGGGCACAGTTTTTTTTACTTTTGCTGACAACGGGAGGGATCAAAAGGTCTAAAAATTGCTGACGTAATATTTGAACCGCCCGTTAGGGGTAGAACTCCTTAATACACTCCTTAATACACTTCATATAATAATATATGAAGGCGTCTTAGTTAGGGGTCATTCAACTATTACGTCAGCATCGAGGGGGGAGTTTCGGATTTGCTGACTTTTGATGACAAGGGGGGGGGGTTTGAAGGTTGCTTACGTCATCAACAACCCTTTTTGAAGATATGAAATGTTCTAAGCTGCTGACGAAATTTTGCTGACGGGGGGGGGGGGGTCAAAAATGGCTAAAAATCTGCTTACTTACGTATTACTTGAATGGTCCCTTACCGGAAAATGTCCCGTAAAATATGGTCAGAAGATTATCACTATTTTTGTTATTTTGTTTTTCATCGTGTGCTTTCCTTCTTGTTTTGAGACTGCGCTGTATATTCACAGAGGGGCGGTTGTTTCCGGCTGTTGATGTCGGGATTAAAATTCTGTGCTGTGTGTTTGTTGTGAAGCGGCAGCTCTCTTTTTTTTTTCTTCCCGTCCCCGTGTTTGCTTTCAATTAAATCCACCGTCATTTTTTTGGTTGGCAATTTAGTTGGTTATTTTCCTGTCGTCTGCAGTCTGTAGTTGCCATTAGAAATTTCTTAAATGCTTACCCTTCAGGACGGTACAGAAGAAGACTCGACCATGACAGGAGATACTACCGCCAAGGTAATTTCTCCTCTTTTATTCTCTTCAACTGGCCGCCGAATCTAGTCTCTAATTAAAAAAAAGGAATAATAACGGTGAAGGAATAATTGTGGAAAGTCCGTTGCACGGCATTTCATTTCGCTGCATTTGTTCACTTCATTGTTTTGAAACAAAATTTTCAATTATTTTGGTGTTATTTTCACCAAATGGACTACAGTATAATGAGTAGTTTCCTCATTGTTTTTTTAGAAGACATGAATAGAACTTAAAATTTAATGGGTGTAATCTATTTGGATCATATTGTGCCCTTGTTTCCTTATTTGCGTTCCTAACCATAGGTGTTGGAACCTTGAGGCTGAGGGCGTTTGAATCCCCCCCCCCATGAATTTTGCAAGTGGGGGGGAGGGGTGAGCCACCCTAATAATTAATGAATATACAGGTCTTAAAATATCTTTGCCGATGTATGCTGATATACGAACCCCCTAGCGGCCACAAAAGTCCGCAAATGTGAATGAAATTTGAGATAGAAGTATTTCGAAGAGTAAATTCCCAATGTACGGTATACAGCGATTTTGTGACTTTTTTTTATTGCCAAACCTACTTTAGCACTAGGGACCCCACATTTTCTTCGAAAAAAAACTATTTTTCCCAAAGAACCCAACCTGGGGGAAAATGGGTATCTACCCGGGAAGCAAATTTGACAACCCTGGCTAGGGTTACCCAAAAAATATTAAAAATGTGTGAAAAATATTGTATACATATTAAATATATTAATAATTGTGATTTAATCAATATAAATCAATAGACGCCTGTAGGCCGTAGTTTTTATGGGCGTATCACACAAACTGATTCGCCACCAAGTTCACGTTTGTCCTGCCGATAAAGGGTGGTCCCTGCCCCCGAACCTGGAAGTATCTATCTCAGGCCACCAAAAACGGCTATGGCAAGGTGCTGTGTGCTAGGATTACTGCCCAAACACCTAAAAACGATTGAAAAGGTTCGATTAACACAGGTTCATCTTATGGAAGCCAATAACGCTTCTCTGCCCTTCAAATTGTAGATGATTTATATACATTAAATCTATGCAATGTCATAACACAGAAAAACCAGGAAATAGCGTGGAAAAGTTTCATGGAAAAAACAATCAACTTTGAGGAAAACGAAATGGCAACAATAAGCTGGAAAAGAAAATCAGATGCAGTGGTGCCATCTGTGTTTTTGGCCCTGAAAGAATTATGTTGGCAACATATTGCTATTTTGGCGCATACAAAAATTTGGCAACAAAACGGTATACCCTATATTGGGAATTGACCTTTCAAAGTATGCGCTTGAAAATGAAGCTAGGAACAATCCTAGCTCTCATGGCTATGATCACACAAATTTTTTTTGTAAAAATTTAAATGGCAACACTTAGTTTTATGCATGAAGCAGTGATCGATGCAGTAAAAAAAACATACATGATGTACGTCACATAAATGGAACAGTATATGTAGCATCATAAATGCCGGCAAGGGGACAGAGAAAGAAAGATCTCATTAAATTCGTGCACCAATCCAGTGAGAGACTTTAGGCTCGTTTACACGCATTAAGTGATTTATTCGTCAACTAAAATTGTGAAAATATTCTCAAGAATATTTGTAATACTATATATAATAAATATAATCTCTATAAATAACTTGAGAGTAATTCTTATTTTTTATAAGAATATTCTCTAGTAATTTTATAATAGTAAGTTCGAGAGAATATTCTTCTGGAATTCTCTATTCGTTCACTCTTGTTCTCAGAATATTCTCGCCTGGAATCTCTACCTATAAGTTGATAGTTAATTTATCATGTTTCCCGAACAACGAGAACATATAGGTTTCCCCCTGAGCATACATACACGTACAAAGGTACTACCAATCCATGTCATTCAGATGGATTTTCAATCATATTGATCGTTTAGAAGACATTCTATCCTGTATGGTGGTTTTTTTTTCAAGTTTTCTTTTTGTTTTAGGTTCGATCAGATACCGTCGATTTGACTGATCAATCTCTCGTGGTGGATATATCAGATGCTCTTAGTGAACGGGACAAAGTAAAATTCACTGTTCATACAAAAGTAATTCTCAGTTTCTGTTTATAATTCTAATACATCAAAAAGCATTTAACCTTAGAGTACTATTAGTGAAATTTCACCCTAGGGAAAACCTTTAAAAGTAGTGTGCAAACAAAGAGCAGGCGTTTTAGTTAATCTACCTTCAAATGATGCACTTAGTTGGCAACATGTGTTAATTTTCATGTTCATTTCATTATTTGTATTATAAACTTGGTATCGGGTGAAATTTAACTTGCGATAGTAGTTGCATCATCTTTCTAGCGAAACTTTTGTTTGTCTTAAATATTTTTTGTTATTCAAAGTCATATAAATAAGTGATATTATGTAAAGTCAGTCGAACCAAAATTTAACAGTACAGCCAGCGTATGTGGCAGGTCCTTTAAAGTTTGCTGGCAGGGGCAGTTGCCCCTTCTTACCCTACTCTAGTTCTGGCCCTGGATTTGTTTACAAAATTTTCTGGTGTTTAATCAAGAGTGTTATAGTGAGGTTCAACTGAGCATATTAATAAGAAAAAAATTATTGTAACTTCAGAAGATGTTTTGAGGATATTAGATATTGTGTGAAGCCTGATGGTTCTGAATAAAACGGCTTAAAGTAACCAGCCAGAAGAAAGGGAATGCACATCAAGACATAAAAAGAGCATCATGCATAAAAAATGATGTAAATATTGTCAAATTTATGAAGCGTAAGATCACGGGAAAAATATTGTGTGCTCTAATTGTAACTAGTGATGTCTTCAGTACAAAACATCTTCATGTAATTTATGGTAATATAATGCCCTATAGTTGCGTCATTCTCATGAAATATATTGGGCAAAAAATTATCAAAAATAAACGTTAATAAAAAATTCTTAGAGAAATATCTTTATCTGTCAATAAATAAAATATTGTCAGCAGCAAAGTGTGTTCAAAATTCATGGTGAAAAAAAAAAGTTTAACCATGTTAAGAGATACGCACACTGTACGTATATGTTTCAGCTATGGTCACATTTTTCGTAAAATGCGAAAGTAGTAGTAGCCACTTTGCAAAAATGCATACAGGATGTACGAAACAAATAGACATCCAACCATCAATCATTAGTATTGTAGCATTTTGCTAAAGCTTTTACCCCTATTTTAGCTTTTTTGCGAAAGGAATTTTTTATCTAGCTTAAACCCTGACACACACATCCAACGTGACATTTGGCCTGTTTAGCCCTTGACTCAATATGTATGCTTGACACTCTCAACATGCTATCTATTTTGGTAGCTCATTATCAACTTGGATAAGTACTGGTACTGTGAAAAAAAATTGTTATTGATTGCATTTGTTTTTTTATGTGTTTCTCACTCTTTTTTTCATCAATTTTATGGGGGAGAAGTTTTTTAATTTGCTTTTGTTTTACTAGAGCAGGAGAGCGATTCTCAAAGTAAATGTGCTGATGAAACATTGCAACATCTCAATATTGCTGTCAAGAAATCTGGGTTTTTTCACTTACTTATCAAATCTCCCTTCTGGTTACCTAATGCCAGGAGAAAGATTTTTATGTTTTTCCAATGCTGATCAAAAACTAAATATGTTGAAAACACGTGCTTTTCAGGAATAAGAAGTCTCAACCGAATTCATTTCATTTCCAATTAATTTGAAAGAAAGTTCAAGTGATGGTTACACTTCACCTTTTCCACACAAAATTTGATTGGTTCAAGTCCTATGACACTAGTTGTCACATATGGAAGGAGGGGGAAAATTTTCATTTGGCTATAAACAAATATAATATTTAAAATTGTTAAAAGGAAGTGTGAAAGTATATTGGTACTGAAAATATATTTTTAAGACCTTATATTATTGAAAATAAGAATACATTTATGTTTTAAGATAGAAAGTTTTAAAATTTGAAAAAGGGCTGGGGACAGCCAGGAGAAAGACCTTTTCCTTAAAAAATGAAAATTTGTTTAAATTTCAAATTCTAAAAAATTGAGTTGCGGCATGTTAGATACATGGGTATAAATATAAAGTAACCAAAAAAAAGTTCTATACCAAATATATTAAACATAAATTAATGGGGACGTACTTTAGGCCAATTTAATGAGAATGACCCAATTGTGAGTGTATTAATAATTTAAATGTATGTATTATGTATTTGCTCACATACATATTTGTCATTAAAATGAATTAAAAATTGATATTTTTTTAGACAACATTGCCAGAGTTTGAAAAGCCTGAGTTTTCTGTAATTCGACAGCATGAAGAATTCATCTGGTTGCATGAGGCCTTTGAAGAAAATGAAAAATATGCTGGATACGTTGTAAGTTGATTAAATTTCTAATTCAAACATATGCAAATATGCATCAACATGTAAAAATGATCTTCCTGTTCTCAGATTTTTCGACTGCTTTCTTTTTAAAAATTACTTTCTAATCAATACCTTCTCAGAAGAAATAGGCATGTATGGGTTCTATTCAAAAATAATTTTATAGATTGTTATATACTGTATATATAGCTTTTAATAATCCACACTTATCTTGAACAGCACTAAATTCCATGCATCATGGGAAACATTGGTTATCTTATTGAATTTTCTTTAAATTTATACCTCCAGTTTAGTGTTAAATATTTGTTTTAGTGTAATGTTCATAAATTTGTTCTTTTTCAAAACAAGGCATGTGGAAAGAAACAAGCCAAAATGCACTAGTTTGGTGTTGAAAATGTGTGGTGTGCTTATAATGGAAGACTACCTTTTTATTCAATTAAAAACACTAACATTGATATGAAGCTAAATGTTCATTTATAACTTGTTTAATTTTTTCTGGAAATTTGACGGTATATTACATTAGACATTCTTGAGTAAAAATTTAATTTTTTGACTATTATATATATATAAAAAAGTGCATAAAACATTTCTCGTAACACTTAATTATAACCACTTAGAGCATTGGTTCTCAAAGTATGCATCATAGTTCCTAAGGGGCATCATAAACCTTGTCGGGATGCCTTGTTGAGCTGGCAATATTGATGTGTGCTTGTTCTGTGCTTTGAAATAATTCTTTGTTTGGCTATTCCAGGGAGCGGCAAATAAACTTTGACTAAAGAGCCATGGTCACAAAAGTTTCGGAACACTGACTTTTGAAATCAGACTACAAGGAAAAAAATTATTGGATAAGTCCCAGCTTTGAATTAGCTGCAAGAGCTAAAAATTAACTTAAGCTAAATAAACTGTTTCAATATTATGGAAAATCACAATACTTTGGACTTTTTTTTCTAAAAAAAGTTATGCTTGGCTCTTAAAATTTGGCTGGTGCTTCAATTTTTTATAAAAATCGAAATTTATGAGATTAAAAGTGTCAAAAGGATTCATTTACATATAATTAGTCATTTGTTTATATGTATAGTTGATAAAAGAATCTTTTTGCTCTTGAAAATATTAATTTCTGCTGGTATGTTTACCATAGTTCATAACCCTGCAAGTGTATCAAGCAAAAAAGTTTTTGATCATTAAGCTTTTTTTTAATGAATTCCATCTCCATACTGGTTGCTGTACACGGTAGATAAGATGTTGTCTTGAGTTACTTCTGGGACTTGTTATTACTTTCACGATTTCTACGATAATTTGTTCTTGCAATATGCCCAGACACCTACATATTCAGAACTTTCATGCATGACTAGCTTTTACTCATGGCTTTCCTTGCGTGGATTTGTTAATCTGAAAAAAAATTACTCAACAATGATTTCCCCCATGTAAAATTTGAACCCTTCATGACCCCCCCCCCCCCCTAAGAGGTTAAATTTTCAGAAATCAGGTCTTAGTGAGTATTATGAAATAGAATATTGACCAAATTTCATATTTATAGCTTCAGCGATTTCAGCTCAGCCATGATTGCTTCATATAGCCTTAAAGGCCCCCTTATGTGACCCCCTTAGCAATTGAATTTTAAAAAATCCATTTTTAATGCATCCGTACATTACAAAATAAAAATATTGACCAAATTTCATATTTATGGCTGTAGCTATTTCGGCACTGGACAATTTCTCTATTACCTTTAGACACCCTCCCCCCTATGACCCTGTTAGGGGTGGAATTTTGAAAAATCTCTTTTTAGTAAGTGAGTGCATCATGAAATGGAACTACTGACCAAATCTCAAATTTGTGGTTTCAGCAGTTTTGGCTCAGCGTGATTTCTCTATGTAACCTTTAAACCACCTTAGGGGTTGAATTTTGAAAAAACCCTTCTTAGTGAGTAATAAAAACTACTGACCAAATTTCATATTTATAGCTTCAGCGGTTTCAACTTGGCGATAATGAATCAATGAGTCAGGACATGCCATTTTATATATACATATATAAATAAATTGTTTTAATTTTTCTTTTACCACCACTCACTTTCAAGTTGATCTAATATTTTTGTTATTAAAATCAAGATTCCTCCTGCTCCACCATTTCCTGACTTTGATGCTTCAAGGGAGAAGCTGCACAAATTAAGTGAAGGAGAAGGAACCATGACAAAAGAAGAGTTTGCCAAAATGAAGCAAGAACTTGAAATGTAAATGACTAAATTGAAATTCTAAATTTACATTTTCTGCACATATTCCGATTTAAGTTGTACATTTGATGTGTTTATTATTATCAAAGGACCCTATTTCAAAGGTCCAGTTGTGTCTGTTTTTAAAAATATGAGAACAAAAATCCATTTGCACAACTTGGAAAGGCATGCTTATTTTTATGATCTCCTGATTTTTGAAGAAAACAATGTGTATTTTGTGTTTTTAACTTATTCAATTTTCTCTCTCCAGGGAGTATCTAGCTACTTTTAAAAAAACGGTTGCGATGCATGAGGTGTTTCTACAGCGGCTAGCCACTCATCCCACTTTCAGAGGTGACCACAATTTACGGGTGTTTTTGGAATACGAACAAGATGTAGGTCATTTTTTATTTGTGTGAACATTTGAGTCCTGATATTTATAGTTAAACCTGTAACCAAGAGCAGAAACATAGATTATCCATAATACCCTCATACCGAAAATACATTTGGGTTGGGGGGACATTAGACCATTTTCATGATATTTGTTTTAAAAGAAAAACTATTTTTATTTGAGTTTTAAAAAAAATCTGTAGTTTATTCTCTTATTGACAATGGGATCATTAAAAACTTGATTACTGTAGCTGTGAATTATAGTTATTGAGTTCTTTGCGTTAGACTTTCTTATCAGTTTTGTTTTTAATTCCTTACAAGCAGGAGTTGCCAAGATGAAAAAAATTTTAAGTATGGCAACAGCACCCTAAATTGCAGAACTTCTTTATACCGTCACTTTATTTACACCATGAATATTAAATTTAGTAGTCCTGTCTGGAGAATAGGTGAATTAATGTTAACAGCACCCTGATTTGTCATGTTTTATCCCAATATACCTTCACTTTCAGTATGAAAATTCATTATTTTCTCCTCTGATTAAACCTGCTCTAGTCAATAATCCTGTTTGATTGAAATATTTAGTCTTGGAGAAGATCACCTATTTACCTATTCTGAAGCTAATTGGTTCAAAATTTGCGTTCTCTATAAAGTCGTTATCAGCTTTATATCTTTTATTCAAAGCCTTATTAGTTCTGGTTTCATATTTCTTGCTTCACTTTTTCCAATAAAAAAAGTTTCTGATGGAATGATCAGTGTAGTTATTTTTTCTTGGCACTCATAAAAGCCATTTTTACATGTGAAATGAAAGAACTTGTTTCTTTCACTCTGCAATAGGGGAAAAATGTAAACGATTATGAGAAAGAGGCATGAAAACTCAAAAATCCACTAAAGAAGAGGATGTTAATCTTTTTTTCTTCTTTATGGGGGGGGAAAATATTCCAATCAGGTTTATATTCATCAAACCACCTCCCATACAAACCCAAATCTTACACATGTAAAGAGGGATAATCAAGCTATTGAAAAGCTCTTAGTTTAAAAGAGCAAAAAAAACAAAAACAAATTTGAAACAATGCAAGAAGTCTAAACCATTTGCAAAAAAAAAAAAAGAAAAAAAAGCAAGGGATTCATAGAACAGCCCTTAAAGATTTCTGTATCTCAAGATCGGGTTGAAAATTATGTCAACAAAGGAAGTGGCAGTTGAAGCACTTGGTTGAAGCACTCAAGGTTCAAAAAGTATGTGAACCATATTGAGAGAGAAGCCTGCTACATTGCTGCTGCTTAATTTTTTCATCCTCAAAAGCAAGATATCTTCACTGAAGAATTTAACTTATGTCAACACCAGAAAACATTGAGGTATATTACAGGATTTGGGGTTGTATACAGTAAGGGAGAATTATAAACATTGCATATTCATGAATTATTTCATTTCTATTTTACCATCACTCGAATTATTCCAGTGTTTTTCAACCTTTTTGATGTCATGGACTTCTCCTCCTTCAGCAAAAGTAAATTTACATGACACTCCCCCATAAAATCCAGAATGTTTTATTTACTTTAAAATGCTAAAGGTGTCATTTACTTCCTTGTACCAAGAGTTGAAAACACTGCTTATACTATCACTTTTTTTTGGGCCCCTGGGGATGACTATAAAGAGATTCTACTCTATATGAAACTTTGATTTTTCAAGACTACTGTACTTGATAGTTTCTCGTTCTTTTTTATTTTGTTGAAAAAAAAACCTTTTGATGTATATTTTAAAAATACAGTGAAACCTGTACGAAAAGGAACATCAACAGACAAATAATATTCTATTTTATAAAAGTGCAAATAAAAGCACTAATCATTAAACAGACTATATTTTGATTCTGTTTAAGACAGACTTCACTGTATTTGTTTCTCTCAAGTAATCTTAACATTACTAATTTAATTTGCATTTCATTCTGTGACTTCTGTTTTCTTCACTTTAGCTTTCTGTTAGGACAAAAAACAAAAGGGAAATGATAGCTGATTTGTTCACCAACATTGGTAAATCGGCGGATGACCTGTTGCTCTCTACAACCCAGAAGGTGTGTGCAGTAATGTCTCCTCAATCATATTGGTTCATTATTTTATATTCTTCTGCTGTAATTTGTTCTTGAAATTTTGTGATGTGTGAATTTCTTTTATTTTATGTATTACAGGATGTTGATGAATTTTTTGAGCAGCAACGAACATTTCTGATTGATTATTTTAGCCATATAAAAAATGCAACGATGAAATCTGATAAGATGACTCGTAGCCATAAAAGTAAGAAACCTTTTTGATAATTGTGCCATTCATCGTTGATTTTAATTGAAATTTCCAATCATTTGGCATAAGTTTGAGAATAGCATGTACTGTTGAAAATTTATTGTCTGTTTCTTTTTCTTTGCCTGTTTTCCAAAGTGCATCGTAAGTTTTCTTTCCCGATTATGTCTTTGAGTTATGTGCTTTTCTTCAGTTTGAATTTCTTAATTTGTGAATATTTTCCTCTGCCTCTAATTTACACACAACAATTGTGATTGGATTTCTTGACATACATAAATCACATGACATTCCTCCTCCCCTCCCCCATATGCTCATGTGAAATTGCATTACCAGGGGGACGATAAGAATGCAGTTCACAAAACATGAAATATATTGCTTAAAATGATTTAATATTATCAAAATCAAAGGTATAGCTGGGAAAGATTTTCTCTTTTGAGGTGTCTGTCGCCACAGCTGTTCATCAGAGAAACCAAACTTTAAGAATTCCTTAATAAAGGGCAGGGCCGGAACAAGGCGGGGTCAACTGTCCCAGGTGACAAAATAATTTAGGGGTTACAATTTCAGGTGGGAACAAAGAACACTGTTATAAGATCATCTAATTTTAGAGTTGTGGGGGCAGAGCAAAATAATGTTTGCGCAAGAGTGGAAGATCTGCTACAAACTGCTACAATTTCTGATGTCTATTAAATTTTGCTACAATTTTGACAATTTTCCCCTCATTTGCTCCATACTGCTACAAAAACTCTAGAAATACTTCAATTCTGCGCCATCTTGCACCACAAACAAAATTTTCTCTTAGGAAACTTTAAAGTTACGTCACGATAGAAGCTGACTTTTCGATGACGCCATTTGTCCTCCCCGCAATTTTATTTCTTGGGGGGGCCGTAAATGGAATTGGCTTGAGGCCCCCCCCCCCCAGGATTTGGTGCCTAAACTTCCGATAATGTATGAAATGGAATCAAACTAAGCAAATTACTGCTCATCCACGGAACAACAACAAAACAACCAAAAACCCTTCAATCACTGTTTCCAATTATTTTTTCAAAAGAAAAGTTGACTCCTCTGATTTATTTTCACAAATTCAATGCGAGTACATGTTTTCACTCCCTATTTTTTTGCTAATTTGTGATTGCACTATGTATTTTATTTCCCATCATCTTTAACAGATTTTCAGTCTCTCGTTTTGCTTCCAAGTTTCTTATTCATTTTCTACTATTCTTTTTCTTGATATGTCATTTCCTTTTACACCATTCACCAGCATCTTTAGTGTTCAATGGAAAATGGGTTCCAGCTGCGCATTAATTAAAAATTACTTCGTCTTGACCATGGCCATGGTTGGTTTGATGTAAGATGCCAGCAAAGCTTATTTAGGCAGACAATCTAGAGGTTTTAACTTAAATTTCAACAAAAATTCACAAAACTTTTCTTTGGGTATGTGGTAGACACTGATGATGAAAATGATACAGTAACAAGCTAGCATCCCTCGCAGCTACAGTGATAATTTTTGTCTCATCATTATCATATTCTGCATACCAAGGCTAATTGTATTGGTATCTACAGTTTATAGTCGATTCCAAAACACAGTTCCAGAAGATGGTGATCGCCCCTTCCAAGATCAGAATACTATGAGAAACATTGGTCTGTATCATAAAATATGAGCTGATCTATCTAACAAACCTATGAAATAAATTGCCCAGGGCCAATTTTTTTTTAACAGCCATCACATGCAGGCTACAGTGCTCATAGATAGAGGCTCTATCTATGAGCACTGTAGCCTGCTCTAAGAGCACTTATACTAACAGCCAGGGACTTCCACATTTCGGAATGTGGTTTGCCTAGGTCGTTATTTTCTATGGACACCCAGGTCATAATTTTTCACGGGTCTCTTTATTGAAAAAATATATAATGTCTCCTGTGTAATCATGTGAAGGAGCAGGGAAGGCTTGAGACAAAATTCTCACCTGTGCAAGACACCATTTTGGTGCCTCTGGCATATAAGCTGCATGAGTAAAATTATCTGAGGTAAACTCGCGCAGATTTTTGTATATGCCATGAGTAATATGGTGAGAGATCGGGCGGATCTATAGCTCGCTGTTGAAGGGGTGCTTTCGCCCACTTACATTGTTGTGGATATGTGGTGACCATACGTCCAGTATTTCCAAGGAAGTTATTTTCTTTTTCTTCTGACTGTTTTTGAGAAAAATGCCCTAGTTTTTTTCACTTTTTAGGCCAAGTTTTCTTGAATTTGTTCCTTAATTAAAATATTGATGCGAGTACTTTTCAACGGATTTATTTAATGCAATATCATATTCACATTTCGCTTGGGATGGGGGCGATCAGGGTGACCAACCATACCCCATAGGTCCGCGCCTGTGAGAGATAACATAGGCATTTTGATCATTAAAGCTTATCCTGGGCTTTATATTCACTTACGTCATAAACTTACACATATTTATTGTATACTATCTGAGTTGTGTTCCAGCTACATGAAATGAATCAGAAATTACAATGGTTTCTCTCTCTGCAAATTATTCCATCCAATACAGTCATAGTTTGAAATTTACAGAAAAGATTTTCATTTTCATGCTTATTTTTAAATTGGAAGATAGATCACAACACTTGAACACATAACAAGCACAATACTTACATGAATTATCTTTTCGTTCCTTTGAAACCAACCACGACCAAACTTTTTGTTCCATCGCCCCCTTCATCAGAAATTTATTCCTCTCATAGCCCCCCCAACTCATGCAAACCCATAGGATCCTATGTTAGATCAGTAGGTTCTATCTCCCCCTTGGACCATTCCATCGCCCACCAGGGGGCGATATTGCCCACTTTGGGAAACACTGGTCTAGACAAAGTAATTTTAATTAATGCTCCGTCTGGAAACCATTTTCCATTGAACACTAAACATGTCGGTGAATGGTGTAAAAGGAAATGGCATATCAAGAGAATGAATAGTAGAAAATGAATAATAGAAAACTTGGAAGTAAAACGAGAGCCTGAAATCTGTCAAAGATGCTGGAAAATAAAATACATGGAGCAATCACAAATCAGTTAAAAATAAAGAGTGAAAGCAAATGTACTTGGATTGAATTTTTTGTGAAAATAGAATCATTCTATTAAATTTCTAATAGTTTAATCATTATTTTGTAGTTTTTATTTCTGTAGTTTAAAAAATTTAATTCTAGTTTAAATTACTATAGTTTAAGTTGAAAATAATTTAAGTCTAGTTTTTAATCACTATTAAATTTTCTGAGAATTTCTAATAAATGTTCTAAGAATGCCCCAGCAAAAGAAGTTATCTCAAAGTATGTTGAATCAAATTGAGGTAATATAATCAAGATCAAACTCAAACAGAAACACATTTTAAATATGAAATGGATAAATTCTGGAAAAAGAAACAAGATCAAACGTTCAAAAATGCTTGAAACTGAAGAGAACAGACACTATTTAGACTTGCATCAGCGGCAAAAACAAGAAAAATAATTACTTTTCTAATGAGTGTTTCAAGCCTCTCCTTTAATGATTTTTTTTAAATTAGTGATTACAGTCTGCAAAGCTAAATCTAAAAAAACTCATTTTCAAATTAGTTTTGAAATCTGAAACACACCATGTGTTAAAATGTCTGTTAGAAGTCTCTCATTTGTTGATATTGTAAAAATATAATTGAATGTAAAAATATAAATCTTAAAATTTTTTTGACGATTTAAAAATTTTTAAAAATATTATTTCTTCTAGATGAAGTCTCTATGTATTTTGTACCTTGGGGGGACACCCCCTTCTGAGCTGAAATAACACTATTCCTTGAAGTAAAAAAATTTAATCCTGTGTATGCTACTGCTTATATGTATATAAAAACTGTGTATTTTATTTACTGTCAAAATTTTAAATTGCTACAAAACTGATAAATGCTGTTACAAAAACATTTTTCCTGCTACGAAAATCAAATTTTTATTTTCCACCCCTGCCAGGTGGTAAAAATCCTAGTTACGGTCCTGTGAAGGAAAAGAAATAAGGTGCAAAAACAACTAGTTTCAAGCTTCACCACTGGATGTTATGTATGTGCAAAATAACAAATATACAGATTGTCCAGTCTAAAAGTATCAGAAAATAATGGCTTATGCTGAGGGAACCACTCATGCTTAGTTATGAAAGTGCTGTACAGTCCATAGCATATTACTCCGGTTTTTTTTTTTTTTTTTTTTGCTCCAAATTTTGTACTAAGGTTGTGCACTTTCAATTGTTGCTTTGAGATGCTTTTCCAGCTGTATATAAAAACATATGAATGCTACAATGTAAGGTTCAGTATATGTTTAGGCTAGTTGAATTTAAATCAGAGACGCATGTCAGATGTGGTGTACAAACTGAGTAAACTGGAGTCGCCCAAATTCAAATTGACAGCATCTCTGTAGTAGTTGATTTAATAATACCCTAAATGTGAATAAACACTTGTCCAGAGCTTAGCACTGTTTAGACAATTATTAACCTGAAAGCAAACATGAGTTGTTTTTTTTACTTTAATTTTATTGTTTGTTTACTTTTTAATGTAAAATTTATAACTAATGTATAGGTCTCTAAAACCTGTCTATAACGATACTCTCGGGCAGGGGCGCACAACCTTTTTAGTCCGTGAGTCAAATAAGTGATATTATTAACACTCGCAGGCCAGAAACTTGTGTGTGTATATACAATATATATATATATATATATATATATGTAGTGACCATATGATCCATATTTTAAACTATGGTATGGGACATTCCCATAGTTTTGTTATCTGGACTTTTGTATTAAAAAATGCCCCTTTTATATTTTCGTATTTTTGGATGAAGATAATATTTGAATTTTATTCTTTACCCAGAATGAAGAATTACATTCTAATTCATTGCAACTTTTTTAAAATATTTCCCAACATTTTTTTTTCAGAAAATTTAGTAACTTTACTAAACTATCTCTGGAAATTTTTTTCTATAATCGGAACTTAATTCTTACAATTTTTTAGCTTTAATTAACAACTTAATTTAAGGATTTTTCTTAAAATTGACAACTTAATTTTGACAATTTTTTGCTATAAATAGCAACACTTTTGACAATCTTTTCAAATGCCAACCATTTATAACACAGTATTTATAACTATGTGATATTAATTGATGCTATAAAAATATTTTTATTCATTTCATGCACCTGTTCGCTAGATGTGAAAACAATATAGGAATAGATTAAAAAAATTAAGGCTGTCACCTTGAAGCAATTTAATATGTTGAACATATTTGTCGAATCCTGGAGTTTCTTTACTTAGATCTTGATAGCTTTTTTAGAAAATCAGTTTTATTTAGTCACTGATTCCAAAACTACATTGGATCTTCATACTGTTACTTGTTTCCCTAGAAATTGCACCCAAATGATAATGGGGGGGAGGGGAGGTTGATGTTTCCTGTGTACAAAAACCGTTATTCACAGTAAAGGCAATAAATTTTAGTTTTGTTTTCTAAAACTTCCATCAAACTTAATTTGAAACTAAAATCATCTCCAGTTTTTGTTTAATCTATTTGTATTTTCTCATGTTGTAAAAATTGATCCAAATATGGTCATATATCTGAAGTGTTGTGTATTAAAACATATTAAGACATCTAATCAGTTTCATCAAATTAACCAAATTAAATTAAACTTTAATAAAAATTTTAAACTGATTGATCAAGTTCATTAACAACTAAAATTTTTAACTGTGATTCACAGTTTATCAATAAATCAGACCAGCCCTAAATAAAAATCAATCAGGCCTCATAATTTCAGAAGGTCAAGAAATCTCTAGTGATAAATTTTACTACTAATTTTTTTCTCTATTTTTTTGCCTCTGTTTTCTTGGAGGCATACTACAATTTCCTTCCTAAAGAATAGTTGACTTTAGGCTGCTCAGAACTGGATATATCTGGGTATAATCTCTATATGCCGTGCTGCTAGTTCCCCTATTTGTGTATGAATTTCTCACCGTAACATGTTCGAATGATTTTATACAAATGTTCTTGCAAATTGACAGTATGAACACTTAATTTTGCAGGCGTTGCAGATACTTACATCAAGATATCATCATCTTTGGTTCAGCTAGCGACCATAGATGGACTAGAATTAGAGAAGTATGGGTATAGTTTCAACTCTTCAGAATAAATATAAGTGTTAGATCAGAAAATCAAGTGCTTTTTATCATTTTTAATATTTTTTTTCCTACCTGTAGGTTTTTCAGTAAAGTGTCTGAAACGTTTGAGAAAGCGAGGGTGAGTTGTCTTTTACATTCCTTAAGGACATAGTTCTAGCTACATTTATAGCATTTACTACATTTTACAGCATTTATGATGTATCTAAATTGAATGTTTTCCCCTCCATAGCGCTTAGAAGGACGTGTTGCAACTGATGAAGATTTGAAACTATCTGACACACTCAGGTATTATATGCGTGACACTTCTGCAGCAAAGGTATGCAAGTGTTTTTTATAATAAGTTGTGAATATAAAATCAATATGTCAGCCATATAAAGCCCATTTAATCAATTTTTGGAAAAAGAGAAATTCCATTAGAGTTTATATGTAAAAGTACTATGTAAGTGTGTGAAAGTACAGGGTGTTCGTAATTAAACTGACACCACTCAAGCTAAAGATGACTGTCTAGCTCGATCTAACAATCGGGATAACATCAAATTTTATAGAGGGGGAGAACTAATGAAAGCATGGGAAGAAGGATTGTGAAAGTGAAACTTGTAGTTCTAAACGATGCTGAGAGGGAAATGTGCTCTGTGTAGTGTAAAAAAGGAGTTACAAAGAATAGATGAATGAATAACAGACAGTGGTGGCTCGTGGTCGGATATTCTGAAAGGGGACAGATTTAAAAATATACTGCCATCTCTTGGTGAAAATATGTACTCTAGTATTTATAATTAATAAGTATTGTACTGCATTGAAAACATTTTTGTTTATATTTCTCAAATTATCTGTATATCTATTAATAATGCTCTATCGACACAACATTAGCATAATTAATTTGCGCAATGAGTTCAGCAGTTGCCATCGGCAATGGTTTTTTTTGCAAATTGTGAAAATTCATATGTTTTTTTCAATATAACATTATAATTTAAAAGGTTCATTATATTCTCTCTCTAATGAAAAAGTTATACAGTGGAACTTCGGTTAACAAGGTTAATTTGGTCCGCCAACATGCTCATTATTCAAATCAAACTTCTTCATAGAAAATAATTAAAATTTGGAAAATTTGTTCTACAATTATTCATTCACATTAAAATGACCAATAAAAACATCATTCATTTATTCATTTAATAATGCAACACAATAGTATAGTAAATAGCACAATATATATAAAGTATTTAAAAAATTATAATAATAACTGAACATATAACTAAACACACAATGAATATGATGTTTATAAATTGACTTAGTCTTCCTCTTGCTGATCCCTTAGAACGAGACTTGCGCCCTGCATTCACCACCTGTAAACATTCTTTTTGTGGGACTATCTACGACACTTGTTTTTAATTTTTCGGAAATGGGAAATCGCACTATCATTACAGATTTATTGTTCACTCTGCTACAGTTTTATTTCGGGTGGTTCTCTTCTACAAAGTCTTGCACAGATTCCCATGTTCTACACATCTCTTAACCTCATTTGAAGTGAGGGATTCGTCATTTCTCTGTCTTCCTCAGATGAGATCCCGTGCATAAGTTCTTGCTGTTGTGCACGATGGAGATCCATCAGTTTGTCTGTGGATATGTCTATGTGGCCAAAACAAGCCTAATAACCTGTGCTGATCATTCCCTTCCTCCCTTCTCATGTGTTTCTAACCACTAAAGGTATCTCATATTGACGCACAACGTAAAGTGCCTTAAGAGGAAAGAATAATACCTCTTCTCATGTAAAGCACTGCCAAACCAAGACCATATGACCTGTATTTTATGTGACATTTTTTTTTTAAAACAGTGCTTCTGAGAACATTTCTAATTTATCAAATTTATTTGGGAAAAAAATTTCAATGGTATTAGGTTGGCTGATCATTGATCATTTTTGTTGCACCACTCATTTCCTGCGTACGTGGGCGACCAGGTGTCAAACTCAAGACACCTTTAAACATCCTTTGGTACTTTAGGCGAGTATCTTATGGACTTGGGCTACCGTATTAACTTGGGATGAAATCCATTTTAACTGCTCGGGCGAACCAGCAATTCGAGACGATTTTCCACATATTTGGTGAATTTCTTACAGCTAACTTAAAAGGATTTCTCACACAATTTGACATTTAAAACTTTTATAATTTAACATTTTACATATCTTTATACTTCAAATAAATAAATAAAAAATAACTTAAAGAAATCTAATGGTTCTTTTATGTCTGAAGATACTTGCAGTCCTGCTGCTTTTTTGTCGGATATAAATGGTATTCTTTGCGGTATTTCTTCGGGTTCTCTGCACGTTATCCATTCTGAATTTTCTATCTTTTCTGCAGAATCACTGTCACTTTCACATCCACTATCTATTACCCTGATTTTTAGCCTTCTTATATTTCTCCATCGATATTTTCATCACTGCTTTCCTCCTTTCTATCGTCAAGTAGTCTATGCAAAGACGTAATTTCGTTCTTCATCAGCGAAAAATCAAACTGATCTTCACCTGAACTGATTCCTTCATCATATTACATGCTTATTGGGCTCCGTAATTTTGAAAATAATATTCCTATTCATACAAAAATTGACACTTGTCTTGAAAACGGGTCAATTTTTGTATGAATTAAAACCGAAGTTCTAATTTTTGTGATAAAATATTCCTATTGCCACAACTGTGGAGTTCGAACTAATGCGAAGACTCGTATGTAACAATAAATCTAAAAACATATTTAAGATTAAAGATTGACAGTTGTTTTATATGCATGTATTGTTGAATACACTCATGAAGTGATATTGCGCAAGCCAAACCTAAATAAGCATTGTTACTGCTCGAATTATAGTATCAAACCGAGTGGTGATCGAAAGTCACTTCTCAAGTTACTGCATCAAATCAAGTGGTGACCGAAAGTCACCTCTTGAGTGCAAAGGGTTAAAAGTAAATGAATGACTTAACATTTTTCAAGGAGGGTGCATGCCTTTGTATCTCTTTCATGAGCTGCCCCTGAATAAAGACTAAAATTGCAGTGAAATATCATGCTTTATTCATCACATTTACCTCCCTGTCAAGGATATCGACCACTCTCAATATGACCACTGTCCTCATGGACCACACTTTGCATCCTTTACACAACATACCAAATTGCTGTTAGTACCAGCAATGGTCTGGTCCTGTGTGCCTTTGATTACAGTTGCAACATCTGTAATAGTCTGTTCATACACACACCTCTGTTTCAATCCAAATTGTAAGCCGCTGTAATGGTTGAGTGGTTATAGTGACGAGCTCGCATTGCGAGTGACCGGGTTCAAACCCCACCGTTGCTGCAGTGGTGGTCATCTGAAGTTGGTTTTCTGTAGTTCCCAACTTCAAGGCACAAATACGAGCTGATCTCCCTGTTAAAATGTCTTGCCACTGAGAGCAACAAGCCTACAACGGTACAATTATTCAGTAATTACACTTCACTCATAGTTAAAAAAATTGAGGGCAGGTGAAAGCACTTACATATGACAAGCATTACACTGAAACAAACTTCACAGAAGGTTCACTGTACGAACACACATTCCAACATGTACCAATTCGTTAGAAGTTCCGTTTAGGAATATGGACGAGGTACATGTCTGGTGTAGTAGTAGTGCAAATTGTAAGCGAGCCTGTTTTTTCAAGCTTCTGAATCACGCTTTTCAAAGCATTGATATATATAGGGCTTTTTATGAAAATGCTTTGATATTTAGACAAACAGCACCACGTTTTCATTTTCGGCAGTGTTTGGAACTATTTTTAACTTGAAAGTTTTTTGCAGAATCCTTCTGGTGTTATTAGTCTCTCTACCAAGTTTAGTGTCGTTCTGGGTGTTAGATCAAGCTACTGAGAGATGTTGGTATTTTAAAATACTTGTTGGGACTTGAAAGAGTGATTCCGAGATCTTAACACTAGGAAAAATAAAGTTGATAATCTATATATATATATATATAAAATTGATTTTCTGTGTGTGTGTATGTTCTCTATACAAATCTACAATTTTAGATCGATTGTCGCCAAATTTTGCATATATACCAAATGGGACCCGACTTGAACGATAGGCTACTTTAAAATTTCGTCAGACCAGGGCAAATGCCCCAAATGGGCAAAAAACTGTCGGACAACAATTGTTTTTTGGGCCTCAACAATCACTTTCCGAACGTTTACTTTAGTTACCGTGGTTTTCTAGCAATGCGTTTCAGACGTGTATATGCCTTGACAATGGTTTGTCACTTATTTAGTGCTGCCAGTTATGTATAATAGTTTATGCCTTTATAATGGTTTGCCACATTTTCAATACTCTCAGTAATTAGGCTTTGTGAATAGATGTCATAATCATCACCAGCATCGCTTTGAGGGTCAAGATAAGGGTGATCCTCATAGAAATCAGTGTTATAATTGCCGATTCTACTGTATAAATGCGGAAATTTGGTGGGGTTTTCTGTCACATCGATAATTTTAAAAATTGTATTGAATTCTCGATTTTTGAAATATTGAGGTCGGTTAGAGATATACGAAGCCCAGAAAATTAAATATGAAGTAATTAGCCGGACCTACTTTTGAGTTGGACATTCATGCAATAACATTGATTTCAACTTTTTATTTACATCTTCTCAAGCATGAAAATTAATGTCTCCATATTGTCTTTTGATATTCAACTGCATAAATTCATGTGGGTTAAGATATTTTAAAATTAATTATATGCCCGTAAAAAGAACATCGAAAAAATTCCACAGTTTTAATTAAGCATTTTTGGAAGCTGAAACCGGCAGATGGATAACTTAAAGTTCAAAATGGGAGAAGGGAATTGAAATAATGAGCGGTCGCGCAGGAAGTCGCCATATTGGTTAACTTAGACACTGTTGGCATGTCCCTCAAAGAAAGAGGGAGATATCGCGTGATCCATAAAGCCTCATTGAAGAAAACCCGGGCAACGCCGGGTGTTATAGCTAGTATGTCATATTATTAATGATATGTTTACATAATAACATGGTTGGAATGATCTCCGGTAATACATTTGTGCTCATTGACAATTTGTTCTGTAACTTATGACTAGTACAGAAGTTTGTTGTATTCCAGGCCATAAAGAGTGAACAGAAACACTGTCTTTAACAGGGTTTGACTGATCTTGGAAAATTCACATGCCAAAGAAATATTCCAAAAAATTATTTTTCACATTTTACGGTATATACTCATGTATAATCTGATTTCCCCCATTTGAAAACCATGAAAATAGCAAAAATTTTAAAACCTGTATAAATAAGCCAATTCCAAAAAATGTACAGTTTGGTGCAGTGGTTCTCAAACTTATGTCACTTGTGGCTCCTTCACCCTAGCCAACATCTATTGCAGGCTCCCCACAATGGCCGCTGTGGTGGTCAAGTGTTCATAGTGACAGACTTGCATCGCGAGGTCCTGGATTCGAACCCCACCATTACCACAGTGGTGATTGGCTGAAATTGGTTTTCTGTGGTTCCCAACTTTGAAGCGCAAATGCTAGCTGATCTCTCCTTTAAAAAGTCTCTTCACAGAGAGCAACAGACCTACAAAGGGTACAAATGTAATTCATCCATTACACTTCACTCACTTCACTTCTGAAATATAGATGGCAACACTGAAAAATCACAACACAAGATACACACTCAGACTGTTAAGTACACACACTTACACTTCCGGCACAACTCACTAGGTAGTGAATTGCCCATAGATGGCAATAGACCTGAGTTGTGCTCAGTTTGAAAGAAAAAGAAAAAGCTGCTCACACACAATAGTCTAACAAAGTATTACTTCAAAGCATCGAACTGGCTCTTAACACAACTCGGGTCTATCGCCATCTTTGGGCAATTTACTACCTAGTGAGTTGTGCCGGAAGTGTAAGTGTGTGTACCTAACAGTCTCAGTGCATATCTTGTGTTGTGATTTTTCAGTGCTGCCATCTATATTTCAGCAGCTTAGTGACACCCGTGACAATGGTTGCCACTTTTCTTATAAGTTACAATGCACACTTCCAGAACTACTGTGTTAGGGAAAAATTTAAATTGCTAAAATATAAATAATGAAAAATCTGTGAAATCATTTTTCAGGTTATTGAAACACCTTTCATTTTCATCAAAATACAGCCAATACCAAATTTTATAAATTCCAAAATTCTTGAGTATTGTGAGACATCTGTATTATCAGTTTTGTCATTTTTGATTTTCATTTTACGAAATCATTTTTCAGAGTACACTGAGTCACTTTTCATTCTCATCGAAATATGACCAATGCAAAATTTGATAAATCACAAAACTCGCAAGTGCTGTGACAACTTTACTCTGATTATAGAATTCAATTAATATAATAAATTTTACTTTCTTCTAAGTAGGGCTTGAAAATATTAATCTGTTGCAGTTTTAACTTATTTTTTTTTTAAACTATCGAGAGATTTGCATCAAAAAATATCTTGTTTAACTTCGCAAATAAGATTGTTTTCCCCCCTCTGTAAACTTGATCATAAATTTCTGATTCTAATTTGTATTGAAATTTATGGTAAACTATGTTTTTATAAGATTGTATAATTAGAATAATTGTTCCAGTTTGAATTACAATATAAAATTATAGCTTATTGAAAACATGCTACGCATCCATTGATTGGTCTATTTTTTTAATCCTTGTTTAAATGGTCTGACAATTGATTTATAGAGCAATCAATCTGATGTGTAAAAACAAATATTGCATTGAGCTGGATTTATATGTATCAAGATTCATTGAAAATCAATTTTATACATGTGGCAACTGGTCATAGGACCTTTGAGCAAATATGTATGAGACATCAAAGTTTTTTTTATTTTGTTCTTCCAGAATTTGTTGTACAGGAGATTGAGGTGCCTTGCCAATTATGAAGCTGCTAATCGCAATTTAGAGAAAGCCAGAGCTAAGAACAAGGATGTGCATTTGGTGAGGCTTTCATTCTGCTTGTGAATTAAATTTAAATGGATTCAAAATAATTTTGTTGAGATGTGTAAAGAATAGTAAAAAATTGTATTGCGAGTAACTCGGTTTATATACAAGTGATTTGCAAGACAGACAAAAATTTGTTACATTTTGACTTGATACACATATTGCAAGGAATACCTCGTTTAGTACCTATACTCTCTGGTACCAAAAACTCTTATATGAGGCGTTGCATATTCGCATTGTTAGATTTTGGTCAACTGTGAATCCTACGGCTCACTTTCTCTCACTGCAGGCCATTTTAATAACTTTAAGGACCCAGGGCTTTTTATTTTTACAAAAGATCAAGGTAAATGTTATATTGTATGTATATGTAAATTAACAAAATCCTAAAATAGTTTGAGGATTCTTGTTTGATTTTAGCTCCATTCGTTAAAAAGTCACTGACTACTGGAGTGGAATTCTTAGTACAAACCCATGAAACACTGTCTCGCACTTCATGTTTGGTGTTAATGCAAGTGAAAATTCTAAAGCACAACCTCATGCTCTTCCATATCACTTTGGAAATACTCAAGCCTTCAATACAAAATAAGTAAAAATAAAATAATTTAACCTACACTTTTTAGATTCATTCTGGCTGGCATGAGGGAGGAATGGTTACGGAATGAATCATTTTGAATCCCCATTATTTCGTATGAAAAAAGTTAGAATTGATATACGAGTGTTTCAGATTACAAGCACATTTACAGAACAAATTATGTCGATAAACTGAAGTTCCACTGTGAATGAATCCAAAATAATTCTGTTTGGAATAAGCAGATATTGTGGTACGAAAGTGAGAACAATCATCAATGTGGTGAATAGTAGTACTTTTAATATGAAGCAATGTTTGCAAATGTCATTACACGAAGAAGATTGGAGAACAATGATAATTCGATGAACATGTTTCTACCCTCCATAATTATGTGATGGAGGAAATACGTCAACATTTGGACCGTAGAGCTAGAAAATACCATATCTTGACAGGCTCTCCTTAGAAAATGATGCATCATCGCTGTGGAATAGTATTTTGTTTTTTAAATAAAAGACTGAAAATTATCTTGTTTTTACTTTTGTTCAACACGTTGATTCTCATTATTACTCTTTTCTTTTTTTAAGGCTGAGAAAGCACAAACAGATGCCTGTGAGAAGTTTGAAGCTATTTCAAAGCAAGCTAAACAAGGTTAGTAACTGTCTTATTTTGCTGTGACATCCATAGTCAATGTATTATTTTGTTACTCTACACGTTTTCGTCAGCACACATGGGTATAGTCTTGGTTTGAGAAGCATCATGATCTCTAGAAATTAAATTTTTTAACCTCATCACCTCTCGTATATTCAGTATTCTGTTAGATAACGGTAAAAGTTCTGATTGTACATTTGATTTCGGATCCAAGAATGAATACAGTATACTTTCTATAATTTGTTCTTCCAGTAATCTGACGTGTTCAGACATGGAAGTGGTTGTGCATTATAAATCTGTGATGTCACTGTGATTAAAGAAGGAATTTGATCCGATGCAATAAATGTTTTGTTTCTGCTTTAGGCCAAAGCCTGTGAGCAAATAAACACAAAATTACATTAAGCAACAGAGATAAAAGGATGAATTTCAAGTGCTATAATTTATGAAATATTTCTCTTCTAATTACAGAGTTGCAAGACTTTAAAGCTCGTAAAGTTGCCGCCTTTCGTAAAAACCTGGTAGAGCTTGCAGAACTAGAAATAAAGCATGCCAAAGTAAGTAATGATCACAAGAAAAATGTATTGCCATTGTTTTTACTGATACCTTTATTCATGTCATGATACATTTATGTTACCGACTATAGTTTGCGGTGTGTAACAACCTCCTTTGCTTCTATGATCATATGACCAAGGCTTTGGACGAAGGCGTCTATCTGGTTATTCAAATGACATTCGATGAAGTAAACTCTTGAAGTGATTACAAGCAACTTGTTATGAATAGGAGTTGCGTGGATAGGTCACAGCTCATGGTCAAAATTTCATTTCATACATCGCCAGGCTCTATCGACCATTGTCAATCTTAGCCACTGCTCCGGATGAGGGGCTGGACAGTGTCCGATGCTTTATTATGCATGTGTAAATTTCATATATGCACACACAATAAAAAAATTTAAATACAATTGCAAAAAAGGGGAAAAATTACAATAGCAATAAATTTACAAAATTTGCATAGCAGCTCTCAAATATTGCCGCCATGCAAACAGATGCCTCATTCGGTGTGGTTATATGCTTTTCAGTCAAATATCGCCTCCATGGTGGCAATATCACAATTGGAGTCTCTCAGAATCTAAGCAATAGAGAGCTGCTCCAGACTACCCGAAATATGATTTCAGCTGGGGGGCAAATGAATCATGACCTTCAGTGCTAAGTGCATGGTCACATATTTTGGTTCCAACAACCCCTCATTTCGCTTACAACTCAAATGGTAAAATTATTCTAGATGCAACTATAGGCTCACTGATTTGAGAATTCTAATCGGCAAGTGGCTTATGTTTGCTGAATGTTGTTCTGCTGTGGTCAAAAAATTAAACAGAATGCCCAGCTTCTCTTGAAAAGATCTTTTTGCGCGTTCTTCAAAAGCCTTCCGCTTTTCGTAAGCTTAGTTCCTCCTAGCCTAGAGCATGCCAAAAGTTTTGAAGACACAATATCTGCAAAAGGACATAGCTCTTCTCTGCACTCCCTCCTCCCCCCCCCCCCCCACTTCCCGACAAACCTATGTTGTCAAGGAAACATTTTATTTTCTGGATATTATGCTGAGGTGAACTCGGAAAAAAAACTCATCTTGTCTCCACCGGGACTTGAACCTAGGCCCTCTTGCATACCGGGCAAGCATGTTACCATCTACACCACTGGAGACATGACCCTGCCTTATTTATTTCACGCACTGTGGCTTGAAGCACTGAAGTAGACACATTAGTATCTTCTCTTAACTTCAGGGATTGGCCCCCAGGTGGGACAGTTTAGAGAGATAGATGGCTTTTTCTCAGCCCAAGATATCAAGGAAATATTTTATTTTCTGGATATTATGCTGAGGTGAACTCAGAAAGAAAAGTCATCTTGTCTCCGCCGGGACTTTCAAACCCAGGCCCTCTTGCATACTGGGCTCAAAAAGAGCAATTTAATTAACATCGCTAAGTTCATAATTCATAGGAAGAGCACAAAAATTAGTCGCAAAACAAACATGTCTTATGCAAGAAACGTTCGATACGTTTTCCCACCATGTTCTGCTATAAAGTGAAAGCTCTAAACTGCATGTTCCACCACAGATCAGAGTATGTGCTCCACATAGATCTGGTAGTAATGTTGTGAAAATACCTCCTCCACAAGAGGGATATGACAACCTGAATGACTGTGATTTGCTGATTCATTGATTCAATATTTCATATACCAAGATTGTTGGCGATCATTTGATTGACGATTACTAGATTCTTATAAGATGAGCGGCTACATGCCATTGCTTTATAATCATAATTTTGTTCGCCCAGTGCTATAGTTTCTATCTAAAGATATTCTATCTTTTATATGATTTTCAAATGACGATTTTTCATGATTTTATGTATATTTATATTTCATCTGAGGTGGCTGTTACTTTGTTTTTAATAAAATTTTGGATACACCCATCCTTTGGGAATGCTTCAATATCTCTCCGAGATGTGAAGCCAGTTGGGTCCGGTCCTTCAATGTTCAATGTGGAGGTACCTCAAGAAGTTTGTGTACAGTGGTCAGATCACGAACTTGACTTAGTTAACTCTATAATGCCCAGATCGCCCTAAGTCGGCCGATTAATCGGCCCATAACCGCCTCAAGTCGGCCCAGCTAGGGGGTATGGGTATGTTTTGGTGGGCTTTTGTCACCAACGGGGAAGAAGATGAAAGCTCTTGTCAGAGGCGGGAACGGGAAAGACAACTGCAACGCCCTATCAATGGGATTTTAAAAGCTGATGTACTAGAATGTTCCTTGAGAATGAACTAAGGGTACTCAATGCATTTTACAAAGAGATAATACTGTGAGGAAAGGGGTGTTTTCAGTGTGTGTGTGTGTGTGTATATATATAGACAAATTATCTCCCGAAAATCCATTGAAATGAAGGGGTGAACGTCAATGCAAATTGTGGCATGAATAGAAACTCATGGAGAAAGGGTGGGGAGAGGGAAAGTGGTCGAAATTTGGACGAGTCCACTTCGAACACAAAAAACTTGGTATTTTCACGACCCTCCCAGGTTTTCTACCTGGGCGTTAAAGAGTTAAAGGCTTACATTGTGCACCACATCCACAGCATTACCACAGGAACACTCTGACCCATTGGGGGACATGCAGTCATGCACTTCCACTCGTAGCAGAACACGGTGGACAACATATAGAAAATTTCTTGCATAAGTCATGGGTGTTTGTTTTGTAATGTTCCCATGAATTATGAAATTTTGCAATGTTAATTAACCCCTTGACTCCTGCAATGTACGCAGCATATGTCCTCTCATTCAGATATTTAGTAACCAGAGCATATGCCCAATATTTTGTATTGCCCATGTATGTTGTCCCCTTGTTCTGCTATGAGTTGGAAGTGCATAACTACATCTCCCCCAATGGGTCAGAGTGTCCCAGTGGTAATGCTGTTGATGTGGTGTGTAATGCATGACTTCATGTCCGCAATTAGAATTGCAAGGGTTAAGGTCATCACTACTACACTCAGACATGCACCTCGTCCATATTCCTTTGCGGAACCTCTAACGAATTGGTACATGCGGGAATGTGCGTGTACGTATAGTGAAACCTGATGGGAAGTTCGTTTCTGTGTAATGCTTGTTATGTGTAGTGCTGCCATCTTCCACCAGTTTTTCTAACTATGAGTGAAGTGTAATGATTGAATAATTTATCGTTGTAGGCCTGTTGCTTTCTGTGGCTAGACTTTTTAATGGGGAGATTGGCTCCCATTTGGAACCACAGGAAATCAACTTCAGCCGACCACCACTGCGGTGAGGGTGGGGTTTGAACCCGGATCCTCGCGAGTCCGTCATTATGACCACTCAACCACCGCAGCAGCTTAAGGTCATGACTAGAGCCTGGATTATATGCACAAGTGGCAAAATATGCAAATATGCACTTCAAAATGCTAAAATATGCACTTAAAATGTTAGAATATGCACTTAAAAAGTTAGTATATATTTCATCATTTTTAAGTGCATATTTTATCTTTTATACATATCTATATTTTTTATGGGTATCTTTTTTCATCCACCTCATAACATAATTTGCCTGTTGTAGCCTTTGTGTTTCTATTTAAAAAATCCTGAAAATTAAAAATTCCAAAATATGTAGCAAAAATGAGAAAATATGCGTTTAAAATCACTATGCAAAAAAAAGCAAATGTGTTTTTAAAATGCATATTTTCTATTTGTTAGTGCATATTCATTTACAAAAAAATATCCCGATATATGTACAGTCGGGTTCCCCTGTATTTGCGGTTTCCTTATTCGCTGTTTTTTTTTTTCTTTTATTGGAATTTTTTTTTTTCTTTTATTGGAATTTTTTTTTTCAACACAGAAATCATCATTCATGTTTTTTTTTTTTTTTTTACAAAATTTGAGTTGTGCATGTTTAAGATGGCTCATTTTTGGATATGGCTCGCTAAAGACATTACTGTCATCACTAGAGCCGTGGCAGCTCCCAAGAGAGAAACGGTCACCTCGGGTTGGATTAACATTTGGCCACAATGTGCGCTAAAGGACACAACCATTTCTACAGAGCCAACTAAAGAGACTATAAAAGACATTGTCACAATAGCAAAACAGGTGGGGGGTGGGGGAGGAGAAAGGTTCAATGATATGGATGTAAAAGAAGTCGAACAGCTATAATTAATAGCAATTCAAAGTTCAAAGGTACTGACTGAGAAGAAATTAATGTAGTTGAATGCTCCTGAAACTGAAGTGGTACCAGATGAAGATCAAGATGTGGAAGACAAGTTCACACCATGAGTAACATAGCGGAAGGGCTTCGCAAGTTCAAATCAGCAATAGATTGCTTTCATGACATAGATCCGTCTGTGGTACGCTCTTCACATGTACAAAAATTGGTAGAGGAAGCCTTGTCAACATACTCTAACATACTTGATGATATGAAGAAACGGCAAACAGAAATCACACACACAATGTTCTTTCAGAAAAAATCGCCAATAATCGCTGCACCCTCTTTTACATTCCCTTATACCTCTGCGTTACCCTGCTCTCCTCGTGCTGTTCAATAAACGAGATATACAAGAAAAAAACTATGGTTTCTGTTATTCGCGGATTTCTCTTATTCACGGTCACCTCCGGAACGTAACCCCCATGAATACAATTGGGGGGGGGCGACTGTATATACTGCATATACAAATAACTTCTAATATTTTTTATTTAAGCATTTTTCATTTCTATTTTGTCGTGGCTGTGGTTATTAATGAAACACAGTCTAATCCCGTTATAATGAACGCCAAGAGACCGGAGGAATTACTTCATTAAAACGAAATTTCGTTATAAAAGAATTCCAAGTTAACTAGCATTGTTCCTATATAAACGTATTTGGGGGATTAGAAAAATGTTCGTTAAAACAAGATTTACGCTATAACGGTAGTCGTTAAAACGGGATTCGACTGTAACAATAAAAAATAATTTTGAGGCTATTTCTAAAAGAATTGAACATTTTTGACTTTATCTCTAGGAATAACGTTACAATGAAACAGTTGATATTTAGGGGGGGGGGGGGAATCCCACATGCGAGAAAAAAAACTTATTAAAATATTTCTCAATATTTTCATATTTCATTTGAGAAAATAATAAAAAAGTGTGATTGAGCTTCAATAAACCTTCACAAATATGCACTTATTCTGAAAATTCTTTGATTTTATGCATTTATATGCATTAGGCCAAAATTTGCAAATGCATGTAATCCGGGCTCTAGTCATGACACTAAGATATCCTGTCAGCCCCCTCAGTTGTTTCTTTCATAAAATGTCTGAGTGGTTAAACCTGTGATATGCAATTCAAATATCATGATCCTGGTCAGGAGTATGATACATGTTACATTTATAAAAAAATTTTAACATGTCACAATAAATGTAAGCCATTTGAAAAAAATAAATGAATTTTCCCCAACGCCGCCTGGTGTATAGTCGCACACCTGTGAAATATAGCCTGGGAGTCAAGGAGTTAAATTGTCATTTTACCTTGGCTGACTATTGTTTCCATTCTGCAAGCAAATTTCTTATGTTTCATGAGTACAGGGCCACCTGTCTGTAAATTTTAGTTTTCTTCCTTCACCAAACAAAATTCCATTGTTTCAGGAGTATTCATGCAAATTTTCAAGTCATTCTGACCATGGTTCTTACTTAAAAGAGTTTTAAAATCATAATTTTGATGATAATCTGCTTGTATTATGATTCAAACTTGACATTTCCTTTGCATTTTATTTTCAGGCTCAAGCACAGCTGTTAAAGAACTGCCTGGAGTCATTGAAAGAGGACAATTTCTAATTACGAGTGTAGCCATAAACACGCAGTACACGTTTATCACATTCAGTGTGAATGATTGTGTGAGCGCTGTTGTCTGCTGTCAATAAATCTATTGGTAACTGATTTTGCGCAGTTAAAAAAAAAAAAAAAAAATGTTCAGCGAATACCAATCAGACTCTTATCGTTAATGTTTTGCATCAAGGACCAGTTAAACCATCGAGGGATGATCTTTGCCGAATCGTTTTTGTGAACAGCGGACTAGTCATTGCCTCCTGTTAACACAAATGAGGGGGATTGGAGAAATCTTTTTTGATAAAAAAAATTGTTTGTGCTATATATATATTTGTTATTTAATTTTTACTATCTGAGATATTCTTGCATGTGCTCATTCCTTCCATAATCGCTCTGTATGTATGTTCGGGGCATGTTTTTTGTAATCTAGATTATGAATATATTTGAACATTCCAACCTTTTTCTGCGGATTAATATATTCTGTAGCTTATATAAATTTCCTCTTAAGATAACATTTCTATACATGTTAATTTGAACATGAACTTTTTTGCTGTACTTTTTTTTTTCTGATTTTTTTTTTTTTCTTTTTTTTTACCAAAAGTATTTTATATTCTATTGCACATCACGGTAACAAACTCTGACAATTTTTTTTTTGCTTTTTATTAATGTCTTTTGTGTGCTCAAACTTTTTTAATGAGTCTGTGAATTATCTCTGCATCAGAGGTACATATACTATACGCTTGCTAAATAAAAAGGGATGACAAATTCCTCAATCTGTTCATTTTGAACAAAATTGTTTATGAGAGTTTATCGGCTGAATTTATTATTCCCTGTTGAGTCGAAATATTTATTTTTTAAAATTTATTTAATTGTATTCGTATTGAACATGTTTATGTGTATGAAATACTTTTTTTTTCTTCCTTGAAAATTCTCATTTCCATAATTGAAGCATTTTGATTCTTTCACGTTAATTTAAACGTAATTTGCTACTTATATTACGAATGCCTCCATAGCAGGCTCTTATTTTCTTTTAATGGTGGTTTCAATGGTTATCTTAATTTCATTGAGTTTCTGTCAGATTTGAAGAAACTGCCAGATGATTTTGCTGTTAATCAATTCTGAAAACCTTTGTTTTAATTTTCTTTGTTCGTATTGATACTCATACCTTTCTTTTTTAAAGCTCATACTTCTGTCTTTATTTGTATTAACAACTGCTGGAAAATGGTTTTCTATTAATACAGCCTTGATACAAATTACAAGAAAAGGATTGTTATTTTAATTATAGTGTCAGATCAGAAAATAAAACAAAATATTGTTTGAGATTTTCAGATTTGGTATTTTTGTTTTGATCCTTCAATCAAAACTGAGTGAAAGTTTCAAAACTATGCATGTTTGAATTTGAATTGTTCTTTGAATCGGTGAAATGTTAGAATGATTTGGGGGGGGGGGGTTGTATTATGTCTTAGAACAAAGGTGCTCAACCTTTAGGAGAGTGAGTTCATTGGTTGGAAAATGTGGGTCACGGCCATTTAAGAAGTGTTGTTTTAACACGTGGGCCTCAAGTACAAAGGGGTCTCATGAACAGGAGATTTGGTTCAAATTTGACAGTAAGCATGTTAATTGGTAGGCAGTCATTTCTAGCCTGGTAGAGGATTTCTCAGAAAAATTCAATCATTATGAATCGGGATAGGATACGAATGCAGGACAGAAAAGTAAAATTTAGGCGCAACAATATACAGTACCACTTTTTTGTTAAAACTAAGTTTAAGGTCAAGTCTCAGTTTACGAACTTAGTTCGTTCCTGAAGTCCAGGGGCGTAGCCAGAAATTTCGTTCGGGGGGGGACCACTTTCATTTCGGGGGGGAACCAAAGTGACAGAACAATAGATTTGGCCATCTTTTTCCCTTTTTTCGGTCATTTTCTCACATTTCGGGGGGGGGGGACCAGACCCCCAAGTCCCCCCCCCCCCTGGCTACGCCCTTGCTGAAGTCCGTCGTAAACCGAAATGATTTTTCCCATCGGAATCAGTACAAAGTGAATTAACTTGATCCATTCCTGGGACTCCGAAAATTTTGTGTAAACTTTTACGATTTTTAATTTCGTGAATGTATGTATCTTCTATAAATAATCTTATTGTGTAAACCAGATCCGGATCTTGAATCCGGCGAACTACGCGGCCGATTAGGGCCGCAACTTGAGGGCAGCAGGCGGGTCTGGTACCCCTGGCACTGGACCAGAATGGACGCAAATCGACCCTTTCAACATCACAAGTGGGGAATGCGCCAGAATTCATTTTTGCTCCGGCTGACCAAGCAATAGTTGCGGCCCTGCTCCAGGGACCGGGCAAATGAGAAGTTTGCATATTTAACATTTTAAAACATTTTAAAGATCAGTGGCAGCACAACACTAAAACTTCAGAGCCACACATACGTGTTGCTGTATGCAGTGCCATCTTAATGCGTGGGCCCACTCGGGCGCTTCCCGGGGACCTCAAGAGAGAGGATCTCACAAAAATGAGAATTAGTTGAAATTTTTGAGTATTCGCCAAGGAAGGCCTCAGAAAAATTACTTGCCACGGGGGCCCATGATACGCTTAAGACGGCCCGGCTGTGTGTAGCGATTCGTTAGAAATTCCGCAGAGGAATGTGTATTGTCACCCATCCGAATTTATAGCCCATTATTAAGAAATACAGAATCATGAATATTTCGAATCAAGTGTATACAGGGTGGTAACTATCAACCCCCCCTAATAATTACACGTGATTCCTTGTGAAAAACTAATGAGAAAAGATTTTTGCGATGAGACGAATATTTAATCAGTGATAACATTGGCGTAAGCCCCCCTCGCAAGCCGAGATTATAGTGTTATCTTGCCTGAAAAAACGTAAACCCCACCCCGAGAAAATTCTGCGTACGCCTGTTATGAGGTTTATAATTTTTGTTGCGTGTCATTTTTGTAGCGGTCAGTTAAGCACCAAACAACCAACGAAAGTGAAATCACGCAAAAGAACATGTCCTCTTCCCATGGCCCCACGTCCAGGGGCTGGGCCCCCTATAGACAGATTTTTGGCATGGATTTTTGGACATAAACCGAGAATTTTTTTTTTATCATATTCAACTGATTTCATCCTAAGTTCGTGTTGGTAAATATCATAAACCGTGTCAATTGATTACTTAATTAACTGTGGTCCAGGATGATGAATTCGAATGGTAATGTGTGTTGGTTTGGTGAAATGCCAATTATATTACGATAATTACAACTATATATGGGAATATTAATCTCCCACATTTGCCTTGAATGTTTGTTTTTCGTGGAATACATTTTAATCCACTGCAATTTGCAGCGATGCATCATTTCCAGCCATTGTGATTTTTCCGTAATTTCAACAATATTTAGCAACTTTGTTTGGTTTTGGCGATGTCCCGTATTTATCTCGAGGGAATATGGTCAGCCTAATTATATGGTCATTTTGGTAGAGTAATATTCGTTCTCCGAATCTAGTAAAACCCTTTGTTGTTATTATCAAAGTTATTTACCTTTGTTGTGAGTGACATATCGTCTGTTCGAGATAAGCAATAAGAGGACGTTAATATCCGGGAAAAGTGTTTGGATATTTCGAAGCGATTTTAATTTAGATAAAAAAAAACCATGGGCGCAGTGTTGGGTTTGTGCACGGTGGGTCAGCTGGCCTGCTGTTGCGGCAGTGCCGCCTGTTCGTTGTGCTGCTCGGCGTGTCCATCGTGCAAGAATTCCACCTCGACTCGAATAATGTACGCAGTGATGCTGTTGCTGACGACCATCGTCGCCTGCGTGATGCTGTCGCCCGGACTGAAGACCGAGCTCAAGAAAGTCCCGTTCTGCCACGAGAACGCGTCCCCGTGCGACCAGGCCGTCGGATACCTGGCCGTGTACAGAGTGTGCTTCGCCCTGACGCTGTTCTTCGTCCTGTTCGCCGTCATGATGATCGGCGTCAACTCGACCAAGGATCCTCGCTCCGGCATACAGAACGGGTTCTGGGGCCTCAAGTACCTCGTGCTCATCGGCGGCATGATCGGCGCTTTCTTCATCCCCGGTAACGGACCTTTCGCTTCGACGTGGATGTACTTCGGGATGATCGGGGGATTCCTGTTCATCCTCATTCAGCTCGTCTTGATAATCGATTTCGCCCACAGTTGGGCAGAGAAGTGGGTCGGCAACTACGAAGAGACCGAATCCAAAGGGTGGTACGGAGCCCTGATAGGGTTCACGTTCTTGCATTATTTGCTGGCCCTGACCGGATTGGTTCTCATGTACATATTTTACACTCAAGGTGGCGCTTGCACTCTCCAAAAGTTCTTGATAAGCTTCAACATGATTTTTTGCATCATAGCGTCCGTGTTGTCTGTCCTTCCAAAAGTCCAGGAAGCCCAGCCTCGTTCCGGATTGTTGCAGTCATCGATAGTCACGCTGTACACGATGTATCTAACTTGGTCTGCGTTGAATAACTCCACTAAAAATGAATGCAAACCTGAGGTATGGGGCAAATCAGCCGAAGGCGACTTTGATTCCCAAAGTATAATAGGTCTGGTCATTTGGTTTGCGTGCGTGCTCTATTCTAGTATCCGTACCTCCACGAACAGCCAAGTCAGTAAGATCACGATGACCGAGAAGATATTGATCAAGGATAATTCAGCAGAAACTGCGACTGATGTTGAAAAGGGTAAAGCTTGGGATAATGAAGAAGACAGCATTGCTTACAGTTGGTCGTTCTTTCATGTCATGTTTGCATTGGCTTCGTTGTACGTCATGATGACGCTGACTGACTGGTATCATCCTGGCAGCGAAGGAGGTGCACTTGTGGCGAACGAAGCCTCGTTCTGGGTGAAAACTGTGTCCAGTTGGGTTTGCATGTCATTGTACATCTGGAGCTTGATTGCACCCGCGGTACTTACCGATAGAGACTTCTCATAGACTGACTTTTTCCCCCCTCCAAAAACGTTTCACCTTTAGAAATAGCTAATTATTGGTTGTAGGACCCAAGGAAATTCTGTGACCTTTTCCTCCTTTGTTGCTAATTTAGATGGTAGCAGGTTTTGTCAAATTTTCCTTTCATTACCAAATCGAGTAATTTGAGATATAATATGCGGGGAGGGCAACTATAGATATATATATATACATAGAACTAGGTATACAGACAGTTCCAGATCCCTTGAGCAACCCACACAGTACATTAGCAGATGACCCATGACACAGTTCAGATCAGCCAAATGACCCATTTACAGATCACTTAAGTGACCAGCGTTAAGTTCCATATCACTAAAATGATGACCCTTGTAATATTTACAGATCTTTGCGACACAATTCTAGAGTACTTTGGTGACCTGCTGCACATGTACTATCACTTAAATAATGACCTGCAGTATACTTCACCCAGGACCATAGTGTGCCTTTTCTGGGCCCCCTCTTGAAAGGGTTATTTTTATGCAAAACACGTGTAAACTTTTGTGATGCCCCCATGTGGCTCAAGGCACTGTCCTGGTTGCTGCAGCCTAATTACGGCCCCCCAACTTTACCCTCATAAAGCAGTGTCCTGTGCAGCCACACAGCTGTGCCAATCCCGTATTTGATCTCCCTCATAAACTCTAATTAGGCCTAAGCTATGTATGCTCAACCGATGGTACACAGGCTAAATGTGGCCCATGCAAATTTAAAAATCACACAAGTCATGGCGTGTTTGCAAATCACTTGTGATCTGCAGTACAGTTTCAAAGTGCTTAAGCAACCCCCGAGAAATTTCCAGATCGAGTAAGTGACCCATGACACCATTTCAGAGACCCCTGGTACATTTCCACATGACTCAAGTGGTCTGCAATGCATTTACAGATCACTTGTGATGTGTGGCACAGTTCCAAAGCACTTGAGCAACTCATGTGGCAAGATTCGGCATCCCTGAAGTTACCTGTGGCACAGTTCCAGAGCACCCCTATAGAATATTTGCAGATCACTTAAGTGGCCTGCGATATGTTCTCAAACCAATAAATTACCCCCCTCCACTCTCTTAAAGGTTGAGCTGAGCACCCTTATATTAAATCTATCAATTCTATATGCATGTTTCATAACGTAGCTAAATTACAAAAACAAAAGATAATGAAAAGAAACGGTGCACACTCTTCAAGACAAGGCATCAGCCCCCCCCCCCTCCAATTAATCTCCATGCTACGAAACAAGACCTTTGAAAGTTGTTGCAAAAACCCACTTAGCTACAAACCCAAAGGCTGAATTTTAACGTGGGAAAAATTTGGTCATTCAGGATAATCCTACAAACCTAAACGATTAATTGCTCTTTTTCCCGACTTGTGTTTAACATAGAACAAGGATGAAAAGTCACATAATTTTTTTGGGTCTCATAACCAATAAACACCAAAAAAAAATCAATGTATAATGTGTTATCGAGGATGTTAATTGGTGTATTATAGCTTTTATACTCTTTTGCTGCTTTTTTCAAGATGTATTTAGTAATTTCAGTTGCAAATGTCTTGCGGGAAAAGTTAGACGTTGCAAAAATTGATGTGAATTTTATTCCAGCATTAAAAAAAATTTGTACATCTTTACATACATTCTTTTTTTCTTCTGCAGCTCTTTTGCAAAATGAATATCATAGCTAATCTGACGCTTGTAGTCACAAGATCAAACACATTAAAAAAAACTTAACAATTTATTAATATACATTGAGAAGGAAGCCATGTTCACATAACAGTGGTACAAGTCAAGCTTATTCTTCGGCCAGATTTGGAAATATACTGATTTTAGAAAGTATCACAAATTATTATTCAACGCAAAGCGTGGTTTAAGGCGATCTAGGGATACATTTTTATGATTACCATTAATGTTCAACATAAAATACTCATCTCAGTTCTTGAAATAACTTTAAATGGTCCGATGTATGGTTGTAGAGGTTTGCATACACAGTCTTGCTGGACGAATACTGATATAGTTAGCAAGTCTTTTGAGATGAAATGCTTAGATAAATTGTGATGGGGGTGGTAGGTCTCACACAGGAGAAAGGGTCTCTCTGGCTACGTAAGAAGTATTATCAATATAGGACGTCTCTCTCATCCGGGTGCCGGAAGAGTTGCCCAGGAAGGCGAGTCATATACTAATTCAGGTGTTGATATTACATGTCTTCTTTGATGCTGGAACATAGCCCCAACAGGACTGTCGGTACAACCTCTGTCCAGTGCTCGTTACCTTTGAAGACATATCTGAGGCTTTGATGTTGCTGTGGACAGGGCCCCCAAACCAGACTTTTCACGGGTCCTTTTATAACAAATTTGTAGAAAAAACAAAAATTATAGTAATTGGTCCCACCCTTGTGGAGGTCATGGTGGTGGAATCTCTACACTTGGCCCACCTTGATCTGTCATCAGCTTTTCAGTCACACGAAACAGTTCTGTCCGTGTTGTGAACCTAACTTGAAGCTTGTTATAGTGCTGCTATCTACCACATATTTTTTGAACTATGAGTGAAAGCCTCCCACACTCAAAAAATTAGAAAATGTAGGATGGGGCGAGTATTTCCCCCCTCCCAGACAACATAATCATAGAATAAAAAAATTCCTAAAATTATTTTTATTTACAAGTTTTTTTTTTCTTGTTTTATAGCACTATTTCAGTTATCCTATATCAGTCAAAGCAAAATGACAGAAATGACTTGGTTGCAAAAACAACTTTCAACCAAAACAGTGCACTTGCAACCACAGAAAATTCTTTTCTGTTCGCCTCAAATTATAAATTACATTTTTTTTGGGAGTCTTCCACAGCTGTCAACTCTCTTTGACAATGTACAGCAAATTATAAAGGCATGTAAGATTTTTAAGAATGACGCTGCTTCGAGACCACTTTCAAAAACACAGTGTGCAAAATATGTAAATTACAAGTTCCGATGTAAATAAGCGAATTGCGTTGCCATCCTTTTTTTAAAGATATTTGTTTACATTTTACTGTTAAATACCAATGTAATTGTTTTGGAAAAATGAAGAATTTCATTTCTAGCTCTTTGCCGAGTATTGTATACATTGTTTATGTCTCTGTATGCCCTAAAAATACAGAAGACAAAGGAATGCTATTGGGTGGCATCAGAATCACTAAAATAGACCTATGTATCCAACTGCTTTGTAATGCAAACTTGTTTCACCTATACACAAAATGTGCACCATAATTTTGAATGATGATTGCTAGTTACTGTCCAACACCATGAAAAGTAAATACAAAATTATTTTTCCCATCCAGACAAGTTTTTAATGACTACTCTACTTGTTGAACCCTCAAAACTAAGCAATTGAAAAATTAATAAACCAAATGGTCCACATACACCCCCCCCCCAAATAAACTTGAAAAATGATACAATTTCTGCTTTGGCAAGATCATTAATTGCAATCTACAACATTTGTACTATTTGGCAATATATTGATGATTCCCTGCTCAATTAAAACCTATTACACGAATTATGTAGATAGGATTTGGTGACAAAAGTAGGACATTTTACGAAAAAGTAGTTCAAGTGGGAGCCCTGGTGAAGTGTAATGTTATGATTTTACAGTTGTAGGCCTGTTGCTCTCTGTGGCGAGACCTTTTAATGGGGAGATCAGCTTGTATTTATTTGCCCCTCGAAGTTCGGAACCACACAAAACCAACTTCAGCCAACCGCGACAGTGGGGTTCAAACCCGGGATCTTGCGATGCAAGTCCGTTACTATGACCACTTGACCACCACAATAGGGGGTATTGGTTTCAACTATTGGTGATTATCTAGATCAATGGTTCTCAACTTTTTGGAGTGGATGACTTTTGGAGCCCTGATACATAATTTCTACCAAGCCCCGTAGGCCTATTTTTTATTAATTATCAAAGTTATTTTTTCAAGTCTGCCTTTACTTTTTTTCCCCCTTGAGCAGAGCTGCGGAACACCGGTTGAGAACCGCTGACCTAGATAATCTAATAACACAAATCAAAACTACATACGCATATGGAACAAAAGAACTTTTTAAACACCTGTTTGTAATGAAGAGTAAAGCAGATGCTTTATATCAGGGGTGGTCAACCTGTGGGACACCATGATACCAGAAGTGACACACGAGCGCTTTTCAAAAATTAATTAAATCCTATTTAATTTTTCAATCAAAAATAAATTCTAACTTTTAAACAATCCTTTTCTTGTGAGTGATGGGCTGCTAGACCTATATTTAGTATGTCACAGATACTCTAAAAATTCCATAGGTTTCGTTTTTTCATCTTCGGGCATAGTTGCTGGATGCGTACAAGATTTGGGATCATTCATATGGGGGACATGCATTCTATATCAATGAATTCTTGTGGGATGGGGGGGGGGGACTAAACCCTCTTATAAAATTTGATGGGAGGGGCCCCCCATACCTCAGTCTTCTGTGTATGCCACCTTTCGTGGTTTCCAACTTTAAGGCGTGAATGCAAGTTGATCTCTCTGTTAAAAAACCTCGTCACAGAGAGCAATAGGCCTAAAACGATACAATTATTCCATCATTACACTTCACTCATAGTTTGAAAAATTGATGGCAGTACTATAACAAGTATTACACAGTAACAAGCTTCACGTTAGGTTCACAACACATAAGTGCACATTTTCCATGGTCCTAGTTTTCGACCAACTGATAAAATCTCTTCACTGAGACAAAGTGGCAGGCTATGAACTGGTTAGGTATCTGTGCCCAACATGGGGTAGGTGAGATGAACAATATTGCATAAGAAAATACAATGTGTGTTGCGATAATCAAATTTATGACTCAAAAATAAAACAATTTAAAACTCAGAAGAGTGACAAATGGAACATTTTTACAAAAATAAGAGGACAGTCGAACAATATTTTACAGGAATTTAGACAATGCTCATATCCTGTAAAAATGGGAAGTATTGTCCGTGTGTTAAAATTTGTCGAGTGGCACAATATGTCAAAAAGAATCTTGATTGTGTCCACAGGTTGGAAAAAGGTTGGCCACACACCCCTGGTTTATATTGCTCAATTCACTTACATAAGCAAGAACTTTTTGAAGGTCAAGAATTTCATCTTGAATTTCATCAGAACATCAAATAGTTGCATAGTTTTTCCTTCAGCTTTTATGCTATGCTCTATTCAAATTGTATATTTTATTTAAAAAAAGCACATATATATTGTCCAAAATAATTCTGTAGAGATTTTAAAATCATATTACGTTTTATTCTTTGTATATCAGCCACTTTAAACAATACATACAATTAACGTGTATATTTTCAACAGGAATTTTTATATTAAAAAGCAATATTTGAAAGTTGACATGGCAATTTAAACCGTTAAAAACTGTCATGCGTCAAAAACTGTCATGCGTCAAAAACCTGCCAACCCTGGTTCAAAAAATATCAGACTACAATTTTTTTGTGCATGCACTAATGAAGCTAGGGAGATTTGGACCATTTTTTCCCCTCTTGCCTGCAGAAGCTGCCAGTCGTCACAGACGAGCCAGGAAGAGAGTAACGTTGCATTTTTTTTCTCCTTGACAGAGAATGACAGAAAAAACAACACTACTGTATTAATCAAGCTGCCAACTGAGATGCAGAACCTCTTGGTAGTAGCAGTGCAGTGCATTTTGATGATGAACCACACCACTGGAGTCAAAGAATACTGTCAGCTTGAGATCTCCTGAAAAACAAATTGTCAGCCAAAATAGAATGAACAGATCCTACACTGATGCGCACCTCAACTGCAAGTTCTCTGATGGTGAATCAATGATCATGCATTATCAGAGTCCTCAATTAGTCAATGACAATCTCATCTCTGGATGTTAAGGGCCTGCCAGAACATGCTTCACTCTCCATTGATGTGAAGCCATCTTCTGAAATGATTGTGCCACTCCTTTATCTGTGCAGTACCCATTGCTTCGTCTCCAAAGGCCTGTTGAATCTACAGGGTTGTCTCTACTTGAGAATCACTGAGATTCATACAAAATTTAATGTGGTAGCATTGTTTAAGGTTTTTCATTCTGTCCTAAACAAAAATGTGACAATGCTCACTTACACTTCCGCATTCATTGGCAGTCGGTTGGAGACTGGCAGCTTCTGCAGGCATGAAAAAAATCAAGCATGGGCATTAGACTCACCTACATACGTGCACGAAACCATGCCTCCCTAGCTATATTTGTTTATGCACAAAAAAATTATAGTGGAATATTTTTTTGAACAAACCTTGTATATGATACTTCAATACTGTGGGATGGCAACTTCATAAACCATGTTGTTCTTTAGAAGAAAAAATTCAACGGTGTTATCACTTCAAATTTTATCAACTTTTGCCAACTGACCAATGAGATCTTACATGTCTCATCATGAATATTATTTATGTTCAATGCCTCATAAATCACACATACCAAAAAAAAAAGGTTTTAGTATATATATAATACTTGTATATACATTGCATGAACACACGTATACATTAAGCATGAAATTAAGCTCAAATAAAAATAGCGAAGAGATAAATTCATGAGAAAGATGGCAAAGAATACAAGAACCTTTCCTGCCAAATCACTACATAACAAAAATTAACAAATTCCATATTGAGCTTTGACATTTCAATAAATTCATTTGTGGTGTCAATCAAACTTCATTATATGTTGTTTCTTACAAAATGGCCAAATGACTTTTGTTGAGTTATTAACACATCATGAGATATGTGATTCTGACGCACTCTGTCTTGAAGGAAACTGAACTTTTGGGAATAGCCTACCTCGGATGACTTTAACTGTTGCCCATTCAGCTATACCATACACAGTGCCGCCTTAATGCATGGACCAGGAGCCTCGAGAGAAGTGGGGGCCTCACAATAATGAGAACTAGTTGAAATTTTCAAGAATTTGCCAGGTTGGGCCTCAGAAAAAATCCCTTGGCCTGGGGTAGGGCCCATGATGCTCTTAAAACAGCCCTGCATACACATGTACATCAAAAAGCTTGGTTCACCAAAAGGGCCAGAGCTATGCATTGAAGACCCCTGGCCTAGCTATAAGTTCTCTTACTAGTATTGTGTAAAAGGATTCTTCAGAAGTAATATGCAGCGCATTACATCAAATATACATTGTTTAGTTTTCATTCTGCAAAAGTTTGAGAGACAGACTTTGGTCAATCTACGATTTTATACATACCATAGCTGCCAAGAGATTAAGCAGGTCAGAATTCCTTACCTATACAAGGTTTGTTCAAAAAGTATCTGACCATAATTTTTCATGTGTGAACCAGTGAAACTAGGGAGTTGTAGTTTGGTGCATATATGTAGGGGGATCCTAGTACACATGCATGCATTTTTACCAGCCTACAGAAGCTGCCATTCACCAGCAGACCATGATAGATGAGATGTGTAAGTGTGTTGTTTATTTTCGTTTAAGTAATTTTTCATTGTTATTTCCAACATATTGCATTTCATTTTTGAGAAAATGGCAGCAAAAACTTGTTACTGCATTCAGCAGAACAATGCTACTGCATTAAATTTTGTGGCAAGCTTGGCATATTCAGAGAGTGGAAACAATCCTCAAGATTTAACAAACTTTCGGAGACAAACAACCGTACCACCCCAATAAAGGAGTGGTACAACCGCTTCAAAGATAGCCACACATCAATGGAAAATGGATGATGTTCTGGTAGGCCTTAGCATTCAGAAATGAGATTGGTATTGCTCAAGTGAAAACCTGGTGATAAAGGATCATCAAATCTTGATCAGAGGACTTGCAGACGAGGCAAACATTAGAATTGGATCTATTTTGATTAACAATTTCAGGAGATGCAATGTTAAAGTCATGCTGACCACGTTCTGCTTTAACTCAGTACATCTTACATTATGTCTGAATATACATTTTTGGTGCATGTTAAACTATGTATTTGATTAATAAAATTGACCATACAATAAGGGAATAATTGTACAAACACAAACACACCCACTTCTGCATAACTGTATTTGAACCTTGAGTTGTATGCAGAGCTGTAGCAAGAAGATTGGTTGTGGTAAAATAAATGAATTTGGATAATGAAAATTCTGAGAAATCACAATGGTGCCCAAATTTTTCAAACCCCGAAGAAAATTTATTCAAAAGTGTCCTGATCCATCAAAAATAAAACCTTTAGCTATGTGACCAGAATCTTCAAAAAAGTTTTTTAAATCGAACCCAAACTTTCAGGAGCTAGTACCGTGCTTCTATTTTTCTTGAATTCTTCACTGTTGAAAAATATCCCTGCTTCATTAAATTAAATTCTGAAATATTTGTAAAAGAGCAGTAATAATTAAAAATGATCTTGTTAAGAGGAGATAGCAGTCATTCTGAAGATTCATTACTCTGGAAGTGTTTTCCACTTGTCCAAATTAGCCATTTTTGGGAACTTAAAACTACAGAACAGCGTGAATTATCATTAAATACAAATGTCAATAACATTATTGTATATTAATATCACTGTAAAAGACAACCTGTCATGTATAGTAACAGAATGCCTTCATCTGGCTGACGATTTTAACAGGCTAATTTTTGGTGAGTTGGGCTTATATTATGAGCATCTTGAAAAATCAGGCTTCATTTTAAATCAAATTATTTTCTGGTTAGGTCTTATTTTCGGAGAAAAACTATACTTTTTGATCTGTTTCACTTGAAGGTGTTCATTACCAATGTTCAATTCAAGAATCTCACAAAGTTATTTTCTTTTCATTATGAGATAATGCTATTTTTGCCACTTGATATTTCAGTTATGAAAGTCTGATGTACCTGTATAAAACTTATAAAAATGTAATGCAAACATGTAAATATTTTTTGAATGAAAATTCAGTTTACATACATTGGTTTACTTCTTCACAGAGGCTTCAATTTATTTATACAAGGATTTGTGTGTGTGTGTGAAAAATTATTGTGCATTATACGTAAATAAGTAATAATTTCTTTGGATATGCTTATCACATATTACATATCGGGTATATTTGCTAAATTAAGGTCCATAGTTACATTATCTGCTTGCACTTTCTTGCTTGTAACATATTTTAATATGTGAATCTCATACCTAAATGCTTACCTAAAATAGGGATATGCAGCCATTTTTGGAATACATAAACTAACCTCAAGAGAAAATTTCAACCTGAAAGCAACACATTTTCTTCAAAAACAATTTTCCAAAAAAAAAAACAAAAAACACAACAGGTTTTTTCAGCCTAAAAAATTTAGCCCCCGGGGGAGGGGGAAAATGGGTATCTACCTGGAGAGAAAATTTGACAACACTGACTAAGAGGTTCTGCGTCACGATTGGCAGCAGCTCTATCATTATCAATTCAGTAGCATTGATCAAGTTTTTCCTGCCATTTTGTCAAAAACAAAATGCAACACAGCTCATTTACTTTCTTGCTCATCTGTGGTCTGCTGGAAGGCAGGAAAAAATGCAAGCATGTGCACTAGGATTGCCTACATACATGCACCAAACCAAGCATCCCCAGCTTCATTGGTTCACGAATGGAAAGCTATGTTTGGATACTTTTTGAACATACCTCATACACAATTATAAGGGATTTTTAAAAACAAAGCAGCGTGGGAAAGAGGTGGAACTTCCTAAGGTTTAATGGCCTTCTGACAGAAAGGGCTGTTATCGACCCATATGTGCACCTGGAAGAAAAAAAGGAATTTACAACATTGGGGGGGGGGAGTGTACATTAGGACATCATTGGAGGAAGATGTTTGTTTGCCATCACATTTTCCATATTTGTGTAATGTAATCAAATATAATTTATTTCAAAAATGTTTTTTTTAGTGTCACCAAACATTATTCTTTACAGTAGAGACTTTCCCCTCTAGAGAACTTGTGCTGGCCACCACAAACTACATTCAAACCCAATTTAAGGCCACCATTCATTTAGCAGAATTCTGGTGGTATAACAAGTTCAGCATTATATCAAATCACGGTTTAACACATGTAAAGCTTAGAAATGGAAGATTTGTTCAACCCAGACATGGGGGGGGGGGACATAAGGTTTGACTGTAGTATAAAGTTTCCTTTGAATTAAAACCAACATTGGGTCAGAAAGACAGACCAAACGGGATGTATGGTCATATGGACATGATACACACCACCGATCCGACCAAAGAGAGTATGAACTTAGGTGTTTGGCACATTTTGGTTTTCCCCCTGCCAAAATTACACACTTTTTTGTGATTTGATCAATTGGCGACAATTTCTTTTATGCATGTGACATCATTTTGATGGAAAAAAAACACACCCAACCAACTTTTTCTCCAGCTAAATTCTTTTGGAATAATTATTTTAATTATTCAAAAAAAATTATGCAAAATCACGAGAGAGGAAGGAAATGGGAGAAGGGCTCAAAATTTTTATAGCCCAGAGGTGGCAAAATCTGTCTCTGGTGATTTTTAATTAATGAAATTAAAATTGTGGGGATTTTTCCCCTTTTGGAAAAACTATTGTGATAGCCCTTGCATCTGCAATTAGTGCAAAAGTAACTATTATTATTAACCAGCAGCAAGTTGAATTACCTACCATTGCTGCAATCATATGAAAAATGGGGCAAACAGTATAGTCACCCAGGTCGTATTGCCAAAATCACAGAGGCCATTTAGTGAATTTTGTCTTTTCCTTGCTAAAGTGGAACACTTCCTTGTGATTTGTTGATACAACGGCGATAATTTATTACACATGTGGTCATTTTGGGAGGGGAACACAGGTAATGGACTTGTTATGGATGAATTCTTCGAAAATTACTTCCCCTCAAAAGCAATTTTTTTTTTCTGCAATGTAGTCAAAATGCAGGAAAAATAAGTTTTTTGGAAGCTCAGGAGATGAGATCAAAATCATACTTGGCAGCTATGAAACGTGATCAAATTTTTACACAAAGAATTCATTCAAAAACTACTAAAATAGATTCATGTATTTTTTAAACAACTACTTAAGGCTTCGCCCACACACACTCAAACAGGAAAAGCCAATATACAGCATAAGTCTGTTATAACATGAATCTCGCAATTCACAAGTGATTGTTAAAGATTCAAAAAATATTTGCTTATATAGCGAGCTACTTATGAATGAAAATCGAAACGCATTTCCTATAACGACAATGGAAATCCCTGAATATTTTCCTTTCATTAAGAATGTATAAAATGTGGACCAGAGAGTGACTTTTTTTTTAAAAATCTCTTCACCCACGGGTGTTTATGAACAGGGAATGGCAACACCTCCCCATAGACAAGATCACATGCTGTATCTTATCTTCTTGTTATCTATATAGAAGATGGAAAACACTCCATTTTATATGTAGGTGTTTTGGTTGGGCATGACCTCTGGTCTTGACATTGTTGTTATTTCCTTTGAAAAAATCCTCTCACCCTCTCTTTGTGTTCCTGGAATTTTCCGAAATTGGACAAACAGGTTTTAAACATTTTCTCAGCTTTAAATATTATTGAACACTTCTATAGCGCAACGAATACTCCAGTTGCACAAAGTGCAACATTAAAAGGAAAAAGAAAGATAAATTTATGTAGTTGATTCCTCTTATAATTTTTAAAAAAAAAACCACCATGAAAAAACACATTAAACAGGAAATCTCGATGGAAGTAAGAATCGGGACCACGAAAATAAGTCATAGGTATACTAAGCTGGAAAACGTTATTAAGTGGGATCCACTGCAGCTTGCTTTTCTCCCTATTCTACAGCACAAAAAATTTGTTTATAACAAAGTCTGTTATAACAAAAAATTTTCTTTGGATTGTGAACTTGTGAACTAGTTGTTGTAACAGACTATAGTGTTGAGTTGTTGTAACAGACTTTTACTGTATTGGCACCTCAAACATCAAAGGATTAAATTCTATAACTGGAACGAATTCCAATTCTAGTTATATTCTTCCTTTTAGATCATTATAACCTATCAATTAATAGGCCAATCGCAATACATATGAAATATTCTATGCATTTACAGATTTAACCATTTCATCAGAACTGATATTATAGAGAGTTAGTCCTTGACCAAAACAAAAAAAAAAATTCACGGAAATCTGTTTGTTGAGCATTGTTCATAAGTTGTCAATGTATGATTTTCTTCAACTTTTAGGAGGATTTCCTTTCTTTGTTTTCCAAGAATTTTTTAAATTCTCTATCACTGCGAGCAAAACGTAATCCAGTAGGTAGAAAATAGACATGTTTCTTTAAATATTTTAAAGTGATTGGTTTGTCAAAGGGAGGTTTATGCACTGGACGAGCTTTGGGCAGTTTGGGACTGTTGTCCTTTATAGAATTGGAAGCAGCAAGGATAGAAGAGATTTCAACTGTAGCCACCGAATCAGGACCACTGAGAATGGAATGGGCTTCCACAGAAGCCATATAGTCCAAATCAGAACTAAGGGTAGAATAACTCTCCTTCGAAGAACCAGCTCCAACAAGATCTTCCTTCAGCTCTGTTAGCGGAATATATGAATCACTTTGGTTTGCTTGAGAAATCACTGATGCCTCAGCTGGGAGTGATGAACAACTCGAACAACCCTGCAAAAAAGAAGTGATATCTGCAAAAACATTGGGCAACTCTCATTCATACATTGACTTTTTAAAAGTCTACAAAAGGATTCAACTTGATTATGAAAAGTGAATCCAGATCTCGATAATTTGAGCCTCAATTAACTTTAAAAAATTAAGGGTGGTAAAACAACGTGCTAAACACCTAGTGATACGACAAACTAGTTCAAGAATGCTACTACACAGTAGACGCTCGTAAAAATGACCCCGCTATCATTCTGTAAGAAACAGACATTATATCAGGCAGTAAACGTATCGAAAGGAAAAACATTAGAAAAAAAGATAGTCGTTATATGAAAATATTTACAACTAAGAGGTCATTCAAGTATTACGTCAGCATCAGGGGGGGGGGGGTCGAATTTTCTGACTGTTGATGACGGGGGGGGGGGGGGGGTTGAAGGTTGCTTACGTCATCAAGGGGGGGGGTCAAAAATGGCTGAAAATCTGCTCACATAATACTAGAATGGCCCCCTTACCTTATCAGTTGCTATAATGGAATGGTCGTTATAATGTGGGAGTAATTGTAACAAGCGTCGACCGTACTACTTAACTGTACATGCACATTTCTTTAAAGAGTTTCTAATGAATCGGTTTATACCAGTCAGTTTCAACATGAAGAGTGTTCTGGGAAAACTGATTCTATTCTTGTTCTTAGCGAATATTTGTCAAGGAATATTGGGCCAAGCTGGGCCAGTGTGTAGAGAGCCTATGCTGCTTCTTTGCATCAGGGAAAGGCAAATATTTGCAAATGACTATTGAGCCAGCCTTGACACGAATATGGCCATGGCTTATGCACAGACACATCTTCAGAATGAAAAGTTTAAGAATACTACTGTTTGTAATGGGAGTTCCACATGTTATGAAAGTAGAGATGGTTACAGTTGAATGAAATCATAATTTAATTCACAAACCTTGTGAATGAAAATTTCAACAGATATTTTTCTTAGTAAATTTAAAAGAACTAATTACTATTGGATTTTGCTTATACAATGCCATATACATTTCCACTTGAAAATGACCTATTGTCATGTGTGGTCGAACTATTACTAGTACTCATTGAGATTTCCCATTTAAAGTGTTTTCCCGCTTACATTATTTCATGGTGGTTTTTTGAAAACCTAAGCGAGATCCACTGTATGGATAAAGAAATAATAAATTGTAATTAACACTACTACTAGGGTGACTGACTTACCTGTGTTTCCTGGGAAATCTGGCATTTCAGTAAATTTTAACACTATCACTTATTCTATCAGAACTAGCATATTATAGATTCGGGTTGAATTATTTACACAAGTACGGAAAATTCAGTATTTTTAAATGTATTTGATGAATATAATGAGCTAAAGTATAGCCAATTTAACTCTCAGAAACTTTTAACAATGGACTGAATGGGCTTTGAACACGAATGGGTGCTCTATTTGTTTGTCATAATTTTCTTCAGTGCCCATAACCTCATATTTTTAAGACATATTTTATTTCAACATTTTTTTTAATGCATGTAATTTGGGCTATGTTGACTACATTGGTTTTCCAAAGTCTTCTTGCAGCAAACCCTTGAATTGCAGAAAAATATGTGGGGGAAAAACCATTTTTGAAAATGTTCAACAGGTGGCTGATGTGAAGACGAATTGAGGAAAAAAAATCCAACTGACCTTGCAGGGAATCGAACTCACATCCTCTCACTTGCTTGGGTGAGTGCAATAGACTACAAAGGCCCCCAAAGCAGAATGCTTAGCACTGTTCTGAGACAAGCCCTCAGCTGACTGGAAATGTTCTGCGGTAAAAATCCCCATACATGTAGTGGTGTTTTTTTGCACTTTTCTTAAAATTCTCCCAAATTGTCCTGCAGTAGCGCTAATTGTTCTGCGACATATACGTCACAGATTTTGGCACATTCTGCTTTGGGGACAAAGGCAATGAATTTCAATCTTTCCTTAGAGCTTAGAGCAATGGTACACGAACAGTCGAACCTAACCCAAAGCTCACAACTGCTGGCAATCCCAGTTGCCGCTACCTTTGAGCTGCGGCAAGAGTTAAGCCAGACCGCCCATGTACAGTCCCGTTCAGCACACCTGAGCTCTAAGGAAAGATTGAGATTTGTTGTTTTTGTAGCCTAGTGCACTCACCAGGCAAGTGAGAGGACATGGGTTCGATTCCCCGCAAAGGCAGTTGAATTTTCTTTCTTTCCAGAATTCATCTTCACATCAGTCAGAAAAATCTTGTTGAAAGCTTTTTATATTAGCAGAGAATGACATCATCCTTGGAAAAATGTTTTTGTCTGTAAAATTCTAACTATGGATGTAAATGGGTGGAATAATTTGCAGAAGAAAGAGGGATTTTTGATGCATTGCATCCAACTGCAAACACAATCAGATAAACAATGAATATTTATCAGTTTATGAAGAAGTAAAGCTCAGGGTAAAATTTTAATGATCAAATTCCAGTATCTCACCATATTCAAAGCTCCCACTCAAAACTTTTGGAAAAGTAAGATGGGGAAGATCCTCCCCAGACAACATAATAGTGTAGACCTCTACTTGAACTTTTACCCACAGTGAAAAAATGATGACATCATGCTTCACATTTTCGCCTTGAAAAATGATTGTTACCTAGCAATGCAAGTTGCGAAGAAAATAGAATGTCGTAATGAAATAGAATTCAGAGTAGATGGCAAGAAACCATGTGTATGAGAGGCTCTACATTTCTGTGTGTTCGTGCCTTGTGTTTTTTTTCGACATACAGACTATACAGTCTGTGGCCACTAATTTTTGCATCAAATCTTTACTTCTAATTTTTCATTCATTTTTCTATTTTACTCAATATATTATTTCATTTATACCATGATCAAAAATCAGTGGTCCTTACTTATCTATATTAAGTTTATTATTGATTTACATTTTGCACACTTCAAATGTGATTTGCATGCTGCTTATGTATTACCATTGAAATTTAATGTCCACTTTAACTCAAAAACTAGAGTCAATCTGACAAAACCAAAGCCAGATTCAGAATCAATACCATGAAGTCATTGAAAAAACTGAGAATAAAATCAGTGTTGAGGAGTGTTATCATCAACTGGTTAATGATATAAAAGACTTATAACTGATGTCAGTGTAATGTATTTTACGAAACTATAAGATGAGTGCATGGAATATACTGTTCTAAATGAAATAATAGAAATTACCCATAAATACCATAATAATGGGAAATACCCACGTTTTCAATGACCTGTATTTGCTCCTTTGCCTGCACACAATGCGATCTTTCACGATGAGCCTCTTCTTTACTCAACATCTGTTTCTTTCTTTCTTCAAATCTTATCTTTTTCCTCTTTTCTGGTTTTTGTTTTAAAAATAGAGAAAAATACATCAGGATGCAAATGTGTTTCTTAAAATACTAGTGTATATCAAAATTTATGCTAACAACAGTTACCGGAAGTAGACTATTTAATCCGGTTTTTAGAATTTCTCTGATATGCATTATAACTGGCACAGTGGAAATCATCAAACTCTGCAAAATGCCACACACGTTTTCAAAAACCATATTTAATTTTTCCAATTTTGTGCAGCAGATAAGTGACCTCCTCCAAAACACCAAGAATAATAAAAAAGAAAGAGAAATACTCTATATTTTTCTATTATGTGCTGACCTGAAATTAAAGGGGGGAACACACTCTCTTCTTCTGCTATCAGACGATCACCAACAGCACAGGTCTGAAATACTACCCATGCCCCTCATGCCATGAAAACAATTTTTTTTCCCCTGAATTACAAATTCACATAAAAATCACTCACCAACTTTGTCGAACACAATGACACAAATAGGACAGAACCATTCGTGTTTTGGGATCTTCTTTAACTTGCGATCTAAACATTGTGGGTGGTATGCAAGGTCACACCCATCACATAAGATGAGCTGTTTTCCCTCCTCATGACATTTTTCGCACTTCCTGGTGAAATCATAAAAGATTGGGCCGTTTCTTTTCTTTCTTTCTTTCACTGGAATCTATGTCCATGAAAAATCAAAAGTAAATCGTAAATATACAGTACATATACATCGAGCAATTACAGGCAAAATAACATCATAACTCTTGGCATACAATGTTTAATGCAAGACTGAAAAATAATAACTTTTAATAATGCTGTACTTCCACATTACCCAGTATGCTTTGAATCCCCTGAAACTCGAAAAAATTGATATGTCATACATTATCCATTTCATTGGGCATATAATGTGTGCAATGGCAAGATACCACCAGTATTTTCTGGTGAAAAAAATCCACCTTATATTAAATAAAGCTGCCATTTCTCTTTCAGTATTTGATAGAGATGTCAATCTCATTGCAACATTATTCATTCAGACAGGGGACACTGGATTGATACGAATTGCCATGCGTAAAAGAACACTATTGTTTCTATATTTCAATTAATCTGATTGTCTGATTAACTCGCGTCTACCTGCAGCATTTCATGTAAAAAGAATGATTCAGCTAGTAGAAAATGCAATGACAAAAAAGAAGCCAATGTTTTCAGAGCATGCGTTGTTTCAGCGTAAGACTCAGCATCAAATTCTTCGCCCCTCTCCCCAAGTCGAAAATGAAGTGTATTCATTCGTAACTTTTCCACTAAAATATATAAAAAATCTAATTTTAGGCTAAAATAGGGAGAAATTTCCACTAATTCTGGAAAGTGGGAGGAAAGGTAACAACTATATAGTCTTCTACCTAAATCTGGCGAGTTGGTAGGTCTGTGTGCCAGTGATGGATCAGAGTGTGTATTTGCAGAGAGTAAGTTGTGTACGTGCATGAGCTATAATGTCATTTTGTTTTTTTTTTTCCATTTCACTTTATAATTGAAATTTATTTTATTAATGTCGATTGTATCGTGCTTTGAACTGTGCCACACCTTACATTAACAGAATCGAAGATTTTCCTTTATGTTTTCCTCTTTTTTATGTCCCGTGATCTATAATTTATAACCCAGGAAAAGCAGGTACAACCTCACCCCCATTGTCCTAAAATTTTAAGAATTTAATAAAAATTGGCAAAACAAAAAACTGCTACAGCCAAATTTTCATATTAAATGTTTAGGAATAACTAAAAGGATAAAAAGAAACTTACCTGTGCAATGAATTCCCCTTTATCTACAGCTTTTATTTTGTCAAATTGTAGCCTATCGATAGGACAACGATTTGTCATCTGAAAAAAGAACAATTTGTTATTTTCTAGAAGAAAAATAAAAATTTGCATTCCTAAATAAGTAATTAAACAAAAGAAGTTTGTTATCTGGTTCAAAACACCATTCTTGTACAATACAATTAGATACCTTTGATGCATTGCTTTTACTGCATTGATCGTGACCAAGGGTGGCCGAACAACCTTCGGCCAGTGAAAGTTGTTCCAGTAGAAAAGTATTAATATGTACCTAGGGTGACCATGTTTCTTTCATGAAAATACGGGCTATCACTAAAGAAATTGTCAAGGCAAGTAAAGTTGTAAACTATTGCTGAAAAAACAAACACCTCAATTCAAAATTTAATTCGAATAAAGAAAAATGCATATGTTGACAAATATATGAGATGAATATATTTATATGACTGCAATCATGATATAATTTATTAGTAATGAAAACAATCTTAACTCCAAGGAAAAAACTTGACGTTTTATAAAACAAAAAGTTTGGATGGACAAAATTATGGGAATATCCTGTAAAATATAGGCCTAGGACATACGGTCACTCTTTATATACAAATTACTGGTCCACAAGTGGCAGAAATACAGCATATGTGGTCTGCTGGTGTGGTGGTCGAGTGGTCATAGCAACGGACTCGCGTCGTGAGGTTCTGGGTTTGAATCGCACCATCGCCACAGTGGTGGTCGGCTGAAGTTGGTTTTCTGTGGTTCCCAACTTCAAGACGCGAATATGAGCTGATCTCCCCTTTAAAAAGTCTCACCACAGACAGCAACAGACATACAAACAATACAAATGTAATTCAATCATAACACATCACTCACTTCAATTCTGAACAAGGTTGGGTTTTTGACGTCAAAAACTGGTTTAAACCGTCAAAAACCTAAATGAATGCCTTTTGATAATGTTTTGAATGCCTTTTGATAATGTTTTGAACACAATAGGTACACAACATGATGAAAAACTTACTTTTTTGCATACCAGAATGTTTTATTTTTAAACATTAATTTATTACAATAATTAAAACAAAATATTAATTATAATTTGCAATTTTGAATTCTTCAACATAAGAGCCTAGAACATATAAAATATAATTTTATGGTTTATTTATCCAAACTACTTATTACCTGTGTTCAATTTGCTAAGTGGAATAGAACTGCTTATTCAAAATATGTATGACAGGGCATCAGGGTTAGGTTTTTGACCCCAGAAACTAACTTGGTATTAAAACTATCAAAATCTTACTGTCAATGATGTCAAATAGTTTGTTAACTTGATAGATATGTTAAATAACAAAACACTTACTTTTATTTAGATTAAAGGGTTTTATATTCAGAATGATAATTACTGAGAAAAAATACCTATTTTGATATTTCAAATTTTCTGATCCGTCCAAAATTTTATTCCATATAAAAATTCTCACGCAGCATCTGTTAATGCACTAATTAAACTCATTTATTTTCACCTAAAAATTTCTAGGATCAGGGTGTATAAATTCACAGAGCTTTAAAGAGTATTTTCAACCAAAGCAGAGCTGACAAAACTTGATGCCCAAAGCATTTGTTTTGCACATTTGATACAGCTTCAATTGGAAAACCGTTGCATTATAAATGCTAGTAAATGTACCATATCATAGTGCAAAAGTAAGAATAACTAAGTTTGACATATACAAGCTAGCATTGCCAAATTAAATGACATTTTAGTCCTACAATTTAGTATTTTGATCGCTAGATATATTTCAATGTTATGCATAATAAGAGTATCGTTTTAAGTATCAGTGGTTATCTAGATAATTTAATAACAGAAATCAACATTGCATACATGATGTAATAAACTTTTTTAAACACTTATCTGCTGTAAAAAGAGGACAGCAGACGGTTTATATCAATGCAAACATATATAAGCAGTTGAAGGAAAAAATTTTGGAACGTCAAGAACCATCTTGAATCAAAGAATAAATCGTTCCCTCAAAGTTTATGTTATGCTTCATTCAAATTTTATACGAAAAAAAACATTGTCCAAAATAGTTCGTCGAGAGTAGAAAATTATTTTAGAATCATATTAAATATTTGTTCTTTGTATAATATAGTCACTTTAAACATTACATGCAATTAACGTGTGCATTTCCAATGGGAATTTTTATATCGAAAAGCAATATTTGAGGTTTTTGACGTGACAGTTTAAACCGTCAAAAACTGCCATGTGTCAAAAACCTGCCAACCCTGCTTCTGAAATATAAATGGCAGCACTGAAAAATTAATGCCACATGCTATCTAGAAATGATGCCTTTTGAGTTCTATTCGCCGAGCTGCCTATCTCCATAGATACTCTGCATATTACGTTGATAGATATCGAAAGGAAAGATAATAAAATTTGGTGAAATTCCTTGAGCAACATCCAGAGAAGATAAGGGGATGACTCCTCCAGCTCCTGTAAGTTTGGTACCATTGCCTGCGTTAAAGAGATTGCAATGTCTTCACCCGGTGGTACTGTTTGCGAGCAATCCCCTAAAGAAATTTGCAAGACCTTCAAGAGTAATTAGACTGGGTGGACTGAACTGTCAGAGTGCAATGGGATGCTCCGTCTTTCTATCATGCAACTTCCTATAATTGTTTATTATTGTTGCACTTTCACTTGATTCATTTGATTTTTCAATATACATAATTTTAATTACGATGCAGTATATGCAATCTTTGACACACCAATAATTTCTGGTTTTGCTAGTGACGCCCGGATTTTCTTTGGGACGGGGGAAGTGCTCATATTGCTTCATGCGACAGAGCCTGGGTGTCTCACGGTTTCTACTGTTTTAGGGGAGTACCCCTCCTCCTATAACAAAGCTCAGCATTCATCACTATTGACACACTTCATGCCAATGTTGACATGTTTGTGTTATACCTTTTTGGCGATTTTTTTTCCTTCAGCAAGAAAGATGCGTCTGAAAGCATAGCTCGGTTTCATTCTTAGCGACTTCTCGTCATGCTTTCGAAGTTTTTCTAGCCAAAGGAGAAATCGCCATAAGAGATTATACTCTAGCTGTTCCCAAATCAAAGAACGTTTTCCAAACCAAACTACGTTATTTTTCACATAATGATCGTTAAGAACCAGTCAAGCTGTGTGTACTCTTGGCCTGTTAAATAATTTGGTGGACAGCCACATTTTAACTTGAAAGACAATAAACTTAAATTCAAAAATTTCTAATTATAAATAAAAGGATCTGTCTCACTTTTGATGATTTGAGGATGCATTCCAAACAGTAACGGTGATTGCATTTCTCCAAAACACCAAGCATCTGGGACGTGAATATCGTCAGGCAAATACGGCAACATTCCGGCTCCATGATTCATGTATGACTTATTTTAAACAATTAATTATTATCCATCAAAAATACAATTTCAACGCCACATCTGCGGGATGGCATAACGCGGGAAAGAAGCAATCGAAAGGTCTCCAGTGTTGCCAGAAATGTTTTTCCCTTACTATTGCTAGCCGATACAAAGCAAATCTTTCAAGCGGCTTTGATACAAAGCCACTCTTGCTCCAAATCAAACGAAACACACGGTTTTTTTTTGGAAGGCACGTGTGGTAGTTCCTTAGTGTTAATTCGCGTTTTTCGAAAAAAAAAATTGTTTTTTTCTCGTTTTTTCCTTTCAACGTGTTTGAATTATTCTATACTTTTCTAGTGGTTCGGTGATTATTTATTTTGATATTTCGTAAATTATTTTTTCGATTTAAAGTGAAATCTTATAAAGTTCGGACTCAAGGTAAGGGCTATGTTCCCCCACGTGGTTACAATGCCCTTCGCAAGAACAAGGATAATTTCATAGATTTTCTGGATAATAGTATTAAAGTGTTCCAAACAACCATGAATTCTGCCAAGTCAGAGACCTTCGCTTCGTCTAGCACAGGTAAGGTGCCTAACCCTTTTAATGTTTGGTCGTCCTCGATTTGCGACATGGATATCATCGATCATTCCGAACTAGCGTGTCTTTTTACTCTCAAACTTTCCGGTCCGCAAGCTATTCCGAAAACAAGACCCATTGATTTGAAGAAATACATTTGTGGCCAAATTTCAAACCCCAAAAATATTCATGAAATTCGCTTCACCCGTGCCGGTGAGCTTCTGATTACCACAGGTGATCCACAAATAGCTAAGGAGATCTTGAAGATAGTCAATATATTTGATATTCCTGTCAAACCTTTCCTTCTCACAGAATCCATCTCATCTAAATTTGTTCTCAATAATGTCCCTACTGATATTCCGGTTTGCGAAATCGCAGATGAGCTCCAAAGTGAAAACCTCCAGGTTATCAGTGTCCGTCGTTTCATCAAAGACAATAATCCCTTGCAGACGGTATTAGTCACGATTCTTGGTAAAAATATACCAAGTGAGGTTAAATTGTGGTTCCTAATTTTCCATCCACGCCGTTTCATAGATCAACCAAAACAATGCCAAAAGTGTTTTAACTATTCGCACAGAAAAAAGTTTTGCAGAGCTACTAATCAAATTTGCAAAAAGTGTGGTGGCGATAACCATGACTATGACCAATGTCAAAACTCTGTTTCTTGTATAAACTGCAAAGCTTCTCACTTTGCCACTGACCGTAATTGCCCGACATTTGTTTTTGAAGCGAAAGTCCTCAAATACAAAGCTGAAAATTATGTCCCCATAAACATTGCGCGAGCCAGGTGCAAATCCAATGATACGTCGTATGCTGGTCGAGCCAATATTTCAACTTCGTCGGACATTAACTCTTTGAAACAGGAGATCAGATCCCTTGTTCAAGCAGAGGTAAACGCTCTTAGAGAAATCGTTCTCAAGGAGCTAAATGCCAGTCTCCAAGAATCTCTCCACAACTCAATTAAATCCTTGATACCGGTGATCGTGAGCTCAATTCAGTCATCACTCCGAAATACGTGCATGCCAGCTTCAGACGGTGCACTTATGGACATGGAGGCCTCCGGTCCTTCTGGTATAAACGTTAATGACACACTATCATCTGAGAAAGGTCTAATCTCCGATGTTTCTAGTGAATTCGAGTGTAATGATTTCTCCATTTCGCCCGCGGAAAGAGCGAAGCAACGCCGAACAATTAAAAGACAAAAAAAGGGGTCTGAGCCCCAATCCTGAACTTGAGTGCCCCCGCACCCGATCGTTATCAAGTAGATAGCGATGTTTTTTGTCTTTTTTGCCTTTGTTATGTGCGTAGTTTTTTTTCCCCCTTGTTTTTCTTTCTGCATTCAGTGAAAAGATTTCATTGTTATTGTGCTCAAACTTGTTTTGTTGTTTTTTTTTCCCTCCCCTAAAGTCGGTTATTTTTATGTTTTTTCCTTACCTTTTTTTTTTTACTATTTGCTATATAATGAATAATGTTGACAGTAATATCAAGATTATCTCATGGAATGTTAGGGGTATTTCATCTAAATATTTAGCGATACATAATTATATGTTAGATTATGATGCTTTATGCTTTCAGGAATCTTTTTTGAAGCCATCAAAAAATTTCTTCCTTCCGGGTTATCATATCTATCGTGCTGATAGACCTGACGATTTCGGGGGTGGTCTTGTACTTGCAGTTCGTTCAATCTACCCCTCCCAATTTATTTGGAAAAGAGTGGATTCATCGTTTGAACTCCTTATTGTCAAAATATTTTTTACAGATCATCCGTTATACCTCATCAATGCTTACCGGCCCTCATCTCCTTTCTCTTTCACAGCTATTAATGAAATTTTCAATTTTATTTCCGGGGACTTTGTTCTTCTTGGTGATTTTAATGCCCATTTCTCTGCGTGGAATTCGCATTTTGATTCAACTGCTGGCCGAGCTCTTTATAACTGGTATTTATCCAATAATGTTTGCCTTACTCCTCCTACTTGCCCTACCTATTATGGTGCTACCACGCAATCCTATCTGGATTTGCGTTTTTCATCGCCTGAGGTTCATCGTTCACTATCCTGGTCACCGTTGTCATCATTATTTGGTAGTGATCATCTTCCTGCTATGATCTCATTCTCCTCATTGTCAAGTTCCAATATCTACTACTCATACAAAATTCGTTGGGCATCCTTACTTAAAGATTTAAGTAGGGTTTCCGCTAACGCACCGTTTGATACTCTCTATGCTTCCATTTCTGAAATGGTTCAAAATAATTCCTTTATCACCAGGCGCCCTCGTTACCCTCGTATTTCTCTTGATAAAGATGGGCGTCTTCTCCTTAAGGAGAAAAAACTGGCCTTTCGTCATTTTAGGTTTTCTCCTTCGCAAGACAACTGGATCTCATACAAACGGTTGTCTGCTAAATTCCGGTGCCACCTTCGCACTCTGAGAGTCAAACTTCTTTCAGATGAGATACTTCCTTTCTCTCCGCCTTCCAAGATTTATTCAACACTAAGACGTCATAGATACGTCGCAAACAAATCTTTTGATAACTCTCATCTTTTTTTTGTCATTGCCCAAAACTCTTATGCCGACGCTCTTGATCAAATTGACCTCTTCCGAGATCATCATTTCCCGTGCGGTCGTAGGGTTCCCCCTCATGTCTTTGTGGGGCCCCCTCATTCATTCGGTGAACATATGGATATGGCGTTTACAAATATAGAATTATTGCGAGCTCTTCGGACTGGTAGATCGAGTACTCCGGGTCCAGACAGTATCCCACTACGTGTCTATAAAAGTCTTCCAAAAAAAGGTCTGGAATTTCTACATGCGTTCAATGATTTATGGTCATCAAATTATATCCCTCCTTCATTTAAGGAAGGCAGAATTGTCTTTATTCCAAAACCTGGCCGTTCACCATCGGAACCTTCCGCTTTTAGACCTCTCACTCTGATTAACACTGTGAACAAAATTTTCGAACGCCTCATTCTTTTTAGATTAAATTGGATTTCATTCAAATTTAATTTGTTCTCTTCCTGCTTTTATGGGTTTCGCCCCAAAACTGGTTCAGAATCATGTTTACGAGACATTGTGTCCACTATCTGGGATGCTTTCAAGAACTCTCATGTCTTGTATCTCATTGCCTTAGACTTGAAAGCAGCGTATGATTCGGTTCGTCATGATCTTCTAATTAACAAATTAGCACGAATGGGATTCGATAAGAAATTTCTATCGTGGCTTTATGAATACCTCATCAACCGTCTCCATTTTATTCACTGGAGAGGCAGGAAGTCCAGTACGTTTTCTCCTACTACTGGTCTCCTTCAAGGCTCTTCTTTATCGCCTCTTCTGTTCGCTTTATTTACGATTGATTTACCTTCATACTTGCCTCCTAACATTCATCTCTTCTTGTATGCGGACGATATTTTCCTGGCCGCAAGTAGTTCGGATGGATCCTCCGCTGAATCTTCTCTTACTCTCGCTGTATCTAAGACCATGCAATGGGCTGAAGACAGTGGTCTCACTATCTCCCTTCCCAAGTCAAAATTTTCAATTTTTACTAGGAAACGTTCCTTTCATGTTCCTACATTTACAATTGGTGGAGTGTCTGTTCCTTTTGATCCCTTCATAAAAATTCTGGGGGTCTTTTTTGATAGATCTCTGACTTGGGCGAAACAACTCAGTACAATTAAAACTAAAGGCACTTTTATTTTAAATATTTGTCGGTCCATCGCATTCCGTTCTCGAAATGTTCCTTGCAGGTATACGAAACCCATTATCTTAAATATGGTGTCTGGTCTTCTATGCTATGGTGCACATGCTTGGTTCAATTCCTCTCGCTCATCTCTTTCTAAAATTAATATTATTTATCACTCTGCTTTGCGTTCGATTTTAGGTCTACCTATATCTACTAGAATTGACAAAATGAGAATGATTTTGGCATTACCGACTCTTACTGAACTCCTTTCATCTCGATGTGGCTCTGCTTGCATTCGGTCAACGGCGTCACCCTCCCAGGGCCCTTCTAATCTGTGGGACTCAGGTTTCAGACGTTTAGCCCCCCCTCTGAGGATGAAAATGGAAAATTTTTCCGAGACTATTGATTTCAATCTTACAAGCACTCTTCAACCTATTTTTGATTTTTACCCTTGGCATCTGCAAAACGTTTCTTTCATCACTGATGACTTGGATTTTCAGAAAAGTTTCCTCCATGGTTCTTTGCAACTTTCGTTCCAGCACTATTTAGACTCCTTGGACCCATCTTCCATCATCATCGCCACGGATGCCTCTAAGAAAAATCAAGTTGTCTGCGGTGCTTTCTGTCCCTTAACTAACGTCGTCAAGACATGGTTTATCAATTCTAGCTCTTCTGTGTTTACCGGGGAAGCTCTTGCAATCATTCTTGGCCTCCGATTTTTTATTCCTGGTTCTCGGCAACCCATTGTCATAATCTCAGACTCCAAATCTGTTATTTCTGCAGCACGAGCGTTCTCATTCCATTCTCCTACAGTCATTTTTCTTCTTTATTACCAGCTTGTTTTCACAAGCTCTCTTTCTAATCACATTTCTATTATCTGGGTCCCTGGTCACTCTGGCATTACTTTTAATGAGATTATTGATAGTCACGTTCGCACTGCGGCTTCTTCTCAGCGTGTAACCCCTTCCAGCCTCTACCCAGAAGATCTGATCTCAATTTTTAAATCCCGATATAAAAAATATTTCACTCAATCACTTAAAAATACACTTCCTGATTTCCGTCCATTTTATGATTGTTGCAAATTGTATTCATCCTTTTTTTCGTCCGGTAAATTTGAAAATATGTTTTACAAGCTCCTCTGTAACAGGGCTCCTCTTTTTGAGTATTTACATCGCATTAATAGGGCGGATAGTCCATTGTGTAGCCATTGTAACAATTTGGAAACTGCTTCTCATTTTCTTTTTTATTGCAGTCATTATGATTCTGTGCGTAATGCTACTTTCCGCAATCTTCATTTTCCGGTCTCTTGTTGGCGAGATTTTGCGTCGACTCCTCCTAATATTATTATTCCTCTCTTTGAACGTTTCGTCACTCGTAGTTCCCGTTTCGTCTAGTTGTTGGTATTCAGGTTTCATCCTATCGATACTCACTATATATATATGTGTGTGTGTGTGTATATATATATGTATGTGTATAAATTTTTCAGTATTACTATTCTTTGCTTTGTTTCAATACTTTTATTGTTGTCATTATTTGTGCTATGATTCTTATGCTTTTGTTGTTGTCATCACCTGCGACAATTCATGGTTTTTGTTATCATTCAATTTTGACAATTATTTTTTTTTATTATTATTGACTATTAATGTATAATTGATAGGCATAATTTCTTTTTTCTAATTTCCTAGATGTTTTTGTTATGATCCTGGCATCTCTATTCTCAATTTTTTTTTTAATGATCAGGGGATGGTCATAGTAGCCGAGAGCCCTGTATAATTATTATTGTATTGTATTGTAAACGAAACACACGTGCGCAAACAGGGGATGGTCCGCCGGCATATAGCCCTGTATAACTGAAGGTGAAGAAGAAGAAACGCATGTGTTCGTATATTGTGATTATTCTATCACACGCATTTGTTGAGCCGCCGAAATATTTTAATTGAGAAAAAGTTCAAGTAGTTAAGTCGTCTAAAGATGGCGTGGAAAAAAATTGATAATAGACTTCGTGTTTTAATCGAAAATTGTGTCATTAGTCGCCATAGATCCATGTTTATAGTTGTTGGTGAAAAAGGTCGTGATCAGGTATGTTATTGCTAGATTATAATTCATTGGGCAGATTACTTGAGCGGGGCTGCCGCCAATTGGCGATTTCCGGGCTACGATTCCTTAAGCGGGATTGTGCCAAATTTAGTGGGTTTTTTTTCGACAACTGAATACCTTAATGCTTAGGCTTTTTCATTGGCAACAACAACAACAATGTTTTTCAGGCCAACATGTTATCCTTGTCTATTTCAGCGCCATTTACATTTCTTGTTGTCGCCAGCGGCCTAGATTTCATTAATGAAAAATCTCTATATTGTTTTCCAAAAAATCCCTTTTATATTAATTTTTATATAGAATTTGGATCTGCGTAAAACCTCCCTAATTCATATTCTTCAAAGTTGGTATTCCCAGTATGTTACATCTTGTTTTTCTTGTTGGAATATCTCATTTTGTATCTCGTTTTCTCTTAGGATGTGCATTTCATATTATTATTTCTTGGTATACTAGCCATATATATTTTTAATCCAGAGCCACAATCATGTTTTTATTGGACCGCTTTTGATCGTACCCGGAGAGCCTTTTTTTTTGCCCTGAGACCGTTGTATTATTTAAAAGAGAGTACTGGTTTTTTAAATTTATAATTGCACGTTTCTATTTCAAAATCATGTCTATTTATAACCCATTGTTTATTTTATATTTTGCTGCTTCATCATCAATCTATTGCAATTTACTGCAGTTAATGAGTTTGGTGGGAAATGAAGGCATCATCTATTGGTGGTTACCTCAAGCTCGTTAAGGAAAATATCTGGAAAATATATAATGGAAAAAATATCACGGTGGTAGACAAGCATCTTGTTCACTACCCCACTGGGGCCTCTGGATCCTGTATCTGATCACTGAAGCATTATTCTGTTTCACTCTTGGCAACTTATCGTCATGCTTTCATATGTTTTTCTCACCAAAGGATAAATCAAGACATTGCCGAAAGGGATCATACTACAGTCAAATCCTGTTATACCTAATTCCAAGAGACTAGAGAAATCATTTCATTATAATGAATATATATGTTGTACAAGAAATCCAGATTCCATTGTTCCTATGTAAATTTATCTGGGGGATTAGAAAAGTTTTCGCTAGAGAGATTTTTGCTATAACAGTATTTGTTAAAACGAGAATCAACTGTATAGCTGTTCCATAGAAATAATAGAGTAGCAATGAGATAAGGAAATAAAATTGGCGGGAGGTTTGTCAAGAGATATAATAACTAATATCTCTATAATATAATAAACTGGTGTTAGAAGCACGACGTCGCAAGGCATGGTGAAGACAAGAAGGATGGAAAAGGACGACGTGGGAGAGCGCAACTCAAACAGCTGATGGCCATAATGTCCCAAATGAAAGTGGGCATTGAAGACGGGATCTGGTGAGCAATTGCAATGGAGGATGGCGCTGCCATTAAATCGGGCATTGTCGACAGAGTGAAACAAGCAATCAACGTCGTCGAGGAAAACATCAATAACATTGTTACAGCCATCGACGGTATGATGCAAGACATCGCTACAGTCATCTTGGACACTCTCTTCAGACATTCGGAGTGACTGGTTGCGCACAATGAAAGAACAACACATCGTCCTACTTAGAGGTTGTCAGGACAAAGTTCTTTCTTCTGAAAGTGATGGCCGTTCCAGAAGCAGGAATCCCCGACACAGCCATGGACAATGGTGGAATCAGAGCTGTTCTTTTGTGAAGGCCAGAGAGAAGCTATAAGAAAAGGATCCAGCATTGTAAGGGAGCATCGCGGGGAGATGCTGGTGCCTTATCGAGGAGACCATGCCTGTGGAACTGCCGTCTTTGCCTCAAGGCAGAAGGGAAATACTGATCTGCAGACCCTATTGTGAGACAGCTAAAGTCTCAGGATTTAAGTAACGAGAACACTCAAAAGGCACAACTGGACGATCCGGACATACAAGTGGTCATACATTGGAAATAATCCACTGGGAACCGACCAACATGACAAGACGTCACCTCTTCCAGTACGACCATGAAGAGATATTGGGCCCTCTGGGACTCCTTCGAGTTGAGGAATGGCATGTTCTACCACCATTGGGAGTCAGAGGCCTGAAAGAGACTTTCAGATGGCAACTCATCATACTCGGAGGCCGTGTGGAAGATCTGAAAGAGTCACACTGAAGTACGACTGATGGACATTTTGGCATCACCAGAATGCTAAGGAGGATTCGTGCGTGATTCTATTGGGACAAGTTCGGGACAGATGTGGAAAAGTGGTGTGATAACTGTGACACCAGTGTCACCCGAAAAATACCTCTGAAGTGGACTTCGATGCTACAACGTTGGTGCACTGTTCGAGAGAATTGCCTTGGACATCCTAGGACTTATCTGAAACCCTCGATGGTAGCAAATATATACTTGTAGTGATACTGTTTCACCAAGTGGCCAGGAGCATTTCCCGTTCCCGATGACTAGGCCAAGACACTGGCACTGTAACATGACGACCTGGGATCCTTCACAAAGTCTTTTATTTCAATAATTAATTCTAGTTTAGGCCCCAGGGACCTCTCGGACACCGGAAAATAGAATCCGGGATGTAACAACGGTAAAACAGTGTCGTTGCAGCACAAGTGTTGGTGCAGAATTGGGTGTCTCGATTCGGAGTCCCCATGTTGATCAATTCTGATCAGGAAAGAAACTTTACATCAGCAGTGTTCCTGAGAATGGGCAAACTTTCCTAGGAATGGAAAAGACTGTCTACTTCGCTTTATCTGGAATCTGATGGTGTAACGATGTAACATTGCTTCCCGGATTCTTTTTTTATCTTCCATAATAATTTCGCTAGACAGATGACAACAATGATTCAACAACTATTCCGTTTTCTTAAGACTTTTAATTCGGCGTTAATCTTTATATTTTACAACATTTTAAGCCAACAGTAAATTTGCTTTAGAGTTTTAGCATTAACATATCACAGATTTCAAACGTTCTCACCTGATCGGTCCATCGATTACAGCCTTCTGGATGTCACTGTCACAAGAACGCGAACAGTTCACTTCTTCATTTATTCGTGCTGTCTCCTGGAGAGGCATCCGAAAAGGTGAACCCGAGGAATAACCCTTCACGGATGAGAGCCGACATCTTGTAGACACTTCAACACAGGATGAGCGACTTTTGACTAGATGAAGAGGACGATCAACGGATCAATCAGTGCCGAGGCACCCTGCTATATTATCAACTCATGGATGGAACGAGGCGAAATGAAATGTAATGTCCAAGGAAAAACGTTCAACGTCCAAGGACCAACAACTAACGTTACTGTTCATTGCACACTACCAGAATATAAGGGAAAATTTTCCCATCTCGCCTTACCGAAACCAATCCGTATCGAGACCCGGCTGTGCTAGAATTGACGTAACATTTGAAAATTTACATATTCACATGAACTAAAAAATATTGCATGACAATCGGCATCTGGCAGCGCAAAAGATCGTAACATGGCGGCCGATTGCCGCATGATCACGCCGATCGATCCCAGAATCAATGTTAAAGATAATAAAATATAAAAATGACTAGAAAAGGACCATTTCCGGTGGGGCCTAAATGGTAACGTTACAATGGGATGGTGGATTAGATTCAACAGAACCATCCTGAATCACCTCTCGCTGTTTGTGTCGAAATACCAACAAGATTGGGACTCGAAGTTACTGCTGCCTTTGCTAGCCTGTAGGAGTACCGTCAGTGGGACATTGGATTCTCACTGTCACAGATGCTCATTGTAGGGATGTTGTTAAATTAGCTACATTCCTGTGATTCAAAGATCCAACAATTCAACAGGCAATAAATGAACTAGGCAAGTTCCAGATCAAATATTTATTGTTACAAGTACTTCGAATAAGTTATACGTTATAGTTCAAATGATTACATGTTAATTCTGAAATCAACAACGATACGCAAAACAACAAGATTAGATCTCACCGACAAAGTTGACCTCTCGAGATAGTTCACCTCAGGAACCTATAGGGATCGAAGCACCATTAAGCAGTGCAGCACTTGTAGACCTCGCTGAATTACAGCAGTTGGCGAAACATCCTATCGACCGTTGGCGCCACGTTGAAGACTTATTTACATAAGTGCAGGTTGCTGAATCATTGTAGGGTTCACCCGACCATTTCTAGGAATCGCATTCCATCTAGAACATACAGTAACTGACTATTAATGACTGGAGGATTACGTTGAACCAACTACCCGCACCAGCCGGAGTAGCCTAGCTTAGTAAATCACGTTTTTACGATATTAGTATTAACACAACAACATATAGTTGTTAGTTAAGATTACTCAGCCATCATCCCCACTGGGAGGAGTGAGAAGATTGTACTGCTTGGAGGTTGAATGCCAAGTTTCAGGTTTATCCAGCCTATTACACTGAGTGAACGAGTCTCTTCCAGCGCATCTGGAAAACTATGACGTCATTCCTGTTAATCTACATATCGTAACACAATAGGGATTATTTCGGATATTGTGTATTTCTGGTTGGCAATAGTTCAATAACCGTGAACGCAGTTGGCCGGACTTTACCCACAATATCTGTAAGGCTATTGAGGGTGAGACCAAGACAATGAATTGTGCATAATCAGTGGAAGTCTGTGGCCCACCGCTAACAAGGTAATTGATAACAATATTTCTTTACAAAGAATAACAAGGTAATTGATAACAATATTTCTTTACAAAGAATAACAAGGTAATTGATAACAATATTTCTTTACAAAGAATAACAAGGTAATTGATAACAATATTTCTTTACAAAGAATAACAACTTATATTGAACATAATCATCAAAAGTTGATGACACAACCGGATCCTCGACCGGGGAAAGACCTAGTGTTAACTAGTTAGCTGGGGGGGGGGGAGATTATCGGGACATCAGTAACGCAATCCGTAACTGGAGACCCAAAGGGGTGACATGTTACATCATGGGACGAGGTCTTCAGCTGTCGAGTGACCTGCTGTTTGGACTACCGCCAGATCCTCCTTTTCATTTGGAAGAATACATTGAGGAACTCTGGGAGCACCTTGAGGAAATGCATCAAATTGCCATAGACAAGATCAACATAGACTCTGAGAGGGTGGGAGTTTGCTACAATGTGAAGGCCATGTGTCACGACTTCAAGGAGAGAGGCGTTGTCTGGCTTTGTAATCCGAAACGAAGGAAAGAAGGGTGTCCGAAATGATGGAAAAAAAGGCGTCTGGAATGACGGAAAGGATCGCGTGTGAAGGATGGTGTCCGAAACTCCTGACTTCATGGGAAGGACGGCATTGCTTTAGGAAGAGACTGAACATGGTTGTGATGTGGGTTCAAAGGACACTGAAGTTCAAAGTGGTTTGTGTCATCAGACTTACTTATTATCACAAGGACTATGGAGGACTCACCGGTTTGAGGACTGCATTGCCCGGGACGAGCAACTGTAGAGGAGGAGGCAATGTTACGAAGGGTAGAAATTAAAAAGACTGGTGAACATATACAACACTTAAACACATAACAAGCGCAACGCTTAAACAAATTATCTTTTCGTTCCTTTGAAATCAACCATGACCATGGTCTAGAGCAGTGGTTCTCAACTTTTTTGGAACCGCAGCCCAGTGAATCGAATTTCTATGAGTCTACGGCCCGGTCTGGAATACTCGTTCATAAGTTAATAATTAATAAACAATCAATTACCTTTTGATTGTGAGCTAATTATTTAATTAATTAAAAACTCACTTAATCAATTAATTAATTAAATTCATCTCTAATTGAATAATTAATTTAACCCTTTTAATTAGTTGATTAATTAAAACCCTTTTAATTAGTTGATTAATTAAAACCCTTTTAATTAGTTGATTAATTAAAACCCATTTAATTAATTGAATCCATTATTAACTTATGGAGGGATACAGCATTTTTTTTTCGGTAATGTACACTGCTGGCCACCGTAAATGCAACACCCTGAAGGAAGCATGCAAATAATATGAAATTTGCAACATGCATTAGCGGAGGTGAGATGTACAAATGATTAGAATTTCAGCGCAGACGCACATCACGCGCGCCTGTGGCGCCACTTCAAAGTGCTATTTAAGGCTTGGAGATTTCGACGATTTGAAGTACGGCAATTGTGTTTTTCTTGTGGTTTTTCAAAAAAACAATCAATTACGCCTCGTAGAAAACAGCGATCATCTTTTGATCAAGTATCCGAGTTTGACAGAGGAAGGATAGTGGCCTACCGAGATTGTGGATTATCTTTCAGGGAAATCTGTAGTCGTGTTGGACGAAACCAAACAACTGTAATGCGGATATGTGATCGTTGGATGCAGGAGGGTGCGACGGACCGACGTGTTCGATCGCATCCACCTCAGTGCACCACTTCACGTGATGACAGGCGTATTGTGCGTATGGCAGTGACGGATCGCTCAGCCACATCACGAACCATAGCACAGCACATTCAGTCTGTACCGCATCATCCAGTGTCTGCACGTACCATTCGACGCCGTTTACAGCAGAGTGGTCTGTCCGGAAGACGTCCATTGCTTCGTCTACCCTTGAAGCAGAACCACAGACGTCTCCGCCGCCAATGGTGAGATGAAAGAAGGATGTGGACGGCACAATGGAATGAAATTGTCTTTACTGACGAGTCACGCTTCTGTCTGCAACACCACGATGGTCGGATTCGAGTCTGGAGACACCGTGGAGAGAGGATGCTCAACAGCTGCGTTATGCACCGCCACACTGGTCCTGCACCGGGTATTATGGTATGGGGCGGTATTGGATATCACTCTCGCACTCCTCTAGTACGCATTGCCGGTACTTTAAAAAGCTAGCGCTACATCTCCGAGGTGTTGGAGCCAGTTGTCCTTCCTTACCTTCAGGGCTTGCCCACAGCCATATTTCAACAGGATAATGCGTGACCACACGTGGCACGCATTGTCCAAAGGTTCTTCGTCAATCGCCAGATTGAATTGCTTCCCTGGCCAGCTCGCTCTCCGGATCTTTCGCCGATAGAAAACATGTGGTCCATGGTTGCTCAACGATTGACCCAGATTACATCCCCAGCTGCCACACCAGATCAACTTTGGCAACGCGTGGAAGCTGCTTGGTCTGCTGTACCCCAAGAACACATCCAAAGTCTCTTTGAATCAATGCCGAGGCGTGTGGCAGCGGTGATCTCCAACAATGGCGGCTACTCTGGCTACTGATTTTGGCAGGAACCACACTTCACAGAAGTCTATAAATTTAATCATTTGATGCTTGGTCAACATGTTATCTACAAAATAAATATTGTTGCGATATCTCTTGTCTTTCTTGGTGTTGCAATTTGGGTGGCCAGCAGTGTATTAATAATGTGTAGACAAATAAACGAAGCGTTTCATCAGCAACTGCAGTAAACATCCTCATTGCTTAAGCACCAAAACCTGGGTACTGGGTACATAGCTGAGCCACCAATATACAATGCAACGATCCACCCCCTCTCCTGCACAAGAGCTTGAGCCCGTAGATACGGGACAAATAGCAACTTTAGCCCCCCTCAATGTTTTTTCTTCATTTCGGCGCCTCTACCTCATTAAAAGATTCAATTGGTCATACATAAATCAATCTAAGATATCTTAATATTCAATTTTATAGAATAATTTCGCATATTGTGTAAAAATACGAAGTTTTCGTTCATAGTGGCAATGGAATTTTTTGTGCTGACATCGACACAACACTTATTTATAAGCACTATTTTAATGACTTAATTAGTGTAAAATATATTTTACGATCAAACTTTGTATTTAATCTCAGCTAGGAAGAAGGTAATGATATAAAATAAAAATGTATATATTGTAACTCACCATAAAAAAGTGCACTGGAGAGCAGAAAATTGTTCAGTTTTGGGCGAGACACTCTTTTTGGTATATTCATGATACATGCTTGATAAATTTCAAAACTTTGATTGAGATTTTTCTACTCTAAAACTTAAACTTTTCTCTATTTTTTAACAAAAATTTAGATTTGTGAACCTATACACACTGGAAAAGAAATCAAAACAAAAACCCTCGCAACATAATTCACTTCGTTTTTGCAAAGAAAACAGTATTTGAGTTATCACCAGTAGTTATGTGCACCTTGATGACCAATTCGAAACATACTATTTTCTGTGTGCAGCAGGTGTTTCACTGATTAGTCGCTGACATTTGCCACGCATATGTAAAATACTTATGAGTTGTTTAGTCATTATAACTTAATCGTTATAATGACCGCTAGAGGTTTTTACCACTGGCCATAAATAATGGGTCCAATGGTTGAAAGGTGGTTTTCTATAATATTGCCTGGAAATTCCTTATCACTCACAATTATTCCCCTTCGAAGTTATGCGGCATGGTCAATGGCGAGTAGCACAGATGTTTTTCCAGTCTCCAATAAGCGTAGAATACCGAGTTTTCTCATGGCATTATTGTCTTCGGGACATTTTCTGTGGTGTAGACAATGGCAAACCGTGAACACGCAAACAACAGGGTCATTTGGTTGTCAACAGAGAGCCCTGAAGCAGTAGTATATTTGCCAGGGAAAAGCACGGAGAGTATAGAAAAACGCTCCCAACCCCTGCTGTATTGTTTGGGTCTCATGAAGATGGATACTCAAAAATACGTAAAGAAAAAAGAATATAGTTAACAATACTAGTTTCGAGGAGAGGGAGGACCAGAGACATGTTCCCCTTTCTTTGGGTCTAGCAACAAAACGAAGGATTTTCAGTGCGATATTTTCAGGCTACTTTTAGGGAAAGAGGGATCCTATAATTGCGGCTGGAAGCCTTTGTTCTGGAACTTTAGAGGAGGGTTTTTCATCTTTCCCCTTGTATGATTTTAGACTGAAAAATTAAAATAATATGTACCATAATAGTGAAATAAACCAGTTTGTTATTCATGGAAATGCTTTGAAAAATGAAAGGGTAATGAATATATACTTGCGGCCCGGCGGTTGAGGAACACTGGTCTAGAGACTAGACAAAGTAATTTTAATTAATGCTCATCTGGAAACCATTTTCCATTGAATACTAAACATGCTGGTAAATAATATATCAAGGGAATAAATAGTAGAAAATGAATAATAAAAAACTTGGAAGTAAAATGAGAGATTGAAAATCTGTTGAAGATGCTGGAAAATAAAATACATGGAGCAATCACGAATGAGTTGAACAGAGAGAGTGAAAACAGATGCACTCTAATTGAATTTTTTGTGAAAATAGAATCATTCAAGTCTACAGTAAATTTCTGAGAATTTCTCTAATAAATATTCTAAGAATGACCCAGGAAAAGAAGCCATCTCAAAGTATGTTGAATCAAACTCGTATATAATGATCAAGAGCAAACTCAAAAAAAAAGTATTTTAAATATGAAATGGATAAATTCTGATAAAAGAAGCAAGATCAAATGTTCAAAAATGTTTGAAATTGAAGAGAACAAAAGCACTACTTAGACTTGCATCAGCAGCAAAAACAATAAAAATAATTGTTTTTCTCTAATTTTGTGATTTTTTTTTTTAAATTAGTGATTACCAAGTCTAAGCTAAATCTAAAAACACTCATTTTTAAGTTATTTTATAATTCTTAAATACCATATGGTAGCCTCTCATTTATTGATATTGTAGAGAATTTAAAAATATATATAAACTAGCTATAATACCCAGCGTTGCCTGGGTTTTCTTCAATGAGGCTTTTTGGATCACGTGATATCTCCCTCTGTCTTTGACGGACATGCAAACCATGTTCAAGTTGAACCAATATGGCGACTTACTGCGCGACTCATGAAATAAACAAATCTAGATTTAAAGAAACATAGAAATGAATATATATTTTTTTTCTTTTTCAAGGGGTGCCAAGTATTTCACTCCCCCCCCCCCCCAAAGTTCTAGTTATTCATCTGCCGGTTTCTACTTCAAAAAATATTAAAACTGTGGAATTTCTTCGATGTACTTTATGAGCCCATATAATTTATTTTAAAACAATTTAAACTATGTGAATTTATGCAGTTAGACAATAAGGAGACATTAATTTTCATACTTGAGAAGATACAAATAAAAAGTTGAAATCAATGTTATTGCATGGATCTCAACTCAAAAGTAGGTCTGGCTAATCACTTCATATTTAATCTCCTGGGCTTTGTATATCTCTAAACGAACTCAATATTTCAAAAATCTAGAATTCAATAAAAAATTTTAAAATTATTGATGTTTGGCGGAAAACCCCGCCAAATTTCCACATTTCTACAGTAAAATCGGCAATTTTAACACTGATTTCTATGAGGATTACCCTTTTCCTGACCCTCAAAGCGATGTTGATGATGATTATGACGTATATTCAAAAAGCCTCATTACTGAGAGTATTGAAAATGTGGCCAACCATTATAAAGGCATAAAATATTTTACATATACATATACCAACAGGATTAGAGAAGTGACAAACCATTGTGAAGGTATAAAACACGTCTGAAACGCATAGCTAGGAAACCACGGTAACCAAAGTAAACGTTCGGAAAGTGATTGTTGAGGTCCAAAAACCATTGTTGCCCAACCGTTATTTGCCCTGCTCTGACGAAATTTTAAAGTAGGCTATCATTCAAGTCGGTTCCCATTTGGTATATATGCAAAATTTGGTGACTGTCGATCTAAAATTGTAGATTTGTATAGAGAACATACACACAGACAGACACACAGAAAATCAATTTTATATATATAGATATATTATAGATATCAAGAAGTCTCTCGAAATTTTTTTGATTTAAAAATTAAAAAATAATTATTATTTCTTCTCGAGGAAATCTCTATGTATTTTGTACCTTGAGAGAGGGGGAAGCACCCCCTTCTTCTGAGCTGAGATAACACTGTTTTTTGAAGTAAAAAGTAATCCTGTGTATGCTACCTCATTTATGTACATAAAAACTATATTTTGTTTACTGCTAGTTTTAAAGTGCTACAAAACTGATATTGCTGCTATGAAAATAATATTTCTTGCTACAAAAACCAAATTTTCATTTTCCACCCCTGGACTATGTCAAATACAGTAAACTTGATTTATAAAACAGTACTTATACATAAATTTAATAATCAATGTGGAAATCTCAAACTTTTTGGTGCAGAGATCCAGTCAGTCATGTGATATTGGAGCTAGTGGTTCAGTCGATTTACATGGGATCAATGAAGATTCATTTTACATTCAATCCCGCTACTTCACCAAACACCAACTCTGGCCATATTGCTATATCACAATTTATTGCCATTAATGAGATGGGTTGGAAATGAAGGTGCCTCCAGCTTGTGAGGGAAAATATCTTATAGATTCAATGCATGTAAATTCGAAAAAATATATAAAATAGATTCCCATAGAATTTTGTCTTTGCAGAATATAATAGCAGTTGCCATTGCGTCAAATCACAAAAAAAAAGTTTCATTTAAAAATTCCCCAAATAGCTAGCATCAATTCAGCCTTTGGACATCCGAAAGTGGTGAGATGACTTGTATCTGCTTTAGAGATGTGAGATGAGAATATTCTCCGGATTCTCGGAGAGCAAAAGTATTCCCCTGGATATAAAAATTTGAGAATAATCAAGAATATTAATTTTTCTTTGAAATTATGAAAAAGAATTTACTAATTTTATTTATATTATTAAATATAATTCAGTTTTCATTGCCTGAAACATTTGAAACAAAACAATTTTTGACATAATCATCTCATAATGGCGACTTTTAGTTTTAGGATATGGTCTTGGTCATGATGAGTGGTTTTAAAAGTTAGGTTATGAAGATTTTAGAACCTTAAGATTAAAACCTTAAATTTTTTCAAAAATTAGTTCAAAGAAAAGAGTAAAACTAAAGTTATTGACAAAAAAAAAAAGCTATTCTTACATATATAATCACCTTAATTCTGTACAGAACTATTATTTTCTTCAATGTACATACACTTACATTTTGTATCACTCCTATTTCTTTGCAATTCAGCCATAGTGGTTTCATTTTGTTGCTTTTAAAGTTTAATATTGTTGGCTACTAACTTGTGGGGACAGAGAATTCTCTGGAAGGACTATTATAAATAACTTGAGAACAATTATTATTTTCGATAATAATATTCTCCAGTAGTATATATTAGTAGTTTTTCCAGAGAATATTCTCGTTGGTGAGAATATTCTCCAAGAGATTATTCTCGAGAATTTTACAGTCTGCTTCAATCATATATCCTCTTGCATCTGTTGTCCCATTTCGGAACCGATGGTGATTTTTTGTTAGTGAGATTTGATTTGAAGGATAGTAATGACAGTTAATTTAACCTACTGGATGGCAATGGTTTGCCTGATGACATGGTTTTTAAAAGGGAATTTTTGCCAAAAATCTCTTCAATTTTACTTTTATTAATAAAAAAAACATTATTTTATAGGATTTGAATACACACGAAAACTCCCTAATTCTCATTCTCGAAAGTTAGCATCTATCGAATGACAAATGCCTGGATTTTTGTATAACAGATATCTTTTTTCAATTAACAACAATGAACACAAAGAAAACTTTATCGATTCACATCCATATAGCAATTTTTATAAATTAATACCACACAAGGGTTTATAAATTTTTAACTTGTGTACAAAAAAAATCTAACATTTACTGGGGTTTTTTTTTAATGTTTATTCCATGCTGTTCTTTCAGATTGTAATTTTGCATCATATGCTGTCAAAGGTTGAAGTTAAAGCAAGACCATCTGTGTTATGGTGCTATAAGAGAGAATTGGGATTTAGCACGTAAGTGTATTCTGGTTGAAATTTTTGTAGTAAAAACCTGATATATTGTTTTTTTTTATTTGTCTCATCTTAATGTTTTACTTGCTTCTCAAAATTTTTAACATGTAATTTTCTGTTCACAGACATAGAAAGAAACGGATGCGGCAGCTGAAAAAAAAGCTTCAAGGTGGAAAACTTTCAATCAATGAAGATGATCCCTTTGAACTATTTATTGCATCTACTAACATTCGATACTGCTATTACAGGTACCAAGTCATTTATTTTGTTTTAATTAGGGTTTTTTGGACCAGGAACATGGTATTTTATGTTCAAAATTGCGAAATGCTATAATATGACGTGAAACTAGAGGATTTTCTTTTAGTGAAAGTAACACGGGGCAAAAAGCTATGAGTTGATTAATCATTTATTTACACAATTATTTGATAGCTCAGTTAGGGTATATAGTTGGGCTTGAACAAATCAAAAGAAAATTCAAGTGCCAAGCAAAATACAAGAAGCTATTCAAAATTATTGCCTATGGGGGCCGTTTAAGTATTATGTCAGCAAATTTTTGACATTTTTACCCCCCCCCCCCCCGTCAGCAAAATTTCATCAGCACTGCCCCTGCCCTACCTTCTAATGCATATTGGTAGGATCAGAAATGTACGGGGGAGGCATAGGGGGCTCGTTCGCCTTCTACCCAGATGAAATTTTCTTTTTAATCCAAAAAATATTTTTTTTAATTAAAATTTGAAAGAAAATGCCTTTATATGTTGTCATAATCAATTTCTGTTAATTTCAATGCTCTTTGAAGGGTAAGAACTCAAAATTTCTCATTTTTTCCCCCTTTAAGCCATATATGGTAAATCCTTGATCCGCAGACCAAATGTGGCATTGAAGGTTATCTGATGTGGCTTACCACCTCAAACCTAATTTTGTAAAAATTAACTAAGCAGTACATTTACAAATTGCTTACATGACCCATGGCACAATTCCAGATCATTTAAGTGGCCCATGGCACATTTTCAGATCACTGAAGTAGGCATCAAAGATCACTTAAGTAACCTGCGACACAGTTCCAGAATACATAAACGATTCATGGCACATTTAGTGCCCTTGCATGACATGTGGCACAGTTTTAGAACACTTAAGCTGCCCCCAGTGCGGTTCTACATCACAAGTTACCCGCAGAACATTCCCAGTTTACTTAAGTGATCCGTGATACTGTTCCAGAACACTTAGGCAGCCCAGACACATTTCTAGAGCACTTGAAGGATCTGTGAAACATTTAGAGATCACTAAAGTGGCTCTGTAGGGGACTTATCGTTTGGGAGAATGTTAGTTCAGGTGCCCAATAAATATCGAAAGGTTTTTTTCTGTTTTTGGTGCACCGAATAAGATGCCATTAAGAATATTTCATATCTTCATAAAGGTTGTTTGATGACGTAAGTATCATCCAACCTCCCCCACCCCTTGTTATCAAAAGTCAGGAAATCGGGAAACCCCCCCCCCCCCCATCGATGCTGACGTAATACTTGAATGATCCCTATCACGTATATAAAGTTTTATCGATTGTTAATATTAATTGGTTTGTGCATGCTTATAGTAGCAATAAATGGCCTTTTGTAATTGTAACTTTCATATTGCCGTCAGATTAAATAAACATTTTATTTTAATTAATTATTAGAAGTTTGAATGATTTTTCAGAGATTTTATTGTTTTCAATGTTAGTACTATTTAAAACAAAAAACCACAACTATATGTTAAGATTTTCTTGTTATTTATCTTCATTTCTTCTTTTGTGTATTAGTATGAAGCAAGATTATTACAGCTTTCATATAAGCTACTGTATTTTCACTTTTCTTTTTGTCTTATGGTCTTGCTTATATTCATTTCAGTGAAACTCATACCATATTAGGACAAACTTTTGGAGTGGCAATTCTTCAAGATTTTGAAGCAATCACACCAAATTTGTTGGCTCGAACAATTGAGACAGTTGAAGGTGGAGGAATGGTTATCATTCTTCTACAGACCTTGACATCCCTCAAGCAACTCTACGCAATGGCTATGGCGAGTAAATTTTGATCTCACACAGTAGAAATAAACTAATAAAGTTAATAAGCTGTGATAAAAATGATTAATTTATAGTCTAAAAATATTGAAATTCATTTAAATAATTAGAAAAGAAAAACCCCCATTAATGATATTTTATAAATCTTTGATATTAAAATTCACTTGGAAATTTTGAGAGAAAATTATTGCTTTATGTACAAGGTTTATTCATGGTTATGTGTCACTTTTCAATCACATATAGGATGTACATGCCAGGTACAGGACTGAAGCTCATCAGGATGTTGTTGCAAGATTCAACGAACGTTTCATCTTATCTTTAGCTTCTTGTCATAACTGTTTGGTTGTTGATGATCAGCTGAATATTTTGCCAATATCCTCAAATGTGTCATCAATTAAGCCATTCCCACCCAAAAATATGGTATTTCTGACTTTTCATTGATTGTTTTTCATAATTATAGACTGCTAAAACTTTCTGTGTAAGACACAAAAAGCCTGTAAGAGACAAAATGCTTATTGAAATTAGAAAGTTTTATATACAGTACTGTCTCAACTTACTTCACCTTGAACTTATGGCGCTTCATTCTATATATAAAAGCACTAATAGATAAAGAATGAAGAAAATCAGCAAATGTACCTCCCTTCTCCTCCTGAGGGGTGAGTATTACAATTGGAATAGTTTACCTCAGTGTATGTCTTTTTCAATGTACAACGTCAGTCAGAAAGAATTAGTGATGTAGATCAGGGTATCAGTGTACAGTTCTCACTATTTTATAGCCCACATTTGTTTGTTTGTACCCTTTATTTCAAAAACTTGAGGGTGAGTTAGTAAAAATTAAATGTGATAATGGTAAAAAAATTTCTCCCGGACCTATTTTCAAAGTAAAAAGATTAGTAAAAATTTGATAGAATTTTTGTTTATATTTGAAATTAAATACATTGCCCGCAGAGTTTAAAAAAGTTCTGGGATGACCCACCAGTTCTGTACAAAAAATTATTGTACTCTAATAAAGATTATTCTGCAGAGTAATTTCTGGTTTTCAAAGATAGTAGACACTCACTGATTTGGTATACATCAAACCAGGGTGTGTCAGATTACTGGAAGTTTGTTTAAAAATCCTATTTAAGTAGTATAAATTTCTGCACACGGGCGTGCAGTGACATGCTTTTCTCATCTATGCTTGAAGAAAACCCACCTAAAAACCACTGAATTACTTGATGGGCCGGATTATCAAGAGTCTACTGTATTCACAATTGATGATTTGACAATAATTCTGACTAAATATTTTTTAATATAAAATATACTCTTTTGTTTCTAATTTCAATGAATTATGAACTGCAAAATACAGCAGGTATTGTTAAAATTGTTTTTTGAAAACAAAAATTTTGATTCATATTATATTTCGTATAGGATGATCCTAAAAGCCCAGAAGAAATGGAACTGATTGAATTGAAAGAATCTTTCCAGGATACACCACCAGTAGGCTCCCTTGTTAAGCTGTGTGTCACATCTGACCAAGCAAAAGCAGTATTGAAATTTGTTGATGCTTTGTCAGAAAAAACTTTACGCACTACGGTGTCTTTAACGTCAGCCAGGGGAAGGGGAAAATCTGCTGCCATGGGTTTCGCAATAGCTGGAGCTGTAGCTTTCAACTATTCAAATATTTTTGTGACATCACCTAGTCCAGAAAACTTGAAAACATTGTTTCTCATGTTGTTTAAAGGCTTTGATGCCCTTGGATATGAGGTTTGTGAATTTTTTTATGTTGAACTACGGATATCTGTTAAGCTAATGCAATCAGATGAGATGTATTAAGCTAGAAAGAAATTTCTTATCTGAAAACAATTTATAATATTTTCATGTAAAAAAAATGTGTTTATTATGATTGTGAGCATTATCTCATAATTATTTTTAATATTTTCTAAAGCCAGGACTACACTTTAAAAGTTTTTCATTGTTTATAAAACTTCACAAATGCAACTGATAAGCTTATTGGTAATTAAATTGAAAGTTTTATAAAAGAACTTTCATGGTGTAATCCCAGCTAAAGTAAAATTCAACAATGTTGTGCATCACATCGTCTTCAGATTGTGTCCTTCTCATTATGGTCATATATTTTTTATTGTGCCTTCTGCTTCATCACTATCCATGTCTGGAAAAATGTAGATATCTCAATTTGAATAGTTTCTCATGACTTTTTATTTCTTAACTCAGGCAACAGCATTACGCCTAATGGCTTCCTTTAGAGCCATATTCACTGGCATGGTTTAAATTGTAGTCACAATTTGTGGATAAGAGATCAACATAGATTGGTTAAAAACCTGAATTTTACCAATCCGTGTTGATCTCTCATCAAAAAATTTGACCTTATTGTTCAAATTCTCATAACCAAGCACATAATAGCTTTTGTTATTAATTTTCTTCACAAGGGATTAATTAAAACAGTAATAAGAGCTTCTCTATCCTAACCATTTCATGAAATTCATTGCTAAAAAAATAATCACAATTTCATACTCCCATACCATATCTGCTAAGTTTCCCTAATTTCTACTTTATATCCCGGAGTCCCAAAAATTATTGTCTCCAGAGTTTTGACAACACGAAGACACCATGCAGAATAGGGAATAATATTTGAATTTTTTTTTCAGGATCATGTCGATTATGAAGTTATCCAGTCAACAAATCCCCAGTTTAACAAAGCTGTGGTTAGAGTCAATATTTTCCGGGATCATCGTCAGACTGTGCAGTACATTCATCCATCTGATGCTAACAAGCTGGGGCAAGCAGAACTTGTTGTAATTGATGAAGCAGCTGCAATACCACTTCCATTGGTGAAAAGCTTGTTGGGGCCTTACTTGGTTTTCATGGCATCAACTATAAACGGGTAATTCAGTATATGAGAATTCTATAATATGAAAGGAAAACTTTTTTTCCTATTTGCCTTGTTTCTTGTGTGATATTATGTTAATTAACTAATGGATCAGACTTCAATTTAGGACAAGTCATTTCACGGTTTCTTTTTTCAAATCTGGAAATCTTGACAGTTTTCTTTCTTTTCGAATAGGTATGAAGGAACAGGGCGTTCACTTTCACTGAAACTACTCAACCAACTTCGTCAACAATCTGCATCTATGGGGAGCACAGACAATAATAATCCATCTGCAACAGGTATATCAGTTGTATATGAGTACAAGTTTTTTTTTCAAAAGTTAAATGAAAAAACTATATAAGAAACCATTATATCGACGCTGAGCTAAAGCAGCTGGGTAGGAAAGAAATGATAAACCATTAACATTAATAATTTTTTGCTATTCCCCACAGTGCTGAGAATGGAACTTCTGAAATGTATACAGGAATCTGGTTTTACCATGCAGGGTGTCCGAAAAAGATCTTTATTATTCTAAACATTAATAACAAAAATATAAAAAATGAAATGCAGTTTGCGGCAAAAGAATGAAGTAATCTGATAGTTTTTTGTAAATGAATTGCCAGAGGTATACAGCAATAGTTGCTCGGCAGCAGCAATAATAAACAAAAATGGCAACCACACAGGAGAAAGCGCAGTGTGTATTGTGGTCAATGAAAACAAAGTTACTGGAAACCGGGCAAAGAAAGTTTCGTCTGATAAACCGTAAAAATCCACCAATTATACTTTCAATTTATGCATAGGTGCAGAAGTTTAAAGACATCAAAAATTTTGAGCATGTGGAGAAATTACGGCCCACCATTGACATCAGAAGAAAGTGTCGAGCGAATCAGAGACGCATTTCAGTCAAATGTAGTGTTTGGTGTGGTCTTTTACACAACGTAATTTACACTTGGTGAGAAATTGAGAAATTCCCATGCTCAACATTTCCTGTGTTTTTAAACTTCTGCATTCATGCATAAATTAAAGGCATGCTTGGTGAATTTCTATGACACATCGGGCAAAACTTTCTTTGCATGGTTTTCGGTGATCTCATTGCCAAAGACATTGCACTTTCTCCTGCGCTGTCGAATTTCTATTTCTTCTTACAGCTGTCAAGCAACTAGTGCCGTCTACCTCAGGCAATTTATACTAAAAAAAACTTTTAGATCTCTTCATTCTTTTGTCGCAAACTGCATTTCATTTCACTTTTTCGTATTTTTATTATTAATTTTTAAAATGATAAAGATCTTTCTTGGACACCCTATATTTTGGATTCTCCCTACATTGTTAATCGTCTAATTCTTTACCATGCGATAAAATAAATTTCAGTTCTTTGTATGTTAGTTCATTGTCACTGCTTTTTGATAGTCATAATTAGCCATTATTGTGCTGAAATTTTGAGGTGTAAAAAGTTTTAGTGATAAAGTAGCATACATTTATCTGATTTTGAAGGATCAGACCTATAATTTTTTTAGGCGCACCTTTGATTTCGTTCATTTATTTAATTTTTGTTTATTACTTTCCAGGGAGGCTTCTTCATGAAGTTACACTGAATGAGTCAATTCGATATGCAAATGGAGATGCTGTAGAAGCCTGGCTCAATCGATTGTTGTGTCTTGAAGCTTCAGTGGTTTCTCGCTTGTCTTCTGGTTGTCCAGAACCACAAGAATGTCAATTATATCCTTGAATTTTCTCTACCTTTTATATGTCTCTATAAAACACATTTATGTGTGTTTGATAGAAATTTTTTTATTTCAGCCATTTTTCCAGTTAGCCATTCGATTCATCAAAAACAATACAAATACAAATACAGCGCCACAACAGGCAAAATGCCCAACGAGGTGGCTGAGAAAAAGATGCCCATAAAAATATAGCAACCCAATTAAAAATGCAATTAATAAAAATTATAAACAATATATACACGTGATAAAATATTATACAATGCCCATAAAGAATACTTATGGTTGTCTTATTCTAAGTATGAATAGCTTCTTGATTTACCCCAACATGTTTATCGTATTTCTTTTTAAACGTGTCAATTGTGTTATAATTTACTACCTTCGGGGGGTAAGCTATTCCATTTATTGACAACCTTATTAGAGAAAAATTCCCTGCGACACCATAGCCTTGCATTGTCCCTCACCAATCGATACTGGTGTCCCCTTGTAAAAGCAGTCGATTGAGCGCGAATTAATAAATCATGGTCCATCCCGTTGAACATTTTGAACACTTCGATCATATCTTCTCGACACCTGCGTTCATGTAACTGCATCCAAAGTTGCACCATTTTTGCACCTTATCTTTGTTTTGCAAAAAACAATATATATCAACTAACTCGCAACATTTCCTGTAAGTGGCTGTAAATCTTGAAGTGCCAATGGCCCCATGACAATGTCAAGTTCTTATGTGTGGATATGGGGGGGGGGCTGCCATTTCATTTCTTTGACATGGGAGTTCAGTGAACACCAGCTATAGTGGTCTACTATGTTGGTTCAGCTCTTAAAATGGGGGGGGGGGGGTCTGTAAAAGAATGAAGAATTGCAGTTCTACAAAATAGAAATGTTAGTTTTCCTCACAACCTTCACAAAATCTTGCAAACCAATGAAAAAAAAATCCAAGAACACGAATAGAGAGGATATGCTATCCAACAACACGGATCGCATGCGATTTTTGTTGCATGGTTAATCTGCTCATGGATAATCAAGGTTCTACAGTACCAGTTTCATATTTTTATATAACATAGCTGCCAAGTCTCCCGAATTTTAGCTTCATCGCTCAACCTCCCGAAAAGTTCTTAAATCTCTCGAATTTTTACGAAAATCACAAAAATCCCTAATTGTCCCTTAAAAATACCCTACTTCATTAAAAAAAATCCCCGCTTATGAAAACAATCCCTAAGGAATTTCTTGTGGGGCATGAAGCCTCTTTTTTTTCCCTTTCGAAATGACGTCACACGTCGTAAATGGGGAAATTCCCTTTTTAAGGAAGTTTTACAAACCCTCTGATGGTAACAAGAAAGTTGTTTGCCTTATTGTGCAGGGAAATGGCTTAGCAGCCAATGGTCCTGGATAATAATTGAAGATTATAGTCATGCGGATGTGGTCAAAATTTCTTTTGTTATAACGTACGATATAACAAAACACGAATACTGATAAGCAAAAACATATTTAATCAATTTTAAAGATACTTATTCCGATGAATTTCCTTTCATCAAACGTTCCAGAAGAGGGCCGACTTTTCCTTTTTGTACAAGTTGTGTTACGGACATAAACATCGGTCATGGAAAGACTGCCATCATCACTCGTGAAATGAAAAAAAAAACATCAAGCAAGTGTCACAAAAAGTCAGTGTTCTTCAAAATTTGACGGTGTTTTCCTTCATCTTCCGATGATTTTGGGGTCATTCGCGGAGAATGTTTGTTCACAGCGTTTCTGATTGAACACAATATTTATTTTTACATCATTGAAGTTTTGGCCTCCAATTTCACTTGTTTTTTGCGTAGGAATTTTATTCCCAAGGGTTTAACTTCCATGTGTGTAAAATCCCTATTTTAATTTGACTTCAGTTTTTGAGTAGGTATTTTATTCCCTACGCTCTAACTTTTATATTTGGAAAATCCCTATTTTATTTGGAAAAATCCCTATTGTATTTATTAAGGAGTGGTTTTAGCATAAAATACGGGTTTGCGCGAAAATCTCCCGAATTTTCATTTTCAAAAGTTGGCAGCTATGATATAATATGCTTGAACTATTCATCACCACTCAGTTTTTATTGAAGATTATTATCTTCTGTAAAATGGCACTAGAGAGATCAGAACTCCTTAGGCTTAGGGTCGAGGTTTAAACCAAACACAAACTTTTTCATCAATCTCAGCAAGTCTGACTTTTTAAAAACTTGCATTTTGTTTTCTTGGCTTTTCTTAAGTTGATCTTAGCATGACTTCAGAGCAATTCTCATTGCCATCTTGCAGTTTACAATCCCCAACTATATCATTTGTATGAAACCATATTTTATGTTGATTATCTTGATTTCAAATGTTCCTATTGATACCCGACTTCTCTACTTTGTAAATCATCAGGCTACAACTATAAAATGGAGGTTACGCAAGCACCTTACTTTAATCCAGTCAGGTGATAGAGGCATGGTTAATTTAGATTCTATTATAGTTGTTTTTCTGTTCATGCATGTATGCAGTCGTTTCATCCTGTGCTATATGTTGATTTTCCCTTAATTTTGGTTACATATTACATAAGCCGTGATACATTGTTCAGTTATCACAAGGCTGCTGAAGCATTTCTTCAACGACTCGTAGGTCTCTTGGTTGCATCTCACTACAAGAATTCACCAAATGATTTGCTGATGATGGCAGATGCTCCAGCACATCATTTATTTTGTTTGCTTCCTCCTGTTGACAGCAATATGAGAACATTGCCGGAAATTCTGTGTGTTGTACAGGTATGATCAACTAATTTGTTTCTTCTGCAGTACCTATGTCTAAAAATGTAACAATACATTTCATTACATTCATAAGATCAAAGTAGATACAAATAATCGGCATTACAAATTTATATATTGGTTGTAATCATTCCTGATTTTTGTTTTTAGTCTATACATGTAGGTTATCACACATTTGTAATTTTTCATCCCTACAAAATTTGTTCAAAACTATCTTTTAAAAGTATCTGCAGAAAGCAGGCAAACCCACAGATGCTAAAACTATCATAAACACTATAACTGTCACTCTAGCTTTCAATGTGGGTGGGCTACACAAGTTGAAAAGTTTGGAAGAGAGTCACTGCATCAGGGAATTTGAGAAGTAAATTTTGCGATAAGTTGAATTTTAGTGTCAAATATTTTTCAAGTGGAAGCTCTAGAATTTTCAATACTATTTTAGTGTTTTCCTAAACTCATTTTCTTCCTTCAAGTCAAAATTTTCAGGTATGAGATGAAATTAAAAAAAAAAAAAAAAAAATGCCCTCCTAGTGAGGGATTAAAGGTGTGCCATGCATAATTCATGGAATTTCTCCCCCCAACTTTCCAGTTTTTTAGAAAAACACTGACCAATTAAAATTTTGTCATCGTTACTTGCACTTTAATTACTTCTGTTTTACTTCTGCACATTTGGTAATGCTGATATTGCCATTTCGCTTTTGCTTAGTTGCAAGCGAATGCAGTGTTCAAATGTTGGTACAAATCTTGATTGTGCATAGAATTTAGTGAAAGTTTTAAGTTTGAAGGAAGTAGCAAATTATAAATCCAATGGAAAGAAATTCTAATTAAAAAAAAAAGTTCATAATTGTAAAGTAAGACTAAATACCATATCAACACTTTTAAAAAATATTTGTGCAAGAGTTATATCAGATGTGAAAGAATTGAGAGGCGGTTTAAAATTTTGCTGGTTTTTTTTTTAATGAATAATTTTATTTTGACTTTTTGTTTATATGAATCCTTGTTTTGTGGTGTTTTTTTTTCTCATTATCACCTGTTACATTCTAATTTAGGTTTGTTTAGAAGGCCAGCTGTCTAAGAGCACTGTAGCACTTGAATTGTCAAGAGGCAAGCGATCATCAGGTGACCTTATACCATGGACAGTTTCGCAGCAAGTAAGTTTTGAATGTTATTTCAATTTACAACTCAGGAGTAAGTGCAATATGCTTGTAAGGTCTCAAAGAATGTATTACAAGTGCAGTTATAGCATCACTCATAGAAATGATCTAAATTTTTTTTTCTTTATAAGCTAGCTGCAAACAATGTTCCACAGTCATTACCATCAATGCATATTACATATTGTCTTACTTCAAACAGAAAAACGAAGAAAACAGGTCCGTGTAAGTTGAACCAGGGGATATAGCACCAACTGATTCTTAATAGCCTATCATCCATATGTAAGAATCAGTTTGTAGGGAGCTCATTAAGAATCAAGAATTGGGAATATCGGGTATTGATAAGAATTGGGAATATTGGGTATTGATAAGAATTGGGAATGCAGCCAAAATGTGATTTGTAAACATAATTCCTAAGGTCACATGATGGTGGGCAGGCCGAAACATTCTCACCGGAATTTCACCATTGACCAATCAGCAATTGCAAATTAACGTATTGTTGGCAAAATGGAAGAAAACAAATTTTAGAACAATGGTATGGCAGAAAAATTGTGTTTATTTAAGGATATATGAATTTATGGTTGAGGAGAAATGATTGTGGAACAATTCTGAAAAAATTGTTTGCTCCATCCAAGCGCTTTTTTTTAGCATAATAGTTCACAGGCAATGCGTTCATGTTAAAATTTTTGAAAGCACTTGGTTTTTTGTATATACCAATTACAAGCAGGGGTATTGGCAGTGGCATTTGCACAGACCATAGCAGTGATCCAATCTTTTTTAGACCTTAAAACCTGGGGCTGTATTTTTTTTTAGATGATGACGGTTAAATGAGTAATGGTTAATCAAAGTTTTACTGTATATATTATGTATATAAGTAAAGCTAACATTAAAAGACTAACAATAATTTTATACTATGCTTTGCATTTAATTTAATTTTCATGGCAAAATGCATGTGGTACTGTACATGTATGGCATGATTAGTTTGTGCTTAAATAAAAAATATTTATCAGATAATACAATAATATAAAAATTATCACTTCTGTAATGTTGGCTTTTTTACATATCTGGAAGCATGGAAGGTTGCAGGTGAACAATGATTTTTCTATTTCTCTATGCACATTTATATTTTGGCCAATTAGATCTTCCTCTTACATATTTTATGTGATCCATAATTTTTATATTGGCCTGCCATTTACTTATTTTTTGGTTTGTGTTTGTTTTTATTTATTGTATTTTATATTTGCATATTTCATTTTATCCGGTGTAATTAAACTATTTATGACACATCAATCATGATATTTTTGAATTTAAAATTTGAGAATTATGCATAATCCATACTTGCCAACTGTTACGATTTTAGCACAAGTTAATATGATTATACGCTTTTGTTTCTAAAATATGTTTTTTTTACAAAATCTCGCTAATATTGGCGTATTCCTGCCTATGTCGCGAACTAGTTGGCGTTAAAAATCATCTATGATAGTTTCACTGGTCAGCTTATGCTCCGAAACGATGTCTCAAGCCGCCTCTGTTTTAAACAGTACACTGACTGATGCCTCAATCCCATTTGATGGATCAATATTTTTTCAAAATTTGCATGCCATCCTAAGTATGGTTTATATATATATAAACCGTACCTCTCCATTTAGAAAATTTGGCCAAAAATGTGCCAAAAATTGATCTCATAATTCACGCGTTAGATAAAAAAATTCCTTAAGCAAAAATGGGAAAAAGAGCTTTAGCAAAACACACACATGTTACAAGTGGTGTTCGAAATTTCGACTCATTAGCACTCACATTGGTGCCGTATGGAATTCCTAACATTCTGGTAGATTTCTGGCATGTCTCAGATCTCCCTGGCAGCTACAGAGATGTGAGCCAATAGGTTGTCAACTGATTCAACAGGGGTCTCATACACTAATGACTTCATATGACTCCAGCAGAAGTCCAGGAATGATAGATCCAGCGATCTAGCAGGACAATGAACTGGACCACCACGACCAATCCCATAATGTCAAAATGCAATGTTTAGGTGTTGCTGGACATCATTGGTGTAATGGGAGAGAGCCCCATCATGTTGAAACCACATTAAGCGGCACAATGACTGAGGAACATGTGCTTCTTCGATAAGCTCCTGCAGGACTTGCTGCAGGAAGATCAAGAATTTCTTACGACTCAGACAAGGGGGAAGGAGGCAAGGTCTAATGAGGAGGTGGTCTCGGACAATACTGGCCCAAACATTTGTAGAGAAATATCTTCAACTTCTCCACACAACCTTCAAATATTCTTTTTGAGAACTTCAAAAATTGGATAAATTCCTTATTTGACAATAAAAATGCATCTATTGAATGTTAATTTTCATTTTTTTACATATGATTATCAGAATTATAAAAAAAGAATACTGATAAAAGCAAGAATTGACACCGTCTTGAATAAAAGAAAAAAAAAATTGTCTCCTTGAGAATCAAGTTAAGTGGGGTCATCCACTTCTTAACTCTATTCTTACCAACAGAGGGTAATCAATTTTTAGTTAAGAATGTGGTTGCAAAATTCCCACTCGCTTCTTAATTAAAGATCAGATCCGTAGTTAAAAAGGGGATTCTTATCAAGACTCAGAAGGTGGTACACTCCCTGAATAGATACATGTATATGATTTGCATTACGATGACAGAATTTGTGTGTTCAAAAATACTTATTAAGATGTTCTTTCTGGGAAAAGTGAGAAAATGATTGTTGAAAAAATACCACTAAGTGGAAAAATAAAAACTATAATTTTTATAAAAGAGACAGCTGAATTGTATTAACAAAATATGCAGAACAAGATCTTGTTGTCTAAATTAGAACATGTTTTTTGTTCAGCGTGGCCCACTCATTCTATATAGTCGCAATAGTAGCACAGCTTAGTCAGAAAAAAAAGTTATTAAATAAGGCTCAGGGTTTGAATGAGTGGCAAGAGCGAAAAGTTAACTCTTGAAGCTATATAAGCCATAGCTTTATTACAAGAAATGTATATGATGAATTACAGGATGAGTAATATATTCAGCCACAGCAAGTGTGTCTTGTGTTCCTTTCAGGGATTCTGAGTTATTAATTTATTTAATTGGGTTAGAATTTTTAACCCAATTGAATGGATGATGAAAATAGTGTCTGTGACTGTATTTGAGGGCAACTGTTAAACAGGGGCTCAAAATGCATTATTTAAATGGGGGTTGTGTCCCTGAGAAATTATTGTTTGGCTAAAAAAAGAAGTGTGGGGGGGGGGTTACTATGCTTTGAAATGAAACGCTACTGTATGAACATAACTTATTTCTTTTTTTTACAAATCTAGTTTCAAGATAAAGACTTCCCTTCTCTGTCTGGTGTTCGCATTGTGAGGATTGCTACTCATCCAGACTATCAGAGAGTGAGTTTTTTCCCCCTTTACCAAGGTTGTTTGCATTAAGCATTGTTTGTAGTCATGTTGTCATGTGTAGTATTTTAATTGATGCAATCAGTTTTCAAAGTTTAATGTTAGTTCAAATTACATTCAATGTAATCTCCATTGCTTTATAATTTGAAAGTAAAATGTAATTTTACATGCTCTTGGAGATTAAATTCTACCTATCTTCGAGATAAATGTTGTCACATTTCTTTAGCTGAAGAGCTGATGAAAGTTAATAAATATTTGCAAGGTTTAGATTTTTCTCAAACCTCAAGAAAACCTTTTGAGGAATTAACATAAATAAAAGGTAAATGCTTAATTTTATTTATACACATACACAATGCACAAATTTTGCATTATGCGTGTGTGTACATATGTGTGACAGTCAGTTTTCTGATAATTTGCAGATGGGATATGGCCATCGAGCTCTAGAACTACTTCAGCAGTATTATGAAGGTAAAATTCTAGTTATAGATGAAGAAGTTGCTACTGAAATTTCGAGAGATGAACAATCTGAAGAATATCAGCCAAGAAAAACGTTGCCTCCACTATTGTTGAAGCTGAGTGAAAAGCGACCCCCACCAATCGACTACATAGGAGTCTCCTACGGTTTGACCTCAGATCTTTTGAGGTAAATAGAATACACGGTGCTATAACTTTTTTTTTTTCTTGCTGTTTTAGACTGGTGTGCTGTAAAGGTAAAAATGACTGGCCAATGATAGCAATCTGATGAGAATATTGTTTTGATGCGCAAGAGAATTTAAGAAATCCCTTTATTTTGAGAACTCAACCAGATAAAAATTCGAAAGGTTAAAAACCATTCATCTGGGTCGGTTTGGAAACATCACTTCTATCAGTGGTGATGCTGTATTCTCATTTACTTGGTTCCTTTTTGAATAAAAATGAGACACCTTTCCCCCCCCCCCCCACTTTAAATAAATTGTTTAGTTCTTTTTCATCATTCAAGCTAGAATTGTGAATCAAACTAATGCAGTTATTTAACTTTGGCTAACAAGTGTAATTTGTTCTGTGAATGTGCTCATTATCCAAATCTCTCAAATCAAACTTTCTATTTCAATTTTCGTGAAGTGGTTTCAGCTGATCTTTTCCAGCATGCCTCATTCACCAGACTCATCCAAGTTGAAATTCGTAATGCAAGTTCACAAGTGTCACTTGGTTGTTTTACAATCAACATATTGATTGTTCCATTGTTTCCTATGGGATTCTGGGGTGATTCATTCCAGTTATTCTTTTCTGTAAAAATGACTTTCAAGGGGTAATGCAATCCAATAATAGTATAATAAATAATATAATAATGCCATAAAATTTTTTTACATAAAGTACAATAAGGTTTAACATATTACAAGCATTTTACATGTTACAAGTTAACTTACTTTTAATAATAAGAGGAAAACTATGAGACTAGGATAATCTATGGTCTCACTTGTCTGCAAACTTATATTTTTGTGTTACTTAGAAGGAAAAAAAAAACAAGTATCCAATGATACTTTCTTTTTTTAGATTGTTTATGAAATTGAAATCCCATTGTCGTTGACCAGATTCATTGCTCTCACTGCTACGACTTTATTTGGGTGGTTATTTTCTTTAAAATTTTGCAGAACTGCCACATTTTACATATCTTTCTAATCTTATTTGAAGAGAAGGATTCCTCCTCAAATGAGGTATTATTCATATGTGCTCTGTTGTGGTTGCATGGAATGGAGATCCATTAGTTCATTTGTGATCTCGCAATTTGTGAAGTCTCGCAATCTTTCGCAAGGACACAATCTCTTTGACAACTGGTCAGTCACTACACTTGGATGCAGAATAAAAATACTAAGCACACATACACATAGTTATAATGCTACAACTGGTTTTGTATTGAAAACTCACGCTCACATTTTTCGATCGGGCATGCTGATCATAGACTATAAGGGAGATTATTATCCAAAATTCCACATTTTCTGTATGGAAAAAAAGATATATAATGTAGTTAAGTTGGGAACAATCAGGGGTGTGTCCAGCCAAAATTTTTGTCCATTTTTTTAGATCCTTCAAAAAATTTCGAATATCTAAAGCGGACCCTTCACAAAATATACATTAACAAAACCAATAATTTTCAATTTAATTTCTTTTCTACAAAATAAACTAAATTGCTTTACTTCCCACAAGTTTTATATACTTTTACTTTTTACCTACTTTTCACAAAAATTATGAATCATTTTCACTAAAATGGGACCCTATGAAAAATGTCTGGACAGACCCCTGACAATACATTTACTGATAAATTTATCTTTAGATTTCCTTGATCCGTTTTTCACTTCAAAAAACTTTTGCTCTTTCAATAATATCTTCTGATCCATTTCAATCCTTGGGAAGCCAATCATCATAAACACACGCATTTTGTTTCTATTTATTTTTTCTTTGTGGTAAAAATTTTAACCTTCATCATGCAAGAGAAACCTCTATTGGCATCAGCTGAATCTATCATTATTAATACATTTTACTGCTGTATATTTCACACCAGCATTAAGCAGATACAATCACTACTGTATATAGTAAATGAGATGTGTTTCCATCTTGGCCTTCTCACCTGTGCCAATAATATAAATGTTTTATTGAAGGGGGGGGGGGGTGCTTCACCCCTCTGTGTCCACTATGGCGCATCCACATTGTGGAGCTGTGGTAGATTAGTGTTAAAAAAAAGTGAAAATTAGCAGTGTTTTGTATGCTTTGTGTTCAGTAAGTGGCTCCATCTATCTTCAAGTTAAAGGAGTGGGTATACAGTCAAATCCCGTTTAAACGAATACCATTATAGTGAAATTCTCGTTTTAACAAACACTTTTCTAATCCTTCAGATAAGTTTACATAAGAACAATTCAAAAACATGGAATTCCATGAAATTATGACGTAATTTCAATTTAATGACGGGATTTGTCCGTTCTCTTGGAGTTCGCTATAACGGGATTTGACTGTATATCTGAAAGTGTGTCTGTGTTGTAGGACTCTGCTAAGATATCAAAACTGCTGTTATTTTAGCTTGAATTTTTACTGATTTTGTTTCTCTTCTCTCTCTCCCCACCCCCCACCCCCCCCCCTTCACTGTCCGAAAATTTTTGAAAATTTCAATAATCAACCCCCAATTGTGTACTATTTTTCACTTAGACACAGCTACAATTTTGTCGAAACAAAGTTAATTTATACTGTAGTTTATTAGAATGGTTGTAGGTAGCTACAAAAATACCATAATTTCCTGTGTATATAGCCTGCACAATTGTAAAGCCCTCATCCAGGGCCACTAATGGATAGTTGGTCAGCCAGGATAAACTTTCCTTTTTCGCATCTCCAGTATAATGTTGAAGAAGTGGTTGAATCAATGTTGCCCACTTTGAGAGTAATGGATCAGATTGATGGAGAAGCAATAGAATCTTCTTCAGATACAAAATGGAATCCAATGGGTTGGTTCAGCAAAGGGGACAATGGGAACAATTTTTTTTAGCTAGAAAGGAATTGATGAGACAGTACAGTTCATTAAAGAGAAAAATGAATTTGATGTCCCAGGAGTGAGACCTGTCTGCTCCCCATAGTTGTGACCTTGCCCTCATTTGCAGATTTGAACTATCGATTCCTGGACAGAGGAAGGCGAGGATGAATATGGCATGAATTATCTGTAAGACATACAACAGTTCTAAAAAAAACCCTTTCCACTGTTTCATGAATTTCACGGATCAGCATTAAAACTGTCACAGGAAAATGACCAAAAACTCGGTAAAACACATCTTTTTTTCCTATTTTTGGCAGGTCATAGTGCCCCCCCCCCTAAAAAAAACTCCTAGAATAATGAACCAAGAAAGAAGAATGCTTCTTCTTTTATTAATTATAATTATATTAATTTTTTTTTTAAGAAAACAAAAAACTTCCCAAACATCAATTTTTATAATGTTATGAGAATTTAAAAATATTCATAAGACCATCGGGGGAAGGATCTAATGTTAAAATGATTTGCGTGATGCAATGAAACCTGTGTATTATAGTACTGTTTATAACAATATTTTTTCTAGGTTCCTACCGTATCATTATAGACAGGTTTTACTGTACATTTATTGTCATTTGCCTCTGCAAGCACACATCTACTGTATGCACATTCCTACACTATTATGAAAAGGGAATATCTCAAAAGGCCACTTTTTTTTCTGTTATCAAAACGAGAACAAAAGCCAACTCACTGGCAGTTGATCTCACAGGTTGGGGGAATGGTAAATGCTGCAGTGGGAAAAACACAGTGCAGTATCTGGGCGCATCATTGCTGGAATAAGAAGGTTTTAAGGAGGCGAGATATCTCATGAATGAGAAGGTTAAATTAGTAAAATTACTTTTTCCAAGATCATGAGATAGTGTTATTATGGTAGACAGTGGTAAAAAGAAAGTTGTAGAGTTTTCTTTTTAATAAAAATTAATTTCAATGATATAAAATTTAATTCTTTTTGAATTCGAAACTGAAAACTATTTTATTTATAATTGTAGTGGATGTTAAGAAAAGGCCATATTCGACTGCAGGGTATTTAGTTGAATCACTATTTGTCCCATGTTTACAAACTATCTATGTATTTCTATGCTGCAATTCATTATTTCAAATTTAAAATATTCAATTACAAGAGAATTCAATGAACGTGAGAAAACTTCCAATAAATGAATATCATATATTTGATTTGTAAAGTTAATCTTTTGTTTTCATAGGTTCTGGAAAAAAGCTGGATATGTACCTGTATATCTTCGTCAAACCCCAGTATGTAGTAAAATTTCAATGTTTGCTTATCTTTTTAAAAGTATACATTAGGGAATTAATCTGTAAGAACTTGAAATTAAAATTTACATATTGGATGCTTTTATTTTTTATTCACTGTAGGGCAGTGTTCTTTCAACCTTTTTACAGCTGTAGGGTGCTAAAAGTAGTTGAACAATATAATGTTGAACTCATCTCGATACAATGACTGGCAAAAAAATAAGAGAAATAATTTGAGGATCAATAAAAAATAAATACAGTGAAACCTTCAATGATACTCAATATAATAAATCCCTCTACAACGATACTTTTTCTAGTCTTGTTTGAAAATGCCTATGGCATTTTCTCGATGTCTCTTCAACTGCAGTCTCTCGATATAACAACTGGGTTCATATAGTGCTTAAAAGGCATTAATTTTCATTTCCATTTTTAAGGACCCTTAAAAACTCCTTAAAATCCTTCCAACTGTTTCTAAAAAAAGTCGTGACTTTTCCCCCACCCTGGAATATTTCCGGCTAAGGTTGATGAATGGTTGATGATGAGTATTACTTGATGCTGAAAGAAGATCCCTGAAAAAAAGGAAAAAGAAAAGGCGTGGTGGGGGAGGGAGGAAGATTTCTTTATAGGGATTTCAAGGCAACCCTGTAGCAGGTGGGAACAGCTCTGCCGACGAAAAGCGCAGCTAAGAGATAACGATACCTGATTGGTCGGACTACAGTGGCCACACCAGCTTCTGATATGCTGAGAAAAAAAGGAAAAGAAGATTGTTGTGCTGTCGAAAAATTGACAATGAAATTGAAATAAAGAAGTTAACTAAGTTCTAACTATCATTCCTGTCAGAAAATGATGCTACTACCAGTGGTGGGAACTCTGTGCCAAAATTAATGTCTTACTCCTATAGTGTTTCATATTTTTCTGCATCAAATGGCGTTTTTTTTTTTTTTGTGTACTTAGAAACTCCTCAAAATACTTTTATACCTGCCTTGTATGCACCTTAGAGGAGAAATAGAGAAATGCTTATATTTCTCCTCTATAGTATGTACAATGATGCGCTCAGTGTTAAATTCTCACACTTTCAGAAAAGGGCACAAAAGAACAAAAGTTTTGTTTTCACGTACTATGAAACGATTCTTTCCCAGAGAGTGTGTTTTATTCCTTCGTACTTCAGCACCACCCCCTTCCTCCCATCTTCCATAGTCGCAATTAGAATTATCAGAGAAAATAATTTTTTGAAAAGTAATTTCACTCATCTCCAAAATTTTAAGAGGTATTAAAAAATTTTTTTTTATTAATATTATCATTAATTTTTTTATTTTTTTAAGCTTTATTTTATGAAAAAAAAATTATGCAAAATTTGATAGAGTATTTTCATTCCTCTACAAAATTTGAAGGATTGAAATTGAATTTAGATGCATATTAGATTTTCCTGGCAAGTTCTCGCTCTCGATTTTGTCCCCGAAAATCGGATTGAGGTAACCGCAGCTCCTTATTCAAATTATTGGCCCATCATCAGGCTTTTCACTGTGAAACCCGATCATATCCTGGATTGGGCAGCTGGAGATGGTTTACTCTAGTCCAGTGTTTCTCAATTGCCGACAGTGGTTTCTGTTTTAAAAAAAGAAAAGGAAAAAAAGCCACTGCAAGCAGCAGAAATTACTATGGTCGACCAGTGCTAATTTGTAAATTTTGCCAAATAATGAGTGTTAAATCACCAATGTCACCAAATAACGAGTGCTAAATTGCCAAACATCTTGTTGAATGTTCTGAAATTTGCTCCCATTTTGCAACAATGTCTTTCTGAGTATAACTGAAAAACAAGAAGGCAGCAGGAATCGTGCCGAAAAAATTTAAAACATAATTTTATAGAATTACACCACGCCTTTTCTTTAAGCGAGAGGTGAATAAAGAGTTGCGACAAATATAAATAATTTTGTAAAAAAATCTTTGTCAGCTTTGAATTTTTTTTAATTTTGAATAATTGATGGGGAATGAATATCACTTATAACAGTATCACATAAATTCTCAAAATTCTAAGTTATATTTTTGACCGAAACTTGAAGGTTTTAGAACACTTTGGTGACAACAGAAATGTATGGATTATCTGTATGTGGATTCATTATTTTATGAATTCTTATAATGCTGGGTAACAAATCAAAAGTTGTAATTTCTGAACCACTTCTATGTCTATATTTTTGAGAAGAGGGAAAATTTGGCAAATTAAAAATAAATTTGCATATGTGCCCCACCTTTTTTTTTTTAAAAAAAGGTCCTTAAAACTCCTTAATTTTTATTTAGGAAATTTTTTATGAACCCTGAACTGTGATCCCTCTGCAACAATAATTGTTTTTGCTCCACAGAATGTCATTATATTGAGATTTCACTGTAAATGGAAGACATAATTTTTGCAGACCAGCAAAGAATAAATAAATGAGAGAAATAATCTGAGAAAAGATAAAAATGTAAATATAATTTACAGACCTGCTTGTGGCTAAGATGTTTGTCTTACAAAACAAATATAGAGACTATAATATTTTAATAATAAGCCTGAAATTTTGCAAGGGCTGTAATGAAATGTTTTTGGCCCAGCAGGAAATTCTCACTAATCCGCATTGGTCCACGTACCAGCAGTTGAGTGGAAGAATGCTGCATAATTGTTTTAAAGAGAAAAAATAAAAAAAACTTCCCAAATATCAATTTTTATAATGTTATAAGAATTTAAAAATATTCATAGGACCATCTGGGGGGGGGGGGGAATCTAATGTTAAAATAATTTTTGCCCGATGCAATGAAACTAGTGTATAACAATATTTTTTTCTAGGTTCCTACAGTATCATTATAGGCAGGTTTTACTGTATATTCATTTTCATTTGCCTCTGCAATAAATGTGAAAGTCCTTGAAGAATTTAATGAATTAGTATTTAATTTTGAAAATAGCATTGATTCATTTCCTAGAGTAAGAAGTAGAAAGATTTTTTTTCCTAGAAGACTACTAGAAAAAATGATTTTTTTTCTTTACATTAGAATGAATTGACTGGTGAACATTCTTGTATAATGTTAAAAGCTGTTGAAGGGTTTTCAAGCGCTCCATCCTCATGGCTGAAAGATTTCTGGATAGATTTCAGGAAACGTTATGCTTATTTACTGTCCTATCAATTTCGTTCACTTCGTCCAGCACTTGCTCTTAGTATACTCGATAATAAGTCAACTGGGGAAACTTCATCAGAAAGTGAGTAGTTACTGTTAAATGATAATTTCTTGAAAATAATTTCAAAATTGTTTTTTGTTGTTTTTTTTTTTTGTATCAGTGAAACCAAGGTTTTTAAAAGAAAGTAAGTAATTTCATACAAAATATTTACGCAATTTTCACCATTGCTGTATAATGCAAATGCTCTTGAACAGCTTCATTATGGATATAACCTATATGCAAAAGTTTTTTTTTTTATGTTTTTGATTATGTCTCATTCTTATGATTTTATGTATTCAATAATAGAGTAATGTTTTCTTCTATTTAGATATGGCAAAAGAAGAGCTAGATTATTTTCTCAACCCATATGATATGAAAAGGCTCGAATCATATTCACAAAATCTTTCAGACTACCATCTCATTATGGATTTGCTTCCTGTTGTGTCAAGATTTTATTTCCTCAAACGCTTGAGCAAAGTCTCATTGTCACAAGTGCAGGCTGTAAGTAATCTATTTCTTATATTTTTAATTAATACGGTGAATCCTCTTTATGAGTTTTTGATAGTAATGTTAGCATCACCCTGATACGTGTTGTTACTTAGTTGGTGCTTCAATCTTATTTTGCTTTGCTATCGCTTTAGTGTAAAAAATTCTTTTCTTCTCCCAAACAATCCTTTTTGATCAAAACATGTTTTATATTTTTACTCTTGGTGAAAAAGCCATCATTATATACCATTAATTGTGAAGCTGTATAAAAATTGTTCAAATTTTTTACCCCTACACGTTGGTGCATGCACATATATCAATGCCATCTTGACATCATGTGTTATCAGCTACTTACTTTTGTTCAAAGAATTTTTCAAAAATTCTACTTGGAAACCTCCCGTATCTTAAACAATAATTATATTAAAAAACAAACATATGATTGAACAATTTAGGATGGCCAAAGCAACATTTGAGAAAAATCAGGGATTCCTAGAACCACAAATGACATTTTAGTATCTCGAAATAACATACAATTTGAAAATTACGACACCCAATAAAAAAAAACTGAAGTGCATTGCAAATTATTAGGAAGGGAATTTTTTTTCTGAAACACGCTGAGGCTTAAAATGTGTACCTATCACTTTATTCCACTTAAGTTTGTGGTCAGTTTTTTTCAGTAATCCATATTCACAATTTCTCAGCTGAAAGACTTTCTCAGGGGATCTATGGAACATACTGAACATTGGAAAAAGTACATATAGTAATTTGTGAAACATTAAGCAGTTGCAATCTAACTCCTTACTATGGCTGGAAAAAAAAATTTCAGCTTAAGGGGGGAAATCCTGTTTCACAACAATATGAAAAAAAATTATGGGATTGACCCGGGTTCGAACCCTACTGTGGTGGTCGGCTGAAGTTGGTTTTCTGTGGTTCCCAACTTCAAGGCGCAAATGCGAGCCGATCTTCCCGTTAAAAAGTCTCGCCACAGAGAGCAACAGTCTTACAACGATGAATCATTCAATCATAACACTTCACTCATAGTTAGAAAAACTAGTGGCGGATGGCAGCACTACACATAACAAGCATTACAGAGAAACAACAAAAACTTCACGTCAGGTTTCACTACACGTACACGCACATTCCCGCATGTATCGATTCGTTGGGGGGTTCCGGGATGGGAGGAGTTATGGGCGGGGTGCATGTGTGGTGTAGTAGTAGGTAGGGCCTCCAAAAAATGGCTCGGGGATCCACGATGTTCTTAAGTCAGCCACCTCGTTGGGCAATTTGCCTGTTGTGGCGTTGTATTTGTATTAATGGCGTCTTACTCTGTGCGGGAAAAACGAGTAAAACTTTTCACTAGTTTGTGGGCACCTGAACTAACATTCTCCCTATTGAGTCTCCTACAGAGCCACTCTATTGATCTTCAAATACTTAGCGGATCCAAATGCTCGGGAGCTGTGCCGCACATCATATAAGTGATCCGTGATTATGCCGCAGATCACTTAAGTAATCTGGGAATGTGCCGCGGATAACTTGAGTGATGTAGAACTGCACTGGTTGCAGGACCAATGCTCTAAAACTTTGTCACATGTCACTCAAGGGATCGCTTAATGTGCCACAGATCGCTTAAATGGTCTGGAATTGTGCCACGAGTCACTTAAGCGATCTGTAAATGTGCCACTTGGTTCATTGTTACAAAAATAGATTTAGGGACAGGCCACATCATAACGCCAGGGCCACATTTGGTCCGCACAGGCCGAATGTTTACTGCGGGTCAAGGGTTACCAAGGGCTTAGAGAGGTAGGGTCGCAATGAATTTCTTAAGTAATTTTGGATTCTTAGCCTTCAAATAGCATTGAAATTAACAAAAATTGATTATAATAAAATATATTTTGTTTTGAAAGGTATTTCTTTTAAAAAATATTTTGTGGATTAAAAAAATAAATTTTTGATCATCTGGGGGAAAGCCCCCAATTCAGATTCAGATTTCGCCAATAAGCGTTAGGAAGAAGGGGGCAGAGCGCTGACAGAGGGAGGGTGAGAGTTTTGCTGACTTTTTCTGACAAGAGGGGTGAGTCAAAAATTTGCTGAAAATTTGCTGACATAATACTTGAACAGCCCCTTATTTTAAAGCACACATGTGCTCAACACATGGCCTAAATGTGGCCTGCCTCAAGTGGCTCCGGTACACTTACAGATGAATTAAGTGGCTCGTGGTAAATTCTTACTTCAATTTAGCAGCCCGAGGCACATTCCCAGATTTTTTAGAGTGATTTCCTGGGGGAGCGGGGGGAGATTTTTATGGGCATCTTTTTCTCAGCCACCTCATTGGACTTTTGCCTGTTGTGGCGTTGTATTTGTATCTCTCTCTGGCAGAAGTGACCACAGCTCAAGCAAGATAAAAACAAAATTTATTGCTAACTCAGTACATCACTTCCGATTTCTTTAAATCATTTTAATACTATATACTACCGCAACTCTCTCTCTCTAAATCAAAACTTGTAATTTTTTAACCACTTCTACATCCATATTTTTGAGAAGAGGGAAAATATGTTTGCAAATTCAAAATAAATTTGCATATGTGCCCCGCCCCTTTTTCTGCTGTAAAACTTGTAAGTTATGAAGTTTGCCATGACTCCTTAAAAACTGCTTGAAACTCCTTAAAAAGTCCTTAAAAACTCCTTACTTTTCATTTTGAAAATTTTGTATGAACCCTGTCAAAGTGATGCTGATAATGATTATGGCATCTATTCAAAAAGTCTCGTTACTGGGAGGATTGAAAAAGTGGCAAACCATTATAAAGGCATAAACTATTATACATATGGTAACAGGATAAGAGAAATGACAAACCATTGTAAAGGCATATACACGTTTTAAATGCATTGCTAGGGAACCACGGTAACCAAAGTAAATGTTCGGGAAGTGATTGTTGAGGCCCAAAACACAATACTCCATAATGAGTTTTTTATAAATGCAAATTTTATAGAAATAAAACATTTGTAAAGCGCTAGGTAGCCATGATGATAAGAAGCTTGAAAACCCTGATCTCTTTTGATACTCTATGATTGGGTGAGTGGTTTTACTTTTAAATTTTTATTATTTTATCAATCTCTATTCTTTAATGATATTGTTAGATACCATTAAATGTTATTTCTGGGGTATTCGGCTGGGGAAATGCTTGTTACAAAACTGTGTATAGCACCTATTAACGGTTATTAATTTTTTCTATTTTCCATAATGTAATGTAATGTTTCTTATTTAAAACTTTGTTTCGTTACCATCAGGCTATCCTGATTTCTTTGGGATTACAGCATAAAACAGTTGATGAGCTGTCTATTGAACTTGACTTGCCATCTACTCAGATTCTTGGATTATTCAATCGAACTATGAGAAAAATCACTCAGGAACTTATGGACATTGCAGAAACGGCTGTAAAAGCAACCATGATCGAAATGCAAGATGTCAATATGGAACCTACTGATGTATCTCTGAATCAGGAACTGGTGGGTATCTTGTTAATTAAGATTTTTATCACTATTAAAAACATGAAAAAGTGGAAATAAAAAATACATGGAGGGCAAAAGTCCTTGACATGATTTGAAACAAAATCAACCAATTGACACAAAAAAGTGTGGTTTGCATTAAAACACTTAACATTGAGTTTTTTTTTCACTCATAGATAGTGCTGCATTGCGGAAAAACTGGCCATTACACACAACCCATGTATAATTAATGTTTTTGATTTGTGTCACATAAAACTTATTATTGTAACAAAGGAGATTTATCAGGACAAAATTCAGATTTTTGCCATTCCACGAATTTTCCCTTTGCAGACAAGCATCTTTTGGCAGCAGGACGGCATTCCCCTACATTGGGGAAAAATTATATGAGAGTCATTCAATCAGAAATTCCCTGACCAATATATTGGATGAGATGGCCCTCTGTTATGGCCCCCTTGGTCTCCAGATTTACCCCGCTCCTTGATTTCTTTTTAGGGGGATTTGCAAAAGACAAAGATTACACAACACATATTAACACCATCAAAGAATTGAAAACAAGGATCTCTAAAGTAATTAAGAAAGCCTCTTCTGTTTTTTTATGTCAACTGATACAGAAATTAAAATAGATTATAATTTGAAAATACGAAAGGTGCTCATATTGAAATGTAGATTGTCTTATGTAACACAAATCATAACATTAATTATACGCTGTGTGTATTGCATTTATGTCATTTATTTATTTATTTTTGAGGTACAATGTCATCTATGAGTGAAAAAAATTGAAATTAATCAAAAATAACAAAATGTATACCATGATAAATAAGTATTTTAGTGCAATTTGCACCTTTTGTGGTGATTCCTTGATCTTTTTTATTATTTTTAAAATTTGTCTAGGACTTTTTGCCTACACTGTATATTCACACTTTAAGAGCTTTTGTTTTTCCTTCAGTTGATATGCTTGATTTTATTACATGTACAGTCCTTCCCCCCCCCCCCCCGTATTCGCGGGGGTTATGTTCCGGGAGTAGCCGCAAATAACAGAAACCATAGGTTTTTTTTATCGTATATCTCGTTTATTGAACATCATGAGAAAGCAGGGTGAGGTAGAAGGGAATGTAAAACAGGGTGCAGCGATTGTTGGTGATGTTTTCTGAAAGAACGTCATGATTTTTCTGTTTGCCGTGTCTTCTTCATATCATCAAGTATGTTGGAGTATGTTGACAAGGCTTCCTCTACTAATTTTTCTACATGTGAAAAACGTAAAATGGAAGGATCTATGTTATGAAAATAATTGATTGCTAATTTGAGCTTGCGATTCCCTTCCGCTATGTTACTTGTGATGTGAACTTCTACTTCTTTATCTCGATCTTCTTCATCTGGGTTCTGCTTCAGTTTTAGGATCAGTCAACTGCATTAACTCCTCCTCGGTCAACCCGGTATCAAAAGAACTTTGATAATAGCTTGCATTCACTCTCAAGGTACTTCCTGGCTTCCGGAACGAGAAACTGTTTAAACCAATCCAAGAAAAGTGTTTTCATAGTCCACTGTTCGTCCAAAATATTGGGAGCTTTGGCTTATCCTTCCCTTCAACGCTCGCAGATTTGAAAATGATGGTGGGCTTTATCATGTACCCATATGCATTTGCGCAAAACAACATAGTAAGTCTATTTCTACTTACCTTAAAAAACCAGGAGCTCACTTTTTTTTCTCTTGCTTAACTTCTTTGCTGCATTTTCTTCTAAAATAGTGTAGTTTCGTCAACGTTAAACACTTGCTGAGGTGTATAACCCTTCTCTTCAATAATTTAAGTCTGGAAATTTTCTAGCTTCCTTCTGGTCGGAAGAGGCTTGATCGCCAGTGCTTTTTAAATTGCTTGATCCGAATCGTTTCTTAAACCTATGAAACAACCTTTACTTGATAAAATTCTGATGAAATAGACGTTTCACCAGACCTTTCCTTATGGAAGAGTAAAATTTTTTGTCGTTTCTGTTATAATATTACAATCAATTGGATACCTTTACCCTTTTTTGTGTCAGTCTTGTACCCACAAAAAACAGCATTTTGTGTATGTGAAACACACGGATCCCATAGGCGCTGCAAAGTTTTGACTGCCACGGGTGCAGCTACAGCTGAACGAATTTCAGATTCATTTTTCTTGATATATCTCACCGTAGATTCGTTGATTCCGTGATGGCGGATCACAGCAGGTATTGACTTCGCCAACATAGTCAATATATTCAATTTTTTTTGTTAAGTTTTCACTTTTATTTACCTTTTCAAAGCATTATCAGTAGCACTAGAAGAATGAGCCATCCTAAACAAGCGCAACTTAAATTTTGTAAACAAAACACGTGAACAACGATTGCTGAGTGTTGTCGAAAAAAATTTCCAATAAGGGAAAAAAACCCGCGAATACGGAAACCGCGAATATGGGGGGGGGGGCAACTGTATATTGTAATTTTTACATTTGAATGAATATTTTTTTCAGGCTGAAGCTGAGAGCGAAATAAAATTCAAGCAAAAACTAGAGATGCAAAAATTGAAAGACATGGACTTCTCTCAGTATGCTGTGAAGGGATCCGAACAGGAATGGCAGACTGCTCTTCAGAGTAAAGCAAAAAATCTAGTGAGCATAAAAAGGTAATTTTCAGTGCTAATTTTTCCCATACGTCTTATTTATCATTTTATTTTAACTTTTATAGCAATTTCACATAATAAATGCTTTGACGAAATAAGCACAGACACAATGGTCCTTACAGTTGAATTTTGTTATCTAAAAATTAGTATCTCAAATTTGAGTTATATAACTTGAATACATTGAAAATACAAGATGGGCGAGAATGACACATTTTAAAAATTGATTAAAAAAATCAGCCTATTGACATGAAGAAAGTGCAGTTTGCAGCAAATAGCTTAGTTTTTTTTATCTATGATTTGAAGAAAACGAGAATGGGGGTATATATGCAGCCCAAAAGGGCGTATGCAAGTTTGTATTGCATTGAATATTCATGAATTATTAATGGACTCGGCGACCTTGGAAGGTTGGGGTGGGGGGGTTCATGTGACATGAGCCCTCTAGGTTCCAGTGCCACTGAGGTGCTGTGTTTAATGAACTTTGAATTAAAATGGGTACCCCTCCCTTCCCATGGCAAAGCCAAAATTCATCACTACTGATGAGCTTTAAGTGAATGTTGGCATGTCTGCATTTTGAACGTTTTAGAAAACATTTCTCAAGAGAAAACTGTTATGATAAATATGATAAGTATTTTACTGCAAATCTCACTTTTTCAGGCTGATTAGTTTGATTTTTTTTTATAAATTTTTAAGGTGAGTCATGGAGTTTTCAACTATGCTCCGTATTGTATAGAACAGTTTTCGTTGATATAGACCCCCCCCCTAATGAAATGTGATGCTTCACTACTCGTATATAGTAAAGGACCAATTTTCCGTGAATCTCTTGCAATGAAGATCAATTTGGAGCACTCCCTCATAATATCCAAACTGTATTGTTTTGCGTGATTCACATATCACAACAAATTGATGTAATAAATGTAATTTGGCAGCACCAAATGTGTAATTTGTGTATAATGGCAGTGAATTAATATGATACTACAAGCCCCTTATAAAGTACTCTTGGACCGTGAGAGTCAGTTCCAATAAATAATAATTTATTGGAAGGTGAAGCTGTAGTAATTTCATTTGTTATTAATAGCACATAAATATAATCAAAAAGATCCTAAATTGCCAATAAGGGGTTTATTGAAAATCCAAGTTGAACAGGGTGGAAAATTACTTTCGGGGGGGGGGGCCTTTATATTTACATTCAATCTTCCATTTGAAAATGTCTCTCTGCAGGAGAGTAGACAGACTTTCAACATGAAAATTCAGTCATTTGTTATTTCCACTTCAAAATATGGAAGCATATGGCAGCACCAACGTAAATGTAAAACAAGCTCAGCAACATAAATACATTTTAGGGCCACACATACATGCTCAGAACATATATTTCGGCATGTACCAATTTATGGGGGGAAAATTAATGGGGGGGAGGAAACAAGGTCCATCAATGACAGAAGCTCGTCAGCATCCAACTGGTGTAGTATGTCGCCTAACTCTATTTACAAGGAAACATGGATATTTGAACTGAATTTTACTAAAAAAAAAAATTCTAATTTTGATTTACTCTTGACATATCCCTGAATAACTTTTTTTTTTCATGTGCCAGGTTGAGAAACACTGATTAATAGTTCAAAATTTGTTTCTTGGGCCTTGATTTTATTAGCTTAATTTCTTTTAGACTAATGTAATCTGTATGTATGTAATATTCATTCCTGTTACAGTAATAAAAAAATATATTTTATCTCCAATTTCTGTAGCATTGCAAAACCTCCATCAAACCCTGAAGAAGGGCAAAAGCAGAAGAAATTTGAAAAGAATCGAAAGAAGAAAAAAAGAACGAACAGCCAACGCTAGTTTTTCCCCTCCTAATGTAAAATTATCAGAACTGTAATACTGAAATGTTTGTATGACTTCAGTAAATCTGTTTATTTCATGTGACTTCGTTAAATGTTTGTAAATAAAATCATGAAATTTTTGAAAATTTCTGAACTATATTCAAATACAGTAGAACCTCGATTATCTGTGAAGCAGATTAACCATGCTATGAAAATTTTGGTTTCGTGTTTGGTTCTCTATCTGTGTTGTTGTTAGTGGTGTTTTTTCTTTGGTTACATAAGATTTTGTGAAGGTTGATAATGAAAACAAGCATTCCCATTACGTATAACTGCTGGATTTCTCCATTCTTTTCATAGGCCCTCTCCCATTCTCAGAGGTGAAATCTCATGCCAACAGCTCTGAGCATCGCCCCAGAGTGATGGATATTTGAAGATTGATAGCCAAGTGCAGATGATGCCAGGAAAAGCTTCTCATGTATAGGGGGTGTTAGTTGAAATGTATTGCTTTTTCTTACAATTGAAAGACAAGCAGAGAAGGGAACTCTGTGCCAAAACTAACATCTTTCCCCAATAATGTATTTTACTGCACCAAATAGCCAATTTTGTTTTGGTGTGTGCGGGAATTCGGAAAAGGACGCTAAAAAATTTTGTTCTTGTTTGTCGTGAAACGATTCTTTCTGAGAGTGCGTATTTTATTCTTCCGTACTTTAGCACCATCTCCCACAGTCGCGCTATCTCGTGACCTTGTACTGTATTCGAAGAAAGAAAAACTTCGCTGGCTAACCATGCGTGCTTTGCACTACAAAGATATTTTTTTCCCATTTGAATGAAAATTTTCAATCCAAAAATATTTAATTTTTATTTATCCTTTCCTTTACCACAAAACTTTTTCTTCAAGTGCCACAAACACATATCGAACCGGTCATCCATCCGGTCTCTCCTTGAAAAAAAATTTACGAAATTACGGATATAAAGTTAGGTTTTATTATTTATTTTGTTTCCGAATCAATTTTCAAATTTTTTCACCAAGTTCCTTCTCGACTTTGTCCCCGAAAATCGGATTGGGATAACCACGGCCCCTTATTTAAATTATCAGCTGCTCATCGGGCTTTTCATCGCGGAACCCAGATAATCGTGGCCGTGCAGCTGAAGCTGGTTTACAATGGTCTTTTAACTTCATAAAGCGCAAATGCGAGTCAGTTCTTGTTTTCAAAAAAAAAAGGAAAGAAAAAGTCTTCCACTGCAAGCAGCAGAAATTATTATGGTCGATCGTCATTGCGTCAAATCTCGTTGATTGGTGAAAAAAAAAATTTCATTCCGGATAAAAGAGCTAGTCTGCCAAATCACGAATGCTAATTTGGAAACTTCGCCATATAACGAATGCCAAATCGCCTTTGGAACAAGTATTAACGCCTCCTGAGCATATAAACACTGCTTAATGAACGAAGAACATTTAAGGTTAAGGTTTTTATGGTTTCAAAACCATATTTATTCACTCCTTGTCAACAGGGGCGTCTGCACGGGGCAGATACTATATGAGTGGCGCCGAGAGAGTCAGTCTGGAGCCAATAAAGAAAAAAAATGATCGTCAAAAAGTGGAAAAAAATTTTCTTTAACCCTTTCACACACAAAAAAAATTGACAAGAAATTCGGATCATCTCGATTTCGCGAATGGGGGGGATAAATACGGTAACCTTGTCCTAACTTAATCGCACGTTAGAAAAAGGAAAGAAGTTGTAGAAGAGAGAAAAAACAAATTAAAGGAACAGTATAATGAATAAGTACAGATAAGAGTAAGGTATATGCGAAGCAGATTTCTCTCTTCTCACCCAACCTGTATATAATAGAAAGATACTTCATATATGAGGGGGGGGGGGCACTATGCTTAGAAATATTCACACTAATTCTGCCTTAGATTAATTACTTCGTAAATATAAAATTTCATTTAGTTATTTGTTTATATATAGATTTATAGAATATTTTCACACAGTTTTCATTAGCGTCTAAGCTTTTGGTACGAGGTTGGTGTGCTTGGTCTCATATTTCTGTAGGCAAAAACATGGAATATTGCAAAACGAAACGTGGAAATGATATGTCGGTTTGCGTGTGTGTTTATAAGTTTTTCCCCCCATAATTAATGTTCCGAAATCAGAAAAACTTTTAATGCAATTGAATGAATTAGCATATTATAAATTTTCTTTGAGTTTTTTGTTGTATCATAAAATAGAGATACAGATTATACGGATGACGAAAAATAATGTAGTACTTTTTAAATTAAATTGTTTGAATTCAATTTAAATTGCAATAAATTGAAATCTTCTCCTACGTATCGTTAAAAAAAATAAATTATGATAGTTTCAAATAGCACATCACTTGTTATTCTATTAATCATCATCTGGCTTTTTATTGCAGTATTCACGTTAGATAAGTGTTTAAATAAAATGTTACTCAAAGGCACTGAAAGTAAATAAAGATTTAGATATCGTGGAGTGTTTTTATATGTACGATATGAGTTGTTTCTAAATTCAAGGGTCGCTCAGTATTTCGACCCCCCCCCCCCCGAACTTCAAGTTATCCATCTGCCAGTTTCAACTTCCAAAAATGCTTAATTAACTCTGTGGAATTTTATATGTATATATATATATACCATTTTTAATGTATGTTCAAAAGCCGGGGGGGGGGGGGCTTTTGTTCCCGCCCCCCTAAATGACGGGCCTGTTTGCAAGATGAACTTTCGTTATCAATTTAAAATTCTTGTTGAATTCGTCCGAAATTTCCAGTTTTTTTAGAGAGAGCGTTTTTTCTTTTTCCGACTTTACGAATGATGAATTTGACAGTCAGCAAGCAGTGCCGTCTGAACGCATGGACCCACCCGAGCACAGCCCGGGGGCCTCAAGAGAAGAGGGGGGGGGGGCCTCACAAAAATGGGAAGTAACTGAAATTTTCGAGAATTCTCTAGGTTGGGCCTCAGAATAATCAGTTGGCCCGGAGGCCCATGATGCTCTTAAGACAGCCCTGTCAGCAAGCAAAGCACCACATCGAAAGAAAGTTCTACAGGAAATGATCGAAAGAACTTGCTGTGCATGTGTGCCTATTTTCGGCAGACCTGTACCCCCCAAATGCTTACAGTAGACTTTCTCACCCTCTCGGGATAACGTTGAAAACATAGGGAGAGAAAAAATTCTGAAAGGTCATATGGCCGTCAAAACAATTGAAACAGATTTCTTCGGGACTCTCCACATCTGCGTATTCTCAGAAAGAGGCAATAAACAAATCACCTAAGTGTCCACTCTAAATGGTCATCAGCCATCTCACTGGCAATTTTCGTATACGTCAGCAATCACCCTAAAATTTATGTCTTTTGCGGTGACAATATGCTAGAACTGTTGCAGCAACGCTTTTTCACTGCATACAAAAATTTTGTGCGCATTTGATGGATATAAATTAAGTTTTTCTTTTTTCAAAAGTTTCCGAGTTTTAGTCGAAGTTAAAACGTCGAATAATTGAGGTTTTACGTTAAATAAATGAATGAAATATTTTAACATTAAAATGTATTTGTTGTATAAAATGTATTGTTACCACAATTGCTACCCAAGTTAAATGTCGTATAAACATGAAAGTTGTATAACTGAGTGACGTATGAACGAGGTTACTCTGTAATTTGTAGATATGCCCTATTAAAACTAATCGTTTTTAAACTTTATGAAACACAATTCAACAAACATCGCAACTGGCCTCGATGCAGGGCCAAACTCTTCTGACATAGATTTATTATAGTTAACTCTTAATGCTCAAAATAAAAATTTAACAAAAATTCAAATTTTTAGCTTTGCTTACCGTTCTTTTGGGCTAGAACCGTAGGATTCATCCACGTGGGAAAAAAATTAATCCTTTATGTACACAAACTCGTTCAACTATTTTACTAGAAGATTTCGAACAACTGTATTTTTGCAGACGCGAACCGTAAATATTTTTCTGTGTCACAATATGTCTGTGAATAGAAGTTTTGAGTGGAGATGTGTCCTCAAGACAGTACAGCGAATAAAAAAGGCCGATGCAGAATGTAGCCTTTTTTTTCAGAAGCATGAAAAAACCCCTTGATTTGTTCGGACTGGGAGAGGGAGCGGGTTACTAGAGGGGCCGTGAGCGAAATCACGTGATTCAGTGCACACGTCATTACAGCCATTTCGTGCAATAATTTTAGCGGGAAAACGCTTTAAACGAGAAATATGGATGAGTATCAGTAATAAGAGTTGGCACCAGAGAGTCGCAGGACCCAAGGAGGAAAAAGTAACGCGGGATCCACTGTATACAAAAGCTTGCAGCATAGCTGTCTCAGTATCGACCCGCCCACGAGAGTGGGGCTGGCGGAGCTTCAGGCCTGGGGCCAGGACCATTCTTGTCATTTTTGTCTTTTTTCCACACTATTAGTTCACTATAGAGGGAGTCCGCTGAAGAGCGCAGCCTACGGGCCCCTGTTCCAGGATGTTGGGGGGGGGGGGTTCATGCGCTTTATCGGCAACCAGAGGCAATTTCACTGTGGAATACGACGTCTGTTTACTCCAATTTTCATTCTATCCAGACATTATGGCCTTCTATGAACTGAAACAGCAGGGGTCGCGTGGTAGCCCTGTAGGTCCCTACACACGCTAGACGACTAGATAAGGATTATTCTAGTGGCTTCCCTTATTCTAGTGGCTTTAGCCCTGAGGACACACAAAAGGCTGGTGTCCTTGACGGCTCAGTGGCCATGACCATCACAATGTCTTTTCTTCTTCCTTCCTAGGAGAAAGACTGCCATGAGAGCCGGGGGGGGGGGGCATTGTACAATGTTCTTTTCTTCGTTTCCGGTTTTTTTTATCGTTTTTTTTCGTTTACTTGTACATGTGTATAGTTAAAAAAAATTTCGAGATCTAAGGTACGTAGTTCAAGATATCCGTCCATACGAGTACAAATTGATATGATTGATATTAAAGAGTCCTGTCTATTTTCCTATGAAATAGGAAATATATATCTGAAAAATATATCTGAAAGAAAAAAATCAAAAAGTTCTTTCCATGGGCCCCCCTGACTCCCAGGCCCCAGGGCTGGAGCCCTGTCAGCCCCCCCCCCCCCATGTGGGGGCTATGGTTGTAGCAGTTTCGAAATTTCAAAAAATATCGTGATACTGCAGAGTTATATTATTAATATTATTGTTATTTCCACATAAATTAATAAATTTCCGGATACATCCAATACCACACTAGAAATATATGTATAACTGTAGTGTGGTATTGATGCATCCATCTTTCGGGAACGCTTTGATACCTCGATATCTTTCTGAGATGTAAAGCGGGGTGGGCCCGTTCCTTCAATGCTCAATGTATCGAGACGAGTTTAACATTAAACTTGAAGCAATTCCAAACAAGATCTGAAAAAATATTGTTGTTGAGGGATTTATCTCGTTAGGGGCGTGAGGGATTTATCTCGTTCAAGTATTATGTAAGCAGATTTTTAGCCATTTTTGACCCCCCCCCCTTCCCCCTTGTCAGCAAAATTTCGTCAGCAGCTCAGAATATTTCATATCTTCAGAAAGGGTGATTGATGACGTAAGGATCCTTCAAAACCCCCCTTCCCCTTGCCATCAAAAGTCAGCAAATTCGAAATTCCCCCCCTCCCCCCGATGCTGACGTAATACTTGAATGACCCCTTATCTCGAATAGAATATCGTTGCAGCGAAGTTTCACTGTGGAATTCATATTTTCGACATTATTGAAAACTTACAATTTTATTCACTAGATGTCAGATAAGTCTTTCATTGATGTTTTGTGAGTCCGAGATGGCATCACATAGGTATTTCAATTTTTTTTCATCCCGACGGCCTCAGGTGGCAGCTGTCCGGACAAAGGCATTCATTGTGTGTGAGTATTTTTACTGAGTCTTTTAACGGATTAAATATTAATTGTAAGGAAAAAATTTTTTTTTTGTCTTTTGTATTTAATTTCTGGCTTTCTTTAGTTTGCATGATCGTTTTTATCGGAATCCGCGATCATTTTACCCCTCGTGATTGTCGTAGTTGTTAATTTGACTTGAAATGTTCAAGAGATCACTGAACTGTTGGTCGACTGCCATCTTTGATTTTTTGTTTTCTCAATGACGCTCGACTCCGGGGGTTAAAATTTGTCGAATGATGAATTTGCTTTTGAATTTCACGGAATGAATCAATCTCAGACCGCGGTGTTTCTAATTGTTATCATTGATTGAAGCTCGTTTCGTGATTGACAAGCTTGATGCGTCAAATCAACCGAGCGAGCGATCTCGAGTTGTCACAAACTGATCTGAATAGTTTGGTTCGAACTGTTTCTTCTATCTTTGTTTTTATACCTAAAAATCTCATTGTCTCCTATTCTTTATATCCATAAAAATCAATTCTATCAAATGATTGGCGAGATTTAAAAAAAAACAAAAAACAATCATGATTGTCAACGTCTTTTGTATGAGATACTGCATACATGCTCAACCTATGGCCCTCGACCCCGCATTCGCAAAAATGAACTGAGTGACACATTTCTAGATCATTTGGGTGGCCCACTGCACATACACTGAAGCGGCCACAATGCAGTTCCACGTCACTTTAGCAGCCCATGGCACATTTCTGTGTCACGAGTGACCTGCTGCATATCACCAGAGAACAGTTTCAGATCACTTGAGCGACCCGCAGAGCATTTACAGATACTCAAGTAACCTGTGGCGCTGTTACAGATCACTGAATTGAAAGAACACTTACATGCGTCAAGTAGTTTAGTAGTTAGGGAAATTTTAAGCTATCAAGTGCCTGAAAAACCATCCCAATGTAAATGATATGTATAGTTATCACAATGCTCATTGGATAGTACGACGTTACGCTCACTTGTCCATGGGCATAGCTCCTACTTACAATAAAATGTCCAAAAAAATACAATGTGGTTCATCCATCTGTCAAGTGATTTATTTGACAAGCATTTTATCAACTTGTCAACTAAATCACTTGACAACGAAGCAGCTTGTAAATAGCCTTTAATGCCTGCATACATTTTAAAGTAGTTGCAGACTTGAAATTTAATTAATTACTTGACACATGTAAAAGGGGGGCCTTAAGTGGCTCCCTATACATTTTCAATCCTAACAGTTGGAACACCCTTCAAATACATTGTCGAAGTCGTTCAGTTTTTCAAATCATATTTGTAGAGGAATTGATTAACAAAATGAATTTGAAAATAAATTTTTTTTGTTACATTTTCATCAAATTGATTTTAAATGTACACTGTTTAAAGTTGAGAGAATTTTCACTTTTGGTTGATTATTTTCGGAACTTCTGAACAATTTTCTTTCTCATAAAGCTTGGTATGTACATAGGTTGATATTAAGAGATGTGACTAATATTCTGTTACCACTCAGCTCTTCTGCCGAATATTGTTTAAGTATTTGGCCAAATATCTGCTTAATCTAAGCAGATAGGCTTAGATTAAGCAGATATGCTTAGATTAAGCAGATATTTTGCGTAAATTAAAACTTTACCGATTATATTTTATTGTGTGGTGTACATTTCTTTTCTGAAAGAGGTTTGTCTGAGTGAATTTTTTGGATGGGGAAAAACACTTAACTGAAAATAGTCTTATTCCAATCAGGTCACAGTGAACATAAAATATATATATATACATGAGTCAAGCTCACTACTGAAGGATGTATGTAGACAAGATACATCGAGCTGGCTAGCAAAGATATTTTTCTGCCTCCTCTAATACTGATTCAGCTAACATGCATTTTATTTGATTTGGCTGCATCAGCTTTCATAAAAATGGCTTGTTGAAAAACTAAATTTCTGTGCCAATCAAATTTAGAGTAACTTTAACTAGATTAATATTTTTCCACCTCAGAGTCACTTTTTTCAGACAGATTATGAGTATTCTTAAGTTATTTATAATAGTCCTCTCTTTGATGAGCGTATTTCTCCGAGAATATTCTCCGAAAGATTATTCTCTAGAATTTTACATCTCTACTTCACTTCTTAATACCAAACTGAACAGTCTGGACATTCTAGGATCTTTTCCATCTGCATGTGTGTGAGAGAAATGAGCTGAATATATCACATAGCGCAATATCTTAACTTTTTTTTTTACTATGGCTCGCGAACCAGACTGCATCACGAACATATTGTAATATGAAAAGATGTTTAGCTTTTTTCATCTTTCTTTAAATTATCCTTTATTCATTTGTTAAGGCTTTTATCTCGGCCATCGATCAGTTTCTAATTTTTTATAGCAGGACTGGATCACCATGACGATTTTAAAAAAAAGGCCTTTGACTTGAATCATTTCAGTGCATACTTTAATTCTTAATAAAAAAATTTTCTTTTAAAATGTTTTTTGTTACTAAATTGCAGGCTGAAAGCAGCGCAAAATGTTTGAAAAAAAGAATTTAAAGGAAGTTCTCAAGAACTAGGGTTGGCAGGTTTTTGTCGATTTAAACCCTTGTTTAGACTGAAACATCAAATATCTCAAATATTGCTTTTCAATTTAAAAAATTCCTATTTAAACATTGCATGCAATCAATATGTATATTTTCATATCACTTATATTTACGAAGAATAAATACTTAATATGAATGCAAAATTTTCTACTCTTAACGTAATTTATTTTAGACAATATATATATATATATGTATTTTTCTTGTAAAATATAAAATCCTTTAATTTGGCAGTACTGTCTTGTATATGATGCCAACTCATTCTTAGTGCAAAAGTAAGAATGTCTAAGTTTGACCATGATATGGTATATTTACTAGCATTTATATAATACATTGCTTTTCGCCGTTTTCTTGTTGAAGCTGTATCTAAACGTGCAAAACAATGCTTTGGGTGTTAAGTCTTCACAGCCCTGTTTTGATTGAAATAAGTAATACACTTTCTAAAGCACCAGATTTATACGATGTGAGCGAAAACATTTTTAGGTGAGAATAAATGAGTTTAATGTATTAACAGAGAGAGATGCTGTGCGAGAATTTTTAATTTGGAAATAAAATTTTGGGCAGATCAGAAAATTGAAAATACCGAGATAGATATTCTATACTCAGTAACTGTATAATTCAAGACATAAAACACTTTAATCTGTATAAAAGTGAGTTTTTTGATATTTAACATATTTATCGGGTTAAAAAAAGCTATTTGAAAATATTGAGAATAAGTTTTTGACTGTTTTAATACTGAGTTAGTTTCAGAGATCAAAAACTTAACTCTGTGATCTCCTATCACTCATATTTTAAATAAACAGCTCTATTTCACTTAGTAAATTGAACTCAGGTAATCAGTAGTTTAGATAAAACAACCCATAAAATTATATAATCTTTTTAGATTCTTTGCATGTCAAAAAATTCAAAATTGCAAATTATAATTAATATTTCTTTTTAATTATCGTTAAATTAATATTGAATTATCGTTTTTCATCATGTTATATGCGTATTGTGTTCAAAATATTATACAAAAGCATTCATTTAGGATTTTGATGTTTTTGACTCTTGTCACACATGCACGCATGTGTCAAAAAGCCAACCCTGGTTCCTTTCAGTTGATTGATCAGATTCTTTTTCTGAGAGACTTTCTCAAGGGATCTCTGAAATGTATTGTACAGTACAGGGATACAAGAACTGTGCGGAAATGGCTCTTTTGCTACAAGGTGCAGATTCCCTGTACATTTGTGCTAATTCTGATATACAGAGGTGTCGTGAGTTCGATACCCGGTTCGTCCTTGTCAGAAAACTTTCCTAACACAGGGGTACAACAGAAACAGCGACATGACCACAGAAAAAATTGCTACTGCTGGAAGTCCCCATCGAGGGGTTAGCGCACCAATCCCTCGACGAGTATAAAAAAAAAACAAGCCTGTCGTTCGGAATCGGCAATAAATTGTAGGTCCCGGTCTAATTAGCCCTCGTGGGCAGAAAATGACCGTGGTGCGAAAAAAATGATTAAATTGTGCTAATTCTAGTTTGCGATACGCAAACGTGCTGCTGACAGCGCAATGATTTTGTAATCAATTTTGTGGGGGAGGGAAACAATTGTTCTGTTTTACCAAAACCCATTTGCCATATATCCAGTTCGACCAAACAGGATGTATGGTCACTATACTTGAAACAAGACTTTTTTGATCACATAGTTATCATTCGGTTATTGTTATCAGAAATCGAGAGTTCCAATATTATCATATTAAGCACGGTGGACTATTACCATAGAAAATCTAAATCATAGGTATCATTGTATTAAGCTACTGGAAAAGGGCAAAAGGGAGTTAAGAGGAAAAAAACAAGAAAATGAGTGGTTAATTTCGTACTGCATTGCTAGGTGAGGGTAAATAATAGTTGACATTCTTTTTATTAGATGTAAAATTGTAACAAGTCGTGAAGAAAAAAAAGATTGCTTAAAATACAATATAGGCCTATCACAGTTATGCCTATTTATCATGGGTGTGGAGTGTATAAATCTGTTGTCTCCCAAGAAGTTGACGAAAAAGAGATGGAAAAAACAGCAAATGTATAATTGACAAATAACTTGTTCAGAGTATTAATGATTGTCCAAGTGCAAAATGAGTTACCAAAATAGGTTGAACGTGTTTCGAGTATCAAGCATAGATAGGAAATAAGTTTTTGAAATGGGGAAGAGAAATCTGACTCGTGGCAGTTTTCCTATCTCTTAATATAGTTAAACTTGGATTTTTTTTCATTAAGAGTTTTGAACATGTTTCGTTTCGGACTGCATTTCATTTATTAGCAGGTAAAGCAGTGTCGCTAACCCAGACCTGATGATGACTAAGAAAAATAAAAACCAATATATAGAGCAGGGGCTTGACAATTCCATTTTGCTATGGTGACTAGAAAATCTATCGGTGCCTAAAATTTTCTGTAATATCTTGTTAAATTGGGGTCTAATGATAAAATTTTCTGATTGCATAATGTCTCTTCAACATAGAACAGATCATTAAGCCTTGGCAATGTCAGAAAACTCATTTTTTTGGGGGGCAGTTTTTCTTGGGGGAACTGTTCTTGGCTCATAAGAAATTTGTTTGGCCCCTAAATTATTTTTTGATTTACCAAACCCTGACAATATTTCATTTATTAAATCCGAAATTTGATAGTGGCTACATGAATTGGGAGAAATGTTTTGCAGTTGAGGACCGGGGAAGACCAATGCGGAAGTACATTGATGTTGACCCATTTTTAAGTTATTTATGTAAATTTAACAACCTTTTTGCCTTGATCAAGAAAATGTTTGTATGAAGTATTCACTTGCGATGGAATATTTTATGTTTATGCATGCATTATCATTGATATATCCTTTTGTTTTGGTTTCAGTGAATCTAACTGGTTCTGCTCCTCTCTGATTTTGCTGCTGAAATTTTATTTCTCTTGTGGTTACAATAAACGTAACAACGGACAGACAGAGAGGACAGGGGGGTGCTTCTCGATGCTCCGGAGGAAGGTAATACCCATATACATCCAGATACAAATTTGATTTCTGTAATATAACAATTAGTGATAACAAATGAATGAGTTTTTTTGTTTCAAATGTTGGCGATCAGAAACCCTTTGCAATGCCTGAGTGGCAATGGTGGTAAGATGCTCTCCTAATACCGCGAAGGTTGCCATCACAGTCCCAACATCAAACCCGGGGAAGAATATAGTTAGATATTGCTGACATGCTATAGTGTGTCAAATGTCCAGAATTTAAGGAAAGAAGACAAAAATTTGGTTCACATGTCCCGTGGGATGTGTTCTTTAGTAGTCGGCAATGAAAGTAAAGGAACCTAGCTGGTAAATTAATCATGCAATGAATCTATTTCATTTCCGTATGGACATTTTCTCTGTCGTTTTAAACCAGATAACACTTTTTTGTTTATGTGTTGTTAAAGGAAGGAGAGAGAAGAAATCTATCTTCAGCATGAGAAGAGAGCTTGAGTTGTAATGGGACGTCTGTTGTGGAAGGTGGTGTTGTATGAGTGGGTAGTACAATAAAGTGTTTTTTCTTAGGTTCCGGGGTTTTGTGTATTAATTGGAGATCCCTCCGATATTGAGTGTATAGAAATCGTCCGCCACCCGATACGTCATTGTCTTATAATTTTTTTGACAATGAATGATTGAACATGTTTTTAGAAATAAATTTCTAAAAACATGTTCATTGATTTGATTCACAGGGATACCAGTAAATGATAGTGGGGGAAGAGCACACTTTAATTTTTTTCGAGAGGGACCCACTTTTATTCAAAAAGGATCCAGATTTGGTGGATAACCTGGGTCCCGGCACCGATTTAATTTAGAGAGCTGCATCTCGGATATAAGTAAGATGTTTTCCCTAAAGACCTTGAGGGCCACCACTGATGGATAGTGCTTTCATTTCCAATCCAACTTTTTAATGAAAATTGCAAGATACACTGAAGAGCCAAAAAAACGTACACCTGCCTAATATCGTGTAGGGTCCCCGCGAGCCCGCAGAAGTGCTGCAACACGACGTGGCATGGACTCGACTAATGTCTGAAGTAGTGCTGGAGGTAATTGACACCATGAATCCTGTCCATAAATCCGTAGGAGTAAGAGTGGGTGGAGATCTCTTCTGAACAGCACTTTGCAAGGCATCCCAGATATGCTCAATAATGTTCATGTCTGGGGATTTAGGTGGCCAGCGAAAGTGCCTAAAGTCAGAAGAGTGTTACTGGAGTCACTTTGTAGCAATTCTGGACATGTGTGGTGTCCCATTGTCCTGCTGAAATTGTCCAAGTCTGTCGGAATGCACAATGGACATGAATAGGTGCAGGTGATCAGACAGGATGCTTACGTACCTGTCAGAGTTGTATCTAGACGTATCAGGGGGTCCCATATCACGCCAACTGCACACGCCCCATACCATCACAGAGCCTCCACCAGCTTGAACAGTCCCCTGTTGACATGTAGGGTCCATGGATTCATGAGGTTGTCTCCATACCCGTACACGTCCATCAGCTCGAAGCAATTGGAACCGAGACTCGTCATACCAAGCAACGTGTTTCTAGTCCTCAACAGTCCAATGTCGGTGTAAGGTGTAAAGCTTTGTGTCATGCAGTCATCAAGGGTACACGAGTGGGCCTTCGGCTTCGAAAGCCGATATAGATGATGTTTCGTTGAAGGGTTCGCATGCTGACACTTGTTGATGGCCCAGCATTGAAATCTGCAGCAATTTGCGGAAGGGTTGCACGTCTGTGACATTTAATGATTCTCGTCAGTCGTCGTTGGTCCCGTTCTTGCACGATATTTTTCTGGCCGCAGCGATGTCGTAGATTTAATTTTTTACCGGATTCCCGATATTCACGGTACACTCGTGAAATGGTCGTACGTGAAAATCCAAATTTCATCGCTACCTCGGAGATGCTATGTCCCATCTCTCGTGCGCCGACTATAACACCACGTTTAAACTCACTTAAGTCTCAATAACCTGCCATTGTAGCAGCAGTAACCGATCTAACAACTATGCCAGACACTTGTTGTGTTATATAGGCGTTGCCGACCGCAGCACTGTATTCTGATTGGTTCCATATCTCTTTATTTGCGTACGCATGCCAGTACCAGTTTTTTTTGGCTCTTCAGTTTAGTTTAGCAATGTGGCCGGAGTCGGTTGTTTGGTGAAGTAAAGACCCTTAACAGGATTCTTAGTGTCTTGGAAAATCGGGATGAAATGTAAAATATTTGACTAAAGTCACACGCAACACAAAAGAAAATATGCAAATTGATGAAAGTTGGGACAGTTCTCTGAAGAGAAGAAAATGAACTTGAAAATTTGGAATTTGAGATATTGAATTGTATTTCTTTCTCTCAGTCAGGGAAATGATGCAAGCAGATTTTGATGGGAACCTCCCCAAAGCTGTCTTGGCTTCCAATTTTTGGGTTAGGAATTCGAAATATGCCCTAATGGTTTTATTTTGGTTAATATTTTAAATGAATGTTTTTGTGCTGTGTATATGTGATGGCCAGTTGATAATTGTTTTAGAGAGATCCTAACCACTTAATTTGATGACACATTACGTGTGCTACTTCAGTGGCTTTTTTCCTGGTTTGATTTTCCCCATTCAAAGCCACACACCTAATGAATATTATAAAATTAAAACTAGGAGTATCGTTTTCCATCTATATTTGATGTTAGGTGCTATCTCCAGTCAAATATCAAATTTTTTTCCAGTTTTTCGTATTTTTATCGCCAAGTCCCGGAAAATCAAATTGTGTTTTGCCAAAATTATAAAATCCCTAAAGAAAATCAAAATCCTAGGCTTATCATGTCTTCTTGACCAAAATGCGGGAAATCGGCTTGAGTCTTATTAATTCAAGACTTAATGCATGGAAAATTAGGTAAAGTTAATTTTTAATTTAATGTTACTGTGTTTAACTGGTCTTTAATACTGGTTCTTTGCTTTTTTATGTGAGTTATATAAACATTAATTGTAGCAAAAGAGTTAATGAAAAATATATATTTGTCACAAATTGCAGTAATTATTAATACCCCATATAGGGACGAACCTCCTCGTCCAGCAGCCACTAGCGTAGGCTCAGCCGCCATTCGCAGATGGGTACCTCCAAGCAGCATTAAACGAGATGCAATCACCCCAGAAGAAAAAAATGACCAGGTGTTCCGTCGAGTCAGGGGGTAAGTCTTTGTTAAAATTTTATGTGTATGATTAATATGGTTGAAAATATGTTATTCATTGAAACAGAGCTAAAGAAATTAAAAAGAATTTAGGTTCAAGCCAAATATTTTCACCAACAGATTGTACATAAATAGTAAATGAGTATCTGTTGTGTCTGCTCAACTTGAAATTTGGGTCCAGAAAACATCCTTGAAATTTAGTGCATGAAAGAGGCTATTTCATGAACTTATTTTTGAAAAAGTTACTTGGGTAACACATAAGTGGGGGGGGGGGAAATCCTGGATATTCATTCAGTGATGCACTTTACAAAGAAAAGTTTGTTGTCTCTGTCGGGAATCGAACCCTGGTCTTCTTGCAATCCAGACAGTCCCTACTATGTTTCTATATATATTCATATATTTATTTCTATGCTTCTTTAATCTTAGATTTGTTTCTTTCATGAGTTGCGCAGGAAGTCTCCATATTAGTTAACTTGAACACCGGTTTGTACGTCCCTCAACCAAAGAGGGAGATATCACGTAATTCAAAAAGCCTCATTAAAGAAAACCCAGGCAGCACTTGGCTAGTCAATTTACCAATTATGTTCTGATTGATTTTCCAATTCAGAAAACCTTAGCTCTTTCAATATCTGCTGATTGAATTTAAAGCAAATGAGATTCTGAAGTTTATGGTTGAATGATTTTCTTTTCCCTCCCTGATGGTACACCACTCTAATCTTAATTTCCACATACTTTCACACCTGAATATGGAGAGCTGTCAGATTTCTGTTGGTGAAACTTAACAGTGTGCTTGTGTTTGTCAGCATTTGTCGTGTTTTGTGCTGAGTAGGGTGCCATCTATCCTCCAAATTGCTAATGTGTGGATTTGAAATGTAAATGTAATGAACTCTGCAATACATATTTATGCTGTAGGTCTGTGTGATCGTCATGGCAACAAAGTTTTTTTCAAAGTGATAGCTAACTCAAAGTTGAAAAACCTTAGAAAATCATATTTAATTGATTATCACTGTGCAATCATGGGTTGCAAACCCGGTTTTTCTCACTGAATGTAAAATCCACGGAGGGTACATCCCCAGGGAGATGCACCACAGTCATTTTCTATTTTTTGCACACGTGGGCTAGTTAGACTGGGACCTGCAATTTATTGCCGATTCCGAATGGCAGGCTTGTTTTTTATACTAAGACAGGGGGCTAGCGCACCAACCCCTCAATGGGAGACTCCCTGCGGTAGCAATTTTTTCTGCCGTCATGTCGCCGTTTCTGTTGTACCCCTTTCAGGAAAATTTTCTGACAATGATGTACCAGGTATCGAACTTGCGACACCTCTAAACATCCTTCGGTACTTGGTACCTTTTACTTTTATCGATCTAGGCTACCGTGCCTGATCAAAAATTAAAAAGTATTTTTACAGAAAATTTAAATATTTAAAAAAAGGCATTCTTATAGTATCTGTTAATTTAAAATTCTTTTTGAGAGTTGGTGACCCAAAATTTCTGTGGAAGAAATCCTTGTGCCCCTCCAGACTGCTTCTGCATACACACCCCTGATTTTGGTGATGCAAAACTGTGACGACCACGTAGCGGCTAGACAAAACCGTGGATATTCAATGTAGAGTTTTTACGGATTTGGCCCCCTCCCTAATGATCTTGGAGAATTTTTTACAATTTTAACAGGCATTCCAAACATTTAAGGTTTTGCAAATAATTTACATTCGTAATCTTGTAGGAACAAAGCGAATTTATGCCATATAGGCCGTCTTTGAATGCCAGTAGTTAGCCGCAAGAGTATTGTAATTGCTGGTATGTAACCCACAGGGGAAGAAACTCTCAGGATTTGGAAAATTCGTTACACAGCCCCTCATTCAGGGATGCAACTGGATATGCCTTGTCATCTAATTCTTCAATAACCTGCGAATTATATCAATACAATACAGAAAAAGGCTTCTCATCTGTACTTCAAAGTAGTAGAACTGGTTTTCAAGGTTGCACAATCATGATGAGTGGTAAAAAGAAGGAAAAAAAGTTAGAGGTTTGTTTTTTCTATACTTTTTCTTCTTGGAACTAGGAAAGAACGCATCCCTGAGAATGTGGTCCCCATAGCAGAGTGTTTTGCATTGTTCTGCAATGAATCCTCGGCTGACTGGAAATGTCTGCAGTAAAAATTTCCATAATAGTGTTTTCAACATTTTTCTTAAAATTCCTCCAAATTGTCCTGCGACGTTTGCAGATTTTGGCATATTCTACTTTGGGAAATGTGGTTATTCTCAAAGTAATGAAGGTGAAGTTATTTCTAACAGAATGCAAGTCAAATAAAAAAACCCAGAATGACTTGTGAAATATTTAGTGGTTTGCTGAAAATATTGACAAATACATAGATAGGCTTAAAAGGGGTTGCAGAAAATGAAAATTTTCTTTTTCATTCATGAGAGCAAAGTCCATTCTAATCTTACTTGTGGGAGCATATTTCCAGGTTATAAAATATGCAAGTAAAAATAGTTAGACTATCATTATATGAGCCTCTACATAAGTTATTTATGAGTATAATTGAATTTGTAATTTTTTTTCTTGATAGCACATAAGCTTCTGCACACATTTATATACTGCCTCTCTCTCTCCCTCCCCCCCGCATTAGTTAGCATGGTAGGAAATTAAGTAGCACATTCCGGATTACTCTTAAACATCTGACTAAGAATTGATTGAATTAGTTGATTTGAATCTCATCTGTTCTTTGCAGTTTAGGCTTCTTTCTGTTTTACGAAATTAGTTTAAGATAGTTTGAACTTTTTGTGCTTTTGGTAACACAAATTTTGACTATAAGATACAGATAATCATATTTATTCACGCAGAAAAATTATATAAGTTAAACCGGAACATAAGTCCATTGCTAAGTATTTTTGCATTCCTTGATTATGTGTGTAAAAGTAGGATGCACAGTTTAATAAATTGAGGAATTGCACTGCGGAACATTATGTTCTGATACAAGAGTGACAGCATATTTCTTCCATCTTTGAAAATGCTGAAAAACTCAGAGAATGTAGTATCTGTATTTCTTATTGAGTTGATCGTAATAAGAATATTAGAGTGATAAGTAAAAGCTCAACTTTCATTATTATCAGATTCTTGGGAGAAAATAGGATCAGTTAAAACCATTATTTTTTTTCAGATTTTACCTAGTTATTGTGTAATTGATACAAATTGATATTGGTCTTTTGAATGTATTCTGTGATCCTTATTGAACTTCGCATTGGGTTTGTTTCTATGTCGAGAATAGACCTGAATCATTCAAAAAGCTAGTGTTTTCCAAGTTATGATGCTTAATGCGGGGAATATGTGGCCATCAAGGGGTTTCATATGGTCTGTGTGTGTGAAAGGTGTTTATTGAAGATCTATCAATCAACTCAATATGATAATTACACCAGTTCATAGCTCAATAGCTGTATTATGTCACATATCCACCAGACTTGAAAGATTGTGAATTTCTACTCTTTAGTGTGTCACTGATTCGGCATCTGTTTTCTCAACCTTATGAATAAAATTGTGTTACCTCTATATAATAAAATTTGGTGTGTTGATTACTACAGGAACTTGGCACCTTACTTATTTGCAGTTATTTCAATGCTAATGAGATATTTATTTTTTCTTTAATGTAGCATTCTCAACAAACTTACCCCAGAAAAATTCCAAAAGCTGAGTGAAGAGCTGCTCAGTGTAGGACTTGATTCTACTCAAATTCTCAAAGGTGTAATTCTGCTGGTGAGTGCCAATTTTTCTAAATTTTTTAGTTTGAAAATAGGATTATGCATAAAAATAATTCTTGTTGAGAAAACATCAGGGTTGAAGCTACCGTCACATTTTTCACAAAATGTGAAAGGAAATCTTAAGAGTGCAAAAAGTTTTGGTGCAGGTCAGTACTTTATACATAAATGTATATATAATGTAAATGCTTGTTATGTACTGTACGTTTAAAAAATTTATTATATTGAACATTGTGAAGGACCGGACACACCCCACTTCTCATCTCAAAGATATTGACAAAAAAAAAAAAAAAAAAAAAAAAAAAAAAAAAAAAAGGAAAGAAAGTCCAAGAGTATCAAATATTGTTATAAAAATTATGTGAATAGTTCTTATTTATCATTTATTATGTCATTTTTCACCTGCAAATAGTCATTATCTTGTGTAAAAATGAAAATCAATGCATTCCTATGTAAATATTGCCGAATCGGCAACTACTCCAATGATTTGGCGATGTTTTAGTACAAAAGAGACTGCCAGATAGTCTACTGTATTTTCCCAACTGTAAGATGAACCTTTGAATTTGGTGTAATGCATAAGTAAATTTTATAGACATGCTGTCAATCAAGAACATACGGTTTTGGGATATTTTGATGGTAATTTTCTCTCAGTGTGACTTTATTAGTGCCTCTTCTATATCTCGGCTGTCCACTCTGGAAAACATTTATTTGAACACACAAGACACTTGTGAAGCATCAGGATAACATTTTTCTTCTCTTGTAAGATAATCTCGCCCCCCCCCCCTGTTTTATAGAGGAGAATTTTTCTATGGCTGGACTAAATACAGTTCTTGATTTTTAGTAATTATGTAATTGCTTATTGGTTCTTGATCAAGGTGAATTTCATTAGAATTTTGATTTCATGTTCTGCAAAATATTCACACATGTGTTGTATTTCAGATATTCGATAAAGCTTTAGATGAACCCAAGTACAGTTCTATGTATGCTTTGCTATGTCTTAAACTATGTGAAGAAGCTCCCAACTTTGATCCCCCTTCTAAAAATACTGGCAGTCACAACAATAACGTAAGTACTTGCAAGGTTTTTTTTTAACCATAAAATTTTTTAATTTATTTTGCTTGTTTTGGCACATAATTCCTTGAATATTATCTGCATTCAAAATTTGGAGGTTTTCCAAGTGGTGATTATCTGATTGTGTGATAAGGTGTTTTCATTAATCTTTACACTGCTCCCATTGTGAATGAAATATGTACCTAGTAGGATGCTAAGTCACTTATTTATGATTTACAATATAGGAGGAAGAAAAAAGGAATAATTTCTTGTTCATTCAAAAGACTGTCTCTGAACATTTGCATAACTCCATGGTTCATTAACAATGCTCTGTTGGTACAAAAATATTCATCATAATTGGCGATCCAACAACAATAAAAAAACTTAGCAGTCAATATAGATATCTTGAAGCTGGTCTGTAAAAAGTGATTTTTTGTGCTTGTAAAAATAGAACTTGGTAACTCTTCCTTCACCAGAGACTGGATACAAAAACTCACCCGTTCATCCAAGGCAAGAATGAAGTTTGTGCCAATGCACAATGTTGTAGGTGTTGTCACCTTTGCATATTTTACATGATCTGTCATTGTTCAGAAGTAGTGACAGAGGAAAAATATCACACAAATCTGTGTTTTGAATTTTTTTTTTCACTCTTGGTCATTTCTGCAAATTTCTTCAATTTCGTTCATATAGCTACACATATCGCTCGCGTCTTAGACCAGCCCTAGGTGAAAACTTAGTGGTCACTACTCTGAATAAAACCAAGACCAAATATGCAATCTGGCAAGCCTATTAATATTGATGTATTCCAGAAATGCAATTGTTTTCTTATTCTATGCACAGTGGTATTATGTGCTAAGTAGAGACATAGTAGCCTCCCTTATTTCAGCTCTAGGCTTCCCAGTTAGTGACAGTAGAGGGGGGGGGGTTATTTTCTCATCTTTGTCTCAATATTAATAGCTTGATATTGAAAATTTGATAAGTAATCAACAATTTTGAGTAAATTGACAAAAATGTTTTTAAGATTATGTAATTACATTTTTTTATTTTATTTTTTCAGCTAATCTCATTCATTCTCCATATTATGTATCAAATGAGGAAATTTTATAGCCAATATATTAGTTGCTTTTTTTTGCTTGAAATTTTTTACTTTGTTCATTGCAGACATTCCGTCGCCTTTTGTTAGCCAAGTGTCAGGACGAATTTGAAAATCGAAGAAAAGCGAGTGAAGGTCCATAAAGTTTATTGATTTATTCAATATTACCTTTAGATTTCTTATTTTTAAATTTTTTGGCTAGGAAATGTTATTTTATGTTCTTAATTTTGAAAAAGAAAGTAAGTGGAAGATAGAATATCTATGTTAATGATTGGTTTTGTAAATTTGGTCTACATTTTTATACCTATCTTCAATATTTTCAAACTATATGCAGGTATCCCTTGCTTTACACTATCTCACTTGAGAAATTGATTTGAGCCATTGCAACCTGCAAAGTTCAGCCTGGAATTCACAAGCTTATTTTTAGGATTAAAATCAAAGATGTGCCATAATTGAAATTGACAAGGTCAATTGGATTTTACCCAAATGCAGATGAAATGTTCAAATCAAGCTCACCATGTCTCATTAATGAAAATCTGATAACCCATTGGCACTGTCATCAGAATCAAATTCATTTATATAGTGTAAATTTGCTTCATTTATTATTTTAAAGCTTTAATTCACAAAAATTTATTTTATTTGCTGGAAGTCAAGTTTATTTTTTATTTTTCTGAAGGATATTTCTACTGTCATCTCAAGCATGTTAAATTTCAACTTTACAGGATTACTCCACTGAACTAATTAATCATGTAAAGCGAGGGACATCTGTGATTGGGAAATGCAAAGGATAAAAAAATAATACTCTCACATTTTTCTCTACCTTTTTTTTTTCATTTACTCGCATCCATCCCATAAGTATGATGTTCAATATTTGAGACTTTAATGCTACGTGTTAAAGAATTCATTCAGTATGGTAATGAGATTTCAAAATTTAATTGTGTGTTCAACTGTTTCAACTAAATTCTTTTTAGTGAGGGCATTGTTATGAAAGGGTATGAGAGTTTTAATTATCATTAAAGAAATTTTTTTCTTTGAATTGCAAAAGCTTTTGACAAAAAAGATGGCGTACTCAGTGCTGAAGAAGAAGAGCAAAGAAGCCTTGCCAAGCACAAGATGTTGGGCAACATCAAGTTCATTGGAGAGCTGGGAAAGCAGGGATTATTGCAGGAAGCTATCCTCCACCAATGTGTCCAGCAGCTTCTTGCGAAAAAGAAGAGGCAGACTAACAAAGACGTGGCCGAAGACCTGGAGTGCCTCTGCCAGATAATGAAGACAGTGGGCAATAGATTGGACACTGATAAAGCTAAAGTATGTGCTGTCACTTTTTCCAAATTAGTTGAATAGTTTAAATAAAGTTAAAATGAAAATCAAACTTGATCAAAATGATTCCCAAAGATACATGTAAATTTGTGCAGTCGAAACTTTGTGTTTTGTTTGCTCTTTCTGATCAGTCTGAAATTTTTCCACTCATGATAGTTTCCTTCAAACTTTTTACACCTGTGGGCCAATGGAAGTAGTTGAAAAATTTCAGGGGCCGGAAGAAATGGGAGGAATAATTTGCAGACCTGCAAAAAATAGAAATAATTTCTAGATTTTCTAACAGCTGATACAAGTGATAATTAATATGGTGACAGTATTTTATTTATTAACCAATTTTGCACCAGGGGTGTATGTTTTGGTGTTCAAGAGTATTATGTGAACATATGTGTGAATGTTAGAAGAAAATTACAATAAAGTCAATATTTTTGTAGTAGCTTGACATGGATGTTATATCTCTCATCTTATCAATGTACTTATCAATCTAGTTATCAATGTATCAATCTAGGGGTTCTCAAACTTTTTCCACTCACGGCACCCCTTTCCTTTATTCAATGCTTATCCGCGAGCTCCCCAGAGCTGTTTAACAAAGAATAATTTAGAAAAAAATCTTTGTCAGGGGTGCCACGGAACTGTGACCAGGTTGGAGGAGCACCAGGGCTCGTCAATACTAATTTTTTAGTTGCCATGGCGACCTGGCATTTTTCCAGCCCTGTTATATATATAATTGATTTTTTTTTTGTCAATGCAAATCTACAATTTAGGACAGATCTCCACAAGATTCTAAGTGTTATTGTCAGTGTCCGACATCTAGACCAGAGCTTGAAAAATCTCTGGCACCATGACAATTTAAAACATTAGAGCTGATGCATAACAGTTTCTATGTGTGTGATTTTTAGATTTGAGTCTGAGGATAACATAAAATTTTCGAAAGTTATATCAGTATCTTTCCCAAAATGAAGAGAGGTCAAGTTCTAAAAAAGTTAAAAAATATTTAATTCTTAAGAAAAATATGCTTTGCAAAATAGGCAGCCAAAATATAAATTGGCAGAGTGTCCAAACTACTTCCTGTAGTAAAATAAAATTGTATTTTCAGTGTAGTATTTTTGAACCCTGTGGTAATTATCTGTTAAAGAATGTGTGTATGTTGATATCTTTGAGAAATGTTACTCTTTTTGCAGGCACTGATGGATCAGTACTTTGAACGGATGCAGACATTTGCCAACAGCGTGGACTTGCCATCCCGCATTCGTTTCATGTTACAAGATGTTCTGGAGCTCAGACAGAATAGGGCAAGTTACTTTTCTCTCTCAATAGTTACGTATGCTGTGACTTTAATTTTGTGATCGTTATGGGGTTTTTTTCCTGTTATGCAAACCTTATTTTCATCCTTCCTTTATTAATTTGCAGAAAGGGGAGCATATCAAGTAATTATTTTTTCTCATCAATTGGCATTCCTCTTCTAATTTTAGTGGATACCTCGCCGTCGTCTTGCTGATCACGGCCCCAAAACTATACAGCAGGTCCGTGAAGAAGCTGCCCGTGACTTTGGTGTATACATGCATCATCCCCATTTGCTTGCAGGGCGAAATCCATCTCTGCCTGGCACCTTAGTAAGCAGCATGGGAAAACTTCGTAGTGGACTAGATGATGTCTTTAGCCCTGTCCCTATGGGTGAGTAATTTTGTCTTAATGTATTGAAAACAAGTTATGAATTTTCTTGGATTTGCTTTGAAAAAAATTATGCGAAGATTTGAGTATTGAGCAATATTTCAAAAAATTCATAATTTTATCTTTATGAATATATAGCATGTATACTAAGGCTTGAAAAAACTGAAAAAATTCATAATTGTCAAAAAAAAATCAGTTTATTCAGAACTTATTGACACACATGCTTGTAGGCAGATGCGAGAAGGCAGGGATACCGCTATAGCATGCCAAATACCCAGAATTTCAGAAAAGGATGCATAAAAATTTCATTCATGCATCTCATGGGATGTGTACTTTCTAAGTTTTGAGGAAAAAAGTTTTTAAGAGGGGGAAAAAAAACCTGTGTACCAAGTTTTTTTCTTTTTCCTTCCCCACCGTCTACCACAATGTCATTAGTAGAAAGGAAGCATATAGATTAAAAATCTGCCCCAAACCACTACAATTTCCGATGTCTGCTATATTCTGCTACAAAAATGTCAAAATTCTGCCCCATCTTGCGCAAAAAACAAAATTTTCTTTTAAGAAACTTGGAAGTCACATCATAATAAAAAGTAGACTTTTCGATGATGTCATTTGTTTTCCGTACAATGTTATTTCTTGGAGCCAGAAATAGAATTTGGTTGAGTGTCCCCCCAGGATTTGGTGCCTAGGGTTCCGACAACTTATAAAATGAGGTTAAACTACAAGAATTGAAATTCATCCATGGAACAACAAAAAATACCCTTCAATTGCTGCTTCCTGTTATTTTTTCTGAATTTTTTTTTTTTTACTTCTTTGATTTATGCATTCCTTGTTAATTATTTTTGAAATTGCATCCATTTTTCCTGACGGGCTGTACTTAAACGAAAATTTGCATATCCTTTAACAAAACGGAAAAGTTTGCGGAAGCGCATATTTTCACACTGGAAAAATGTCAATGATGAATCTGTTGTATTTTTCACCATCAAGAGTTGCAATGCAAAATCCAGTCAGTAAATTCAGGGTATCTACGATCATAGAAAGGTGACAAAATGAAGAAAAGGTAGCGAAATAAGAGAGGTCACAGATTTTTTATCAATTTTACCGGCAAGTTTCTGTTTTTGATTTCTTCTCCGAGGAATTACGGTTTTTTCCACATTCAGAGACAGTCTATTTACCGCGTAAATTAGCTTTATTCCCACAAGATTGTGCATGTGCCTTATGGTATAGGATTGCATCACCCATTTGAATTGTAAAAAGTTTTCCAGGTGAGATAGTTGGAAGGAAAAAAAACAATCTGCAAAAACTTGTGATAATAAATATCTAGTTTTGTCATCTAGCCGCTATGTGTGGTTGAGTTTCACATTGTGAAAATGCGGGTTCGGAACACACTTGGCCACTAATGCATAGTGGTGGTCAGCTAAATACGATTTTTAGAGGTTTTCTGACTGAGTTATTCTTTTTGAAAAAACATTGTTGCCATGATGCAGGGGCCACTCGTGGGATATCCTACCCAGCCATGTGGGGTGCCGCTCTGGCAAGGGTACCGAATCTGAGGTAAAAGGGCAAAAAAATTTTTTTAGGAATTGCTGGATAGGGAAAAATTGGGATGGAGAGAGGGGTGCCAAAAATAGGTCCTGCACAGGTCAAGATTGTGTGTTGAGTCCTTGCCATGATGATCAGCAAACCTACAACACAAATACACATGAAATTGCAAATCCACACAGCGATGTGGAGGATGGATTGCACCACCTACTGAACATGAGAGACAATGCTGCACACACACAAGCACACTGTTGGGTTTCACCATTATAAATCTGACATAGCTCCCATATTCAAAGGTGAAATATGCTGCAGTTTAATGGGAGTAGACCACAGTTTTGGACCATCAGGAGGGAGAGGAAAATCATTCCAGTTTGAAATTGCTCAAAAATCATTTGCTTTAAATTTATGCAGAAGATATTAAAAAATATATTATTGAAAGAGCTAAGGTTTTCTGAAATGAAAAATCAGAAAAAAATTAAAAAACTGATTTATATTAGTAAATATAATGTGCTTATATATATAACTTAGTTATATCATTAACAACCATTTTCAATCCACTGCTGAATGAAGGTCTCCTCTAAATTTTTCCATTCTGCTCTGATGCTTTAGCCATCCAATTGACCAACCACTTTCCTGATCTCGTCAATCCATTTTGCGTGGGGACGCCTTCTCGGATGCTTAACACCACGGGGTACCAATGTAGAATATTTGTGGTACATCTGTTGTTCTGTCTTCTTGCAATATGTCCAGCCCATTTCCATTTTAAACGTTTAATTCTTTCCATGATATATACCTTTGTGAAGTTCCTTATCCAAGTGATTCATTTTCTGTCTGTCCTTGTGATGCCTAGCATACATCTTTCCATGCTCCTTTGTGTTGTCTGTAGCCTTTGCATCGTCTAGCTTGTGAGTGTCCATGTTTCATCTCCATAAGTCTGTGCTGGTAGCAACCACTGGTTAAAAACTTTCCTTTTCAGGTATAATGGCATGTGACTCTTCAGAGTTAGTTTTTGCCAAAAATGCTCCATCCAATCCTGATCCTTCTGTTTATTTCATTAATGATTCTGTTGTCCACATGGTAATTTCTTGCCCCAGGTATACATAGCTTTCTACTTCTATCTCTGTGTTGAGCAAGATTGTCCTCTTAGACTCAAAGGGGTTAAACATAACTTTAGTCTTTTGCAGATTCATTTTCAAGCCCACTTGAATACTTGCCTTCACCAGTTCTTGTATCATTTCTTCTAGATTGCTGCTGATAACAACAATGCGGTCTGCAAAACGCAAATGGTTGAGAAATTCTCCATTTATTTTAATTTTTTTTCTTTTTTATCCCAATCCAATTTTCTCAATACCTATTCTAAAACAGTGGTAAAGAGTTTTGGTGAGATAGTATCACCCTGTCCGACTCCTTTTTCAAGTTTAATCTTTGCTTTTCCTTTATCCAAACGAATCATTGCAGTTGCTTTGTCATGTATTTTCTTGATATTGTTGTAAGTCTTCTCTACTCCAATTATATCTAGAGCTTTAACAACAGCAGATGTGAAGACTGGGTCAAATGCTTTTTCAAAATCAAAGAAGGCCATACACAATGGTAATTCCTATTCTTTGTGTCTCTCTATAAGTTCCCTGATTGTTTGGATGTTATCCATTGTACTGAATCCACTTCAAAATCCTGCTTGTTCATTTGGTTGGGCTTCGCCCAATTTGGATTCAATTTTATATGTCAGCACTTTGATGAAGATTTTATAAATTACTGATAGGAGACTGATTGATCGATAGTTCTTGATATCCTCTTTTTCACCATTTTTTGTAAAGAAAAACCATTGCGTTATTCCAGTCTTCAGGCACATCCGATTTTGTGAGACAATTTGTGAACAAAGCAGCAAGCATACTGGCAAATTCTTCTCTTGCTTCTTTAATAATGTCTATTGAAATCCCATCTTCACCTGGGCATTTACCTTTTTTCATACATCTTATAGCCTTGTAGACTTCTTTCAACACAGGTGCTACTTGTATAAATTCTACTCCATTTTCTTTTCTTCCTCTGCTTCCTTTCCTCTGTCCTTATCCTGTTCATGTTTGTATAGAGTATCAAATCCCTCAATAATACTAATGATTTCATTTCCATCTTTTGTGATGGTTCCATCTTTTCTTTTTAGTGCAAAAATGTCCTCTCTCACAACAGTTTTCGTTTTGCTGATTTAAAGCTCCTATTATCTTCATATGATTTCTTTACAATATCGCAATTAAACTTCCTGACGAAACCTGCAATCTGCTTTCGTACGGTCTTACAAAGTTCTGCATATTCCACTTTTGATTTAGGGTCATTCTTAATCTGAAATTCTCTCCGGTCTTTCATAGTTTGTTTCTTCTGATATTTTCTTCACCGGTTTGATTTCTTTTTCTCCAGGGACTTTTGCTACTTCGTTTAGGATAGTGGTTAAAGTTTTGTTCATTGTGGTGACATCTTGTCCATCCTCAGTGGTGTTATATAGCAAATCAAATCGATTCTTCAGCTCTAACTGGAATTTATATTGATGTTTTTGAAGCACCATATCGATAACAGTTTTTGTATTTTTGATAAGTTTCGCTCTTTCCATTCTAGTGTTAAGCCTTATTCTACATCTCACCTTTTCGATGATCACTTCCTGTATTGAATTTGTTGAGAACACTGCAGTCTTGTATCATATGCTTCTTATTAGATAGGATGTAGTCTATCTCACTTGTTGTTCCAGTTGGGCTTCTCCAGGCCCACTTTCTTTGGGGTTTCTTCCTGAAAAATGAATTCATGATGCATAACTGTTCACTCTCTGCAAATTCAACGAGTCTGTTTCCCTCTGTCGTTTCGTACACTGTAACCATGACCTCCAACACACACACACACTGAGCTTTCATCATTTCTTCTTTCTCCGATTCTAGCATTGAAGTCCCCATTACTATTTTGATATGATGGTTTCCTTTACTATGTAGTTTGTCTAATCTATATATATAAAAACGAATGTATGTTTGTCCTTTATGCATTGCTACACCTTTCATCCAATCGCCATGAAACTTTGAGAAGTTGTCGAGTACATTCCCGCGAAGGTTTCTGGCATAGTACATCTATCCTACGGTAGATGTCAGCAGCTGACGTCATTGCACAGTTTATAACGACTATTATATTATAGCTTACGCCAAAACTCATGCCCGCATCCTTTGTTACCTTTGCTTAAAATTCGATAACATTGAAAATTGGCGTTCCTATCATTCTTCTCCGAAACATCAATCCACCACGACTTTGCAATGGTACAAGACTTTTGGTGAAAAAGATGATGAACAATGTCATCGAAGCTACACTTTTGAATGGGAAATTCAAGGGGGAGGGGAAAGATGTATTGTTGCCACGTATTCCAATGATCCCAAAAGATATGCCATTTGAATTCAAACGTTTACAGTTTCCTGTGCGACTCGCTTTTGCAATGACCATCAACAAACCACGAGGACAATCGCTGCAAGTGTGTGGGCTAGAATTGGAGAATCCGTGCATCTCACATGGACAACTGTATGTGGCCAGTTCACACGTCGGAAAACCTTCTGATTTATTTGTGTACGCATCAGATGGAAAAGCAAAAAATATAGTATATCCACAAGCACTCTAATAAATAAATAGAATTAAAACGACGCTTTGAAATGTTTTCCATATAGAAATTAATAAGTTTCAATACAAATGACACAATGTAAATTGAATGTTATCATAACAAGTTTCCTTGAATTTCCTTTCTTCTGAGATCGCAGCAACGCACGACGGGTAAACTAGTTCTTCATAAAAGTCTTTTACTTCTACCTCAGAATAGCTTGTTGGTGCATAGACTTGTATAATCTGTATCCAGTATGTGCTTGATATTTGCATAGCCAACTTTGCAAATGTAATCTAATGCAAATCAGATGTACTACTCAACGATGTGATTTTTCCATTTTTTATGAATGAGAAATCCTACTCCACTGGTTCTTCCATTATCTGTTCCTCTGTAGTAAAATGCATGTCCATTGGCCAGTTTGATTTTCTCCTCTCCTTTAATTATATACTCACACACACTTGTTTTAAATTTGATATACATGTTAATTTCTCAGTGTTGATGGTTCTCTGTACAACTTTTCTCTACTAGGAGAATACTTAGCAATGAGTATAACTAAACATAATTATACTAGTAAAGTGAACTTTTTTGTTAGTAAATCTTTGGATTGAACATGTTTTTAGAAATTATTATTTGTTTGATTCACGGGTACCTGTAAATGAGAGATGGAGAGGGGGGGGGGGACCCAACTTTATTTTAATTTTTTTGGAGAGCAGCTCATTTTCACCCAAAAAGGACGCAGATATTGCCAGTAAATTGGGTCCAGGGACCCAGGTAAATCAGATGGGAGCGGCATCTCTGAGGAGGAGTTTACGGCAAAGAGGGCAATCCCTCTAGTTCACTAAAAAATCTATTATGATATGAAAAAGATGTTGCCTGGTTCAAAAATTTTTAAACATTTCTTAAAGAAATATAAATTTTCTTTTGCTGGGGGGGGGGGGGGGTAAATATTTCAGTTTTGCAATAGGGAGACAGACCACATTATTCTGAAAATCTGTCTCCATTGCAAGGCTTAAACACATAAACCAGGGAAATTGAAATTCATACTTGCCTATAAAACGAGTTGAAAAATGACTAAGAATTAAAATGTATTGGTGGCATGGGAAGGCCAGTGATAAACTATGCCCCTTGATCTGACTGACAAATATCAGCAATAAAAAATGAAAAGCAAACAAATTACTAATATCAGAATAAGCAAGCTAATCTAACCCATAGTTTTACATTTTCCGTATCCCACCATCACTGATATAGATGCTTAATTTTATGTGATCCGCAAACAATGTGTTAATGATGGATGAAAACGAGCACATTGATGACTGTTTTTTATGTTGACAGGAGTGGGATCTCTTGGAACCGGCCCAGGTGTAATTTCTGCAGATACTTTTCCAGCATATTCTAGCAACATGGGTCGTCCAGCTAGAGGAAGTATGAATACTACTGGTAAGTAATATTTTTATTGCGTTGATATGCTAATTTATTATTTGTAGGAATTAGGCTGCAAATGATTAAAAATTATTTTTGATATTATAACTTTTAACACTTAAATTGTGCAATAAGTTGAATACCTTTATCAGCATCTCATCTTCAGCATCAGAAATCATCAATATGCCTGATTAGCTCATCCACAATTTACAGTTTAATGATTAATGAATGACAAAAGTATGCATTATCTATTTTTTTATGGTGAAATTTCTTTTCAAACAAATCCAACAACATTTAATTTGTAATGGATTAATATCAATCGATTTCATACACTGATTATAATATCTTTCCCTAAACAGTTCATCTATGGTCTTTCATAATGCATAGAATCTGAAAGGTAACAAACATTATTTTAGTTGATGATTTGGTTGATAGAAAAAGTGTACTCCAGATTGTGGGGGGGAGGGTATATATCAATGCACATATATAAGTAGTTCAAGAAATTTTTGAAGGTTGAGGATCATTTTGAATTGAAGAGTATCAAATAGAGTTCTGTAGTTTTTCTTCAGCTTTATATTATGCTGTATTCAAATTGTATATTTTTCAAGAAAAATACACATATATTGTCTAAAATAAATACAAATACAAGGCCACAACAGGCAAAAAGCCCGACAAGGTGGCTGAGAAAAAGATGCCCATAACAAGTATGCATGTCCATATATCACTAAAATACAGCAACCCAATTAAAAATGCAATCAAAAAAGTTATAAACAAAATATATATATATACATGACAATATTATACAATGCCCATAATGTATTTATGGTTGTCTTATTCTAAGTATGGATACCTTCTCGATCTACCCCAACATGTTTATCGTATTGCTTTTTAAATGTGTCAATTGTGTTAGAATTTACTACCTCTGGAGGTAAGCTATTCCATTTATTAACAACCCTATTAGAGAAAAATTCTGTGCGACACCATAACCTAGAATTGCCCCTTATCAATACTGGTGTCCCCTTTGAAAAGCAGTCGATTGACAGTGAATTAATAAATCATGGTCCATCCTATCCATCCCGTTGGAAATTTTGAACACTTTGATCATATCTCCCCGACACCTGCGTTCATCCAATGTAAACATATTCTAAAGATGAAGTCTCTCTTTATAACTTAAGCCCCGTATGTGCCAATAAGGATACACGTAGCTCTTCTCTTCGCCCATTCAACCAAGTCTATGTCCTTCTGTTGGTATGGTCTCTAAAACCTTACAGCATACTCCAGTCCAGAACGAACCAGGCCTCGAAAAAGCGTCAGAATGACTTTCGGCGAACACTAAACTTTTTTGAAAATAAAACTGAGCATTCTGTTTGTATTTTTTGGCCACTGCTGAACAATGTTCAGAAAACCTAAGCTGCTCGTCAATGAGAATTCCCAAATTGGTCACCTTAGTTGCATCTGGGATAGTGACACCATTCAACTCGTAAGAGAAACGTGTGGTGTTCGAACCAAAATGAGCAACCATGCATTTGTCAATGCTAAACTTCGTGCTCCGTTCATTTGCCCATGTTCCAATCCTGTTCATTTGGGTCTGAAGCAACTCCCTATCACTTTGATTCCCAACTACCCCCATTAACTTCACGTCATCTGGGAATTTGCTAGCAATCCCATCGATACCCTGATCAAGTTTATCGAGAAAAACTAATCCCTTGAGGAACTTCACTAGTGACGCATGTCCAATCAGAGAATTCCCATTCATCATAACCCATTGTGATCTGTCTCTCAACCACGATTCTATCCTATTCAGCAAGTTGCCCCCAATCCCAATCTTGTGTAAATGCTTCAAGAGTTTACCATGTTAGACTTGATCGAATGCCTTCTGGAAATCAAAGTAAACATCATCTACATTTTTGCCCTTATCAAAAGCCTTAGTCACGTGATCATAGAAGCAAGGTAGATTAGTTACACATGGCTTCCCCTTCCTGAACCCATGCTTATTATCTGACAATACATTATTCTCTTCTATACACTTCATCAACTGCCTTTTGATAATAATTTCAAAAATTTCCGAGAGGGTGCTCGTCAAACTCACTTGAAGATAATATATTACGATAAATTATATCAAGAGCAGAAAATTTTACATTCATGTTAAGTATTTATTCTTTGTATGACATAATGACATGAAAATATACACATTGATTGCATGTAATGTTTAAATATGAATTTTTATATTGAAAAGCAATATTTGACAGTTTTCACCAGAGGTTTTTGACATGGCATTTTGAACCACAGTTTAAACCGTCTCAACTGTCATGCGTCAAAACCCTGCCAATCTTGGTTTTTGATGTTCCTTTAAATTCTTTTTTCATCCAACCGTGAAGTTGTTTGTTGAAAATTTTGGTTAAAGAGAATATGGTTCCAGAACAAAATATCTTTAACCTAGGAATCACTGTATTGCTAATATGCCTGGCCTGCCAATTCTCTAGATTTAGGCCGGAGACCAGATTTTTTGCCCTTCTTCCAGCTGTCCAGATTTTAGTAGAAAATTAGATTTGGAAGAAGAAAATTTTTTTTTATTCCTTTTAGATCAAATTTTTTTAGATTTTCCCTTAACTTTCACTATATCATGACATAGTTTGCCATTGGGGAAAACACCTTAGAGGGTAGCCGTAGTTTGTAGAACCTACCTACGTGGTTGAAGATCTCACTTCCGTGGAGTAGCTATCAAAAAATGTCTTGGTGACTGCATCCTCAGCCACCTCGTTGGGTATTTTGCCTGTTGTGGCGTTGTATTTAAGCAAACTGGCATTTATGGGCAACCATTTATCAGGGGGGTGGTCTTGTTTATCAACTTCCCTGTTTAATTATTATTGTACTCTATCAGCAACCACGTGGCAAACATAATAACAGAGCTGTTATATGTGATACCACTGGAGCTTTTTTCATCGGCAGCCTTATATTTTGAAGTTTTTTCTTTTTCTGATCAAATGTCTTCAAAAAGGAAATATACAACTGCTTTTGAGAGTTGGTATACCCAAGACCCTGCCTAGGAAGGGGGGCACTTTTTCTCAAAAAAATTATCACAATATTTATTTCTGGATTCCAAAAGTTGTCACGTCTTTGAATTTTATTGCCATATAATGACAAATATGTGGCATGCAAAAGTACGCTTGGCAGATTTTTGTAAGAAAATTGCAGTTTTCCCTTTTGAAGGTTGGCAGGTTGTATTGGTTATTAAAACAATTTAATTGCTTCTGTGAAATATGCATTAAATTTGAATTTCAGATCTAAACTTTTAGATCTTGAAATTAGAAATAAGTTATTATCTATCAAAAATAAAATCATTTCAGGTGGATTTTTAAGTGGTGGTGGAAATCAACCATTTTTCAATAATAATCGCAATAAGCAATTTGCGAATCGAGATCGTGACCATGACTTATTCTCAGGATATCAACAACAGCAACGGCAACCAAACCAGACAAATCTTAGTTTTGGAACTACAGCTTTGCCCAGAGAGTTGCCACCTCGATTCTTGAAAAAAGCATTACAGCCCCAGTCGGGCAACACAGAGGAGGTAATCTTCTTTTGTCTTTATTTCCTCGTACTAGTTTTAAAATAAAGATATATCCGGGCAGGTATTGAAGCATAAAGCTGCTTAGCACAGATTAACATACACTTAAAGGTTTATAAATTGTATACCATCATTGGTTTCTGTTCAGATGTTTATAGTTCTAACCTCTGTGCAATCTGGTCTGCCAAACAGCATTTGATAGAGAAATTGAAGGGCTTTGCCTGATACTAACAAAATAAAGAAGAAACCAATTATATATATACAAACCACAAGGAGAACTTGAAATCCCTTATAGATTTCAATACGCAATGGTTGTCTTTAGAGGAAAAATATGACCACAATTACATTGACCAGGGACTTGATACATAAACTTCTGGTCACTCAGCAAAAGTACCCTGGTCAATATGATAATGGTTGTATCTTTCCTCCAAAGGAATTTATAGCTTCTCTTGTCATTCGCCTTTATCATTGGTTTCTTCTTGATTATGCTGATTTCGTTTTCTGTCCCATTGCTTCAAATGTATGATGCCAGCTCATGTATTTATCTAGCATTGTATTGTTGAAATGAGGGGTTCACAATCATAGTAGAACACCATTTATTTTATTAGGGATAATACCACCATTAAGTTTTTGATAGATAATTCAGTTCAAGTAATGTAAAGGAATTAAATATATCAAAGTTTAGTTAAAACTGTCATTTTTTAGTATCCTGCTTTTACAAATTTTGCAAAAGCACAGCTTTTACAATAATCTTAAGGTGTTATTTATTATCCATAATAAAGATAAATGGACTTGGTCTACTATGGTTGTGAACCCCTCAAATTTAAAAGGGTTGTTAAGAAAAAGTGTTGACCGTATTATGTTCAAGAACTTGTGTAGAATTAACTACTGTTATGACTCCTGACACACTTTTTGCTTCATGCTTTAGCAGCTGGTGCATTCACTCTTTAATACAGCCTTGATATACTTGTACCATAAGCTGTGGTATTACACTATAAAAGTTATTAAAGTTTCTCTTATAATACTTGAAAAATAAAGTCAATAAGCTTATTGGTTATATTTGTCAATTTTTATAAAAGAATTTGTATAAACCATTTGTAGTGTATTCCTGTTCATAGAGTGGAACCCTGATATATTATGCATGTCCGGAAAAGTAATTTACACTTGCGTTATAATCTAATCTATATAACACGGCAGTAAATCATAATATTCTAACTCGCTTGGGTATAGGGGATTTGGAAAAACCTGTTTTCTCATACCCGTGAAAGTGTGTAGTGGGATGCCTGAATTATGTTTCTATACTTCTATGAAACTTCAGATATTTTATACACTTTAATACATCAGTGTAAATCAGGGCAAAGAATCAATTAAAATTTTAAACCGGTTAATCAAAAATTTTAACCGATTAATCAAACTTTTATTGAATATTTTTCATAACTATATAATATAAATTGATACTATAAAAATGTAATTTATTCATTTCACCCACCTATTTGCTAGATGTAAACAAGTATAGGAAGAAATTAAGGCTGCCACTTGAAGCAATGTAATACTCGTATGCTGAACGTATTTTGTTAAAACCTGGAATTTCTTCACATTTCAATCTTGTGGGTTTTTAAAATCGATTATTTTAGGTTAGTCACAGATTTCAAAACTGCCTTTGGTCATTCCGTCACTTGTTTTCCTTCAAACTCCTCCCAAATTGTGCTTGTGAGGAGAGGAACTGATACTTCCAAGAATACGAATAACTACTGTTCTTGGTGGAGACAATAAATTTTGGTCTTGCATTCTAAAAATCCTATCAAACTAAATTTGAAACCAAAATGATCACAATTTTTCGTTTAATGGAGCCGAAAAATTTGATCGAAATATTAGTTCAAATGTGTTTAAATACATTAATTACACTTATATCGAAAATGTTATATTGGCTCAATGATTTAGGACATTTGATCTGTTTTGTTAAGTAAATCAAGTCAAATGACCAACTTTTTCTTGAACTTTAATCGGATTGATTGAATCAATTAATTCAACTAAAATTTTTAACTGTTATTAACAATTGATCGACTAACCAACCCAATTAATTGGACCAGCTCTAGTGTAAATGCTTGACTGCAAAGTATGAAAACCTAGATTTCATGAAATAGCAGGAGAAAAGATGGTGGCTGTTATATATCAAGGTATGGGGAATCAATGTACTTCTTTCCAAAGCTGTCAATTTTCCCATGTTTTCTACAAGGTTTGTAATTGTGTTAGAACCGAAATAGGACTGATACTTTCTCTCAGACTCCTGAAAAGTTCTTAAATTTTTAGAATTTTCATTTTGCAATCACGAAAGATTCTTCTTTTTTGAAGGAAAAATTACTTAACTGGCAAAAGTCTTGCCACAGTCCCCCAAAATTTTGACACATGCTTAACACCACAACCAGCATTCACAATGTTGATGGCCATTACACCAAATGATGACAAAATGATTTGGCAATGCTCAGATGCACCGAAAAGCCACTGTCTACTCAGCCTCTCGATGGAAATCATTGAGATGGCTCTTGTTGGTTGACCAACATCCTGTTTTGAATAGCCTGTCCAATTTTCTGCAGTTTTTCCTAGGCCTGATTTTGTTTTAAGTGTTAATCACAGGATAATCAAGACGGTTTCAAAGTGTTTAAAAGAAATAGTGAGAAATTCGACTTCCATATGCTTTCTTGTCTCCTTGAATAGAGTAACTTAACTTTTAACATAATTTAAATTTTTTTGATTTATTGAAACGCCATAGTAGTTGTAGACTTATTTTTCCCCATGCCACGAACTTTGCAGTGAATTATATTAAAGTAACTATATTCACATAAATTATCGTTGTTTTGTGAATATTATAGATAAGTCTTCGTCCTGCTCAGAACTCTATGATGCTGAAGTCCAAGCCAGCGAGTGCTCCTTTTACAAAATCCTCGTCAATGTCCTCAGTTCCCTCATCTGGGACAAATAATGTTATTCTTCGGGATAATTCTTCTGTCATCTCAAACTCTATTGCTAACTCTGTCTTGCAAAAAGAGGTAACTACCATTGAAGTCTTTTTTTGTCGTACCGTTCAAGTTTTATAAAAACATTACGTTTTCCCTTTAGTATATAAGTATTCAATCCATTGGTTTAGAAAATGATTTTTTTTTTTTAATTTAAAAATATTTAATTGTTCCAGTGTGTGATATGCTTGTTATAACTATAACTTATTAAATCAGTGTTCAAATGCATCTCATTGGACAGAAATTACCTAGCTGTGGCAAAAACAATTCTATATTGTACAGGGTTGATTTGAAACTTAATGTGATGTGCGAAATCGCATATCATTTTTTATTAAAAGAAAGGCAGGATTACACAAAAAAATTACATGCATTGAAAATGGGAAATTTTTTTTGGAAATCTGTTAATTTTCATTAAATTGCTGTTTGCTGAAATAAATATTCAAATTTGTGGTTTTTTAAATATGTTTAATCTTGTGGGTTTTGCTTCCCATTCGTTTGTGCACTGAATCTTTCAAATTACTCCTGAACTATAAGACTAGCATCAAATTGAAAATTAGAAACAAGTTCTATTCTTGCAAATTATATAGCAACTTTTTTTTGAGATAATATTGTATCTTGAGAATGTGGATTGCACATATGCTGTCAAACTCGGTTATAATGACACTATAATGTCAATGACTGCTTGTCCTGGCTGATTCTCATACCGAATGGTGCTAATGAACATGAGTCTGATGTTGATGAGTTATCAACCTCAGATATAACGTTTCACATTTTTATGCTGTTTTATGTTTTCTGAAAAGATTTTTAGAATTGGAGCTCAGCATAGAAAAAGGCAGCACTTGTTTGTTATTCTATCATGCCTAATACAGAAAATATTTATTACATGCTTGATGCTCGAACATGCTCATAGATAATCTTATATTTTTTCTTAATTTTGCCCTTCCTGACTTTTTTTGATACCATCCATCTTTTTGTTAATATCATTTCAAGCGTCCTCTTAAGTTCTGGAAAGTTCACTTTTTTTCTCCTCTTCAGGTTCCCGGAATTATGTTTAATTTTTTCCTCTACTTTGAAACATATTTCTTCATTGATATGAGTGTTCTTCCCCTCCCCCCCCCCTTCCCGCATGCATTCACCGATAGCCGTCGAAATTCACAGAATTTTTCCTGCTTCTTTTTTTTTAGCAGTTCTAATTGAGTCGGGAAAAATTAATGTGTGGCCGGTTTTATTGGTCGCAATCTGTTGGGGAAAATGGGATAAATGACGTCACTAAATATGCATGAGCAGACGTCCTCCTTTCTCAGTCTTCGGATCTGGTAACCCTAGTTACCATGTTTCTCTGAATTAGCTGACATGCCATAGATCTCAGGGGACACCAGCTTTGAATGTTGGGGCAGGTCTGTTCTCAGCATGTTGGGAAAAGTGAGGGTTAATAAGAATCGCAGTATGCATTCAGCTAATTCAATGGTTTTTTATAATAAAGAGATTTAAGAATTTTCCTGAATCTGTGAAATGGGCATTCCCGCATGGTGATTGCTGTTGTTTTCAACAACAATTTTGGTGATTGTCACCCCCCTTGCTGTTTTCCTGGCATTTTCTGTTAATGTGGGGGAATATAGTATTATAAATATTAATCTAGCATATTTTCCATGAAGTACATTTTAAATAACTGCAGACTTGCTGTTGCAATATTTCTCACTAAGGATTATTGTTAGCAATATTTTTGGCAAGAATCAGAAATGTATCATTTATTATCCAAATTTCTCTTGCATATCTCAATCAAATATGGTGACCCTAAGTGTAATGAAATAGCTTCATGCGTGGTATTTGATTGCATCTGATTATATTTTTTGCCACAAAAGGCTGGTAATACCAACCTTGGTTATAAGGATGAGGTTCCTTGCGACCTGGAAAGTCAGGGAAAAGAAAAATAGTGAGGGGAAATGTAAAATATTTGGCAAAACTTGGGAGGAAATTCTATGCAGAGAAAAACAAAAAATAAAAATAAATTCAAAATTAAGGTTTTCAATTACATTTCTTCTGGAGTCAGGGAAACTTTTGAATTATGGTCTGGGAAAATGATCTAGCAGATTTCGCTGGGAACCCTGAGTGATGAAATTTTCAATGTCGTTATAACACAGTTTGTATTTGTGTATTTATAATTGAATAACTTTTTTAAAGAGAAGTATAGCCACATATGCTTATCCATGTTTTATTTAAAATCTGTGATAGGCAAGAGGGATTATGTTTTCATTAAATATTTGTGGCAAAATCTTTATAACAAGATTAAAATTTGATAATAAATTAAAATTTTATTCCCTTTTATAACTTATCCTGAGATATAGGCTGTATACAGTTTCATGATTCTCTTTCAGCCTCCTGTTATAGTGAAACAAGTTACACAGGATAAAAACAAGGCCAACAAACAGATACCATCGAAAGAGGAAGTTATGAAAAAAATGGTAATGAAATACATCAGTGATTCATTAGAGAAAAAAAACCTAAAAAAAATTACTTCTATGTGCTAACCTTTAACTTTAATATTTCTTTTCGAAAATCAGAAGGAGCTATTGGCGGAAGTCATTTCCTCACAGAATATCGATGCAGCAGTGAAAACTTTCAAAGAAATTAAAGTTCCGAAAAAGTGAGTAATTTTTTTATTCCTTAGTTGAGGGATTTATTTGCAAGCAGTGCTTATAATTGGAAGTCCTGTTAATAAAAAAAATGTCCCAATTCAATAGCAGTATTTTAATAACACCAAACAAAATAAAACTAAATGAAACATAAACTTCTCTAGGTATATGTCTGATGTTCTTATTAAAATGATGAGAAGTACATTAGAGAAAACTGAGAGTGAACGTGAATTGCTGAGCCAACTGCTTACAGAATTGAAAAAGGAAGGTCACTTGAATGGAATTCATGTTATTGAGGTGAGTATCTCTCTCCCTGTACTGTAAAATATTAGTTGAATGTAAATATGATTAGAATCAAACATAAGGGTACCTTTTTCTTTACAAGATCTTTATTCGTTTTTGCTTTGAAAAATTTTTTTATAAGTTAATTTTTAAAAATTGTATTCTGTAGAACACGGTATAATCTGCAGTGTTGATGTATCAGCATATTCAAGATTCATTCTGCAATAAATGAAATAATGTTACATCCCACATAATAGGATGTGTTGTTTGTCACATTTTCTGTAGAACTATTTTTCTACTTGCATACGAAGTGACATAGTAAACCCTTGATAAGTTGTCACTCAAGGGACCAAGGCATTGTTAGGGCTTGAGTAAAGTACCGCTAGTCATGTACAGTCATGTGTAAGAAGCATATAAATTTGAAATTTATTAATTACAATATTAACAAAATCTATATATTAAAAAAGAAACTTTTTTATTTTTTTTTAAACAATGAAACTGAAAGTACAACTGAACCAGAAACACACAAAAGTTTTAAAAAAGTGAGGAGGAGTGCAATTCTTAAAGCAGCAACCAATTATCAAAAATGGCTACAGTTGGCTACTCATCACTTCTCACGCTTCTTGGCGATATCTGTAAAAACTTTTCACTTCGCAAAACTTTTCACTCTCTCCTCCCACTTCTCTCTTCTAGAAACTACAATGAAACTTGGTTAATGCAAAGTCCAAAATCACTGGAAAAAAAGTTGGATAATCTGTAAAATGACTACGAATTAGAACTTGATCATCAACATTTACATTGGATAATAATTACCAGTTATCAAAATTTTATCATCAGTTAAGAAACTTTATCAAATTTTAATAATTTATTAATTATAATTAATATTAGTTGCTCCATTGTGCTGGAATCAGCATCACTGCAGAATTTCTTGACCTTGTACAAAGCCTGATTTACGTAAACAATTCATGATCATGCGTTATGAAACTGCTTCCAAAATTTTGCTTGTCATTCTTATGCTATCGAGGAAATATACTTTCATTAACGCATTATATGACAGTTATTGCCTCACAATTATCGGGCCTACAATTTATCACTTATTCCAAACAGAATCCTCTTTTTTTTTTATACCACAGAGAAATATGCGCTAACCCCTTGTGACAATCTCCGATCCAAGATTGAACACCGATCCCAGATTGTACGTCTCCTGAGGAGTGATGTCATCTTCCTCGCGTAGACGTACATTTTTCGGCTACGTCACTGCACTAGTGTGGAGAGAATTTCTTCCTAGTATGCAAGTAAACCTAGATGGCGCTTGGAGCACTTTAACTCGTATAAGAAGGCGCAGTTCCTTCTTACTAGTGGCTTTTTGTGATTTGTTAGCACGTGAGCACTGCTGGTGTGCTAAGAGTTCTCCATCTTTGGAAGCGATCTGCCAAGCTATTGCTAAGAAATAATGGATTGAGCTTCCCTCTTCACTGAGGGTCACCTCCACCAAAAGTTGCCTACGCAGAGTTGTCAGATTCTCTTCTCGATCTGCTACGCTGGACCTACCTACCGTTCTTGAACGCCCTTGCTTCGTCATCATCAGATTGACCAAATAATCAATATAGGGAGCCTACGTGCCCATTGCCACAGACTGAAACCTATTGACTCGTCGTCGATTGCTCGCCTTTGTTGCCCGGGACCCTACAGATTCGCCGTTGATTGTTCTCTGCTGACCGGATTCTATGATCTTGGTACCGATCATTCATCGTCGCCTATCGGACCCTATGACCTCGTCACCGATCATTCAGAGCCGTCTATCAGAAGTACAGACTCATTGTCAAATACCCGTCTCCACAGAGTGGATCCCTCTAACTCATCGTCACTTATCTCCGACGACCAGACCCTACAGACTTATTACTACTTGTCGTCAAGAGGACTGTTCGTGGACTTACCTTGACCCCTTCAAATTCTCCGACTCGTGAAGGTGATTAACTTTTCAGTTCAGAATTTTTTGTTAGAAAACCTAATAAATGATTTGTTTAAGGGTCATTCAAGTATTACATCAGCACCGAGGGGGGGAGTTCGGATCTTCTGACTTTTGATCACGGAGGGGGGGTTGAAGGTTGCTTATGTCATCAACCACCCATTTTTGAAGATATGAAATATTTTAATCTGCTGACAAAATTTTGCTGAGGGGGAAGGGGGGGGGGTCAGTGTTTTGCTGACAAGGGGAAGGGGGTCAAAAATGGCTGAAAATCTGCTTGCGTAATACTTGAATGGCCCCTTTTTGTCAATGTGTCTTTGCCTGGTCACTTGCAGCGATGCATACAAAAACCCTTAATGCAATGGAAAACGTTGCACCCTCGATATGGGACTCCTGCGGTAGCAGTCTTTTTCTGTGGTTATTTTTCTGTTTCACCCCTGTATCAGAAAAGTTTCTGATGAGGACAAACCGAGTATGAGTTTTGCGACAACTCTAAACATCCTTTGGTACTTTAGGCAAGTATCTTATCGACTTGGGCTACCGCGCCCTTTGCATATGTTGGCTCCTAAGGAAAATGGCCGCGGCTTCAATTCAAGTATTCCGGGATTTTACTAACGTTTTCAAAGAACCAGACTTTATTCGAATTCAGAACATTAACAAGCGTAGCCTAAATACGACTACTGTCCTCTACCATCCCTTAATTCAATCTCTGCCCTACTACTTCTCATACTCTCTTTTTTAAGCTTGACGTTCTTACAAATCGCTCGTTCGCTCAAGCACAAAGTCACGTTACATTTCTTCCTTTTCAGCGGCTGCTCAACAGCTTCCTACACTCGGTCATCCTGACCTGCAATCGTCCCGATTGCCCCACAGTACTGGTCTTTACATGTCGACCTCTTCGGATTACGTCTTGGTAACACTGGCTCATCTTTTTCTTGCATTGAAATGTCTTCATCATCGGACTCAGACTCACACCTCCAAGCTTTTAGTTGGCTCACGTGCGCTGTTGTCGTGTATAGATGACCTTTCACTGTTGATTCCAATTCAGTCACCCGATACGTGTCATTTGGTAATACAGCCGTGACAGTCATGGGTCCTCTATACTTCGGTTGAGTCTTCGTCGGTTGCCCCATGGCTCTCGGACTTTTCTTCATAACAACAACCTCGCCTGGTTCGAACACTATTGTAGCACATCTGCGCTTATCGAAGGTGCTCTTCATTTTTCTTTGATTCTCCACGATTATATCTCGAGCTTCTTTTCTTACTTCCTCTGGATCCATCCACGAGTTATTCTCCTCATCTGCTAACCGTCTCAACATTCCATCATTGAATCTTGGAGAATATCCATGCAACATCTCAAATGGTGTCTTACCAGATGACTTGTTCACAAAGTTGTTCAGATTTCGTTCTACCAACTTGATTTTCACGTCCCAGTCCTTATGGTCTCTGTTCTCCATACCTGTAGTTATCGACGACAATATAGTCCTATTTGCTCTTTCGACCATCCCATTTGCTCTAGGGTGTTTCGTTGAATTGAGCGTATGGTGAATTCCGTTATCCTTGCAGTACTTTTCAAACTCCTGTGACGTAAAACAAGAACCACGATCGCTTATAATTCGGTCCGGTAGTCCAAAGTCATTCACAAAGATGTCGACCGATTTCATTACACAAGTAGTTGAAGTATTTCTAACTGGAAATAATCGTACGAATCTGGTAAGGTTGTCAATGATCACTAGTAGCTCCTGATTTCCCTTCGAACTTTTGACAAAAGGTCCCAGATGATCCATATGTATCACTGCAAACGGTCTTTTTCCGGGTTCGATTGCGTGCAGCAATCCCTGTTGCTTACCTGCTGGTAACTTATTGACCAAACATTCCAGACACATAGCTATATGACGTTTTACATAGCGTTTCATGTATGGGAACCAGTACATTTCCTTGATCTTCCCAACTGTTCTGTCTGTGGCGAAATGCCCCATAAGATCATGAAATTTGATTACAGTACCTTTCCGCATGCACTTCGGAATTACATACAGTAGTTTCAATTTTTCTTTATCGTCCACCTTCCTGAAGAGTCGGTTATTCTTCAGCTCGTACCCAAGAACTAATTGTTTTTCCTCCTTGGTCCGGTCCGTATCGTTTTTCTGTAATATTTCTATCTTTTTCTTCAGTTCGTCATCTGTATGCTGGATCATTAGGATTTGATCTTCCTCAGTGAGAGTTAAGCATATCTCTAATTTCTGATCGATAAATGAGTCTAGAGTATCTTTTGACTCTGCAACAGGTGCTCTACTAAGTGCGTCTATATGTGCCATTTTTGATCCTGATCGATGTTTCACCTCGAAGTCATATTCCTGAATTAGATCAAACCATCTGGTTATCTGTGGATTCATGCATTTCTTTGTATTCATGTAGACCAAAGCTTGACAATCAGTGACGATAGTGAACTTGATCCCAATTAAGAATTGTCGCAATCTGTCCAACGTCCAAACAATCGCCATCAATTCCAATTTACTCGAGTGATATTTACTCTCAGTTTCAGTGGTCTTCTTGCTCACACAATATACTAGATGCCACTTGCCGTTCGTTCCTTTCTGCAACAACATTCCCGCTAACCCAATTGAGCTCGCGTCACAATGGACTTCGGTTTCCGCTCTTGCATCATAGTGTGATAGTATGGGTTGGCACATCAACGCATACTTCAGTTCTTCAAAAGCTCTTGACTGTTCCTCTTTCCAAGTAAACTCTTCGTTTTTTCGAGTCAATCGAGTCAATGGATCAGCTTTCTGTGCATAGTTTTTTATGAATCTTCTAAAATAACTAGTCAATCCTAGAAATCTACGTAGTTCATGAACGTTACCGGGAATCGGAAAGTCTTTGACAGCTTTCAACTTCCTCGAACCTGGCTGAATGCCTTCTGCATTGACAACGAATCCTAAGAACTCCAGTTCTCTTTTCCCGAATTCACATTTTGTCAACTTCAGCGTCAATCCGGCTGTTCTCAGTCTTTCAAACACTTCTCTAATTCGCTCCATCATATCTGTCCAATCCTTCGCTGGTATCAAGATATCATCGAGATAGCATAAGACCTTAGTGTTCATGAGTGGACCCAACATTTGACACATCAGTCTTTGAAACTCTGCTGGTGCATTTGCTAACCCGAATATCATACGTTCAAACTGTCCTGTTTCATCTGGAGTGATGAATGCTGTTTTCAACTTCGCTTCCTCCGTTAGCGGTATCTGCAAGTATCCATGAGCTAGATCCAACGTCGTAAACACTTTACACCCAGCCAAATTTTCCAGTAAATCATCGATTCGTGGCAATGGGAATTTGTCTTTCACTGTCTGATTATTCAATCGACGGTAGTCCACAACTAATCGATTTTCACCTGTCTTTTTCTTCACCAATAATACTGGACTAGCATACGGTGACCTAGTTTCTGTAACTATACCATTATCTTTCCATTCTTTCACGATATCGCTGATTGCCATCCTCTCAGACAAACTTGTTCTATACGGCGGTGCACAAATAGGTTTGCTGCCTTCCACTTCCTTAATGTCCATCTTAGTCAACGATGTACACCCAAGTTCCTCAATGGACAATGCAAAAACATCTCTATACTCATTCACCAATGACCAAACTTCACGCTTTTCTTCTTTCTCAGTTGAATCGTCGAACTTTATCTCATCTAAACGAATTCCTCTTCTCTTACGTCCTCGTCCCTCACACGTAGTACCCACATTAGCAAATTTCTTACCGCGAGACTGTAATTCATCGCACAGTTCATCCTTCAAGGCCACACTTGAAATGATATCATCCTCACAGATTACTTCAATGTCCCTTGATCCTATGACGGCCTCACTCACGCAGCAATCAGTCGAAGGACTCACTTCTTCATCCACCAGAACATCCAAGTTTTCACGTAGTTCATCACACACAAAAGCGTTTCTGACTTCGGGGTTTCCTACAGCTTCATCAGATTCTTCTAATTCCCTCATGCTCAGTTTATCAACAACGATTGACGCACGACCGATACACTGTCCTTCACCAAACTTCACAACATGTTTCCCTAAATTCAAAATAGGAACCTTCGTTTTCCCCTTCACGACTTCTAGCAAGACATCAGTATTTCCTTGGCTTCCTTTCATCAGCACCAGTCCGTCCTCCACATCTTCTATTCTGGCATCGATGACCTCCATCGTTGCACCATCAACTTCTTCTGGATTCATGGTCATCAGCTCTATCCTTTTCTCCTCGACTCCGACATCTCGAACACATGGCAACTCACTTGCGTGCCACACGCGCAGTCTTCCTCCACTCCCGGCAAACTCAATTTCCGGCGGCATCAGATAGTTCCGTCCAACTATCAAATCATACGACTGTGCATTATCATCGACGACCAACACATCCACAGCTGACTTTGCACCATCCACTTCCAAATCCACGTTAAGTTTCCCAAGTGCAACTGCTGATGGCTTCACCAGATCTCCATAACCGAATAATTCTTCTGATTTCGGCACATACTTGAGCTTCATATCCTCCGCTACGGACTTCTTCAACAATGTCACACTACTTCCAGTGTCGATCAAACATGAGATGAGACGCCCATCATTGATCCTAGCATTTTTGATGCAGTTCCCTTCGTAACAATCAGCACAACCATTTGCTGCCAAGTTGACTTTCTTCGTTGTAGTCTGATCACAGTGCTTTTGAATATGACCGGCCACACCACACAGGCGGCATGTTAAATTCTTCTTTCTTGGACAATCACGCGACACATGACCCAGGTATCCACACGAAAAACATCTGGGCTCCCAGTCTTGCCGCTTATTGTCTCTCGGAACCGTTGGCCTGACACGTTGTCCCTCGCCGTCACGAACTTCACTCATACGAGGTCGATTGTTCCGGTTCAAAGTCGTTCCCATCATCATGTCTCTCCTTGGATCCACGTGCACAATTCGATCCTGAGCAACGGTTCTTCGGTGAGCATCTACCCTTTGGTCATCCCAAAATCCGGATTTTCGTTCATCAGTCCCGGTGAACTTGTGACTTTTTACATCCTCGATCTCGGATCTCACGACTTCGTATTCATCGAGCTTCTTCGCTAATTCATCAGGGTTCACAAAACTAGACCATTGATCGATGAAATGTTCACGAATTTTCGTCGGTACCCGCGATTTCATCTGTTCTGTGACGATCAGTTTCTTCAATGATTCAAACTCGGTAACATTCAGAAGAGATAGCCACTCGGAAAAGAAGACATTCAATTCATATCCAAAGTCCTTCCAAGTCGACTTCAGACGTCGGGAGTGCTGGATAAACTTTTGCCGTATCTTCTCTGTCGTCAGCTTGAATCGATTCAGCAACAGTCCCTTGACGAAACCATAGTCGTTAATCCTCTCTTTGGGTTCACGGATCACGATTTCGGACACTTCGTAAGGCAGTAACACTAATAAGCTAGTGACCCATTGTTCCTCTGGTACTCTCGCAAGTTCGGCCTGGCATTCGAAGTACTGTAAATACAGACTCAAATCCCCGTTATCCGCGTCGAACTTCTGTATCTTCTTGGTCAAATCGCACGGTACGATGCGATGACTTTCGGTGTCATCATCGATATTTCGCGACGCCGCACATGTTATCCGAAGACGCTCCAGTTCGAACTGCCGCTCGGCCTCTCGTTCCTGTCGCTGAGCTTCATCTTCTTTCTTCCGTCGCAGAGCTTCGGCTTCTTCTTTCCGTCGCAGAGCTTCGGCTTCTTCTTTCCGTCGCAGAGCTTCGGCTTCTTCTTTCCGTCGCAGAGCTTCGGCTTCTTCTTGACGGGTTTCGATGATCTGCTCTAGGAGTCCTCTAACAAAGTCCTCTTCATAGTTCTTGGACATGACGATGAGATTCTTCAGATCGGCGACTCTGTCATCTGAAGACGGCTTCTCTCCCAACTCCAATGCCAGCATCTCCAAGTCTTTCTTTCGTCCTCTCACGAGAAATGACATTTTCTTCTATCGCAGTCCGGTTTTATATCCCGCTTCTGATAAATCTGTTGGCTCCTAAGGAAAATGGCCGCGGCTTCAATTCAAGTATTCCGGGATTTTACTAACGTTTTCAAAGAACCAGACTTTATTCGAATTCAGAACATTAACAAGCGTAGCCTAAATACGACTACTGTCCTCTACCATCCCTTAATTCAATCTCTGCCCTACTACTTCTCATACTCTCTTTTTTAAGCTTGACGTTCTTACAAATCGCTCGTTCGCTCGAGCACAAAGTCACGTTACATTTCTTCCTTTTCAGCGGCTGCTCAACAGCTTCCTACACATATTACAATCTGAAGTCTTCCTATACTTTCCGTACTCTTTGACGTCAAAATGATTCCGATTTTGAATGTTACACCTTGATCCTATAAGTTGAACAACATGATCGTTATTAAGTGGTACACAGTCTCGATGCACTCTAGCTGAAAAATGTTTAAATGGGCATTAAATTTAAATATCACCGCTAAACTTGCTGCTACTATCAATGCCCCTACAAGTAATGAAATAAACATGAATTATTCTACATGTTCTACGCGAGAAGAAATTAACCAATTCCTAGTTGCAGTGGTTTTTTATTTAAAAAGGGAGGGATTAGAAAGCATGGCAAGATTGCAGTTTTGACAAGTTATCATGTAAAAGGGAATTTCTGGCAAAAATGAATATTAAAAAAAATGGAGAAAATATTTAAAAAAAACTAGCCATATGAAGCGAAAGTGAACAATACAAACTAAAAATGGTTTCGCTCCGATTCTTCATGTTTTTCCTGTGGTAATTTATACTCTTAGCCTGCTGATGGCTGGATTCAGTATTGGAAGAGTAAATTATGGGCCTATTGCACATGTGCAGGTCAAAAAGATGGAGATGCAGAATTAGTTCATCTTTGTGCATTATGCCAAGATTAGCTTCATCATGCCTCACCAGCGATCTTCTTGTCCTACCAGATGTGGCAAGATGAGATTTTATTATTCAATCGAAAAGCTTTTTTTTTTAATTAACTAAAAATAGAAAATAAGTTCATTTTTATATATTATGAACATTAGTAATGTACAATAAAATGTAATTTTTTTCCCCCTTCAAAAATTTCCAAACATAATTGTTGATTTTATAAACCCTAAAGCACTGGGTATATCCCGTTCTGCCACACCTTCCTTATCATTACTTGAGCTGTTTGGCTTTGGTACATGACTTTTATGGTTGCTTTTGAATAAATAAATATATATATGGCACAATCTTGTTATCATATTTTATTCGAAGGGGAGCCATAGAAATAAATCACCTTCCTCTTTTGCAAACTTTTCTATTGTGATAAGTTAACCAAAATTTAACGAATAAATGATTTATTAACAGTGAGAGCTGAACAGAGTGAAAGAAAAATCATTTATGAGTTTCACAACTTTCTCTCTCTCTGAAGTTTGTTGAGTTCTGAGCTGAGGAATTTTAATTACAGTAAAACTTACTAAATTGACAGTAAGTTTAGTTACTATCTACTGCTTTGACTACTCAAAGAAATTCTGAAACTTTAGACACTTTTTAATGAAGGAACCAGAGAATTTTTGTGATCCCCTTGTAGATCAAAATTCTGTTTGCGAAACAACTATGTTTGTAAAAGAGTTTCATAATTGTTCTTCTAAGCTTAACGTATTAATTTTTAGTACAGAAATGAAAATGGTTTTACTGGATATACTTATAGATTATACCATGGAGCTTGATCAGTTTGATCTTGCGTGTGCAAACAAATATTGTATTTAGAAATTCTTTTAAAAAATAAAAATACATATAAAATATTTGACCTTTTTACTTGTGAATTAAAGGTAATCATTATAAATATGGATTGAAGGATTTGCTTTTATTTTTTTACTTTAAGCTTATGCTTTTACTTTAACAATTTTGCTTGTGAGAATGTATTTTTCATTAACCGCAGACTAAATCTTACACAGTCTGCTTTCCAGTGCCACCTTTGTTCGCTGATGTGTTGTAAAGATGCATATTTATGCCTGTGGTAGTTAACGCATAGACTCCGTAAGGTCTATATATATGCCTGTGGCAGTTAAGGGATTAATAAGGCCCAATAAGATAATAGCCATGGACCCTTTTATAGAAAAATATTCAGTTAATATTGATTCAACTGTTTTCTCATCCAAGCTCATGGACCATGTCGTATATATTTCTCATTCCTGTTTTGAAGAATTTTTTTTTCTTTTTCCAAAACAGTCTTTGAAGAGCATATTCCAGCAAATGTCTGATATGGAGGCAGAAGTACCTCGAGTGAAATCTCATGTTGCAGGCTTTGCTGCTCGCAGTATTGCCAGTGACTTAGTCACCCTTGCTCAGGTGGCAGAACCTCTGGAGAATGGTGCACATTACCCACTCTTCCTGCTGTGCCTACAGCAACTGCACAAAGCCCAGGGTCGCACTTTACTTCAGACTGCTTTCAACCAGAGCAAGATTAATCTCCTAACCATGCTTCCAGGTAGACATTGACTTTGACATTATCAGTAATTTTTATCCACTGAGAATCATTTTTGAGAAATAAAAATAGTTTAGAATAGTGATTCTAAACTATTTCGATTTCTTTTATAGTGTTCACCCCCCCCCCCCCCCCTCTTTCACCTTATAAAAGGGAAAACTGATTTTTTAGATTTGTCAACCTTGATTCCTGGAATCAAGACTTAACAAATGTAAAAAATGTTTAGGCACCAGCCAAATTTCTTCAGGCCAATCATCAGTCCTAAATAATGTTTTTACTTTTTTTTTTTTAGACTTTATTATGTATTTCAACACGAGAAGCAGTTATGTAATGAATTCAGTAATTTTTTCATCATCCTTGGACGCTGTCATTCAAGATTCAATTTAAAATCATCGAAGACACATACAGTATTTATGGGCATCGATACAGATTTTGTAGTTGCCGTAATGACAAATGGTGCTTGTCGAGCCCTGTTATGAGAGTCATTTTACATGTATGTAAGCACATGTGCATGAAAAAATAACTGTCATGCATTAGAATAACAAAAGAAAACCTTTATTGTAAAAGTTACAAATCTGAGTTTAATTGAGATAGTAGTGAGTTTACTTTCATCTTTTAAATAACTTGAACTATTATTTTTTTGTTTTTCAAACCTGAATCATATGAAGACTTGTGTGCACTTAGTGCATCACATTAGAAAATCTTATTACAGTAAAACTCCTCTTGATGGACACCCCACAGATGTAATCACCCCTCTTTTACGGCCAAATAATTTCCCCTTGTATAGTAAAAGTATGCATTTCAAACCCCAGATTAATTGTCGCCTCTCTTTTACGGATGAATTGTTTTGTCCCGCTGGTGTCTGTGAAAGAAAGGTTTAATGTATTTGCAATGAAAAATTCAATTTCTTTCTTATATACAAATGTGAAAGTATGTATGTATGTCTATGTTTTTTACACAAATCTACAATTTTAGACCGATCGTCAGCAAATTTTGCATATATGCCAAACAGGACTGGAATTGAACCATAGACTACTTTAAAAGTTCATCAGAGCTGGGCAAGTGTCGGAATTGGGCGAAAAGCTGATGGGCAACAATGGTGTTTCAGCCTTAACAATGACTTTCGAGATGTTTACTTTGGTTACCGTGGTTCCCTAACAATACATATCAGACATGTGCAATTGTGCATGCCTTTACAATGGTTTGCCACTTCTTTAATGCTGCCAGTATTATGCATGATAGTTCATGCCTTTGTAATGATTTGTGACTTTTTCAATCCTCTCAGTAATTGAAGAAACACCGGGCAGTGCCGGGTATTACAGCTAGTCTAGAATAAATATGGGCAGGGGCTATGCATTTGACGCAGCCACAACTTTAAATATAAACATCTTGTAACCCTTAAACTGTTACCATCATGCCTTCTTTAATTGCTTTCTGGTGATTCACAACACTGGAGGGGCTGAATTTTTTCTCATGCATATGGAAAGGTGATTTTTGACAATTTATATTTCTGAAGTGTTTTATTTGGAAGAGGTGGAGCAGTATATACTGGATTTTTAACCATACATTTATTGTAACAAAACATGATAATAAAATAGAATTAAAGAGAGGTCAGATAAGGAATAATAAATTGTGGTTTTGAAGTACAAAGTAAATGTGTGTGAAGCATGTGGTGAGATATTGACTGTGGTTCTGCTAAATTCATAGTAGTTGTAGTTTTTATTACATTCCTCCCCTCGCAAGGGAACAAATTTGTTGACCATTGTTCTCCCACAAGTTGACCTTTGATGAACAGCAGAGGGCTGACTTGGAACCAGTGCAGAGCATTCAGGATGCCCAACAGAAGTATTGGCGGTAACAACAGTACTACCATCACCTGGTTCAGGTTGTTTTCGTATACTTTGAAACCTCAGCAGAAGTAGGCAGCAAGAATTGACAGTCTGCATAGTACTCTGAAGATGGTATTGTAGGATGTTTCTCTGAAGTATGGAGATTTCCTCATTTGGTTCTGTTTTCATACTTCACGATTCGTCTGAACCAAATACATCATTTTACCAAAATGTCTGAGGACTTTGGCACTAACCCACTTCAGTTCTTACATAATACTTTTCTGTTGATACTGAACTTGTGGAAGTGCTATGTTCTTCTTTGGTGGGAATAAGAGGGGGAGCAGGTTTCTAGGCTGCCTGCCATGTAATAGTTCTGTAGGAGATTTATCACAACCAGGTTTGGGTGTTATCCTGTATGTTATCAGAAGTTTTTGGAGTACTTCAGACTGGTGGTCTCCTTCTCCAAAAAGCTTTTTTCATAGTTTCTTTGAATGTCCTAACAAACCGTTCCACTTCGCCTTTAGAGGCAGGATGAAGTAGCAGTAGTAGGATGCTCAGTACCATTCAATATACAAAAGTTTTCAAAAACTGTACTAGTGAATTGTATGCTACTGTCTGTCACAGGTGTGATCGGCAATTCTTAAATGATGGATACCTTCTTTAGAGCTTCAATAGCTACTTTTGAAGTAGTAGATTTCATCTCTATCATATAAGAAAGTTTGGAGTATGCATCCACAATGATATCTTCAAATCCACATGGAATTTTTGAATCATCTCGCAAAGTCTATATCAATTCTTTTCCAAAGATCATCTGGTTTTGGCCAATCTTGAAACATCGCTTTTGGACTAGCTTTTGCACATTGGCATTAGTTTCAATCTTCTGCTCGATCTGTGGGAATCAGCAATATCTTTGAGCCATCTGCTTCATTTGAACTATTCCCTAATGACCAATGTGAAGAGTCTTGAGAACTGATTGGGATAACAAAGTCTTTGGAATGATTATACGAAGACATTCTGTTTGAAGTAGCAAGATACCTCGATTGACATAGTATTAATTTTTTCTTAGAAAGTATGGTTTTACACCCTCTCTCTCTCTCTCTCTCATTATTTTCAGGCAAGTCTTTTGGCCAACCTTCCTGAGCATAATGGAGAACCTTTTTTAGAGTCTTGTCCCTAGCAGTTGCTGCTTGTATTGCATTGTAATCAACCAGATACTGAACCAAATATTGACCAACTGGAAGTCTTGATAGAACATCAGTATTTCTCTGCTTTATTGTTGGTCTGTATTTGATATCATATATGTATCCCATGAGAATAATTGCCCAACATTGTAGTCTCTGAGCAGTCATCACAGGAAGTTGCTTGTTGGGATAGAATATGGATACCAAAGGTTGTGGTGATCAGTGAGGAGTTCGAATTTTTCTACCATACAAATACTGATGAAATTTCTTCACATCACAAATAATGGCCAAAGTTTTTTTTTCTACCTGACTGTAGAATTTTTGTGTATCAGTCAATGTCTTGGAAGCAAATGCACACACAATCAGCTTTTCTGAACTATTGTAAAATTTTGAGAAATCACAGTGCCTATGCCATAAGATGAAGCATCTCAGTTGCTAGAATCAGTGAAATTCTGGGTTGTAATGCTCTAGTCTGGTAACTTTAACAATATGATCTTTTAATTTCTGGAACACTTCATCTTGTTTTTGCTTCCACTCAACTTTGGCAGTTTTTGTTCGCAGTTTTTTCAAAGGAACTGGCATTTGAGAAAAACCAGGAATGAACTTGTTATAATGATTCATTTTTCCGATGTGGTTCCTGCATATTTTTAGGTTTAGGGAAGCCTACATAATGCCTGCTTGTTTAAACTCCAGTATACTGCTTTACCTCTTCTTTAAAATACAACACAAACCATTAAATATCATCACAGTGTAATATAACCTGTTTGGTCTGCCAACCAAAACAGGAGAAAACTTCATACAAATAGGGTATTGTGGGGATATGTCTCAAAATGAAATATATCTCAGTCTTGTTTATAATTCCTGAAAAATAGCTTAAAATGATTGTTACAAAAATGTGCAAAGCTCCTACTATCCAAACCAGAAGAAATTTAAACACTCATGAAGTACCATTGAATTTGTCTTATCCAACACCATTGGTGTGTCTCAGTTTCCTATTTTCTGAGATAAAGCCTAAAATGATTTTCTTATGGAAGTGTACCCCACTTGTTTCCAAATCAGATGACGTATCAAACGTGATAAAATACCATTGAATTTGTCTTAACGAGATCTATCTTTAGGTATATGAAACACTTGATTTATGTACTATTTGAGATATGGGGGTGTGTTTAAAGTATTTGCTTATGTTTTGTTGCGATGATTTAAAAGATGCATTCACTTTGAAAGTTATTGTATGACTCGGAAATCATTTCATTGATGTTGATTGCTTTGCAGAGATTGATAGAACGAAGGAAAGACTAGCTGATATTCTTGAAGATCGTGGTCTCAGTTTCCTATTTCCGTTGCTGAGGATCCAAGCTGATCTTTGGAAGCAGCTCCAAACTGACCCCAGTCCAAACTCTTTATACAGGTGGATCAAAGATACCATTGATAGCTCACAACACACTGTGCCTGGGTTTGTTAGTGCACTTGTCTCCTGGTAAGTTATTGCTTCTTTCATCAAGAAATATCATTCATATTATGCAGCGCTAAATTGCTTCATATGTGTGCAAAGCTTTTCTAAATTTGTTATTATGTTTGTAAAATGCAATGCAGGGTCCTGGTGACCTAGACAGTCAGAGTAGATGCGAAATGTTTGGCAAGAGTCAAAAGGGAAATATGCAAATATTTGATAAAAGTCAAGAAAAAGTTCTGAGTGAGGAAAAAACACTAAAAATATTTGCCGTAACACGTTTTTCTTTTGCTTGCTGGAGCCAGCCTGAAAAGGCCAGACTAGTGCATGTCTGGAGAATCAGGAAATCTGAAAACGGTCGGGGAAAATCTGAAGGGGAAAAGATCAAGAGTATGAATCTACATTCAAGTGGTTTACCTTCACTTTTTTCCATTGAAGATTATTTTTCAGATCCCCAGGGAGACCAAAAAAAAATCCTTATCAGCATTTTTCTTCAGATCCCCTACTGAGAGAAATGCCTTATCAGTTGAAGGGTGGGATTTTACATACTGGAAAACAATGTTGGCCAAGGAACAATCTGCCCTCTGAGTTAAATAGATGAAGGGATCTAAAGTGGGGAGACCCTATTTTCTACTGTTGAAAACAAAGCCAATACCAGCTCTTAACTTCTTTTCTATAAAAACATTTTATGCTCTTGCTTTTTTTTTTTCCTGCCTATGGGTAGAAAACCTTTAACCTTTATATGTTGAAGAATGATTTGAATTCAATTATCTCTGAGATTTCCAAGGAAACTGATATTGTGTGCAAGATCACATACACAATTGATTTTGTAAGGGGTGCTGGTGGCAAAATATTAGCATTCTGTCCAGGGTTGTGATTTAAATCAACTGATTTCTTTAAAAAAAATCACTGATTTAAATCAATTTTTTTCAGATATGAAAAATTATCTGTTGTAATTGAATAAAATTATTTATGCAGCTCTGAACTGATTTAAATTTTTATTAAATTATTTTAAGTATCGATTAATTTTAATATATTTTAGATATACCGTATACCCAAGATTTACAATGATTAAGTTAGAGAATGTAAAATTGACTTAGAAAATGAAATTACATGGCGATGGATGGATATACATAATAAATAAACTCTATGTATTATCAAACGGTGTGGTAAAGCCATCTATGTTCATACTATTGACACATCCGGCTTATCACATGCTGGAAATTATTTAGCAAATGTGGTTTTTAGTTCAGTGAAGTCAACAGAAGAGAAAACTTCTAATGTAACATATCAAGTTTTGTTACTTCAAGTATGGTTTCTTCTAGAAAGACTCTGGATAAAAAGCCTGGCTTTTCGTATTTTGGCTTTTACATATTGGTGCAGTGCCCACATTTTAAACTTGTTAGCCGACAATTTTGTTAAAACTGATGTAACAAAGTATGTTACAAGTATATTTAGATACTTCCACAATCATTTCTAAAAGCATGATATCAGATGTAAGGAGGGAGTGCATTAGTCTTCCTGCAGAGGTATGATGGAATACTTTTCGTGATTCTCTTGAATCTTATGTTAAAAATTCGTCAGTTGTTACCAAAGTTTGTGAAGACCACAGATCTCAGATAGTAACATCTCTAGTGAAATCTTAAATATTGATTCAAAAAGAAATGTCAAGGACATAATTGCAATTCTGAAGCCATTTGCTAAAATTATGGATTTTGTACAAAGGAACACACACACAACTGCTCTATATCTGAATGTGTATTGGCATGGAAAAAGCTGCAACTGAAGATGAAAGCATCAACATCAAACAATAGAAAGGTTTTGAGTATAAAAATCAGAGTATAAAAATAGATATGAACAATCATTAACAGATGCACACTTTGATCACGGTTCGTACGGTCCTTGAAAACCTTCAAAAGTCCTTGAAAAAAAAAAGTTCATTTTCAAGGCCTTGAAAGTCCTTGAAAATAAATAAGAGTCCTTCAAAAAGAATTTTTTTTTAAGAATTCTGTGAGAGTCCTTGAAAAATTTGTGTTTTCTGAAATAGTTTTCGTCACTTTTTTTTTTTTACTTCGTAAGTGACGTCCTTAAAAAAAGTGCAAAGCACAGGGAAAAAGCCTTAGTAGCCAATAACCCTGGATATGTGGATTTAAAGCACGTTTTTCCCCATTATTATAAAGCCGAGTTTTCGTAGGAGCAGGTTTTTTGTGCCGCGTGCAAAGTGAATCGCCCAGCGTGACAAGCCGTCCACTCACCAATAATAAGAAAACCTAGATCCTAGAGAGCGCAACAAGCCTCACACGGCAGTGTTTTACGTCGGGCGTGATTGGCCGACTGTTTCTGGAGGAGTCAAATGCATTGTGCGCCACTCGTTTTACCGATCTTCTCTTCATTTTTGTTTTCTTTCACTTCCCTTCATCGAGCTCGATGCTTCCCTTCAAACCGGAGCATGCAGATGACAGAGTAGCTGATAGCAGGGCCGTTGCAACGTATGTCTTTATCTGCCAATGAACAAAACAGTTTCGAACAACTATTTATTTCTATTATTACAAATTAAAACATTAGTTAAGACATCAATTCAAGGGCAAACCCTTCACTAGTAGGAAAATCGCAAAGTATACTTATAGTAAAACGATTAGGGCAGAGGTGACACTCAGCTATGGTCTTCAAGAAACGATGCTCGACCACAGATGTCAGTAGAATCACACAGACTTCGGCGATGAACCCAAGGCGTCGACGAGGCGGCGGAATCGGATCACGGACGTCGACACAACCACACTTTGTCTTCACCGATCAAGCAGTAGAAGTCAGATGACGGATATCGTGACAAACCCAGGGCGTAGTAGATGAGGCGATGTTATATCCCAAACACCGGTAGAACCACACAAGGTATTCGGCAATCAAGTGATGGAGTCCAGTTAACGGATATCTCGACGAACCCAGGGCGTTGACGAAGAGGAGTCATTAGATCGAGGACATCGGCGTGCTATACGTGGATTTCGGTGTTCAAGCGGTGGAGTCCGATGGTGGACGTCGTGACGAAAGGGTAGCATCAGATTGCAGCGTCATACGAGGAAACTATCAGATCACTGTTATTGACCATGCCAGCCAACGCCAGATCGCAATCGGCAAGATCTACGAAGGCATTAAGATCGAGAACGGACACCAGCAGACATCCCTGAACGGCAGTCTTGGAGAGCAACAGACGGGAACTTGCGTGACGGGAACATCGGTTCAGCCAAGTTGTTCGGATGATTAGCGATTCTAGCGTTATATGACTGAAGACCGATTTGAAGCACGGACGTGATTATATATAGCTCCCAAATCACTAAGCATGCAAATGAGGAATAACGCACATGCGCCCCTATCGACATCGGCGTTCCAAGTGGCAAGTTCGGAAACTAGTTTCCCTTTCTTCCTAAAACAGTTCGTGACACATCGGCACCGAAAACGTTCGTAAGTAACAAGTTTGTTTATTCGACAGGAAATAATTATAAACATAAAGTATATAATAGACGTAACACAAATGCAATAATAAAACATAACACATGCACTTCCATAACATCAGAGGCAAAGGTCAGGCGAGCGTCAACAAGGCTATGTTACACCGTGAGCTGATGCGCCACGGTAGGAATACACAAACGCGTAGTGTGATTATGTGAAACGTTTCTGTCGACACGAAATGATACAGTTCGGTTCATGCGCCGCCAAAAACCTATGTTGGAATGTTTTTTCCCTTTTTATTCTCTGTGCACGTGGAACCGCTCGGCCAGACGCAATATGTAAATCGCTGACGGCATGCTCTCACCCTCACGGGAGAGCTCGGCTTTGTACTGTAGGCTGGTTTTTTTCCGTGTCTATGTTGGGATTGTTTTTTTTCTCCCTGAGATTGCCGGTTGTTATTTGTCGGCCGTTAATGATCTTGTTTTTTTTCCTTGCAACTTTTATGGAATAAAAGCTAGAGTTCAAAATGAACTTCCGATCGTTGTGTTTTTTCTTCAGCTCAGTCGGCACACTCTGACCCCCCAAACAACCAACCAATACCTATTTCTAGAGTAGAAGTCCTTCTGTTCTAGAAGGTATTGCAACAACCCACTTCTAGGAAAACCCGGCTTTATGGTAGCATGTATCCTGTGATCGTATGTAGACATATTTGGAGTCGTTGGAAGTCATTAAACTTTTGTACAAGGTATTTTTTCTGGAGGACTTGAGAAATCAATATCTTAATAAAAAAGTGTCATAATTTTTGCCGAAATAATTTCAGCCTTTCGGTCCGTAAGTGAGCGAAGCTTCCTCTGATTACTGTCAACTATAGGCAAAGATTGACTTGGAAGTCTGGGGGGGGGGGGACACGATGATGTCAATTCATATATGCATATATACATTAGATCAGTCAACTTCACATCCCCCCCCCCGTATCTCCCCCCATGCTGTCTAAGGTTGTATAAGGTTCTTTAAAGAAAGAAAACAAAAAATGAGTAACAAGTGTGTGTACTTTTAATTACTTGTGTGGCTGAAAAATCCTTTCTATCAAGATTGGTTGCTGAGTGTGGCAGACAAAAATGTCGCCAAATGCAAGCTGTACTTCAATGGGTGAATCGGAGCTGAAATCCATTGAGCTTATATTACTGGAGGGAGTATGGCGCAGGGCCATAACTAGGATTTTTGTATTGTCTTGCCGCTGCAACGTCCCTTATGGGAGTTGCTTGCCCGGTTCGAAATATCCAGCAATAAAGTGGCAAACGACAAGTGGAAAATGATTAGAAACAAACTTTCGCATGAAATATTATTATTTATTCAATTATATGGGTTAGTTAATTTTAACAATGGATTAGTATATCTTGGAGCCCTCTATTTGACGTTAGCAGTAAAGATACTGGCTCACCAATTGATGATCAACAACAGTCAACCTGTGCAGCGATCGGACATCCGATGTTGTTAGCTTTTCCGTAAATACCAGAGGAGTTTTCTCAATTGAGAACCGGAACACCTTGATCAGTTCCTGGGGGCCTCTCGGTTGAGGGCCGGACCACCTTGCTCAGCTCCGGGGGGCCTCTTGGTTGAGGGCCGAACCACCTTGATCAGCTCCAGGGGGCCTCTCGGTTGAGGGCCGAACCACCTTGATCAGCTCCGGGGGCCTCTCGGTTGAGGGCCGAACCACCTTGATCAGCTCCGGGGGCCTCTCGGTTGAGGGCCGGACCACCTCGATCAGCAATGAAGAACTTTGACTGTGAAGATTGTTTTATATTTTGATTCCGGACCTGCCGGAAAACGGATTCAAATAATGTAGATTATTGCATTTTAACAATTCAGCCTAAGGCCAATAGATACGGTAGTAAGACGGTGAACCGTCCTACTAGAGGGCTTCAGTTGAACAGAACAAGATTAGACGAACGCAATGTGAGAGACAAAGAGGGAGGAATTTATACTCCCCTTTTACAAGAAGTTTGGGACCACATGTCCTCGCATGGCCTTTTCGCCTCAACAAATTTATCGAATTTGCATATTCATGCGTCACTATTATAAACATTACAATTTAATTACATTGGAATCTGGCAACATGACATAATCCGGAGAGCTGATCAGACTCTCCCGATTATGTAAACATTACTAACATAACAATATGAAATGAATTGTTCCGACGGAGGTCTGCAGCCCCCCGCCGAAAATAAGTGAGTACAACACTATATTTTCGTATCCGCACAACGAGACTTGCAACAACTCCCCCGGGAAGTTCTTCGATAAAAATAATTTAAACTGGGCTAAGCCTCGCCCAACTATACATATATTGGATCAAACCCCTCCACGAAAATAGCGGCATCGTCGTCATGAGGGGAATTAATTTATGTGGGACATCAGTAGCCCGACCTCTGGCCCGTTCTCGTTCGACAGCCGAAAGACCCCACCCGCCGACTGCCGAACTAATCGAACACTCTGGCCCTTACCGGTTCGCCAGTGGGTCCTCGGGTGGTTTCCGGTAACTGAGAGGTCCCTGGGGTCTAAAATAAGAAGGAATTTCCCACATAACGACAAGACCACCATTAACGTAGAGGGATCGGATCCCGATACGTTACATTCCCCCTCACCACGGAAGAATTTTTCCCAAAAAAAAAAATTCTATAGGTTAAAAAAAGTTAATTTACAGAAATACTTGCAAAAACTATGTTAACATATCACCTGGTATATTAAACTTCCCACTAAAGGAAAAGTTATCGACAGCCAAATCAGTATCCCGATTTTGTAAGTATCGCGAAATTTCAACACTGCTTCTGAATTTTGTCCCTTCGGGAGAGTAATAATAGACGTCAATACGAGGTTCTTTTTTCCTCTTAACGAGAACCCTTTGCCACCCTCTCTGAATCGGAACCAAAAACTTAGAGTAACCTACGGAAGATTTAATGAAATTCGTTTTCACCATCTTAGGAGTGGTGTCCTCCTCGGGATTTTGCCGGTTAAAGGACGTACTAGAGTTATTGCAATTAGCACTATTTAAGGGCGTTTGTGAAACATGATGTCGACTCGGATTACTGGAAGTGTGTTGTACAAGGACCTCTCTACTCTCAGGTGACTGCGGGACAGGCTCAAGAACGATTTGGTCACTACTAACGAATTTTTTCAAGTCACAAGCATTGACTTTATAGACATTATCATTGGATAAATCCACTATCAGGTAGACAATAGGTGAAATTTTTTCCAGGACTCTACACGGGCCGTCCCATCGTGGTTTCAACTTCGCCATAACATTGCCTTGCGCACTAGAACGGAAATGCGTTCTCCTTAATACCAAATCATCCTGATTAAAGGTGTGCAATAATCTTTTTTTGTCATAATATCTTTTTTGTCTCCTTTGTTGTTTTTTGACATTTTCCTTAACTTGCTTAAGTAAGTTTTCGGGCAAACTCACCCTTTCCCAAACCGGTATGTCCATAGCCCAGTCAAATGGTAAAACTAATTCTCTACCAAGAAACAATTTAGCTGGCGACTGACCCGTAGTTTCCGAGGGAACCGACCTAATAGCAAGACCAAAAAAGGTTAAATTTTTGTCCCAGTCTTTATGTTTATCACCAACATAACAGGAGATCATCTGTTTAATTGTCTTATTAAATCTCTCGGTAAGGTTTGATTGAGGATGATAGGGGGTTGTGAACCTTTGCTTGACCTGGAGAACTTTACAAGTTTCCCTCATAAGGTTTGATATAAAACAAGAACCATTATCGGAAACTAATCGTTTTGGAAAGCCATATCTCATACAGTACTCATGAACAAACTTTTTAGCAACTGCACTTGTCGTAATTCGTCTTAGTGGAAATAACTCTACCCACTTTGTGAAATAATCGACGACGACTAACAGATGCACGTTCCCTCTGGAAGAAACGGGAAAGGGACCCATGGTGTCAATCCCAACCATTTCTCCTGGATGATCAACAGAGGTTGACACCATGCCTCCCCATCGCCTCGTATTGTCGAATTTGCATGTTTGGCATTTTTTACAGGACAGGACAAATTTTTTTATATCTTTACGCATACCGGGCCAGAACGCGCGTTGTCGGCATCGCTGAAGAGTTTTATTGACTCCCATGTGACCTGAAATGGGATGCATGTGCATTTCAGTCAAAAATTTCTCTCTACATGGTGGAGGAATTACTAGCAATTTTTTATTCCTGAATCTAAAAAACAATTTTTGATTTTCGAAAAGGTAATACTTTTCAATTTTTTCATCAATTTTTTGTCTTCCGACAGATTTATCATTAAAATACTGTATAATATCTTGGTAATTTTTTTTCTGTTGAACAATTAACTCAGGTAATTCCAAAAACGAGAACAAATATAATTTATTATCAATTTTTTCCTCGAAATCAGTTTCGGCGGTGACAACAGCGGGCATTCTGGACAGGGCATCAGGGGCCTGCATGGTCGAACCTTTTCTATATTCAAACTTTAAAGGATATTCCTGTAGTAATTGAGCCCATCGGCTTAACCTCCCCTTCAATTGTTTAGCCTCAAAATACCAGGCGACTGCCCTGTGATCCGTTACTATAGTAACAGGTTCTCCTGAAAACCAGGCTCGAAATTTATTACACGCCCATATAACAGCGAGTCCCTCCTGTTCTGTTACCGAATAATTTTTTTCTGCTGAATTCAAGGTACGACTGGCATAGGCTAACGGCTTTTCCCCGTCAGGCTCAACTTGCTGCAAAATGGCTCCAAGCCCAATTCCTGAGGCATCTGTGTAAATTTTTAAGGCACAATCTTTTTTTCTTGTGGTTAGAACGGGAGCACAAGACAAGAGATGTTTCAATTTTTCGAACGCCTGTTGGTGTATTTTGTCCCATTTGAACCTTTGCCCTTTTTTTGTCAGGCCGTAAAGGGGGTTAGCGACATCACCAAAATGGGGAACAAATTGCCGGTACCACCCGCAGAGTCCCAGAAAACGTTGCACCTGTTTTACTGTTTTAGGCCTAGAAAAACTCAAAATGGCGTCGGTTTGGTCCTGTTTTACGTGCCATCCTTCTTTGGTCAAACAGAGACCTAGATATTCCAAATTTTTTTTATAGAGATTACATTTGTCTGGCTTAAGAGTTAAGCCTGCTTTTTCCAAACACGAAAATACTGTTTTCAAGTTTTGTAAATGTTCCTCAAAATTCGAACTGTAAACGACAATGTCATCCAAATAAAAATCGGCACACTTACCGACTAAGTGGCCCAGGATTGTAGTCATCATGCGTTGGAACGTGGCCGGGGCATTGTTGAGTCCAAAGGGCATTACCTTAAATCGGTACATTCCAGAATCGGTTATGAATGCCGTTTTGTCCCGATCCTCTAGCCGCACTGGAACTTGCCAATACCCTGAGGCCAGATCGAACGTAGAGACGAATCGTGCGTCACCCACTCGTTGTAGAATTTGATCGATGAAAGGCAAAGGGTACCGATCGGGTGCCGTAATTTTATTCACCTTTTTATAGTCGACGACAAATCGCCAATCACCAGTTTTCTTTTTGATTAAAAAACACGGGGAAGCCCAGTTTGTGGAGGCAGGCTCAATGACGTCATCACAGAGCATCTGTTGCACCTGCTCTTCTACTAATTGTTTTTTCCATCGCGGAAGAGAAAAAGGGGATCGAAAAACCGGTTTTCCGTCAGTCACGATCTTATGCTCAGCAACGTGAGTTCTACCGGGAATGTTTCTGAACAAATTCGGAAATTGTTTTAACAATTCAAACAACCTTTTTTTCTGATCGGAATCAAATTCCGATTTACTTACTAAATTTTGCATTTTTTCCTGATCAACATCTCCTTTATATGACAACAATCCTCCTTTAAGTTCAAAGTTTTTGAAGTCAACTATAATTTCAGTTTTACTCAAAATATCACTGCCGATCAAGATCCCAAATGGGACCCTGGCGAGCACTATCAGATCTGTGTGCACGACACTGTTTCGTATCTCCACTTGGGCCCGAAGAATCCCCACAGGCTGACAGTACTCACCGGATGCCAACTGAAATCTATCACCGTGATAGGGTCTAACTTGATTAGTGGGTGAACCAACCTGCCGAGCCAGATCGAAACTGATCGCTGAACAATCGGCACCGGTATCAATTTTTGCTGTCAAAATCTTGTTGTTAACTCTCACAACTGGATTAAGAAAACTAAATTTTTTACTAGAGGTCTTTTTACCCATGGATACACTACCCCTTCTCATGTATCCCAGGTCTAGTTTCCCTGATTCCCATTTGATTTACAATTTTTTACAATATGGCCGATTTGACCACAACCAAAACAGGTAACTTGTCGAAAAAATTTATTTGTCCTAAAAGGCCGTCTTGAAGGTTGTACTACATTTTGTGTAGGTCCCACACAATTTTTTCTAACTTCAGGTTGAAATTTCTCAACACAATTTTCACAAGATTCAAAATTTTTACGAGATTCAATTTGAACATTTTCACGCGTTGCAAGAAATTGATCTAACATTACAAATAATTGTTGCAAAGAATTAGGCTTCCTAACTTCCAAAAATGTTCTCACATTATAGGGTAATTGTGACATTATAAGTTCAATTTTGTCCGACTCCGGAACGGTTAAATCGAACGACTGAAAAAGATCTAACTTATGTAATACGAAATCAAGGTACGAGCCCGTCGAAAACTTTTCAGAGAATAAAGCACGAGCTAATTCAACCCTGGTATGATACCTTGAAAAGGTTTGTAATAACAAGCCCTTGAAACTTTCCCACGATTTATGGGGGCCCCATTTTTCCCATTCGTGCCTGCCTATCGTTTGCCACCAGGCCTGAGCACGACCTTCAAACGTGCTTACAACTAACTCGATCTTATTAGGAACACTGTAAAGATTAAAATACGATTCACATTTTAATAAAAAGCTTCTAACGTCTTCTCCACTACCTGAAAATATAAGACTACCAACACTGCGTTGGGTCAATGGAACCAAAGCATTTGCGGGATTTAAAGGTAATGCCGGGGGAAGTATTACATGCGTCTCGTTATAAGGATTTGACATTGTTGGATAAGTAAAGTTCATTTGTGAACCATTATTCGATTGTGAACCACTTGGTTCCGGTTCAATTTGTACACGAACATCATCACCTAAATTTCTAGGCGTACTATGATTATTAGAATTCATCTCTAAAATCAATGTTAAATATCAAAAAAATTTTTTTTTAGCGAAAGTACTTTCCACCCGCGGTTTGCCACACTTACTGAGAACCGGTCGAGCCCCCAAAATTGCAACGTCCCTTATGGGAGTTGCTTGCCCGGTTCGAAATATCCAGCAATAAAGTGGCAAACGACAAGTGGAAAATGATTAGAAACAAACTTTCGCATGAAATATTATTATTTATTCAATTATATGGGTTAGTTAATTTTAACAATGGATTAGTATATCTTGGAGCCCTCTATTTGACGTTAGCAGTAAAGATACTGGCTCACCAATTGATGATCAACAACAGTCAACCTGTGCAGCGATCGGACATCCGATGTTGTTAGCTTTTCCGTAAATACCAGAGGAGTTTTCTCAATTGAGAACCGGAACACCTTGATCAGTTCCTGGGGGCCTCTCGGTTGAGGGCCGGACCACCTTGCTCAGCTCCGGGGGGCCTCTTGGTTGAGGGCCGAACCACCTTGATCAGCTCCAGGGGGCCTCTCGGTTGAGGGCCGAACCACCTTGATCAGCTCCGGGGGCCTCTCGGTTGAGGGCCGAACCACCTTGATCAGCTCCGGGGGCCTCTCGGTTGAGGGCCGGACCACCTCGATCAGCAATGAAGAACTTTGACTGTGAAGATTGTTTTATATTTTGATTCCGGACCTGCCGGAAAACGGATTCAAATAATGTAGATTATTGCATTTTAACAATTCAGCCTAAGGCCAATAGATACGGTAGTAAGACGGTGAACCGTCCTACTAGAGGGCTTCAGTTGAACAGAACAAGATTAGACGAACGCAATGTGAGAGACAAAGAGGGAGGAATTTATACTCCCCTTTTACAAGAAGTTTGGGACCACATGTCCTCGCATGGCCTTTTCGCCTCAACAAATTTATCGAATTTGCATATTCATGCGTCACTATTATAAACATTACAATTTAATTACATTGGAATCTGGCAACATGACATAATCCGGAGAGCTGATCAGACTCTCCCGATTATGTAAACATAACAATATGAAATGAATTGTTCCGACGGAGGTCTGCAGCCCCCCGCCGAAAATAAGTGAGTACAACACTATATTTTCGTATCCGCACAACGAGACTTGCAACAACTCCCCCGGGAAGTTCTTCGATAAAAATAATTTAAACTGGGCTAAGCCTCGCCCAACTATACATATATTGGATCAAACCCCTCCACGAAAATAGCGGCATCGTCGTCATGAGGGGAATTAATTTATGTGGGACATCAGTAGCCCGACCTCTGGCCCGTTCTCGTTCGACAGCCGAAAGACCCCACCCGCCGACTGCCGAACTAATCGAACACTCTGGCCCTTACCGGTTCGCCAGTGGGTCCTCGGGTGGTTTCCGGTAACTGAGAGGTCCCTGGGGTCTAAAATAAGAAGGAATTTCCCACATAACGACAAGACCACCATTAACGTAGAGGGATCGGATCCCGATACGTTACATTCCCCCTCACCACGGAAGAATTTTTCCCAAAAAAAAAAATTCTATAGGTTAAAAAAAGTTAATTTACAGAAATACTTGCAAAAACTATGTTAACATATCACCTGGTATATTAAACTTCCCACTAAAGGAAAAGTTATCGACAGCCAAATCAGTATCCCGATTTTGTAAGTATCGCGAAATTTCAACACTGCTTCTGAATTTTGTCCCTTCGGGAGAGTAATAATAGACGTCAATACGAGGTTCTTTTTTCCTCTTAACGAGAACCCTTTGCCACCCTCTCTGAATCGGAACCAAAAACTTAGAGTAACCTACGGAAGATTTAATGAAATTCGTTTTCACCATCTTAGGAGTGGTGTCCTCCTCGGGATTTTGCCGGTTAAAGGACGTACTAGAGTTATTGCAATTAGCACTATTTAAGGGCGTTTGTGAAACATGATGTCGACTCGGATTACTGGAAGTGTGTTGTACAAGGACCTCTCTACTCTCAGGTGACTGCGGGACAGGCTCAAGAACGATTTGGTCACTACTAACGAATTTTTTCAAGTCACAAGCATTGACTTTATAGACATTATCATTGGATAAATCCACTATCAGGTAGACAATAGGTGAAATTTTTTCCAGGACTCTACACGGGCCGTCCCATCGTGGTTTCAACTTCGCCATAACATTGCCTTGCGCACTAGAACGGAAATGCGTTCTCCTTAATACCAAATCATCCTGATTAAAGGTGTGCAATAATCTTTTTTTGTCATAATATCTTTTTTGTCTCCTTTGTTGTTTTTTGACATTTTCCTTAACTTGCTTAAGTAAGTTTTCGGGCAAACTCACCCTTTCCCAAACCGGTATGTCCATAGCCCAGTCAAATGGTAAAACTAATTCTCTACCAAGAAACAATTTAGCTGGCGACTGACCCGTAGTTTCCGAGGGAACCGACCTAATAGCAAGACCAAAAAAGGTTAAATTTTTGTCCCAGTCTTTATGTTTATCACCAACATAACAGGAGATCATCTGTTTAATTGTCTTATTAAATCTCTCGGTAAGGTTTGATTGAGGATGATAGGGGGTTGTGAACCTTTGCTTGACCTGGAGAACTTTACAAGTTTCCCTCATAAGGTTTGATATAAAACAAGAACCATTATCGGAAACTAATCGTTTTGGAAAGCCATATCTCATACAGTACTCATGAACAAACTTTTTAGCAACTGCACTTGTCGTAATTCGTCTTAGTGGAAATAACTCTACCCACTTTGTGAAATAATCGACGACGACTAACAGATGCACGTTCCCTCTGGAAGAAACGGGAAAGGGACCCATGGTGTCAATCCCAACCATTTCTCCTGGATGATCAACAGAGGTTGACACCATGCCTCCCCATCGCCTCGTATTGTCGAATTTGCATGTTTGGCATTTTTTACAGGACAGGACAAATTTTTTTATATCTTTACGCATACCGGGCCAGAACGCGCGTTGTCGGCATCGCTGAAGAGTTTTATTGACTCCCATGTGACCTGAAATGGGATGCATGTGCATTTCAGTCAAAAATTTCTCTCTACATGGTGGAGGAATTACTAGCAATTTTTTATTCCTGAATCTAAAAAACAATTTTTGATTTTCGAAAAGGTAATACTTTTCAATTTTTTCATCAATTTTTTGTCTTCCGACAGATTTATCATTAAAATACTGTATAATATCTTGGTAATTTTTTTTCTGTTGAACAATTAACTCAGGTAATTCCAAAAACGAGAACAAATATAATTTATTATCAATTTTTTCCTCGAAATCAGTTTCGGCGGTGACAACAGCGGGCATTCTGGACAGGGCATCAGGGGCCTGCATGGTCGAACCTTTTCTATATTCAAACTTTAAAGGATATTCCTGTAGTAATTGAGCCCATCGGCTTAACCTCCCCTTCAATTGTTTAGCCTCAAAATACCAGGCGACTGCCCTGTGATCCGTTACTATAGTAACAGGTTCTCCTGAAAACCAGGCTCGAAATTTATTACACGCCCATATAACAGCGAGTCCCTCCTGTTCTGTTACCGAATAATTTTTTTCTGCTGAATTCAAGGTACGACTGGCATAGGCTAACGGCTTTTCCCCGTCAGGCTCAACTTGCTGCAAAATGGCTCCAAGCCCAATTCCTGAGGCATCTGTGTAAATTTTTAAGGCACAATCTTTTTTTCTTGTGGTTAGAACGGGAGCACAAGACAAGAGATGTTTCAATTTTTCGAACGCCTGTTGGTGTATTTTGTCCCATTTGAACCTTTGCCCTTTTTTTGTCAGGCCGTAAAGGGGGTTAGCGACATCACCAAAATGGGGAACAAATTGCCGGTACCACCCGCAGAGTCCCAGAAAACGTTGCACCTGTTTTACTGTTTTAGGCCTAGAAAAACTCAAAATGGCGTCGGTTTGGTCCTGTTTTACGTGCCATCCTTCTTTGGTCAAACAGAGACCTAGATATTCCAAATTTTTTTTATAGAGATTACATTTGTCTGGCTTAAGAGTTAAGCCTGCTTTTTCCAAACACGAAAATACTGTTTTCAAGTTTTGTAAATGTTCCTCAAAATTCGAACTGTAAACGACAATGTCATCCAAATAAAAATCGGCACACTTACCGACTAAGTGGCCCAGGATTGTAGTCATCATGCGTTGGAACGTGGCCGGGGCATTGTTGAGTCCAAAGGGCATTACCTTAAATCGGTACATTCCAGAATCGGTTATGAATGCCGTTTTGTCCCGATCCTCTAGCCGCACTGGAACTTGCCAATACCCTGAGGCCAGATCGAACGTAGAGACGAATCGTGCGTCACCCACTCGTTGTAGAATTTGATCGATGAAAGGCAAAGGGTACCGATCGGGTGCCGTAATTTTATTCACCTTTTTATAGTCGACGACAAATCGCCAATCACCAGTTTTCTTTTTGATTAAAAAACACGGGGAAGCCCAGTTTGTGGAGGCAGGCTCAATGACGTCATCACAGAGCATCTGTTGCACCTGCTCTTCTACTAATTGTTTTTTCCATCGCGGAAGAGAAAAAGGGGATCGAAAAACCGGTTTTCCGTCAGTCACGATCTTATGCTCAGCAACGTGAGTTCTACCGGGAATGTTTCTGAACAAATTCGGAAATTGTTTTAACAATTCAAACAACCTTTTTTTCTGATCGGAATCAAATTCCGATTTACTTACTAAATTTTGCATTTTTTCCTGATCAACATCTCCTTTATATGACAACAATCCTCCTTTAAGTTCAAAGTTTTTGAAGTCAACTATAATTTCAGTTTTACTCAAAATATCACTGCCGATCAAGATCCCAAATGGGACCCTGGCGAGCACTATCAGATCTGTGTGCACGACACTGTTTCGTATCTCCACTTGGGCCCGAAGAATCCCCACAGGCTGACAGTACTCACCGGATGCCAACTGAAATCTATCACCGTGATAGGGTCTAACTTGATTAGTGGGTGAACCAACCTGCCGAGCCAGATCGAAACTGATCGCTGAACAATCGGCACCGGTATCAATTTTTGCTGTCAAAATCTTGTTGTTAACTCTCACAACTGGATTAAGAAAACTAAATTTTTTACTAGAGGTCTTTTTACCCATGGATACACTACCCCTTCTCATGTATCCCAGGTCTAGTTTCCCTGATTCCCATTTGATTTACAATTTTTTACAATATGGCCGATTTGACCACAACCAAAACAGGTAACTTGTCGAAAAAATTTATTTGTCCTAAAAGGCCGTCTTGAAGGTTGTACTACATTTTGTGTAGGTCCCACACAATTTTTTCTAACTTCAGGTTGAAATTTCTCAACACAATTTTCACAAGATTCAAAATTTTTACGAGATTCAATTTGAACATTTTCACGCGTTGCAAGAAATTGATCTAACATTACAAATAATTGTTGCAAAGAATTAGGCTTCCTAACTTCCAAAAATGTTCTCACATTATAGGGTAATTGTGACATTATAAGTTCAATTTTGTCCGACTCCGGAACGGTTAAATCGAACGACTGAAAAAGATCTAACTTATGTAATACGAAATCAAGGTACGAGCCCGTCGAAAACTTTTCAGAGAATAAAGCACGAGCTAATTCAACCCTGGTATGATACCTTGAAAAGGTTTGTAATAACAAGCCCTTGAAACTTTCCCACGATTTATGGGGGCCCCATTTTTCCCATTCGTGCCTGCCTATCGTTTGCCACCAGGCCTGAGCACGACCTTCAAACGTGCTTACAACTAACTCGATCTTATTAGGAACACTGTAAAGATTAAAATACGATTCACATTTTAATAAAAAGCTTCTAACGTCTTCTCCACTACCTGAAAATATAAGACTACCAACACTGCGTTGGGTCAATGGAACCAAAGCATTTGCGGGATTTAAAGGTAATGCCGGGGGAAGTATTACATGCGTCTCGTTATAAGGATTTGACATTGTTGGATAAGTAAAGTTCATTTGTGAACCATTATTCGATTGTGAACCACTTGGTTCCGGTTCAATTTGTACACGAACATCATCACCTAAATTTCTAGGCGTACTATGATTATTAGAATTCATCTCTAAAATCAATGTTAAATATCAAAAAAATTTTTTTTTAGCGAAAGTACTTTCCACCCGCGGTTTGCCACACTTACTGAGAACCGGTCGAGCCCCCAAAATTGCAACGTCCCTTATGGGAGTTGCTTGCCCGGTTCGAAATATCCAGCAATAAAGTGGCAAACGACAAGTGGAAAATGATTAGAAACAAACTTTCGCATGAAATATTATTATTTATTCAATTATATGGGTTAGTTAATTTTAACAATGGATTAGTATATCTTGGAGCCCTCTATTTGACGTTAGCAGTAAAGATACTGGCTCACCAATTGATGATCAACAACAGTCAACCTGTGCAGCGATCGGACATCCGATGTTGTTAGCTTTTCCGTAAATACCAGAGGAGTTTTCTCAATTGAGAACCGGAACACCTTGATCAGTTCCTGGGGGCCTCTCGGTTGAGGGCCGGACCACCTTGCTCAGCTCCGGGGGGCCTCTTGGTTGAGGGCCGAACCACCTTGATCAGCTCCAGGGGGCCTCTCGGTTGAGGGCCGAACCACCTTGATCAGCTCCGGGGGCCTCTCGGTTGAGGGCCGAACCACCTTGATCAGCTCCGGGGGCCTCTCGGTTGAGGGCCGGACCACCTCGATCAGCAATGAAGAACTTTGACTGTGAAGATTGTTTTATATTTTGATTCCGGACCTGCCGGAAAACGGATTCAAATAATGTAGATTATTGCATTTTAACAATTCAGCCTAAGGCCAATAGATACGGTAGTAAGACGGTGAACCGTCCTACTAGAGGGCTTCAGTTGAACAGAACAAGATTAGACGAACGCAATGTGAGAGACAAAGAGGGAGGAATTTATACTCCCCTTTTACAAGAAGTTTGGGACCACATGTCCTCGCATGGCCTTTTCGCCTCAACAAATTTATCGAATTTGCATATTCATGCGTCACTATTATAAACATTACAATTTAATTACATTGGAATCTGGCAACATGACATAATCCGGAGAGCTGATCAGACTCTCCCGATTATGTAAACATAACAATATGAAATGAATTGTTCCGACGGAGGTCTGCAGCCCCCCGCCGAAAATAAGTGAGTACAACACTATATTTTCGTATCCGCACAACGAGACTTGCAACAACTCCCCCGGGAAGTTCTTCGATAAAAATAATTTAAACTGGGCTAAGCCTCGCCCAACTATACATATATTGGATCAAACCCCTCCACGAAAATAGCGGCATCGTCGTCATGAGGGGAATTAATTTATGTGGGACATCAGTAGCCCGACCTCTGGCCCGTTCTCGTTCGACAGCCGAAAGACCCCACCCGCCGACTGCCGAACTAATCGAACACTCTGGCCCTTACCGGTTCGCCAGTGGGTCCTCGGGTGGTTTCCGGTAACTGAGAGGTCCCTGGGGTCTAAAATAAGAAGGAATTTCCCACATAACGACAAGACCACCATTAACGTAGAGGGATCGGATCCCGATACGTTACACCGCCCCCACCAATTCGGAATTCGGTAATTTTATAACGGTGTTCACCTAAAAATTGCCACCCGGGACAGTTGCCCCCCCCCCCTCCCGCGTTCTAGTACCGGCGCTGGTATGACGTCAGTGGTCTACATAATTACTTAGAAGATCACGTGACGCATTGAATGTCGGCGCATCTCCGTTATTTTCTAATGGCATCCATAGTTGTTTAAAGGAGTTTAAAACAATAAATGAAAGAAATAATTTCAGTATCGATGATATGATTCCAAAATTAATGACATTATTAATTTTATTTATTATTATTAATTAATTATTAATTAAATTTCCAAATTAATGAAAGAGATAGTTCCAGAATTAATGAAAGAAAAAATTACAGAATTAATGAAAGAAAGAATTAAAATTAATGAAAGAAAGAATTAAAATTAATGAAAGAATTACAGAAGTAATGAAAGAAAGAATTAAAATTAATGAAAGAATTACATAATTAATGAAATATAATTCCAAAATTAATGAAATATAATTCCAGAATTAATGAAATAATTTTAGAATCAATAAAAGAATTCAGTATTAGCGAAAGAAACAAATCCAGAATTGATGAAAGCAATTATTCCCAAAGTTATGAAAAATTATTCCAGAATTGTTGAAAGAAATAATTCCAGAATTGATGAAAAAATTCCAGAATTAATGAAAGAAATTATTCCAGCATTAATGAAATAAATAAATTCAGAATTAATGAAAGAAATAATTTAATCTTTTTTTTATCTTTAGAAGAGTTCTTTTTTTTAGTCTTTAAAAAGAAATTAATTGCAATATTTAGAGACTAAACTACGTTTCAATGAGGAAATTGACAGGCACGAACTGTATTATTCAATGTGTCATATGTTTTGTATGATATATATGTGTATGTGGCCTCCTTTATTCATTACAGATGATGTGAAATAAAGTAGGTACAAATGTAATCTCTGAAAGTTTTAATCAAAATTAAATATGCGCCTATTCATGTTAAAAATATGCTTTTGTAAAAAAAAGTTCTTGAATTTTTAAGTTTTACCTTGAAAAGTGCTTGAATAGTCCTTGAATTTTTTTTCGTTGGAAGAGTACGAACCATGTATGATGCATTTATTCTAATCTAATCAGTGTTAACTTCTAATAGGGAATTAATGTCACAAAAGAAGAGAGAAATAAGGGTCTTGAATTAATCAAACAAAAATTTGACTCTGGTTTTTGGAAAAGTTGGAACCATTTTCATGCTAAAAAAAATTATTTTTTTTTCACTCTAAGGTTGTTGATACAATGCCTGAGTTTGAGTGGTGGAATAGTTTTTATAATGTTTTTGGTAAAGATAACAATTACAGAGAGTGATATGCAGACCTCGCAGACCTCCTATTTTTCCTACTTTTCCTATTTTTTAGAAATGTCCTCCTATTTTCCTACTTTCGTCGCAGTTGCCCTATTTTATTCCAATTCTCTCCTACTATTCCTATTTTATCCCTTCCTTCCTTTTATTTACGGCCAATATCTCACTACGAAAATTCCGAAAAATTTCACTGCTTTCCGTCCCTTTTTGACGTGCTTTATTCACAATCCGCTACTGAAAAAGAGAGGGAAAAACAAAAAATTTTCAGTTCCATCGGAGCAGGGGATGACGACAACTATCTTTTCACCCCTGTGCCGTATAGTCAAAGTGCTAAAAACTGAAGTCCAGTAGGGAAAGCGAATCTGTTTGGGAGATTGGTTGCCGTAAATAGGGCAAAAAAAGGGGCAGGGGTAGAGACAGGCTCTGTCCACACACAATAGATTCCATTGGAGACTATAGGTTTCTCTCCCGGTATCTCGTATGATCGTTTAAAGCCGGGTTTTCCTAGTTTCGTGCCACGTGAACCCAACTGAATCAACACTTCCTCTATAGGGGGTGTTGACTAGATCATTTCGCTTCAGCAGAAATGTGTTGCATAATCACGCTACGCATTTGTGTTTTCCAAGTGTGGCGCATCAGATCAGGGTGGCTATATTGAGTATATGGCCCTGGGGTCAGCTACTCTATCGGCTGCATGCTCCGGTTTGAAGGGAACTTTTCGCTAGTTTGTGGGCACCTGAACTAACATTCTCCCTATTGAGTCTTCTACAGAGCCACTTTAGTGATCTCTAAATACTTAGCGGATCCAAGTGCCCTGGTCCTGTGCTGCGTGTCACACAAGTGATCCGTGATTATGCCGCGGATCATTTAAGTAATTTGGGAATGGGTCACGGATAACTCGAGTGTTATAGAACAGCACTTACAACCGCGCCAGTGCTCTAAAACTGTGCCACATGTTACTCAAGGGATCTATAAATGTGCCACGGATAGCTTAAATGGTCTGGAATTATGTCACGGGTCACTTAAGCGATCTGTGAATGTGTCGCTTGGTTCATTTTTACAAAATTAGGTTTGAAAGGGACAGGCCAAGTGTTTACCGCGGGTCAAGGGTTGCCTATGGGCTTATAGGTAGGGTCGCAATGAATGTCTTAAAAAATTTGAGTTCTTGACCACAAATAAAATTGAAATTAACTGAAATTCATTGTAGTAAGATATTTTCTTTCGAAATTTTAATTATTAAAAAAATTATTTTTTGATAAAAAAATATATTTTTGACCATCTGGGGGGGGGGGAGACCTCGAGCCCCTCTTACATCTCTGATCCACCCACTATGCGTTAGGAGGTGGGGGCAGAGCGCTGACGAAATTTTGCTGAAAGGGGGAGGATAAGAGTTTTGCTGACTTTTTCTAACAAGGGGAGAAAGGGTCAAAAATAGCTAAAAATTTGCTGACTTAATGCTTGAACGGCCCCCTTTTTTAAGCATGTGCTCAACCCATGGCCTAAATATGGCGTGCCTCAAGTGGCCTCGGTACACTTGCAGATAAATTAAGTGGTTCGCGGCATATTTCCAGATCACTCAAGTGGCCTGTGGCACATTTCCATATCACTTGAGTGACCCGCAGCACATTCACAGATCACGCTTATAACCTGAGATGCTGTGCTAGATCATTTAATTAAGTGGCCCGCGACACGTTTTCAAATTAATGAAGTAGCCCCGCACACTTCAAAAGATTGAGTTAAGTTGAAATGTACCGCGAGTCATTCAGGTGGTCTGAAAGTGTGCCGTGGGCCGCTTGAGTCATCTGGAAATGTGCCACAAGTCACTTGGATGATCTGAAAGTGTGCAGCAGGCCACTTGAGGAGTCTAAAAATGTGTCAAGAGTGCCACTAAAATAATCTATAAAAAATACATCGAGCCATTTAAAGTGTTAATGTATTGCAGACCATTAGGTGATATGTGTGCTGCGAGCCACTCAAATGATCTCAAAGCGTGCCGCGGGCCACTCAAATGATATGTAAATGTGCCTCAAGACACTTACAGTAATCTGCAACTGCACTACGAGCCATTTAAGTGAACTGGGGATTTACCGCGGGTCGCTCAAGTGATTTGGAAATGCACTTGGGGTCACTTAGGTGACCTGTATATATGCCGTTGGCAGCATAAATGATCTGGAAATGTGCCGCTGGCCACTGAAGTAATCTGGAAATGAGTCCTACTTAAATGATTTGATGGATGGTCGTTTGCGAGCCACTTGTGTGGTTTTGTTACTCGTCCTGGGCCACATAAGGTAACTCTGAGGTGCCATTGGTTAGCATGTCTGTTTTAAGGCATAACTAGGTTCATGTGTATGCTATTGACGACTGCAGTTGTCTATGAAAAAAAAAATTCATGAACATAATATGCAGGCCATTCTAATCGTTGTATCCTTCGGGTGTAATGTAACTCCAGGAGGTGTTACATCAGCAGTGTTCAACATTCAGTAGAGTGTTGGCCATTTCATTGATTTCGAAATGTGTCGCGGGTCACTAAAGCTGACCTGTAAATATGTCTGAGTCAATTGAGTACTCTGGAACTGTGTCGCGGTGATCTGTAAATTTTCCGTGGGTCACCTAAATGATCTGGGAATGTGCCGCAGTATACTTAAAGAAGAGCTGGTGGCAGATGGCAGCACTACACATATAACAAGCATTACACAGAAACGAAACTTCACGCCAGGTTTCACTACACGTACACTCTAACATGTACCAATTCGTTAGAGGTTCCGCAGAGGAATATGGAGGATTTACATGTCTGGTTTAATAATAGTAGTATACTTAGAGAATGTGAAACCGTGATGCAGGTTACTTGAGTGTTCTTTTACAAGTTCCATGGGTCAAATGAGTGCTCTGGAACTGTGCCGCGGCGATCTGTAAATATTCTGCGACATATTTACTGATCTAGGAATGTGCCATAGGTTATTTAAGTGAAATAGAACAGCAGCTGGGGTAACTTGGGTAATCTGGAACTGTGCTGCGGTGATCTGCGAATGTGATGCGAGCCACTTGAATGACCTGAATCTGTGCCGCAGGGTCTCTTGAACGATATGGAAGTGTCGCTTGGTTCATTTTTACAAAATAAGATTTGAAGTTGTGAGCCACAACAGATGACTCCGGGGCACGTTCAGCCTGTGGACAATGGGTTACATTTATATGGCACCTAGACAGGTTTTTTTTTCTTTCTTCGAAAAGAACGGGGGGGGGGAATCACTATCAATAGTTAGACTTTTCAAATAACTGTGGTAATTTGATTAATTTCTTTTTAGTTTTGCTATTTACATTGTTTTCGATCTGTGGAAATGAACTACTACTACTACTAAACCACACATGCACCTCGTCCATATTCCTCTGCGGAACCTCTAACGAATTGGTACATGCGGGAATGTGTGTGTACGTGTAGTGAAACCTGACGTGAAGTTTGTTTCTGTGCAATGCTTGTTATGTGTCGTGCTGTCATCTGCCACCAGGTTTTCTAACTGTGAGTGAAGTGTAATGATTGAATAATTTATCGTTGTAGGCGTGTTGCTCTCTGTGGCGAGACTTTTTAATGGTGAGATCGGCTCGCATTTGCTCCTCAAAGTTGGGGACCACAGGAAACAAACTTCAGCTGACCACTACTGCGGTGACGGTGGGGTTCGAACCCAGATCCTTGCGATACGAGTCCGTCATGATGACCACTCGACCACCACAGCGGCTGTGGAAATGAACTACTACTAAACCACACGTGTACCTCGTCCATATTCTTGTGGAAATGAACTATTTTGAAATTCATTAGAACTTCAGTTTCCTAAAATATCTATAGATAATACTATAATTAAAGTATATAAGGTGTGAATCTTAATGGAACAACATTTTTAAATGCCACGATAATTCGGGAATTCCATTTTTTCCCTCCTATTTTTTTCCTATTTTTTCTCAATGGTGTTCCTATTTTTCCTACTTTTTTTTTTCAAATTTTCACTTCGAGGCCTGGATATGTAATTTGCAAACACACGAACTACAGCCAAATCATTGATGCCTGTGTTGAAAGTATTTTTTCAAGGTGTAGTTCATTCCAAATAGCAAAACAGATTAAGAGTAGACAAAGCATTCAAACTAGTGTTTCTAATGAAACAAATGGACAATTATTCACAAAGGGTAAAATTATTTAATACTTGATGTAAATCTATTCAAGAAGTGTTTTCCTCCGTTTTTTTTAATAAAATGTTCTGAAATATTTCACAAGTATGATTCTTTATCTTTAGTTATGATATATTTTATAAATAGTCATTATTTTTGTAAGTTAAAATTTCTTTAATTTTATATTCTTTAACTCTATAAAAACCAATCCGGCCGTAGACGGCTCTACATGCAAACAGCCAAACCGCTCGTAGCCGGCCGAGATGGGGGGTATGGGTATATAAGACATTTTTGTGAAAGGGCAGGGAGGGATGATTGACAGCTGTCGTCAGAGGCGGGAACGAGAAAGACAAGCGTATACGCCCCATCAGTTGTATTCCGGAAGCTCCACTTCGATAAAGCTGACTGTTGTTTGCAACAATACAACAAAACGAGAGGTTACACTATCATGTTGTTACCCACGACGTTGGCGAAATAATTTTGGGAAAAGAATTTTAAAATTATCAATATGTGTTAAATTTTATTGCTTATAATAGATTATATTATTTAGATATTTAGAATTTATGGTATCTTGTACTTCTGCAATTGTTGCGTTTTCCTGGAACTTGACTTACAATTCGAGCCAGCTTATGTGCAAAAAAAAGGACACGCAGCGTCAAATAATTTTGTTTTATTAGTTGCATACCAACACAATTTATTGAGCCTGTCATAACAGGTGCTCTATCTGAACAAAATCCTGGCAATTTATTAATTGGAACATTGCTACATTTCCGAAAGTTCGGTGTCATTTGTGTAATGTTATCCGTACTGAACTTCTGAAAGCCTCCATCTTCTGAAATTTTCAGAAAATGTTTTATTCTTTTTTATTACAATTATGTCGATACTCTCATGAAAAGAACTTTCCTTTACCCAAAATTCGGAGAATTATTTTACTCCTAATAAGATTTTTAGAAGTGAAAATGAATTTTAATGTACTATTGTAACAATTATTGTTATGGGGATGATGCCCCTCGTATCGAATGAAAAGCATGAAAAGATTCTCTACATGAGCTGAAATGAATTTTTACTAGGAAACTGGGAACGGTCCTGCTTGAAAACGTTCACAACCTTGAGACTCCTTTCCTAACGGCCATATGCTTCGCAAGTTCTGTTACTTTGTCTAATGGTTATATATTTGGATCATGCGTTAGAGAGGGACAGCTGCCCCGTACGGAAAATTTGAGGGGGTGGCAATTTTAGTGACAAAAATGTATAAAAGCACTTTGTTGTGATTCTGGGAGTTGGAAAATCAAGCCGCAAAAATTAGCGCCCACTCCTCCGGGCACCATGTCCGCCTGTCCCCCACCCCTAGTTGCGGCCCTGGTCATCAATACGCATATTTTCAGTTCACACAAAGAAAACCTTCTATGTTTGGATAAACATGACTAATCGCCGACCGATATCATTTACTAGGACTGTAAAAGCAATACAAAAAAATTTGTAAAAAGCAAAAAAATTACGGTATGTTTTTTTGTGTAAAAAAACATATTTAGTGCCTTATGTTTTTGTGTAAAAAAACATAAGGCATGTTGCAAAGGGACATTAACATGCACATGAACTGAGCCCGTGATAGTAGTATAATACTAGTAGTATATTTCATTTTGTGCACAATTTTGCAAGTGTTGTTTTATTTCTTTAGCGTATTACTAAGGTTTTTGATTGTTAGTTGAGAGGTTAGTACACAAACCTGTAGCAATACGATTTGACTTCCTTCTGGGACGGCTGCCTTTAGGATTTGTCACCAGACTCATGGTTCGTACGGTCCTTGAAAACCTTGAAAAGTCCTTGAAAAAAAAAGTTCATTTTCAAGGCCTTGAAAGTACTTGAAAATAAATAAGAGTCCTTGAAAATAAATAAGAGTCCTTAAAAATAAATAAGAGTCCTTGAAAATAAATAAGAGTCCTTAAAAATAAATAAGAGTCCTTGAAAAAGAATTTTTTTTTAAGAATTCTGTGAGAGTCCTTGAAAAAGAATTTTTTTTTAAGAATTCTGTGAGAGTCCTTGAAAAAGAATTTTTTTTTAAGAATTCTGTGAGAGTCCTTGAAAAATTTGTGTTTTCCGAAATAGTTTTCGCCACTTTTTTTTTTTTTACTTCGTAAGTGACGTCCTTAAAAAAGTGCAAAGCACAGGGAAAAAGCCTTAGTAGCCAATAACCCTCGATAATTGGATTTAAAGCACGTTTTTCTCCATTATTATAAAGCCGGGTTTTCGTAGGAGCAGGTTTTTTGTGCCGCGTGCAAAGTGAATCGCCCAGCGTGACACGCCGTCCACTCAATAATAATAAGAAAACAAGTTCGACTGTTTTCCTAGAGAGCGCGACAAGCCTCACACGGCAGTGTTTTACGTCGGGCGTGATTGGCCGACTGTTTCTGGAGGAGTCAAATGCGTTGTGCGCCACTCGTTTTACCGATCTTCTCTTCATTTTTGTTTTCTTTCACTTCCCTTCATCGAGCTCGATGCTTCCCTTCAAACCGGAGCATGCAGATGACAGAGTAGCTGATAGCAGGGCCGTGAGCTGATGCGCCACGGTAGGAATACACAAACGCGTAGTGTGATTATGTGAAACGTTTCTGTCGACGCGAAATAATACAGTTCGGTTCATGCGGTGCCAAAAACCTATGTTGGAATGTTTTTTCCCTTTTTATTCTCTGTGCACGTGGAACCGCTCGGCCCGACGCAATATGTAAATCGCTGGCGGCATGCTCACGGGAGCTCGGCTTTGTACTGTAGGCTGGTTTTTTTCCGCGTCTATGTCGGGATTGTTTTTTTTTCTCCGAGATTGCCGGTTGTTATTTATCGGCCGTTTTATTTATTTATTTCTTTTATGATCGTAAATGATCTTGTTTTTTTTTCCTTGCAACTTTTATGGAATAAAAGCTAGAGTTCAAAATGAACTTCCGATCGTTGTTTTTTTTCTTCAGCTCAGTCGGCACACTCTGACCCCCAACAACCAACCAATACCTATTTCTAGAGTAGAAGTCCTTCTGTTCTAGAAGGTATCGCAACAACCCACTTCTAGGAAAACCCGGCTTTATGGTAGCATGTATTCTGTGATCGTACGTAGACGTATTTAGAGTCGTTGGAAGTCATTAAACTTTTGTACTAGGTATTTTTTCTGGAGGACTTGAGAAATCAATATCTTAATAAAAAAAGTGCCATAATTTTTGCCGAAATAAATAATTTCAGCCTTTCGGTTCGTAAGTGAGCGAAGCTTCCTCTGATTACTGTAAACTATAGGCGAAGATTGACTTGGAAGTCTGGGGGGGGGGGCACGATGATGATGTCAATTCATATATGCATGTGTACATTAGATCAGTCAACTTCACATCCCCCCCCCCCCCCGTATCTCCGCCCATGCTGTCTAAGGTTGTATAAGGTTCTTTAAAGAAAGAAAACAAAAAATGAGTAACAAGTGTGTGTACTTTTAATTACTTGTGTGGCTGAAAAATCCCTTCTATCAAGATTGGTTGCTGAGTGTGCCAGACGAAAATGTCGCCAAATGCAAGCTGTACTTCAATGGGTGAATCGGCGCTGAAATCCATTGAGCTTATATTACTGGAGGGAGTATGACGCAGGGCCGTAACTAGGATTTTTGTATTGTCTTGCCGCCCCCACCAATTCGGAATTCGATAATTTTATAACGGTGTTCACCTAAAAATTGCCACCCGGGGCAGTTGCCCCCCCCCCCCCCCTCCCGCGTTCTAGTACCGGCGCTGGTATGACGTCAGTGGTCTACATAATTACTTGGAAGATCACGTGACGCGTTGGATGTCGGCGCATCTCCGTTATTTTCTAATGGCATCCATAGTTGTTTAAAGGAGTTTAAAACAATAAATGAAAGAAATAATTTCAGTATCGATGATATGATTCCAAAATTAATGAAAGAAAAAATTACAGAATTAATGAAATATAATTCCAAAATTAATGAGAGATAATTCCAAAATTAATAAAGCAATAATTCCAGAATTAATGAAATAATTTTAGAATCAATAAAAGAATTTCAGCATTGATGAAAGAAAGAATTTCAGTATCGATGATATGATTCCAAAATTAATGAAAGAGATAGTTCCAGAATTAATGAAAGAAAAAATTACAGAATTAATGAAAGAAAGAATTACAGAATTAATGAAAGAAAGAATTACAGAATTAATGAAAGAAAGAATTACAGAATTAATGAAATATAATTCCAAAATTAATGAAATATAATTCCAAAATTAATGAAATATAATTCCAAAATTAATGAAATATAATTCCAAAATTAATGAAATATAATTCCAAAATTAATGAAATAATTTTAGAATCAATAAAAAAATTCAGCATTAGCGAAAGAAACAAATCCAAAATTGATGAAAGCAATTATTCCAAAAGTTATGAAAAATTATTCCAGAATTGTTGAAAGAAATAATTCCAGAATTGATGAAAAAATTCCAGAATTAATGAAAAAAATTATTCCAGCTTTAATGAAAAAAATTATTCCAGCATTAATGAAATAAATAAATTCAGAATTAATGAAAGAAATAATTTAATCTTTTTTTATCTTTAGAAGAGTTCTTTTTTTTAGTCTTTAAAAGGAAATTAATTGCAATATTTAGAGACTAAACTACGTTTCAATGAGGAAATTGACAGGCACGAACTGTGTTATTCAATGTGTCATATGTTTTGTATGATATATATGTGTATGTGGCCTCCTTTATTCATTACAGATGATGTGAAATAAAGTAGGGAGAAATGTAATCTCTGAAAGTTTTAATCAAAATTAAATATGCGCCTATTCATGTTAGAAATATGCTTTTGTAAAAAAGGCATTGAATTTTTAAGTTTTACCTTGAAAAGTGCTTGAATAGTCCTTGAATTTTTTTTCGTTGGAAGAGTACGAACCATGAGACTGCACAGGCTCAATTACGCCCATTTTTGTGCATAAAATGGCCGTGCAATGATAAAAAAAAACACCCAAATAAAGAATGTGGGGGGGGGAACACATTGTTACGGGGGAGCCTAGCGAGTTATAGCAAAGGGCGGCAAGTTTGAGGAATGAGTGGCCGAGAAAATTAGTAGAATGTGAAAAGAGTGGCAAAATCATAAATCAGTTTCTGTCTAGAGTGAGTGACCTAGAGCAGGGTTTGACAAATCAAAAAATAATTTAAGCACCAACCAAATTTCATAGGAGCCAAGCATTTTTTTTTAAATAATGGCTTTATTTTGAAAATAATGTTTTTTTTCAGCTTATCTAGGAATCAGCAACCTTTCTCCATGTTGGTAGACACACTGACATAATTACCAAAAACTTTGTTATCCTAACACTTCAATTTAGCAATCAAACATATAACATTTTAGGCACCAATGCCAAATTTCTATATTCGTCATAGTGACCTGGTGCCTGGGAATTGTGAAACCCTGACTTAGAGCGTGTGCAAGTACGTGGATGGCCAAAAGAGAAAGCGAGTGACCCCAGGTCGGTGAGCGATCAAAAGCGTGAATTGTTGCAAGCGTGTTAATGACCAAGCAAAGAACTACAGAGCGAGAGACCTGGTTAATGAGCGATCAAAATCGTGACCTTGATCGGGTGCAAGCATGTGGATGACCAAAACGTAACCTAAAGAGCGACTATGCTAGGTCAGTGAGCGATCAAAATCGTGGCATAGAGCGTATGCTATCATGTGAGTGACCAAAAGGGGGGAACGTAGAGATTGTGTGAGCACGTGAATGACCGAAACAGTATGCCAGCATGCGAGTGGCCCAAAGCGTGATTTACTGATTTACAGACACAGGCGTTTTCACAAGAGTGGGAGTCCAAGACGGATATTTCCCAGGGTGGTGAATTCTAGGAATAAGTGGTCAAGAATATTAGAATAGAATGGGAGAAGAGAGGCAAAACAGTAAATACGCCTCTGATTGTTGCCCGATTGTAGTGGTATATGACTTCCTCATTTTCTACGGAGATCTAGCGTTTAGATAAACATCTGCGTTTACTACCAACTGGGGTTAGAATTATTGATAAGAAGACAGTCAACGTGAGCAAAAAAGGCACGGCTGTAATTTGTTCAGGGGATTTATGTCCTTTCATTGTCAAGTTTGAAAAACTCATTTTCGCAAAAGGGACAATTCCACATAGTGATTTTACCTCTTTTTCTTACGAAGCAGATAATACCTTATAAGTGGGCTGTTTTTATGGGAGTGTTCCAAATAAAGTACACTGGCACCGGATTAGTACGTGAATACATACAACAAAATTGATTGTAAAGTTTTCGTATGGCTCCCAAATCGAGTTTTCTATCGCTTCTAGGTAGTGCATTCAGAAAATGGCCAGCCCCTTTTCTTCCCCACATATACGATCTTATCCAAAGGTCAACGTTGGTTTTACTAATAGATATTTTTCTTCAAAACTCACATTCCATTTCTATCCAAACGTGAATAGGTTGACCTTTTTCCTTACTCTTGAGAATTTTAAATGTTTACCATTTCTATGTTTAAGTTGTCAATTATCGATTTGAAGCATCACTTTCGATTTGGAAAATGCCAAAAGAAAGTCTCGTGTATGAAGAAATTCGTCGTATTTTGTTTGATGAGGATTCAGGCGATTCCGATTTTCCAATTGAAAGTTCCGACAGCGAGTATATAGTCACGAACAAGAGACCACAAGTACACGTATATCATAGCTATAAGGAGATAAGATAGTGGATAATATATCGTCATAAGCAGAGGCGTAAGCAGGGAGGTGCATAGAGGGTCTGTATCCCCTCCTCCAAGTCAACCAAAAATTAGAAAAAAATTATTTCGGTAAAAAAATGCTATATCGAAACTAAATACCTTTTATATGCTATGTTAACCAATAAGAAGGGGATTCTCTCTCTGATTACTTTTTATCACAAGCATAAGATCATTGGCGTACGTGGGGGGGGGGATATTGAGGTTCTAATCCCTCCCCTCAAACCGAGATTATAGTGTTATTTTGCAGGAAAAAACGTAACACCCCCCCCCCCCAGAAGGAAAATATTTTGAACCCCCACCCCCTCGAGAAAATTCTGCAGACGCCTATGACGGAGATACACTGAAAATGCAAGAGGGCCACAGTTGGGAGGAGGGAGGTTGAATTATGATTGAAGGGTTATCCGTATATTTGTGAATATCATGTCGCTTTTGTATGCATGGGTAAACATAATGCCCTTTCATATCACCCCCCCCCCCCAATCACAAGAGTTGGAGGAAGTTCAATATGGCTGGAACTAGAGGCACAGTAGCAGGGTGAAGTTTTTCAAGGAGATATACTGTGCATAAGCACTTTTTGCAACTTTGAAAGCGGAAAAATTAAGTTTATCCCCTCACCTCCAATACGTTGCGATCATGTTCCTAGTTGTACGCCTGTAAGTTTCAACGCATCACCAGCAACAAGTGTGCGAAAATATTTCGTTACTTCTTCACTTTTTGTTTTCTAATGGAGGAGGCGAACCAGAGCCGTAACTAGGGGGGAGCAGACGGATCTCGTGCCCTGCGCGCTGGACCAGAGGGGGCGCAAATTTCATTCTCAAACCTTACCTTCAACATTACAAAGGGGTGCCAAAATGCGCACTTGCCCCAGGTGACCAAGCATCTGGTTGCGGCCCTGGGTAGAACGTCAGTTATTCGTAATTTCTCTGACAGAACCAAAAATAAATTAGATTCCTCTTTTGTCGGCAGAATTTTGCCAATATTTTTACTCCTCTGTCTTTGTTAAAAGTCAGCGTAGCATAGACACTCCACTCAAAAAAATGACACCAGGCTGGACCCAATTTCATGTTTTTACAAGCTTCGTACTGTCGCCCTTCTCGTAATCAAAAAATCAACGAATACACCCCCTCCCCCTCCTGATGCTAACGTAAAATTGGAATGGGGCCCGAATTTTTTTTGGTAAAACTTATTTGTTTTCATATCGAGATACACGAAAGTTTATATCTGGAAGCACTTGTCTTTTCTAATTTTTGAAGTTGTCTTTTGAATTAAAAATTCATATATTAATAGTTCACTTCTACAAAATAAAAAAAAATCGAGAAAAGGAAAAAAATAATTGGCAAAGTTGGCGAGAATATCTTGAAGAGAAAGGGCGATATACCGCCGCTCACGAATAAATAACTAACCGGACCTTCGGCTGGACCCGTATACGCGTACAGGGATAAAATTGACTCGTACGCGTATATACATGTCTTTCATGAATAAAAAAGAGTTGGGTGAATACTCCTTTACATAAAAGAAAAATGCTGTATAAAGAAGGATGATTTCAGTTTACAATTTGTCTCCACAGGGTATCTTGAAACGAAAAAATGAACAGCAACGCTGTGGCCGGCATGAATAAGAACTGAATGGAAGGAAGGACGGGGGATTAGGTGAGAGGTGAAAGTTTGGACGAGTCCATTTCAGAAAGCAAAAATAGGTTATTTTCACGAACCTCCCAGTATCCTTCAAGAATCGGTAAAGGGTTAAAGAAAGCATAGATTAATGACTAGTGTGTAAGTAATCAGGGTTCGCACATCCTTACAAACTCATTAAAAACTCCTAACTTTTCATTTCCCTCTGGAAGGGCCCTTATAACTCCTTACTTTTTGCAGCCACGCCTGAAAAGGTCCTTTTTTTTTTTTTTCTCTGAAGGGATCTTTCTTAGAATAGGCATTCCCCATGGTGATGAATAGCATTGCCTAGAAAAATAAGAGGAAACTTCCCCCGAATATAAAGAGGAAGAAAATAGAAAGAAATACGCTCTCTCCCTTTGTAATAGGAAATGTGAAAGCAGGGGATGGGATTGGAACATCCAATGGTTGTGCATACCTGCCAACCGTTACGATTTTGTCGTATTTAGTAAATTAATACTATTATACGCTTTTGCTTCTAAAAATACGATTTTTTTACCGAATCGCTAGTTTTGACGTGTTTTCCTGCCTATGTCGCTAACTGGTCAGCGTTGGAAATCGATGGTCCATAGAACGACATCACTCCGCTGAACCAGTAAGCGAAAATTCCCCCATGCCCAGTGGTGAGAAAGTTTTTTTAAGTTTTTACTTATGCAGCGAAACAATGTCTCGAACCTCCTATATTACACAGTATACTGAGTGCAGACCTCGCAGCTTTCCTATTTTTCTTACATTCACCGCAATCGTCTTTTTTTTAACCGCAATTCTCTACTGCTATTCCTATTTTATCCCTCCTTCCCATTTGCTTACAGCCAATATCTCACTACTAAAATTCCGAGAAACCGCAAAATGTCACTGCTTTCCGCAGTTTTTTGACGTGTTTTATGTGTTTTATTCACATTACAACTAGCTACTGAAAAAGAAGAAAGGAAAAAAAATTTCAGTTCCACTGGAGTAAGGGACGACGAAAAGTGTATCTTTTCGCCGCCGCGCCTTAAAGTGCTAAAAACTGAAGTCCAGTGGAGAAAGCGAATCTGTTTCGCAGATTGGTTGCCGTAAATAAAAAGGCAAAAAAAAAAAAAAAAAAAAAAGGAACAGGCTCTATCCACACACAAGAGATTCCATGAGAGACACAATGGGTTTATCTCTCTTGGGATCCCGTAACGAACGTTCATCCTTGAAGCCAGATTTTCCTAGGAGTAGGCTTTTTGCGCCGCGTGAACCTAACTGGATCATTTCGTGTCGGCAGAAATGAGTTACATAATGAGGTTACGCATTTGCGTTTTCCAAGCGTGGCGCATCGGCTCAGGACGGCTATATAGTATATGACCCTGGCGTCATCTACTCTATCGGCTGCATGCTCCGGTTTAAAGGGAAGAAACACAACACAAAAATGAAGGGAAGATCGCTGAAACTCGCGGCACACAACGCTTAACTCCCCCAGAAGCGTCTGCCAATCACGCCCGACGTAAAGCGCTGTCGTGAGCCGTATTGCGCTCTGTAGGAAAACAGTAGTACTGTTTTTCATATTGATGAATAGACGCCGTGTCGCGCTGGGTGATTCACGTTGCGCGCGGCATAGAAAACCTGCTACTAAAAACCGGCTTTTAAAAGTGACAGCCTGAGTCACGTCTGGTTTTACAGGAGGGGGGGGGATGAGCCGATCAGCCGCTATAGCTGAACCCACTTTTTTTAACCTTCAGAAAATAACTTTCGGGTATCTTTATGTTAGGGGTCATTCAAGTATTACGTCAGCAAGGATGGGGGATTTGCCGACTTGATGACGTGGGGGGGGGGTGGATGATTCTTACGTCATCACCCACCCTTTATAAAAAATATGAAATATTCTTAATGGCGTCTTACTCGGTGCGCGAAAAATGAGTAAAACTTTTCACTAGTTTGTGGGCACCTGAACTAACATTCTCCCTATTGAGTCCCCTATAGAGCCACTCTAGTGATCTTTCAATACTTAGCGGATCCACATAATGCCATACTTTTCTCAACCTTAACCTTATCTGTGTAATAATTTCATGCTTGGTTTCCCTTTACCTTTTATGAAGTTTTGTACACTGGTTGATCTGCTTTCCATATAATCAAGGTTCTACTATGTCTTGAAATCATTAGTCACCCTTACATCTTGGGATTTTTCTTTTTTTTCTCCTACGGTACATGTCTTTTTTTTTTTTTCATTTAGCATGATCAAGTACATTACTCAAGAGACCACTTTAGCAGATGGAATGGATAAATCCATTACACCAGAAAAGGCCATGTTAGATAAGGAAAAAGAAATGCTTGAGAAATTTAAGGTAATCATTTATTGACCTTTTATTTCGTGTGCAGAATGTTCTATATTGTTCCTATTTCTTTTATAGTTAGTATTGCAATGGAAGAGGGAAAAATGATCAATGATGAAATATTTAATGAATGTACGTATTTGTATTGATGTATGTACTATGATGATGACTGTGATGAAACTTTTTAGGTGTAGATGTCGACTCACATCTTGTGCTCAAAACTTACTAATGCTATTTGCAGTGGAAAAATATATATGCTACACTTGATAGTGAGATTGGTATTATGCCTGATCTAACAGAATGGTTCCAGAGACCAGCTTTTGGCATGCTTTCAACCTGAGGGTAAGGCTTCTCCTGAAGTCTGCCAACATATAATTCAGTATCTCAAGTGTCTATTTAGCATACAAATCATTCAGTAGTCTTACTGGTGCGATTGCGTATGTTAACTAGAAGGGGCAGTTCATAAGGCTGACTGGTTCATGCTTGCAGTGTCTTTGTAGGTTATGCAGTGCAACAAATTTGGATCAGATCAGGATGTAATTAGGATTAAAGGTCAGCTTATACAAGCACACGCTCCAACTATTTCCATAGTTTTCTTTTTTTCTTGTCTTTACATGCAAATTTCATTGCCCGAGTTTACTTATAGTCATGTATTTTATCTTGAAAGCATGCTAATTTTATTCTCCTTTGAGCTGTAGTCGCGACCTTCAGCTGTGATTGGTCATTATGTTAGCTCTCGAATAGAGAAAAGTTAGCAGGGTTTAAGCTAGATAAAAAATTCCTTTAGCAAAAAAGCAAAAATGGGGGGGAAAGCTTCAGCAAAATGCTACAATGCTAATGATTTATGGTTGGATGTCTTCTCGTTTCGTACCTCCTGTACATATTTTTGCAAAAGTTGCTACTAGTTCTTTCGCATTTTGCAAAAAATGCTACCATAGCTTAACTCTTTAATGCCCAGATAGAAAACCTGGGAGGGTCATGAAAATACCAAGTTTTTTGTGTTCGAAGTGGACTCGTCCAAATTTCGGCCACTTTCCTTCTCCCCACCCTTTCTCCATGAGTTTCTATTCATGCCACCCTTTGCATTGACGTTCACCCTTTCATTTCAATGGATTTTCGGGAGATAATTTGTCTACTGAAAACATCCCTTTCCTCACAGTATTATCTCTTTTGAAAATGCATTGAGTACCCTTAGTCCATTCTCAAGGAACATTCTAGTACATCAGCTTTTTTAAAATCCCATTGATAGGGCGTTGCAGTTGTCTTTTCCGTTCCCGCCTCTGACAAGAGCTTTCATCTCCTTCCCCATAGGTGACAAAAGCCCACCAAAACATACCCATATCCCCTAGCTGGGCCGACTTGAGGCGGTTATGGGCATTAACCTACTCGGCCGACTTCGGGCAATCTGGGCATTATAGAGTTAAACCCTGGAAGTTAGTCACTCCTGCTCAAGATTGTGATCTAATCCGATTTCACATTATTCACCTCTGTCTGGGGTTTAAGAGAATAATTAAAAATTGGTGTATACAGGATATTTCATGAAGAGTGGCATAAAGGTATGAAAATTTGATGGTTGTTGAATCACAATTTATTTTTGAATGCAAATTATCATTTCCAATATTAATAGTGATAAAACAAAACATTTGCACTATTAGTTGCTACACAGATTCATATTTGCAGTAATACCCTGAAGTTATATGATAGGCGGGACTGGCAATAACTGTATAAGTCAGGATACAATTTTGCATACAAATACATATCTGTATGAGGTGAAGGCACCATTTCACAAAAGGAAAATTTTACAGAGAGCTGGTTAAAAATATTTTTAGTATGTATTCCTATAGAGCTCACTTGTTTTATAAAGTGAATATCTCTGTTATTTAGTGAAATAGGGCTTGTGTCCTATACCTGTGTGTAGTGTAATAAAATTACTGCACATTAATAGTGTTATCCCAATATTGACATGGTTCGTACGGTCCTTGAAAAAAAAAAGTTCATTTTCAAGGCCTTGAAAATAAATAAGAGTCCTTGAGAAAGAATTTTTTTTTAAGAATTCTGTGAGAGTCCTTGAAAAATTTGTTTTCTGAAATAGTTTTCGCCACTTTTTTTTTTTTACTTCGTAAGTGACGTCCTTAAAAAAGTGCAAAGCACAGGGAAAAAGCCTTAGCAGCCAATAACCCTGGATAATTGGATTTAAAGCACGTCTTCCCCCATTATTGTTAAGCCGGGTTTTCGTAGAAGCAGGTTTTTTGTGCCGCATGCAAAGTGAATCGCCCAGCGTGACACGCCGTCCACTCACCAATAATAAGAAAACAAGTTCCACTGTTTTCAAGAGAGTGCAACAAGCCTCACACGGCAGTGTTTTACGTCGGCGTGGTTGCCCGACTGTTTCTGGAGGAGTCAAATGCGTTGTGCGCCACTCGTTTTACCAATCTTCTATACAAATACAACGCCACAACAGGCAAAATGCCCAACGAGGTGGCTGAGAAAACTCTTCATTTTTGTTTTCTTTCACTTCCCTTCATCGAGCTCGATGCTTCCCTTCAAACCGGAGCATGCAGATGACAGAGTAGCTGATAGCAGGGCCGTGAACTGATGCGCCATGGTACGAATACACAAACGCGTAGTGTGATTATGTAAAACGTTTCTGTCGACGCGAAATGATCCAGTTCGGTTCATGCGGCGCCAAAAACCTATGTTGGAATGTTTTTTCCCTTTTTATTCTCTGTACACGTGGAACCGCTCGGCCCGACGCAATATGTAAATCTCTGGCGGCATGCTCTCACCCTCACGGGAGCTTGGCTACCAATCTGTAGGCTGGTTTTTTTCTGCGTCTATGTCGGGATTGTTTTTTTTCTCCCTGAGATTGCCGGTTGTTATTTGTCGGCCGTTTTATTTATTTCTTTTATGATCGTAAATGATCTTGTTTTTTTTCCTTGCAACTTTTATGGAATAAAAGCTGGAGTTCCAAATGAACTTCCGATCGTTGTTTTTTTTTCTTCAGCTCAGTCGGCACGCTCTGGCCCCCAACAACCAACCAATGCCTATTTCTAGAGTAGAAGTCCTTCTGCTCTAGAAGGTATTGCAACAACCCACTTCTAGGAAAACCCGGCTTTATGGTAGCATGTATGGAATAAAAGCTGGAGTTCCAAATGAACTTCCGATCGTTGTTTTTTTTTCTTCAGCTCAGTCGGCACGCTCTGGCCCCCAACAACCAACCAATGCCTATTTCTAGAGTAGAAGTCCTTCTGCTCTAGAAGGTATTGCAACAACCCACTTCTAGGAAAACCCGGCTTTATGGTAGCATGTATCCTGTGATCGTATGTAGACGTATTTGGAGTCAATGGAAGTCATTAAACTTTTGTACTAGGTATTTTTTCTGGAGGACTTTTTTCAAAATCCATTGAGCTTATATTACTGGAGGGAGTATGACGCAGGGCCATAACTAGGATTTTTGTTTTATCCTGCCGCCCCCACCAATTCGGAATTCGATAATTTTATAACGGTGTTCACCTAAAAATTGCCATCCGGGGCAGTTGACCCCCCCCCCCCCCCCCCCCCTCTAATGCGTTCTAGTACCGGCGCTGGTATGACATCAGTGGTCTACATCATTACTTGGAAGATCACGTGACGTGTTGAATGTCTGCGCATCTCCGTTATTTTCTAATGGCATCCATAGTTGTTTAAAGGAGTTCAAAACAATAAATGAAAGAAATAATTTCAGTATCGATGATAGTTCCAGAATTAATGAAAGAAAAAATTACAGAATTAATGAAATATAATTCCAAAATTAATGAGAGATAATTCCAAAATTAATAAAGCAATAATTCCAGAATTAATGAAATAATTTTAGAATCAATAAAAGAATTTCAGCATTGATGAAAGAAAGAATTTCAGTATCGATGATATGATTCCAAAATTAATGAAAGAGATAGTTCCAGAATTAATGAAAGAAAAAATTACAGAATTAATGAAAGAAAGAATTAAAATTAATGAAAGAAAGAATTAAAATTAATGAAAGAATTACAGAAGTAATGAAAGAAAGAATTAAAATTAATGAAAGAAAGAATTAAAATTAATGAAAGAATTACATAATTAATGAAAGAATTACAGAATTAATGAAATATAATTCCAAAATTAATGAAATATAATTCCAGAATTAATGAAATATAATTCCAGAATTAATGAAATAATTTTAGAATCAATAAAAGAATTCAGTATTAGCAAAAGAAACAATTCCAGAATTGATGAAAGCAAATTATTCCAAAAGTAATGAAAAATTATTCCAGAATTGTTGAAAGAAATAATTCCAGAATTGATGAAAAAATTCCAGAATTAATGTAAGAAATTATTCCAGCATTAATGAAAGAAATAATTTAATCTTTTTCTATCTTTAGAAGAGTTCTTTTTTTTTAGTCTTTAAAAGGAAATTAATTGCAATATTTAGAGACTAAACTATGTTTCAATGAGGAAATTGACAGGCACGAACTGTGTTATTCAATATGTCATATGTTTTGTATGATATATATGTGTATGTGGCCTCCTTTATTCATTACAGATGATGTGAAATAAATTAGGTACAAATGTAATCTCTGAAAGTTTTAATCAAAATTAAATATGCGCCTATTCATGTTAAAAATATGCTTTTGTAAAAAAAAGTTCTTGAATTTTTAAGTTTTACCTTGAAAAGTGCTTGAATAGTCCTTGAATTTTTTTTCGTTGGAAGAGTACGAGCCATGATTGATGAAAATAGAAACAGCGCCCTTATCTTCAGTATACAGATATAAGTGTTGATGGATTGGGAAAACACATTTTCCTTTCTTACTATGGATGTCCCACTCCTGTATTTTCCTATGACTTTGTAAACTTTAATTTGCCTGGTGAATGCAATCTGGTCCTCGAAAAGCTAAATAATTAGTGATCTATCACTTATTCATTTTTATACTATCCGATACAAAGTTAGAATATTACAATAACAAAAATCAAGGAATTCTCAAATTTTTTACGTTTATAAAAATAGTATCAAAATTTAAACTATACACTTGATTTACCCAATCGGTCAATTCCATTAGAAAAATGTATAGATTTCAATAAAATATATGAAGTGTCGATGTTAAGATGACCATAGGATTCTGAAAAGCAAGGTTTATGGAGAATATGAATTGTGAGATATTAAGCATTGAGGTGGTGCTTTAGTTTCTGCTATAAAAGACTGACGAAGACCAGCAGTTTGAAGTGGGTGGATGTATTTTGCATGGATATTAGCTTACCAATATTAGTGATCATTTAAGGGTCAAAACATACATACACTTGCATAGGAGAGTATATATGTCTGAAGGAACAGAAATAACAAAAATCACATCATAATAAGCTTAATGAAACATTCATCTAGGATTCAAAAAAAAAACCCAGTGAAATTTTGTCTATTAAATTTTTGCTGTATGAAAAATGAGTGGCATAATTTCCTTCCTGCTGCTCATTTTTTTCATATGGCAAATCTTTGATTTAATGGACAAAGGTTCACTATTTAAACTGTCATGTTAAAAAAATATGACAGTTTAAATTCTTACACGGTTTCTCGATTTAAAAAAAAATGTCACATACAGTTTGATTTGTCATGTCACCATAGTTTCCCAAACTTTTTGTTTCATCGCCCCTTCTTCTGAGAAAAGTTTTCCTCTCATCACCCTCCCCCAACTCACGCGAACCCATAGGATCCTACTTTATGCCAACAGCTAATATCACTCTCATTTCCCCCCCCCCTGGACCATTCCATCACATCACCTACCAGGGGGTGATCTTGGCCACTTTGGCAGTAGACGCCTACTACTATTAATTAACCCTATATGGACCTTATACACATTCCTCTATGGAATTTGTAAGCATGCTTTCAGTAGACATAGAAAAACTTTTCTCAAAAGATCTATGGAACATACTGCACAGTTAAAAAGTGTAGTAATTCACATTACATAGTTCTATTCTCTGACTCTTCACAATGGGTGAATAAAATTGCAAAATCAAAGCTCAAAGGGGTAAATGTTATTCTATGGCAGTATGATGAACCAAAAAATTAGTCTGTGGAATGCAGCAGCCCCAAAGCAGAATGTGCCGAAATGTGCGACGTACGTCGCAGAACAACCAGTGCTGTTGCAGAACAATCTGGAAGAATTTTAAGAAAAGTGTAGAAAAACGCTATTATGTATATTCAAATTTTTATCGCAGAACATTTTCAGTCAGCTGAGGGCTCGTTGCAGAACATCGCAAAACATTCTGCTTTGGGGTGCAGCAGTGCGATTGAACTCTCTGCAATCAGTTCTGTGTAAACAAAAATTTGAATCTACTGTTTTTACAAGAATGGGATAGATCAAGGCATATAGTAAAGACTGTCTCATCCCTTTGAAGTTACTCTTGCCATCTCGGATCAGGTGTGTGATGTCACTGCTCGAATGCTTTTCAACTAAAGTGCAACCTTGAAATACCAATGTAGCCAGTGGCAAATAACTGGTTATGTCAGGGGGATGATATCAGCTGATACCAACTCCAGCTGAGGTAGCCCTTATTATACAGCCCTGGTGATATGTAGTCATCCATTTGTTTCAGATACAGTTAATAGAAATGGGTTATTGTTATCAGGAATAAGTCATAATGTGATCACATTGAGTGGTATGCACTGCAGTAAAATTTGCTGGTTCCAGTTTAATTACATCATGTACATACTGTTACTGTGGGAAGACCAAAGAATGGGGTGAAATTCAAGGGTCTATTGAGCTGGTAACTGGTATGATGTTTTTTAAATAAAGCTTCTTATTTAAAGTTTTTCTTCCCACTTATTTTAGTAATTTTTTTTTAACTTATTAATTTCAGCCAGTGTTCCAGGCTTTTCTTCATGAACAACCAGACCTGCAATTGATTGCCTTATATGCTTTGCAAGTCCATTGTCATAATGCGTGTTTTCCAAAAGGTGAGTTTCACTAATTATACACTTGGCGGCTTTTGTGCAATGCCGTCATCTTTTTTTTTCTTTTTTTTTTGTATATAGTTTTATATTGTCATTTAGCAGAAATACCTAGCACTACCCTTGCTTTCTCTATAAGCAAAAAAGTAAGAAACCCTTTTAAAAGGATAAACTACTGTTGATAAACTTGTGCAGACCTGCCAACTCACCCGATTTAGGCGGGAGACTCTGGATTTTTCATTCTTCCTCCCGCTCTCCGGATTTGTTCAAATTTCTCCGGATTTTGGCAGGTGATTAGATTTTACGCAAGCTTTCACATTGCCGTGGCTTCAATGATTACCGTCGTCGTTAGGGAAAACACCCATAGAGGATAGCCATGGTCATTTCCAACGAGCAGCCTTAAAAAAAAGAGTGTGACCGCATTTAAGCAACTGGCAAAGATGCGACTTCGTTTTCGTAGCGTTTATCGGCAATCATTTATCATCCCCTTGGGAGAATCTCTGGATTTCAAAAGTTGGCATGTCTGCTTGTGGCTTTAAACTTGATGAAAATCACAGATTAATAAAAACAAACAAGGATTTCGTGGCTGTTATTCAATACAAATATAAAGACCACAGCAAGCAAATGCCATACAAAGTGGCTGGAAAAAGATGCCCATAAAAAATATGGATGGTAATGAAAAAATTCATAGTTTTTTCTGTGGTTGTTTAGCCAACACGTTCGAAAGTTTTTGTCTTCCCATATCCAATACCCCTCAACGGAATGTTGTTAATTTGAAAGAAACAATTTTTTGAAGCTATTGAAAAGTTGTAATGTGCATTCTATTTGTATAATGTATATCCTATTAGAAGAGAGTTTTTGCATTAAATAAAGCCATAAATAGGAGAAATGAAGAATTATTTGTGAAAACAAAAAATTGTTTTTAATTGATGTAAAGTGCCACAAAATGATTAAAAGGCAATAATGTTTTAAGTTGCATTAGATATACTTAGTGTATTTACATTTTACAACATTTTGAACATTATGCATGATATTTTAAAGAGTCTTTCAATGTCATCTTTCATCAGCATTCTTCAATGCTTGTAGAGCACCATGCTTAAGATAGTTGTCTAGTCAAGAATTTCCAAACTTATTTTTATAATTGAACCCCCTTCTCTAAAAAAAAAAATTAATGGCTACTTAACCCTGATTCAGCCAACCCATGAGATCTCTCGTATCTAGTTTCTACCATCCCCCCTGATCGGTTTCATTGCTGCCCTAAAGGACGATATCTCCACTGATTCCACTTGTCCTACTTTTTTTACTTTTTGGTAAAATGTCCTACTTTTGCCCTACTTTCTAGTTTTCATCCTACTTTTTTACCAAATCCTATCTATAAAATTTGTGTAATTTTAATCGAGGAGGAAATCATTGATATATTGTCAAACAATATATATGTAATCGATTGCAATTAAGGATTTTGCCAAAGTAGAAATTGTATCATTTTTAAGATTTTTGGGGATGTATGTGGACCATTTGGTTTATTAATTTTTAATTTGAGGGTTCAGCGAGTAGAGTAATCATTAAAAATTGTCTGAGTGGGGAAAAAAAATTGTATTTACTTTTCATGGTCTTGGACAGTAACTAACAATCATCATTTAAAATTATGGTGCACATTGTGTGTATAGGTGAAACAACAGTTAGCCTTACGAAGCAGTTGGATAGGCCTTTTCTAGGTTGGTAGCATTCAATTGTCTTCTGTATTTTAGGGCATGTGCACAGGCATAAACAATATTTAAATTTAAACAATATAAAATTTACAGTGTTCAGCACAGAGCTAGAAATGAAAATGCTTCATTTGTCCAAAACGATTACACTGACATTGAACAGTGAAATGTAAACAAAACCCTATAAAAAAAGATAAATGATGCTGTAAAACCATCTGGTTCACCTTGACTCATTTACATCAACCTTGTAATTTACAAATTTTGCACCTTGCTTTCGAAAGTGTTCTCAAAAGAGTGTCATTCTTAAAAAAACTTAATATGTCTTCATAATTTGCTGTGTGCATTGTTGAAGAGTCAGGTGACTTTGAAAGACTCCTTGAAAAAAAAAGAAAGTAATATATTGTGAGGAGACAAAGAAATTATATGTGGCTGGCTAAGTATGCTTTTTTGACCAAAATTTATTTTTGTAGCCAAGTCATTTCTGTAATTTTGCTTTGGCTCGAGTCAATCTCACAGAATATTAAAATTGTGCTATAAAAAAAATTAATTTTAAAATTATTAAAAAATTAGAAAAAAAATTAAGGATTTTTATTTATTGTGCTATGATTATGTTGTCTGGGGGTGCCCTCCCCATCCTGCTTTTTAGTCCTACTTTTTCTAATTTCTCGAGTGGGAGCCCTGTATCTCCTATTTTGAGAAACACTGGTGTAACTTCCACAACTCGTGAATTCTTTTATACACACTACTATTACTGAACCACACATGCACCTCGTTCACATTCCTCTACGGAATTTCTAACAAATTGGTACATGTTGGAATGTGTGTGTGTGTTGTTAACCTGACGTGAAATTTGTTTCTGTGTAATGCTTGTTGTATGTAGTGCTTCCATCTGCCATCAATTTTTCTAACTGAGTGAAGTATAATTATTGAATAATTGTACCGTTTTAGGCCTGTTGCTCTCTGTGGCCAGACTTTTTAACGGGGAGATTGACTCTCGCATTCGCACCTCGAATTTGGGAACCATGGAAAACCAACTTCAGCCGACCTCCACTATGACGACGGTGGGTCTGCAACTCATTGCAACATTATGTGAAGAAGTTTGTCATGTCACTTGGCTTGTAGCATGTCATTTTACTCCACCTAATTTCAAAAAAAATTTATGAAAAGTACCTGAGATAAACCAACTTGGTTATTTTTCTCAGATAATAGAGTCTTTGCGCAGAATGTTTTTGTGCATTTTTTTCGGCATGTCTTTTCGCAGGAGTTATTAAACAGGAGATTTAATTATAGAAGTTTTTAATTAGAAGATTATTTAAATATGGTTTTGCAATTGACTTTCAGTAATTCTGGGATTCTGGTAATCTAGCACTCCCTGGTCTGATATGTGCCAGATTAGCTAGAGTACCCACACGGGTAAAAGGCAGGGACCCTGGGAGGGACAGAGCCCGGGTCGTGTCTGGTCTGATGGCGATTAGCTAAAGTCTACTGTAATTAGATTATGCTTGGCAGGAATGCACCTTTACTTTTGTTTAATTTGTAGATCTATGTATAATGAAATAAAAATATTGTTTTTTTTCCATACATATGGTGGAAATATTTCAGATGCAGTCCATTCTCTTATCGTTATGATAAAACACTTTTCAGTAAAACTTTTTTTAGGAGGTGTTTAGTACTTTATACTACTACTAATAAACCCAGACATGCACCTCATCCATATTTCTTTGCGGAACCTCTAACAAATTGGTACATATGGGAATGTTCGTGTACGTGTAGTGAAACCTGATGTGAAGTTTGCAGGGCTCGGCACGGGTCACTTTTTTCACTAAAAGTCACTTTTTTAGAAACTGGTCACTTTTATTACGTATTTTCAGGCCCAAGTCACTTTTTCCACTTTTTTTTATCAAAAAAAACCTCGGTCTCCCGCGCTTTTCTGCTGTCAGTGTTTTTGTTTTCTTCAAGGAGGAACTTTACCGGTTTAAGGTCGTTAATTTTCTCCCTCCCTTCATTGAACTACGATCGTTAGCTGCCTTCCCGTAGAACCCCCTATACATGAAGGCATCTTATCTTCCGGGGAGCATACCGTGTGACGTCAGTATTGGTCAGAAAAAGATGGCGTAAAAGGCGTACTTACAACAAAAAAAATTTTCCCCTCCTCTACTACCATTCTTTCTTATTCCCCCACGCGTGCTCACTCGTTCTTTCATTTCCATCTTATTTTAAAATTGATCCTTTATTTTATTTGTTTTAAAAAGTTTTAGTCCTAAGGGCCGAATTCCTTTCTTGGAGCATCGAGCAAGTTACATTTGTTGTTTGTTCTATCGTTACTTTTTTTAAAATATTTTAAATGACGATTTAAGAGAGCCCGTGCAGAAACTAACTTACGAGCAGCGGGAGAATACCAAAGCGCGAATATTAAAGATACGTATTATTAATACGTATTAAGGGTATTATTAATACGCTTTGGAGAATACTCTTGTAGCTGGCCAACGTTAAAGAAGCTTGCAAGTATTTTGAATTTACTTACAATAAAAAAATCATCCGACTGAAAATCGCGATCTATCTAGAAATAAAATGCGTATTATTTTTCTATAACTGGATTTAAATCTCAGCAAGAAACCGTAGCCCAGATATGATCGAAAGGAGAACTATTTATGATAAGATCACAGAATCCTGGAATTCAAAGTTTAGTTTAACACAAGGGTTTCCAAATCATATGAAAATTGGTCATCAGGCTGATAAAAACTCAGTTAATGCATGCAAACCGTAAATGGCAAACCCGGATTTAATGGTGGGCACACCGAGCACGCCTTTGGCCCCTACTTTACACTTTTTTTTTAAAAATTTAAGGGGCCTAATAATTTTTTTTTTATGCCTGGGGCCGTCAACAACTGGCCTTTATCCGCTTCTGGCCGTAACTTAATTTAGAGCATTTGCACGATACTGATTGTTGACTATATATATATGTTGAATATCGACATATTGCGCTCCATTCTTGGTGTTGTGTAAAAAAATCCCCTTTTAGACCTCGGAAGTTATTAAAACGTTTTTGTCTCGAGTCGCTGTTATGACCGCAATACGGGATCTGGTTCCACGGGTGTTGAACGAGGAAGGGTGCAGAGTTTACTCTTTCTCCGTTAAAAAAAAATGGATACTGGCCCCGGGCGATAGTAAATTTGCGTTCGTACTTGCGGCACGGGTTGCTACATACTGTGATCAGATCCAAAACTGGGGGGGGGGGGAGCAATGCCTCGAACGGCATTTTTGATGGAATGGTGTATTTAAGAAAAGGCAATAAATTACTTTGCAAAATTATCAAATTTCACAGTCAAGGGGCAGTAAAATTATGTTTCCCCTCCAGAAAAAAACCATCGTATTACGACCATGGTGTATCGGGTGTCCCGGGTGGGGGGGGGGGAAATTGACTGTTTTTGTTCATTGAAAATTACGGGAGGAGTCAGAGCTAACGTGGCGATGCCCTGACAGCAGCATCCATAAACCTTGTATGTCGTTGATTCGATTTTTGTGTTAATTTTATCCTAATTTTCCGTTTTTCCCGATATATTCCTATCGATTTTCGCATATATTAGGTTGATTCATATTATAAATTATATATATTTTTTAAATTTATGTGCCCTTTGTCAGCCATCTTGAATTGACCACCACAAAACGACGATTGATTGACGCAGAAAAAAGTCGCCACGTTGGCGCTTACAAGGTTCATGGGAAATTTACCGGGAAAGGCCGTGGAGTCTTTTTCTGTTAAAAATTACGGGGAGCGGGGCCAAAATTATACTGTTTCTGGGGTAAAGGAGTAAATGTTTTTTTTGCAGGGGTGTATGTTGTGTGTAAAAAAAAGAAAAATATATATTTACATATTTTTCTCTCAAAAACCAAACAATTTCGAAACTGGTTTATTTTCTCCCTCATCCAAGGGCAGTATTATTTTGGTACTCCTCCGCCTGACTCACCCACCCTTCCCAGTTCAGCCATAGGTGGAGATAGACTTGAAGGTCTTAGGGGTGCGGCAGATGACAATTGATATACATCAGGTATACATCAGTAGGCTCTGCCATTGACATTGGGGGGGGGGATTGCCCTCCCTCAACATATAACAATTAAAATAATTTAGTTAATTTAATAATTTAAATAATTTAAATACTTTATTTAATTTAAATACTTTATTCAATTTAGTAATTTAAATAATTTATTTAATTTAATAATTTAAAATATTTTTAAAAATGTAATTTTATAGTTTTTTTTAAAAAATCATTATAGTAAATTTCTTAAAATTTGTTGGAACTTATTATACAAACCTAGGTATGTAAATCAAATTTGTACTAGTTAAAAAAGTTTGAGTACATTTTGTATACTGTCATTCATAGCATAACATGAATGAAAAATGCACTAGAATGTGTAGATGGGACAAATTCTCTCATCAAATTTTGTGTTACTTCATTTTTTTTTCCTCCTTTGAATGTGAAAACTTTTTCCAGTTTTGAAGTTTTTCCTGCTTAAATTGATTTTAAGATGGGTTGTGGAAAGCAACATGGGAGAAAGGCATTGCTACTGTTACTTAGAAAGGATGTAATGTTACTCTCTCACACATAGTTGTTGATAAATTTGATAAGTTATTCAAAACTTTTCTGGTTAGCAGAATGTGTTTGAGTTAGATTTATTTCACAATATTCTGTAAAAAAAAGCAATTTGGATGAGTTCCATTGAAATACAAAGTTTAGTAAAAACTAAATTCAATTTCAATTCATTCAATTTGGCATTAATCAAAATTCAATGTCCATTTGGTCTCTTTCTAAAATTATTTTGGTCACTTTTTTAAACATTTTGGTCACTATTTTCACTAGTTTTGAGGCCATGATTCGTGCTGAGCCCTGAGTTTGTTTCTGTGTAATGCTTGTTATGTGTAGTGCTGCCATCTTCCACCAGTTTTTCTAACTATGAGTGAAGTGTAATGATTGAATAATTAATCATTGTAGGCCTGTTGATCTCTGTGGCAAGACTTTTTAAAATAGGGAGATCGGCTCGCATTTGCGACTCGAAGTTGGGAACCACATAGTACTTTATACGGTTATGACACATTTTCACATGAAATTGCTTGATTATTTGTTGACGATTTGGAGGAGTAAGGGAGAAATGGAATATTTTATACTGTGTTGGAAGTTTAATTTTAAAATTATATGTCTCGTATATTATCTCTAAATAAAGGTATGCTACTCAGATGGTTTATGATGCTTTATGATTCTGAAGTAATTGAAGAAGAAGCTTTTTTGAAGTGGAAAGAAGATGTGAACGACGATTACCCAGGGAAAGGGAAAGCTCTCTTTCAGGTAATTTCACTTTAATATATTTATATTTTGTCTCGAAATATGTCAAAATATATATCTTAAAATTATGAATATTTTATTTTAAGTGATTGCAGTACACCTTCGCAGAATCAATTCTATATTTGTAAGATACATTCTCGTCACTACTTCGAAATTTCAGCTTGTCTTCTGAGCTTCATCTTTGCTTTTGAGGGATTTTTTTTTTGTTTAGTTTCATTTTTGAAGAGTCAGTTCTGTTGTATAAAGACTGATAAATAAGTAAAAAAATTGTATAGTTTTCTCTCATTTTGTTAGTTGAAAATGTGGCTTCATTTTGAACATTTGCTCACTTTGAAAAACTTGTAGTGTAGCTCATAGCTGCAGAGGGGAAGAGTGTCTTAGACCGTGGGTGTCCCAACTGCCAGCCCAGGAGAGCCACGAATGCAGCCCAAAAAGTGATTTCAAACTAAAATAAAACAATTTATAAATATTTTTTATATTGTTTTGGGTGTGGTTCATCGCCAAGAAGTGAGGGTTGAGAGCTTGGTTCATTTTATAATGAAATCTTGATGTAATATTCTGAGGACTACTATAAAATATTGTAGTTAGAGACAGCATTATCATCATATGCTACCAAATTTGTGTTATTCTAGACATCTTTTCGGGATCAACATTGTTGTTTTCACCAGAAAATTCACTTATTTATTCAAAGCAGAAAATTGCTGATTCGATTGATGAAATAACTTCGTTAACACTTTCAGTGGTCAGTTGGAGCAAGGTACCAATAATTACATGTCAAAAAAAAGCGTTGAATTGAAATTGTACTAACAGTAATTTCGATAGAAAAAATATCAATCTAGTTTCAAAATCTCTTCAAAAATATCATTATAGAGTATTGACTCTCGACGTGTGAATTGAAACTCCTATGGGGTGTCACCAACCTTTATTGGGATTAGTATGATTTGTGCTTGTTCAGTGCTTTGGAATTTTTTTATTTTTGGATGAACGATAAGGCGAAGGGAACTGCAGATGAAATAAGTTTATATAATCATAGTTATAGAGAGATTTATCATGGTTAAAGATATTGCTCTATAGAGAAGATTTTGAACATTAGACTATTGGTAATTCAAAACAAAATCATTTTAGCGAGATTTCACTATTAGGTTTTTAGTGACTAGAAAGTGTTCTCAACGGGTATCATTAGTGTTCGTGTTTCAAAGCATGACCAATACTATCTCCCCACCTTCAAATTTTGCTCAGTCCAGCAAACCCAAAAATAATGAGCAGTTTAAATTGTGTTATTCTTTGTTACCATTCTTTTGGTGTTTCCTAAATTTGCATGTCATCCTAACCCTTTATGCAACATTTTATTTTTTTCAGACCAAATTTTCTAAATGAACTAGTTCATGCATTTTCGATAGATTTACAATGAAGTCCCGTTCACATGTACAATAAAACATCCCGCGAAGTTCCCAGTAACGGGGATTTTCGCTACAGACCGTTCACATGACATTAAGTTTATGCCGGTAATCCCCCCCCCCCCCACTCTTCTTTCCGGAAGTCTTCACTAGTTACATAGGTTGAACGGAAGTGGTTGATTCAATATGGTTGACGAAGGAGCTTATAGCAATTTTCGCGGGGCAAAGGATTATGGGAGAAAAGGTCAACCTCCAATCCACCCCAAGAAAGATGGGTTTTTTTTTATGAGCTTCTCTCCCACCTTTTTCTTCCCTAGGGGAAAAAAGTTGTCATGCCAGTAACTACCACCAAAGCGACCCCCAATCTTGCACATGGGAACGGGGCTTAATAGACCAGTATTTTACAATATTTGAGTATCATCAAAAAAATTTTATGTATGAAATTTATAAATTACTTTTTATTGTTGAATTATTCGGGGTCTGAAATTTCCTACAAAAAATAATATTGCACTATGCACTTGATAGTTTTATTAATATTGATCATTCAGGTGGCTAGAATGTTTAATTTTGAGTTATGAATATCGGATGATTTTCAACCCTTCAGCATCTCTCTAATGAATTTTTATCTTTTTTTCACGTGATCGGAGGACTCTGTGTCCCAGTGAGCAAAATCATATTTCATTTTAGATAAAACATTATGGTAGTGCAAAAGATAGATACAAGCAAACAATTTTTTTGTTAATGTGAGCTGTTCTCTTCCCAAGAATGTTTTACTTTTTTAAATTAAACCATAACTTCTTTTCTCATGCTGCAATTATTTTTTCTGATTTTAATTATGTAACTCCCTAATGAATTTTTAGTATTTTTAGTGAATTAGAAAATGGGTCATGTTATGCTTTTTATGGATAACATAAGATTTTGTTCTTTAGTCGGGTGGCTCTGTAATTTATTTGTTGACAAGATGAATACAAGTGAAAAATTTTCGTGGCTTCAGTCATGGGCTGGGGCCATTGGGGGCATTGCCCACCCAATGTCAAAGATTGAGCTTACTGATCGTATATGCGTATATATGAATTGACATCATCATGCCCCCCTCCCCTCAGACTTTCACATCTATCTCCGCTTATGCTCCAGTTCAGGGAAGTTGACAGGTTTCATTTCAGGAGGCTCCCCAATGAATTTCATTTTTTTAGACATTGTAAAATTTGCAACAGCGGAAGCCCAAGATAAATCCAGTCTGGGGCCCTGGATTTAGTTCCTTGGATACATGATTTACAAATCAAAATTTTTCTCTCTTGGCCCTTACAGAGGGATGTCTAACAGGCAGGGTTGTTTTCTTTTAACATGGTTCGTACCGTCCTTGAAAACCTTGAAAAGTCCTTGAAAAAAAAAAGTTCATTTTCAAGGCCTTGAAAATAAATAAGAGTCCTTGAAAAAGAATTTTTTTTTAAGAATTCTGTGAGAGTCCTTGAAAAATTTGTTTTCTGAAATAGTTTTCGCCACTTTTTTTTTTTTACTTCGTAAGTGACGTCCTTAAAAAAAGTGCAAAGCACAGGGAAAAAGCCTTAGCAGCCAATAACCCTGGATAATTGGATTTAAAGCACGTCTTCCCCCATTATTGTTAAGCCGGGTTTTCGTAGAAGCAGGTTTTTTGTGCCGCGTGCAAAGTGAATCGCCCAGCGTGACACGCCGTCCACTCACCAATAATAAGAAAACAAGTTCCACTGTTTTCAAGAGAGTGCAACAAGCCTCACACGGCAGTGTTTTACGTCGGCGTGATTGCCCGACTGTTTCTGGAGGAGTCAAATGCGTTGTGCGCCACTCGTTTTACCAATCTTCTATACAAATACAACGCCACAACAGGCAAAATGCCCAACGAGGTGGCTGAGAAAACTCTTCATTTTTGTTTTCTTTCACTTCCCTTCATCGAGCTCGATGCTTCCCTTCAAACCGGAGCATGCAGATGACAGAGTAGCTGATAGCAGGGCCGTGAACTGATGCGCCACAGTAGGAATACACAAATGCGTAGTGTGATTATGTAAAACGTTTCTGTTGACGCGAAATGATCCAGTTCGGTTCATGCGGCGCCAAAAACCTACGTTGGAATGTTTTTTCCCTTTTTATTCTCTGTGCACGTGGAACCGCTCGGCCCGACGCAATATGTAAATCTCTGGCGGCATGCTCTCGCCGTCACGGGAGCTCAGCTTTGTGCTGTAGGCTGGTTTTTTCCGCGTCTATGTCGGGATTGTTTTTTTTTTCTCCCTGAGATTGCCGGTTGTTATTTGTCGGCCGTTTTATTTATTTCTTTTATGATCGTAAATGATCTTGTTTTTTTTCTTGCAACTTTTATGGAATAAAAGCTAGAGTTCAAAATGAACTTCCGATCATTGTTTTTTTTTCTTCAGCTCAGTTGGCACGCTCTGGCCCCCAACAACCAACCAATACCTATTTCTAGAGTAGAAGTCCTTCTGTTCTAGAAGGTATTGCAACAACCCACTTCTTGGAAAACCCGGCTTTATGTTAGCATGTATCCTGTGATCGTATGTAGACGTATTTGGAGTCGTTCGAAGTCATTAAACTTTTGTACTAGGTATTTTTTCTGGAGTACTTAAAAAACGTGTCATAATTTTTGCCGAAATAATTTCAGCCTTTCGGTCCGTAAGTGAGCGAAGCTTCCTCTGATTACTGTCAACCATAGGCGGAGATTGACTTGGAAGTCTGGGGGGGGGGGCACGATGATGATGTCAATTCATATATGCATGTGTACATTAGATCAGTCAACTTCACATCCCCCCCGTATCTCCGCCCATGCTGTCTAAGGTTGTATAAGGTTCTTTAAAGAAAGAAAACAAAAAATGAGTAACAAGTGTGTGTACTTTTAATTACTTGTGTGGCTGAAAAATCCCTTCTATCAAGATTGGTTGCTGAGTGTGGCAGACAAAAATGTCGCCAAATGCAAGCTGTACTTCAATGGGTGAATCGGAGCTGAAATCCATTGAGCTTATATTACTGGAGGGAGTATGGCGCAGGGCCATAACTAGGATTTTTGTATTGTCTTGCCGCCCCCACCAATTCGGAATTCGATATTTTTATAACGGTGTTCACCTAAAAATTGCCATCCGGGACAGTTGCCCCCCCCCCCCTCCTGCGTTCTAGTACCAGCGCTGGTATGACGTCAGTGGTCTGTCTACATCATTACTTGGAAGATCACGTGACGCGTTGAATGTCAGCGCATCTCCGTTATTTTCTAATGGCATCCATAGTTGTTTAAAGGAGTTTAAAACAATAAATGAAAGAAATAATTTCAGTATCAATGATATGATTCCAAAATTAATGAAAGATATAGTTCCAGAATTAATGAAAAAAAAAATTAATAAAGCAATAATTCCAGAATTAATGAAATAATTTTAGAATCAATAAAAGAATTCAGCATTAATGAAAGAAAGAATTTCAGCATTAGCGAAAGAAAGAATTTCAGCATTAGCGAAAGAAAGAATTTCAGCATTAGCGAAAGAAAGAATTTCAGCATTAGCGAAAGAAACAAATCCAGAATTGATTGAAGCAGTTATTCCAAAAGTAATGAAAGCAATTATTCCAAAAGTAGTGAAAAATTATTCCAGAATTGTTGAAAGAAATTATTCCAGAATTGATGAAAGAAATTATTCCAGCATTAATGAAATAAATAAATTCAGAATTAATGAAAGAAATAATTTAATCTTTTTCTATCTTTAGAAGAGTTCTTTTTTTCAGTCTTTAAAAGGAAATTAATTGCAATATTTAGAGACTAAACTATGTTTCAATGAGGAAATTGACAGGCACAAACTGTGTTATTCAATATGTCATATGTTTTGTATGATATATATGTGTATGTGGCCTCCTTTATTCATTACTGATGATGTGAAATAAAGTTTTAATCAAAATTAAAGATGCGCCTATTAATGTGAAAAATATGCTTTTGTAAAAAAGGCCTTGAATTTTTAAGTTTTACCTTGAAAAGTGCTTGAATAGTCCTTGAATTTTTTTTCGTTGAAAGAGTACAAACCATGTTTAATCAAGTGGTTTTTTTAAAAAAAAATCACATTAAAGTGACCTAAATATGATTCTCCCCCCCCCCCCCCTTGAAAATACCTCATTGGTTCATTATTAGCCAATTTATTTTATTCTTACCACATTTTCTCTTCTTGTACATTCTGATGGTATAAGTGGTTTCTTTTTTTCCCCAAAAAGTCATAAAAGTGGCCTGAATATAAATTTTCTTTCATGTTATGTATCTTAGTTGCTGAAAATTATATACAGTATCAAAATTTGTCATTCTTACTGCCTTTTCTAATTTTGCACTACATTCTAATACTCTATCTTAAGCAAATTCATGAATGAAGATTGCATCACACGTATGTGGTGGTGGTGTGTTATATCTCACAGGCTTTTTTTCCCCTTCACAAAGAAGCAGCAACAGTAGTGACACCATCATGCTAGGGGCAGGTGGTTTTATAATCCAATAAAGACACCATCTGCCCCTCAAGGACAAAGACCAGTTACTAGTAGTTGCATTACCTTACAGACATGTTCATTTTCTTTCCATATGAAGCAGCACATCTCATACTGTATATCACAACTAGGCTTAAAATTGAATTATTTTTTTTACATATTTTCAGCATTACCCACAGTTAATCAAAGTTCTACTGTACAGTAGTAAAGGCCTGACCAGTTTGCGAAGTGGCTGGTGATCCCTGTCCAAATAATTTTCAGTTAGGTCTTTGGAATATGGACTGGGTCACCTTTTGGTTAGGATGTACAGTAGTAAGTGATTTATGAAAAATAATCAGCTATATACAGGGTGATTATAATTAAAAGTTCTGATTCCAAAACACCAATAAAAACTGATGGTCAGAATGGCTTGAAAATTTGCATGGATCCATTGCATGAAGCAATGGAATTTTCTGTGGCGGAAGAAAAAAAAAAACCACTTTAAATGTACTAGTAGATGATGCTGTACTTGGCCAGCGGTATAATTTATTTTGTGCAACCACATCATTTCGGCACTTCAACAGCATCAGTGTGTGAATAGCAAGGCTGGAGAAATCTCAGACACCAGGGTGACTAGAAAATCCGTTTTGGCACCTAAAATTTTATATGCATCATTGCTAAAATGAAGTGCAAGTATGAGACAATTTTTTTTTGATTTTGTAATAATGTGTCTTCCAACATGAGACTGGGTCATAAAGTCCTAATAAAAAAAACATTACTCAGGACTGTTTTTCTGGGGGAAAAAACATGCTTTGGTCTTAACGAATTTGGCTGGCACATAATTTTTTTTTATTCGTCAGCCCTTGTGGATAGCACAACTTTTATCAAGATGCACATTGCAACACTAGTGAAGCAGTTGCTGAAGAACCAAGGGGTCTATCCTAGACTTTTTGTGAAAATTTTCCTTATTTTTGTGAAAAGGATCAATTTTGTGGAAAAATTAATAGTAATTTTGTAAGAAGTGAAGTAATCTAATTAAATCTATCACAAAATAAATGAACTTCTCCAAATTTATGGTTTCATTAATTTTCATTTTGTTAAGGATCTGGAAAACAGGCTCAAATTTTGGCTGGACAAGACCCCCTGAGAATACATTTTGACAATAACAAGATAACATGACACCTGGCCATCATGTTCACCGGTGTTCACCTGACAGGTGAATGATACAAAGTCAAAAATGCAACTTTTGACTTTGGGAATACCCAAAAATGTTATGTGCAGTGGTCCGATTCCAAACTTTGGTTAACTGAAAGCAGTTCCACATAATTATGATGGCATAGGCCTACTCTGATCTGTTGTTGAACAAGCACTTTTGTTCTTTCACCTTACAGTCAGAACACAGTGGACAACATATTTAACATTTCTTGTGTAAGTTGTAGTTGGTTGTTTAAATGACTTCATTTTTGGGATGTTTCCATAAATTCCGAAATCGTGCCATGCTAATTGTATTATCATTTTGCCTTGACTGGCTGTCATATCCATTCTGCGAGCAAATTTCCCATGTTCGGATGAGTACAGTGTCATCTATTTTACATTTTTAAGTATTTTTTCCTCTTTTTTACAGTGTTTTGAAATCAGAACTTTAGTTACAATTACCCTGTATATTGTAAATCATTGCTAATTAAATTGCATTAATTAGGCTTCATTAAAGACATTGTAATTGCCTAGTTTTTATCATAGTTTTTGCAAAATAGCGTCCTCATTAAGCGTATTGAGAGAGGGAGAGAGAAAGTAACTAAAGAAAACATCTTTATTATAGGGTTAATAATAACATTTAGAATTCTCAAACACAAAATAATTTCTTGAGTTAAGCTATAAAATAATTAAATTGCAAAAGTTTTTTATTTAAATGTAAGAAATATTTATAGATTAACTAATATGGGAATTGTGTTAATTACATTAACAAACATTTTATTTTAATTAGTACAAGTTTGAATGATTTTTCAGAAATTTTATTGCTTTTGATGTAAATGTTATTAAAACCAAAAAAAACTGGTTTATACCAATCCTGCTGACAGGCCTCCGTCAGGGTCCCCTGGGGAAGTCATAGCTGCCAAGTCTCCCGAATTTTTACGAAAATCACAAAAATCCCTAAAAATTCCCTACTTCATAAAAAATAATCCCCGCTTATGAAAACAATCCCTAAGGAATTTCTTGTGGGCATGAAGCCTCTTTTTTTTCCCTTTCGAAATGACATCACACGTCGTAAATGGGGAAATTCCCTTTTTAAGGAAGTTTTACAAACCCTCTGATGGTAACAAGAAAGTTGTTTGTCTTATTGTGCAGGGAAATGGCTTAGCAGCCAATAGTCCTGGATAATAATTGAAGATTATAGTCACGCGCATATGGTCAAAATTTCTTTTGTTGAAGTTACGTATGTGCGATATAACAAATACAAATACCACGCCACAACAGGCAAATTGCCCAACGAGGTGGCTGACTTAAGAACATCATGGATCCCCGAGCTATTTTTTGGAGGCCCTACCTACTACTGCTACACCACACATGCACCCCGCCCACACCCACACCCCCCTGCAGAACCCCCAATGAATCGGTACATGCGGGAATGTGCGTGTACCTATAGTGAAACCTGACGTGAAGTTTTCTGTTTCTCTGTAATGCTTGTTATGTGTAGTGCTACCATCTGCCACCAGTTTCTCAAACTATGAGTGAAATGTTATGATTGAATGATTCATCGTTGTAGGACTGTTGCTCTCTGTGGCGAGACTTTTTAATGGGGAGATCGGCTCGCATTTGCGCCTTGAAGTTGGGAACCACAGAAAACCAACTTCAGCCGACCACCACTGTGGGGTTCGAACCCGGATCCTCGCATCGCGAGTCCGTCACAAAGCACGAATACTGATAAGCAGAAACATATTTAATCAATTTTAAAGATACTTATTCCCCGATGAATTTTCTTTCATCAAACGTTCCAGAAGAGAAGAAATACATTTTCTGTAGAAGAAATACATTTTGTGGCTCCGTAAAAAGAATAACGTGTATGAAAAGATTTGAATGAAAATGAAATTTTTAGTTAATTTGCAGCTTATGAGGATATTTTTTTGACAGTTTACAGTGAGATTTAACTTTCATTTTTGGTTAACATCTCTCTCTCTCTCTCAGGAATGGCCGTGGCTGAATCAATGAAATCCAGGTCTTTTTACAATAAAAATGACTGCAAACTCAGTACATCTAAAACCTCACTTCCGACTACTTTAAATCACTTCAATACTACTACTACCACAACTCGCTCTTTCTTACTCAACTTCTCAATACCTAATTCTCATCATAATGCTCTGTTACTGTTCAAATTTGTGTTCTCAAACAGTCGCTTGGTACTAGCGTATAGTCATGGTATATTTCTTCCTTTTCAACAGCTGTTCAATAAATTCCTACATATCATATACTTTTAATTCTGAACGTTTAAATCTTGGAATCATTGAACTAGAAATTAAAAAAAATGACATTAGAAAGAATCGATTGGCATGTGGGCCATTCCTTTGTTTTTAATCTAGTGATGTAATCATTTTTTTTTGGGGGGGGGGGAGTGCATGACTCCTTAAATACTCATTTTCATTTTGAAAATTTTGTATGGACCCTGCTATAGAGGGAGTTAACATGCAGTAGAGGTAACTTTTTTCTTGATGATTAGCATTGTTTCTGAAAATCCTTATGGAATACTACAAAAATCCTTGTGAAAATCTTGACTTTTTTTTTCTGCCTCATCTAGGTGAACCAGTGGCTAACTTGGTTGGAAGAAGCAGAAGAGGAAGGTTCAGATGATGGCGAAAACTGATGTTCATTTGTATCAGTGGTGCAGAGTGTTTTTTTTTTCTCTCCATAATTTCTTTTGCCAATTTCAACTTCTTTAGGAGATGGCGAATTCATATACAAGAACTTTTCTGGATTTATTGGTTATGCCTGGGAAATGTGGTAGCATAAAACTATGGGTTTAGTTGTTTTTTTCCCAATCATTTAACCTCCCCTACATTTAAGTGTGTGTGTGGTTGTTTTTTTTTTTTTTTTTGTCTGCATGCGTAACTGCGTATTACCCTTCCCCTTTTTTTCTTCCTACCCCGACTTGCTGCGAGTTTTTATCTGAGAAAGAGATCAACATTTTTTTCTTTCTTACCTTTTTTTTGTCCATTTGACCATTGCGTGTATCAAATTGAACAGTAGCAGCTGGTATTTGTGGATCGTGGTTTCTAAACGTTAGCTGTTGAAAAGAAAAGGTCAAGGCAAAAAAAATCATATCTTTCATGTGTATTCTTTTTCTTCCTCTTGCATCTCGTTAAAAAAACTTATTTTATGCCAAAACGTTTTAATGCACAGTGCTGTTTAAGTAATTTAAAAATAATTGAACAAAGTCACGAGTCTGTGTGTTTGAGAGACAAGTCAAGGACGAGCTTTTGCATTCGATCGGCTCCTTTTTTTTAAAACTCATTCTTATGTAAAGTGAGACCTGTTGGCATCCAGTTTCGGAAAAGGGGAAAGCTCTGCTGGCAGATGTCTGGTTTAAGGAAGAAGGTAAAAAAGAAGAACGTGCGTGAGATGAATGTTGTATGTTGTGATGTCTATTTGATTGTGTTTTCCCCCCCTCAAATCAAGTTGAAATGAAATTAATTTATGAATCTAAATCTTTTGCTTATTTTTCAAATCAGCTATCAGTTTTTAAACAAATTTCGTTCTTCCAAGGCTTTCCTTTATACAGAAGCTCTTGAAATACTTTGACATGTTCACGTATCATGAACCAATTTTTCTGTATAATCTTTAAAAAAAAATTCAATTTATCTATTTGAAATATTAGTTGTGTTTTTTGTAGTAGGAATTTGGCTAACTGGAAAAAAAGAAGAAAAAATTAGCAAAAATAAAAGCAATCATGTTTGTACTTGAATAAATTTTCATTTTTCTGTACCATGTTGTTCATTTCTGGATGCAGGTTGGAAGTAACTCTTCTATTAAAGTGAGGACTTTTTAAAATGATAGGTTACTTACGTTTGGTGGAAATAATTGATTGTGTGGTGCAATAGTTCTGTGAATATAGAAGTTAATTGATTGCAGAGCTGACCATGGTGTTTACCATCATGGGAAAGTCAGAGTGAGAAAAAGGTCACAGAAGTCCCAAAATTTGAGTAAAGGTCACAGTTCTGCTCCACACGATGTGGGCGAAAGGTTGTTGGATCTTTTGACGGGTCCTCAAGCTAGAGTTTTCACGGAGTGGGGGCTCTGTAGTGAATTTATATCATGAAAAACAATGTTGTGTATTGTCCTGGGCCTTAGCTCTTTATCTACATTTATAGATCATTTAGGTGACCTGCGGCACATTTAATGGTCACTCAAGAGACACAACTTTAGTGGCCTTTCTTTTCTTTCAAACCGAACAAAACTCTGGTCTATCGCTATGGGCATTTTACTACCGAGTGGATTGTGCCAGAAGTGTGAATGCAGGCAGGAGACAACGAGACGGATGGCATGATTACAGGGATGACATTTCTTTTTATCGAAGATTTCTTATGACATTGTTTTCACACTCGGAAATTTTTACACATCTAAATAATTTTGAAGGGAAAGTGAGTTGAAAATATAAACGCAGGTAAATACAAGGTGCTTCAAAAAGAATCACCCGATTTGAAATGCGTATATTACGAAAAATATTGAACACATGGACGGTTAAATTTAGTTTTATATTACATGGCTAATCATAAAAGTTTCGTTTTCAAACCAAATTAAAGGTGCCCAATATGTCCCCCTTGGGATGCACGGCATATGTCTATAAGGTAGTCAAATTCGTCCCAAACTTTTGCGAGCATGTTTGCATCCACTGCGAGAGGATTTCTGTGGACTACGTGCGAAACTGTTGGGTGCGCTCCACATTTTGGTCTGACATGTGGGGACGGCCAGGGGATTTCCTTTTACAACAAGACAACCTGTGTCTCGGAATTGTTTATACCATCGCTTAATGCTCTGAGCGGTAGGAAGTTTAACCCAGGGTATTGTCGACGAAAAGCACGAACAATTGTTACGGACTCGCACTTCGCAAAGCTTGCAACACAAAACAATTTGTGTTGTGCAGTCACAATCTTGACAAACACTGAAGTGGCAGCCGAAGGAAGACCGTTAGCACTGCCTGTCGGCAACTGCCTGAAACTCGAGATTTCCCTCTTTCTATCTATACATTATTTGATCAAAACGGATTAAAAGCTGAATAGTATGATTTGATTTTTTTAAATCGGATGATTCTTTTTGAAACACCCTTTATAATGTTTTTCAGTGTCAAAGTCTATTCATCTCACACCACCTTTCGTAGGGTATCAACATAGTGCATCCTGGTTTCCGAATCAGGTAGTTTACTTGTGTCAGGAGTTAGTGCCAGCCAGTTTTCCGCTTCGGTACTTTTTACTGTATTTTTCCCTCGCCAAACCGACGGGAAGGAAAAAAGCTTTAAAAAAAAAATTCAGTTTCGATTTGGCTTTTACACTGTGAACATTATATTCTCTTTCATCTTCAAAACAATATTCATTGCCCATTCATAGTTTGAATTCCTCTCACCAATGAAACATTCCAATTTTTTTAAATTATTATTTTGGCAAATTAGGAAATTTACCGAATGAGGTGGCAGAAAAAATAGGGAAACAAATTACCTTATGAAAAAATGTGCTTGAATTTCGTGGAAAATAAAAGATGCTTTTTCACTGCTCATCACACAGGATTGTCTTTTCTGGGGGTTCATTTTTTACTGGAAAAACCCTCTTCCCAGTATGCCAGTCATGGTCCCCACATCTAGCAACAGGGCCCTAAGATCAGATTCTTCACGGATCCCTCAATACTGAATTTCTTGTGGAAAAAAAAAAAAAAAGATTCGTCTCTGGCCACGACCTCCTATATAACCAGGTTATCTAGGTGGTCGTGCTCTGGCCCCCCCAAGTCGGAGCCCTGCCAGGCCCACCGATTCATGAACTGTAACGCATTTATTAGAAAAATAGTTATTTTTGATGAAATCTAAACGAGAGAGAGAGAAAAAATTTCGACATTCGAACATACTCAGTTTCTCGAGAACTGTTTTATAATTTTTGTGGCAAATGAAATTTATTTAAATATTCAGAGCCGCAAATGGGGGAGGGACGAGCAAGTGGATCTGGAGCACCGGATGTTTATACTATCGGGCAACTTTATTGTCTACAATGAGGCTTTTTGCAGAGCCGTAGCGTAACTTCTCGGGCTCCCGGGGCAGACATTCTCTTGAAGCACTTAAAAAGGAAAAAAATTAACGCAAAATAAATAGGAATTTTTTGTGAGACTCCCATTGGGCTCGGCGCCCCGGGGCAGTGTCCTGATTGCCTCAGCCTGATTACGGTCCTCTTTTGGGTAACATATTTCCCTCCTTCTTGAGCCTCAGAAAAACGAAAAGTAGTTGAATTTTCGAGGTAGGGCCTAACAAAAATCATTTGGCCCGGGGACCCATGATGCTCTTAAGGCGGCTCGGCATATAAACCGTATCCAAGGTAACCAACATGGCGACTTTCTCGGCAAGCTTATGAAAAAACAAATCTAGATCAAAGAAATGTAGAAATGAAATTGATTTTTTTTTAAGTTGAAGTTGTCGATCTGGCTGTGTCCAATTAAATTGGCTGCGGAATTATTTCAATTTAGTTTATGAGCCATTGTTAATATAAAAAAAAGACGTAAACTATATGCATTGATGCAGTTGAATATCAAAAAACAATACAGAGACGTAAATTTTCACCATAACTTGAGAAGGTATAAATAAAAAGTTGAAATCAATGTTATTGAATGAATATATCCAACTCCGGATAATTATTGAATATTTAACCTCTTTACGTACATGCTGTTGGCAATAAATTTGAATGTTCTATATTAGGCCCCTTTCACACGGAGCGGACGCGGGTCCGCATACCCTTTCACACGAGCACTGAAGACGAGGGTGTTTCGCCCGCATCTTAAGGTTGAAATTCGTGAATAAAAACTATTTTTTTCACAATTTTTGTAATTATTTTTCTCCTTCACCCCTGATTCAGAGCCTAGAGGCATTCTTTGGTGGTTTAGTCCAGAGCCCCATAGAATATGGGTCTAAAGATGTCTTCTTTCCGATCCTCACAAGTAGTCGATGGGAGAAAATGTCTTAAAATATTTTCAAAAGATTTTGAAAAAAAATCTGTCTTTTCGGAAAAATTCCAAAAACATCCAATATTCGAAAAATCCAAAAAAAAAAAAAATTCAGGAGATATCAAAGAATTTGCAAGTAGAAAAAAAGGGGAGGGGTGGAGACTTTCAAAATGTCTGAGCTTAGAAATATTCACATCACAATTCTGTGTTAGGCCGGGATTACACTATAAATGTTTTATAAAAATTCGTTTATAAAACTTGAAAAATGCAACCAATAGGCGGATCAGTTAAGTTCGCTTGAATGTAACGTGTTTATTGGTTACATTTTTCAAGTTTTATAAAAGTTATTTTATAAAACTTTATAGTATAATCCTGGCCTTAAGTCCGGATTACAGTATAAAAATTTTATAATGATTCTTTTAAAATTCTTTTTCTTTTTTCAAGTTTTATGAAATAACTTTCATAAAGTTATTGAAAGTTATAGTGAAATTCCATCCTTAGATTAGTCACTTCTGAAATATAAAATTTCATTTTTTTTTCAGTTTATAGACTGAATATTGAGTAAAATATACTTGTAGGTATCGGGGAACCACCAAAAATATCCAAGTGCTAGGGTCTTCAAACGTCTTAATCCGGCCCTGAGTGAACACCGTACGTGGGTAACATTGTTTAATAAAAGTATTTTTCTTAAAGTTTAAAAATATTAAAAGATTAAATATTTAAAAAAATATTTCAAATATTTATATTTTTTAAATAATTTTAAAAAGAAAAAATTAAAATTTTTAAATTAAATTTAAAAGTTATTAAAGTATGTAGTCAATTGAATATTCGTAATGAACAGAACGGCTTATAATTTTGGTCCCGTCAGTGGCCGTGGTTGGCAGGCTTTGTTGTATAAAATTGTAAAGTATGGACAAAAGGCAGTTAAAGTTGCAACAAAGGGATAGATGTATGTGGGTACATAATATTTGATGAACAGGGACCTTCATATGGTGTTTTTAAGGGTATTTATGGCAAAATAATTTAAAAAATCCCATGCAAAATTCCGTTAAAAAGTAGCCAAAGATGCGGACGAATTCGCTCCGCATCCGCATCGTGTGAATAGCGCCGAATAAACCTATTGCCAAAACTTCTATGCGCGGATGCGGAGCCCGCACTTAGGTTTTGACACATGCGGACCCGCATGAACATTTCCTAGGTGCGGAGATTTTTCGGCTCGTCTGAAAGGAAATATTCCAATTGTTAAAACTTCTTCCGGACCCGCATCCGCTCCATGTGAAAGGCCTCTTAGACGCATGGGCTATAAATGTGGTAGCCTTATTCCATGTTAAAAAAAAGGAAAAAAGGGTAAAAAAGAGAAAAAGAAATGAGAACGGGAAGGAACAAAGTTCTCCTAGAAGTAGTATCTAGGAGGCTTTGGAAGGAACGGTGCGGGGGGGGTGCCCCCCTCGTGCGTTATCATTATTTTATTTTTATTTATTTGTGTGCGCTTGTGTGTGTTGGTTGTCCCTAATTTTCTAAGCTACATTTTTTTTTTAAATTCATCCGGATTCTTTTTATTTTCATCAAATATTTGAGAAAAAGGTAGGCTATGCACGCACATGAAACTGGCACGGGGAAATTTTCTAAATTATTACGTTTAAAAAATGATTTTCTATTAAAGTTCAATGATGTTATGAATTTCTAAAACGACTAGCAAAACATTTACCTATCGTCTTGATATAAAGTCAAAATCAAGAACAAGTAACCTTTTATTTACATCATTAATTAGACAATTGGTTTCCTTGTTTCACACATGAAAATGAAGTGCCATCAAATTTACACTGATGTTGACATCTTTTTATAATACGATCAGAAAATGCACTCAAGGATTTTTCGATGGTTAGAGCAACGGAGATAAATTAGTTAGAATTGGAAATTATTCATTCATTATTAATTTATCAAGTTGTTCATTATAATGAATAATAATTCTCTGAATTACGCTCCTTAATTTAGTAACACGATTCAGAGACAGCATTATCGTTTAAAATGTTATCTGTACACATACTGATTGGAAAAAATTGGACATGAGCGTAATAGACAGAGATAATTGTATAAGTATAGCGCCTTGCTTTTTACTTGTTCTCTTCCTCACTGCTGTACTGGGGGTCTATTACAGCATTATTGTTTAAAATGTTATCTGTACACATACTGATTGGAAAAAATTATTCATAGTGATAAATCGTTATAAATTATTATACTCGGTACAAAGATAAATCACTCTACAAAACGGTTTTTTTTTTAATCTTGCATAGAAATGCCTTATTCTAATCTTAAACTCATCTCAGTATAAGAATATTATTTAACTGATAAATCTCTCTATCGCGATGTTTTCAAGACATTTTGAAATTCTCTCAATATTTTTTTTACATCTCGTTCAAAATCGACGTCAATATATATTTAAACGTCTCCAAATTTTCCCCTTCTTGATTCGTTTAATAACATTGATATTTTGTGATATCAATTAAGTATTGCTACTTTCTGTGCAGTAAACACCATTACACACACTATACTCTGCGCACTAAAAAAGTACACTATAAAAAATCAAAGTAAATTTTATTAATCAACAAATAAATTTTTTCTAATCCTTGAGTGCATTTTCTGATCGGAGTATAAAAAGATGTCAACAACAGTGTAAATTTGGTGGCACATTTTCCATGTGTGAAACAAGGAAACCAATTTTCTAATTAATGATGTAAATAAAAGGTTATTGTCCTTGATTTGGACTTAATATCAAGGCGGTAGATAAATTTGTTAAAAACATGATAATATATGATGATATTTTTGATAGTCGTTTTGGAAATTCATATCATTGAACTTCAATAGAAAATAATTTTTTAAATGTAATAATTTAGAAAATTTACCCGCGCCAGTTTCATGTGCGTGCATAGCCTACCTTTTTCTCAAATATTTGATGAAAATAAAAAGAATCCGGATGAAGTAAAAAAAAAATGTAGCTTAGAAAATTAGGGACAATCAACACACACAAACGCGCACAAATAAATAATAATAAAATAATAATACCGCACGTGCTGCAGCACTCGTTGATAGTGATGATGATTATCAGCAGCGGAGAAAATTATCCGATTGGTCCATCCCTTTCGGAGCTAACGCAACTCTCAGACCAGGGAGTTTTTCGTAAAATAGATAACGACATACCGCGGGTTGCTGAGAAAAATCAAGTTTTTGACGATGGTCGCTAAGATTTGCGTTATTAGGCTCGTTGAGAATTTGCGTTAAGGGCGTGACGTCACTAACGACCTCGTTGAATAACGACGTGAGCGACTAGAGATAAGAAAGTATAGTGCCTTGCTTTTTACTTGTTCTCTTCCTCACTTCTATGTGTATCATATAATAGAAGGAGTACGTTGCGTGTGTGTGTGTGAGGGTAAGGGGGAAATTTCGTGAGGCGGACCACCACCATCGTTATCAGCTGACCCGTTGAGATATCACGATGGTGGGGAGAGAACAAGGGAGGAGGAAACCATTGAGGAGAAATATAATATAAATTTTTTTCTCCTCTATATGGGAAAAACACACACAACTCCGTTTCATATGTTTATAGTAACTCTTTGCGACCAGGCCGGGGCCCGGTCTCCCCGAAATGTGAGAAAATGACGGCCAAATCTATTGTTCTGTCACTTTAATTCCGACCCCCGAAATGAAAGTGTTCCCTCCCTCGAACGAAATTTCTGGCTACGGGCATGCTTCACGATGAGGAAAAAAGAGGTTGAAGGAATAGATGAATTTATTTCACTGGCGCTGACGTTTGGACGCAATATTACGACTCCCTGATCGTAAAGAGGTTAATTTTTTCTCTTTTTTATTTCACATCTCTAAAACGAGAACCCGTCATGTCTCTGGTGAACTCAATGTTTCGAAAATCAAGAATTAAATTAAATTTTTAAAATTTAGTTGTCGTGACGAGTCCTATTGAATTTCCGCATTTGTACAGTAAAAATTTTATATTATTCTGTGGGGATGATCCTGCGTCTTGGGGATCATCCAAAGGGATGCTGATAAACTGGGACCCCGTTTCGGTTAATAACTAACTATATAGCCACTATAATACACTGGTGTAAGAAATTAAGAGAATTTGTAGACTTGGTCGATTATCTCTAGAACTACTGTAACGATTTTAATGAAATTTGATATGTACATACATTGATACAATACAAAACAAATAACCATTCAATAATTGTAATACACACGCATGATCGTGCGTAACACTCGTTGGAGTCTGAAAGGTATGAAACAGCGGTTGCAGAATAAACAAAAAAATGGGTTAATAGAGGGTATGGCCCCCTCTTACAGATATACAGGTCTCGCAGCGTGATTTCATACTTGAAATAAGGCAGTTTATCATTTCCTGTGGCAATTGGTCCCACTTGTTCAGCAACGCTGTTTTCATTCCCTGGATGGTTCCCAGAGTGGGGTTGTGAGTTGCAATTGCTCTCTCCAGAGCATCCCAGACATGCTCTATAGGGTTAAGGTCTGGAGATCTGGCTGGCCAATCCATCCGGCGAATATCCTCACTTTCTAGAAAATCGTCGAGCAGAAGAGCTCTATGTGGCCTCGCGTTATCGTCCATTAAAATGAACTCAGGGCCAACTGCACCCCTGAAAAGGCAAACATAGGGCTCCAAGACCTCATCCCTATACCTCACACCAGTCACAGTGCCTCTTTCAAAGACATGGAGAGGTGTGCGGCCATCCAACATGATGCCTGCCCAGACTATTAAACCTCCTTCGCCATAATGGTCGATTTCGCGGATATTGAAGGATAGGTAGCGGGTCCCTGGTTCTCTTCATATGAACGTACGGCGAGAATTGGTGCTTAGGCTCGATTGCCCATCGATTCATACTCCAATCTCTATGCTCTCTGCACCATGATAAACGGATTCTCCTGTCCGTAGAAGTGAGCGGGACGCAAACAGCAGGTCTTCTTGCAAACAACCCTCTGTCACGAAGTCTTTTGGAAACAGTCACCCTTGATACACGGGTTCCTGTGGCTGCATGCAAGTCACGAGAGAGCTGAGAAGCTGTAGCACTCCTGTTACGCCTCACTATAATCGACAAATGACGATCTTCTCTGGCCGTCGTGGCTCTTGGACGACCTTGCCCAGGCTTTCTCTCGATGGATCCGGTATCCTGGAACTGTTTCCATAAGTTACACACGACGCTGGGCGTTAAATTGAACTCTCTACAAATCTGGACTTGAGATTGGCCTGCTTCTAGCCTCCCCACTCCATCATCTAAACGTTGGTGATTACTCATTTTTACTGTTACAATTTGAAATTAACCGATTGCTGCAAAATAACACCAAGAAATTCGCGGAGGTGTGCTAGCGAACGAAATGCGTCTTAACTTACGCGCGCTTATAAAGCCTCTTTCTCTACTGGCTCCGCCTACACACATGTGTACGCTTCCGTATTTGACGTACAAGATTTGCATTTTTGTCTAGAAGCAGTGGATTTACATTCGGTTCAGTTCTTTTCATGAAATTTGATAAAATATGCAAATTCTCTCTCGGCAGAATCTAAATTATGAGCCAAGTTACAAAGACATTTCTTACATTTTTCCGTATGTGTGGAGACCACTACAAATATACTTTGACTTAAACACATGGGCAAAGATACAATGCCCCCTCCCCGAGCACCAATGACGGAGTCGACTGATCTAATGTACACTCATGTCCATAAATTAAGGATAATTCAGAATCACACGGAGATCGAAATCTAAAGTAAAAATTTCACCTGTAGAATTATCACACACATCTGCAAGAATGATATGCAAATTTCAGGAAGCCACCAGATGATGCCGATAGTACGTCACAATGACGAGAGTGTAAGAGGGGGGGGGGGTATATAAGGAATGGTGGCAAAGAAGTGAAATTGCTCACAGAGTTCTTTGTATTCAAAGGCACTCAGTGCCATAAGCGAAGAGTTATGACACAGAGGACGCATGTGGATGATTTTTCACGTGGTAGAATTATCGGCCGTCTGGAATGTGGGCGTACTCAGATAGAAGTATCCGAGTTACAACGCCGAATGAAGACCGGTATTTGGCAGTAACCGCCAAAAGAAGCAGACGGAGCACAGCATCCGACCTGTCTCGTCAACTATCTGCAGCCACGGGTACCACAGTTTCAAGGCAAACCGTGTACAGATGTTTGGGAGATATTGGTCTATATGCTAGCAGGCCTGGCAGATGTGTTCCGCTCACGGCAACTCACTGTCGGCAGCGATTAGCCTGGAGTAGGGAACATGCAATGTGGACATCGTCACAGTGGGCTTGTGTGATGTTTTCCGACGAGTCCAGGTTTAGCTTGCAGTCTGATTCACGTCGGACTTTCATATGGAGAACGCCAGGTACCCGTTGCCTCCAAGACAACATCATTGAACGACACCGTTACGGTGGTGCAGCATTGCTCGTTTGGGGTGGGATTATGCTGGGTTCCAGAACAGATCTGCATGTTCAAACCGGAACCATGAAAGCCCAAATTTATCGGGACATCATTCTGGAACAACATGTACGTTTGTTTAAGGGTACCATGGGCGCAGAATTTGTGTTTATGGATGACAACGCCCGTCCTCACCGAGCAAACATCGTAAACGAATGCCTTGAATCTGAGGATATAACCCGTATGGAATGGCCAGCATTCTCACCTGTCTTGAATCCGATAGAGCATGTGTGGGACATGCTTGGCCGACGAGTTGCAGCCCGTCAACCACCTCCTACATGTGTACCGGAACTTCGGAGAGCATTGCTTGCTGAGTGGAGTGATCTTCCCTAAGATCAGGTCGATAATTTGATACTCAACATGCCTAGGCGTTGTACGGACTGTATTTCATCGCATGGGAGACATACAATGTATTAACCATCATACCAACCATGTAATAGTAAGTTTTTGTAAAGGAGATATTTTTACAATTGCTCCAGGGAGCAAAAATCGTAGTTTTTATGAATGGTATCATACATACACCATCGTTTTTGTTCTTTATCTTTTGTTTAATGAATGGGCTTTATGAATAAGTAACGTTTGTTTTGTTTCTGAACCTTTATTTGCCGGAGATGGCATTATCCTTAATTTATGGACATGAGTGTATAAGTAACCAAGTGATGATGATTATGACGTGTTTATCAGGAATTAAGGCAACCCGTATTTGTTTCTCTAAAATATGGTCAAGTAGTTTGATATCGTATTTTTTAAAGTTATGAAGATAACAACTCTGGCATGTACAACGAAATATGAAATTTCAACAAGCATTTCTTTTTTTTAAGTAGAAGCTGAAGAAGACGCATAAGAAAAAGAAAGTGATTCATTCAAAGACCTTTGAAATCGAAGCGGAGGAACGTCCATTTGATTATTCGTTTTCATAATTAAGTAGTGCAAGGTCTTTCGAAATTAATTCAATTCCTCAAATTTTTGATATTGTCTTTGTATTTCGTGTCTTTGTGTTTCTAACTCTTCAAGTGTCATTTTGACATAATCAATATTGCCTTTGATTATTTAACGCTATTAATATTGATGTGCAATTCGCGATGGGCGGCAGTGCCACAAATGTCCACGAATCATCTCAACGAAGATTGACGCGACATGTCAAAATAATGAGAGAAGAAAAAACTGCATGTTGTACACAAAACGGTTCTCTGTTGCAGTATTGCTTAAGCCAAGCTCCTTCCCTCCCTTTTGGGCTATGTTATTTAGACACAAATACAGTCGGAAAGGGGGTGGGTGGAAAATATTTTTATTCACAAAAACAATATTACATTAATTAGACAAACTTCCCATTTTAAGTCTATGCACTTCTGGGAGTTTCCGAATGACTGTGCGAACCATTCCGTGGGTATATTGTTGCACCATCCACTGACTATTGCCTGTAATTTCCCGTCGCGTTGCAGTTGTTGACCTCGGATACACTGCTGTGGATAATTGACTGCAATGTTCCTAGAACAAATCCTGTTTCGTTGTGCAACTCATCGAATGGTATTATGCCTGTTTGCCATAATCACACTTGGCATGAGGTCGACAGTTCCTGCTTTATGAGATTTTGAAGGTCTTGCGGGTGGTTGTGGCAATCACATTTTTGCTGCATTTCCGTTCCACTGCAGTGGAACACAGTTCACCTTGACAGTGCTTTGTATGTGTACATTGACTTCATATGACGATATGGTCAGTGCTGTCTTAACACATGTGCCCGGGGTTTCACAAAAATGAGATTTGGTTGAAATTTTCTAGTTTACCTGTTAGGGCCTCGGAAAAGCCACTTGGCTGGGGCCTATAATGCTCTTAAGACGGCCTTGGATATGGTCAGTTTTTCTATAAGCATGGTCATCACCAACTTGGCAACTTCTTTTCGCTCCAAGCAATCGTGGCTTTTGTGGCAGTTAATTCAAGGCGGCTGACAACACATACAATTGCACAAAAAATTCAATTATAACATGAAATCAACCAAATATGCAATAATCAATCTAAATATGTGCAGTTAATATGTGCAATAATAGCCTACAGGAAAAAATGCCAACGAAGGAAAATAAGCGACAACAGGTTGAAGAAAAAACCCCCAAAAAACAAGTTGGCAATGATAAAAAAGATTACTCTATAGCTTTGTGGAAATGTTCATTTGTGTTTTTTCCGTCATTTCCCGCTGATCTTTATTTAATTATATTTATTTTATTAGGCTTAAAATATGGATCATAGTATGATTGTTGATGGCGTAGACATCAAGCAATTGTCTGATGATGAGCTGGCGTCAAGGCTTCACGATTTTGGATTTTCTCACGGTCCGATTGTTGGTATGATGATTTCTTTTAATGTATTTTTTGCAATTTGTTTGGTTGCATTTGCAAAATAATTATTATAAAATTTTTATAGTGTAATCTGGGCTTAAGGCCGGGATAACACTATAAAGTTTTATAAAAGATCTTTTATTAAAGTTGAAAAATTCAACCAATACTCTCATTGGTTGCATTCAAGCAAATGCAACCGGTGATCTTATTGGTTGAATTTTTCACATTTTATCAAAGAGCTTTTATAAAACTTTTATAGTGTAATTCCAGCCTAAGACAGAATTGTGATGCGAATATTTCTAAGCACAGGCAGTTTGAAAACCTCCGCCCCCACCCCTTTTTTCTACTTGCAAAGTCTTTGATATCTCCTGAATTTCTTCTTTTTTTGGAACATCATTGGATGTTTTTGGAATTTTTCTATCATATTTTCCAAAAGAAGATTTTTTTTTTTTCAAAATCTTGAAAATATTTTAAGATATTTTCTCCCATCGACTACTTGTCAGGATCGGAATGAAGGCATCTTTATACCCATATTCTATGGGCTCTAGATTAAACCACCAAAGAATAGTTCGTGGCTGCCTAAGGGCACTGAATCAGGGATAAAGGAAAAAATAATTACAAATATTGTGAAAAAAAAATAGTTTTTATGCACGAATTTCAAACTAAAGATGATCGCCCGTATCTTTAGTGCTCGTGTGAAAGGGCATGCGAACCCGCGTCTGCTCCGTGTGAAAGGGGCCTTAGTGAACTTGTGTAATTCATGTTCACTTCCACCTTATTGCAGTAGGATTTAATTTTCAGTTTAGTGTTTTCCTTATCCTAGATATTCGCCCTGACATAATGTCTTTCAGAGGAAGGGCTATATATATATATACTCACCCATACAACAATAAAATATAATCAGTAAACTTTTAATTTATGGAAAAAATTCCAATTATAATTTTTTAAAAGTACTTCATTGTGCTTGGATTTACAGACATTCGGCTGAATACCTAAGCATTATTTGTCGGGACCAAATATTCTGCAAAAGAATACTGAATAGCATCAGAATATTCGTCCCATCTCTACTCAGAATCGTGTTGTGTGACTGGTGTTGTGGGAACCCGGCTTTAGGTTGGCAACTATGCTAGAAGTGAATCTACTTTTCAGTATGTGGTAGACATTGAAATCTTAATTTTCCGTTGACATCTTGACAGAAAATATTTTGATTATGAATAAATAGTTCCAAACAAAAATTATACTTGCAGAATCTGATAAGTAATGATTTTTCTAGTTTTTTCCCCTATCACTATACAAATTATTTAAAAAATAGCATTATTAGAATTATGTACACTATAAGATCCCTTTTTTTTAAATCTAAAGACTCGACAAGAACTGTGTACCAGAGAAAACTGGCAAGATTTATGCGAGGTGAAGATTTGCATATGAGTGAACCGGAAGAAGAGGATGATGATCTAGGAGATAAGTCTTCAGGAGAAGAATGTAACATCAGCAAATCTGTTCTTGGCCTGAATTCTCCAGCAGCTTTCAGGTGAATACCCTTTTTAAAATTTCTCATTCATGCTAGTAATAAATTGTGAGGTTACAGTGCTTTCAAAATTAGTCTTTTGATTGATTTTCTTGTTTTTTCCCATCATTAGGCAGCAAGTGATTATGCAAAAAATGATATGAAAGTTTTTGAATACATTAGAACAGTGTTTCTCAACCTGAGGGTACCGTCGTGGTACCAGGATATTCTAATAGGACCACAGGGAAAATTGGATTGAAGGGGAGCCATGACAGATGACTAAGGGACCACAGAAAAGTTGACAAAAAATTTGGGTGCGAAAAAAGTGAGAAGGGATGTAAAGAAGCTACATGATCTATTAACCTCTTGCTTACTTGGTCACTTTCTCACTTACTCTTTTTTGTCACTTGTTTTTTTTCTGTGACCAAATCATATACGCATATGACAAAATGAGAGAGTTTGTGAAAGACATACCTATTTGGTTAGAATAGGGTCGTAATCAAATTTATGAATCGTTCGCCACTAAGAGTGTTGTGACTCATTGTGGCTGAATTTAAAGGGATATGGTAACAAATTTGTAATCCAGGCCAACACCAGAGCATGACGGTAGAGCAAATAACAAGCATCGTCTAATATCAGCCTTTAAAAAATCTGAAAAAGTATAAAGAATATGCTAAAATCCATCTTCTGGAGGGGCCCCTTGGTTGGTAAAGGCAGTTTTAGATCCATGAAATCAACAATGATTGGTTTTAGTGCCAATCAATGGAGAATATAGATGACTGAGGGCAAATTTTGAGTTCACGTTTTTACTGTGTTTATCTTGTGGGGGGGGGGGGGCGTACCACCAAAACATGGAAAACTATTATTCCATTGAAGGGAAATGGTGGCAAAGCAATGTAAATGACAATATTCTGGGCATGAACATAGTGCAGGTAGGTTTTTTAATTAGGACGGTTCACAGTGATCAGAGTAAAAATGAGTGTGGCCGAAATTCTACTTGCACAGTGTTCACATCCACTAAGTGTTACCTTGGGTGGGGTGAATGGCACGGTTGGAATCGGAAAATCTGCCTGCATTATGTTTGTATCAAGAAAAATGTCTGCTACATGAACTGGTTTCTGTACCAGAAATTAAAGGCATATCAGGACCACCTTTCTTGGTTTATCATCCTTTTTTCGGAAGAGTTCTCTAACATTTAGAAATTGTTTCGCTGAGGGAAGAAAGGCAGAATTAGTGGTGTCTGCCTTTGATGCCGGTTTCCTCTTCAGAATGAATATCGTGCTGCCATCTATTTGGTGCAAGGACTGAAGATAGGCTTATTAAAATGTATAATTTCTGTTCAGATTCAATTTTAGAACATCAGCCTTATTTTTTATTGAATGAAAAGAAAATGTGCGACTTGATATTTCACTTTGATGATTATAAATTGAATTCATACTGCAGTCAACACTCAATTTTATGAGCCTCCGATTTATGAACACACTCTTTTTTTTTACTAGGCTGCCCTCTGTCCCAAACAGCATGCCATAGAGCAGATTTTAACATTGGCTGTATTTCACAAACTATCATTTCTATTAACTTTTTATTTTACTAACTCTGTATTTCTGAAGCTTTTTTTTTTATATTTTGTTTTTCCAGCCACCTCCAGAGTTCGTTGTAACCAATGAATTTGGATTTTCTACTTGTCTTAAGAGACTATAGAGGAGGGGGTCAAAAAGTTAAACATTTTGCCATCACCAACATGCAGGTGTTTTGTGAGCATGTGCAACTCCCTCCACCCCATCAAAGATAAGATCTTATCTTTTGAGGGGTGTATCTCGCACACATTCCAGGAAGGGGATTGTTGGTGAGGGTGACCATGAAGTGAAGGGGATTGTTGGTGAGGGTGACCATGAAGTGAAGGGGATTGTTGGTGAGGGTGACCATGAAGTGAAGATGTGTGTTGCAGCAGTAACCAACATAATTCACTCTATGAAGAATAATTCACATAATGAAGACAACATAATTCACTCTGTGCATTATGGATCTGTCAGAAAAATTTAAATGTTATCTTATATAAATTCCATGGACTTTTAAATTTATCAAAATGTTGCAATGAAGCAAACAAATATAAGCAATTTATTTTGGAAATCATCAATAGAGGTGAGTGACTAAAGGCAGCTACACTCTACTCTGATATGACATTCGGAGGAATTCTGTGACATGGGAATGCCATTTCCATATCATAGAATTCCCACGAATCAGAATCAATTGTGGAATCACAGACTGCGGGAACTATTTATCAAGTTTGTATGGGTTTGTAAAAACGAGCGTCGACTTTATTGTGGTTCAACCTCTTATTGATGATGGTGCAATGTTGAAATAGTATATTTCTTTTCTATAGGTATGAAGAATTGAAGCGACGCCCTCTTCCACGCGCCCAAGGAGATAGGTGAGCAAAAATAAATATTTATTTGATATGAATTCAAAAATTGGGATTCATAGAATATGTGACATCTACCAAAATAGATAAAAATAATGGTCTAGATTTTGTTTAAGGTTGATCGCTGTCGATTTATCACTTAAAAAATAAAAATCACTCTTTTTTTTTTACATTTCACTTATTTGTCCAGGATTCCTATCTGTCATTTTTTATTGTAGCAATCGGTTCACAGAAAATTTATCAAAAGATTTCGCTGAACAGTGTTGATCATCACATCATAGCTGCCAAGTCTCCTGAATTTCTACCCTGTCTGCCAGGCTCGCAAAAAACCTCTACCCAAATGGGAAAAGGAATTGTTCCTAACCCAGGAAATTCAGTGAACTGTTTTCTCTCAAAAAATGGTGTCACATGCATACTGCTAGATGTTATTACATAAAATCATAACAAAATAGTTCATTTTGGCAAAGAAAAGATGAAATTCAACAAATAGTCCGGGCTAATTCAACTTTTCAAGAGATGAATCGGCAGGATGACTTGTGTGTTGGATATTTTTGAAGAGGCGTGTCCTGTTCCTGCCAGATAGGGATTTTGATTTTTTTTTTAAATAAAAAAAACAATCTCAAATTTCAACACAAGGGATATGACATACGTTCCTGCTCAAGGGAGAAAAGAACTCGCCAAGAAGAAAATACTGGATTTTAATGAAACTCTGCATGTGTAATTGCTGTAGTAAATTGTGTAAATGATTACAATATCAGTACACATACATTGTACGTTAATCTGAGGCAGGTTTGTCCATGCTTGTTGCAATGGGCCTCTAGTTCCTGCACTCACATGGGTGTCTTCATCTCAGCTGGTTTCTGAATGCTCTATTCATCGGGTGAGTAAGTAGGTGAATCGTGTGGCTGTAAGATTTCCTGGACACATTGTCTATCTTTTATCGTTTCTTGTACCATGACTAGAGATGACTGGCTTTGATAAGAAATGGCTTCCCCCCCCCCTCTCCAGACCAGCCAAGACCAGGGCTCTGTCTCTTGAGGGATATAAGCCCCTTACACTGTTGGGTTGGGTCATGCTGCCCCCCTACAGACCATCACACCTGCAGTTGTGGTCATGTGCCTTTCCAAAGAATGCACACTATTCATCCACTGACCACTAGGGGGGGAGCCATTGTCAAGCATACCATGATTGGGCGCCAAAGAGAATCATGATTTATCACTGAAGATAATATGGTACCAATCCACAACTGTTCAGGTTTGTCATTGCCAACTGTGGACCACATGTCCCACAACCGGGATCATGAATGAGCATCACGAGACAACACAGCAAGAGTCGAGAACTGAACTCCATACAATTACTTTTGATTTGCATAGAATATTTAACAATTAGATGTAGAAATTTTACACAAATTTTGGCAAAATTGATATCACTAAGTTGTCAGCCCATATCTCCAATCATGGAGTCAGTTCATCGTAGCTTGATGTTTGAAGAGTCAACTCGTCTGTTCTTTTACCTCGGTAGGCCTTACGTGATGAAGAAGTAACCTTATGAGTTCAGGAACATGGGCTGGAAAAGTATTCCAAGACTGACTCCCTAAGTGGAATTAACCAACGAGGTAGTAAAGTACAGCTGAATGCAAGTGAAATACAAATACAAAGAGACAGTGCTTTTGCTGCTTTTTTACTGAAGAGGCGACCAATCACCATATCACTGATTTGCATATATTTCTTTCATCGCTATGGAATTGTGATGTGGCAGCAGCGGTCATAAACAGTAAGTTTGCCGTTTTATCTATCATACTGGATCGATGTACACCACGACATCTGACCTTGGGCTGACACCAAATGACCTGACTTTTGATATTTAGGTGAGAACTATTCAATTAAAGACAAATTTCTCTATTAGAACACTTATTTTAAATAAGGTGGTCCTTTTCCACCTGCTGCGGGTCTGTACTGTTACACAGCAGCACTGAAAACGAAGCTGATGGTGTCTGGCTTTAAATGGCACAAATTGAACGGGCGGTGTGGAAAACAACTCTCCTTCCTATCTGAAAATAGTTTGGTGCGACACAAGGTTCCTTGAAGAATACAGCATCTGCGATTGGATGGTTGTGCAGTCATTCTTGATGTTCTAGTTTGCGTACAGATGAAGCGATTCTCTCCAATGTTGAGCTGTCTAACAAGCCCAGAGCCTGTTTGCTGCTTGTGCATGCCTCACACGTCCACTGCTCCCAGTATCTCCTAACAGCTTGGTCAAAACAATCACACACACACACAAGTTGAGGGCAAAACATTGATTTTTCAATTCTATTTGGCTCGATCTAATGACACGACCTCATCTAAAGTCCTGCAGTGGCGTAAGAAGTCCATGAATGTGTATTAGAAGCATTTTCAGCAGTCAACAGTAATTTATCAGCAAAAAATGTACAATTTGAGAGAGCAGTCTGAGACTGTTTTGAAGAACAAATGGGAGAAATACTTTCACACACTCTTGTGGCAGGAATATTTGTATATTTTTTTGCACACCGCATCAGGGGTCTGTCCAGCCAAAATTTCGGTTCATGTTACTGACCCTTCACAAAATTCTGGATCTGAAAAATGGTCCCTTTACAAAATACATATTAATGAAACCATAAATTTAGCATTTCATTTCGTTTGCGATAAATTAACTAGATTATTTAACTTCCCACAAAATTATTTTCACAAAGTTAATGATTTCTTTTCTCAGAAATAAGGAAAATTTTCACAAAAACAGGACTCTACGGAAAAATGGACAGACCCCTGCGCGTGATATAACTGCCTGTTAATTTTTGAAGCGATTTGACTATTCTTTCTGAGTGTTTTTTTTTTTTTTTTTGACTGAGAGGTCATAAATGTTATTTTTCTGCGATTAAAATAGGAGAAAAGGAAACTAAAAAAAAAAAAAAATTGTCTTTTTTTTGTCTAGTTGGGAAACCTTCCGTCTTGCTGATAATATAGTCACCCAAGCCCAGCCATTGCCAGAAGATTCAGCCGATGGATCAAAATCATTCCTCTTTAAGACTGTGGTTTTTGCTCTGGTCATCTTCATTGTATTCCTGGTTTATCAGAATATGGAATCGGGCGTTCACAATCCCGTTCCTTCTCCAGATTGAATAAGGTGTTTTGATCGAGTCTTTTATATTTATATAAATATATATATATGTGTATACGTAATGTACTAATTCTTGTCATTATTGCGGCTATATTCTAAAACTGTGTTAGGGTTTTAATTTCTTTTGCAAAACTTTTTCTTAAAAGAATAAAATGAAAGATCTTGTTTGATGCATTTCTGTTTTAGTGAAGTTTTTTGAATTAAAATCTAAAGACTGGTGAATGATAAGGTAAATGTGATACAAATATATATGTGTGTGTGAATTTCATAGCTGCCAAGTCCCAGATTTCCACTCTTTAGCCATTTTCCTTGGAGTAGTTTTGTGTTGCATGCAAAGCTGCCAGCTTTCGGGATTTAGCCCAGCAGTGCTGGTTTTACATCATTCTCTGACTCCTGAATTCATATTGCCAGTTTTCCATTATTGCTATCAACTTAAAACGAATAAAAAGAAAGAAAAAACATGAGAGAAAATAAACATCAAGTTTGCTGTTATTTTTTTAGAAAGCTACCCTTGTCCATATGACATGAAAAAGCAATTGCATTACCTAGACTCCTGGCAAGGTAGCCTGTATGAAAGGTAGTACCACCTAAATGTATGAATGTAAACAAACATGATGGCCCGCTCACATGAAACTCTTTTTATGTACGTGTTTAATCGTAAAACTGCTGGTTAATGATTCAATCACCTTTCTCTGTATTACTATACTAACCATATTTCCATAGCAATTAGGAAATTACAAAAAGTCATGCATACACTGGGAAATACAAAACATCGCCAGTTGTGGGCAAAAATTTTAATTTATTGCTTAAAATTGCCAATGGGGCAGCAAATTGAGGCCTTCTATAAATCTTTGTGAATTATGATTTCATGGGGAAAAAAAGAACATAGCAAAAATGTCCAGCAGTGGCGTCACAGCCATGGGGGTCCGAGCACCCGCAGCATTGATTCAAAAATTTAAATTTCTCACTTGACGCTTAAAATGAATTTGTTTCGTAAAATATGGGTAATTCCACTTAGTATTCCCGTAGAAAATTTTCAACATTTGAAGGTCATACACTTATTGGGTTATTAATTAAGTAAATTGCTGGATTTTCATAAGTTACAAGATTGTTTACCTTCTGAAGGTTGGCAGGTCTGAACGTGAATCACACCCAGCGTGACATTCCACTCACCAATAGGAGGAGCAGCACTGACTTTTCCTAAAGCATGCAAGATGTTTCATATGACATGAATGTCGCTCTCCACTTGTTAATACAAGATATACAGAAGACTGGATGTTGTGAAGATATTTATTATTTGAGATGTTAATTTTTTAAGGAAGGGAAAAACTCATCTCTGCCTCTACCGGGAATCGAACCCGGGTCCCTCGATTGCCGGACGAGTGCTCTGACCACTAAGCTACAGAGGAGATTTTCCTTCGCTAGAGCGTATATATCGAGGGACCCGGGTTCGATTCCCGGTAGAGGCAGAGATGAGTTTTTTCCTTCCTTAAAAAATTAACATATCGAGGGACCCGGGTTCGATTCCCGGTAGAGGCAGAGATGAGTTTTTTCCTTCCTTAAAAAATTAACATATCGAGGGACCCGGGTTCGATTCCCGGTAGAGGCAGAGATGAGTTTTTTTCCTTCCTTAAAAAATTAACATCTCAAATAATAAATATCTTCACAACATCCAGTCTTCTGTATATCTTGTAAGATGTTTCATGCCTGTACTTTACGTCGGATGTGATTGGCCAACTAGTTCTCGAGGAGTAAGTCAAAGGTGCAGTAAGTGCTCAGGGATAATTTATGCTCGGTAATTTACCCACTCGTTCATTCCATTCACCCACTTGATCACTAATACAGTTACTTAGTCTTTCATTCAATCACTTGATCACTAATAGTTATTCATATAATCATTTATATGGTTGCTCATTCACCAACTCATCTTGTTCACTTACATATTCGCTCACTCACTCACTGGTGACAAACTGCTGTCAGTGAATTGTCGCATTAACATGGGAAAGCATGCAAGTCACAAAAAATATAAAAAAATTTCTTGGATAAGGTGATTAGAATCCATGACAGTGGCATACAAAGCAAATAAGTCGCTAAGAGAAAAGTAGTTTCTCTAGCTCTCCAAAGATGGCTTTGGCATAGAGACTTAAAGGCCAGTCGCGGTCCAGGCTCTGTCCCTGATGGGATGTAAGCCATTTACCCAGAAGGGTTGGACCACGCTGGGGGAAGGCATAGAGACTGGCTTGTCCTGTAAAATTTGATTTTTGTGACTTGCATGATTTCCCATACCAATGTGACAATTGTATGAAGTGAATTTTTCTTCAATTATCTGATGGTTAAATCTGTGGTTTTTTGTTAGCATGATTTTTATTTGAGAGTTAAATCTTCTCCCTCTGTTGGACAATGATTCGCGATGTTGTGCCATGATTTCAAGTTTTTCCAATGGGCAAAAAAAATCTGTTTTCTCCTTTGTTTTTCAAAAATTGCTTTCATATTTTTTGTCTGTACAGTTTTTGCAAGGAATTTGGATCCACACGAAAATTTTAATTTTCAGCTGCAAATTTGGCGAGGTTCTGAATTTTCAAGATTAATTTACAATATTTAGAATAATTCATTTATGGAAATTTCTTTTACTGCCGGGTAATCTAAATTTTTTTAAATCCTCATTCTGAAGAAACCTCCCTGCCAATCCCCATTACACTTACTTTAAAGCAGTACTGGACTATCAGCTAGAAACTCTATTGGCGTCTAAAATTTTCTAAATGTGGTTGCTGAATTGGACCCTAAGGGTGACACAAAAATTTCAGACTTCAATACGCTATGTCTTTAAACACATGGGAAAAGTAAAAGAAAACATATTTGAGACAATTTTTCTTGAGCACAATGCTTAGCTCCTAAACACAATAGGCTGGCACCTAAATACATTTTCAATTTCTCAAGCCCTGCTCAAAAGTTAACGAGATTATTTTGTGGAGCCGATTCGCTGAGATTCGGGAATGAATTCTGTTTGTGTATCAACATATTGCTGCATTGTTTTCGGATGTGAGGCTGCGATGTGTTGGTTTTAAATAGAAATAAAGTATGGCGAATATTTGATGAACATTTGGAATTGGCTGATGCAGATTTTGACAGAAAATAATCCTATAAAGAGAGACCACCTCTGTCAGGATGTCTGGATTTAATGGCGAGCTGCAAGCACTGAGAAATTGTCAAAATACAAAATTTTGGCCAAATTCTTTAAGAGCCAATTACCAATGTTTGTCGAATGTCTACTTTGACGAACACCAATTCAATTCATTGCAAACAATGGCTAAATTTCTCCTGAACTAGAACACTGATATGGTTTGTTATAGGCACTATCAAAAGCTAGTTGAATGAACGTTTTTGGTAAATTGTATCTAGAAGCGCATTTGCAGAATTGGCAGTTACAGATTTTGGCAACAATTCAAGCACTTGTAATTCACCATTAAATCCAGATGGAAATGGTGTCACATAGGATTTTTTCTGCTTTTTTTAAATGTACCTGGTTTGTGTATGTCTTTCAGAAACTTCACAAATTTGGGTTTTTTCAGACGACACATCCACCATAACTCGAAAATAGTTAAAGATAAGAAAGAGTTGCTATTGTGTTTCATGCTCCACTTAGGCTCGTTCATCACCCTCTTTTGTTTGGCAGATTAGTTGAAATTAACTCAGTACATAAATGACTTCAATATTGTAAGATTTTGTTTGTCAAAAGGAAATCAAAATTAAAAAATCATTGATTTGAATCTCAAAATTTAAATTTAGTTTTTCCTTTACATAACTTTAATGATATTGAAGTAAAAATAACCTGGTATGTAACCTCGTATTCACTACTCGCCCATGACTAACCTTGGAATGTCTTGGGCTGGGCTGGAGACAAGTTTGGCCTCGGCTTTTTCCATTTCAGGGAGGCTTTCAAATTTTTACCCCATCTCCTGAACACCCAAATTTCAACCATGATTGTAAAAAATCCCTACTTTTAGGAATGAAAGTTTTTTTTTTTTGAAAAATTTTACCTGAAAAAAAAACTCATTTTTTTAAATCTCTAAATTGTTAATAGCGTAATATGAATTGTTGCCATCGTGTCAAATCACAAAATTTACTTTTCAGTGGGGAGGGAGAAAGACAAAAATTTCCAAACAGCCAGCAAATCAATTTAGCCTTTCAATATCTGAAATTGGCGAGATTACTTTTATCTGCTTTGGTTGCCTGTTTCAGGCCCAAAAAGATGATTTTCTTCCTTTTTTAATGTGTGAACAAGGCTACCAGATTTATCGCTGATACTTCTAATAGCGATCATTCAAATGTGTTGCCTCCGTAAGTAAACCTCCTAATTCTCATTCTTCAAAATTAGCAGCTGCCATTATGAAAATAAGGAAAGTTAGCACACAAAGATCTGCATCAAGAAAATGAATGTTCATTGCAATTTTTTTCCAAACTGGAGAAGCATATTCAATCACTTTATTTGGAATTAAAAAGCTGATAAAACAAAAGCTCAACAGTACAAATATATTTCGATGAACAACCAAATAAAAATAATGGTGATTCAAATTGACTGGATTTTTAACTGTAAATGCACATCAAGCATGCAAGCATATCATTCTCTCGTTAAACTTGATACAGATATTTGATAAAATATATATAATCATTATTGAATACTTTACAAACGATCAAGAGAGATGTTTTCTCTCCCTCAATTCACAGTCATAACACTTTGAGGAAAGAGACTTTCTGGATATTGGTGCCGAGACAAACTTGGAAAAAACAGTTGGTAGTCTCGGTTGGGAATCAAACCCATAATCCTCTTCCGTTCTGCACTCAACAGTATATTACTAAGACACACTGACTTATTCCTCATAATATAAGTAAGGCAGGCTGAAATGTCTCCATTCTGTGCTTAATGTGTGCATTATAAAGATATGCCAGTGTGTCTGTGGTATTTTGCTTAGTGTGCTTGTTTGGATCAAAAGAGGACCAGGATAAGCTACACAGGAGGAGGAGACTATCAACTTTTCTTTTTGAAGTCTAGGCATTAATATCACTAGACCAGCGGTTCTCAACCTTTTTTGACTCCCTTTTTAGAAAAATAATTCTATGGCGGAGTCCTGTGTGTGTATATATAGGGAAATTTTTTAATTATTCATCAAAGTTATTGGTTTATTTTTACTATTTAAGAATATTTTATAATTATTTTTCAATTTTACTGTCGTTTTTATTTTTCTTGAGTGCACAAGGAGCCCTAAGGGCTCCGCGGAGCACCGGTTGAGAACCGCTGCACTAGACAACAGTGAAGTTGTGTCAAACATGAAAATATACAATTCCAAATGGTTTTGACCTGCTGAACACAAATGGCGACATGAAAAAGGTTTTATTGGCTCTCGTTTTGAAGACACCATGATACCTCAGCTTACAAATTTTTTGGCTAACAAAAATTTTTTTCTGCCTCCTCTAACGAATGGGGATTTACCTAATAAACATTTTCTTCAATATAGATCCGTGCACCATCATGAAACAGCTACGTCATGAGCTAAATTTTAGCGCCAATAATCATCAGGATCACTTGAGCTCATGTACGCCTCGGAATCATTTTCAGATGTACCTTCACTTTGAAAATTTTAGAACCATTTCACGTAAAATAAAAAATTTGGCTAATGAAAAATGCACTGAAAAAAAGTAGCTATAATTTCAAAGCACGCATTCTTTTAGTGCAAGATTCTTAGCATCAACGAGCATCATCTCTGTTAGCCAAGCAGTATCACTGTATTGCCATGTTAAATGCCAAAAAAGTGCTTTAAAATCGGTATCTCTGAACAACAATGAAACTGACATAAAAACATACAATTCCGAATGGTTTTGACCTGCTGAACACCAATATCACCATAAAAAAGTTTTATCAGCTCTTATTTTTGAGATATTACCTTGGTTACAGTCAAACAACACTTTTTTGAACGACATTGTATTTTGCCAAGGACTATACAATGTTACAAGGGAAAATGGTTCACCTCGACTTGACTACTGTTGGACAATTAATTGTAATAGATACTTCTTATGTCCATTACAAGCGCAGTGCAAAACAAAGTAATGTGTTGGACGCCGATGAATGAACTGTAATACATTTGTGTTTCTGTGTATTTTGTTGTGTTTTTATGTATATTAATGTTGTACCTCTATATATTGGTGGTTTCTATATATTTATATATTTTGTTTTCTGCATACTTATATTGTGTTCCAAGGTACAAATGTAAATGTAGAATCAAATCTGTAATTTCAGGGAAAACCGTAGCCATAACCCAGCTTTTTTATGGCCGAATTAGTGTTCAGCACACCAAATTACATAAGAGATGACTTTTTTTGTTTTGGATGCAGAAACTGGGTCAGTGTATCCAGAAAGCCCTTTCCTCCATAAACATACAATCATTACAACATGGCTAATGATTTAAAGAAACAATTAGACAAATCATGAAATATGAAGGTAATAAACAAAAATCTATTGATTTCAGTGCATAATATCATGAGAGACTAGAAATAAGATCTTGGATAAAAATATGTTTTTGTACTCAAGAAATGATGTAAATGTACATTATGTATGTATAAAGGGTTTTTGGGACCTTTTGTGGGTGATGGACCCTTTGTGCCAATAAAATGAAGGCCACAAGCTGAAAAATACAATCAAACCCTGATTTAACAAATCAGAAGAAACAGACAATTTTATTCGTTAAATTTGGGATCAAATTGATCAGGAGCATGAGCACACTCGAAATGGCAAACTATAAAACCTATTTATTTGGGGGGGGGGGGGTGTCACCGTTAGATCTTATTTCTGACAATAGAAAAAAAATATATATTAACTCAAGAATAAAATTGCTCGATAGAAAATAAGTTTGTTTGATACGTCCAACATTTTTTATCAAATTCAAAATTGTCTTCTTTTTTTTCCAACTCAGAAATGCTTTCTCTTCAGATGACCCGCCATTCTCTGCTTGTCAATACAGAGCGCAAACTTCTGAAGTAACTTCATTTCTTTACTGAAATCTAAACATGCTGGACAGCGCAATGTTTCATGGTATTGGTGTACACCAGTGATTCTATAACTTTTGTTCCTCTCATGGCTTCCTAGCCCTATTCATGGTTCATCTGTGGCTTTTTTAATAGATATTGTGCATTTATGAAAAAATCGAACAACCGATATCTCTTCATTCAGCCAGTTTTCCTGTATCTGCTGTATTAACAGTGGAGGGAGACGTCTTTGTACAGATACGCCACCACCTGGTGGCCCTGATGTTATTTTCGAGCTGTAGGCAGAATGTTGCTGCATAGGTGGCAATGCTTCCGATTTACCTGGAAGACTTCCGATTTTTCAGCCTTATTAAAACCTTCCAGTTCGAAATCCAATTTTTCCGATTTTTCATCTCTTCATAGAAAAAACCACTAAAAGTCATCAAATTGAGCTTTGTCTGAATGGAAAATCCGTAAAGAAAATACTCTTCCAGTCCTTGCAATTTCAGGCTGACCCCGTTTCCTCAGGAAAAATATGGGGAATCAGGATTTCAAGTATGAAAAATTAGTAATTATCGCCAAATATGATGCCAAAAGCAAGCAAAGTGGCTAACTATAGCTAAGAAAATCGGGACAGCGAAAAATGCGTCCTGGAAAAACTGACTTTATATATAGTCGCCCATCGAAATTTCTAAAAATCCTCGGTTTTTCCCTTTTATGTGTTTGATATGTTTTCTTTGATGCAGAATGTACCATCGCGGGATAAACTACAAATTTTTCAAGATGTTGCTGCCACCCATTTTACTGAGCCATTCAGCATATACGACTTGACTGAAACACCTATATCTCTTCATTCAGCCAGTTTTCCATATATCTGTTGTATAAAAGAATCACTTCAAAGCATAAATAGGCACACACATCCCAATTTGTCATGATGCACACTACTAACGAAGATAATTCGTTCTGAAATCACCTTTATTAGCCGAAATACGATTTCCTATAGGTTTCTACGGAGAATCCCTTGATGTGGAATGAACTACACCATGTTAATTGTGGTATACAACATGGCATAGTTAACATCCTTTTATATGCGTATCAATAATGAGGGAATGTGAGATAAATAAAAGATATTCCCATTATTTTATATGGCTTTATGATTCGATATACAAGTTTTGGTAACACTTCTAGAAATGAATGAATCTGGTCGGGGTGCTACCATATAACTAGTAATAAAATAATATATTGACACATGTGCAAGATATAATAAATGCAGATAAAATAATATACAGTGGATCCCACTTATAACATTTTTCAAAAACTATTGCAAAAAACGTTATAAGTGGAAAAATGATTCAAACAGGCAATCCTAATGAGAATTACTCAGAATTGAGCCCACAAAAATAAGTTGTACTAAGCGGGAAGACGTTATAAGTGGATCGACTGTAGATGGTAAAAGTTGATAATGTTAACTCGCGTCTACTGAAATGAGCCATGGTAATTAAGTTGACAATAATTTGTTTGAGATAAGTTATTGATAAAAAAAATAACAATTACCTATTATTGCTAAAAAAACAATCACATTAAATTTAACGTAACAATTAAAAATATATACATAAAATTTGTTTCGTGGCACACACACAAAACAATAATAATACTGTAAAGCAGTGGTTCTCAACATGTGCATTGCGGCTAATAGAGGTTGTTGTGGCAAACTGCTGGCAATATTCGCTGATGACGTTATTCTCTCCAGTGGAAAACACTAGGGGCCTAAGAATTGCATGCCAACAACTTTTCCAGTGGAGTTGTCAGTATAAGCTACCTATTTCATCATCAAAAAGTGGATCAATGCATTTAGGTAGACGCACCGATCCTGAATATTACCAACTAGGTAATGAAACGTTACAGCAATTGGATACATGCGTGGATTTAGGTATTGCAATGAGCCGCATTATGGATTTCACTGATCATTATCATGGCATAGTCTGCAAAGCTAATAGAATTTCATATATGTTACGTACGGTATACCGTAAGTGTGATGCGCATACGTTGTCATATGCTTTCTGTGTGTACGTTCGCCCGACTCTGGAGTTCTGTTCGCAAGTATGGAGCCCTTACAAAATCAAGGACATACAGCTCCTCGAAAAGCCACAGAGGTCGTTTACTAAACGAATTCCTGGCATGAGCGGTCTATCTTATTGCCAGAGACTTCAATTTCTGGGTTTACACTCACTGGAATGCCGTAGAATCGCTGCAGATCTGGAGATGTGCTACAAACTAGTCCACCAAATTGTTTATCTACCATCGAGAGAGCATTTCTTTGAGATCATAGACAGGCGAGTTAACCTACGTAGGCATCGCTTCCAAATAAGAATACCAACGGCTAGAAGGGATTGCTTCTTTCACGGATATAGATGCCGTGTGGCAAGAATATGGAACAGTCTTCCATCAGAACTTGTATGTGCCTCCTATTTGCTTCCGCTATTGGGGATTTTGACCTGACTCCGTATGCGAAGTGCTTCCCGTTTTGACTATTATTATTATTTTTTTCTTCCAGTATAAGTGCATTTCATGCCTTCTGGGGTTATTTTAAATAAATAAAATATAAATATTGCTGCGTATGTTTCAAAATTTTTTTTTAGAATTATCTAGGGAGCTGTGGATAAAAAATGCAGGGTTACTACTTGTCCTATGTTTCTGGTATAATTTCCTACTTTTGTCTAACTACCTTCGAAGTTTTTTCTACGAAATTTTATTTAATTTTTCCTAAATAAAAAAAAAAGGGGGGAATCATCGATATATTGTCAAATAATACAAATGCAAATTGTAATTAACCCCTCTACGCAGATCTCAGTAAGTGGTACGTCACAGGTGGTAAAATGTTTTAAATGATGCAATAAAAACTATTAATTTATTGCATTTTACTGCAACATAACTTTTTTTTAAATTTTAGAATTGAAATTGAAAAAGTAATAAATTATTTTTAGCAGACCTGCACAAAGTAGATTTTTTTTTTAATTTAAATAGTCATTTTTTCAGGTTATTTGAGTCTAATTTTTCTTTTGCTTAGTTTGAGGGTTCAAAAACTCATTTTGTGTCTATATTTTGAGTAGTCATTAAAAACTTCAAACTGGATGGGAAAAATAATTTTGTACAGTCAAACTTGGTTAGTTCAAAGTCACCAGAAAAAAGTTTGAATTATCCAGTTAATCTATCCTGAATCTGTAAAATTACTACTACTACTAAACCATACATTTACCTCATCCATATTCCTCTGCAGAACCTCTAACAAATTGGTACATGTTGGAATGTGCGTGTAGTGAAACCTGACGTGAAGTTTGTTTCTGTGTAATGCTTGTTATGTGTAGTGCTGCCATCTGCCACCAGTTTTTCTAACTATGAGTGAAGTGTAATGGTTGAATAATTGTATCATTGTAGGCCTGCTGCTCTCTGTGGCGAGACTTTTCAATGGGGAGATCGGCTCTCATTTGCGCCTCGAAGTTGGGAACCACAGGAAACCAACTTCAACAGACCACCACTGTGGTGATGGTGGGGTGTGCACACACACACACACACACAATGCGGGTTCGAACCCCACAGTGATGCGAGTCCGTCAACATGACCACTCGACCACCACAGCGGCTCTGTAAAATGACTACAAATCTCAACTTAATCACCAACATTTGCATAGGAAAATAATTATCAATTATTAAAGTTTTAATCATCGGTTACAAAACTGTTTTCCGAATTTCAATAATTGATCTGTGCTACTACATTATTCCACTGTTCTGGAATCAGCATCACTGCAGAATTTCTTGACCATGTTCAAAGCCTGATTTACGGAAACAGTTCATGATCTCCATTACGAAACTTTTTCCCAAATTTTGCTTATCATTCTTATGCTACCAAGGAAATATTGCTTTCATTAACATGTTACGATCTGAACTTCCTGATATTTTCCATATTCTTAATGAAGACAAAAAAAAACAGGTTTTGAATGGTACACCTTGATCTATTAAGGTTGAAAAAATATATATATATAAAATCGGTATTAAGTGGTACACAGTTTCGATACTACCCAATTTAATGGCAATTTTAACATTATTTAGTTATCAAGTAGAGAAAAAAACAGAACTTTCAAACTCTTATTTGCTTTTAAAAATGTGTTGTTAAACAACTTGATCAAGAAAAGCACAAAGTCTAACTTCTTGTAAAATTTTTTTAAACTTGCTTGTATGTTTTTAAACTTAAATCATGTTTTTTTTCCCTCCAACATCAAATTATCTAAAAAAGTTGGAATTAAACAAGAAATTTGAACATTAAATTCGATAGAAAACTGAAGGGGAGTTCGTAGAGAAGTTCAAATTAATACAAAATTTGAATTAACCAAGTTCTACCGCATTTATTACTTCATGGTCTTGGACCATGATGATTTAAATATTTATTGTACAGTAACTAACATTCATCATTCAAAATTATGGTGCACATATTTTGTGTATAGGTGAAACAACAGTTTGCATAAGAAAGCAGTTGGGTACATGGGCCTATTCTAGGTTTTGTGATTCTGGTGTTACCCAATAGCATTCAATTGTCTTCTGTATTTTTAGGAAATGCAGAGCCATAAACAACGTTATAAAGTTCTGCAAAGAGCTAGAAATGGAAATTCTACATTTGTCAAAAATGATTGTATTGAACATTAAAATGCAAACAAATTCCTTTAAAAAAAAGGATGGGCAATGCATTATTTACATTAGACCTTGTAATTTATACTAATTTGCACAGCACTTTTGAAAGTGGTCTCGAAAGAGCGTCATTCTAAAAAAACTTGCATGTCTTCATAATTTGCTGTGCATCCAGGAAGACTCCTTGAAAAAAATAATGCAATATATATTGTGAGGAGAGACAGAAAAGAATTATCTGTGGTTGCTTGTACACTGTTTTGGCCAAAAATTGTTTTTGTGATCGTCATTTCTGTCATTTCGCTTTGGCTCCAGTCAATCTTACTAGATAATGAAATAGTGCTAGGAAATTTTAAAAAAATTGAGCAATTTTTTATGGCATTATGATTGTTGTCTTCTCCTTGTCTTACTTTTTCAAATTTTTTGAGTGGAAGCCCTGACAAAGACTAGAGCCAAGGGTGTCTATAGTTTGAGAACCACTGCCGTAAAGATTTGTGACAATCCATAAATTCATAAGTCGCAAATATACCAATCAAGTAACAAATATACTATCAATATATATATCTATATTTTAATGAAACATTGCATCACATATAAAATTTGAGTAAGACTTATCAATATATATATCCAATAATTTATCACTCTTCGAAATAGACCCTCCCCTCCCCAAAATATGTAATACAGTCTATGCTTGTTTTCACGAAAATGCATTATGGTGACCATTCCATTCTAATGACTGGTAAGGTAGAATGTTTTCTTATAATAAATATTCTATATCTTTTCTTTTTTGGATATAATGTCTGTTTTCAACAAAATTGTTGGGGGGGGGGGGGGTTGTCATTATAATAAGCATTGACTGCATTTCACTTGAGATAATGCTTATGGTACGAAAATAAATACATTTCTTGTAAATTTATCTATAAAATAAATATTATGTGTATATCTATATCAATCATCACAAAGATATTTTTCCACTGCAATGAAATCAACCGGAACAGCACAAAATTTTTGGAGATACATAGCGTCATAGGTACATTGCAGAACTCTTTATTGCACCATTAAAGTGCCTCACAAAATGTTTTATATTCTAATCTGGTTCCAAAAAAAATATTACAAAAAATAATTAGGAAAGCTCTCTGTCATTAACTACTCGTGCTGATGTATTTTGTAGGGGTAAGATGCTCGTCTACCACCATGAAGGCTCCCGTCAAGTCCACGGATTCGACTGAACCAACTTCAATTGACCACCACTGTACTAGCAACAGGGTTTAAATCTGGATCCTTGCCATGCTAGTTCATGACAATATCCAAAGGACTATTACTAAATCACACATGCACCTCGTTCATATTCCTCTGTGGAACTTCTAACAAATTAGTTGTGTGGAATGTGTGTGGCCATGTTAAGATTTGCACCATTGTAAGCCTGTTGCTCTCTGTGGCGAGACTTTTTTAACTGGAAGATCGGCTCATATTCACGCCTTGAAGTTTGGAACCAACGCCCAAACGACTGCACAGCGACAATCTGGACATAAGCTGGTAGTTACTGTGGTGATGTGACTCGACTGTGTATATTATATCACTTACTGATATTTATTATCACTTACTGATATATTATATCACTCACTGGAGCGATATGACCTTGACGTCAACACAAATTGGTTAAAAACATGAAACTGGTATTGATTTCAGGTTTTTAACCAATCTGTGTTGTGTGAGGTTGTATCCCTTTAATGTGTCCAGGGCCTAAGAAGTTCACTGCATGAGCAGTTACGTAGTTTCAAGATTTGTTTCCTGGAATACACCCTGTCGGCCATTTACTGTCCCTCGAAGGATGCAACATTCCAAGCATACGAGTCCCAGTCAGATCATGTTCCTCTAACCCAAGGGTTGAACACTCTTGGGTTAGAGGAAGATGAACACCTTTAGGAGAGGGAGAGTGGGCCACTTCATTGATTTGAAAACGTAGTGTGAGCTAGAAAATTAAGTGATTTGGAACAGCACTGTGGGCCACTTAAGTGATCTTCAAATGTGCTGTGAGCTGTCTGAGTGATCTAGATTCGTACTGCAGGTCTGTCAAGTGATTTGCAAATGTGACGCAAACCACTTAAAGGATCTAAAACTGCACCACAGGCAGCTAAAATGCTCTGGAACTGTGCTGCTGTGATCTGTAAATATGTCATGGGTCACTTATGATCTGGGAATGTGCCATGAGCCATTTGAGTGGTCTACAAATATGATGGGCCACTCAAATGTTGTGGAACTGCATCACAGATCACTTTGGTGATTCGAGAATGTACCACTTTGTTTATTTCAACAAAATTAGGTTTTGAGATCATGGGCCACATTTGCTCACAGGTCATGGGTTGAGCACGTATGCCCTAACCAAGTCAAGGTAAACGTTTCCTATGGTAATGCGGAGGTAATAAGGAGGTAAATTTGCAGATTTTCTTTACTCTTTCTTGTATATTCATATTTATTTTCTGATATTTGTGACTCTCGCTGGGAAACATTTTATTTGAAGACCATGCAATCAAAAGCCTCCTTCAAGGTTATCTAAAAGTGTCTAATTGAGAAAAAACATTTAGGACGAGACAATGTTAATGAGGTGTAACATAGGTTGACATATTATTATTATTGTATTTAGGCTAATATTCAATAATATAATATTAAAACATTTAGCTCCGATTGTAAGATACACAACATTAGTATATAAGACTAGGAAGCACAAAATTGTAAAGTGAATCATTATAAATTAGAAACATTCAACACGTACTTAGTAGCAAAAATATAAACATTTGTATTAAAAATATAATACTGATAAAGCATGGATATACTTTGGTTTTCTTTGTATGAAAGTTTTTTTAAGCATTTTTGGCAATTTTTCAGACGAATACATGAGAGAAGCACAACAGTATGTGAAACCAATAAAATAAATAAAATGAATAGAGATCGTGTAAAATGGTGTCATTAGCTTGGTTTCATACACTCGAATAAATAAGTGCCGCAATAACTCAATTTACCACCCATAAATACCATGATACAACCAGGACAGTGATTTTAATCATAACAACAGGTCCTTGGGTAGAGTGGGTCAAACAATAACATGTTTATACTCTGCTTTTTCGGTTCCGTGAGCATTTTTAGAACTAACGTGAGGATGACTCTCGACAGTTACTTCCGTCATTTCTATATGCGATGGCAGAGCAGAAGCGGATAGGTCATCACCTTGATCGTGTGAGAATGAATCACTGGTATCTTCAAAGACTTCGGGTTCGTCAACGCCTAAAAAAATAATAAGTGTGTAATTAAAAATGTATATCTGGTGGGCATCGCAGTGCCCCCGCCAAGTCGAGGAAAACAAGCACGGCCATAACATCCTTTTCTGGAAGCAACTTTGGCACTTTTGAGACCTTCATATCTCCACATTGAAGCTGCCCAGAGACTTGAAACTTGTCATATCTAGAGCATTTTACAAATTCAATTAAATCTTAATTTTAGTTCTTGAGAAATTTGAACTCAAAGTTTCGTTATTTTGACACTGACTCATTCACCAATCATCACTCTCAGGCACTTCTAGCAGCCCTAGAAACATGACATTTGGTATGAAAATAGTGTTCAGGATACAAAGCAAGAAAAAATTAAAAAATCCGGAAAATTCCTCTCAGGATTGGAAATACGGGAAAATTTGGGATATTACCAATTGTCACCAAAAACAATGCCAAATGATTGCAAGATTGCGAAATATAGTTGAAATTGTTCAAAATTTGCCGAAGACCGGAAAAAATGGTTTCTACATATATCGACAGTGGCGTTGGTTTAGAGCTGTGTCAATATATAAATTCGGTGTTAATTTTGAAAACAAAAATTTTATTCATTACACTGTTATGATTGATATATTTTCCTAAAATCACCTATTTCCGATTGAAAAATTTTTTTATGGTTCATGGACAAAGACGAATCCAAAAAAACATACAGGAAATATTTTTTCCTTATGAATTTCTTGGATGATTTCTCTAAAGAAGGGGGATTAGAAGGGTAAAAATAATGAAAACAAACTTGAATTTGGCCTGTAAAATGTTAAAATGTATATATTTGTTATGCACGACAAAAATATGAGATGAACATACACAAATTTTTTTGTAACAGTCATCATAATAATAAGTTATGCATATTATCTTTGTCCAATGACTTTTAGTAAATATTACCAATTCAACTGAGCTACTATGAAAAATGTCAGTTGCATATTTACAGGCGGGCTATAGCCCAGGGCAGAAAATTCAGAGGAGTGGCAAATTTGAGGAATGAGTGTCCAAGAAAATTAGTAGAATAGGAGAAGGGCGGTAAAATTTGTATAACTCTCAATAAATCCACATCTGCCCAGACAACGAAGGACTAGATCAGTGAGCGACCAAAAAAAGTGACCTAGAGAGTTTGCGAGCATGTGAGTGAGCAAGAGTAACTTGGAGCTTGAGCAAGCATATGAATGACCAAAAAAATGACCTACAGAGCAAAGGACCTGGTCAGTGATTGACCTAGAGCATAAGCAAGCATGTGAATGACTAAAAGCGTGACCCAGAGCAGTGGTTTTCAATTTTTGGAAGCCCGCAGCCCGGTATATCTCTTTTGTGTAAGTGAAAAGTTCGGCCATTCACACACACAACTAACAAGAAATTAATGAGAAAATTGAAACCGTGAATCACTTACGGCTCGGTATGACTAGTACCCGGTACTGGTCCACGATCCAGCGATTGAGAAACACTGACCTAGAGATTGTGAAAGCATGTGAATGACCAAAAGAGTGATCTAGAGCATGTGTAAACATATAAATGATCAAACGAGTGACTTAGAGAGTGAAAGCATGTGAATGTCCAAAAAAAATGATATAGAGCATGTGTAAAAGTATAAATGATCAAAAGAGTGACCCATAATGCAAAGAACCATGTCAGTGACCAACCGAAAGAGTGACCTAGAGCATGTGAGTGACCAAAACAGGCGTAAGCATATGAGTAATCAAAACAGTGCAAAAGCATATGAGTGACCAAAACAATGTGCAAGCACGTGAGTGACCAAAATAATGTGCAAGCATGTGAATGACTAAAAGTGTGGCTGAGAGGGAGAGTGTGTTAGCGTGGGAATGACCAAAGGAGTGACTTAGAGACACAGTTGTACTTGCAGGAGCGGGGGTGGCGGTAAGCGGGTTATCCGACAGGGTGGAGAATTCGAGGGAAGAGTAGTCAAGAAAATTAGACTAGAATGGGAGAAGGGCGGCAAAATTTGTGTAGCCAAACAGGCAGCAAAACCAGAAATGCGCCTCTGGAAAAACCTGAACACATTTTTAAAAGTAGGGTAGGGACAGAAAAATTATTTGAATATCCTTTAAAATGCGGATCATGCAGTCACCATAGTGAAAAGGCTTTTCAACTCGTGTTTTTTTTTTATATTGTATGATGAAACAATGTACGAAATATAATTTAAAAAATAAATAAAATGGTGTCCAAAAAGTATGTAACATCAAAAAAGAGGACTAAGATACTTACAAAAAGAAGTAAAATCCCATCAAAAACATTTCATGTAAAAACTGAAGCCAAGTCTCGAGATTATGTAGCCGTTAAAAGTTGTGATATTTGATTTAGAGCCAAGTCTGATGCTGTGATTAACTGTGACACTTCGATTCACAAATCACCCCAAGTCTGTACACCTTTAGTTGAAGAACATTTTGGGACTTGGCAATTACATAGCGCATATTACATCTTACTATGTTATGTAAAATTAAGTCAACGCTAAAAGTACAGATATCCTTACATAAACAGTATTTGATGGAATTTGATTAATGGCGTGAATAATAAAATGTAACCACGACCAACACATTCTCGTGCTGCATAATTGCCAAGTCCCAAAATGTTCTTCAACTAAAGGTGTACAGACTTGGGCTGATTTGTGAATCGAAGTGTCACAGTTAATAACAGCATTAGACTTGGCTTCAATTTTTACATGAAATGTTTTTGATGGGATTTGTCATTCTGATTTTTAAATTCTTTTGATGGCAAACAGAGAGCAGAGCTAAAAAAAAAGAAAAGTTGGACCCTAATTATCAAAGCCTTAATTAATAAAGTTTCTCGTTATCTGAGATATTTTCATAAATTGATTTTAAGAAATTAGGTGTGGTAAAATGATCACAGAGGGTATGTATAGGGGGGGGGGAGGAAGATTGTCTTCGCCTATTCATTGAATCTACTTTTGCGCCATCTCAGCACGAGATATCCTGAAAGTTATGTATCAACTTATAAATATTGTTAACTTACCCCACATGCAGATGTTTATTCTCTCGCCAATCAAGTAAAACAAACAAATAAGTCCTATGCAGCCTACGAAAAACAGACTTCGAGTGCCATAATTAAGATCACCAATAATACTATAAGGGAAATATCCCTGTGTATGACCCTGAAATAAAGCACTGAAAAGACAGGAAAATTGTTATAATTTCAGACATCTAACATTTACTTCATGCTCATAACAGTTACAGGTAAGGGCTAAACTTTGCTCTTGAAAGGAATCGATCTTCGTAACTACAGTGTGCCACTAAAGTCTATAGGTGCACAGAGTATATTCTTTAATAAAATTAAAAACAACTGATAGATGAAGAGATGATATTTTTTTGGCCTGAAATATACTGAGAAATTGAATTTTCTGGATGTTAATGCCGAAACTGATATTTGGAAAGAAAAGTGATTTGCCTCCTCCGGGAAACGAACCCGGGTTATGCAACAGGAACCCGGGTACAAAATGCCAACCGGGGCGAAAATTGCTGTAGTTAAGGGAGGCTGCTCTGTCTCCACTCAGCGCTTCACGCTACTAATGCGTGTTATAAGGAATTGAAAGTGTGTCTCTGGTGTATTGGTTAGCGCACTTGCCTGGTATGCAAGGGGACCCAGGTTCGATTCCCGGAGGAGGCAAATCACTTTTTCCAAATATCAGTTTTGGCACATTAACATCCAATCAAGTAAAACAAACAAATAAGTCCTATGCAGCCTACGAAAAACAGACTTCGAGTGCCATAATTAAGATCACCAATAATACTATAAGGGAAATATCCCTGTGTATGACCCTGAAATAAAGCACTGAAAAGACAGGAAAATTGTTATAATTTCAGACATCTAACATTTACTTCATGCTCATAACAGTTACAGGTAAGGGCTAAACTTTGCTCTTGAAAGGAATCGATCTTCGTAACTACAGTGTGCCACTAAAGTCTATAGGTGCACAGAGTATATTCTTTAATAAAATTAAAAACAACTGATAGATGAAGAGATGATATTTTTTTGGCCTGAAATATACTGAGAAATTGAATTTTCTGGATGTTAATGCCGAAACTGATATTTGGAAAGAAAAGTGATTTGCCTCCTCCGGGAAACGAACCCGGGTTATGCAACAGGAACCCGGGTACAAAATGCCAACCGGGGCGAAAATTGCTGTAGTTAAGGGAGGCTGCTCTGTCTCCACTCAGCGCTTCACGCTACTAATGCGTGTTATAAGGAATTGAAAGTGTGTCTCTGGTGTATTGGTTAGCGCACTTGCCTGGTATGCAAGGGGACCCAGGTTCGATTCCCGGAGGAGGCAAATCACTTTTTCCAAATATCAGTTTTGGCACATTAACATCCAGAAAATTCAATTTCTCAATAACTGATAGATTTTGTTAATAATTTTATCAAAGATCAGAAATTACGTATTCTAGAATATAGGAGGTGAAAGGTTTCATGGAAAGTAAAACTTCAAAGAAAACAAAATTAAAAAATTGAATTTTAGGTGCCTCAAAAGTGTTGGCACAGAATCAAATTTATGCAAATTTCAATGTGACACATAGATTTTACATCACAAAGGGGTGTTTCTCATTGTTACTACATGAACCCAGAATGTTTTTGTGAGTCATGCACCATGTCAAAATTCACCCAGTCCTCAAACAAGGAAGTATTCTGAATATGGGTACTAAGGTGACAAAGTAAATGTTTCTCAAATTTTTATTGAATTAAATCAATTTAAGTGAGGCATCTATAGAGTGCTAGCACGTGGTGAGCATTATAAAGCATCCTGTGTGGAAGACCCAGAGTGACCAGTTAACATGAAGAGACAAAAATACGAAGACTGGCTCTACAATAAAAACACTCTGCTGGTGAAATCTTATATATAAATGTGAAAGTATGTATGTATGCTCTTTATACAAATCTACAGTTTTAGACCGATCGTCGCCAGATTTTGCATATATACCAAACAGGTCCGGGATTGAACCGTAGGCTACTTTAAAAGTTTGTCAGAGCTGGGCAAATGCCCGAAATGGGCGAAAAACTGCCGGGCAACAATGGTTTTGGGGCCTCAACAATCACTTTCGGAACGTTTACTTTGGTTACCGTGGTTCCCAACAATGCGTTTCAGACGTGAGTATATGCCTTTACAATGGGGTTTGTCAAACCTTCAATTCTGTTATTATAACAGTTTATTCCTTTATAACGGTTTGTCACTTTTCCAATCCTACCAGTAATTGAAGAAAACCCGGGGAGAGCGCCGGGTATTTCAGCTAGCCTATATACAGGGTGGCCTGTAAGTGCTAATGCGGCCTTTATCTCATCAACCGCCCATCGTAGAGATATAGTTTCAATTTAAAAAATGCGCAAAAGGCGTTTGAATAATATTCGCTCCACAAGCTGGACGTATGACGTCGCTAACAACAGAGAACAACAACTACGCTGACAAAACTGGGAATAGAAATGTTCAACGCCAACTGATGAACTCAATGCTTGCCTCAAATCATCAACACTCTGGCACGAAGTAAAAAAATTATCATTACCCACCAACATGCGAGTTCAAATGCAAAATGATTCAGCACTGCTATCATTTTCACATCAGTTGAACAACCAGTAGACCCAAGCACTGGACCGATTATGTTCCCAAATGGATTTTGCAGTTGTTAAACTCAGTTCAAGAATTTGCAGACAAAATCTTCCCAAACATTCAACAAAATGACCAAAACCATGAGTGGCTTTCTGAGAGCGATTCTGGCACCGAAAAACGACAGTGTGAACAAGATCAAAGAAAAAATCCTAAAAATTATTCCAGGAGACTCCACATCTTACAAATCGGTTGACACTGTCATAAACACGGCGCAGACATTTAGTTCTGTATCCTGCAGAATTTCTGAACTCCTTTGGATATTCCGGGAGTGCCACCACACAATTTGACCCTCAAAGTCGGAGCACCTATAATGCTTTTAAGAAATTTCTTAATCTTTCTCTTCGATTCTAACTGGATGTTACAAAGAAAAAGATGTCTTCATTCCACGTATCCCAATTACCACCGATGAAGAAATGCCATTCACTTTCAAGCGATTACAGTTCCCGATTCCTTTAGCTTTTGCCATGACAATCAACAAAGCACAAGGCCAGTCGTTAGCAGTGGCAGGTATCAACTTACTTGAGCCCTGTTTTTCACACGGACACCTTTTCGTCACCTGTTCGCGTGTTGGTAATAGCAAAAATTTGTACATCTACACAACAGATGGAAAAAGAAAAAATATTGTGTACCCACAAGCAATTGCCTGAAGATTTTAATTAAAATATTTAAAAATGAAAGTAATTTTTTCTTACTTGATGCAGAAATGTTTTTGATTAAGAAATAATTAATAAGCTATACATATACAAATTTTTTACGGGGTGGGCAACGTCGCCGGGTATCAGCTAGTAAAACATAAAACAGAATTGAATATTTTGAGAGAAACTGTTTGTAGATGAATTCACAAAGTTGGTTACATGCAAATGAGCAAAATGATTAGTGTTCCTGAAAAAAAGTCACCTCAAAATCAACGAAAAAGTGGCCCTATGTATACACACACATATACAAATAGATAGATACAGTAAAACCTCTTTTGCAGTTACCGGTGGAACAAAAGAATTGCCTGTAAGGGGTGGCTATTAATTAGGGTTTTGAAATGCATGCTTTTATTATATAAGGGGAAATATTATTTGGCCGTAAAAGAGGAGTGACCGCATCTGAGGGGTGTCCATTAAGAAGGTTTTACTGTAACTAGAAGAATATGGACTTTCATGACTGATTAAGAACCTTAGCAAAGCAAAAAAGTTGATTAAATGATTCTGGGTCAGAATCATTTAATCATCTTTTTGCTTTGCTAAGGTTCACATCAATTACAACCAAACGTTTTTGTCCACGTATGCAGTATAAATTCTCAGTGGAGAGGAGAGTGGGGCTGATCAGATATTCTCTGCTATCCAGAGATGACAAAGGGTGGAGTTGGGCTAGTTCTTCAAATACTAAAACACTCTACCCCCAGTTTCATCTTCAGACAGCAGAGATGATTTCATCGACTCTGCTCCTGTTTTTTCTGAGAATATCTATGAAATTTGGTTGCGATTGACCTGGGCCACAGATCTTCAGTCCAGAATCTTCTAACCCAGGTAGATTAGTGCTTCATGAACGTCTTACATGGAAAGATACATGATTCCGAACAGCACTGACAGAGTAAGACCATCTGATCTCCTTGAATAACGATGTCTTAACAGCCTCATGTTGATGAAGGCAATCGGAAGAATTATTGTGTGCTGAAAAAAAAAAACATGATAAACCCTTCATGTTTCGAGAACTAAATTTTTTGACAGGTTTTACACTATAGATGGAGAAAAAACTGTGAAGATATTAAACTTTTACAGTTACAATTAAATTTGTATAATAATAAAAGCTTCCGGCTGTTTCAAACTCTCACAAATGAAAATTTCTACTCGCATGCAAATTTTTTTCTGCTCTGCTCAAAATTGAAGTGAAACGAGCAAAGAGGACACAGATGTTGTACAGTCATCCTTATTGTGGCAGAGGTAGAAGGGAGTGTCCACTGATCTCGGCGATATTTTCTGAAGGAATATTATAATGTCTGTTAGCTGTTTCTTTTTCATTTCAGTTAATTTATTAGAGTATCATAACTTTCTACACGGTCCCACTCCTCGACAGGGGCAATGGCTAAAGTATGGTAAAGAATATGAAATCCGCGAATACAGAGGGCAGACTGTATGCACTTGCAGGGGTATTGGAAGTGTTTCAAATCTGTGGGTGCTCATTGCGAGTTTCAAGTAGGAAATTTTGATGTTCAAATGAATTGCACACACACAAGTGTGTGTGGACACATTCTACAAATTCCACAGTACCTCTGGCTTTGATGCCACTGTATACTCTAGTACAGTGGTTCTCAACCAGGGGCCATATGGCCCCAGGGGGGCCACGGATGAAAATCTTGCAAAAGGGAGAGCCATGGCTACTGATACGGGGGGCCACGAAGAAATTTGTGACATTAAATTTTTTTTAGTCACTCTGACTAAAAAAATTTAATTTCAAACAAAATGCATAGAATATCTTTTTCGTAACTTTTCTCCATCCAAGTAACATTAACATGAGGAAGAAAATAAAATAAGTTGTTCATGTAATCTCAGTGGTTTTACGACTAGGGGGTGATAGTAGGCCCTGACACAAACTATAGAAGAGGTTTAAGCAAAATGGAGTAACTGTAAAGACAGAAAATTGTGTGTTCAGACTTTTCATTAAAAGAGGGTTGCCATAAAGAAAACAGACAAAGATTTATTGATCATTCATTGACATTCTTTTGAGTGCTGGTAGTAAATGTAATCCAAGAAGTAGATGGGTGAAAAATGAAAGCTGAATTGTAAAAAAACCCATCGTTTTCATGCAATTGCAGAGGGATAGCCATGTAGTTTAGAACAAAGCTATCTTCAGCCAGCACTGAGTGGTCTGATGGGGAATATATTTATAAAAATCGAATAGAGCGAATGATTGCTCTGGGGTATTTTTTATGAATTTTGAAAGGGGGTGCCAATCCATTACCTCTGCTGAAAAGAAATAAAGTCGAATTCAGTTATAATGAACTCTAAGAGACCAAATCATACATGAGGAAAAATACCCGCGAAAAATTTAATTTTTTAAAACTACATTGCTGTGATAATGTATTGGGACAGGGGCAGTTTGTGCGAGGGGTGCGGCGCACCCGGGCAGCAGGTTGTAAGGGGCGGCAGCGTAGACTTTACTTAAGACAACAAAATTTAACACAGTAAAAATTCACGACATCACGCTTTTGAGTCATACTATACCTCGACAACGGAAACGTTGAGAAAATAGACAAGGCATCTGATCGTAATACCAGAAACAAGAATGTAAGCTATCTGGGCGGCTTGAGACAAAATCCGTACCCGTGTGAAACTTATTTTTTGCGCCTCCTACCTGTTGCTCCCTCCATAGCCCCTACCTCCTGCGTCAGGGAATCTTTCGTGGGGCCCATGCCCGATTTTCTACGAAACCCCTTCTACAGTTAATTTATAGTGAAAAAAGAAAAGTTATAAGGATTTTGTCCCGGGCCTCAAGCTGCAGCCCTGTCAGCCCTACCCTTAGAAGGTCATGCCCCACCCACACAATTTATCCAAACAATTCCTAACAAAACATTTTTTCGGCCCTTCATTTCAGATTTTGCACCCCTCCAGAGCCGATAGTTAGGTTTTTTTTTGGCCAATGGAATTTTTTTTTTTACCCATTCACCCCGGATTTAGCATCCTCTTAAGCGATGCCCCGTGTGGCCGCAATGGGTTGCATGGCCTGCACGCATTTTGCACTGTAAACAATTATGTGCGATTTTCTTCTGAAAAAAATCAGGTTAATCTCCAGGTGCCCTTCACCGAAGCCCTATCAGCCTCCTGGCAGGGTCGCCAGTAGGGGCGGCACATGAGGCTTCGCACCCGGGCGGCATGTAAGCTCGAGCCGCCCCTGTATTGGAACTTCCTCTAAGATTGACACCACATCTTTAAAGTTTTTTTAATCGATACTGTAATGCTTCCTTTTAACTGGCCTGCAGCATCCCAAATAATTTCAATGCAATTTTCCTATCCTGCAAGAACAATGTTGTGGACATTAGAAAAAAAATTCTAAAAAGGAGTATGACTACCTTTAAAGCAATTTAAATCCGTTGATTAGAGACTCACTGCATCTGCTGATTTCTAAAAAAAAGTGCAATAAATTCTCACGTAAGTCTTCACTTTGAAATGTCCATAACCCTCTCAATGCGTCTCTTTGTATTTGTCAACCTAAAATTTATAGTTTTTAGTGTTGATAACACGCATGCAAAACCAATTCAGCGACGCGTTTTCACAATCTGCAAAAACTGCTTGGATTTGATAGTTGGAAATGATGTCTAAATGCCAAAGATTTGGAGTTCGAATCAAAATGAAAATGTCAAATAATTGAAATTGTGCTTCGTATAAATGAAATATTTTAATATTGAAAGAGCTATATATATAGAGATTAATCGTGCCCGTAGTCATACGTCTCATAAATGTGAAATTTTGTCATAAAACTGAGAGTGAGGCACGAATCCCCTTGCGCACAAGTGGAATTTCAAGGCATTTACGCACAACCGAGCCCATCTCTCTTGCCCATTTTTCTTTTTCTCCCCACCCTTCCTTTTGTTTCCTTCCTAAATTTATAAAAGTTAAAAGGACATAATCATTATAAAAAGGACTGTTTTCAGATCAAATGGCCGAAGTTCAATTACTTTACTGCAAAAATGTCAGATTTTTTTTGGCGGGAAATACAGTGAAACCCAAAGCATATTAAAGACCCTTTATTAATACGCTGTGGTCAAACCCCATTAGACCGGAACTCCAATCGACCCGAGAAATCACTTTGTAATAACGAAATTTCGTTACAAAGGAATTCCAGATTTTTATATTGTTCCTATGTAAACCTATCCGAGGGATTAGAAAAGTTTTCGCTGAAATTATATTTTTCCCATTATAATGGTATTTGTTAAAATTAGAGTTGCCTGTGTTTCGTCTCAAGCTATTTTTTTTACGTGTATTTGGGGGATGCATGTGTAACAGGGCGTATGACACTTTACTGGTGAGCCATTAATCTTAGAGACATACCCAACTAGAAAAAGTATCCAAATCATGTGTCCAACTCAGATATGTCACTCATGTTGTAAGGGGTTGTATAGCTATAAAATAAAAAAAAACACTTTTTATACTGTCCCAGTGTGCCAAAGAACCCGATTAAGAAGTTGTTGCTCTGTCTTTCCCGATGCAAACTAAAATAATTTCACGTTTCTATATTCATCGAGATATGCGAATTCGAAAAATTGAGGAAATTTGGGAAAAAACAGCAATAAATGTGGGTAAAATGGTTTTCCCTCATTTAATGCTTTTTTTTTCAACTTTCTTCGAATATCTCAGTAAAAATTTGAACTTAAACACGTCGAATTTTTTTGTGGGAGACCGGGAAACAACTTTCCAATTGGGTTTTGGGGCACAGGGTGTCTGCATAAAAAGTTAACATTTTTATTTTAATAACTATGTACCCCTGGCATCATGAATCAAATATCTGAGTACTACACATTATTCGGGTACTTTTTCCAACTGGAAGTATGCCTCTAGGACCAATGGTTCGCCAGTAAAATGACATATGCCCCTTTACCTATGCGCCCTGTATATTAAATATAGTACGGACTGTTATGTGAAATATTGCCATGTGTTTAAGCCTAGCACGTTGCTTCATTCGCCTGCGAGAGAGCGGTCACATTATGAACCAAAAAGCCACTTGAAGGTAGCTTGTCACACATCCAAGGAAATATCAGATTTTCACGTATCAAAATTGAAGTCAACAAACTGATAATTTTCTTATTTGAAAATCTGATTATTTATATTTTCCGATGGGCTTGAAATCCTGATAATGAATCATTATTATGTTCACACGAACAGTTTTGTCATTGCGTACATGATTTCTCTGGAATGAATGGTTCAAACAAATATTTAAAAAAATTTCACACATATTTTAGTTAATTTTTTTAAATTCATAGTAGGGCTACAACATGAACCTATATCCTTGATACATGTATTATTGTTAAAAATGAAGTGAAAGGTTGAACTTTTCAATTGTGATTCATTTGTGTGGCTACTCCCTCATTACTACTTTTATCCGCACGAAGAGAATAAAATTAACAAAACTGCTTGCTACCACTTTTTGCAATTTTTATCATTATAAGAATGCTGTATTGGACGCTGTATTGGAATGCTGTATGTATTTTGGAAGCTACAACTGACATTTCTCAATGAAACCATAATCTTTTACACGAAAAAACTAATTCGGAAATAATAAAAATTTCATCCAGTACAGTAACTTGATGACATTGTGCCGTCTTCAAGCGCAGAGTTTACATTGATTAAAAATATTTTTTTTTCAATTGGACTGACACAACTCATAAAACATACAAATCAAACTGAGAAAAACACAAAACAATAAACTTCACAAAAAGTAACATTACGATGATACAGACACTTTGTGACCCCAAGGGATTTATTCTATTTTTACTGTATTCTATTGTGTTTATTTTGCTTTTTCGTTATTTTCATAAATTAAAAATTAATCAAACTAAATTAAAAAATATTTACACTTCAGACAATTTTTGAATAATTATCTTCTAATGGGAAAACGGGGGGGGGGGGGGAGAAAGGAAGTGGAGTAGAAAATTATTCATGTTCGCAAGGGGGCCACAGGAATGAGAAATGGTTGAAAGGGGGCCATGGACAAAAAAAGGTTGAGAACCACTGCTCTAGTATATATACAGGCCTAGTTTTTTTTTTTTTTTTGTTCAGGAATTTGTTCTTGTAGTGGGGAGAAGGAAGGTCAGCTTATATACATAATATAGGTAAACTTTTTAGAAGTCAAAATGAAACCTGAGTTTTACCAACAACTGGCCCAAGAAAACAGCTGTTTTTGCAGCATCATGGTAGCCCCATATCCAGTGATGCAACATGTCGGACATGATTGCAGGCAGAGGCGGCTCAAACTCACCGGCTACCCTGGTCCAAAGCCCGATGTGATGCCCCTAAATACAATCCTGGTGGGAGGGTGAAAGGATTTTAGCCTAGGGAACCCTGGGATAAACTTAATTTTTTATCCACCAAAATGCACCGGGCGCGAAATAAGAAGGGGTGCCGAAACGCGTTAAATATACATTACTAGAAAAATATCTTTAGGTACTTATTTAAAAAAATAACGATAAAATATACATGAAAAATGGCTGAGATGAGAAAAAAATTGGAGGTTTGTGTGTGTATATAATATTACGGTTATTTTTCGAAAAGAAAAGAATCGATTGGCAGTGCACCTATATATGTACAGTACATAGCAATATTTTGGTCAGATAAAAATACACGCTCTTTCTCTCTCGAGCTCTTTTCGTTTACTCCTGCAGGAGATTTTGGGGGAGACACAATTTCTTTCCTCTTTCGTTGTGCAGTAAAAAATAATGGAGGAATCATCCTTGGTCACCCAATTTTTCTACTAACGAGAGCCAAAGTGTTTTCCTGTGTTGTGAGAAGTATTACAATTGGGTGTGCTATAGAAGGGCATCTAATTCGAAGTGAAAGGGCAAAAAAAATTAGGAAAAATTATTTGTGCCCGCTGTAAGAGCGCTGTTGGGCGCCAAGTCTGAGGCAGACAGGGCAAAAAAAAGTTAGAAGAAATGATTTCTGCCCCCTCTAGTAGGAGCACCAAATCTGGCATAAAAGGGTGAAAGAAATTACAGAAAATAATTTCTGTTCGCTTTAGGAGGGGCGTCATATCCAAAGTAGAAATGCAAAATAATTAATAGGAAAACTTATTTGTGCCCTCTTTAGGAGGAGCGTTAAGTCTGAAGTAAAAGGGCGAAAAAATTGGAAAATGATTTCTGCTCGCTCTAGAAGGAGCGCCAAGGTAAAAGGGCAAAAAAAAAACATTTGACATGATGTGTTATGACATAAAATATCCCTGTTCCTTTGAACGCATCAAAACAAAGCAATTGAAACAAACGTTTTTTTTTCTAATTGGGGAGGTCAGGGGGGGGGCCCAAAAATGGGTCCCGCTCGGGTAGAGATTTTGTCTCAATCCGCCCTCGAGTGCAAAGTATGTGTGTGTGTGTCGAAAATTGTGACAAACCGTACATACACAACTGAACATCTTTTCGGAGTTTCACGGATCTTGTTCCAGATATGTAAGTAACAGTAAATATGTGAGTAACAGTAAAGCCTCCTATGAGGCTTGGCTCCTAGACAGTATCTCTGTCTAGGAGGCCTTGGTAAGGTGTGGCCACAATGGGACTCTAAAAAGACATATTTTCCCTTTCAAGAAACTAATGAGGAACGCATGTTGGAAATTCAATTTGATTTTTCTAATATTCCACACACAATCATGACCCCCCCCCCCCAATTCTGTTTTTGAAATTAAGAAAACAGTTTGAGGTGCAAAATATGTATTGCTTTATTCCATTGGTATTGTTGTCCCTAAAATATGCTTCACAGCATTGTTTTGCACCTTGGTAAGATACTAGGTGTAAGAGCGTGTGCGATGATATGTCTCACCAAATAGATCTATTAATTAAATAGTGTGCCAGTTTATTAAAACATGTAATTTTTCCACTATGTTATACATTATTTGGGAATACGAATCATAGTGTGAACTTAATCTAGCTGCCTGTAACTGTAAGGTAAGCTTCTATATTAATTACGATTTGAGGCACAATGGAAAACATTTGGGAAACATATTGGATACAAAACATATTGGAAAACATTTGGATTGGCGACACGAAACAAGAAAAAAAGAAGTTCTGGAACTAAAAGTTTTTAGGAAATGGAAAGATAACATCTGAAAGAGAGAAATGTGAGATTTTCCAGGAGTATATTGTGTGTGTGTGTGTGTTTGTGAGTGGTCTTTTGTTGTCATTAAAAGATGTAGGAAGAACAGTTGGAAGTTAGATTAACTGAACAAATTCGAAATAATAGAACCATCGATCGAACTCCTTTTTGAGAATAGTTCGCTCTGTACAAGTCTCACAAACACCAATAGTCTCGGTAAGTTTGATAAATTTTGCAGCATTTATCACTTTTACTGGTGATTATGCATAATCCTTTTAAACCCTGTATGCACAAACGTGTGCGTTGCTTCTTTTCACTTTAGATATTCTTTTTTTAACATCAGGGATGTTCAGCTCAAACTTCAAGAATTGTGCATTATTGTTGAAATTAAAGTTGAAGTTCCTGAGGTTAAAAAAAAAATCTACAGAGTGAAAAAAACAACACCTTCCCAGTGCCGTCTTAATGCATGGTGCCCACCCGGGAGCGGCCCGGAAGCCTCAAGAGTAGAGGGGCCTCACGAAAATGAGATCTAGTTAAAATTTTCTAGAATTTACTAGGTAAGGCCTCAGAAAAACCACTTGGCCCGTGAAGCGGGTTGCATGATGGTGTTAAGACAGCCCTGCCCCTTCCCAGAGCCGTAGCATGCTTTCTCGGGAGCAGTCTTTTCTTGGAGTCTCCTTGAAATAGTTATGCTCAGAAAAAGGAGGAGTTACAAGCACGTCCCCCCTCCCATTTGGCTCGGGGCACCGCACAAGTTGCCTCAGAATAGTTACGGGCCTGCCCAAGTTGCAAGGCCCGGTGCTTTAGCTGGTGTATGTCTGCCCCTTGTTTCTTAGTACTGGGTCTGAAAGGAATAATTTCAAATGAAGTTCATGAGTCTTATAAATATGAAAGAAATCATATGTAATTTCACTTTAATTTAACCCCTTTTATTATCAGCTTTGCCCGTACATGATGCGTGCACTACATGAATTTTACCATAAAATTCAATTAAAATAAGTATGATGGAGATAGATCCTTTGTGATGAGTATCCTGCATGAATGTGTGACGTTTTGTTTTTTTAATGTTTTTAAATTTCGTAATTAAATCAAACAAGTTGGGGTTTTATGCTTGTTTACTAGTTAAATAGCAGTAATCCCATTCTAGAAGCTTTTCCGACTTCATCGTCCCTTAATATCTAACCAAGAGGTGGGGGGGACGCGATGGGGACGATCACCACGCCTAGAGTCTGATAATATGGTAGGATGAATCTGTCCTGTATTTTACGGGACAGTAATGACTAGCAAAAACTGCCTCCTCTGACACATCACTCTGGATTTGAGCCTGGGGGGGGGGCGGTGACTACTGTTTTTGCACCGGGCGCCACTAGGTCTAAGACCGGCCCTGGGGGAATATATATATATAAGGTTGAAATTATACACACACTTACAAAATGAGACGATTTGGGAATGACTTACCCTGCCGTAACGAGTCACAATGTACTGTCACTGTCTGTGGCAATTTGTGCTGGTTTCACTCGTGCAATGTTCACATATATGTTTCTTCCTTTGCATCTGATGGTGGTAGTGTTATTTCGCCTTGCGACCACTTCATAGGGGGACATCATATGGGCACCGTAACGGCTTCTTGACAGAATCATTGCAAAGGAAAACATTCATGGAATGATCATGTTCTGTATGGATAAATGTTTTGGATTTATTATGGTGAGATGCTGGTACAGTCCGAATTTTCGAAAAGTGTTGTCGTAACTCAGTGAGCAACTGTTTCTCAGTGACATCTGTGTTGGAACCTGAGAAGAACGCACCAGGGAGTGTGATTGTGGTTCACCATATACCAGTTCAGATGTGGAGCATTCCAGGTCTGGTTTGTATGCCGCTCTTAGACTGAGAAGAACGATTGGCAATACTCCCACCCAATCTGTTGAGGAATGGCACTTGATTGCTACTTTAAGGACGCGATGCCACCTTTCAATGACACCATTCACTTCCGGATGGTATGGAGTGGGTACGATTTTGTTCGATCCTCAGTAGTTTTCAGAGAGATCAGAATAGATCACTTTGGAATTGTTGGCCTTGATTTGTAATGATCACTTCTGGTACTCCAAACCATGCAACCCAGATGCTTATGAAAGCCTTAGCAACAGTCTCAGCAGTAATATCTGCTATTGGAATGGCATCGACCATCTGGAAAAGCAATCTATGCATGTGAGGCAGTATCGGAAACCTTCTGATAATGGAAGAGATCCCACTATGCCAATGTGCATGTGGCTAAATCGTCTGGATGGAGATACAAACTGTCCAATATGAGGGTTCATATGATGATGAATTTTTGACTTCTGACAGAGGTGATGCACGCTTGGACCCAATTTTGGATTTCTTTTTACATGCTCTGCTACATATCTGTCGGTGATCACTTTAACAGTGGATTTAACACTCGGATGCACTGGTTGATGAATAATTTTGAACACTTGCAAACGATATTGTTTAGGGATATACGGCAATGGTTTAGAAGTTGAGATGTTGAAAAAGTTGAGAAGTTGAGTCTCCCCAGAAGGGGAAGGCAGCTGTTCAAGGGTGAATGAAAATGCAATATTACCGTCGAGCAACTGCTTCAGTTCGATGTCATTCCTCTGTTCTTCGGTGATGAGATCGTAATTCATGGAAGAAGGAAAAAGTAGGTCAAATCTGCTCGCAAAAGAGCATCCGCTACCACATTGCTTTTTCCCCCTCAATATACAAATACAAATACAACGCCACAACAGACAAAATGCCCAACGAGGTGGCTGATAAAAAGATGCCCATAAAAATATGGTTGTCATATATTTCAAAAATACAGCAACCCAATTAAAAATGAATATCAGTCGTAAACTGAGCAATTAGATTGAGTTGATTAATTTGTCAAGGAGAAAGCTTGTCGGCTTTCTGATTGAAGGCAAATACCAACGGCCGATGATCAGTGAAAGCCATGAATGGTTTACCTTCTAGTAAATATCGGAAGTGAAAATGGCCAAGAGTTCACGGTCATAAGCACTGTATCACTTTTTGGTATCACTCAGTGTGCAGGAAAAAAATCTGAGTGGCTGCACACTATCATTGATGCATTGTTGTACCACTGAGCCGATAGCTATGTTGCTGGCATCTGTCACGAGTGTGATTGGGGAATAGGGCTTCAGATGCGTCAATAAAACTGCCTTTCTAGCAGCAAGTTTTGTGTCATCGAAAGCTTTAATGTGGTGTCCACGTTATAGGTGTTTTGTCATGATGTGTACAATTTCGAAGTACTAGATGCAGTGGCAATTGTGTCGGCACCACTTTTGGTAAAAATTAACGGTTGAAATTGACCATGCCGGTTTTGGGTCTCGGGTCAATGGCATCCATCAACCTTGCCTGGTAATGGTTTAATGCCTCGTGTATTGATTGAATGTCCGAGAAACTTGATTGATCTGCAGGCGAACACACATTTGTCTATATTGATTTTTAGTCCGTGTTGGCACAGACGTTTCAAAACCTCATGCACATGAGAGATGTGCTCTTCAAGATTTGAAGAAGCAATTAACACCTCATCTAGATAAGGGAAACAGAATGGAAGTCTTCACAATATTTCGTCTGCTCTATAGCACAGGAATGTTTGTGTTGCATTTTGCAACCCGAAACTGAGGACATTTAATTCAAACAGTCCGAAAGGAGTGACAATAGCAGTTTTTGGTATATCAGAAGTGGACAATTGTATTTGATGATAAGCGTGTTTCAAGTCTATAGTAGAGAAGATGCATTTACCATACAGATCCATAGAGAAATCCATAATTCTTCGAATGCTGTATCTATCAGTCTTCGAATGCAGAACTGTCTTCGTGCTGAAAGCTCGATAGTCGCCACAGCATCTCCATGAACCGTCAGATTTTTTTACCATGTGGAGGGAACCGGACCACTAACTATTTGAAGGGCGACATATACCAATGCTAATCATTTTATCAAACTTAGCTCTGGCAGCTTGCAGCATCTCTGAGCCTAATAGACGAGTTCTCACATAAAACCGGTACTCCTGTAGTTTCGATGTGATGCACCATTTCGTGAGTTGCCTGCATTGGACTTGACGTTTCTTCTGTGAGCTCTTCATATTCCTGTAATAGATTGTGGAAAATTTCATGTCCACACATCACCGTCACTATAGGTGACACAGTTGGAAAAACTGTTGCTCCGGTTGTTGACCGTTCAACCCTGTTGTCGATCAAAACTGCTTCCTAAATCCACCGTATGTCAGAATCTTTTGAGAAAATCGGCACTGATTATTGACCAAGACACATCAGCAACGGTGAAGACCCACAAAAATGTTTTTCTTTATCCGAGACTTACTTTTATTATTTCCTTCCCATATGTTTTTATTGTAGAACCATTTGCTGCCATTTGCGTAAGTAGTGACTGTGGTTTCTTTCTATCAGAGGAAGAAAAGGGGGTGTTATGGAAATGTCCGCACCAGTGTAGATGAGAAAGCTTGCTTAGCGGGTCTGCGATGAAAATGCGACTGCTGTATGGAACCAACTTCCTCGTCGCCATCAGTTGTCGGTTCGGTCATTTCCAGAATAGAAACCACATGGTTGCAAACACATTTATGGGCGTAGGATCCGAATTCATGGTGATACCAGTAGAGATGGTTCTGAAACCTCGCAGAGTTGGCACCTTCATGGCGATTTTGATTGTGCGGACGTTGTGGGTTTCCACCTTGTTCCAGAGATCGGCGAAGTGCATCGACTTGCAATGTCAATGTCTCTATTTTTGCTGTTAGTTGTTGCACGTCAAGTTGCTGTGGGTGGTCAAGATTTGGTGAAATATTCTGTACTTCTGCCTTTCCACTGACGCTGATGATCTTGTCAGCCACCTCAGATAACTTTTCCAAAGTTTCTGAACTTGTGGAGAGGATTGCTAGAACTTGATATGGTAAGCATTGTATCCATAGACTTTGAAATAATTCATCGTTGAGGTGGCCACTGTGTGTGTGTGTGGATAGATCCTGCATTTCTCTGAGAAATGCAGAAGGTTGAAGATCGCCCAGCTCGAGTTCATACATCAAACATTGCAAGCGTCGTTCATCTGGTTCAGTAAATTCAGCTTGGAGGCATCTTTCCAGTGCATCGTACTTGTTTTCTGCCGGCAGATTCATGATGAGGTCACTCACATGTGCCAAAACACTTGAATCCATGGCTGCAACGGCTGTGTGGCATTTAGTGGCATTAGCAGTGATTCCACTTGCCCGGAACTGAGAATCCAATTGTTTGAACCATAGATATTGTGTTTGGCCTAAAATGAAGGGGCTTTGACAGCAACCAGAAACATTTCTGTTGGTTGTTCAGTTGGATTGGACATCGTTAGATGCCGGGTCACCAACTTTGGTTAGCGGTCATTCAAGTATTATGTCATCATCAATGGGGGGGGGGGGGGTTCCGATTTCTTGACTTTTGATAACAAGGGGGAGAGGGGGGGGTTCGGATAATGCTTACGTCATCAACCACCCTTTATGAAAATATGAGTTAGGATTCAGAGGGGCAGAGCTGATGACAAAATTTTGCTGACAAGGGAGAGGGGGTTAAAAATGGCTAAAAATTTGCTTACGTAATACTTGAATGGCCCCTTACACAAGACAGCATAAAATAAACAATGAGAAATTTATTCCTACGAAAGAAGGTATGACCTTGTTGAGTGTGGGGGGAATGCCAACTGATTTATTTTCTTCCTCCCCAGAAGCACACACTTTCTGTTAACGACCACAGCTTAACAGAACTTTTCTGCTTTCTTGGTCCAGAGTTATTTCACCACTCTCAATTATGCCAGATAACTTTTCCTTCATTGGAGCTCTCAATGATGAGCCATTATATTTTCCTTCCTCCCATTTGGGGTTGAAGGTTTTAATAACTGTGAACTTGGGTGGGGGGAGGGGTGCAACTGTGGAGCAGCTGATTATTTTCACCTTTTGAATTTCCAGCCAATGCCATACATTTTAACGGAGTGGCAAACTAATAAAATGCATGGCATTGGCTGGAAATTTGAAAACCGAAAATAATGTGCTGCCCCAAAGCTAACCCCAGTTTACTCGAATCGCCTCCAGTTACAGATCTCGAATCTCCAGCATAGGAGTGAATTTTGTTAATGCAAAAATACCTAGTCTAAGAACTTCCCAAAGTAGAAACTGGGGGGGGGGGAGTAAGAGGGGGTTTTGGTGTTCCAGGTCCTGGACAAGAGAGAACTTCTTTCTTCTTTCTAGAGAATTCTTTCTTCGCCTCTATTTGATCAACTCCTTTGGGCACAAAAATGCACACTTGTGAGAGTCCATTCTTGTTTCTGGTATTATGGCCCCAGGCTCTGTCTGTTCGCCCAAGTTTTCCCAACATCTTTGTTATCTAGGTATAGCTCAAAAGAGTGACAGCGCAGGTGTCTTGTGAATTTTTATTATTCGAAATTTAAAAAAAAAACTATTTGTCTAAAAGAAAGCCTAGGTTTGCACCTTACCCTTTAAACCCTTGTTTAAGCCACTTCTGATTGTTGGTAATTGTTATGCAAAGTCATCTTAACCTTTCCTTCCTTCCCCCACTCCCCCCAGGTGCAGGTCCAAAGCAATGTGTTGGAGGAGGGCGACTTATTATATAGGTTCATTGGATCACACCATATTTTACAGGACAGACAAAATTGCTCACCTTCACATAATTTTGCTTTTGGGAGGGCCTATCATATTCGTTGCCTATTTCAGATCCATACCTTAACAGAGGAAAACATATTAAGCTGCGAATTAAGTCGAGGCAGCCATCTTCACCTGCAAATGCAGCAGTGCAGGCTCTGTTACATCTTCAGCTCTGAATGGAATGAAGCAAAACATCTTCAGCTGTGAAGGAAGTCAAGGCACACATTTTCAGCAGTGAATGGAGCGGAGGCAGGCACGGATCTAGGGTGATGCCTTGTGAGAGTCAATTTACTGTGTAGGTTTGTTGAATCACCCTGTATTTTATGGAAGAGAGAAATTTTCCCATATTATTCAGCTTTTGGGAGGGGCGATCACCACAAGCGATTGTACCCTTCTGGGTCCACCCATGAATCAAGAAGCTCTTAATGAATAGACTCACCTGGGGAAGTGCCAGTTTATGGCCAATGAACTTTCGGTTTGACGGTAGCCATCTCGCAGTCTTGTAAAATGTCAGTTGAATAAATGGGCAGAGGAAAAAGATTTTGAAAAAGATTTTGAAGGGTTTGAGATTATTTTTTATTAAAACTTTTAGACCTTAGAGAAAAATATACATTCAAAATGTGTCTAATTAAGTGGCAGTTTAAACACAGATTGTTTTCCATTCTGGCGATCGACAAGTGAGTGAGTCAGCTTGTACGAGAATATACACAGTAGTTCTCGTAATGAAGATTGCCAATCTTTTTTTTTCGTTGAAGGGTCTCATGTCAAGCAGAGAATATTTGTATGTTTGCATGTGATTACATTTAAGGAGGAATCAGACTTTATTCTTAGACTATTTGCACAACTGTTTCTGCTTTGTGAGTGCTGTGGAGCCACGGGTGCAAAATCTCTTGAGAACCATATATTTAAGGTATCGAGAAAAGTTAAGAAAAATTTAGGACAGAACAAATTTGATGCACTTCTATGAGAATACATCCCATACACGAGTAAAACAAAGTATAAATTCATCCACTTACGGATACATGGTTTGTCCAAGAATTGCTAATCTTCGCATGAGGATTTTTCAACTTTCTCATTGTGACCAGGAGCCCCCAATACATTATGAAAACAAACTAAATGATAAAGATTCAGTTAATTTGGCAATGTAATTCCATATGAGACTAAAGAAATAAAATTCATATACAGCAGCAAATAGTAAGGTCTATAAACCTGTATGCTTTTCAATATGAATCACACACAGGAAATAGCGGTATACCTCATTTGGACTAACCTGTGAAAGTGGGACAGCTAAAGACGTAAAAATCCTGTCTCTGAAGTAAATAAGTTTGGGAAAAATTCGATTCCTCAGGGTTCCAATGTCAATGATGACACTTAATCCGAAGAACAGGAACTGCAGCCACTGAAATGACATGACACTAATTTTGGATGCAAAATAATAATATCAAAAGAATAACTTTGCCAAAAACTAGAGAAAAATATTCACAACTTGATGAGAACAAATAACAATTTATAACACCAGACATATGTTTCGGCACTTATGGGTGCTGTTATCAAGGTGGAAAAGCATATTCCGTCCCAACAGAAAACATGGTCACAGATTGTCTCCAAGGCTACATCGGTCAAACCAAACGCTCTCTGAAATGTAGATTAAGTGAACATAAAATCAAGAGGTCCACAATAGCTTTACATTGTACTTTAGTTACATAGCTTACATTTTTTGCTGGAGTGAAGACCACAAATTTGTAATTTTCCAGAGGCTAAGGTGATCCAAAAAGTTTGATATATCACCATTTCTTTTAGACTTCTTTAAGGGTACTTACATAAAGGCTTTTCATGAACACAATTAGTAAATGACACAAAATCAATGCCCTCCATTCCATTGCCCTACCACATTTTCATTTGGAAAAACATATGCCCCTTGGACATATCATGTCACTAACAACAGAAGACAACAACTATGACATCAAAACTGATAATAAAAATATTGAACCGAAGAAAACAATTCTGACCACCACAGACGCTCTCTCATTCTGACCATGTTTTTCTTTGGGATAGAATGTGCTTTTCCACCTTGATAACACACCCACGAGTACTAAAATATATGTCGGGTGTTATAAATTGTTATTTGCTCTCATTACGTTGTGAATATATTTTTATAAAATAATAATAATAAGTACATAATTTAAAAACAAAAAACAATCATATAATTCATCCTCCGAAATACAACAAAGATCATAGAAGACACAAATTGTGATTGAAAAAGTGTGACAACATTTTTATTAATTTTTCAACTAAGGCTATTCAATGATGTGCAATCTTCCTTGGGTTGCGAGAACCAATGAAAGTTAGAGAAAACTTGGCGTAGGCATTGCTCAGAACATATCCATTATTTTCCATTCAGTTACACTATCTAAAGAAGAAAGAGCTTGTTTAATTGGAACTCATTTTGCTCTATTATCACTCCCATTTTCACTATTTTTTGTCACTTTCTGAACAGTGTACGAAATAAGGAAGGCAGGGTTGTGTTTCCAGAGGTGTATATGCCCCAGTAGCACAGCGATATAGAACAAAGTAGAGTTTTCGATACTGTTCAATGTCGCATTCTAATGTAGAACTATATTCAAATGGCATAGATTTTGTTATATAGCTTGATGTAAAGAATCCGACGTCGAACTATATCGAACTCGACGTTGTTCGATGTAGTATTTTGATGTGGGAAGTCTGATATTGAACTATATCAAAATGGCATACTTTTTTTTCTATATAGCTCGATATAGAGAATCTGACGTCGAACTAGATCGAACTCGACATCATTCGATGTGGTACTTCAATGTTGATCAAATATAGAAATTACTTGTTAAGCGATGTAGAAAATTCGATCTCATTCGACATCATATTACAGTATCGAACAATATAAAAATGGCATATTTTTTTTCTATACAGGTTGTCTCAAATTGCATGCACACCAACTGTCTCTGCGACCATTGACTTAAGGAAACATGCTTTCAATTACAATTCTTTTTTGAATGATGTGGGGTTTTCAAAAATATCTTAAATTTCCCAAGGGGGCCGTATACATATAAAAATTAACTTTTATACAGTCCCTGTGTGCCAAAAAATCCAATTAGAAAGTTTTTGCCACCTCTCTTGATGCGAAAAAAAATTTCCATGCTTTTAAGGCTAGGATTACACTATAAAAGTTTTGTAAAAGCACTTCGATAAAACTTGAAAAATTCAACCAATAAGATCACCATTTGCATTTGCTCAAATGTAATCAATGCACGTATAGGTTGGATTTTTTTCAAGTTTTATAAAAGATCTTTTATCAAACTTTTATAGTGTAATCCCGGCCTAAGTGCAATTCATTGAGATATTCGGATTTGAAAAACAGGGGAAATTTGAGAAAAAAACAGCGTTTGATGTAGGTAAAATGGTTTTTCCTGCATTTAGAGCTGTTTTCCCAACTTCCCTTAATTTTTTCCTCACTCCTTCCTCAGTGAATATTGCACTTAGAAACATGAAATGTTTTTTGTTGGCATCAAGAGAGACAGGACAAGAACTTTCTCATTGGGTTTTGGGGCATACTCTGGGTCTATATAAAAAGTTTATTTTTCTATTTAATGGGAAACTTGACATTTTGAGTAACTGTATGTCATTTGCAAAAATAATTGTAATGCACGTTTCTAAAGTCAAGGGTTGCAGAGATATTAGCTGTGCAAACAATTTAGGAGAGTCTGTATAGCTCGATGTAGAGCGAATCCAACATCAAACTATATCTGGACCTGATGCGGTTCTACAGTCCACATGGGAACTGATTCTCTTTTACCAACTACATATTCCTATGGTCCTGAACATTATTATCATTTCTTTGAATGTCTTTCCCATTTACGATCTTCCAATTTTACGATACTTTTATGAATTTCAAGTCCGTCCAATTTCTAAAAATGACTGTCGATTGTATCTCAAAAAGCAGTCCTTTCTTCATCCTGCAGCATAATTTAATTCAAATAAAATGCAAAAATAATTTTTTTCCTTAAAGATTTAGTCACAACAGTCGTGCTTAAAACAAAGCAATTTATTCTAATTGGTAGCAAAAATAATTAAAATTCATACGCAAAAACGAATCTTATAGTAAGTCCGAAAAAACCAATTTACCACAAATATATGAGCTGATACAGCTGCAGCAATGAAATTATCATGAATCTATCAGAAAAAGTTAATTCCATTACTTTTTTCTAGTCCAGTATAAGTCCATAAAGTTACACAAGACTCTTGAATAATCAGACACACGCTATATATAAGTATTGGATCCTAGAGACCACTTAAGCACACCCCCCTAACTGCAGCTATTGTCACAGCTCCTACACGAAAGGCGAAACATGAAAAAAGCATTCATCAGCATTCTTTCCACCCAGTATTCAATGGTAACACAGTTATTTCGTTCTGTCCAGGCCATGGAAGAGACAGCTGAAGATTGATTTCAGCAAGCTTTCACAGCAGATAAAACCTTCACAATATTAAAAATAAATTTGTCAAGAGAATGCTTATAGGTTAAATTACATCCATAGGTGTAAATTTATTAGAAATATTGGGAGGGATCAGAATGGTTGGTGGGGGGGGGGGGGTTTCAAACCTAATATTTCCATTGGTTACTATGGAGATGATGGTAAATGTTGGGGTGGGACTCGGGCCCATAGGGCAGTTTAAGCCTATGCCCCACAATCAATATTTGTTGAATTCCTGATAGTATTTAATAGGTATCTATTGAAATATTTTAAAACCACCAATATTTTCAATAACTTTATGCCCATATATGGGGATGTGAATAAATACATTCCGTAGTGTTAAAACAATTTCAGAGACATGAACACAATTACACGAGTGCTATAAAAATTACAGCAACTGTGAAAACTGCACCAGAACTAACCAATGCTTATGAAAAATATAGAAAACACAGAACTCTTCTTTCTCGCTCCCAGGATTTTTCTGTTCTCTTCCAAATAATTTCAGTTTTGTGAAGTAAAAATGGATAAATATTTAGTAAAATATTGACAATAATAAACTATGTATGTGCACAAGCATAACATTCTGCTTAACTTTGATTGTTTAACTTGTACCCATTTTCATATAAAAATGTCTCTATTACACAAGGTCGAAATTTAAAACAATATTTTGCTCCAAGGAAACAGGAAACATATTTTTCTGGATTTTATGCCGAGGTTAACTCGGAAAGTTATCTGGTCTCAGTTGGACTTGAATCCAGGCCCTCTTACACACTGGGCAAGCAGGCTACCATCTACACCACTGGAGACATGACCCTGCCTTCCTTATTTCACATACTGTAGCATGAGGCGCTGAAGTACAGGCATTTTAGTCTTTCTTATATAACTTCAGCAAATGGCCTCAAGTGGGACGGTAGAGATAGATGGCTTTTTCTAGACCAATATATCAAGGAAACATACATTTTCTGGATATTATGCCAAGGTGACCTCTCTCTCTCTGGTCTCCGCCGGGACTCTGACCCAGGCCCTTTTGTATTCAGGGCAAAAGTGTGTGAAATAAGGAAGGCAGGGTCCCCACCCCCAGTGGGGTAGATGGTAGTATGCTTGCCTGACACTGTGGTGGTCTAGTGATCATAATGACGGACTCGCATTGTGAGGATCCGGGCTCAAACACCACCGTCACCGCAGTGATGGTTGGCCGAAGTTGGTTTCATGTGGTTCCCAACTTCAAGGCGAAAATGCGAGCCGATCTCCCCATTAAAAAGTCTCGCCACAGAGAGCAACAGCGTCTACAACGATAAATTATTCAATCATTACACTTCACTCACAGTTAGAAAAACTGGTGGCAAATGGCAGCACAACACGTAACAAGTATTACGCAGAAACAAACTTCACGTCAGGTTTCACTACACGTACACACACATTCTCGCATGTATCAATTTGTTAGAGGTTCCGCAGAGGAATATGGACGAGATGCATGTGTGGTTTAGTAGTAGTTAGAGATGTAAAATTTTCGAGAATAATCTTTCGGCGAGAATCATCGAGCTAGGACTACTATTATATATAAGTAACTTGAGAATATTCGTATAAGTTCTTGATGAGAATATTCTCTGGTTATTTATAACATAGTTACATATAATATCCTTGAGAATATTCTCTGGAAGGATTACTTTCACAAATTGCTGGGGAATATTCTTATAGAAAATAATAAGAATTATTCTGAAGTTATTAATAATAGCCATTCCAGAGAATATTCTTGAATGGACAATATTCGAGGACAATATTCTCCTCGATGAGAATATTCTTCGGTTACCGAAATCTTTCTAGAGAGTATCATCAAGAATATATGTAATAACATGTATTATAGTAAATAATCTCAATAAATAACTTGAGAATAATTATTAGTTTTGATAAGAATATTCTCTAGTAATTTATAATAGTAGTTCTTTGAGAGAATATTCTCTGTCCCCGTCTCTCTTCCTGTCAAGAAGATGGGAATAGTGAAGTGTGTAGACCACAATATTAAAGTTTGAAAGCAAGAAAATTAAACCAACAGGGCTGAATTGCACAACTTTCAAAGAAACGTGAGTGATACAGAATTTAAGTGTATGTGCATTGAAGAAAACAACAGTTCTGTATCTTAGAATGAAGGTGATTATATAAGAATAGCTTCCTTTATCAATCAACTTTGATTCAATTTCTTTTGTTGTGAACTTATTTCTGAAAATTTATCTAATTTTAAAATAACTTTTTAAGGTTTTAATCTCAAGGTTTCTTATTTAATTTTAAATTTTAGATTTAAATCTCCATACCCAAACTTTTAAAACCTCTCATCATGACCTGGAGAATATTCTGAGAATATTCTCGAACTAAAAGTTGTCATTGGGGGGTGATTATACCAAAAATTGTTTTGTTGTGAATGTTTCAGGCAATGAAAACTGATTTATATTTCACAATATAAACAAAATTTGTGAAAAAATTTAAATTATTTAAAAGAAAAATGAATTTTCTCGATTATTCTCCAATTTTTAAATCCTTTTAAATCCTTCTCTGAGAAACAGATATTATAGGAAATAGATATTATTCTGGATTTTATGCCGAGGTGAACTCGGAAAGAAAAGTCATCTGGTCTCCACAGGGATTTTAACCCAGGCCCTTTTGCATCTCTAGTAGTAGTATGCTTGCCCGGTATGCAAAAGGGCCTGGGTTAAAATCCTGGTGGAGACCAGATGACTTTTCTTTCTGAGTTCACCTCGGCATAAAATCCAGAATAATATGTGTTTCCTTGATATGTTGGGCTGAGAAAATGCTGCCTATCTCTAATATTTTGTTTGAATTTGTAATAATTTTCAGTTTAAAGTAATTTTCTGCACTAAACAATGTCATATGATAATTAGTTTTCATACTAAATTTCTCAAAATATATTTTATGAAACAAAAATTAATGTAGATGCTGCACCAACGTTTGCTTAGCAAGACACCAAAATAATGTTTTCAAAAATATAAGCACAGCTGAAGCAGGAAATACTGTAACTTTTTTTAAAAACTTAAACATTTTATACTGTAGGCCTACTTATGAATGTTCTTCTAGTTTTATCATGAAATTTGAGTAGGTTCCTAATTTACGGGAGTTTTTCCCCCGTTCTGGAGTTTATAAAAGCTCCATAAAATTTGATCTTTCTCTACCTATTTGTGGCCTCACAAAACTGTTTTAATCAATATTAAAATGTTATACTTATTGTATTGGGAGTTATAAAACCGTCTGCAATTGCTCATATAAGTTACAAACAAATGAATTTTTTTAAATATATTGTATAAAATTCAAATGACTTTCTTTGTTAGTTTTTCTTGAGGAACCTATGCCTGGACTTTTCATGTCAAGGTTTTACGAAATAAATGTAAAAACATAGACTAGGATTTATACACGCGATTGTATTTAAAAAAAAAACAACTTATTTTAACATAGCACAGGCACAACATAAATGTGAGAGAGAGTTTCCAACCCAGCAATGTTTCTTTTATGATATCCCTGTAGAAACAAGCTGCACAAACCATACTTAGAGCTTAACCTTTCAATGCATGAACCTTATATACATTAAAAGTACTATATATTATGAATTATACAAAATTATCATTTTTATCCAAGTTTGCACCATGGTAGTTTAACATTAGTTTCTACAGATTAGAACACGTGATAATGTCATATTTTTACGTTAATCAAGTAGAATAATCTCTTATTGCGAGATTATGGATAATTGTGATCAGTCTCAACTCTAAAACAAGTTTAGTCTAAGGCACAACATCTGACTAGTTTATAACTGATCATATGGAAAAGTTATCAATCACCTTTTTAATTGTTTTTCAATTTATTTATAATTATAACTTTCATTTCAAATAAAATATCAAAAACAATGAAATCCTAATTAAATGGTATTCAAGGATCGAGAGAAAAGTGTTTATTATTGTACACAATTTATTGTTATCGATGAAATATATTAATACTATGGAATAGAGTGCGCCAAGACCAGAGAGTAATATCGTTGTATAGCCAATTACCATTATATTAAAGTTTCAGTCATACTCATAGAATGTAAAATTTCAAATAGGTATAGTATACCGATTTCAATTAATACATTTCCATGGTCATATTTAATCTATTATGTACATTCTTTGAACAACTTTAAACACGCCACCCCCCTTTCATGCAGGGAGGTGGGAGGAGCTGACAGAGAATTCAATCACTTAAATTTTTATACAAAAAAAAAATGTTTATATAAAATATATATATAATTTTACACAAAAATTTACAACTGAACCCCCACAAAAAATTATGCCTTGATAGCTCATGGGTCCAGCTTCATGGCCCCACCGGGGCAGGGCTGACAGGACTTTAGCCACAGAGGTCAGGTTAATTACCATAATTGTTTGTTTTTTATGCTACAAATTGTAAAAGGGCCTGTGAAAAGTCTGGCTTGGGAGACCTACCAAAGATCCTGGCCTAGGGCAGTGGCATCTTATCACATGGACCTACCCGGGCACAACCCGAGGACCTCAAGAGATGAGGGGCCTTGCAAAAAATAAGATCTCGTTGAAATTTTCCATACTAAGAATGCAAATTCGCCCGTCGGGGACTCAGAAAAATTATTTAGCCCAGGGACATAATTATCTAAGGATGCCCATGGCCTGGGGGCCCTGCTCCAGAACTTGTGTTTAGGGTGAAAAAAGAGGCCCCATGATAATTTAGTTTATATATAGGCTAATAAATATTTTTTCGTTATCACCAAGTATTCATGCACTCCCCCCCCCCCCCCATCCTGAAGTTTTATCTCCAGGCCAGAATCTTTGGTAGGGCCCCAGTTGAAACTGGGTACCAGAGGTGCGGACATGAAGAAAATATTGAGGAGACTGAAAATCTCTATTTCCCCATATATATGGTACTTAAGGCCACAGGCGGAGTGGTGCTTTGCATTGTATATTCATGAGTTATTGGGTGGGAGGCAAAGCAGTCTTAAGAGCACAGTGGACCTTCAGGTCAAGTGATTTTTCTGAGGCCCATCAGGCAAATTTAATGTATGCTTCTCGAAAATTGTCTTGACCCCTCTTGACAAGATATTTATCTGTGGACCTCCCCCCCCCCCCCATAGGGTGACCGTATGTCCCTGTTTTCCAGGAAATTATTGATTTTTGGTTAGTATATGCATTCTCAAAAGCATTTTTCAAAACGCTTTTTTCAATATGCGGAGTGAGTGATGAAAGAAATCAAATTATTTTTCATTATTTAGTTAGCAGTGCTGCTTTATTATGAAACTAAATGTGTGGGGAGGTGTATGTTTCTTGATTTTTATATTCATATATTATATATGATTGAAAAAGAACTAGAGATGTGAGGTGAGAATATTCTCCTGGATGTAAAAATTGAAGAATAATTGAGAATATTCATTTTTCTTTTAAATAATTTAGATTTTTTTTACTAATTTTGTTTATATTAGGAAATATAAATCCGTTTTCATTGCCTGAAACATTTACAACATAACAATTTTTGATATAATCGCCCTCCAATGACAACTTTTAGTTTGAGAATATTTTCAGAATATTCTCCAGGTCATGATGAGAGGTTTTAAAAGTTTGGTCATATAAAGATTTTAGAAATCTTTAGATTAAAATCTTGAAAAATTATTTAAAAATTAGATAAATTTTCAGAAATAAGTTCACAACAAAAGAAATTGAATCAAAGTTGATTGATAAAGAAAGCTATTCTTATATAATTACCTTCATTCTAAGATACAGAACTGTTTCTTTGGGATTCGGCAATTTCAAGAGTTCGGCGAGTTGGAAACAGACAAGTCGTGTGATGTGATGTGATGTGAGCCGCGGATCTTCAAAAGGTATTGTTCTTCACGTTTTCGCAGCTCAAGGACTGGTGTGGTTGACTTTTACTTCACTTCAGCCTCGTCGTCGGAAAATATTCGTCGCCGTGGGTTGCTGTGAGGGGTGAGTCTTCTGATTATGCCGATTTCATTTTTGTTGGGCAGTCAGTGCGCTTGAAAATGGGAAGTAAGAGTATGTCGAAACTGTGTTTTTTGCATGGGATTTCTTTTGCCAGCCATCGTGCGGCATGGGACAAGGTATCTAATGCTTATATTTCATTACTTGAATATGATATGAACGCACGTAGTGACGACGACGAGGCCCCTAACGAAACTAATGTTAGACACGACCTAATAGTCGCCATACTAAAAACTCTCGACATGCATTCGTCCCGTACGAGACATGCAGAGATTAAATCGTCTTCAAGAGGCGCGTGCAGTGGTAACAATTCTTTCTGTGAACTTATTGAACTGGGCTTTAGGCTCGTAAACTGTGAAGTTGATTATGACAAGTACGAAATTGAGGATGCTATGATATGGAAACTCGGTGAAGTGCTCGATGCCGAGGCATCATCTTGTGGTATATTTCGCAAAAACAGCCCTTCTCCCCGTCAATCATCTGATGACGATGCAAATAGCGTCAATGGAAAGGGAGGTCAGAAGAAAAAGAGAAATAAGAAGAAAAAGAAGAGAGATAATGGCCCGAAGGACATTATTTGTGAGCCCATTATTGTAGAAAGGTGTGAGGTGCCCCAGGGTACCCTGTGTAATAATGGTTCAAACGAATCCCCACTTGTTAGTGCCTACGCTGTGGCCAGCGCATCAAAGGTCGATTTGGCCAATGCTGTAACAGCAAGTAATGACGTAGTCGCTCCAGCCAATGGGCAAACAGCTACTTGTGACGTCATTGCTACAGTCAATCAGGACTCAACCAGCAGTAAGACGCGCAGGAGCGATGTCACTAAAGCTATACCATCAACAAGTACCGTAGGAAATGCGGGAAATACAGGACAAAATATCGGAAACTCTGGAAATAATTCAAAAAATGAAGAAATTGATGATCCAGACCCTGATAATCCTAATCAATGGAGAGAAGTCTCTCATAAGAAAGTTCGCATTCCCCCATTGACTCTTACCAAGTATGGGAACTGGATGGAATTGCTGCAAAAAATTAAAAGCACCTGCCAAGAGACTTTTTCGGCAAAAACAGCCGGTAAAAATATGATGTTGTTTTTGAACTGTGAAAATGACCACCGTGCGATTACAAAAATGTTCGATGCGAATAACATAAAGTATAGCACATACATGCTCCATTCAGATAAGACAATAAAAGTGGTTATCAAGGACTTAGAAAGAAATACCCCCTGTGAAGTGATCAAAGAGTCGCTGGAAGCCGAGGGCTTCGAAATCATAAATGTTGCTCAGTTAAAAAGCCATAGAGGACAGGGCCCTGACAGAATAGTAATACCAATTCCGATTTGGCTAGTGGAAATGCCCCGAAAAAATCGGAGTAAGGAAATTTATAAGTTGACTTCTTTGAACTACATCAGAATTCGAGTTGAGATGTATAGAAAACGCCAGGGTGTGGTCCAGTGTTTCAATTGTCAGGCCTGGCGACATACATCGAAGTCATGCCATAATGATCCACGCTGTGTCAAGTGTCCAGGGGAACATCACTCCTCTGAATGCAGTCTGAAGCGGGGTGAGCAAGACCCGATATGCACCAACTGTGGAGGAAAACACAGTGCAAATTACAGAGGCTGTTTATCGTGCCCCACTAGCAAAGGCAGAATGGCCAGAAATGAAAACACGACAAGACGTCCAGATATACCAAGAAACAGACCAAATATTGGTATGCATAATCGTGAAAATGATAGACAATCCGACAAGTTGAGACCAAGTCACAAATCTCAATATAAATCTCAAGATGACCATGATGATGACTGCTCAAGCGTCAGTTCAGCTAGAGGCTGGCCCAAAGGAAGGAAGGGAAGGTTCAACGAACCTAAAAGGACTTCTTCTGTACCAACGGCCGAAGCAGTGCCAACTCATGATGACGAGAGTGTCGTGGTCCAGCGGGGTACCGACGAGATGGTGCCTTTTGCCAAAATACTGAGGTCCCCTCCTCGACGAAGTGAATCACCGGCAACAGCTGTTAGAGACGTGCGGGTCTCCAAAGCAGCTTCCAATAGCAGTAAAGTAAACTGCAATGTGGTGAAACCAACAGCTTCGAATCAACGATCTGACATGTGTGGTGGCAACCGTGTGGAAAAAGAACCCACGAAAATAGCAAATAACGATATCAATATGAACTCTAATAGCATAATTTTCCCGATTCAACAACTAATATCTATTACGAAGGACTGCTTTCTGAAAATCCTCAGAGCTACTTCAAACGAGGAGAAAATAGAAATCTTCTTCAACTGTTTTCTAACTGCAGCTGAACACTTATTTGCTTCAACACTCACAAATGTCTAGTACACCAAATGTTGTGTTGCATAACATGAAGATCATGGCTTGGAATGCCCAAAGCTTGGTCTCTAGCATGACTGAGTTCAGGGACATCCTTGACACTGAGGGTGTTCACTTGGCACTGGTGGGGGAAACTTGGCTTCGTCCTTATCACACTGCCAAAGTAGCAAATTATGACTGTATCAGACAGGATAGAAGCTTTGGTCCAGGAGGAGGAGTAGCTATATATGTAAAGCGACACATTAATTATGATATTATTCAGCTACCTCCCTCGACACAATGTGAGGTAATAGCAATAGAGATCTACGTAAACAATCAAAAAATTAGGATAGGAGTGTGCTATAAACCTCCGAGAAATACTATAGACATTCCACTTTTTAACGAATTTTTCAATTGTCAGTACCCAGTGATAATGTGTGGCGACATGAATGCTAAATCCTTTCTGTGGAACTCGTACTCTACAAACACCCAAGGCAGGGTGCTCGAAAATTTTTGTATCAGAAAGAGCATTCAACCTTATGCACCATACACTCCAACTCATTTTCCTGACCAGGCTGGCCAGTCACCAGATATTCTTGACATAGCGCTTGCTAAGAACCTTACATTTACTATGTCGGTTCACGTTCAACCTGTCACGGATTCTGATCACAACCCTATATTTCTGGTAGCGGATTTCAATATTCCTTTTATATGTAAACCAAAGAAAATAGTGATATGGCCATTATTTAAGCGAAAGCTGGCCAGAATCACCTTGCCTTCCTTCACGGGTGGCAATATTGATCAAATTGAATCTGACTTATTGTTTCTCACAGAAACCATCACTAACACTGCTAAGGAATCCACCCGAGATGCTCCCACTAATAATCCACTGGGTATTCCCCGCTGGATTAAGGAACGCATCAAATTAAAAAACAAATTTAGGAGGAAATGGCAAAGAACGTTAAATCCGTACTACCAAGATAGATACAGATCTATAAAAAGAGAAGTATCCAGAGAAATCAAAGAATTTATGAGTGAGCGTTACTTCAGCTTTTTACGTGAGGCAAATTGTGCTGATGGCACGTTATACAAAGTGTATAAAACATGTAAGCCCACTTATTCGAGGATTCCTCCGATTGTCGGCACAAGCGGAACAGTATATAGTGACAGTGATAAAGCGGAAATATTTGCTGACACATATGAGAGACAGTTCTCTCCATGTGATAACACTCCTCCTCAGCTTATTGCTAGTGTTGACAGAGAAGTTCAAGTATTCTTTAGGGATATTCCCCCAGAACAACCCTCTGCTTTATTTCCTACGAACACTGAAGAAGTAACAAACATTATCAAAAACCTCAAAAAGAAAAAAGCACCTGGTCAGGACACCATCACCAACAACACTATCAAGAATCTCCCCGAAAATATGGTTCGCCAGCTGGTCAACATATTCAACGAATTACTTCGTACAAACCACTTTCCGGCAGAATGGAAACTCGCTAAAGTTAAGGTCATCCCCAAAGCTGGACATGACCTACACTACCCACAGAATTGGCGCCCAATCTCACTTCTCAGTTCATTAGGGAAACTTTTTGAGAGAGTGGTAGCCATCAGACTACACAAATTTGTAGAGGACAATAACATCATCGGTCCAGAGCAGCACGGTTTCCGCAGCAAGCACTCGACCACCACTCAATTATTGCGGTTCGTAGAACGAATTCAAGAAGCCAAAATTTATAAAGACACTGCAGCAGTAGTCTTTTTCGATTTAAAGAAATCTTTTGATAAAGTTTGGCACAATGGGCTGCTGTTTAAGATGATTCGCATGGGAATGCCGTATAACATCATAAAATTTGTGAGCAATTATCTCGACTCGCGCTCCTTCCGAGTACAGATAAATGACTCAATATCTAATTCTAGACAGATTCGTTCATCAATAGCTCAGGGAAGTGTGTTAGGTCCTATCCTACACAATTTTCATATGAATGACTTCCCAGTTGCCCCTAAGGGTTTCACCGCTCTTTATGCCGACGATAGTGCCCTTTGTTGCACAGATAGGGACCCTGGCAAGGCCCTTTCAAACTTGCAAGAAATGGTAAGATTGGTCGAGCGCTGGTGTGTGCGAACCCGTGTTGAACTGAATGCAGATAAAACCAAATTCATGTGGTTCACTAACAAGTCCTCATTACCACAACAAGCACACATAGAGGTACAAGGAGTTATAATCAACCCAGTCATTCACAATAAATATTTGGGGGTGATAATGGACAAGAGATTCAGTTTCTCCCGGCAGTGTGTTGATACCATCCGTAGGGCGACCGTGGCCTCGGTCATGCTCAACAGACTAAGCCACAGGCACTCAAGTCTTTCAATTCGAAATAAAATTATTCTGTATAAGATGGCAATTAGACCGATTCTTCTGTATGCTGCGCCTGTCTGGTTGTTCTCGAAGAAAATGAATATCATCGCTCTGGAGAGATTTCAGAACAAGACTCTGAGGAGATACACCGGACTACCTTGGTACGTTAGAAACGTTAATATCAGACGTGATTCCGGAGTGGCTGATGTAACGTCATATGCAAAGAAACTGGCAAAGAACTTATTTGATAAATTGAACGATTCTGAATTTCCACACCTTGCGGAGATTTCATCATACGACAGTAGACACAAAGCACGATTAAAAAGGCCAAAAAATTTTCTACACATGCCTCGACCTGTGTTGCCAGGTCTATGAACATTTGAAAACTTTTGAAAGAAAAAAAAAAAAAAAAAAAACCCCTTGGGTCTCAGGTGAACCTACGTCTTCACCCACCTTATTAGAATCTAACTATCATTGCAAAGCGCACTACTGCACAGGAATTGGCAGAGTCATGATGAAGGGGGTTTGATGGATTATAACTATCCATTGGAACCCCGTTTCACCAATTACGGTTTTCGGTTTTCGGTACAGAACTGTTTTCTTCTTCAATGCACATACATTTAAATATTCTGTATCACTTGCATTTCTTTAAAAGTTGTGCAATTCAGCCCTGTTGGTTTAATTTTCTTGCTTTCAAACTCTTTAATATTGTGGTCTACAAACTTCAATATACCCATCTTCTTGACGAGAAGAGAGACGGGGACAGAGAATATTCTCCCAAAGGACTACTATTACAAATTACTAGAGAATATTATCAAAAATAATTATTCTCAAGTTATTTATAGAGATTGATTATTATAATACATGTTACTACATATATTCTTGATAATATTCTCTGAAAAGATTTCGGTAACTGAAGAATATTCTCATCGAGGAGAATATTCTAGAATATTCTCTGGAAGGACTATTATTAACATCAGAATAATTCTTATTATTTTCTATAAGAATATTCCCCAGTAATTTATGAAAGTAGTTCTTCCAGAGAATATTCTCAAGGATATTATATGTAACTATGTTATACATAACAGGAGAATATTCTCATCAAGAACTTATAAGAATATTCTCAAGTTACTTATATAATAGTAGTCCAGTAATGCCAGAGAATATTCTCCAAAAGATTATTCTCGAGAATTTTACATCTCTAAAAAGAATCATCTAATTTCATTTTGAAATTAGATGATTCTTCATTTGCAATCGACCATTAATAATATTGTTCATAATACATAGACATTTTTCAGTAGTCCCTCTTTATATTACTTATTCTGGTTTTCTTAATTCTGAAAAATGCCTGTATAATTTTGAAATCAAATGATTCTTTCCAAGTTACACTGTATAAGTATTTATTGACAAACACGGGGGGGGGGGGTTCCTAACACCCCCCTCAAGTCGAGATTATAGTGTTATTTTTGCAGGAAAAAAAACATAAAAACCCCCTTTAGAAGAAAAAAAATTGAAACTCCCCCTTGAGAAAATTTTGCGTACGTCTATCTATGAACATACAAATACAAATACAAATACAAATACAACGCCACAACAGGCAAAATGCCCAACGAGGTGGCTGATAAAAAGATGCCCATAAAAATATGGTTGTCATATGTTTCAAAAATACAGCAACCCAATTAAAAATGCAATTAACACAAATTACAAACAATATATACACATGATAAAATATTATACAATGCCCATAAAGAATACTTATGGTTGTCTTATTCTAAGAATGGATAGCTTACCTATTAACTTGATACATTGATTGGTAATTTTTATTTACGTTGCGAAAAACTGAATATAAAAATTTCTTATATGGACATTTTTATTTTGGAGAATCTCTCAAGACCTGGCAGTTTATTCGTGCAGCCCCCCCACAGGGGGTAGTGACCAACACTTTGGGAGCCACTGATTTGAACTATCTTATTTTTGTCAGGCCCATACATTAATGCGGCATGGGGGAGGATCTCACACAAAATTTATTGGGGAAGCTCAAATAGCCTTAGCCCCAAGGTTCTGGCACCTATGATTCTAGTCCAGGATGACCCTTACCTTTCTTTTACACTGCAAGTTCACTATAGAGGGGCCCACCAAAGATCACAGCCCAGCAGGAAGGGAGGGAGATTTATAAATTTAAATAACAAAAAAAAAAAAAAAAAAACTAACAAACATTGATAATATCTTGGAAAATTTATCATCTAGTTTGATAGCAACAATGCTTACCTTTTCTATAAACAGCGTCATCAATTTTGTTTCAACTGGCACTTCATGTTTTACATCTTTACATTTGAATAACTAATGTAATTAGTTTAAAAACAGCACTAAATTCGAGAATACCTCAGCATTGTATCCACAAAAAATATACAGATAAATCCCACTGTAATGGACTCCAAGGGATTGAAGAAATCACTTTGTCATAAAGGAATTTCTGATTTTACAAATTTTAACATTCGTTAAAAGAATTCGTTGTAGTAGAATTTGATTCAAAAGGAAAAATTTCTTACTTACGTTCTAGATAATAAAAAAGAATGTGATTAAATTTCAGAAATAACTCAAACCAACTCAAATCAATTAGGCATTGAAAAATGGGACTCGACTGTATTTCCTAGCTGTGAATATTGTGTTTGAAAAACTGTTTTTTTTGTAGCAACACTTCACAGATCATATAGAACGGATTCGCATAGGAATTCATTAGTTGCAAAAGAGAAGTGGACTTTGAGGGCAACTTAATGGCCAATGTAATGGGGAAAAAAAGCCAAAATTGAATTTGGGTAAAGAAAAAATAGATTTCCTGGTTGAGGGGGAAAAAGTGTGCAGATTTGAGAGGTCCTACTGAATCAACATTTGAGCATTATTTATATGCACTACAATTTCGGGGGGGGGGGGCAGGGGGATGGGGTAAGTAGCAGAGTTAGAATAAAACTTTTTGAAAAAAAAGTTTTTCACCATAAGCATCATGGCGGACAGGCAAAGAAATACAGTACGAGGGAAAGAAGCTTCACTGAATTAAAGCTTATCAAGAGCTATCTGAAGTCCATTTCGGCACAAGACAAAGTAATTAAGAGTAGATAATCACCAACGAACAAGGCAAATGAAAAAAAAAAATTGAAAATGCATTTCCATACACAGTGGCTGCAGTCTTCAAAGGGAAAAATATTTAAACACTAATTACGCTGAGCGTGATTTTCCTCTGAAGACGACACCCACTGTGTGTGGAAAATGCATTTGGAATTTTGTATTTTTTATATATTTGTCTTATTCGTTGGTGATTTCTTAATAATTTTCGTATATAGTCAATGCTTGTTTTCATGAACCAGTACGGACAGGAAAAAAATTATACGGACACTGCTAAAACCTATGTGTAGCACCCATTTTGGTGGACACATTTCAGACAATGGAGAAGAAAAACACTAAAATTTGTGAAGCACCACTTTTTCACCCACTGTTCTAAAATTGAACTATTTTTATTGCACTTTTTTCTTCTTCCCCCCGATTCATTTACCAAGTTGCAAATGAAATACGCACACCAAAATGGGCATTACACAGGTTTGAGTAGTGTCAGTTTTACTATATAACCACCCTGCAGTTAATAAAATCAAAACTTCGTAATTGTGAAAAAAGTTTAAAGTATATTAGAGAGATTTACATATTGGGCAAAAAAAAGCCATCTAAGGAACAGATATTTTCTAGATATTATGCTGAGGTTAACATGGAATAAAAGGATCTCTGCTGGGGAATCTGGTCTCTGCTGGGACTCGAACCCAGACCAGATGACTTTTCTTTCCAAGTTCATCTCAGCATAATATCCAGAAAATATCTGTTTCTTTGAATAGTATATTGTTTCGGACCAGGACATTAATTCGTAAAAACATGCAGTTTGTGAATTGGAGGTTCATAAAATCAAGTGTCGACTGTATTATCTATTGAAATTGACATAGCGCTTTCATTGGAACATGGAGGCATAACCAAAGATTTCACTTCCGCTAAATAATTATTTAATAATACAATTAATAGCTGAGATTCCGTAAATGAAGTTGGGGCAAGTTTGGCGATTCTTTCCTGCCAATAGATTATCTTGGCACATTTTGGCTTTTTCATTTTTATTGGCAACAAGAATGTTTTTCAAGCCAACATGCTATCCTTATCTATATAAGCACCTCATTTTTAATTCTTATCACCAGGGTCATAGGTCTTGTTATCATGAATTTTTCATGAATTCTAATCCAAATGTAATGGTTCAATGAATTCTGTGGTCAATGCTTTCTTTGATGGTTCCAGAATTCCTCCTTGAAATATTTTCGCTATTGTTTTTGCATTCCTCATGAAATTATCCATAACCTATAGCAGCCATCTTGAAATTTTATTACGTTGAAGTTGTTTGGCGAGCAAAAACATTCTGTGTTGCTAAGGGAGAGGAGGGGGTTCCAAAGCCTTGCCAAAATTGGAAATCGCTAGTTCGCCGTTACCCTGCTTATGGAATCTTAGCTCTAATTTGTAGATGAATTGAAATTGAAAAGTTTACGGTTAGTAAGACTACAAAAAAAATTTAGCTTTAATTTTTTTATGTGGGGGGAAGGAAGAAATTAAGAAAAATGAAAACCAACAAAAGATGAAACAACGTTTTCATTTTTAGTCGACATTAAATATAAGGCTAAATACAGAATGTGGATAAAAGAATCATACCATGTCCCACACTGTGAGTTTTCCCAGTTGCTCCCAAAGAGGATTAAAAGTAAATCTTATGTCTGCGGCAAAATATATGCAGCAAGCTGACAAGTGAAAAACCAGTATCAACCAGGTCCTGATATCCATCTGGAGGAACACCAGCCACGCTGTTTTTCTGAAAGAGAAAGAAGATTAATGAACGAGCATTTGGGAAGGATTCAATACGATAGGTTGAAATTATACAGTGGATACCATTTATTAGAGTCATGGATAATGTTATCACTTCCACAAAGTACAGAACTGACCATGGGCCACTTAAGTGATGCAGGAATGCGCTGCGGGTCAATAAAGTGATCTGGAAATTTTTCGGAGGCTGCTTAAATGATCTGTAAATGTGTTGCAGACCATTTAGTTGAAGTTAGAATGTGCCACGGACCACTTAATCAAATAGAGAGAAATGATGTCACTCTTCGCAGTTCATAAAAAGTACAAAAGCCTGGATAACCAAGCGGAGATCGAGATGTAGTTTGGAAAGAAAATTCACATTCCTCTGTGGGGAATCAAACTAACAATCTCTCACTGTCTGGGCGAGTGTTGTAACCATTGAACTACAGAGGACAGACATTTTCCTTCCTTAGAGCATATGTATGAATGCTGAACGGGACTGTGTATGGACAGCATCCTAGCTCAGCTAATAGCTCTTATGACGTTAGCCCACAGATGGCTACAAATAGAGAGAAACTATGTCACTCTCCACTGTTCATACAAAGTATGAAAGCCTGGATAACCAAGCGGAGATCGAGATCGTAAGAGCTATTGGTTGAGCTAGGAGGCAGTCCATGCACAGTCCCGTTCAGCATTCATACATATGCTCTAAGGAAGTCTGTCCTCTGTAGTTCAATGGTTAGAACACTCGCCCAGACAGTGAGAGATTAGTGGTTAGATTCGCCAAAGAGGAATGTGAATTTTCTTTCCGAACTACATCTCGAACTCTGCTTGGTTATCCAGGCTTTCATACATTGCACTTAATCAAAGCCTGAATGCTTCTTGGGCCACTTAAGTAATCTGTAACAGCACTCCATATCACTTAATTGATATGTAAATGGATCACGGATCACCATAGTGATCTGGGAATGTGTTGCAGGCTACTTCAAGTGATGTGTAACTGCGCAGCAAGAGCACTTGATCTGGAAATGTGCCATTTAGTTCCTTTATAAAAAATTTGTTTTGAGGTCGTAGGTCACATCAAATGATTCAGAGGGCTAAATTTGGTCCCCGGACCATGAGTTTAGCATATATGTCCTAAGACGTTTAACAGTTGTGAAACTTTCGCCTACCTGATATCCAATAAATGTGTGATAAATAAATTAATTCATCGGGTGCATTAGACCCATGGCCCCCACATGGGGGGGGGGGGGGCTGACAGGGCTCCAGCCCTTGGGCCCGGGAGTCCGGGGGGCCTGTGGAAAGATCTTTTTGATTTTTTTTCTTTCAGATACATCCCATAGGAAAATAGACAGGACTCTTTAATATCAATCATATCAATTTGTACGCGTATGGACGGATATCTTGAACTACATACCTTAGATCTCATTGAAATTTTTTTAACTATACACATGTACAAGTAAACGAAACCCCCCCCCCCCCCGGGCTCTCATGGCAGTCGTTCCCCTAGGAAGGAAGAAAAGACATTGTGATGGTCATGGCTACTGAGACGTCAAGGACACCAGCATTTTGTGTGTCCTCAGAGCTATAGCCACTAGAATAAGGGAGGCCACTAGAATAATCCTTATCTAGTCGTCGAACATGTGTAGGGACCTACAGGGCTACCACGTGAGCCCTGCTGTTTCAGTTCGTAGAAGGCCATAATGTCTCGATAGAATGAAAATTGGAGTAAACAGACGTCGTATTCCACAATGAAATTGCCTCTGGGTGCCGATAAAGCACATGAACTCCCCCCCCCCCTTCAACATCCTGGAACAGGAGCCCATAGGCTGCGCTCTTCAGTGGACCCCCTCTATAGTGAACTAATAGTGTGGAAAAAAAAGACAAAAATGGGCCAGGCCCCAGGCCTGAAGCTCCGCCAGCCCCACTCTCGTGGGCTGGTTACGATACTGAGACAGCTTTGCTGCAAGCTTTTGTATACAGTGGATTTCGCATTACTTTTTCCTCCTTGGGTCCTGCGACTCTCTGGTGCCAACTCTTATTACTGATACTCATCGAGATTTCTCGTTTAAAGCGTTTTCCCACAAAAAGTATTGTACGAAATGACAGTAATGACGTGTGTACTAAATCACGTGATTTTACTCACGGCCCCTCTAGTAACCCCCTCCCTCTCCCAGTCCGAACAAATCAAGGGGTTTTTTCATTGCTTCTGAAAAAAAAGGTGACATTCCGCATCAGCCTTTTCTATTCACTGTACTGTCTTGAGGACACATCTCCCCTCAAAACTTCTATTCACAGACATATTGTGACACAGAAAAATATTTACGGTTCGCGTCTGCAAAAATACAGTTGTTCGAAATATTTTAGTAAAATAGTTGAACGAGTTTGCGTACATAAAGGATTAATTTTTTTTCCCACATAGATGAATCCTACGGTTCTAGCCCAAAAGAACGGTAAGCAAAGCTAAAAATTTGAATTTTTGTTAAATTTTTATTTTGAGCATTAAGAGTTAACTATAATAAATCTGTGTCAGAAGAGTTTGGCCCTGCATCGAGGCCAGTTGCGATATTTGTTGAATTGTGTTTCATAAAGTTTAAAAACGATTATTTTTAATAGGGCATATCTACAAATTACAGAGTAACCTCGTTCATACGTCACTCAGTTATACGACTTTCATGTTTATACAACGTTTAACTTGGGTAGCAATTGTGGTAACAATACATTTTATACAACAAATACATTTTAACGTTAAAATATTTCATTCATTTATTTAACGTAAAACCTCAATTATTCGACGTTTTAACTTCGACTAAAACTCTGAAACTTTTGAAAAAAGAAAAACTTAATTTATATCCATCAAATGCGCACAAAATTTTTGTATGTAGCGAAAAAGCGTTGCTGCAACAGTTCTTGCATATTGTCACCGCAAAAAACATAAATTTTAGGGTGATTGCTGATGTATATGAAAATTGCCAGTGAGATGGCTGATGACCATTTAGAGTGGACACTTAGGTGATTTGTTTATTGCCTCTTTCTGAGAATACGCAGATGTGGAGAGTCCCGAAGAAATGGGTTTCAATTGTTTTGACGGCCATATGACCTTTCAGAATTTTTTCTCTCCCTATGTTTTCAACGTTATCCCGAGAGGGTGAGAAAGTCTACTGTAAACATTTGGGGGGTACAGGTCTGCCGAAAATAGGTACACATGCACAGCAAGTTCTTTCAATCATTTCCTGTAGAACTTTCTTTCGATGTGGTGCTTTGCTTGCTCACAGGGCCATCTTAAGAGCATCATGGGCCTACGGGCCAATTGATTATTCTGAGGCCCAACCTAGAGAATTCTCGAAAATTTCAGTTACTTCCCATTTTTGTGAGGCCCCCGGGCTGTGCTCGGGTGGGTCCATGCGTTCAGACGGCACTGCTTGCTGACTGTGATTCGGGGTTCGTAATGTCGGAAAAACAAAAAACGCTCTTTCTAAAAAAACTAGAAATTCTGGAAGAATTCAACAAGAATTTTAAATTGATAACGAAAGTTCATCTTGCAAACAGGCTCGTCATTTAGGGGGGGGGGCAACGGCCCCCCCGGCTTTAGAAAATACACTAAAAATGGTATATATATATACAAATATATATATATACATACATTGAGTACATGTGTTTTCCCCCCTGGAAAAATTTTGCCCCCCCCCCGGAAAAAGTTGAAATAACGGCCCTGCTTGCAAACCAGTTGAATATGTTCGTTTCAACTTTTTGAAACAATTATAAAGTAGAGAAACAATCAAAGAGCAAGCTCCTGATTGAAAATCATCTACTGCCAAAAAAAAAGTCCAAGATGGGGAAATTTTTGCAAGTTGAGGAGATTTTGTTGTACCCAATGTCGTGTCCCAAAGGTGATGTTGTGCTAAATTTTATTTCTTTAAATGATTTGAAATGTGATTTAATTTCCTCTCAAGTATGAAATGATTTTTAGAACAGAATTGGAATGCAATTAAACACATAAAATTTTATAACATTTTATATGTATGAGGGGGGGGGGGGAATAATTTTTTAAAAAGGCAGTTATTCACTTCGACTTATACATAAAACGTTTTATAAAACGTTTTGACTCGGCCTTTTGAACGTCGTATAAACGACTGTAACAGAATTGTAAAGTTGCTCAGTTGAATAGATGAAGTGAACATAAATATTTGAATTATTTCAGTTCACACACACACAATTTTTCAGGCCGGTGCTTCAACCAAGGCCAATGAAAATAGTTTTCAGTACTATTACTTTAACTCTTTAATTCACTAAATTTATTTATTTTTTTTGCACGCCTGTAGTAAATCGCCTGGCATAACGGAATCGCTTCGTTTTATCAAAAAAATCATTGCATGGAATAACTTCACGTTAGAGCAGGGCGTCTCAAACTTTTTCCACCTGAGGCGCCCTTATCCCCTATTCAATGCTTATCCGCGAGCTCCACCGGCTCTCCAGAGCTGTTTAGCAAAGAATATTTTCGAAAACCTCACGCCATGACAAAGGTTGGAGGCGCACAGTTTGAGAACCCGTGCGTTATAGGAATAATCTTTGATATTCTAAATTGAAGTTAAACGTTTGAATAGAAATTTTGTTTTGTGTAAAACACGTTTCAAACTGGTTCGTCATGTGTAGAGATTCTACAGTAGTTTCATTTGGTGTAGTATGAGTATACTTGCTTGCTTGGTGAACAACGAAACTATAGAGATGCGGTGGATATCTTATCTGAGAGAAACTAAGGATAAATTTGATACTGTGCATATATATCTATATATAATTGATTTTCTGTCTGTGTGTATGTTCTCTATACAAATCCACAATTTTAGATCGATCGTTGCCAATATTTGGATATATACCAAACAGGGCCCGGATTGAACGATAGGCTACTTTAAAAGTTTGTCAGAGAAGGGCAGATACCCGAAATGGACGAAAAATCGTCGGGCAACAATGGTTTCTGGGCCTCAACTATCACTTTCGGAATGTTTACTTTGATTACCGTGGTTTCCTAGTAATGCGTTTTACACGTGCCTTTACAATGGCTTGTCGCTTCTTTAATCCTGCCAGTATTATATATATATATATATTCCTTTGTAATGGTTTGTCACTTTTCCAATCCTCCCAATAAATGAAGAAAACACGGGTAGCGCCGGGTATTGTAGCTAGTATTATGCATGATAAAACTGCAGTGAAATCTCCATATAATGATATTCTGCGGACGAAGAAAAATACCATAATAGAAGTATTATCGTTAATCGAGAGACTTTGACATTGAACACTAGACATAAGGGCCACAATTAAATGCTTGATCAGCTAAGGTAAGCACATATATTGACATTCCCCCCTTCCCCTGTAATTTTGAAGAAGAGGCTATAAAAGGTGAATTTTGCGCACTCTTCTGGTCCTGGGCAAGATACCTGCTTGTCCCCTCCCCCAGTAGCGGCCCTGCCGACCATGGATCACGATCACCATTGGCGTATGCAAAGGGGTTTAGGGTTCTAACCCCCCCCCCCCCAGAGCCGAGATTATAGGGAAAATTATTATAAAATTATTGCAGGAAAAAAGAACGTAACCCCACCCACCCTCGTGAAAATGACAATATGCCTATGGCAATCACAAGTTTCTATGGGAAAACCATATCGCCTAACCAATTCGTTCTTTTAACTGGCTCATAGGGGAGCTCTATTGTATTGCGTAAAATTATATACAAATCACATAACCATATCTCGAAATGTGATAATATTTATCACACACACACAATTATATTTTATTATTTAGTTTAAATATACAGTGAAACCTCGATATAACAATATTCTACGGACCAAAAAAAAATATTGTGGTAGAGAGATTAAAGAGGTAACATTATCCTCACGTGTGATCAAATTTATGCTATTGTCATTTTTTCTATATCGGCATTGTTAATATTATCGGAAAATATGCTATTATGTATTTATTCGTTACAAAAAATTGTAATTGATTAGTTTATTTATAAAATTCACTTAGATGTGTATTGTCCCTGTACAGAAGCTTACCACATAGTGCTTTTGTGTGTCGTACACATAGTGCAGCAATACAAATAACGTTATCTTTCGGTGATCATTTAGTACAAAATATTGATGTCATCAGACGTCTTCAAAAGAACGAGAACAAGTGGCGAAGTTAAAATTAAATTCAAAACGATTTTAAACAAAATATAAAAAATATTGTTGTAGCGATTTCAAAATTCTCCTAAAAATATCGGGTTATAGAGGCGTTTATCATAGTAGATCATGTCGTTGTGTACCGAGAGTTTAACATTAAACCAGGCAATTCCAAACAAGATTTGAAAAAAAATATCATTGTAGATGTATTTATTATCGATTATCGTTGTAGCGATGTTTTGCTGCATATACAAATGCCGTATCATATGCAGGATTTCCTCATGGGGGGGGGGGGCATTCAACATTTTCTTCTTCCCGAAAGGAGTTTCTTTTTTTTTTTACTGAAAAAATACATCATAATCTTTTCCCAAGGGAAGTGCACACAATTTTTCGGGGGGGGGGGACAGGGGGCCCGGCACTAGCATGTGGGGGCCATGATTAGACCCAATCAATGAAAAATGCGTGCCCTGTTATTGGAATAATCACGATCGAGCTAGCGCCACACCTTGTTCAGAATTGGTGTGAAAAAATGCAGTTTACCCCTCGGAAATCGGCTCGCGTTCGCAACTCACAAGTTGCAACACCATTCACGACGAAAAAGAATTCGAGAAAGCCAATTTGAAAACTAATAATGAAAAATCAATTCAATTAAAAGTTTTACAATCATTTTTCATCATTGGACACATATGAGCCCCCCCCCCACATCATAGAACCGGTAGTGAATTTATGGTGTAATAAATCAAAAATAATATTATTTATCCCGGGGGGGGGGAGCCTAGCAGCCTTACCCTCGGGGAGGGGGATGATTGGACACTATATCTTTGATGAATTAAAAAAAAAAAAAAAAAAGATCTCCCTCTACACCTAATAGAATAAATATTAATAATCAGAGTCGATTTTAACATTGAAAGAAAGTTTTTTGAGTTTAAGATCTCTTCCACTCACCAACTGCTCCAACCACGAGTAATTTTTGCCGATTAATTTCCGATACGTAAACAAATCAAGTCCCCGCCCCTAAACTATATCTTTTACGGTAGGCAGTGATTTGAGGTCTTTTTACCTAAAGGGGAAAAAAGAAAAGGAACAAAAAAAAAAAAAACCGAGTTATATCACAGGGTTATGTTGACCATATTTTTTTCGAGATAAATATGGGTGATCGAAATCGCAAATGTGTATGTTCTCTTATTGTTGCTCCGACAAACCAGACACGACCCAGGCTCTGTCCCTCCCGGGATATAAGCCTTTTACCCATGCAGGTTGGGTCGCGCTGGGCAAGAGTCAGGGGCGCCGGGCCGAGGCGCCCTCAACCCTCTATCCAAGACTACAGTCGCAAGCACAAGGCCCGGTCCTCAGGGGGCCCCACGATAAGCAGCCCCCCCCCCCGGGCAGCCACCCAGCCACCAGGAGGGGCCCACAAACCCGATCAACAGCCCGGAGCACCCCCACCCAAACCCCCGAGACCCAACCCCAAAAACCCCTGGATTTTTATTACAGAAAAAATATACAATTGCCCCCGTGGGGCGCGGTGTCTTTATTGTGTATTCTGTCAGTTTTCGAAATCCGAGGACTCCTCCTCTGTAGACAGTGCCCTGCAGTATCTTGCTCTCCCCGACCGAGGCGGCTTTCCATCAGGGATGAACCTCTTCTCGTCTGTTGTGATCCGCTCCATCAGCTTTCCAATTTTTTCTTTTCGGTCGGTTCTTTTTAGTAACTCAGCTCTCCAAAGGGCCAAGTTTTCTTGAGAAGGCTTTCCAAAGTGAAATTTGGTGGTCAATGGGCATTCAGTGGCATAGTGCAGTGGTGTTCCCACCATTCTGTATCTGCAGGCGTCTGTACCCCGAAGGTGAAATCGCTTGAGGTATGTAGGGAATGGCCAAGGGCGTAAAGTTATTGAAAATGTTGGGGGGGCTCAAGCCCCATACAATGGAACCTCGTTTATTCGTCGCGTCGTATAAACGAGGTTTTTAAGCACGTCGCCGAACAGTCGGGTCAAAGCGTCGTATAAATGCAAAAATCGTATAACTGAAACGTTATCTCTATCTTACTCTTCCGCAAAAATTTCCCTAAGAAAACTAAAAATTATTGTAATTCAAAACCATATTTCATGAAATTGAAATCAAGAAAAAAAAATTATATTACAAAAAAAATTACTCGAAATACAGCACTAAGATTGATATAACATTGCTGTTTCATAAACCTCAAGCACTCTTATGATGTTCCTTTCAAGATTTGAAATACAAAAATGCGTTATTTATAAACTTAAACAAAAAATTCGTCTGTGTTGTTCGATTTCTATATTCAAGAAAAAAGTCAATAAAGCATCGAGTTTAGCTCTTTTGAAAAAAAATCAGTTCTGTTTTAAAGAACTGTTTTGCGTGCATCTACGGTCAACAATCAACCTCCGTTAGCAGTCAGTTCATTTCGGAACTTGCAACAGATATTGTTGAAGCCACCTCCATTCCGTGGTCACATCCGCAGGAACACTTTGAAAATTATTATAATTTTTTTCAAGGACTTTTAAAGACTTGAAAATGAACTTTTTCTCGAAAGATTTTCAAGGAGGGTACGAACCCTGTCCCTATATATCAGGGCTTGACAAATCTCGGGCTCCAGGTCACCATGGCGACTAGAAAATCGGTATCGGCACCAAACATTCTCTGCATGTGATTGCTAGAGTGGAATCATAGGATGACGAAAACAGTGTGGCTTTCAACATGGGAGGGGAGGGGGGTCTCCGTAAGTCCTGAAACAATCTAAAAAACATCATTTCGGACCGTTTTTCTTCAGCAAAAACCATGCATGGCTCTTCAGGAATATGGCTGTTTCCTACATAGTTTTTGATTTGTCAAGATCGGCTATATTCAAATGACATCAAAACAGGAATCATTCAATGTTTTAAAACAGTATTGAAATTTATACTCGATGAAAAATTCAAAAAGCATGGTCATATAGGCTTATGCAGCCAGAGCCGCTATCCTATAAAATGTTTGACAAATGATTTTACTTCATGTTCATTTCCTTTTCGCTTTAGAGGTGGGGGGGGGGGGTGAAGAGGACAAAATCACTGAAAATATTACGATTTGATATTTTGGTTTTTTGTTGGTCGACATTTCTTCGAGCAGAAATACTTAATTTCGTTTCATTTGTGTTCAATAATGTGCATTTCAATATAGTACAGGAGTACCGTATTTGATTTGCAAAAAATTCAATATAAACAAACAAAACAAAAATATTAAAATACATACATACTGAGCTTTCACGTATTAATAATGAGAAAATTATTATTGCGTAATTAATGACAAAAGTTCGGTGTAGATAATATCGGATATGGTGATAATCTCATTATGAAATCAATGATGCAATAATTTTATTGCATCAATTAAAAAAATGTGAAGGAAGAGCAACTTTTTTGCGCATTAACCCTATATAGTCCCGTTGATTTTTCAATAGACATGGTAAATGGTCAAAAAACACAAACAGGTTTTTTGGTATTTCAGAAAGTACATCCTTTAGTGTCATTTCAGTACAAGGTACAGCTATATAAGTACAATAATTTTTATCTATCTAGAAAAAGCTGATTCCTTGTTGGTGTCGTATTTGAGAGCTGTCCCAATTTTACATGCTCTGAGATTTATATTATAGCACCAAATTGAGGGAAATGGAAATAAAATTCAAGGACGAAACTATTCAACTTTGCTGAGCAAAATTCTATCTGTTTATAGATAACATTAAAATTAAGGCAGACTATATTTTACCCTTAATTAATTATTTTAGCTAGTTAAATCCAGTATAATTAATTAAATTGCTGTTAACATATGCTAACAGTGCCAATTTGCATCGGTTTCTGGAAAAAAAATAATTTTCAATACGTTTTATGGAGGAGAACCATAGAGGGTATAAAAACATTGGTTTCGATTTTATTTGGCCAACATAGGTGATCAGTTGCTATTAATATCAAACCAAAAAATTTGGGTGTCATAAGATGTTTTTTTTACACAAATTATTTTCGACTTATTTTGTTCCTTGTTATTAGAGACCACTGTTTAAGCAAAACAAATTTGAATAATCCAACTCGCAGTTTTCCAAACTTTTTGTTTCATCGTCCTCCTCTTCAGAATTTGTTTTTTTCTCAATCCCCCCCCCCCCCGGACCTTTCCATGCCCCCAAGGGGCGATATTGCCCATTATAGGATACTCTGATCTAACTGATCATAACTTCAATAACAATCTCTGTTCCCATTCTTCTAATCACTATCACCGAATATTATTACCAAAATCTCTTGTGTTGTCTGATCAATAATTTCATGGTCGGTTTTCTTTCACCTTTCGTAGTTTTGTAATTTCTGAACTCCGGATAATCCACGCTCGGATAATCGAGGTTCTACTGTACTTTAGATTTCTTTAGCAATCTTGTTCCAAACAATGTTTGTCGTAAAAGCTTTTGGCCTCAAGAATATCTGTATAAACATTTTATGCAATCGCAAAATTCCCAAAAAATTAGAGAAACTGCTAATGAGGTTGTACTTACCAAGATTATTGTTGCTCTGCTACAAATTGGGCTTTGATGATGATTCCTTCATCATGAAGGATGAGTAAGGATGCAACGATCGATCAGCGTTGACTTGAAAATTTGTAACATGAACACTCAACGATGACACTTGGATTCAAAAACAACTGGATGTTTCTTCCTCTTCTTATATGCTATAGTTAATATGACAATCCTGTTTTCGGTATTGTCAACTCTGTACAGAAAAATTTCTCACGTCTTCGTGCGCAACCATTTGTCGGCAATTACCTTTTGTAACTACTATAATTCTGCTGGTCAAATGGTAATTTGACCAGCCGAATTCATCTTTTGTGACCATTTCGGATGTCTTTTATTCTTCGTTCTTTTCTCATGGTTAGTACATCTGGACAACATAAAAATGTAACACTGTGCTAGCTTCCTGAAGGAGGGACACATAGATGTGTGTTACTTAAACACCTATAAACACATGATTCAGTTAGATGGCGGTATCCATGACTGAAAATTTCGGGAAAGTTCTCACGCTTCCTCAGGGAAAAATTTCCAATACATCTGGCTGCCCATTCGTGTGCGTCTTTGTTCGGAATTCGCCTATATATATGTGTGTGTTTGTGTATGCTCCGCCTCGCTTCAGGGCAGTTGTATTCTAGAAAGGCTACTAAATTTCTACAGTGGAACAAAAATAGTCAAAGCGCCGCTGACAAGAAAACTACAACATCGATCTCGTTATTGCTATCATATAATACATTGCTACCTCCAGAGGGGTGTACAAACAATGAGGAAGGAGATCGTACAGGAAGCGATATAGACCGGTCAACCAGTTCCCAAGTTAACAAGTGAGGGGGGAGTTGGGGTGTATTCTGTTGAACAGTTTTCTCCTTTTTTTTTTCTTAACTCATAATGGGTATCTGTCACAGGCATAGTACAGAAGTGCATTCAAGAGGATTCACTGATGGCATTTTCTACTTCTGTCGCCAGCCGATCTACAGAGACAGTAAACAATCCTCAGCTAAAATCCTAAGAAAAAATAAATTAGTGATTGCTCTTTTCTGATGCCCGTGTCAGAAGTACGGGTTTTGTTGTCCTCAATGGTTAATGCTGATTGCGACCCAACGCTTTTCTTTGATCTTGTCCCAAAGCGATTTGCCTTGTCCTATCTACCCGCGAAAGCTGGTTGTCTGGAATAACTACTATATGGTCATACAGGCCCCCTAACTAGGCTGGGGCAACCGGGGCATTGCACCAGGGCCACATGCCTAATTGGGCGCCACAAAATAATGTACATTTATTTTGCATAATAATAATCCTTTCCAAGGGCCCCCAGAAAAAGTGTGCCCTGGGGCTCCCGAAAAGGCACGCTATGGTCCTGTGTTCATAGAAAAAGAATTTTCTCGCTAAACATGGAAAGAAAACCTATAATTTTTTTCTTTGTTGAATTAATTTTCAATTTGAAATCTTATAAACGGATGACCGACCGAGAGAGAGGCTTGAAAAGATCTCTCGACCAAAGATCTCGTTGTAAAGTCATAACTATTATCATCAGACATACATTGCACTATAAACATGCCCCCTCCCCCCCCGCTCAACGGTGGGACTAACCAACACCTTCTAGAGCAAGCTGCTTTAGAAGGTATTGGACTAACAGGGCTCCAGTGCGGGGGGACGATTCTTCCCCTATCATTTTTTGTTTTTCACACGAAAAATTCACTGTATCCACCAAAGGCCCTGATGCAGGATAGGGGATGCCTATAACATCTCTTTTATAGTCCTTGCCAACAAAATTAGTGAAATGGGATTACTCGTTATCAAGTTATCGCAGCTTCCGGTCATTTTTATTTGGTCCCCGAGGACTGACTATTTATGATTTATTGAATTTTAAATAGATACATTTTGCGGCACTTACATACCGATATTGTGCATGCATTTCACTATTTATAAAGGGGTGGCCAACCTGCTTCCTTAGGTAATTGAAGATTAATTTTTACTTTTTAAATTGAAGAAATTCTTTTCAATTTGTGAGCGATATTTTTCTTATGAATGAATGAGTCTTGTAGCAAACTTGTAGGCTATCTCCCTCCCCCCCCCCCCACCGATAATGTGTAGTAGGCCATCTTTGCAATGACCTAATTAATAACTTTTTATTGAATTAGTTTTAGTTTCGTTTCTCATCTTCGAAATTCCCAACCAGATGGGGAGCAAAGCCGCTTGAAAGATAATCTTAATGCAGCTTTGATGGGGAGAAAACGTTGAGGGGGCGGGGATATCACATACCTCATTGGCGTTGCTGTCACTGCCTTTTCAGTCACCTCATCAATAAAAATTATACAGTTTGTACAATTTTTGTTGATACACATGCACAATTTAGATTAGGATGTTCAGTTTTCCTACTCAAAAATTCAAAAAAAAATTCTAATTTTCTTTCCTAAATGAGCATTCTTACGAAAACGAAGAGCCAGTCAAATTATATTAGTGGAGGGTGCAAATCTGTTCCACAAAACAAGGGTTATGGTGTTGACTACACTCTTTAGGAAGACGTTGGCTGAGGTGTTGGGCAACATTTAAAATTTCCATGAGTGCTGCGAACGTAAATAGTTCAGGAATCCCTTAGTTATAAAGATAATATTTTGTATTAATTGTTAAAATGTAGTGGTGACTTAACGAATGGGCCAAAAAAGCCCGGTCGAGGGGTTGGTCTTGGACCTTTGAAAAATTATCATTTATTTTTCATTTCCTTTTTTAAAATCAATATTATAATTCACTTGTTGTTTATTTGATTCTATGTTCTACCCCCCCCCCCCTAGTCAAATTTTGTTGTAAAGGGGCTTGAAAAATGTTTCGGCATCGGTCCTCAAGATCTGTTATGAATGTGCTTTTTTTCCCCAATATTTTTCAAAAAAACATTGGGGGGGGGGCCTAAAAGTTATTGGTCCTCCCGCATATACGGGACTCAAGCGTGTACGAAGGAGAGGGAGAATGCATTGCACAATGGTTTTTTTCAGTAATTACCTCTAGGTTCTGGCACCTATTCTTTATAGAGTGCAATTTATTTCGGTTTCAATATCATTGCTTCCCAATGTTCAACCTCCCCCCCACCATGCATCTTTGGGCTTATTTTCATGTCGGCGCCATGGCCGTCCTCCGGTCGCAGTGAACAAAAGAAGAGACACTCAGTTTTTGCCACAGGCAAAGAAGAAAGAGCCCCCTCAACACCTCAAAGAATCTTCCTCTCAGCCGTGCCTTCTGGCAGTAAGGATTGGAACCGATGGAGGGTGCGATTGGGGATTGAACGGCAGGGAAGAAATGAGATAAACGTATTGTCATGGAACAAGAAAGCCAAAGACCATCCAGATTTTTTAAAAGAACTAAAATTTTGAGCAGATTGTTTCCATTAACTAATTCATAATTAGGACAACTTTTGGTTAAAAAAAAAATTTTCATCATTGCAAAATGAATAAGCCATATTCATACGAATTTTTGGGGGGGCTGAGCCGCGTCTTCAAAAATGTTGGGGGGGCTCGGGCCCATGGGCCATATAGAAGTTTACGCCTATGGGAATGGCCCGTGTTCTGTGAAGAACAAGATCATTGCTCTTGACCACCCCTGATCCTGGAGCCTCACCCTCGGAAGTACCTGATGAATCTTTCTCCCTGTTTTGGTGTTGCTGTCCCACTGCACCTGCCACTGCCTTAGAAGATGTTGTTTGATCTTTGCCTTCGCCCAAGACTTCGGAAATGGTATGTTTCGATCGACTTCTGTTCTTTCTGTCGTTGCTTTCGCAAGAGCATCAGCTTCCTCATTACCCCAGTTCCCCTCGTGGGCTTTAACCCAGGATAGGGCGATACCGGGGTTATTAATGAGAATCTTCCTGATTGCTCTACTATATATACTATGTACAAATTTACATTTTGAATACTTACTCCTTTTCCAAATTTTCAGAATTCTTTCCTGTATCAAGTCATCAAAACATTCTTAGGTTTGAGGTGTTTCAGTCTTTCATTTTCATCATACATTACTATCTCTCGGAGATGTCTCAAGTTTGAATTTTCCAGTGTATCTTAAAAATTCTTTGAAGTCCTCTTTACAAATTTGAAGATTGATTCTATTCCAAGCTCTTTCTGAAGATCTGATGATTTAAAAAATTTTGGTGCACCAGTGATTCATGTAAGAATTTTATTTTGAAAAATTAGCAGTTATTTTCTTTAGATGCATATATCCATGGTGAAGCTGCATAAAGAAGTGATAGCCTTATAACCTGTGTATACATCAGCGATTCTCAACCTGTGGGGCTGAAAGGGGGGGTGCTAGCATATCGAAAGAAATATGTATTATTTAAAAAAATGATTATTTTACTATGAAAGGAAAGCAAAACAAAATGCATTATAAGATAATAAAAAATAAAATTCGCATTTACACTGATATAATACACTTCAAATAGGACTTTATCAGTACTGCACAATGTATTTAATAATTAGAATACATCCCATATTGTTCAGTATTTTCGTGACTTTCTCAGAGGAAAGATTGTTTTATTTTCGTTTAAAATAAGTTGATAAAAGTAATTTTCAGCAAATTATTTGAATGTAATATTCCATATGAAAGTTCCAAAAATTTCATGAGGGGGGGGGGTGCCCCTCTGTACTGCACTTGTGGGGGGGGGGCGATGAAAATTATGATTGAAAATTGGGTCGCAAATACTGAAAGATTGAGAAACGCTGGTATACATCATTAGCTTATTCTTTAAGCTTAACTTGGAACTTGGGTAACAGAATTTTATAATCTGATTCATTGTTATTGTTGCTGATTTGATTCTATTTACTGTGTGATTTCGAAAATAGCCTATTATCAAACTTAATTAAAAGGTATTTTATTTCTTGGGTTGGTGTGATATTGTGTCCCATAATACTTAATGAAGTATTAATAGTCTTTCTCTTCGTTGTGAGCCAGATCAGTTCGCATTTATCCGGGTTTAACTTGGCTAAATTAAAATATACACTCAAACCTGTTTTTGTGCGGTACATGAAAATTTCAATCAAATTAGAACATAATTGACGAAGTTATCAATAAAAAAAAATTAGTAGGTTTGATCGGCCATTTAGTTTTTTCGATTTTTGATATTTCATCACATTACATAAGTATTGCTTCAGCCAATTACATTACATATGTATTGAATTATATAATCGCATTATTTAATTGACTTTCATTTCCTGGTGCTTTCAGTCAAAGCGCTTTCATTTTCCTGGACTATTAAGATAAGATTCATTTCACAAAGTGTAAAAATTGAAGGTAAATTTATTATTTTTTCTATTTAGATATAAATTTTTTTTATTTTTATTTTATTTTTAGACATAATCCCTAAAAATGAATAAGGGCAAAAACAAAGCGAAGAGAAAGGCAATTTCCTTAGAAACTAAGACTACGATTTTAAAACGAATAGCAGAAGGTGAAGGATCCACGGCTCTTGGTAAAGAATTTGGATTAGGTGAATTCACTATAAGAGGCATACAAAAATGTTTTGTACGTGTAAAATAAGTACATATGTAAATGAAATATTTAAGAAAGTTCGCATGTGTATTTTCTAAATCAGATTCCAAAAGGTTTGGCGAGATTCCAAGTAGCAGCCAAGCCTCGGGTCTTGATTTAATAAATACGCTCTCGACGACCTGGCCGAGTTAACACATCGAACAAACCAAATACGCTCTCGCCGACCAGGCCGAGTTAACTCGGTTAATATACCAAGTAAGCTCTTGCCGACCACGCCGTAAACCCGTAACCCCTGTTTCAAGGATTAACCTGCCCATGCACGTTCTCCTACGCAATTGACGCATACACCAGGACCATATTCCAATTTTTTTAGTACATTGTCTTGTTAAATGGCCCTGGTTACATTTCATATACCTCGAGGAATTATTGCGTGAAGATTGGCTATGAAAAAATCTCTGACATCTGTAACATTGAACCGGCCATTCTCTCCCTTTATAAGTCGCAAGGTCGTTTATACGTACTGGATTTTTTCAGTGAATTTATACTGAACGAAAATTTTCAAAATAAGATTGGTCTCCGACCACTGGGCTAGAATTTATTGAACTTTCCGCTAGCTAGTCTGAGTTCTATTCAGGGCCGTCTCAACATCATTGGCCTCTAGGTAAAATGATACTATGGTAGTCCCAGACTTAGGTGGAAATAAACAGCCTACATATTCCCTACTTATTTTCAAAATTTATTGTGCTATACAAAATATGATGAGGTGGGGTCTTTTTTGGAATGAGACCCCCCTCACATGATCCACTCACAGAGCTGCAGCCCGGTGGGGGGGGGGGGGTGCCCTGATATGGTTTTCATCATTTTTTGTTTTTTCACACTATAAATTTAATATAAAGGGGGCTTGCGAAAAACCCCAATCCTATTGAACCTAATGCAGAATGTAGGCGGTGAGAGACGGGTGGGTCGATTCCCTAAAATGGCCTGGTTATGTGTAGTTTTGTTGGATTCTGTAAGTGTCCATTCACCAATATAAAAGCTTTATTTATTCACCCCTTAATTTTTCTTCTCAGCTCTCTGCAGCCCTCCAAACCACCTGTCATGGACATTTTTTCAATTTCCTTCCGTGATCCCCTTGAAGCGAAATGTCCACCGGTCGGGCTTTCGTGATATTCTTTCAGCACTTTTTTCACACAGCTCCTTGGCAGGACGAGTTTCCACGTCTTTACATCCTCCGACTCCCATTAGCGATACAGCACGCCATCTCTCAACTTCCAGGCAGAACTTTTTGCGATATACATGGCCATGAGGAAAGCATCTGAACAACAAATGAATGCAATAGTCTTCTCAGATTCTCTCTCTTCAATCCACGCCGTCAGAGATCCCATTCCCTATCCAAACACCTGGTTGCCAGACAAATTCGGAAGATACTAGTATACACACACCCACAAATAAGACTCTCGCGGGTGAAAGCACATGTGGGAATCAGAGGAAATGAAATTGCAGATACATTGGCAAAAGATGCGACATCAAGAGAAGCTTCTGATTTCTCACTATTCTTCCCAAAATCCTGGGTAGTTCATGAAGAACTACTCACAAGATGGCAACAACGATGGACGGAAGAAAGAAAGACGGCCCGAAAGATCTATGCTCTTCTACCTAAGGTTAAGGGCAAAATGAGGAAAATGGATCAGAGAAATGATAATATTTTTCACAGAACACGGTCCATTTCCTGTATACTTAGCTAGATTTCACAAAGAACTGGAAGATGTAGATGTGGAGAAGTGGGGAGGGGGGACAGTATACCATCTGGCTACATCGTGTTCGATCACAAGCAAATAACATGTGGCAGCGCCATCAGAAGATGAGAGGACTTGGAAAATCAACACCCTTGGGAATCCTCGCCTGTATGAAAAGATCAAACAGCTCATCAACTTCCTGGAAAATAACCAGGATAGTATTATAATTCCTAGACAACCTCCAACTCAGAATAATGAACGGACAAATGTAGAATCAGACTTCGAGCCGTGACACTAATTTACCAGGAATTTGCATTGCAAAAAATCGCATTGTAATCTTACAAACATTCTAAAAACAGTGAAGTTCTTTGTATTACCACTGCCCTATAATCTATGGTGATCATTCTAATTGTATTTTTGCATACATCGTTATATATTGCTTATCATAATCTTAATATAGAACACACAATGTATTAAAAATTGTTGTTCGCCACGTATAAATAATTTTCAGGACCAAATCATTGCTAATAGGAAGTTTTAGTCTGCAACACGAACTTTGATGCTGATTTGGTCCATTTTATGATAATCGTATGTTTGTATACTTTATAATATATTATGCATTCTGATGTTTGTATACTTTATAACATATTATGCATTCTGATGTTAATACAATTTTTATCATATGCATATATATATAACCAGACCATTTCCAAAGATACTGGACTAATAACAAAAACTTTGAGGTTGCTCTGGTCAATACATTTTTTGATATACAGGGCGGTAACTATCGACCGCACAATAATTACACACGTGATTCCTTGTGAAAAACTAATATAGAAAAGTGTTTTCCGTTTTTCGATCGGACGAATATTAAGTGAGTTATAAGCTTTTAAAATTTTGTGACGTGTCATTTTTCTAACGGTCAGTTATCTGCCAAACACCGAACCAAAGTGCATTTCTCCGCCAGCAGCGGGTTGTCACTTTTTAAAAATGAACTGAAATATTCAATCCCATTAGTAGCCAAGTTCGGCCTTCTTCCTTCACGATTGGTACTTTTTCTCTCCATGTAGTGTGATACTATAACCTTGCTATTACGTATCGCTTACGTGTTAGCTTCGCGTCTAAAGAAGGTAATTCCTGGAAAATCTTGCTGTGATTATGGCCGGCAATATATTAAATTGTTGTTATCTCCATAAGTCACTAATTCCTAGACATACGAAGGATTGGATTATTTTATCCAAGAGATGCAAACTTTTCTCTCATCGAGATGCAGATACAAAAGAGGCCGAAGATGACAAAGCGGGTATCATCGATTTGGTGATGCGGCTAGTTCAGTCGTTAAACGCCGACGCAAAAGTCATCATGGACATACCTCAAACAAGACGCACATGCAAGGATGACCTGCTGTTTAGACAGACGTTCAAGAGAGCGATGCAGTTGAAGAATTTGGGATCACCTGTGAGCAACCAAAGGTCCAAAAATCAGGTTTTTGAGGACTTCATTACGCTTACAACGGTCTGCCCGGATGATTCATGCAATATTGCCCGAAGAAAGAAGTCCAAGCAGAGGTTGGAGCTAAAAAACAAATCGGTGGCGCCGATTTTCTCTCCTGTACCTTTTCCCTCGCCAGGAAGAATTGAGACTAGCGAAAGCGATCTAACCATCCCTCTTCAACCATTGGAGCTGACTACTGCGGTTCCTGATCATGACATGGAGAAGAGTGACGGCAACATCGACAATCCGCTACCCTCGATGGTGGTAAATCGAGGTCAAAAAAGGAAAATTCCGCCCATTCACATCTCCAGTCTGGGAAATTGGAGAAAGATATCCAAAGAACTGGATGCCATATGCCCCTCTGGATTTCAAGCCAAGATCGTGAATAATAAAGTCACGGTAACTCCAGAATGTGCTAATGATCACCGCCTCATCACTAGATATTGTGAGGCAAATAATATTGTCTTTCACACATATCTTTTGGACTGTGATAAACCTGACTCGTATGTCATCAAGGGACTGGAAATTGATTCCTCAAACGAGGATGTTTTACTTTCTTTACAGGACTTAGGTTTCCAGGCAACTAGGGTTCAGCAGCTAAGAAGACGTCGAGACGGAAGGAAGCTACCTATCTGGAGAGTCGACCTCCCGCAAGTCCCGGAGTCTTCTAGGATCCTCAACCTTAAAGTCATTGACCATCTAAAGATCAAGGTCGAAAAGTTTAAGAACATCAATGGTCAGAGGAACATTATCTGCTACCGCTGTCAAAAATGGGGCCATCACAGCTCGGGATGCAAGGCTGAGGAAAGATGCGTCAAGTGTATAATTCCACACCCGTCACGACTGTGTCCCAATGTCCGCGGAGTGGATACACCTCAGTGCTGTAATTGCTTGCAGTTTCATACGGCAAATTACCGTAATTGTAGGTTCTCACCGTATAGCAAGCATCACAAACAGGCCAGAAAAGAAGTCAAGCTGAGCCAGGCTATTAAGCTCAAGCCCAAGGTGAGTATCATAGGAAAACTGCCGAAAGCCTCGTCTCGAGAGGAGAAAAAAGATAGGACGGAGCTCCTATCTCCAGATTATTCTCCTGGAACAAGTGTTGACAGTTGTGCTAATCCAGTTGATGAACTAGCTGTGGAAATAGAGCCGATTATTCTCAAGTTCATCGGCGAAAACAGCGAACTAAGCCTAAATAGGCTTATTCGTCAGCTTCAAGATAGCATCAAGAAATCGGCTTCTATCATCATGAAGTCGCTTCCGGTCATCCAGAAAGACTGAATTTCAAGAAAACTAGGGGTTTTTTGCGTTACAGCCCGCAAGGGCTGGTGTTTTTTCCCCTTTTTCCATCCTGAACGGGAAGATTTTCGGCTTGCATCATGTCTGTTCAAGCGCAACAGCTATCAACCAATCAGATAGCAGCAATCTGTTTTTGGGCCAATCGGGGTGTTCCTGCCGAGAAGTCGCGATTCCTGAGGTGTGATTGGCGGCATTTTGCCTCGAAGACCAAAATTTGACCATGCTTCCCGGATTTTTATTTTTTATTTTTATTTTTTTTTTTTTTACATTCAATGCCTACAGGTGTGTCAAATGCACGGACACTCATGAGCCCGGGCAATGCGGCAAGGTGCGAGGACGGGATACACCGACCTGTGTCCTGTGTCTCGGACCACACCCTGCAAATTATCGCAAGTGTCCCGAATTCCTAAAAATTCGAAAATCCCGTAAACCCTCGACTCAGCTTGCAAAGGACATTACCATCTCGTCCCAGACACACATACACACACTCATTTACTGACTTCCAACTTTTCCTTTCTTCATAGGCTCGCCTTGAGTCCGTCTGTAATCCCACTATCAGCCCATTTTGGAGCTGGGCATGGGGTAAAACTCTTATGCTGGTCTGGTCTAGCTTCGCGTCTTCTATGTTGGCAAATTTATCACGAGATTTATCAATGAGATCTGTTTGAAAACTTTTTTAGCCAAATTAACACATTTTGCCAAAATGTGCAATTTTTTTACCTTCACTATTAAGTCTAATTTTCTGAGGGAAGGTGCATACAGTGCGTACATGTTTACTGCGCGATCATTATTTTACGTTGTTGTTTTAATTAGATTACAATGTTGATCACTAAAACGGCAGTATTTTTTATTTTTTTTTTGGTTTTTTTTGAACTTTCATCGAAACTGTTACTTGTAAAAAGCTTCAACGAGGCATGTAAAAATGGTAGCTTGACGACGGTGTGACTTAGTAAAAACAGTAAAATAATAACAACGATTCAATCAGAAACTTTTAATCAAACTTATTACGTTACGAATTGACGGAGTATTCAAAATAATTTTTGGTTTCAAATTTTTCTGTTGATTCACACTATTCAACTCTGATTTTTCTCTCAAGGATATTTCAGTGATTTTAGGGTGTTTTTGGAGCATTGATTCTGAATCTGACATTGGTTTTTTTTGTCAAAAAAAACTTAGGAAATTTGTTAGTGTTAGTAGACATGGAAAAACCGGGATTTGAACCCTGACCTGCACAATCTCCCTAACCGCTAGACTGCCAGGCGACAATTTTTGACGTATTTCATCTGTCTGGGAACACAGCAGCGAGTTTTCGGGGTTATTTTACTGGTGCATCTTATACGCCAGAGAGGCGCCGAACTGTCTCGCACGGGTAATAATAATTAACTATAAGATAAAACACCTGAAACCATGCAATCGATTCGCTAATGACTCAAAGATGTGAACATTTTTAAGTTCACGTCCTTGGTTCTTAACCTATGAGTCGCGACCCTAACCTAGCTTGCATGGGATTCTGAGATGGGTCATACTGTAAGACGCTTTAATGATGTCAATTCATATATACACATACACATTAAATCAGCCGACTCGAACTTTGACGCTGGGAGGGGGGGGGGCAATGTTTCCCCCCGTATCTCCGCCCATGCGTATTACTGCTTTAATTGAAATTTGATGTTCTTATGCTGTTTAGCTATTTGTTTGGACATATGACCTAGTTTTTTTGTGTGGGAGTAGTCAGGTGCGGATCCAGAGTAGTATGTCGAGAGGGGCGATATATTGTTTAGGCTCGTTGGACTGTCCTTTATTTTAAAGGACAGGCCAATTTTCCCCATGTTATTCGTGGTTCTCGGGAAGGGCGATTGTTTCCCCGCCCTTGGATTATATTTAATTACTAGCTGATACCCGGCGACGTTTCCCGCCTCGTAAAAAATGTATATACTATGTAAATAATAAAAAAAATAAGTATATACAAAAAAATGGTTCGGGTGGTAAATGCAATTCTGGCAATTTCACTTTTCCACCTGCGCAGCACATTCCTGGAGTTTCATTCTTGAATTTCAATGCACGGCAAAATTCGCATAACTTGCCATTTTTCCAATAACGATACTTCGATGAAGACTGTAATCATAATCAGCATCGTAATGTAACGCAGCAAGATTCAAATCAGCGTGAAGTGTCCGTCTGGATTGAACATTGCGTTCTCGATTGGTTCCCAGTCTTGCTCTTCGTTGGTCAATTGTTTCATTCGAACGGGCTTGTGCAGTGCGTACTCAATCGGCTTTCAATATTGATTCTCGTTGCTCGTTCGTTTGAGAAGAACGGGCTTGAGCAGTTTGTATTCGAACCGCTTCTAATCTTGCTTCCCGTTGTTCGTCTGTTTCTGAAGCTCGTAATGCCTTTTTCTTTCGTGCTTCAGATGTAGATCGACCAATCGATTTCCGTTTGGGGGGGCATAACTGTCGACTATGCTCGCAAATTCGCTGAAAATAAATAATCGCTAAAAAATCGAATAAATAAATTCGATGAATAAATAAATGGGAAAGTTCATGGATATGCCACACAGTTCGTTATAATGATAACGAACATAATGATAGTAACATGATGAATGGATCCTGGGCCCCCAATAATTATTTTGGTTACTGTGGTTCTCAAAAAATGCGTTTCAGACACACGTATGCCTTTACGATTGTTTGCCTCTTTTTTAATGCTGCCAGTATAACAGTTTATTCCTTTGTAATGGTTTGTCACTTTTCCAATCCTCCAAGTAACTGAAGAAAACTTGGGTAGCACGGGGTATTATTGCTGGATGAACATGATAGTCATAATTAATTATTACTCCTTTTATGTTTATAAACAAAATATTTATTGACACCTCAACTTGATTTCTTCGGAAGTTACTTTTTTCGTACTGATTATCTTATTGTTGTATCACCAAGCTCGATGATTTTTGTTATATTTTAAATATTTCTTTTTTTTAAATAAATCAATATGTATATAATACATAATAATCAAATATAATATATAAATCAATAAAAAAGATTTAAAACCGTTAAATAATGATTATAAAAATAAAACATAAATCGCCGTTGTCTAGCACCCGCAACACAACTATGCCAGGAACGTTCGACACGCGCGACACCTATCGTAGGATAGATATACTATGCCAGAAACCTACCCGGGATTGTACTCAACAACTTCCCAAAGTTGTCATGGCGATCGGATGAATAGTATAGTAATGCATAATGGACAGACAGACATACATTCGTTTTTATATATATAGATTAATTTAATTATTCGCGTAGTATTGATACGTAGTTTCGCGCCAGTTCGCCTCATAGTGCCATTCCAAAAATCTCGTTTGTTTTTCACGCTACATTTGTATTTGTTAACTTGAGAACAGATGCAGTAGACAAATACAAATTTCCACAACTTTTATTCGTTAATGATGACGCGCGCAATTTTGAATGCCTTTTCAACTGGATTCATTGTAATTTCAATCCGTATAAACTGAAATCCATATAAACAGTCAATTGTCTGTCTCCCCTGTATGTTTCTTCTGAATATCTGACAAATTGGTTTTGTAGCCAGTATTTACTGCGCAAGTGCCAGTATCAAATTCAGTTCTCGTAAAAAAATTGTCAGTCAATTTGTTGAGAAATAATTTACGTAGATGACTTCATTGCCCGTATTACCTTTATTTGTTGGAAATATGGCCAAGAGGTAGATTATTTGGAAAACAACAACAACAAATTTTTCATATTTTCCGTTGAGATCTACCGTGGATCTCATTATTTTTACATTTCAGAGTATTTTTAAACATTATCTGTTTTTCAGAATTTATCATACACAGGCCTCAGCAAAAATCACTGAAGCTCAGCATGAACCATATTACCCTCCTTCTTACCTTCTAAAAACTTGGGAAATAAACAAAAGTTGATCCCCATAATCTGAAAGATTCCCTATTTCGGATTCGCTTAACCCAGTGTTTCCCAATCAGTGGCCCGCAGACCCACTAAGTACTTCTAAGGGGCCGCGGTATAATTTTAATTCATAACCATTGCACGAATAGCATTCAGTGCTGTGAAATTGCAATTTATAACAACTTTATGATATGCAGATTTACACAAAATAATAAATTTTCGATTTAACGTGGGGGGGGAGGGGGAGATGGTGCTCCAAAGTTACTTTTACTGTAGGGGGTCCGCGATTTACTGAATCTCACTAAACGGTAATTCGCGTCATTAAAAACGTTTGGTTAACTGACTTAAATCCTGAAAAGTCCGGATTCGAGAGGTTTTACCCTCTAGCCGCGAGAAACATGAATTCTATAAAATTTCGCGAGGTGCGCTATTATTGCGTTCTATATATACATAGCGAATTAAAAACCCCCTCGATTTTGTACAGAAAAATTGAAAAACCACCCGCGGCTGGAAAATTGAATATTTTTCATTTCAGAAATGAAAAGAGAACCTATTTTTTCCTCCATAACTTCAGATTTTAATGTAACCATCAAACCAATATATATGTATGAACAACTATATCTTTAAAAAAAATTAAAATGACTCAACAATTATATGTATATTATATGATAGTAAAAAACAAAACGTTACTAAAAATGAAATTTCTTGTATGATGAAGCACATACACACACACACACGGATAAATATAAAATAAAATACAGAAAACATACAATAAGTACATAGAATTAGTAGAAATAAAAATTTGTACATAGATGCAAAATAAATAGGTTTTTCTTGGCAGCAATTCAGAATCGGAATGTATCGTAAAAAGTGTGCGATGTGAAGAAAATGTCTTCTCAGATATGACACTGGCAACAAGTCTGTACTCTGTCAAGCGGTTTCTTCAGAGAACTGTACAATATTTCTTTAATTAATTAAACAACGTATCAATCAACACGTGCTCTCGAGCTCGACCGAGAGCTGGCGCTCTTTCTGTTTTTGGCGGAATCTCAAGAACTCCTCTTTGAGAGCCGCGCACCGGGCTTCCGTGTTCTCGTATTTTTGAGGTTTGCTCGACGATGGGTAGAGGCCCATGTACAGTTCGCTGTCACTGAGGCCCCGTTCGCTGCCTCCGTCGTAATGTTTCGGCATCCTGCTGGCGGCCCGCTGCCGCAGGTGCCCGTGCATAGGTAACGTGGGTTCCGAATGAGGCGAATCGGCTTCGAACGAGGACAGTCCGACCAGAAGGTTATGGCCGTTGCTGGGCAATAGGGTGGTGGCGAAAGCCGAGTGGTTTCTGCTGGCGAAACCGCTGCTGCTGCCGCTCCTGTTGTTCATGTCGAGTTCGCCCTGGAGACTCGAGTGTGCCAACGAAGCGGCTTTGCTTCCGTGCCCGGAGCTGCCACTTGTTACGCTAGTTCGACTCGGAGCGGCGTGACGACCGTGGTCGACAGCTGATGCAGATGGCAACTCGGGTACGCTGGCGTGTTGTCGATACAAGGCGGCACTCCGAGCTCTCTCTACGGCTCCGAGCAATCGATCCCTAGTGTATGTAAGTTGTCGCTCGCTTCCACTACTCTCACTGGATTCACGACTGCAGGATATCTTGACAGGTAAAGTGGAATACCCAATATTCCCGTGATCGAACCTTGGAGGACTGCTCGTGGCGAGGGGGCGTTGATAGTTCGTCCAACTTTTCTGTTGGGAAGCAGAAATAGGTCCCTGAGGATAAGGACACACTCTCGATGAAAGAGAGGACATAGGCGGATAAGCCTGCATAGGCAGCCAGCGCCTGGAGCTAGGCCATCCGTTATGCCACGTGGACTGCTGCGCTGAATTCAACACTTGCTGGTGTAAGTGCCAATTCGAGGGAGGGCCGTCCTGCGCCCTGTGAATGGGACGAAAATGCATGCTACACGGAAAATGCGGAGTCGGGTGGCTAGATGCTGTACTTGGAAACGAACGCTCAACTGAAGATGGCTGACGAACCGAACTCAAATCCTCGGGAAAATAGGTCCCGCTGAATCCTGGGCTACTTGTGTGAAATCTCGAACCGAGAGTCGTGTACGATGTGTACGGCATAGCCAACGAAGGAGTTAGATGCAAGTGATGGTGGCTGCTCTGTCCACTGCCATCGCTGCGAACGCTGCTCCTGGCACCAGCATGATTGGACGGAATCAGGGAATGGGCAGCAATAGGTGTTCTCGCAAACCCTCCCTCTTCATCATCAGCGTTGCCACGAAGAACAAACTTGCCATCAGCCGACCTACTTATCCAGCCCAATGGTTGGGAATATTCCATCTGCACGTTGTACCGAAGTCCTCTGTGGTTACGCACTTGGCCCGACCATCCATGAAAGGTCCTTGTTCGTTCATCTGGACCTGCCGCTACATCTAATCTACTTAAGCTGGTCAAACAAGGGAATTTTAGATTCGGTATTCCACTTTCATTTCTGCAAAAGAAAAATAAAACAATATGTACATCGCTCCGTATTTTTCAGTGTCTTTTTTCAAACATAAATCAAGCGATTGAAAATCGTGTTGGTTACGGCGCAAATTTAGATTTCAAATTTATTGATTCATGGGGTTCGGTGAAAATTTTTATTACCCGTAACTATACGAAATGTCTGAAACAAAAAAGGCAGCACATGCATTTCATTACATAGGTCAGATTTTCTTTACGGGCATCACGCTAATTTTTTTTTTTGGCATCTGCAAATGGAAAGACATAAAAAGACATCTTTTATCGTACATCTTCAGTTAATTCTGCTGAAAGAAGTAATTATCAACCACCTACTGCAATATGCAGAAAAAAAAGAGAAGAATTCATTGTAGTGTGGTCATGGCCCCCACATCCTGAAGCAGGGCCCCTAGGCTGGGATCTTTTACGGGCCCCCCGACCAGACTTTCACGGGGCTCCCATTATGATGAATTTATAGCGTGAAAAAACAAAAAAATGATTAAAATCCTCATGGTACCCAGGGCTGGAGCCTTGTCAGCCACCCCTTGTGGGGGCCATGAGTGTGGTGGTGAGGGCTAAACCCCTTGTGCGGTAAAGACAACCTGCTCTCTCTCTGGGGTATGACAGTCTTTAGACAGCCTTTTCGGATGGCCACCATTACTCAATCCTTCTGTGGTTGGCTCGAAGAAAGATAAATGGGAGCGTGTACGATTAAAGACAGTAGAAATGACCCGCTACAAAATACCGTGGGTCCACAAGGGTAAGGGTGAGGCTGAAACGGTTCCCGCCCAGAACAAATATTATTTTTATATTAAAATTCAGGCCACAGGGTGCTACACCATCCAAAATCAAATAAGCCAAGTATATAGTTGTATACTTCCTTGTGGTGTTCCTGGTAACTTGGTCCCAGCTCAGTTCGGGAGAGCTTATGTGAGGGCACCTCTCCTGGATAATGACCTAGGAGTATATGGAAAGCCCAAAATCCAAAGATTGCATCCTAGGGGCCTCAGCTCCAAAGCAACTGTGTACTTTGTGAAAGTTGGATAAAAACCTGTCCATGCAAATGATTGTCAAGTGAAAGAAACAGACGATAGTCTGAAGGGGGTAAGAGATATCAGGCGAGTAAGATGGATGGCACAATCATACAGCCAAGTCCAGAACCAAAGGAACACAGAGCCAATAAAATGGAATGGGCCCAAGCGCTACTATGAAGGAGCAGTTCCCTTTCTATTGATCAATCAGTGCAGCATCTTTCTCTGAACTTAGGAAGCAGATTTCAAGTTGTAAACACAACACAGTTGTATAATAGACTTCATCGTATCTCTGCTCCTTCTGCAAAGCAAACATGACAAGTTATTTCTGCAGCAGATGAGTAGGAAAAATAGCGTTACACGAGCGAAATTCGAACCATCAACCTTTCGGTACGTTCTATTCTATGTCATACCAACTGCTCCAACAATGGCTGATAGCCAGCCGGGATCCTAATTAAATATAGCAATTCCAGAACTAATTGTTGCTGATAAACATGCGCTCTAAATAAGTCAAAATAAAGCTTGTGCTTGTGTGGATAGTGTAATGAAAGTACAGCAGAATTTGAACTCATTCACTGAACGACCCAGGACATACCTACAAATATTCCCAACTAATACTGTCATTTTCACCGCATATCCTTCGATAACCAAAATCCTTACTCGTCATATATGATTTAGACATCTTGAGATTTCAACGGACGCAAAGCCATTTCTTTAAATATTCATTCAGTACAAGGTGTTTCTTTGACTTGCTCTAAGAAACTGCAAATACTTTTAAGGTTTTCTGACACAGGCTTAAATATATGACTTGTATGATAGAGATATTATGGGTCATCTATATATAATTATGCATTAAATTGGTAGTAGTGATTGTTGGAAAAACTACAGCATACATGTTTTGAATTTTATTACGCTGCTGTTGGCTGTGGCAAATGTTTCTTAAAGAAAACTCTCTCAAATTTGTACTGAAAGGCTGGAAATCACAGACATACACAGCCACGGCAAATATTTTCAGTACATTTTATATTCTGTGATTCATTAAAAAATATGAAGTGTGGATAATTTTTTTTTTTTAATTTTAATTCGAATTTCATTGAATACAGCACCTCAGTGGCACTGGAACCTAGAGGGCTCGGGCCACATGAGCCTCCCTCCATCTACCGAAAAAATGTTCTGAGGTCGCCGAGTCCCCTGATAATTCATGAATATTCTATGTAATCCCAACCTGCATACGCCCTTGTGGGCCGTATATATGGACGTCTAGCAACCATAGATACCCCCATCTTCTTCAGAGCTCCTAAGGTACCTACGACGAAACATTCTTTCCGAAACAAGTTCCACAAGCTCAACCACGCACTATACAAATGAAGCTGGGTCCAGACCCCCCACGCTGAACCATTCACAAACCCGTTTTAGACCACAGCGTGGGGCGGTTTTGACGGAAAACAGGTTTTTGTGCGCTTGGCCATCGAGTAGAACCAACACCTTCTATAGCAGAAAGCCTTCGCACGAAGCTTTGACATCACTGAAGTTGTCCACTTCACCTGCAGTAATAATTGGATAAAGCAGGCAGACGGACGTATGCAAAATCTTTACCTTCTTTTACAGTATATGCAATGACTATAGGTGAAATGGACGATTTCAGTGACGTCACGAGCTTCGCGCAGAGGCTTTCTGCTATAGGTGTTGGTAGAGCAGCGGGTTTAGACGTGGCTTTACAGATTGCCCTTCGCACACGGACAAAACAGATTGGCTCCGAGTTTGTCTTCTCTCACATGCGTATACGAATTCATCGTTACGGTAAAGATCGATGCAATTTTATAAAAATAATAAAAATAAGTAAAACACCACAAGAAACTCAAAGACCCAGTTTTTTAAAATCTATTTCCGAAATATTGAGAGTGTCTCTCGTAGCTCCATAGTCCATTGCGTTTGTCCGTATAAACTACCATCCGTATAGAAACTACGGACAATCCGTAGCAGTTGGCAACTCTGAATTATGCTTTTTGCCATTGTTCATGCAAAGATGTAAATACTGATTGCAAGTTTTCTTTTTGTCACACCCTCTAGTGCTTTCGTTGCTGCTTACTGCATTTCTTCGGAACCTGAGAATAATTTCCCTTCAAGCAAATTATTGTCACATGGAAAAAGTCACATAGGGCAAGAGCTGGTTGTGAAAGTATCGAAATTAGATGTTTTGCAGAGAGGTAATCTTTCGAGAAAATCTGACACCAGGACGAACCCAAGAGTCCATAAACATCTGCATGATTCGGTAGGTAGAAAGCGACCAGCATATCTTTGGAGCCAAGTCGTGGGTGTTCGTTCCATCACGACAATGTGCCAGCTCACAGGCCCTCCTGGTGTCAGATTATCTGTATTATTCTCTCCCGATCTTGCCCCATGTGACTTTTCCTTTTTTCTCAGATAAATTTGTTTAAGGGGCAACAATTCTCAGATTCCGAAAAACAGCAGCGACGAAGGCACTGGAGGGAGTGACAAAACAATAATTTCAATCAGCATTTACATCTTGGTATGCACAACAGCAAAAATGTGTAATTGCACAGGGTAGTTGCTTTGAAGGAAACACAAATAAACAGGTTCTATCTGTATTCATTCTTCCATTTTAAAATAGGTCTCTGAATTTTTTGAATGTGGCAGTATATTTTACTCATGAAAACAAGCATGTGTGTGTGTGTGTATGGGGAGAACCGAAGAGCTACCAAAACACATTTAGTGAATACGAGTCACACAGTTTAAAGCAACTAAGAAAAGAGAGAGAAAAAGCCTACCTGTTCTCCTTTACATGGGCAGCAGTAATATAGAAAATAAATTTATACTTGAGAGGATATAAGAAAGCTATTTCCAAAATGGGTGCTACACATAAAGAAATACTGAAATTAAATTTTCACCTGATAGTAGAAATCTGCTAATTATTTGAGCGATTATTTGTTTTAAGATCCACTTGATTTCAATAGCAAATTAGAAACTGAAGATTTTGCTTAAATCCGGCAAATTGTTTTGATACGATTTGATCTAATAATTAACTCAGATTACACAGGTCTACAAAAAATACTTTTTGAAAGCTTTTTTAGTTTTGATATAACTTTTTTTGTATTCCTTCAGCGCTGATACCAAACATACAATCTATTTCCCCCACAAGCACCATTATTTACAAAACGATTTTATATTTTGGGAGAAATAATCAAAGTCCAACTATTTTGAAATTTTTATTTTTTATTACCTCATAAATACATACATTGGGATATATCCTAGCTCTTCACTATAATGGCAGGTCCTAAAATCAATGAAATATCTTTTGGCAATGATTTACTATATTTATCAATAATGCACAGTTTTAATGGGATTTGTAGGCTGCCTGCCTATGCATTATTGTGTTGAAATTTAATTTTCACTTTATCTACAAAACTGTACGTGATGGAATTTAATTTTTTTTCCAGTGGTCCAAAAAACTATAAAAAAAACTAATTATTTTAAGAAAGCTTTTCTAACCTGTAGTATGTGAATGGCTCATTTAATGATTCACTATGTGTTTCAAACATTTTTGGCTGCATGTTTATAAACATCGTAAAAAATAAATATCAATCAATTAAACATTGAAACAAACTGTTGACAAGTATTTCATTTGCCCATTTTCTCTCAGTTACGCATTTTCATTAATTCTAGATACTTGTATCAATGATATTGTACAGTGATAAACTTCGGCTAATGAACACACTTGGAAATTTTTAGCTAAGATTTTTTTCATGGTTTTCAAACCTTAACTAATTTCCATAAACAAACCTTAACACATTTCACTAATGAAGGTTCAGTGTCTCTCAACATATGGTTTGCTGACCTCCTCTGGTCTGCAACAATGGCACAGGAGGTCCGCAGGCAGACTTGATAAAGTAATTCTAATTGAATGAAATGATATCCAATTGTTATAATTGATGCATGCAATACCTTATGGAATCCTAATAAAAAATTTAACTTTTATACTTGGGTAACCATGTCTGATCAAGAAAACTACACGAAATTGCAATCCCATCAATCCCAAATTATTACTGAAACAGGGAAATGAAGTGAATCAAAGTAAAAAAAAAAATTGTATTCATGAAAAAAAGCTTTTATCATGACAAGACGGCTACATTTCATTAAAGAAAAATACTGAAAATTGGGATCTGAATAACGACAAAAAGTACATTGTCAATTATCACTAAAAATGTTGCATTAAATAGACAAATTCACCAATTTCTGAAAAAGCAGTGATGGATGGGCTACTGAAAATTGTAGTGATTGAAATGTAGTTTGGGGGAAAATGAAATTCAAACAATGCAAATATATATGACGAGTATGCATAAATTATAACCATGATTATCATAATGAAAGTATAATTTATAAGTTATGTGAAAATTGTTTCCATTTACTATTTAAGTGATTATAAATGCAAATGAGCTTCATTGAAAAAAAAGGACTGTATAAAGGAAGTCAAAACAACTTTTGACCCATTTCATGTGAAACAAAAGATGAAGCTAAGAGAAAATTTATTTAAAAAAAATGGAGTCTAGACATGAACGATTCCTGTGCACACGAGAACACTCTTAGCAACAAACTGAATGGTCTGGACATTCTGGAAGCTTATCTGCATGTAGAGTCGATGACTGTACATCTCGTAAGAGAACACCCATGAGCCCGACTGGGTTGTGTACATAGTCTAAAATGAAAAATCCAATATCTCATCTTCCTTTAAATTCTCCTTCATTCAATTGTGAAGTTTATCTCAGATTTCTGACAATTTTTATTACTTTATAGTGCTTTATACATTATTTTTTTATAACAACTCCTTGGTGTTGTTAAAAAACTCATCTTTTATACATTTAGCAAAATAATTTAAACTCTTATATCTCAGGAAGTATTCAGAATACATCAGTATATGTCTGTGGGTTGGATCTCATCAAGACAAATCTAATGATGCTACTCTGATTTTAATGCCTCTTTCGGTCTTGACATTAGATCAGCGGTCCACATTCGTAACAAAATTGTTTTACGCTATATCTTGAGAAATTTGCAACACAAATAGACAACATTGGTATCATCTGTTAGTTATTCCAAGGATAAATGTGATGATACCGATTTCATTATGTCAGGTACCTAACCACACAAAGAAAGTATGTCAGTACCTACCCCCAAAGAATGTATTCAAGTCAGAACCTAAAAATTAGAGTAGGACACAGCCTACCCTAATATATTTTTTTAAATCATTGTCTCAAAGCAAATGAAAATTTTAAATTGTGAATAATTCAAAACTTTTCCATTTAAAATAAATAAAACTCAGCTATAACGAACTTCAAAAACCAAATATCCAAGGGCTCACAAAATCCAGAGGTCCATTTGCATCTAATCGTATGGGAAAATATGAATCATCATGTGTGTAAAAAAAACTACATAAATACATCGGACCAAAGTCCCACCTACCATAAAAAACTTACATAAAATAGTTAAAATTTGAAAAGAAAAAAAATCTGATTGAAATCACCCTGAACAGTAGAACCTTGGTTATCTGGGGTAACAATGAAGAGGATCACAGAAACCAAAAACTGCAGTTAAACCCCCGGGTATAACATACAGTGGAACTTCGATGACTTGACACCCGAAGGGTAGTAAAAAATGTTGATTTAAGTGGTTGCCAAGTTAGCCAAGTTTTATTTTATTTCATCTTTAATAATTTAAAAAACCATTTATGTATGCGTATGTTGCTGTATATTGTTGAATAATTCTATATTCCATAACCTATAAATTCATAAAATATTTTGATTTGCAATTGCAATCTGTTTTTTGTGAATGAGCAGTGCTATTGTCCAAAATATGACTTTGTTCTTCCTCACTTAAAACCTTTTGATCTAGCTTTCTCAACCCCATCTCTAGCTCAAAAATTTCAAAAATCATTCGCATTCATCTGTGGCTTTCGTAGTTTGACAAGATGAGTTTTCAGGTTTCAGGTGAGCAAAAGAAAGTTACCCTATCCAAAGGTGTGGGGGGGGGGGGGGGAAAGGGGGGAATTTTTGACACATATCAATCAACAAACTAACGACCGAAACATAGAATTTTTGAAACACATGAGACAAAATATAAATTTTTTGTTCGAATTGATCAACACAAGGACAATTTCTGAAAATGAGCAGTTAAAAATGCAGTATACATTCTACTCAACTTAAGTGGCATGTGGTCATCCTACGTCAAGTTAGAGAGATTTCTCCCCCCCCCCCCCCATTGAATTTAGCATTGTGGCAACCATGCAAATTAATGTGTAGCAAGTATTTCAGAGGTACAGAATAATCATTCCTAGGTCACTCAGAAAAAAAAATACTATAAAATGTAAAACCTGAAAACCTAAAACATGAAAATAAAAGAAAAATGATGCATATCATAAAAAAAACTAGTCCTCAACACTTGCTCTGGAATTTTGTAAAATGGATTTTTTTATTCCTTGAACCCTACAAACAAAAATAAGTATGAATTCTTCCCTACATCACAGGGGTGACTCAAGATCAAATTCTCACTACACTGAAAGTTCAAATTTCACAGACAAAAATTTTTTTTTCTACGCTTAATTTCCTTCTGAAATTATTTTTTCTCTTTACCACTGATTTGGCATCCTCCCTATATATGCCCATATGGCTGCATGGGTTGTACAGCCCAAGAGCTATCCACTGCTGCATCAGGGATTTTCAAAATGTGGTCCATGGCCCTAGGGGGTCAAACAAGTAGTTGCTAACAGGTTCCCAAGATCTACATGCTGAATTTGAAAACTTTCAACATGTCATAAATATTACAAATATTATACAAAACAACTTCTCTTTTAATTGATTATAGTAAAGATTGTAACAATTTTATGTAAAATCAAAAATCTTCATTTGTTCCTCAGAAATACTGAACCTCTTAACAACAGCAACCTCTCAATAATGGCCCCATTAGTGGCCGATGTTGCGAGGTTTCGCAGTATTGGATTTTCAGTCTTGTTGAGGTTTATTACAGCAGAGTAACATTATTCTACCTTACAGATCATTGATTATTTTTATGGCACCAGTCATTTTCTGCACTCAGAGCTAATTAGACCGGGGTCTGCAATTTATTGCCAATTCTGAAAGGCAGTTATTCTACCTGATAGAAGAAAAGGCAACACTATGAAGGAGTGCATGATATATGACAAAATTTAAAACACTGAACTTGTTACAAGCATGTGATATTTATTTTGAAATCATACACTCGTCCGGAAGCCAAATGTACAATGTGATACGTGAAGGATCATCATAATGCGCTACAGATGCAGCTACTCTGTGTAACATTGATTAAGTGAGAATATTAATGTGATGTTGAGGTACTGCTCGCCTGCCCACAAAACCAGGATGAGCCGGGGCCTTCATGATTTTTCCCTTCTTACCAGGCCTGCTCTAACAAGCATGAGAGAGCCGTGACGTCACAAACGAGATCTGACCTCGCGAGACTGCAGGAAGAAAGGAGACAGCTTCACGTGCTTTGCAAGGAGCCATGTTGATGAGTGAAGTTTTGCACATACTTTTCAAGTAGTTCAGTGAAATTTATTTTATCCACCCTACAAAAACTCAGTCGTCAAATAGTTTTTCTATCGAACTGGTAAGTAATACTTTTGTGTTATTTTCATTTTTTTAACTTGCTTATATATATATTTATTTGTATGAAAGAATTAATCTTTCTTAACTATCAAGTATATCCTTTGCATGTACGAAATAGCTCCAATCTTACATTAAAGTAAAGATTCGTTTGTTGCCCCCCCCCCCCCCGAAATCAAATAAAATTTAAAAAAAAAACCTCGCGAACTTGCCGTGGGCTGTATATCGAAGCTGTTCCATTTAACTTCTTTGATCAAATTTATAATTAATCAAACCCAGTAAAAATAATCGTGAATCCACTTTGCAAAGAATCAGGAATTTAAAGCGTACTCGTGAAGAAATCGCCAACTTCTAATAAAATTTTCCTAGTAATATTTTATTAATTGATATATAAAAGTTATGTTGATGGATATAATTTTATTTATTCATTCTCCTGTATTTATCATAGCAAAAATTGCTTATTTTCCTTCTCAATGTGTAAACCGCATCTTACATTTTTGAGAATGTTTTTCTAATCATTATGATAATTTATTCGTTTAGGCCGAAGCCCTAGAATTTTTACAGATAATTACATTACAAATAAGTAGGTCTACATAGTTTCAAGGCAATATCAGAAGAGGAAAAACCAAAAGTTTTTAAAACATATATAAAAAAATTTAAACATTTTATCATTTTTTAGTGTGTTTTTACAATAATTGCAAACAGTTCCAGCTTTAAAACATTGCCTTATTTGTGTTTGTCAAACGTACTTAAGAAGTTTATTTGTCATTTTTCACAAATGGGGCGCGAATGTTGTGCTCCTGGATGCACTTCAAATTACGATTCATAAGACCAATACACAAGTGTCTTCACTTTTCCTTCTGATCCTGAGAGAAGGAAACTATGGACAAGAGCACTGAAGCGAGCTGATTTTCCCCCCAGTGAAACAGCAGTTTTATGTATAAAGCACTTTGAGGAACAGTTCATTGTTCGTGAGGACAGAGTGAAGCGTAGTGATGGAACAGAGCTGGTAGTTCTAAGGAAAAAAGTTACGCTTACATCAGAAGCATATCCTACGAAGTTTGAAAATGTTAGTATTTTTCGAAGCCTCTGTCTCCTCAGCGAAAGGATCCAAGTGAGCGAACTGAACGAGCCAGAGAAAGAGAGGAGCAGGAGTTTCAACTGTAGTGTACAAATGACATCATACGGACGTTCGAAGATCTCGCTTCACAATGTGTGGATAAGCTGCAACCAGACTGGATGCGAGTGATTCGTGACGAGTTTGTTGGGTTCTTCAAACTGAAAGAAACAGATTGTCCACAAATTTGTGCAAGTTTTAAAATATATAAAAATCTCAAAGTTGAAGTATTTCATGGTGAAGTACCCGTGAATATGAGTTCATTCCATTGGTTGTTGGGAACGAGTCATATATGTGATAGATGGACTAAATTCGAAACCATAGTAAATATTTTGAATGCTTATGAAAAAAATGTAACATTTGAACAAAAGTTGTGTTTTTTGCTTGAATATTTAAATGGTATTGTAAATTTAGATCAGTGTAATGATGAAGACATGCAAATTAAGTTGGAATTTATCCAACAACAACTTATACTTTTATGTACGAAAAAAGTTAGATATTCTGCTAATTTGATTTTGTGGGCATCCAAAATTTATTTTAGCTGTCCTTCTGCATATAATTCTTAATTCGAAACAGCAAAGTGTTAACATTACCACATCCATCTTATTTAAGGAAGTTAACTCATTTATGTAGCCCCACATATGCCAATGAAATAATGCTCTTTGACCTATTTAAAAAACAAAGCTGATAGTTTGAATGAAAATGAAAAAATTGTCAATGTAATGCTTGATGAGATTTATATAAATCCATCAATTTCTTACAAAGCAGGAAGTCTTGTTGGTATTTCTGAACACACCAATTCCGCTGCAACAACTATTCAAACGTTTATGATAAATTCATTGCTATCTAAATATAAAGACGTAGTTGCATTATTTCCTGTTTGCAAGCTCACTGCAGATCTGTTGCATATCTATACAAATCGTATTCTGTCTATATTGAATGAATGTGGATTTACTGTGTTATCATTGATATCTGATAATAACTCAGTCAATAGAAATATGTTTAAAATAATGTGTGGTGGGGAAACAAAACCATTTATTCCCAACCCTTTCCATCCAGATAAAAAATTGTTTTTTCTATTTGACAGTGTTCACTTGATAAAAGCTATTAGAAACAATTGGCTTAATCTAAGAAATTTGGACCAAACTTTCATATTTCCTTGTCCTGATGGTGAGAAAATTTTGTCTGCAAAACTAAAGGAAGGGTATTTACGAAAAAAAGAAATGCTTAGTTGTAAAAACAGCTCCGAAACTTTCACATAAGATTTTTTTTCCAAACTCAATTGAGAAGCAGAATGTAAAGTATGCATTAGATTTGTTTCATGACAGCAACTGTGTGGCTTTAGAAGTATACAAAAATTTTAATGATAATGCAATGAATACCAAATTGTTCATAGATTATGTTTCCAAGTGGTGGAAAATAGTTAATGTAAAACATCCCTCAAAGGGAAAACAAACTAATGATGAGATGCCATACCCCATTAAATCAGTAAACTATAATACTGTAACCACCTTAATAGCATTCAATTCATGGTTGAAAAGGTGGTACGAATTGTCTGCTTTGAAAGCTCCCGAGAAGAAAAAGCTAGGTATTCCCGGAAGAGGTGGCATGCTATCAAAAGAGACATTTTTTGCACTCCAGTTGACAACTCAAAGCTTAATTGAAGTTGTCAAATATGTTTTTGACACATTGGGCTGTTCTATATATTGCTGGGGAAATTTCAGACCGACAGTCTTGAAGCACGTTTTGGGCAATATCGCCAGATGAGTGGAGGAATTACAATGTTTCTTGTTTGCAGGTAATGGAGGCTGAAAAAAAATTGAGGATTATGAGCACGATTAGCTTGCACTCAGAGAAAAAGGAAGATTTTAAATTGAAAGACCTCAATTGTTCAGAACTTAATAACTATACGAAAAGCTTAGAAATACCAGAATCTTTTTACAATGTTTTTAACACTTATGATGATGATGAAATTTCAGAAGATACAATGTCCGTTCTAATTTATATTGCTGGTTACATAGTCTTCAAAGTGTCGCATAATTTAAAATGTGAGCAGTGCATATCTTTTTTAATTAAAGAAAAAACTCTTGAGTTGCAATGTTCCGATGAAGTTTTCAAATATTTATTGTTGACTGACAGAGGTCAACTTAAATGGCCTCAGAAATTACTAATACATGTCGTGGTAACATCTTTCCAATTGTTTCAAAAGCTTATTGGTAAAAATTATGAAAATGCATTTTTGAATTTTTCTGAACAAAAAAATCTACTGATTCAACTAACGACAGAAAAATGGAAATATTGGGGATCAATTTTGCTACACAATGCAGTTGTGGTAGTACTCTTTATAGTGTTATTAAAAAGCGTTTGTGTGTAATTACAAATATTCTTATGAATAACTACACAAAAGCCAAAAATGACAACAGACTAGCTAACAAACAGAGAAAAAGAAAATTATCTATACTTGCCAATTTATGAAATGTGTTATTTGTCATATAATGACCATGTCCTAAATATTGATAATACTGGTTAACCAAAAATTGTTTATTGAATACTAAATTTCTTTTTTGCAATGAATTTTGACTGTTCTCAGGGCTATGTTGTCACCGAGATCTTGCAGTGTCTGTTCTTGTAAATAAATTTTTTTTATGCTTGTAGTTTTGTGTTTAAATTTATTTCCCTTTATTTTGTTAAAAATTTATTTGGAATGATGCATTTATATGAATCTTTGAATTAAAGATTTAATTGGTCAGTCATTAGTAGGAACTAAATTTTGAAAAATTGGTTTGAGTGGTTTTTGAAATAGAACCTCAAATTTATAATTTATTGCACAATTTAAAAAAATTGAAAATTCTAAAAATTAAATGCACATCTTGACAAAGGTGGAAATTAGCAAATATTAAATATTTGCTTCGGTTTATTTTTCTTTTTTTGGCAGGTTTTTACAAGGTATTAAAAATTGTGATTCGAATGTTTTGTGTGTACTTGGCACATTTTCCCCTTCCGAACAGAGCAAAGTGAAAGGACAGTCAGATCCCTTGTGTGACGTCACAAACCCTTGGAGCAGGCCCGGTAAGAAGGAAAAAATCATGAAGGCCCCGGATGAGCCATAGAATCAAGCTGACATTACGATGCTCCATTACTTCCATATCCTACAACTGTTATATTCTGCCTCTTAACGAATGTAAGATTTCATAAGAAGGATCACATGCACCTACAACAAGTTGCTCTATCAATGTTTAAAATTTCATCATATTTAATGCATTCCTTCATGGCATTGCATTTTCACTGTCAGGCAGAGTATTTGTAAAGAAAAAATGGGGCAGGACCTAAAGTTTTGTTTGTTTTTATATTCAGAAGTTCATTAAAAACCAAGTTCACTATAGCAGGGTTTGACTGTATCAAGAGATTTATGCTACCGTATTTATTTCAAAACATGCTCAACAGAATTGTCTGCATTCAACAAAATATTCCTGTAAAAAGGCTATTTATTTACGTCGTGTTTCTGAGCCAATGTGGCATGAATTCTAAGTTACTTGCGGAACAGATTCGGATACATTTGCATATATAAAACACAGAAAGTATGGGTTATACCATTGGTCACTTACTTTTTCATGGGTAGAGGGCTGCTGACATGGGAAGGACCTCCGTTTCTGGCATCTGGCGGCACAGAACAAGTAACCATCATGTAAGCTGTAGAAATAACTCTCTATAAATTAATAAGTTCTAAAAGTTTTTTGTGAAATGGTTTTAATTGAATAAGTTCCGTTCTTGACCAATGATGTGAAATTTTCATTTTTAAAAACAAAAACTTTTCTCCGCAAACAATTTGAACTGATAAAGTGAAATTGAGAAATCCAAGTAACCATACTAGAAAAGAAGATGATGAGGCTCCAACACACAAGAATTAGCAAAAGATGAACTAGTCAATGGAATGGGTTAAATAAAGCTTGGGACATACTTATGAATAACAACACATGCCAGAGAAACCATTAGACGAAACATAACATAGGACGAAGATGGATAAGAAATGTTAAAGTGAAACACATCAGTTGCTGTTCATCTATTTAAAAAATAGTTACAGTTATCCAAAGCTAGATCCAGAATGATTCACACACATGCAATATTAGGTACATAATTTAAATTGGTGCAAACATTCATTAACTGAAAACTTTAAACCTACACATTTAACTATTAATTTGCATATTTTCAACACAGTATATCACCATACGAAAAGGTAAAACCTTAGTGTCCCTCGTCCAATACAAAAAAAAATATACAGGGTGCATAGGCAACAGGGCGTATGGCATTTTACTGGCAAACCGTTGATCCTAGAGGCATACTTCCTCTAGGAATTCTTCATTAGAAAAAATATCTGAATAGCATGTAGTGCTCAGATATGGCATTCATGTTGCAAGGGATTGTATAGCTATTGAAATAAAAAATTACCTTTTTTTATATATGGACATCCTGTGCTCAGAAACCCAATTAGAAAAGTTGTTGCCTTGTCTCTCCTGTTGCCAGCAAAAAATATTTCACATTCCTAAATGCAATATTCACTGAAATATTTGAATTCGAAAAAAGGAGGAAAGTTGGGAAAAAGCAGCATTGAATGTGGGTAAAACAATTTTCTTGTATTCAATGCTCTTTTTTCCAACTTTCCTGCATCCATTTTTTTTAAAATTTAAACATCTCTGTGAATTCAATTAGAAACATGGAATTTTTTTGTATGCAACAGGAGAATCAGGGCAACAACTTTCTAACTGGGTTTTTGGGCACACAGGGACTGTATGAAAAGTTAGTTTTTGTATTTCAACAACTATATTAACATATAACCCTGCAACATGAATGACATATCTGAGTAATACACGTTATTTGGATATTTTCCTAACTGGACGTATGCCTCTAGAATCAATGATTCCCCAGTAAAATGTTGTACGCCCTGGTGCCTATGCACTCTGTATAAATAGAGCAAAAAGTACTCTATTTTCTAAATCGAATGTAGACGCTAACTCGTGCCCAGATAAACAAGTTTAATTTTGGTGGAAACATGTACATATAAGATTCGAGTAAATATAATGGAAAAAATTGAAAAAAACCATATCTGATGTATAGACTAAACGAAAAAAGGGAAAAAAATCTTTCAAATGAAAAAATCTGAAATTGTTCCCTAGAATATGAGATAAGCAAAGAAAGATAGATCATATATGCATGAATCGTTTATTACACTGATAAGTGAGAAGCATTTTTATGAATCTAAAACCAAAAGAAGTGGCATTCAAGAAATTTAGCATGTCCCACCATGTTGGGAACGATGTATATTTTTTTCAAGCATGTTTCATTGATTTATAAGAAAGCCTAAAAAATTAATACTGCACATATAAAAAAAAAGTGTGTGCCCCAAAAGTTCTCGACTCGAAGATAAAAAAATAAAATAAAATACAGGGTGGACAAGAAGTCCCACCCACCCACGCACGCACACACGCAAAACAAAAAACTCAACATAACACATAAAATGTAACACAAACAGTACATGACAATTTCCTGCAACATAAAACTACCATATTTCAACATGAGCACGTTTCCGCCTGTTTAGATGTAACTGAAGTTGAAAAAGCACTCATATTGAAATTTGATAATTTTATATAATGCAAATTGTCATAAACATTAATTATGTACTGTCTGTGCTGCATTTTGTGTGATATATTGAGTTTTTCATTTTATTTACAGCGCCACCTGTGAGTGAATTTAAATTTTATCAAAAAAAAAAAAAAAACACCTCTAGGTCAGTGGTTCTTAACCTTTGGAAGCCTATGATGTAGTTGATTTATTTTTTTTAGTCATGGAAAGACCTGGTTACACACACACACACCACACTTGTGTTAAGCCTGGCCCAATAGTCATTCACAAATATTTGCTTTTAATATTCACCTTCCACTGATGCACAGCACCAGCAGCATAGGCTGGCTACATATTGGCCCAGTATTCCTTGGCAAATATTTGCTACCAGAACACTGCGTTGTGACTGTTGGTATTCTTCAACCAATGTGTGGCCAAAACGGATAGGAAGGTGGCACCTTTGACTTGGGTTGGAAGCTGGGAGGTACTGTGGTTGTTCTGGGAACGTATGTCTTGTTGAACGTATTGGGCCGGAACTGAAATGAGTGTGGCCCTGGCTTAACAGAAAATGTGGAAAAATGAAACAGTGAATTACTAATGGTCCGTTTCGGCTGATAATAGGGCCCGGCGGTTGAGAAACGCTGCTCTAGGTCATGATAAGAATTTGCACGAAGATTTGCATGATAAGAAAGTGCAAATCGCACCTTTCTATATCTATTGGTTGATTTGTTGTTAGTTTTTAAAATGTTTTCCCCAAGACTTCTCGTCCACCCTCTATAATAAAGTAAATAAATAAAAATAATAATTAAAACTACAAATTTTGAGAATGATATTTTATTAAATTTCTTAATAACTGTCTCCTCATTGGAAAAAAAACAGGCATGCCATTATTTGTACGGCTCACAATCTTACAAAGTACAAAATATATAGTTTGATTAATCGCCTTCTACCATTTGAATAAGATAAAGAGATAATGAAAAGATCATAATAGGATACACATAGATATATATATATAGTTGAGGAAACAAATTTAATTTGTCCGCTATGAATTGGCAATCCAGAAGAAGAAAAAAAGACCAGTTAAAATTTTAACACAAATAAATGTTTTTTACCCTTTTCAGCTTTTCTCCTTTTTCGTTTGTTGCATATTTTTACAGCAGAAATAGACAGGACAATAGCAGCTACAAAGAAGAGGATGCCTCCAACAACGCCTGCTGTGATGGCTCTATTTTGACCATGATGTTCGTCTTCTGCAATAACAAGAGCAAAAATCTGGATGTGAATAATGTTTAACTTCACATTAAAAAATAGAACAACGCTATCCTATAACCTCGATTCCAGAAATATACAAGAAAACTTTACACATTCAGATCTATGCTGAATTTAGGAGGGAAAGAGAAATAATTCCATACAATAGAGCAATTTGAATTATAGATAAAATACACGTAAAGCAGTGCCTGATTTTCAGTCTGCAGGTCAAACTTGTGAGATGGAAAGTATACAATTCCCCTCATGCCAGAAGCAAGAATGTGCAGATTTCCAAAACATGGGAAATGACGTTTAAATGTTTACTCTACCTGCATTACTGTATGAGTGTCATTTCCCAAAAATGCCTTGTAACATGTGTTTTGATAGGGGTTAAACATTTGTGTTTCTGATAAAACTTAGATAGCAAAATAATGGATCCAACCAGCTGATAAATCCAAAAAGGGAAAATTTACACATTCGTGCTCCTGGCATGCTGAGAACAATATATGTTCTGGCCAAAGCCCAAAATCCCAATTTCCAATATTTTGTGGAATTTCAGGCATAGGAAGAAAGTTGCTAGAGATCCCCTATGACAGCAGTTCTCAACTTTTTTTGACTCACTGTCCTTTTTAATATCTAACCCGATTCCAACAACAGAATCTGCAGGTCCCTTTTTTTTAATTTATCAAATTTACTGATTTATTTTTATTTTTCTTGAGCAGGTGCAAAGTCCTTGAGAAGTGCACATGGAACCCCAAGGGCTCCGTGGAACACCAATTGAGAACTGCTGCTCTAAGATATTGATATTTCGATTTTTTTGATAGTTAAGGGTTGCCATAGTTAACCATAATTACAAGTAGTCATTTATCACAAAAAATATGCCAACTTGGTGATGATCCCAAATCATGCCTTTTCTTTGGCTGAGGATCTCCAGCCACTCCACAAACTGGATCGCCAAAGCCTGAATTTCAGACATTTACTGTAACACGTACAAATGACTGGATAGGAGATGAATTTTGATGAGAGATCGCTTGAAGACCATCAACAGAAGTGATTATTGTGTGTTTTGAGAACATATTTGCTGGCCACTATTGGCACACAGGCAGGAGGTTGTGTATCTCAAAATGAATGATTTCAAAACAATCAGATGCACTGCCTGCCCTGATGCAGGCAAAGCACTTGCTCATTTTTCTCCTTCTGACAACCGTCATGAGACCTGCATTAATGTACATGCATAATTTTCTATCTTCTTGTAGGTTTCCTGTGTAATTTCTATAGTCAATAGTCTTAAATACGGAAAAGCACTATTGGCGGGGGGGGGGAGTGGCCACATTCCCTTAGGTGAAATCGAAAACCAGCACTTGCTAACACAATGGGGGTGTTTTGGGGTAATAAGTACCTCACCCCCCTTCAGTGAGAAAATATTGTGCAAGTTACTGAAAGAGCACACATTATAATTTGCTTCATGAACATTTCCTTTAACCACTAAAGTTTTTATCTTGAATATACTCAGATAACGGGTTTGCGTAACAGTCGTTTTTATATTTATGCATAAATATACAAATTTAGGCTGAATCAGTACTTTCATATAATGAATTTTTTTTTAAATTTTGAAATAAATAAAAAAGCTGACCTTTATCGAATGGAAAATGATTTTTTGAAAAGAATTCAACAGCTGAGTTTAAAAGAAAGTGAATTCTTCAAATTTATCACAGAGACACCTATAATGATCACAACTGTACACGTTTTTTTACCTGGAGCAACATATGAGATCTCTGGACTTGCTGAGCCAACTGACATTATTGAATAGGCGTAAACCCTGAAGTGATAAGTTTGGCCCCCTATTAATGATGGCACTGAAATTAGAATAAAGAGAAAATGTTATCACCTTAAAACATTCAAAAGACACACGTCGTATAAGATTAGTTACATCTTGTTTTACCTTACAAAATATACCTCAAATCAAATGTATCTCACCTATGTAAGATGTTTCATCCCTGATTGGACCCCAGCGCTGCCATGAAGAATCCTTTGTGCGATGCTCAACAAAATAAAATGCTACTGGAACTGTCTGGTTTAGTGGGGGAAACCATGAAATTACAACTCCTTTAGAACTACTTTGCACCGTTACATTCTTTGGTGGCCAAGGTTTCGGACCTGATCCAAAAAACAAATACATCAATATAATAAATATATTTAATAAGGCACACACACTGAGGTTCATGGAAATTAGGTATAAGTGGAGCTCTACACATGATTTGTAAAATTCTGTAAACTTCTGGGATTAGTTTCTTATCAAATATTTCTCTTGTACTTGCTTTAGTTTTCAGTAAAAGTTCATACAAGGAGCTCCCATATGGAGAAGTTAGGTTTATGATCACGTTGTTACCTGTTTCCGACTATTTCTGAAAATTCAAATTGATCTAATATCAATATTTTGGCATCAAGTTCTTCCTTTCTTATTATTTAGTCTGTCATTTGAATATGATCATGATATAATAAACAAAATCAGCGTGCGCACACACACACACAAAATTGAATAATAATCTACACATGCATTTCTTTTTCTCTTTACGAATGAAATGAGGACTGAATATTACTTCTTGAAATATGCATCATTGGTCTGTTGTCAATCCCAATATATACTATAGTATCAATATGCCCTGGACGGATTATGTAATCCCTTGGGCTAATACATACATAATAACATATTTTTTTTTGTGTATTGCGTCTGTATTGTATGCATATTTTGTTTTTGTGTGTACTATTTGTGATGTGTGTAATAAATTTCAAATATCTCTTTAGATAAAGTAGGAATTAAACTAGGAATAATTAATTAAAGTTCCCCCCCCCCCCGGTTTCTTCCTGTGTCGGGACAGATGGAATCAATGAATAAACGCTAACCAAATATCTACTTGCATTGGCTTTGCCAACTTTTCTATTTCTTTCAAACTGAGCACAACTCAGGTCTATCGCCATCTATGGGCAATTTACTACCTAGTGAGCTGTGCCGGAAGTGTAAGTGCACACTACTTAACAGTCTGTGTGCATATCTAGTGTTGAATTTGATTTTTCAGTGCTGCTATCTGCATTTCAGAAGTGAAGTGCAATGACTGAATTACATTTGTACTGTTTGTAGGTCTGTTGCAAGACTTTTTAATGGGGGAGATCGGCTTGCATTCATGTCTCAAAGTTGAAAACCACAGAAAACTATCTTCAGCTGACCACCACTGTGGTGAGGGTGGGGTTTGAACTGGGGACCTTGTGATGAGAGTCTATCACTATGACCATTCGACCAATACGGCAGTGAATCGACCAGCACCAACTGTGGTAAGAATGTGAAGAAAGGTATAAAGCTCCAGAGTCAGCACTAGGTGCTTCTATGGACCTCCTCCTCCTCACCAGATCATGGCCTGTCGCTCTGTCTCAATGAAGAGATTTTAGCAGTTGGTCGAAGAAGACCTGAGCCATGCTGGAAACTGTGCATGTATGTGTTGTGAACTTAATGGGAAGTGTTTCTGTGTAATGCTTGTTATAGTGCTGCCATCTATATTTCAATCTATGAGTGAAGTGCAATGACTGAATATTTGTACCATTGTAGGCCTGCTGCTGTCTGTGGCAAAACCTCTTAACAGGAACATCAACTCACATTCACACCTCTAAGTTAGTAGCTTCTATAGACCTTAAAGATGAGTGTCAAGAAATAGAGGAATAATGGAACTTGATAATGTATAAGTGGTGAAAACCATTTCAGAAGCAAAGGTTGGTGACCGGGTTTTCATCAAATTCACAAATAAAAAGTCAGTAAAGATATTTATCGAGCAACTAATCGCAGTTAAAACTCGTCTGGAAGCAAAATTTTGAAAAAGAAGAATCGGTACTACATCTACAGTAGACTCTCTGTAACTCGACACCCCAAAAGTATCGACAAACGCGTCGACTTAAGCAGATGTTGAGTTAGCAGGGTTTCACTAAATTTTTGTCCGATCATTTTTGTGTACGTAATTATATACATTCTAACAATTGTATTAAATAAAATGCCAATTCTCATTAATTTTAATTCGGGGTTGTTTCAAATTAGAATCAAAACGTATAAAAAAATTTACCTCATGAAAAATAATCAAGTATATTTGCTTGTTTTTCTTTCTGAAGAGAAAACAAATTTTTCTACACTATTCAGTTTATACCGCGGTCGTTCGGCTTTTTCCTGACTGTGTAGGAAGTGACGTATCACATCTAGAGCTTTTAGTGCATCATGGAGAGAGAGAGAGAGTGTGTGTGTGTGATTCTATTTCTTCGAAACATGAAGCACTTGCTTTGGGTAATTGGTTTTAGAATATCGTCGTCTGCTAAAAGTCCTGAAGTTACAAGATCAGAGTCAATACTCATAAATTCATCGTCGATACAATCATCCGAGGTGCTATTTATGTTTTCTCCACACTTAATCTGGGAGGAATCTTCAAGAGAAATAATCTTTTTATTTTAATTAATTAATTTTCTTTGGAATCATTCTCCAAAGACTCAGAACAAAAACCAACATGACGGAAGCAGTTCTGAATCGTGGCACTCGTGCCTGAGTTCCATGCAGAATCAATCATTTCAACTGCATCTAAAACAGAAATTTTTGCGTCCATTCTAACATCCACAAATTCACAAATTTTTGTCAGTAATTCTCTGTAAAAAGTTTTCATACTTAGGATAATTCCTAATTTCCTTGATTGAGATTTTTTGCGAAATCTTTCGCTTTCCTTGAATTATTGGTCCTGATAATGGGATTGAGTGAGATTGAGGAATTTGAACCATGAAAGAGTTGCTTCTTCTACGTCGCTGAATTCTGATTTCTTATGCATTTCCTGCTTGGTTTATAAGATTCAAATGCTGAAAAAAAATTTCCCTCATTTTTAGCAAATGTTGAAATGGGTTCCATGCAACTCCATATTCTCCGGCGAGTTCACTCTGAGTTTTCCTGATTCTAATTTTTTGAAAATTTCAAATTTTGATTTTACAGTTCAAGTATGAAGTTCACGTGGAGCCATTGCATTCATGGCCGTTGATACTCACAATGACTTTAGCTCTTTTTCTTTTACTCTTTTTCCAAGAAATCGTAAAACCGAGTTCCGCCAAAAGAATTCTCCGCAACAGACAATATCAAAACTTACAATAGATAAGATTTTTATCCCTATTGGATGTTGACAATTTCAACATACAATAGGGATCACACCACACTTTAGGGATCATCCACACTTCTTTTGACCATGAAAAGAATGAAAGACCTGTCCTGGAAATGCCAATAAAATCATAGGCCCGCCAAGAGGCTTCAAACATTAATTCTTCACATGCATGCCCCCATCCATAGCGCAAAAAATGGACCCATCATATAGAAAAAGGAAACAAAGGATTATCAAAGCCCCATGGACAATGTCAAAAAATTCTTAGAATGGTAAAACACGGGCAATCGTAAAAACCAGTTATAGTAAAGGGACAAAAGTCGTAGTTGACTTAAGCGGAGTTAAGCCAAGCATGTATTGAGTTAGAGAGTTCCCCTTCATTGAAATTAGTATTGGGCCAACCAAGGGAATAATAGATGTCGAGTTACCGAGAGACTACTGTACCTTTAAATAGCCCAATAGTCAAGATAAAAGTATGATTAAAAATGATAATGCTGCGTCATTTTCTTCATGTCTCTAGTCTACGGAAGAAATTCACTTTTCTCTTCTCATTTGTCTCATCTAATTTTGATTAATATTTACAGGGGGTGGTGTGTATTATTACATTGTGAGTTTTTGACATACCAAACTTGTTAATTAACATTGAGTTTTTTAAATACTATGGTTGCTAATTTGCTTTGTATACCAGAATAATAAAATATTTGGGCTTCTTACAGTTTAAATCAAGTGTGGCCAATCCGCGGCATGCCATAGTATCAGGACTGACATTTGTGAAGGCATTAAAGAAATTCTATTCCATTTTTTCAATCAAAGAAATTCCCTTCCACTTTTAAACAATCCTTATCTTATTAATGATTGTCTTGTGGGCGGCCAAACCTATTTTTAGTATGCTAAGCCATTTTAAAATAATTGATATGTGATAACTCTTTTTCTCCATTCAATATGACTCTTTTCAGTTTTTCATCTTTGGACATAGTTGCTGAACATCTCGTGTGTGTACAAGACTCAGGATTGTCCTCATAGGAGACATGCATTGTATAATACAATTTACAATGTATATCCATGAATTCTTGGGGGGGGGGGGAAGACTAAGCTCTATGACAAAGTTTATTAGGAAAAAGGTTAGGGCCCAAGCACTCTTGGAGTCCTCAGATTCCAATGTCTATGCCCAACATGGTGAAGATAAGATGAACTTCTACAGATAGACATACACAATCTGCATTGTGATAAACGAATTTATGACTCAAAAATAAAAACAATTTCTAAATAATGAGTGACGAACTGAAAATTTTTACAAAAATAAGGACAGATGAACGATATATCTTGCAGACACAAAAAATGCTCGTGTCCCGTAAAACGGGACGTATGGCCTGCTGGTTAAAATACATAAAGTAGCACGTACATAGAAAACAATCTCAAGCTTGGAAAAGATTGGCCACCCTTGGTTTAAATGCATTTTTTTCCCTTTGTTTAAACTTCTTTAATTTATGATCATTATTTTGTGAATGATTCTGAAGCACAATCAGCCACTCGCCCCCACTCATAAAGGCAAATGGAACCAACTCTTTGCGAACTAGCAATAAAATTAATCTTGAAAAATAAACACTGCAGAACATTAGTCCTAAAAAAAAGAATGATTTGAAAAATCTAGTCCCATGTTTTCAAGAAGTTTTGTTGACTTCAAAAATAGTGATTCCATTTACCTCAACGAACCTTATATAAAAAGCATACGATGAAACCCTAATAATTAAAGTTTCATTAAAACAAGTTCTGCGTAACCCTTCCATCAGAAATGCCAAGATGTCTAACTTTTTAAAAGCACCATTTTGGAGACTCCGAGATAACAAAGCACTCTTTATTTTGGATGCACAATGCATTAAGACAGCCCTGTCGACAGTGGGTATTGCCAGGGCCACAGTTCTGTACATTATTCAAGTGCAAGCGAATATTTTGGTGATAAAAAAATCATTCCCCCTTTCAGTCTGCACCCTGAAAGCGGCCCCTTCAATCGGGACTTCATAGTTCATGGAATTCAAAGTCCAGCCCCAAGTGTTTCACTAGTTGGATATGATTTCTAAATTGGCACCTTCGTTCTTTTGTTGGCCATTTCAGTTTGGCTACTCTACTTTGTGTGAGGGGCATGGAAGTCCTTCCTTAACTCTTAAATTGTAGAAGCTCTGTTTATGGATTTGTCTAGGATGTATCTTGATCCATTCACTCAAGCAAGACGGTGATGGATGGGAAATTGCAGGTGGTTCAGATTCTCCTGAAATATTAGAAAATGACTGATTTCCATGAAGTCACATAGTTAATTCCATTACATAGTCTTTTTAGCTCACCTCCTCCGAATTTTCTTCTTGCTAGAAAAAGAAAATGTTTTGAAAGTAAAGTCCAATTATTTCCTATAGTTATGTAACATATTTCACCTGAAGGCTTTTGCACTGTTGGAATGTAAGTCGCACCATAAGCATCTGTGGGATAGACACCACCAAGGTAGTCCCAGGCTGAAAAAGACAAATAATGAAGGTGAGCAACATTGGATAAAAAGTATACAACATTTTTATAAGAAAATTATGACTGTTTCATTTGGTCACACCACAGTCATTTTATACATATGATGGTTCATTGATTTAGAACTTATTGCAGATTGGCAAGTCTGTGTGTGACACATCTGGGATCCAGACACGGATGTGCTAATAATTAACAGTAAATTTTTATATAGCACAGTTCTTTAATGGTTAAATACAACATCCGAATTTAGAGTCTTTAAACAATTTTGACAAAATTATACCCATACAAAAAAGAAAAGTTTTCATACTCTTTGTCTTTGCCTTTACAACTGGACTGAACAAACCATCCCCGAGAATGTTGCGAGACAAAACTTGGAACTCATATTCAGTATCAGGTTGAAGATTGTACAATGTCATGGTAGTAGAACCTTCAGGTACTACTCGTACGGTTCTCCATTCACTTATTCCTTGGTCAGCAAGGCGATACCTGCATTTTTATACAGGAAAAAATTTCTTAATAACAATTCTCATACAATTCTCAATACATTCAAGGTCACCCTCAACATGCAAAACCTTAATAAAAAATACCATCTTATTTTTGAAAAAAAGAGGAGAAAAGACAAATGCGAGGGCCAAGTTTACAATACAAAAGATAGCCAGAGAACCACAGAGGGGCACAGCAACAAGTCCATTCTTGAAAAAAAGAATGCCAATTAGGTTTATTTTTATCTATTTGAATTACCTCTCTACAAAGATACTTGATATAATAATAAATTCCTCTATAACAATATATTTTATTAATCTTGTTTAGAATTGTCTATAGTCTAACATTAAACTCTTCAAAATACAACGATATCCTTTACTATGATATAAATCTCTCTATAACAATATTTTTGAGGATATTTTGCCAGAAAAATATTACTCATATTTCCCTCAAAATCACCTTCAATATAATTTTAAATATATCACCAGTGTTTGTTCTCTCGAGGATATTTAACAACAATGTATTTTGCACTATATACACTCCGAAAGTGTTGGTGAAGATACTGTACAGCTACTTCTTGTGTAGCACACACAAAAGTGTTGCGAGGAAAACTACTTTCAGGATGAAACAACTATGCAACTGAATTTTATTCATCAACAAGTCTATCAGAATTTTTGCTGCAAATAAACACGCATAAATGTCATTTATGTAGTGCTAATAGCACGGGTTCAGAAGAAATGCCAAAAAAAGGATAAATTTGAAAGAGCCTTCTGATAATATATATTCTATTTCTCGATACACACAATGATAACTCCTCTACAATTTTTTCTCGGTCTGCAGAGTGTATTGTGGCTTCATTGTATTTCTTTTTCTATTTTTGAAACACTGTGGATACTATCTATCTGCCATATCTAAAATGAATATCTGAGAGCGAGAGATAACAAGAACAATTAAGATACCAGATAACATAAGTCTGTTCATAATTCCCATCATAAGCGGGCAGCCATGTCAGGGTTGCATCAAAAGAGCTTGTGTTTACAGTCACATTTGTTGGTGCATGAGGAGTTGTACCTGAATAAATGTGGGGGGGGGGGGGAGAAAGATAAATGAGTGGAAATCAACAGATGAGATGTCATTACATATTATTAGTGTGAAAAATCTTGTTGCAATAATAGTAAAAAACCTTTTCATTCACCTTGAAACTGCTACAACATTTTACATTTCACTCAAGATAATGATATTGCTATACGAAAACCTCCCAGAAATGAACAAAAAGTTTTGTAACACAAATTTCAAATTAAATTTCATATCCCGTAAAACACATATTACACAAATATAAATACAAGGCCACAACAGGCAAAATGCCCAATCAGGTGGCTGAAAAATATTTAAAAACGCTATTTCTTTTAACTGTTAGAAAGAAATTTTTCATGGCATCCTAAATACATTCAATTCCATGTCTCTCAGAAGGTGGCAGCACCAAGACTGTGTTGAAAAATTAAACTTTGAAAAAAATTTGCTTACCTTCCACAAGAAGCAAGGTACTTGTGATGAGGGTGGCGATTTCATTCTCCAGAACGCATTCATACCTTCCATGATCTTCTTTCCGAAGGCCTTTTATTGTGAGGTTCCCACCTCGTATTGTAGCTCTTTCTCTGGGAAGTTTTTCACCATCAGCCTACGAATTATATAATCTATTATGCTATTCTGAAAAAGCTACATTTGCAGCTAAGTAATAAATACTAAGCTTAAAGGTGTTAGCACAGCCAAACACTTGTTTTTAGAAAGTTGAATTGACTTGAACAATCAGTTTGTTATTAAAATAGAATGTTCTTAAATGGGAAAAGTGTTAAATGAAATGACATATCGTTGACTGGAGGATTAGTTCATGAAAGCGTGTTAGTTGTGACTGTGCACTTTGTGGCAGTAGACATATTACAAAATAACAATCATGAAAATTGCGCATAAAGCAAAAAAAGTCACAAATTTGCTCACCCTTCTCCATACTATTGTGGGTTTGGGTTGACCAGATCCTTCACAGGGCATTTTGACCTCACTGTTGACTGGTCGCTGATAAGTATCCTTTGGCTTTACTGTGAACATAGGAGGCTCTGTTTCCACCAGGAAGAAAATTCGGATTAAAGTAAAAATTACTTAGAAATGAAATGATATTCAAATATTCAAAATGCTGATGAGATTTTACAGCAGGGCTGGACAAATCCCATATGCCAGGTTGCCATGGCAGTGCATTTTCAGTGCATATTATATTTTACACTGGCTTCCAAAAGTTAAGCATGCATCAGCTTACATAGCACAATGACACCATTTTAATGTTGCCTCTGGATTGATTGGTTAGTGGAACACAAAAAGTGGTACTCAGGCATATAGTCTGTTCATGTGGAGCCTTTGGCACATAATACTGGCAGATATTGTCTTATCAAGTGATGCTGCAAACACGGATGTAACAGTTGTGAAGGTTGCTCGTCGATTCTGCTTGACTACTATAGCAATATACCGATTAAGGAGTGGTAATCCTTAGTCAACAAGGCAAAGGTATCTGGAAAACTGTTTGACTAGTTTGGAATTGTTTCCACAATCAGTATATTGTATTAGAAGATAAGCAGAATAGACGAGCTACCTCCACAACCATTACATCCATGGTTGCAGCATCATTTGGTAAACCAATATCTGCCAGTACTATGTTAGAAGACTTTACAATACAGGGACTGTATGCCCGAGTACCACTTGTTTATTTTCCACTGATCATCAAATCCACAGGAGCAAGAATAATGTGGTGCCGGTAAGTTACATGTAAGCCCCATGTACTTAACTTCAGGAAGCCAATGTACAGTAAAAGTCTGTCATAACAAGTATGGCTTATAACAACAATCTTGATATAACAAGTGATTTGAAGGTGATTGTCCAAGAGCTAATGTTACAAAAAAACATCTACTTATAATAAGAAGTCTGTTATAATAACAAGTTTTCTTGCTATTGTGAGTTGTCATTATAACAGACTTCTACTGTATATAAACATTCTTCTACTGGTACTGAACAACTTCTATTGGTACTATTACATAATAATTATATAATAATATGATTACATAAAATAATAATATAATTAAGGCTTGTCTGATTAGTTGATTAATTGGGTCAGTTAATCACTCTATTGTAAATTGCAGTTAAACAATTTCGTTGAGTTAATCGACTCAATCGATCCAGTTAAAATTTGACTAAAATTTGTTATTAAAAGTTTGTAAATTACCTTGATTTACCAGAGATCGAACTGATTAGATGTCTTAAATTATGTTCCAATACATAACGTTTTAGACTGGTGACCAAATTAAACTATTGATTCAGATATTTTTAAATCAAAAATTATTTGGCCTGGAGAAGTTCAAGTTGATTCAATGAAAACAATGATTTCAATTTGAAATAGAGTTTGACAGAAGTTTTAGAAGACAAGACTGAAATCACTGTGAAAAGCAATATTATTTGTATTCGGGAGGAATTACACTTCCCCTTTCCCAGTACCATTGTGGGAGCAAAACTCACTCTCAGATTTTCCTATAGAATTAGTTTTTAAGGGAAACAAGCAACAGTATGAAGATAGAAAGTAGTTTCAAAACCAGTGACTGACATAAAATAACTGACTTTTTAGAAGGAAAAAGATCCAAGTGAAGCAATTCTAGGAGATTTGACAAATATTTTAACACATTAAATCGTTTTAACCATTTCAAAATAAAAAAAAGGGAATAATTATCAGGTGAATTTTTTTGGTAGGTCGATTTAGTTCTAATTAGGCCCAAGAAATAAATTAAAAAAAAAAAAAAAATTTCCCTAAAAATTAGTATATAGCAGTGGTTCCCAACCGGGGGGGGGGGGGTGCGAGATGGGAAAGAAATTACAACACATTGACTGATTATTCTGGAAAATTAAAATCACATAAATTGAATTTTTCAATTCCTAAAAAATATGAATCATACCAATATTTTGACTTCTGCTCGCAGAAATGTGTCCCATGAATTTGGTGTAGTAAAAGTTCCTTTTTCGATTAGCGTTTGTACTTGTTTTCTATTTCAGTTGAGAAAAAATACCATTATTTACTTAAACTATTTTGTGGTTTGTTTACATTGGCACCTCATATTATTAGCATGTTTTGCTTAGATTTGATACTGTTGTGAACACACACGAATCAAGCGAAACATAAAAAAATTCAGTCAAGTGTCAAAGGAATATTAATTTATAGTTGTTGCGGCTGGAATCAATAAGTGAAGAACTGAAAAAAAACAATGAATCTTTTTTTGTCTAAATCTAAAAAAAAATGTTTTTTGTTTCATTTTTTATTAAATTTTCAAAAAAAAAAAAAAAAAAAAATGAAGCCAAAATGAAATATTAGCCATAGGTGAAAATATATTAAACAATAAGTAAAAAAATTCACAGAAATGAATTATTGGATAATTAATGTAATTCAATTGCAGAAGAAAAAACCAGAATTTTCTAACAGATAAAAACATATTATCCAAGGGAGTGTGAGAAGGTAAGTCACATTGCTCTGGGAGTACAGGAAGGAAAAAAAGGTTGGGAACCATTGGTATATATCGAATTAATTGATGCGGTAGTTTAAAGTACCGTCAGCACCCTAGGCTCACAATAATAATAAAAAAAACTCAAATGTGTTGAATGAACAGTTTTAGGAATATTTATTCCCTTCGCCATGAAGAAAACCATAATTTGTTTCATACATTTGTAGGGGGGGGGCATTTTGTGGGGGGGGGGGTGTAGCGTAATGCAGTAAACACTTTCACAGAAGTGAAACATTTAATTGAATTTTATTAATTAATCTATTAATTATAATCTTTTTGGTCACAGATAAATACCAACGTTAGTACTAATAACTTGGATTTAGAAAATATATCAAGAACAATATAAATCTGATTGTGCACTATGATGATGGTTTGCCTCCCAGTACAACTCTAGCTCAGATTTTTTTAGGATTTTCTTTTAGTCTGCAGAGTATCCTTATATCGAGATTTCATTGATTAGTTCTAAGAATAAAAAAAAGATGCACATTCAAATTATAATTAAATTTGAGTTCAACGTTGTTTACATACAATCTTCACCATGTACAGTACTTATAAATACCAGTCACACACAAATTTGCTTAGTATTTGAAACGTAAGCATTATTTTACAAAAATGGTGACACAAACCAAAGAATGGATCAATAATGAGTAAGGGGGGAAAAATTACGTATTCAACCTGAACTATTTCTTTAGCATTACATCTTTTCAAAGTTGCAGCTATAGCTGCTTGCAATGATGACTGCGAATGTGAATTTTTATTTATAAATCTTCATCAATTTAAAAAACTAGTTGTCCCTCACTTTTGCTGTGATCCAAAAATTGTAAAGTAGTTATTCACATACTTTAAAATACCAACTCCCAACAATGCATGTAAGGGGTGTTATGGGGTTAAAAGTTAGTGGTACCATTAAAGTACCATCAGAACTGAAAGGGTGATGGCCTTAATTTCTTAATGTCAATTTCTATTACATATAGTGAATAAGTGCACAATATGAATAAAAAATATTTTTATAACATAAATTAATGTTATATAGTTACCAATATTATTCTTCTGGAAACATATTTTCTGGATATTATGCAGAAGTGAACTCGGAAAGGAAAGTCATCTGGTCTCTGTCAGGACTCGAACCCATAATAAGAAACTCAAAATAAGAAAGGCAGGGTCGTATCTCCAGTGGCGTAGATAGTAGCATGCTTGCCCGATTCGCAAGAGAGCTCGGGTTTGAGTCCCAGTGGAGACTAGATGATTTTTCTATCCAAGTTAACCTCGTCATAATATCCAGAAAATATCTGTTTCCTTGATATATTGGGATGAGAAAAAACTGTCTATTTCTCAATACTATGTTTGTTATGAATGGTTAGCATTTAAAAATATGAAATTAAAATATGATTAATCAGTTGATAAATCAATTAAAATGGTTTGCTTAACCAGTTAAAAATTTCATTCAATTTCCAGCTCTAAATATAATATATAATACTAATGTATAAATGAAGTATTGTGATTTTGTTTGCATATAATGACAAAACCATTGCATAATTCCTAAAAGATGCTAGAAAAAAAGAGGAGCAATTCAAAACTCACCTCTAACCAATACCTCCATAACATTAGACGTGCCGGCTGTACCATGGCTATTATATGGAGTACATCTGTACCTTCCTTGATGTTCGTGACTCACATGTTGGAACAAAAGAGATCCATTGTTTAACGTGACGACACCAGGATTAGCATTTGGATCAAAAGGCCTTCGATCTTTTGTCCAGTTGATGAACTGAAAAGGTGGATTAGCTTGAACATAGCACCTTAAAATACCTGACAGTCCAAGTGGAAGATACTGTATGGTTGGCGAATAAGTCACTCGAGCTGGATCTGTTTTGAAAACATATATAGGGTCAAAATTGATATTTATCCTCTAAAACAAATCAAATATTGAAAATGAAATTTAACTTTTTAACAATTAGGATCAAACCATTTTACCATTAAACAATGAGTAATAATGACAAGCAATTATGATTTATTCAATAACTGAAATGTATAAAAATTGTGTTACTTGACCCACATTGCACACTGAGATAAGCTGATACCGAATCTGGGCTGCCTATTCCATTAGAGACCTCACAGGTGTACCAACCAGAGTCTTCTGCATTCAACGGATTGATAAATAACAAGCCATCTTTTCTAATTAAAGTTCTTGGTTCCAGCCAAGACAACTGGGCTATGTCTATACCGTTATGATACCAACGGTGGGTTATGTTGGCTGGCAGTGCTTTAGCTTCACAAACAAATTCAATTTTACCACCTTCCAATTTGCTGGAGTTTCTAGGGGGAACGGTAATCACAGCAGGGCCTGAAAATGTGAATGTTAATGAATAAAACCATGTCTCTGAATTCACTCGCATAATAGTAAAAAAAAATCTGCTTCGATAACTCATTGTTCATATAGTTATACTGCTTATATGTATGTCAAAATACCATGAATTCAATTACCTAAGAAAAAATTAGGAATTTCTGGTTGCATAAAGTGGAAACTCATCATTTGATTTATCAACAGTTATGCTAAACTTAATGCTTCTAATGTTTAAAATTTATCCAATATTCATCAAAAGCGATGTTATGTATATACATATAATTGATTTTCCACATATCTGCAAGCGTGTGTATGTTTTCTTTACAAATTTACAATTTCAGACCAATCTCTGCCAAAATTTTTATCTTAAGAGCTTACCGTACTTAAGAGCACAGCTAAAAAATCCTAAAACTTCCTTTTGAAGAACCCTGTTTTCCAACATCAAAAAATTGTTAGCTTTTTAGATTGTAGAGCCTCAATATTCTTATATGTATTATTATTATTATACTTTGCATATTGGCTCTCTTACCAAGCATGCTCTGGTCACGTGACAGAATCTCAGTGCATTCTGTACTGAAACACAAGATGATCACATGACCGGATGCCCCTTCAGAGGGTCCGAGGGACCATGTGTGTGAGAACACCAGATCAGCTCCAGCTCTCACACAAGATGCATCCCCGTTGTCTTTCTCTATCTTAATCTAATGTAAATATGTACCTGTAAATATCTTCTTTATAACCTCACACACACACACACACACACACACACACACACACACACATAATTAAATATCATGTACCTCAAACTATGCCTCATCAATACGAAGTCAGATGCGCTACCGTCACCCTTAGCATTGGTGACGACAGACGATTTAACGCAAATAATAATGCCATCTGAATATTCTGTGAAAGCTGCCATTTAGATGAGAGCAGCAGCAATGGAGGATATTTTTCCCAGCAAAAGCAAACCATGGAGCATCCTCCACTACAAGGTCACTTCTGCTTGACCTCTTGGTACTCTTCCCAGCAACAGGATGATGTCAGCAGAAGGGGACAACACCGCTTCCCAAGTTTCAAGTGTTACTTTCTGCCTCCCACCCCCCCCCCCCTTCTGGAAAACCAACGTTTCTCTCTGGGTGAGGCAATGTGAGCAAGCCTTCCTCCTCAGCCACACTACTAGTGACAATACCAAATTTGCCACTCTTGTCGCTAATATCGGCTTAGAGAGACTACATGCGGTTGCTGATATTGTCGTCAATCCCCCTCAGACCAGGAAATTCCAGGCTCTTTCGGACTGGCTGATATAGCAGTTTGCCGAAACTGAGTCAGCCAAAATCAAGAGGTTGCTGACAGAAATTCAACTCGCAGAAGATAAACCATCACAGCTGCTCCGGCAAATGCGCCAGATCTCGGGATCTCGACTAACCAATTCTTAAAGACATTGTAGCTGCAACGTCTCCCCACTCAAATCCAAACTGTCCTCTCGATATCGAGTAATGACCTGGACAAACTCGTGGAATTGGCTGATCAATATAGAGTCAGGTGCGCTACCGTCACTCTTAGCAAGATCATCAGGAAGATACACTCTGGGAATAATCTCTTAGTACTCTCTTAGTACTATGCAAAATAAATATAAATCATAATAACATTATTTCATTATATTTTGTTCATGACATGAAAAAAAAGAATGACAACAAGATTTTTGTGCAAAAAGACGAATAAATATAGGAGAGAACAAAAGGAAATCAGCAAAAAATCCTAATTTGTGTAAACATATTAATGTTCTAGTTAAAACAAATGAGTTTTCGTAATTAACAAATTTCTTATGTTGCTTCCTTACCAGCCACAATCACTTTTGTTAAAGCGCTAACGCTGCCCTCTTTGTTCTTGGCAATGCAAAGGTAGTCACCGATGTCTGTTTGCTGTATGTTGCTGATGCGTAGATCTGTTGCAGTGACCTGCACATTTGGAGCTACTTGCAGAGGAAGATTGTCCTTTTGAGGGTAAAAAAGCTTAATTATTAAATTTAGTTTGCATTTTACTAAACAAAATTCTGAGTATATGTACAAAAAATTCATGAAAAATTCTAATTTAATAATGCCATTCTGCAAATTTCAAGTCAAGAAAAACTGTCTGAAATCCATTCACCGATCCCTATGTATTTTTGGCCGCTGATTTTAAATACCTTTATAATTTCAAAAAATTGATTTCAACAACACAGCAAATTAACTTTTTAACCCTTTCAATCCTAAATTAACCTCCTAATGAATTATCTAAACAATGTTTGCATCATTGGATAGCATTTGACAAAAAAAAAGCATAGAGAAAGAAACACTCAGAGCTCACAAGTGTAGCAACTTATAGAGAAGCTGTTGAGTAGTTGTAGTGAGAGGGATATGAATAAGTCGGCAGTGAGATTCGACGTACTAAGTTTGTAATAAAACAGAATAGATTGTTTTTAGCCACAGCCATAGCTGGACGTTAACACAAGCCAGTTAAATTCCCAAAGTATTTTGTACCTGTATTTTGCTTAAATGAATAAAACTATCTATCTTATTATCTTAAAAATTATGATCTCATTATTATTAAAAACTGAGACTGAATTTTGTTTTAAAAAAAAATACAAGATGTACGGAAAATTGGCTGTATGTAGAGAGAGAGAGAGAGAGATACTGATTTTTTTAGAAAGAAAAATTCATCTCTGCCTCTATTCATGCTCTCTCGTATGCCAGGCGAGTGTTCTACCACTAAGCTATAAAAGCAGATAGAATATTTCTACCTTGAAGCGTGTAAATGGTAAATGGCACCATGCGATGAACAATGACAACAATCAGCTAATGACTCGTAAATGAGAAAATAATCATAAATGCTTGCTAACGGCTCATATTTTGTCTTTACAAAAAATCATAATTCCTACACATAGCTAATTTTTTCGTACATCTTGTATTAACAAGTGGAGAGGCCATCTTTTTCTACAAAAAAAAAAAAAAAAAAGAAGATAAAAGTCAATATAATTATGAAAAATTAAGAAATTATGATTAGTAAAAAGTGACTGCATCTAATTTTAAGTGAAGTGAAAATTATTATTTTCTATTTATGTGAATCTTTCTCTCAAAAATGGTTCCTACCAGTCAAAAGAACATTTTTTTTTTGATACACCGGGAGAGTCTCAGAAAGAACCACCTCAATATATTGAATAGACACACATTAATGTTGCCAGCTCCCTGACAAATGTTAGCGATGCCCTCAGAAGCTGTGATACACAGTTTGAGAATCAATGGAATAACATAATAACGCATTTCTTTAACTCACCATTGCAATTAATTAGCCATGAATATTAGAGAATAAAAATAAATGCCCATGTTTTAAATTTTAATCAGCTTAATATCAATGGAAATGAGAAAAATCAGAGAATAAAAAATTCAGAAGATGATGGAATTTTTTTTGAAGATTTTGTTCTGAACTCATCACCTCAAATTTTTGGAGAAATTGACTATTAATTGTTAGAAAACTTTTCTATCACAGCCCTACTGCAATTATCACATTTCATTACTGCTTCATCATAACAATGAGAGGAGCAGACAAAAACAATCTGTTATTTGAATGCAAATTTAATTATTCCTCATGCGGGAAAGAATTTTTTTACGTCCAAGAAACAAACATCACACCTTAAACCAGGATATGATGGGTTGAGGTGTGCCAACAGCTTCACAGTTCAAAGTGACAGACTCTCCGACTTTGACATACACTGTATCAGGAGGCTTCAATTTGAAGTGTGGAGGTGCTAAAAATAACAAAAAAATGTGCACTGAGTTCTTTCAACACAAAAAAGTAAGCAATAGTTAATCAAGAGTTCATCTAAAGTTTAGAACACTATGAAGTCTGTTAGCTAAAAACAGGTGTAAAAAAGTGGGTTGTTTTTAAACATATATTGATTTCAATTCTGTTCCTAAAAAAAATGAAAGAATTAATTATATTGTTTTTATGATTTCTCTGCCCTCAAGGTGCAGAAGACAGCACTTTATCAAACATGCACAACAACAGTGTTAGGTTTCACTGTTTATACCAGGGGTTCATTCTGAACCTTTCTCAGCCGTGACCCGAAATCAGCTTTGTGACCCATGGGAACTTTTGTTTTTCGAATTTAGTGAAACAGATGAAACAAAAAGTACATTTATAAAAGAACTAAGCAAATTTGTATGACCCATCTTGGAAGCCTCTGCAAAAAAAGTTTGGGTTGAGACCAATAGCTCAAGAATCCCTTACTGTTAGTGGATTTGTATGACCCATCTTGAAAGCCCCTGTGAATCAAGTTTGCGTCATGACCCATAGCTCAAGAACCCCTGTTCTATATTATATAGTTAACATCTAACTTGAAAAGATGTCGAAAATGGCATATGCTTGGCAAAACTGCTTTGGTGATGATGATTACTAGGTTTGTATATTAATTGGGGTTTGTATGTTAATGATGATATTTAGAGTCAGTTCATTAGTTTGGTTCAACGTAACTCGAGCATTAAATCAGAAGATGATTAGTGATTTATTGCTGACTCAAAAATTTTATTTTGAATATTGTAATATATTAAAGTATTCTTCCCTGAAAATTCTAAAATTGCAGATCTACTGTAAATTAAAGAAAAAGAAAACCCAGGAAATTTACTAAAACTGAATAACTTCACAACAGGTTATCATCTATGATGTCATTTTGCAACATTCAGGAAAAAACCAAATTAAAAAATAATAATAATAAACACAGTAGAGTCTTGATTATCCAAGGTGAGAGCATGGCCAAGACCTCCTCAGATCACTGAAAACTTTGATTATCCAAAAAAATAAAAAATAAAATAAATAAAATAGAAAACAACTTTCAGATGGGGCCAGGGCCTCCTATATTGCTTTTATGGTTTTTGGGTCACGGGGCTGAACCCCTATCAGCATCCCACTTGTGTACTATGAGACATGGCCATTCTAATCAAAGTTAACGTTGAAAAATAACTTTTTCTTTGGACCTTTTTATATATGTGGACATACTCTTCCCGCTTAGTTCTTAATTGAATGTCATTACAGATTAGGACTGCGAAGACCCATGGCATCTTTACAAGGGAAGCTAACAGGAGCTCCAGCCCTGAGACCTGATAGGAACATTATTATTTTTTGTTTGTTTGCCTTATAAATTTCCTATAAAGGGAGCCTGCAAAACATTCTGGTTCAGAAGTACACTGAAGATTCCTGTCTTGACATCAAGACTTCTTTAGCCCCTGTCAAAACCACCTTCAAACTGAAAATACTCTCAATCATAAAAAAAATGAAACAAGATGGGGGAGGGGAATCCCAGGTGAAAACAAGAAGAGAAGTTTTGAGGAAGAACTTAAAATTCCAGCCCCTTGGATTATCTGGAACCTTAAGTTATCAAGACTCTACTGTATATATAAATATGTTTATTTTCATGTGTAGAATCACAACAAGAACAGTTCAACATTGTTTAAATACCTAAAACATCCAAATGAACCCAAGATCCATTTCTTGGTGAATCCGGAGGCCTGTTCAAAAAGTACACTTTGCACTCATACCATCCCTGGTCAGTTTCCCTCGCACCGGTAAGATTTAGTGATGCAAGTCCACTCAGAGATGCTCTTCCTTCATACCCATCCCCTGCATGCGGCGGGTAGCCATCGTACCAAATGTATATTGGTATCTTCACATGTTCTTTCTGCCACTGCACAACGTATGGAACTGGTGTTTCTTCTGGGAAGGAGAATGTACATGGCAGAATAACATCTTCACCTAATAAGGCTGTTGTATATTGTGGTTCTGAATGAAGAATACCTGCGCAGTAATAAAAGGTTGAATAGCTAAAAATTTCTGCCATTAATTCAATACAACTTTATCAATAACAATAAAGAACCTCCTGTATCGAAAATGAATGGAGCTGACGCCATTCCAAATAAGAAAATCGAATTAGAATGTGAGTAAATACATTTACAAGGGCTGTAAAAGGGCTAAATTCAGCGGCTTTTAAGCTAACAACATTTTAGAAATTTGCTTACTTTATTCATAACATTTACACCAGACCAGACAAGTCATTTGCACCATTTTTTGGTAACTGACTTCATGTACAATCTCACAGTTTGCCAGTATCATTGAATGTGCTGCACATGTAAAAAATTATAGTATTTTGTTTTTTTCAGATGTTGCCGATACACATCTTCATTCTGAAGGAAGAACTTCACTTGTATTAAATTATGCCTATGAGCTCAATTAATCAATTAATTTTCTGTTGAAAAAAAAAGTGTGAGAATCTCGCCCGATTGAAGTGAAACTTGCAAAAAAATTTACAACATGGATAAATAAAACAATATTGATGGATTTTAAAAATACTGCGATGTTATTATAAAAAATTGTAAAATTCAAGTACAGTGCTTTCATTGATTCATGGTCTGAAAATGAATGAATGACAAAGTTGGTTTGCACTAGCTAAAAATAAGATAAAATAAGATATAATTAGGGCCTTGTGTCAACTACAAAGCCCCGAAATTATAAAAAGCTTTCACTTATTCTAAATTATGTCTTCTGTGCTATTACATTCTCATTTTCATTAATTCGGGACTATTTCTCACCTTCATTTTTTATTATTTTATCAGTTATACTAATAAAATAATAAAAAAAATTATATGAATTATATAAATAAAATTATAGTAATGAATTAATTAATAATACAGTTGGACCTGCCAATAACAAACATGGATATTTTGAATTTTCCCATATAATGAAGTTTTTTCACATCCCGTGAATTTTGCATTGCTTTTGTATGTAATCTTGATAGCTTATAATAAACACTGATTTTAGCAAAGTATGCCTATAATGAATTTTCAACTAGTTGCCAAACATGGATATTTTCGGGCATCTCTTTGTAATCTCATCTGAATCTTTTTATTGGTGAATTTACTTTTCTACAATGTGGAGGAACAAATGATAATGGTTGATTTCTTTCCCTGAAAAACATTCTAGTTGGGAGTTTTTGAGTACTGTATAAAATCCTTTATGCACTTTTTTTCTTTTCTGTTTATATATATATATATATATATACAGTAGACTCTCTGTAACTCGACACCCTAAAAAAGTCGAGTTAGCAGGGTTTCGCTCTAAATTTTTGTCAGATCGTTTATGTGTACATAATTATACGCATTCAAACAATTCGATTAAATAAAATGCTAATTCTCTCATTAATTCTAATTTGGGGTTGTTTCATAATAGAATCGAAACATATAAATAAATTTACCTCATGAAAAATAATCAAGTATATTTGTTTTTCTTTCCGCAGAGAAAACAAAAATTCTACACTGTTCAGTTTATCCCGCGATTGTTAGGCTTTTTCCTGAGTGCGTAGGGATCGACGTATCACAGCTTTCAATGCATCCTGGTGAGATGGTGTAGATACATCTTAATCTGAACTGCGGGTTTTTGATTTTCCGATAAGAAAAACTAACGGTTTCAATTTTTCTAGTTTGCAGCCAAAAGAACTGTCAAACGATCTTTGTGTTTTTTACCTCCTTCACATTTTTCGCCTTCGAAGGCATTTGGTTAGGCAAAAGGCGAAAAAATAAATCTGTCTCATCACAATTAAATACATCTGCATCTTTATACCCTTCTATCATTTTTTGTTTCAGAATATCATTCTTCCAATTTTCAACATTTTCTTGAGATGCAGATATGATCTTTCCTAAAAACAATGCCATGGCGCTCTTTGAATCGGGTCAACCATCCACTGCTCGCAGTAAAATACCTTGAATGAGAATTTTTGCAAAATCCTTTGCTTTCTCTTGAATTATTGGTCTGGATAATGGGATTGAGTGAGATCGAGTGGATTTGAACCACAAAAGAGTTGCTTCTACGTCACTGAAGTCTGATTTTCTTATGCATTTTCTGCTTGCTTCATAAGATTCAAATGCTGACAAAATTTTTTTCCTTATTTTTGGCAAATGTTGAAATAGTGTTCCGTGCAACTCCATATTCTTTGGCGAGTTCAAGAGACAACCAAATGACATATTCAGTGTCTTACTAGGCTTTAGCTCTTTTTCTTTTACTCTTTTTCGAAGAAATCGTGAAACTGAGTTCCACCGAAAACATTCTTTACAGCAAACGATATCAAAACTCCCAATTGATAAGATTTTCATCCCTATTGGATGCTGACAATATCCACGTGTTTTTGACCATGAAAAGAATGAAAGACCTTTTTTAGAAACTCCACTAAAATGATAAGCCAGCCAACAGATTTCAAACATTTCATTCTTCACATACACGACCTCCCTCTGCCCCCAATGCAAAAAAGGGATCCATCATAGAGAATAAAGAAACAAAGAATTCTCAAAGTACCCATGAACAATGTAAAAAAATTCTTATAACTGATAATAGAAGACCAATTGTAAAAACCAGTCGTGGTGAAGAGACAAAAATCGTAGTCGACTTAAGCGGAGTTCAGCCAAACATGTGTCGAGTTAGAGAGGTTTTCCTACATTGAAATTAGTATTGTGCCAACCAAGGGAATAATAGATGTCGAGTTATCCGGATAGTCAAGTTATCCACGTGTCGAGTTACAGAGAGTCTACTGTATAATCCTATTTTGCTTGCCGAAAACCTTATTAGGAAGAAAATATGAGGTTATTTATATCAGCCAGGAATCAAACTTTCAAAACACCTTCAGTGCACATTTGTCAATCTTTAGCCAGATTCAGGCGCTGGTTGTGGTAATACAGTATTATTGTGTGCGAGTGAACTTTAACAAATGTCAAGAGCAAACGCTATCCATTGCTACAAAAATTGAGGTATGCAACAGTGTTGTGGGAGTCATAATCCTTGACAGGAAAAAAAAAAGAGAGTTTTTTCCATCATGAGAGAACATTTTTTCTCTTTATTGGAGAGCCGAATGGCTGTGAGTCGAAAATTTCACCAGTTAACATGTTGAAAAAGACTTGATACAGTTGGTTGAAAGCCAAAAATTAGTAAGAAAAGTGAGGTATCACGGAAATTTGGGATTCCTAGACGTTTACTATCTACAATTTTGTAGAACAAAAGAATTGCAAATTGCAAGGGAAAGTTTTTAGATGAGATGAACTGAAAATCTGCAAGAAGAAATTTGGAAAAGAAGCTCATAGTGATATGGAGTCTTTTTAGATGGTTCTAAGAGAAGGACGAAAAATGTTTCACTGACCAGCTTCTTGGAAAAAGACACAGCACTACACATTTTGGCATGCTTATTAGGCAAAAATGATTTTAACACAAAATGTTGAACGTTCACAGTGATACCAGAGAAAAAAAACATCACATAAGATTTCAATTAAAATTTTAGTACTTTTTTTTAAAACATATTAATTTAATTCTACTTATTTTAAGAATGCTCAAATTATTGTATTATTGTTAGTGTATGTTTAGATCATGCATGCATTTAATGCACTTGTACTGAATTTTGCTTAAACACATAATTTTTTCAAGCTGGTAGAGATATAACAAAGTTTGCATATAACAAATATCCTCTTGCCCAGTATGCAAGAGGACCTGGGTTCGTGTCCCGGCGGAGACAAGATGACTTTTCTTTCCGAGTTCACCTCAGTATAATATCCAGAAAATAAAATGTTTCCTTGATATCTTGGGCTGAGAAAAAGCCATCTATCTCTCTAAACCGAATATTCAACTAACGTTTTGGCCGAATATCAATTTTTAAAATTGATCACAATTATAATTAAAACTGATGTTTTTAATTAAAAACATTTATTGGTAATTTTAAATGACTGAAATTGAGTTTTAATTATGCAATTTATTATTTAAATAAATATTAAAAAAATAGCAATTGGAAGACTTTAATTGCCATGATATTGACAATCAAATTTAACGAGAGATGATATATTGCATTTTAATATTACTTACAGGATCTTTTTTTTCAACACTTAATACAATTTTATAACTAATTAAGAGAAAATGTCAACAGTTATTTACTCTCAACTAGTGATGCATCATAACATTTATGAGTTATTTCCTTGTTTTTCTTTAGACGTTCTTTGCCTATTTCAGTAGCTCAATACACATATCTTGTGTAGGTACATTTCTTCAGTTAGTGAACTTGTGTATATTCATGCCAACTTCCACCTTATTGTAATAGGATTCTATTTTCAGTTCCATGTTTTTCTCATTCTAGAAATTCATCCTGGCATAGCCTTTTTTCACGGAGAGGATATACACCACACAATAAAATATAATCAGTAAATTTTTAATTTATGAGAAATATCTAATTAATATAATTTTTTTTAATTAGCTTGATGTAATTAGATTTACACAGATATTTGGCCGAATACCTCAGCATTATTCGATCAAACCGAATATTTGGCAGAATAGGCAGAACACAGAATAGCAGCCGAATATTCGTCCCATCTCTAGTACTAAAACCTAAGATATGAAAATCATCAAATGCATTTCCCGAAATTATAGAAAATTCCAATAACCTCACTTACCTGAGGGAACAGCCCACGTACACGCTACAGATACGAAAACGAGAAGAAAGCATGACTTCCTAAACAGCATCTCCCAAAAGAAGTTGGGCATCTGAGACATCAGTTAGATCTTTTCATCGTGCTGTGAAAATAGATGATCGAGCTGCCACCTCTTTCCACAGTCTCTCTTATTAGAAAATGCGGATGACAAAAAGACTCTAACAACAGCAACATTGTACAAGTCGCAGAGATCGCTATCAACAAACACAGAATGGTCAGACAAGAGTTTTACACAGAAATCATATTTATAACAAAAAAGAATTTTCAAAATTTGAAATTTTGTATGTAGTTGGATAATTTTCAGCGAGCGCACACAAGATTCTTCTTTCTTAAAGGGAAAAACTCTAATTAAAAAACTACAGTTTACTCAACGAACTCATAAAGATATTACGCACATTAAATTCAGTAAGTATTAGATGGATCTGCTGACCTATCAGCTTATTCATCAAAAAACATTTAATAATCCCTATTCATCAATAGATCTTATCTATTCATGGTGAAAGATTGGGAGGGGGATATCGCCCCCCCCACACATCTTTATTATTACAAATAGATAAAGACATACAAAAATAAATAATGATGGCCAAAATTTTTTTATCATCTAAATGACCTTTATTTTATTCCATAACACACTTTTTTTCCTGATATTTAGATACTTGTTTCATACTACTGGCCTACTAACCTTTAGTTTCTAGGGTGTTAATTACTTTGGAGCTTTTTTTTTTCCTTGAAAGATAAGTCTTTCTACAAAGAACTGAATAAACTTTTGGGGCCGTTCAAGTATTACATCGGTAAATGCTTAGCCATTTTTGACACTCCCAGTCAGCAAAACTGACCCCCCCCCCATCAGCACTGACCCCTACCTTCTAACGCATATTGGTGGGATCAGAAATGTACACGGGAGGGGGTCATAGGGAGCTCCTGCACCCCCTCCCCCCAGATGAAAAAAAAATTTTTTTTTTAAAGCAAAAAATATATATTTTTTAAATTAAAATTTCGAAAGAAAATACTTTTATATGTTATTATAATAAATTTCTGTTAATTTCAATGCTATTTGAAGACTAAGAACTCAAAACTTCTCTTTAAGAAATTCACTGCTACCTCCCTTTAAGGTAAACCCTTGACCCGCACACCAAATGTGGCCTTGAATCTGATGTGGCTTGCACCCCTCAAACCTAATTTTGTAAAAATGAACTAAGTGGCACATTTTCAAATAGCTTAAATGACCCATGGCACAATTCCAGAGCATTTAAGTGAAATTAATTAACTACCCGTGGCACATTTTCAGTTCACTGAAGTAGGCCTCAAGGATCACTTTCACATTCAAAGATCACTTAAGTAACCCGCGAAACAGTTCCAGAACACTTAAACTATCCGTGGCACATTTAGAGACCTCTTGAGTGACATGTGGCACGGTTCTAGAGCACTTAAGTGGCCCCCCCCCAGTGTGGTTCTACATCCCTCAAGTTACCCATGGAACATTCCCAGATTACTTAAGTGATCCGTGGCATAATTACGGATCACTTGAGTGATTTGTGGCATAATTACAGATCCCTTGAGTGATTCATGGCACAGTTTCAGAGCACTTGAGTGATTCATGGCACAGTTTCAGAGCACTTGAGTGATTCATGGCACAGTTTCAGAGCACTTGAGTGATTCATGGCACAGTTTCAGAGCACTTAAGTGACCCAGTCACATTTCCAGAACACTTAAGCGGTCTGGAAATATTTGCATAGCACTTAGGCAGCACATTTCCTGAGTACTTGAAGGATCCATGAAACATTTAGAGATCACTACAGTGGCTCTGTAGGGGACTTATCAATACGGAGAATGTTAGTTCAGGTGCCCAATAACTATCGAAAAGGTTTTTTCCGTTTTTGGCGCACTGAATAAGATGCAATTAAGAATATTTCATATCTTCATAAACAGTGGTTGATGATATAAGCATCGTTCCAAACCCCTCCACCGTCATCAAAAGTCAGCAAAGCAGAAACCACACCCCCCCTCCATTGATGCTGACGTAATACATGAATGACCCCTTTGGAAAATCATGAAGATTGTTTTTTTCAAGCAAATGAAACAACAAATATAAATTGTTTTGTAGATGTTGCAAAATGTATTCCCATAATACTTAGATATATAGACCAAGAATTAGACCATAGGTGGAGATATACTTGAAAGGTTGGGAGAAGGGGCAAAATGATAATCAGGGCTGCAACTAGGGGAGAGCAGCTGGGCCTAGTGCCCAGGGCACTAGGCCAAAAGGGGTATAGAATTCCCACTTTTGATTGCTCCTTCTGCATTACATGGGGCACCGAAATGTGTGCTTACTAAAAGTAAGGGCTGACAAAGTACCTATTTGTGGCCCTGATGATGATGGCAATTCATATACAGGGTGCATAGATAACGAGTAGGAGGGGGTATGACATTTTACTGGTGAATTGTTGATCCTAGAGCATAGTCTCCCAAACTTTTTGTTCCATCACCCCCTTCATCAGCAATTTGTTTCCTCTCATCGCCCCCCCCCAACTCAAGCGAACCCATAGGATCCTATGTTAAGTCTGTAGCTTCTATTGCCCCCTTGGACCATTCCATCACCCACCAGTGGGCGATATTGCCCACTTTGGGAAACACTGTCCTAGAGGCATACTTCCGATTGGAAAAAGTATCCAAGTAACGTGTGGTACTCAGATATATGCCATTCATGTTGCAAGGGGTTGTATAGTTATGAAAATAAAAATGTTAACTTTTTACACGAAAACCCTGTGCTCAAGAACCCAGTTAGAAAGTTATTGCCCTATCTCTCCTAATGAGAACTGAAAAAATTCCACATTTCTAAGTGCAATATTCACTGAGATATTATAATTTGAAAAACGGAGAAAAATTGGGGGAAAAACAGCATTAAATGCAGTTAAAACGGTTTTCCCGCATTTAATGCAGTTTTTTTATCTATCAGTAGGGTTGGGTTTTGGATGTCAAAGTGACAAAAACTGATTTAAACCATCAAAAACCTAAATAGATGCCTTTGGAAAATATTTTTAACACAACAGTTATATAACCATAATGAGAGACTTATTTTTTTTTTTGCATATTGCAATTTTTTATTTTTAACCATTAATTTATTACAATATAATTAAGAAAACAAAATATTAATTATAATTTCTAATTTAATCATAGAAAGAGTCTAGAACAGATAATATATAATTTTATGGTCGATTTTATCTAAACTACTGATTACTTGTGTTCAATCTACCAAGTGATATACAGCTGTCTATTCAAAATATGTGTGAGAACAGATCAGCATTAGGTTTTTGACTTCAGAAACCAACTCAGTATTAAAACAGTCAAAAACTTATTGTCAATGTTGTCAAATAGTTTCGTAACCCGATAAATATGTTAAATAACAAAAACTTACTTTTATACAGATTAAAGTGTTTTATGTCTTGAATTATACAATTACTTAGTATAGGATATCTATTTTGGTATTTTCAATTTTCTGATCTGCCCAAAATTTTATTTTCATATTAAAAATTCTCGCACAGCATCTGTTAATACATTAATTAAACTCATTTATTCTCACCTAAAAATTCTTTAACTTAGGTTATGTAAATCCAGAGTTTTAAATAGTATTTTCAATCAAAGCAGAGCTGGCAGGACTTGACACCCAAAGATACAGCTTCGATTGGAAAACCATTTCATTAACTTATAAATACTAGTAAATATACTATATGGTCAAACTTAGTAATTCTTACAGGACAGGAGTTTCTTAAGCATCATATATACAATCAGCACTGCCAAATTAAAGGACAATTTAGTATTTTGATTACTAGAAATATTCTGATGTTATGCATAATAAGGGTATAATTTTAAGCATTAGTGATTATCTAGATAATTTAATAACAACAGAAATCAACATTACATATATGGCGTAAAAAAGAACTGTTTAAACACCTATTTGTTATGTGGAAAGAGTGCATATGGTTTATATCAATACACATATACTATATGAGCAGTTGAAGAAATATTGGAAGAGGTCCAGAATCATCTTGAATTGAAGAATATATCTCTATAATTTATCCTTCAGTTTTATGTTATACTCCATTCAAATAATATATTTTACAAGAAAAATACACATATATTGTTCACAATAATTCTGTAGAGAGCAGAAAATAATTTTACAATCATAATAAGTATTTATTCTATGTACAACATGGTCACTTTAAACTCTGCATGCAATCAATTTGTGCATTTTCAATGGCAATTTTTATACTGAAAAGCAATATTTGAGGTTTTTGACATCACAGTTTAAACTGTCTAAAACTGTCACGAGAAACCTGTGTAGGCCTGCAATTAAGTATTATCCATTAACCACAAAGCAAAATATGCCAAAATGTGCGACGTACGTCGCAGAACAACCAGTGCTGTTGCAGAACAATCTGGAAGAATTTTAAGAAAAGTGTAGAAAAATGCTATTATGTAGATACAAATTTTTACCGCAGAACATTTTAAGCCAGCTGAGAGATCGTTGCAGAACAACGCAAAACATTCTGCTTTAGGGTCCATTAATCTCTTAACTGAAACGGGTGTATATATAGATCTTCACTCTTTGTGGTCAAAAAAGGGTGGCACTGGGGAACAGATAGTGTAAGATTTTGTTGGGGTTAAAGAAGTATCCATTTGCATACATTAAGAGAAATTAAATACACGTCTATCTCTTTAGCAGGTGAAACTGTTTAATTGAATGCTTATTTTTAGTCAGAAATATTCAAAAACTAAAAGTAGATTTTGAATTTTCCTACAGTGTTTTCATGGCCATCTGCTAGTACAAAACATGAGAACCGTTACAGTACATACATGAAAAATGCAAATTTAAAGTAAAAATTATATTTATAACTAAATGAAAAATTGAAATTGTGAAGTTAGTATGAAGTAGTTAATGTAAACAGATATATAACTGGGGAGAGTGAGACAACCTTTTTTCAGCCCAATACATCAAGGAAATAGACATTTTCTAGATATTATGCTGAGGTGAACTCGGAAAGAAAAACAATTTTTTACGGAAGAAACCAAGTAACTTTTTTTCTGAGTTTGCCGCAACGTAATGTCCAGAAAATGTCTATTTCCTCAAGATATATAACTGCTATTAATTAATTAAACAGATTTTATCAGCGAAAAACAACACTAACTCAGGGCCGTCTTAAGAACATCATGGGCCCCTGGGCCAAATGATTTTTCTGAGGCACTTGAGTGATTCATGGCACAGTTTCAGAGCACTTAAGTGACCCAGTCACATTTCCAGAACACTTAAGCGGTCTGGAAATATTTGCATAGCACTTAGGCAGCACATTTCCTGAGTACTTGAAGGATCCATGAAACATTTAGAGATCACTACAGTGGCTCTGTAGGGGACTTATCAATACGGAGAATGTTAGTTCAGGTGCCCAATAACTATCGAAAAGGTTTTTTCCGTTTTTGGCGCACTGAATAAGATGCAATTAAGAATATTTCATATCTTCATAAACAGTGGTTGATGATATAAGCATCGTTCCAAACCCCTCCACCGTCATCAAAAGTCAGCAAAGCAGAAACCACACCCCCCCTCCATTGATGCTGACGTAATACATGAATGACCCCTTTGGAAAATCATGAAGATTGTTTTTTTCAAGCAAATGAAACAACAAATATAAATTGTTTTGTAGATGTTGCAAAATGTATTCCCATAATACTTAGATATATAGACCAAGAATTAGACCATAGGTGGAGATATACTTGAAAGGTTGGGAGAAGGGGCAAAATGATAATCAGGGCTGCAACTAGGGGAGAGCAGCTGGGCCTAGTGCCCAGGGCACTAGGCCAAAAGGGGTATAGAATTCCCACTTTTGATTGCTCCTTCTGCATTACATGGGGCACCGAAATGTGTGCTTACTAAAAGTAAGGGCTGACAAAGTACCTATTTGTGGCCCTGATGATGATGGCAATTCATATACAGGGTGCATAGATAACGAGTAGGAGGGGGTATGACATTTTACTGGTGAATTGTTGATCCTAGAGCATAGTCTCCCAAACTTTTTGTTCCATCACCCCCTTCATCAGCAATTTGTTTCCTCTCATCGCCCCCCCCCAACTCAAGCGAACCCATAGGATCCTATGTTAAGTCTGTAGCTTCTATTGCCCCCTTGGACCATTCCATCACCCACCAGTGGGCGATATTGCCCACTTTGGGAAACACTGTCCTAGAGGCATACTTCCGATTGGAAAAAGTATCCAAGTAACGTGTGGTACTCAGATATATGCCATTCATGTTGCAAGGGGTTGTATAGTTATGAAAATAAAAATGTTAACTTTTTACACGAAAACCCTGTGCTCAAGAACCCAGTTAGAAAGTTATTGCCCTATCTCTCCTAATGAGAACTGAAAAAATTCCACATTTCTAAGTGCAATATTCACTGAGATATTATAATTTGAAAAACGGAGAAAAATTGGGGGAAAAACAGCATTAAATGCAGTTAAAACGGTTTTCCCGCATTTAATGCAGTTTTTTTATCTATCAGTAGGGTTGGGTTTTGGATGTCAAAGTGACAAAAACTGATTTAAACCATCAAAAACCTAAATAGATGCCTTTGGAAAATATTTTTAACACAACAGTTATATAACCATAATGAGAGACTTATTTTTTTTTTTGCATATTGCAATTTTTTATTTTTAACCATTAATTTATTACAATATAATTAAGAAAACAAAATATTAATTATAATTTCTAATTTAATCATAGAAAGAGTCTAGAACAGATAATATATAATTTTATGGTCGATTTTATCTAAACTACTGATTACTTGTGTTCAATCTACCAAGTGATATACAGCTGTCTATTCAAAATATGTGTGAGAACAGATCAGCATTAGGTTTTTGACTTCAGAAACCAACTCAGTATTAAAACAGTCAAAAACTTATTGTCAATGTTGTCAAATAGTTTCGTAACCCGATAAATATGTTAAATAACAAAAACTTACTTTTATACAGATTAAAGTGTTTTATGTCTTGAATTATACAATTACTTAGTATAGGATATCTATTTTGGTATTTTCAATTTTCTGATCTGCCCAAAATTTTATTTTCATATTAAAAATTCTCGCACAGCATCTGTTAATACATTAATTAAACTCATTTATTCTCACCTAAAAATTCTTTAACTTAGGTTATGTAAATCCAGAGTTTTAAATAGTATTTTCAATCAAAGCAGAGCTGGCAGGACTTGACACCCAAAGATACAGCTTCGATTGGAAAACCATTTCATTAACTTATAAATACTAGTAAATATACTATATGGTCAAACTTAGTAATTCTTACAGGACAGGAGTTTCTTAAGCATCATATATACAATCAGCACTGCCAAATTAAAGGACAATTTAGTATTTTGATTACTAGAAATATTCTGATGTTATGCATAATAAGGGTATAATTTTAAGCATTAGTGATTATCTAGATAATTTAATAACAACAGAAATCAACATTACATATATGGCGTAAAAAAGAACTGTTTAAACACCTATTTGTTATGTGGAAAGAGTGCATATGGTTTATATCAATACACATATACTATATGAGCAGTTGAAGAAATATTGGAAGAGGTCCAGAATCATCTTGAATTGAAGAATATATCTCTATAATTTATCCTTCAGTTTTATGTTATACTCCATTCAAATAATATATTTTACAAGAAAAATACACATATATTGTTCACAATAATTCTGTAGAGAGCAGAAAATAATTTTACAATCATAATAAGTATTTATTCTATGTACAACATGGTCACTTTAAACTCTGCATGCAATCAATTTGTGCATTTTCAATGGCAATTTTTATACTGAAAAGCAATATTTGAGGTTTTTGACATCACAGTTTAAACTGTCTAAAACTGTCACGAGAAACCTGTGTAGGCCTGCAATTAAGTATTATCCATTAACCACAAAGCAAAATATGCCAAAATGTGCGACGTACGTCGCAGAACAACCAGTGCTGTTGCAGAACAATCTGGAAGAATTTTAAGAAAAGTGTAGAAAAATGCTATTATGTAGATACAAATTTTTACCGCAGAACATTTTAAGCCAGCTGAGAGATCGTTGCAGAACAACGCAAAACATTCTGCTTTAGGGTCCATTAATCTCTTAACTGAAACGGGTGTATATATAGATCTTCACTCTTTGTGGTCAAAAAAGGGTGGCACTGGGGAACAGATAGTGTAAGATTTTGTTGGGGTTAAAGAAGTATCCATTTGCATACATTAAGAGAAATTAAATACACGTCTATCTCTTTAGCAGGTGAAACTGTTTAATTGAATGCTTATTTTTAGTCAGAAATATTCAAAAACTAAAAGTAGATTTTGAATTTTCCTACAGTGTTTTCATGGCCATCTGCTAGTACAAAACATGAGAACCGTTACAGTACATACATGAAAAATGCAAATTTAAAGTAAAAATTATATTTATAACTAAATGAAAAATTGAAATTGTGAAGTTAGTATGAAGTAGTTAATGTAAACAGATATATAACTGGGGAGAGTGAGACAACCTTTTTTCAGCCCAATACATCAAGGAAATAGACATTTTCTAGATATTATGCTGAGGTGAACTCGGAAAGAAAAACAATTTTTTACGGAAGAAACCAAGTAACTTTTTTTCTGAGTTTGCCGCAACGTAATGTCCAGAAAATGTCTATTTCCTCAAGATATATAACTGCTATTAATTAATTAAACAGATTTTATCAGCGAAAAACAACACTAACTCAGGGCCGTCTTAAGAACATCATGGGCCCCTGGGCCAAATGATTTTTCTGAGGCCCTACCAGGCAAATTTTCGAAAATCTCAACCAGATCCCATTTTTGTGAGGCCCCCCTTTCTCTTGAGGCACCCGGCCCTGCACGGGTGGGCCCATGCCTTAAGACGGCCCTGCATCAACTTGACAAAAAGGCTAACAAAACACAAAAGTCAAAGACAAAATCACACTTTCAGACAGTTTTAGGATTTTCTGACAGATTTCTGATTCAGACTGTTTTCAATTTGTTTGCGAAACCTTTCAAGTATTACTAGTAGTTCTTAGGGAAAGCATATTTTGTCACTGGGGTTTTTAGTTTTGGGCACTTTGAAGATCTACTATATAAGATGGCTTCAGATATTTTTTTTTACCTGTGTGAGCGGATGTTTTTTTAGAACTGAATTACCAAAAATTCTTTGAGCAGAACTTACAGATATCTCTTGGAAATACGCGAGGATATATATATATAAAGAAACTATCACTTTTCATTTCATATTTTAAAAAAATAGGAAAATGGTTGAAAATACATATTACATTGTGAATATTATGACTAGGGTTACCAGATTTGAAAACTGAGAAAGGAGGATGAGGTGAATGCCTGCGTGCGCAACATTCATGACGTCATCTTCACAACAGATAATGCCACCTTTTCTTCCAAAAAAAATAAACCAACTACCACAATAATTTTCCCCAATTAAAATAGAACCACTATACTATGTTAAGAAATTAGATAAATCTGGCTATTATTTATAATCACCAACCATTCTTGTGAGTTTAATAAATTTTGGATTTTCACATTTACCAGTGATTATGTGTAATTCCCAGTTCATATTGGTAAATATGATAAATCGTCAATAAATTATTTAAGTTTACTGGAAATTTTGCTCAAATTTCAGTCTAAGATGATGGATTCGAACAGTGATGTTGCTTATGTTAACAAATGTGAAGATAGATAACATTACAATGCTGACAATAATTGATACGCTTTTCATTCACATAACGCATTTTCATTTATTGTATCTTAACGTAAGGAACCCTTTTGCCAAAAATTGTCTCCTAAAATATATAGGAGAGGTTTTTTTTATACATGGTTTATTATAGATATGGATTATTATATATCTTTTAAACGTTTTTCCAAATTTTTTACACGTTAATGTACAGTAATTTAGTTTTTACGACAAAATATGTGTAAGGCCCCCATCACCTACAGGAGAAACCCATGAGCGGTTGAATTTAAGACATATTTTGCATGATTTCATCCATATTCATCCATACTTCATACTTACCAACTTCAATTGGGCATTATGCAAAATTACCAGTGAAAGTGGCAAATGTAGAAAAATGTATCAAACTTACAGAAACGATTAGTGGTTATGCATAATTGAGATTATATAACATTGCCGTTCATTGCATGGGTGGAGATACGGGGGGGGGGGGCCTAGCATCAAAGGTGGAGTCGACTGATCTAATGTATATATGTACATATGAATTGACATCATCATCATCATGCCCCCCAGACTGCCTATGGTTCATTGGCTAATATTTTTTCCTTCAGAATTTCAGACAAGGTGGAAAAAGGAGCAGGATGATGATGACCAAAAAGCTTACAATAGTCTTGGACTTGAAATATCTTGACATTTTGATTTATATGCCTAGCATAGACATTATGAGTTAACAGAAAAAAAAGCTCTGTCACGTCTTGCTTTTAATGAATTGCGCCCACCTCCTGGTCAGTTTTACTACTTCTCCTGGAGCAAGGAGGGAATTTTCTTTCTATAACCACAGAAGTTTTTTTTTTATCTTTTGAGAGGTTTTTTTCTTCTTTTGCCAAAGGAATCAGCATTGTGCATTGTTTGCATGCTATTTTCTATATTTCTGAATGGAATAGGCAAATCCCTCCCACTTCAGTACACAACATCTGCTGTTGGTGAACAAACAACAGTATTCTTAAAATGTAAATTACGGTTTTCTTCTTCCGGAGCTGTTTTTTCAACCATCTTTTTCATGTTATCTTGGAGAAAGCTGGGCCATGGTTAGAATCAGGGTTAGGTTTCTGACATGACAAGCATCAAAAACAGCTTTAAACTGCCAAAAACTGGTTTAAACCATCAAAAACTGTCGAAAACCTAAATGAATGCTTTTTGATAATTTTTTGAATGCAACAGGTATATAACATGATGAAAAACTTACTTTTTTGCATATTACAATATTTTATTTTTAAACACTAATTTATTACAATAATTTAAACAAAATATTAATTATAATTTGCAATTTTGAGTTTTTCAACATAAAAGTCTAGAGCATATAAAATATAATTTTGTGATTCATTTTATCTAAGCTACTGATTACCTGTGTTCAATTTGCTAAGTGGAATAGAGCTGCTTATTGAAAATATGTACGATAGGGGCATCACTGAGTTAGGTTTTAGATTTCAGAAACTATAAATCAGTATTAAAACAGTAAAAAAACTTATTGTCAAATAGTTTTTTTAATCTGATAGATATGCTAAATAAAAAAACACTTACTTTTATGTAGATTAAAGGGTTTTATATTAGGAATTATAATTACTGAGGATCTATTTTGATAATTAAAATTTTCTGATCAGCCCCAAATTTTATTTTCATGTAAAAATTCTCACACAGAATCTGTTAATACACTAATTAAACTCATTTATTTTCATCTAAAAATTTCTTAGAGCCCAGGGTGTAGAAATTCACAGAGCTTTAAAGAGTATTTTCAACCAAAGCAGAGCCAACAGGACTTGATACCCAAAGCATTTGTTTTGCACATTTAAAATCAAATACAGCTTCAATTGGAAAACCATTATAAATGCTAGTAAATATACCATATCATAGTGCAGAAGTAAGAATAAAACTAAGTTTGACTAAGAATAAGTTAGGAGTTTCTTAAGCATCATGTACAAGCTAGCATTGCCAAATTAAATGACATTTTAGTTCTAAAATTTAGTATTTTGATCACTAGATATATTTCGATGTTATGCACAATAAGTGATAATCTAGATAATTTAATAATAACAGAAATCAACATTACACATATGATATAATAAACTTTTTAAACACTTATCTGTTGTAAAAAGAGTACAGCAGATGGTTTATATAATCATAGCACATATAATAAGCAGTTGAAGAAATTTTGGAAGCTCAAGAATCATCTTGAATCAGAGAATGTCAAATCATTCCATAGTTTTCCCTTCAGTGTTTATGCTATGCTTTATTCAAATTGTATATTTTATATTTAAAAAAAACCATATATATTTTGTCCAATATAATTCTGTAGGGAGCAGAAAATTATTTTGTAATCATATTAAATATTGATTCTTTGTATAACAGTCACTTTAAACATTACATGCAATTAACGTGTGCATTTCCAATAGGAACTTTTATATTGAAAAGCAATATTTGAGGTTTTTGACAAAGGTTTTTTGACATGACAGTTTAAACCGTCAAAAACTGCCATGTGTCAAAAATCTACCAACCCTGATTAGAATAACATCTGCCCTGTTGGAGGCAACTTGGATTCGTTCGAAATTTTTTTTTTATGTGAGCTTCACGAATTCCCAAGAGACCCGTAAGATCTGTCCAGGAAATTTGTTAGTGTTAGTAGACATTCATGCCTAATTTTTATAAATTGGATTTTATAAACTGGGATTCGAGCCCAGACCTGCTCCCTAACCATTGGACTGCCCCAGTGGTTATTTCGAGGGTGTTATTCAAAGTGGGTAAAAATATGTGAGAAAAAACAATCACACACAAGCACTCATGCCAGTGAAGAGATATGTTTCTCAAAGTGAGCAAAAATTTCCCTGAAAAAAAAAAGAAAGTGATTACAAAAACCTGAAAAGGACAAAAGGATGAATTTTATAAAATGTTGGAGTATGCTTGAAATGACATAAAAAAGTGTCCTCCTAAAAGAAGATGGATGGTAACCCTAGTTATGACACTATTAAGTGTTGGAACAAAAATTTTAACAGATACTGTTTCTAGTATGTTTTTTCATCTTCTTATTAATATTATTGAAGAGGTGTATCACTCGTTTTTCAATATCAGTCGACCTTTTGTATATATAATTTGCTGTACAAAACATTTCTTACGAGATGGAAAATTTGAATTTTAGTTGTCATTGATCATCAACTCAAGCAGAACGGAAATTATTTTAATATTTGAAAAATATCAAATACCTACTCAGTTTAATGTTGTAAGCCATGTGCTTCTTACTTTCATCTTGGCTATAGCAGCTCTGTTGCCTTGTAAGCCTATATGGGCTACATTTCTGGCACTTTGAAAAGATTTTGTCATCTCTTTTTAATCCTTAGAAATACATTTATCACATTATCTAATTTTCTTTGCATCAGTTTAGAATAGAAAGCTATTGTGTGATCTTCACTCTTTTAGTTAGAAAGATTCAAAACAAAAAATTAACTTCTAAACAAAAGTCTTTACAAAAAGTTACTGTGTGTGCGCTCAGTCAATGATTAAGATCACTACTTAAAAATGCAACTAGCACTAATTTCGCTGACTTTATCAAAGCTAATAAAATGCGCGAGAATTTCCCACACCCTCATTTCTGTGTGATACAACCTTTGAAAACTATTTCTTCTTTCTACATCTATATTAGTTGGCTTTAAAAGATTGTCTGCAGCATGTTTTAGAGTAAAGAAATTTAAATGGAAATATATGCAGCTGTGGCATTGGTCCTTGGTTCCTTCTATGTTTCACCAGGAACAGGTGGGGGTCCTAAGGTTAATGCTTAGGTAGAAACAACTGCTCTATATTCATTGAACTCCTGTGTTAGTAGATGTTTCATTAACCAATTTTTGACTGACGATACATTTGCGAAATGGTTTTTTTTAAAATTTTTTTTCAAATACTTTTCATTCAAATTTTTGTAATAAATTAAAAATTTTTTGGGAGGGAACTAAGAGGTTCAATGAGTGTCATAGTATTTTTTAAAATTTGTTTACAATAAAATTTGATTTTTCAAAATGAAATTTTTTTTTCCTGACCACGAACATGTTTTAAAAATATATTATCCCCCAAAGTTTTTTTTTTGGTCATGAGGTTTTCCAAAATTAAGATTTTTAATTATTTTTGTTAAACTATAAGATAATTAATTTACATTAATTAGAACCATAATTAATTGGAAATTTACATTAATTACAAGGAAAAACATGGTAAATTGATGTCTAATTTTTTGAAACTTCAAAAACATGTTATTCCAGTAATCAGTCATTGTATGTAAAAAAAATTGGTCACAATTTTGTCACGAATTGTAAGAGGAGTCAAAAATGGGTTAAGAAAAAAACAAGTGCGTGATTATGAACTTGTTTACAAACAATTCTTGGCAGTTTTTATTCATATTTATCCCAAACCTCCTTTTGTCTGATCATAAGAAAAATAGCGGATTACCAGGAAAAATTCCAGTTTAGAATATTGCACCTTTGTTAGTTAAGACAAGTTCAACCTCTGAACTTGTTCCATAAAAGTATAAGTTTCAAATTTTAAATTCTAGCAATTTTATTCATGCGCAAAAATATGGCAAAACAATTTTTGCCAAGTGGTTTTTAGCAGCTTAGTTGCTAAAAACATGGTCATTTACACAATGGCAAAAACTTGTCAACCCTATATATCATTTTTAAAAAAACAATTGCAGGTTTAAAAACGAGTCTGTACACTTAGCTTTTGAGGTTTTGTGCAGTTTAAGACAATTTTAGACACTTCTGAAAGTAAAATCCAAGTGTCCTGTTCAAAAAGAGTTTCGAAATCCCTCAACCGTCTTTCATCAAAAAAAAAAAGAAAAGAATTAGTTTACATAACATTATTATATTTTCAAATAGCTGTCAGAGATTCGAACATTTTTCAAACCAAACAATGTTTCCGCGAAAATTTCACATAAAACATTCTGTTTGGATTTGCGAGTGCATCCGTCGTAATTTCCGCGTCATTTCTACACGCACACAATTTATTCTTAATTTTCCTCACTCAAGCAAAAACAACCATAAATAAAACCGGTGGTGCATGCACTCGTACACGGGCACGAATTTCCGAAGATTTCCGAAGAAATCGATGTGGAGAAGGAAGAAGAGGACATCACAGAAATGTGAATTTCGATACAAAACAATCTGCGAACTCTAACAATTTAGAAACATTTAACACAATATAAACGCATAACAGAAACGGCCATAGCCGAAATCATCTACCACACCCCCTTTCGAGAAAGCAATGAACTTTCCTACGTTACAGTACATAAAACACGATCTGATAAACTGTCGAAAATTATACGCATCAATTCGCCCCTAAATAGAAAAATAATACCCTAAATAAAATGGGGGGGGGGGGGAAATCGAAACACAAACTTACCGTCTAGCAGCATATCTTTCAAAACAAACCGAGATGATCTCACAAGGCATTCAATTATAATAATAAAAATAAATAAATAAAAGAAAAAGAGAAGATCCCGCACGAATCGATCACGCCAGAGAAATCCTTCAATGGAGAAGACGTTTGATGTCGTTTCGGTAGTTTTAAACCGATTCGCAGCTCATCGAGTTCGCATTATTCCTCGCAATACGAAATAGCCAAATTAATACGATTTTTGCTCCCTTTTCCGGGATGATTTCTACCTGCGAAAAGCGCGTCTCGTCCCAAGTACTGATACCTGAGCAGATCGCGATGTACCACAGAGAAGAATGCGCCGACCATCAAACAACACCACTGTGCAATCATAATACTCGCGAATCGAGTCGAATCGGTGCGATTCCCATAATTGTGGATATTTTTCCGACCGATCTTTGCAGCATCGGCATAATCGTTTCGCACTATTCTTCCATCCAGAGAAAACGAACAAAAATTCCACAAAAAGAAAAGGAAGAAGACGCGGATCGACAGCTTTTTCGTTGGTTCTGCTCCCGCTCCAGAGCAGATGCGCCCTCGGCGGATGTTTTGTGTTCTACTGTGGCGCTCTGCTGCGCCTCTTCTCACATCACGGCGCGGAGGAGAGGAGATGGGATTCTTTCCTTCCTCCCTTCCCCGGCTATACTTGACTTGACAGCCAGGTAGGTTCGATGTACGCGGTTCAACATTCCCTGGTGTCGGTAACAAGGACCTGAAACGTAATTACAGACTCATTTTTCGCTACGGGCTAACTCTTATCGACGTCGCATCTGTAGCGTTTTTTTGAAGCAGCAGCGAGTGAGAGTGAGTGTGCGATGACTATCGCTTTCATTACTATTTACAATCAGTGCTGGTCAGTAGGATTTTTCCAGCTGCTTCCTGATTCATTCCACGTGCGCGCGTACGCTGCTCATTTTAACACACAAATCCAGCTTCATTAGAAAGAATCTGCCGAACTTGAGGCATTTTACGGACGCGTAAGCAAAACAATTTTGCTGCGTATGTATGGGCTACACGAATACAAACACATCGGGTAAATTGGCCCACGAGGTGACTATGGAAAACATGGATGTCAAATATAACCAAAATACAGAAACCTAATATAAAGCATACATCAACGAAAGAAAAAGACCAATAAGTAATACCTACTATATAATACACTGCCGATAAAAAGATTATATGGTTGTCTTATTATCTAAGCTTTAGCTTCTCGATTCATCCCACTAGGTCTATCGCATTTCTTTATAAACATGCCAATTGTGTTAGAATTCACTACCCCGGAGGTAAGCTATTCAATTCATTCACAACCCTATTAGAGACCCCTTGTCGAAGCAGTTGATTGGATGACAAATTAACTCATCCTATCCATCCCACTAAAAGTTTTAAATAGCTCAAGCCTTGTGTACCAATTAGTGCCGTCTTAACGCATGGGCCCACCCGAGCACGGCCCGGGGGCCTCAAGAGAAAAGGGACCTCACAAAAACGAGAAACGGTTAAAATTTTCGAAAGTTGGCCAGGCAGGGCCTCAGAAAATCACTTAGCCCGGGGGCCCATGATGCCCTTAAGACGGCCCTGGTACCAATAAGAGCACACGCGCAGCTCTTCTATGCACTTCCCCACTCCAGCAGCACGACGATATCGTTAAAATATTGTACAGACCCCGGTCCAATATCGAATGAATATCGAACGTCGGAAAAAAGTCGAAAATTTTCTACGTGTCCGATAACGAACGATATAGTAAAAATGTATTCACTCAATAAACGCCAAACTACTACTTTTTTTCCCCCTCTAAAATATTTTTACTTTCATTTGGTTTCGGAGGAGAATATCTTGTACGGTAATTAGTCTCTTTTGAAATAATCCGAATTTCTCCGGATTTTCTGACGAACTACGTCGACAAATGTATGCCATTTCTACGTCGGACGGTATCGAAATCTATACGTCGTTCTATATCGGTGTGCTACTGGGGCTTATAGGCTTACTCGAGAGACATAGACTTGGTAGAGGGCGCCCTCCACCAAGTCTATGTGCCTATGTAGGAATTGGTCCTCAAAACCTTACGGCATGTCCCGTACATAATTACATACATTAATGTCCCGTATGCGAGTAATATAAATAAGGGGCTATATTCAAACGTCAGCATCGAGGGGGGCGGGAGTCTCAGATTTGCTTACTTTTTTTTATGACGGGGGGGGGGGAGGGAGGGAAGAGTTCAATGATGATCACGTCACCAGCCACCCTTTTCGAAAATATGAGATATTCTTCATCTTTACTATCTATTACCTATCTATGCCACTCTGCTAATTAATGCTCAAAACTGAGATGAAAATACAAGCTAAAAATATAGTGTTCAGTCTGTGATCACGTGAAAAATTATCTCCGTGCTTAAATAGCAAAGCTCACTACAGCAGTATCAGACGGTGGTAGAATGATCACTATGTATGTATCTCGAGAGCAATTCCAATCGGGCGAACGCAGAATCGCCCTTTGAAAAGCATAAAAGGCTTGGGGGGGGGGCGAAGCGCAAAGAATTTCATCCACAGAATTGATTAAGAAATCAAAATCTCATATATATAAAGGCAAAGTTGAGCACCCACACAGGTCTGAAGCACTTCCGACGCCTCGGTTCTAGGTCACTCTTTTAGTCGCTCACTGACCTGGTCTCTTGCTCTTTAGGCAGAGGCGTATTTATATATATATGGTTTCGCTCCCCACTCCCTTCTCCCATTCTACTCTCATTTTCTTGGCCATTCATTCTTCAAATTTGCCGCCCTGAGCCCTCATATCCCACTTAGTTCCCCTGTAAAGACGGCTCTGCTCCCAGTTTTGTATATGTTCGCACGTTGCTGAAAATACTGGTCGAGTGTATTCTCATAAGAAAGAGGTGTTTGTTCGCTCGTCTTCCGAATATTTGAATTAAGAAAAAACACCCTGTTCATATTCTCTGGTCGGAAAAGGAAGATTTAGTGATATTATCACTAAATCTTTGTTTGTTTGTAAGTTTGTTTTTTACATCACTCGGCGATGAAACTTAATTTCATCGCCGAGTGATGTAAACAAACTATTGATTTAGCTCCAGCTCTATATACTCTCAATTTCTTAATCATAGAGGTTCGGTGGGGGGGGGGGGGGTTCCAAGTAATCTAGCTCATTTCAGAGAGAGCGATGTACTGTATCATCGAAAGGTTAAAAAGTTCAAAATTCATAAAATTCTTCAGAATCGCATGTTAAGTGCGAATGGATTATGACTGTGTGCATGGATAGCAAATGGACTATTTCAACTGAAGCCTGAAAGACATTTGCTACTCTCTTAGGTCCACGTTTTTGGAGCTTTCTGGTTTCACTGATAGGTGGCTTTGTTGGGATGGGATTCTCCTGAATAAGAGGGAGGTTCTGGGAGGTTTAAGATAGGCTTATATAGGTCAGGTTTTTTACTCCCAGACATGGTAGATGGGAATGTGGGTTATAGTTACTGATAGCAGTATTGACAGGGAACTACTATACATTCTAGAAACCTTGGGAACTACCCACCTCTGACTTGGATGGCTTCTGGATTGAAAATAAATCTCAAGGCAAATTAAAATGTATAATAATTAACGGCAGGAGCTTGGGCAATAAGAAAGATTTTTTAGAAACTATGATAGCCGTGGAAGGCCTAGACCTTGTAGCCATTACAAAATCATTATGAATCATTCTTGCACATCTCGGGATACGATACTTTTTCAAAAATAGATCTGATAGGAAAGCGGGTGGAGTCTTGATTTACGTGAAATCATGTTTGAAGCTCGAGAGTGTAACGTACAGACAAGTGATATTGAAACTATGAGAGTTGAGCTTCAAAACAAAAAGCATCATAACCTTACTGTAGGAGTTTGTTATAACCAGAGGCGCATTTATGATTTTGATGTCTGTGGACTACGTGAAGTTTGCCGCCCTTCTCCCATTATGTACTTATTTTTTTCTTAGCTAATCATTCCTTGAATTCGGCGCTCAGTAGTATAACACGCTTGTTCCTTCCCCTGCACCTGTAAATATGCCCGTGTCTTCTTTTGGTCACCGTCACTCATATGCTTGCACACCAGGGACGTAACCAGAAATTTCGTTCGGGGGGGGGGGGACCACTCTCATTTCGGGGGGGGGGGACCAAAGTGACAGAACAGTGGATTTGGCCATCTTTTCCCCTTTTTTGGGTAATTTTCTCACATTTCGGGGGGGGGGGCAGACCCCCAAGTCCCCCCCCCCCCTCGCTACGCCCTTGTTGCACACTCTTTTCGTCACTCGCATGCTTGCATACTCTTTTGGTCACTTACATAGTTACATGCTTGCGCACGCTCTAGGCCAATGTCACACTCACTGACTTAGTCTCTCGCTTTCTGGGCAGAGGTGGATTCATGGTTATAATTTTTTACCATCCTTCTCCCATTATGTACTAATTTTCTTAGCAAATCATTCCTGAAATTTGTCGTCCCTCCGAACTTGCCGCCCTGGGCTAAGCCCTTCTGTAAATATGCCATTGGCTATAACCTACCGAATCGGGATCCGAACTACATCCCGAAGCTTCATGAAGAAATTTCGTACATGTATAAAGATAAGAGGATAGTAATATTTTAATTATCCGGGCATCGATTGGGAGAACCTGTTGGCTAGAGATCAATATGAGAGAGATTTTCTTAAGTTGGTGATCGTTAATTTCTTTCATCAGAATCTACCGGGGGGTACTTCTATTTCGGATTTGATTCTCAGTAGTTCCGAGGATCTTGTTGAACATGTTTCGGTTGGAGACAACTTTTCTTCTAGTGATCATTGAGTTGTTAACTTTTTTTGTGGCTTCTCCGCGAATAAACCGAAGAACAAAAGAATTGTTCCTTGTTTTTGAAGAACCAACTTCGAACTTTTGAGGGAAAGATTAGGATTAATTTTTAAAGACCGATTGGTATCATTGAGATCATTCAGAACAAAAGAAACTTCTCTGTTTTGCATGATTTCATACCCTTTGTTCGTAAAATGTGGGTTTGTTCATCGTAAACTCTGTGGTTCACGGATGAAGTGCATAATCTTTATTTTGAAAACAGAAGGGCATTCAGAAAATACAAACGAGGAGGAGGTGACCTGTCATCATTTACTGAAAAAAGAAGGGCGTTGAAGAAAGCGATAAAGGATAGTAAAAAGGAAGTTGAATTGGGATTTGGGCAACTTGTTGAATCGGATAGAATCGTAGTGTTGAGAGATGGGTGACAACAGGTTATGGTGAACGGGGAATTTTATGATTGCACAGGAGTTCTTCAAGGAATCTCCCCATTAAAAAGTCTCGCCACAAAGAGCAACAGGCCTACAACGATAAATTATTCAATCATTACACTTCACTCATAGTTAGAAAAACTGGTGGCAGATGGCAGCAATACACATAACAAGCATTACACACAAACAAACTTCACGTCAGGTTTCACTACACGTACACCCACATTCCCGCATGTACCAATTCGTTAGAGGTTCCGCAGAGGAATATGGACGAGGTGCATGTGTGGTTTAGTAGTAGTCCTTCAAGGAAGTGTCCTCGGTGCCATTCTTTTTTCACTTTTTATCGATAAGCTCGATCAGGGTCGATGGGATTGTGAGCAAATTCGCAGATGACGTGAAGCTTACGGAGAAATCGGGAATTGAAGCCAAAGGGACAGGGTCGGGAATTAATGCTTCAGGCGAACTTGAATATGATTGCAGCATGGGGTAACGCTTGGAGCATGACCTTTGGTCACTCATTTTGGTTCGAACAATCCATGTTTCACTTACGAGTTTGATGATGGTGTCTTTGTGGATGCAACTAGGATCACCGATGTAGGAATCCTCGTTGACGAGCGTCTTCTGTTTTCTGAACATTATTCAGTAGGTAGTTAAAAAAGCGCAGAATACTCGGTTTCTTCCCGTTCTCCCAAAGTGATTCTTCCACTTTTCAGAGGCTTAGTTTATCCTGGATTGAAGTATGGCGTTAAGTTTTGGAGACCAGTTATGAAGAGAGACTTGATTTTTTGAAAATGTTTACATTGGAAGAGAGCAGGCTTCGGGGGATATGATCGAAGAGCTTAAAATTTTCAACGGGATGGATAAAATGGACTATATACATCGTCAATCAACTGCTTCGACAAGGGAACCATCAGTATCGATTGGTAAGGGACAATTATATTCTGTAGTGTCGAAGTGAGTTTTTCTCTAATAGGGTTGAGAATAAATGGAATAGCTTACCTCCGGGGTGCGTTAATTCTAACACGATTGACACGTTTAAAAAGAAATGCGACAGACATATTGGGATAAATCGAGAGCTATCCGTACTTAGATGAGACAACTATAGTTTTTAATGGGCAGTGTATTTATATTTTATCATAATTATTGCTTTTTTATTGCTCGTATTGGGTTGCTGTATTTTTGATATAATTTAGGTATATATTTGACATCCACATTTTTTTTAGCTACCTCGTTGGTCATTTTGTCTGTTGTGGGCTTTGTACATATTTGTATTTAACGGGGAGGCAAGCGATGCAAAACAAACGAGCATATCAGGAAAATGAATTACGTTTATCTCATTAGAGGAGCAGTTAGTTAACTAACATATTTCGTGGTGAATATGTAATACAGTACAGTCGAATCTCGGTTTTATCTACAACTTGGCTATAACGACAACAATTGGTGGTTTAAAAGAGTCCTTAGAGTCTTCAACCCGTGGCTCACCAAAACACCGATTAGTTAAAAATGAAATCAGCATTGCGCTATCGGAAACTATGATAATGATTCGTATTCATTCCCGGCATTCCTTCTTTTGTGCGAACAATTGGACAGACCAGGATTCTTGCTGACTAGTTTCCACTTTGAAGCAATAAAAGAATTATGGGAAATTTAATTACAGAAAAGCAATAAGAAAAAAATATTTCTGAATTGCATCAGGAAACTTTTTATGAATAGTAGTGGAGGGGATAAACCTTGGAATAAATTTGTTGAGGAATTTACTATTTCACATAAAAGTCCTTTTTTTTAACATCAGACGTTTTTTACACAGTCCTGTGTAAATTTTCAGCGCGAGCCTAGCTTTAAATTTGTAAAATTAATAAACAATTGCATAATAATATTAATTAATTATTAATAATTCTAATTTATTTACTACTACAAAATAATATCTAATAAATAATTTACTAATATTACTACTACAAAATACTGCGGATGCTCGAGCACCCACTAAACTCCTGCTCAGACGTCACTGACCTGGAGACAAAGCCGTAGCGTGCCCTCTTAACGCATGGGCCCACTCGGGATGCACAAGGGGCCTCGTGATAATAAGATTCAGTGCTATATAATTCTCAAGAGAGAGCATGGAAATTTATAAGCAGGTACTTTCAGCTATAATTACCTCCAGAATATTACTTTGCCCGGGAGCCCATGTTGCTGTTAAAATGGTGCTGCTCTCGGCCCCCCTAAAAAGTTATTACTATGCAAAATAAGTAATTTTTTTTGTGAGGGGCCCTCATTCGGCTCGGTGTCCCGGTTGCCCCAGACTAATTACGGTTCCGACTAGAGAGTGCACAAGCATGTGAGTGACAAAAAGAGGACCAGGTCGATGAGCGATCACAACGAATGTGTGATCGTTTACTCACACACCAGAAAGAAGTTTAAAGAATGTGTAAGCATTCCCTGCAAGCAAGACAGTATGCAAGCATGGGAGTGACCTAGAAAGAAAGGAACCACGTCAGTGAGCGACCAAAACAGTGACCTAGAATGTGTGAAACGAACATGTGAGTGACTCAATTTACAAGGTGGGGCGAAGCGGAATTTAGTTTAGGGCGGAAGATTTGAGGAATGAGTGGTGAAAAGAATTAGTTCTCACGGTACAATGCGCTGAAATCCCCTTGCGTGATGAGCCTGGGTGCCTCTAGGTCTGAAAAATTAGACTAAAATGAGTGGGGGGGGGGGAGTGGCAACGAGAGCCTGAAGAAATCTTATTTCGTCCATCCAGCGAAGAGGCAAACGCTATCGATTATAATTAGTTGGCGATGGTGAGATGAAAACATGCTTGTGAAGCGATTCCATTTATACTTTTCTTTTTCCGAGCTTCGGTGATTGAAGAAATGAAATCATGTTAAACTTTTTCTGCGTGGAGTTATTGGAGGAAAACATCACAATTTCTCTCGGAAAAACAAAAAATGTTTAGAACATTCGGGAAATGTTTCCTGTTTTGGGGGCAGTGATAAGATTTTTTTTTTTTCATGATGAAGTTGGTAAGATGCCAACAGAATTCTACAAAACCTTCATTCCCCAGCGGCAGAATCTAAATTATGAGCCAAGTTACAAAGAAATTTCTTACATTTTTCCGTATGTGTGGAGACCACTACAAATATACTTTGACTTAAACACATGGGCAAAGATACAATGCCCCCTCCCCAAGCACCAATGACGGAGTCGACTGATCTAATGTACACTCATGTCCATAAATTAAGGATAATTCAGAATCACACGGAGATCGAAATCTAAAGTAAAAATTTCATCTGTAGAATTATCACACACATCTGCAAGAATGATATGCAAATTTCAGGAAGCCACCAGATGATGCCGATAGTACGTCACAATGACGAGAGTGTAAGAGGGGGGTATATAAGGAATGGTGGCAAAGAAGTGAAATTGCTCACAAGAGTTCTGTAAGGCGCTCAGTGCCATAAGCGAATAGTTATGACACAGAGGACGCATGTGGATGATTTTTTACGTGGTAGAATTATCGGCCGTCTGGAATGTGGGCGTACTCAGATGGAAGTATCCGAGGAACTTGGAATTGCCCAAAGTGCCATCTCTAGGCTTTGGCAACGATTCCAAGATAACGGAAATATCAGTAGACGTTACAGTACAGGTCGCCCCCGAGTTACAACGCCTAATGAAAACCGGTATTTGGCAGTAACTGCCAAAAGAAGCAGACGGGGCACAGCATCCGACCTGTCTCGTCAGCTATCTGCAGCCACGGGTACCACAGTTTCAAGACAAACCGTGTACAGACGTTCGGGAGATATTGGTCTATATGCTCGCAGGCCTGTCAGATGTGTTCCGCTCACGGCAACTCACCGTCGGCAGCGATTAGCCTGGAGTAGAGAACATGCAATGTGGACATCGTCACAGTGGGCTTGCGTGATGTTTTCCGACGAGTCCAGGTTTAGCTTGCAGTCTGATTCACGTCGGACTTTCATATGGAGAACGCCAGGTACCGCGTTACCACCAAGACAACATCATTGAACGACACCGTTACGGTGGTGCAGCATTGCTCGTTTGGGGTGGAATTATACTGTGTTCCAGAACATGAAAGCCCAAATTTATACGGACGTCATTCTGGAAGAACATGTACGTTTGTTTAGGGGTGCCATGGGCGCAGAATTTGTGTTTATGGATGACAACGTCCGTCCTCACCGAGCAAACATCGTAAACGAATGCCTTGAATCTGAGGATATAACCCGTATGGAATGGCCAGCATTCTCACCATACTTGAATCCGATAGAGCATGTGTGGGACATGCTTGGCCGACGAGTTGCATCCCGTCAACCACCTCCTACATGTGTACCGGAACTTCGGAGAGCATTGCTTGCTGAGTGGAGTGACCTTCCCCAAGATCAGATCGATAATTTGATACTCAGCATGCCTAGGCGTTGTACGGACTGTATTTCATCGCATGGGAGACATACAATGTATTAACCATCATACCAACCATGTAATAGAAAGCTTTTGTAAAGGAGATATTTTTTACAATTGCTCCAGGGAGCAAAAATCGTAGTTTTTATGAATGGTATCATACATACACCATCGTTTTTGTTCTTTATCTTTTGTTTAATAAATGGGCTTTATGAATAAGTAACGTTTGTTTTGTTTCTGAACCTTTATTTGCAGGAGCTGGCATTATCCTTAATTTATGGACATGAGTGTACATACATATAGATAGAACTTCATAATAACGGACAGTTAAAAAGTTCTAATGATAAAGAGTGTTTATTTTAATCTGACGAGTCTTACATTTCGAAGCAAGCGATTAAACATGGATCCTTATGTTGTTTGGCATAACATGGATGCACTGTAAAACTCGTACCGCTTGCCAAACAGAAATATTATGCAATGTACACATCACTTTGTGCAGTGTCACACACACATCTTTTTCAATTCAACATATGTTGAACGCTATTTCATGTTTCGAAGTTTTTTTTTAACAACTGGCACTAGCTGTTGCGAAGAGGAATTTTGGAAAGAGAGAAAATTCAACTGTCTTTGCGGGGAATCGAACCTACGTCCTTTCACTTTCCGGATGAATGCCCTAGACCAGTGGTTCTCAACCTTTTTTTAGCTTATGGCCCACTTTGAACCACATTTTCTTCTCGTGGCCCCCTCGTCTTACGTAGGGCCCCCCCCCCTACCCTCATGAAGGAGCGAAACACTTCCAACTTACTGAATTTAGTTTAATCCAAACTAAATTTATAATGAGCAAAAATTTTATAGATAAGTTCAATCAAAGTGGGTGGAGGGGGGGGGAAGATTGTCACCTTCCTTAAGGGACAAATTAAATGGGAATAATAGGTATGTGCGAAATAGCTCAGTGAACTTCCTTCTTTTGTGGTTCTATGCATGGCCGTCTCACTATCATGGTTCCCCGGGCAAAATTCTGGGGTGCCCCTTTACGTAATCGAAATAGCTTATACATACTTACACTCAAAAATTATAGTACCATATGTGACCATGAAGGGCCTCCATGAGCACCGCAAGCCATGCCCACATAGGTTTAGATGGCTCCTGCTTCATGGACAGCTCTGCTGGATTCTGAAAGTTTGGGCACACTTTTTCCCCCCAACATTTGAAAACTTGATTTCTTCATATCTCTCTGCGGGGCCCCTTCGCCGCTTGTCACGACTCCCCTTAGAATATCCGAGGACCGCAAGGGGGCCATATGGCCCCAGGTTGAGAAACACTGCCCTAGACTACAAAGGCAACGAATCGCTCAATCTTTCCTTGGAGTTCGTGAAGTTGCCATCTGGTGGCAGCATCAGTAGTTGTGAGCTTGGCCCGAGTCTGGTCCCGCACAGTGTACACGAGCTCCAAGGAAAGATTGAGAGATTCGTTGCCTTTGCAGTCTAGTGCGTTCACCCGGAAAGTGAAAGGACGTAGGTTCGTCTTCGCAACAGCCACTTGTTAAAAAACACCTTCGTATGGTAGCGGAGAGTGACGTCATCCTTGTATATTTTATGTTTGATATAAACTGAAGAGCCAAAAAAACTGGTTCACCTGCCTAATATCGTGTAGGGCCCCCGCGAGCCCGCAGAATTGCCGCAACACGATGTGGCATGGACTCGACTAATGTCTGAAGTAGTGCTGGAGGCAATTGACACTATGAATCCGGCAGGGCTGTCCATAAATCCGTAGGAGTAAGAGGGGGTGGAGATCTCTTCTGAACAGCACGTTGCAAGGCATCCCAGATATGTTCAATAATGTTCATGTCTGGGGATTTAGGTGGCCAGCGGAAGTGTCTAAAGTCAGAAGAGTGTTCCTGGAGCCACTTTGTAGCAATTCTGGACGTGTGGGGTGTCGCATTGTCCTGCTGAAATTATCCAAGTCCGTCGGAATGCACAATGGACATGAATGGGGGCAGGTGATCAGACGGGATGCTTACGTACCTGTCAGAGTCGTATCTAGACGTATCAGGGGTCCCATATCACGCCAACTGCACACGCCCCATACTATCACAGAGCCTCCACCAGCTTGAACAGCCCCCTGTTGACATGTAGGGGCCATGGATTCATGAGGTTGTCTCCATACCCGTACACGTCCATCAGCTCGAAGCAATTGGAACCGAGACTCGTCAGACCAGGCAACGTGTTTCCAGTCCTCAACAGTCCAACGTCGGTGTTGTCGTGCCCAGGCGAGGCGTAAAGCATTGTGTCGTGCAGTCATCAAGGGTACACGAGTGGGCCTTCGGCTCCGAAAGCCCATATCGATGATGTTTCGTTGAATGGTTCGTACGCTGACACTTGTTGATGGCCCAGCATTGAAATCTGCAGCAATTTGCGGAAGGGTTGCACGTCTGTCACGTCAGGGCCGTAACTAGGATTTTTGCCACCCCACAACTTTAAAATCCGATAATCTTATATCTCGGTGTTCTTTGTTCCTACCTAAAACTGCCACCCCTAAATTTTTTTTGCAAGGGACAGTCCCCCCCCCCCTGTAGTTCCGGCCCTGCCTAGGGAGTTTGCAAACACGTGAGTGGGCATAAGAGTGATTTAAAGCGTGAACAAGTACGTGAGTGACCAAACCAGTGTGGAAGCATGGGAAGGACTAAAAGAGTGACAGGTGTGCTTGCAGGAGTGGAGGCCCAGCGAGTTGAATAGGATGGCAAATTCGAGGAAAGACTAGTCAAGAAAATTAGGCTATAATGGAAGGAGGGCGCCAAAATTCGTGTAGCCCACAGGCGGAAAAACAATAAATGTGGAATAAACAAATATTAATGTTTGGCCGAGAAATATCGTCCTTGACCGTGTTGGTAACAGTAAGTGGTTAAGTAGAATAGGCTCCGGTTTATCATTTTTGATCATTAGGCACATGCGCATGCGGCAGTGGGCGGGACCTTGATCCAATTATCATTCATAATCAATTATCCTCGATGATTGTAATTAATTATGATTTAAGTAACAATTTAATTAAGCGAGTTCGTCTTAAACGAGGTCCGACTACAGGGCTACCACAGGGGGAGGGGTCTGTTGCCCTGGGCGTGCCGAATTCCTCTTTGGCTACACGGGAGCGCCAAAATGCGTACTTGTCCCGGCTGACAAAATATATAGTTGCGGCCTCGTCCGACTGTATTTGTATTGCCAATCTACACTATTTCTCGCAGAGTCGACAGCGATTTCTTCTGGGAACTTCAGAAACGTTGCAGTGGGGGGGGGGGGGGTGCTGTGGATGGGCTTATGGGTTATCATTGACACTTTATCCCTAATGTAGAGAGAGAGAAAAGTCATTTTACTTTTCGTACGACCCAGTTATGTGTTATGAAGTCGGTGGATCGAAACCACTCGAGAGGAGAAAGTTTCACGGTTCCGCAGACCATGACCACTCTTCGTACGAGGAGGTCGGCGTTCGCAAAAATGAAATCACAAACATACATAGTATCGAGTCGGGGAAGAGAAAAACGTCGATGGCTACCACCATCATCAAGGGAGGAATGTGTCAGTGAGACGATCCTTTCCTCGGATAAGCTTACGCATTCGGTTGGTTTGTTGAACGTGGCTTGGCTTTATCATTATTATACTGAGAGGGAAGCAGAGCGAGCGGTGGTTGGTTACAGGTTGGCGTCCATGTTCGGGGAAGCGTGACTTCCTCAATCTGTATTTCTGGAATACGATGCTCGTGCTTCAGTCTAAAATGACAGCAGTAAATAGCACTTCTTTTTCTCGAACGTCACGAGCGCTTATATATGTGCGGAGGTCATAAGACACCATCGCAGTAACTGGATAGGTACTCCTTTCAGCATATCGCGTCTCGTAATTTAAGGACAAGGTCAGTGCTAAAAAAACCAAACAAACACATTACAGTCACACATTTTCGAATATTTCAATCTGTAGCGTCACGCGATCTCACTTCGGTGTTGGGGTTTAGCTGTTAAAATGCGACTGTCAATTAACAACGAGTGCGAATGCAAATCACCAGCCAGAATAGATAAAATTACGTTCCATATTCGGGCACACAATGCCCCAAAAAAAAGTCCAGGAAGGACAATTGTTTCTTGGAGCCACTTCTATTTGTATACTTTTGCATGTGTCTGCAAAAAAAAATGTGCCGTGTCAAGGATATTGGTATGCGCAACTGTTTAGACACTTGTAGAACAATGGTAGATCGCTTTAAATCGTCCTACTTCCCCCAGTAAATACGCATATTGTATTATTAACCATTCATGATTTAGTATCTTCTAAATTTCTTAATCTTGCTCTGTCTGATCCGTTGGTTGTTCAGTAAACTCCATCAAACTTTAGGATCTCATCACTCCCTCGTTTGGAGAAATGCCTTTTCAGAGAATTCGGAATATTCGTGATCTGCTGCAGAGTCGCTCTTTGGGGTATGCGATAGGTGCAGTCGAAAAGGGTCCCGCGCTTGGTTGGGAGGCATTAACGGTAAATTATTGGAGGCTTGCACTAATTTTGGAATTATTTCTTCCGTTAATTCTGAATTTTCATTGGTGCTGAAATTATTTCTTGCAATTATTTTTTAATTCATAAATTTTAAAAATTTTCGGGAACACACACACACTTGTTTCTCTCATTAGTTTAAAATTACTTTCAGGATGAATTTTCATCAATTTTTGTATAAAGCTACATTTGTGTGTTTAAAGTGTTTTGTATGGATATTTCTTAACATTCCTGTATATTCTGAAATAATAGAAGGCGATTCCCCTCCCACAAAATTTATAAAATTAAGGCAAAGGGGGTTCCAAAACTTTAGGTGTCCCGAAATTACTTAGACGCGCCGGACTCCGCGTCTGCTGTCCTGTCCCAACGACATGTCCAGTTCATTTCAAACGTTATATTCCCTCTATGGCCAGTAGTGTATTTACAGGGGAGCTATAGTCCAAACCAGCAAATTCGGAGGGGTGGCCAATTTTGTGGTGTAGAAAGAGGGGAGAGAATTTTTTTTTTTTTTCAAATTCACGTTTCGTAAATGTGTGGAAATGCCATGTCATTTCTATCGTAAAATAATATACTTATATAATTATTAAGCCATATTGTTTATTTTTATTTATTTTTTGTTTTTTCCACACAGACTGCCGTTGAAGTAGATTTAGAATCAATTTAATCTAACAAATTTGATTACTGAGACCTGTAGAATTAAAATTTTGGAAAATTGTCTGGAAACTGATGAACGTGACAAGTTTCGTGATGCATTTTTTTGTCACTGATTTTAAACACGGCTCATTTTTGACTATCATGTAAAAAGTTTTCGCAAAAATTGATTTCGGTATAAAAGAAGAAAATCTATAAAATATGTGTTATTCTGACCTTTTAAGTGCTAAATTAACTTTTCAAAGAATCGGAGTAGGATACGAATACGGGACAGAAAAGTGAAATTTAGGAGCAACTATATACAGTACCACTTTTTGTCTTTTGTTTATGATTTATTAGTAATGGCATGGAAAGGGGGGGGGGTAAAAAGATTGACCGAAATGGGAGGGGGCGGTGAAAACAAATACGGCCTGTCAATGACGTCATATAGGTACCTTTGTTTGTTTTCTTATTAGAGCTATTTCAAGAGGCTATAATCAGAGAGATTTGGAGGATGGTTTTTCTCCAGCCAACACTGCCTAGCGTGGCGGATTATGAACAAGCTTAAGTGCAATTTTCACTGAGATATTCAAATTCAGAAAACGGAGGAAAGTTGAAAAAATATCTTTACATGCGGAAAAAACGTTTTACTCGCATTTAACGCTGGTTTTTTTCACCAAATTTCCTCCATTTTTCGAATATTTCAGTGAGGAATGTGTAATTGTTTTTGTTGGCAACAGGAGAGTCAATGCAACAACTTTCCAATTGGGTTTCTGAACGTAGGGCGTCCATATATATAAAAAAAAGGTTAATTTTTTTTATTTTAATTACTACGCAACCCCTTGAAATATTAATGACATATCTGAGTACTACACGTTATTTGTAAACTTTTTCTAACTGGAAGTATACGTCTAGGATCAACAGTTCGCCAGTAAAATGCCATATCTCCTGTTTGCTAAACACCCCGCATATTATGTAATCGCTGATTGTCCAAAGAAATATCTCAGGGTGTATCATTCGAAATAATTTCAAGTTTTTTGAGTATAATGAAGAAAACACTAACTTCAATATTTTTTAACATTTTCGTCGGAGTTATTGCTATTTGGAAATGAAATTTACTCCTCACATTTGCCGCCTTGGATAAGTTCGGAGGGGACTAACTAAGTCAACACTCCTAAAAAACATCTTCTTTGGGTGGGTGTTGGCTAAGCCTGGCTGTACATACATGCCCCTCCCCCCTCGAAGCTGTCTGGTTCTGGCTCTGACAACAATACAGCTTCTGGATCACACATCTCCGTGAATATATCACTTTGACCAAATTCGGTACGTTTTACCAAGCGAAGGAAAACATTTCTTCACAGAAAGCAATAAACACGCCTGAAAACGTAGTAATTAAAACTCCTGAGTTTTGTTTCCCCCATTTCTTGTGTCGGTGAATCAAAATAACGTGCTCTTTCAATCTCTAATAATATATATTCCATTTTCTTTTCTTTATTTAAACACATACAGTACATTGAAATTTTTTTGAATTTTTGTACTGAATTATACGGAATTGTTGTCACTGCGCAAAAAGCCGAAGGGCCAATGCAATAAATGAATTTGAATTTTGACAGGTCGTTACATTAAAAGTTTGAAAAAAAATATCTTTTCAAAAGAATTCCTATTTGGACGAAATGAAAAAAAATTATTTTATTTATAAATTATTTATTTCATTCATAATTTAAGCAGCCGCAATGAAAACGCATCAGAAAATAATAAAACTGTAGCAATTAATTATGTGCACGCTCTTATGTAACGAATCCTCTATAAAGGCGCGTATATATACATTTGTGCGCCGATCTTGCAACGTACGACCCCGTGCAGCTGTTCTAATCCGTTTGTGGGTACGCAAACTTACTTTGTGTTCGTCGAAAAAGTCGATTCCAGGTGGGTCCAGTTTTAAAACAGCCCAAGAATCGTTCACAACACTGTACAAATTACTGAACAACCAATTTCGAATGCTATCATTGCATGATCCGCGCGCTAATGTATACGCGCCTTAATATCAACTGTCCAAGTCAAACAATTTTGGCAATCGAAAAATATGGACTTTTTTATTTACATTTGCAAAAAAAAGAGACGGGGGGGGGGGGAGGGCAGAAATGAGTTTTGACACGGGATTGAATAGAATGAGGGTCGTAGCCAGAAATTTCTTTTGGAGGGTGACCACAGGTATTTCGGTAGAAAGGAACTAAATTGTTAGAACAATAGAATGTTATTCCATATGTAAAACTGTCATTTTCACACATTTCGGGCTCACTGGTACCCCCACTCCAGGGCCGGAACTAGAAGCGAAAATTTAGTCTGTAGGAAGGAGGGGACAGACAGACAGTCTATTTCGGCATCTTCCCGTAATTTTCCACGAAAAAAATAGTAAAATGAGTGACCTCCCAACGGCTTTGGATTGAATTATCTTCGTAAGTCATTATATTTGATGATAAATAACGTATGGGACGAATAGGAAGAAATTTGGGACTTATCATACCTGACGTTATAATGGGACGGTCGCAATAACACACGGTCGATTTAACGAGCGTTGACTGTACATAATATGGATAGAACATCACCAGTTATCATTCTGCAAATTCTCTCTCTCCTCCAGAAAAAAAAAAGAAATGTATTTATTTCTTTGCAAAGAATTGGGATTCTTGAGCTTTCCCTATTTTCGTTTGTTCAACAGAAACCATTTTATGAAACTTAAGCGAAAGTTATTTGTGTCATACCATTTGAGAGTACAAAGAGCACTTTTCTTACCCCCCCCCCCTTCCCATACACACAGCACACGTGGCAAAATTACCAACACAGACAGAGGGTGTTGAAGCACTTGAGTTGGAGAGAATCTAAAAAAAAGAATCAACATACATAAACATAGAACATCTTAAAATAACGAATAGATATAGTATGTATATACACACATGCACGCGCGCGGCATTTTTAAAAACCTGATAAATACATATATATATTTTATAAACACACACACACGATAAAAATATGTACAGTATCTCATTCTAACGAGAAATATTTTTAAGGTGAAGAAATGGACTGGATACACTACTTGAAAAGAATCTCGCTTGTTCAACTACATATGAACACCAGTCATTGAAAAAAAATATCAACAAAGTATTTTGCTTTAGACGGCTTTGAATTTCTGATTTCATTTGAATGTATTTGAAGAACCCGAACAAAACAGTTTCCTTTCCTCAATTTTTTCCGAAGACTGAAAAACCGTTAGGCTTTTATATAGGCCCAATGATCTTATTTTTATTTTTTTTAGAAAATTTGTGCACATACTGTACGCACATTCCGTATATACTCGTATATAAGCTGACCTTTCCCCCCTCCCCCCCCCCACCCAACTTCAGGACCACCAAAACCGTAATAAATTGAAAACAACCCCGTGTATAAGCCAACCCCAAAAAATCCGTGCACACACACACACACATTTCAGAAAAAAACATTTTTATATTTTCATGCAAAATGAATAGTTTGCGGAAATTTACAATAGAAAATGATTCAAACTTTTTAATCTGTTTCTACTGACTCTCCAAGCTCATCGTAATCCATCAGATCATCATAGGTGCGGCATCTCCGTTTTTATCTTCATCTGGGCTGTCATCGCCATTGTTGCTTTCAAAGAGGATATCATCTTCAGTTCCGTCCATCGCATTGCTGATGCAACACTTTTTGAAAGATCGGTGGAAACAGAATTCCACGCCTCATGTACCCATTGGCACACTAGGCCAATGTCAGGTTTCTTCAAAGCACCACCTTTTTTTGTAGTTTCTTTATCATCGGAACTCATCCATTCGATCCACAAATTTCTCAAATAGTCTTTGAAAGTCTTGTTGATGCTCACATAAGGCTGTACGATTGACGTTAGCCCATCTGGTATCAAAGCCAATCGTGTTTTCGATTTCTTTGCCATTATCGGTTCTGTGGGATTTGAACATATCCCATACCAATAATGACGGTTTCTCGAACACTGTTCCATATTTCCTGGATCTATTGTAGAACGACCTTTTCATCAATACAGCTCTTTTCTTGGGGCTTTCACGATCATTCTTAGTTTAAAATTCGGAGGAATTTTCTTCCTTTTGAAAATCACAACTGGATGCAATTTCTTTCCATCTTCCATGAACGATAGCACGACCGTAAATCGTGTTTTTTCGTATCCAGTTGTTCTAACAAAGATGGTTTTTCCGAGTCCATCAACAGTTTTTATTGCTTGGAAAATCGAAAGTAGCTGGGGTTTCGTCCATGTTACCGATTTGTGACAGTTCAAATCCGTCTTTATCGCAGTTCAATTATGAACTTCTTGAAAGATTCAATTCCGCTTTCCAATTCTTCTGGGAGTTTTTGTGCGATCTTTGTTCGGTGGCGTAAGCACAGGCAGGGCCGTCTTAAGAGTATCATGGGCCCCCGGGCCAAGTGGTTTTTCGGAGGCCTTACCTGGTAAATCCTAGAAAATTTCAACCGGACCTCATTTTTGGGAGGCCCCTCTTCTCTTGAGGCCCGGGTGGGCCCATGCGTTAAAACGGCACTGAGCACAGGTCGAAATGGTTCATGAACCGAGTGCACCAACCTGGGAATGCATAGAACCTTTCTGGTTTGTGTCTTTGAATTTTACCTTTCAGTCTGAGGTACGTGTAGCACCCATTAATTCAATTCCTTCTCAAAAGTTCAAGGGAACACCGATACTTTTCCTCGAAGAGCTTTTTTGTCTTCCGCATGGCTGAAATTTTCTCTTTCATATTCCGTCATTCTCTCACTTGTTTCTTATTGACGTTATATGTCCGAGCTGCAGCAGTTATTGTTTTCTTCGGCGAATTTGATAACTTTCAGTTTGAAAGACGCATCACACACAAATCTTTTTGCTTTCCCCATTTTTGATCGTTGATACTCATTGATGCAACAATAGATCAATGGTTTTTCTGTGGGTGATCACGACTTGTACTGACGCGGGAAAAAATGATCTAATTGGGTTTCTGAGCGCTGGGTCTTGTATAAAAAGTTAGTTTTTGTATTTCAATAACTGCACTAACTGTACCCCTTGCAACATGGATGACGTATTTGAGGTCTACACGCTATTTGGATACTTTTTCTAACTGGAAGTATGCCTCAAGGATCAACGATTCGTCATTAAAATGTGGCCTAGGGGCTTTCCTTACGACCCAGAATTTATCTTACACTTACATGCTGTACGTTTACAAGTTTATTCGAACTAATGAATAGAAATGCCCGTAATTTATTTTCAAAATATAGAGTAGTCTGATTTTTATACACTGGCAAACTAGATATTTTTGGACTTCATATATAAAAAAAATATTTTTTAACACAAATGCACATTATTGCCAAAAATATACAGCAATCACTCCAAATGAACGAGCTTTTCCCAAAATAGTTAATGACGACATCTTATATTTCAATCGATACAAGATCCAGATAGCCCCGTGGTGTTGCCGCCTGTGTGCTGCACAAATTTCGCAGCCCTTCTCCCATTCTAGTCTAATTTTCTTCACCACTCATTTCTCGAATTCGCCGCCCTATGCTTAGAACCCACCTCTGTACATAAGCCTGCGACCCAACGTCACTCTTTTAGTTACTCCCATGTTCACACATTCCAGGTCACTCTTTCGGTCATTAACATGATTGCACTTCACTATTTTGGTCATTCACATGATTGCACTTCACTCTTTTGGTCATTCACATGCTTGCCACTCACTGGCCTAGTCTCTTTCTCTACGAGCAAAGGCGGATTTATGGTGGGCAATACAAATTTCGCAGCCTTCTCCCATTTTACTTATTTTCTTGGCCACTCACTCCTCACATTTGCCGCCTTGGATAAGTTCGGAGGGGACTAACTAAGTCAACACTCTTAAAAAACATCTTCTTTGGGGGATGTTGGCTAAGCCTGGCTGTACATACATGCCCCCCCCCTCGAAGCTGTCTGGTTCTGGCTCTGACAACAATACAGCTTCTGGATCACACATCTCCGTGAATATATCACTTTGACCAAATTCGGTACGTTTTACCAAGCGAAGGAAAACATTTCTTCACAGAAAGCAATAAACACGCCTGAAAACGTCAATTTTTTTTTATTTGTCAGGTTCTTGCACCAGATTCTTAATTTTTCAAGAAAATTACGTGTAAATGAGCTTTTACACTGTACATACATACAAACAAATACAACGCCACAACAGGCAAATTGCCCAACGAGGTGGCTGACTTGAGAACATCATGGATCCCCGAGCCATTTTTTGGAGGCCCTACCTACTACTGCTACACCACACATGCACCCCCCCCCCCCGCGGAACCCCCAACGAATCGGTACATGCGGGAATTTAAAAAATACGTGTAGTGAAACCTGACGAAGTTTTTTTTTGTTTCTCTGTAATACTTGTTATGTGTAGTTAGAAAAACCACCAGTTTTTCTAACTATGAGTGAAATGTTATGATTGAATGATTCATCGTTGTAGGACTGTTGCTCTCTGTGGCGAGACTTTTTAACGGGGAGATCGGCTCGCATTTGCGCCTTGAAGTTGGGAACCACAGAAAACCAACTTCAGCCGATCACCACTGTGGGGTTCGAACCCGGATTCTCGCATCGCGAGTCCGTAACTATAACCACTCGACCACCACAACGGCTTTTTTTAAAATTCCATACGCCCAGTCACCTATACACCCTGTGAACTGTAGTTGAATTTACGAACTAACGAAAATGATACATGGGATGTTTTTACTAAATGTGAGTAGCATAATATAATTCTCGGCTAAAGGAGCCTATAAAGGTATTTCGGTGAGCGAGTCGTAGCTGTAGTCCGACTGTTTGTTTTCAAGATGCTTATACAAAATAGCTGCTCGGCCTTAAACGAAGCTTATTTGGAATTTTAAAAATAAAAAAATGGGGGGGTTGGCAGCCACACCTACATTAATAGTCACTCGATAAGCGAAATTCCTTCGTCAGCTGCAGGAATTTTTTTTGCTGAATTTGAAAAAGGAGGAAGTAAAGAAAGGCTTCCCTCAAAAATCATCGAACAGAGATACCAGAACCACGGAACGCGGTTGTGAAAGGGAACACTTTTCGACCGCTAACAGCAGACTGGAAATTTTATTCCTTAACTTTCGAAATAAAAAGAATCACATTTCGCGAATCTCATTACTAAGGAATTTTACTTCTTAAAAAAGAAAGAATCGCGCATAACTCGGCTAATAACTCTCCACGCAGGAAACAAAGTTTGGAAATACCAAAATCTCTTCGAAAGCAGCGTCTCCCCTTTTTTTTCATTATTAAAAAAAACTCCTTCCCGTTTCCTTTTTTTTTGTCGGAAGGAAGAAACAAAGAAAAAAAATCTTTTCTTAAAAACTTTAATCAGGATCGAGGAATTATTAAGTTTACCTCGGCAAAAAAAGTAATATCGACGAAAAATGGAATTTTGATAACGACACTCAGTTACACCAACGCCATCTGTAGCAGGGCCTTCGCACGAAGTTCGTGACGTCACTGAAGGTGGTCATCTCATCTATAGCTATTAACTATAGCAAGCCGACGCATGCGCCATCTTTAGCCTTTTTTGTAGTATATCCACTGACTATAAGTGAGATGACATTCTTCTGTGACGACGAGCTTCTGCTATAGATGGTATTGGTTACACTCACATATACAGGGTACATTGGTAAAAGGGCATATGATATTTTCCTGGTGAGCCTTTGATCTTAGAGGCATGCTTCCAATTAGAAGAAGTATCCAAATAACGTGCAGTACTCATATATGTCATTCATGTTTCGAGGGGTCGTGTAGGTATTAGAATAAAATTTAAAAACAACAAAACTTTTTATGTATGGACACCCTTTGCTCAGAAACCCAATTAGAAAGTTGTTGTCTTGTCTCTGCTGTTGCCAACATTCATTCATTCAAACCGAGCAACTCGGGTCTATCGCCATAGGTAATTTACTACCGATTGAGTTGTGCCGGAAGTATGAGTGTGTGTGTCCTCTCAAATCCCTCGGGGCACGAAAGCGATTGTATACAAAGTGTAAATTTCACAAAATACATTCAACTGCCTGGCATTTGACCAGCTGCCACCCAGCCCTCACAGTCCAACCGCTTCTCGAGCAGTTGCCCAAATGGCATGGTTTTAAGGAAGCTGCCTCGCGACTACTGTTGCCTATACGGAACAGCTTTCGCCTTTATTTATTAGAATCCGATTCTTGACTTCCTGCCTTCGCCTCGTCCTCATTGGAAGTTGGAGTTCGAGCCCAGGGTCGTCTGCCTCTCTCTTGATCGTTATTTTCCTCCTCACTCCGTTCTTCTTCTCCGTCCTGTCTCCTGACGTCTTTTGATCCTCTCAAAGCTTCAAAAGCACATGTAAATGATGTATTTTTTTTTTAAGAATTCTCAGAGTTGAAGGATAACCAGATATTTAATACGGATCAATCGGGTTTTAATAAAGAAATTCATTCGGGGAGAATGCTTGATTTTTTGGGTTCAAAACAGATTGTGCTGCACAATCTATCCATGCTACGACCCATTTTCATATACTGTAATGCCAACAATCAGCAAAGATGGAATGCTGCTATAGCCTTTATTTATCGTGTATTTTGAACCTAAAGGACAATTCGGAACCCAAGTTCGGCAGAAAATGTTTCAAGCTGACAATATTTATACCGTCGCTTCGAAATCGGGGAAAATGGGATCAAAAGAACTGCTATCGGAAAAGAATATTTAACGGAAGTGTATTTTAAAAACACATCCTAAGAAACCGTACTTTTAAAAGTGGATTCTTGGTCACCCTTCAAAAACAATGATTTGATTGATAGTGTTACGCCACCGGGTAAAATCGTTCACGTGTTTGTGATGCCACCTAAAACTACTCATCTAATACAACCGCTTGACAGGTACGGTTTTCGGGTGTGGAAAAATTTCGATCAGAAATTTTCAGATCTAGTTATGATTGAACAAGTACAAATCGATTTTGTTTCATCGAGACAACATTTTTAAAGTACAATATATTCCACATAACCAGTTTTCTTCACCACGGTCACTCATATGATTGCACACTGTTGCTCAGATGATTATTGTTGCTATATTATGATTTACACATACTTTTGGTGAGGGGGTCCTCAACCTTTCTCGAGTCACGAGCACTGCTAATGTCCATCATCACACGAGGAGCTCTTCTTTGACGTAGAAACTTCGACGTAGCCTGTTTGTGCCCGAAATCTGCACAATAGTAAGCCTTGAATGCCATGCCATTTTCACAGGGAGTTTAATTGAAGCGTGTATCAAGTGCTCGCGAGTGACAGGATGAAGATGTCTGCTCTAGATTATTCTTTTGGTCATTGCGCACGCTCTAGGCCACTCCGACCCGGTTCCTCGCTCTGTAGGCCACTCTTTTAGTCAATAACGTGCTTGCAAAGTCGTTTTTTTTTGTCACTCACTGACCTGATCCCTAGCTATCTGGGCAGAGGCGAATTTATTAAGGGTCATAAAATTTTTTCCACCCTTCTCCCATTTTACTAATTTTTATGGCCACTCATTCCTCAAATTTGCCGCCCTGGGCTATAGCCCGCTAAGGCCCGCCCCTGTAAATACGCAACTGGACAAAGGGCTACGAAAATAAAACATGGTCGAAGAGGGGCCATGGGCCAAAAAAGGGTGGGAATCAGCAATATAAGGTACGTTCAAAATGCAATCGTTACGTATAAATCTGTTCATATAACGTAACGAACCAAATGGTTAATGGTGTGGCAGAAATATTTTTATATAAATATTTTAAATCTTCTCACTTTTCTTTCTTGTCAAACAGCCACCGCATGGATTTAAATCGTGTTGATATTTCGGTATGACTTCGAAACCAGAAAAAAACTCCAGATAGCCCGATGTTCGCCATTCCTCACTCACATAATCTGGGGGAGAATAACATAAACGGACACAAAGGACTTTTGTACTGGTGTTTAAAAAGAATTATTGTTGTACTTAAACAATTCCTTCTTTGAAGAACCAAGGAATTTCAAATCAAAGAACAAACATTTGCGTTATGTTGTAACTTGGCTCATTGCCAGGCTGATACGAGGACCCAGATAGGTTTCACTTGTTTCTAATTCTATAAAAAAGCGCATACTAACAACATGCAGGTCAAACAAACATTTATTCTGTAATGTCAGAGATGAAAGATATCTCATCAGACTCAATTTGATCTCTCCCTCCCCCCCCCCCCCCCCGAACGATATATGCCATCAATGAACACGGACTTGAGCCTGCTAGATAATTGAGTAATTACTAGTTGAATAATTCTAAGATGCATTTTAAAAGCGTTTAATAGTGGTTCGGAAACATTTTCTACCTTGAAATAGAAAAATGATAACTTTGATACTTTGGAACAATAAAATTCAGTGAAATGAACCAAAAATTTGTTTTTTTACACACATTATTCAATCGTCCGCAAGGAAATATAGTGAACAAAATTTCTCTAGAATACTCTTCTAGAAGGTACAGAGGAGTACACATGGGTAAGGGGAGATTTCTTTTAATTCAAATGCTTATCAAAGGTTGCTAACTCGAAAATTTTTTGGAAGAAATTATTTGTGCCCCTTCCCCAAACATCGGTCTTGCATACGCCCTGGGAAGGTATAATTGCAAGCAGCATCTAATTCTCTGCTCTGCATAATTAAAAAAAATTCCAAACATAGAAGTTCATCATTGCAATTTTTTTTCAAACATAACAGACGTTACTGTCGTATTAGAATCATTCCGAGTGCATCTCTATATTAGGCCCCTTTCACACGGAGCGGATGCGGGTCCGCATACCCTTTCACACGAGCACTAAAGATGCGGGCGATTTGCCCGCATCTTTAGTTCGAAATTCGTGCATAAAAACTGTTTTTTCGCAATTTTTGTAATTATTTTTCTCCTTCATCCCTGATTCAGTGCCCATAGGCAGCCTAGAGGCATTCTTTGGTGGTTTAATCTACAGCCCCATAGAATATGGGTATAAAGATGTCTTCATTCTGATCCTCACAAGTATTCGATGGGAGAGAATGTCTTAAAATATTTTCAAAAATAAATCTGTCTTTTCGGAAAAATATGAAAGAAAAATTTCAAAAACATCCAATGTTCGAAAAATCCAATCCAAAAACATCCAAAACATTTGATGTTCCAAAAAATTTGCAAGTAGAAAAAAAGGGGAGGGGTGGAGACTTTTAAAATGTCTGTGCTTAGAAATATTCACATCACAATTCTGTCTTAGGATTACGCTATAAAAGTTTGATAAAAGTTCGTTTATAAAACGAAAAGTGCAACCAATAGGCGGATCAGTTAAGTTCGCTCGAATGTAACAGATGTGTTTATTGGCTACATTTTTCAAGTTTTATAAAAGAATTTTTAATTAAAGTTTTATAGGGTAATTAATACCAGTCTTAGGCCGGGATTACACTTTAAAAGTTTTGTAGAAGCTCTTTGATAAAACGTGAAAAATTCAACCAATAGGCGCATCGGTTGCATTTGATTGAATGCAACCGATGCGCCTATTGGTTGAATTTTCAACTTTTATAAAAGATCTTTCATAAAACTTTATAGTGTGATCCCGGCCTTAAGCCCAGATTACACTATACAAATTTTATAATAATTCTTTTAAAAATGCAACCAATAAGGTGATCGGTTGCATTTGCTCGAATGCAATCGATAAATTTATAGGTTGATTTTCTCAAGTTTTATAAAATAACTTTCATAAACCTTTTAGAGTGAAATCCCATCCTTAGATTAGTCACTTCTGAAATATAAAATTTATTTTTTTTCCAGTTTATAGGCTGAATATCGAGTAAAATATTGGATTTTAAATTTGCTGGAGCAAGGACCAATTTGGTCAAACTGCGCCATCGAGTAAAATATACTTGTAGGTTTCGGGGGGGGGGGGGCATCAAAGATATGCAAGTGCTTAGGGCCTTCAAAAATCTTAAACACCGTACGTGGATAATATTGTTTAATAAAAGTATTTTTTTTTAAAGTTTAAAAAAATTAAAAGATCGAAAATTTAAAAAGTAATAAATATTTAAAATAATTTTCAATACTTATATTTTTTAATAATTTCAAATATTTAAAAAGAAAAAATTAAATATTTTAAATTAAATTTAAAAGTATGTAGTCAATTAAATATTCGTAATGAACAGAACGGCTTATAATTTTGGTCCCGCCAGTGGCCCTTGTTGGCAGGTTTTATTGTATAAAATTGTAAAGTATGGACAAATGGCAGAGTTGCTATATCTCCTCCATCTCAGAAGGAAACGGAGGGATAGACGTGTGTGGATGCATCCTATTGATGAACAGGGGCCTTCATATGGTGTTTTCAAGTGTATTTATGGCAAATAATTTAAAAAATTCCGTGCAAAATCCTCTAAAAAGTAGTCAAAGATGCGGACGAATTCGCTTCGCATCCGCATCGTGTGAATAGCTCCGAAGAACGCAATTGTTAAAACTTCTATGTGCGGATGCGGAGCCTGCACTTAGGTTTTGACACAGGCGGACGACGTCCAGACCCACATGAACATTTCCTAGGTGCGGGGAAATTTCGGCTGGCCTGAAAGGCTCAGTATATTCCAATTGTTAAAACTTCTTCCGGACCCGCGTCCGCACCGTGTGAAAGGGGCCTTAAAGAGATAACATATCCACTCCCAAAAAATATATACACAATATATACAGGGTGGATACTATCGACTGTCCAATAATTTCACACGTAAATACTTGTGGAAAACTAATATGGAAAAGTTCTTTCCGTTTTTTGATTTGACCAATAATTATTGAATTGCAGCAGGGCTGTTGCGATTAATTGATCAACTGTTAATCGCTGTTAAAAATTTTGAGTTAATCGACTCGATCAATCCAATAAAAATTCGATTAAAATTTTTTTGCAGAAAAACTTCGTAATTTAGCTTGATTTATTATTAAACCAATTTTTGATGTCTTAATTGTGTTCCTATACATAACATTTTTCCCACACACAACTCGTACACTTTTACAAAATTTCTTTAGCCAAATTTTCAATTAGCAATCCCAGCTCGTACGAAGCCATACCCTTTAAGGAGCGAACAAGAGCGCATATTATCCGTCACCACCTACAAAGTTCCATTTCAGTCAGTCAGGCATAAAATTTTAGATGAGTGACCATATTTAAAATTATTTGAATCAATGTATTAATCAAATTTTTCGTCATTGAGGAATACATGTAGATTTAATGAAAATTGGTGATACAGAAATTTCAGTTTCAAATTGAGTTTAATGGACGTTTCACAGAAGACAAGACCAAAATTTATTGTCTCCACAGTGAAAACAACAGTTTCCGTGTATTCCGTATATATTTTTGACATCCATATTTCCGCAGACATTTTTTCCCCAGCCATTTCGTTGGCAGTTGGCCTGTTGTGCTATTTGTATTTGGGAAGCATCAGCTCCCAACAAGTACTATCAGGCAATAGTTTCTAGGAAAACAAGCTACAGTATGAAGATTGGAAGTAGTTTTGAAATTAGTTGATTAACGTAAAAAAACTGATTTAAATGATAAGAACCAAAAGTGCAGAAACTCCAAGATTTGACAAATAACGTTCAGCATCTTAAATTGCTTCATGCGGGCAGCCTTGATTTCTTATTTACCCTTAGATTTATTTAAAACTAGCGAATATTTGTATACCATCAGTTACGAAAAATATTCGATTAAAATTCGATTAATGGGTCAAAAATTTTCGATAAACCAGTTAAAAATTTTAATCGATTCCCAGCCCTAATTATAACGCATTAAAAATAGATGTGACGTCCCTTTCGAATCCTGCAAAATTTACCGAATGCGCACCAAACGTATAACTAGGCGTTTTTATGATAGCAATGCTACAACCCTGACAATGATCAAGAAAGCTAAAGCTGTGCAAACTAGATTTCTTCCCCTTGTCCTTTCGCTCAAAAAATTTCACTTAACAGCGAAGGAAAATAAATTATCACATTTCGGCAAAAAACTGTTTATTTTGGGAAAACATTTTTTCCATTAGATCTCGTTTAGCTAACGTTTTACAAATCTGGTGATAAATTTGCCAATATAGTGGGGGGAAGGTAACACGTAATAACAAGATTGACATCATTCCATACGAAGAGGAAAAAGTACAAATCATGAAAAAAAATAACAGTTTGGCTCACGGGGTTGAATATTTCAGTTCAATTTTAAGTAGCTGCAACCCGTTGCATGGGTAATTTTTTTTCATTGGGTGTTTGGCGCATAACTGATCGTCAGAAAATTGACACGTCACAAAACTTTAAAACACTGTAACTCCCGTAATATTCGTCCGATCCTCAAACGGAACACACTTTTCCATATTAGTTTTTCCACAAAGAATCACGTGTGTAATTACTAGGCGGTCGATAGGATCTACCCTGTATAGGCCCATAGGAGTGAAGTTATTGGAAGGTTTCTAATATTGGGGGAATCCTAAATTCAATGTTTCTATAGGTGCTATGGCGATAGTGGCAAATGAAGTTGGGGCTCCGAAAACAAGTTTATGCCTATTTACAGGGGCCTTCAACCTTTCAGACATTGTGGACCAAATTAGAACTGGTCCACAATAATTATTATACTGTATAATTAAGTCGTGAATTAATGACAGTACCATCTTCAATTTTGCATGCAGCAACATCAACTTGGTGGTTCTTGAAATTTCATGAATTTTGCGAAATTCAATTTATAAATGGACTTTACCCATCTCATTAAGATGGGTTGGAAATGAAGGCGCTCTTTATAGATGGTCGCCTCAAGTTCATTAGGGAAAATATCTAACCTATATCTTCCCGGATTCGAACTCGTGACCATGACAGCAACCTTCACAGTAGTAGACGAGCATCTTACCACCAAGCCACTCGAGCGCAACCTTGGTTGCAAACTGACCCAGTCCCTCGATTTATAGATCACTAGCTGAATGAGTTATTTTTATCTCTTGAAACTGCTCAAATGGTAATGGTGGGGAAACTGATGCTTCCCAAATAAGAAAAGTGCTGTTTACAGTGAAAACAGTAAATTTTAGCATTGTCTTCCAAACTTCCAAGAAATTAGATTTGAAACTGAAATCATCGCTAGCTTTTGTAGAACAGACTTGTTTCCCCATGGTGAAAATTTGATAAAAATATTGCTTCAAATATTTTTAAATATGATCACAAGTCGATTAACTCAACTAACATTTTTAACTGCAATTAACAACTGATTGCTCAATCAAACCAGCCCTAATAGTGACCCATAGACTAAAAAAAGCCCCTTCCTATTGAAAAGTAACATGTCATAAAAAGTTTCCCACAGCATGTGAACTCTTTTGTCAAAAGCTTAAACAGTGTTCACGAGGTGAAAAATGAAAGTTCTTTCTTAAAACCAGTAAAAGAAAATATCTAGATTCAGAGTGTACTCATGTATATTCATACATAGATATGTTTATATATATGTATATAACATACATTTCTACATACATCTTCTTTTTAACAAACTGAATATACACAATTCAAATATTATCACAGGCGAACAGCTTTGTTATTCGTTTTTCAATCGCGTGCAGTGTCATGGATGATGGTGGGTAGGAGGGGACAAATGCGCAAACAAACCTTACGGAAATGGTAAAGCATGAACAATATTTCTGAATGGAGCTGTTGGATTTGGAGGTTTAGGAATTAGTCGATTGTCTGAATTCGGTGCTGAGGGCTGACTGCAGCTGGTGATGGAAGAGTGGCAATGATTTAGCACAGAGGATACAGGACTTGGAACTGCAGCTGCAGGATGCGGAGGATAAAGAGATGAAGCACATGACTGATGAGGAGTAGAGAGAATTGCGGTCGACATGTTTGGATGTAGTTCTTGGTGACTCTGAGGCACAGCTGTAGGCGATTGAAACTTTACGGATGAGCTGCTACTGCTGCTATTAATAGGATTGCCCATATCTGGCAGAATGTTACTCAAGTTGAAATTTCGTATGGGGTGATGACTGGTATTAGGAAATGTACGAGTCATTTTAGGATTTGTAGTGCATGGGGAGGACAAAGGTAATGAAGGAGGTGGCATAGGCAGGGGTGCTTCTGAATAGACGGGAGCTTGAAAATTCAAGTTGAGAACACTTTCATTCTGTTGATGCAAGGCAGGATTGAATGTATGGTGCATCACACTCCCAAGCATAGAATCGGGCAATTTAGCTTGCTGGTTACTTGAATCTATGCTCACAGAAATTATAGGCTGAGTATTATGCTTTGAGTAAGAATTAGGAACATGAGATATATTTGATTTGCCGCAAGACAAATCAGGCACAGTGAACAAGTTAAAGTTAATACTACTAGCATTTGCACTGAAATTCAAAGTCTTGTTACTGCTTCCATCAAGCAGCTGAACTGTACTGTGCTTTGATTTCTTTGCCTTTCCTTTGGAATTTGTAGTAGCAACAGACCTCTGCTGCTGAATACTGCTTGCCATCTGTCCATTTCCACTTTGCTTAGGCCTTGATGTTGCATACGTTGTTTCCTGAGACAAATTCATGATGGACGGTTTATTCCCAGCAATTGCTTCATGACTGCAATTAGTGGGTTCGTGGTATATGTTGCCGCCATAGGTGCTTTGTGAGCTGCTCTGCACCATATGAGCTCTTTGGTCAGGAATTATACTTTTTCCAGGATGAAGCGAACGAATGGGTGGTAGTATTGGAAATGATGTTGATGGCAATTTTTCGGTTATTTCACCATTACCTACAGGTGGTTGATCTCTGTAATGGCAATAACTTTGCTTTGGAACTTGCTGAGCATAACTACTATTCACAAAGATAGACTGGAAAGAGGAACCATTATCAGAGGTTCTCATAATATCCAAACCTGTTTTTCCACTTTGCAGAAAATTGCAACTGTTATACAAACTTCCCGGAGCTTCTACATTCAAACATAAATTAGAATGTGATTTTGAAATCGGATCAGAATTTTGCGAACCACAAATGTTATTTTGTACACTTGGAGGAATATTAAAGTTTGGATTTTGGGATAGGATACTGTCTTGTCCATGTGGATGTTGATTGTTTTGATATTCAACCATGGGTTCAACATGGACATTAGATGATATGCGAACATTAGTCACAGATGGAGGTGGAGGAAACGTAGCTGGAAAACTTGGGAAAGATGTCACTGGTGGAAGAGATAATGAAGAAACAGACTGTACACCCAAGTCTGGATTTGAAACTGAAGCAAAACAATTGGTCTTGCTCAAATTTTGTGATACTCCAATAGAGTTTGGTACTTTTTTCCCACTCGTAAAGCTGGGTCCATTTGTCTTTTGCCTGGCTTTGTCTTGACTGTGAATAAGCCTTTCTGCTGAGTAAGAGAGAGCAGCTTTTGGAATTCTATTGCAGTTTGAGGATTGAGGGTGCAGAGCTTCAAAGCATGAGGCTGCAGTAGATACACAGATTGAGCTACTTATTTGGGGAGCCAATGATTCTGTCATTCCACTGAAATTGCTATTCGAAATGAGTGACAGTGCAGAGTATTTGTTAGCTGTTGATGTTGGAAAAGAACTGCTGTTAGTACTTGTTGAAATCGGAATACTTGGGATTAAAACAGAGCTGCTGATAGTGTCCACGTTACTTGTGTTAGCACTAGCAGAGGTTTCTTTCAGCAATGAACAAAGAGAGTGGCTCAGTGAATCTGCATTTCCTGATGATGGCACAATGTGAGTTTTATTGGCTGGATGCATAGTACTGCTTGAACTCAAAAAATTAGGATCAAAGAACTGAACATTTCTACCGCTGAAGTCATTTGAAAGTAAAGTGGATGTATTGGGTATCAAGTGCTGAGAAACAATACTGCTTGGAAATGAACTCACGAGGGCGCTCACAGGTTGAGACACACTCAATGGCTCCTGATTTCTAAGTGCAGAAATAGTTTGCGTGACAATGGTATGAGGTGCAGTAGATGCTAGGGATTTATGCTGAGGATCAATCTGAAACATTGAGCGTGAAGTCACTTTACTATTGGCTGTTTGTGCAGTAGAAACACTTGGTTTTGTCAATGTAGTAAAATCATCACTAGCACAAGACTTTCCATTGATTTGAATGTTTCCTTGTGGTAACAGACTATCTGGGCTATTTTTGTTATTGCACGACGCAGAATAAGATGGGTTCACTTCACTTCTAGCATCACTATATATACTGTTGAACAAATTGTTAACAGAATGGAAAATGGCTGTACTGGAAGTTAAGTTATTTGTATTGGGTAAAGAGTTGCACAACTGTGTGTTGTTTTTATCTGATGAAGATATTTGTTTAGCACAGTTATCTAAAGTAGTGGAATTCAAATTGATACTGATCCTAGAATGCTGAGGTAATGTTTCTGGTCTGGTCAGCAATGAAATGGTGTTTTGAGATAGCACATCTTCATTAGGATTAATTCGAACATTTGTCAAGTTCTGTACAGGTTTCATGCTGCACAGAGAATTGATTGTATGGTTTTGCCATGTCACTGGAACTACAGGTGCTTTATTTTCATCTACAGACTTTATTTTCTTGCACTGATTTCCATCAGATGTATCAGTGCTCCTTTTATTCAAATTTGGTGGGGTTGCTGAAGTTGTCTGACAAGAGTTATCTTTGACCTGTTTTGACGGTGGTTCTTCTAAAAAATTTTTGCCATTGTCTCTCAATTCCGGCATGGCAGCAGAAAAAGATGGATCAGTACTTGAGAAATTTCCAACTGAGCATTCTTCTGTTTCTGACACATACATGTTACTGCTATTAGCAACAGAATTCTGTGAGCTCTGGTCTTTTGATCTATGAAAATCATGATTTCGGGAGGTCGATGGGGGAATAATTAAAGAATTTGAGAAAATATCTGAAGTAGTAAAAGCTATGGCTGCATCATACTGATCACTGTAATCGACTTGTGTTTGCATTTGATCATCACTTGAAAGCTCTATATTATTAAATGCATCATGTCCAAATATTGATTCAGCAGCTTTAGCCAGTATGTCTGATGTAGAACATATTGACACATTTTTAGGAAGTAACTCATTATGGATAGACCTCTCACTTGCGATCAATGCAGAATTTAAGGCATCTAAAGCTGAATTTGAAAAATTTGTTGTTTCATTCACAGACAAAGTTGGGTGTGTTGTATTAGATGAAGCTTTAGCTCTTTTCATTGTCCTTGGTCTTCCTTTATTTCCATTCTCACTCACTGTGTTTTCATTGTCTTTGTAACTTTTGGTTGCTTCATTATCATGAGAAACATGAATTGAAAGATTATTGAACATATTGCTAGAATTCTTTGTGGTTTTGCCAAGAGATGGCTGCAACGGCACAACAGTGATTTCTATTTCTTTAGCACACATAATTTTGGTACTTCTATCTACACTTTCACTTTCTGAGTTTGACGGTTTTTCATTTTGGGTTAAAACTGTTTCAACACACACTGGTAATCTGCTTCCGTTTAGCTGTTCATTACCATTGTTTGCTTCATTATTTTTAGTGCAGAGGACAACAGCACTTGATTTGGCAAGGTTACTTGCATCAGCTTTACTACTCCCTCTGTCATTTGAATGAGTACATGTGTCTCTTCCAATTGACATTTCTTTATTTGGGCCACCTGTATTTGAACTTGATATTGATTTTTCATATACATTATTTGCTGGATTGGTCAAAGAAACTTTTGAATCATTGAGACATTTTTCATCAATATTTGCATGACTAGATATGGATAATTCACCACTTGAAACAGAATCAGATTTCTTAACATTGCAGAACACAGCCGAACCAGCAGTTTGACAAGATATTTGAGGCAATGAAGATGAGCTTGATACCCTAACAGGGAATATACTAGAGGTAGCTGCTTCCTCAGAATCAGTGATCATCTGATTATTTGATGTATCTAAATGGTGTACAGAAAAAGATGTTGATACACTGGATGACACCACACTGTTTGCATCAATATTTTTCAATGCTAACTGGTTTGACAGAGTAACAGGTGTTGAAATTTTTCCTTCGAGAGACTTAGGTGTTACATCTACAAGTTGCAAAGTTTTTGAATTAGAGCTTAGGGTGGTCATATGATGAACAGTTGGTGAAGAATTTGAAATGCAATTTTTCTGTTTTGCAGTTTGCTTAGGTGATGAGTTTGTTGGGTTTGAGGAAGCTGTAACCACATTACAAGATGCTGTCACAATTTTATTACCATTACTAATAGAAAGGTTGCTACCATTGGAACTGTTCTGTTTGTGCAATACTGGAGATTTCAGAGCTAATTTACGCTTGCTAGCCAATGATATTATTTCATTAGCTGAAAGCACTTGCAAAGGCAAAGGGGTTCTTTTCTTCGTTTCACTTGAAATCAACGATATTGAACTTAAAGAAGCATCTTGGTTACATTTAATACTCATGCTTTCAGTGAGCAAGATATTTTCACTGGATAATGATTCAGTTGCACTGAGCAATGACACTGATTCAAGCAAACTTGATTTTTCATTTTCTGGTACTGCTGTGGAAATAAGTGGACAATTTGTCTTCACATTGGAAACAACAGCTGTTCTGTTTCTTTCCGTTGATTTCGAATTTCCTGTTTTTTCTTGCTCAGTTGAATCAGCAATAAAGCGGTTCTTTTTTAAAGATTCTGCACAAATGTATAAAGAAGGAAGCACTGATGTTTCTGAAGAAATTGAAATCTTGTCAGTTTCAGTGTTGTTGAGAGTAGTAGACTTTGAAACTGCATCATTCGGGCTGCAACTTTGTGCACATGAAACAGGCACAGAGTTTTGTTCAGGAACTACAATCGTTCTGCTTCCAGCCAAATTTATTTCTGGCTGCACGATAACACTGTTCGCAGCATTATCTGTTGCAACAGTCAAAGTTTGCAGAGGCACATTTTGAGGCACGATAACTGGCCACATGCCATCAAGGCAAGGGCTAATAACAGGGATGTTTGAAGGAACAAATGAGGGCTGAACAAAGCTTGTACCTGTAGGTAAAATAATAATCTGCATACCCTTACTGTATACATTGCCAAAAGATGAACCAATTGTGCTTGACATAACAGGTAGGGAAGGTAATGCAGATGTAACACCCCCACCAGAACTGGAAGGCACAGAATTTTCCTTCCTCATACTTAGAACTGAAGGTTTTACCAGAGCAGCAGTTGATTGTACTGAAGTGGAACTACAAACTGTATATGATACACTGCATAGAATTTGAGGTGATGACGATGAAAGAGATGGTGATGATGGTGTGATCAATGATGCTGTAGTAAGTTTATCTGTTGAAGCATTACAAGGAGCAGCTGTAGCCACTGAGACAGCATTTTTCACAGATACTGTGGAATCAGAAGCAATTTTAAGAGTCTTATCCACTGAAGTTGGACTTTGGGTGCTGAATGTCACTGTTGATGAGAATTTTTGTAGAAGAACATTCCCAAGATCCTCTGAGAATTTATTACTGTACTTCTGATTTTTTTTAGGGAGTGAGTTCAAGCTGATGTTGGCCTGTTTCAAAAGCTTTGCATAAGCAGCATTTTGCTCTTGAAGCTGCTTTATGTTTCTTTTCAATGAATTAATTTCTTCCGCTAAAATAAATTAAAATTTTTTTATTAGAAATAGCATAAAGTTTAGATGATTGATCATTCTAACTAGAGCACATATGTTAATACGTTTTTTTAATGATTAACATATCCCTATCATTCTCACTGATATCTCACAAACGCATTTCTTTTGGTCTGTAAGAAAATAATTTGTTTATCTTGTAATTTTCTTCACTTTCTGCTGCACTTATTATTTAAACATCTTCATAGTTGAGTGCAGCCATCTAGCTTTATTATTACACAAATAAATAAATACTACTACATAATAAATTTTTAATTTTTTTTATAGCAAGTACAGGGTTCTTCCATGCATGGTGTACTTGTTGCACTTCCAATTGGGGGGGAATATAATGCATTTTGCCGAAAACACTGCTTTTGACATGAATACATCTTTTAAATCACCTGATGATACTGGGAACATTTGCAAAAAGCTTGCATGACAAAATTTTTCAAACACTCATACCTCCAAAAAGTAATCAACACACGGCAAAAGCAATGGCATCATCAGATGCATATTGCAAAAGCGCATCAATGGTTTCAATATTTTTTCCTGTCTGGGCACCAGGTTCACCGCTGATTCATATAACAAATTGCTTTATGCTATATCTGAAGCAGTTCACATCGAAAATATATTACATTGGTATCATTTGTTAGAAAATTAGTTCCAAAGACAAAGCCAATAATAATGACATAATTATGTAAATGATTAATTCTATTCCACTATTCAAGACAAAAAACGTATTCACGTCAAAACCTTGCAGCCATGTCTATGACACAGCCTACCCAATTTTTTTCTTTTATTAAAACATTGTTTGAAGACAAATATTTAAAGTACTAAAGGACCTGCCATGTTTCACACCCCTAGGTGCCACAACATGTTAGACTCAGGCTGTCTTAAGAACATCATGGACCCCCGGACCAAGTGGTCTTTCTCAGGCCCTACCTGGTAAATTCTAGAAAATTTCAACCAGATCTCATTTTTGTGAAAAACTTCAATTGAGGCGCGAGTAGGCTCATGGGTTAAGACGCGGCACTAGTTAGATCGTTCGAATATTTGTATAATTAAGTCATTTTTAATGAAAATTTTCCCTAAGGGTGGCTCGGTCTTCAGGTAAAAAGTTATACCCGACTTTCATACTGAAGAAAGAAAATTTGTAATTCATAGTACTTTTTTTAAACCAAATAGTTCAGCAAATCCTTCATGCTTTGTAAAAATTTAACAGGCGATAAAGCATCAATAAGACATTTTCTGTGATCGATAACACTGGACAACAATGAAATTGCATTCGACATGAAAATATACAATTCCAAATAGTTTTGACCTGCTGAACATGAATATCACCCTGAAAAGTTTTATTGGCTATTGTTTTTAAGATATTACCTTGTCAAAAATTAAAACAAGCTTTATGAGTGCTGTTGTATGGCAAAAAAGTGATGATAGTATGAAACGTTACCAGAGAAAAGGCAAACATTGAGCGTGATCACTGTTACTCCTTATGTCCAGTACAAGCATAATGCAGAACGAAGTAGCATGCCAGATATCGATATAAATGACTTCAATATTGTCCTATTTACATTTCGATGTATTTTTTGTTGTGTTTCAATGTAATTGTGTTGTGTTTTATGTATATTATTATTATGTTCATATATATTGGCGAAGTTTCAATACAACTGTGTTGTTTTTTCTGTGTATATAAATTTTTTTTTTCACTATGTTGCATTATTACTTATGTTGAGCTTCTAATTCATTGCATTTTGTTATTATACAGGGTACGCCAATTTAAATCAGCTTGATTTTTTAAACAAAAATCATTGATTTAAATCCCAATATTTAAATTTTGTTTTTTCTTTACATAAATTCAATGATATTGAAGTAAATGTAACCTGGTATAGTTTGCATGTTACTGATATGTGATAAAGTTTGTGATTAAAAGTAGTATAGATCTTTTTTGGGGTAAATTAGACTTGAACTTAATCCCTAGATACACTTCAGAAAGAAAGTTGCTCTATTTCTAGATTTTATGCATGGAAAACATTGAAGAAAAATATAGGGAGATAAACTTAGCTAACCTGCATTATATTCAATTCATTGCTATGTCGCACTAGGGTTCCAATGATTAAAAAACAGAGGAATTATTTTTTTGTATAAAGCCTTGAATTCTATGCCCTGATTGTTGATTGAAAGTAATTAATGTTGTACCCACATATCACTGGGCTTTCAACTTTACTTTTCATATTAAAATTTTGTGTTTGTTTTTACCAAAATTCATTAAATCTTTGAAAGAATTAAAATATGTAAACTATGTCCCTCGAGGTCACAAAAGTGTTATATATGTTTTTATATTGTATAGATATTGTGTATGTGTACATATTTTGTATTTGTGTAAATTAAAAAAAAATTATTAAGCAACATCATGCAAGTTGGAAACACATCCATTCACTGCGCAAGAAACAATCTTGCCAATATAGAATCTGTTTTATTTAGTTGATGCTGAATGGCCCTTTGGTTGTACATTGAGTGAATTGACATGTCTGCACCACATGTGGGATATTGAGTTGCCACCACTCATTCACTTTAATTTGGGGGAGTTCATGAATTAAAAAATACTTTCTCTACAAAAAAATGTTAATTCATGAAGTTAATTTGGGCACAATGACTTTCCATGTTACGTAAACACAGATTTTTGGTGTTTGTATTTTTTGCTTATAGTTCGTTTGTTTGTTTGATGCTTAATTAAATTTGAGCAATTAGGAGAAAAAAGCAGTTAGGTGATATGAAAATATGCATTCTTAGTAATTAACAAGATTTGTTTTAATTAATAAGAAGTCAGTTAATTTATAATCAAAAAAGTACGATTTAAATTTAAAAAAATCTGATTTCAATTTTTTCATACCCTGTTACTATATGTATGCAAAATGTGCAATTTCAGAAAAAACCGTAGCCAACTCAGCTTTTTTATGGTCAAATTTGTGTTCAGCACACTGAATTAGAAAGAAATGCCTGTTTTTGTTTTTGTTTAGGATGCAGAAACTCTATCAGTATTTGTTGTTCAGTGTAATTTGTTATAAATTAGATTACACAGAAATTCAAGTCAAATTTCACGCATTATTTACTGACTTAATGAATAACAAATGCACTCAGATTTTAATTTTTCACTTCATAAGAGGTTTTTAATATAAATTGTGAAAAAGTAAGATTTATAAATAGATATAGCACAGTGAAAATACCAATGCATGAAATTTTGAAACTTTTTATAATTTTATAAAATAAAATTCTTAATTGTGACAAGCAATTCCTTACAGACTATTCTTTAGGAAAGCATTTTTTACACTGATTGATTTTTAATTAAATTTTATAATGTATAATAGACTTTTTTGGTCAACCCCGTATATCTTTGTCATGCCTCAGTCATGATGCAGGCCATGATATTCTGATGATAGATGTTTCACTAATTAATTTAGCGAGCAAGTCCCTCATGATGTCAGATTTTCAGTTTTTGCTGAATGAATGTAAATTTTTCTCATGTTCAGCATATTTTGTTGCTCTTGTTGTTGCTTTTTTAGACAGGTTTTAATACAACACTTGCATCTTGTACTACTTGAGATTATCTCTCATACAGTTAATGAGCTCATATTATGGGGACTCCCAAACTGTAAAGAAATAGTTACCTTGAACCTCAGAGCACTTGTCAGACAGAAGTTTATCTCTCTCAGTAACAATTTCTTTGATGTAACCAACAGCCTGCTCCAGAATGCTAATCTTGCTCTGCAATCATAACAATCAGAAAACAACTACATTCATAAAAGTATGAAATATCCAACATATACTTTTAATCTGACAGATCACAAATACCATCAGCTTACTTTTTTGTTACCGTTCTCTTCTGGGAGCAGCTCGGACAGCCTGTGAATCCAGTTATTGATTTTGCCTTTTCGCCTCCTTTCCACTTCATTATGTACCTGGCGCTTCCGAGGTGCTCGTTTTGGTTTAATTTTCCTGATCACAATAAAAGTTGCACACAAAAATAAAAATTAAAAAGTGATGATCTTAAAAGGCGATTCAGTTGAAAACAATCAAAAAATAAAAAAAATCATGACCTAATACACTGAATTTAAACACATAATTTATAAATGTTTGTGTTGAGGAATCAAATGAAGTAACAGTGGATTATGGAAGAAAATGTTTGGAGAGGGAGGGGAGGCGAGACACACCAATATGATTTCACATTCTAAAACAACTTAGTCTTGAGATACTGTTATATGGCGCTGTCCCTGCTGTAAAATAGTAGAGCATGCCTGCACAAAAACCAACTCCCATATTGCTTCTCATCTATGATGATCACACAAACCATTCTTTGTATTGCTCTTGTATGCTTTTTGTTCGACAAATTAATTAAATGTGGAGGGAGAAGTGTGTGTTATTTATGATCTAAATTCTCCTATGATATTAAGCATATTTGTTTGTGTAATAATACTACCGTTTTTAAATTGGAACCTTTTTGCCAAACTGAATGAGTTAAATAGAAATGTAGTGAAACATCTCCCTTGCAAACACTGGGGGGGGGGGGGGAAAGAAAAAAATTCATCTGTAAAAGATGAGTAACTATAAAAAAAATGTTCCTATAGAAGCTTCCAAAGTAATTCATATGTTGTAAAGTATTATTAGTTGTTATAAAATAAACACAATTACACAATTTTAATAAAATAAGATCAAGATTGCAGGTAAAACTAGCAAAAACTTTTGCACAAATATGCAATTAATTTACAATGGAACATGAAAAACAAAATGACCATAGTTTCTGGTAAATGATCCAAGGAAATGGATGATGTTAGGCCCGATATATTGATTTGTGTAAATTGGCTGCTATTTAGTATGTTAACTGTAACGAGCATCTTTTTTGAGTGTTTTAGAACAAGGAAATAGGTCACTGTAAAGAAAGAAAGATGAGCAGTAAGCTCTCTTTTTAATAATAAATTATGCCACATCATAAACTATGGGAACTCGGGCACATACTCTAATTTCTTATTTTAGATAATATCATAGCCACTGTAATGAAATAAAGAGGCGATTGCAAGTCTAGCTAGCTACCAGAGTAAGCTTCCATGATGAAAACTGGTGCCTAAATCTCTTGCAATTATCCTAGCTGTTCCCCCTCCCCCACCTACTTTAATCATAACCTGTGTTTTAAGCTTTCATGAACTTTTGTTTACAGTGCTTAGTGGTTACATCTTAGTCCTGATAGCAGTTTGCTTTGGTAAGTATAATTATTGCTTTGACTATGGATGGTAATTATTCTAATTATAACAGTTTTTTAAATACTGGTTGTTTCACTAGTGAAATGTTTAATATTTGCAGGGTGACTTGTGTGTGTGAGGACAGTATTTTATATTTGTTATGGGCACACACAGTTTATACAGATGACACCAACATATGGGAAAATTTTAGGCTCCAGGCCCTCTAAAAATTACATAGAAGATAAGATCAAATTGATTTAAGAGATTAACACCGAAACAGGTTTCTTCAACTAGGCAGATTTACACTGCAGACTTAAAAGAATAATTCCTTAAGCATTATTTATGTATTTATACTTTTTCCTATTTGTCCCTGATTATTTCGTTGGGTGAGATGGTAACATATGCTTCAAAAAGTGAAATACCAGGGCAATAGAGTATCCATCTCTTCAGGTGAGTACAACTTAGCATCCATTTTTCTCCATCACACAATGAGTTACAAAACAATTATCTTCGCATAAACAAATATTTAAAAACATATTTTTTCTCTATTGGTGTAATTTTTAGTAAAATACTATCTCACAAGTCCTTGAAATGAGCAAAGGATGAAATAATTTGCAGGACGTTACAGATTCATTCACACGGGGAACAGCTAATTTACATGTAATTATAGAAAGCGATTTTACAAAATACGGTACAAATAGATTTCTTGTATTGAGCTTAAAGTCCAACAATTCTCTCTATTCCGGCATCATTTTTAAACACATAAAATTTTCCTGAAATTCTACCGTAGTACCAGTCTGGCAGCACCACCACATGGAGGTCAACGAAGACCTTCTCGATCTTTCCACATGATTGGAGTGTTCATCTTCACATTTCTGGTTTGGCAACAAGAGATTACTGTCCCGAGGGATTCTTTAAAAAAAAATGTGTTACTGATATTTTTCGTAACAATATATTAATTCATAAAGGAGATAATACAAAAAATGTCCAAAATCTGTATCCAAGTCACCCCAGTTTAATGCATTTTGTTTGCGGGTTCAATTTTTGTAATTTTATTTGTGCACAGTAGTAGCACTTGAGTCAATCAATTTAGTTATTGTCCAGCTTGATAAAAAAATTTTCAGAGCAATGCCATAACTTTTTATATGCTGCAGCTTTGTATGGGCAGCATTTTAGTTTTATCCAAGAACAGATTGAAATAATTAACATTCACACTTTTTTCTGTAAGGGGCCGTTCAAGTATTACGTAAGAAAATTTTTAGCCATTTTTGACCCCCTCCCCTTGTCAGCAAAATTTTGCCATCAGTCCTGCCTCTCTGAATTCTAACGCATATTGGTGGGATCAGATACGTACTATGGAGGCATAGGTGGCTCATGCCCCCCCCCCCACAATCAAAAATTTATTTTTTAATGCAAAAAAATATTTTTTTTAATTGAAATTTCGAAAGAAAATACCTGTATGTTATTATAATCAATTTCTGTTAATTTCAATGTTATATGAAGCCTATGAGCCTTTTATCATTTTTCATTATCAAAATTTATCTTTAATAAATTTATTGCAACCCACCCTCTAAGCGATATTTCGATAAATCGCATAAAGCCATTTGGCCAGCAGACCAAATATGGCCCTGGGGTTATCTGATGCGGCCTGCCCTCCTCAAATCTAATTTTGTAAAAATGAACTAAGCGGCACATTTACAGATTGTTTGTGTCTCGTGGTACAATTCCACAACATTTAAGCAGCCCTTGGCACATTTTCAGATCACTTAAATGACCCGCGACACAGTTCCAGAACACTTAAGCGATCCGTGACATGTGACATAGTTTTAGAGCACTTAAATGGCCCCCAGTGAGGTTCTACATCACTCATGTTACCTGCGGCACATTCTCAGATTATTTAAGTGTGTTCCATGGCATATAATTATGGATCACTTGAGTGACACGTGGCACAGTTCTAGAGCACTTAAGCTGCCCAAACACATTTCCAGATCACTTGGATCAGCGAAAAATTTAGAGATCACTAAAGTGGCTCTGTAGGGCACTTATCAATAGTGGGGGGGGGATGTTACTTCACAAACTATTGAAAGGTTTTTCTTGTTTTTGGCTCACAGAGTAAGATGGCATTAAGAATATTTCATATTTTCATAATGGGTGGTTGATGATGTGCCAGACATTATCCAGACCCCCCCCCACCCGTCATCAAAAGTCAGCAAATCGGAAACCCCCCTCCCCCATTGATGATGACTTCAACAGTCCCTAATCATCAACCCTCATACAACTTTTCCACCCATACGTCTCTGAATATATAGTGTGACCAAGGAAAGATGGCTTCTGACCTTGTATGACCTTCTTGACAAAAAAGAGGGTAAATTCTTCTGTAGGAAGAATTGTGGGGGGAGACGACTCCAGCATCCAGCAGCAACCGTGAAGGATGTTTATTCTCTTTTGTCCTCCCATTTCTTCCTATATACTGAAAAGAATGAACCCTCTCTTTTCATCATAAAAGCCATGCAAGATCAGAGGCCATCTTTCTGTGATCACACTGTACACATGCAAAACATTTTTTTGGTTGTTTCGGATATGGGAGGATTTTCTTGTGAGAAATCATATCCATGGCCCATTAAAAAAAATGAAGCGGCGGAACGGAACTCACTCATTTTCAGGGTGCGATTCAGCAGATGACATGATATCATTCACTCAATCCATGACCAAACCATCCTGTGAAGATTAGAACATGACACAATTATTCAAATGTAAATATAACAAGAAAATAAATACATATAATTCATCTATGTATAAATTATTATTCAAACTTAAAAAGTTGAAATAAACACAATCTGCAACAGAATTTGGCAATCAAAAGTATTTGAAAAAATTATATCTGGGGCCATATCCTGTCATTTTTTTGAGATTATACGTGAGACAAAGTTGCGTGAAGAGAGTTGAATTAAATATGGGTAGGGATGAGTAAATTTTGCAACCAAAAAAAATTGAAATTTCATACAATTTTTTTTTCCAAATTGGTAATTTTGTATTTATTAGAAACAAAAAAAATTGAATAAAAAAATTTACATTTATTTATAGAAAACAACGCAAACTGCACACAAATAGTTTTTTCAAGGGTTATTACCAGACTATATAACTACATTGAATTCAATTAAGTATAATTTAACACTGCAGTCCTTTCTGTATTCTCTTCCTTTAGCTATCTTAGATTAACCCTTTAAGCAGCAATGATAAGACGTCTCGCTTCCATAAAAACTTCTAATTTTTAGCATTGACAAGCCCAGAAATTTTATAAAAATGGAAAACTTTTCCTTATACCCCTTAGTTTGCACTTGCTGAAAATTGGAAAAATCCTACTTCATTACAAAGACATGCCATTTTGAAGGGGGGAGGGGGGTGGGTTAGTGATTTTAATTGCAGTTTAAAGAGTTAGATTAAATGAAGTCATAAATGGGGGAAATTATGTTTTTTGCAGTTTTAAATACAAAATATATATAGTACAGTAGAATCTTTCAATAACGAACACTTATCAGACCATAAATTTCATCCGCTAATGGGATGGTACAATATACAGTGGAACCTTGTTTATACCAGGGTTGTAAAAAACCCAGCCCAGACGGGTTTTTCTAAAAAAACCCAGGTTTTTTGGGGAAAATTGAATTTATCATTTCCACAACCTCAACATATCAAATTTGAACATGTATGTACATCCTTTATGTGTACATCTCACATCATGCCTAAATATAAATTTTTGGTGAACGTTAAACTACGTATTTGATTAATGAAATTGACCATACAATAAGGGAATAATTGTTCACACACAAAAACACCCACTTCCACATAATTGTATCTGAACCTTGAGTTGCATGCAGAACTGTAGCAAGAAAATTATTTGTGGTAAAAACAAATGAATTTTGATAATGAAAATTCTTAGAAATTAGGATGGTACCTGAACTTTTTCTCTATAAATTTTTCAAACACTGCAGAAAATGTATTTAAAAGTGTCCTGATCCGTCAAAAATAAAACCTTCGGCTATGTGACCAGAACCATTAAGTTTTTGTTTTTTTTAATCGAACCCAAACTTTCGGGAGCTAAAATCACATGCCCCTCTTTCTCTTGAAAAATATCCCTGCTTCATTGAATTAAATTCTGAAATATTTTTAAAAGAGCAGTAATAAGTAAAAAATAAAATGATCTGATGAAGAGGAGGAGATAGCAGTCATTCCGAGGATTCATTACTCTCAAGGTGTTTTCCACTTGTATAAATTAGCCATTTTTGGGAACTTAAAACTACAGAATAATATGAATTATTATTAAATACAAATGTCAATAACATTGTATATTAATATCACTTTATACAAGACAACCTGCCATGTATAGCAACAGAATACCTTCATCAGGATGACGATTTTAACAGGCTAATTTTCGGGGGGTTGGGCTTATATTGTGAGCATTTTGAAAAATCAAGCTAAGACTTAATTTCTGGTTATAGATCTTATCTTCGGAAAAAACTATACTTTTTGTTCTGTTTCACTTGAAGGTGTTCATTACCAATGTTGAATTCAAGAATCTCACAAAGTTATTTTCTTTTCATTACTAGATAATGTTATTTTTGTCTCTTGATATTCCAGTTATGAAAGTCTGATGTACCTGTATAAAACTTATAAAAATGTAATGCAAACGTAAATATTTTTTGAATGAAAATTCAGTTTACATACATTGGTTTACTTCTTCACAGAGGCTTCAATTTATTTATACAAGGATTTGTGTGTGTGTGGAAAATTATTATAATACCCAGTGCTGCTCGGGTTTTCTTCAATGAGGTTTTTTGGATCATGTGATATCTCCCTCTTTCTTTGAGGGATATACAAACTGTGTCCACGTAAAACAACATGGCGACTTCCTTTTACGACTCATGAAATAAACAAATCTAGATTTAAAGAAACATGGAAATGAATATTTTTTTTCCTTTTTCAAGGGGCGCTAGGTATTTCGATCCCCCCCCCGAACTTCAAGTTATCCATCTACCTATATCAACTTCCAAAAATGCTTAGTTAAAGCTGTGGAATTTCTTTGATGTACAGGCCCATAATTAATTTTGAAACAACCTAAACTATATGAATTTATGCAGTTGAATATTAAAAGACAATACAGACACATTTTCATTTTGGAGCTCGAGAAGATGTAAATAAAAAGTTGAAATCAATGTTATCGCATGGATTTATCCAACTTAAAAGTAGGTCTGGCTAATTACTTCATATTCAATTTTCTGGGCTTCGTATCTCTAAGCGAACTCAATATTTCAAAAATTGAGATTTCACAACAATTTTTAAAATTATTGATGTGGCAGAAAACCACACTAAATTTCTGCATTTCTACAATAAAATCTGCAATTTCAATATTGATTTCTACGAGGATCATCCTTTGTCTGTCCCTCAAAGTGATGTTGAGGATGATTCTGGCGTCTATTCAAAAAACTCTCATTACTAGGAGGATTGAAAAAGTGGAAAACCATTATAAAGGCATAAACTATTATACATACACTGGCTGGTAGCATTAAAGAAGTGACAAACCATTGTAAAGGCATATACATGTCTGAAACGCATTGCTAGGGAACCATGGTAACCAAAGTAATTGTTCCAAAAAGTGATAGTTGAGGCCCAAAAACCATTGTTGCCCTACAGTTTTTTGCCTATTTGGGGCATTTGCCCTGCTCTGACGAGGAGGAGATAGCAGTCATTCTGAGGATTCACTACTCTGGAGGTGTTTTCCACTTGTCCAAATTAACCATTTTTGGGAACTTAAAACTACAGAATAACATGAACAGAACATAACAGAATTTCAAAGTAGCCTATCGTTCAAGTCGGGTTCCATTTGGTATATATGCAAAATTTGGCGACGATCAATCTAAAATTGTAGATTTGTACAGAGAACATACACACACACAGAGACAGAAAATCAATTATATACAGTCGAATCCCGATATAACGAACTCCAAGAGACCAGAGAAATAACTTCGTTATAACAAAATTTCGTTATAAAGGAATTCCAGGTTTTTGTATTGTTCCTATGTAAAATTATCTGGGGGATTAGAAAAAGTGTTCGTTAAAACGGGATTCAACTATATATAGATTATAAATAAGCAATAATTTCTTTGGATATGTTTATCACATATCAGGTATAATACATATATTACATATTTAGGTTCATGGATACATTATCTATTTGCGGTTTTTGGAACATTTTAATATGTGAATCTCGTACCTAAATGCTTACATAAAAAAAAGTAGTTAGAAGAATTATAAAAAAGTGTGTGATTCCAAGAAATTATTTATCACATTTTTCCTCCCAAAAAAATCTTTTAAAAATACTTCGAAATATACATATTCTAAACACTGCACTATGCAGCAATTTCTGGAATACATAAACTAACCTTAAAATAAAATTTTAACCTGAAACAACACATTTTCTTCGGAAACAAACAATTTTCCCCAAAAAACCCAGGTTTTTTAGCGTAAAAAACCCAGCCCGGGAGGAAAATGGGTATCTACCTGGGAAGCAAATTTGACAACCCTGGTTTATACAGCGTTCACATTTATACCACATTTGTCTTCTGTCGCAAATGGTTCCACTTCATTTTAATGCTAAAATGTATCACACTTATCAACAAACAAAACCAACAGTTCAGTTACTTAATAATTTAATAGACGATTTATCGTATTTACCAACATGCATTTCACGTGGATCAAACATAACCTTAGTTGAATGATACATTCTCGGTTTATGATAAAAAAATTAATAAATTAGAGTTTGCAAAAACATAAGAGTTTGATATCTGCTAACAGGAAGCAAAAATAGGGTTTAATAAATTATAGCCCTATTACACTGAACCAGGGATCAGAAAACTGCTCGCTAACAGGAGATGCCCATTGGGGAAGGGGGAAGTTTCACTGCATAATATTACATGAAATACTATAAATGCTGCTACACATGCTTTGGTATGCCTGATATGCACAGGTGTGCCTGTCAGATACATTGAAACATGTGTAGCAGCCTTAATGTATTTACAGTTTACGACATTTCGAAGATTACGTTACATAAATTGCTTTGAAAAATAGCCCTTCAATGTCTTCATACAAGTACAGTCAAACCCTACAGTAGTGCCAACCCAGCTTAGCGCCACAAATTTTCAGTGAAAAAATCTTTCATATGGTCATTATAATTTAGAAAACTCAATTGAGCACTAACTATTGTTTGGAAGTGTACAATTCATTTTCCAAGCATTTCTATGGCATTTCTTGGCCATCGCTTTGTTTTTTTCTCCCCAAAGGAGTTGAAGATTTCTTTTGATTCCACTGTTATCATCAACAGTTTAGAGCAAATGACTTAAGAAATAAAGAATGGTGTGGTCAATTGGGGGTCTAGAAAGCATATTGTTCATGAATACCTGGACATGTATAAGGGCCTTAAAGCTAAACAACCAACCTATTCAAAGAAACAGATCAAGTTTACTAGATCACGTGCGCAATGAGTGTAGCTACTGCAGTTTGCTCAACATTGCCAAGATAAGTTTTTCAACAGTGCATGGTTTTTACTCTTTAGTCATCACATTTTGGTGGTAGGGGAATCATCAGCCTCCATATAAGACTCCACCACCTCACACTTCACCATAAGACATCATCTCCCTCGATTCATGTCAAAAGCTGTTCTTTCTGGGAAATTTGTGATTATCACACCAATGCGAACTAAACACAATGCCGCCATTATTTTCTTTTGTTTATTTTGTTTTGGCACTTGTAAAATGCATCGCTAAATGCATGCAGAATATTTTATCATTAAAATACTTTTAAAGATAGGTGTATGTTTGAGGTATATATGTAAGGGTATCTGTTGACTTTTATACCACGAAATAGTTGAGTAATTGTACAATTTTACGAATTTTCTCAACTTCAAATTGAATGCATATAAAATAGGTAATTTTTGTCATGATTCAATACAACACCAGACTCGTTGCAATGCCAAAATTCTTTGTAATGGATGGTGGTGTTATAACAAGGTTTGACTGTGCTCTTTAATGGTTCAGGGAGCATTATGGTGCTGGTGAGCAATAACAGGTTTAAGGTCTGGACACACACATATCCTCACCGTGCCAGGACCGTAGCTCGGGCGTCAGTTGGCTGCGACTCTGCTCATCCTCCTTCAGACCACACCTTTCCGTGTCTTGCCCGTGCCGTTGCCATATGCTAGCTGTTAGCTTAATGAAGCTGTGTTGTCTGCTTCAAGATTTTAATGCAGCCAGTTTGGTGTAGTTAAAATTTTCAGTAAATTAGCAATTGAAATTTGGCTATAATAGCCTTAGAGTAAATTAATAATGATTAGCAATTATTCTAAATATTTCTGTAAATAATCTGTATATGTATTAAGTTTTTGTGTTTGTGTATATGTATTTTCTCAATAGGAATTTTTATTTTGGAATGATTTGGCCAGATTTTTTTTTTGTACGTGACAAACCTGCAAAAATGATAGGATCTTCACATGCAGGTGAAAATTTGCTCAGTTTGACTACATATATATGTTCTTGTTTATAGTTTGGAGAGAGGGGATCTTTTTTGGGGAGAGAGGAAAAGAGTCATATATAGAAATTTAAAAAATCTGCGGGGGACAGCGGTAGCCTACTCTCTTCCTCACGTACACACTTGTTTTTATTCAGCAGTCAATGATGGCTGGCCATCATAAATAAAATCACCTGTAGAGGGCAGATGGTGTCAAATTCCGATAACACCTAGGAGTGCATCTCAACTCAGTAGGAGCATATTGTAAGAAACAGCACATGTATTTCACTCTGTGTGTGTACGTGAAATCTTCTAAACCAAAAATTGGCTCCTCTACAGATGGCAAATGGAGATAAAATCAATAATAATTAAGGGTGTTTAATCTGTTGGGACTTGATTCAATGATAAAACATTGCCAGTGTTCAATAATAATTTAAAGCACTCATTGACAAAGTCCCAGTTGCTGAAACACCTATGTCGGATATTTAGCACAAGGGTGCTCAATGTTTTGGGAAGTGCAGGCCAAATTCTTGTTTCAGAAATATGTTGTGGGCTTCTTGAGTTATCTGGAAATGTGCCTAGAGCCTGCAAAATTATCTATAAAAATGCCACAACCACTTAAGTGATCTGTAAGTGTGCTGTGGGCCACTCGAGAGATCTGGAAATGTGCCGTCAACCACTCAATAGGCTAATCTGCAAATGAACCACGATCCATTTAAGTGAACTGGAGGTGTGCTGCTAGTTCCTCAAGTGATTTTGAAATATACTTGAGACCACTGCAGCATTTTTTTTTTGTCACAGGTCACATCAACTGATGCCGACACAGGTGTCGGGTATAGTGGAGATATGTATGTCTAGACCTTTAAGATGTTTTTCTGATACAAAGTCTTCAATTCAAATAGAACCAGTTTTTCGAAATGCAAACATTTTCCTGCAACTAATTAAAAAAATAAATTTATGAAAAGTAGCAAGTACCTCAGATTTTTCCGAAACTTGGCTAATTGAAGCTCAAATGATAGGAGGGTCATACTGCAATTTCAAATAATTTAAAGCACACGCAGAGAGAGAGAGAGTTTTGTAATGCACAGATTCTCATGTTATCAGGATGACCTAGTTTATGCAAGAAATATTGGCTTTTAAATAAATAATAAGACACGCTTCATTGCAATATGCAAAAAAAAGGGGGGGGGGTTAGAACTCTGAACCCCCCAAGCCAAGATTCTAGTGTTATTTTGTGTGGAAAAAACTGAGAAAATTACGCATATCCCTATGACACACTATGTAAATGCTGAGCGTAATTATGACACATTTTCGCTTTTAAAAAGCATAAATTATATAGACTTTGCATTTTGAAAAGTAGTATATGAAAATTATGTATCCCCAAACATGGGTAAGATAAGAGGATGGGGTTTCTTCAGAAAGATAAAAAGTAAACGTGACTCCTAGCCATTCATATTTCACGCACTGTGGTGCAGGACGTTGAAGTAGAGGTATTAGTATGCTTGTCCCCCCCCCCCCCACACACACACAGTGGGACAATAGATGGAGTGAGACAGCATTTTCTCAGCCCAATACGTCAAGGAATTAGACTTTTTCTGGATATTATGCCAAGGTGAACTCGGAAAGAAAAGTTACCCGGTTTCCGCCAGGAATTGTGAACCCAGGTTCTCTTGCGATCCGGGCAAGTGCACTACAAGAGAACCTAGGTTCAACTCTCGGTGAGTTCACATTGACATAATATAAAGAAAAAGTCCAATTCAGAAAAACTTCATCGAAAAAATTCGGAACAATATACACATCAATCACTTCAAGAAAACATTCCTAATAAGTAGCATCACACATGGGGCGGGGGAGGAGGGGACGTCTACTGATGAGTATCTCCCTGTCGGGGAATTCCGCAACTACTTTTTTAAATTGCAAAACTTTTAATCACATGCTTCCAATAGCTTGTGTACAAACTTCAGAGTCAACCTGAAAGCTGATTAAAGGTGTGATCGGAGAAGACAGATTTATTCTGTGTCCAGCTTTGCTTATCATTTCAAGTAACGGACCCATACACAAGATAAACGCTTATTTTGAAAAGGCGAAAAATCATTACAGTACAATTAGCGACGTCGTTGATTGTTTTTCAATCCACAAAGGTAAATAAATATCGATAAAAGCATAAAACAACATCGGCTGATACGTACGAAACGTCGGCGACGAGTCAGTTTCAAGCTGAGCTAATCTCGAGTCCATAATGTGCTCAGCAATAAATAACCACCGATCACTTATCCTTACAACAATATAATCGACCACAAAATTTAATTGCAGACGAATCCTTCGATCTCCGTCTCCATCACGTACGATTTCGCACTTCCCTCTAGTTTCGGTCCTCTCGCCATTATCGCTGCGTTGCCACAGGTGCCGAGTCACACTTTCAGCCAAAAATCTTTTTATAAAAAGCTGGAAAATTTTGTTGCTTACCTAGTGATCATAATTGAATATACCCATTGCACGGTTTTTAAATAGGGGGGGGGGGGCTTCACGGACCCCTTAAGATATGGGCAGGTGCGATGGGTGCAGCTACACCGGGCCGCTGAACTTTGTGAGCCGGTTTTTCCGAGGAGCAGGTCTTTCTACGCCGCGTGACCTTCTACTACTACTACTAGAACAACTGGACCTTCTCCATTTTGAGGTCAATTCAAACGTCTTCGTACGAAAAGACGTCTTTAACATCTTTTGCCAAAAAACTCGTTAAAGGGCCCTACACACGCTCAGTTATACCTGCGCAGTTATGCCTGTACAGGCCAACTATGTAGGCATAACTGAGCGTTTGTAGGGGACGTCAGTTGACCTGCACAGGCTACCTGAAGGGAATGGGTTTTCGATTAAATGGGTATAACTGAGCGTGTGTATGGGCCATCAGGCATAACTGAGCGTGTGTATGGGCCATCAGGTATAACTGAGCGTGTGTATGGGCCATCAGGTATAACTGAGCGTGTGTATGGGCCATCAGGTATAACTGCGCAGGTATTTTTTCCCGCTTTCTTATATTCGCCCTTCTTTCTTCCCTCTTCTTTTTTCACTGATAAAGCATGGTTCTTGGAGATTTTAGGGGCCCCGTGACATCAGATTATTTTAGTATTCTTTCACATGTACTTCCTTTAGAAATCAAGATTCCTAGAAATCAAGCAGGTGTTTATACGAGTTAGTTAATGTTTGCAATTGTTTGCAATTTCAAACGCAGGATTCCCACTACTTTCTTGACCGAAAACCAGCAAGCATCAATAGGACAAAAATCACTGTAATTTATTATTTTCTTTTACATTTCTTTTACATTTAATGAATCTCATTGAATTTGTTTTTTGGACACATCTTGTCAGATTGCAACGAATTTCAACTTTCAGCTCAAACATTGAAAGAAAAACATTCAGATGAAATTACGCTAGTTAAACGTAAGAAAACAATCGAAAAATTCTTTGAGAGAGATATACGATTGATAATATAATTATATCATTGAGTAATACTATTAATATACATACTATGCTTAATAATAAGTCAATTTCTAATTGAGTTGAATTAATCGTAAGAGGTCGCGTGAAAATGCAGTTTTCTTTCAAGGAAAAACACTACGTAAGTTACCATAAAAATCTTCAAGGCAAAAAAATTATTATTTTTTTAAATCGACGCTATCGCGAGAAAAAAAATGCTATCATACGATGCTGAAGGAGCATGTATCCCCTATCTGTATATTCAGAGGAGAAACGATGCTTGTTTTCGAAGATACAGTCGACGCTCGTTATGACAACTTCACGTTATAGCGATAAAGACTGGTAGGGTAAGTCCCAAATGTTTTATGTTTTACTTATATAACGACCGTCCCAATCAGGCCCGACCACAACCCCAAGTCTCCCCCTCGCTACGACTTTGCTCCAAATATAACTTCCATTCTCGATGGGACGAAGGGGTCGTTATATCGGGCGTCGATTGTAATACCAAAATTTCTCTTTTATTGCCTACACGTATTGTCATAATCACTGTAGATATGGATAGCATTCTTGATAAGCATGAGTAGGCAGTAGTGCCTTTTACTTAAGTCATGAAAATCGGTCATTATGAGAGGTTTTAGTAACATCAAAATACATTATTGTACTTATGGTGTAGATTCACCTAACATCTTCCGTTACAGCAGTCTTCCTCAAAGTGTGCATCGCGGCTCTTGGGCGTCACCCCCCTGCCCCTCCCCACCCCTATCCTGCCGCAGGGCACAGAGGCTATTCTCTTTGCCGAGCCGCCACTATAGTGAATTTTTTAACGTGGGAAAAAAGAATGATTGGAATCATCTCGGGCTCTGAAACCAGAATCCTGATCCCAATCCCATCTTTGTGGGGGTTGGGGGGAAATGGCTCGAATAATGGCAATATTCATTAGTAAAACCAGCCCCCGGGGATGCAGGACCCCAGATGGTGTGGAGATCTGTGACAGTAGGCTTTACCGATCAATTTACAGTTAAAATACATCTGGAATGTACAGCGCACATTCAAAGGGAGAAAAAAAAACACTTTAGCTCTGATGAAACAAGTACGAATTTCTGTGCGCAATATTAGTTTTTTTTTTGCCCAAGGCCCATATTTACAAAGGCTTCCTTGGTAAAATCGTCTGAGTTTTCGAAAACTGATGTTTTCCTCTCGTCCCCCCATCACCCCCTTGTGCCCATTCATAGCCTGGATAGTCCTACTTTGGGAAACACCGACTTCAACCCTCCACCAGAGTTCAGTTTAGTTTTCACGACTTGAGGTTTACAATGACGAGTGGTCTTCGAAATGGGCAGCGCGAATGTTTGGAAGAATTCATTGAAATGTATAGGAATGAGAAATGCTTGTGGCAGGTGGAAACTAAATATTACCATAACAAAATTAAGAAAGATGATAGTTATGAGAGATTGGTGTGGAAATAGATCCTCTAGCGAACAGAGACAGTGTTTTTAAAAAATAAACAGTTTGCGAAGCAATTTCCGAAAGGAATTGAAAAAAAGAAGCTTTGAGTAGGTATCTTGATCCATTCTGAGAAAATTATGCCAATCTTTTGGTGCAAATCTCAATTCCTGTAATAATTTAACGTGCGAATATTGTTGCCTTTTTTTTTAACCAATCTTTGTACCACGTTATCCGTTTTTTTTTTTTGTTTTTTTTTGAGTTAATAACTTTCAGTGCCGTAACCAATCCAACTACACCCAAAGCATCATCTGTGGAAATCATACTAGAAAATTCCGAACTTTATAGACAGTAAAGTTCCCCTCTTCTTCTTATCGGTCGTAGGTCCTCGGCTGTACCTCCACTACGATTCCAGGGCGAAATAACTGGATTCTAGACTCCCAAAAGGAAGAAAACAACACTTTATTTAATTTATTATCCAACACCTCCACGAAACCGTCCTGTCTCTTCGGTACAAACTTTTACACTATCCTTCTTTTCGAATGTCTCTCATCGTTCTCGTTCCTCTCTCTCGCGACTCCTGTTTCTCCTCGGCCTTTTTCCAACCTCTTTTCTCCTGAACCTTACACGTCCCATCATCGAAAAGCACATCCATCATTTTTAAATGATGATGATGCTTCAAGAGCGTAACTTGGTTTCTCACTGCTACTGTGACAGGGCGTCGGCATTATCTTGCGTATCACCCTTTCGGGTCCCCCAGGCCAACGCATGACGCTATCCGGTAGGCGAGTGTTGTACCGTGCAGTAGCAGCTACTTTGGCGGCGGCCATACCACCCTTGAATGGCAAATAACGGTTGTTCATCCAAGAGTTTATGGGGTGGTGGTCACCACCGGCACAAGAGAAGGATGACCTTTCCCTGCCCTGATTCCTGGGTACGCCGTTGTTGACGATTGAAGATCTGGCCGGTTGGCTTCTGGTTTTCTCGGTCTTCGACTGCCGGTTCGTAGCTCTGTTGATTCCTTTGGCAAATGGACACGAAAACAATCGCCAGTCCGATTGCTTGGACGTTTCCTGCCTAGCCGGGAACTGGTTCGTTGCCGATCTCCTCCTGTTGACAGAATGACCATCGTCGTATCGTTTCGAGTTCATCTCCTTGAGCTGCGAGGCCTTGCCCTCGGATGCGGACGCGTCCCGATTGGTCTTGCACTTGACGAGGGCGAGCGTCTTCTTCACCATGTTCCCGTTGACGTAGGGACAGCGCCTCGTACAGACATATGGTATCTTGGATCCTCGATTGACGACTGCCACGTCGACGACTTCTCCGTGTTCTGATATAAACTGCGACACTGACTCGGGTGTCATTCCCTCGGACGGCATGTTGCAGACTGGGGTCATTTTAGCGCATCTGGTCTCGCAAGCCGGTACGGGCACAATACAGCGCACTTTAGTGCCTCCTCCGTTGACTTGGAATTTGTTCGAGTTCCTGAGACAGTACCGGACGACCCTCCAGTCCTTGGTCAGAGTCTTGACCTTCCTGAAAGATGAGACCAACCTCAGGCTGATGTAGACCTCCTTGTTTCTCTGGATTTGTTTCAGCAGGAAGTTGTTCTTCATGATGTTGAAGTTGGTGAAGTAGCTCTCGACTTGGGATATGATCCTCTCTTCAAGTTCTTCGTTAGGTATGCAAAAATCGTTGTTATTGCCGTTGTTGGCCTTCTGTTTGCCATCGGCAGATGAAGTACACACACCGTCCCTACGGCTCGGCTCATTGATCGGACTTGGAACTGGTACATTTTCCAAGAGTGCGTCGTATGCCGTCGGACATATTAACATTTCATTTATCAAGCGACTCGACACTGCGCAAGTAATCGGCACGTACCCGTGTTTGCCGTCGCTGATCTTCATCATACATATTTTGAGAGGGGCTATCTCACTTTCGCCAAATGTGGACTTGATCCTTATTCTCCCCTCGCCTTCACTGTCGTCGATTTCAACCAAATCAGATCTAACGACTGAGATCTGGGTCCCAGAATCAACTACGCCTCTTATTGTCTTCTGACCACATTTCAAACTCACGGTCTGCGGTGTGTCAATGTCCGCACCAACACCAGCTGCCGGCACCGTGATATGTGCTGTCAGAACTGTGGTTTCTTCAATCGTGTCCCCCTCTTCTGTCTGGACAGAGTTCACCTGGGCCCGACTCAATGGCTCCTGCTGGCCTCTTGCAGAACAAAACCTTGCTATATGGCCTTCTGCTCCACACGCGTAACAAGTGACTGCAGCTCTCTCTCTGGGATTCGAACCCATCGTCGCCTTAGGTGGGCAGGACTCACCCTGAAGCCTCTGGTTTCCGTTGGCTTTCCATCTCGGATTTTGATGAACCGGTCTTGGGGTTCTCGTCCTGTCACTAGGAAAGGGTGTCTTCAGAGTCCTCTTCACATCATCGAATCTATCTAGTTTCTCCGATAGCTCACTTGGTGACACCATATCACTCCATTCGTCCAGATAGTGTTCCTTAAAATCTGCTGGAACGCGTTTTTTCATTTGATCGCTGATGATTAAATCTCTTAGTTGCTCAAACGTCGTGACCCCCAAAGCCTCCGTCCATCCATCAAAATAGGTACACAGTTCGTGGTAGAAATCTCTCCAGGTGTCCTCTTGATTCTTGTGGCGCGAAGAAAACATCTGTCGGAACTTCTCAGGGGTGAGCTTGAATCTCCGCAATAACAATTCCTTCACTTGATTATAGTCCTGTACTTGCTCTTCCGGCTCGCGGGCAATTAACTGGTTCATCTCGTAGGGAAGAAGTCCCAAGAGCTCAGCTAACCAATCTTCCCGTGCCAAGGCCGCGCGACGAGCTTGCCGCTCGAACAGCACCAGGTACAGACTTATGTCTTCTTCCATTCTGAACTTTTGCATCATGTTCTGGAAATCCCGGCTGGGGGTTCTGCCGCGCCCAGCTTGATTATTCTCCTCTCTTCTGACTCCTGTCTCGATCCTCAGTCTTTCGAGTTCATGTTCCATCTCCTTTTCTCTACGCCGCTCCTCCATCTCCATCTCTTTCTCTCTACGCCTCTCCTCCATCTCCATCTCTCTCTCTCTACGCCTCTGCTCCATCTCTTCTCTTTCTTTCCTATTGCCTATGATCATTTTCAGCATCTCTCTGCACGTCGCTTCGTTGTACAGTTCACTTTCCTGTATGGTACTCACTAGTTGCATTAAGTTGAACTCCGGTCGGACTTCTACTCCCAAGTTGGCGGCGTAGCCGGTCAATTTGTCGCAATCAACTTGTCGCGCTCAACTCGTCGCGCATCAATTTGTCGCAGTGCCAATTCGTCGCGGTACAAATTCGTCGCAGAGCCAATTCGTCGCGATACAAATTCGTCGCGGTACAAATTCGTCGCGATACAAATTCGTCGCGGTACAAATTCGTCGCAGAGCCAATTCGTCGCGGTACAAATTCGTCGCAGAGCCAATTCGTCGCGGTACAAATTCGTCGCAGAGCCAATTCGTCGCGGTACAAATTCGTCGCAGTGACAATTTGTCGTGTAACCAATTCGTCGGGACGTCAATTTATCGCAGATTCAACTCGTCACGCGATCTGTATGTAGGTTTTTTTGTCTCATACGTGAAAAAATAAACATGAAGAAAAGTTTTTTTCCATCAAGAAATGCACACAGTTTACTAAATTTTTTTTTTTGTCATTTCGAAAAAAATCATCGAAATTACATCGAAATTAAAATTACAATTGATATTAATGTTTTATTATTTAATTATTGTAAATGTTAAAAAAATCATTTTTTCTATGATAAAATTTTAAAATTCTGTAAAAAAATGTCGGTGTTTATGATATTCCCCAAATTACAGTACAGCGGAGGCTGTCTTTAAGTGTAAACTTGTATCTGTCCCATGTGGAATCGAGACTCCCACCAACATTAACCACTACAGTATCTCCACAAGAACCTGAAATAATTAATAATTTAATTTAATTAATATTTCATTTTCACCGGATAAGCCACACTTGTCGCTTTCTCTCGAGATTTGCATTACTCGTAGCGAGGGGAGTTGGGGCGCACACCGAGATGATAAATTGCGATCACATACATTTTCAAAATTTAATTTGCACCGGATAAGTTGCTCAAGTTAAAAACTCAAAAAATCCAACCAATAAAGTTCATAGGTTACATTCGAGCAAATGCAACCGATAATCTTATTGGTTGAATTTTTCAAGTTTTATAAAAGGACTTTTAGAACACTTTCATAGTGTAATGCTAGCCTTAGATATATTGTCGGTAAAAAATTCCTCAAAGATGTATTCCCTACATGGCAGATACATATTCAATAGTGAATTAGGGCCATTCAAGTATTACGTGAGCAGATTTTCAGCCATTTTTGACCCCCTCCCCCTTGTCAGCAAAAATCAGCAAAACACTGACCCCCATCCCCTCCCCCGTCAGCAAAATTTCACCAGAAGCTTAGAATATTTCATATCTTCAAAAAGGGGTGGTTGATGACGTAAGCGACCTTCAACCCCCCCCCCCGCCATCAAAAGTCAACAAATCCGAAACTCCCTCCCCGATCCTGACGTAATACTTGAATGACCCCTTAGGCAAATTGTGCTTTGGGATGGGCATTGATCCTAATTTATCATCTTGGTGTGTTCCCGCAACACCCCTCGCTGCGAGAAATGGAGATCCCGCCAGAAAGCGGGAGTGCGGCTTATACGGTGAAAATTTAATTTTGAAAATTTATTTTATCGTAATTTATCATCTTGGTGTGTTCGCCCAACGCCACTCGCTGCGAGAAATGGAGATCCCGCCAGAAAGCGGGAGTGCGGCTTATACGGTGAAAATTTAATTTTGAAAATTTATTTTATCGTAATTTATCATCTTGGTGTGTTCGCCCAACGCCACTCGCTGTGAGAAATGGAGTTCCCGCCAGAAAGCGGGAGTGCGGCTTATACGGTGAAAATTTAATTTTGAAAATTTATTTTATCGTAATTTATCATCTTGGTGTGTTCGCCCAACGCCCCTCGCTGCGAGAAATGGAGATCCCGCCAGAAAGCGGGAGTGCGGCTTATACGGTGAAAATTTAATTTTGAAAATTTATTTGATCGGCGTACTGACTCTGCGACAAATTTGTACCGCGACGAACTGATTCTGCGACAAATTCGTACCGCGACGAACTGATTCTGCGACAAATTTGTACCGCGACGAACTGACTCTGCGACAAATTTGTACCGCGACGAAATGAGTCTGCGACAAATTTTCACCGCGACGAACTGACTCTGCGACAAATTTGTACCGCGACGAACTGACTCTGCGACAAATTTGTACCGCGACGAGTTTGTAGCACGACGAATTGACGCTGCGACAAATTGATTGCGACGAATTGTCGTGCGACAAGTTGATCGCGACGAATTGACCTAGACCCAGTTGGCGGCCATGGTCTCCAGATCCTCCTTGTTCCCCTTTGCCAAATACGCCATCTTCATTTATCGTCTCGATACCGCCGTACAACACTTGCTCCTTTTTGCCTGGGCAGGATTGCCCCTCTCAGCACCGGTTGTCGGGTTGACTTCACGAAAAAAAAACAGCGTGGGTGCTCGACGCTGCTACTATCCTTCTATACGAACCGGGTGGTTCCACCGTCGCTAGGACACTCTTCTTCGAATTCAGCTCGCAATCTTGAGTCGTTGAAGCTACGACCTCATCTTGTCGACTGCGCCAGTAAAGTTCCCCTCTTCTTCTTATCGGTCGTAGGTCCTCGACTGTACCTCCACTACGATTCCAGGGCGAAATAACTGGATTCTAGATTCCCAAAAGGAAGAAAACAACACTTTATTTAATTTATTATCCAACACCTCCACGAAACCGTCCTGTCTCTTCGGTACAAACTTTTACACTATCCTTCTTTTCGAATGTCTCTCATCGTTCTCGTTCCTCTCTCTCGCGACTCCTGTTTCTCCTCGGCCTTTTTCCAACCTCTTTTCTCCTGAACCTTACATAGACTATGGAAAAAATCCGAACTGATCAAAAGACCGCGAAGACAGAGATCGAAGAATGAAAATATCCCCACAGATTGCCTAGAACCGGTTCCAGAAGCTTCACCTGCACAGGTATAACTGAATGGTGTGGATGCATCGAACCGTTCAGGCATAACTGTGCAGGCATAACTGAACGTGTGTAGGCCCCTTAAGAAATTTTTCGAGAAGCTTTCTAACTCCGAGTTCGATACCCTGGCGGAAATCTCTCCCAATGACAACGGGGAAAAAACTCGCATTCCCACGGCCGAAGAACTTTCTTCATATGCCTTGACCTGTCGTTCTCAGAGTGTAATTCAATGAAAATAAAATTTTCTTGTGGATTGTTTTTCCCCTCCAAATCGTTTACTTCGCATGTGTAAAAAACTCTCGAATTATTTAATGCTAAATACTGGTCTTGATAAGATCTCTCTTTTATTAAATAGGTGAACATCTCTTATGTTATCTTTTCGGTTCCTAGTAGTAGTCAGTGCGGTCTTAACGCATGGGCCTACCCGGGGTCCTCAAGAGAAAGGGGGCCTCACAAAAATGAGATCTGGTAAAACTTTTCTATAATTTACCAGGTAGGGCCTCAGAAGAACCACTTGGCCCTGGGGGCCCATGATGCTCTTACGACGGCCCTGGTAGTAGGGACACCTGGGAATGGCTTCAGATGTTAAAAACCAAATAATTAATTAAATAAATTTGTGACATATTGTCATAATCGGTGGAGGTATATTATCACTTTCTTCATTATACTCCCATCGGGTTCCGTTCACAATCCCGACAGACGAAATCCCGACAAGTCACAATCCCGACAGACGAAATCCCGACAGGTCAAAATCCCGACAGGGTCGAAATCCCGACAGGTCAAAATCCCGACAGGGTCGAAATCCCGACAGGTCAAAATCCCGACAGGGTCGAAATCCCGACAAGTCAAAATCCCGACACGGTCAGAATCCCGACAGGGTCGAAATCCCGACACGGTCAAAATCCCGACACTGTCCAATTTAAAAATTCAATTTCGCCGTATAAGCCGCACTTCGTGATTTCTGTCGGGATTTGAATTTCTCGCGGTGAAGGCCGTTGGGGTGACGATGAGAATGATAAATTGCTATCAAATAAATTTTTCAAATTTTAATTTCGCCGTATAAGCCGCACTTCGCGATTTCTGTCGGGATTTGAATTTCTCGCGATGAAGGCCGTTGGGGTGACGATGAGAATGATAAATTGCTATCAAATAAATTTTCAAATTTTAATTTCGCCGTATAAGCCGCACTTCGTGATTTCTGTCGGGATTTGAATTTCTCGCGGTGAAGGCCGTTGGGGTGACGATGAGAATGATAAATTGCTATCAAATAAATTTTTCAAATTTTAATTTCGCCGTATAAGCCGCACTTCGCGATTTCTGTCGGGATTTGAATTTCTCGCGATGAAGGCCGTTGGGGTGACGATGAGAATGATAAATTGCTATCAAATAAATTTTCAAATTTTAATTTCGCCGTATAAGCCGCACTTCGCGATTTCTGTCGGGATTTGAATTTCTTGCGGCAATGGGCGTTGGGGTGACGATGAGAATGATAAATTGCGATGAAATAAATTTTTCAAATTTTAATTTCGCCGTATAAGCCGCACTTCGCGATTTCTGTCGGGATTTGAATTTCTCGCGATGAAGGCCGTTGGGGTGACGATGAGAATGATAAATTGCTATCAAATAAATTTTCAAATTTTAATTTCGCCGTATAAGCCGCACTTCGCGATTTCTGTCGGGATTTGAATTTCTTGCGGCAATGGGCGTTGGGGTGACGATGAGAATGATAAATTGCGATGAAATAAATTTTTCAAATTTTAATTTCGCCGTATAAGCCACACTTCGCGATTTCTGTCGGGATTTGAATTTCTTGCGGCAAGGGGCGTTGGGGTGACGATGAGAATGATAAATTGCGATGAAATAAATTTTTCAAATTTTAATTTCGCCGTATAAGCCGCACTTCGCGATTTCTGTCGGGATTTGAATTTCTTGTGGCAAGGGGCGTTGGGGTGACGATGAGAATGATAAATTGCGATGAAATAAATTTTTCAAATTTTAATTTCGCCGTATAAGCCGCACTTCGCGATTTCTGTCGGGATTTGAATTTCTTGCAGCAAGGGGCGTTGGGATGACGATGAGAATGATAAATTGCGATGAAATAAATTTTTCAAATTTTAATTTCGCCGTATAAGCCGCACTTCGCGATTTCTGTCGGGATTTGAATTTCTTGTGGCAAGGGGCGTTGGGGTGACGATGAGAATGATAAATTGCGATGAAATAAATTTTTCAAATTTTAATTTCGCCGTATAAGCCGCACTTCGCGATTTCTGTCGGGATTTGAATTTCTTGTGGCAAGGGGCGTGGGGGCGCCGATGAGAATGATAAATTGCGATGAAATAAATTTTTCAAATTTTAATTTCGCCGTATAAGCCGCACTTCGCGATTTCTGTCGGGATTTGAATTTCTTGTGGCAAGGGGCGTGGGGGCGCCGATGAGAATGATAAATTGCGATCAAATAAATTTTCAAATTTTAATTTCGCCGTATAAGCCGCACTTCGTGATTCCAGAGGCCTGAGTTAGGTCCGACCGTTCATCGCATACAAGTTCCAAGGAAAAATTGATATTCTTTGCCTTTGTAGTCTAGTGGGCTCACCCAGAAAGCTCGAGAACGTGGGTTTGATTCCTAGCAAGAGCACAGGTGAATTTTTCCTTCCTAACTTCATCTCGCATCAGCTAACCGTTGAAACCTCCGTATAGATAGCGGAAAGTGATATCATCCTCGGAAAATACAGTGTGTGTGGCTCAAAACAAAAAAATCTACATTTTTCTTTGATTTCCCGTCCTTTAACTTCCAATTTGAAAGTTGTTGCATTGTCTCTCCTGATGCCAACAGAAAAATTGCATGTTTCTCAGTGCAATATTCGCTAAGATATTTGAATTCGAAAACTGGAGAAAAGTTATGAAAAGACAGCAAAAACTAATCGACAACGCTCCTTCCCCAAAGTTATGCTGTCCTTTCCACCTTTCCTTCGAATTTTGAATTCAAATATCTCGGCGAACATTGTACTTGTCAACTTAGATTTTTTTTGTTGGTCTCAGGAGATACGGTGCAGTCACTTTATAATTAGAAGTTTTAAAAATTTATATTTTTTTATTTTGTTACACACTGTGTTTTCACTCTCAAAACTGGTACAGGGTAATTTTTGAACGCCTTTTGAGCATTTTTTCAAACTGAAATCATCTCTACCACGGATGGTTGAGAAGACAATGGCCGTACTAACTCTTAAAGGACACCCTGTATGCAACTACACTACCACACAATTTGCATACTCTCTTCAAAGCCTTAAGACCAACTTAGAGATAGAATTTTAAGAAATTTTTTTGGGAGTCTCAACAGTATAAAATAAAACTATTGACAGAATTTTATGTTTATAGCTTCGTAGTGAGAAGGGGGGAATTGGGGATCCGGTCCCTTCGAAATGAGAGAAAATGATTGAAATAAGTTAAAACATGGCCAAATATATTATTTGACCACCTTGTCCCCCCCCCCCCCCCGAATGGAATTTCTAGATACGGGCCTGACCTTCAGTGGTTGCGGCTCGGCGATGAATCAGTGAATTAAGCTGTCAAGGCATGTAATTTTATACATATGAATAAAAATATTTCTCTACTATTACATTGCTTTCGAAAACCTTGAAAATTTTAAATTAAGATCTTCATGAAACGGTCTAACTTCGTGCAATATCATTTGACATTTTAAGTCTATTTGAAACTTGAGCGAGAAAGAATTTCGAAAAATTCTCAAAGAAAATAATAAGGAACAGCAGTGTTTGTGGAGGATAGAAAAATCGATAAATGCCAGAAAAAGGCAACCCTGAATCCTTTGCTTTTCGCCAAGTTGGAAAAGTAAATGAATTTCCAAATTATTGATCTCCATTGATCATGGTATGCGCCACAAACCACTTGCAGCGACAAACGGAAATCCCGACAGAAATCGCGAAGTGCGGCTTATACGGCGAAATTAAAGTTTGAAAATTTATTTGATAGCAATTCATCATTCTCATCGTCGCCCCAACGCCCTTAATCGCGAGAAAGTCAAATCCCGACAGAAATCGCGAAGTGTGGCTTATACGGCGAAATTAAAATTTGAAAATTTTATTTGATCGCAATTCACTATTCTCATCGTCGCCCCAACGCCCCTCGCCGAGATAAATTCAAATCCCGACAGAAATCACGACGTGCGGCTTATGCGACAAAATTAAAATTTGAAAATTTTATTTGATAGCAATTCATCATTCTCATCGTCGCCCCAACGCCCTTAATCGCGAGAAAGTCAAATCCCGACAGAAATCGCAAAGTGCGGCTTATACGGCGAAATTAAAATTTGAAAATTTATTTGATAGCAATTTATCATTCTCATCGTCACCCCAACGCCCTTCATCGCGAGAAATTCAAATCCCGACAAAAATCGCGAAGTGCGGCTTATACGGCGAAATTGAAATTTTAAAATTTATTTGATAGCAATTTATCATTCTCATCGTCACCCCAAGGCCCCTTGCCGCAAGAAATTCAAATCCCGACAGAAATCGTGAAGTGCGGCTTATACGGCGAAATTAAAATTTGAAAAATTTATTTCATCGCAATTTATCATTCTCATCGTCACCCCAACGCCCCTTGCCGCAAGAAATTCAAATCCCGACAGAAATCGCGAAGTGTGGCTTATACGGCGAAATTAAAATTTGAAAAATTTATTTCATCGCAATTTATCATTCTCATCGTCACCCCAACGCCCCTTGCCGCAAGAAATTCAAATCCCGACAGAAATCGCGAAGTGTGGCTTATACGGCGAAATTAAAATTTGAAAAATTTATTTCATCGCAATTTATCATTCTCACCGGCGCCCCCACGCCCATTGCCGCAAGAAATTCAAATCCCGACAGAAATCGCGAAGTGCGGCTTATACGGCGAAATTAAAATTTGAAAATTTATTTGATCGCAATTTATCATTCTCATCGTCACCCCAAGGCCCCTTGCCGCAAGAAATTCAAATCCCGACAGAAATCGCGAAGTGCGGCTTATACGGCGAAATTAAAATTTGAAAAATTTATTTCATCGCAATTTATCATTCTCATCGTCACCCCAACGCCCCTTGCTGCAAGAAATTCAAATCCCGACAGAAATCGCGAAGTGCGGCTTATACGGCGAAATTAAAATTTAAAAAATTTATTTGATCGCAATTTATCATTCTCATCGTCACCCCAACGCCCCTTGCCGCAAGAAATTCAAATCCCGACAGAAATCGCGAAGTGCGGCTTATACGGCGAAATTAAAATTTGAAAAATTTATTTCATCCCAATTTATCATTCTCATCGGCGCCCCAACGCCCCTCGCCGCGAGAAATTCAAATCCCGACAGAAATCGCGAAGTGCGGCTTATACGGCGAAATTGAATTTTTAAATTCGACCGTGTCGGGATTTTGACCGTGTCGGGAATTTGACCCTGTCGGGATTTCGACTTGTCGGGATTTTGACCTGTCGGGATTTCGACCCTGTCGGGATTCTGACCGTGTCGGGATTTTGACTTGTCGGGATTTCGACCCTGTCGGGATTTTGACCTGTCGGGATTTCGTCTGTCGGGATTGTGACTTGTCGGGATTTCGTCTGTCGGGATTATGACCCACACCCACTCCCATCATGTTGGAGATATATTATCACTCGAATCGAAAAATATTTTATGGGAGGGGAAACGGTCTGTGGGCCCGCCTCAAAAACATTACGATTTTTCCCAAACCATATCAGTTTCCAATTGCCATCAAACGCTGCTAGGCGCACATAAGATTTCGCCACCCTTTATGCTCTTATTCCAATCATGGCTTAAACGCACTACTGCTCATACAATCGGCAGAGTTATTTGACAAAGAGGGTTCGCTGAGTTATTATTACGTAGTGGAACCCCGGCTCGCACCAATCAAGGTCTAAGGTCAAACGTTCTCCTACGTTACGGATTCCGGATCTGTGCTGTTTAACCTTCTCGATTACAAGCGATTGGCAAGAAACTCGGATGCTCTTTATTTGACGAATCGGCAATAAAAATGGTAACCTTGTCTTAACCTAACCGCACGTTAAAAGAAAGGAGAAGGGGGGAAAGAGAAGAGAAAGGAAAGAAAAAGACAAATGGAAGAATAAAACAGTATAATAGATAAGTTGATAACATATCAACTATCTATCAAGAAAAATCTAAAAAACAATAAATAAAGTACACAAATAAACTTTGTGTACCTATAGGTACACAAAGTTTTTTGTGCACACAAAGGATTTTTCTTTTCACCCTCACCCAACCTGTTCTTTTTCACAAAAATACTGCCTTAGACCTTGATTGGTGCGAACCCGGGTTCCACTGCGTAATAATAACTCAGCGAACCCTCTTTGTCAAATAAAGGCCCGTTTACACGAGGCAAGTGCTTTAGTCGGTAACATAATTTTTAGTTGCCAAGTACGATACAATGTATGCAGACGATAAGGGCCGTTTACACGGCTTTAGTTGGCAAGTGCGCAAGTGATTTAGTTGGTAAGTGAGATAAGAACGGTTCTATTTTTTCCGGTTAAGTAGACCTATGCGTATGCGCCAGTGGGCGTGACCTGCCGCTCTGGAGGGGTCTTTTTGCTGTCTCACGGAGGGGTTTATTTTGATCTCAAGCGTGAACCTGTTCATACTCCGTCGTCTCCTGAAGTTTCGCTAGAATTCCGCCGAAATATTGGATGGTGAGGTGGCCAGAGGACACAATCTTTAAGTTTATCGAAAAATATATTCGCCATGAATGTTTGTTGAACTATAGAAATGGAAATTACCTTAACAAACAAGCTAAAAATTATTCGATGTTGGAAAAAGCTATGGAATATTCTGTCGACGAGATGTCAGGAGTTAAAAAAAATTGAAGATTCAAAAATATATATCAGGTGGGGAGGATTTATATATTAAAAACTGGAGGGGAGTTTCGAATATTTCTCTCGTCCAGAACGAATTTGCTGCCATCTGTTGTAAAAATATATGATCAAATATTTAACATAAAGATATCATCTCTATAGATTAAATTAAAAAATAATAATGATTTCGAAAATTTGGAAATAATTTTTGTTAATGAATTTTGATTATTTAATTTTTAACCCTTAGAATTTTCTACGAATGCCAAGAATCTTCTCCCGTATTTTCGGCTTATATAATTCATAATTTATCTCCTCTTCAACTTTGATTAAAATATCATATAATCGATATTTACAACTTGGACGAGAAATAGAGAAATCTTATATTTCTTCTCGATGACTTTTACTTAAGTTTATAATATGTTGTGTGTTCTTTTTCCCCCTGTGGCGTCATCTCTCGTCCCCTTGCGTGGGTGGCAGAGGCGAAAAAAAGGGGACAAGCGAACTGTTTCCCTTGCGTGACCTACTTCTTGCTCAGTGTGTTGCTCTCGCGCAAGTGAGAAAAAAGTTTCTCCTTTTTTATTATGTGGAATTAATATTGTTAACCTATGTAAATAGTTTTTTAAAATTAAATGAACTTGAATATTATCAACCGTTTCTTCAATTGGAGTCAGAATATACATCGTCCTCAATGTGTACCACATAACTATACCCCCCCCCCCCCTTGAGTAAGTGAAAGTGAATAAATTTATATTCTTTAAAAAAAATATCATTTAATGTGGCTCTGATCACAGTATTCTCAAGTTCTACCTGCTCATCTTCATCCATCGTTACGAAAGCTATGAGCTTTAAAAAAAGCACTTCTCTGAATACCAGATAAATAAAAAATTATTACTATTATACTCCCGCGCGTTGCGTCTCTCTCTCTCCGTGGATTTGAGTACACTGAAGTGCGCATGCGCTAACTGCGCTCGCCTTTGTAAAAATTATCCGATGAGTATCTACTTGCCACTTACGTGTGGACACTTTCAAGAAGAATTGGTAAGTTAAAATTAAGTTGCCAACTAAAGCACTTGCCTCGTGTAAACGGGCCTTAACTCTGCCGATTGCACAAAGCCGTGATTGGAATAAAAGAATAGGAGGGTGGCGAAACTTTATATGTGTACCTAGCACCATTTGATGGCGACAATAAAGATACTAATATGGTTTGAGAAATCGTAATGTTTTGAGGCGACCCAGACCATCTTCCCCCCCCCCCCCCCCATAAAATATTAAAAAAAAAATACTAGCAGGGTATTCAAAAAACCGAGTGGAAAAAAACTCATAGGATTGCAACAACTCTTCACGAGGACGAGGAGAGAGGAAACAAAACAGGGTGAACTAGCGTGAATTTATTCCACTAGTGTTTGGACGCAATATTAGGTCCTTGCTCGTAAAGTGGTTAAGTGACAACATATTTTAGCCACTGAGACCGCAACTTTTGATCCAAGCTCACGCGCACGTTTAATATAAGAGGAGGCGATTTCTTTTCCAAGGGTTTATTAACGATTTCGCTTTTATTTTGTCAAAATGTCTCCGCTACTACAGCGATAAAGTTACAATGATATATAATTTAATAAAAATATAATAATAATGGTATTAACATGCAGGGCCGTAACTGGGGGGGGGGGGAGCAACTGCCCCGGGCAGCAAAATTTAGGGTGCGGCAATTTTAGGTAGGAACGAAGAACACCGTTATAAAATTATAGAATTTTAAAGTTGTGGGGGCGGCAAAAATCATAGTTACGACCCTGTTGACATGCAATAAATACAGCAGCTTGCAGCATGTTTCGTTTCGTAATGAATCTACTTTTGATTCATAAACCAAGAAATGGGTACGGGGCTTAGCCTCGCCACTTTCGCTGTTTATAACTACCCCTTAGCTCCGTGCATCTGGGGGGGGGGGGGGTAATCTAGTGCATCCCCGTGCATCATCTAAAAAAATTAAATTTTATTAAAATTGAATATAAATTTAAGATTATCAAGAAGCAAAGATGGAAGACAACCGGAGACATACTTTACTCGAAGAAATTACCTCTTATATTGCTCATGCGCATGAATCTGGATCGAAAGTTGCTGTCTCAGCGGCTAAAGTCTTGTCCTCCCCTAATGCCATCTGTAGCTAGTATAGGAGTATGTGGTCTGATTTTGCGGTCTGATTTTCTTGAATAAATATCTATTCTCGCCAATCCAAACTTTCCGTCCTTGGACTATAGCCGGCTTAGGCTCCCACGAGGTTTGACACGGTTGAGCCCATCCCCTCCCAACAGCCCAATAATTCACTAATACAAAACGCAACAGATATCTCCTGCACTAGAATCCCGTATGTACGGGACAACTAGTGACCCTAGCTTCCCTCCCCCCTCCCACAATATTTTTTTCTTCCTGTAGATTTTGAAATTGAAATTTAATTAACACATGAAGACAAATACACAAACACACATTGCATTCCAATATTAACCCAAGGGATGCAGGGTTAATAGACTATTTTTGCAGTTTCAAGACTATTTTTTGCAGTAGTGAACCAATATTGTCGGGCAGTGTTTTTCTGTCAGTACTTCTCCGAGGACCACCTGATCTACGACAGAGGATAACAAGTACTGCTTGAACTACGCTATTGTTACTCTCGAGAGAGAGGGTGCATAGCCAGGGCCACCTTAAGGCATGGGACTGCCCGGACATGCCCCTTGGGGGATGGGGCTCATGTTAATGAGACCAAAACATAAAACATATACGGTATACAGAGCGGATACTATCGACCGCCTAGTAATTACACACGTAATTCCTTGTGAGAAATTAATATGGAAAAGTGTTTTCCGTTTTAGGGTTGGACGAATATTTCGGGAGTTATAGCGCTATGAAGTTTTGTAACGTGTCAGTTTTCTAATGGTCAGTAGCGCCAAACATCCAACGAAAATAAATTTGTCCCCCTGCAGCGGGTTGCAGTTTCTTGAAAACAAACTGAAGTATTCAATCCCGTTAGAAGTCAAGCTCGTTTTTTTCTTTTTCACGATTAGTGCTTTTTTTCTCTTCGTGTAGAGTGATGTTATAACCTTGTTATTACGCATTACCTAGATCCGATATATTGCGATGCATTAATATAGGTGTTTGTAATTTCTTTTTACATCTCTGACACATAACGTGACTGCCTTTGAGTTCGGTTGTACTATGGGTCGTGCTCTCTAACGAGCTGTGTTTACGCTGATCGATCAGCGAGAGTTGAAACGTAGAAGGATTCTCTATTACGAAAAAGCATATCTTACAATAGGTCCTGAACAACACGGTTTCAGAAAATAACATTCTACGACAACTCAATTACTGAGAGTTATTGAAATATTAAGAGAAGCAAGGATTTATGGAGACACAGCTGCTGTGGCCTTCCTGAACTTGAAAAAGTCATTTGATAAGGTATGGCACAAGGGTCTACTGCATAGTCTCCCAAACTTTTTGTTCCATCGCCCCCTTCATCAGAAATTTTTTCCTCTCATCGCCCCCAACTCAAGTAAACCCATAGGATCCTATGTTAAATCAGTAGGTTCTATCGCCCCCTTGGACCATTCCATCGTCCACCAGGGGGCGATATTGCCGACTTTTGGAAACACTGGTCTACTGTGTAAAATGGCTAGAATGGCCCTTCCTCACAGTATAATCAGGTTTGAGAGACATTATTTGGCCGCCAGGGAACATTTAGAGTTAAAATAAATACCACCATTTCTAACACACGAAGAATAAGATCATCCATTGCACAGGGAAGTGTTCTGGGGCCTTATTTACATAATTATCACATGAATGCCTTCTCGGTTGCACCAAAAGATACCACGGCATTGTATGCTGACGATTCAGTAGCACTGACAAAAAACCAACTAAAGCACTTAGTAACTTACAAGAATTATAGTCTACCAAGTTGAAGACTGATGCGAGTATACTAGAGTAGAACTAAATGCAGATAAAACTGTATTTATGTGGATAACTGGCGAAACAGATCTCCCCCCCCCCCTGATGCACAGATAGAGATAGATGGAAAATTTATCTCTCCAGTACCCATAATACAAAGTATCTTGGAGTGATAAATAATAGATAAACTCTTGTAATTTGTTGAACATAGAAAATACATAATTCAGCGAGCAAATGTGGCCAAACACACACTCAAGCGCATTCTATCATGCAGATCTGCACTTACAATTGGTAACAAATTAAACTTATATAAGATGATGGCAATAAGACCAATATTGCTTTATGCAGCTCCCGTGTGACTCTATTCTAGTAATTACCACATGGTTGTTCTAGAGCAGTGATTCTCAATGTGGGTGTTAACGCCCCTTTGGGGGCGATGAAATGTTCCAGGGGGCTGTAGAAGCTACGGGTATAAATAGGATCCTATGTGTTAGATAGCGTTGGGGGGCGATGGGAGAAAAGATTTCTGAAGAAGGGGGCGATGGGACAACAAAAAGTTGGGAAACTATGCTCTAAAGCGATATCAGAATAAAACAATTAGGGCAATAACAGGAGCCAATTGGTTTATGAGAAACTGAAGTATAAGAGCTGATACCAAATTCCAGCTGTTTTTGACAGAAATTAGCAAAAAATTTCTTCAACTCATTAGAAGAATCTAATTATCAACATCTAAGAGAGATAGCAAACTATCTAAGAGAAAAAATAGTCAGACATAGAGGCCTAAACTTTAAAAGGCCAGAAAACTTTTTGATCATGACAAGACCAGATATTCCTGGTCTATAGAAATGGTATTTGGTGAATTTAATCATTTTTTTTTTCAGTTATTTTTATCTTGTAAATGCATTTAATCACATTTATTTGTATGTATATAATACATTTTTCGCATCAATGTAAGAATAATTTTGAAATATCTTTTGTAAATAAATTTAATAGGATTTACTCGCATTTTTTAATGTTATATTAATACTAGGGGGGCAAAGCCCCCCTGACACCTACGGCGTCCAACCCCCCCCCCAACTCCTCCAATGGAGTTAACTACTCTTCACATCTTCTTTAATTATAAAGCAAAATATTCCTCAGGCACTGCAAATGCCTGCGAAATAGTTATTCATTGCCAGTTTCCCATTCTGATTTCGATAAGCAATGCACTGCCATCATAAATACAACAGAATACTCGATGCACCGCAATACATACGTGATACACCAAGATAGACAATACAGCACAATAAGTAATGCACCACTATATGCAATGCACCACCATATCTCAGCAATACAGCAAATTAAGTAATGATTCACTATATACGGTGTATAACACGCAAAGCACCACTATCGGCAATAAAGCACAATACTCAATCCACCACTATATGCGGTGCACCGCAATACAGCACAAAATGCAATGTACCACCATCGGCAATGCAGCAATAAGCAATTCACCACTATATGCAATGCACCAACATCAGCAATACTGCAAAGTAAGTAGTGTACCATGATAAGGAATGCACCACAATACGCGATGCATCGCAATAGGCAAAGTACCATAATATGTACCGCAATACACCGTAAGAACTGCATTACAATAAGCAACACAGCACAATATGCAATGTACCACAGTACGCAATGTATCGCATTGAACAAAACACAATAATACGCAATGCACCACAATACGCAATAAGCACTGCGTTGCAATAAGCAATACAGCACGCGATGTGCGCAATGCACTACAATATGGAATGCACCACTATTTGCAGTACGCCGCAATAAGCAATACACCCCAATATGCAGCAAGCACTCATTGAAATAAGCAATACAGCACGCGATGCACTACAATACGCAATGCATCACAATCAGTAATGCACCACCATTTGCAGTGCACCACAATAAGCAATACAGTATAGAATGTAATCCACCACAATACGCAAACGCGATGTATCGCATCAAGCAAAGCAGAATAATACGCAATAAGAACTGCATTACAATAAGCAATACAACACGTTATGCACTACGGTACGTAATGCATAACAGTACAAATCAACAACCAGCAAAATCAGCAATGCACTGCAATAAGCGAAACATCGCAATAAGCAATTTACCACAATACACAATACAGACTGCATCGGACTGCATTATAATAAGCAATACAGCATGCGACGCACTAAAATCAGCATTGTATTGGCAGTGCACAACAATAAGTAATACAGAACAATAACAATACCCACTGCATTACAATAAACAATACAGTACGCGATGCACCACAACACGTAATGCATAACAATACGCAATACACACCATAATAAGCAATACAGCTGGATACGCAATAAAGCACTATACATCGCAATAAGCACTATACATCGCAATAAGCACTATACATCGCAATAAGCACCACAATACGCAATACATACCATAAAAAGTAAGCAATACAGCTCAATACGCAATAAAGCACTATACATCGCAATAAGCACCACGATACGTCATAACCACTGAAACACTATAATCAGCAGTGCACTATAATCAGCAATGCACTATAATCAGCAATGCACAACTATTTGCAGTACACCACAATAAGCAATACAGCCCAATACGCAATGCGCCACAATACGCAATAAGCACTGCATTGCAATGAGAAATACAGTACGCGACATACTATAATGCATAACAATTAGCAACGCACCACAATCAGCAATACAGCACGCGATGCACCACAATAAGCAATACAGCACGCGATGCACCCCAATAAGCAATACAGCACGCGATGCACCACAATACATATAACTATATGCAATACAGTACAATACGCGATGCATCACATAAGCAAAGCACCATAATAAGCAATGGATTAGAATAAGCTATACAGCACACGATGCATTACAATATGCGATGCACCAGAAATAGCAATGTACCACTATTTACAGTGCCCCGCAATGCATCATAAAACGTAATGCACCACAACACGCGATGTATCGCAATAAGCGAAACATCATAATATACGCAAAAAGCACTGTATTACAGTAAGCAATATATCACACGCGATGTGCTGCAATGCGCAATGCACCACAATAAACAATACAGCATAATACGCAATGCTACAATAAACAATACAGCATAATACGCAATGCTACAATAAGCAATGCACCATTTTCGGCAATGCAGCACAATAAATAAGCCTTATATTAAGGGCACCACAAAAAACAATGCACCACTATATCACCACATAAAGCAATACAGCACAATACTTAATGCACCTCCATCGGCAATACAGGACAGTGCTTATTGCACCACCATCGGCAATACAGCACAATAATTAGTGTACCACCATATTCAAAGCACCGCAATAAGCAATGCACCACTATATTCAGTGCACCACATTAAGCACAATACGCAATACACCACAATAAGCAAAACAACACAATGCGTAATTTACCCCCATCGGCAATACAGCACAATAACAAATATACCACCACCGTAGTGTCAGCCCGTTGTTCATGTTGACTTTTACTTAATTACTAAGTATTTAATCAATTATTAATTCTCAAGATTCGATCAACATGTTTACATATATTGCGTTGTGTTATAGACGTATAAAAACAAATTAACATACAGTAACCCAGTTATTAAACGCACGGAGGCAAGTAGAAGTTTAAAAATTATTTAACAGAGAAGTTTAACACACAGCAGACATCAATATAGACTATAATGTATCTCCTTAACAATTACTGTTTTATGCGATCAGCACCAATGCAAGTAACCTGTACTGTATCTGAGACGTTACACACTATATACAAATTCAACAATTACCTAACTGGACATTACGGGTTAAGGAAACGATAGAGTGGTGTACTCACCCCAGTCCTCGTGTGTGATCGCCTTGCCATCTTAGCTGCTGCTGTTTTCCCGCACGGCACTTCCTTTGTCCGGCACTTCTTACACCCGGCCCCATATCCTTTCCATATTCCGCGACTCTCCACTATATCTCGAGTCTGACTCTCTCTTCTTAAACCGATGTCCAAGTCCCTTCTCTCATTCCCCGTTCTCCTAAAAAAACACTTTCCAACTTACATCTCACTTTCTCTCTCTCGATCTCCCCCTCATCATCCGGGCCTCCTGATTTTACATCCTCTTCGGCTCCTCCCTAGAACCCAGGATTCGCTCCGTCTTGTAATTTTTCTTTCCACTCTACATTTTAATTTGAGGCCTCAAGCAAGGTCAATTCGATTGGACTTTCGCGTGACCATTCCTGAGAAGATCAGTGCTATTCATCCCTAATAAATTTCGCTCCTTCCTAAATAACCAGAATGCCTACGTGCACCGGTCACCTTCATATCAATACCTAAGGCGACCCCCCCCCCCATGTTACAAGCAGAGCACGGGTGCTCTAATTGGCAATGCCACTTTGTATTTATATTTCCTCTCTTACATCCATTTCTAAAAGTGAGCAATATCCTTACTATTCATTAATTTCACCATTTCATTGTTCTCGCTCTCCATAACTTCTCCACACCTACGATTCAGGAATCGAATCTCATTCCGTAACAGCTCATATTCACGTATTTTAGAAAAACACCTTTCTCCTGTCACCAAGCCTTGAGCATACCAGGTGACGGTTATACACCCGTGTGAAAGTCGTACCGACAGTTTGCTTAAGGGTGACCTATACATGACGATTCGATCTCTTTCTAATATCCTCATCCTTCAATACCCTCTCTCTTTTCAAGTTGCGTTCAAATTGCATCTTCTTTTCAGTGAAGGTCCCGAATCTATTGACATCCACTATTCATGTATTTTCCATCTTACATTGACATCCACTATTCAGGTATTTTCCATCTTACATTGACATCCCTATTCATATATTGTCCATCTTACATTCTTATTTCGTAGCTTCATACCTTGCCAGATGAATTGTGCTTCATCGGCAGTTGGCCTAAAGCACGTTCTTCCTTTCTTACATAGTCTTTTATCACTCGTGGCCGCCCTGCACGTGTTCTTTACAACTACCCAAAGTCAAGCCTCAATTAATTCTAGACCTGTTACCCAGTCACCTTTCCAATAATTCTTTAAATACAAAATAATCCTTAAACAATTACCCATTTACCTAAATTAACAATTTTAACTAATTACCTTTATATTCAAATAATTAACGAATAATTATGAGCGGAACGGACCCGCTCATAGTAGGCAATACAGCACAATGAGTAATGCACCTCAATATACAGTGCACCACAATACGCAATGAACATGCATAACAATGCGCAATTGGCCAATATTTACAGTGCACCACAATAAGCAATGTAGCGCAATACCTCATGCACCGCAATAATATGCGATGCATCGCACTAAACAAAGCACCATAATACGCAATGAGCCACAATAATCCATAAGCACTGCATTACAATAAGCAATACAGCACTCAGTGCACCACAACACGTAAAGCATCACAATAAGTAATGAGAAGCAAGTATTCATCCTCGACTCAAAATGAAACCTGTCAATTTCCCCATAAAGAGATCTTTCCAATGCCCCGCCATGGGTACCCGGACCCTGTGTGTTGGGAGCACTGTGGTGATGTATACATACCTCTGGGTACATGCGCAAAACTTGATCCCTACAGGTCAAGCGGTTCCTGATGTCCTCAGGAGTTAAATGAAAACTCGACCCAAAATCGTAACCGACTTCCGTCACTCAAAAACGTAACAGATTTCCGTCACTCAAAAACGTAACAGATTTCCGTCACTCAAAAACGTAACAGATTTCCGTCACTCAAAAACGTAACAGATTTCCGTCACTCAAAAACGTAACAGATTTCCGTCACTCAAAAACGTAACAGATTTCCGTCACTCAAAAACGTAACAGATTTTCGTCACTCAAAAACGTCACCCACTTCCGTAACATAAAATCGTCACTAATTTAGGTTGCATAGAAACGGGCCCTTTTCGAGTTTGTGATTTTATATTATAGAGTAGATTTAATATAAGAATGTCATAGACATTCATAGTAGTAAAATGTAAGCTGTGCAAAATATGCATTAGTTGATAAGATTAAAAATAGCTAACTTATCCATAATGATGACTTTATAGTCTTCATAAGTGACATAACATCAGTCACTGACCTGATAAGTGCCTTTTTCTTTTTGAAATGTTCCCCTTAAGCTTTCTTTTCCTAAACTGTCCTATGAATGAGCTTATTAAAACTTGGTTTTAATATTGGAAACTATACCAACCATGGCGCAATGTCAACAACTGGCGCAATGTCCATGGCAACAACTGTCTATGGAATGGCAGAGACAAGACTCGGGGGTATGTACTGCTTGTAGATTACAGTCGGAACCTCAGTGCCACTACTCTAATTTTCCGTTATATTGCAATCATTTCAGTTAGCACCCCAGTACCACCAGTCAAGGTTCATGGATATATTGCAAACTTATCATCTGATTTTTGAAGTGCTAGCCAAATAAGATCGATTTGAAAATTTTTCAGTTGAAATCAAGACTTTTCCTTCCAAAATGTGGTAATTTTTTCTCCTTCACTAATAAGTTTATTTTTTTACGAGAAAATTTATGCATACCTCTACGTCTTTACTGCGAGATCGTATTTTTTTACGCTGTCGTGTGAATTAGACCACGTGTTGATCAATAAAACAGAGCAATATTTTGTGAGTTATTTAAATTTTTTTTGAAACTGTTACGCGTAAAAAGCTTCAGTGAAGAATGTAAAAATGGTAACTTGGGGGCGAAAGTGACTGCTGGTGGGAACACGAAAATAATAACGACGATTAAATCAGAAACTTTCAATCAAACTAATTAATTTATAAATTGAAATATTCAAAATAATTAGTGGAGTGGTTTCGAATTTCTCTATCGATTATTCGTCCAGTCACATTTCATACCCATTCATACACATTTATTGCAACTTTTACATGTTGCAATAAAGATTTTTAATTTGTAACTGCAATTGATTTCTATTGTGCAGAAATTTTGTCTTTTATGAGCACGTGCTGTGAAAATAAATTCACTTTCCGTTTTTATAAGAAATATTTTAACGACTTCGAAATTAATTTCAGCGTACATGATTCGAGCAGAACTTGGTTATTTTTTCAAACGAAGTTTCATTTAGAGAGCGTATATTTACAACCCCCCCCCCCCCCAGCAGAAACGGGCTTCAGGCTCCCGCCGCCCTAGATACTACTATATTAGTTTTGCCACCTCTTTTGAAATGCTCTTATATTTATTGACCACTGCATGTGGAGGAGCTTGCAAGGCTCCAAATTAGTTTCTTTATTTTTTTTCCTGAAAAATCATGCACCCTCTTCCCTCAGCTTTCAATTTTCAAAAAAAATAAAAGTCATCTCTTTACTGTTTGTTCTTCTAAATATATTTTTGAGTAGTTTCATACACACACTCACAACATAAATGAGATGCCGCGAAAATTTTAAACTATTTGATGGACTTCATCATGATAATTTGTAAATGTGATCGATCTTCCAACAATCTCATTGTGTTAATCAAGTTAATCGTGTTGCAGAATTACAATCAAAAGCTGTGATGCCACATGTAGGCCTATATCTTCCAAAATCTCTAAACATTGGAAGTAGAAAAAAAAAATCTCACTTCAAAATTGTTAACGATACTTTATTTATTTAAACGAGACAAATCTAATGAACAACAGACGTTACGTAACTTGATCAAAACAAAAACATTTCCACTTTTAGGTGAAACAAACCACGTAAAAATTGAAAAAGGGCAAAGAGAAAAAAAAAAAGACTGACTTGCACATTTTTTGCGTTCTACATTCCCGTGAGGATTAATAGGTTTGTTATCAGTTGTACGCTTGCTGTACGTTCGGTGAATTTATCAGGGTTTGGAAGTGACGGAATCAATTTTTAACCGTTTCACGTACAAGCTTTTGGTAACAAATTCGAATGATCTCTATTTGACGAATCGGAGAAAAATCTGGTATCCTTGTCCTAACCTAACCGCACGTTAGAAAAAGGAAGAAGGGGAAAAAATAGAGGAAAAAAGGAAGCAAAAAAATATAACTATAATAGATAAGTAGATAAGAGAGTTAGAGGTTTTAGAGTCTTTTTTCATCCCCACCCAATGTGTTTTCTTTTGCTTTTACATGTACATAGTCGAAAGATACATTACATGTGAGGGAAAACAATCACTAATATGAGTATAGAAAAAACGAGATGAAAAAAACAACAACTTTGGTTCAAAGGGTTCCAATAAAGCTTCGAGATGATGAGGAGAGAAGAAAGGAAACACAGAGAACTGGATTGAATTTATTCCACTGGCGTGCCAGTGATTGATTTTTTCGCTCAAACAATAGTTTTAGCATTTGCGCTATTTTCTATAAAACCGGAATTCCACCGGGACCAATGGAAATAGCGTTATAGGCATGTTTATCGTTATAGGCAGTATCGTTATACACAGGTTTCACTGTATTTCGTCCGTGATCGTAAAGGGGGTTGAAGCGTTATAACTTTTTAATTATTTGGTCAAATCAAAAAAAAAGAAAAAAACTTAAAATACTTTTCTATATTAGTTTTTGACAAGGGCTTGGATAATATTTCAGGGGTTTCCTCAAGGGAAAGAAGGTTGAGAAACGCTGATTCGATCACATTTTTCCTCTCATCAACATTTCATCGGCGCAGACCAATACCAATGATTTCGTAAAAAGATTTTCCGAAGCTTTTGGAGTTGAAAAAATGATGATGATGACTCTTGTCATCTGCCTTTGCACCTGCCGAAGGGAAACAATTTTTCTGGCGTTAGAGTTATTACAGTTGGTCATTTTATTGCGGAAAAAAAAGAAGAGATTGGAAACCACTCTACACACACAACGTTTGCGTGATGGACACCGAATTCGATGTTATGGGTTGGGAAAAATAAGTGACTATGATGATGTCATGATGTCAACCGATTTCGAGGGTTTAGATCTCATCTGATATTGCGGAGTGGGTGGAAAAGAACACGTGGAGTGATGTTGATGCCACACCCACGAAATATATTCCGATCATCATCATCATCATCATCACGTTTCGTTATCCTCCGCAGTCTAATGATGATGGTGGTGGTGGTGCGTGTTCTCTCTCTCATTTCCCCCAATACACATTATCTGCCCGAAAAAACCTGCAAGCAGTTGTTTCTGTATTCCCAGTATTCAGTTGGGGATACGCTCGTCAGGCCAGTAGGTTATTGGTCGCGATGAACAAGGTAAGACAATAATTTGCTACCACTATCTTCAGTGACTATTCTCTGATTTGCTGTTTGAACTGTTATTTCAATATTTAAGACGATATAGTTAAGATTATAATTGATATTTGCCATTTTAGAAACTGCTTCCGAAGATTTTTAGGATGTTATAATGGTTTGAAGCAAATGCGTGTAAAGCGATATACGTGTAGAAAACGTATCCTACAGAGATATATAAAGAGAAGAGGCACACACACACACGTGGATCCCTAGATCAGGCAAACTGCTACTTTTGAGTACCACGGTGCTCATTGAAACACCCAAGAGTGCTTAAGACTCCTACCGTAGTTGATATGCAGATTCTCCAAAACTATTGATTCTCCGGCCATTTTTGTAGGTCACGCAACAGAGTTTGTTTATGACTCGGAAGCATATTTCGCAAATGCACCGCTATTCCGCGATTACACGATTTTTTTCGTAATTTTTTCCACACAGCCAATCACGTTTCTTCAGCCTCTACGATCATTTGCCTAACTCTACAATCTCTTCTTTTCGTATCGGATCGTCGTTGAACAGCGGTGCAAATAAGGTAGGTAATATTTCCACCGCTGATTCGCGAGAAATTCAAAACAAGTGCAATCGGGCTATTTTCAATGCAATATATAAACGATTTTATTTTTTAAATCAACAAATTTATGCACTATAAGAGCACAAACTGAAATATTCAAACAGCTCACGAAAATCTTCGCAAATTTTCCAAAAAACGCATTTTCAATTTTTCAATTTTTGGACACTATAAAATTTTCTTCGTCTAACTGTGTTGAAGTTTTTGTTCTACCTGTATAATAAAAATATATTAATATAAATTGCTGGCACACAGGCATATACTGTATGTATAAATATATATACAGGGTGATTATAAAAAAACTATCCCGACATATGGGCCCCTAACTATCCTACCATTCACAGAAACTGAATGAAATTTTGGCATAAGGTATTTTGATGTATGCGCTCAAGAATGATATGGAAAACAACAGTGTCACTCTAACAGTTACGGTTACAGTGAGAAAATTTCGAAAGTATCAAATGGCAACACCAAGTTTTTTGTATTGGAATGTGATCTCCATTGTGAAAAACCCTAAATAGCGTTCGAACGGCAACTGTAGCATGAAAATCACCGGCGGTAGATAGGCTAAAAGTGAGGACAACCAATAAGGACAGAGAAGCAGCATAAAATAAAGCATTTTATTGTGTTTTCCACATGACCTTGTGGAGGACTAATCAGGCTGGGATCTCAGCCGAAGAAACGGCGTGACGAATGAAACGAACATTAATGCTCTGGTGCACGGCAAAGTTCTTTTTACTTTTTCCTTGCCTAGCTCCTGGGATTTTCGTGCTACAGGTGCCATTCCAACGCTATTTAGTGTTTTTCAGTATGGAGATCGCATTCCAATACAAAAAACTTGGTGTTGCCATTTGAGATTTTCGAAATTTTCTCACTGTAACCGTAACTGTTAGAGTGACACTGTTGTTTTCCATATCATTCTTGAGCGCATACCTCAAAATACCTTATGCCAAAATTTCATTCAGTTTCTGTGAATGGTATGATAGTTAGAGGCCCATATGTCGGGATAGTTTTTTTATAATCACCCCGTATTTATAAATATATATAAATATGCTAATGTATTTCACTAAAATGTTTTTTTCTCAAAACTAAGTTTTTTGTTAGGTAAGGAACATTTATTCAAACATGACTTGTTGAAATGTCTTGAAACTTTGTGTCTCTCTCAACACTATGGTGTTGCATACTTTAACGCGAGCTTTTAGGATTTCAATTGATAGCTATTTTTTTAATTGAATTTTAACTTTAACAACATGCAAATTTTTCAAAAATCACCAAAATTTACCCACATTTTGTGCCATAAAAATTTTTAAATATTAAAAAAAAAAAATTCTCGTGTTAAAGCAACACCACCTCAAGGCCTCCGCACGAAGCTCGTGACGTCACTGAAGAAGGTCATTTATTTAACCTATTGCCGTTGGATATAGCAGGTCGACGCATGCGATATCTGTACCTTTTTCTGCAATATATCCAATGACAATAGGAGAAATGGCCTTCTTCATTGACGTCATAAGCTTCGTGCGAAGGCCTTGTGCTATAGGTGGTGTTGGTTAAAGTGAGTTACACCATAGCGTTGAGAGACACAAAGAGTTTCAAAACAAGTCATGTTTGAAAAAATGTTCCTTATCTAACAAAAAACTTAGTTTTGAGAAAAAAGCATTTAAGTGAAAAACATTAGCATATGTTAATGCCTGATAGCAATTTATATTGAAATATTTTAAAAATATTTTTAGTATACAGGTAGAACAAAAAATTTTATAGTAATTAAAAATTGAAAAGGGTTTTTTGGAAAATTTGCGTCCCCCCCCCCCCCCCCATCTTAAATCATTTTCTGGTGAGGAGTAGAAAAAAAAAATTGATAACTTCCTCCAGTTGCGTTCACAGTCTGATGCACTACGACCTACACCAATTCAGTTGATGAGAACGCTCCTAAAACTATTTACTACAAAAGCAGATACTTTTAGTGAAGCCAGAGCCATCATTTCAACTCTTCCGGGTGACGAGACACAGAACACGTACTCAATGTAAGCATATATATGTTTGTGTGTATGCATATATATATTTGTGTGTGTATATATATACCATTTCCTAGTGTATTTTTTAAATCCGCCCCCCACCCCAAATGACGGGCTTGAGGAAACGTAAAAATTTCGTATTTTTCGAAATGTATTATCACTTTCATCACTCGCTGCCATTAACAACGGAATTTTCATTTTTTCCTTAAGCGAATTGAAATAAAGAATGTTTGTTTGGCTTACAGCATGTTATATATTCTGTTAGAATACATTCCAGTAATTATACTTAAGTAAGCCAACTTGTGACGTGTATTACGATAGTGGGAAACCAAGAAGAGGCGTGATTGGCTGAAATCGTGTAATCGCGGAATAGCGGTGCATTTGCGAAATTAGCGACCCGCATTTTTAAAACTTTTCCATATTCACGAAATCCTTTTATGAGTATGATTAGAACTTTAAGTGCCTATAGGCCTACCACTTCTTCTTCAGAGGTACACGCACCTCTGCACACATACACATTCCCCTGCGAAATTCCTAATGAATTGGTACTTGCAGGAACGTGTGTGTGTGTGTATATATATACACAGTTGTATATATATATATATATATATATATGCAGGACCTTAACGTATTTATGTTGTTAGAGATGTGCTAGTTTCGTGTTCTTGCTGGTGCTGCCAACCTTACTTCCATGTTTTGAAGATATGGCCTACCGTAAAATTTACATAAATTTTCTATTTTTGGCAGGAAATGAAAAGTCTTAACTGTGATTAGTGTCCTGCATTGGGAATGCGCACAGCCTTCGACTTGATAATTGAAGCTTCGATGACGATGGTTATCGTCAGTTTCGTTTTGAATTCGGGTGAGTACTGATCCTAAGACTAAGAATATGATATTATTCTGTGAAAAGGTCGATGGCCTTCGTCTCATTGGCACAGGAGGTCCGTGGAACACCAAAGGTTAAGAAATATTATTCAATAATTTGGGGCCTCCTGTCAGTGTCGTCCTAACGCATTGGCCAACCCAGGCACGGTAATGGGGGGGGGGGCTTCATAAAAATAAGAATTAGTTCAAATTTTCGAGAATAAGCATGTTAATTGGTAGGTAGTAATTTCTCTAGACAGGTAGGGGGCCCCAGAAAAATCATTTTGCCCGTTGCCCCCCCCCCCACGATGATCTTAAGACGGCCCTGTTTGAGTTAGTGCTAGAAGAACTGTAGCCCCTTTGAGGACGTTCCTCTGCGGAATTTCTAATGTATCGACACGTGCCGGAATCTGTGTTGCGATTATATGTGTGATCCTAACGTATTTATGTTGTCAGAAATGGGTTTGTTTCATTGTTCTTGCTGATGCTGCCATCTTTCTTCAATATTTCGAAGTGAAGATGGCAAATGCTTGAATTTTCATGTTATTTAAGTATCATGTTGAAGGTCTGCGGCTGAGATTGAGATGCCACTGTTGACGATGACGCGCAGCTGCAATCATATGATTTGTTTTTTTTGCATAAATTCGGTTTTCATTTATGGCAGGACGAGCAGAAGCGCTGCGACTGGTAGACCTGGAGATCCCGTACAGCGCACCTTTCGGCAGAGACGTCACTCTCAAGTGCGACGTCGGACTCGAAGGACAAGAATCTCTTTATGGCATCAAATGGTTCAGAGAAGAGCAAGAATTCTACAGGTTCCTGCCGTCCGAAAGACCTCCTAGACTCCATTTCCCGCTCGTCGGCATCAGAGTCGATGTTAGTATTTCATCATTTTCTTTCTGGATGTTCTATCACTATATGAATGACCTGTTGTCAATCGCTGTGTGAATGACGCCGCGCTGTATGTACTACACCAATAGTCATCATCCAGGATTTTTCAGATTTATTCTCTATCGTCAAATAAGGGAAGGTTTTCTTATCAATTTCTTATCTGTGCTGCATGCAGGCTGTCCGGACTAAAGGTATCCAAATTGAACGGCTCATAATTGTGTGAGAGAATCCTTTCTATCTTTCTTTCAAACCGAGCACAACTCCGGCCTATCGCCATGGGCGATTTAGTACCGATTGAGCTGTGCCGGAAGTATGTGTGTACCTAACAGTCTGAGTACGTATATGGTGTTATGCACGAACTAGTGCTGCCATCTATATTTCAAATTGTGAGTGAAGTGTTACAACGTTTGTATCGTTGTAGGGCTATTGCTCTCTGTGGCGGGACTTTTTAACGGGGAGATCAGCTCGCATTCGTGCCTTGAAGTAGGGAACACAGAAAACCAATTTCAGCCGACCACCGTTGTGGCGACGGTGGGGTTTGAACGCGGGTCCTCGCGATGCGAATCTATCGGCTATTGAGAGGACCCACATGCTTAGTTACGAAAGTGCTGTGCCGTCGATAAGGTATTTTGCTCTGTTCTTTTCACTACATTTTTTTTTCTAAAAAGGTTGCGCATGCGCACTCTCGATAACTGCTCTGAGATGCTTTTCGCATCAGTTGGGCTGATTGCCAGCATGGGGATGCCGTAATCGGTTGAAGTTGGTTTTCTGTTGTTTCCCAACTTCAATGCATTTTCTATTTTTTCTTACTGTATATACTCGTGTATAAGCCGAGTTTCTTTGTTGAAAATGTTTTTCCTTAATTTGGGGGGGGGGGGTTGGCTTATACACGGGTTAGTTTTTGAGTAGAAAATATCGATTCAAAGGCGTCCAAGTTGACAGTTTTACCGCATCTGTAGTTGTTGTTCATAAGTAAATCGTGTCGCGTTGTGTCTTTGCAGATGAAGCACTCGACGAACACGTCGGTTGTTCTGAAGCGCGTGGATTACTCGTCGTCCGGCACCTTCCAATGCGAGGCGTCAGCAGATGCTCCCAATTTCACCACGGTGTCTGCCCAAGCTTTCATGGGCATTGGACGTAAGTACCTATTTGCCTCTCGCGCTTTATTCACTTTGATGAATACTTATATTTAAAAAAATGCACAGGATCCAGAAAAACGGCTCAACTTCGTAGGTTAGCGACAGAACGTTACATTTCCATTGAAAGCCGTACTGAATTTCTTAATTACACATATTATGTCGAAAGATGACGATGTGGGGTAATGTCCCTTGTAGAGTAGAAGTTCATAATCAGGGATCTTTGGGAAGAGATTCCGTGAGCTTGGGGGAAGAAAACAATTTACTCATTGCGAAATACTGAATATTTTTCTGAAAAGGGATTCGTGGCTTTCACCTTATTGGCACAATTGATCTGTGGAATAATAAAAACTCCTGACTACACCATAAAATTTCAAATAGATATTTTCAGGGTCCCGATAAAGATTTGTGTCTTCGGCAAAGAAAGCATCGGGGGAGGGCTCTTACGACTAGGGTAAAAATGTCAACATGTGTTGGTTAAATTTAGAAGACCCTTCCCCAAATCACAGGTTATTGAAATGTCCCACAGGTTATTAAAATGGAAATCAAGCCGAGGATATTTTTCCATATGAAGATTTTTGGATTACGTGATATTTTCCCTCTTTTAGGGAAGAGTTTGAGGGACGTACAAACCGTATCCAAGGCAACCAATATGGCGACTTCCTGCGAAGCTCATGAAAGAAACAAATCTAGATTGAAGAAATGTAGAAATGAATCGATTTTCATTCTTTTTGATGGGTGATAGATATTTCGAAATTTCTAGTTATCCAATTAAAAAAATGATCCAATTAAAGCTTCGGAATTTCTTGAATGTAATTTGTGGGACCATAATTCGTTTTAAAACAACTTGAACTATATGAATTCATGCAGTTGAATATTAAAAAATACAATACAGAGACATTATAATTTCTATTTTCGCCCTTGATAAGTTATAAATAAAAAGTTGAAATCAATGTTATTGCATGGATACCCAACTCAAAAGTAGGTCCGGCTAATTATTTTATCTCTAAGCGAACTCAATATTTCGAAAATCAAGAATTCAATTCAATTTTCAAAATTATTGATGTTTCTGAAAAAATCTCACTAAATTTCCGCATTTCCTACAGTTAAAATCGGCAATTTTAACATTGATTTCTATGGGAATCATTCTGTGCCTGTCCTTCAGAGTGATGCTGATGATGATTATGACGTCTATGCGAAAAAAAAAGCCTCATTTATTGCAATCTTAAGTTGACGGTGAAAGTTTTAAACTGGAATTCGTTGTTCTCTTCCGCAGAAAGCTGAAACACACTACGCTGACGTGACGTGATTAACGCCTAGATTAACGCCTACGCTTTGGCGTGACGTCGTCACGCCAAAGATGTTGTGACTTCCAGTTCGTTGAAATTCTGTGACGTCTGAATTTCACGTCATATAATTTCAAGGTCACAGAATTTCCACGAATCAGAATTCACAAAGTCTCTGATGCGATGTGATTATCACGTCACGTCAGTGTAGTGTGCTCCCGCCTTAAGGGTGAAATAGTTGCAGTACGCATTTAGGCACGAGCCTCCAGGGGCGTCTGAAGTGTTTCACACGTTTGGGTGCTCATCTTGAGTCTAATGTAGGAAATTTTGATTTCTGGATCAATTCTGGGGGAGAGGGGGGGGGGATGGGAACGGCTCTACAAATTTCCATGAGTGCTTGGTCACCCCCGGCTTTGACATCACTGTTAGGCTCGTTAATTGCGCATACTTAGCACGGCCCGACTGAGGGGTCCTGGGCATAGCAATAATCAGAGGCTCCCTGTGACTAAATAATGAGCCAATGAGTATATATTATTGAAATTTTGGGATCCTAGGCGAATTCCCCGCATGCGCATGTGGCAATCCGACCCTGATACTTAGGGTGACCAGACAACTCGGTTTTATTCTGTTCAAGTGGTTACTGAAGAAATGAAATTACTTTTCAACGTTTTGATTGACGATTTTCCCTTTTCTATTCGTAGATTTCGTCGATCACCAGTCGTCGATGTACGAGTGTCTGGACGGATATTCCACTGTCGCAACCGTCATTTATGCCATTTTTCCAGGGGCATATTCTTTTTATTATAGTACTATATGAAAGAGGAACAAACAGAACCGAAGATTTACGTCTTTCATCTACTTACTCATCAACGGATGACGACTTCCGAAGATTTTACACGAACAGCAAAAACCGGTGCTCGAATCAATCGTTGTTATTGCGAGACGACGTTTGCAGAAGAAATAAAAAATCGTAAAGTTTTTGTGGTGGATGTCGTTTCATTTCGATCAGCTGATCTTTTCTTTTTCTATCTCCGTACAAAAGAGTCGCTCTTATGAGGCTTTGCTCCGCCCCCGCACTAATGGAAATTCGATCCATTTTTTGCAGTGAAACTTCTTTAGGGAAATAGTAGTGAAATTTGTGAGGAAAAGAAAAGATATTACAGAAAGTGAGAGGCTTTCCTTTGTGAGGGCCTTTCCTTTTCTTCTTCAGAACCGGTTCCGTAGAATAATTGATTGTGTGATGAAGTTCCGAGAATCAGATGGGCTTGGTGGTAAGGGGGGGGGGCGTTAATAGAGATTCGGCCATGGAAGAAAATAAAGTTGGGTGGAGGGGGCGTTTACAGTAACAATTACCCTACTTACATACCCTATTAAATACTCTACTTACGCTACCCAGAGTTACGTAAACTTGGTTTCGCGATTTTTTGTGAAAAATGCATTTTTTTCAAATTCAAATATTATCACAGGATAACTGCCGAATTAGTAGTGATTATTAAGTAATAAGCATCTCTTTGTTCCCACGTGGAATTCACGTTTACAGGAGTGGTGGGAAATATCTGAATAAAAAATTAACAAAAATGGAAATTTAGGAAGTAACTCCAGAACTACTGACAATTTTGACTTATTGGAAAAGTGATAATTCGGCATTTGTTATAAATTAAAAATTGATGGAAAATTAGGGAACAAAATAATGGAAATTGATGTATAAAACAAGCGGTTAATAAAAACAAACAATAAGAGAAATTGTTTCAGAATCGATGAAAATTCAGACATAATTGCATTTTCCATGAAAGGCATATAATTACAGAATAACTGAAATCTTACTAATGATTCAGGGCCCTTTTGATTCTAAATGCCAAATAATTTGGTATAGATCATTCACGTCAAAATCATCCTCCGAATTGCACCATTTTCGCTACTTTTTCGAAAGTTCGTAAGAGTTTCAAGGGCATCAAACGCCCGTTTAACCTGTAATGATGCGATATTATGAATCAGAAGTTTTTGTATCTCATTTGATGTAGCACAAAATAACAAACTGGTTTAAAAGATATAGTTGTTGAATTTAACATTTAACAACCCAGAACTTTCACTTCTATCGCGCGAGATTCTCGCGCAGCAACCCCCCCCCCCTCCGCCACTATAATTTTGGTCACACCACGCTCATTTTCTGCACACGAGAACTGCTGTTTATTGTTGAGCCTTTAACGGCAGCGTTCAACATTTTATACGTATATTCAGGGTAGACGAGAAGTCCCGGACAAATTTAAAAAATTAATAACAAATTAACCAATTGGCATAAAAAGTATTTATATACCAAGTATTTTATACTAAAATACTTTTCATGTCGTAGAGCAGTGTTTCCCAAACATTTTGAGATAAAAGCGGATCCTTTGTGGTGCCGGTCAATGATACCCCCCTCGATGCGTGAGAAGATAAATTTCGACGACCCTCCTCCCATTAAATGCAAAATGTATTGTCTTTTTTTATAGCTTACGCATCGTAAAAAATGAATAAATTACAATTTCACAGCACAAAAAAAATCATGCAATGGTGGTAAATATGAAAATATGATCCCGCGGATCACTTACAAAGTACTCACGGACTCCCCCCCCCCCCTTCCCTAGGGGTCCGTGGACCACAGGTTGAAAAACACTGGCTTAGACTTTTTTTTGGTAATTTTTTAAAAAGTTCAAGGTTTACTCACAGGCGGCGCTGTAAAACCAAAAACTCGACGTGACACATAAAATGCAACACAAACAGTATACATAATTTGTTGATGACAATTTGCGTCACATAAAACTACCATATTTCAACACTAGGAACTTTTCACCCGATTAGATCTAGCCCGAGCGAAAAAAAAGGTACTCGTATTGAAATGAGTTTTGCTTTATGTAATGCGAATTGTCATAAACATTAATTATATTAACACTTTTTGTGTGGCATTTTATGTAACGTCCAGATTTTCGTTTTACAGCGCCACCTGTGAGTGAAATTAAATTTTTTTAAAATTAGAAAAGAACTCCAGGCCCTGCTTCTAATTTGCGGCGTCGACTGTAGTTTGAAACACGACACACACATTGAGAACCACTGGTTCAATCACTAGTTGCACATTCAAAGCATAAATTTTAAACATCAGACGGACTAGTTTCCGCTGATTCATTTCCCGCGAACACTTATAAGATGACGGATTCAATTCTTGCGCGTAAAAAATACACTAGCACAATATAGGGTTGGACGGTTCCATTGCACGAGAGTGTTAGTGGTCTCTCGTATTCATTGAGAATGAGCGGCGGCAGAGAAGAGAGAGTGGGCTTAACTCACAAAGTGATCTGAAACACCTGCAACAGCAGCGAGAAACGGCACAACTCGACGGTACCAGCTATGTTAGTGATCGCACATATTCGGGATCATTATGCTTTTCGCTATCCGGTTGTTTCTGTTATCATCCTACGGAATGGTCGGTAAGTTATATGTTAAAGTTATGCCACCAAAAATAAGTTATCATTTTACGAATTTTTCGGAGCACTTTTTCTTTTTTCTTGAGTGATTAATACAACGAGAAGAGTAGTGCAAACCCCAAGTTCTCATCGAAAAACAATAATAACGGTTTTCTCTGGAGCTGAGCAATCCCAATTATTGTTCGATATTTTAGTAATGACGATCGTGTTAAGAATGTTTGTCTTAACTGTATCTATTAACTCAGCGTTTCTCAATCTCTAGTCCGCGGATCACTTGTGGACCGTGACGATTACCCACGTGGTCCGCAGGCGGACTTGATATTTCAATTCTAATTAAACTAAAAAAACTATTCAATTGTAATTGATACAAGCCAGGCCCATATGTCAAGGGCTGTCTCATAAGGCGCTGGAGTCGATACCAGCTGACATCACGCGTTACGTCATTCCCCTGCAGAACAGAGTGCGTCCGCTTTGCTACCTTGTTGATTACGGTACTTTCCACAATCACTGTACTACCTGTTTTACTGAATTCTTTCCGAAAAATTATATTTTCGATTATTTTTATTGCTACAGTAAAACCTGCCTCCAACGGAATTGCAAGGGACCGAGATTTTTTTTCGTTGAACACAGGTTTCCGCTTAACAGAGGTTCAATTGACATAACGTGTAAAATTATGTAACGATCTCGTATGTAATTGAAGAACAGTATAATAAAAATAAATCACTTGAAAATAAACTAATTCATTCAACTGCTCATAAAACAATGTACATTATTTACTCTACAATTACTAAATATTTAGGTTTCCACAGCATCTGTATGAAACTTCACCCCACACCGTTCTTCATCTGAAATAACTACATTTACGTTCTTTTTTGACTTTCTGAAATTTCCAACGAGGGTGTCAATAACCTGTGAACCTGTCGTGTCAGGTTCAGTTTGTACATGGTCCTCTGTATTTATGTAACCCTCAGCACCAGGGCCGTGACTAGGACTTTTGTCGGGGGGGGGGGGGGTTGGTTTTCCCACGTAAAATTTGTCACCTGCGATCACGGAAAGCAGCTTGCATACAATTTTGTAAGTCATTGTATATCATTTGGAAATTTAACCATTACACTGATTTCTCCCGTAGAAAAGTCTGCTTTACCGAAAAATTTTGTTACAATTTCACAACAAGCAACTGTTTCACTACATGTGGCTTTTCAAAAACCGCAGCATCATGTACGGTAACGGTTTTTGTAAATCCAAGGGTCAGTGAAGTCAGTGGCGTCGGAGCCGGGGTAGCTGTGGGTGCTCGAGCATCCACGGAAGTTTGTAGAAACGGTCCGAGCACCCACAGAATTGATTCAAAAATCGAAATTTACTACATGAATCTCAAGACGGGCACCCACAGGTTCGAAACACTTCCGACGCCCCTGAGTGAAGTAGAACTCGCACTGGTAAGCAGTCATTGCATTCAAAATTTCGATAGAAAAGAACTAATATTTTGTATGAACCTTTTGTTAATTGGGTCGCGAAACAGTCGAAGTGTTTGTGTGAACTTTTCCGTTAAAAGGTAAAATTTTTCTTTCCGTGTCAGCGTTAGGCAGGTTCCGTTTAATGCTGGCTTTTTAATGTGTATTTTGGCATTGAAATCACGGGACCACGATTTTGTTCCGTAAAAGACAGGGGTTTCCGCTTAATACAGGTTCCATTAAAGACAGGGTCTACTGTATTCGTATATTTATTGCTCCGCGTCCAGCCATTTAAACATTTTGAATAAGAAATTTTGCATTTGCATATAAGATATAAGGTGACTTTCCTTAAGAATATTTTCTCTGATCCATTTCAGTAGAATTACGTACGTTAGTTAACTTTTATTGGGTTGATTGAAAGCCAACTCGAGACCGATAATTTGAATTATCTTATGAACTTCCCGATAACTTTTAATTGCTTTTTTGTGTCCATTTGAACTAGACGCAGCTTTTAAAGGCGTTGACTTTGACTTATTACTAATATAACAGTAACATAAAAAGAAGGGGAAGCAAATATATAAAAAAATCCTTGTATAAAATGTTTGAAGTTGTTATTACTTTGCTTGGTCGCGAAGATTTACCGACGGTGAAGCAGACGTTTTCCAAAGAGTTTGTTGAGGTAAACCTAGAAGACGATTCTTCAGGTCATCTTCATAATCACTTGGTTAAAAATGATTGCTGCAAACATAAACGTGTACTTACAGTTAGTTTACTCGATCTTATATTTGGACACTCATATTTTGCGAGTCTCTGGTGTTCAGGAAAAGTATGATAAGTGGCTTGAATCCCAAGTTTCTTTGTCTTCCGGGAGTTTCTTTCTCAAATCGCACAAGAACTCGTATTTGTTTGTCACTGACAAGACATCCCAAAAATATGTTATAGAACCCGCGCATATACCAGCGACACTAAGACATCTTGAACGAGAGATCACTCACTTAAAAAACAGTAAAAAATGAGCGACTAAAATTTTAAATAATCTTCTTCAAAGTAAGCTGATGCCGCCTGCGAGCAAAAAGTAGTAGGGCCGTGACGTAGCGGAGCCACTGTGGTAGTCGAGGAGTCATAGTAATCGCATCGCGAGGATCCGGGTTCGAACCCCACCGCAACCACAGTAGTGGTCGGCTGAAGTTGATTTTCTGTGATTCCCAATTTCGAGGCGCAAATGCGAGCCGATCACTCCGTAAAAAGTCTCGCCACAGAGAGCAACAGGCCTACAACGATAATTCAATCATTATACTTCATTCGTAGTTAGAAAAATTGATGACGGATGGCAGCACTGCATATAGCAAGCATTACACAGAAACAAACTTAACATTGGGCTCACAACATGTACACGCACATTCTAACATGTGCCAGTTCGTTAGAAGTTCCGCGGAAAAATATGAATGAGGTGCATGTGTGGTTTAGTAGTAGTCATAGGCGGAGATAGACTTGAAATGCTGGGGGGGGGGCATGATGATGACGTGGATTTATATATATGAATGTACATTATGTCAGTCGGCTCTGCCAATGTAGCTGGGGATCGCTTTCCCCATGCCCTTTCACACGAGTACGAAAGACGCGGGCAAAAAAAAAATTCCAGGAGATATTCAAAGACTTTTCGAAGTAGAAAAAAGGGGAGGGGTGGAGACTTCCAAAATGTCTGTGCTTAGAAATATACGCATCACAATTCTGTGTTAAGCCCAGATTACACTATAATAAGCAGATCGGTTGCATTTGCTCGAAGGTAACCGATACATTTATTGGTTGCTTTTTCCAAGTTTGATAAAATAACTTTCATAAACCTTTTAGAGTGAAATCCCTCATCCTTAGATTAGTTACTTCTTAAATATAAAATTCCACTTTTTTTTAGTTTATAGACTCAATATAGAGTAAAATATACTTGTAGGTTTCGGGGGAGGGGGCACCAAAATTATTCAAGTGCTCAGGGCCTTCAAACGTCTTAATTCGGCGGTAAGTGAACGCCGTACGTGGATAACTTTGCTTTATAAAAGCATTGTTACGATCTATATAGACGATAGATGGCGCAAGTCTTTATCGCAATCTTCTGTTGGCAACGAGAGTTGATACCGGTTTCGGTTTATCGGACAAAGCTGCGATTTGCGGAGAACTGGTGGGAACATTCTTGAATGTCCCGCCCCTCCAGACAATGGTTACGTACGGTGGTGCCGCCAACTTGGAAACTGTAAAGTAGAATTTTGTAGAATGTTCGGCAGACCTATAAAGATAGGGGAGAATGAGAATAAGAATGATGCCAAGCTCGAATAGAGAGAGACTGGATGAAAAGTCAGTTGTGGTTGAACCTTGCGAGAAAATTGTCAGCTCTCTGGTTAGCTTGTAAATACGTGTAAATTGATGTTGTGTAAATAAATCTGTGTTTGTCCGTCGAACCGCTTCTTGTTTTGCAACATCGAAGTCTTGTGGAAAATTATCCGGAACAATATTTTTTTAAAGTTTAAAAAAATTGAAAGATTAAAAATTTAAAAAATAAATATTTGAGAAATAATTTTAAATATTTATATTTTTAAATAATTTTTAAAAGAAAAAAATTAAAATTTTTAAATTAAATTTAACAGTTATTAAAGTATTTAGTCAATTAAATATTTGTAATAAATTACAGAACGGCTTATAATTTTGGTCCCGTCAGTGGCCGTTGCAGAGTATGGACAAAAACCAGTTAAAGTTGCTATATCTCCTTTACAAGATTCATCGAAAGACTGGTTATTTGTGGAGATGAAGATTACAAGGAAGAAAATTCCTCACTAACCCCACGGGGACTCGAACCCCCGTATATATATGTTGAAACGCTCCAAGGTTGAAATATTCTATCTGCTTCCATAGCGTAGATGGTAGAGCACTCGTCCGGCAAGCGAGAGATCGGAGTTCGGGTCCCCGTGGGGGCAGTGATCAATTTTCTTCCTTGTAATCTTCATCCCCACAAATAACCAGTCTTTCGATGAATCTTGTATTGACAAGTGGAGAGGACGTTTCTATATGCATATCTCCTTTATCAGAAGGAAACGGAGGGATAGACGTATGTGGGTAAATCCTATATATATATTGATGAACAGGGACCTTCATATGGTGTTTTTAAGGGCATTATTCATGGTGTTTATGGCAAATAATTAAAAAAATTCCGTGCAAAATCATCTTTAAAAAGTAGCCAAAGATGCGGACGAATTCGCTCCGCATCCGCGTCGTGTGAATAGCTCCGAATAACCCAATGTACAAAACTTGTATGTGCGGATGCGGAGCCCGCACATATGCGGACGACATGTAGACCCGCATGAACACAATCCGAAGTTGCGGGCGAATTTCGTCTCGTCTGAAAGGCTCCGTATATACCAATTGTTAAAACTTCTTCCGGACCCGCATCCGCTCCGTGTGAAAGGGGCCTAAGGTAAGACGCCTTCATATACGTGCATTAAGGAGTTCTAGCCTAAGGGTAACTATGTCTCGTTGGAGATAAAACGTGGGATATCGCTAATTGTAGTCGAAAATGCTGTTTTGGACAAATTTGTTAAAATTGCCGCTACAAATTGTAGTAACAAAAATGTGTTTCAAAGGTTTTTAACAACAGGCTGTTGCGAAGACATATTTCGGAAAGAGAGAAAATTCAGCTGCCCCTGCGGGGAATCGAACCCACGTCCTTTCACTTTCCCGGTGAACGCCCTAGACCACTAGACTACAGAGGCACCGAATCTCTCGATCTTTCCTTGGAGCTCGTGTACACTGAAAGGGACCGTACATGGACGGCTAGACCAGACTCAGGCCAAGCTCACAACTGCTGACGCTGCCACCAGATGGCGACTTATAGAAGGATGACGTCACTCTCCGCTACCATACGAAGGTTTTTAACAACTGGCTGTTGCGAAGATATATTTCGGAAAGAGAGAAAATTTGTTTTATCTCTTTCCGAAATATATCTTCGCAACAGCCAGTTGTTAAAAACCTTCGTATGGTAGCGGAGAGTGACGTCATCCTTGTAAAAATGTGTTTCACGAAAAATTCATTCCTCATGTAATGGTGGCCATATTTCTTTGAGAAAAAGAAACCTGAAAACTGGGATATTAAACGGCAAATTACGGGACATCATCGATTCGCGTCAAAAACGTTGTCATAAGTCGTCAAAATCGTTAACTGTTGCTGAAACTGCTGAAAAACTGCCAATGAGTGGGAAATGTAGGGCTTCTAGAAATCGCGGTGAATTGAAATGCAGTTAATGGCTGCTATATAGTATATTGCTCTTTGAAGCAGAGGCGTATGCAGGGGGAGGGAGAATGAGCTCATGTCTATAATAAAAAGGGCAGCGAATTTTGGTGTCCTGAAAATTTGTGGGCACTGGAAACGTGCCCCGTTTGACGATGCAAGAGACAGCCCTGAATCTGTTTACGGAAATTTCACATCCGACATTTCACCGCTGGCACGTTTCGTCCCCGGTACATTTCGCCTGCCCTGACCATGTGAGTGACCAAAACAGTGACCGTATTAGTGATCAAGTTAGTGACACCGTATGAGTGATCGAGTGAGTGGGACATTTCACTCCTTGTATAAATATAATGATTAGTCTGCAAAAATTTGAATAATACATTTAATTTCCTTAACACAGTGAAATCACGTTATAACGACATTTAATCGATTACGCACGATATAACGATATCATACGGTCACTCGCACATTCACTCGGTCATTCATACGATCACTCACTCACTCACTCATACGGTCACTTGATCATTCATATGGTCATATCAGCCATGCAGTCAAACACACTCATTCACTCAGATGGTCATTCACCCAATCACTTGGTCACTCATACTCACTCGGCCAGGGCAGGCGACGTGTCAGTGGCGAAAACATTTCAGGGGCAAAAAGTCTTGACGAAATTTCCGGATCGATCCTCCCTGGGTCACATTGTTCATGCTGTAGATTAGCGGTCCGTCAAATTATTTCAGAGGCATTTTCTTCCCGTCCATGAATTTACATTAATGAAAGGTTTAGAAACGCTGTGAGTTTTAAACTGAATTGCCGCTACTTTTTTTTTCTCTGTCTTGGCTCACCCCCCCCCCCCCCCCGTCGTTGCTTACAATAGCGATGCCTGGTGATATTGTGGAATCCGAAATCCCAAAAATTTATGCCGCGACCCAGCCCGATTTGGGCTGTCTGCCGGTTTCAGAAGTGGGCCCCCCTTATGAAGGGAAAGACGAGGTCGTATGTGTAGGTGTTGGTGTGAAGTGCTTGTAAGTCTGAGGGCGGTATTCACCGGCAGGGTTTAAACTATAGTCGCAATTTTTTTGATACGAGATCGACACGAATTGGTTAAATTCAGGTTTTTAACCAATCCATGTTGATCTCTTATCAAGAAATTGTGACTACAGTTTAAACTATGTCGGTGAATACGGTCCTGAGAGGAGAATTTTGTCAAGTCCGGGGTTATTTTAAAGACGCTTCAAAATTAGAATCTGTAGGATTTTACTCAACGTGTCCTTCCGAGCCTGTTAGTATTATTAATTATTAAATAATTCGCGGGCAGGAAAAGTACTCTGCTTCGCTGACGTCCATCGAGCTTATGTTACTGGACAGAGTATGACGTCAGCGGAAAGAATCATCTAATTTCAAAATGATTCTTCGCTTGCAATCGACCATCGATGATGCTGTTCATAATACGTAGACATGCGCACACCCCCCCCCCACCCTTTACTTGCACATTTTACTTCACCATTCTGTGTTTTTAATTTTGAAAAAAAAAATCCCCGCATAACGTAAAATTGGATAATTCTTGCTAAGTCACCCTGTACAAGTACTTACTAACTTGATATGTTGATTACGCGTAGAATTTGATAAAATTATATGATACAAACACAAACGCCACAAGAGGCAAACTGCCCAGCGATGTGGCTGAAAAAAAGACGCTCATAAGCATTATGGATGTCAAATACAGTACAACCAAAGTACAGCCACCCAATATAAAAGCATGTACCACGAAAGAAAAACTATTTAAATTAATATTATACACAATACAATGTCCATAAAGAATATTTATGGTTGTCTTATTCTAAGTATGGATAGCTTTTAGATTTATCCCAATATGTCTATCGTATTTCTTTATAAACGCGTCAATCGAGTCAGATTTCACGACCCCCGGATGTAAGCTATTCCATTTATTCACAACCCTATTAGAGAAAAACTCCCTTCGACACCACAGCCTAGAATTGTCCCTTACCGATCGATACCGGTGTCCCCATTGTCGGAGCAGTCGAGTGACGGTGTATTTATACCTCATGGTTCATCTTCTCCATCCCGTTAATAACCATACCTTACAGAGGGACATACGCTTGGTTGAAGGGGGTGTAGATAAGAGCAACGTGTGCTCTTGATGGCACACGGGGCTTAAGCTATGAAGAGAGAGAGACTTGATTTTTTTTATGTTTACATTGGATGAATGCAGGTGTCGGTAAGGGGGATATATATATGAATCAAAGTGTTTCAAAATTTTTAACGGAATGAATATGATTTTTTTTAATACGCAGTCAATCAAGTGCTTCGACGGGGGGGGAGGGGGGACACCGATATTGATTGCTAGTTGTATAATTACTTTACTTGCCGTAGAGTTTTGAATGAATGGAATAGCTTACCCTCGGGGGGAGGGGGGGGGTTGTCAAGATAACTGACACGTTCAAAAGCATAAGTATATTGGGATCAAAATCGAGAAGCTAATCTATACTTCAGATAAGACAACCGTAAATTTTGTTTTCATGAACAGTGTATTATGTTTTATCATAACCATTGATATTGGTGAGATAATTGCTATTATATCGGGTTGCCATATTTTATATTAATTGACATCCGTATTTTTTTTTTTATGGGCATATCTTTTCAGCCGCCTCGTTGGACATTTTGCTTTTTGTGGCCTTTTAAACTACGTGGTAAAATTAATTGGCTCATATTGCGGGCGACAAAACCTGGAAAAATTATGTCTTTTGATTAATTTATAGCTCGCACGGACGTCCAATCGTTCGCCGTCGCTCCATCCGACTCGAAAATACTCGAGGGACAAACGGCGCGGTTACCCTGTCAAGTCCACAACCAGGCAGGCCGAGTACAATGGAGCAAAGACCAGTTCCTCTTCGGTAAGTAGATAGACACTACTTCTTGTGCGCGATGTGTGTACGGTATTTAAATTTATTCTCAATGAAGGACTGAGAAATGTTGTTTTTGACGGCACGTCCCACAGGATACAACCGCACCATCCCGGGGTATGAGCGGCACTCGATGGCCGACGGCGGTCTATCTTCTTCGACGCACGACCTCATGATCGTCAACGTCACCGAATCGGACGAAGGTGATTACGAGTGCCAGGTACATTACACGCTATTGGTTTGTTTTTTTAAACGTGTTCTACCTCGGTTATCTGCTGTAATGAAAATTCGATTCCTTATCGCCAGGTGTCTCCAATGGATGGACATCCGCCTCTGGTGGCCAAAGCTCATCTCACAGTTTTGCGTAAGTGTCACTAATGTTCTCGCAATTCTATCAAATAACGCTTTCAACAGACAGACAACGCCTTTATTACGTGATTCCTGTTCGTTGGATGCCAATTTTCCCTCCCAAAATATATGAAATTAGGGGCTGAAAAAGAAAGAAGAAATTGCGATAGGCTGCGTCACGGCCGCAGTATTTGATGTGAATACGTTCTTTGTACCTTGAATCGGTAGGTACTGACCATTTACTTTGACCATTTCATCGGCAATCCCGATATATCTCGTCAAACTTGATCTGCTTTGTTTCTGCCACCCCGAAATATCTGGTCTTCTAAAAACGCGTTGAAGTTGTTTTCACTGTAGAACATGTTTTACATTCCTTCCCTCCAATCAATTAACTGTCAGTGGGCGGAGTCAGCTCTTGCTCAAGGTTACATAAGAGAATGAGCGAGAAATATACGCTCAGTATAAATAACACAAAATGATTTGTTTTATAAAAACAAGCATTTCTCTTCCTAGAAAAGGAAGAGATTAAGACTTTAAGATCACAAGAACGAAATATTTCGTCCTAACGCCAGTGGAATAAATTTAATCCAGTTCTCTGTGTTTCCTTCCCTCTCTCTTCACCATCGCGAAGCTTCATATTGACCCTATTAACTGAAGTTGTTTTTCTTTCTCTGAGTTTTTTTTCTATAGTTCTGTTAATGATATTTTTTTCCCTCACAAATAATGTATCTTTGTACTATGCACATGGAAGAGCGAAAGAAAACACCTAGGGTCAGGATAAAATAGACTAAAAAAATACTCTCTTATCTGTTTTATGCTTTTTCATATTTTTTTTCTTTCCCCTCCTTCCTTTTTCTTCTTAACGCGCTTCTAACGTCCTTTTTCTTCTTCACACAACATGCGGTTAGGTTAGAACAAGGCTAACAGATTCGTCGTCGATTCGTCAATCAGAGACAATCCAATTTTTTTGTCGCCAAAAGCTTGTACGACGTATTCATATCAATGTTCAGGCGCCGGGCGCCACACAATTCGTTCAAAACTGTCCGATATATCTTCATTCGCGTGAACATTTGTAACTATAAAATCTCAAACGACTTTTTTTTAAAATAAGGCGATGAAATGACTTCTCAACATCGAAAAATGGGTTGGACGTCCAATATGGGAGGGGGTCCAAAGCACAGGGGGTGGGGGTATATGTGCAATGTTAAGTATATGTGTTTTATACCTCTTGTGCTCTAAACCCCTTATATGTCGCGATGCTGACTTCTAATACTCTATTTCTGTGACTTCTGATGCTCAATATTCAATTGAATTTTTGCTTCGTGAGGAAGTCCCAGCTTCGGAGATCGAGATCAAAGGCCAAGGAAACTACTCCGAGATCACGACGGGCGTCGCCGATTCCTTGGATCTGACTTGCGAGGTGAGAGGTGGCAAACCAGCTCCGCAAATACGATGGTACAGAAGTGGTCTCCAAATTCGAGAAGGTTAGTCTTCCACTTCCTAAGCGCATTTTTAAACACACGTGTGCGTCCATTTTCACGGACGAGAGTGAAATAAACATACTGTTCCACGAAACACCAAGTCCGGCCATATCGCTATATTGCAATTTACTGCCATTAATCAGATGGGTTGGAAATGAAAGCGCTGTCTATCGGTGGTCGCGTCGAGCTCGTAAGGGGAAAATATCTATATCCTCCTTCGGGTTTGAACTGGGGCACGGGTGTACACTGTGTGCACTGTATGCGTTACACTGTAGTGAACAGTGCATTTAGTAAATAGTAACAGTGCGTTAAGCAAAACTTCGATATTCGTCTGTCTGCTTTCGAAGAGAAAGGATGTATTTTTCCTGTACACCGCCGAACTTCGACGCGTCCGGTGTACGCGGCCGTCTTTGCATTGGGTACGCTACTGTAGTCTCATGGGGTGAGTGTCACCTACAGAGGCGCTGAAGCATTTTCACGATACCTACTGACCAAATGTAAAGCCGCTGATAGAGATACGGGAGTGGTCTGTATATCCTAGCCTGATGCAAATTCTCAGAAATGTAGCTGTAAAAATCATAGGAAGCATTTTTGAGGAAAAGTGGCAACCCAAAAAAGACAACTTTTTCTGAATGTATTTGATGTATTGATTCCGAATATTTTGTTTGCCACTCTCGATTCTGATGTTATATGCTTCAAATCCCTAAATAAAATGGCGGCCATACGAAATGAGATCATAGGCGGAGATAGACTTGGAAGTCTGGGGGGGGGGGGCACGTGATGATGTCAATTCATATATATATATATACATTAGATCAGTTGATTCCACCTTTGACGCTGGGGGGTTGCGAACCCATAGGATCTTATGTTATCCTCGTAGCTTCTATCGCCCTACTGGACCATTCCATCGCTCACCAGGGGTGCGATATTTCCCACTTTGGTAAACATTGCTCTAGAACGTTGCCACAAAAGATTTAGCTACTTCATATATCCGAGATACTATCCTCATAGCTGAAATACTGCGCCAGTCAAAGATACACACCTTTGTGAAAAAATGGATGAGGGCTGTTGGTAAAAGTCACGCACAAGTCAAGTTCAGAGATCCTGTACATAAATCAAATGAAAAAGACCTTAAAGTGCCTCCATGAACTCCTTGTTACGATTTGTTACTTAACGAACTACAGCCAATGCTGTCTTGACGCATACGTCCACCCAGGCATGGCCCGAGGTGCAGGGGGCTCGTGGCAATGAGATCTTGTTAAATTTTTTGGAATAAGCATGTAAATTGATGTGGGCCGACATTTCTAATCATGTAGAGGGTCTCATAAAAATCACTTTACTTGGTGCCCATGATGCTCTTAAGACGGCCGTTCAGATCACTTAAAATTGAGTCAATCACTTGATTACTTAACCACAGGGTAAATCATCATTTAAACATGAAGATCCAACCCCTCCCTTTTTGTTTCGAAAAACGTTTAACGCGAATTCATTCAATATCGGATCTATTTTTATTTTCTGCAATCGAAGCGCGTGGCAACCGATTGGTTGGCGTAACCAGCTTTTCTTTGCACAGCTTTGAATATTCTGGGTTTTGAATCCCTAGCCGGGGGCTTGGCTGCTTTTTCTTTCTCAAGTCGTACGCGTCTAATTTCATCATCATTATAATTCGCAGGATCCGCTCAGATGCGTTCGAGTGTCGACGATGCGTCTGGAGGGAGGCAGACGTCGTCATCCGTCCTTCATCTGGAACCCAACCCTGATGATAACGGAATCTTATACTCCTGCGAATCTCAGGCCCTGGAGGTCGACGGCGTCTCCTACGACACCCCGGTACTCAGGACTTCCGTTCGTCTGAACGTCTTGTGTAAGACGAATCTTTTCGTTTTTTTATCAAATGATTTTTCTGTCCCGAAATTTCGTGAATTAAAATTTTACTATTTTCTACAATTATAAACCCGTGTTTTTTTTCTTGGTTTGTTGAGACGTTTGTGTGTGTCTGTAGTCGCCCCGGGTCGGCCGATCATTGACGGATACCAAGCTGATCGAGTGGTGCGCAAGGGAGACATGATGAAACTGCGTTGCACTTCGAGGGGTGGCAATCCGCTGGCGCAAGTGACCTGGCTCAAAAACGGTGTCGTCGTCGACCATTCGTACCTCACCACCAGCTGGGAGGCCGTCAACGAAATGAGCCGCGAGGCTGATCCCAGCGACAACGATGCCCGGTACACCTGTAGGATCACGAGCAACGCCAACAAAGATATTCATTACGAGTCGTCGTTCGTGCTCAGCGTCCAGTGTATGGGCAAACACACACCTTTCTTTAATTTTTAAACTTTAGCTCCTCATGATTTCGCAATGCACCCGTGGTGTGTATTTAAACGAATTCTATGTTGAATGTAACTTCTTTTTACAGATGCTCCGTCGAAATTGACGATCGAAGCACCAGAGAAAGCCAAATCCGGCGACGCGTTGACGTTAACGTGTATCACGGCCGCTAGCAACCCGGCTTCTGACGTGACTTGGGCAGTCGACGGCGGTTTCACCACGTCCTCGTCCACTGTGACCAAAGATACCGCTACCGGAGGTTGGATCACGAAATCGAAGCTCGCCGTAAACGTCACCGATCAAGTGAGTTCCATAACAGGGGGTTCTTAATCTTCTTTGTTCCACTGATATTTCGGTCAAATAAGACGAGGACCACGGACCACTCCACAGAAAAATATTTAGCACATAATAATGTAAAAATAATAAGTTAATCGTTTTCTTATCTGTGCTCACGTACCCCCTGAAACCTCTTCAAGGAGTCCGGGAACACCTGGTTAAGAACTATTGCTATATAAACTCTCGACATTCGGTATCAATAGTTCTACAACCACTGACTCTTCCAAGGACGGTAACAGGTCCAGCGTGGTTGCAGTCCATTTGCCAACTCTCACGCGTGCAGGAACTAAAATCAGCAAAATTCTAAGGTGCCCCCCCCCCCTCACACGGGAATGCTGATGGTGCCTCTACAGGGGAAAAAATTGCATCATGTTCCTTAAGGTCTCTTGTTTTAGTAACGCTGTGTGAGGGAGAACGGACAACTCAAGTCTCCAGGCTACTGGAGATTGATTTCGGTATCCCCTTGTGAAAAGGGCTCACTCCTAGAATGCAACTGGAACTGGAAATGAGGGTCATCGAACACTCTTGAAGGCTTCTGTGAGAACCACGGGGTGCTCACGAGCACGGTCGGTCCTAGAAATTTTTCCGCCTGAGGCGAATAATCTTTTGCCGCTCTTTGGATACAACTATCTGACGTCACGTCTATTACCTTAATACAGTGGTTCCCGAAGTGTGGGTTGTGAACCCCTGGGGAAGGACGGATCACACTGGGGATTTAGAGCAGTGGCTCTTAAACTTTTGCCTCCAGTGGTTCCTTTGCCGTGACAATATTTATTCGCGGCTCCTCAGAATAGTCTAAAAGAAACACGTCGAAGGACTAGGCAATTTTAAATGTCAACAACTCGCACAACGATGTCCTTGACAGAGGTAGGCGACGCCCCTAGGAGCCGTGGCGTGCACTCTGAGAAGCACTGGTCTAATTCTACAGAAAATGCACAGACAATAACCCAAAAGTTTAAGGTGTTCTTTGTCGGCGACAAACTTGGCACAATCTTGCAGAAAGAGGAGTCCATTAGACAATTCCGATAACAGACTGAAGGAGAAGATATTCAGGTAGCTCTGAAACTTTCCTCGCTCGTGGCTTCCTTGCCCTAACGTTCGTCCACGGCTCCCAGAGTAGCCTTAGGAGCCGTTCAAGTATTACGTAAGAAGCAAATTTTTAGCCATTCTTGACCCCCCCCCCTTGTCAGCAAAATTTCGTCATAATCTCTGCCCTTCTGAATCCTAACTCATATTTTCATAAAGGGTGGTTGATGACGTAAGCATTATCCAACCCCCCCTCTCCCCTTGTCATTAAAAGTCAGCAAATCGGAAATCCCCCCCCCCCCCCCATCGATGATGACGTAATACTTGAACGGCCCCTTAACAAAGAACTACTTCGAAGCAACGAACAGGCGCATATGAATATCGCAAAATTCACCGCGCCGCCTCTGACAAAGGTTGGCGATGCCCCTAGGAGCCGTGATGCGGACTTTGAAAACCACTTCCCATCACTTATGCGATTCCGAACCTTCCCGAAGAATGGTTGGATGTAGGTCCATAGCCAGAAATTTCTTTTTCGGAGAGGACCACATTCATTTTGGGGTGGGGGGGGGGGAGGACCGAAGTGATAGAACAATAGATATGGCCATCTTTTTCCCTTTTTTGGGCCATTTTCTCACATTTTGGGGGGAACCAGACCCCAAGCCCCACCACCTCCTCGCGACGGCCTTGGAGGGATGCAACTAGAAAAGTCTTTCTATGTCCGTCCTATCCAGAGAGACCGACGGCGCTTTTTTTTGAAATTGCAGGAAAGGAGGTGTATTGAGATGAATTGGGCATCGAATAGCAAAGAGTTGAATAGCATTTCAAAAGTACTGTATTTGCTTGCGCTTATTTACCCACTTTTGCTTTGCCCGCAAAATGTGTAAAAATTTTGATGTGTAAAAACCAGTGTGTGAGAGTGAAAACACCGTCATAACAAATCTGTCATAAGAAATGCCGCCCCTGTAATCATGCCGCCCTAGGCGGCTGCCTCGTCACCCCATGTATGGCGCCGGTTCTGCTCACGAGCAACATGTTGTGGATGCCGGTATGGATCGTCATTTCATGAACTTTATTCAATCGCTTCGCTTACACGCAATTGGCAAGAAATTCGGATGATCTCTGTGTGACGAATCGGCGACAAATATGGTAATCTTGTACTGATCTAACCGCATGTTAGAAAAAGGTAGAAAAGAAAAATTATAGAAAAGTAAGAAAAAAACGAATGAAAGGAAAACAATATAATACATAAGTAAAAGAGAGAGAAATATACCTATTATACTCTTATCTCGCCCCCCACCCCCCTTACCTGTAATACTCACAGAGAATAGAGTAGGTCCAAAGTAGATTTCTCTTTTCACCGTCCCCTACCTGCTCTCTTTCGCTCTTAGATGAATATAATAGAAGGATACATCACGGAGGTAAAAATAACTACTTTTTTTCGTAGGGTTACAGCAAAACTTCGAGGTAATGAGGAGAGGGGAAAGAAAACAGAGAGAACTTTTTTGAATTTATTCCACTGACTGTTTGTCATTCATTTCTGTTTTGAAGGACCAATCGGTCAAATGAATAAATTACGTATCATTCATTCATTATCGTTCGTTTCTTTTTGCCAGGACATAAAAGAGAAGAGAGTTTCGTGCTACGCGACGAACAGAGCACTCGGAGAGACGATCAGCGCAGCCGCTTGCATCGACGTTCTCTGTGAGTCAAACATTTCACTTGTATTTGGCCGGGTCGAGCCCATTCGGGGAAAGAAGGGGGGGGGGGAAGGGGGTAATATCACCACGGAAGCATGCTATTTTCGATCTTATGCAATTAATGGGATTATTGGTAACATTCTGGCAAATGATACCAATAATCTCATTGGTTGCATATGCCCGAAAGTGAAAAGTAAGTTCTTGTCAAATGTGATGCCGAGGACTTTAGTATTTTCTATTATTGGTGTTGGATTGTTGTTGAGAAACATCTGTGGATCATGATAAAGGTCTCGACGCCGACAGCACTAATCAGTCTTGTCGGTGGAGAAAGAGAAGCCACATTATCACGAGCCCATCTGCTTATTTTGTTAAGTGCGGTTTGTAGTTGTCTCTCGGCTGACCTCATATTGACTGACTGATACGATTTTACAATTGTTTGCTGGCGATGTGCGTAATATATATATTATATATTGTATATATAGCACCTGCCCCATATATATATATATCTCTTTCTCAAGCTCAGTAAATGGTTAGGTTCCCCCGGACGCCCCGAGTCCTCCTCAGGGACAATGTGCTTATATCAACGAATGTGACAGTGCCTGGGTATCTCTTGGTTCCTATCACTGATTGATCATCATCATCCACGTAGAGTGCGCCTGTGACAGTCAACGGGAGTTGATTCAACACTCCGCGTTGAGTCTCAAAATAAATACTTACCTCAAGGTAGCATTTTAAGTGTTCACCTTGTTCCTGAATTCGGGGACCTAATAATGTGTGTCCTATCCGTACCTGGAAGAGCCAGAAAGATCCTAATGAAAATGGGCAAGTTGCCCCACAAGCCGCACTTATAGAGATAGGAAATGATTCCGTGGCTCCATGTGCGGTCATAGGCCTTTTCTATATCGAAAAATATTGCAATCATGTGCTCACATTTGAGACTTTATGACCCATTCTCATGTTGGAAGACACTATTAAGAAAACAAAAACAAAAAATTGTCTCATACTTACACTTCATTTTATCAATGATACGTATAAAATTTTAGGTGCCAAAACAGATTTTCTATTGGTTTTCTGTGGTTTCCAACTTCGAGACGCGAATGCGACGTGATCTCCCCATTAAAAAGTCCCGCCACAGAGAGCAACAGGCCTACAACGACACAATTATTGAACCATTACACTTCACTCATAGTTAGAAAAATTTATGGTAGATGGAGAAACATTACACGTAAGAAGAGCATTACGTAGAAACAAACTTTGCTACACATACACACACATTCCAACATGTACCAATTCGTTAGAAGTTCCCCGCAGGAATATGGACGAGGTCCCTGTGTGGTTCAGGAAGAGGGAAACGATTGCTCCCTCCCGTTGAGGTCCGAATCAACCGATCAGGACCAGTTGGGCAAGAGTGCATGCAAGTGAACATGAGGTTAAATCTATTGCAGTAAAACTATTGTTTAGGGCATGAAAATGAGTAAAACTGCCATCATTCATGATAGCGGGTTGAGTTAAGTTTGATAAAAAATCTTTTACAAAACTTTAAAAATACAACCATTAAGCGCATAGGCTACATTCGCTCGAATGTCACCGATGCGCTTACCGGGACTTTGACAGTGTCCTAAATAGCTGTTCCGGAAAATAAATTTGCGCTGTCCTGGAAATTGATTCGTGCTTTGCCATGTCGAGTGCTTGTGAGAGACATCCGGAACAGTGGCACACACACATTCCATATTACCCCAATGCACTCTATATGATACGTTTTCACATGGTTTTATTTGAAAGAAAAAAAACATTTGCGAAATAACAACGTATTTTTCTAAAAAATGTCAAACACGTTATTGATCTTTGTAATTGGTTTGCATCTATTTCTCTCTTTTGTATCTCTTTCCGTCGTTATTTGCAGGGCATTTATTTACGGTTTAAGAAAAAAACAAAACACAAAACCAGTTGCTTCCCAGGGCTAGAGCCCTGTCAGCTCTCACGCCACTTGCTGGAGTCATGACGCCAACTTTACTGATGGGCCATCGGACAGTCATCGGTCAGCTATTCATATACAATGCTATGTAATACACGATATGGTGAAGCATGTGGAGAGATTCTGATTTATTCTCAGTTTTTCTCACACTTGGCTTCCTTTTAGCCTGGAGCTCTTACAATCTTGACGCGAATTCGACGGCATGTTGATCCGAAGCTATGTTTAAAGCAGAGATGGAAAGTCTTTGTCAAGACTATATAAGGGTGCGATTATAGTGCACGCGTGTTTCCGAATCAGGTAGTGGGCGCGCTTTACTCGTGCCTGGAGGGTGCTCATAGTGCGAGCCTGTTTTCCGCTGCTGTACTGTATATATTTTTTCACTCGTCAAACTGGCGGGAGGGAAAAAAGGTGACGTAAAGAAAAAAAAAAGCAGTTTCGATTTGGCTTTTATACTGAGAGTGTGGACGTTGTATTTATTCCCTTTCATCTGCAATTGCTCATTGATTATTTGGTTTCGTTCCCATTGCACATGCAATGCATCAAAAATTAGTTTCTTCTGCAAATTATTTCATCAAATTTATTCATAGTTTTAATTCCTCTCACAAATGAAACGTCTGTTCCAATTTTTTTTTCAATCATTATTTTGACAAAATAGGCAGTCTGCCAAACGAGGTGGCAGAAAAAATAGGAAAACAAATTGCCCATGTGTCAAGTTTTATTAGCAATTTGTGTCTTCGAAAAAGGGGTATGGTGATAACCAGAACCCAGATGTTGATGACATTTGCATTTTATGTTTTTTTTTTCTCTGTTAGAACATGTTTTTTTAGTTTTGGGGGCTTTTTTTTGCCATTTTCACGATATTTTTCAAATTTTTCGAATTTTTTGACAATGGAAAAGATTGAGAAAATTGTATGAGAGAGAGAAAATATACCGATTGAATTGAGCATTAATGAAAAAATATGCTCGAATTTCTTTGCTTCCTAACCATAGGCATGCATACACAGGATTTCCTGGGGGGGGGGGTCATTTTTAGTTTTTTACTCGAGGAAACACTACCCCCCCCCCCTTTCGCATCTAGCAACAGGGCCCTCCGATCAGATTCTCTACGGGACTCTCAATATTTAATTTCTTGTGAAAAAACAAAAGTTGATAAGATTCGTCTCGGGCTCTCCAAGTCGGAGCCCTCTCAGCTCCACCCTTGTGGGGCCCCATAACGCCAGTGTTCCTAACCGATTCAGGAAATGTAACACGTTTATTAGAAAAAATTTTATTTTTGATGAAATCTCTAAACGAGAGAGAGAAAAAAAAAAAACTCGAGAAAAAATGTACATATGGTTTTGATGTGATCAAACCTTTTTCTTCCGACATTCGGACATACTCAGTTTTTCAAGAGAACTTTGTTTTATTATTTTTTATGGCATTTTTTTTTTTTTTTTGGTCATTTTTCAAGATTTTCGGAGCAACAACATCCGGGCCTTGGTGATAACATTGTAAATTATTTTCGTCACTAGCAATAATGAATGTAAGAAGTTTTCCGCTGTGAGAACAGCTCTAATAACGATTGCAAATGTGATTCACCACCTTGCAAATTATTTTAATTTGATAATTAATTTTACCTTGTCGGAGGCCCGTGGGCCAGCTGTTGGCCACCCCTGCCACAAAGTATTAAGCAGGTAGGAGAGAGAGAGAGAGAGAGATTTTTCGAATTTATCATTTCTGCCATCTCTACTCTCCGAGTCCAGTAAACTCGCCTCGGGAAGAGGGTCAGTTAAGTAATAATAAAGTTAATATAATCATTTTTTTATTCGTTAATTAATATTTATAGTTAATAATCAATCTGTTGGTTGATTTGGAGGATTGAAAATCTCTTCAGATCACGAAATGGATGCATGTCAATAATAGGGTTGGAATGGTATTTACCTTTTACAATTTTTTACCGCCTTTGGAAAAACTAAATATAGGCCTGGTATAATTATAATATAACTATAAAAAATACTTCAAGTTGTCCTTAACCAAACAAAAAACAAGAATATATGTGGTGAACATCGTCATTTTTTTTCCCAACTACTAGCCGATGTTGAGCGATTCTCTGAATGTTTTCAAATTTACCAAATTACCAATTTCAAATTTACCAGAGTAACAAGTTTGAGTTTTCAAAAGAAAATTGTCAAATATATTCATTTTACTTTTTAATCAATGAATCAGTATCTGCTCACAATCTATGCAGTTCAAATACTAGCTCGACACGCGCTGAATCTTTAACCAGAAAGAAAAATTCTTTTCGGGGAATTTTCTGCAGCGCCGGTTTGCGTAAAGCAGCGACACGATATGCAAATGAACGGAGCGTTCCCTTATTCCTATTGGCCCGATCGCAACCGATTGCCGGAATATCGGAAACATCAAGAAATTTTTCCCGTTAGTCGCCCGCTTTTAAAAGCTAAAGAAAAGTTGAAATTCGGGTTTTTAACCAATCGGAGACGACGCGGGTTTCCAAAATCGGAAACACGGACGCACCATGTTCACACCCTAACACCAGTTTTCCTGTCTCTCAAAGTCATTTGCGCCCATTCGCATTTTAACGAGGTCAGAAGGGTTGTGGGTTTTTGCTGATACGAATTAATACTAAAGGTTGAAGATTTTAAAAATAAAATTCTTTTTTTCAATGCCGAACAAAATCTAACTTCCACAGAATATGGGCCAGGAATAAACATGTAACATGTAAACAATAAACATGTAAACAATAAACATGTAAACAATAAACATGTAAACAATAAACATGTAAACAATGTCGAAATAAGCATTAACTCGGGAAAATTCGAAAAAGGCATTTTTACGAAAAAAAAGTTTGATAGAGACAAAAAAAAGGGGGGGGGATTTTTATAGCATTTTGCCGGAACTTCGGGGCTCTAGTTATTCTATTTATTTGTTTGTTCCAGATCCTCCGGATCCCCCGGCAGTTCTGGGCTACGTCAAAGGCACCTTTATCAAGGTCGGAGACGTTCAAAGACTGACGTGTGTCTCGCAACGAGGGAATCCATTGCCTACGCTCAAATGGTTCAAGAACAACAAACAGGTTTTAGAACGAAGACATGCTGATTTGTTACGTTTAATTTCTGATTATGATAATACACAATATATGACATGAATGTCGAGTGACATAATACACAATATATTATGATCACTCCCCCCCCCCCCACCCACTATTTAAATAGACGCAGGAAATGTTTTAGACCTGTGGGTGTGTTCAGCTTGAGCTTTTTACAGGGAGTTATCATTTGCGAATTTATTCTGGAGGTGCTCAATCTGGTTCTACGAAACACTGTGGACGCTCGAGCACCCTCAGCAACCAGGACTCCGACGCCACTTCACGCTCACACACAGCAAATAGGAGGCTCATATAACCGTATATATGCCGCGGTTACAGCAGGACTGTCCTAACATCATGGGGCTCCCGGACAAAGTAATGTTCTGGGCTCCCCACCAACTTCATTCCTTGGCCGGTATTACACTATAAAAGTTTTCTAAAAGTCCTTTTATAAAACTTGAAAAATTCAACCAATAAGATTATAGGCTTCCCTGGGTAATAGTGATAAATTCGCCGATTATGAATCACCGACTGGATCCTTCCCCCTGGTGATCGGCGATCAAGTTACACCGGACGTGGACGTATATTGTGTTCTGGCAGTGATAGTTAGGTATTTCCCGGAGCATTCAAGAAAACTGAACCTGTTACGAATAGGCATTCGACTTGCTCATGTAGTCAACCGTCCACGCTCCCAACCACATCAGAAGTTGCCTGACTCTCCTATCACGTTGGTTGGCCGCTTGCGCCATTGTTGTGTCACCAGGTGCACTTATTGTACTCAAGAGGATGGTCATTATATTATGCTCATCAGTGTATATACTGTACCTTACACCAGTGGTTCTCAAAATAGACGCCGTGGCTCCTAGGGACGTCGTCAACAATCTTTGGCAGTTGGTGTCGCGGTGAATTGACGGTAGTGGTGGGAACCTGTTCAATGCGTTGAATTGATTCCTTTTTTAGACTATATTGGGCAGCCAAAGATTAATGACGCCAAGGAAGCTGCTGGTGGCAAAGTTTGTGAATCACTGCCTAACATGAAAAATATATATTTTTTCTCCTTAAACGTACATTAGGTCGAGAGAACCGAGTCAAGAACCGATGGCAATATGGTGTCGTCACAAATAACCATTCTGGCCACTCAGTCCGACAACGGAGCCAGGTATCGGTGCGAAAGCTCGAGCGCCGCCATGTCCGAGCCTTACTTAAGCGACGTGTGGCTCAACGTATACTGTAAGTTCATTTTATTTATTTGATGAGGTCCCTGCTCCATTTTTGTTTTCCCGATCTTCAAATCGGCCATGTTTTTGTTATTCTTAGGCCTTCTCACATGGGTTTACTCATGTTGCAAGATACTAAAACACTCGGTATCCAAACTGTAGGTCTCCGGTCTACTCTAGTCACTCAGTCGACCGGTCTCTTGGTCTATGTGTTATTCAAGTCAATCCGTACACTATTCTCTTGAACACGAGTCATTCAGTTTAAAAGTGTCTTTGGCATTCAGGGTACCTGAGTCAATCATTACACCAGTCCCTTGGTTTCGGGGCGACTTAAGAGAACTAGTGTCTTGGCATCCCGGCTACCGGAGTCATTCAGTGCACCAGACTCTCGGACAGGAATCATTCAGTCAAATAGTCTCTTAGTTACTCTCTCTGGCATACTCGAGTCACTCAGTATACGAGTCTTTTAGTCTCCGGGCAACTCGAGTCACCCAGCCTCAGTCTCTTTGCTTATGGTAACTCCTGTCGTGTGGTTTACCAATTGTTTGGTCTCTGGGCTATTCGAGTCGAGCAGTCTATTGGTATTCGGACTATTCGATTCCGTGCAGTTAATCTGTTTTTTGGGTCTCGAGGTTACTCGAATCACTGAGTTTACTATTCTCTTGGTTTCTGGGGAGTTGGAGCCATTCAGTCGACTGGTCTCTTAATTTTCAGGAGTAGACATAAAGAACTAGAGTCACTCAGTGGACCAATCTCTTGGTATCCGGGCTATCCGATTCATTCAGTTGACCGATGTCTCGGTCTCTGGGCTAATCAAGATTGATTTAAGTATCCCCGGAGTGAAGAGGACCTTATTAGAGGAAAACAATCGCTTATAACTCCGTTAAATGTGATGATGCGAATTAATTCTCATTCGTGGATCGCAATCCCCCCTCCCCACACACACACACCCACTCTTTTCATTAATCTTTTAATCTTTGTCTTTCCGCAGTTCCACCGACGGCCGTCAAAATCAAAACGAAGCCGAAGAAACCGAAAGCCGGACAAAAGGTGAGATGGTCGATTTCTTTGTTTCACAATGTTATTCTGGATTTTATCGCTTACCTCGCAATTACTTGCCACCTGGCAATCAAGGGGGTGGTGCGCTAGTGTTCAGCTACGGGCACGAACTGAATCACACTAATCTTTTGGGAAAGCGTAAAGACTACGTTATTTGAAAAAAAAATTTGTTCTCTGGGCGTTTCTTGACTAAAAATTAATCCCATAGAACCCATAACTTCCCGAGACAATTTATGCAAATCCACCTTTAGTTCTTTTTTAATTACGGAAAATTTTTCCTTTACTTCTGAATTTTCATTGATTATGGTATTTCATCAATCAAGGAATAATTTATCAGAAAAATCTGAATTTCCAATAGTTTTTAATTATTCTCTAATTTCGAATTGTCAGATCCTGGGTTTTTATTATTTTTTTGTGTTCACGTTTTTATATTTTTGTATTTTAATAGATATTTTACGACTATAATATCCAGGCTCCGGGAGCCTCCCAAATGCCAAGGTTCCGGGCCCCACGAAATCGTTTCTTTCCGAAAACGCTCGTCCAATCGCGTTCAGAGTCCACGAAGGAACCGTGTTCCAATATGCGCATCCCCTCAATACGCGTGGGGCGTGTTGATGTCATCGCGCTCTGGACCCGCCCACTCGCTCGCGAACGCTGCACGCGACTCAATTTGCGCTTAGATTTAAAACCAAAAAATTCGCTTTAAGATCCGTCTCGTAAAGCATGCGGATATGCTTTGCGATGATATTGCGTTGTATTGCGCTGCAATTCCTTTGTTACTGCACACAATGCGTATCAGTCACCTTGCACCCACTTCTTGCGTTCACAAGCGATTTTCGCTCACTATTCCGCTTTCCGCTAGAAGTTTTTGGCTTAGCTGCCATATTTTTTGAAGACTCGAGATACTGTTGTACGAGAAAAGTCAAGAAGGTTAGCGGCTTCGGAGATACTGGAACCGCTCCTTCTTGCGCACACAATCATGCTGCGTTCAGTAACTAAAATCTCTTGTTTTTCCTACGAACATGCAAATTGCACGTTATCTGGTGTTTCTGACCAGGAGAAAACTTTTTTATCAGCAAATCCAGTTTATCACATCCGCGCACGGACGAGTCGAAGTTTGAGCAAGGGGTGTTCCTAATTTTCTGGCCACTGAGTGTATACCTACCTGGAAAAAAAGCAGCAGGTTAAGGGCGGTATTCACCGACATGGTTTAAACCTGTTGTTACAATTTTTGGATAAGAGATCAACATAGATTGGTTAAAACCCTGAATTTAACCAATCCGTGTCGATCTCATATCAAAAATTTGCGACTACAGCTTAAACCATGTCGGTGAATACCGCCCTTAGCATAAATTCGTAAATATTTTAAAAATTCATGAAAATTGAAGTAATTGGTATATTTGAACGCGGTTTGCGAAAAAGTCACTTTCACGAAAGGGGACTTTTTTGGTGTCGAAAAAAATTTAGTTCAAATTTTTTCGGATAAAGGGTCTTGCACGGAACCAAATCACTGAAAATATGCAAATCAGAGTCCTATAAAATGCAGGCAGGATGTGCGATTAGTAGTACATTTCTGAATTTTGCTGTTACTAGCGCTTACATAACGTTTTCATTGTGATGTTGACATTGGTAGATAGAGCACTACTGGTGAAGTTTTTTACCTCCACTACAAACCATCAGCTAAAGCTTTACGAACGTTTCGGACACAGAGAAGAGATTGTGAATTACTCTCTGGCGGAGTGCACTCTACTGACAAAAATTTGAATAAAATTTTCTTTTTACACCAAAAAAATTCCCTTTCGTGAAAATAACTTTTTCATAAACTGCATTCAAATATACCAATTACTTCAATTTTCTTGAATTTTTAAACCATGTACGAATTTATGAGACTCCCTGTATATACAGTAGACAGCCCCCCCCCCCTCCCGTCGTCGTCGATGTCAGAACCCCTTACGTTGAGTCTCTTTAGTTAAAAAATAAAAGTGTCTCTATGGGTCAGAGTTGGGACGAGGATTCATTGATAAGGGAAAAGGACGATATTAATGGAATTTCGGATTTTGTTTTGTTTTTTTTGGTTGCAGATCACTGTGACCTGCGATTCGGGAAGCAGCAACCCGACGTCCGTGATCAGCTGGTGGCGCGGCGACGTCCGGCTCGACGAAAGTTCCTCGCACATCAACGAATCGGACAACGGCGGTAACTCGACGAGGAGCGTCCTCGCCATCGGCTCGACGTCTCACGAGGACGACGGTTCCACCATCACCTGTAGGGCCACCAACGAAGCGATACAACAGAGCGTCCACGACGCCGTCATTCTCCGATTGCTGTGTAAGTACGTAGTATCGAATAAGTTGAATTTATTGGACATAATTTTCTACGTTTACAGAATTAACGTTATACCGATATGTCACTACACTTGACTAGTCTCTGGGTCACTGCACCTTAATTTAACCTCAAGTTGAATAGCTTTAATTTTTTTTTCAAGAAAAGCTCGTTGTTTTTACAGTCTGGCATTTTTGTTTTTTCGATCTTCACCTCGGTCATGTTTTTGTTATTCTTAGGCCCTTTTCACGCGAGGATAGTCATGTTCCAAAGATACCAGAAGACTCGGTATCCAGTCTATTGGCATCCGGGATACTCGAGTCACTCAATCGACCGGTCTTTTGGCCTGCGTGCTACTCAAGTCGTTCCATAGACAAGTCTCTTGAACAAGTCATTCATCATACACGTGTCTTGGTCTTGGTATCCGGGCTACTCGAGTCATTCAATCGACCAGTCTTCTTGTCTCTGAGCTACTTGAGTCATTCGGTCAATCAGTGTTTTTGCCTCTGGGCTACTTGAGTCGTTGAGTCGAAGAGTTGTCTCTGCGCTACTTGAGTCGTTCAGTCGAAGAGTCTTGTCTCTGCGCTACTTGAGTCGTTCAGTCGAAGAGTCTTGTCTCTGCGCTACTTGAGTCGTACAGTAGGAGCCTCTTCCATTTCTGGTTTGTGATCAACCTGGTTTATCTCCTGAGAAACTATTCCAAGATCCATCGTTGCAAGTCCTTCCGGGGTCTTCGTAGAAGCCACAGGTGATACCACAGTATGCTCTTCCCTCCGTAAGGCGATGTTCGGAAGCTGCTTCTGGCAGTTGAGTGATTGTTCCAATTGGTGAAATTGTATACGCAATTCTTCCTGGGCGTATAAAAGCACAAATCGCTTGTGCTTTCCTACAGAGTTTCTGCGGGGAGCAGTTAGCCCTTCCCATATTCTTCGCACATGCTCATTAGAGAAGATGCTACCGTAATCCGTCTCGGATAGTGTCAAAGCCCCTGTATCTATCTGCTTTGTCCGATCTGCAGTACCGCTACAGTACTAGCGACATCATTGAAGGTTGTAACGTGTGCAACTGAGTATCAACGTCTGCTATTACACTTCTCTTCAGTGCCCTAAGAGTCTTCATTCCTATGTTTAAAGACACCGTCACGTTATATTACATCGGTGCTCAGAGACCTATTGTAAATGGTCTTATCCCGCATGCCAGTCATTATAGAGGTACGTCGTCGTTCTTTCCGATTGCCAATAGCATTAGTAATGAAAGAGTCACACGTCTTATAAAAGGCAATAATGTCTGGAGTCAGGTTCCGATAGTGAGACGCAAAGAAACACTGATGAGAATTTACATAAGGCTGAATTATAAGTCGATCAGAAAAATGGTGAAAACTCTTGTAAGTTTGATATGAATTGGCACAATTTTTAGCGCATAGAGAACTCACTGCCATGTGAATAGCCCCCCGTGAACCATACCTTTAATTTTTTTTTCTTTTCCAGACAAGCCCGTGTTTTCACAGGCTGGACCCGTGGAATCCCAAATCAAGGAAGGTGAATCTTTTACGCTCGACTTGAAGGCCGAGGCGAACCCGAACGAAATTTCATACTCGTGGTCGAGAAACAACGACACTCTGTTCGACGGTCCCATCCTGAACCTGACGTCCGTGTCCAGGATCGACGCGGGCAAATACGTCTGCCAGGCGACTAATGACGTCGGGACGTCCCGCATCACTCTCGTTCTGAAAGTGCTTTGTGAGTTTGGAAACTTCCGACGTTCGAGTGAATGTCAAATGTGAGGTGTCAAATGAATAGACTACGACCCTAATTTGTCATTTTCATTTCAGTTGCTGCGGTCATCGTGGAAAAACCGAGTGATGACGAGCAGGCGACCTACGTCGTGTCTGAGCCCGGCAGTAACGCTCGGCTACAGTGCACGGCGGAAGGGTACCCTCTGTTGGAGGAAGCCATCAGCTGGAAGAGGGAATCCTTCGACATGGCCGGACGCACGAGCACCGCCACAGCCAGCCAGGAGCCGCAGCCGAACGTCGTCAGGAGGACGAGCACCCTCGTCGTGAACGCGGTCGAAAAACAGGATTCCGGAGAATTCCTCTGCACTGTCAATAATGGAATCGGCGATTCCGATTCTCGGAAGATCGTCCTACTCGTCAAGCGTAAGCTCATGATCAATGTCCCTTTTGCGTTTAACTTATTAGGCGGCTCAGTCGCATATCAACAAACTTTACATTCATACAGGTGAGGAGCAAATTTACTCTCGTGATTGAGTCTGTGACAAAGGTTACGGAAACGTGCCCCCCCCCCCCGACATTTCACCCGAAGCACGTTCCACTCCGAGATTTCACCCCTGGTGGGGTCAAGTCAAGATCCACTCACTTGATCCCGTCCGAGGCGAAATCTCGAGGCGCAACGAACTTGTGAAATGCCGGAGGCACACGTTTCCGTAACATTTGCTATCTTCGTCATGAACTCAAGGACGAGAGTAAAATGACTAAGTGAGTGGGTGAGGGGACCACATTTGTGACTAAGTGAATGATCGTATTAGTGACCAAGTAAGTGAATGAGCGAGTGATCGCATTAGTGACCAAGTAAGTGAATGAATGAGTGAGTGGGTAAGTGAATGAATGAGTGAGTGGGTGAGTGAATGAATGAGTGAGTGGGTGAGTGGCCAAGTGAGTGGATGAATGACCACATTGGTGATCAAGTGAGGGGGGGGGTGACTGTATAAATGACCAAGTGAGTGAGTTAATCACCTAATGAACGACCGAGTGAGTGTGTGATTGAGTGGCTGAGTTATCGACGGAGTGAGCAAGTTTGTGAGCATGTACGGAAGACTCATGTACTCGGTCATTCATAGGGTCACTCACCCACTATTTTGGTCATTCATGCAGTCACTCACTTGGCCCTGTCTGGGTGAAACGTTCGGGCCGAAACGTCCTGGGAACGAAATTACGAGGCGAATTTTCCGGATACCGGTAACAATACGTTACCTTTCACCACTCATTTTGACCAATCACGGGACGCTAAATTTCTTTCCCACTCATATCAATGTGAGGTTTGCTAATATGCGTTCCAGTCAACTCTTAGACAGATGCGATGTGTATAATTGTGTTGCATGGTTTGAAATGTGCGATATTTGGCGTAAGTTGGCCAGATGTTCTGGCGTCGTTATTTTGAGATCTGGTCACCACACGAGCATGGTCCAGGTCTTCTTCGGTCACCTGCTTATATCTCTTCATTCAGACAGAGGCGGCGTTCCATGATCTGGTCACTACAAGTGCATGGTTGTAAGGAAATAAACTTTGCCAACGAACACGGGCTGGTTCAAGTGAACCGGCTTGAAGCTGTTGTATGCGATATAAAAAAACAGACACCTTGTTCACGTATGGACCAGTGTATCACACTGGTTCTAACGAGTGCCGTTTTAAGGCATGGGCCCACCAGGGCACGCCAGGCTTTAAGAGGAAAAGGCCTCACAAAAATGAGATCTGGTTGAAATTTTCAAGAATTTGCCTAGCAGGGCCTCGGAAAAATTACTTGGCCCGGGGGCCCATGATACTTTTAAGAAGGTACAAGTTCGAACGAGTAGGCGATAAATCTCTAAAGCGATGGCCACACTCGTGTCAAGGCTGGCCCAATACGTTCCATGGGCAAGTAGTGTGGTCACTACACCATTGGCTTGACAACAGCGATGGTAATCTTGTCAAGCAAAAAAATTTCCCTTTTATCTAAATTTTCCCCAAACATTCCGAAATTGTGCTGCCATCTATCGGTGGAAATATGTATTCAAGTATTTTACGCAAGAAAAGTATTTGTTTTGTATTTTATATTTTTTAAAACAAAAATTGTTTTGTTTGATGAACTCTCAAAATTTCCCACAAACACCAAGAAATCTCCCATGTGGGACAATTTTTCCCATGAATATGGGGAATTTCCCACTAGTTACCACCACTGATTGACAAATGTTGCAGGCTGGAAGGTATTGGAAGGCTGGTCGGGTAACTTCCAGCCTCCAACCTCAGTCAAAGGTACCACCTATCTTCCAATCCGTCTGGAAACACATTAGTCGAAGAACGTCAATAGTCCCAACACAGGGAGTGTTCTGGAAGCAAATATTCGCCAAGGAAAATTGGGCCAAGCTGGGCCGGTGTGAAGCCAGCCTATGCCGCTGCTAATTCTTTGCATCAGGGAAATGCAAATATTGGAAGCAAAATATTTGCGAATGACTATTGGACCAGGCAGGGCCGTCTTAAGAGCATCATGAGCCCTCGGGCAAAGTGAATTTTTCTGAGGCCCTACCTTGAAACTTCTTGAAAAATTCAACTACTTCTCGTTTTTCTGAGGCCCCCCCGGGACGTGCACGGGTAGGCCTATGTGCGATTGCGGGCACTGGGGCCAGGCTTGACACGAGTGTGGCCATGGCTTAACAATAACCTCGGTTATCTTGTAGCAAATCAGCCAAATACAGTAATTAGATTTGGTGGTCGTGATCCCGGTTCGTTTGGTTTAGCTCGGTTCAGCCAAACAGCCTTGGTCCTACCTACCTACCTACCAAAAAAAAAAAAGCATTGCGGCCCAGACTTGGCATGGCAACCTAGCAGAATTTCCCGCACAAAAAAACTATTTAGTGGCTACTAAAAATAGTTTTTTTTGTGCGGGGGGCATCGTCGCCCCGTAAAAAAAGGCTTGACTAGTCGGAACTCGACACGTCGTTCGCACTGATATTGTTATTTTTAGTTGCATATATGAACGTACTTGACCTTCTCTTCTCTGGTAGATACTCCGGCCATCATGGATTACGATGAATATTCGACCGTGTCGAGCGACAGGAAAGTGGAGACTCGACTCCAGTGCAAGGCAGTCGGAGTGCCCGAGGTGGAGTTCTCGTGGTCCTACGAGGGGGCGAAGGTCAGCGACGGAGATCGGACCTCTCTCGCCAGGGAACGCGTCGATCACCACACTTGGCGATCAACGCTCACCATAAAGGACGTCGGTCGCAAGGACTTTGGCTTCTACAAGTGCATCGCCAGGAACGAAATCGGATTCGACACGGCCAACATCACTCTCGAAGCCGACAGTGAGTATCGTCCATCTCTCTCTCTCTCTCTCTCTCTCGCCTTTCAACCAGCGCCATCTTTAGCTAGATCTCTGGTTCAACACAGTGAATTGACCGCATCCACACTCCACTGTGTAATTGTTCTCCATTGATATTTTTTTCTTAGGTGCTCCCGATGCGCCTGCGATATTGAGGGTCGTGAACGCGACTCGCGATGCCCTACGGCTCAGTTGGGTTCCCGGATTCGACGGTGGCCACGAACAGGCCTTCAGGACTCGATTCAGACCTTACAACTCGCCAAATTTCAAATACATCGACGTATATCCTGCCAACTCTACGTCGATGTGGATGACCGGGTTGGAGAAGAACACCACCTACGAGATTGCAGTCATGTCGATGAATGAAAAAGGTGACAGCCCCTATACGGTGGACATCGTCAAGGCAAGAACCCTCGGTAAGATGATGATGGCAACCAGGCTACGTAATTAGTGATTCCAGACGTTCGTGAACACGTTATTTAGCACAAATGTGACTAATTACGCTGTTCCTTGCCAAGAAAGCAAAAAGTCACGTTACCAAGCTACTACTACTACACCAGGAGTGCACAACCTCCGGATCACCAAAGTTGTTCGGTAGAAAGTATAGAAACACACAACACGACAAATAACTAGGCTGACCATAGATCTTTCATAAAAAAAAAAAAAAAATACGGGATATTTCCAAAAAAACGTTATTAAAGCAAGTAAAGTTGTCATTTATAGACGAAAGAATCGTTAAAGGCAATTACAGCCAAAAAAGAAAACATTTTTTTAGTAATGTATATCTAACGTGTTTTGGTGCCCTATAATTTGGCGCCTTGTGCAATTGCGCTAGTCTCACCACCCTAAGACCGCCTCTGCTTCCCCGTACATAAGCGGATACATGTTCTTTGAATGAGGCAGGGTTCATCAAAGTTGTCCATGGTGACCAGGGGGGGGGGGATTGTCTACTTTTGCCTCGCCACCTATGCTGATATCATTTTTCGTGAATCGCGGAACATCACCCCCGTTCTTGATTTTGTGGGGCCCCAGGTGCAACCTGATCTGGGGGCCCCCGATTGACCCTACTAAGAATGGGGGGGATGGTTCACTAAAATGAGCAATGCTGAAAATCATAACGTTTTTTTCTTTCTGGATCAACAAAAACATAAATATAAGATACGGAAATGAACTGTATTCTCAGGCAACTGGAAAAAAAAAATTCCCATTTAAAAGAAAAAATCCCACACATTCTCAGATTAAAAAAAAATCGCAATAAAATTCAGCATCACATATTTTAGAATCACTAATGAATAAAGATGTTCCGAGCACACCGATGTTCCGCTTTAAACGAGCACCTCTCGTTTGAAGTGGAACTTTTCTTGCCTTCATTCTCTCGAACTTATCAATAATACATTTATGACATGAATGTCGCTCTCCACTTGTTAATACAAGATATACGGAAGACTGGATGTTGTGAAGATATTTATTATTTGAGATGTTAATTTTTTTTAAGGAAGGAAAAAACTCATCACTACCTCTACCGGGAGTCGAACCCGATGTTAATTTTTAAAAAAAATTAACATCTCAAATAATAAATATCTTCACAACATCCAGTCTTCCGTATATCTTGTATTAACAAGTGGAGAGCGACATTCATGTCATATATATAGCCCCCTGGTGGCTCGTCGTCCATGAGCTATTAGCTGATCGGTTTCACCGTCCATTGCACGGTTCCGTTCGGCATATATACGCTCTAGCGAAGGAAAATCTCTATCTCCTCTGTAGCTTAGTGGTCAGAGCACTCGTCCGGCAATCGAGGGACCCGGGTTCGACTCCCGGTAGAGGTAGTGATGAGTTTTTTCCTTCCTTAAAAAAAAATTAACATCTCAAATAATAAATATCTTCACAACATCCAGTCTTCCGTATATCTTGTAATAATACATTTGTAACGAATCTATTTTCCCAGTATGGATATTTTTACTAACTCTCTGTGGCCTTACAGCACCTAATGCGTTTTGTTTGTTTATACGTTGTTAAAAGAAGTTGAGAAGAGAAAATCTATCTTCCAAGAGAAGAGAACGTGAGTTGGAATGTGGCTTCCATTCTGTACGGTTGTCTGTTTTGAGTGTGATTCGAAATAAAGGCTTCTTCTTTAAGTTCCGCAGTTTCCCTGCTTTAATTGGACACCCCTCCAATATCAAGGGTTTAGAACTATTCCGCCATCTCCCGGGAAAGAGACGCACCTCCTACACGACGTCCCCTTATAAAACTGGCGCCCAACGTCGTGGCTCGAACTCAAGGCAGTACGAAACGGACATTCGAACTCGGTTGTGAGGTTCCTGATAGTGCCTAGAAGAAATGGCTTACCTGGCCAAAGGTAAGAAACGTGATTTGATCCTACTCGCTCTAGAATTAGGAGAGGAAGTTCCGAATGATTCGCGTGTAGTAGATCTCAAGCATATAATAACAAAGTCCTCCGGTTATGAGGAAGAATTCGTGAAAGCCCTGCTGGCTACTATTATCGGAGAAAGAGAAAGAGAAGAAGAACGAGCCAGAATAGCCGAAGAAAGAGAGAGAGAGGAAAATCGCTCTAGAATCACCGAAGAAAAGGAACGAGCCAGAATAGCCGAAGAAAGAGAGAAAGAACGAATCGCACTAGAACGTTCGTTTGAACTTGAAAAGATGCGGTTGCAGCTTGAGTTTCAACGACTCTCGCAACCGGCAGAAGAGCCATCCGTCGCTCTCATCGATCAGCCCAAGTTCGACTTGAAGAGGTTGATCCCGAATTTCAATCCGAGTGAAGATGATATGTCGCTATTCCTAAAGTTGTTTGAAAGACAGCTAAAATTCTTGAAAGTGGAGAAGGTGAACTGGGTTGCGTATCTGCTGGGAGTTTTGCCGAATGAAGTTGCTAAACTCACTGCTCGAGAACCTGAAGATAAGGCCCATGATTACGACCACATCCGGGAGGTTCTCTTACGCCGTTTCAAGCTGAGTGCGGAAAGGTTCCTGCAGCTCTTCTCTACTCACAGAAAATCACCTGGAAGTACCTGGAAGGACTATCACTTTGAGATCCAAAGTTATTTTGAAGGCTGGCTGTCCGAACTGAACATTAGCAACTTTGACGAGCTGAAAGATCTGATGATTTCGGATCAGATGAAGAAGAGGATTCCACCTGAAGTAAAAGAACATTTTCTGGATGTTTGGAGTGAGTGGACTACCCCTGATGAAATCGTGGAGAAGCTTGATGCTTATGATAACCTTCGAAACAAAAAGAGCGACATCCAATGTGAGAGGAAGAAGTTGCAGTCAAAGCAACATGAGCCCCCTAGGTCCCCAATGCGACAAAGAGACTTTCATTCTAATCAACTTGCGAATCCAGAATCGGAAGATGCAGGACGTCATCCTGTCTTAAGATGTTATGGTTGTGGGGAACCTGCTGTTACCAAGTCCCGATGCCGAACGTGTAATCCTCCAACGGATAGACCAGGACCCAGTGTCAACGCTTTGGACTTATACAGTTTATCATCCCATCCTAATACGGAATCGAAAGATGCCAGTAGCAGTCATATCCTAAGATGTTACGGGTGCGGAGAACCTGGTGTCGTCAAGTCCCGATGTCGAACGTGCAGTCCTGCCACGAACACCCCAGAAGTTAGTGTCGACGCCTTGGACTTTTACAGTTTCTCAACTGAGAGACGTCAAAGAAATGCTATCGAAGTCATGATCTGTCATAAGCGTGGAGCAGTGTGTGCTGACACGGGTGCCACACATTCGGTGGCAGGGGGGAAACTATATCATCTCCTACAAGAACACGGTTTGCCCTTTTACAGCAAGACTATCGTTATGAGACTAGCCGATGGATATGCTCGTAGAGCCGAAGTCCTAACTACGACTGTGGACATTAACGTCCAAGGTAAAGTGATTCCCACCGAGATGATGGTGCTACCACAGGCCAGAGAAAACCGAACCCTTCTCGGTACCGACTTTCTCAGTGATGCTGGTATCGTCCTGGATGTTCAGCAAGGAAAGTGGTACTTCTCTGAAGCTCCTGAGAAGCGACATCCGTTCGTCCAAAGCCCATATGAAAGCAGTGCTCTCCTGGCACTACCTGCTGAGTCACCCTCGTGTCGACGTCGACTTCGTGAAGATAAAGGTAACCACCTTACTTCTCAGCAACGAGAACTTGAATCATTCCCGCCGGAGTTCAAGCGATGCTTCAAGCCAGGGGGAGGCCCGATACCTTTCATCGAGCAGCGAGAACTTTATTCCTTCTCAGAAGAATCCCATAGATGCTCCAAGTTAGGGGGAGGAAGACCTTTTCTGAAGCACCAGATCAACAAGAGTGGTGATGACATGGTATACCGCTGTGAAGGTGGCCCTAGAGAAGACTACGAAAAGTGTCGTGTTTCAAATTCTCACTCGGCCTCGCGAGGAAGGCATGCTTGCTATAACTGCGGTCAACGTGGACACGTTGCCCGAAGATGTTGGGATCCGATAGTGTGTTATCAGTGTAAAAATCGTGGTCATATTGCTCGTAACTGTCCAGGCAGCCACACTGATAAGCTATCCAGCCCAATTGGTAAAGTAGCCAAGCAGTGTGAGCTGTTGAACTTCATTGTAGTGGAGAAGAGTTCACGGACTCTCCGCGAGTCCCAAAATGGGAATGATGTTTTGGATAAGATCAGTGGAACCGTTGAATCTACTCAGGAAACTGAAGATTTCCTGAACGGGAGGAAACAAGGACTCGTCTTGAATCCCTTAAAGCAGTACCGATTCCAAAGGGAGTTGACTCCATTACGAGATGCTGAGACCACAACCGTGGTTACCCGAACCCCAAGAGAGTGGCGTTCTTCAAAAGTGCATCCGAAACTTAGTCGACGTCCCCAGAACCGGTGTGACTCGAGGACTGAACTTCGACCTGAGACAAGAGTGTCCGCAGTTGCCCGGAGAGTCCCGTTCTGTTCGTCAGGAACTACACCCAAAGGAAAGATGGCTCTTACTGGCTCCTCGCCGAGACGTCGTCGGAGCCAGAGGGGGAGATTGTAACGAATCTATTTTCCCAGTATGGATATTTTTACTAACTCTCTGTGGCCTTACAGCATATAATGCGTTTTGTTTGTTTATACGTTGTTAAAGGAAGTTGTGAAGAGAAAATCTATCTTCCAAGAGAAGAGAACGTGAGTTGGAATGTGGCTTCCGTTCTGTAAGGTTGTCTGTTTTGAGTGTGCTTCGAAATAAAGGCTTCTTCTTTAAGTTCCGCAGTTTCCCTGCTTTAATTGGACACCCCTCCAATATCAAGGGTTTAGAACTATTCCGCCATCTCCCGGGAAAGAGACGCACCTCCTACACGACGTCCCCTTATACATTCATAATCTAACAATTGATCGTTTTCTATGGACATAAGTGACAAATTGCTCAAACGTGATAATGACTTAATAAATTGCTTAAATAATTCTTAACCCGTTGTGAGAAGTACGAACGTTAAGTGTACGGAGAATGAACGTTCACCGCTTGCATTGCTTTGTCTCAAAATAGTTTCTACATTGGGAAATGTAATAAATTATTAATGTCCGTCAATTAATAATTTATACGTATTATCGACAGGATCGGATACGTTTTCTTCCTTAGCATATTTGATGAAATGGAGAACTTCATCTTTAAAATACTTAATGCCGATATCATCGCCGTATTTTAACGATGACCTATCCGCACATTCAATAATTTCATCCCTTCTCATTGAAAAAAACCCTTGAAAATCATTCGAAACATCGCGGTAAACGGTGAATCTCCTGGCTATCTCAGATAAGAACACATCACGTAAAAATCACATTATGTATGTTAAGTATAAAAGGCTAAACGTGTGTTTGTTATTATTGGATGTTCCTCCAAACTGCAATTTTGTTTTCCTTATTCTGCCATCACTATCTTTATACGTAGTTTCTGTTCCCTGTCAGTAAATTTGATTCGTTTTCAATAACCTTTACATTTGTCTCTTACATCTATACATATAAAATTGATTTTCTGTGTGTGTGTTCTCTATACAAATTTACAATTTTAGATCGATCGTCGCCAAATTTTGCATGTATACAAAACGGGACCCGACTTGAACCATAGGCTACTTTGAAATTTCGTCAGAGTAGGGCAAATGTCCGAAATGGGCAAAAAACTGTCTGGCAACAATGGTTTTTTGGCCTCAATAACCACTTTCGGAACGTTTACTTTGGTTACCGTGGTTCCCTAGCAAAGCGTTTCAGACGTGGTTTGTCACTTCTTTAAAGCTACCATATTTTCAATACTCCCAATAGAGGCTTTTTGAATAGACGTCAAAATCATCATCAGCTTCACTTTCAAGGTCAGGCAAAGGTTGATCCCCATAGAAATCATTGTTAAAATTGCCGATTTATATAGATTTCTCGATTTTTGCAATATGAGTTCGCTTAGAGATACGAAGCCCAGGAGATTAAATATGAAGTAATTAGCCGGACCTGCTTTTGAGAGTTGGATATCCATGCAATAACATTGATTTCAACTTTTTATTTATATCTTCTCAAGCATGAAAATTAATGTCTCCGTATTGTCTTTTAATTCATTCATTTCTACGTTTCTTTAAATAAAGATTTGTTTCTTTCGTGAGTCGCGCAGGAAGTCCTCATACTGGTTACCTTAGAGACGGTTTGTATGTCCCTTACAAAGAGGGGGATATCACGTGATATAAGAAGCCTCATTGAAGAAAGAGTGCCGGGTATTATAGCTAGTTATTTTATAATTCTCTTATTAACGGATACTAAAAATTTAATTTTGGTTTTTGAGGATGGGGCACCCAACGATTCGCAGGCCCCCGCTGTGCTGAGGCCCCAGGCACGTGCCTCATGCGCCTGTGCGGTAATCCTCCACTGGGACGGAGTAGTGTCAGTGGGTATATATATCTATTCAAACTGAGTAGTATGAGTTGAATTCTACTGACACTCAGGGAGGTCTTAAGACCATCATGGGACCCCCGAGTCAATTGATTTTTTTGAGGCCTTCTAGGCAAATTCTCGATAGCTTCAACCACATCTCACTTTTGTGAGGCTCCCTCTTCTCTTGAGGCCCCCCGGGCCTGTGCCTTACGACGGCATTGCTGACACTACTCCGACCTATAGCGGTTTGGGGTGTATTTTAGCCTATTGTGGTGGACATATAATTGAAACTTATTTTTTACGTTGTTTGGACATGTAAAGATAATTGCGATAAAAAACGCGCATCTTTTCACCTGATGATCAAAAATAGGAACTTTTTTTTCATCTTCTCCCCCCACCTCCCACCTGGTCCATATATTATTTATACCAAGTTTCATCAAATTACATCCATCCGAATGGGTGCGTATACGAATATACGTCTAAGTAATGTCAGTTTATTTATAACCGCGCTGTACGCTAGGCGTAAACTTTCATCGGGTCCGCGCTCCCCCCCCCCCGCCCAAACATTTTTTTCCCTTCCAATATTTTGAATAATTCTACGTCTACATAAATTTTATGAACTTTTTTGAACGCACATGGGGGTGTAGTGTAAAGGGTGTCCCCTAAAAATTCGTGAATACAATTTTAAAAATTCTCAAGAATGGAAGGAATTGGAAACTTTTTGAATGTGCGTGCGTGTGTGTTTGGTTTGCAAAAAAGTTATTTTCTCGAACGGGGATTTTTTTTTTTTTTTTGGCACAAGAAAAATAAATTAGTTCAAATTTTTGTCGATAGAGGACGAATCCCTGGAAATATATAGTCCTATAAAATGCAGGGTGGTTATCAGTTCGTTTCTAAATTTTTCTAAATTTGCAGGTGACGAGATGGAGCGACACTCCAGCGGTTCAGAGGACAGCGTCGGTCGGAAAGACGGTGACATGTTCCGGCTGCTCGTCACCTCCGCTTCCATCATGTTCCTGATCCTTCTCCTGTTGAACATGTTCCTCGTTTACGCTTATTGCAAGCGGCGCGGACACTCGTCGTCGTCGCAATACAAATACGGTCAGTCCTTTTTTCTAAAAAAAAATTCTCTTTCCCCTGTGCGTGTGTGTGTTTCTGTCGCGAAAATTTACATTTTGTTAGGGCGTGGAAGCTTTTGTAATCTATTGGAAGATCAATTGTGCGTTCCGCCAAAGCAGGGATCAGACTATTTGCATATGACTGAAGTAGGTTCGTGGCACATTCAAAGATCACTTAGGCTGCCGGCACACTACGGTTCGGCTGGTGCGGCTGATCTTATCAGCAACCGTGGAATTTCGCGTGAAACACACACTGCTGTTAGCAACCGGGGTTTTTTATTTTTTAATGTCACGTGACATCTCGGGATTGGCTAAATTATTTTCGCCAAGCTGAAGTTGGCTCCAGTTAGCATGCAAATTCGTGCTCATAAGCTGCATTGCAGTAAAACCACCTCTTAACGGATACTCCCTCTTTTACGGACAAATAATAATTTACAATTGTATAATATATAAAAGTATGAATTTCAAACCTCTTTGTAACGGTCACCCATTTTACATGGATTTAATTTTTTTGTCCTGTTCGTGTTCACAAAAAGGAGGGGTTTTACTGTATATACTAATAAAAATATTCATGTAATGAATATGGGGCCCATAATACTCTTAAGACGACCCTGGCACCAGTCCCACCTGCTCCTCTCTAGTTGCGGCCCTGATGCCGTATGTACAGGGTGTTAAGCGGACCGGGGTAGCAAGTTCAGAGGGGCGGCAAATTTGAGTAATTCGTGGTCAAGAACTTTAAATTATAACGTGAATAGGGGGCAGAGCAATTCGAATAGCCAGCACGTGGCGAAGCCATAAATCTGTGTCTGGAAACGGATTTAGTGTGAAGCATGTAAATAATTTCGTATGAGGACATTACGTTCCCTTCGTGTCATCGCATCATCTGGAAAAAATCATCTGATAACTGATCGGGAGAAATGATAAACGAAGAAGTTTTTATGAAGTTTTTCGTTACCACGGTTCTTCGTGTTCATCACAACCAATTTACTAATCCTCCGTTGATGGATGTTCTTAGTATTATTTACAGCGTTATATCATGTGTGATTGAATAAATTTAAAAAAAAAATTACATTAAACGAAAATATCATATGTTCCAGTGGTTGCCAATTTTTGTGAGCTAATGGCCCTTTGTACCGTATTTCCTTCTCGTGCTGCCCCCCCCCATCTTTCCCCAGAACCTTCTACCCCGGGTGGGGGGGGGGCACTTTTCCACTTGTTGGTGGAAAATTGAACTGCAGCTTAATCCCATTATAGCAAACTTCCAAGCGACCGGATCACTTCGTTACAACGAAATTTCCTTGTAAAGGAATTCCAGGTTGTTGCCGTTGTGCCTATGTAAACTGTTGTGGGAGGTTAGAAAAGTTTTCGTTAGAACGCGATTTTCACTGTAACGGTATTCGTTAAAACGGGGTTAGACTGTATTTGTTTTTACTTCATAAATCTCCCCATGGTCTCATTGAGATATCCTGAAAATTTGGATGTACTCTGTTAAGCAGTTTTTGAGGAAAAACTACTCGAAGTACGAGAACTTAAACTGTAATTACCCATTATGTAATTATTTACACTCTAAAACGGAGGTCCTCAACCTTTTTCTAGTCGTGAGCACTGGCTGTACCCATCATCGAAAGGAGAGCACCCTTACAAGTTTGATCATACGTATGCATGAAAAATTAGGATGATTTTAATCCTCGAATGCGATTTGAACGAGGTAATTTGATTGAAACGTCGATCGAATTCTAGCAAGCAATTATTGGACAGGAGCTTCGAGAACTCCAGTTGCTTCAGGTAGCACCGTGGTGCTCGCGAGCAACAGGTTGAAGATGCCTGCTCTAAACCATTATACTACATCTGGTCATGTAGGGCCTATGTGAACAAGAAGCCCAGGGTCACGCGAATATGGGTGGCTTTAAGATGGCCTTGGTTCCACGATTAGCTTTGCTGAATTCACAAAGTAGTCCCTTCCCCCCCCTTTTGGTAGCAGTAAGCCGATCTGAAGCCGCAGCTACGCTTATTATTGGAACGCGTGAGGGCGCTTGCACAGTGCTGCAGTACATTACTAATCATATTTTATCCATCTCATTTCTTATTTACCAGTTCCATTAGTCAGCTGTGTCAACGAAATTTTTTTGTGCCACCATGTCTTCAGCAGATTCTGATTCGTTAATGGCTAGCGATAGTTATTCCGAAAAAATCATAAGCGCGGTTGAAAAAAGACCAGCTTTATATGACAAAAATATGTTACTTAAATAGTTTTTTATTATATGTTATTTAAATAAATTATGATGATTCCAGTCATCATGTATGAAAAAATTTGTGCGATTTAGTCACGAATCGTAAAAGCATCAAAAATGGGTCAACTTTTGGGTTGTCTTTCTTCAACTCTGAATTAATTTCAAACGGCACATATTGTTACAGAAAATAAAATTTCATTACATGAATATTTTTATTAGTATATACAGTAAAACCCCTCCTTTTTGTGAACACGGACAGGACAAAAATTAAATGCATGTAAAATGGGTGACCGTTAAAAAGAGGTTTGAAATTCATACTTTTATATATTATACAACTGTAAATTATTATTTGTCCGTAAAAGAGGGAGTATCCGTTAAGAGGTGGTTTTACTGCAATGCAGATTATGAGCACGAATTTGCATGCTAACTGGTGCCAACTTCAGCTTGGCGAAAATAATTTAGCCAATCCCGAGATGTCACGTGACATCAAAAAATAAAAAACCCCGGTTGCTAACAACAATATGTGCTTCACGCGAAATTCCACGGTTGCTGATAAGATCAACCGCACCAGCCGAACCGTAGTGTGCCGGCAGCCTAACACCTGCATTGTCTACGCTCTACGACAAAGGAGTTGCTCTTTTCTTCCAAGGTTGCGTGAAAACAGGGCTGTCTTAAGAACATCATGGGCCCCAGGGCCAAGTGGTTTTTCTGAGGCCCTACCTTGTAAATTCTAAAAGATTTCAACCGGATTTTATTTTTGTGAGGCCAATCTTCAAGGCCCGGGGGCGCCCATGCGTCAAGACGGCGCTGCATGAAAATGAAGGGATGCGAGGGAAAATCAAGACACTGAACTTGGCGCTTTTCAAGTGCTGCCAACTGAGTTATTAGTTCTGTATTTTCAAATTGGATGTCGGATTTTTTTCGGCGAAAAGAATAATAATCTATTTCCGAAGCAAACTATAAGCTACACAATTAAAATTATTACAGGCACAAATTTTCTTGTTCTTTAGTATTTTTATTATGCGAATTTCAAAATGTCTAGTTGTCTGACTTATATACTCTATTGCCCCCCCCCCCCACAGTCTGCTGTAGAGTCTTAGGCATGGGGCCTTTGCATTCTGAAACGTGGGCCAGGCCAGATTTTTCACGAGTTCTCACAAATGAATTTATAGTGTGGAAAGCAAGGCCGTCTTAATATGGTCATGGTGCCACCGGCCAAGTTATTTTTCTGAGGCTCTACGTAGCAAATTCTCTAAAATTTAAACCGGTTCTCATTTTTGTGAGCCCCTTTCACTTGACGCCCCCGGGCGTTAAGACGAGAATTTTCCAGGTAGGGCTTCGGAAAAATCACTTGGCCCGGGGGGCCTATGATGCTCTTCAGACGGCCCTGCCCCTGAGGGGGGGGGGGAAACGCGACTTAACTGCAAATTTATGAGTGCGTTTTCTTTCATGTATACATGTAGAATCAAACTTGATTATGACAGCCTTCATGAAATTATGTTATTGCTTCGCTCGTTGAAACTGAGAAAGAAGTAGGGTCGTCTTAATACATGAGCCGGGCCCCAAATAAGGGAGTCTCATGTTAAACAGAAGTGAAAAAAAAACCAACTATAAGATTCGGAATCAGGGCCGCAACTAGAGGGGAGCAGGCGGGTCTGGTGCCTTTCGGGCGCTGGGCGTGAAGGGGAGCCGAATTCACCTTTTAACTGCTTCATACCGTGCACCACCCAAGCTCTATCGACCTTTGTCAATTTCAGCTATTACTCCGAATGAGGGAGCTGTCGGGTGCTTTATTATGCATACATAAATAAGACATGGATATAAAACTCATATATTTAAAAAAAAAAAAAGTACACACGCACAAGATTTAAAAAAATTATAATGAAAAATTCCTATTATACAAAATTTATGTCCGTGGCTTTGTAGCTCTCTCTAGTGAGCACTTTGTTCTTTTCCATCTGGAGAAAAATTTCGTATTTGGTGGTCACTTCTTTCGGAAGCACAGATTTGGTGGATTTCTGGATCCCAATACGTTCCCAAATGGATTTTGCCAGTTGTTAAACTCAGTTCAAGAACTTGCAGACAAAGTCTTCCCAAACATTGAACAAAATCACCGAAACCATGAGTGGCTTTGTGAGAGAGCGATTCTGGCACCGAAAAATGACAGTGTGAACAAGATCAACGAAAAAATCCTAAAAATTATTCCGGGAGACTCCACATCTTACAAATCGGTTGACACTATCACAGACACAGCGTAGACAGTTCTGTATCCTGCAGAATTTCTGAACTCTTTGGATATTCCGGGTGTGCCACCACACAATTTGACCCTCAAAGTCGGAGCACCTATGATGCTTTTAAGAAAATTTGGAGACACCGAGACTCTGCGTGAAGAAATTGCACAATTACATCATTGAAGCAACGATTCTAACTGGATGCGCCAAAGGAGAAGACGTCTTCATTCCACGTATCCCAACTAACCTGAAGAAATGTCATTCACTTTAAAGCGATTACAGTTCCCGATTCGTTAAGCTTTCGCCATGACAATCAACAAAGCGCAATTCCAGTCGTTAGCAGTGGCAGGTATCAACCTACTTCAGCCCTGTATTTCTCACGGACAGCTTTACGTCGCCTGTTCACGTGTTGGTAATCCCAAAAATTTGTACATCTACACACCAGATGGAAAAACAAAAAATATTGTGTATCCACAAGCGATTGCCTGAAGATTTTAATTAAAATATTTAAAAATAAAAGTAATTTTTTCTTACTTGATGCAGAAATTTTTTTTGATTAAGAATTAATTAGAAGCTATACGTATATTAATTTTTTACGGGGCGGGCAACGTCGCCGGGTATCAGCTAGTATCTTATATACAGCACTTCATTTCCAGTATGGTAGGCTACATAACAACGATGAACAAATCCATCTGCGGATAATTAGTGGATTTGTACCTATGAACATGAAAAAGCGTCGTAACAAAGTATTAAAAAAAATATTTCATAACCTGATTTATTATTTTTCCTCGAAAAATTACCAGCAGCCGTTTTTGTTGACTAGAGATCGATTAATGGAACACAATGGCCTTCTCACGAAATCTGTAGGTTATACTGTACATGCATCGAAAAATAATTAAAATAACTACGGAACCCCCCGCGGTAGATATAAAATTTATGTCTGATAGTGTGCTTCATCTACCAAGAACTTCATCTACATTAGAAATTCCGCAGAGGAATATGGGCGAGCGGATCCCGCTTATTACGTTTTCCACTAAACAGTCATTAAAAAAAAGATGTAAGCGGAAAAACTCTTTAAACTGGAAATCTGAATGAGAATTAGTGGAGTTGGGACCACGAAAATAAGTCGTACTAAGCGGGAAAGTTAAAGAAAGGCTCGACTGTGTTTCAAAAACGTTATAAGCGGGATCCACTGCGTTTTATTCCTGTATTTCAAAATGTACATTACACTTTCAACGGCATTAACGGGGGGGGGGGGGGGACAATAGTAAAAAATGAAACAGCCAGACATTTTGAAATTTACATAAAAATACTAAAGAACAAGCTAAACTTAAAAGAACAAGAACATTTCTGCCTGTGATAATTTTAATTGTGTTGCTTATAGTTTGCTTCGGAAATAGATTGTTATTCTTTTCGCCGAAAAAAAACCGGCATCTAGTTTGAAAATACAGTACTAATAACTCAGTTGGCAGCACTTGAAAAGCGCCAAGTTCAGTGTCTTGATTTTCCATTGCATCCCTTCTTTTTCATGCAACCTTGGAAGAAAAGAGCAACTCCTTTGTCGTAGACAATGGGAGACAATGCTGATGCTCGCGCCTGTCCATGCTTTGGGGGAACGCACAATGGACTTTTCAATAGATTACAAAAGCTTCGTCGCGAAGGAAATGTGAATTTTCTCGGCAAAAAACCGCCTCTGCCGCTAATAGAAAAAGCGGCGTGTTGGTGCGCTTACAGTATAAACCTATATATTTTCGACTCCCAATCGAGCGCTGTGGGATCTTCGATACTTTTCTTTGGGATCCAGGCGTGGTTTCCATACATTTCAAAAGAACGACGAAAGGCGGGAGCGCTTTGGAAAAAGAAAACAAAACGAACCGGTGAATAAGATTAATGCCGGCGCTAAACGCAGACTTAAGAAACATGCGGAAACGACCAATGCGGATCGCATTTCGGCCGCTGGAAGTTTCCCTTCGAGGGGTTAGCGCCAATCTCTTCTTGAGGTCTTTCTACTGTGTCCTGCGCCGGTGTTTATGGTGCCATTCCAACGCCACTCATAAAAAAGGAGTGTTGGTATTCGAATTTTCCGAAATTTTAGTTCTGTAACTGTAAGCCAAAGTTTTGTTTTCTTGTTCTCTCTCGAGTGCATACTTTGAGAAACCCCTATATCTCATATGCGAGAAAAAACGAAATTCGTTTTTCTCGTTCTCGTCGATGGGGGCCACGGCCAGGTATCTCGATGAAGATCAAAATAAGCCCCCTTGTAAGCCCTCTCGTTCGGCATTTTGCTTGTTGTGGCCTCGTATTTGTAAAAAGAAAAATAAATTTAAATATATACATATATAAAGAAATAAAAAATAAAATTTTGAAAATGTGAACGGGTGACCATACGTCCCTCGCATTTTGTTCCGTATTTTCGGGACAGTCTCGGTTTTTTTGTGAAGTGTGTGTTTAGAAATATTCTGTCTACTCTTCTGAAATTTAAAATTTCATTTAACGTTTATTAATATTAATTAACGTTAATGAATAGATAGATAAGTACGGCACCACCCTGGATAGAATTGGCAACATTCAATATTGTCAATTCTCGCCAAAAAAACCTAAACGCCCAAAAGGGGGGGGGGGGTCAAAAAATTTCTCAACTGCTTAGAGCCTTCAAACGTTTTAATTCGGCCCTGCCCTTGCCTGAAACGTCAGCAACCTCTTGGCTTGTTTCTCAATGAATGCTTCTCTTCGTGTTTCGATTTTCTTCATTGTTTACTCAACGTCCAATTGTTTTCTCTGCATGTGTATAATTGTGTCTGAGACTCCCGTCTTTCTCTTCAGGACATGATGATGATGATGATAGTGACTCGACCGTTCAGGACAGCATGTCACTCAGCGTGAGTAGTGGTTCCAGCAACGGAGGGACGATCAAAGAGTCCGTCACGACTACCCCTTCATCTAATTACTCGGAGTCCGTGAGTATAGTAACTACTGTCAAACTCGGTTTTGATGACATTCTAAGAAAATTTGTCGTTATAACCGAGGGAACCTTTTTAAAACGTTTTTGGCGAAAACATTAATCTCAGACAATCAAATACTGTGTCTTTCGAATCAGGGTGACCATATTTGATCGAGAAAAATACGGGTAATTCGGACGCCCACGTTAAGGGTACTTAGAGATCGGAAAGGATTGCCGCCAACTTCGTCAGATATTCTTATTAGAACTCCAAATTTTCTCACACCAAAAAATTCCTCTACAGAACACAATATTTAAAACTCAGCCCATCGCATTGTTTCAGAAGTTCATGAATTGTTTCACAAAATTCAGAATTTTTAGGACAAAATTTTTTATTGTATCGAACGTAGTTTAAACTCGGCCGAGAACTGGTTACGCAATTTCTTGGCTGATAGAAATTGTTTTTCCAACTTAAAAATTATGTTATGATAACTATGACTTGAATATGAATATTCTCACCTCACACATAATTATCATAATAAACTCTTTTTTTTCTGGAATTTCAATTTAATCCATAGTTTTTTTTCTTATAAACGCAATGTCTGGAAATCTGTGTCAATAATAACATCCAAGTTTGAATGAAACTTATATGCTATGGAACTCCTTGATCTGAATTTAGAATATTTGATGAAAATTTTTCAGATCATAGTGGATTCAAAAATTATGAATTAAATGAAGAAAACTGGGTAGAAAACCTGGTTTATCAGTGCTCAAAAACCAGGTCTGAACTCACTGAGGTCAAAAAGAATATCTGCAATGAAATAAAGCACTACCCTCCCTACGTTTGTGCTTTCTGGGTCGGAAATGGTCAAATAAACTGTAATTGATTGATTGATAGCTTAACCGTTGCCCAAACTCAAGTACCCTTATGCATCACCTTAAGATTAAAAACTTCAACTGTAATTTTGAAACTTTTTTAGAACGATTTTATCTTCGTTCCTTTATTGGATGATGATCAGTCAACCGGCTGTGATGATGCTTGTGACAATATGCACGAAAAACAATTTTAGCAATCTACAAAAATTACGTGGATTCGATGGATAGAAATGATATCGTTGCCCAAAGATTTCGTGCTCATATGCGGAGATGGACTTGAAAGGCTGGGGGAAGAGGACACGATGCGAGATAATGTCAGTTCATATACAGTATATGTATTAGATAAATCGGCTCTTCCATTAAAGCTTGGGGGGCGGGCACTGTCCTCCCTGTCCCCCTCCCCGTATCTCTGGCCACGTCGACGTTCCAGTAAGAGTCGACATAATTGAAGTTGTTTTTCGTATAAATGAAATATTTCGACATCTACAAGAAGGAATTGTTACCAGTAGTATCGGAGAAAATAACTTTCAAGAGTAATTTCATTACTCTCCAAAATTTTAAGATTAGTTTTGTAAAAAGCGGAATATTTTTTAAATGAAAAACAGAGAAATAACTCTGTTTAAGAAAATAACAAAATTTGAAGACGTATTTTCATTCCTCAAACTAAATTAAGAGGAGTAAAATTGAATTTCAATGCCTGAATCACGCATCTAGAAGCGTATTGGCGAGCACTCATTGTAACCGAAGCCAAACTTCGTATAAATGTCCCATAAAGGAGATAGTAAAGGAGGTCGTATAAACGGTATCCACTGTATACTTATAGTTCCACTTATATTGGTGATATGGGAGAAATTTTACTATAAAGGAAGAAAGTAAATCTAGTCGAAAAATTACTCTATATTCACAAAGATATCACCACAAAAGAAAGGATTTGTCCAAGTAAAGAATGGAGACGGATTTGGTCGCTCAGAGCATGGTCACTTCCTGGAAATGGCACCATGCGAGGTCCGGCAGCCACCCCTGGGAGCCGCTGTGGTGGTCGAGTGGTCATAGTGACGGACTCGCATCGCGGGGACCCGGGTTCGAGCCCCACCGTCACCACAGTGGTGGTCGGCTGAAGTTGGTTTTCTGTGGTTCCCAACTTTAAGGCGCAAATGCGAGCCGATCTCCCCGTTAAAAAGTCTCGCCACAGAGAGCAACAGTCCTACAAACAGTACAAATATTCAGTCACTACACATCACTCACCTCACTTCTGAGATATAGATGGCAGCACTGAAAAATCATACACAACACTAGACACGCACTCAAACTGTTAGGCACACACACTTACACTTCCGGCACAACTCACTAGGTAGTAAATTGCCTATGGCGATAGACCTGAGTTGTGCTCGGTTTGAAAAAAAAAAAAAAAAAAGAAAAAAAAAAAAAAAAAAGAAGCCACCCCTGGGAATTAAAGCATACTTCGTTGAAAAAAACAACGAGTGATGGGATGACTTATCAAGTGAGTAAGCGATTTGACGAGTCACCTTGTGAGTGAGTGACTGTATGAGTGACCAAGTAAGTGGGTGGGTGAACTGGTAAATGAATGAGCGACCGAATGAGTCACTGATCGTATAAGTGAATGGGTGAGTGGCAGAGTGAGGGTGAGTGAGTAATCGTTTTAGCGAGTGAGCAGGGTATGAAAAAAATCATTGATTTAATCGGATTTTGTTTGATTAAAATTAACTGACAGCTTATTAATTAAAACAAATCTTGTTAATCACTAGGAATACATATTTTCATGTCACCTAACTGCTTTTTTTTCTCCAAATTGCTCAAATTTAATTAAGCATCAAACAAACGAACTATAAGCAAAAAATACAGACGCCAAAAATCTGTGTTTACGTAACATGTGAAAGGTGTCATTGTGCCCAAATTAACTTCATGATTTTGTAAAGAAAAGTGTTTTTATTCATAAACCCCCCCCCCACCCCCGATTAAAGTGAATGAGCGGTGGCATCTCGGTATCAGACATCTGGTGCAGATACGTCGATTCACTCGATGTACAACCAACAACAATTCAGCATCATCTAAAGAAAACAAATTCTGTATTGGCAAGATTGTTTCTTGCACAACTGGTGGACGTGTTTCCGACTTGCATGATGTTGCGCTTAATAGTTTACACGTTTTCCATTCTTTCACAGATTTAAAGGAGTTTTGGTAAAAAAACGAGCAAAAACACAAAATTTTAATACGAAAAGTCAAGTCCAATGATATTTATGTTGGTACAACATCTATTATTAAGCTTTTAAATCTCGAACTTTACCACATATCAGTAACATGCATACCATACCAAGTTACTTTTACTTCAATATCATTGAAAATATGTAAAGGAAAAACAAAATTTAAATTTTGTGATTTAAATCAATGAATTTTTAAAAAAAATCAGGACTGATTTAAATTGGCGTACCCTGTGAGGGAGTGAGTAACCGTATTGGTGACTGAGTGAGTGATCAAGGAAGAGGGTGAATGACCGAGTCAGTATGTAACCATTTGAGTTATTGAGTGAACGAGTGATCGTGTAACCGTATGGGTGAACTGGCAAATGGGTGAGTGAACCAGTGACCGTATGAGCGACCAAATGATTGAGCGATTAAGTGACTCGCTCACCAACTCTTGACTCACTTGATCAATTACTCATCCACTCACTTCGTCACTGAATTGTTGGCGATAAATTTTCCGTACACATCCCCGGAAAGAAGTCGGAATGGCGAAAACTGCAAGATAATACGGGAATGTCACGGGGGAAAACGGGTCATAATATGGTCACTCTAGTTAAGAATTCTATTTTTTTTCACATAAAATACGTAATTTATTTTCATTTCTCACGCAGGATGTATCGAGAAGCGAAACGACGACGACGAGAGAAGAATCGGACGAAGTGAGCTTCTCGAGCGAGAACAACAACAGGATCTTCAATCAGAGAGTGTCTTTCGTGTGACAAGCGCACACATTCCATTGAATACATACATAGTAAAGTGGACGATTGACCGATACATATTTCGATGACCATCATTAAATATATCTTTTAATAAGTCTTTTTAAATAATAAATACACGATATTCACAAAAGGTGTCGTGCATCGTCGTCATTCTCACTGCAAGTGTATTTGATTTCTGATTCGGACGCTGGGGGAATGCTCACAGGACCGACCTTTGGGCAGGGCACAGGGAATCTACTCCAAAGAAGTTTTGAATTGTAAGGGTGCATCAAATGAAAACGGAACAGTTGTTATAATTTGGTTTATTTTTTTACGTGTGTGGCGAAATTTCGTGTAGAGATAGAGCGGGAGGTAAGAAAGGCAACCCCTATACTGCGGCAATGACAGTGCATGTTCATCGCACATTGACTTCGTTCGCTAACTCCTTTTCTGTCACTAAAAAACGAATAACACCAAGTTGCTTTTCTTTACTCCCAAACATTCCGCAGACGCAGATGAAAGAACAATAGATTTTCTGTTGAACGATAGTGTCGGTGTCCAGGGGCGTCGGAAATGTTTCGAAACTGTGGGTGCTCGTCTTCAGTTTTATATCGGAAATTTTAATTTCTGTATCAATTCTGGGGGTGCTCGGATCCATGTCACAAATTACCGTGGGTGCTTGAGCACCCACTGCACCCCTGGCTCCGACGCCACTGTCGGTGTCGACCGCCGGCGCATATCACGTGATTCCGTGCAACTACCTAGGACAAATCCATTCCGCAGTAGGGTTGCCTTCCTTACCTCTACCTCCACATGAAGTTTCGCCAAACTCATACAAAAATGAACCAAATTATAACAACTGTTTTACTTTCATTTTTGATCCACCCTTATACTAAACTACCACCCTTATACTATACTCAGCAAAGCATTCCAAATTTAACAGAAACTGAAAATTGTATTTGAAGCATATCTTAATTTTTTTTCAATTTATTTAAATTTTTGATCATCTGGGGGAGGGGGGGGGGGCCTTGCGCACGTTTCTGAATGGACGGAAGAGGATCTTGCCCAAATGATTTTCTCGATCGCGCATAAGTGAAAAATCTCGATAATGATGGGTGATGCTGTGTCATTCGCCCATTACCATAACCAGGGCCAGAGGCATCGAGATGAAGGCAGTATAGACGGAATGGGAGGGGACGCTTAGACTTAGAGTTTACAGTTGTACCGTATATGCAGGACTCAAACGCGTAAGCAGGAGGAGGGAAATGAATGGTATTGCACTGTATATTCATGACAGAGAGATCATACACACTCCGCTCCAGTGACGTCGTTGCGCATAGGCCTACCATGGGCGGAGATACGAAGGGGGAGGGGCGTGGGAGGCATTGCCCCCCCCCCCCCAGCGTTAAAGGTGAAGTCGACTGATCTAATGTATATATGCATACATGAATTGACATCATCATCGTGCCTACCCCGCAACAATAATGACCGTGCCCCCTCCCCCAGACTTCCAAGTCTATCTGCGCCTATGGGTCCTACCCGGACAAATACCATCATTTTTTGTTTCTGCATGCCATAAACTCATTGTACAAAAGCCAGAGGACCCGCCCAATATCTCAGTCCAGCCGTGTCGGAGGTTCAAGTGCAGAGGGTGCCTGGTGATAATGAGATCTCGTTGAGATGTCAATATTAAGCAAGTAAATTCGCAAGCAGTCGTTTCTAGCCGAGTACGGGGCCTCAGAAAAATTAATGTGCCCTAGCTCCACGATGCTCTTAAAACGGCCCTGCCCGGTTGCTTGCACACTTTTTTTTATCCACGGCAAATATCGGGGAATTCCCAAAGGTTAGGTGTACCTGGCTGTATTTATTGATCGGTCTTTCTGTATATTCATGAATCATGAGGTTCAGCCCCCCCCCCCACCCAACAAATCATTGGGGTGCTCAAATACCGAGTTCCTTACGCACTTTCTAGGTCACTCTTTTGGTCACTCACTGATCTGGTCGTACCCTGAGCCTTTCTTTTGTCGCGCGCCGTATGAGATACCCTCTGGTAGTATAAAAACCAGAGGAGGGAGAAAGGGGGGATGGTTAGTACACACAGATTATTATACTCATTTTGGGAGAAGATGGGTAGGTGTTGGAGTTTTTTACTTTTCTTCGCTCAAGTCCTCTCTGTCATCTATAACTTTCTATGTATCTGGTATAATTTTTCTCAAACAGGAGATGGCCCTCAGGCATAAAGCCCTGTATAATTAAAGAAGAAGATACTCATTTGGGCGCAGAAAAAAAAAAGCGCCGTAAATAACTTGTGCTGCCATTTACTTTCTTTTAAAAAATCTACCGCCTTTTAAATTTGTTGTATCTTCTAAGTTAGAATGTATTTGAATAAAAAAAATATATTTTTTATAACTTTATCATAGAAATTTATACGCCTTTTAAATTAGAGTATAATATTCAGGCGTCTGTGTGTCCAGACCTTTTTGTAGGCTCCAGTTTTTGTGAAAAGGGTCATTAATTTTGTTAAAAATAAGTAGTTTTTCTGTGAAGTAATCTAGTTAATCTGCAGTCTACAAAAACGAAATGAAATTCCAAATTTATGGTTTCATTTATTTTTATTTTGAGAAAGTCCGTTTTTCAGGTCCAGAATTTTGTGAAGGGTCCGTTTTTTAGATCCGGAATTTTGTAAAGGGTCCGGAAAACGGGCCCAAATATTGGCTGGGCGCAGAGCCCTGATATTCGGAGAAGAGTATGAATCTTCACAATTTGCAATAATCACTGCCGATGGCAACTGCTAAACTTAAATGATGATATTCAACGTTGTTAAGGGAAATCGATTGAGCTCATTGCGTAAACTATTTACGTAAATGTTGCGTTGATAGAGCATTATCATTTTTGTACTGCATACGTATAACGTCAAAAATAGTTTGATAAACAAAAATAAAAGTTTTCAATGCAGTGCAATACTAATTGCAAATAGTATATGTACTCAAGGTCGGAACTAGAGGGGGACATTACCCCGGGTGGAAAAATTTAGGGGTCGGCATGTTTTTTGAGGGAAACAAAGAACACTACATTATATAAAATTATCACATTTTAAATTGGCGAAAGCGGAAAAAATCATGTTCACCCTGGGCGGCAAAAATCCTAATTACGGCCCTGCATGTACTTGGTTACATATCATCACCGATAGGTGTCGGTATATTTTTGGAAATCTGCGTCGCCCCCCCCCCCCAAAATATCCGACCACGAGCAGCCATTGCTCTTTTGATCGCTCATGTGCTTCACATGATCTAGGCCACTCTTTTGACCGTTCACTGATTTGGCCCCTCGCTTTCTAGGCCACTCCAATATTTATCATCCCCCCTGCTTACACACTCTTTTGATCGCTTCTATGCTTATACACTAGCAAGGAAAGTCGTCCTCAAAAAATTTGAGAAAAATTCAAGTACATTGTTATATCTGAAGGTGACAAAAAGGTAAATTTATGAATTTAGAACAGTATACAAAATAAAATTTGGAATAATACTGTAAGGGAATGGTCACGGTACCATTGTTATATCGAACCACTGGAAGAATATATATATATATATATATATATATATATAATTATCTAGATTAACCCAGGCTCCTAGTGGTCCAATATACATTTAGAATAAAACGATGACTCATGAAAAGAAAGAATCAGTTAAATTTCAATAGCATTTAATATTTAATCAAATGATCATATGAAAAGAACGAGTTATATTTACACAAAATAAAAGTCAATTAAAAAAATCCATTTCCACGGTATCAAATTCTGCATAATACATAGACAAAATACTATATGTCCAATTATAATAATTTTAACTTGATGCTGGAATAACTCTCTTTTAATCACTCTTTATGCCTAATTTCGCCATCTGCCCCCTGTTAATTCCTCATAATTTAGGTTTCAACTAAACGTCTATAATTTACTAAAAATGTGGTAAGAATTTCTTTCCTACCTTTCCTCCATCCCTTTCATCACGGATGATCGCCGCTCCTGATGCTAATCGTTGCAATGTGTAAAAACAAAAATCTAACTACATCTTTTTTCAACTTGATTTCTAGCTTGCACTAATCAATCTAATTTAATTTTTCAAAGATTCCAAAAAGTAAAGTTTTGAGGGGTACCAACCCCCTATTTCTAATTGGTAGTCCGGCTTCAAAGAAAGACCCTTCCATTGGGTGATGAGGATTACGTAGGTACAAATTAGTATTAATATTGACATCATTGGTCAAGGTTCACCCCCTACTGAAGTCACGCGCCAGAATCAATCAAACTGGTTGTTTTGCAACCAGCAAGCCTGAAGGAAAAAATTTTTTGACTCTCGGATGTGACACGAGAGAGAGAGGATGCACTCCACATGAGCTCCTAAAAAACTTGTAAATTAATCAAGTATTATGATAGATTAGTTCAACTCGGGCTAGGCACTATCCGTACTCAGTCGGATAAGATAGCCATCTCATAACATGGCACCGAGAAACAACTTAGCACCACAACCAGTCTGTTTCTTACATGAAGTGATTCTTGATGAGGACAACGAGAATGCAGAATGGGCCAAGCTGCTAGCGGTCTATAGCAGAAGGAAAGCACGTAACGCTGACCTGAACAAGGCTGCCATCGCATACCTCGGGACCATCAGGGACCACTTCCACAGCTGGAATAAATCACACCCCAGGAACAGACGCCCGGACACGGAAGTGTTCTATTGCACGGGCGATGACTTTCTAAGGAAGGCAATGGAGGACTACAACAAAATTATGGGAAGTCCAGATGACCCGGAAGTGCCACTGTTCAAGCAGTCCCTAAGGTGGAACTTGCAACAAATTATCATCATCGGTACAGATTGCTTCTTCGATGAAGATGAAAACGAGGGCATCTGGACGGAATACTACAATGAAATCAACAAACATATCTGGAAGCGGGCCAAGAAATGGGACGAGATCCCGTTATTCATGCGGAAGAATCCCGTCCCGGACTCTGAAGCCCAGCCTGACCAAGATGTGATACCACCGAACCCGGGCATTGCTGAGCCCCCGGAAGAAGGAAACAAGGCCCAGCTAAGCGACAATTACCAACCACAAATCCAGGAACCGGAAATTCCGGGTGAAAACCGAGGAAAACTGGAAAATGATGTGGGCGAACAGGCCAAAGATGAGGTCTTCACCGCCGCCGACGGTAAGGGAAGCCCCGCCCCGACGAGCGAACCAGCAGCAGCGGACCAATCGCGTGGAATGAGCGATGATGAAGCCCCGCCCTCACTGGTTGCGATCGACGGGAAAACCGGCAGTGATCAGCCGGAGCTCCCCCGTACTCAAGACGGCAAGAGTGAACCCCCCACCGCAGTCATCGGCACCCAAGAGGTCCACGAACCACAAGAAGGGACAGCGTCGGCTTATCAGTCGTGTGCTAGCGACGAGGAAATGGATATACCCGTTCCAAACGAACCCGAGCCAGGCAGCGAACAGCCAGCAACAAGCGGGTTAAACGGCGTCACGTACACCATTGTAGCTCGCGCTGACCGGCAGTGGCGAAGTATCTCCAAAGTGATAAAAGATCAGTGCTGTGCCCCAGTTAAAACAAAAATAGTGCGTGATGAATTTAAAATGGACTTTTGCACTCTTAAAGACTACGAAACGATCCTCAATCACATAGGTAATAGTGATGCAAAAATCACTAGACGATCTGCCTCAGATGATCCCACCCTCAGCGTACTTATACGAGGGCTAACTGCAGCGATTCCAGCAGAGGACATCTTAAACGAACTATGTGATGAAGGCTTCTCACCCCTAGACGTCACCCAACTTAAATCCCAGAGGAAAAGAATTAGAGGGAAACCGCTACCCCTCTGGAAGGTCGATTTGAAGGACGACCCAGATTCAAGGAGAATCCTTGAACTCAAAAAACTTTTCCTTATCGATATATCGATAATGAGATATCGTAGGAACCCCAATAGGAAATCGATTAATATCTGTTATCGATGCCAAACCTGGGGACATCGAGGTGACGAGTGCGAGCGACCACAGAAATGTTTGGTTTGTTCGGGGAACCATGACGTAAAACGTTGTGCCAACATTAAAGGAGTTGACACCCCGACCTGCTCAAACTGTGGGAAAGGCCACACGAGTAACTTTCGTGGATGCGAAGTATACAAAAAATTATTTGCAAAATTCCAGGAGCAAAAAACTTCCCCAATAGTGGAACGTAATGACGAGTTCATCGCCCCCAAAGAAATCCGGAGATCAAAGAAAAATTATACAAACACGTCGTTTCTCCCACGAAGTGTACTACGAAAATTTAACGAGCGAAAAAAGAAAATTTCGCTGGACTTACAAAAAACGAAGGAAAAGAATGCGATTGGCCGAGCCAGCTCTACGGACCTCCCAACGGAACCTTTAACTCAGCGTGTATCAGCTGAAAAACACAAGTCCCGTTCTACGGACCTCCAACGCAGTGCTGAAGTGAAACGTAAGGCGACAGACGGGGCGAGTGAGCAGCCCCGACAGGTTGACGTCCATGCACGGCACAGCCCGAGCCCACTGCATACCGTAAGCAAGACGGTTGGAGCCAACGCACTACCCACGGAAGAAGCCAACAAGGCACCCGGACTAGGTCAACGTGATTTTTTGACAGATAACCCGGATTCCGATGCGATGGATGCTAGTGATAGCCCCGCAAACGAAATCTTCCAAATAGCTCAATTATACATGAAGAGTATAATAAGAAAAACATCACGCAAAGACAAGCGTGAACTAATCCAGGAATTCAAAAAAGAAGCTGGACAGTATCTCGCCCACTAAAAGAATTCCTGAATAGCTTGCAGAGTAGCAGCAAGCAACCCTAAGAGCAATTAAAGGCTCATAATAGCCGGTATTAATCAATCGGCATTTTCTATCTTTTTCTACGTTTCCCTTACCCATCTTTCCAAGAATATTTTCTCCAAAACACATATAAAAACTTAAAAATTTTGAGGCATTCCTGAATTTTTCAGAAATGACTCTGAAAATAATTAAAAATATTTCATCTATCCCTTTTCCTAGCTTTTTTAATAATACTAATACTATTCCTCTTTTTCTTCACCTTTAATCTAATATTTTTTTATTACTTACAAAATTGCATATCATGTGACTTCTCTCGTCCAATTAGGTACATGAACGCAACCGACGAATGAGGTGCGACCATGGCGCAAGATGATGACGTCAAAGGAGCGATCACTTTTCCTCCGAAATATTAATAAGTAATATGACTAACAGAGCTCGTCCAGACATGTTTGATTCAAAATTCCTGGTTAATTAATTCATTAATTAACCGTGGTTCCCCCACTAGACAGTGCTCCCAATTTCGGACTGACATACATGCATTTTCACATACACACACAATGCTCCCTTGCCTTACTCTTCACAACGGCCCCCCGCGGGTCGGCATGAGGGCAGCTAGTGTCAACTGACAGGTACTGCCAGAAATCCCCATTCGTATTTCGTAACCAGCAAGCCTTTTTAGGGTCAGGTCCTTCCTACTCTTTCAAATCTTCACGCTATCCTCTTTCCAAAAGCCCAAAAAATCTCTTCAAAAAAACTTAATAATTTAAAAAAAAAAAAAAAACTTTTCCATTTTGTTTTCTTTTATTTTTAACTAACACTTTTTTTTATCTCCTAACAACTTTCCTTACCGTCTAGGAACTTTGCCTTTCATTTTTCTCTTTTCAGATCCTAGATTGCAGAGAGGTCCAGCCAATCCCAGGGCTTGAAAGCAGCGGTCCAATCACCGAGGTCCAGTCTCTCCGGCTTTCTTCCACAGCAATACTTCTTCACTAAAACTACTAACCAAAATCAAAATCTTTTTAATCATCAAAATTCAACATCTATCAATCATTCATTCGCATGATAAAGCCCGAACGCAACGGTCACGCTTTTGCATCGCTGCCGTTAGTTCTCCCGTAGGGGTCCGGGTGAGAAGGAAATCTCATCCCGGCCAAGGGAGTAAATCCGGGGACCTAGGCCACAGTTAGGCCGGACGGGTCCCACAAGTTGATCTCGTAAGATCACTAATTAACACCGAACAGAGATCGACGCTCTCCAACGGTTGTTCAGAAATAAGGCTGGTGACACCTGCTCGGGACCGCCGCAGCGACTTTGTCCGCGAGGCTCTCCGGTGCGCTAGCCGCAGAATCACCACTTCGCTTCTACATCGCCCCCCTTTCTCCCCCAGTGACTTTTCGTTCTTCTCCCCCCCCCCCAAGTGCAATGGATTACACACCTTTTTTCTAGGATACTAAAAAACAAGGTAAGTGGTCTCAATTGTGCGCTCTCTATTTTTTGAAAATGGGTGTGTTATGTCCCTTCGCCACCGCTGAGGATGACGTCACTTATGCGCAACTTCAGCGCCAATCGTTTGCTTTCGACGAGCTCTCAAGGGAGCAGCGAATCGAATTTGGAAATCTTCTCCTAACATGGGCCAAAAGCAAGGAGAATGTAATTAATAATTCGCCTTATCAATCGTTCAACAGCTGCAAGTTCGATGAAGCAATTCTTTCGCTTGCAACAAGCTACACGGAGCTATCCAACAGGCTTACTCCGCTCAATCGTTCCGATCAAATCGATGAAATAATCGAAAAAAATGAAAACTCACTAATCGACAATTTTATATCCGAGGCAAGGGATTTCTTCGATAAATTCCAAGATGCCTCCTGTGTGCACAAAACGTCTCGCGCGTTCAAATTGGGAATTATTTCCACCCCTATCCCAGCTGAAGGGACCCCACCTTCGATCAATGAAACGCCGAAAAAAAACAAAAAAAGAAAGAAAAGTCGCCCCCAAAAAAATTCGCCCCCGATCTCTGAAGACGATTCAAGCCACTCTGGCGATAATGAAACGAACAACTTCACGCTACATTACTCTCATACAGAGAACTCCACTGTCCTTGAAGACAGCACCCAATCGACAGACAACAATTCAACTCAATCGACCTCCAGTGGCGTAACCGACTCCACTGATAACAGCACAGAAGACTCAAACTCGTCTTCATCCACCATTGAAGAACCCCCCGAGCCAACCCTGGCTCCAGTCGTAGTTACCCCGCACAACATTTCAACCGATAGCACCGAGGAAATACTCCCACCCAAGTCGCCCCCAGGGCAAAAACCTGGTACAACAAAAGAATCAACCGACGCTTCCTCCCTGTCAGACCCCCCCCCCTTCCCCTGTAATCACAAGTGACCAATTACCCATTGAACCCACTCCTACGCCATCCATGGCCCCCTCGCCCCCAACCTCCACCGCAGCCCCAGTGGACCAAGATGGATTCACCAAAGTCACCTATCGAAGAAAAAAGAAGCCTGCGCCCCCCCCCCTGTGGCCGCACCGACCCCAGCTCAACCCAACCAAGTCGCCCCCAGTCGAAGTAAAGTTAAAATCCCAGCCATAGTTCTCTCACGCTGGGGCGACACCTGGCTCCGGGATTTCGCAGCTGTTCGCAAAAAATGTGAGCACCCCCCGGAGGCGAAACCAACAGGGAGCACTATCATCTTCCAAACTTTCTCAGAAATTGATCACAGAACCGCCACGAAATTCTTCGACTCGAAAAATTTCAAATACCATACGTACCGACTGCAGCAGGACCGAACCCTCAAGTTCGTCATCAGAGGGCTACCTGCAAATGTAAAACCAGCAGAAATCGAGGAAGCCCTTAAGGGACAGGGAATCGAGACAATTAAAATAACCAATATGAGGAACTACACCACTGGCCGCTTCCTCCCACTATTCTTAGTCGAAGTCAACATTGACAACAAGCATTTTGCAAATGTCACGGAAATCGAGGGCGCCCCCATAGAGGTAGAACGCTACCAAGGGGGTGCCTCCCCAATTCAATGTAGGCGGTGCATGGCCCCCGGGCACACTGCCCTTTTCTGCCGAAATCTGCCCATATGTGCCTTCTGCTCTGCGGGCCACGAAACGACCCGATGCACCCTTAAAGGCAACAATAATTTCTTACGTTGCTTCTTTTGCAAAGGGAAACACACGGCCACATTTCCTGGCTGCCCGGCCCGCCCCCCAGCCCTAAACAATGGCGGCCGCACATTTGTTCCCAAGCTCCCCCCAAACCTTGCCCCCCCACAGGCAGCGGATTTCCCCCCGCTACCTAAAATCGCCCCCCTAATCGACTTCAACGACGATACGTACGAACACGGAACCGCCCCCATCGAGGTCAGATCGACCCGGCAACCACAAATCGAAACAGATATTCCAACACAAAAGTCGCCTTCATCCAACCTCACCGAACTTATAAAAAAGCAAGAGGAACTTCACGCCAAAATTAGGCCTGGCGCCCCCCCCCCAAGCGAAGGGGAAACCTTCACTCACCCTTGAGGAAATGAAGGAGAAAATAGAAGTCCTCGAAACACGACGCAAATACCAAGTCTGCATTTATGAACTCATATACCAGACGCCCAGACTAAATATCAGTGGCGTAAGTGATATCGATACCTCTGTCCAAAGCGACCACGTTCAACAAATCGACCCCCCCCCCGGCACCCACGCCCGAACCAGCTAGACCACCCACCCATTCCATATGCCAAGCCCCCACAACCCCGGCACCGCCCGCCCCCTCCCTCCCCCTACCTGAAACTGTCACCCAACCGTCGCCCCCAAAAGAAAATAATCTTCTCGTCAGCACTATTGGTACACAGCTCTCCGCCTTATCCCAGGAGACAATTGCAGCTCTAATCGCCCTTCTCTCCACCCTCCTTAACAAAGATTAATAATAACGACGCCCCCACCAAGCCTTTCACAATAATGGCTTGGAACTGCAACGGAGTTAAAAATCGAGTACGCGAGCTTCACACAGAAGCCATGCGACATCAAGTCGATGCACTTCTACTCAGTGAAACTTGGTTGCTTCCGAGCAATAAAATAAAATTCCCAGGGTACACCATTGCCCGTACTGATCGGCTTCACAATCGGGGGGGCGGAACAGCAGTTCTACTAAGAAACTGCTATTCTAGCCACCCCCTTCCCCTTCCTGCTTCCCCCCACATCGAGGCCACGGCCATTACAGCTTATGTGAACAAATCTCCCATAATCCTTTGCGCCGTATACAAGCCGCCCAACCAGCCAATAGACACCGCGCTTCTCGACACTCTTTTTAACCGAACTACGCCAGTCTTCGCTGGGGGCGACTGGAACGCAAAAAGTCACTTATGGTTCAGTAAAAAAAAAAATGCGGCGGGACGTCAACTCCGCTCCTTTTGCTTAAACAATTTTCTTGACATTCATTCCACCATAAACGAAACACACTTCCCTTCCAACACGCGTCACAGTCCTGACGTACTCGACTTTGGAATCTCGAAAAACTTTCTGTACCATATCACAACATACCCGAAAGCGTTGCTCACTTCACCGCATAACCCCGTCTTCTTCGAGATTGAACTCAACATCCCAAGAGCACGACGTATCATTAAACAGACAGACTGGGGTAAGTTCCAAGACTTTCTCCAAGAAGCCGCCACCATTGACCCCTCGCCCCCCACACCTTCGAACATCGACGCAGCGGTCGAAAAGCTCACCACCAGCATCCAAGACGCCATATCACACTCCACCACTGAAGTTCCCTATAACGACCTGCGATATGGCCTACCCCGGGACATTCTTGAAAAAATTAAATTTAAAAACCAAATTCGTAAGAAATGGCAGAATCGCCACCGCCGATCCGATAAGCTCCTGCTTAATAGACTACAAAAACAGATCAAAAAAGACGTCGACGACTTTGTCAATACCAGATTTACCGAATTTGTCAGCAACGCCACCGCTGAAAACGGCAACTTATGGAAAGCACGGCGAATTTGTCAGCCCAGGGCCCCCCGGGTAACGAAAATTAAAAAGGGAGACGACCTCATTTTTGACCAATACCAATACCATGAGTGGTGCTACGGGGTTCCAGTCGTTGCTGTAGTAGCAACGCATACCCCCTTCATTTAGTACCGCCATCTGCTAGCGTTGTTTGCGTATAGCCATTGCGTTTTGTGCAGACTTTTTTAAAAGGGTGCTCCGTTTTCTCAAGGAGCTGGCGCCCTGACGGGCTTTTCATGAGCATGTTTTACGTTTGTTCTCGCCGGGTTCCTGACGCGCTTTCCTCTTACAGGGGCTGGACCGTGTATCTAGCTACGATTATTTTCTTTGACGTTTTTACACATTAGTGTCTTATTTGGATCCGGGGTGATCGGGCCGCTGTCATGTGTTGATTGCAAAACGGAATCTTCTAAGGGCCGGGTCATGTTAAATTTGCAGTTTTCAAGAAATATATATTTACAGGTGTGCATTTACAAATTACAAGTTACTAATCTCAATTGCATTTACAATTATGGTTCATATTAATTTGCTTATCCTATTCCAAAATTGTTATATACCTCCACCAGAATATATTTACAGGTTCTTGTTTATATTTACAAATACAATTCTTATTGCTTGTTTATCAATTATAACGTTATACACCTCCACCATTATTTACATATTCGTGTGGGCGTTACCCTCTATATATCTTTATTTCCTTTTGTTTATTTACATACAAGAATTTCTGCCGTTTGTAGCTCCCCCTGGCGGGAGGGATCCTTGTGTTGTCTTTGGGTTTCTACTCTTTCCCTTCACAGGGTTTCCAGGGGGTGAACTATCTCTGCAGTCCTTAGTAACTACTAGTCCTAATGAACTACCGGTCGGAGGACTGAAGCTAAGGACCGCTTCAGCTACTAGTAGTTAAGAGGTACTATGTACTACCAGTCCTTAAGGTCACGTGACGTGAAACAGTAGTTAGAGGGGGAGAAAATTTTTGGTTTCGAGAGTAACAGATCTCTAACCAATCGGGATGCCATTTGAAGCCTACAACTACTACTAATTATTTAACAATCGTTTTTCCGCAGTGGATTGTGGCAGCGATTTCATGTTTACAAACAAACATGTTGTAAACAAACTTTTTTTTCCCGAAGGACTCGCCATACATTTTTTTGTCACCCGTGTTTTGCAATTTTTTTTACTCTAATATCGCTGGCTAGTTTAATTATTTTGTAACCGTATGAGGACGTTGCATTTTTCATCTTGGGACTTTTTTTTAGAATAAGATTCAGTATATAATAATAGTCAAAGTATTTTTCTTGTCCGAGCTCATGGGCCCCACTTTTGGATGCTTGAAGAAGCGAGTATATGGGACCCCAGCTGCATATAAGCGGGTCGCATACTGATGGAATCAAAATTTGAAAAAAAAATTCTTACAAACAAATGTAAGATTTTAAATTAAGGTTACCGGCACTAGTTGAGCCTATGGCCGTAATGTGCCTTTTCGGGGCAGACTTTCCCTTTTTTTTTTGAGGGGGGGGGCCTCTTCTTGAAAGGGTTATTATGCAAAATAATTATAGATTTTTGAGCCCCCTATTCACTTCGGGAGCCGTACTTGAGGCCCCAGCTGAATACTGTTTTTAATATTGAGTGCTACTTTTTTTTAAAAACCAATTTGTTAAATGATTTTTTATTATCCATTTTTATTCCTTTTAAATTCATTGAAACAACAAATTGCAAATTCTTTCTGGAGCAACTAAAATAATAAATTATTGATAATTTATAATTAAAAGAATTAACTGCCTTGCTGCGTATTGTAGTTCTGTATTTTAAACTATGGGTTTCTCCTCAGTATTAAAAAATATTATCAGAACATGATTCTCTATGAATGAGCACTTACCTGTTAATGCAAGTGAATACTTCAATATTTAAAAGATATATACTTCTATATTAAAGATCTTTCATCAATTTATCTGTTTCATATTTAGCTTCCAACAAATAACTTCACCTGATAACTTTCATTTGATCGTATATTTCATTTCAGTTGATTAGAAGATGAATGATTGATTGAAGTTGATTAATAGAAACATGAATTGAATAACAACTTGCACACATGATTTGTCATACAAAAACATTTTATTTCAAACATATATTCATAGAAAGTTATCATAATCACAATTTATTTGTTGTACTTTTCTTAGAAATCGCACCTTTCAAGAATATAATTTTTTGAGATTCATTAATTTTCATTTGCATCTTCAAATGTTGATTTACCTGAAATTAGAAAGAGGAAGAAAAAAAAACTTTTATTATGCTTATCAATCTTTAAATGTACTGTATATTTGATTTCAAATTATAACAGTCTTTATTTGCATAAGTAGAGATAATTCGTGCACAATAGCACTTTGTTGACTCGCCACCATTTTATCACAGTAGGATCCAAAATGCATCAACTGTGTTTTACAAGGGAGGCCTGGCATTGCACACAGATGCACTTGTTCATGTCTAGATGTATTTACCTAAGGCTTCACAAATCTTAGGAGCCAACATTGCAAAAAAGAAAATCATACTGACACCTCAAATTTTCTATGCAGATCACAAAATATTTGGAGTTTATATCTGCATCTTCCGATATGTGAAGATCATCACCAAGTGCTAAAAAAGTTGAATATAATTTGTTTTTACTTTGGATTATTTCTCCTAAAAATATGCTTGGCTGCCAAGAAATTTGGCCGGCACCTAAAATGTTTTTCAATTTTTCGAGCCATGGTTCTACCCTAAAATTTTGGTCAGACAGATGAAGTGAAAAAACCTATTGGCACGCGGCTAACTTCAAATTTTCACTTTACTTTCAGCTTCGCTCTAAAACACATCCTTAGCAACCTCTTGTGGATCAGGGAACCCTATTTAAATTAACATAGAAATTTTGCAGTGTTGTATGGTCTTACTAGTTAAAAAGTATAATATTATTTGTCGTCAAACATATTGTTTTAATATTTCCATTCACAAAATTTGCTCATCAGTAAATATAACACGTTTTTCAAAGAATTAATATTGCTTTTCAGTTAGCAAAGCTTCTAAAGGTTTTTTTTAACGTCCTCCCTCTCATTTATATAGCCAAGACAGGTTTTTCAACAGTATACATGTTTTTACTTGCACTGGTCAAATTTTGAGTGGTACAGGTAGCCATTAAGAAATCTATCTTAATTTGCTCAATTCAATTATGTCAAAAACAGTTGTTCTTTCAATAGTATCTGAAAAAATTATGATTATAAAGAAAATTACTCATAGCAAGATATTTCTCGAGAAAAACCAATATGGTATGGACTAAAAACAATGCCACCTTTCCCCCCCCCCCCTGCTTATTTTGTTTTTGCACATATAAAATGAGTTGCTGAAATTACAATAATTTCAGAGGGAAGTATGTTTCTGTTAAGTTTTATATTGAGAAATATTCAAGTGATTTTACAGTTTACAATTTTTATGAATTTTCTCAACTTAAAATTGAATGTGTATAAAATAGGTTATTTTATTCATCATGCAACATAAATGAGACACTGAAATACATTTCTTAATAAACGTGTGAATTTATGTAATACAGCCTCTCCGAAACGCTATTATGTCTGCGATCTGATATAACGCCAAAATTCTTTGGGTGGGATGGTGGCATTAAATCGGGGGTTCGGCTGTATTTGTTCCACTAGGGTTGTTGATACAAATGAAATCAGTGAAAATGATGCGACACAATGTTAAAATTTATGTCATTAAATCATGCATGGAAATATTTTATTTTACATGAAAATAATAATGGAAACTGTTGCTCAAAGTCAAATACAAAGAATTAAAATTACCTTTGTTTGCTCTGGTATAATTGTTTGGTAACTTTGAAAACCTTCACATAACTTCGTAGCTACCTACAGCCAATTTCCTGGGAAACAAAATTTTTCAAGAGTTAGAAAAGTCTCACAAATGTATATACAATATATATATATATATCAGCTGTTTACTAACAACATCGTTAAAAAATAAATGCTTGTTAAAAGTTTAAATGTTAAAAGTTTCAGTTCCATAACATCTCAAAATGTTATATTTTAAAGTTCTTAAGTATTCGACATGGAAATTTTTTTTCTGTCTTTACCCATACACACAATCAAAAATAATTTTTGGCAAAAAATTCAATTTGAACACACACAGCAAGGCCATAACCCAAATACTGAAGTAGTAATATGTTTCAAACACTAATCTGCTTCCTTTCATTGTAATATATATATACCTCAACACTAAAAACTGTGCGTGAAATTAAAACTTTGTTTTTTAGTCCCATTGTACGAACTTCATTTTTTATATCAACAAAACAATATAATGATTCCTTATTAAATATTCATCTCAGAGCGAGTTACAGAGTGCAATTTTTAAAGTAGTAGCATATGATTTTTTTCTGAAAATTTAACTTTCACTAAGTATTACAATATTGTTCATTTGAACAGTTCAAAATATCAAATCTATATTTTAATCCTTTACACTAAATTTAGTGCATGAGTTTTACAAAATTTAATATTTAACATTACTGCCAATTTTTACCATGCTTTATTTCAATTTCACCATTACTCATCACAAAAAAATTAATTAAAATTTTTGCCATTTAGGTGCTATAATTTATTATCAATGAATTGTATTTGTTATTATTTATTTACGCATGTGCTCAATTCATTTAGACATAATTTTTCATTAAAAAAAATTAATGTAGCAAAAAACATAGAATGTAAAATTTTAATCTGATATTATCGTAATAGAAGATTCATCTTTCATTCGCCATGTAAATATTTTCAATACAACCCAAAATATACATGGGCTATTTGATATTTTTCCAGCATTACCAAGTGGGACCCACTGCCCTATTGATTGCGTAACATTATGTCCATTTATATTTTTAAATAACGCATTTACTGAGCAAAAAAATATTAATAATATCTCTAACACTTTTCTTATATAGTTCGATAGCAATAAAATAATTCTTACCTCAGTAATGAACATGCTAGCACTTCGTCGTGGCTTCGATCGCCGATGTCAACATACACGTATGTATACTACAGCAGGTTTTGGAGGATATAACGATGAATCACTTCAACTTTGATGACACCGAAGATATAATCCAAGTTTTATCTGTCATTATTATCGTAAAAAAATTTTCAATTCGAAAAAAAACAGCATATTTCATCGCTAAATATCACAGCGAGAGCTCGCGGCCAGAGGCAAAATTTCCTCTTTTTCAAGATGGCCGCCGTGAGCTACTTTTCTTGCTGCTTTAGGACTGGTGCTAGGCAGTCCTTAGCAGCGGTCCTAAGTAACTACTAAAAAAAAGTCCTTAGCTTAGAGATAGTATCGAAAAGTCGAACTACTGGCCATCTAAGGTCAAATCGGGGCTTAACTACTTTTTTTCGGCTAAGGACCGCAGAGATAGTTCACCCCCTGCATCCTTCGTCACGCATCACTCGTCACTATGGCGATGTGGTGGGGGGGGGAGAGCCAGCAGCTCTCTTCTTATCTGCTCTTGCTATCGCCTTTGTTCTTTTCCCCTTCTCCTCCGTTTCTTAGTGACTTTTCTCCTATAGTTGGGCGTGGGGAGGGGGTCTAGTCTCACAAGTATCAATTACTCTTTTCTCCTATTCATTTCAAGGGTTGTTTATCTTGTTGGAGTTCTCCTATTGTGTTACTCGGAGCGCTCCTATTGTGGGTATTAGAGGCTCTCCTATTGTTGATTTCTGCGCTCTTTCGTTGTTGGCGCTGTTGCTATGACAACCGCACGGCTGCTACCCCTTTAAAGTTTGTGTGTTTAGCATTTGCTATATGAATGTATGTTGTGATTAAGATTGAATCAAATTAGTATGCATTGTTTTTTGCTGGGCGCCTCTGCGCCTGCTACAGTCCCGGAACATTTGGTCTTTGGAGACTCAGAATGTTTTTGGGCCTTCTTCTAGACAGAATCTGGTTACTTTCATAGTTTGAGACATTTCGAAGTTGTTCTGATTCGGAGTTTTCAATGTTTTCGAAAAATTTTCTTGCTAGTCTCTGGACAAACTCAAATACCGTTTCGACTTTTGTGTCTTTTCTAATATGCTTGTTTCTCAGGAACCATGGGGCCCTGAGGATTTTCCTGAGATATTTGTTTTGTTCCCTTTCTATACGTACTATTATCTGGTCTCTGTGGTAGAACCATGCTATCGCACCGTATGTCATAGTTGGTCTGATTACCAGTTTGTAGAGGATGATTTTATTTTTGACAGAGAGAGATATGTTGCTCTGGCAAATACGCCTCATCATTGCTGTGGCAATCATTGCCCTTCTAATGGCCTCCTTGCAGTGTGAGGTCAGGGACAGCGGTCTGTCAAGGATAATTCCGAGATATTTCGCAGTGTCGGATGGAGTAATTCTGGTTCCTTGTATAACAAGGGCCGCGTTTTGCGGCAAATTTTCTGGCCTTTTACCTGTTATCCACATGAATATTGTTTTGTTGGCATTTAGCCGAACTCTGCTTCTTGTGCACCATTCTTCGATTAGTCTCGCATTCTCCTGAAGGGCATCCAATGCTCCCAAGGGAGACCAGTGGCACTCTGCTACAGCACTATCATCTGCGTAAAGGGCCGTTAGGCCTGTGTCGCTCACTGGGAAGTCATTCATATGGTAATTATGAAGTGCCGGGCCTAGAACACTTCCCTGGGCTATGGAAGCCCTGATTGGGCGAGCCGATGATAGTGTCTGGTTAATTTTGACTTTGAAGGTTCTACCTTCAAGATAATTTTTTGTGAAAGTGATCAAGCTCCTGGGCAGATTCATGCGAATGAGCTTGTGCACTAGCCCGTTGTGCCAAACTTTGTCGAAACTTTTCGCGAGATCGTATAAGGCTAGTGCTACTGTCTTTTGGCTAAGTCTGGCCCGTTGGAGGTATTCAATGACCCTCAGGAGTTGCGTAGTGGTTGAGTGACCTTGTCGGAAACCATGCTGTTCCGGGATGATGATATTATGGTACTCGTTGTAATCGTGAAATCTTCTTATAACTACTCTCTCAAATAGCTTTCCTAGGGAGCTGAGAAGAGATATAGGGCGCCAATTTGACGCTATGTTTAGATTTTGGTCAGATTTTGGGATTAAAATGACAATTGCAAATTTCCAGATACTTGGATAATGTTTATTTCGGAGCAATTCGTTGAAGAGCTCTGTCAGCATTCTTATGATATTGGGTGGTAGCTCTTTGATGGCTCTATTTGTGATGTTATCAGAGCCTGGCGCCTTATTTTTGTGAAGTTTTTTGATGAGGCCCTCTACTTCCTGTATGTCGGTCGGGTGCAATGCCGTGCCGCCCTCAAATGAGGTCGAGGCAAAGTACCTGTCGACACCTCTATCTATTCTATTGATGTAACTTGCTGGAGTATTTGAGTTCGGGCTGAACTGAAGTTCCAGTGAATCTGCGAAAATCTCGGCCCTATCCTCGTCCGAGGCCGCTGTCCCGTTAGGACCTTGAATTGGGCCCATCGTTGGGCACCTGGGCTTACAGCGTCTGTACACTTTGTACAATGAGCCGTCCTCACAGCATGCTTCGTTGATGTAGTTCTCATATCTGTCTCGTACAAAGTTTTTGATTTCTGCCGAGACCTGGTTTTTATAGAGTTTGTATTCCCTGTATACCCTTCTCTCTCTGGTTCTTTGCCATCTCCTGCGGAGTTTATTTTTCTCTTTAATTTTAACCTTTAGGTAATTCGGAAGAGATAGGGGGTTGTTAACCCGGGCGGTGGTTCTGGTCGCCATATCTATGTTGTTTTTGATGTTGTCTGTGAGCTCTTCTATGGCGGTTTCGATTTCTTCGATTGGTTTTAAAATATAATCCGGGCTGGGGATGAGCGCCATTCGACGCTTGAAAAGTCCCCAGTTTACTTGTTTCTTGGGTTTGAATCCACTTGGGATTAAAAAGTCCAAGTCAATAAACAGTGGATCGTGATCCGATGTAAAAAGTTGCTTAACTTCAAGATTGAGTGAGAAACTAACATTCTTGGTTAAGGCAATGTCTAGGGTGTCTGATGTACTACGTCTGCGTTCCGGATTATACGTGTGTGTTTTAGTGCCGTGTGGTGTTATGTTGTTACTTCTGCAGTAATTTTCTAGTTGTCTCCCACAGGCGTTGTATCCACGGCTGTTCCAGAGTTTCGATTTGCAGTTGAAGTCACCTGCTAAGACCGCCGGGTATCTACAGTTGAAAAATGTGTTTAATAATGGCAAGTCGAGGCCATTTTGTGGGGGTTTGTAGATTGCCCCCAGCCTAATGACTGTGTGATTTCTGCCGTGGATATCCACCGCTAAGGCTTCTATGTCCTGTGAGTCGGGGAGATCAACCAGGGTGAATGTGAGGTGTCGTTTTATGAATATTGCGACCCCTCCGCCCCGATTAAAAAGTCTATCTCTCCGAATTACCACGAAATTTGCTATTTTGAGGCTGTGCTGTGGCTTCAGCCATGTTTCGCTCACTAGCAGCACATCGATGTTTAGTTGATCTATTGCCTCTTTCAATTCAACAATGTCACGTAGGACGCTTCTGGCGTTCCAGGCCACTATCCTAAGGTTTTTAATTGTGGTGACGTAATTAGTGCCCATTGAATAAAATTCTTTGTATGTCTTTTAGAAATATATTAAAGAAGATTTCTATCTTCTCTGCTTTTGTTTTAGCTAGGGCTACCTTTAATAGACAGTCCGTGACGGTTGTCATAAGTTTTCCGATGGGGAAATCATCCTCTTCCTCGATCCTTGCGGTTTCGCTCTGCGAGCGCCTCGCCCACTTGACTGTGTTTTTATTTACATTGACAACAGTTGTCATGTCTACTTCTTTTCCCTTCTTTCCTTGGGTACTCTGGGCTGCACTCCTCTTCGTGACGTCACAGCTAGTTTTCTCCGAAGATCTTTTTTCCCCTACTTCTCTTATCGGGAGGGGGGGAAAGTCGGACGAGGTGGACGGGAGAGAGGGAGGTGTGCTCTCTTGCACGCTGCAGGGAGTCCCGCTGATAACGTGCGTTTCTTCCTCCTCTATTGTTATCTGCTCTCCCGTCCCACTCGGCTCTCTTTCCCTCTCTTTTCCTCTCGCGGAGCGTGTCTCCTTATCTTTTTTGCCTCGGCTGGTGCCGGAGGGGGCGTTTTCTCTCCGTGGCTGGGCTGCTACGCCACTGCCTTCTTGGCGTTGCTCGTTTCGTTTCCCGCTATTTCCACTGCCGCCTTTCCTGGGCTTGGGGAATTTTGGGCATCCGCGGTACGAGGCTGGGTGCTTGCCTAAGCAGTTACAGCACTGCACCTCGTCCACTCCTTTTTGCTTACTGCACTGTGTAGAGTGGTGTAGTTCTATGCATTTTACGCAGCGGGGGGTGTTCCAACAATTTTTACTGACATGTCTGTAGCTTTGACAGGCATGACATTGCACTACTCCCTGTCTTCTCCGGTAAAATTCTACCTTAATTTTTAGATAATTAATGTTATCTAGATTGTAGATTTCCTTGCTTTTATTGCACCGGGGAAGTTCTATCAGCCATATAGGCAGAAGGACGATTTCCTTGTTTGGGTGCTTGCCCCTGTAGCTTTTAAGCTGTGCAATATTTAGTGGGTCGAAGCCCAGGTCTTTAAGGGCCCCTTCTATCTCTTCTTTCTGGGCACTGTGTTCCATTCCCTTGAGGACAACTTTTATGGTCCTATCCGATGGTAATGTAAAAGTGTTGAAACGGATTTGCTCCGCTTCAAACGCTTTTGTGACCATTCTGTGGTCGTCCTCCGATTGCAGTTGCAAGATCAAATTTTTTCCCGCTGTTTTTGCTGAGAATGGTTGCTTGCATAGCTCCTTGAGCTTGCCTGATATCTGGGACCAACTCCCGTACTTGGTAATGTGTAGGGGTGGAATTTTAACCTTCCCTTTCCGAACCGGGATCCAGGGGTTCGGGTTACTAGGGTCTGGGTCATCTATTTCCGGCTCGCTCGTGCCGGCTGACTTTTCCCCACTCCCCGAGGCAGCGGTGTTTGGGCCCACGTTTGTGGGAGCGCCATCTATTGGGTCGGGCGTGAGTGACACTTTTTCAGCTACGGCTGATTTTTCGGGAGCTTCCTCCTCTACCATTATTTTGGCACTTGTTATAGTGTCTTTTTTGGGCTTTTCCTTCCCTTCCTTGCCCCCCCCCCCTGTTTCTTAGAAAATTTTCTAGGAGCTTTATTTTTGGGGTCCTTCCCCTTGTCACCCTTGCGGAACTTGCCACACACGGTGAAGTCGCTTTCTACCATTACTCGGAGCGCGCCTATTAACTCCATTTGGTTGAGGCCCAGCTCGCTGTCCGTGGTGCTGCCCTCGACAGCTAGCATAAGCTCAAGAACCTTACGGAAGAGCACATCGAGAGCACACGGCACGTCATCATCCTTGATGAGTTCTACCGCTCTTTTCATACTGGGACAATTCGTCTTGACGATGTCCAAACAGTCCATGGTGGCGGCGTCCAGGTTGTCAATCTGTTCCTCCGCCGACATGGTAAAATGTTCGTCTAGGACGTATTTCACCTCATTCCACCTCTCGAGGGTATCTTCGTGTATGATGTGCGAATGCACATAACAGGGCTTAGTTTTCGCGGGGGCCATGGCTATACGCAAAAAATTTATAACTAAAAGTTATCGCAACGCTAGCATTTGACTATTGACTAAATAAAGCGGATATATCAGAGGGACTCACCCATTTCTGCCGCCGCAGCCTTGACCTCACGGGAAGTGGCGCGGTGCGACAAAAACGCGTAAAATGCGGTAAAACCCTTTAGATTGCCCACAGTATTTTGCCGTCGTCTGTAGAAATTAGCTGCTCCTCAGATTACTAGCCAGCTCTAGGCTAGGCTAGGGGCGAGTAGCTCTGTACTGCGCCCGGTGGATGAGCGCATTCACCAGAGCACGCTGTCACGTCGTCGCAGAAAGGCTTAGCTGTCCACGTTGAAGAAAAGGCTTAGCACGTTTTTCGTCGTCCGGGGAGCTAAAAATTTGTGCGTCCGTCCACCACGGTGGTCAGTCTCTTTTTTCCTCATTTTTTGACGACGAAGCCATCGCAGAAACCTTCGCCGACACATTCGAAAACCAATTTTCGCCCAATAGAATTCAACCATTAGTGACGTCACGGAACAATCGAAAAAGAAGCGCTGCCTTCATCCACCGTCATCTCAATAACTGCCCTGACCATATGTCCCGCACCAACATCACAGAAATTTCGTCCCTTATTAAAAAACTCGAAAAAAAAAAAGCCCCAGGAGCAGACGGCATTGGCAATAGAGCCCTTAAGCTTCTCCCCCCCTCCATTCTCATCTCTATGGAAAATATTTTTAATCATTGTCTTACCACAAGCTACTTCCCGTCGCCCTGGAAACATGCTATTGTAAAGGCCATACCCAAAGGCGGCACCGACCCCCTTCTCCCCCAGTCTTTCAGACCGATAAGCCTCCTACCCGGGATCTCCAAACTGTTTGAGAAAATTGTAGCCCTTAGGCTTAACAAGTTCACAACCGATCACAATATTATACGACCCGACCAACATGGCTTCCGCCCCGAGCACTCCTGTGTCACACAGCTGCTCCGGGTCACTGACTATATAACCAACGCTTTTAATTACGAAGACTCCGTCGCAGCCCTTTTCTGCGATATATCCAAGGCTTTCGACAAGTGTAACTTCTCTACACTCTTATCCAAAATGATCGACCTCCGTTTTCCCCCTCACTTCGTCGTGTTCTTCTTCTGGTACCTTACCCGGCGCACATTTCAGGTCAAGCTAAACTTCTCCCTTTCAACCAAACGTAACATTCGTGCATCGGTCCCACAGGGAAGCGTCTTAGGCCCGCAACTTTTCCTCTTCTATATCAACGACTTTCCCTCGCCCCGAAATGGTAAACTTGCGCTTTTCGCCGACGACGCTGTCGCCCTCTGTGGGGCAAGAAACCCAGCATATGCTCTGTGGAACCTGCAAGACGAAGCTGCGAACATTGAAGAATGGTGTCGTGAGTCAGATATCATCATGAACTTTTCCAAGTGCAAATTTATGTGGTTCACGCACAGGAAAAAACTTCCACTAAATACGACGCCAATACGTGCAGACGTTCGAAAAGACAGCTCCGACAGCTCGTTCAGTAGACACGAACACCGAATGATACAAGGCGAGTTCACACCGGGGACGTGACGCCACACTTCCGAGGACCACGTCCTAACCTGAGATGATTAATTAACTCGGCTGGTGAGAGGTTTTACCAACTGCATTGGTCTTTCTTTCAGAAATTAGCCGAGCTCTTCCTTCCCTTCGCAACTGAAGTGCCTTGAGAAGCTCGGCCGCTTTCTTACCTCTCCAGCTGACGATCATCTCTGGTGAGTCCTTTATGCTTATGCGATTCTTGTAATGGCCAGGTTTTGCCCCGCAATCCGCCCCGAAGATGGCGGCAATTCTCATATTGTCCTCAAAATGTTTGATAATATTCGCGATAATTTTGTTGAATTATTTAACCGCGATGTTGATGCCATCATCGATCTTGTAGACCCATGGCTTGGGTACTTTCATGATAGACAGGAAACCCTGGGACCCCTTGAGGAACAGTCCTGCGATACATCCGAGAAGTTCGCCGAGCTACTCGGATTGTATAGTGAATATATCAATAGCGAGGATGCTGACAAAGGAGAGATCTCTGTTCCTTATTTCAACGGGATCTGCGAATTTATGGACGTCGTCCGTAAAAACCCATGCTGCCATATTTTGGCGTTAGATTACAGAAAAGCCCCATCAATTGACATCTCCCCAGAAAACATTAGGAAAAAGCTCGCTGGGTCTAGAAAAAGAAGAAGAGTCCATGAAATGAGCCTCTCCCCCGAGAAAAAAACATTATCATTCGCTATTGCAACAGATGACAGCTCCCAAGACTCGGTAGCGTCCTTTGTCGACCAAGATGGCGACCATAGTTCTCCCCCGAATAATGGCAAGCACGCTCCCAAGAGGAGCAACACTCCCAGAATCCCTAGCACAAGAGACCCTGGAGGCGAAAACCATCCCAGAATTCCCAATAAGCCCTCCCCTCCCATAATCCCTTGCGAGCCCTCCTCGCACAGCGCCGAAAATCTTCCCATAATCCCCCTTAATTCTGCTCCTCCCATAATCCCTAGCGAACCTCTCTCTCCCTACCAGAATAATACTCCCATAATGCACCAGGGGAATGCTCCTTCGGAGAGCGCTCCATCATCATCATCATCCCCTCCCACCAACCAATCAGGGCAAAGGGAAATCACATCGCTACCCTCCTCCTCGCGGGAGTTAGGTACAAACGTAAACAACAACAACGGGGATACGCCCACTGAAGACCCAGACGAAGAGGGCTTTATTACGGTCTCATATAAAAAGAAGAAAACAAATATCCCACCAATAGTGCTTTCAGAATGGGGCCCCAGATGGCTGAAAGACTATGCCGAAATACGTAAGCTCTGTGAGTTCCCTCCCGAAACCAAATCCACTCCCACCTCGGTCTCGATAAAAGTCTACTCCGAAAATGACTACCGGAAGACAACCAGGTATTGTACTGACAAGGGATTCAAATTTTATACCTTTCAGCTCGAAAATGACAAAAACCTTAAGATTGTCATTAGAGGTCTCCCCGTGGGCGTTGACCTCGACGAAATTGCAGATGACATCCTCTCCCAAGGCTTTGAGGTAATCAAAATCTCAAAAATGAAAAATTATAGAACGGGTTTTGAGTACCCACTTTATCTAGTAGAGTTTGCCCTGAAGGATAAGGGCCTCTTCAACATAACTGAAATTGCGAGCATTCCAGTTCAAATTGAACGCTACAAGGGCAACAGAAACACCCTGCAATGTAGAAACTGTTTGAAGCTCGGCCACACCTCCGTCTCATGCCAAGAGAGAGCCAGATGTGCCTTTTGCTCACAAGCACACAGTGGCAGAAATTGCCCACATAAAGGCAATATCAACTTAAAAAAATGTTTTCTCTGCGGTGGGAAACACTGCTCAACCTTTGGAGGCTGCCCTGTCAAACTCAAACGACAGGCGCATGAATCCGGGAGGCTTATTATCCCCTCCCTCCCAGCAGTAATCCGCAATGACCCTCTCATAAACAGAAATGCCAGCACCAGATCTTTTGCTGATATAATCAGAGGCACGCCCACTACAACTCACATCCAAGAAGAGGTGGACGACACGCCCATGGACGTATCCCCACCTGTTCCGCTTTCCAGGAGAAACTCGTTCACTCCCCTTACAAGCAAACCTAATTCCGCAGCATTCACCAAAGTATCCAATTACTACACGAGGAAAGGGCCCCACCCCCTATTCAAAGGATACTCAATAAAACAACATGACTATGTTAGAGAACTTGAAAAAGCAATCGAAGAACAATCAGATAATGATATCCGCTCTCTTCTCGACGATACCCTTTCAAAAGTTGAGGAAAAATTAAACACACCCCAGCTAGAAAGCAACTACGAGAAGAATTCAGATGTAAACAACGAGTTGACCCCGCCCCCCAACAACACAGAAGGCAGCTGCGAACAAATCCCCTCACTTGTCTTCACCCCCCATGAAACTGACATAAATTATGAAATTAAATCAATAATGCTATCTACACAGAAAATCACCAATATTATTAAACCTCCGAGAGAGGTGGAAAATAAACTCTCTGAGATTCTACTCAGCCTAACCGAAGTTCTCAACTTCCTCGCCCAAAGCACTTACAATTAGTACAACAGCTCACGTAGACACTTTCACCCCACCCAGGCCACTTACGTTTTTCTCCTGGAACGCGACTAGCCTCAAGCCCAGCCTAGAAGAACTCACTGAAGCCCTAGTCGAGCACAATGTGGACATTTTTCTCTGTCAAGAGACCTGGCTGGTGCCCAGCACAAAAATTAAAATCCCACGCTTTAATTCTATCCGACAAGACCGATTGCATAATCGAGGAGGGGGGGTAGCATTATTTATACGCAACAACATTCCGTTTAAAAGGCTCGATCTCCCAAACTCTTCTATGGAAGCTATAGCCGCTACTATTAACATTAACAACACTAATATCAACGTCGTTTCTATCTATAAACCCCCTAACAAAAAACTGGATCTCAACTTGCTTGCACATATCTTCAATACTAATACGCCCACTCTGGTTGCTGGTGATTGGAACCTCCATCATGAAGCCTGGAACTGCAGGTATAATCAGTCGAAGGGCACCGCCCTCTTCCGATTTGTTCAAAATAACAACATTGACATCCTGGCAACCAGAGAGCCCACCCACTTCCCAGCATGCTCATTCAAATCCCCTCTGTCATTGACTTTGCTCTCACTAAAAACTTTGACCACACCTTCTCCATATCTTCCCCTGAACTTGTGGACTCTAACCATAACCCTATTCTCATTAAACTTGACTTCCTCTTTCCCCGCAAAATCCCTTTCTACTCAAAAACTAATTGGGAATCATTTACTGCTGAACTTGCTACCGCCCCCGAGATCTCGATCGATTCTCCAACTGAAACTGCAATCGAAGAGAAAATAACACTGATCACAGATGTAATTCATGACGCCATCTGTCGGTCCACGACCAAAATAAAAGCAAACGAGCACCAGTATGGGCTATCTAAAGTGCTTCTTAAAAAAATAAGGGACAAAAATAAATTAAGAAAGAAATGGCAGAGAAATAGGCTCGGCCCAGACAAAATTAGGCTTTCGCAGATGGAAAGAGAAATAAGAGCCGAAATAAAAGCCTTCAAACATGAAAGATTCAATTTTTTCATGAATGAGGTAAACATTGCCGACGGTTCCATCTGGAAGGCTCTTAAAATCTGCAAACCAAAAATGAACACCATCCACAGCATTCATGGGAGTGACGGTGAAATAGTATTTACCCCAGAAGAAATAGCAGAAAGCTTTGCTGATCAATTTGAGCAGCAGTTTGCGCCAAATGGTCTCCAGAGCTCTGGCACTAGACAGCATATACGTGACACAATTGCAAGTTATCTCCAACACAGCCCCGCCCCCCAGTCAACAAACAACGAGGTCCCGCCCACTACGAAACAAGAACTAGATGAAATTATTAAACACCTAGCAACGAGAAAAGCCCCTGGTCGCGACAACATTTCCAACCAGGCAATAAAGGCGTTCCCCCCGAATATTAGAACATCATTGGTCAATATATTTAATGCTATGCTTGCCCTAAATTTCTTTCCCCCAGTTTGGAAAGAGGCAGTAGTCAAGCCCATACCCAAGCCCAATGCCGACCCCCTTTTCCCCCAGAATTATCGCCCAATTAGCTTATTATCTAATATTGGGAAACTATTCGAACGAATTTACATTAAACGACTACAAAGCTACTGTGACAGGAACGCTATCATTCGAATAGAACAGCATGGCTTCAGAAAAGAGCACTCGTGCGTCACCCAGCTGCTCCGAACCACGGAGTATTTCATGGACGCCGTAAACAACAAGGATTATGTCTGCTCCTTATCCCTTGACTTCGCTCGAGCGTTCGATAGGACTAGCCACGACACACTTGTTTTCAAACTAATTAACTTAAACTTCCCTAGTAAATTCATCCTTTTTGTTAAAAATTACCTTCAAAATAGACAATTCTCAGTAAGAATAGGCAACGCCCTCTCTTCAAGTAGACCTGTTAGAGCCTCGGTCCCTCAAGGAAGTGTATTGGGCCCACTACTGTTCTCTCTCTATGTAAACGACTTCCCCGCCCCCCAGAGAGGACTCATAAGTCAATACGCTGATGACGTACTTATATCAACAAACTGTAGAGACCCCTCCAAAGCATTTGAAAATCTACAAGAAACAGTAGACGACATCGAAGACTACTGCATCGAATCAGACATAGCACTCAACCATAGCAAATGCAACTTTATATGGTTTCACAAAAGGAGAAACCCCCCTATGGGACCCAATCATCACATAGAACTTGGTCGTGCGAGGCTGCCCCCAAAACAACAGATCAAATACCTGGGCGTATTCTTTGACAGAAAGCTAAACTTCAAAGCCCACACAGAGCACGTCAGGATGAAGGCCACAAAACAACTCGGCATGCTTAATAAAATCTTCTTCCCAAACAGTGGTCTCTCACTTAAAAATAAAATGCACTTGTATAAAACAGTAATAAGACCCGTTATATCCTACGCCGCCCCCGTTTGGGCCTTCGCTACAAAAAAGAACCTGAACACCCTTCAAATATTCGAAAACAAAAATTTTCGAAAATTCACCAGAGCAAGCTGGTATATGAGAAACATTGATATTCGCAGAGACTTACAAATAAACGCCTTCTTTGAACATATCAAGGTGTTGGCAGAGTCACAATATGAAATCCTAAGAAATTCGGAACAGAGACATCTCTCAGAACTTGTTGTATATGACCCCAGAGTCATATGGCGGTATGGACGGCCGCAGAACGTCCTCTTCAGACCGTGGTAATATGTATAGTATAAGATAGTGTATATAGTGTAAATATCCTTTCATTTTTAAATTTGTATCATCCTTTTCTTTTTTCCTTGTATCACTAAATGTTGCATAATGTATTCAAAACCAAAGGAGGGAGGGGGCGTTCCCAGGTCCATTTAAGTCCATACAGTCTCTAACAAAACACAACCCGATAGATGGCGGCACTGATGCACAAGCAATGTCTCGCAAAGCGAACATGAAACAAAACTTTTGTTAACAAGAACGAACTTGAAATATATTTTACAATTTTTGCAAGTATTAATAATTCTAAAGATTACACCCAGAGGTTTTTTGTTTCGCATCAACATCGCGGAAATTTTTCCTCTTTTTCCACCCTTTTTAACAACGACCTGCTTTTAAAATTCTCACTAAACCTGGACATTACTTGATGTGCATAATCATAACTTGACTCCTTTTCCAGCTCACGGTGACGGCATTCTACCTGCAAAAAATTATGAAATGAACTTGAACTTGAAAAACCCGAACTTGACTAATTTTTCACACCACATTCACACACATTTTTCACAAACACACACTTACACGATACAATATAGGTCACGTACTTCGTGGCCCGCGATTAAGACCGGCAGAACGGCCATAAAAAATTGTGTCGTGGCACCGGCGAAAAAAATTTTAATTCAGTTCAGTTCAAAAAACTTCCACAGCTCCCCCTTCGTTTCGGGAATCAGAATCTTCAACCGGCAGACACTGTCAAATACCTAGGGTGTACCCTGGACAAGAAACTGCTGTTCAGGGAACACATTGCCTTAGTCCGAAACAAAACCAACGGTATACTCGGAATGCTCAATAAAATTACCTTCCCCAGTGCTAAACTCACAATTAACAATAAAACCATACTTTATAAATCCATCCTGAGACCCACGATGCTCTATGCATCCCCTGTCTGGACCCCCGCCCGTAAGGGCAACATCTCCACCTTGCAAAAACAACAGAACAAAATTCTCCGTAGGCTCCTTAAGGCACCTTGGTACATTCGTAACATAAATATTAGAGCTGACCTTGACATACCCCATCTCTTTACATATATCAAAAAATTAAATAATTCCCAGTTTGAACGCATGGCCTCGTCTACGCATCAACATCTGCGGGACATACTAGACTACGATCCGGCAGAAAAATGGACGCATCGAAGAGCCCTTCAGATTGTGGGGTTTGCCGTCAAGTAAATACCCGACAGATGGCAGCATGGATACTGGGAGAAGGAGAAAGTCTTTGAGGAAACGATATATCTGTCGACACCACTAATCTACGAACGGTGAGTTGTTCGTCTTCAACCGTTGAGTGCGCCATGTGCCGTCGCATTTCTCTTTCTGTGTAATTAATATATAAATATGTTTTAATAAATAATAATATTCGTTCCCGTGCCGCTCTCGCCTTAGTGGTGACCCTAGGACTCGAAACACGTATCATCGACATCAATGGAAATGGCATTGAGGCCAGGACTTGTGGACAATTTGTGAAGCCAATTCACGCGGGAACTCACATCGTGCGTCACCTTCGTCCAAGGATTTACGGCGACAGCTTGGATATTTACGACAATCGCATGCCGTGCATACTTTCGCTTCTGAAGATCACTCAGCGATAATCACGTAAGTCCCAATTTCGTCCTTTTCGGGAGAGCCGTCAGAACCATGTATATAGGAACTGTAAATTTCCGTTTTATATAAAGTCGAGGTCCTCGCATATATCATTTTATTACGAAATTGTGTATATTGTATCGTACTTTCGCTATCAACAATATGAATGTCACTAACGCCGAGGGTGCCGCTGCTCAAATCGATCGTATAGGCCTAAAAATGCCACCTTTTTGGCGCCAGAACATCGCTTTATGGTTTTCCCAAGTCGAGGCGTCGTTTCTTTTATCGGGTATCACGAGAGACGAAACTAAATATGCCGCGCTCATCGCCTCAATCGACGCAGATACTTTATCTCACGTTTCTGATTTCGTTTTCCAACCTCCGGAAACAAATAAATACGAGGCATTGAAACGAAGATTAATCGCAGAATTTGCTGATTCGGAAGCCACACGAATACGTAAACTTTTGGGGGACCTACAGTTGGGCGACAACAAACCGTCATTTCTGCTCCGTCAAATGCGAGAGTTATCAAGGGGCAAAATTGACGACGACTTTTTGAAGAACTTATGGCTCCAGCGGTTGCCTACGACCATTCAATCTATTCTTTCCGCCTCCACCGAGGAGTTGACGCAGCTTGCCACGCTGGCAGATAAAATCCACGAAGTTGCTGTTGATCCAAGAGTGACGTATTCTCTCGCGAACGATAACGAATCTTCAAATGCTGTTGCCGTGATTTCGCCTCTCATAGCGGACTTACAAAAACAAGTTTCCAAATTGACAGAGCAGGTTAATCATCTAAGATTTCGACGTTCACGATCGACCTCTCGTGACCGACGTTCATTTTCTAGGGGCTCCAATACGTCGCAACAGCCACGTCAAAATTTCGCATCGGAACTGAACGACGGACACTGTTACTATCATGCCCGTTTCGGAAATTTAGCTCGCAAATGCAGAGATCCTTGCACTTTCTCGAAGTCGGGAAACGAGTAGCAGCTGCCACTCAGCAGCCAGTGGGTGGTAGCTTACCTCTTTCCATAAGTCACAGGCTACACGTTTACGACAAGACTACAAATCGTCGATATTTGATCGATACCGGCAGTGACGTATCATGCGTTCCGGTAGGTCGCAACTCACAAAATCACAATCCCGATCCACTGGAGCTGTATGCCGCAAATCAATCCAGGATCAAAACTTATGGTACCGAACTCATTAACTTAGACCTTGGGCTCAGGAGGTGCTTCAAGTGGAACTTTATCGTCGCGCAAGTAGCCGTTCCCATAATTGGTGCTGATTTTCTTCGACATTTCGGCCTCTTGGTCGATCTCAAAAAGAAACGTCTGGTTGACTCTATCACCAAACTCAGCATCTCCGGCATATCTCAAGCTTGTTCCCAGTGTACTGTTCGTGTGATTGACGACTCCTCTCGCTACCATTCCATTTTGAAGGAGTTTCCAGAGTTAACTAATCCATCTGAAACTTTTCGCTCTGTGAAACACAACACCGTTCATTATATTCAGACCACTGGCCCACCCATACACAGCCGGCCCCGAAGGTTGAATCCGCAGGTGCTTGATACAGTTAAAAAAGAATTCGAGTACATGGTAGAACAGGGCATTTGCAGGGCTTCCAAAAGCTCTTGGGCCTCCCCATTACACATTGTGCCGAAAGCCAATGGTGCAATTCGTCCTGTCGGAGATTATCGACGGCTGAATGCGCAAACCGTTCCTGACCGTTATCCGATACCTCATCTCCAGGACTTTTCACATGCTCTTCATGGTATGAACATCTTTTCAAAATTAGACATCTTACGAGCATATCACGCTATTCCAGTCAACGAACCGGACATTCACAAAACCGCTATTATCACACCTTTTGGACTGTTCGAGTTTCCATTCCTGAATTTCGGTCTGTGCAACGCTGCCCAGTCCTTTCAACGTTTCATCAATGAAATTCTCCGTGACGTTCCGAACTGTTTCGCTTACCTAGATGACATACTCGTTTTTTCAGCCGATGAAGATTCTCATGTATCCCATCTCCGACAAATTTTTCGACAGCTAGACCAATATGGTATAAAGCTCAACGTATCCAAGTGTGAATTCGGAGTGTCGGAACTTTCGTTTCTTGGCCATAGGGTTTCTGCAGCCGGCATTGGACCTCTACCCGAAAAAGTACAAGTTATCCTAGACTACCCGTTGCCGAAGACCATCAAAGATCTGAGACAATTTCTAGGACTTTTAAATTTTTATCGAAGGTTCTTTCCACACGCTGCACACAAGCAAGCCAGATTAACTGCTTTTCTCAAAGGCTCTAATAAAAACGAAAAAAAAGATATACCTTGGACAGAAGAAGATCGACAGGCGTTCACAGAAACCAAGCAGCAGTTAGCTCAGGCGACACTACTCGTGCACCCTAATCCAAACGCTCAGATAGCCTTGTGTGTTGATGCATCGGATTACGCTATTGGGGGTGCACTTCACCAGATCAACAACAATAAACTCGAGCCACTCGGTTTTTTCTCGAGAAAACTGAGTGAGACAGAACAAAAGTACAGCGCCTATGACCGAGAATTGCTTGCTGCGTTCGCTGTTACCAAACATTTCCAGTTCATGCTCGAAGGAAGGCAATTTTGCATACTCACAGACCATAGGCCATTAACGTTTGCCTTCAATCAAAAACCGGAAAAAACTTCTCCTCGACAGACACGACAGCTTTCGTTCATTTCACAATTTACGACTGACATTCGTTACGTGAAAGGTTGTGACAATCAGGTTGCTGATGCTCTCTCCCGAATAAATGCGATCGAACTTTCCAGCCAAATCGATTACGAAGCAATTGCTCAAGCACAGACGACCGATCCAGAGTTGCCCGAGTTGCAGACGAATTCCTCATTGCAGCTTCAGAAGCTTCTCCTACCTGGAACTTCAGCCGAAGTCTTATGCGACATTTCCGACGGAAGAGTCAGACCGTATATACCAAAGGACTTTCGACTACAAGTCTTCAAGGTAACTCATGGACTCTCGCATCCAGGAGTGAAAGCAACGCAACGACTCATCACTGAGCGCTTCGTCTGGCCGTCGGTCAAGAAAGACTGTAAAACATGGGTGACATCGTGCATACCATGTCAACGGACGAAAGTGCAACGTCACACGGTCAGCGACTCAGGAACATTCTTGCTACCGAACGCAAGATTCGACCACGTACACATCGATATCATCGGACCACTTCCACCAAGCCAAGGCAACCGATACGCAATAACGATGATTGACAGATTCACACGCTGGCCGGAAGTAGTGCCTGTTGCAGATATCTCGGCGGAAACCGTTGCAAGATCTTTTGTGTCAACTTGGGTTTCCCGATTCGGCGTACCTAGTAGAATCACCACCGACAGAGGTCGACAGTTCGAGGCACAGTTATTCCAAGAACTGGCGCAGCTGCTGGGAATACAAAAACTTCGAACGACATCATTTCATCCTCAAGGCAACGGCCTAGTCGAAAACTTCCATCGGCCACTAAAGGCAGCTCTAAAGTGCCAACTCACCGACCGATGGGTAGATGTCTTACCAATTGTTCTCCTTGGCCTCCGCTCAACCTATCGACCCGAACTCAAGGCCACATGTGCAGAACTGCTCTATGGTGCCACACTGCGGTTACCCGCGGAGTTCTTGGTTCCGAGTACCAAGCAGCCCACGGATCCACTAACATTCGCAGCACAACTAGCGAACACCATGCATAATATTGCGCCCGTTCCTACTGCTAACCACAATAAACTGAAGGTCTTCATTCATCCAGCACTTCAGACATCGACTCACGTGTTTGTGCGCAGAGATGCCGTGAAGCCTCCGCTCCAGTGCACTTATGATGGCCCGTTTCAAGTCATGCAGCGGACGCCCAAATACTTCGTGTTACGGATTAAAGATAAGCATGAAACTGTGTCCATAAACCGACTAAAGCCAGCATTTTTGCTGCAGGAAGATGTGCTACCACAAAACTTTCAGCCAGTGAAAACGACCACCGAACCTACCACTCATAGTGGGAGAAAAGTCCGATTCCCTGATCGCTATAAATCGTGACTGAAGTCACTGGTGGGGGAGTACTGTGGGGTTTGCCGTCAAGTAAATACCCGACAGATGGCAGCATGGATACTGGGAGAAGGAGAAAGTCTTTGAGGAAACGATATATCTGTCGACACCACTAATCTACGAACGGTGAGTTGTTCGTCTTCAACCGTTGAGTGCGCCATGTGCCGTCGCATTTCTCTTTCTGTGTAATTAATATATAAATATGTTTTAATAAATAATAATATTCGTTCCCGTGCCGCTCTCGCCTTAAGATAAACGATCTGGACTGGGAAAGACTCTAAACGCCGAACTGTCTGATAGATGGCAGCACATCACATCTTCATACTCAACTCTTCTGTAACGCATCCTCAGTCGAACCGACATTTCAACACCCATTTCTCACTGAGAGACGCCCATGTCGGGCCACTTGTATTGTTTTTTGTACTCTTGCTCTTATGTGTACTCCACTGTCTTTCCTCCTTTCCTTTGTCACCCTCTCTCCCCCCCCCCTAACATACTAACACCTTTTTTCCCACTCTCTCACCTTCTCTCCCTCACCCTTCACCATCGACCAATCATGGCCTTGCCATGAACAAACCAATCGCATTGCACCACCATCAGCAAGATGTCGCTTCTTCTTCACAGCTCTCTTCGCTATCACACTTCGCTTTTAACAACTAACACGTAAGGTTGTGCCGCCATTTTACCTGTCGCATTGCAACGTTTCTTCACAACGGCAACGAACTTATGAGATTTAAATCGCAGACCAATGACCACTCTTATATACATTATGTTATAAGAGATTAACTAATTTAAAAAATAAAAAAAAAAGAGCGTTTTCGCCACCCCTTCCCTTCACATACATTCACCAGCACTCCACACATACAGATACTCTCTTGTCTATCTCTTCACCGGGGGTCCCCAAGGGGCCCCAGTCCCTTTGTTGGCTAATGGCCCTCACCCACAGGGCCAGACACCATCGTAAAATTCTGAGTCTGGTCTGGTCTGGTCTAAAACTACTAACCCTTTGGGGTTGTGACGGCATTCTTCAACTCCGGAATTAATTTAATTAATTCCGAGATACAGATTCACTCTTCCAAATTCACCTCAGCGCATCTTTCTTGTCGCATTGTCTACTAAAGTTTCTCCCCCAGCACTATTGTGCAACACTGCAAAAAATTACGAAAATTTAAACTTCATTAGCGGATTCGACCCAACTTTGACCATGGCCCTTGGGTCAGGAAATTTATTTCTTGGCCCATTGACACTTAGCTGCCAGGCCTTTCGTAAGCCGCTGTAATAGCCCTGAGGGCAGGACTCGGCGAGAAATCCCTTGCATTCCGCAACCAGCAAATTTCACATCAGCAACAGGAAGGTGGAAATCATTTTCTTGTGAATCCAGAATCTGTGTGTTTATCGTTTTAACTTGTGTAATAATACATGTATCTTGTTGCGGCTCTGTAGAAGTTGAAGTGGTATTCATGTTTGGGGGGGGGGGGTGTGTACAAAAAAGAAGGAAAAGAAAAGTAGAGAGGAAGCAAGAAAGTCAGAAATAAAGTCAATTGCCTGCAGGTGGCAATACAATGGTCAATAGGCTTCAGTATATAGGGGAGAGAGAGAGAAAAGAAGAATACGGAGCGGCTATTACGCAAACTTTGAAGGGGCCCTTTAAGTAAGTGGCCATAAAATTAAGGAGTGTTGATGGAGGCGAAAGAGCATGTTTTGTACATTTAAATGGCTTAAGACCCCTTTTCCCTTTTCTCTTATTATTATATTATATTGGGCTGGAAATTGGAACTCTCCCACTTCATCTGACATCTGATAGCGATGGCTATTGACGCCATAACAACATGCATTAGGGCAACAAGCATGCAACATAGGGGTAACAAAATTAATGTACTATATATACAATAATTATGTTCTCTGGACCTGTTTGTAAATTGTTTATTGAAAAACCTGTTTGTATATACATAATGATGGAAAAAAATGTCAATAAACAATTTGTTTTCCTCTGATTTTTATTTTATTTCTTGCATTGAAAGTTCTTTTTCGGCAGGTAATTCGCGGAAATATTCACTGCTTTGAGTTTTTGAAATGAAAGCCTCCACCAAAATGCGTAACATAATGTTAGAAATGTATGTTGTGTTTTTATTTAATAGTTCCTCTTAAACTTCAAAAAAAGAGTATTTTTCTTGAATGAGAAAGTGTTTATTTTTATTAAAAAATTTTAAGACGAAGAATGCATAATTATTGGCCGAAATGTGAAAAAAGAACGTATATAGGTCTCGTATTTTGTAATTCCCCATTGCATTAACACGTTCAGGGAATGTTTTGCCTAGAACCCCTTTATACCCATAAAGTATTAATTTGACTATCAGACGTTTCGTTAGAATTTCATGAATTTTTAAAGTTAGAAAAAATAAATAAATTTCAAAAATCTAAATTTAAAATTTTTTTAAAAGTACTTTCCACAAGTCAATTGCTAAATCCGAGGTTCATTCTACTGACACATGTCGAATATACATTTCTGCAAAATTTCGGAATTTTCAGGGCAGTAGTTTTTTTTAAATCTTGCGGATGAGCTCAGAAACTGCATTCTGAGAAAATCGCGTTCAAAGTGTTTTTTCTTGTATACGTTTACACTATAATTCTTTATTTCTTTCTTTTATTATGAAAGAACAAATTAACGATTGACACGAAATTTTTAGTAGTTTATTTGCGGTTCAATGAAGTATTTTTTGAAGTCTCATGTTTGAAAATTCGACTTCAGGAGTCGTGACACCCCTTAAAGAAGTAGAATCAATTGCAATTTTTTCACAACTTTTTGAAGACGTCCACTTGGGATCCTTTTCTGGTAAGTCACGCTTTTGTTTTCTCCCTATGATTTGGTTGCTCTCTTTCCAGATCACTCTTTTGGTCACTCGAATCCTTGTACGCTGTTTTGGTCGCTCACATGCTTGCGCACTTTCTTATCACTCACTGATCTGGTCTTCCGCTCTCTAGGCAGAGGCGTATTTATGGTGTTATACCATCATTTGTGCCTATTGAAAAGTTTTTCTGCCCTTCTCCCATTCTATTGATTTATTTGCCAGTCATTCCTCAAATTTGCCGCCCTGGACAGCTAATATAGCCCGCTAAGCTTCCCCCCACCCTGTAAATACGCTTCTGTACCAGGGCCTTCGCGATGTTTTCCTCCGTGAGATGGAGAAACGAACATCACGAAGGCTCCGGCTCCTACGTTATAAACGGGAATGTTATGGACGGAATTGAAATCGTTTATTTACTCTGGTAGAATTTTTGTCTCATGGTGTCGTTGATTGACGACTCACGCAACCAACAAAGAAGAAAAGAAAATCATTCTCCTCGACTTTTATTTTTGTGGATGGGCTCCTTATCTCTCGATGGTTTCTTATCTCACCTTCTTGACGACAACGCATTTACGAGAGGGCAACACCTTTTCCCATTTCCGAGGGCATCCGCCATGTTTTGCAACATCTTTTAGAGAGACGACGATTACACATCACCTTGTCTTTAGTGTCTTCCGTCCACGAAACGCGCACTCGATTATTCTTACTCAAAAGTACTCCAGCCACTTGGAAATTTAAAAAAAAGTACTTGTGGCAGCTATCTTTGGGCAATAACTGGAGCTGCGACACAAAAGTAAGTCGTTTTCCTAATTTTTTACACATTTAACATGTGTTTCAAACGAGGAACGCGAGGCCGGTCAACCCGCATATGTCACAAGTCCTCCACATCCCGAAACGCAGATCTTTGCTCACTTAATCTACCTCTATGATTTATAACGCTCTAGCTCAGCGATTGCTAATTTTTTTCAGTCGAGACTTAGTGCTAAGAACACGATCAGAACGTATTTAAACGACCTATCTCGGAAGCACCTGCGAATCAAGTTTGGGTCGTGACCCACAGCTCAAGAGCCCGTGGCTGTTAGTAGATTTGAACGAGCCATCTTGGAAGCCCCTGCGACCCACAGGTTAAGAACCCCTGCTATAGCGAATTCGCTGAACATAAACAAGTTATAATAAGATGTTTGCCTCTTCTGTAAGAAGCAAAAAAAAAATGTCTCCGTCAGCACTGCAATTACGCTATCTCCGATGAGCAAGAGTTCTATGAAGCACAAGGTTGACCAATTCACCCCCTTGGCGAAAAAGTGTGACGTCAATATTTATCGCTATAGCCCAGGGGTTCTCAAAATGTGTGCCTCGGCGCCTTGGTGAGCCTCCAACCTTTGTCAGGGGCGCCGCGGAGCGGTCACCGTGACAAAGGGTTTATCGAAAATATTCTTTGTTAACAGCTCTGGGGAGCCGGTGGAGCTGGAGGATAAGCATTGAAAAGGAAACAGAGGCGCCGCTGGTGGAAAAAGTTTGAGAATCCCCACTATAGCCAATTTCTGTTCCCTGTCTTGCTTTTTTTCAATGACTAGTTCGGCAAATCCGTTTTCTTTTGTTGGAAGATGAGTTCGCCCTCCTTTATAGGTTCCTTAACTGCAAGTTTGGTAAGCATGCACGTTCAATATTTCTGTACACGCATGCTTAAGCGTCTGTAGGAGAATTTTGCACAAGTATTTTGCCTGTACGGGCAGCACGAGGATTGAATCAGTTTTGATTATGTGCGCTTGCACAAACTGATCGTTAAAAAATAAACTTAGTTAATTAGTTAATTCATTTTATCATACAATTTGGGATGCACATTCAAGTTGCTTATCTTTATCGAGTCTCGTGTTTCCGTCGCAACTATCGCTGCACTTGATATCGATTTCATTCTGTTTACCTGGATGACGTCGTTACTGACCGCCGAGCCGAGCCCTGCTGTTTCGTGGATCGCTGAAGAGTGAAGATTTATCAAAAGATCTAATTCTACGCGATTCATCCAAAACAAAAAAAAAAAATCCGCGCTTTTTTCTATTTAAACGTAGCCCTTTTTGCAGTTTTTAAACGTTCGAGCAAGTCCAAGCGAGTTTATCAATAAAATTGCATTTCACAAGATCATTTAAATGTAAGGTATAAAAACGTTGCAATGCAAAATATATTATGCGTATTGGCGAAATCAGGGATCAATGTTGCTGCTCCAAATTTTGTTGAGGAGAGGAAATCAATTTAATCCTAGAGAGTTTTGGCAATTTTTTTTTAAATAAAGTTATTTCTCACTGATAAAAACAAATACCCCCCTTTTTTTTTACAAAAATACCCCTTATGCAGTAATTGGAAAAGAGCCGATCTCCCCTTTAAAAAGTCTCGCCACAACAGGCCCCTATAGCGGTACAATTATTCCATCTCATTGCACTTCACTCATAGTTAGAAAAATTGATGGCAGCACTACACATGCAACACGCGTTACACGGTAACAAACTTGCACGTTAGATTTACAACACTTACACGCATATTCCCACACGTACCAATTCGTTAGAAATTTCGTAGAGGAATGTGAACGAGGTGCATGTGTGGTTTAGTAGTAGTAGTAATTGGAAGAGGAATGAAACATTATCAAACATTTTTCCGGATAACTCTCTTACCTAAACAGTGATAAAAATCTTCATATGTACATACAACAATTATGACCAAATTACTGCAGAAACACACAAGCTGCTAACAGAGTTTCACAGCACAATAGAGACTATTGCAGGGGTTCTTGGTCGCGACGAGAGTTGCAGGGTCTTCCAAGATGGATCGTTCAAATCCACTAATGCAACCAGAGATTCTTAAGCTATGGGTCATGACCTAAACGTGATAACTGGATATGTGGTAAGAAAAGATGCCAATTATCCTCGCGCATTGAACAATCGAAAACCGTGGTTCTTAACCAGAGGTGCCGAAGGAAGAGTGCGAAAAATCTATATTTTTAGTGTGCGAACCGGAAAATGTTTTATGATTGATTTTCTGGATACTGGTTATTCGGACGCTTGCAAAAATTGTAGTTGAAGCTCACACTGTTGGTGCGGCCTAGCAAAAAAAGTTAATGACCACCGAAAAATCAGTAGCAGCGTTTTCTCAATCTATAGTCTGCGACCAGAGGTAGGACTGGTGGGGGTGTTCAGTTGCGTTTTTCACGGCAAAATATCGCTATATAATCTCCGCTTTACCCCTGCGTATGCCAACGAATGTACAGTACGCACAACTTTTAACCGAACGATGGTGATATCTTGGGTTATATTTATTGCAAAAAAAAAAAAGGAAGGTAGCATTCTTCTTCGTTCAAGATCTTCCATAAGCGTATTAAGTTAATTTTTTCTTAAGGGGTCATCTAGATGTTGAAACTAGATCCAACTTTCAATTGAGTTGGACATACAAAGTTCAATGGCAACTCCATTTTTTTCTTCCATATTTGATTTTAGAATCTTAAGAAATGCCGAAATACCAAATTTCATCAATTTTGAACAAACAGTTAGTGAAATATAAATTATTTAAAAACGAGTGTCGTAATGTTAAACAGAAACATCTTGTTTTTGAACATAATTGCTGAAAAATAATGTAGGTATCTCATTACTTTTTATTTTGAATGATAGATTCTAACGAACCAAACATAATCTTGCTACTCATTTTGAATTTGGCTTTTTTTTTAATATGAGTTATGAATTATTAAAACATATTTTAAAAATTTATGAATAGAAGCATACATTAATTTTCTCTCTATTCGAATCGGCACAGTCGAAAACACAACAGAATCAATTTTCATTCCAATCTGACCTCTATTTCGCGAGATATGAGCGATTATATGAAAAATGACCATTTTTAGGGACCATACACTAGATATAAATTTGAAACTCATTGAAAAATTTCTCATGACAAATTATGCGAAAATGTTTAAATATGGAGCTCATAACTTTACTGAAATGGGCAATTTTTGTTTTAAGCATACGGTTATACGATAAAAACATTTTTTCAAGTATTCGAGTAAACAAATAAACAACGAAATTTTGCAATTTTTCGCTATTTCAGAAATTCGTTTCATTCCTTAGACAACATTCATGAGCAGAAGTGGTAAATATAATAATGTGCAAAGAATTCACAAATTAATACCATGCTATTAGATTGATGTTAATATTCACGGAGATAATAACCAATAAGTAAAACGTTTTTTCCCAATAGCGTATATCATCTTGGTGTGTGCCAAAGAAGTTCACATGTGCAAATAATAAATAATGCGGTAGTATTGGAAGTTCTAGCACCCGCTTGACGACTTTTTTCCTTCGTAAGGAAAGGGATGGAGATCATTAATTGGTGACAATTCTTTAAGCGGGTTTTATATTCGATTTTTCTATTTCCCATGTAAACGGGGCGGCTATTGTGTACGTTCGTTGGAGCATAACATATTTTACAACATATCTTCCACATTATTCGGCACTTCAGAGGGGCGATGGCCCTCCAAAGAGGTTTTCGTTGTATTTGTGTAGCTTCCCAATGAATTGCCACTTGAACATTAGCTGATGTCATTTGTGTCATATATTATGCATATAAGATTCTTCTGACAGTATTTATTCTCTCTGATACATCGCTATAGGTTATTCAGTTATGAAATTCAGACGTCATTTGTGGCAGTTCCCGTTCACGCTGCTTTTTGTCGTCACCGTCACCGGATCAGACATTTCAAATGAGACGATCGCTGCCATCGGATCAGACATTTCAAATGAAACGATTGCTAATAACACCGGGAATCCCAATATCACAGTTGAAATTTCTTCATCCGTGAATGATAATAACATTTCCGAATCTATCAGCTGGGAATTTGGTGCTGGAACGATCACGTCGATCAGTGACGATCGTGTAAATCGAAAAAATCAGACCGTTGGTAGTAGAAGTAGCACCGAGACAGTCGCAACGAATCACACGGTAGTAACGGTGATTGGTGGCACTAACGTCTCCGAGATGCAGAGCAAGTCGACGTTTATCTCTAATTCTACTTTGCCTTCCGACGTGGCGCGGAAAATAATTTGTGAAGACCTCGGGTGCGAATGTGCGGAAGACGGGGACGACTGGACGTTCCTCGACTGCAGCGGCAAAAGGATTAGAACTCTCCCCGATGGGATCGTGCTGTCCGCTAAGACGAGCGGAATTAATTTCCAGAAGAACAACATAAGAATCGTTTCGAGGTACACGTTCGCGGATGCTCCCGCCATCGAAGAGCTCGACCTCGCCGAAAACAACATCGAACAGATAGACGACGACGCTTTCCAATCTTTCGGTTCACTCATCAAACTCGCATTGTCTGGCAACCAGTTACGCGAACTGCCCGCAGGTCTCTTGAAAGGCCTGGGCAAGCTCCGCGTGTTGGAAATCGGCAACAACCTGTTAGCGGAGTTGAAGAGTTCTATTTTCGAACCGGCGAAGGACCTACAGGAGCTGAGGATGCAGAATAACAAGTTGAACCTTCTTGACGGCGACTCGTTCGAGTTCCTGTCGAAACTCGAGAAACTTGACCTGTCCGGGAACGGCCTGAAGTCGTTGCATCCGAACCTCTTCGAGCGGACGCCGTTGTTGGGGTGGCTGTCGCTGACTGATAACCTGTTCGAACAAGTTCCCGCGAGCAGCCTTTCGAAAGCTAAGAAATTGCATTCGTTAAACTTGAGCGGGAATCGGTTCCAGTCGCTTAGGCGAGGAGCCTTCTCGTCGTTGGACGGGGTGTCTGTGCTTTACCTGAACAACATACAGACTCTAGCCAGCATAGAAGAATTTGCTTTCGCCAACATGACGAACCTGAGGTCTTTGTACATCACTTTCAACAAGAGGCTCCATCGCATCCACGCCGACGCATTCAGTCAGTCCATCGACCAGCTGTTCCTACACGAAAACGCTCTGAAGACGCTTCCGGAGCCGCGAGACGGACGAGGTGGCATCTGGGCGAAACTGAAGCACGCTGATCTCCGAATGAATCCCTGGATCTGCGACTGCAACTTGCGATGGATGAAAAAGGCGCCCCAGCACATCTTCAGCTCTGTCAGGTAGGAGAAATACATACTGTATACGTATAGGGTACTTCATAAAGGACTCCTTAATTTTGAAATGACATGGCTCTGAAGCAGCTGCGGTTGATGGATGGGTGGAAAAAAAAGTAATATGTTCCACATAGTGTCAGACTATAAAATAAAAAGAGGCATAGTGGAAAAAACCATTATGCCTCTTAATTATTAAGAGTTCTTAATTACTGTGCCGTTCAGCCAACAGGTGACACTGCAGTATTCGAGCAATGTGATTTTTATGCCACCGTTTTCAATCAAAATCTACAAACTCGAAAAACTTAGTTCATCTGTGAAGCACATCTATCCATTTAAATAGAAGCATTACAGAAGGTAACTTCAAACAGGAACCCACCTTTGGGGAGGGGGGGGGGCACCAGTGGATTGGAATGTGGGAGGCAAGTGCATGGAAGCTTTCTTCCAGAGAAACTGTGTAATTACTAACTTTTAAACCCCCTTATGACTCTGGCCATAACCATGAACCATAAGTGATGGTTTGGGGTTCAAACAGTAATTTTGGCTATAAACTCTGAATATGAGGTTTCGTTGGTGATACCGAAGTCAGACTCCACTACCACTCTCAGGAGGTGCCAGTAAACAAACGGCTATGAAGGGTAAAAGATGAGGGCAGAAAGAGCGTGACTCACCCAAAGCAACCGATCACGGTATGCACACTCCTTCCATGCTCGAACACGATGGAGTAAAGCGTGGATGCAGTGAAACTGTAACGGACACCCATGAGACCAGACTTTTTGTCCCTTAAATCGAGGTGTCGTTTATTCAGAGGTAAATTAGTTCTTACTTGAAAGGATATGGATCAGGAAATCTGTCCCTTAAATAATTGGTATAAGCCATCCTATTGTATCCCACTTATAGACAGGGCCGTCTTAAGAGCATTATGCCGGGCCAAATGATTTTTCTGAGGCCCTACCAGGCAAATTTTCGAAAATCTCAACCAGATCCCATTTTTGTGAGGCTCCCTTTTCTCTTGAGGCTCCCCGGGCCGTACCCGGGTGGGCCCATGCCTTAAGACGGTACTGCTTACAGAGCCTGGTCGTACTCGGTCTATGTTCTGTCCCTTAAATACAGGTGTCCTTTATTACACTTTAAACGGAGGTTTGACAGTATATGCGACCGGGACAGTCCCGGTTTTGACGACTTCAGACTTTTGCTCTCCCAGGAGTGTGCGTGCGTGTGTAAGTCTGCAGAGGGAGGGATTTATGGCTTTGTCGCCCTTCTTCCGTTCTGATTTAATACTCTCGACCACTGATTACTATTTATAGTTCCTACCCTGGGCAACTATAAATATAAATAGCATATCCCGCTCAGTCTCGTCTTTTTACGCCACTGCAGATCTATCGTAAAGAATATTATGTAATTTACCTCTTTTCTTTTTATTTTACAGGTGCGTGTCACCGTTGAATATGCATGGCCGATCGTTGCCGACAATAGAGGAGGCAGAACTGGAGTGTTATGACGATTGGATGATATCTTCCATAATACTCGGCTTGACTTCTGCTCTCGTCTTTGCTACCTGCTCGGGATTTTTCTTCGCGATGATCTATTCGAGATCCTCGATCCGCCGATACCTTAAAGCCAAGACCCAATTCATGTATTCCAAAGTTCCTCCCAAAACAGAATCCGTCGACTTGGAATGGGATCCTTCGGCAGACTTGTAAGTGCTGTCTTATTCTACACCGTAGTCCATAACAAAATGCATACTGATTGCAAAAACATTTCATCGTAACTGGCCGTTTTGGGATCAAATACATAGTTTCTTATGGAGAACTTGGAATCCTTTACCTTTACCCCAAAATAATAAAGAACCAATGATGAAGGCTAATAACAAAAGGAAAAAAACACGAATCTGAACGTTTCTTGAGCTGTTCCAACAAAGTAAGTGCCCCCCCCCCCCATCCGGCTTCAGGGGCCACTAGGCCAGACTTTCCGAGTGCCCCTCTCTAGTGAATTTATACCGTGAAAAATCAAAAATGATGATAATAGTCCCGTGGCTCCATGGCTAGAGCCCTGACAGCCCACCCTTAGGGGAGGGGAGTAGGTGATAGTACCCATCAAGACGAACGATATTTAAAATAGAACCAATGTCCGCGTTGAAGCTAAATCTCTTAGTTGAACTCTCAACAGTGGAGGAAAAATTAATAAAATCATAAGTTGCAAAATCCCCCTTACACAGATTAAGGAAAGGCGCAAAAGCCCCGTTTTCATGGGAAATGGAAAAAGTGGTTTTAGAAACGGCTTCAAGGATTTTCACCAAAACTCGTTTACATGCAAAGGCACTTTACACAAGTTGTCAGAGGTCAAGTGGGTCGGTCGGTTCTATTCGCCGGACAAAGCATTATAGGAAAAGCGGCCCCCACAAGGGGTGGACTGACAAGGCCCCAGCCCTGGGGCCCGAGACAATTTTCACCATTTTTGTTTTTTCACGCTGTAAATTCATCATGAAGGGGGCCCGTGAAAGTGTGGTTGGGGGCCCTGCTCCAGGATGTGGGGGCCATGGATACACCCCTCAAGTATGTCCAACAAATAGGGAAAATTCCTGCTCTCCATTTCTTTCCCCGCTTGGGGAAAAAAGTCGTCAAGCGAGTGCCCGCGCTCCTAATGCTGCCGAAATATATTGCACATGTAAACGAGGTTAAAGTGGCATCTATCTCAACCTGACCTGAATAGAACGTTTTTGGCATCTCCGGCCACTCTACCGCTCTTCATTAATGGGTCAATAGAAAAGGCCTATGCTTATGAGTTAAACAAAAAAAAGGGGGAAATAAAATTTGCGTTTGTGAAAAGTGTATGGTTGTGTTGAATGTGTGTCAGATGTATGTGTTAGTCACAAAATTGGGAAAAATAATTTTAATTTAAAATTTTATACAAGACAGCAAGTACACTTCACATTTTCCGCACTCATGGTATGGCAAGGTTCTTTTCGGGGGAGATAAAGAATACTTTAAAAACTTTACAAATCTCACAATAGCGTCTGACACGTCTGACAAAAGATAAAGGAGAAGAGGGGAAAAAATACCGAACGAGATTATATTGGCAAGAAACCCTATATCTGAAAAATCTCTAAAAGATTCCAATTTAAAATTTCAAAAATTTCAATTTCCCCTGAGGGCCATCGTTAAAAACATTTAATTAAAAACAAATGACAAATTAAAACCAATTTTCCTCATATTGAATCGGCACGACGAAAAGTACAGAAATCACTAAACCAATAGCTGACTGGCCAAAAGTCTGAGAAAAATTTTGGGTCAGTGCACCATATATTCCATTTATGTCCCATCTGTTGGTTTAACTTGTTGTTTAACAGAGTTCATTTTTATATCTACGTATATCTAAATTTCGCACATACCAATTGGCCCCTGTGAAACGTCTAAAAATTTTATTCTCAAACATTTGTAGAGATTCAATGCTCTTTTTGGTGGCAAAGTGAAGCATATGTGATGGAAGGGCGTATTACGGATTTATAGGGCAAAAGTTAAAGAGAGTTTACTTCCCGGAAAATATATCCTATTTAACATTGCAAGCTTTTTTTATGGCCTTACTTTTAACTTGCTCTGAATGTGCTTTGAAATTCATTTTTCGGTCAAACGTGACGCCCAAATATTTTAATTGTGGTTTAGGTGAAAGAGTTTAACATTTCTAATCTCAATTTGGTGGTTGGGCCCAGTAGGTGGATTTTTTTCTTTTGTATAACCATTAAAATTGCACTTTTCATGATTTAATTTATCCGAATCTGTCTTCACAGAGTTTACTTCAACAATATCCACAGTTTCTTGAAGATTCTCAAAGGCCTTGTTCAAACCTCTACAGTGGGCCAACAGAAAGACATCATCCGCGTACTGGCTCGTTAACACTCTCTGAGGACCCTGGAAGTCATTTACATAAAGTGAGAATAATTGGGGCCCAATTACACTTCCCTGCGGGACTGAAGCTCGTAAAAGGTCTCAGGGAGGAGAGGGAACCACTAATTCTCACCTGGAACGTACGCCCTTCTTAATACTTTTTGACAAAATATATAAACTTTTGATGTTGATTTCGTAATTGATTCTGGAGACATAGACGGAGATAGACGTAAAAGAGGGCGTGATAATGATGATATCCAAAATATGCATATGCATATACAATGCATATCCTTTAGATTAGATCTCAATCGACTCCGACATTTTCTCCTAGGAAGGGGGCATGCCCTCTCCCATGGCTCAACAACATGCAACAAAGTAATGGGGGCTGTTTAAGCACCCGGCTACAACGCCACTGATTAGTCTATTCGAATTTTCTCTGAATTCTTGCTTGAAATGAACCTAAGCCAACGCGATGTTGATTTTTTATCATTGGCCAAACACCTTTTGCAAGCTAGAAAACCTTCGAAAGAATTTAAAGTCGGGTCCACACCCACTACGATAAGCCACACCGCAGCGCCCAAAATTGATAGCGGCTTAAAACAGTCACACACACACACAGAACATTGAACGGAGCGATATTTGAGTGGTCGAGCAGCTTGTTCCATGTGGAAGGCGTGCTTGCTTCTATCATTGCACCAGACAGGGATGCACGTCTGAAACGTGTGCGCAAGAATGAGCTAGTTTCTTTGATATACTGACTCCCAGTAGATCGCAACTGCGACAGGAGCGAGCACACCCGTCCTCATCGCCCGCGCTGTGCGCATCTCCACCTCAAAAACCGGTTTTACGCTTCGCAGCGCTGAGGGCATGGACCCGGCTTAAAAAAGTTAGGACATATAGTCCAAAACTCCCACATAAGTGAGATCCCCGCTCAGCGGAGATTCGTGGTTTTGCCCGCATTATTAGCCTTCATCGTTAGTTCTTTACTGTATGAGCGATACATATGTAACGTCATACGCGACCCATATTTAGTTTTACAATTTTCATCATAAACCATGTGTATATGACTGTATGAGAAACAAAACCATCAAACTACGACGAAAGTGCATCCCATGACAAACCCCGAAAATGCATGATTTTCCGTATAACACTATCATATCTGTTCACACGAGAGCACATACAGAGACAGTTTTGAAACAAGTTCGTCCGATGACAAAGTTGCGATGAAATTACGCAATCTGTCCCCAACTTTTGTATTGGCTGCGTATCTTTGTGCTGCACTGCCTTTGTATTATTCGTCGTATCATTGTGTAGTTATGACATTGCCATTTTGCTTCATTAAACAAAATTTCTCACTGGGCTGTCGAAGAACATTTTGGCTTATCCGAGATACGTAATTAGAATTTCAATTCGAAGTGCCATCAATAAAAATTACGATCTCAATAAGTTGTTTGTTTTTTTTTTCTATTTTTTCGATACATACAGTGTCACTTTGATGAAAATCTTCAATCAGAAAATGTTGCATAATTCATTTACTGAAGAAGATCTCAAATCTAATCAGAGAGAGAGGATATCCACAGTTATATTATTTGAAAACCAAGATTTGACATTAGATGCCAAATACTGTATATCATTCAGTCATATCATCCCGCTGAACAAGCAAAGTGTACCACGTAAATAAACAAAGCTGAGTTAAAAATTTTATCTTTAACATAGCTTCACCGTGTAATCCATAGTCCATTGGAAGAGTTTCGAAGCAATAAACAAGTTGCGCCTAGTTGTTTGCATTCTTAAGACTGGTCCCACTGCACAGAAAGTTCGGAAACATCATCCACTAGAAACGATCTTGAACGAGTGACTTCCTGTGACTGCAGCAGACGAATGACAAATCCGTCGAAATTGGAATTTCACAGGTCTTGTCTAAGAATACGAACATACTTCACGTTGGTTTCCGATTCTATGAGTCGGGGCCGCTGCTGATTGGCTAAAATCCTTAATTTATCAAAGTAAAGGACATCGTTGTATCGAGAGGAGTTCATCATTAAACTATAAACAATTCTAAATAAGATTCGAAAAAATATTGTTGTAGAGGGATTTATCGTTATATCGAGTATTGTTGTAGCGAGCTTTCACACACACACTCTATCATAAGCGGAGATAGACATGAAAGGCTGATGATGATGATGTCAATTCATGTATATGCATATACTGGTTCCGTCATTGACCCTGAAGGGCCATTGCTCCCCCATGCCCTCTCCGTATATCCGTCTATACATTCTATTTGAAGTCATTATCACCGTAATATAATTTAGTTGTAGGCATGGCCCTCACATGCCAGTGCCGGGCCCCCAGGACAAGATTTTTGGTGCCCCCCCCCGTTACCGCCCGGAAGCCGAGATTATTGTGTATTTTTGCAGTAAAAAAACGAAATCTTCTTCGGGAAGGAAAAGAAATTATGAATGCCGCCCCCCCCCTCCCGAATTCCCTTATGAGAAAATCCTGCGTACGCTACAGAGTTTGATAAACAGTAAAACTTCGCTACAAGGACACTCGATAATAAATTAATGCCTCTACAATATTTTTCAAATCTTGTTTGGAATTGCCTAGTACAATGTTAAATTCTCGATACAGCGATATCCTTTACTACCATAAATAATACCTCTTTAAATTTAATATTTCTTAATTCCATCTTTGGCCCGGATGACGGCTTTCATCCTTTGGGTCATAGAAGCAATACGTTGTTCGTTTTACGACGGATAAATTTCTTCTTAGCAGTCTCTAATTGCTTGTTTCAGCTCCATGACGTTATTAGGCCTTTTAGAGTCTACCCTTTTCTTCAACTGGTCAGGCCCGTCATTTGGGGGGGGGGGGCAGAGTGGCCATTGCCCCCCCCCCGGCTTTTAAAAATGCACTAAAATGGTATGTATATATATATACATGTGAGTACATGTTCTTTGCCTCCTCCTGGAAAAAGTTGAAATGACGGCCCTGCAACTGGTACCAAAAATTCTCGATTATCTGTTGGCAGACCAGTCCGTCGTTGAAATGTTAGCACTTCTTAGATACTGCTCAACTTTTTTACTGCGGTAGCAAGAGACATTGTCGTCTTAAAATGTAAAGTCAGTCGAATCCCCAAACCAATTGTCAACCCTGGAAATCAAAAATGTTTCAAGAATGTCCATGTAGACTTCTGTGTTGACTGTACGCTTCACGATGCTTTGTTTCCCTAATCCGTCAACTGACATGCAACTCCACACGGTAAACAAAGACGAAATTTAGTTCTTTTATCAATGCGCTCATCTTTAAACTTTCCTCCTGTTTTTCTCCAGACGAATTTATTGTAGCTATCCTCGGTTCCCAAGCTGATTCTTGACTCATCACTGACCAATGACTTTATTCCAATCATTCATGCCCCAGTGGACGTGGTTTCTAACGCGTAGCAACCGAGATCTCTTCTGCTGCCAATTTAAATGAGGTTTAGGTGTTGATTTGCAGTACCTGAATCCATTTCCTCGCAAACGATTGTGTCATGCGCTTATCACAACATATATTAATAATAATGAAATATCAGTACTCTACGTTACGCGCTTGCATGGCTTTATTGTGGAATTACACTCGACATATATGACACTGAAATATTGAAGGAACATTGCGAAAATAATGATACTTCACTTCCACTTAGAGAATTACAAGTTAATTTTATTCATTCATGGTAATCCCTAATCGTGGTACATTACACTAAACTCAATATAGAATATAAACGAACAAGGGCACTCTCACAGTTCACAGAAAATCAATACAGATAATAATCAATAACAAAATTTGTTTCACTCACCCATACATCTCCTCCATGAGAGGTCTTAACGATGATTTCTTTCACCTACCAGTCACCATTAGGGGCCCTCAACCCGGGGTAGAAAGAAAGAGAGAAAGAGTTACAGCATACTCAAACGTGACGTGTTGGCCGACCAACTCCTAGAATCTCTCTGCCGAGAAAACATCGTGTGTTTTCGCACCAAGTCGGTGGAAAAGCCTGATTGGTTTTGAAAGCAATCGCCTGATGTCTATCAAAGGTTTTCATTGGCTCAGAGGCACATCCATGCAAAAGTGACTTCCATTGTGAGAGAAATGTACTCATGTGGCGCAATCCTGTTCGTATCTCAGTACAAGAAAAATGCGTCGCAGAATTCCTCGCGAGGGAAAAAAACTCAAACGTGTTTCTCTCCTGATGTATCTGTGTGTGTGAGGGCAATTATGACAAAGTAAAATTTTTCATATAAGAGATGAGATGGTGAGTGACCAATTACATATGGCATGACAGATATGGCAGATAAGGTGAGAGTGAATCAACATACGTGACAACGTTAATGTAAACACGGGTAAGCATAATGTGGTGTACAACAAAACAAACAAAAATGTTAATGCTATGCATATTTTTATGCAACAAAAAGTACAAAGATTCAAACAAATTTTGTACGGCGTTATATCAACAACAAAAGTCAATTTCAAAGACAATGTTACATGGTGTAATGTTACATGGTGTGTGTGTGTGTGTGTGTGTGTGTGTGTGTGTGTGTGTGTGTGTGTGTGTGTGTGTGTGTGTGTGTGTGTGTGTGTGTGTGTGTGTGTGTGTGTGTGTGCACACGTTACAAAACAACGTGACTTCGTGAAACAGCTGAGCATAACTATACGTGTGAGGAAGAAAAATAGAAGTAGTATATTGCGATAGTATTATAAGTTGTGTAAAAAAAATAGAGAATTTCGTGTTAAGCAAAGTCAAGGTATGACACTATATGAATCAAATAACAGTGCTACACAAAAATGGTGGTTGGTTAGTATGTGTTGTACATAATCAGTGTTTTATATAGAATCATAACAAAAGAAAAGTAAACAAATTTGATAACACAGCACATAATCAACGATGAATATCATTGCAGAATATGTTCGGTGGGTTTCAACTCCAAGAGATAGAAAAAAGAAATGTTAGACATCACAAACACACATATAAAAACCAAGTGATCACACTATCCTTCAATTTCTAAGAACTAATTTACAACGCAATAGGCCTTTCATAACACATAACAACTTAATTGACTTCAATACTCAAGGCATCCACAAAGAAAACGGAACCCTCTTATATGATACCAACAACTACTAGTTTTTTACTTGAACACAATTGAAAAAAAAAATTTATCAACTTGGATGGAGTGAGAGTGCCAGTACCAATTACGTAATATACCATAAAAGCTTTGAGCGTTTAAGCGATACACAAATGACAAAGAAATTCAAGAAAGGATCACAAAAAAGACAAAGAAATTCAAGAAAGGATCACAAAAAAGACAAAGAAATTCAAGAAAGGATCACAAAAAAGACAAAGAAATTCAAGAAAGGATCACAAAAAAGACAAAGAAATTCAAGAAAGGATCACAAAAAAGACAAAGAAATTCAAGAAAGGATCACAAAAAAGACAAAGAAATTCAAGAAAGGATCACAAAAAAGACAAATAATATATATTTACATAGGGGTACGCAGAATTTTCTAAAGAAGGGGTTTCGATTTTTTTTCTTCTCAAGGGGGGGGGAATTGCGTTTTTTCCTGCAAAATAACACCATAATCTCAGCTTGAGGGGGGGTTAGAACCCCAAAACCCCCCTTTTGTGTACGACAATTGATATTTCTATCACACAGTCGACTCCATGCGCGACAAGCCAAGAACTTGAAGTAGATGCAGTTACTAAACTAGGCCAGTTCTTGTTGGTACACAAGTGACAGTTTTTGTTAGTGAATATATATGAGTGTGGTCACAGTGGTTATAAGATTCAACACAAGAATAATAATAATAATATGTAGACGTAAGTGGGATTTCCTGAGTGAGTGGGAAAGGAGAATTATGTGGCACACCAAATTTTACTGGTAATTTTTCCATGTTACTTTCAAAAAGTTAATAACGGTGACAAACACAATAAAAATGCCCCTGTTGAAATTCACTTCATACCTGGGAAGACTAATATTAAAACAAATAGACTAAACAAGAAATTACTCCTCAAAACATTGCAAAATAATTATCAAAATCCAAACTCAACTAATCATCACCATCATCAAAAGCAAATACTTCAAACATATGAAATCATCAGGTACAACAGCATTTCATGTCACAGACATCTCAATTTTCCACCGAAACAACTATTCTGCATCAAGCCAAATGCAAAGAAAATGTGACGTTTGGGAAGAGAAAAGAACGTGAAACGTGCAGTCTGATGCGAGCCTGTCCGACGGGTAGTATGCCTCTGATGAGGGACTACTAGCAGCAGGTCGCAGTTCGATATTATACAGTTCCAAGCGATTCAGAAAAACAGTCTGATGAATTTACGTGAGAGCAATGAAGAAACGATTACGAATCGCATTTGAATAAAAGCAGCAGGTGGAGGAGAAAAAACATTTCAAAATGTGTGATGTGAGCATCATCGGGATGTATCAACGGCATAGATACAGATACAGATTAACGTCCTCTATGCCTGCTTAGGACAGCTTTAGTTCATATCTTCAGAGTGTAATCTTGTACAAAAACAGTTGCGAAGGAGATCAGGAAGGACAGAATTGTGTGGAACAAAGAAATACAATAAAGAAACAGTCTCGGCATCAGAAAAAAACAAAAAAAAAAACTGGTAGATGATGCAAAGAAAAGAAAAAAAAACCGCAAAAACCTCAGCTCTGAGAAAAAAGGAAAACAGCCAATATCAAAAACGATTACATTTTTTCATAAAAATTTCAAATTCTTTGATCAAAGTGCCCGGAGGCACTTCAATGAGTGTGTGCCAGTCAGATGTCTAATTATTACCAAGGCCTACATTCAGCAGAAAGCATTCCCTAACAATTGTCCATTTAGGGCACGTAAATAAGAAATGATTGTTAGATTCACAATTGTTGCCACCGATGCAGCTAGGTGAACTTATTCGATTAATTCTGTGGAGATAACCATTGGTAGGTGCTCTGTTGGTCATGAGACTATAAAAAAGTGTTTCAAACTTGCGGCTAGTAAAGTAGGGCGAAAAACTGTTAACAGCATCGAAGAAACGATCCAAATTTTTCAAACCCCGCAGAAAATATATTCAAATGTTCTGATCCGTCAAAAATAAAACCTTTAGCTATGTTAACCAGAATTATAGTTTTTTTTAATCGAACCCAAACTTTCAGGAGATAGTCACATGCTTCTCTTTTCCTTGAATTCCTCACTGTTGAAGAATATCCCTGCTTCATTAAATTAAATTCTGAAATATTTTTAAAAAAACAGTAATAATTGAAATTGAAAAATGATCTGGTTAAGAGGACGAGATAGCAGTGATTCTGAGGATTCATCTCTGGAGGTGTTTCCACTTGTCCAAATTAGCCATTTTTGGGAACGTAAAACTACAGAATAACAATTGTCAATAATATTATTGTATATTACTATTACTTTATACAAGACAACCTGTCATGTATGGCAACAGACCTGCAGAATGCCTTCATCTGGCTGACGATTTTAACAGGCCAATTTTCGGGGTCGAGCTGAGGATATTATGAGGATCTTGAAAACTCAAGCGAAGGTTTTGTTTTTTTTTGTTTTTTTGAAGGTTTTCTGGTTAGGTTTTATATTCATAGAAAAACTACACTTTTTGTTCTGTTTCACTTGAAGGTGTTCGTTACTAATGTTCAATTCAAGAATCCCACAGTTATTTTCTTTTCGTTATAAGCTAATTTTATTTTTGTCACTTGATATTTCAGTTATGAAAGTCTGATGTACCTGTATAAAACATAAAAAAAGTAATGCAAACATGTAAATATTTTTTGAATGAAAATTCAGTTTACATATATTGTACAAGGATGACGTCACTCTCCGCTACCATACGAAGGTTTTTAATAACTGGTTGTTGCGAAGATATATTTTGGGAAGAGAGAAAATTCAACTTATACAAGGATGATACGTCATCCTTGTTTAAGTCGCCATCTGGTGGCAGCGGCAGCAGTGGTGAGCTTGACCTGAGTCTGGTCCAGCCGTCCATGTACGGTCCCTTTCAGTGTACACGAGTTCCAAGGGAAGAGTGAGAGATTCGGTGCCTCTGTAGTCTAGTGGTCTAGGGCGTTTACCCGGAAAGTGAAAGGACGTGGGTTCGATTCCCCGCAGGGACAGTTGAATTTTCTCTCTTCCCAAAATATATCTTCGCAACAGCCAGTTATTAAAAACCTTACATACATTGGTTTACTTCTTCACAGAGGCTTAAATTTATTTATACAAGGATTTGCGCGTGCGTGTGTGTGTGTTCTAGATAAGGATATGTGTGTTTATCGCATATTAGGTATAATATATACATTACATATCTAAGTTCATGGTTGCATTTTGTTTGCGATTTCTTGTAAGAACTTAATATGTGAATCTCGTACCTAAATGCTTACATAAAAGAAAGTAGTTGGAAGAATTATAAAAAAGTGTGTTTGTGATTCCAAGAAATTGTTTATCACATTTTGCTCCCAAAAAAAATCTTTTAACAATAATTTAAAATATACATATTCTTAAACACTGCCCTATGCAGCAATTTTTGGAATACATGCAAATTTTTTTTATTTTCCTCGAGCGGCCGCAGAGCCCCTGGAGAATGCACAAGGAGCCCCAAGGGCTTCGTGGAGCACCGGTTGAGAACCGCTGCATTACACTATAAACATGCCCCTTACCACCAGGGGGACCGGGACGATTCCTCTCTCTATATTTTTTTTTGTTTTTTCACACAAAAAATTCACTATAGAGTGGCCCATGAGCTATGGATCACCAAAGAACTCAGCCTGAGACCCTGCTGCAGAATGGGAGAAATTTGATTCTGTGTTCTACACCTCTCCCCCCCCCCCCAGTCAAATTTTGTTGCAACGAGGCCTCGGCCGTTCGGTTCTCTGTTGTGAATGGACATTCAGAACGTACTGAATGTGTACCGGTGTTTTCCCCCAATACCTTTCAAGAAAACAATGGGGGAGGGGAGCTGAAAGTTGTTGGTTTTCCCGTATATAACGGGACTCAAGCGCGTACGAAGAAGAAGAGGGAGGATGCATTGCTTTCTCAGAAACTATTGGGGGGGGGGGGCCCAGTCTCTTACAAAATTTATTGCGGGGGCTTAAATGGCCTCAGCCCCCTAGGTTCCGGTGTTTATCCTATACAGAGAGTGTAATTTTTCTTATCTTGGTTTCAATATTTTTGACCTTCCGATTTTCAACTCCCCACCACCACCACACATAGGCGTCGGAACCTAGGGGCTAAGGACATTTGCCCCCCCCCCTCCCCCAATAAATTTTGTAAGGGGGCTGAATTTCCGAAAAACAATGTAATGAACCTTCTTTGCAAGTCCTGTTTTTGATTTTGAATAATTAATCTATTTTTCATTTAATTATTAATTCCTTTTTATTTTTTATTTTCTCACTATTTTCATATATATATATATTTATGTGTGGTCATATATTTTTTATTCATGTATGTATTGATTTTTTTTTTTTTTTAACATTTGCATTGATACTATATGGCATCCACTGGTGCTATATTGCGCTTTCGAATTGCCTCCGTATGTTGTTATTGCACATACTGATCTGATTTATCCTTTCTTTTTGTATTACGCTGTATTGCAATTTTTGAGTTTCTTGAATAGTATATGTTTGTTGTTACTTACGTTTGTAAGCCTCGTAGCATACTCTGTGGAACACGAGGAGTTGTTTCTGTAGGACCCAAATAAAAAAAAATAAAAAATGCACCTTCTCTCTCCTGCGTACTCGCTTGGATCCTGTATATACGGGACGACCAGCATCTTTAAGCCCCCCCCCCCCCACACCACAATGTTTTCTTTGTGTCAAAGAACTAACACCTCTTCCACCTTTGGGTTTCCTTTCGTGTTGGTGTCATGCGGGCCCCCCTTCGTCTAGTCACAGTGAACAAAAGAAGAGATACTCTTGAGTTTGGCCAGGTAAACAAGCAAAGCCCCTCCCCAGTCAAAGAAACTTCGTCAGTCGTGCCTTCTAGCAATAAAGATTGGCACCGACGAAGGGTGGAACTGGGGGGGGGGGGACTGAGCGGCAGGGAAGAAATGACAATTATTGGCGTGGAACAAGAAAGCCAAAAACCATCCAGAGTATTTAAAAGAACTAAAATTTTGAACACATTGTGTTTCCATTATCTAATTCATAATTAGGACAATTTTTGGAATATTTTTTTTCATCATAGCGAAATGAGAAACCATTCACATGGATTTTTGGGGAGGGGCTATGAGCCGGATACAAGATTACGCCTATGTTAGGTGGGCTTTAAAATGAATCTGCAAAAGACTAAAGTTATGTTCAACCCCTTTGAGTTGAAGAGGACAATCTTGCTCAACAACACAGAGATAGAAGAAGTAGAAAGCTATGTATACCCAGTGCCGTCTTAACGCATGGGCCCACCCGGGCACGGCCCGGGGGCCTCAAGGGAAGAGGGGCCTCGGAGAAATTAGAACCGGTTGAAATTTTCGAAAATTTCTCAGGTAGGGCATCAGAAAAATCACTTGGCCCGGGGGCCCATGATGCTCTTAAGACGGCCTTGTGTATACCTGGGAGAAGAAATTACCATGGACAACGGAATCATTAATGAAATAAACAGAAGGATCAGGATTGGATGGAGCACTTTTGGCAAAAACTGTGTAATTCGGAAGAGTCACATGCCATTATGCCTGAAAAGAAAATTGTTTAACCAGTGTGTGCTACCAGCACTGACTTATGGAGCTGAAACATGGAAACTCACGAGCAAGACGATACAAAGGCTACAGACAATACAAAGGAGCATGGAAAGGCAGGCATGTATGCTAGGCATCACAAGGAGAGACAGAAAACGAATCACACTTGGATAAGAAACCAAACAAAGGTATATGATATCATGGAAAGAATTAAATGTTTAAAATGGAAATGGGCTGGATATATTGCAAGAAGACAGGATAACAGATGGACCACAAGTATTCTGGGATTGGTACCCTCGTGGTGTTAAGCGTCCGAGAAGGCGTCCCCACGCAAGATGGATTGACGAGATCAGGAAAGTGGCTGGAGTCAACTGGATGGCTAAAGCATCAGACAGAGCAGAATAGAAAAGTTTAGAGGAAACCTTCATCCAGCAGTGGATTGAAAATGGTTTTCGATGATGATATCAGCTACAGAGAGATTGCGCAAATAGCGCTGATTACTATAACGAATGAATGGGTCTTTTCACAAAATGCTGACTTGATGTCTAATTTGTAAGTCATAAAATTTAGATATGAAGAGACTATTCTTCCCTATCATTTGTTCTTATGTCTTATCAATACTGAATATCAGGATGAAAGATGGAATTAATGGCATAGCAGAAGCACCCATTTCTGAGGGAAAAAGCACCAATGCTGCGGTAATAGCCGTTATAAAGCTATCGTTACCCTTATTCCTTTTTGTTGTTATTGTTGTGAAGAGTGAGAAGCCTCTGATGAAAATGTTTTATCTCATCAATGTTTCCTCACATTGGAATTCCGTTCAAAAAGTTTCCATTGATTACGAGAATGTTTCCAGAACCTCAACATTCATCTAGTTTTTTTTAAATCAAAGTAAATAGAGTCAAGCTCTATTATTTATACGAAATCAAACGTTTATTTTTGTTATCCAATTTTAGAAGTTTTTCCGTTAAAGTTTTCACATGCTCAAAAATACTCGGTTCCTCCGGTACTTCAAATGAACGGTACCACGAGTTTATATTGTGGGAAGTCCCCCCCCCCTTCTTTTCAACTGTTGAAAACTTAGAAGTAGCTTGCTTTGCGCCCCCAAGCTCTGCTCTGCGACGTAGACAATAGTAAAGGGGTTGTTTACATTACCACGTGCAGTTTCTTTTTTTTTTTTTTAGTTATTTGGGGGAGGGGGAAAGGGCGGGGAAAACGAATGAACATTCTGTATTACAACCAGGGCCGCAACTAGAAGCATGGTTACCTGGGCAAGCGTGTATTTTGACGCCCCCTTGTAATGTTGAAGGAGAGGTTGTTTCAGAATGAAATTTGAGTCCCCTCGGGTATAGCGCCTGAGACACGAGACCCGCCAGCTTCCCCCTAGTTGCGGTCTTGATTACCAAATAACTTGTATTGACATTTATGCATTTTTTCCAGTTGTTTTTCTCATAATTGAAATGATAAACAGTAAGTGCTGCATAGCGATACACTGTAATGGCTGTAGCGAGAAGTGGGAGAACTTGTGTCTGGTCCTATTTCCCCCCCCTCCAAAATTTGAGGAAATGGCTTTTTTCTGGGATAAATTTATTAATTCTATTTTTCTATCACTGGAGACCTTGGACATGATTATCGACCCATGTCAGTAATTCCTTGACAAATTCCCAGCTACTGCCCTGCGTAGGCCGACAGGTGCCAGAACTTGGGAGGGAAGGGGCTTCCCAGACTACTTTACTGCACACCAACTCTGGTCATATTATCATATAGCAATTTGCTGCAGAGGGAGTTGGATAGGCAATGAAGGCACAATCTATCACTAGTCACTTGAGACGCGGAAAATAAAGAATATGCATCTATGTTCTTTCCCCAGATCAAACCTATTTGTTTTGATGATAAGCGAACAGCAATGGTATGATCCTTATTTTGATGAGAAACAACTATAGCGATGAATCACCGAAGGTAAAAAATATATATATATAGGCCTACCCATATGAAAAACTGAACTTGTCCATTTTTTTATTTTAGAACAGCTGTGGACATTCTGGGACACATCTGGTATCACCAACGCTCGTCAAAAATTAAAGCAATTCTATTCCATTTTTCAATCAAAAGAATTCTCTCTAACTTTTAAATAAAACCATACGTTTAAAAGTTAACCTTACCTAAAGTAGTTTAAAAGGTAACCTGCTATACTAACTGCCGAACCTATGTTTAGTATGGTAAATAATAACTGATACTGGTACAATCTGTATTGTGATAATCTATTTTGTGACTGAAAAATATAAGCAACTAGCTGATACCCGGAGACGTTGCCCGCCCCGTAAAAAATTTACATATGTATAGCTTATTAATTATTTTTCAATCAAAAAAATATATGCATCAAGTACGAAAAAATTACTTTTATTTTTAAATATTTTAATTAAAAACTTCAGGCAATCGCTTGGGGATACACAATATTTTTTGTTTTTCCACCTGGTGTGTAGATGTACAAATTTTTGGAATTACCAACACGCGACGAAAAGTTGTCCGTGAAAAATCGTTGGTAGATAATGATAAATTTTAAGAGTGTTGATGATTCGAGGCAAGCATTGAGTTCATCAGTTGGCATTGAACATTTTTATTCTCAGTTTTGTCGTCATACTCTGTGAGTGACATCATACGTCCAGCTTGTGCAGCGAATATTGTTCAAACAGCTTTCAAGAAATTTTTAAATTGAAACTATACCTCTATGATGGGCGGTTTATGAGATAAAGACTGCATTAGCACTTACAGGACACCCTGTATATAAGCTAGCAAAAATACCCGATGCTTCCCGTGTTTCCTTCAATTGCTGCTGAGAGGAGTGGAAAATTGACAAACCATTATAAAGGAATAAACTGTTATGATGGCAGCATTAAATATGTGACAAACCATTGTAAAGGCATATATACGTCTGAAATGCATTGTAAACTGTGGTAACCAAAGTGAACGTTCCGAAAGTGATTGTTGAGGCCCCAAAACCATTGTTGCCCGACAGTTTTTCGGACATTTGCCCAGCTCTGGTGAACTTTTTAAGTAGCCTAGGGTTCATTCCCGTTCTTTGGTATGTATGCAGAATCTGGTAACGATCGGCCTAAAACTAGATTTGTATAAAGAACAGACATACATACTTTCATATTTATATATAAGATTTAGACCCCAAGAAAAATGACAAACTGAACATTTTTGCGAGAATAAGAGGAACAGCTAAACAATATTATGCAGAAATGGAGGGAATGCTCATGTCTCATAAAAACAGGATGGTCTGTGTCAAAATTTGTTGAGTCACCTTGAAAATAATCTTGATTGTGATATTGTGTGAGGCTTTCATGGCCAGCGTTAAATGACTTGCAAACGGTTTCCGAACAATGTTGAATTTGTAAACCTTGTTGGAAATATAATTCCAAATAAAATAGAAACGGGGAAAACATAATTTTCATGTATGACTGAATGACTCCTCTTTAACTCTTTACCTGCCATAATGGCTCTACAAGCAAACGGCTGAGATGGTGGGTATGGTACATAAGAGATTATTGTGAAAGGGTGGGGAGGGATGACTGACAGCTCTTGCAGGGTGGGAATGAGAATATTGCCCCATCAATTAGATTTCAAAAGCTCCACTCAAGCTTCATGATGAAGCTCACTGTTGTTTGAAACAATACAATATAGGAACTGTATGGTAAGAAAGGATGAGAGTTAGGTGAGCAGTAAAAGTTCAGCCAAGTCCATTTCTCAGAAAGAAAAAATAGGTTTTTTTCACGAACCTCCCGGTGTCCTTCAGGAATCAATGAAGCCCTCATAAACGTTAACTCCAAATGTGCTTTAAACTTATCAACTTTTCACATAAATGCTGTATTACAAAATAGATAAATAAAATAAAAAAAATTTAAAAGAAACAATACAACTTGGAACAATTACTGAATCATTATGACAATAGTATTGATAATGAATAAAAAAAAAACTAATTGCAGTCTTTTTTAAATGGTAATATGCTTTTAAACTTACTTTTCTTTATCAGGTTATATGATAGCAATGTCAGATCAGAAGCCAGAATTTCGGGGTAAAAGCTGGAGACGGGAAAGAGAAGAAAGGGGCAGGCGACAAGCTGCCAGTCGTTACACCTGTGGTAACACCAGCAATATTCAGCAGTCTTCAGCTACTGACTTGCAAGGCATTAGTGAAATTACTATTGATGTGGGGTCCAGAAAAAAAGAACCTAATTACAACCATGCTCAGAGTAGCGATTTGTTCATCCAAAATGCATCTTCAGAGCAGCCACTCACAGGTGATGAATATTTGATGTTAACTGAGAGACGTGTGTGAATTTTTGAATAAATAAATTTTTACAAAATTTGAAAGAAATTGAAATCCCTCCAAAGTACACAATTTTTTTAATTTGCAGCTCATTTCTATTAACCAGGGAAATTTAAAACAAATGTTATAAAAAGAAAACATTCCTGTGATTGTTGTAATTAATTTCACACATATCAATGTAACACGAAAGGTTAATTCTCTGTGTCATTTGGCAATACTGAAAAGTTTCCATCTGTTTGAATATGAATGTTGGCTTTTAAAGTGCTGTTATTTAAAATGAAAGCGTAGGTAAAATAAAAAAAAATGTGGTGCTAGAATATGCGAAAGCACCTTGTGATTTTTTTATTAATTTAAAAGTATAATATGGAACTGATTATCTGACCATAGATTAACCAAGTTTCGGGTTGTCCGAGGTAATTTTCAGAAATTGATTTTAAAAATTGATACATGGTAAAATTGCTTGTTACTCTGAGTTGTGGCCAACTGATTCAATTGGGAGGGGAGGGGTGGAAAAAAAACAGCAGATACAACATTGGAATTTAAGGATTGGTTTTAGGAAGGAGGCAGGGGTGATAGAATTTTTTTTCTTTTGAAAGGGGGGAAAGAATCAAACAAATAAAATTGCAAGACTTGAATGGACAAAAGGCTTAAATCGATTGCTTGCGAGCATCATGGTACTCTGTGAAGCATTTACGATTTCTTGATGACAGAAGACACTAGAAGACAATATTTCTCAAAGTAGGCTACTGTATGTTAAACAACTTTTGAAATGCTTTAAACTGTAGATAACATATTACAGTACTTCTCATAACTTTATGCTTGATTCTTTTATGCAAACATTTTCCCACATAGCATTGTATAGTTATTAGAAATAATTTTTGTGCAATGTAATTTTCACTATTTACAGCTTTATTTCACTTGATCTCAAAATACTGTAAGATGTGTATTGTCCTAGGTTTCTTTTACCTGAGTTAGGTATGATCTACATTAGGTCAGATAATTCAGTTCCTACCGTATGTGGAAAAACATCTTTTTTGTGGGACTTTTAAAATTTGTTAGTGCAGTGGATACGTAATGCAGATGACTCAATTGCCTGATCAATCTACTACTAAACCACACATGTATCTCGTCCATATTTCTCTGTGGATCTTCTAACGAATTGACACACATTTTGTTGAAAGTGCATGCACATGTTGTGAACCTAATGCGGAGCTTGTTTCTGTGTAATGCTTGTTATAGTGCTGCCATCTACCATGTATTTTTTGAACTCTGAGTGAAGTGTAATGTTTTAAGATTTTACCATTGTAGGCCTATTGCTCTCTGTGGCGAGACTTTTTAATGGGGAGATCAGCTTGCATTTCACACCTTGAATTTGGGAATCACAGAAAACCAACTTCAGCTGACAAACACTGTAGCGATGGTGGGTGCCTGATAAATCTGATATTTCAAGGACCTGCAGGTCAGGTTATGCACGAATAGGTGTGATATAAACTGACAGTGTTTCTGGCAAATATTTGGGAGATGGCAGCTTTTCTGAGTTGCCAAATGAAACTTGATGCTTTTTATGTCACCTTATTTGCTGTTGTAACATTATCCGGTTCAAATCTAATTTAATTATATGAGAAAGAATGATTTTTACAGGATTTTGACCACTGGCCCCATTCTCTCCCGTCAGTTAAAAGACCCCCACCCTCATACTGTCTTACTTATTAAATAAAACTGGCCTGAGCCGGAATGCCAGTGGGTACCTCAGGTTTCCAGTAGTCGATCATCCCTGGGGTCTAGAGGAAAAACTATCTGTCATATAATTAAATTAGATTTGAACCTGATGTTACACTGTAAAGTAATGTCAAAGTTTTAACGCACCAATATATTTTTCAAACATTTTATTATAAAAATATATATCGCATCTAACTAGAATGTGCAATATATAATTTTCCAATAAAACACCTATATTAAAACAAATTATTTCAATTTAAGTTGTCCTGCAAATTCAGTAGGTTTATATATAATTTTATGTATATTACTGCCAAAGCCCGAAATTGGCAAATTCACTATGGGACCAGCCACTTCATGAATTGGCCAATTTCATTAAATATTGACCCAGCCTATGTACAAAATTTTGACATTGGTTGGCCAGTTTGCAAAGTGGCCCGTGATCCCTTGTCTGAAGTCCGATAATTAGGGCTTGGATTTTTATGCCCCTAAAGATGAAACATTGTTGCTGGTTGGTAAATTCAAGTTTTTTAACCTAACAGCAACAATGTTTTATCTTTAGGGCATAAAAATCGGAGCCCTACTGATAACAAAAGACATGATTCGGGCTCATCAAGTTGGCGTATTTTTTTCAGCAATAATTATGTTCCCATTAGTTATGGCAACCCATTAAACAGCAGTCACGATGCGGTAATAATTTTTTCTCTCCAAAATGTATCAGAAAAAATTATATGTTCATGTAATTATTTTTATCATTTTTTCTCTCAAATTTCACTTTTTCTTTCATCAGATGGAGCTAATCCAATACAGCTGCTGTATGTAGACATGCATCATGCGTGTCCAATTAAAAATAATGGATTTGGCTTCTACCGAACCATCTTAAAAAGTCAACTGTCCAATTAATTTCTCAGAGCGTTACCCGCAGTGCCTATTTTTTTTTAAGATGCGCACACCTTTTCCCTTTTTTTTCCTTTTCTTGAAAGTTTGAAGTATTAAAATATTTTTTTCACAGCATGTTTTCTTATAGCTCAAATGTGTCGAGACATAATATGACACCCCAAAAGTGGGGAGGGGCGGTCATAATGTCCTGTGACTAGGCACCAACATTATGTATGGCAGCGACAGCAAATGACGTCGTAACCACTTGACTGGTTAATCATCACATCAAGCTTTGGCCAGTGACTTCCTGCCACTTCACGAAATGGCCAGCCAAAGTCTGAATCATTTCTTGCGAATTGGTAGCACTTCGGACTTTAGCAATAACATATATATTTTTGGATTTATCAACTTAACTTTGGAAGAGCCTAATAGCTGCCATGCTGAATGGCTAAAAGGAAGAATTTTAAATTTAACACTCTAAATTACTTCTATTGACAAGAAATATAAAAGTTTACGTATAAATAAAGGACTTTTTATTTACATATGCAACTAACAAAACCTTTCAAAATGGATGCTATATTAACACTACAGTTGATAAAATCCTCTAGTAACTGCAGTAAATTATGATTGCATGATTATAAAATGAAGTAATTTTTTTTATAAATCAGTTCCATTTCTTCTCCATTCAGTTTGGAAGAAATCGTATTTGTTCCAGACGTTTTTTTTCCAACTTGGAAGAAACTTCCTAACCCTGGCAGCACATACCTGATGAATTTTGTAGGTATGTCAAAATGCTGTTGATCACTCAAGTCCTGCAGGGCTCAAAAGAATTTTCTCGTCATTTGCATTCATTCTTTATGAGCTGAGAAATTGTTTACAGCATACAACTGTTAAAAAACTTTTGTTTTTTAGTGTTGTACATAGTTGTACAGTTTTTGCAGTAGGCCTAGTACAAAAGAGATGAGTGGCGTTTAATTAATGAGTGTTTAATTGTTTTGTGGCTTGAAATTTCTCTGAGCCTATAAAAAGCGATACTAGGATGACAGCAGAAGAATTAGAATTAGACTCTGTGAAAAGTCAATTGTGATTGAACTTTGTGAGGAAGTTGTTAGCTTGTAAACACGTGTAAATTGCTGTTCTGTAAATAAATCTGTGTTTGTCCGTCGAACCACTTCTTGTTTTGCAATCACAAAGTCTTGTGGAAATTGTGCGGAACAATATGTTTTGCTATAGAAGTTCCCATAGTAGTGTTTCCTACACCTTTCTAAAAATTCTTCCAGATTGTTCTGTGACATTCATTGCAGATTTTTTGGCATATTCTGTTGTGGAGTCACTATGCTGAAAAAATTCTTGAACCTTCTCAGTGGCAATTACTAAATATTTCACTTAACTTAATGTTTTGTTTTTCAGCAATTCTGAGATGTCGCCTCCTTAAAACTCTATTATTTCAGCGGTGATAAGCTCATTCCCCCCCCCCCCTACACTGTTGATTCTCAGTGGGCAGAATCAGCTTTTTTGTCAAAGTTTTGAAGAAAAGAGACAGTGTTTATATTGTGTCCTTTTTGTCTTTCTTTTGGGTAGTGCAAGAATATGTATACAGTATAAATGCTACCATTAAAGTGTATAATTTAACTGTAGAATAACTAAATTATACACTTTAACAGTAACACAATTAATAGAAAAATAGAGTATTTCTCTTTCTCAGTTCATTGTTCTCTGGGTCACGGGGAGCACTATCACCTGCACAGAATCAGAACAAAAGTCTTCCTCTTGCAAAAAGATATAAGCATTTTACAGAGGGTTTTTTTTTTGGTTATTATGTGTAATAGAGATCAGTTGAGTTTATTAAACTGCAGAAAAGGTTGAATGGAAATGTTTTGGTATGGGGGGAAAAAAAAGGAATCAGGAGTATATAAGAATCAGATTTCCCAAATAATCTCTCTTCCTCTAGTCAGTAATCATTATTTTACTGGTCTGAATGATGAGGCCATAAAGTTGAAATAGTCCAACAAAACTATTCAACGCTCATGCTACTTTTTACCTCAGCAAAGCCGTCTTGATTCATGGGGTTACTTGGGATACACAGGAAAGGGTTGTATAATTATGAGACATGGTGCATTGGTTTTTGAAAGGCTGTAGATTGATAGACTCAAATTTTGACCATGCAAAGAGGCCTTAGAACATCATTTTGCCTGAGGGGCCACACATTGCTGTTGCAACTGCTCTGCACTCACCATTTCCTTAAGGAACTCCAGGCATCTGGCACCTTCAGGTATAATTATTTTTTATTATATACCAGGTGCAATTGTCTTCTATATAACAATGGTTCAACTTTGGGAAATCGGCCGACTGGTCGATTTCTTTTTGTGAGTGGGAGGCTCAATCATTCACAATACTAATGTGAAATAAATGGAGAAAAATGGAACGGTGAGTCATTCACGGCCCAGTATGGTCGATATCAAGATATGCCCAGATATCAACAGCCTGGCTGTTGAGAAACACTGTTCTATATAGTGGAATATATTGTGCTTCTTTATTACTCATAAGCCAAGTCTTTTAAAAAAAATCTGTTCTTAAATTGATTGGGGGGGGGGGAGGAAGAGGTTATCTTTTATCCATTCAGTTTTTCAGAAAGAAAATCCAACGTAGAGTCGTATCAACACCTTTATAGCAGGGCTGTAATTTTGGCTGTTTAAAATTGGTTTTGACCAGGCCTCTGGCTAAAAGTGGTTTTAACTGGCTAAAATAGATATAAATACAATGCCACAACAGGCAAAATGCCCAACAACCTGGCAGAAAAAAAGATGCCCATAATAAATATGGATGTCATATATTTCTAAAATACAGTAACCCAATTAAAAATGCAATTACAAAAACTAGAAACAATATATATACATGATAAAATATACAATGCCCATAAAGAATACTTATTGTTGTCTTATTAAAAGTGGTCAAAACTAGTGAAATACATTGAAATAGTCTTAAACTGATGTAGTAATAGTTTTAACTGTTTTCTTTCATATTAATTTAAGATTGGTTTTTACTTCTAACATGCATCAGAATGTTTTTAAAAAACAGGTTGCATTCACTTTGACCAAGTGTGGTTCTAATCATGCAGAAAACCTATTTCGACCATCCTGATTATCAGTTTTTACCATTTTGAATGATTTACTACCATAGGCCACTTCAAATGGCTAAAAAAAACAGCAATCAATATTTCCATTGTTAAATTTTCAACCAGTAGTTTCTTGTAGACCTCCCATAGTATCATGCCACCCTTTTCTCACAGCTGGCGAGACAGCTCTGACAACAGGTTCTAGACAACTATTAGCCTATTGAAATTCATTTAATTATCACAATATTATTTATTGATTGTTGTAATAAAATAAAAATAATAGGAGAATCATTTAAATTTATTACTAAATCAGTTTCAAGAAAGACCATATTTGACCACATCTGGATGGCTAAAACCACTTTTAACCAGTTTCTTGGTCAAAACGTCAACCCTCCCTCTGTTATAAATGATAATCTTTCATTTTATTCTGAAAAGGAACAGTTAACTAGTAACTCTTGACTGTCCAAAACCTCTAATTGGAAACTAATTAGATTTTTCCTTTTGATGTTATAGTAACACATAAAGAACTACAAGCAGTCAACTATTTAATTCTGAAATCTGCCTATATAAATGTGGCATTCGATTTTTGTACTTAATGTTTTGTTGGTCATTTCGTCAAGCTGGTGGTTAAAATGGAAAATCTATAACAAATTGATATAGTGAAACCTGTATGAAACGGAACTTCAACATACTGAAATAATATTCCATTTTAGAGAGATTTCCATTTTATAAAGGTGCAAATAAAAGCACTAATCATTCGCCAGACTATATTTTGATTTTGTTTAAGACAGGTTTCCATCTCATACAATGTCCGTCTTAGACAGGTTTCACTGTACAAGTGAATAATCGACATTAAATCTACCCAAAATTCAAAACGAACTGAATGAATTTTGATATGAATTGTGGGTAGATTTAACGTTGATTATTCAATTGTATTATCAAACCCAAAAGGTAATTCATTTATAGGTTTCACTGTATATCAATCGTATAACTTGACATTAACTTTTTTATCTGCTTATAAATAGTATTTTAACTTCATGTCATATTTTCATGTATGGTAATGAGGTGAATGTTTTAAATAGTTTAAGATATAAGGGTTTGGGCAATATGGTAAAAACATGTGTATATGTATACTCTGGTTTTTACTATAATGACCAAAACCTTACCAACTCTCATTTTGAATGTATTTTTGCCTTTAAATCAACTTTATTCAATTTGACAAATCTTTATTCAAATATAATTAACCAATATACATTTAAATATTCATACTTCATTTATTCAGTTATTAATTTAATTGACTTATTAAGGCAGTATCATGTAACTAATTTTTAAGAATTAATGGGAAAAAAACCAATATCAACCAGGTTGATTTAAACCCCCCCTGGTTAAAACCAATAAAACTCTGCTTTAGAAGTAATGTCACGTTAATTTGCAATGTCAGCGTTAATTTACAAGTAATGTCATGCTTATTTGCAATGTCAATTTAAAAGTAATGTTTTTATTTTTGCAGCTACAGACATGAGTAATGGTAGCAATCTTCCTGTTACTGATATCTCGGTCGAAGAAGAGTCATCAAATCAAGAGAAATGTGAATCTGGTGGAAAAGTTAGTTTTTCAATAAAAACATGTTTTAATATGTTTTTTTTCCCAGGTTAAGGACAGTGTAAATTAGAATTTCAAAAAAATCGTACTATAGTCCGTTTGAAGTTAACTTTGCAGTGAAGGGGAAGCTATGAGGGAACTGCATCACTTCTTGCTATGGCAATGAAAGCCTTTTTACCAATGTATCCTGTCATATTTTGCTAACTGTATGACCAGCATTGATTCACGCTTCATCTATGTCAGGGGGGGGGGGCAACAGCTGGCCCCCAAAATGATTTGTGTGGCCCCGACAAGGCAAAAGTACTGTGAAAAAATTACATTTGTGATCATTATTTGAACTATCAGTTCCAACAGTAGATTTCTTTATTAACAAACTGCTTACAAACTTCTTATTTCTAGTGACAAAATTAATTTAATAACTAAGTAATTAATTAAATTAATAATAGAGCGGCTTATACACTGAAGTTTCACCACTCATGTGGCCTACGACACTATAGCTGACCATTATGTTGGCCAGCGAACAGAAAGAAGTTTATCTTTGAGTGATTCAGCTGGTTATTATAGAAAGTTCATGGACATCTCGCGAGACAAAATTGAATGTCTAGAAGTTGCATAGAACGGTTCGTATGGATGAGGAAAAAACCTGGAATTGTACGGATTATTTTTTTTACTAAAGAAAGGTCAGGGAAAATAGTAAATTTTTCTAAAACTTGGAGATTTCTGACAACAGACCTAGAAATTTGTTGCAATTGTCGCTTGATTAAAAGCAAAATAATAAAGGAAAAAAAATTGTTTTCCTCCAAAAAGAAAATCGAGAATGTAAATTGTGATCTGATAACATCGTAAATATTGATAGTCCTTAATGGATACAAAGTGTTTTAAAGAACTTATGTGTGTGTAACTGTGTTGAAAGCCATGCGTAAAACATATCAGGAAAGCTCAGTTTCATTAATTTTGTAATCTGACTTCAGTGAGTAATGCCAGATGAAGCATATATGTATATTATGATTTCCATGTGAGTATGTTTAATTTGAAAACAATGAGCGGCAAGAAATCTAGTTTTCAATCTAGAATGGTCTGATAAAAACCTGAATCTATAGTAGTCTGATTGGATTGAAGCAGTCAAAAGTTACCTGTTTTGAGTATGGTGTCGGCTTTATAGCAAAGCGTTCAATTCGAGCATCATGGATAGACAAGCTATTCAGAGCCATACCAACCATGGGAAGTCAGAAGAGTTTTGTAAACAACCCCAGGTTATTAAACTTCTCAGTCTTACCACTAGCACAAGTGCAGTGTGTAAAAACCAACTGCAAAAAATTATGATGCAGCGAAACCAACTACATTTTTGACTTAAGTAAGTTTGACCATGATGCTACATCACACATGGTCAATGCTAGTATAAATGCTAGTATATTTACTAGCATTTATATAAGTGGATGCAGTGGTTTTCCCAATCGAAGCTGTATCTAAACGTGCAAAATAAATGCTTTGGATGCCAAGTCCTACCGGCACTGCTTTGATTGAAAATAATCTTTAAAACTCTGGATTTATACAACTTAAGGTGAGAATAAATGAGTTCAATAGTGTGTCAACAGATGCTGCACAAGAATTTTTATATGGAATTAAAACTTCGGCAGATCAGAGCATTTAAAATATCAAAATATATATTTCTTTCTCAGTAATTATAATTCCAAATACAAAACCCTTTAATCTACATAAAAGTAAGTGTTAGTTAACATATCTCTATCAGGTTAAAAAAAACTATTTGACAACATTGACGATAAGTTTTCGACAGTTTTAATACCTGTTACGATTTTTTTGTCTTTCCTGCGAATTAAATGAACTCTGCTGTAACCAGATCATGATCGATCCGATAAGCAAATCACGATGTTATTTCGTCCTCATTTTTATTTATTTATTTTTCGAAAAAGTTTAACATGATGAAAAATAATACATAATAATGCAAGAAACAAATTCATCAAGAGAACCTGTGGATCTGTATTGATGAGTAATTTCAATGTAATTTCAAGAATAGAACAAACAGATAAACAAAAAAAGAAAGAAAAAAAATTGATAAATACATCGAAACAATTCTGCATCTGTGAGCAACTATACAATCAGAATATAATACAGCATTTCAGATATACAATCCTTTCATATACATTATAAATGAAGAATATTAAATGCTCTAAAATGACGTGAGAATTTTTTAGCGACTTCGAAAATTGGAGGCAAACAGCAGGAAGTGTACTTAATAAAATTGGATTTAGCACTGCGACCGGTAGAGCTGTTTTTTTCCCGAAATGATCATTTATGTTAGCTATTGAGAAAAGATAATTTTTTAATTAATAATGATTTTATTTGCCGATCATTCTTTTTGTATTATTTTTGTCAGTACTCACGCATAACCACACTTTGCCAACAATACCAAGTCAAAAACCCTAATGCCCTATCATGCATATTTTGAATAAACAGCTCTATTTCTTTAACAAATTGAATAGAGGTAGGTGATGAGTAGTTAAGTTAAATAAACCATAAAATTATATGTTATATGTTCTAGACTCTTTTTATGTCAAAAAATTTAAAATTGCAAATTATAATTAATATTTTGTTTTAAATATTGTAGTAAATTACTGTTAAAAAATAAAACATTGTAATGCATAAAGTTTTTTTTGTCATGTACTACTGTTCTGAAAACATTATCCAAAAGTATTCATTTAGGTTTTTGACAATTTAAACTAGTTTTTGATGCTTGTCATGTCAAAAACCGGCTGTAGAATAGAAAAATAAAAGTTATTTGTCCCATGGACCAGTGAATAGAAGAACCTACTAGTCTGCAGACCTTGTGAGTAGTCCTCCAAATGAAAAATCTCTTCTGAATAGTAATTCATTTTCCTGTGATAAATATGAAGAAGTCTTTTTTTCTTAATCTAAAATTGAACTTTACCTGATCTAAAATTTGTAGGTTGTTCAATTATCTCAAAATATCAATGATTACATTGGATGGATAAGATCATAAATTAAACATTAATAATTGCAATACAATAGTTTTTGTTTTTTAATTACTATTCTGATAAAAGAATACAAAATGTCTGATGATAATGTATTTAACAGGATCAAGAAGCTGAAGAAGATGAAAGGGTATGTCTAATGTTTTCTTCCTATTTAGCACCAAAAATTTACAATGACTAAATGCAAAAAAAAGCAAAAATTCACAACTTAATTGAAAAAAAAAAAATAAAATGTTTGACAAGGACTTTAAGGTTGCTGATGTGCAATAATTTTATTGTTGTTTATGAAAACACCATTTTTGTTTGTTTTGTTTTAGAAAATTCTTGATCAGTTCATTGCTGAAGTGTCTGAAAAACTAAGGGTGAAAGCCGAACTCAGGAATGTGAATAGCTCTGCATCTTGTTAGTATAGTTTACATAATCTTTTGTAGTTAGAAATACTGGTTTTTTTTTTTTTTTTTTTTGCTAAATTATGAATACTCTTTTTTTTTTTTTTTTTTAGTCAAGAATTCTCAATCTTAATTATTGTTCTCAAGCTGTGTGGTGTGCCATTAACCTTTCTCTGAAAAAGGTTATTAAAAGGGACTCTGTTAAACTGCTGTAGAAAGCTACAGATAAGCTTTGATTATGAAAAGGGTGGGAAACTCCTGGTTTATGTATATACATTGAGAATCTGAATGAACAGTTGCATATTATTACACCTGACTGCCGTGAACAGTGTGTAGCTAATGAAATGAACATTCATCATCAGCTAGCTTTATGGTATATGAGAAGAGATGTAAGTGTTCTCTCTGTAAACATAATGGTCACTAACGGTTATCCACAGCTTTGATGGTAATGTGAAAATTACTCGGTGATGATCCCCCATTGTAACATTTAAAAGCCTCGTGACCCCCATGGGGATGAATTTTCAGAAATCCTGTATTAGTGGATATATACGTTATAAAATACTGACTAAATTTCATATTTATGTCTTCAGCAATTTCGGCTCAGTGATGATTGCTTTAATAACCTTTAAACCCTCCCTTAGGGGATTGAATTTTGAAAAATATTTTCTTTCTAACTAAGAAGGTGAAGTTTTCTAATTAAAACTTGTGATAAATTTTATGAATATTGTACTGGATAACTTCTGATAAGTTCTTGAAATAAACAGCGAATGAAACAATTTGCAGGACGATGCAGGTTTATTCACAGAAAACAGCTATTTTACACGTATTTATAAGCAGACAGAGTGCGATCAACAAATAAGAATCTCGCGTTGAGCTTCGAAACTTCTGACCAAGTTTCATCAGTGGTTTTGGCTCAGCATGATTTCTCTATTTAACCTTTGAACTCCCTATTTTGTCCTCTTAGGGGTCATATTTCAAAAACCCCTTCTTAGTTTCTTTAGGCCATGAAACAAAACTCCTGACAAATTCATGAATAGCTTCAGAGGTTTTGGAACGGTGTGATTTCTCTGTTACTTTTGAACCCCCCCCCCCCCTTTATGACCTGCTTAGGGGTCAAATTTGAAAATGCCCCTTAATGAATGTTTTCGTCATGAGATAAAAATACTAACCAAATTTCATTGTGGTTTCGACAAATAAGAATCTCGCATTGAGCTTAAAGTCCAACAACACTGACTCCTCTACTACTACTAATTTTTACTTTTGTATTTAACTGAAAAATGAAACGATGGAGAATGTTTTAAAGGATTCAAAATGAACTGTGTGATAACTTATTAAATTTAGCTCTAAACTTCAAAACCTCTTAACTATGAAAACTTTACCTTAAATCATGGAAACTATGTAGTTTCCATTCTGTTGCGTCGCTTGAGTTTTTGGAAGACGTAAACAGAGTGGACAAATTAGCCTAAATTATTATTTTTCATTATAAATTTAAATGATCGATGAAAACGTTTTTTATATTTTGAAGCATATCTCCATGTACTATCACTTGATGCTGATATAGATGAAAAAAATCTTAATTATTTATGATTATGACGTAACAGAGAGTGGACATACGACAGAAAAATCTAGTACTGAAGACATGACTTGAATATTAAGTTGTTTTGCAAAAATCAAATCTAGAATTGTTGATCAAGCATTAAAAGTAAACCTTTCAATGAACTCAAAAGTGTTATCAAATTCAGTCTGGTAGAAAAATATATATCCCAAATGACCGTAACAGAGTGGACATTTTAAAATGGGAAAAATTTCAGGACTGTAACAAAAAAAGTTTTCCATAATAATTTTTTTTTCTTCAAAAATTTATTGTCAGTGTTATTGTTACGATAGATGGCGCGATTTGTTCGATGGCTCTCAGAAATATCAAAATCTGTTGATACCAGTTTCAGTATTGCGCAAAGGAATGTGATTGGCGAAGAACTGGTGGAAGGTTACGGCCATCCAGACAGTGGCGCCACAAATCTGGTACTATGAAATAGAAATTTGTGGAATGTTCTTTTTCTCGAAGTTTAGACCGGAACTATAAATATGAGGTGATCGCAAGGGAGGCTCGAATAGAGAGACTGGATAAAAAGTCAGTTGTGATTGAATGTTGAGAGAAAGTTGTTAGCTCTCTGATTAGATTGTAAATACGTGTAAATTGCCATTCTGTAAATAAATCTGTGTTTGTCCATCGAACCGCTTCTTGTTTTGCAATCTCGAAGTCTTGTGAAAAATTATACGGAACATTATTTATCTATGACACATATATAAAATGTGATTCCAAGTTTTTTGAAAAAAAATTACAGAGATTTGCAACAAGTCTCTTTGTTTACCACTTTTTTGAAGCTGGGACACAAAGATTTTGATGTTTTGCTACAAACAATGATTTTAAAAAAATTAGATACCATCTGAAACAAATTAAAAGTCATATGACAGAGAATTGAATGAAGTACTAAAAAACTAAAATTACTACCAAAGTGCTCTGAAATTTTGTAAAAAAAATTTAATAGTCTTGGAAACCGTTCGTACATTTTTTTTTTCAGAACGACCCATATCTATATATGATGGAATTGAGAAATTTTGAAAAACCCTTCTTAGTGAGTCTTTATGTCATGGAATAAAACTACTGTGAAAATTTCATAGATATAGCTTCAGTAGTTTGGTGGGGTTTCTCTATGTAACCTTTGAACCCTCTTATGACCACACTTAGGGGTCTAATTTTGAAAACACCCCTTCTTACTGAGTTCTTACATGATAAAATGAAAGTATCAACTAAATTCTATATTTTTAGTTTCAGCCTGGCACGATTTCTCTATATAACCCCTTAGGGAGGGGGGTTCGAATTTCAAAAACCCTTTCTTTGTGAGCCTTTACTTCATGAAACTACTCGCCAAATTTTGTATACGTAACTTCAGTGGCTTTTTGGCTCAGCTATGATGAATCAGTCAAGACATGTCATAATATGTATGTAGATTGTTGGCATGAGTAAGGAGGAAAGATTTATTTACTTTCAATCCAAGAGTCACAATATTTCTTAAACTGCACAGCTCATGAAATGTTTGCTTGAGCCATTACCATTGTGGTGAATTGCAAAATTTTCTTCTCATTAGATCTGAAATTATTTCTGAAAGCAATTATAGAATTAGTTCTAAAAGTAATTATGAAATTTTTTGCAATGATTCTTAAATTATTTATTTTAATAGTTCTGAAATTGTTTCCAAAAATACAGTGCACTCACTTATGTGTAAGGGAATAAGAAAAAATGATGCCTAAGTGAAAGATATATAAGTGAATAGGATTATTTACCCATATCTTTGACCATGAGTGCAGAAAATCATCTTATAAATGAGAGTAAATGTGTAAGTGAGAAATCACTATAATTATTCCTTTCGGAAATATTTTGGAAATAATTCTGTATATAAAATTTTTCTTCCATAAGATATTAAAATATTTTTCAGAGATTCCATAATCATGTATACCCTTTTGATGTTGAATTTTCCTTTGAAATATATGAAATCAGATGGCTCAAAAAGTGCCCGGGTCCAGAGCCTCCTGAATTTGTTGAGATGGCTCTCTTGATTAGGACCTCCTAGTTATAAATACTACCAGTATAGTTAATGCTGAAGAACTAGCAGGCTTCAACCTGTCAATGTGGAGTAACTATTTTCTGAGAATGGTTGGCGGACCACAGCAAAAAGCTTTAAAAGATACACATTGAAGATATGAAGAAAACGGCAAGTTAAGAGAAAAATTTCAGACAGCAAAATGATAGTGGAGGTTCTGAAGCCACATGGAAACTTTGACTAAGACAGATGTTAGACTTATCAGAGTTATATTTATTGCTAATTGAAGCATTTAAATATTTGTATAAATTTTAATCAGATCCAACAGATTTATGACCAGGGTATGAAAAAATCAGATTTTTTTAAATTTAAATCAGATTTTTTTTTATTTAGACGTTTTTGATTGAAATTAACTGACTGCTTATTAATTAAAACAGATCTTGTGAATCACTAAGAATGCATATTTTCATATCACCCAACTGCTTTTTTCTCCTAATCGCTCAAATTTTAATTAAGCATTAATGAATAAACAACAAACAAAATATAAGCAAAAAATGCAAACACCAAAAATCTGTGTTTACGTAATATTAAAGGTCATTGAGCCCAAATTAACTTCACGAATTAAAATTTTTTTGTAGAGGAAAGTGTTTTTATTCACACACACACCCACCCCCATTAAAGTGAATGAGTGTTGTCATCTCAATATCAGACATCTGGTGCAGACATATCAATTCACTCAATGTACAACCAAAGAGCCATTCAGCATCAACTAAATAAAACCAATTCTATATTGGCAAGATTGTTTCTTTCGCAATGAATGGATGTGTTTCCAACTTGCATGATGTAGCTTAATAGCATACATATTTTAATTCTTTCATAAATGTAATGAGTTTTGGTAAAAAAACGAGCAAATACAAAATTTTAATACGAAAAGTAAAGTTGAAATCCCAGTGATATGTTGGTACAACATTCATTACTTTGAATCAGCAATCGGCATAGAATTCAAGGCTTTATAAAAAAAATAATTCCTCCGTTTTTTAATCATTGGAACCCTAGTATGACTTGGCAATGTATTGAATATAATGCAGTTTAGCTAAGTTTATCTCCCTATATTTTTCTTCAATGTTTTCCATGCACAAAATCTAGAAATAGAGCAACTTTTTTTCTGAAGTGTATCTAGGGATTAAGTTCAAGTCTAATTTACCCCAAAAAAGATCTATACTACTTTTAATCACAAACTTTATCACATATCAGTGACATGCAAACCATACCGGTTACATTTACTTAATATCATTGAATTTGTGTAAAGAAAAAACAAAATTTAAATTTTGTGATTTAAATCTGATTTTTTTTTAAAAAGATCAAGCTGATTTAAATCGGCATACCCTGCTTATGACAGATTCCACTCATTAATAGTGTTTCAAAATTGGTGGTTGTCGCAAGTTTGCAACTATTTGGTGTAGAATTAAATATCAAGAATTCCTTAATCATGTTTTATGTTCAAGAGAAAACATTTTTACATTACGATCAAAACAAAAATTCTTCATAATCCTGATATTCTGTTAATTTTTCTATTGTTGCATAAATGAAGGAATCTCTGTTCATTTTATTATTATTTTTTTAAGCTTGCAGACCCGAAGAACATTTTTTTACTAGGCTGGAGTCGAGTATGAAGAAAAATACTGGATTCATTAAACGACTGGTATGTTTTCATTATTAATTTACTTTGAATCATTAAACAGTGCAGGTTATGACATCTATCCTGTAGAGTTTCTATTGATTACTTCTTGTGTATGTTGATGTTTTACCTTGTTTGTCCCTCTTCTTTTTTTTTGAAAAATCTCTGATTTCGAATTTTCTGTGGTAGTTGAGAACAGAAGGGGAAAAAATGATTCAGGCTTTGTTTAAGACTTGTAATTTATAAATTCAAGAAATGCAGCGGAACTTTGATTCATGAATGACTTGGTTTGCAAGTGTTTTGCCAGATGAGAAAAAATTGTGATTAATTATTTTTTGACTATATAAAATAGGTTTACGGAAAATTTACCGCCAACAATTCACCGCCGGAAAATTCACCGACAACAATTCACCGCCATGCAATTCACCGCTAGGAAAATTCACCGACCAACAATTCACCGCCATGCTATTCACCGCTAGGAAAATTCACCGACCAACAATTCACCGCCATGCAATTCACCACTAGGAAAATTCACCGACCAACAATTCACCGCCATTCAATTCACCGCTAGGAAAATTCACCGACCAACAATTCACCGCCATGCTATTCACCGCTAGGAAAATTCACCGACCAACAATTCACCGCCATGCAATTCACCACTAGGAAAATTCACCGACCAACAATTCACCGCCATTCAATTCACTGCTAGGAAAATTCACCGACCAACAATTCACCGATATGCAATTCACCAACGACAGTTCGATGCGAGTCAGTTAGCGAGGGAATGAGCGATTGAGTTACTGAGTGAGTGAGTGACCCAGTGAGTGACTGACTGACCGAGTGAGTAAGTGATTCAGTGAGCGAGTGGGTTACTGATTCAATGAGCGAGTAAGTCAGTCCGTGAGTGAGTGAGCGAGCTGCTAAGTGAGTGAGCGATCTAGTGAGTGAGCGATCTATTGAGTGAGTAAGTGCCATGTCCTAAAGATATGGCGGAAAGTTTAAATAATGACTTTATGAGAAGAAATTCAGATGATACGGATTCGGGTTGCTGTATTTTTGAATTATATGACATCCATATTTATTGTGGGCATCTTTTTCTCAGCTACCTCACTGGGCATTTTGCATGTTGTGGCCTTGTATTTGTATAAATTACAAATTGCTGTTGCCCAATACAAGATAGTATATTCAACAAAATTCCATTAACTCTGTTTTACTCAGAAACTTCTAATGAAATGTTAAAAGGGATAATAACAGAATTAAAAGATAATAAAGTAAGTGGATACGCGATGAATTAACTTCCTAAAAATGCTTAAAATCATCTCCTGTTATCACTTTGATGCTATAAAAAACATCGCTGTGATCATCAGTAACCAATGGATTTTTTTTATGCTGAACTAGCTGTTACCCGCGATTTCACGTGATGAACTTTCAAAAATCCCGCCTTAGTGCGTATCTAGTATATGTACTCTATATTTACTATATACGTATATATATACTTCCTATGCAACGGAAATTAGTGACGATTTTTTTATTACGGGAGTCGGTGACTTTTTTTGAGTGATGGAAATCTGTTACGTTTTTGTGTTACGGAAGTCGGTTACGATTTTGGGGTCAAGTTGTCATTTAACTCTTGCATATATCTTGACCCATTTGACACATCGGGACCAAGTAATGTGCATGTACCCAGAGTTTCCCACATCCTACAGCAGGTCCCCTAAGCTGAAATAGATGGCGGGCCCCCAAACCAGCTTTTTCACGGGCCCCTCTGTGCTTAATTTATAGTGTGAAAATATCAAAAAGCGATAAGAAACGTTCCGGCCCCTGTCAGCCCTGCCCTCGTGGGGGTCATGCCGAGAGGTATGTATACGTAAAATATACATGTCACCAGTGCTCCCAACATACAGGGTCGGGGTACCCGGGGATTGCACATATACCTTCATGGGGAAGTTAAAAGGTTTCATTTCCAGGGGTCCTTGCGATAGTGGAAGCCCAAGGTATATCCAGTCTGGGACCCCATAAAATTTGCGAATTCAGTCAAGGGTAATTGCGTGGGGGGGGGGGGGCGGCTGGATTTTATTCGTTGGTAAAATGAATATTTGCAGTGGCCCTCACAGGGGGATGCCCGATTGGCTTCCGAGTCAGGGGTCTCGTTTCATTTTGGGGGCACTGGATGAATCTCATTCTTTTCTGTCGTTTAACATTGTAGAATTTTCAACAGCGGAAGCCTGAGATAAATCCAGTGTCTGGGTGCCCCACTAAATATCTGCGTATTGGGTCCCCGTTACTGGATGTGGGCCCTGGATTTATTTGTTTTAAAATTGATAAAAATTAAAAATTTTCGTGGCCACTCACAGGGGGTATGTCCGACAAGCCTTCAGGTCGGGGCCCCATGGGAAAAGTTGACAGGTTTCATTTCGGGTGTCCCTGGATGAATCTCATTGATTTTTGTTGTTTAACATTGTAAAATTTGCAACACATCGGTAGCCCGAGATAAACCCAGTCAGGGCCCCCACTACAATTCAACGAATTGGAGTTTGGGGACCCCCATGGGGAAGTTTTCTGGGGTTACTTGATGAATCACATTTGTTTTTTGTTGCTTTATTATTATAAAATTCGCTTCTTCTGTAAGCTGGTGCTTTCACGTGTCCCTTTCCATAGCACGCTGATGAAGTGAAACGAAATAAACAAGATATGTTATGAAGAGAAGGGGGGGGGGGGTTGGCCGCCAAAGGTGGTAGGGGGGCAGAGCCCCCTAGTACTGTATATAAAATACCATGTCCTGACCGATTCATCATCGCCGAGCCAAAACCGCTGAAGCTGTAAATATCAAATTTTGTGAATAGTTTTTTTCACGACGTAAAGACTCACTACTCACTAAGAAATGGTTTTTCCATATTCGACAACCTAAGGGCGTCATAAGAGGGGGGGGGGGGGTCAACGTTGAAATCATGCCGAGCCGAAACAGCTGAAGCTATAAATATGACATTAGATCAATATTGTAATATAGACTCATTGAGAAGGGATTTTTCCAAATTCAACCCCCTAAGTGGGGTTTCAAAAGTTATATGGAGCAATCAGCACTGAGCCGAAGTCGCTTAAGCCATAAAGTTAGTATTATATTTTATAACGTACATACACACTAAGACAGGATTTCTGAAAGTTCATCACCCATGGAGGTTATGAGGTGAGAGTAATTTTGAGATTGCAAAAACACACGAGTGCGAAGCCGCGGATAACAACTGGTAATAAAATATAATGCTTACTAAATTTTATATTTATGGCTTCAGGGATTTCGGCTCAGTGATGATTACTCCATATAACCTTTGAACCCCCCCCCCCTCTTTATTAGGGGGGGATTGAATTTTGACATTTGACTTACAGTCTTAGACTTAAAACGAACATTCGATTATGTTGATTTAAATATTCTAACAAATAAAACACTTCTCAGCAGGCAAATGAGGTAATGTACTATATTGGTTTAAAACATATTACTACAATAGGAAACAAGCTGCCATAATAAATGGTAAAATCAGCACATTTGAAATATAATGAAAAGAGTCCCACAAGGATCGGCCCTTGCGTCATAATTATTTCTAGTTTATATTAATGATTTATGTAAAATTAAGTAGAACGGTAAAATAATTTCATTCGCAGATGACCCAAGCCTATATGTTGAAGACGGGGGTGGATTTAGAGCTCGCTATTGGTAGGGGTGATTTTAAAAACCTTTAAAAATCTAGTCTAAGCTTCGGTGACCACATGTCCTGCATTTTGTCTCGTATTTTCCGTGACAGTCCGGTTTTTCTGTTTTTTCTTCTCCATCCAGACTTTTTGAAAAATGTCACGGTTTTACTCGTTTATAGTCGAAGTTTTCTTGAATTTGTTGTTTAATTTTTTGTTGCAATATTACCATATAGAAGTTCCGAAAATTTCATAAAATATCGCATTTCGTTTGAGGGGAAATCTAAGGAGAACACCTACATCCAGCAGTGGATTGAAATTGGTTGTTGATGATGCCACACCTATTAAAACCAGTATTTTAAATACAGTTAAACTCGGTTATAACGACATCGAAGATTTTGCGGGATTTCGGTGTTATAACCGAGTCTGGCTGTATTGCTTTCACTTTTAGAATATTGTTCTAGAGCTCTTTTAGTTATTTTCTAACATTTACCGGTGATTATGTATGATCCCCACTTCATATTAGTTCACTACGACGCAGTTCGTTTTGTAGAGGCCATATAATTATGTCCTACTACTGATGTTGGAAAACAAATTAATGAAATAAAGTGAATATAAAGATAAGTTTAATTTTCTCAATCAGCAAAACTGGTAAAAGAAAGCCATAGCCTCATATTGTTTAAAGTTATATGCGTGAGTTCAAAAATCGTATGAAATTATCTCGTTTTAAACATCCAATTCTTGGACATAAGGTGGACATAAGTGGACTCTTGGGTGACAAATAAAATTTTCGAAAACTGAAACTCACGGAACCACAGCTTCAAAAAACGATATAAAAAATGGCATTCTTTTTGGGCAATGTTAGAGGAGTATTTTAGAAGGATAATTTTCACACAGTTTTCATTACATACATATTTAATTGGTAATTTTCAATCAAAACCTACAACATTTAATTAGTAATATCTGACATAATTTTCATACAAAACATACAGTATTTATTTAACAATTTTCGACATGATTTTCTTCCTTACATATTTATAATTAAAGGGTTCCAATCTACTAATCTAGAAAAACAGATAACACGCAAATGTAAGTAAAAACTGGAGAAAAATATTCATTTCTCACAAATATTGATATCATAATTAAAATGATACATTATGAGCTATACCTCTCAAATAGCCTTTAATGTCACATCCTTGATGATACTTATCAACTAAATTCTTTAATCTCTGCGCAGAGTCCCGGTATTTCTTTCTCCTAATCAATGTGATGGTTTTGTCCACTTACAATTTGCTCCATCCGAACTTCATTCAAACTCTGTTCTCTTTTTATGGCACCAATGAACTTCCATATATCTGGGTGGTGAGCAGATAATTGCTGTTGGAACGCTCGATGCCATCCTTCTATAGAATTGTTGGTATTAGGGAAATCGTTATGCGTTCCTTGAAAGCAGTTCCAAATGTCAATGTCAAAGCGCGACGACCACCACGACGAAGAGGACGCCCGATCCAAGTGTCTTCAAATCTACACTTCATCATAAATACGTTTTCGGAACAATTGGATTTTTTAATCATTTGTGACACTACTAGGTTAAAAAAATTAACCAACTAACCAATTCACTCACTCCCTCACTCACTTACTGACCATTCACTCCCTCACTCACTTACTGACCATTCACTCCCTCACTCACTTACTGACCATTCACTCACTCCCTCACTCACTAACCAATTTACTCGCTCGCTCAATCACTGACTCGATCAACCACTTACTAACTCGGTCACTCAGTCACTACTGGGTCACTCACTCACCCGCTCAATCACTTACTCAGTCGGTCACTCAATCACTTACTTACTCGGTCACTCAGTCACTCACTGGGCCACTCACTCAGTCGGTCACTCAATCACTTACTTACTCGGTCACTCAGTCACTCACTGGGTCACTCAATCACTTACTTACTCGGTCACTCAATCACTTACTTACTCGGTCACTCAGTCACTTACTTACGCGGTCACTCAGTCACTCACTTGGTCACTCAATCACTCGGTCACTCAATCACTTACTTACTCGGTCACTCACTCACTTACTTACTCGGTCACTCACTCACTCACTGGGTCACTCAATCACTGACTCGGTCACTGGATCAATCACTCGGTCACTCAATCACTTACTCACTCGGTCGCTCAATCACTGACTCAGTCACTCAGTCACTCACTGGGTCACTCACTCACTCAGTAACTCAATCGCTCACTCCCTCGCATTGAACTGTTGTCGGTGAATTGCTAGTCGGTGAATTTTCCTAGCGGTGAATTTTCCTAGTGGTGAATTGCATGGCGGTGAATTGTCGGTCGGTGAATTTTCCTAGTGGTGAATTTTCCTAGTGGTGAATTGCATGGCGGTAAATTGTTGGTCGGTGAATTTTCCTAGCGGTGAATTTTCCGGCGGTGAATTGTTGTCGGTGAATTGCTGGCGGTGAATTTTCCGGACACGTATAAAATAAGCAATGATTCACATTATGAGTAAAACTTTTAAGTTTTGTTTATTCAAAGTTTCATGTGGTCACAGCTGAACTGATCAGGGTTGTCAAATGTGCTCCCCGGGTAGATACCCATTTTCCCTCGGGTTTTTTTGGGGCAAATTGCTTGTTTTCAAAGAAAATGTGTTGCTTTCAGGTTAAAATTTTATTTTAAGGTTAGTTTATGTATTCCAGAAATTGCTGCATAGTGCAGTGTTTAGAATATGTATATTTCGAAGTATTTTTAAAAGATTTTTTTGGGAGCAAAAATGTGATAAATAATTTCTTTGAATCACACACTTTTTTATAATTCTTCTAACTACTTTTTTTATGTAAGCATTTAGGTACGAGATTCACATATTAAAATGTTCCAAAAATCGCAAATAGATAATGTATCCATGAACTTAAATATGTAATATATGTATTATACCTGATATGTGATAAACATATTCAAAGAAATTATTGCTTATTTATAATTTATATCTATATATATATAATTGATTTTCTGTGTGTGCTCTATAGAAATCTACAATTTAAGATCGATCATCGTCAAATTTTGCATATATATCAAATGGGATCTAATTTGAACGATAGGCTACTTTAAAATTTTGTCAGAGCAGGGCATATGCCCCAAATGGGCAAAAAACTATAAGGCAACAATAGTTTTTGGGCCTAAACCATCACTTTCAGAACGTTTACTTTGGTTACCGTGGTTCCCTAGCAATGCGCTTCAGATGTGTATATGCCTTTGCAATGGTTTGTCACTTCGTTAATGCTAGACCATCAATTCAACTGATGGCTCTTCACTTTCTCACATATATATTGTGGGATTGTGAATATTACAGAAAAAAATTTCCCCCCTAAAAGTTTTGGAAAAACCATTTCCATATTGTGCACCTTAAGAACATTGATAAACACTGGGATGGGGGTCATCAAGAAAACTCTCAATTCTGCTTGGAGAAAAATGTGGGCTGATTGCATTGTTGAACATGACTAAGTGGTCAAGTTCATGAGCAGCAGCCGCCGGTTGTTGAAGAGATTGTGTCATTGGTGAATATTATGTACTGGATGAAGAAATGGTGGAGGAACAAGGGCAGGAGTTGATCAGAGACGAACTTGCAGATCTTCATTGCATGTAGCAGCAAGAGCTTATGGACAGGATCTTGTCTGAAGAGGAACAAGAAAGCAATTAACCTCCCTAACATTAAATGTGCTTAGAGAGATGTGTAAAATGTAGAAAGCTGTGTACATTTTTTTAGAAAAAACCATTCAAATAAATCTATAGTAATGCAAGCAATGAATCTGTCCAATGACAATGCAATTTCCCATTTCTGAAAAATCCTCAAACTGAGGCAAAAGCATGTCATTAGATGGGTTCCTTTTAAAAGTCACAAAAACGAAAATAGATTGTGGTGAGCTAATATATAAAGGTGGATCATCCTAAACAATAGTACTCCTCTCTCTCTCTCTCTCTCATAGTATAATATGTTTTGAATTTATAACAGCATATCTGACAACATGAAAGAGGGTCACTATGCCCTGAAAAGGTAAAAAGAAGCATTATTTTAGACCTTTTTTCTTCGTATAATTTTTTTTTGGCATCTAAAATATTGTTCTGGCACCCAGATTTTCTTAAGATTTGCCCAGCCCTGTTGTATTGTATGTTTACTTTATGATGGTACTGTATTATTTGTTATATTATTATTATATATTATTATTGTATTGACTAAATGCCATTTTTATAGTCATTTTTATGTGGATGAATGATTATAGAATGAATCATCCAAGTTTCTATCCCATGGCAAAAATTGTTTCAATATACGAGTAATCAGTGTTATCTGAAAGCATAATTTTCAAGAGTAATTTCACTCTTCAAAATTTTAAGGGGTATTTTTGTAAAATGAGGGGTATTTCTTTTTTACCAGTGAGAAATAACTCTCTTAAAAAACTACCTGAAGTTTGAAGGAGTACTTTCACTCCTATATGAAATTTGGAGGGGGTAAAATTGAAGTTTGGGGCAAAAATCATTCATCTAGATGCGTATTGGCAAACACTGAGTGATTTGTATTATGAGAATGCTCAAGGAATAAATTGTGCTCATAAACTGAAGTTCCATTGTAGTTTGCATGGTGAAAATGAAACAAAAATATTTAAATTGAATTTTTTGACATGCTACGAGCATGTAACAAATTAAATAAAGTATTTTCAGAATTTTTTCCAATTAAATGCTAATTCATACTCAGAGTTATTAATCATTTTAAAAAATAATGTGAAATTAATGATAAAATTAAAGATGTAATGAATAATAAAGTAATGGTGTAATGAATAATAAAGTAATGGTGTAATGAATAGTAAAGTAATAATGTAATGAATAATAAAGTAATGATGTAAATAAAAATAATTGATGTGAAAAATGTTTAATGTCATTTGTTAGCTTTTTTAACTAAAGCCAAATGTTGTTAATGCAAAACACAAGGAAATTAGTTCATGTTAAACTTTCTTAATCAAATTTCATTGTATGTGATAGTTAAAATATGAAAAAAAAAAAAAAATTTGACAGGACCAATACACGTATCAGTGTTTTGGTTTAACAAGAGTTGATTATTTTAGCTGGTATGCCTTTGTTGAAATTATTTTACCTATTCAAAAAACTATAGTAAAACCAGTCTGTGATGATACTGTAAGGACCTAGGAAAGATATTGTTGCAAACAAGTTATCGTTGTAGGCAGGTTGAGCATTTGCAGTATGTCCTATTGAATAGGAATTTTGCCAAGACGAAAGAAAATATTGTTATAGGCAGTATCATTATTCACATATTTCACTGTGATGTGAAATCAAAATTACAAATAATTCCTTCCAACTGGCAGGAATTATGGTGTACTTTCCTCATTACCTGTAAATCTACAAATCATGTATTTTTATTCACACACATATTATCTGAAAAAGTTTACTGCATTTTTCCATTTTTTCAGCGAAATTTGACTGATACCCAGAAGCAGTCTCTCATCAAAGATATGGAATCCTTGAACCTGACGAAATATATCAGCGAAGCGGTAAGGATATGTTAATTTAATTATATATTGTAATATAATAGTCAAATAATAGTCAAATAATATGAGATATAATACTAGGATATAGTAGTTTTTATAGTAGCATATTTTGTACAATTTATAACTCAAACATACTACAATGAAAAGCCTATGGCTGGAAACTGACTACGGGTAGGCGTGTGCGAATGATCTTATCAGCACCCTCGCTATTTCGCGTGAAACACACACAGCGTTTTTTATGTCACGTGGTATGCGGGCTTGTCTAAATTATTTTACGCCAAGCAGAAGTTTGCTACGGTTAGCGTTCTAATTAGCGTTCATAAATTGCATTATATAATAAAAATTTTCAAGTAATGAAATTATTTAATTTTTTGTTGCAATATTTGCCGTTTGAAATAATTTCGGAGTTGAAGAAAGACAAAAGTTTACCAATTTTACCAAGTCCCAAGGGCATGCATGGAAGGCTTGGTCGATTGTCCTGAAATATTCAGTATTTAGATAATTTACACAGATAATGGTTTTTCTTTTAATTTTTTGAAATCTGGATGGGTGTAAACACGAACCGAAATTCAAGTATAAGAACCGATTCCGACCTACATGCGTTTGGAAGGCCTAGGCAGGGGTTATTGAAACTTTCGCCACTCGCGGCCTCTTTGGCTTTGTCATCTTTATTAATCCACTGCTCGTAAGAATAGCCTAAAAAGAGCCATTTCAAAGCACTGCAGGGGTACACATCAATGGACAAAGTCATTGCCACGTCCCAGGTGACAATCCGTGGCAGAAGCGATGTATACATTCGGGAACCTCTGTTTTTGGGGCACAAATCAAAAGGGGGGGGGGATTTTCAGAACATTTCTGATTTACTAACTTCTGAAAAATAATCGTTTAGGTTGTTAAAAAAAGAGTCATAAGCTACTCCAGCAGTTCAGAAGGGGACTACAAGGAATTCTACTGAAATTAGCTGCCCCTACGAACTTGCTACCCCGGCCCGCTTAAACCCCATACATACGGCACCAGGGCCGCACCTAGGAAGGAGCGGTCAGTGCGAAATGCGTGCTTGCCCCGGCTGCACAAGCATGTAGTTCTGGCCCTGCACCTCATTGTATGTGTGTTGTAAGGTTTAATGGTATGTACAGTGCCGCAGCTAAATACTTTCTTAGCTGCTGCAAGCACACTCTTGGCGTCCCTGTGTAGGAAGGGACTAGAAGGAGTGGTGAAAGGCAGAATTCGACGCCCCCTCTACTTCAGCGCCCTGGACAACAGACCCGATCTCCCTAGTTGTGGATCTTTGTGGGTATATAAATCAAAAGCTGCTTAAAAAGCAACGGTAGGTGTGAAAATTGGGTGTAGAAAATCTGAGTGACTGAAATTGTCTTCGATCTTACCAGCATACAGCGTTATGTCGTGAAGGGTTTTTTTCATTGCAAAAGCACACAAATGAGCATATTCACACACGATACGAAAGTAAATCCAAAAAATATAGAGTAATTCAACCAAAACACAATGCAGCTTTAAGGGACATACAGTGGAATCCTGTTATAAGGAACTCAGAGACCGTAGCAATTACTTCGTTATAACAAATTTTCATTATAAAGGAATTCCAGGGTTTTTTTCCTATGTTAATTTATGTGAGAAATTAGAAAAGTGTTTGTTAAAATGAGATTTCTGCTATAACTGTATTCGTTAAAGCTGGATTCGACTGTATTTCCTTCCGGTTCATACGTATTATTTTAATGAATTTTTCAAAAAATTGACATGGAATTTGCAAATATAAAAACTTCTTCCTTGAGATGTCTATTTTTACTTCTGATAATTTCTTATGAATTTATTACAAATGGTCGGCCTTTGGTAATTTATACTTTTTGGATGAGGCAGTTTTTAGTTTTTTTGCTAAAACATTATAAGCGGGATCCAATGCATTTTATTCAAGTATTTTCAAATATATATCTTGGTTTTTACGGCGTAATCACGTTATTTTATGAATGTCACTATAACCAAGTTTTACTGTATGCTCATGTAGAAAAGCAAAAAAAAAAATACTAATTAGAAAATTTAAAAAAAAATTTTTTTTTCTTTATTGGTTTCTTTTTAATTGGTTATTCGTGCAAGAGCGCCAAACAAGGAATTAGTTTATTAAATGGAACCTCACCATTCCGTTTTCTTGAATTTGTCTGTTCCCCATTTTTCTGGCAACCTGAAAAGAGCAGTTCCTTTGTCCAGTGCATCCCAAATGCGATCACCCTACTCGTCAAACAACTTAATAGACAATGGGAGACAGCAAACCCGCCTTGCTGATCTGGGTGTTCAAACCTTTCCAATAGATAACCAAAGATTTGCAACCGCCACCACCTGCCACCAAAAATGTAGATTTTGGACGGGTGGTCGCGGGTAAAAAAATCTCTACTACTCGCTAGTGGGTTGTCTGTGTGCTTACAGAATAAACCTATGGATGGTCGCTCCCCCCCCCCTCAATCGCACCCGCTAGCGACCGCCTCGCAGTCTGTTCTGGGCCTATATAATAGTACTCAAAGGGACCAGGGAAACATATTGTTATAAAAGGAGTATATTAACACTATGAATTAGGATCAGGGAGTAATACAATATAGAGGAGATCATTACATAAGATTACTGTATTTAGTATAGAGCAGGACTGGGGACGAATCACGAGAAAATCTAGGCACCAGAAAAAGAATTGTCAGGGCCAAAAATTTTTTATGAGAAAAAAGGGACCAAAGTAATGCTGCTTTCGATTTTTTTCAGGACATAGTGACCCTCTTTCATGTTGGCAGATATGCTGCTATAAATTCTAAACATTCTGTCCTGCTCACAGCCTACAATTTATCAACTACACAAAGAAAATGTTTTGGCATAATAAAATGGCACTAATACCAATTTTTCAGTAGCCATGGTGACCTGGTGGCACCTCGGATCATACCCAACCCTGGTATAGACATAGAGAGACTATTTAATGTTTTTTTTTTTAATTTTACTGATATGCCCTTTTTTGATAAAAGATAAACTGTTGTAAATCAGAAAATTTTGTGTCATCCACATAGGCTTCAACTGAACATAAAAAAATTTCAGGTGCCAATGCCTATTTTCTAGTCGCTATGGCAACCTGGTGTCAAGCCCTGCTTTATAACAATAAGATCAAATGACCATATCATAATTAAATATGCATGCTAGTAAGAATATAATAATTTTAGTATTCTGCTTTCACGCAACATTATGTCAAAATTAGGAATTTTTTAGGGAAAATGAAAATATAAATCAGTTTCTACAATTATTATTTTTTTAAATTTGCTGCAGGTGGTAAAAATTATGGGTTTTTTCCTTCTGGTACTGTCAATTTTTAAAAAAAAACTTTTTTTTGAGCTATTAAAAATTTATCATGTTCATTTTGTAGAGAATTTCATGATGGATAGAGAAAAAAATCCATGTTAATGTGGTCAGTTTGCATCAGGAGAAAGTTCCACAAATGATTTTTAATTGTCGCTACTAAGATATCGACTGATATGTCCTGTCGATTAAAAAAAAAAAAAACTTTTTTTGAGCTATTTAAAATTGATATTTTTTTTTTGTAGAGAATCCATATTCATGCATTTAATTCTTTTCAAGAGAAAATTCCATACATCTGTTTGAATATTTCAAATGAAAAGTAATGATCCTTATTTGTGTTAGTTGTTAGAGGAGAATTTTCTGTGAATCTGAATGGAATTTAAGCATTTTTTTCAGATTGCATTGCAAATGAAAAGCACTAATTAATATTTGTGTTAGTATTTTATGCAAGAAGAAATTTTATATATATATATATATATATATACACATACATTTTTATATTAATATTAACTGTTTCATTTTGTTGGTTTTTTACTCTCTCTGTGGGTGCTGGAAATTTTGAAAAACAAAAATGACAAAATATTAAAAGTTATGTTCTTTCTATAGAGAATTCAGTTTTTCAAATTAAAAATTTACCAAGAAACACCAGTTGATATTTATTGTGGTTTTTCATAGAAATGGGGTTTTCACATTTCCTTGCACAGCTGTTTATTAGAATGATTGCTAACCACTCAGCTGTCAACTAGCAATTAGTTTGTTTTTCACCTTGATGATTTCTTTCACATATATATATATATAGTATCTTAAAATAATATTCTTTCTAATTTTCATTACATTCTAGGCTGCAGCTATTGTTGATGCCAAACTGAAGGTGACTAAAATTTGAATTCATGTTTTCTATTTTGTTATTGCAACTTGTATTTTTTTATTACTCATTGCAAACCAAAAAACAAAATTATTTTTATTCAATCATTTTTATTAAAATAATACTCATTAGAATAAAATAAAAATGTCATTATATATGCAGGTTGGCCATAAAATTACTTTCCCTGTTTGCAGGCATCTGCAGGTAATAAATTTTCTGATGAACGAAATGCAACCATATTTCATATAGAGACTGTGGAAGGCATTTGGAATTGAATTCAGCAAAAAAAAAATCAGTATCTAAAATTGCTTATAGGAGATATTTTGGCACTGCCATTGTAGCATTCCCACATTCCTTTTTTTTTAATGTTCCAGTGTAAAAGACAACAAAATAGAAACAAAAATAATTCCTTAATTTTTTTTATCATGAGTTTTTAATTTTCTTAATAAAATATTACAATTATCATTACAATAATTAGCTGTAGATTACCAAGTAGAAATTGTAAAACACTTTGTCTTTAAACATTTTGACAAAAAAAAAATTTTTTTTTATTGTTTTTCACAGAATCACCGCAATTCACAGTGATCAAAATCATTGGTGTTCTGTTGGTCCGAGACCACTGGTTAAACTATCAGACCACCAGAAATAAATCGTGGTCTGTGGGACCTGTAGCTGAATATCTTCCCCCCACTGTGATACATTGATCATGGAAGATTGAAATGGAAGAAAGAAATTGCCTATGGGAGAATCAATGATCCTCAGTCGTTTTATGTTGTCTCAGCCATTTAAATGCAGGTGTGGGAACTCTGCGCCAATTGCGCCGCACTGCGCCAAAACTAATATCTTGCGCCATCCTGCTCCAATAGCGTATTTTCGCATTTTTCTGCACCAAATAGCGAATTTTGCTTCAGTATGCCCAGAATTTCGGAAAGGACGCCAAAAATTTTTTGTTCCTGCTAGCCACGAAACGTTTCTTTAGAGAGCGTGTTTTATTCCACTATACTTAAACTATCGGCCCCTGATCGGGCTTTCCATCGCGAAACCCTGATATTGTCCGTGATCGTGGAACTGAAGATGGTTTGCAATGCCTTTCAGCTTTAAAGTGCAAATTCGAGTGCTTCCGTTTAAAAAAAAAAGTCATCACTGGAAGCAGCAGAAATTACTGTAGTCGATTGTCATTGTGTTAAATCCCGATGTTTCGTGAAAAAAAAAAAATTTCATTCCGCAAGTAAAAAGCGCATGTCCGCCGAATTACGAATGTTAGTTTAGAAACTTTGCCGAATAACGAGCGTTAAATTGCCTATGTTGCCGAATAACAAGCGTTAAATTGCCAATGTTGCCGAATAACGAGCGTTAAATCGTCAATCTCGCCAAATAGCGAGTGCCAGATCGCGAATCTCGCCAGATAATGAGTGCTGAATCGCCAAACATTGAGTTGATTCTTCCGAAATTCTCTCCCATTTTGCAACAATTTCTTTCCAAGTATAAAAAAATTAAAAACTTATAAAAATTTTTTTAGCTAATTTGAAGTGTTGTTGTTCAAGGCAGCAAATAGTGCCGTCAGTAAGCAAAAATCATCTTAAATAGACTGGTGCAAAAAATTTTATGACAGCCGCTCTTTCAAACAAGGTGTCAAAAGCCTAAAACAACAAAAAAATCAAGCTGATGAAGAGATGTTTGATAACAAAAGACAGTGCAGTTTTATTTTGAAAAGAGTTGAGAGTTAACGAAAATATTCTTGTTAATTTCACTGCTCCAATTTATAAATATCTGCTCCGAATCCCATATTTTGCTGCTCCAAAATTGCTCCAAATCCCATATTTTGCTGCTCCAAAATTGCTCCAAATCCTTAATTTTGCTGCTCCAAAGCTGCTCCGAAATGGGTTTAGTCACTTCCCACCCCTGTAAATGTCAAATGATAAAATTTGCCATAAAAAATATTTAGTGAACCGCGTCTGCCGAATTCAAAAATTTATGAACGAAACTGATTTTGATACGATTTGTGTGTATACATTTTGACATATTTCAATTTGCCTACATTGGTTCCTTATAAACTGGAAGAGATGGACAAAATTTTGCCACCTTCCAAAATTTTGACAAAACAAGACCAGAATGCAAACAACTCAATTTTTTGGGAAAAGTTACGTATATATGGCATTTTGCCATCTGAGCACAGATATATTCCATCTGGTGCCTCAAACCTTTTACATCCATTTGATGAATACATATATATATATATATGTATATATATATAGAATATGCACAAAAATAAGTGAAACAACCACGTGTGTAAAAAAAGAATTATCAGTGGTTGTATGCAGAAATTATATAACTTTGTCTAGTTGGGCTACTCACCAGCACTTGAGTACTTAAAACTTTCTATTACTGTTATATTAATGAATTCAGTATTTTCATTAGCTATTTTGCTATGAATTTTTTTGAGAATGTGAAAATTAAAATTTAAAATATTCTGTAAAGCAATATTGTCAATGATAGATAAAGCACCAGTTATAACGTGTTTATAATCTTTGTCAATATAGGTTTATATACAGGATGCATAGATAATTGCATACACTCAGGGCTAGTCCTGGACATTTTTCAAATGTGAGCAAATGATATTTTGATGGTAAATTTGCCCCTCTTCAGTAGGTGTCCTCTCTTTCTTTCAAACAGAGCACAACTCCGGTCTATCGCTATTCGCAATTTACCACCGAGTGAGTTGTGCTGGAAGTGTGAGTGCATATACAGTGTTGTCTGATTTTTCAGTGCTGCCTTCAGAAGGACAGTGAGTGAAGTATAATGATTGAATATTTATACCATTGTAGGCCGTTTGCTCTCTATGGCAAGACTTTTTAATGCAGAGATCTCTAAGAACACATTCATTCCTCAAAATTGGAAGCCACAGAAAACCAACTTCAGCCGACCACCACTGTGACAATGGTGGGGTTCGAACCCCGGTCCTCACGATACAAGTACTATGACCACTCTACCACCACAGCAGCCAGTTGGCATCCTAAAAAATCTCCTTTCAATTGGTGCCTTCTACTGCCGCAGAGTTTGCATGATTCAAGATCTGGCCCTGCACACTCTGCATTTTAGTGGTGAACCATTGATCCTAGAGTCATACTTCCAATTAAAAGAAAAGTATCCAAATAACATATGTAAAACTCAGATACGTCATTCATGTTGCCAGGAGTTGTATAGTTATTAAAATTAAAAAAAAAAATCAACTTTTTATATGGACATGAATCTTTTATATTCATTGAGATATTTTAATTTAAATATTGCGCTTAGAAACAAAGAATTGTTTTGCTGGCATCAGGAGAGGCAGGGTACCTACTTTTCACTAATTGTGTTTTTGGGCACAGGGTGTTCATAGAAAAAGTTAATTTTTTAAATTCTAACAACTATACAACCGCTTGCAACATGAATGACATATCTGAGTTCTACATGTTATTTGGATACTTTTTCTATAATTGGAAGTGCGCCTATAAGCTAAATGGTTTGCCAGTAAAATGTGGTGTGTGCTGTTACCTATGCATCCTGTATAATCTCATTACAAAAACTTTATTTTCAATTTTAGTTCAGATTTTTTCTCTAATGACTGTAGTTATATACAATACTTTTGATAGTTCTAGTATATCTATAGGCAACTTTAGGAATGAAAGTTTTCTTCAGAAGAAAAATATTGTTATATATTTATGCTATAAAGAAGATAACTTTAATTTGTCAAAAATTCTGTCAAGAAAGTTTATAACACAATATTCAACGTCTTGTTGATTTTGATTTTCAAAAAGTTCATCAATATTATAAATTTTTACTCTATATTTGATTAAATCAAAAACTATCAGTTTAATCAAATCATTATTAAATTTGAAAAGTTTTAATTTATTTTTTAATAAACCAAATTAACTGCTTATTCTTCAATTAGAATATCCTTTTAACAAATAATATTTGCACAATTAAGATTAAGAATTGCGTAATTAATTTTTTCAAATACATTTCAATGTTGACTTTGTTTTTGGTTTTTTTTACTTATATATTCTCTGTACATAAGCTTTTTTTCCTGATCATTCTATGTAGACATTTTTTCTCCTTTCAGATGTCAGATGTAGCAACAGCTGTGCAGATATGTTCTCTGTTGCATCAAAGATATTCTGAATTCTCATCTCAGCTGATTGAACATTGGCAGAAAGTTTTACCTCTCAAAAAAGATGAGAAGGTAATAAAAAAGTTCAATTTGTGGTTTTGTGATGTTACACATGTTTTTATTGGGAAATCCACACAACTAATCACATTATGAAAACTTACTTAACCCTTTAAGCGACATTGATGAGATAGCTCATAAATGTCACTTAAAGGGACGTTGATGAGATGGTTCACTTTCTTAGAAGCCTCTTATTTTCAAATTAGCAAGTCCAGGCATTTCGTGAAGTTGATTTATCAATGGAACACTTTTCCTTTTATATAGTTATCTCCCACTCAATATAAATTTTTATAACAGAATAACAAGTCCAACTACAGGAGTATAAATCAATGAAATAATTATGATGAATCGTAGTCTAAGAATCGAAGTCTAAATGAATATTGTAGTGTCCTTTGCTTGATAACTGAAGTTCCGTTGGTGGTGGTCCGTCCGCGTGCGCTGGATGTGACAGTTGTAGTCGTGTAGGTCGTAAAAGGACAAATCAATATCAGGTTTGTGTCGCATGGAGTCCTGGTCCAAGTCAGTGCCAATTTTCGGACACCCAGGTGTTTTAGCTCGTTCTATGAACACATTTCTTGTTTCCTAAGTATCCTACATCTTGATTCTCCTTGGCAAATAGGAGAATTTCATCATTCCTGAAGCTACATTGGCTGGCTAGCTTGAAGAAAAAAATTATTGCAGAAAAATTTGGGGGAAAATATTTTATTAAACTCAAACTATATGTGTATTTGGCAGAATAATTTTCAATAAAAACTAATTTTTGATGCATTGCATCGAGCTGGAAATACAAACAGATGCAAATATGTGTCAGTTCATGTAAAAGTAGTGGAATACAAGCCCAGAGTAATTGCTTTAACGATTAAATTTCTAGTGTTATCTTAATATTCTGCATTACATATACAAATCTGTGAATTTTGTGGATTGTTTTACTGGTGTGGCTCACATGTTGGAAGGGTGCCAAAAGATATCTTACGCAGATGAGAATATCTCAAGCTGCCCTTGACAATGAATGACATCTAAGAACTCCCCACTTGAGATGTTTTCCCCTCTTAAAAAATCTTATTTCCATATTTCTATATTTTATTGTCTTGACAGAGACCCATTAAGTGGGCTCCATTATATTTCCTATAAGAATTCAATCACCTGCTTAATGGCTTAGTTGTTAACTGAACAATTTACTTTTAGGATGTCTTCTTACTACCTCATCACATTAAGTTGAATATTGAGAATTTCACCAAACCACTTGATTTGTAAAGCACAGGTTCACAAAATATATCCCATTTAGAATGTTATCTGGTCAGCAAAGCAAATTGAAAGAATACCATTATTTTACAATGTTATAATATAAACTTTCACGTGATTTGTTTAAAAATTGTTTATAATTATGCTATAAAGATCTTTGCACTATTTATTCAACAAAAGAAAGCATACACACGTGATTCCTTGTGAAAAACTAATTTTCCATTTTGGGAGTTATAACGTTTTGAAATTTTGCACTTTTTTATCTTGCCGAATTCACAGAACAAAACCAAACTTATAACTTGGTATTTTTGAAGCGGTTAACAATGCTGTTGACTTTCGAAATCAAGAGAGCTAAAAATGTGCAAACCAGTTTTTTTTCTTGCATTTTTCCTCAAAAAATTTGACTCAACAGTGAATATTATTTTGGCAAAAAATTGTTGATTTTGCCTAAAAATTTGACAATGAGTTTCCAATAAGATCTATTTGTTGAGCTAACACTGTACAAATATGGTGATTAATATAATGGGTGACACATAATAACAAGGTTATAACATCACTCTACACGAAGAGAAAAAGTGCCAATCATGAACGAAAAAGACAGAACTTGGCTTCTAATGTGATTGAATGCTTCAGTTTGTTTTTTAAGAAGCTGCAATCTGCTTCAGGGAAAAATTTATTTACTTTTGTTGGGTGTTTGGGGCGTAACTGACCATTATAAAACCAACACATCACAATTATAACTCTGGAAATACGTCCGATCCTATAACAGGAAAACACTTTCCCAAATTAGTTTTTCACAAGTGATCATGTGTGTAATTATTGGATGGTTGATAGTATCCACCCCATTTATGTATGTATATAGCTCATTATAACTTGATCAAAACAAACATTAAGTGTACCTTGAAACAAAAGAGGGATCTGTCTGAAGCTTGTCTGCTGTGTGGCATCATGATGGACTTGCATTGCAATACTGCCGGTTCAAATCCTGTTGGCAGTGCAGTATTGCTTGATTGATGTTGGGTTTTCTGAGGTTTTCTAACTTTGAGACAGACAGATAACTTGAATGTGAGCTGGTCTCCCATTTGGGAAAGTCTCTCCACAGAGAACATGAATACTGTCGGCATGGTACCTACATATACACAAAAAATCAGGCATCTACCACTTTTGCTGGAAGACAGATGGTAGTACTTCCTAAACGTGAAACATAACTTTCAAATCATAAATACTTTAGGATACTGCTTATATATGCGACTGGGTATGCACTAATTCATTATAAATTCAATTCCTGAGTGGAGTGCTTACAAAATATATGAATGGTTTAGTAATAGTAGACCATACTGTAATGCAGTAGCATAATTGATTAGAAAATTACCCCCCGTCCGTCCGTCCGTCCCCGACTAGGCGACAATGCAGTAGCAATTAGAAAATGATTTTTAAAAACAAATTTCAATTAGTTCAGTTTTTTAAGAAAAAAAAGGAAACCCCATGCCCTCTATATAAAAATGCTTTACATACAGCAGAGCCTTGATTAACCGAGCCTGTATCAACCAAAGCCTCTACCTACAGCACTACAGAGCCAGATCAAGGTCATCCAGTCACATACTTTACTGACACGGCAAGGTGTGTGATGGGTAAGAAAACCATCCAAACTGATTATTTAGAAATATATTTTCACAAATCTTACCATTACCATCATGTATCACGTTTCAATTTTAATATTTTTGTGAATGAGTGTACCTATAATCTGCAGACTTCTATTTTTCACATTTTCGAGGATCGTCTGTTGTTAACTGAGGTGATTCCGAATCCATTACAGCTCGGCTAATCTTAATTGAAGCTCTACTGTACTTTATTGCATTTTTTGTGCTTTGAGAATTAAAATAATTAAATGACTGGTTGATGGAGGTTGTGTTAATTTAAAACAGGTTGACAGATTTAAAAATCTAAAAATGTTTCCAGCTAAATTTCCCTGGAGCCAAGGAAATTTTTTTTGCAAAAAAACAAACAAAAAAAAACAGCCAAAATAATTTATTCAGACTTTTCTGGGACTTGGTTACCTTTCCCAATGTGTGTGGAAACGCTTATGTAAATTTAAAAATTCAGAAAAATTTGCATTATCTTAAGACTAATTTGGTTATCACACATCGAAAATTTAAGAGCTTATTTCAGAAATCCCATAAGTGCAAAATTTCAAATTTTGAAATATTTAAAAAACATTCCAACTTAACTAAAAGCAGATATGTTTTTACAAAGTAATTCCTGAATATAAAAGATGGTTCTATACTTAAAATGAAAATGTGATATATTCATTAAAGCTCAGGGAAGAGGGGTTAAAAAAAATCCCATCCTCTGCAGTTATGCTGTTTCTGCAATAAAATAAATTTCAAACACTGTTTTACCATCTTCATGATATTAATATGTTCTGTTAGAGGTAAAAATCAACAAAGCTAGCTTTTTAATAACATTGAATTTTATTTTGATCAATTACAGGTATTTTGTAGAAATAAAATAATCATATGTAACATCATTTGTTATTTGTTATTTTGCATATATATTGTCAATCTTTTTTTATTTTAACTTCGGATGTCGACCAACTCAAAATCATATTGTAGGATTCAGCATTGTTTGTGGTATATTCAGTAAGCTTTTACAGATTATCAATTTTTTCTTTTTGATTGAGATTTTTCCAGCAGAGTAGGCATTCATATTTGGCGGTTCAAGAGGGTGAGTGGTCTTTCTCAAAGAAAATCTTGATGTAGTCAAGCTGTTAATGAATGTCTTGGTTTCCACTTTTCTAGTTAAACTATGGCTGAAGACAAAGTGTTCATACGTGGATATTTTTAATGGGATTGTTTTGTCCTTTTAAATGTTTTTTCTTTGTTTCACCAGAGTTAACGATTTTCTTGTATGAACATAACCACCCCTTTTCAAAGATACTTATCTTGTATGCTTTTGCTTTCCTCACATTGGGTAGAAATTACTCTTAATTGCACTCAAAACTTCTTCAGCCCCAAGTTTGAAACACTCTGGGGAACATTTGTAATCGATTTTGTCAGGAAAAGTTTTCTGATTGATTGTCATTGAAAGTGGCATATTTTTTGCCCTAAACACATGATTTGTATATTATATTGCGTTTATACATGCCTGGATTAACTATACCTTTTCTCTAAGTTTCCATGTCTGATTGGGATTCACTAGACACTTTTTTCACACTTTAAAAACAAAGAATAGCAAATAATCACTAGAACCCTAAAACCAAACTTTCAAAGCACAGAAATAATCAAAAACAACCTGTTTCACCCCTTTTAGATCTCATAAAACCGCCAATGACATCAACAGCTATAAATTTTTAGCACAGAAATCCCCTAATCCGCTTCTGCATTGAATAAATATATTTCAGGGGCACAAAATGGGGAGGGTATACAAAACATTTTTTTAGTTAGGTTTCTGCACAAAACAAAGCATCAATCAAGAAACCAGTACTAACTCAATTTCAAATTTGTTGTCACAGTTATGGGTTTCTGAAATAAGCACTTCAATTATACACTGAAGAGCCAAAAAAACTGGTCAACCTGCCTAATATCGTGTAGGGCCCCGCGAGCCCGCAGAAGTGCCGCAACACGACGTGGCATGGACTCGACTAATGTCTGAAGTAGTGCTGGGGGTAATTGACACCACGAATCCTGCAGGGCTGTCCATAAATCCAAAGGAGTAAGAGGGGGTGGAGATCTCTTCTGAACAGCACGTTGCAAGGCATCCCAGATATGTTCAATAATGTGGTCATGTCTGGGGATTTAGGTGGCCAGCGGAAGTGTCTAAAGTCAGAAGAGTGTTCCTGGAGCCACTTTGTAGCAATACTGGACGTGTGGGGTGTCGCATTGTCCTGCTGAAATTGTCCAAGTCCGTCGGAATGGACATGAATGGGTGCAGGTGATCAGACAGGATGCTTACGTACCTGTCACCTGTCAGAGTCGTATCTAGACGTATCAGGGGTCCCATATCACGCCAACTGCACATGCCCCATACCATCACAGAACCTCCACCAGCTTGAACAGTCCCCTGTTGACATGTAGGGTCCATGGATTCATGAGGTTGTCTCCATACCCGTACACGTCCATCAGCTCGAAGCAATTGGAACCGAGACTCGTCAAACCAGGCAACGTGTTTCCAGTCCTCAACAGTCCAATGTCAGTGTTGTCGGGCCCAGGCGAGGCGTAAAGCTTTGTGTCGTGCAGTCATCAAGGGTACACGAGTGAGCCTTCGGCTCCGAAAGCCCATATTGATGATGTTTCATTGAATGGTTCGCACGCTGACACTTGTTTATGGCCCAGCATTGAAATCTGCAGCAATTTGCGGAAGACGTTTAATGATTCTCGCCAGTCCCGTTCTTGCATGATCTTTTTCCGGCCGCAGCGATGTCGTAGATTTAATTTTTTACTGGATTCCCGATATTCACGGTACACTTGTGAAATGGTCGTACGTGAAAATCCAAATTTCATCACTACCTCGGAGATGCTATGTCCCATCTCTCGTGCGCCGACTATAATACCACGTTCAAACTCACTTAAATCTCGATAACCTGCCATTGTAGCAGCAGTAACCGATTTAACAACTATGCCAGACACTTGTTGTGTTATATAGGCGTTGCTGACCGCAGCGCCGTACTCTGATTGGTTCCATATGTCTTTATTTGCAAACGCATGCCTATACCAGTTTTTTTGGCTCTTCAGTTTAGTTAGGTGTCAATGTCAATTCAATCCAATCATCATGGCATCTGAGATTTGTCCAGTTCTGATTTAGAACTATTATTTTTGCAAATCCTCAATGTAAATGCTTCATTCACTTTCAGATTACAAATCCAAGTAAAATTCGAGTTGATCTTCGATTTTATGCCGAGGTAAATATTAGTTTAATTTTTTACTTTTATTTCAATTATTCATTTTTGCTTACGTTATGTTCCTTTTTAACTTCTTTTGTATGATGTGTTAATGAAATTTAATTCTAATATTTGGTATTTGAAATTACTCTTCTTTTTTCTCTTTTTTACTTTTAACACTGTATATGTGACATTTCTTTCAAAGATGTCTTGTGAATTATTTCTTTAAGTAGGGTTTGAATTCACTAAGAACTTATTGTTGCTGTCATATTTTTTTTTAGAAAATTCGCCCAGTTTTTATAATCATGCACAAAAATTCAAGTTTGTAGGTACTGATACATTGCATTTTGTTAGAAACATTAAATTTTTATAGCAGCTTACCAGTTTGATATTGTGATGAATATATTTTGCAGAATGAATATTCATCTACCTACCACACGATTTATTTAAAAAAAAACAATTAAAAGTAAAACCTTTTACTTTTTATGGATCTTTTTATTAAATGCTATGAAAAGTGAGATGTTAGAGATTTGTTGTCAAGCTATTAATTAATATCATGGCTTTCACTTTTCCAGTTAAACTATGGCTGAAGACAAAAGACTCCTACATAGATATTTTAAATGGGATTGTTTTTTTCGTTTGTGAGAAAGCAATCCCATTTATCTCAGCCCATGTCTACTTTCTTACTATGCTTATTATGCTATTAAAAATCATAAAAGGCACCATTTCAGCAGTGCCTATTAATGCATTGGCTCATCCAGGCTCCAGGCATGGCCCAGAGGTTTTGAGTGTGTGGGGGGGGGGGGGGGAGAAGATCACTATCATGGGAATTTGATCCATTTAAAAATTGTGACAGTAAGCATGTAAATTAGTAGGTGGACATTTCTAGCCAGGTAAAGCCTCAGAAGAATCACTTTGCCCGGGGGGGGGGGGGGCAGTTCCATAATAGAGCTGGAGCAACCGGGCACTCACCTGGGCCCCGAGCTGAATGGGGCCTCCATAAAAGTTCACATTTTTTTGTATAATAATAACCCTTTCTAGAGGTGCCTCAAGGAAAAGTTTACCCTGGGGCCCTGAAAAGGCACACTATGCCCCCCCCCCCCAAGACCCATGATGATCTTGAGGCAGCCCTGCATTTCAGCACATATTTTATCATATACAGTAAAACCTGTCTTCAACGGAACCTGTATTGAGTGGAAACCAGTCTAACAAAAAAAAAATCATGGTCCCGTGGTTTCAATACCAAAATGCATGTAAAAAACCTGGATTAAATGGAACTTGTTTCGCTACCAATTGACCAAAGGATCATCAAAATTTTTATGGAATGATTGCTTGCACAATGCGAGTTCTACTTCACCCATCCTCACATTTGTTGAAATCGTTACCATACTTGATGCTGTGGTTTTTGAATAGCCACATGTAGTGAAGCAGTTTCTTTCTGAAATTGTAACAAAATTTTTCGGTAAAGTAGGCTTTTCTGTGGGAAAAATCATTGTAATGGTCAGATTTCCAAATGATATGCAAGACCTAAAAGATTGTATGCAAGCTGCTTTCCGTGATCGCAAGTGCTGAGTAGGGCTGGAATTAAAGGGAGGCGAAGGGGGGCAATTTCTCGAGTGCCAAAATTTAGAAGGTGGCAAATTTTACATGGGAAAATCATTGAATTTTACAGTGGTCTGCGCAGCGAAATCATGTTGCCCTTCCCCCCTCACAAAAATCCTAGTTATGGTCCTCATGCTGAAGATTACATAGACATAGGCGAGACCATGTATAAACTGAACCTGACACGACAGATATTGACACCCTCATTGACAATTTCAGAGAAAATCAAAATTTAAATGTGGTTATTTCACATGAAGAACAGTGTGGTGCAGGTTCAAGCTTCATACAGATGCTGTAAAACCTAAATATTTATTAATTATAGAATAAATAATGTAAGTTTAAATTAATTAGTTTATTTTCAAGTGATTTATTTTTATTATACTATACTTCAATTGCATACGGGATCGTTACATAATTTTACACATTATGTCAATTGAACCTCTATTAAACGGAAACCTGTGTTCTGTGGAAAAATATGTCTGCCCCTTGCGATTCCGTTGAAGACACGTTTTACTGTGTAACATATATATCAGACATCTTCAACCTGTTGCACGTAAAGTAAGCCCCAAGAATGCTCAATGCTCAGGGCTTGCAAGCATGAAATCTTTCCATTTACTATCCAGATATAAATAGTTCCAGAATAGAATTGCTACTGACAATCTTGAAACTAATGTTAGTACCTTTGTGCCACCGTGGGGAAGTTGACCGGGACTCACGGCTGGGATCTTTGACAGATTCCTTTATGAAATTTATTGCATAAAAAAATAAAAAGATTAGTCCGGAGCCCATAGGCTATATTCTTGTCATCCTTCCCCATGTGAGGGCTAATACATGCTCGGAATGTTGATGCAAAAATGTTTTTATCTCAAACTGTTGAAAAATTCGCTGATAGAGCATGAGTCTTTTGGACACTTGGATTATCATCCACTGAGTATATTCAATCGAGATAAAATCCAAATCTACTAAATCCAATGGAGATCCTATCAAACTTATTACATAGATGTTTTAAGATTCATTTGACTTCTCGGATCCATGATGGTCCTTGGTTGAACAATGTTGTAAATCTGGCTAAGAATAAGTGTTGAGGCATTGCATGACCTCATGAAAAAATATTACAAGTGCTTGATGATTTTTGTTGGAAGTTTTGCAGCATGTGATTTTCTTTTCAGGCAGTACAGATTATTTTGTTTTTATGTGGTCCTTTAATCCTTCATATTCCATAGAGAAAAGGGCAGATGGGGGGGGGGGGAGCAACTGTATAATACAATTAACCTGTTATGATTGGTGTCTATATGCAATCACATAAGGATAAACTGTAGAAAAAGAAACTTTTTTCGAAAAAATTATTTTCAATTTATAATTTTCAGATGGGAAATATCTTCTGAAGGTGGGGTAGGAGGAAAAAGGGTTATACCCTATGGTGCTCTTCTTCTAATGTTGGGTTCGCTAGACAAAAAAAACGTTGATACACATTCGATCGGGTCCAACATGGCAAACTCTTGAAGCGTTTACACGAGATTGGAATAGGGGGCAACTTGCTGAATTGGATAGAATCGTGGTTAAGAGATAGGTCGCAACGAGTTATGGTGAACGGGGAATTCTCTGGTTGGACAGACGTCACAAGTGGAGTTCCTCAGGGAAGTGTCCTTGGCCCCATACTTTTTTCACTTTTTATCGACAAACTCGATCAGGGTATCGATGGAATTACTAGCAAATTCGCAGATGATGTGAAGCTAATGGGGGTAATCGGAAATGAAAGCGATAGGGAGTTGCTCCAGACCAACTTAAACAAGATTGCAGCATGGGCAAATGAATGGAGCATGACGTTTAGCGTAGATAAGTGCATGGTCGCTCATTTTGGTTCGAACAACCCACGGTTCTCTTACGAGTTGAATGGTGTCACTATCCCGGATGCAACTAGAGTCACCGATTTGGGAATTCTCATTGACGAGCGACTTAAGTTTTCTGAACATTGTTCAGCGGTTGTCAAAAAAGCGAATAGAATGCTTGGTCTCATTTTCAAAAAGGTCTCTTCGCGTTCTCCTAAAGTCATTCTTCCGCTTTTTCGAGGCTTAATTCGTCCTGGACTGGAGTATGCTGTAAGGTTTTGGAGACCATACCTACAGAGGGACATAGACTTGGTTGAAGGGGTGCAGAGAAGAGCTACGCGTGTCCTTATTGGCACACAGGGCTTGAGTTATGAAGAAAGACTTCATTTTTTGAATATGTTTACATTGGATGAACGCAGGTGTCGAGGAGATATGATCGAAGTGTTCAAAATTTTCAATGGGATGGATAGGATGGACCATGAACTTTTAGTACACCGCCAATCGACTGCTTTTACAAGGGGACACCAGTGTCGATTGGTGAGGGACAATGCAAGGTTATGGTGTCGCAGGGAATTTTTCTCCAATAGGGTTGTTAATAAATGGAATAGCTTACCCCCGGAGGTAGTAAATTGTAACACAATTGACACGTTTAAAAAGAAATACGATAAACATGTTGGGGTAAATCGAGAAGCTATCCATTCTTAGAATAGGACAACCATAAGTATTCTTTATGGGCATTGTATAATATTTTATCATGTGTATATATTGTTTGTAATTTGTGTTAATTGCATTTTTAATTGGGTTGCTGTATTTTTGAAACATATGACATCCATATTTTTATGGGCATCTTTTTATCAGCCACCTCGTTGGGCATTTTGCCTGTTGTGGCGTTGTATTTGTATTTGTATGTAAACATATATACAGGGGGATTTTTTACCATGTGTACAAATTTCTGGGAAGAGTAGGTTACTCAAAGGTAAATTGAAATTGTAAAATGATCCAAGAAAACGCATTCGTCACACTGTAGCATCCAGAAAACATGAGAAATAAAAGAGCAACACATATGAAGAACATGGGTGTCTCATACACCAAATTTCTTAAGTGACCCCAAAATTTGTTAGAATTTGCTGGTTTTATATTTTTTCCTCAATTTTTACACATTTAGTTCAAAAGGTATCAGGGCTACAATGCCACATGTCCCCAGTTGAGATAATTGAATGCATAATTAACATCTGAAATGATTTGCCCCGAGGACTCTGCAGTCAAAGGTGTGACCTTGAATGGTGTTGATTTGTAGTATTTCAAATCATCACACTGAAAATTTCTATCTGTTTTTAAAGCTAAACTAATTTGTGCATCTATTTTTAGAGAAAATGATATTCCTTATATACATTTATTCATTATATCTATAGCTTGTTTCATGTGGAGTTTTCACTCTGAAAGAAGGATTGCCCCTTCTTGGGAATCTTCTTACTGTTCTGACTGTAAATGATAAAGAAGAGCATAACAACCTCAGTATTCTATTGAGCTTTTGTCGGCATTGTGGAGAAGATTACGCTGGCCTTGTGCCTAGAAAATTTCGATTACTCTCCGAAAAATACAACATGAAAATTCCAAAGACTGATGTAAGTGAAAAAAAAAATGAAATATTCAATTTGTGTGTGTGTTTTTTGAATTTATTATTTATTTCTATTCAAGATGCTTATATTCATCAGTAACACCTGAAAAATATTATATATGGTTCGACAATCTTTAGGCATGTGAAAATTTTGATGGGGCATGTATAAAAATAAAACAAGAAATTTTGAATTCTTTTTTTTTTCAATTTTTTTTGAAATCAGAAGCAGAGCAAATATTTGTAAACACATACACAATACATGAAATTCCGCAGAAAGGCTTACCCAAATTGAAATCAATAGGCTTTCTGGATATTATGGCGAGGTGAACCGGAAGAAAAAGTTATTTCTCTTCACCAGGAATCAAACCTTCCATGTCGAGGCCATTGACTGAAGATAAAAAGAGTTTTCTAATCACCTCCGCATAATATCCAGAAAGCCTATTGATTTAATGTATCTTAGCTGAGTAAAAATCATCATTAATCTCTATTTACTCAAATTGTTTTAGTTCTTACCTGCTGATCGCCAGAAAGGCCTTCGGACACTATTGAAAGAATACTTCAAATCCTTGTGTAAACATCTTGTAAAAGATTACAGATCCCTACAAAATATGGAACGCCAAAATCATCGAATTTTCCAGGTAACTTTCTGTATCATTATCAAATTTGATGGAATATTATAATAACAAATATGTATAAACATGATACTTATTATTTTGTAGTAGAAACATGATGGATATAACTAATGTTTTTCAACCTTTATTAAAATTGGAAGATTGATTTCTCATTGCTCCTGTTTCTCTTGAACCCAAGCATTGTAAAAGACTTTACATCTTCTATTTGTTGCATTCAACCTTTTAAGCAGCATTAGCAAGAGTGGCTGTCCGGTCATGTAGTCATAGTGGCAGATTTGCATCACAAAGATCCGGGCTCAAACCCACTAGTAACATAGTCGTGATATATAAATCTGAGTTGTTTGGGTTAAACTTCGATAGAAAAAGAAAATTATAACAAACTGAAGTCCATCTAACTATAAACAAATCTGTTGTGGTGGTTAAGTGGTCATAATGATGTATTCACAATGTGAGCACCCAAGTTCAAACCCTACCATCCCCACAGTGGTGGTTGGCTGAAATTAGTTTTCTGTGGTTCTCAACTCCAAGGCACGAATGCAAGTCAATCTCCCCATCAAAAAGGCTCACCACAGAAAGCAATCTGGCCTACAACATTTTAAATTCATGCATAGCATACTAAGCAAAGATAAACTGGTCAAGTTGCCTGTTTCCTAATTTGGATGAAAGATGACTGCACTATTTGAAAAACATATCAAGCATTCATAAGAAACAAACTTCATGTTAAGTTCACAACATGTATTCATCCATTCGAAATTGCGTAGAAGAATATTGATGAGGTGCATGTGTGTGGTTAAGTAGTAGCGCCAACAAGATACCTTGCCTCCTTAAAAGCCTTTTATTATAGCAATGACAAGTTCAGATATTTCGTTGATTTCTTAATGGAATGCTTTTCCCTATACCCCTTAGTTTTCACCTGAAAATGGAGGAAAACTTACTTCACATTAAAAAAAATATGGCATTTTGAAGAGGTTTTTGTAATTTCTGCTGCGTTGCTCAAAGGGTTAAATTGTATATTGGCATGATCAAACTACCTTAGTTTATCCAAATTTATACTTAGTATAGCCACGGCTTATATAGTTCTAAAAAATTTTTTTTTTTGCTCCTGTGGCTAATTCAACACTGTGACCTATTTTTATCACCTTTTCCCAATTTTTTTTTCCTTGTTAGTATTAATGTGCTTTTACTAATTAATTAAGAGTGCATAAGTATGCTTCAAGTAAGCAGTAATGACCCCCCTCAAGCTCAGTTTTGGTTTTCAGTTTCAGATTGATTTATTCGCTTCAATGTCTTGCAAGAGAAGTTATGTAGAATCGGTCTAGTTTTGGACTGAATCATCTTGACATTTTTTCTGCATCACTTTGAGTAAGAAATCAGTTTGTTCAAAAGATTTGAATATATTCTCAGACTAACGAGACTTTATCTTCTGAGCTTGTTTGAAAGATTGTAGCTTTTCTGAGACACCACGACTGATTCATTTAATTTTTTTCATTAATATTGTTCTGGATAATTTCTCAAGTCGAAGAAATAAGTAGAGGAACCACTTTACGGGACATTACAGATTTATTTTTACAGAAAACAGCTATTTACAAGTGCAAACTACAAATATGAATCTTGCATTCAGGATAAAGCAACAACAAAACTGACTGATCTCTTGATCACATCATTTTTATAGACTCATGGAACGTTCGAGAAGTAAAAGATTTCAGCATCACTGGTAGTTGTGGAAGAGTGGCACTTTAGGATGGGTGCAGACTTTTGCCAGAATGGTCTTTCTTCTTTTCCCTCATGCCTTTGTTAAGTTGAGGAGTCGTCAACAAATTATGCTACCAATATTTTTCATAACAATATTTAAAAGTGAATTTGCCATTGCTTCTATCAGGACCATAGCATGCCTGCTCCAGACATCGGGGCAGGCATTTTCTTATTTGGGGGGGGGGCCTAAAAGAGAAAATTATGCAAATTAAATGTACATTATTTGTGAGGCCCCCCCCAGGGACTTTGACTCAGGGCCCCGGGGCAGTGTCCTGATCTCCCCAGCCTAGTTTCAACCCTGACTTTTATGTACCTTTTGTAGAACTTATCTGGATTCATATTGATAGTTGTGAGCACTGCATTCATTTTTACAAGCTTTCACTTGCTATTGTGCATAGCAAGTGCAAATTCGTGTCTGTGTCAAACATCACATGACTTTGTGAAACAAGTATTTTAGCATGCAATATGTAAAATCAACACAATGTTTTAACGAGGAGCAAATTGGCAATTCAATGCAATTCACGTGTTTACTTGTTTCATTGAAAACAAGAAATTTTGCTGTGTAAAACTATTCCACTATGGACGAAAGGCTATTAGGAGTTTGTGGACATCGTTTTTTAGACAGCATGCACCTAGCAAAGTTTGGAAATTTCAAATTTTAGAAATATATATTTGGAAGATTTTAGACAACAATAAATATAATAAGATGGAAATATATATATTGTTTAAAGATACATGCATTTTTTGCGAAATTTGTACCAGAAAATGCAGCATCTTGCAGACAGCATACAAGTTTCAACACCACTTTCTGCTGAGAGAACTCTGTAGTCAAAAATATAAGTATATGGGTCATTCCCAAAAAAGAAGTACAAACCGTTTCAGAGCACTCTGCAAGTAATCTTAATTTTTTCTAGTTCTTTATTTAATTCTCTGTAATGTGGCATTTCTTAATTAGTTTCAGATAGTATCTAATTTTTTTTAAATCATTGTTTGTAGCAAAACATCAAAATCTGGATGTCCCAGCTTCAAAAAAGTGTTAAACAAAGAGAATTGGTGCAAATCTGGAATTTTTTCCAAAAGACATAAAATCACATTTTATGTGTGCCATAGATAAACAAAATTGACAATAAAATTTTGAAAAATATATAACTTTTTTTCTTATGAATACCTATTTATTTGTTTGTGTCCCGAAATTTATTAATTCCCATTTTAAAATGTCCACTCTGTTGTGGTTATTTGGGAAATATATTTTTATACCAGATTCATCAATCATCAGTTTTCATCAATCATCAGTTTTCATCAATCATTATAATGAAAATCTATAATGGGAAAATTTTCTTTTGGCTAATTTATCCACTCTGTTACATCTTCCAAAAACTAAAGCAACACAACAGAATAGAAACTATGATTTAAAGTAAAGTTTTCTCAGTTAAAAGGTTCTGAAGTTTTAAATTGAATTTAATAAGTTATCTACTCAATTTAAACCCTTTACCACATTCTCCATCATGTTATTTTTTCAGTTAAATACGAAAGTAAAGTGGTACAGATCATTAAAATCACTGCCAGGCACAAATCCAGGAAGATGTCATGAGGGGTATATTAATATAGGTGAAGGTTGTTATATGACAATACATTCTGTATTTTATAGTACAGAACCATTATCTTCCTATATTTTTGTTTCCAGCCCCGATTCCCCCTCCCAAGTCCAATCTGGATCACTAATGTGAGATTTATACCAACATCAAATTACTATTCAATTTCAATGAAAAACTTTGAAATAAAAGAAAAATCATCCTCATGATATAATATACAGCTGACCAAGTCCAGTGTCCACTTTTACCAGATTTTAATAATTTTACCAGACCAAAATTCAAACTATGAGGGATAGTGTGCATGTTTTTAGAATTTGGTCATGGGGTGAATTTTTATAGTTTTTGGAGTTTTTGGGTCACCACACTTTGTATACAATTTTTGGGAAAATAAAAGTGTTTGCATGGCCTATGTAGAATATTTAAGATATCTTTCTCTCAGTTAAACATTTCTGTGCATTCTGTTACAATGATGTCCACTCTTTTATGGGAAGCATGTTTGCATTTCACAGGCAAAAAAATTTAAGAATGCTTCAAACTAAGATGTTAAGTTATAAATTACCAACCCATTGTCTGTCAAAAATAAAAAGTTTTGATTTTGGGTAGCCGAATATATGTAAAATATAAACTTTTCTATGTGCTATTTCGAAAAAATCATGAAAAATCATCAAAACGATATAGAAAAAAAAGTCAAATGTTTTGAAACTTTTTTTTCCCTGCATATGTGTAAGAAATAAGCTGATTTCATTATTTTAAGAGATAAAAACAACAGAAATAACAATATTTATTTTTTTACAGCAATATATTTTTTTCAAATACAAATACAATGCCACAACAGGCAAAATGCCCAATGAGGTGGCTGAGAAAAAGATGCCCATAACAAATACGGATGTCATATATTTCAAAAATACAGCAACCCAGTTAAAAACACAATCACAAAAATTATAAACAATATATACACATGATACAATGCCCATAAAGAGTATTATGGTTGTCTTATTCTAAGTATGGATAGCTTCTCGATTTACCCCAATTATCGTATTTATCTCCAATTATGTTTATCGTATTTCTCTTTAAACATGTCAATTGTGTTACAATTTACTACATCCGGGGGTAAGCTATTCCATTTATTAACAACCCTATTAGAGAAAAATTCCCTGCGACACCATAACCTCGCATTGTCCCTTACCAATTCATACTGGTGTCCCTTGTAAAAGCAGTCGATTGGCGGTGTACTAAAAGTTCATCCCGTGTGCCAATAAGAACACGTGTAGCTTTTCTCTGCACCTCTTCAACCAAGTCTATGTCCCTCTGTAGGTATGGTCTTCAAAACCTTACAGCATACTCCAGTTCCGGACGAACTAAGCCTCGAAAAAGCGGAAGAATGACTTTAGGAGAATGCGAAGAGACCTTTTTGAAAATGAGACCAAGCATTCTATTCGATTTTTTGACCACCACTGAACAATGTTCAGAAAACCTAAGCCGCTCGTCAATGAGAATTCCCAAATCGGTGACCCTAGTTGCATCCAGGATAGTGACACCATTCAACTCGTAAGAGCACTGTGGGTTGTTTGAACCAAAGTGAGTGACCATGCACTTGTAAAAAGCTACTTGTAAAAACCATTCTAAACGTCATGCTACATTCATTTGCCCGTGCTGCAATCCTGTTTAAGTCTGTCTCTCTCTGGAGCAGTTCCCTATCGCTTCGATTCCAGATTACCCCTATTAGTTTCACGTCATCTGTGAATTTGCTAGCAGTCCCATCAATACCCTGATCGAGTATATCGATAAATACACATGATAAAATATTATACAACGCCCATAAAGAATACTTATGGTTGTCTTATTCTAAGAATGGATAGCTTCTCGATTTACCCCAACATGTTTATCGTATTTCTTCTTAAACGTGTCAATTGTGTTACAATTTACTACCTCCGGGGTAAGCTATTCCATTTATTAACAACCCTATTAGAGAAAAATTCCCTTCCAACCTATCCATCTCGTTGAAAATTTTGAACACTTCGATCATATCTCCTGGACACCTGCGCTCATCCAATGTAAACATATTTAAAAAATGAAGTCTCTCTCTTCATAACTCAATTCCCGTGTGCCAATAAGGACACGCTTAGCTCTTCTCTGCACCCCTTCAACCAAGTCTATGTCCTTCTGTAGGTATGGTCTCCAAAACCTTACAGCATACTCCAGTCCAGGACGAACTAAGCCTAGAAAAAGCGGAAGAATGATTAGGAGAACGCGAAGAGACCTTTTTCAAAATCAAACCAAGCATTCTATTTGCTTTCTTGACCACTGCTGAACAATGTTCAGAAAACCCAAGCCGCTTGTCAATGAGAATTCCCGAATCGGTGGCCTTAGTTGCATCCGGGATAGCGACACCATTCAACTCATAAGAGAACCGTAGGTCGTTCGAACCAAAGTGAGCGACCATGCACTTCTCAACGCTAAACGTCATGCTCCATTCATTTGCCCATGCTGCAATCCTGTTTAAGTTGCTCTGGAGTAACTCCGTATCACTTTGATTCCCAATTACCCCCATTAGCTTCACGCCATTTGTGAATTTACTAGCAATCCCATCGATACCCTGATCGAGTTTATTGATAAAAAGTGAAAAAAGTATGGGGCCAAGGTCACTTTCTTGAGAAACTCCATTTGTAACTGCTCAGTTTGAGAAACATTAGTGATAAATTCAGTGATTATATGTGCAATAACCGACCATTTTGATTAATTTTGACATAAATATGATAAATTTTGTTCATATATTGGAAATTATATTTACCAATGTTAAACCATTCTCCCCACATCTAGTATTGATAAATATTTATTTTATTTACAGTAGCCCAAAAGACATGAAATGCACTCACTGGAAAAGTAATAATAAATAATAAAATAATGAGGAATAAATAATAAAAGTAGTTAGAAATAATAGAAGGGAAAGCACTTCATGTACAGAGCCAAGTTGAAATCCTCAATAGCGGAAGTAAATCTTGCGTAGGAGATGCATACAAGCTCTGATGGCAGACTTCTATATTCTCACCACGCTACATCTGAATCTTGGGAAAAGCAATCTCTTCTTGCCATTGGTATTATTATTTGTAAACGATGCCTCCATAGGTTAACTTGTCTATGATCTCGAAGAAAGGTTCTCCCAATGTTAAATAAACCATTTAGTGGACTACTATCTGGAACATCTTCAGATCTGCAGTGATATACTACTCCATTGATATAGTACTCCATTCCAGTGAGTGCAGATCGGAAATTGACACCTCTCACTATAAGACCAGCCGTTCATGCCAGCTATTCATTTGGTAAAGGACCTCTGTGGCTTTTCAAGGAACTTTGTCATTAATTTTGTAAGAACATATGTATTGTAAGGGTAAAAATATGATAAATGGTCAATGAAATCACTTGAATTTACCGTTCATCATGCTCCTATAATGTTTGCACATGCTGATAAGTGTGAAAAAAACCATCACATTATAAGACAGATAAAAATGTGCTTTTATCTTCAAGCTTATTTTACTTGTGTTTAATTCTTATGACAAAATGTGTAGTGCACATATCATGTACAGGCTAAACTAGATGAAATAGGGTGATATTTCTGTATGATTTTCCATATTCATCACAGGAATAGGGAAATATGTATAATCGCTGGTAAGAATGATTGATAAATGTTGTGCAATTCATCAAACTTACTGAGACGATTGTTGATTATGCATAATTACCAGTTTATCACATTTACCATACCATTTATCCATACCATATATTTTGCTAAGCATTTTTTTCTCATGTTTTGTTTCTAATAATTTCCAGACAAAAGGTGAACTCAGTGCTGAAAGGAAGGAAAAATACGAAACAGCTCAGCTGGCGTATCAAAAATTGTTTTCTAGCACTCAACAATTTTCTGTAAGTATTTCTTGCATTTTAGGTATTACTCAGCAGTATGATTGTCACTTTTATTGTCATATGTCATTCCCAAAAAAAGTGCACAAACTGTTTCCATAATTTTTTTTACAAAATTGCAGAGCATTCTGGTAGTAATCTTAATTTTTTTTTTCTTCATTTAATTCTCTGTCATATGTCATTTTTTTAATTTGTTTCAGATGGCATCCAATTTTTTTTAAATCATTGTTTGTAGCAAAACATCAAAATCTGGGTGTCCCAGCTTCAAAAAAGTGTTAAACAAAGTGACTTGGTGCAAATCTGGAATTTTTTCCAAAAAACATAAAAATCACATTTTATGTGTGTGCAATAGATGAACAAAACTGACAATATAAATTTTGAAAAATATTAAAAATTTTTTCTTATGAAAACCTATTTATTTGTTCATGTCCCCAAAATTTTCCCGTTCTCAAATGTCCACTCTGTTATGGTCATTTGGGAAATATACTTTTATACCAGATTGAATCTGATTACACTTTTGATCACATTGAAAGGTTTACTTTTAATGCTTAATCAACAATTTTAGATTTGACTTTTGCAAAATGACTTGATTATGTCATTACATTATGTCTTTGCCAGATTTTTCTCTGTCCGATGTCCACTCTGTTACATCATTATCATGAATAATTAAGATTTTTTTTCATCTATATCAGCATCAAGTGATAGTACATGGAGATATGCTTCAAAATATTAAAAAAGAAAGTTTTCATATATCATTATAATGGAAATCTATAATGAAAAAAAAATTTTTTTTGGCTAATTTGTCCACTCTGTTACATCTTCCACAAACTAAAGCAATACAACAGAATAGAAACTATGATTTAAAGTAAAGTTTTCTCAGTTAAAAGGTTTTGAAGGTTTAAATTGAATTTAATAAGTTATCTATTCAATTTAAACCCTTTACCACGTTCTCCATCATGTTATTTTTTCAGTGAAATATGAAAGTGAAGTAGTACAGATCATTAAAATCACTGCCAGGCACAGATCCAGAAAGATGTGTCATGAGGGGCATATTAATATGGGTGAAGGTCGTTATATGACAATACATTTTGTATTTTATAGTACAGAACCATTATCTTCCTATATTTTTGTTTCCAGCCCCGATTCCTCCTCCCATGTCCACTCTGGATCACTAACAAAGAGACTTGGTGCAAATCTGTAATTTTTTTCAAAAACTTGGAATCTCCCTTTTTATGTGTGTCCCACAGATAAATAAAACTGACAATAAAATTAAAAAAAAAAAATTTTTTTTCTTATGAAAAACTATTTTTTTTTATCATGTCAAAGTTTTTCCCATTTTAAAATGTCCACTCTGTTACGGTCATTTGGGAAATATATTTTTATACCAGATTGAATCTGATAACACTTTTGAGCTCACCGAAAGGTTCAGTTTTAATGCTCGATCAACAATTCTGGATTTGACTTGCAAAACGACTTAATATTCAAGTCATGTCTTTAGTACTAGATTTTTCTGTCAGCATTTAGTCTGCATTCTTTATGGGATAGAACCGTTTTTTTCCCCTTATTATTTTTGTTTAAAAGCCCAATTAGCCCCTCCCCCACCCCGGTCCACTCTGAATCACTAATGTGAGAGGTATAAATGTGAGTTTTATACCAACATCAAATCACCATTAAATTTGAACAAAAAAATTTAAATTTAAAGAAAAATCATCCTAATGATATAATATACAGCTGACCAAGTCCAGTGTTTACTTTGACCAGATTTTAAAAATTTTACCAGACCGAAATTCAAACTACGAGGGATGGGGTGCATGTTTTTGAATGTTCTCATGGGGGTGGACGTTTTTCAAAAGTTAAATAAGAATTCCTGAGCCACCTATCACATTTTGTATATCAGTTTCAAGAAAGTAAACATGTATTTGCATGTCCTATTTAGAATACTTGACATATCTTTCTCTCAGCTAAACATTACTGTGCAATCTGTTACAATAATGTCCACTCTGTTGCAATTGTCTTCAAAAATGCTTCTCTGTTACGAGAAGCATTTTTGCAGTTCACAAGCAAAAAATTTTAGGAATACTTCAAACTAAGATGTTAAATTATAAATTACCAACCCATTGTCTATCAGAAATGAAAAGTTTTGATTTTGAGTAGCCAAAAAATATATGCAATAAATAAACTTTTCTATGTGCTATTTTGAAAAAATCATAAAAAACCATCAAAATGACAGAAAAAAAAATTTGAACTGTTTTTTTTTTTCAGCATATGTGTAAGAAATGATTTCATTATTTTAAGAGACAAAAACAGTTGAAGTGCTGTTTATTTTTTTACAGAGATATTTGTTTTTGTAACAGATTGGAAAAAATCCATGACTGTCTTAAAACCCAAAAAAATAAAATATCATTGCAAAATAAAAGTGAAGAATATTTATAAAATATTAAACTTCAAGTCATTGGCTATAATTTGAGATCAATTTCATTTTGAAAATTTAACTTTGAATTTTCCATTTCAAAAAAAGGGAATGTGCACTTTTTTGGGAGTGACCCATATACTTGTGTTTGGCTGAAGCTCCCCCTCCTAATACTTGCAACAACCATTAAGCAAAATAAGCACATGCTTAGGGCATCAAGAGAAAAGGGGCACCACAAAAAGTTATCAACTTGTATTTTTTTGTCAGTGTAAAATTTTTTTTCCCAGCCTCAACCATTCGATAGAAAATCCTCATAAGATCTTGTTTGAAAATCTTGAAACTCCTCTCTGACACAAGATGAGAGGCATATGCTATGGCTGCAGCAACATCGAAATCTCAAATTCAGAGAAACTAATAATGTTGTAAACAAGAGTTCATGTTAAAGCAGAGTTTTTGAAAGGTGTCTCAAAAATTCCATAAAACAAGCCCAGAGTATTTTTATCAACATCATAGACTCTAGAGCAGTGTTTCCCAAAGTGGGCAATATCACCCCCAGGGGGGCAATGGGACTATTCAAGGGGGCGGTACTAGCTACAGACATGATTGGGGGGCTACGAATGAGCATAAGGGGGCAATGGGAGGACGAGAGGAAAAAATAAGTTTTCGAAAACTGGGATCCTTTTCCGAAGAAAGCCTTCGTAAATATCCGTGCCTATGGGCGAAAAAAAAACTAATATTTGCACTCAGTAGTTGTACTTATTTCATCTGCTGTAATTGATCAATAAAGCCTTCTGTCGCAGATTTCAACACCATCTGGGAATGACTGGTTTTGCTAATGACTATTCATTATTAGAGCTATCGTCCCCCAAAAAAGTGCAGCTGGTATCTGTGTTCTGGTTTCAGGGCCCCGAGACGATTCTCGTTATTATTTTTTTTTCACCTTATAAATTCAATACAGATTGTGGCCCACCAAAGAGCCTAGCCTCGGGACCCTGCGGCAAGGTGGGGGCATAATTTTAGCATCCCTGTTCATTCACCTACGGCTATGGCTTTTTTGCATTCTGGTTTTTTTTTTATATAAAAGAACCGCTTGGGAACAGACACAAACATCAATGGTCAACAGCTCGTCACGACACCACTAGGAACCCAGACACTCACTTTGAGGAACTGCCGTAATAGAAAATTTTTGTAAGGTATTCGTTCAAGTTCCGGAATTATTTAAACCCAAAGATAGCATGTGGAAGTACCAAATTATGAATTACAGATGAGCAGTCTTGAATTTTCAGGCAAAAAAGTCACATACCTAAAGTGTTTGTTACACAACGGATGGCAGGGCCGTCTTAAGAGCACCATGACCCCCCCGGGCCAAGTGGTTTTTCTGAGGCCCTACCACATAAATTATAGAAAATTTCAACCAAATCTCACTTTTGTGAGGCACGGGTAGGCCCATGCGTTAAGACGGCACTGAAGGATGGACCTCCATTTCATGGTTCAAACATGCATATCAGCTTCAGCCACCTCGTTGGACAATTTGCCTCTTGGGGCCTTTGTGTTTCTATATGTAATTTCGATGGTGTCCGAAAAGAAATAAATGTTATGCGGAAGAGATGTTTGTTGAATCCACACCGTAAGTACAATAATGTATTTTTTTTCATAAAAATTTTGATGTTACTAAATTCTCTTATATTGACCGATTTTCATGACTTATGTAAAACACTTGGGCAGTACTATCTATCAGAGGCACCGATATAAAAAAAATATTGGAGGGGGCAGGGCGTCGGAAGTGATTCGAACCTGTGGGTGCCCGTCTTGAGATTCATGTAGGAAATTTCGATTTTTGAATCAATTCTGTGGGTGCTCGGACCCATTTTACAAACTTCCGTGGGTGCTCGAGCACCCACAGCACCCCTGGCTCCGACGCCACTGGGAGGGGGAAAGGCATAAAGTTGCTTGTCGTGCCGTATACACGAGCCAAGCGTGTACGCAGGAAAGAGAGAACGTGCATTGCATTTTATTTTTAGAAATTAATTGCGGGGGGGGGGGGGGAAGCTCAGTACCCCTTAAAAATTTTATTGGGGGAGGGAGCGCAAAGGGCCTCAGCTCCTAGGTTTCGGTGCCTATACTAGGCCTATCTATTAATGCTTATGAAGAGCGCTATCCGTAACCGCACTGATTATGACAATAAAGATGAAAGGGAAATTTTGGTACTATCTCCGCAAACAAGCATAGTTTCTGGTTGGAATATTGCGAAGAATAGGGGGGGGGGATACATGCTCCTTCAGCATCGGATGATAGAAATTTCTTCTCGCAATGGTGTCGGTTTGGTAGAAAATTTATTAAAATTAAAATTTAATTTTTTTTTTTTTAATTTTTTGACTTGAATTTTCTTTTTTACGGTGACTTATGTAGTGTTTTTCCTTGAAAGAAAACGATGCATTGTCATACGACCTTTCAAGAGTGATTTTACTCAATTCAAAATCGACTCATTCTTAAGCATCGTAGTATATTAATAGTATGATGAAATTACCTTTTTAGCAATGTAGAACGCAAAACACCATCGATATTTGTTAAAAATACACGGAAATAAACACCAATGAATTTCCGGTTATTTTTAGTGAACATCGTTGGTTTTTTGTGCTCTATATTGATAGTATTACTTAAGGATATATAATTATATTATCAATCATATCTCTGAAAGTATTTTTTATTGTATTTTTACGTTTAATTAGTGTGGTTGCATCCAAATTTTTTTCCTTTTAATATGTTTGAGCTGAAAGGGTTGAAATTCATTGCAATCTAACGAGCTTTCAGATATATTCATAAAACAATGGTACATATTTAGAATGATTGTCATTCAGAATTATATGTAGAAGAAACCAAAGAGGGAGAGAGTCAATTGTAGTCCCCCGATGCTTGTCAGTTTTAATCACGAAAGAAGTGAGAGACCTGCGTTTGAAATAATGTAAAATTACATTTTCTTAAAATATCGCAGTAATTCTGGCGATTGGAAAAATAAATGGCAGCTAGCCGGAGTCCGACTTAGACACGAAGAGGTCCTGGGCAAGGCAGGAATTAGGGCCTCTGTGACTTGAGTCCAAATATTTTGTTTACCCAGCGAATATAATGCCGGGAAAATGTTTTGTATAGGAAATTATCTAAATAAAATATCAAATGTCTTCTTTTTTTTATTCGTTCATTATCTTCCTTGGTGAGAAACTTCATTTTCTCCTAAGGAACCGTTCACACCCGAAATAACATGACAGAAAAAATAAGGTAATATAACAAAAAATACTCGCGTTCGAGTTCGTTTCAGAATTTACTTGGTTAACAAACCAAAAACACCAACTAATGTCTCATGAGCTCCCAAGATCGGTAATTTCAAAAATGAATTTATTTTAACGATTAAATTTTGAAACGGGCGTGGTAGCCCAGGTCGATAAGATACTTGCCTAAAGTACCAAAGGATGTTTAGAGGTGTTGCGAGTTTGATACCCGGTTCGTCCTTGTCAGAAAAACTTCCCTGACACAGGGGGACAACAAAAAACGGCGACTTGACCGCAACAAAAAATTACTACCGCAGGGAGTCCCCCATCGAGGGGTTAGCGCACCAACCTCTCAATGAGTATAAAAAATAAGCCTGCCGTTCAGAACCGGCGATAAATTGTAGGTCCCGGTCTAATTAGCCCTCGTGTGCAGAAAATGACCGTGGTGCAACAAAAATAATCAAATTTTAAAACTTTGAAGGGGAAAAGTCAAAGCAGTAGATTGCCAGGTAAATTTGGTTGCCGACCCATGCTTCAGAGAGTGTGAACTCGATTGCGTATTTAGTGCGTTACAACAACACTAATTCTAATTGGATAGCCATGTGCGCATATTTCTAAGACAGTCACTATAAAATCAAAACCGCCGAGTAATTTGCATCAATTCCATATTAAATAAATATATATGTAATTTCTAATTAAGCCGTGTTGCAAGTGGCTTTGTTCAAACTTGAATAATAAGGATTGGCTGAATTTTATCATTAATGAAGTTTTATGCATTCACTGGAACTTATCATCAAAACCTTATTTTGTGTTCCATGTCAAAGTAGAACACTCAACTCCAACATGCAATTATGTAATTTTGTATAAAGTAAAATTTCTAGATACGCGATTTCATAGGAGTACGTAACACATGTTAAATGTAGTTTAAATCGTTTCAGGAATGTGTACAATGCAGTTGACAATGGAGAGAGGGAGATTAAAATAATATTTTTTTTTTATGTAACCTCTCTGATCATCATGTATTCCCAAGAGATCCTTACAATCTGCAATGAAATAAATAATCTGTACTGAATGAAAAAAATAACAATTTTCTATACTTTTCTTTTTAATCTCCAACAATATCAATTATCACATTTACAAGAAAAATTGGCAGAAATAACATTAAAAGATGGTGTGACATTCAAATTTGAAGATGACTATTAATTTTTCTTTCTGTAAAAGCAAATACCGTGCCTGGAATTTATGGGGATATACAGAGGAATCTCCCGTAACAGACACTCCCTGTTTTTAGCGGACACCTCCAGTTATCAAACACTTTTTGAATTATGTCAACGGAACTCCGGACTCCCGTTGAGACTGATTATTTTACTATCCATTAACGGACACTCCTCGTTAGCGGCGAAAATTTTCGGTCCCGTCAGTCAGTGCCGTCTTAACGCATGGGCTCCTGAAGAAAAGAGGGGACTCAGAAAAACAAGAAGTAGTTGAATTTTTTGAAAAGTTCCCAGGTAGGGCCTCAGAAAAATCACTTGACGGGGGGTCGTGTCCGTTATTGAGAGGTTCTAATGTAGCTGAACATTTTTCATGTGCGAGACGTTTCAATGCAGTCAAAAAAATCGAAATCACCTACAGATATTCAATTGTGAGGATTTGAGAACACTGCATAGTAAAACCAAGTGACAATCATCACACTTAGAAAACATCTATTAATAAAATTATTTTTATTAAAACTAAGTAACAATTGTAGTTTTGCGCATTAATGGATATTTTTTGTGTGATGTGAATATTACTTTGACCACAATAAATGCAACTAAATGCATATGTTTTGTGTTATATGCATATGTTTATAATTTTATAATTCACAAATTTAATTTTTTTTGTTTTGCAATGAAGTTTACTGTAATTTTCTTAATTGTAATTATTTTAGAATTTCTAACCCTTTTTATACTAGAAATGTTTCAGGAAAACATTTATGCAAAAAAATCAAAAATTCACCACTGCATCTTTCAACTTTTTAATATGTGGGTTTTTAACATCTCTTCCAGGGGGGCAATGAGAAATTTTGTTTTTGAAAAGGGGGTGATGAGCTGAATAAGTTTGGGAAACACTGCTCTAGAGGCTTACGCAGGCTGTACCCCAATCCTCCAAAAGATGATTGAAAATTTTTTAATATTTTTATACAAAAAATTAAAATATCAAAAGAAAATACCTTTGTATTTTATTAAATCAATTTGTTTATTTGAAGGTTAATTACTCAAAATTCCTCTTGGAAGATTCCTTGTGACCCCTCGAAAGGTAATGTCAGAGGTGAGGTCAAACCTATGAGTCCTAGAAGGCAAAGTGATTTTTCCGAGACCCCCCCCTCCCCAAGCATACCTACCTTTTAATTTGCAACTTATTCTCTCAAAAATTGTACCCAGATCTAATGGTCGTGAGAATCTAATGTCTCTGCACCTAAGGCATCAAGGCATGCCCGGATGATCCTATGCATTCAACACATTGCTTTGAAATGGCATCGAGTAAGCTAACAGAATAAGGACGAACTTGGAACGTGCAGATCTTTATATATAATAAGATTGACTGTGTGTAGTTTGATCCACTGTAGAAGCAAAAGAGAGAAATGCTACCAGATCTATATTGCAAACGAACTCGAAAATGTATTGGAAGAAAAAGGTACCCAATGATGGTGATTAACCAAAAATAAGGTACCTGTAAATAATATTGCGGCTATGCCAGTTCAATGGTTCCATCTGAAGCCGGTTCGGGAAATTCTATAAAGCAGTCAATGGAGAAAATATCTTGGAATGTTTTTAAAAGACTGGAACTTAGTTTCAAAACTTTTCATTTCATCACCCCCTTTTTTCAGAATTTTTTTTCTCTCATCGCTTCCAACTCAAGCGAACCCATAGAATCCTATGTTAAATCCATAACTTCTATTGTCCCCCTGGACCATTCCATCACCCACTTTGGGGAACACTGGACTAGAACAAAAGGTAAAAATGTGAGGTCTGTCTTTTTCGTAAACGTGAAATAAAAATTTCAAAAGTACATTTCGAAAAATTCAAAAACAGTAATAGTAACATTGACTTGCTTTTCTTTAGCTTGCTGAATTCAACAAATAAAATGTCTAACAAATTTTACATCCTAATTACGAGAAATATTGAATAAGAAAAATTTTAATAAAAAGCTACAGAAATGTAACTTTGTCATTTTCAAGCCAGAATTATGTCAAGCACTGAAACAAAAATTTGCAGAACAGTAAAGAACTTGATGCCTCATCTCAACTAAAAGTATAAGCAGATGTGTTATGTGGCATTGATTTTGATGATGTCATCAAAAAATTTGCAAAACTAGGAAAAGTGGGGGTGAGGAGAACCTTTCAAATAAATGAAGTGTGTGTGTAGAAATATTCACATTATATTCTGCCTTAGATATTATTTACTTTAATACAAAATTTCATTCAACATGGTTTTTTTTAGGTGAATACATCTTTTAAATCATTTGATGATACTGAGTGCATTCACAAAAAGTTGCAAAACTTTTCGAAAATGAAATAATTTAAATGCTTATATCTCAAGAAGTATTTAGTATATATCAGTGATTTTGAGGTCTGCGGGTAGATCTCGTTAAAGCAAATCCAATGATCTGGTTTTAATACCTCTTCTCTGGTCTGGGCACCAGTTTCCCAGTCTGCTTTCATGGCACCTGAGTGGTGTGGTGGTAAGATGCTCGTCTGCCACCTGGTGAAGGTTACTGTCACGGCCCTGGGTTCGAATCCGTGGGAGGATATAGATAAGATATTTTCCTTAATGAACTTGAGGCGACCACAGACAGACAGCGCTTTCATTTCCAACCCATCTCATTAATGGCAGTAAATTGCAATATAGCGATGTGGCCAGAGTTGGTGTTTGGTGAAGTAGTAGTCTGCTTTCATAACGAAATTGTTTTAAATTACATCTCGTGTGATACAGAATGCATATAGATAACATTACTATTGTCTGTTAGTTATTTCAGACAAATCTGATGATACCAATTTAATTATGCCATTACATACCACGCGATTCAAATCACAAAGAAGGTATTCATGTCAAAACTTTATAGTGTCTACTCCAATTTTTTTTTTACTTAATAGATTCTATAATGCAGGAGTGGGGGGGGGGTGGAACCGAATTACTTAAGTGCTTAGAGCCTTCAAACATCTTAATCTGGCTCTGTATCTATCTATTGGAAGGTCTGCTTATAGTCAGTTTTGATCTTGCTCCATCTTTGTACATTTTAAAAATTTCCATTCCTATCTGAAATATCAACAAGTTATTGACTGTAATGTTACAAAATCATATGCTATCAATAATTAGATTAGTTAGCATTCTCTCACTTATTCTCTATTGATTGACATCCAATCATCAATGCCATTAGCAGAGTTTTGAACTGCTACGGATTGCCCGTAGTTTTTACGGACAGTTGCAATAAACTACAGAGCTACAGGAGGCACTCTGAATACTATGGAAATTAGTTTTAAAAAATCTAGTTTTTGAGTTTCTTGCAATATTTTACTTATTTTTATTTTTTTTTAAATTACATGGATTTTTACATTAACGTTGAATTTGTATACCCATATGAAAGAGTTCAAGTGAGCTGATCTGTTTTGTCTGTGCGTAGAAGGCAATCTGTAAAGCCTCATCCAAACTTCCCACTCTACTTGATGCCTAAACGTGCAAAAACCTGTTTTCTGTCAAAGCCACCCCACACTGTACATTGAAAATAGGTTTTTGAGTAGTTCAGTGTGGCAGGTTCAGACCCGGCTTCATTTGCATAGTGCATAGTTGAGCTCGTCGAACTTGTGTCAGAAAGAATGTTTGGTCGTATGTGTCGTAACAGCTCTGATATGAAGAAAACACAGAAGGAGAGAGGGATCTAGGGTTGCTAGGTATCCGTATATATGCCCACAGGGGCGTATGCAGGTTGGAGTTGCATTGAATATTCATGAATTATTAATGGACTCTGTGACCTTGGAATGTTGCTTCAGGGGGCCTGGGCCTTCTAGGTTCCATTGCCAATGAAGTGCTGTATTTAATGAACTTTCAATTAAAATTTTAAAAAAATTGATTAAAATTACATTTTTGAGTGATTTTTCATTGTACTGTGATTAGATTGCCCTGGGGTTTTTTTTTTTAGCTTTGCCATGGGGGGGGGGTACCTCCTCCCCTATGGCAAAGCTAAAAATTCATCACTACTGACAAGCTTTAAGCCAATATTGGCATGTCTGCATTAGTTGTGATGATAGGAAGGTTTCATTTGTGTGTTTAAGTAGTAAATTTCTGTTTATTTTACTATTTCAGGATATTGTGGATGAAGATTTGCCTGAGTTACCAAAAGAAGGTGAATAAATCATTTTTTTTAAATCCAATATTTGTGTCTAAACTATGAATATAATTCAGCATTAAGAAAGGAAATAATTGCATCACAATGTTAGACTGAATTTGGTTAGACAGAAATTTTGCATCAATTTATAAAAAAAATCGTGGAGAGGAGGAGGTAATATAATTTTAAAAGGTGTGTACCAAAAATTCGCTAGAATTTCTTTTTTATATTTTTTTTTATTATGAATACTTATTTTTAATAGAAAAATCCTCTTGCCTATCTGTGAAAAATCAGGTCTTTTCTGCTGCATACTTGTGTAATCTCCTCAGCACCTCCAAGTAGAAAGCCTGGTTATAAGTCTAACCTTGAAAAAGGACTTCCTTAGTCCACCACTTTTCTTGCATCGCAAAAACATGAGTATTATATTTTCACTTCAAGAGCTTCTTCTGGGAGAGGTGACAATTGATTCTTCCACTGGCTTGATTGTTTGGTTTTGGGATCATAACCATAGCACCACATCTTGCCACCAATAATATTTCTGGTTAATAAATCTGGGTCAATTTGAGGTGTCATTTCAATCAAACAATTTCAAGATATCATTTCATTCTCCTTTCTTTTTTTTATTAAAATTTGCTTTACTGATCTCCAACTTACTTCAGACATCTCCTTGATTTCTTCTATCATACATTTTCAATCACACATGTTTTCTACATTTGCTGTTCATTTGGGAAGTTGAAGGATGCTCAGAGTGTGGTTGGCCATCAGTCAACATTTCACCTTATTTGGAACCACTTGTACACTTGAGTTTTACCCATATCAGCATCCCTGTAAGCTGTTTTAAAAAATTCCAATAGTTCCTGTTGTTTTTCTCCAAAGCAGGAAACAAAATTTCACGGCCCCATAATAAAAAATTATGAACTATTGAAACAGCTTCCTTGGAAAAAATTCATATGTGTCAAACACAACCTTTTGAAGCAATGCTCCTTAGCATGCTGGCTCAAGAGGCAGGAGTGGAAAATCTGCTGCAAACTGCTACAATTTTGACAATTTTCCCCACATTTGCTACATACTGCTATATAAATGCTGAAATTCTTCCCTTGTGCACCATTTTGCACAACAAACGAAATTTTCCCTTTGAAAACTTAGAACTTGCGTTGCAATAGAAGCTGACTTTTCGATGATGCCATTTGTCCTCCTCGCAATATTATTTCTTGGGGGCGTAAATAGAATTAGCTTGAGCCCCCCCCCCCCCTCCTTCCCAGAATTTGGCACCTAAGCTTCAAACAACGTATAAAATGGGGTCAAATTAAGCGAAACACCACTCATCTACAGAACAACAACAAAAAAAAACCTTCAATCGCTGTTTCCATCTATTTTTTCAAAAAAAAGTATACTTTGATTTATTTTCACATAAAATTCAATCCGGGTACATCTGTTTTCACTCCCTATTTTGAACTGATTTGTGATTGCTCCATGTATTTTATTTTCCAGCATCTTTAACAGGTATTCAGTCTCTTGTTTTACTTCCAAGTTTTCTATTATTCATTTTCTATTATTCTTTCTCGTGATATATCATTTCCTTTTACACCATTCACCATCATGTCTTGTGTTCAATGGAAAATTGTTTCCAGCTGCACACTAATTAGAATTATTTTCTCTAGACCATGGTCATGGTTGGTTTAAAAGGTATGTGTGATATAAGATTCCAGCAAAGCTTATTTAGGCAGACAAGCAGAGGTCAACAAAAGTTCACAAAACTTTTCTTTGAGTATGTGGTAGACACTCTGATAATGAAAATAATATGGTAACAAGCTAGCATCCCTCACAGCTACAGTGACCATTTTTGTCTCATCATTATCATATTCTGCATACCAAGACTAATTGTATTGAGATCTACAGTTCATATAGCCGATTCCAAAACAGATACAGTTCCAGAGGACAGTGATCGCCCCTTTCAAGGTCTGAATAATTAAATAAGAGGTGATCTAACAAACCTATGAAATAAATCGCCCTGGACCTGCCTTCTTTTTTAACTGTCATCCTGTGCACGCTACAGTCCTTAGAGATAGAGCAGTTATACCAGCAGATAGGGCTTCCACATCTGGGAATGTGGTTTGCCTAGGTCGTTATTTTCTATGGACACCCGGGTAACAATTTTTCATAGGTCCCTTTATTAAAAATATTAAAAAAATATATATAATAGCCCCTGTGCAATCATTTGAAGCTGCAGGAAAGCAAGGGCGGAGATACAGGGGCATTGCCCCCCCCCCCCCCAGTGTCAAAGGTAGAGTAGACAGATCTAATATACATGCATATATATGAATTGATATCATCATCGTGCCCCCCCCCCCAGACTTCCAAGTCTATCTCCGCCTATGCAGGGAAGGCTTGAGACAAAATTCTCACCTGTGCAAGTCATCATTCTGGTGCCCCTCTGGCATATAAGTCGCATGAGTAAAATTATCTGGGGGAAACTCACAGATTTTTGTATATGCTACGAGTAATATGGTGGGAGTTCAGGGGTGGATCTAGAGCTCGCTGTTGGGTGGGGTGTTTCCCCCATTACATTGTTGTGGATGGAAGTAACCATACATCCTGCATTGTCCCATATTTTTGGGCAATCATGGTTTTCTTTCTCTCCTGACTTTTTTGAGAAAAATGTCCCTGTTTTTTCTATTTTTTAGTCCAAGTTTTCTTGAATTTGTTATTTAATCAAAAATATTTATGTGTGTAATTTCCAACAGATTTATTGAATGCAATATTATCATAGTCACATTTTGCTTGGGGGGGGGGGGTGTGATCAGGGTGACGAACCCCCACCCCATAAATCTGCGCCTGTGAGAGATAACATAGGCAGTGTGGTCATTTAAGCTCCTATCCTGGGCTTTATATTCAATTACTTTGTAAACTCAAACATATTTATTGTATACTATCTAAGTTGTGTTCCAGCTAGATGAAATGAATCAGAAATTCTGCAAATTATTCCATCCAAAACAGTCAGTTTGAAATTTGCATAGAAGATTTTCATTTTGATTCTTTTTTTTTGATTTGTAAGATAGATCGTAGATCGCAACACTTGAACACATATCAAGCGCAACACTAACATGATTTATCTTTTCATTCCTTTGAATGAAACCAACCACGACCATGGTCTAGACAAAGTAATTTTAATTATGCTCATCTTTAAACTATTTTCCATTAAACACTAAACATGTTGGTGAATGGCGTAAAAGGAAATGGCATATCAAGAGAATGAATAGTAGAAAATGAATAATAGAAAACTTGGAAGTAAAATGAGAGACTGAAAATCTGTCAAAGATGCTGGAAAATAAAATACACGGAGCAATCACAAATCAGTTAAAAATAAAGAGTGAAAGCAGAAGTATTAGGATTGAATTTTTCGTGAAAATAGAATCATTCTATTAAATTTCTGAGAGTTTTTAATAAATATTATAAGAATGAAAACTATGAATGAAAAAATAAGAATGAACTACCCAGCAAAAGAAGTTATCTCAAAGTATGTTAAATCAAATTGAGGTAATGATCAAGAGCGAACTCAAAAAGAAACACTTATCATTTTAAATATGAAATGGGTAAATTCTGGAAAAAGTGATTCCCAAGTCTACAAGCTAAATCTAAAAACACTCATTTTCAAATTATTTTTGAAATCTGAAACACCAAAAAATGTCTGTATGTTAAAAGTCTCTCATTTGTTGATATTGTAGAGAATGTAAAAATATAAATATCAAGAAGTCTCTCAAATTTCTTTTATGATTTAAAAATTTAAAAAAATATATAACTATTTCTTCTAGAGGAAGTTATGCATTTTGTACCTTATGGGGGGGGGGGTGTGACATACCCCTTCTTTAGAGCTGAAACAAACTGTTTCTTGAAGTAAAATGTAATCCTGTGTATGCTACTGCATATATGTATATAAAAACCTCTATTTTATTTACTGCCAAAATTTTAAAGTGCTACAAAAACAACATTTTCGGTGCTATGAAAATAATTTTTCCTGCTACAAAAATCAAATTTTCATTTTCCACCCCTGCAAGAGGTGTTTCTTTATGCATCCCTACTGGGAGAACTGTGTATTACAAATACTTTACTCACCATACATGCGTAAGGTGATTCTAATTATTTTTAGATATGCTCCCATTTATTCGTGAACTCACTGACTGACCATTTATGTTGAGCTTGTTTTCTGTGTGCAAGTCGAATATTTCATACAGGGAAACAAAATACAAAAATAAGAGCAAAAATACTCCATGCATTTTTCTTTTTTTCATCAAGTGTTTCACTCACGCACACACATATTAAATTTATGAATTAAATCTCAAATTGTGAGTTTTAAAATAATGTTTTGCATTTTTATTTATTCTTCAAAGCTATATTTTTGATTAAAATTCTACTATGTTACTGTCAAATAGCCTGATTTGGAGTCATCACCACATTGGCATATTTTTTGAAATAATTATGCGAATTTATAATTATGGTTATTTATGGAAACCCTAATGATCAAAGGAATCAGAATAACTATATCTTAATGATAAATACATAGAGACTGGACAAATCCGGGTAAAAGCTAGAAATTCTGACATTGACCGGGTCAACCAGTTTGCAAACTGATGAATTTCGGGCTTTGGCAGTAACATATACATACATTCTATGATAAAGAAATGTGGGTTATATACATCTAAACAATTTTTTTTTAAATCTTTATTTTGTATTCAGAAAATTTCCTTCATGACCAAGAAGCTGCTTTGGATATCCATAATCGTTTCAAGGATGGAGAAGTTAGTACATTTATTTATACTAGGCAACAAATTTTGATAAGATTATTGTATTCAAAACCAAAACAGCCATTTTTGTGTACTTAGATGTACTGATTTTGAATTTTAACATGGTTTGTACAGTCCTTGAAAAGTCCTTGAAAAAAAAAAAAGTTCATTTTCAAGGCCTTGAAAAAAAATTTTTTTAAGAATTCTGTGAGTCCTTGAAAAATTTGTGTTTTCCGAAATAGTTTTTGCCACTTTTTTTTTTACTCCGTAAGTGACGTCCTTAAAAAAGTGCAAAGCCTTAGCAGCCAATAACCCTGGATAATTGGATTTAAAGAACGTTTTTTCCCCATTATTCTTAAGCCGGGTTTTTGTAGGAGCAGGTTTTTTGTGCAAAGTGAATCGCCCAGTGTGACACGCCGTCCACTTACCAATAATAAGAAAACAAGTTCGACTGTTTTCCTAAAGAGCGCAACAATCCTCATGGCCGTGTTTTACGTCAGGCGTGATTGGCCGACTGCTTCTGGAGGAGTCAAATGCGTTGTGCACCATTCGTTTTACCGATCTTCTCTTCATTTTTCTTTCACTTCTCTTCATCGAGCTCGATGCTTCCCTTCAAACCGGAGCATGCAAATGACAGAGTAGCTGATGCGCCACGGTAGGAATACACAAACGCGTAGTGTGATTATGTAACACGTTTCTGTCGACGTGAAATGATCCAGTTCGGTTCACGCGGCGCCAAAAACTTATGTTGGAATGTTTTTTCCCTTTTTATTCTCTGCATGTGGAACCGCTCGGCCCGACGCAATATGTAAATCGCCGGCGGCGTGCTCCCACCCTCACAGGAGCTCGGCTTTATACTGAAGGCTGTTTTTTTTTCTGCGTGTATGTCAGGATTGTTTTTTTTCTCATTTCAGGATTGCGGGTTGTTATTGGTCGGCCGTTTTATTTATTTATTTTTTTTATGATCGTAAATGATCTTGTTTTTTTTCCTTGCAACTTTTATGGAATAAAAGCTAAAGTTCAAAATGAACTTCCGATCGTTGTTTTTTTTCTTCAGCTCTGTCGGCACGCTCTGGACCCCAACAACCAATACCTCCTTGTAGAGTAGAAGTCCTTCTGCTCTAGAAGGTATTGCAACAACCCACTTCTAGGAAAACCCGGCTTTATGGTAGCATGTATCCTGTGATCGCATGTAGACGTATTTGGAGTCGTTGGAAGTCATTAAATTTTTGTACTAGGTATTTTTTCTTGAAGACTTGAGAAATAAATATCTTAGAAAAAAAGTTTCCTAATTTTTGCGAAATAATTTCAGCCTTTCGGTCCGTAAGTGAGCAAAGGTTCCTCTGATTACTGTCAACCATATGCAGAGATAGACTTGGAAGTCGGGGGGGGGGGGGCACGGTCATTATTTCTGGGGGGCACGATGATGATGTCAATTCATATATGCATATATACATTAGGTCAGTCAACTTCACCTTTCACTTTGCCCCCCCCCCCCACTGTATCTCCGCCCATGCTGTCAACAAAATATTTATTTAGGAGTGATGTGAAGCGCTTGTACAAGGTTCTTTAAAGAAAGAAAACAGAAAACGAGTAGCAAGTGTGTGTACTTTTAATTACTTGTGGCTGAAAAATCCCTTCTATCAAGATTGGTTGCTGAGTGTGCCAGACAAAAATGCCGCCAAATGCAAGCTGTGCTTTAATGGGTGAATCGGCGCTGAAATCCATTGAGCTTATATTACTGGAGGGAGTATGACGCAGGGCCATAACTAGGATTTTTGTATTGTCTTGCCGCCCCCACCAATTCGGAATTCGATGATTTTATAACGGTGTTCACGTAAAAATTGCCACCTGGGGTAGTTGACCCCCCCCCCCACGTTCTAGTACCGGTGTTGGTATGACGTCAGTGGTCTACATCATTACTTGGAAGATCACGTGACGCGTTGAATGTCGGCGCATCTCCGTTATTTTCTAATGGCATCCATAGTTGTTTAAAGGAGTTTAAAACAATAAATGAAAGAAATAATTTCAGTATCGATGATATGATTCCAAAATTAATGAGAGAATTCCAGAATTAATGAAAGAAAAAATTACAGAATTGATGAAAGAAAAAATTACAGAATTGATGAAAGAAAAAATTACAGAATTAATGAGAGATAATTCTGTTAATGAGAGATAATTCCAAAATTAATTAGAGATAATTCCAAAATTAATTAGAGATAATTCCAAAATTAATTAGAGATAATTCCAAAATTAATTAGAGATAATTCCAGAATTAATGAGAGACAATTTCAGCACTGATAAAAGAGATAATTCCAGAATTAATGAGACAATTTCAGCATTGATAAAAGAGATAATTCCAAAACTAATAAAGCAATAATTCCAGAATTAATGAAATAATTTTAGAATCAATAAAAGAATTCAGCATTAATGAAAGAAAGAATTTCAGCATTAGCGAAAGAAACAAATCCAGAATTGATAAAAGCAATTATTCCTTGAGTAAGAAAGAAATAAAATTAATGAAAGAAATAATTTAATCTTTTTCTATCTTTAGAAGAGTTCTTTTTTTTAGTCTTTAAAAGAAAATTAATTGCAATATTTAGAGACTGAACTACGTTTCAATGAGGAAATTGACAGGCACGAACTGTGTTATTCAATGTGTCATATGTTTTGTATGATATATATGTGTATGTGGCCTCCTTTATTCATTACGGATGATGTGAAATAAAGTAGGTAGAAATGTAGTCTCTGAAAGTTTTAATCAAAATTAAATATGCGCCTATTCATGTTAAAAATATGCTTTTGTAAAAAAGGCATTGAATTTTTAAGTTTTACCTTGAAAAGTGCTTGAATAGTCCTTGAATTTTTTTTCGTTGGAAGAGTATGAACCATGTTTAATAGCATTAATAATAACTAACCATGTACAGGGTGATTCTTTATTTTCTTTGCTGCCTTTTACTGGCGTACCGTTAATCCTAGAGGCATATTTGGAAAAATTTTCTAAATAACAAGTCCGTCAGATACGTCATTCATATTGCAAGAAGTTTTATAGTTATAAAAATAAAAAACTTCACTTTTTATATGAACACCTGTTCTCAAAAACACAATTAAACAGTTGTTGCCACATCTTGCCATTCACAGAAATATTTGAATTTGAAAACCGGAGAAAAGTTGAGAAAGAACAACATAAATGAGAGACAACATGGTCCATTAGTTTATGCTGTTCTTTTCAAAGTTTTCTCTTTTTGAATTCCAATATCTCTGCGAATATTGCACTTAGAAATGATTTTTTGCCTCAAAAAAAGACCAGCCACCAACTTTCTAATTGGGTTTTTTAAGACAGAGTGTTTGTATAAAAAGTTAACTTTAACTATACAACCCTTTGCAACACATGAATGATGTGTCTGAGGTTTACACGTTATTTTGATACTTTTTCTAATTGAAAGTATGCCTCTAGGATCAATGATTTGCCAGAAAAAGGCGACAAGGGGAAATTAGAGAATCATCCTGTATATGAAAATGAGCCAATAAAAAAAAAACAAATACTGTAGGTGCTGCTTATTGGAATCGCAGATAGTGTTATTATTTTCACATTACAATTACATTGAAGGGGGCTTTGAGAATTTTTTTTTTAATTTGTTAAAGTGAAGTTATTCATTCTGCATGAAGTAACTTTAATACTTTCTCGAAAGCTGTCAAAAATTGTTTTATAAATGTCAGTGTAAATGTTATTTTTAAATTTGAATATAATTTTTTTCATTTTTTTAAGGGGGATATTGCACCATCAGTCTGGGAAGATGATGATACAAGAAGCTTTTATGAAAACTTATTGGACCTCAAAGCTCTTGTACCTGGTGTAAGTTCTTGATTATATGCATATATTTTTTGCTTGAGTATAGTATATCAAGTGTTATATATCAGATTATACTTATTATTTATAGCTTAAGCATACATAGTTAAGTAACACAAAAATATTTTCATAGATAAAAAGATTTTTAAAAATGTTCCCTCACCGAAAATTTGAAATTGTTTTGATTTTGTATTCCTCTTATCTTGGTTTCTGATTAATAATTATTTTTTGAAATCATAATTTCACTGTTGCACCTTTATTAATAAAATACTTCAGCTAAGTTGTTTCATTTTTTAAAAATCAACTCTGTGGTTCTAGGTCATTCATGTTGAGTATGCAAATCAAATTGTTTCCCCCCCCCCGTGACCTAATTCTTATTTGTAGTCTCCAGGGCTTCAACTAGGGAAGGGGCAGGTGGGTCTGGGGCACTGGACCTGGGAGGGGAGGAATGTTTCACCCTTAACATTCTCCTTCAACATTACAGGGAAGGGTACCAATATGCATGCTTGCCCCGGCTGACCAAGAACCTGGTTGCAGCCCTGGTAGTTCTCCCCTCTCCCACCCTATACGTATGAGCTTTTTTTTTTATTCTGCAAGTTTATTTCAAAAAAATATTTGGTGCTATTTTTTTTTTCTGGTTTTGGTTTTTGTGTTTTTGACCATATCAAAAATAATCATTCTATTGATTTTTAGATTCTTTTCAAGGATAGCTCAGAAACAAGTGCGCAAAACCAAAATGATGCCCTAGCAGATAAGATTGAAGAAGGTATATTCTCATTTGGCATTGCTATGTCTTAAATATCTATAAGAGCTAAAACCATAAAATATTGTTTTAACAAGATAATTTTTTTTTTTTATAAGATTTAAACAAATTAGATGCTGAGATTACAGAGGACGAGGTGAAAGAAGAAGTTGAGTCAAAAGAAGTAGGTGGCAAAAATGAAGAAAAAGATTTGACTGAAACACTAATGCAAGAAATAGAAGGTAAAAATTTAAGGAAAAAACAAACTTCTATTATGTTGTAATAAACCAATCAATTGTGCATTTTTCTAGTTGTTAGATTAGTTTTATTACAATCTCTAACGCCATAATGCTTCAGAGCGACTTTTTTATTCCACCTATGTAACTTTAATATATATATATATATATATATATATATATTTGAATGATATTGATCTCTATATTTTCTGTGTTACACAAAATAATTTGTCAAAAACATTACAATTGTTATAATAGAAATTTCAACCATTAGTTTTCAAAAACTATTACAACTCAAGATCCAAAGTAATAGATATAATTTCAGGCTTTATTTACTAATATTTTTAAATATGATCATTGGGTTTATATATATAAAATGTTATATGTATATAGTAGGATAAAAATACAAGAGAAATGAAGATAAAAATGAAGAGGTAGTGAAAAAATCTTTTGAATGACAAAAACGCTCGGGCTGTTCACTTGTTCTTTCAAAAATATATATATATATACAAAAAAGAATTATTTTAAGAAAAAGGGAAAAAATAAAATTTTATGAGAGTGAAATAGAACCTATGTAAGATGAAGACCCACTGCATAGGTTCTATTTCACTCTCATAAAATTCAATTTTTTTCATTTTTCTTAAAATAGTTCTTTTGTGTGTGTGTGTGTGTGTGTGTGTGTGTGTGTGTGTGTGTGTGTATATATATATATATATATATATTGCTCTCTTCATTTTATGTTATGACCAATGTCTGAAGTCTAGGTCCATTCCTGGCTACTTCAGAGATTTACTTTAACACATATCATATATCCCTGTAATTGTCATCCAACTGTATAAATCAGTGGCAGTTGGTAGTCATGATTTTGATTTCAAGAATGAAATGATACTGAATTTGAGACATAAATAACAGATAATTATAAAAACATGTGAATCAGTCTCAAGACCACGTATTACCATTGCAATAGAAATCGGTTTTATGCAACCCTCGTTTGTCTAGAATGCTCATTTAACCAATGTCAGTTTTCTCAGTAGTAAAATTTTTTTTTCAGTGATGATCAAGTTATTGTCAAAGTTCAAAATTCTCCTACCAATGGCAATGAAAGCAAAGTCTTCATGAGTGCAATATGAAAAACAATAATGCTTTTGAATGAGTTTTATAAATCTATTGCATGGTTGGAGTAGCCACACCCTTCTAATCATCAGAAATAATGTTGACTTCATGACATATTTTGGCTACCCAATGAATGCCGTTGTCATAGGCTAGGATTACACTATAAAAGTTTTGCTCTTTTATAAAACTTGAAAAAGGCAACCATTTTGGTGCCAACTGTTTCAGTAAGTTTTTAAAAGATATTTTATGAAACTTGTAATCATGTGATCCCGGCCAGCCATAAGCACTTTTTTTTCGATTTTTGTGTAACCACCATTCAAAAATGTTTTTGTCTGTCTTCATTCAAAAAGAGTTATTCTACCAAAAATAAGCCTTATGATTTTTTAAGATGCTCCTAATATAAGTCGTACCCCGAAAATAAGCCCTAATTCATTTTTTGAAGCAAAAATCAATATAAGACTTATTATTTTCAGGGAAACACAGTATTAGTGAGGAAAGTGAGCATTAAAATAAAGACATAACATCAATTAAAATAGAAAGTACGGGAATGCTGAAAAATGTAAAGTATTTGCTTCACTTGATGGGAGGTTTTCGTGTTGATTTTTTATAATGGTATATTTTCCTAGAGGTAGAGGAAGATCCAGTAGCAGCAACAAGCACTGCAAACAAAGTCATGTTAGAAAGTTTCCTGTTATCTCTTCCGAACTGTGTGAACCGTGAGATGATAGATCAGGTATAATGATACCAGTTTTGTAGCCCAAGTTGCTTCTTTTCATTTTACATCAAAAGTGTGTGATTAGTTTTATTTCCAGGAAGTTTATTTTCTTTTTACTTTTTAGGCAGCCATAGACTTTTGCATGAATTTGAATACAAAACCTAACAGGAAAAAACTGGTGCGGACATTGTTTTTGGTTCCAAGGACACGGTAACAAATCATTTCACATTTAAACAAACTAAATGCAAGATAATGATGATTCCAGGGGGTTGTCACATTTTTTGTGTTTCATAGGCCCTATTAGAAGAAAAACTGTTTTAAGTCAAAGTACAAATAATATTTGATTGTAGAACATATTATAACCAAACTTACTGTGTTCCAATCAAAAATAAATAAATTAATAAAAATAAAAAGCTTGGCTCTTATTCTTTGGTAGTTTATAAAAAACACTTGAAAATAAACCAAAACAAATATATATATATATATTAAGTTTTATTTATTTATAATAGTTTGGGAGGCCATATTCATAGCTGCTCTGGGTTGCATGCAAGACCCAGGGTGAGAGTTGAACATCCCTGGAATCTGCATGTGTGTCAATATTAAGTATACATAGTATTAAGTAGGTGATTAGTTTTTGCCGCTGTCACTTTAAAGAATGAGGCCCCCCCCCCCTCTCCAGACTATCGGGAGTTTGAGTATCAATTTGCGACATTTTTCCAATGCTAGCAGTGATTCAAGGTCCCTAAGTTTAACATGTTTTAGAAAGACCAATGACATAAAATATGAATTTTCTCCAAATACCAAGGTTAAAATTCAGAATTTTACCAATCCGTTTCAATCTCCAATCCTTTCACCTACGATTGTGGTTTAAACTCTGTCGGTAAATACGACTATTAGCGTGACATAAGGGGTCATTCAAATATTACGTCATCATCGATAGGGGGGAGGAGGGGGTTTCCGATTTGCTAACTTTTGATGACAAGGGGGGAGGGGGGTTTGGATAATGCTTACATCATCGACCACCCTTTATGAAAATATGAGTTAGGATTCAGAGGGGCAGAGCTGCTGATGACAAAATTTTTCTGACAAGAGGGGGGAGGGGGTCAAAAATGGCTAAAAATTTGCTTACGTTATACTTGAACGGACCCTAAACAAAAATTTACCAAAGCATATATCAAATTTTTACTTTTGACTTGTTCAAAATCGAGAAATTTGTTTCAAATTATAAAGAAAATTACTCAATATTCATGATAATGCTAAATAACTCTCACCCCTTAATACTAAATAAACAGTCAAATAAATAAGTACTCGCTCATCACCATGTTGGTCTCAAAAAATGCATTTCAATTTCTTTGACTAGAGGAATTATGTATTAAAATCATCTCTCTCATACTTCTTCTTTGTCTGATGGAAAACTCAAGAAAGTAGCACATGATAGAAAACCAACAAGATGATATTCTGAATTATGGCGGAAAAAAAATATTCTAGGAATGTTTTTGAATCTGCATGGCTATGGGTCCATCGGTGCTGACTTTCATCAAACTATGACTTTTCTGCCTTTGTTGACACTGATAGGGTTTATTGAATAATTTGGTTATGGAGTGGGGCAACATTTGGTCATACATGCCAAAAAATTTTAGCAAAGGCATTTGGGTAAAACTGGAGGTGTAATATTCTCGAGAATAAGCTTTAGGAGAATATTCTCTGGAAGAGGACAAACGTCGTGTTGATTCTTCCGAAATTGTCTCCCATTTTCCAACAATTTCTTTCCAAGTATGAAAAAATTGAAAACTTATGGAAAATTTTTAGCCCATTTGAAGTGCTGTGGTTCCAGACAGCCAATAGTGCCCTCAGTAAGCAAAAATCATCTTAAATAGACTGGTGTGAAAAATTTTATGACAGCCTCTCTTTCTAACAAGGTGTCAAAAGCCTGAAATACCAAAAACAAAAAACAAGCTGATGAAAAGATGTTTGATTACAAAAGACAGTGCAGTTGTTTTATTTTGAAAGGGGGTGAGGGTTAACAAAAATATTCTAGTTAATTTCACTGCTCCAATTTATAAATATCTGCTCCAAATCCTATATTTTGCTGCTCCAAAACTGCTCCAAATCCTATATTTTGCTGCTCCAAAACTGCTCCAAATCCTATATTTTGCTGCTCCAAAACTGATCCGAATCCTATATTTTGCTGCTCCAAAACTGCTCTGGATCCTGCATTTTGCTTTCAAAGCTGCTAAGAAATGGACTTTTGGAATCCTGTGGAACCACCCCTGTGTTTCTCAGTAAAGGAGTAAATATGTGTTTTGCAGGGGTGTATGTTGTGTGTAAAAAAAAGAAAAATATATATTTTTACAAATTTTTCTCTCAAAAACCAAACAACTGTTTTATTTTCTCCCTCACCCAAGGAGAGTATTATTTTGGTCCCCCCCCCCCCGCCTGTACAATAGTACTCGCCCACTTTTCCCAGTCCAGCCATAGGTGGAGGTCTTAGGGGCGTGGCACGATGAAAATTGATATACATTATATATATATATATCAGTAGGCTCTGCCATTGACGCTGAGGGAGGGTGGATTGCCCCTCCCTCAACGTATAATAATTAAAATACTTCAGTCAATTTAATAATTTAAATACCTTATTCAATTTAAAAATTTAAATACTTTGTAATTTAAGTACTTTTTTAATTTAATAATTTAAAATATTGTTAAAAATTAAATTTTATAGTTTATAATCATTATAGTAAATTTTTTAAAATTTGTTGGAACGTATTATACAAACCTAGGTATGTAAATCAAATTTGTACTAGTTAGAAAAGTTTGAGTACATTTTGTATACTGTCATTCATAGCATAACATGAATGAAAAATCCACTGGAATGTAGATGGGACAAATTCTCTCATCAAATTTTGTGTTATTTCATTTTTTTCCCTTCTTTGAATGTGAAAACTTTTTCCCGTTTTGAAGGTTTTCCTGCTCTAATTAATTTTAAGATGGGTTGTAGAAAGCAATATTGGGGAAGACATTGCTACTGTTACTCAGAAAGGATATAATGTAGTTATTCTCTCACACATAGTTGTTGATCAATTTGATAAGTTATTCAAAACTTTTCTAGTTAGCAGAATGCATTTGAGTTTGAGCTAATTATTTCACACTATTATGTAAAAAAAAACCAATTTCAATGAGTTCTATTGAAATGCAAAGAGTTAAAACTAAATTCAATTTCAATTCATTCAATTTGGTAATAATCAAAATTCATTGTCCATTTGGTCTCTTTATAAAAATATTTTGGTCACTTTTATACATTTTGGTCACTATTTTCACTAGTTTTGAGGCCATGATCCGTGCTGACCCCTGCTGGCGTTAAACATTTTTATTCCCGATTTTGTCATAGTAGTAGTTGTTCTCTGTTGTTAGCAACGTCGTACGTCCAGCTTGTGCAGCGAATATTATTCAAATGCCTTTTAAGGTATCCGACTACCTTTCTTGTCACTTTTCTTTAAAATGGTTCTGGAGTGAACTTTAAATACATTTTTTGATACAAAGTTTCTCGAAATGGTGAAAACAGTGACAAATTTTGGTCTATCTATTATATTTTCTATGAAAAAGTCGTTTTTATGTCAAATTTTAGGCAAAATTCATGTGATATTCGAAACACGATTGCAAAAAATTTTATCAATGAAATACTTTGTGATTTTCACAGTGCATCCAGCTAGTAATGTTGCAGGTTATGAACCAAAATTTAAAGGATTCCTATGTTCATAAGTTACACCAAAATATGTTTAAGTACGTGTCAATTTTTTGAAATTTCATCTTACATTTTGTCTATAAAACACTGTAATTCAAAAAATTTATGTGCTACACTTTGTTTATGTGCTAGATTTTGGTTCATAACCTCAACAACATATAGCAAAATATCTCATTAAAATTTCGTAAGGATGCAATGCATCAATTTTTACAAATCATGTCACAAAGTTAAGTAAAATGTAAAAAATAGCATTCTTCGTAAAACACGTTTAAAGTCTTTATTTGCGTATTACTTGTATGTAAAAAAGCAACACTAAAGTGAACGTAACTTTGATTCTAAGCGTCATATAAACAAAACAAGGCCCGTTTTGGAATCACAACAAATAGGGCTTTCATAAAAAATAAAAAAATAAAAATCCATATTTTCTTCCAAAATAACGTTTTCAACGTAGTCGGATACCTTAAGCATTTTTTAAATTGAAACTATACCTCTACGATGGACGGTTGATGAGATAAAGGCCGCATTTGCACTTACAGGACACCCTGTATATAGGCTAGCAGAAATACCTGGCACTCTTCCCAGGTTTTCTTCAATTACTGGGAGGATTGGAAAACTTACAAACCGTTATAAAGGAATAAACTGTTATAATAACAGAATTAAAGGTGTGACAAACCATTGTAAAGGCATATATACACGTCTGAAATGCATTGTTGGAAACCACGGTAACCAAAGTAAACTTTCCGAAAGTAATTGTTGAGACCCCAAAACCATTGTTGCCCAACAGTTTTTTTGCCCATTTCGGGCATTTGTCCGGCTCTGATGAACTTTTAAAGTAGCCTACGGTTCAATCCCTGTCCTGTTTGGTATATATGTAAAATCTGGCGACGATCGGCCTAAAACTATAGATTTGTATAAAGAACAGACATACGTACAGACAGGTGTACTTTCACATTTATATATAAGATAACTTGAGAATATTCTCCAGTTATTTATAATAGTCATTCCAGAGAATATTCTCAGAATATATTCTCAAGAATATTTATAATAATATATATTATGACAAATAATCACCATAAATAACTTGAGAATATATTCTCTGGAAGGACTATTATAAATAACTAGCTATAATACCCGGCGCTGCCCGGGTTTTCTTCAATGAGGCTGTTAGAAACACGTGATATCTACCTCTTTCTTTGAGGGACATGCAAACCGTGTCTAAGTTAACCAATATGGCGACTTCCTGTGCGACTCATGAACTAAAAAAATCTAGATTTAAAGAAACATAGAAATGAATATATACTTTTTTTTCTTTTTTAAGGGGTGCGCTAGGTATTTCGATTTCTCCCCCCCTAAACTTCAAGGTTATCCATCTGCCTGTTTCAGCTTTCAAAAATGCTTAATTAAAACTGTGGAATTTTTTCGATGTACTTTTAACGGTCCCATAATTAATTTTAAAATATCCTAACCCACATGAATTGATGCAGTTGAATATCAAAAGACAATACGGAGACATTAATTTTCATGCTTGAGAAGATATAAATAAAAAGTTGAAATCAAGTAAAGCTAATTACTTCATATTTAATATATCTCCTGGGCTTTGTATATCTCTAAGCAAACTCAATATTTCAGAAATCGAGAGTTCAATACAATTTTTAAAATTATTGATGTGGCGGAAAACCCCACCAAATTTCAGCATTTCTACAGTAAAATCGGTAATTTTAACAGTGGTTTCTATGAGTCTCACCCTTTTCCTGACCCTCAAAGCGATGCTGATGATGATTATGACGTCTATTCAAAAAGCCTCATTGCTGAGAGTATTGAAATGTAATTGTATTGAATAGTAGTATTGAAAGTATTGGCAAACCATCATAAAGGCATAAACTATTATACATATACATATACTAACAGGATTAAAGAAGTGACAAACCGTTGTAAAGGCATACACACGTCTGAAACGCATTGCTAGGAAACCACGATAACCAAAGTAAATGTTCGGAAAGTGATTACTGAGGCCCAAAAACCATTGTTGCCCGACAGTTTTTTGCCCATTTGGGGCACTTGTCCTGCTCTGACAAACTTTTAAAGTAGCCTATTGTTCAAGTCGGGTCCCATTTGGTGTATATGCAAAATTTGGTGGCGATCAATCTAAAATTGTAGATTTGTATAGAGAACACACACACAGAGACAGACAGACAGAAAATCAATTTTATATATATAGATTTGAGAATAATTATTATCATCTTCCATAAGAATACTCTCCAGTAATTTATAATAGTAGTCCTTTCATAGAATATTTGCTAGAATATTAAAAATAATATTGTATTATAATATAAAGAATTTCAATGAATAAATTTAGAATATTCTCTGGAAGAACAATTATTATAAATAACTTGAGAATAATGCTTATCTCTGATAAGAATATTCTTTAGTAATTTATAATAGTCCTTCTAGAGAATATTCTCTCTCCCTGTCAAGGAAACAGAAAAATACCAGCATGGCTAAATTGCACGACTTGCAAAGAAATATAAGTGATGAAACATTTAAGTGTATGCACATTGTTGAAGAGAGTAACAGTTCTGTATTGTATATACAAATACAAAGGCCACTACAGACAAAAGGCCCAACGAGGTGGCTGAAAAAAGATGCCCATAAAAAATATGGATCTCTAATACATATCTAAACTATATCAAAAATACAGCAACTCAATAAGAGCAAGATGATTTTTTGAATAGTTTCCTTTGTCAATCAACTTTGGTTTAAGTTTTCGCTTGGAAAATTTTCTGAAAATTTACCTCATTTTAAAAATAATTTTTTTAATCTTTAAGGGTTTTGAAAATTTTAGTAACAAAAAATTTTTGAAACCTCTTACTATGACCAAGAATATTCTCAGAAATAATGGGAATATTCTCAAACTTAAAGTTGTTATTATGAGGTGATTATGTCAAAAATTGTTTTGTTTTAATTGTTTTTGGCAATGAAAAAACTGAGTTATATTTCATAAATATAAACAAAATTAGTTAAAATTTTTTAATTATTCAAAAGAAAAATAAATATTCTCTATTATTCTGCAATTTTTAAATCTATTCCCACCTCACATCTCTAGGTAAAAGACATTGGAACAATTGGATTAAATGTATGGGAAAGAATGTGTTATTCTCAGATTAAATTACAAATAAATCTGCTTATGCAATTCTTAAGGATTGAACATTTCAAGTAGAAAACAGGGCTTAAGGCCAGGGGCGGCTTAAGCTTGCCTGCTGCCGAGGTGCAAAGTCTCATAGGCTACCCCCCAATAATAACCCTGCAGGATGTTGACAGGGGGGATGCCCCTTCAGTGAAGGAGACCTCAAGATAAACCTGATTTTTTTTCAGAAGTCCCACACCATTGTTTACCATGCAAAATGTTCATGACCATACATCCCGCTTTTGAAGTAGATTTTTTGCTTTTCATTCCAGAATTATTTTACCATTCCTAGTAAGCCAGATACCCTAATCTGTGAAACAGCACTTATTTTGGTGAGCCATGATCACTTATCGTGTAAAGATGATGTATATAACAAGCTTATTTTTATTTAAAAATTTATATGTCAAAGGCGTTTCTGGTACTTCAGAGATCGGACAAGTGATAAGCCAAATTTTTCCTTTGCTTTCATGTGACTATTCTGGAACAGATACTAGATGAGGGAACCAAAATGCATACTCGCCCTTTGTGGTAGAGTACAGGGGGTGGCTCTTGACCATGTGACCCATTGCAGCTGTATGGGGGCGCCGCTCAAGAGGAGTGCTAAATCCAAGGTGAATGGGTGAAAAAAAGTTTAATTCGCCAAAAAAATGAAAGAAAATTCTGTCCATTCTAGAGGAGAGCCAGATCTGAATTTTTTTTTTTAATAAAGTTTTTTTTGTGTTAGGAACTTTGTTGGGATATATTGTGGGGGGGGGGGGCATGACCCCCAAGGGTAGGGATGACAGTCCACCAGCTTGGGACTAGTTCCTTATCATTTTTCCTTTTCACACTATAAATTAACTGTAGAAAGAGCCCCCATGAAAAAAATCTGGAACCCTTATGCAGGATTTAAGGTCTGTGGGGAGAAATAGGCAGAAGGCATAAAACATGAGTCCAACATGGGTAGAGAGTTTGTCTCGAGCCGCCCCTCGAGATATGATATGAAAGCATGTCATGTAAATTCTTAGTGTGTTAAATTTTGGGTTCTTAACTAAAGTTTATGTTGCCGCCCCCATGCACCCTGCCGCCAGGGTGCTCCTCACCACTTACACCCTCGCTTAAGCCGCCCCTGTTCATGCCAACATCATCAGGAGGTGTTAAAGGAAACTGATTGAAATGACAAGAACAAACATTATTATTATTTCTGACATTGGACTTGCTTTGCTGGGAGTGGTCATCATTTGGGCTGTGCAGAATGCTCCCTTGACTAGGAGTAGCAGAGTCATTTAATTGATTCATTCTGGTGTTAATGAACAGAGAGGGCCTTGTTTTCCTCAAGATGGATTCAAGTTCGGCTTATCATTTGTACTTGAATTTATTGCCTCTTCTCTCTTGTTGTAGTAGTTAGGGTGTTTAAAGACTATTCCTATGGCCTCTGTATAACTTGAGAAAAAAATCTTTTGCCAGATGAGCCTCAATTAGGCTGGGTCGATTGGAGAGATAAGTCTGCTGTTGCAATGCATGCCCTCACCAATGAGCACCAAATCAAATTAAAATATATCCAAGGTTCTGTCTGGGCAAAGATTATTTTTCCTTCTGTTATCACAGACATACAATAAAAATTTTCAAACATCCTGACTGCAACAATGAGAAAAAGCAATATTGAAGGAACAGGAGACCATCTCCATTTATTGGCCAACATTAGAATGAACCAATCAAGTGACTCTGTTACTGTTGGCCAGGGGAGCATTCTGAACACATGGTCAAGCAAATAGAGTGAATCAAAGCAGAGATGGCCTAAAAATACAGTATTTTACCGTTATTCATCAGTTTTGTCTATTTCCTGATCATGCCAACTGCTAATGTGAAGGAAAAGTCAATGTGCTGATAGGTTAACTTACTCAAACTCATGACAGTCCCTTAGATTCAGAGATACACTGATTTGCAAAAAAATCATGCACCAAGACCAAATTTCAGATTCGGACAAAACTTGGAGTGTGTGTGTAATTGTCATAGTTAAACGTGTAAATGGACATCTCTCAAGTTGGTGAAATTATATTCCCAGTTGATTTCATATCTGTTCAGTTGGTGATAATTTAGGTTAGTAAGCAGGCAAAGAAAGGGTTTCAACTTGATGCAGACATTCTAGAAAAACTCTTGAAGTATGTGGGCGAGCATTAACACAAAATAAAACGATGATTTATTAGAAATCATCCTATTTATGAACAGGACAGTAACACCAAAAAGAATAGTAACTTGTCGAGCCCAGGGTGAGTGGAGCCTAGTGTCGTTTAACACTTGAACGACTGTTCTCAAGATTTCTTGTGCTTCAATGCTGAGACATAAAAGATCGGCAACGAGATTTCTCAATTGCTAATTTCCTATATGTATTTGTTTTTCATTTCCATATGAGAAAATCGCAGATCTTAGAGTAAGCCTACGGGAAATATATGGCCATTTAAGTGTTAAGGGGCTGTTCAAGTATTACGTCATCATTGAGTGGGGGGGGGGGGTGGTTCCTATTTCCTGACTTTTGATGACAAGGGGAAGGGGGTTTTGATAATGCTTACGTCATCAACTACCCTTTATGAAAATATGAAATATTTTTATTGGCATCTTACTCGATGCACCAAAAATAAGAGAAACCTTTCGATAATTTGTGGGCACTTGAAGTAACATCCTCCCCCGTATTGATAAGTGCCCTACAGTGATCTATAAATGTTTCGCGGATCCAAGTGATCTGGAAATGTGTCCAGGCTGCTTAAGTGCTCTGGAACTGTGCCACACATCACTCAAGTGATTCATAATTACATGCGGTGGATCACTTAAATAATCTGAGAATGTGCCGCGGGTAACTTGAGTGATGTAGAACCACACTGGGGGCCACTTAAGTGCTCTAAAACTACATCACATGTTACTTAAGCGATGACACTTAAGCGATCTGTAAATGTGTTGCTTAGCTCATTTTTACAAAATTAGGTTTGAAGAGGCAAGCCACACATCAGATAACCCCCCAGGGCCATATTTGGTCTGCCCGCCAAGGGCCTTTATGCGATTTATCATATGGCTTAGGGGGTGGGTCACAGTGAATTTATAAAAGATAAATTTTGAATTCATAGCTTTCAAATAACATTAAAATTAACAAATTTATTATAATCTATATATATAAAATTGATTTTCTGTCTGTGTGTATGTGTGTATGTTCTCTATACAAATCTACAATTTTAGATCGATCGTCGCCAAATTTTGCATATATACAAAATGGGACCCGACTTGAACGATAGGCTACTTTAAAATTTCATCAGAGCAGTGCAAATGCCCCAAGCTGGCAAAAAAAACTGTCGAGCAACAATGGTTTTTGGACCTCAACAATCACTTTCGGAACGTTTACTTTGGTTACCTGGGTTCCCTAGCAATGCGTTTCAGATGTGCATATGCCTTTACAGTGGTTTGTCACTTCTTCAATGGTATCAGAATATGAATAATAGTTTGTGCCTTTATAATGGTTTGCCACATTTTCAATACTCTCAGTAATGAGGCTTTTTGAATAGATGTCATAATCATCATCACTTTGAGGGTCAGGTAAAGGATGATCCTCATAGAAATCAGTGTTAAAATTGCCGATTTTAGCGTAGAAATGCGGAAATTTAGTGAGGTTTTCTGTCACATAAATAATTTTAAAAATTGTATTCTCGATTTTTGAAATATTGAGTTCGCTTAGAGATATACGATGCCTAGAAAATTAAATATGAAGTAATTAGCCTGACCTACTTTTGAGTTGGATATTCATGCAATAACATTGATTTCAACTTTTTATTTATATCTTCTCAAGCTCGAAAATAAAAATGTGTCTGTATTGTCTTTTAATATTCAACTGCATAAATTCATATAGTTTAGGATGTTTTTTAAAATTAATTATGGGCCCGTAAAACACATTGAAGAAATTCCACAGCTTTAATTAAGCATTTTTGGAAGCTGAAATAGGCAGACATGGATAACTTGAAGTTCATGGGAGGGAAGGGAATCAAAATACTTAGCGGCCTTAAAAATGGAGAAAAAATATTCATTTCTACGTTTCTTTAAATCTAAATTTGTTTCTTTCATGAGTCGCGCTAGAAGTTGCCATATTGGTTAACTTTGACACGGTTTGCATGTCCTTCAAAGAAAGAGGAAGATATCGCATGATCCAAAAAGCCTCATTGAAGAAAACCCAGGCAGTGGCGGGTATTATAGCTAGTAACGTATAAATGTATTTTCTTCTGAAATTTCAATTTAAAAAATTATTTTTTACATCAAAAATATACATTTTTGATGTAATTGTTTGCCTCCCCCATGCCCCCTGTGTACGTCTCTGATCCCACCAATATGCGTTGGGATTCAGAGGGGCAGGGCTGATGACGAAATTTTGCTGACAAGGGGGGGGGGGGGTCAAAAATGGCTGAAAATTTGCTTACGTAATACTTGAACAGCCCGTAAGGTAAATACAAGAAAAGATTCAGTCTTTCATTGATGCATACAGGTTCTATATGTTGGTCTAAGGCAGATTTGTCCATGCTTGTTGCAACTGGGCCCCTTGCACCTTAGTTCCTGTAAGCTCGTAAGTTGATGAATCCATCTTCCCAGTTGGTTTTATACCTGTTCAATTGATGCTAATTCAGGTGAGTAAGCCGGTGAAAAAAGGCTTGCTTACAGATGAAACAATCCACTCTCCTGTTGGGCAACCTAGGGTACCCAGAGTCCGTTTAACGCATGTGTGTGCCTTCACACATCCACTGTTTCCAACAGCTTAGTGAGAATGGTCAAGTTGAGAGCAAAATGTTGATTTGTCCATGCTGCTTGACCCAATCCAATGATGCGACTTTGTTCTCCGCAGTTGCATAAGATGTCCTTGAATGTGTCTTCAGCAGCCACTAGTAAAGGGAGTAAACAGAAGCAGAATTCACGAAAGCAGTCTTTGATTCCATTCTGAAGAGCAACAAGAGGAAACTCTTTCCACACCGTCTGGTGGTGGGAACATCTGCATAATTCTTTTGCAACACTAATAATTTGCATGAGTGCACCTCAGTATAACGGCATCGCTTTTAACATCGTTCAGCCTATAATTTCTTTTTCATTCAATTTTTATGTGTTTCTGCCAGCATAATGAATTGGGATTACTCCGTTTTAAAGTCATCCCACTTAGAAGTAATTTTTCTTGACTCCCAGGGGTGACATTATACCAAGGTCTGACTAAATATAGCATGTAATACTATAACATAATATTGTTTTGATATTGTCTTACAGTTTTCTACAAATATTTTAACAGGTTAGATCTTTTACCATTTTACTCCCGTTTTGTGGCTATTTTGAATCCATGCATGCCAGATGTAGGTATTGATCTAGTGGCTATGTTAAAGCAAGATTTCAAATTTCATGTAAGTAAATCTTATAATACAGTCTATGCTTGTTATAACAACTCCTTTCATTCCATGAGAAACTGATGTTATATTGGGAGTAGGGTTTCCGCTTGAGAAATTCCCACCTGCCCTTCCTTGGGAATTTTTTGTGATTTCCTGTTTCCAAAATCCTGAGAAAAATTCCCAGGAAATCGGGAATATTACTGTTGTGCCACATTAATATTGGAAATGAAATATAAAAGATTTTAAAAAATCAGTGGGAATATTTTTTTTTTAATTTAATTGATTTTCTTTACCTATAGCATAGCATTGCTTTGTGAAGACATGGGGGGCTGGAGAAAGAATAGATTGAAAAAGAAAACATGGAGGGGAAAAAGCTTCCAGTTTGTGTAAGTGTACTAGCAACCCAGCACTGCCCTACTATGAAATCCTTGTACTATTTTGGGGAAGTGGAAACACAAGAGATGAAAGAAGGAGAGAAGATCTCAAAAAGGGCATGGTGTGACGATTCTGAGCCTGTTGTGATTTCTAAATGTGTTATAGGGGGTGTCAATGGCCATCCCAATTATTCTATGTGTGGGGTCCATCCATTTCTGAAAAAGATTGAAGCTCTCTGCTATTCTAAAGGCAAACATCCTTAATACCCAATATATTTTCCTCACTCATCAGTACCCCTTAGTTTATGGCCCCACTTAAAGAGCCCCCTTTCCATGGAGAATAATCACGTAATAACCACCAATACTTTCTTGCCTTTCCTCTGCAACCTCGTAATACTTAAAAACTTATCTTTTTTGTCCTTTTCGCCTAACCACCTGCAAGTGACTGAGAGATAAAGTTTTATATGGCTTTACATTTGGTGCATATATTTTCCCCTTTTTTGGGAAAGTTTTTTATTTACAATTGACCCCTTTTTTTAAGCAATCCTACACTAGAAAATAAAAGCTCGATTGCAGGGGCGGGAGTTGCCTTTTTTTAAATTTTCAAGTGGGATGACCACTGACCATGAGCCACCTTTAAAAAAAACTGTGATGTACAAGAGGGGGGAAATCACTTTATGCAGCTGACACTAGAAATTTCAAATGCTTAGACGCAGTTTATAAAACACAGAATTCTCGAATGCTTATTATGTGTTAGTGGGTATGAATTATATTATGTTTATCAGTAATGGTTAAGAGTGATATGTAAGCATGTGATCAGCATAATTGGAATGAAGCCATCTTAGTGTGGCATAGGCAAGTTGTAATTCAAACTATACAAAATGTAAGGTATTATTTTTTTCCTTTGCTAACTGTAAGAAAATGAGAGAAAATATAGTTTCATGCTATGTAAGTTTAATTTAATCAGGAATTGCAACAAGAAAAACTGGAATTCGTATAAGTTTTTCTGATCCTAGCCAAACTGCAATTAAATTTAGGACCTGGTGCCAGGGTCTCCTCCAGGAGAGTAGAACACACAAGCACAAGTGCCAGTTCACCCTTCAACGCAAAGATTTATACACATTCTACATTTAACTGCATGGATCATTAATATTTATAATGATAATATATTATTAATCAATTATAAAATTTGGAATTCGTGTTGTAAAAATGTCATATAATTGAAGTTATGTGGTGCATAAATGAAATATTTAACGTTTGAAAAGTATAGAGTAATCGAGGCCGAAAATAACGTCGTATAAACAGAAGAAGTTGTGTAGATGGGGTTTCAGTGTAAATAAGGAATTTCAGGAATTTCCGAGAATTCTCTGGAAATTAAATTTCCAATTCCTGAGGGCTTCAAAATGTCAGGAATTTGGAAACCTTAATTGGAGGTCGTTCTGTGGAACATTTAAAAAAATCATAAAATTTAGCATCTCCACTTCTCCCAACTGTTGGAATTTCCCTTCCCTTCCAGTGATCGACTATGCGAATTAGGAAACTTAAACTTTTCTGCTTACATATTGAATCACTGTTTTTAATTATGGTGAACCAGGGGTGAATCTATCATTTTGCTTTGGGAGGGAGGTTATCACCCCCACCCCCAAGCGAAATGCTGTAATTCATGAAATTTTCGTAACTTCTATATGATAATATTACAACAACAAATTCAAGAAACTTAGACTAAAAAAACTGGTAAAACCATGACATTTTTAAAAAAATTCTATATGGAGAAACTGCTTTGACCTCTTGCTTATATTTCTTCATTGTGACAGAGCAACGGGCTATGATCTGGTTAGGAGGAGGAATACTCATATTTCCTAGTATGCTGGTCTCCCCTACAATGTTACCCAGGGTAACGGGTCATTTGGGGGAATATGGTAAAGATTTTATAGCATTCCGTTTATTTAAGACAGCCTTGTTAAATAAATAATTTTCAAAAACAAAATTTAAGTTCAGTTTCCTGTATATTCTTTTATTGAGAAAATAAGTAAAATTGTGGAAGTGGGAAGGAGCCACTGTGTGAGAAAATAGAACAGAATGGTAAGCATTGGAGGGGGAAACAGTAATCATATAGTCAACTCTCCTGTGAGCACAGTGCTCCATGCCATGACTTGCCCTGTTTTCAGTGAGGGCGCTAACTACAGGGTTTTTCATAGAAGTAATAAGGCTTTATATTTTCTTCTCCAAGCATCAAAGGTCAAAGTCAAACATATCAATGACTGGGATTTTGCACATTTCTTTGCAAAAAAAAAAATTAGAGGCTGAGTTGAGTTCAGTCATTGTAATGGATTGATGGTATTTATTGGTCGGGTTCATTAATTGTTATATTGGATAAACAATGACATGGCAGAAATAGGTAAAAAATTGTGATCTGTCCTGATGGTCATTATAATGAGTATTGACTGTATTTTGTTTTTGTTTTTTTCTACTTTACTACAGTTTATGATGAAATTTATTATTAGGCTTTAATATTTATGAGCAAATGTTTTATAACCTATGTTGTAATTGTTCTATTTTTACAGATTCGAAAGAAAGATCAGATCAACATTGAATCCAAAGTGAAAACAGTTCGTTTCATTGGTAAATTCTTGACATATATATGCATACATATAAATGGTTTCATAAGTTAAAATAAGTTCACAAAATATTTTACTTGACTTAGTGAAATTGGCATATATTTTATTGAAGCATGAAGAATAAACCTTTTAAATATGGTCATCTCTTGATTGATGGCAATATGCAGGGGTTTAAAATCTGTTACAAGCTGCTACAATTTCCGATGTCTGCTACATTTTGCTACAATTTCCGTCATTTGCTACATTCAGCTACAAAAATGCCAATATTCTTCAATTCAGCAGGCGACGAAAAACTGTTCGCGTGAAAAACAGGGTTCAAGTAGGTTAATACCTGCCACTGCTAACGACTGGCCTTGCGCTTTGTTGATTGTCATGGCAAAAGCTTAATGAATCGGGAACTGTAATCGCTTGAAAGTGAATGGTATTTCTTCAGGTTAGTTGGGATATATGGAATGAAGACATCTTCTCCTTTGGCACAAATCCAGTTAGAATCGTTGCTTCAATGATGTAATTGCGCAATTTCTTCACGCAGAGTCTGGTGCCATTGCAGAGTCTCTGTGTCTCCACATTTCTTAAAAGCATTATAGGTGCTCCAACTTTGAGGGTGTTGTTGTGTGGTGGCACATCCGGAATATCCAAAGAGTTCAGAAATTCTGCAGGATACAGCTGGATCTACGCTGTGTCTGTGACAGTGTCAACCGATTTGTAAGATGTGGAGTCTCCTGGAATAATTTTTAGGATTTTTTCGTTGATCTTGTCCATTCTGTCATTTTTTGGTGCCAGAATCGCTCCCTCTCAAAGCCACTCATGGTTTCTGTGATTTTGTTGAATGTTTGGGAAGACATTGTCTACAAGTTCTTGAACTGAGTTTAACAACTAGTAAAATCCATTTGGGAATGTAATCGGTCCAGTGCTTGGGTCAACTGATGTGAAAATGATAGCAGTGCTGAGTAATTTTGCAGTTGAACTCGCATGTTGGTGGATAATGATAAATTTTAACTTTGTGCCAGAGTGTTGATGATTTGAGGCAAGCATTGAGTTCATCAGCTGGCGTTGAACATTTTTATTCTCAGTTTTGTCGTCGTAGTTGTTGTTTTCTGTTGTTAGTAAGGTCATACATCCAGCTTGTGCAGTGAATTGTTCCAACGCCTTTTAAGCATTTTTTAAATTGAAATTATAACTCTACGATGGGCTGTTGATGAGATAAAGGGCGCTTGTAGTGTGTCCTTCAATTACTTCTGGGAGGATTGGAAAAGTAACAAACCATTATAAAGGAATAAACTGTTATAATGGCAGCATTAAAGATGTGACAAACCATTGTGAAGGCATATAAATCCACGTCTGAAATGCATTGTTGGGAACCACAGTAACCAAAGTAAACATTCCGAAAGTGATTGTTGTGGCTCCAAAACCATTGTTGCCTGATAGTTTTTTGCCCATTTGGGACATTTGCCCATCTGACAAACTTTTAAAGTGGCCTACGGTTCATTCCTAGCCCTATTTGGTATATATGCAAAATCTGATGACGATCTATATAAAGAACAAACATACATACTTTCACATTTATATGTAAGATAATAACATTAAGAATTCTCTCACACAAAATACTTCCTTGAGTTAAGCTATAAAATAACTAAATTGTAAAAGCTGGTTTTTATTAAAATATAAGAAATATTTCTATATTAATTAATATGGGAATTATGTTAATAAACATTCTATTTTAATTAATTAATAGAAGTTTGAATGATTTTTCAGAAATGTTATTTTTTTAATTTAAGTGTTATTAAAACCAAAAAAACCCGCTTTTTGTTAAAAAAAAAAAATTGAACTGGTTTTTTACCAACCCTGCTAAATTGTCTATGTTAACCAGTCAAGTGGTTACGACGGCGTTTGCCGTTGCTGCCATACGTAATGTTGGTGACTACGACGGCATTTGCCGACGCGCAGACTTTTTTGGGTCTTTTTCACCAGTCAAGTGGTTAAGACGCCATTGGCCAACACGGTGACTTTTCGGTCTTTTTCACATAGATATGACGAAATAATTTGTCATACACGTGCTGCCATCCTTCTACTTTATTATCTCATCACTAGATGGAGTTAACAATTATATTTCAAGGTCTGAGATTATTATTACTATTATCTTTGTCATGTTTTGCAAAGCTGCATCCCCATCGCTTTTATTTCAATTTCCAACTCCCTTGCTAAGATACATCTGTTTTATTACTCATATATCTTTTAGCAAAGGTTCAACTACTATGGTTCCACATAAATCCATCAACAGCATTTCTTTTAGTCACAGGACATTATGACCGCCCCTCCCCACTTTTGGGGTGTCATATTATGTCTCGACACATTTGAGCTATAAAAAAACATGCTGTGAAAAAAATATTTTAATATTTCAAACTTTCAAGACCCCCTTCTTTTGAGCTAAGATAACACTCTTTTAAAGTAAAAAGTAAAATCCTGTGTACTCTACTGCGTATATGTATATAAAAACGGCAGGGTTCTCCTACTTTTCCTACTTTTTGGTAAAATGTCTTACTTTCTCGATTTTGTCCTACTTTCTAGTTTTTTTCCTACTTGTTTTTTTACCAAATCCCATGCTCCAATACTTTCCGCTTTATTGGAAAAAGGCAGTGGTCAAGGTAATCCCGAAACCAGGCGAAGACCTTCAGTTAACATCCATCATTCAAAATTATTATCCACGTCTTGTGCATTACAAAAAGCAGTTGGTTACATATTCCTATTCTAGGTTTGCAGCATTCAATTGTCTTCTGTATTTTTAGGGCATGAAAAGGCATAAACAATATTTACAATGCTCAGCAAAGAGCTAGAAATGAAAGTACTTCATTTTTCAAAAACGATTACACTGGCATTGAACAGTAAAATATAAACAAATCCAGAGCCGCAACTAGATGCTTGATCACTCGGGGCAAGTGCACATTTTGAGCACTGAGGTTTCAGAATGAAATTTGCGTCCCCTCGGGTCTAGCGCCTGGGGCACGAGACCCGCCTGCACCCCCTAGTTGTGGTCCTGAACAAATCCCTTTAAAAAAGGGATGGAAAATGCAATGAAATCATCCAGTTCACTTCGACATCGGACCTTGTTTTTTGCACTGTGCTTTTGAAATTGGTCTTGAAAGTGTGTCATACTTAAAAAAACTTACACGTCATACTTAAAAAAACTTACATGTCTTCTTATATCACGTCTTACGATATTACTCAGGCTGTGTCACACATTTCTTTATTGCAATTCGCTGATGACATGAAGTTATTCTCTCCAGTGGAAAACACTAGGGGTCTAAGAATTGCATGCAAACAACTTTTCCAGTGGAGTTGTCAGTATAAGCTACCTATTTCATCATCAAAAAGTGGATCAATGCATTTAGGCAAACGCACTGATCCTGAATATTACCAACTAGGTTATGAAACATTACAGCAATTGGATACATGTGTGGATTTAGGTATTGCAATGAGCCGCATTCTGGATTTCACTGATCATTATCATGGCATAGTCTGCAAAGCTAATAGAATTTCATATATGTTATGTATGGCATACCGTAAGTGTGATGCACATACGTTATCATATGCTTTCTGTGTTTACGTTTGCCCGACTCTGGAGTTCTGTTCGCAAGTATGAAGCCCTTACAAAATCAAGGACATACAGCTCCTCGAAAAGCCACAGAGGTCGTTTACTAAACGAATACCTGGCATGAGCTGTCTATCTTATTGCCAGAGACTTCAATTTCTGGGTTTACACTCGCTGGAATGGCCTAGAATCCCTGCAGATCTGAAGATGTGCTACAAACTAGTCCACCAAATTGTTTATCTACCATCGAGAGAACCTTTTTTTGAGATCATAGACAGGTGAGTTAACCTACGTAGGCATCGCTTCCAAATAGGAATACCAACGGCTAGAAGAGATTGCTTTTTCTACGGATATAAATGCCATGTGGCGAGAATATGGAACAGTCTTCCATCCGAACTTGTATGTGCCTCCTACTCAACATTTGCTTCCGCTATTGAGGATTTCGACCTGACTCTGTATGCAAAGTGCTTCCCGTTCTGACTTTTTTTTTCCCCCAGTATTAGTGCATTTCATGCCTTCTGGGGGTTATTGTAAATAAAATAAAATAATTTGCTGTGTGCATTGTCGAAGAGAGTTGACAGATTGGACTGTGGAAACTCCAAAGAAGAATATAATTTACAATATGGTCAGAGACAGAAAATAATTATCTGTCGTTGCTAGTACCTTGTTTTGGCCGACAATTGTTTTTGCAATTGTCATTGCTGTCATTTTTCTTTGGATTGTCAATCCTATAGGAGACCATAAAATATATATATTTTTTTAGATAAAAAAAAATTTTAGGGGTTTTTTTTTTATTCTATGATTATGTTGTCTAAGGGCCCTCCCCATCCTACTTTTTAGTCTTGCTTTTTCATACTTTTTCTCATTTTTTGAGTGGGAGCCCTGAAACTGTGTATTTTATTTTCTGTCAAAATTTTAGAGTGCTACAAAACTGATAAATGCTGCTACAATTTTCATTTACCACCCCTGCAATATGTCCTAACGTTTAGCAACAGATATTGACAGCATGTAAATACAGTGAAACCTGTTTAAGATGGATGCTGTATGAAATGGAAACCTGTCTTGAATGGAACAGAGACATAGTCCAGTGGATAATGAATGCTTTTTCCATTATGGGGAAACCTCTTTAAAACGGAAACTGTCTAACGGAAAGCATATTTAGTCTATTTATATTATTTTTAAAAAAATCATTTAAAAAAATTTTAAAAAAATGTTGCCTTTAATGCCAGAATGAAGAAACAAAAACGACAGGTTTTTTAAAAAAATCTGATGAAACAAAGAATTTTTTGGCAAGTGTAAATTTTTATCCCTTGAATGGGAAAAAATTAAGTCGTACTGATTTTTCCGCTTTATTAGGGAACTCTTACTTCTTAGAAAAACGATGATTACTTACTATTGCAATAGCTGCCAAGTCTCCTGAATTTCTACTCTTATCTCCCAGACTGCTGAAAAATTCTTATATCTCCCAAATTTTGCTTGTGATTGTAAAAATTCCCTACATTTGGGGAAAAATTATTCCCTAAAAATTTACCTGAAAGAAAACTGTTCATTGTAAGTGTTGTTTCACCATTTCGTCAAATCACAAAAAAATATTTCATTTTTGGGGGGTAAAATTAGCCAATCAGCAAGCGTCAATCTGGCTTTTCGAAATCTAGAATTGGCACGATTGCATGTTCTGCTTTATACATGTGTCCTGTTTCAGACCTGACTGAGATTTTTTTGGTTTGTGAGATATGATTTTTGGGAGGTAATTTAATCCAAGGACTTTAACCTACTGGTTGACCATAATTGGCGATGACTTGCACAGCATCAGGGGCGGCTCGAGCTTACCTGCCACCTGGGTGCAAAGTCGTATGTGCTGCCCCTAAAGACGACCCCAGCGGGAGTATGACAGAGCTGTATTCTAGGAGACCTTGGGATAAACCTATTTTGTCCTTAGGAGAAAGCCGCACACAATTCTCCACCAAGAAAATTTTCTTGACCATACATCCTGCTTTTGAAGAAAAAGTTGCATTTTTGAAGCAGAGGTGTTATTTTTCTCTCTCGTTATTTTACCATTCTTGATTATACCAGATAATTCACAGAACAGCACTTACTGGTGGGCCACCATTGTATCCCACTTATCCTGTAAAGTTGATATATAACGAGACAATTTTTATAAAGAAATTTATTTCGAAGGCATTTTTGATGCTTCAGGGACCGGGCAAATGAGGAGACAAATTATTTCCTTTGCATTATTTTACTTCTGGAAAAATTACTGTTTGCCTCTTCTGATAGAGTGCATTTTTATTTCTGGTAATACTGTCCCAGGCCCTATCTTTTTTCTCAAGTTACCTCAACGCCTTCGTTGTCGACGGGACTTCATGAGATTTATTAAAAGCCTGTTTCATTTATGATGAAAATGATGGTTGTCGTTAGAAAGCACTCCTGTTTCTTCAAAAAAGTTGATAATTTCCATTTAAAATAGTTCGGGAGAGGAATAGGTGAGGGAGGCTCACAATTTATGTGATACAGTACTGTGTTGCAGCGGTCCACTGACTGATGACTGAAGACGCGGCATGTGCAAAATGCGTGGGCACATAAAATAAAAGTGCAATAAGCGATAAGAAAGAAAATGTTATGCAGGAGTCTTCATGTGTTTTGCATTGCATTTGGTTCATAGATGGTCACCAGTCACAAGAAACATGTCTTGGATTTGAACAGAGAAGTGGAGGTCATAGGTGCAAAAGAAAAGTAAAATTTAAGTGTTACAGAGAGAGATAACAAAAGAGTTTGCTATTAGAAAAACCCAATGTTATGACATTATCAAAAGAAAACGTGAAATTCTAGAGGAATGGTTGAATGGAAATGGAGAAACAAAATGTAAAACACATTGAAATGAGCAAATTAACGAAATTGTATGGGAATGGTTTGTAGATGCCAGATCTAGAAAACTGCTGATATCTGGGCCAATGGTTCAAGCTGAAGCAAAAAATAATAATAATAAATGCCGAAAAACTTGGGGAGGAAGATTTATATGCATCCCATGGGTGGCTAGAAAGTTTTCGAAAATGACATCCAATAAAATCTAAGGAAGTATGTGATGAAGCTGCTGATGTTGATCCCGAGACTGAATAATTGGAGCGAAAAACTTTTCAATTTAATTGAAGGGTACAATGTTAAAGACATAGCAAACAGAGATGAAACCGGATTGTTCTACACACAGGGCCCTATCAAACAAAACTCTGATTGAAGGGAGAAAATTTTGCTGAAGGCAGAAAGTTGAAGGAAAGACTTACTGGGTTTTTGTGTGTTTTCATGACTGGGGTAAAGGAAATACCTCTGGTGTTTGGTAAATCCATCAAACCACATTGTTTCAGGTATATGAATCCAAAAACTCTACCAGTTGAGTGGAAGGCAAACAAGAAAGCGTGGATGACAGCTAAAATCATGGATGAGTGGCTTGTTGCCTTTAATGCCAGAATGAAGAAACAAAAACGACAGGTTCTGCTATTTCTTGACAATGCGACTTGTCATCCTAGCATTGCTCTTTCTAATGTTAGACTGGCTTTTTTCCCACCTAGCAGAACTAGTGTTACACAGCCAATGGATCAAGGAATGATTTGCAACGGGAAAACAAATTACCGGAGCTTTGTAATTCAATCACTGCTGGCAAAGATGAAAAAAGCGTCAAGTTTATCGGAATTAACAAAATATTTAAAAAAGTTGATAATGAAACCACATTTCTCTGTTTTGTCAAAGCAAACTTCCCCGGAGAAATCAATTCAATAGAAGAATCAGTCAATCATGAAATTGATAATCTACAAGATCCATTAAATGTAGCAAAAGTAGGATTGCATGCATTAGACTTTGTAACAGTGGATGATGAACTAGCAATGGTAGCACAGTACGAAAACTGTATTGGAACTGCTATTTCTGGGCAACTTACTGATGAAAACAGCAGTGATGAAGAAGAGAAATCCAACAAAGTTACAGGAAAAGATCTTAGGATAAACTCGTACACAAGTGCAGTTCAATGCCTTACGAATTTACAGGACTTTGCAGCTTATAAAAATGACATGGAGCTTTTGAGCATGATAAACAGTGCTCAAATGTTTGCGGAAAACCGTATTATAAAAACGATGCTGGTACAGAAAACTACTTGATTATTTCAAAAAATAATTCACGTATAGATGTGTCAATATGTCCAGAAATGCATAATTTTTCTTTCACAAAAGTTATGAGTTGTTGATCTCACTGTCGCTATTTTAAAAAGGTATGCATCATTTCTCAATTACTTTAATTTTAAATATTTTTTTTTTCACTTTTGACAAGTTCATTCTATTGTTATTCAGGAGAGCGTTTTATAATGAATTTTAACTATTTGCGCATTAAGTATGAAATTTCAAATGTGTAGCAATTTGAAACATGAAAAAATTCAAAATATGGTAATGTACATTACACTGTTTAATACTCGTTGGTCTTTAGTATTTTTGATGATATTCTCAAAATTTAAGTTTTGCATAATGATTTAAAAAAATACTGAAAATGTTTTCGTGTGCACTTTTATAAAACGGAAACCTTTCTGTAACAGAAAAAAATTTCAGTTCCTCAAAGTTCCGTTTTATACAGGTGTCACTCTACAAACAAAATCTGTTTTTTTCTTATGCAAAGAAAAGAAACTGGCAGGAATAATGAAATAAGACAGTGGTTGCCAAAGTGTGGTTTGTCGCCCTCTGAGAGGTCCCAAGAGAATTTCTAAAATAAAAGTATTTAATAAGAAATATATTTTCACCTTTTCTCAACAAGAATACATCTGAAAATTTTAATTAGTTAATTCTTAACCATTAGCTATTTTAACATACTGTGTATGTCAGCAGTGGTGTATCCAGCTTCTGGTCAGTGGGGGGAGCGAAATTCGGGAAAGCACAATTTTTTGTTCCTGCATTAGGTGCAAACTTAAAATTACGCATTAGCTGAAAGAACTTAAAATTTTTTTTAGGTTAAAAAATTAAAATAAATTTGTTTTGTTTTCAGTTTGTTATTTTTCAAATTAAATTAATTACTTTTCAATTAATTTATGTTCATCTTATAATTAATTTAAGAAATGTAAATTCTATTTTATGTTTTGTATACTTTTACAAATGCAAACACTAAAAACAACTGGGCAATTTCTTTTTATATATATATATATATAAATAATATAAGATAAATCAAATAAAAAGACAAACAAATATTCTCTCTAAAATTGTTCCAAGATATGAAAGTACAGAAAAATGTTCATGCTTCCATGTAGTCACTTTCATCATGTTACACACACTCTTATCGTAAGCACATATCACATATATACCACTAAATCGTGTGTGTACTTCCAAGATATTTCTGTTATAAAATTTCTAACAAATCAGTGTATGAAGGAAAGTTCTTTTTATATTATGCAGGACCATAATTTATATATGATGTCAGTTATGCATGGTTTGTGTTAGAGAAGTTCTCTGCCATCTGTTTTCCATATTATACGTAAAGCTGGCAGAGAGAGATACCTGAAGTTTAGTGTTATGCAAATACCATGGTTAAAGCTTTCCTGCTCTCTGCAGGAAAACTTTTCAAACGAAAGATCGGTTAGCATTCGTACCTCGAAATTGGAAAAAAAACTCACTCCAGTCAACCACCACTGTGCTGCTGGTATAGTTCGAACCGGGATCATCGCGATATGAGCCATCATAATGAAAACACTATCCACAGTGCTTTCACATGCTACTACCAGGTGTATAAGTATGAAATGAAGATATTTTTTCAAAAAAAACATGTTAAATTCGGAAGAATGATAAAAAGTGCTTTATTCAAAGTATGCTCTATTGCTTGTTATACATTTCCCCCCGTCTTTCCTGAAATTTGTGAATACCACGCCAGTAAAAATCTTCCCCCTTTGCTGCGAACCATTCATCGAGCTATTTTTTTACAACTTCTACGAACCAAAGCGTTGCTCAGAAAGTGCGTGACCCATCAATGCAAACAAGTGGTAATCGGAAGGAGCCTAGTCTGGTGAGTAAGCCGCATAGGGTAGAACTTCCAGCTGAGTGCTTCCAACGTGCTGCGAACCGCTTTTGCTATATGTGATGGAGCATTGCACATTGACCATTGAACATTGTCAAGGAGCATTTCATGTTGTCATGGGGCATTGCGATTGGAAACAGCTTGTTGACTAACGCCCAATTGCTCTGCGAGTTGTTTTTGTGTCTGTGTAGTATCATCTTCGTCCAACAATGCTTCCAATTCCACATCTTTTTTTTTTGGCGGTTTTCCATGTTCCTTGTCTGCAACATCGAAGTCGCCACTTTTGAAAAACCGAAACCATCATTCACACATATCTTGCGATGGAGCATGTTCACCAGCTTCTCGAAGTAATCGGTATGATTCAGCAGCAGTTTTTTTCAAATGAAAACAAAAAAATTAATGCTGTCCGCGAATGCTCTTTGTTCAGTATAACTTTCGACATATTGAACACAACAATAGGACGATATGCGCACACTTTTCCAATTTATCACTCGTGCGCATATGACACTTGTTGATGACACAACAAAATGGCGCAGTGCAAATCTTTATAGCACAAACTGCATTGGTGCACCATCTGTTTTCTGAAATCCGCATTTCATACTTGTACACCTGGTATATAGCAGATGCACAAGTAAAGGATGCCATGAATCCAAAAAAAGTTTGGGAATCACTGCTTCAAACTATTGGTGTGCCTAAAATTGTATGCGCCTATAATGTGTTTAATTATGTCTGAGGCGTGTTTTAAATGCCATTGCTCATCTTAATCAAAGTGAAAGTGGCAGTTGTATGAATCAATTGAAATAATTTCTATGTTTGATGGTTTACTGGCTTCTTTCAGAGTTTGAAAGGGGAGTTCTGCTTGAAGTTAAAAAACTTAAACAGGCATTGAGCACAGTCTATGTATACTTAGTTATAATGAAATGAATTCATGGGGTGTGTTTTATGACAAATCAGAGAAGAATGAAAATATATTCAATGATGAATGGTACAGACTAGCGCAGGGGTTCTCAAACATTTTCCATCCGCAGCGCCTTCTTATCCTAATCAATGCTTATCCGTGGCTCTCCAGAGCAGTTTAACAAAGAATCTCTTTTATAAGCCTTCAGGTTGCTCTGTGCTGCCCCAGACAAAGATTGGCGGCGCGCAGTTTTGAGAACCCTCTGGAATAGAAAGTTCTTGGTTTTCCCCCTCATTGTTTGACCAGAGGACCTTCGGGTAAATGCCAGTAAACTGCACGACGATAAACTCCATACTAGTAAGTATTGTAAGCCCTTGGATAAGTTCTAATTGAAAAACACTAGATAATCTTTTATGGGTAGACTCAACATTTAGAGGACAGTTTTTGTTTTTCTGAAATTGCATGTGTATGTATCTTCAGTTACTTTTAAACTTTCCACGTGATGCAATTCCAGGCCTGGTCCAGGTACCTCACGAGCTGAAGGGACTTCACGAAAATGAGATTCAGTTAAAATTTTTGAGAGTAAACTGTTAGACAGGCATTTCTAAACAGGTAGGGGGCCTCAGAAAAATCCCTTTGATGATGCTCTTAAGATGGCTCTGAGTAAACCACCAGTGTGTTGTTGTAAGAAATAAAAAACAAATAACGCCTGAAATTCTGCTCCAAAAAGCGATGAGTATATAATAGTGCCTTTATATTATTTTATTTTGGAAAAACTCAACTGGTTCTCAGTGTTCGTCATGGCTCATCGTCAACCTTTTTTGAGGGGTATCACAACACGTTAGTGTATTGATGAGTGCTCATTCAGTTCTTTGAAGTGGTTTTTTTTTTACATTAAGCCAGGAATTCTCAAAATGTGTGCCGTGGCGCCCTAGTGCACCTCCATTCTTTTCCAGGGCACCACAGAGCGGTAACCCTGACAAAAGATTTTGAAAATATTTTTCATTAAAAAAGCTCTATTGAGCTGGCAGAGCTCGCGGATAAGCATTGAATAGGGGAAAGGGATGCCTCAGGTAGAAAAAGAACACCTGCGCTAGGCTATTCTGGGCAGCCGCAGATAAACAATGACAAAGTGGGGGGATCATGGATGCCGAAACTTCAAGAAACACTGGATTAATTAGATGTTTCATGAGGTAACAAACACACCGATCATAACTTTTTCCAGGTAATAATTTCTCTGATTCAGCACACTACTGTATATGCATAATGATGAGGCAAACAGTGATTCAAGCAAAAGATAAACTCTACCATGAAAAAAAGGGTTGACACAAGCAGCCTTGCTTTTCGTACAGCAGCGTTTCCCAATTTTTTTGATGTTGCTGACCTCTGTAGTGAAGGTCAATATACTGCGGACTCCCTGTGATGACGATCAATACTTATGATACTCGATACAATATGATACAATATACCGATCAATACTTATGATACTCAATATAATATGCTAATCAATCCAAGGATTCACAGGATCATACTTTGCAAAATACCCATAGACCCTTGGGAGAAGGGGGTCTGCAGACCATAGGTTGAAAAAAAAACTGTATTATGGCATGCATAATAACGTTACACACAGAAATGAAGACTTAGAAACCTCCCTGAGCAGTTCCGTAACTAGCCATTCCTGCGCTATGTGCAAGAATTTGCATTTAGGCCCATTCTGAGCCCCCCTTCCAAGAGGGCCCTGTACTGGTGCACCTGATGCACCTGCCTAGTTATGGCATTGTCCCTGAGCTTCAGTAAATGGCCCCCAGGTAATGACAATAGAGAGAGGCGATAATGCCCACAACATATCAAGAAAAGAGACTGGATATTATGCTGAGGTGAACTCAGAAAGAAAAGTCATGTGAGGCACTCTTGAGCTATTTTTTTTTAATTGAAATTTGTGTTTGTCAGTTTCATGTAATGGATGTTTCTACTCAACCTTTTTTTTTTTTTCAGGAGAGCTGGTCAAATTTCGAATTTTTCCAAAAGCTGATGCTTTGTATTGTTTGAAGGTAAAATCTGTTTTGTTTGTCAATTAATTTAAAAATGTAATTTGACTTCATTGATTTGAATGGGGATTAATTCAAATTCTTACTAACTCTTCCTATCTAATTTAGTGTTGGAACTACCTGTTTAAATCAATTACTCTTGTGAATGTTTTGGATAGTTCAAATTTAAGAGAGGAAAAAATGTTTTATAATGAGTAAACATTGACAATTTGGAAAAATCTTGAAAGATATGCCAGACTTCGCTTCAACTAAGTTATAATAATAAATCCTTAAAGACAGGTGAAAGTTTAACAATCTTGGCATATGTTTCATCACACAATTGGTACCATTTTTTTTTTTCAACTTTGCCATCTGGCTTGAATAGCCAAGCTACCATTCTGTTGACTGTGCAGTGTTTAAAAAAATGTTCTCTGTTGCTGCCAATCAGTAGAAGCATTCTGGATGCATGATAAATGGGCAGTGTTCAGACCAAAGCTGGCAATAATAAATTGATTCTCTTCAATTAGTTTCAATATCTTCTTATGATACCAACCACTGGTGTACCATTTGACAACCACCTTGTAGGCTAATGTGACATCCACAGGCTTGATCTCAGAGATTTGCATAAAAAAAATCTTTCCCTCAAACTTGAGGCAACCACTGATAGATAGTGCCTTCATAATATGTCTTTGCCAAGTCCTGCATTCACAGGGCAAAAGACTTCTGAACCAAATGTGATGATTAATAAATTGTCCTATGATGGTATGACCAGAGTTTGTGTACAATGAAAAAATAAATAAATAAAAGAGAGAGATAGCTAATCTCTCAAGGATTACCTAAGATTAGAAACAAATTCTGTATTTGTAATAAATGATTATAAACTGTTTTGATAAAACAGACATAGCATAAAGCATGGTAGAGGAATTGTATGATGATATTTCCAGAACAGCAAAATAAGCACCCGAGTGGCGTGGTGATAAGATGCTCATCTACTACCGTGAAGGTTGCTGTCACGGTCCTGGGTTCGAACCCGAGGGAGGATATAGATAAGATATTTTCCCTAACGGACTTGAGGCGACTGCCAATAGACAGCTTGCTTCATTTCCAACCCATCTCATTAATGGTAGTAAATTTCAATATAGCGATATGGCCAGAGATGATGTTGAAGTAGAACAGCAAAATAAAGTAGCAGCTAACATCATTAATAAACCCCATGTAAATGTTGATTATTGAGATGTAATTTGTAGTCAATTTACAGATCCTGTATCAATGTATTGGATATTTTGAACTTTTTCAGTCACCTTGAAATTTGGATTGGTTCAAATTTCATGGCTCAACTGAATTCAAGTTCAACTGTAAATATCTATATTTTATACATTAAAAATTATTTGTTTCGTCAATAACTGTATTCATTTTGATTGAGCACGAATATATATGTGTATATTTTTTATTTCATTATTTTCCTTCAATTACGTAGTTGCTTCTTTTTGACTTCATGCATCATCATATTGAGATGGCTTGTAATCTACTAGAGACGTGTGGTCGTTTTCTTTTCCGTTCTCCTGAGTCTCACCAGCGGACTAAGGTGTATTTAGTAAGTTTTCCTTTATGGTTTTTCAGTACCATTTTGACTTTGAACTCATGAATCTGAGACACTGTCTCAGAATCATGGAAATATCTATGGGGAAACATGCATTTCTATAGAGCTTGAATTCACTGGTATAATTTATTCTGGAAATGTGCTCTTAAATTAAAACACTTGTGTATCTTGAAACCAGTTTCTCCATAAAAAATAAAGAACACTCAAATGTTTCACAACCATTCCCTCATGCCAACCACAATTTTCTTCAAAGGTAAGGTAAATTGCCAGTTGATTTATTTTATATTAATTTATTTTTACTTATTTTGCAACAGCGAATGGCGTAGGTTGTGCTTACTTGTCGATCTGTAATTTTTAACTTTTAGTAATTTTACAAAGTGTGGTAGCTAATTTTTTATTAATGGGTTCGAGTAATTGTTGATGAATTAATTTATGTAAGTGTTTAAGCTCCTGTCATCTAATTACATTGTTATGTCGAAGTGTGGCACATGCTCGGATTCAGTTGAGGTTTTCAATTCACTCAAATGCAGTGGGTGCCAACGAAGTTTCCATTTCACGTGTGACAGTTTCAGTGGTAATGCTATACGTAAATTCTCACAGGATAAACAGAGGAAATGGACTTGTGTAGTGTGTACATCCTCTCCCAAGGATACTTTTGCTGGCAATAGTGATTGCATGAATATTTCGGATTTCTTGGAGAAGATTATGCAACAAAACACTAGGACTCTAGGACTTCGTAACCAACAAGTTGGAAGAATTCAAACAAGTGATCGATTTCAATAATGCTGTCATAAAAGACCTGAAGGACTCTATAATTCAGCTACAGAACAAAAATGAGGAATTGCAACCAAGGAATGAGGCTTTTGCAACTGAAAATATGTAGATTAAATCCGAAATGATGAAACTGAAATATGACATTACGGAATTGAAGCAATATTCAAGGTTTACTAACAAGGAGATTACTAATGTCCCAGAATCAGAAAATGAGAATCTGTCCCAGATCTTATCTAAGATCGAAGATTTGGCTGAATGTGAAATGATCAACAGCATAATGGTCGCTCACTGTGTGCCTAGTATGAATAAAGACAAACCTAAACCGATTATCGTTCAATTCTCGTCCAAGCTGGTGCGTGATCAAGTGTTGTAGGAACTGAAAGATAAAAAAGTGCATCACAAATCAATTCACGATTTTCTACTATCCCGGTATATTTCAATGAACATTTAACTCCTGAGCTGAAGAAGTTGTTTTTCTTTGTACGAAAATTTAAAGCTGAGCATGACTGTAAGTTTGGTTGGGTACGTGATGGCAAAATTTTTTCGCAAAAGAATAAATCATCCAGAGTCGTATGAATAAACTCTGAAAAGGATTTACATTCGATTTCTTAACTGATATAATAACTGAACCTGATTATGATTGTAAAATTATTACAAATAAAGCTATTGTGTTGCCAGATTCTGCTGATACTCTAGAACTTGCAAATCAATTCAGCACCCACTTTGATCATATAAGCCACAATACGTCTTTATTTGGTAACAATGATGATTTTAAAAAATAACCTTGCGCCTACCTTTTCTTTTTTGATGTTCCTTTGCCTTTTTTGATGTAGTTGATCTTGAGGTACATAATACTTTAAATTGTTTTTCTAAAACTAATTCGTATGATTACGATGGAATTAATATATACTCGATTAAAGAGTTTGCTGCAAATAATGTCCCATTTATCACAAAGTTCATAAATACCTCATTTCAACTTGCTGTATTTCCTGAGTCACTGAAACGAGCCACTATTACTCCTGTTTTTAAAGCTAGTGATAAAAATTCTCTGCTGAATTATAGGCCTATCTCAATTGTATCGGTTTTTTATAAACTTATTGAAAAAATTCTTTCAATTAGAATATTAAATTTTTTGTATTCTGTGAATTTTTTTGCTAAAAACCAATTTGGTTTTATAAAAGGACGAGCTGCTGAAAATGCCCTTTTGCCTTTTCGAAATTTATTTATAATGGCATTGGCAAGAACAAATTTACTGTTGCAATATTTTTAGATATTTCAAAGGCTTTTGACAATGTGAACCATTATATTCTCATTCAAAAACTCAATTCAGCTGGTATTCGTGGTCATATTTTAAATTGGTTCATTCATATTTATGTAATAGAGAACAAATAGAGTCAAAATACAGGATAATTTGAGTAATTATGTCCATATAAATAGAGGAGTCCTACAAGGATCTATATTGGGTCCTTTGCTTTTTCTGATTTTAATTAATGATCATTGTAATTTAGAATTGATGGTTCCATGATCACTTATGCCAATGATTCTGTATTAATGTATTCATGTGATGATCTTGACAGCCTTGAGAATCATATTAACCATGATTTAATATTAATTCAAAAATGTTTCTATGCTAATGATTTAAAATTAAATTTACAGAAGACAAAATATGTTAATTTCAATTTTATGCAATCCGATTTACATCTTAATCTTAAATTTCACACCCTCGCTTGTGATTTTCAACCTCATTGTCATTGCAATACAATTCAAGAAGTAAATACTATTAAATACTTGGGTTTAAATGTAGACAGCAATTTAAAATAGAAATCTCATGTTCATGAACTACTTAAAAAAACTTTGTTTTGTTTTATATAATTTTTATTATATAAGTAAGAAAGTTTCCGCTAATTTCTTAAAAGACCTTTACTATGCTTGGTTTTATCTACTTATAAATTATGGTACAATTATATAGGGTGGTGATTATAAAACTAATTTATTGCCTTTATTTTCAATACAAAAAGAGTTTTCAAAATTTTGAATCGGGGTCAGTCTTGTTCTTCTACGGTTTTTAGAAATCTTAACCTACTTCCTTTACGCCATAATGCTCTTTTTCGTATTATTCTTTTTTTAAACCATAATAAAGGATTATGCAGTTTAAAAGATAATGTTTCAGAGCGAAGACCTGATATGATTTACCGTATTCCTACTTTTAGGAAAGAAATTTTTGGTAAACATTTTTATTATTTAGCTCTGAAATTATATAATTCACTACCACTAGAAATACAAAATATACCCACACACGTAGCATTCAAAAAAGCATTATTCAAATTATTAATTTAGATAGACGATGTAGACTCTTATTTTGACCTTTAGGAGGAGGAAAATAAAATTTATTCAATTTAGCTTTGCCGCTTTAATATTATGTATATTTTTTCAATTTAAAAAAATTGTTCTTTGTGTTTATCTATGTATGTGCGAGTTTCATTTTTTTCATATATTTTTTAATCTAATGTTTTGTTTTATTTCACATTTCTTGCCATGCATTAAGAACTTTGTGTTTTTTGTGTTGTGTAAGTTTTTTCGTTCTTGATTTTTTATCTTTACGTATTTTTTTTAATTGACAGTGATAACTTTGTCTCTTTTATGTTGTATATCTGTCTTTTTTTAATGTTTCTGTTCATGTCGTACGCTTTATATGTTTTATTCATTAATTATCATGTAAATTTTCAATCATCCGTACAGGCATCATAGCCTCTGGATGATAAATGTTTTTTTTAAGCTAATCTAAATCTCTGTATGTTGGAAATGAATAAATATTATTTTATTTGATTATATTGAATGCTCAAGTATTTTCAGAATGATACGAAAGACCTACAGGCTTTGCTTTGAAACCCTTGCTTGCAACAAGATTGTAAGACTATCTTTCATGATCATGTGCTATAAATGTATACCATAGTCAATAGTGTTTTGATGAATAAGGCTCTCAAGTCAGACAAGGGCTCTTAAACTATCAAAAATTTTCCGTCATGTGTTCAATATATTTTAAAGTTTTTTTTAAAATGATAAAAGCAGCCATGAAAATGTTTGTTCGTCTTCTGAACTCATTAAGATGGCTTTGGCAGCAATGATCGAAAAACAACTGTCAGCTTATTTGTGATCACATGATGCGCGACAGACAATATAATTCAATTTTAGACATTTGTAATTTAATTTTTTACTGTATTTCTAACACCATAATGAGTTTTTACCCATGATTATAGTTGTAGTGATAGTTGTAGACTCTGCCAAGCAGCTGGGCTGGAAGAGATCTCTGCAATGAGATAGGTCCAATGGCAGTGTTCTGGCGTTTATTTAGTTTTTTAGTAGTGTAATCATGTTGTTTGAAAGAACCACTGAATGGAACGTTTGAACAATATAAAGGCGTCATTTTGTAGCAGTTGTCTAGAAAATGTGTTCACATAATGTTTGTTATGGTCACATAATAATTTGTTTGGTCATCAAGTTAGCAAAACCAAGGATTTACTTCCATACCAAAAAAATATTTCGAAAGATAACTAGTTCAAATCAGGATATTGTTAATGATTGTGCTTACTTTATTTTCAAACGTGCTATCCGTATTATAATGGAATTACAAAGGTTAATCTCAGCTAACAAAGATCATTTGCTTTTTGAAATCACCTTCATTTGTCTAAATTTCCATTAGCTGAAACAGGATGTGAAAAAAAAAAGGTGAAATCTTAATTAATGATACATCTTCAGTGCCAAAAAATAATGATACCTATTCCTTATGTCCATCTGAATTTTCATTTTAGGAACAGATGATGAGAAAAAAATCTCTGATGCTTCTTGACAGCAGATATAACACAATGATTGAGAATGCTTTCTATTATTGCAACCCACCAGAGGCCTCTCCTGTAAGTGAATGTATTAATTTTTGCTCGATATGCAAAACCATAAGTTATTTATGTAATTGATGAACCTTGCTCTGTTAATAAATAATTTATTATAATAAATAATAAATATTTTTTCTACCATTCTGTTAGGAAGGATACTGTGGAAAAAAAGAACAAATTTTTATTTTGCATTTTTTCAATTAATATGACCTCAAATTTATTTTTAACCACCAAAAGTAACTGGTGCTGCCTGGGCTTTCTTCATATACAGAGCATTGAAGAAGAACTGACAAAAATTGTAAAGGAATAAATAGGTCATTCTGACCCAGAGGCGGATTCATGGAGGGGTGATGGGGGCAATCGCCTCCCCCCCCCCCCCAAGAGCCTTCAAACAATAGGTGATGAGGCGATCTCTTTTTTTACTAATCCTTAATTTTTTAAAATTTCCTTTCGTTAAAATTTGTGCTCACGAAGAAGTTTGACCTTGAGCTTTCTTCTGCTGGTGAGGTTGAAAGAATAAAGAAGCCATAGCCAGGGCCATTTCAAAAGCATCATGGGCCCCGGACCAAATGATTTTTCTGAAGCCCTACCAGGCAGTGTCTCAGAAATTTTAACCAGATCTCATTTTTGTGAGACCCCCGGGCCGTGCCTTAAGACTGTACTAGCCATAGCTGGAGGAGGAGCGTCAATTGTATGGGGGTCCTTAAGATTCTATAGGAATTTCATGCTATTCGTCACTTGCTCACCATACATACCCCCTAGTGCCTAAGCAGGGTTGTCAAATTTGCTCCCCGGGTAGATACCCATTTCTCTCCCCCCCCCCCCCCGGGCTGGGTTTTTTAGGCTAAAAAACCCGAGTTTTTTTGGGGAAAATGGGTTTTTTTTAGGGAATATTGTTTGTTTTCGAAGAAAATGTGTTACTTTCAGGTTAAAATTTTAGTTTGAGCTTAGTTTATGTACTCCAAAAATTGCTGCATAGTGCAGTGTTTAGAATACGTATATTTTTTAATGTTTTTTTAGGAATAAAAATGTGATAATAAATAATTTCTTGAAATCGCAAACACACAAACGTACTACACAAGTGGGGATGAAACAAATTTAATTGTTCCCCCTCCCATAATCAATTTACTTGGATATTATGTGCTGGAACTGTTGATATTGTTGCGTATAATTTTTCACACGACTTCAAGATTGCAAAACAAGAAGCGGTTCAACGGACAAACACAGATTTATTTACAAAACAGCAATTTACACGTATTTACAAGCTAATCAGAGAGCTAACAACTTTCTCACAAGCTTCAATCACAACTGACTTTTCACAGAGTCTCTGGAATCTCTCCTCTTGTGATCACCTCACTATTTATAGCTCTGGTCGAAACTTCGAGAAAAAGAATATTCCACAAATTTATATTTCATAGTACCAGGTTTGTGGCGCCACTGTCTGGAGGGGCGTAACCCTCTGGAATGTTCTCTCCAGCCCTCCGCCAGTTCTCCGCAAATCGCACGTCTTTGTGCTAAACCAAAACCAGTATCAACTGCTGTTGCCAACAGATTTCGATATTTTTGAGAGTCGTAACAAATCGTGAGATCTATCATCTTTATTTTCATAACAATATATATATCCGAGGTTCTGATAACTAAAAACTAATTTATTCCCATGTAATGATATTGATCGGTTCCGTTCTTTGTAAAGTGACAGCAGCACCCAGCTGATAACATTATCCATTCTTTTAATTTGCGGCGTCGACTGTAGTTTGAAGCGTGACACACACATTGAGAACCACTGGTTCAATCACTAGTTGCACATTCAAAGCATAAATTTTAAACATCCACCATACGGAAGGGTTGAACCAATGTCTAGAGGGGCGGGACTTTCTGGATTTTTCTCTACACGCCCTGCCAGTTCTCCACCAATCACGCATTCGTGCGCTTTACCAAAACCGGTGTCAGCTCCCGTTGCCAAAGGAAGGTTGCGATAAAGGATTGCGCCATCTATCGCCCATAGTTCGTAACAATATTTGTTTAAGCAAGGTCAACTGTATTTCTTGAAAAAGTGTATTATGAAGAAAATTTGCTATTTCCTAATCAAGCCTGAGTGACATTTCAAAAATTAGTTCCAGTGAGTAGCTTTTTTCATGTTTGTTCTAACATTTATATGCTGCTTTTTCTTCTTTTAAGACTGTGGCAACTGAACGCATTCCTTTACATGAGTATATAAGGAAGCTTTTGTATCAAGATCTTGCTAAAGCTGCTACTGAAAAGGTATTGCAATCCAACAAATATCCCTTAGTTTTAATAGTGATTATTAAAATTCTTTATTTTTGAATCTTTGCAAAAGTTCCACCCTTTCTCCCACTAATATTATTTTTATCAGTGTTAAAATTTTTTTTAACTTCTCAATAACCTCCCATCTCCCAAAATATCATTATGTAAGTGTTTGATCTATAATACCTTATACCAAGTGTTCTTTAACTTTTTCTACCCATGGTGCCTCTTTCCCTAATCAACTCTTAATCACAGCTTCCCCAGAGCAGTTTAATAAAGAGTCTCTTTGAAAAATCTTTGTCAGGACCACCTCTCCGCAGCGTCCGCGAACAAAGGGTGGCAACGCACAGTTTGAGAACCACTGTCTTAGATTTATTGTTTAATTTGATAAGTTTAACTATATTTTTATTTTAATAAAATAATCTTCATAAGGTTTGTTTTTTGTCTTGTAAGATTTTACGACAGATGCGGAAAATGAACTGGGAAAATCCAGATGATGCTGCCTATGTCACAAAGTGCCTTACTGCAATTTGGAATGTAAAATATTACAACATTCGTTGTGTGGCTAATTTGCTTGCTGGCCTAGTTTCTTACCAGGTAAATAAGTTATATGTTTTACTCATGATATGGTGTATAATATATACAACTGCTGCTACTAAATTATGTATGCACCTTGTAACCATTGTTTTGGATAATTTCAAACGAATTGATACATGCATAAGCTGATACTGTTTTCTCAAACAGGGAAGCAAATCTGTGAAATTGTGTATTGAATGGGGTGGCAATGAAGGGATCTCTCCCCATATATCTATCTTGCTGTGTGCTGGTATATATGTGTCTAAATACAAAGCCCTGGCATATTTATTGTGTCCTACAATTGAGAGATTTTAAATTAAACATGCCCAAAACACAGGAGAAAATATTTTTTATAACTTCCATCCATCAAAGAAAAGTATGTGTACCATTGTTCAGGCCATTTTATAAGAAATTTGGACTGGTGGGGCACTAGGAAAAAAGGGCACTCGAAGCGGAATAAGTTCCAGTGTGTTCGTACAAATGATATAGCAGGCAAAAATTTCAAATTTTAATAAAAATATTAATAAAATGTTAATAAATTATTAATTAATAAGTTATTAATTATTAAACTCATTAATTAATTATAATTGTAAATTTTGGTAATGATTCAATTTTTTAAATTAATACTCTATTAATATTATTAATTAATCAGAATTATTACATTTCTTTCATACTGATATCCAAAGGAACAAAAAACTATTTTCATTATTCACCATCTGTAGCAAGTAGAACAAAACAAAAACCAGATTCACTCACCACTGCTATATAAGTTCCATGCCACAAGGAGTGTGTCCCAAGGGCGTAGCGAGGGGGAGGGGGACTTGGGGGGGTCTGGTTCTTGGGAAAAGGGATTATTACCCACCTTCTGGAACCCATGCTTGGCCCAAAGTTCCAGACATCGATCTTATCTATAAAATTTTTGTTCATTATTAATTTAGTTTTTATTAAATTCAATTCAATTAGTGCAAAGTGTCTAGCTCTCTCACTATTGGATGAGGGTTGGGAGGCCCCGATAAGATGAGAAGGACGAGAGGAAAATATTGTCCAAAAGGGGCTGAAAGAAGGATGAAAGAGGTATTTTCGCCGGGACAGGGGTGAAAACTGGTAAAAACCAGAGCAAAACTGGCAAAAATTGGTTTCATGGAAAAAACAATTTTGACTCAATGTGTATTATATGTAAATGAGACATAGAAATCATTACAACAATCAATTTTATAATCTGATGTAAAATACATACACAAATAAATAGAGATACAGTCGGTGCTCGTTATAATGACCCAACCCACAATATAGCGATCATTCCATTACAATGACCTAGGAAAAATCCCCATACCGTAGCCCTGGGGCCGGGCAATTCTCATCTTTTTTTGGATTTTTTACGCAATAAATAAATTATAGAAGGGCCCGTCCGGGATGGTGGTCGTTGTAACAATATACAATTCTTTTCCATTGATTTTTTTAATGATCCTAGACATGAATATATAAATGTGGGAAGTATCGATTTGTTTTATGCATGGCAAAAACCTATTTTATCAGGACTTTTTTACTCTAGTTTTTCCTGCTATGGCAAAAACTTACCAACCCTAAAAATGATTGTTAAACCAAAATTTGAGTTCAAACTGTCATTTTCATAATAAATAGAAAAATAAATGCATAACAATGCCTTGGATGCATACGGGGGAAAATAATCTATTTTTTTTTTGACAGTTTTTACCGAAGTTTTTCCCATCTAAGGCATAAACTTGCCAACCCTGATACAGTGAAATTTTGAGATGATGATGCTCTGTGGATCAAGAAAAAAATATAGTTGTAAAGGGATTTATTGTTATATATCGGACATCGTTACAATGAGGTTCCACCGTTCAGTAATACCCAGACTTAAGGCCGGTTTACACGCTCCGTTTTATCGTACGTTCTGGGGGGGGGACCAAACCGGTCTGAAAATCGTGTCTTTTTTTGGGGGTGTCTACACGCAACGATTTTTCAACCGTTTTATCTTGCGATCCAGCTTGTGACTGTTGATGGATGTCCACAATGGAAGACACGCTCTTGCTATTCACTCTTTACCAATTGTATCAGTTGCAGAAGAGCAGGAAGAAAAATAAAAGAAATCGCAGGTCAGAGACATAATTTACTATATTAAAGAATCGATGAAGTGGAGGGAACATAATATAAAATCAAAATACAAAAAAAAAAAAAAAGAACTATTCACAAAAAACGAAAATTACCCAACAAAAAAATGTTGGCGCACTGCCATGGGTGGAGATACGCCTGGGGGGGAATGCAACCCCCCCCCCAGCGTCAAAATTGAAGTCGACAGATATAATGTATATGCGTATATATGAATTGACATTATCATCATGCCCCTTCCCCCCCCAGACTTCAAAGTCTATCTCTGCCTATGCGCAGGGCAAGAAAAATACGTACAACTGAGGTCGGTAAAAGGCAAAAAGTGCCCTGAAATATGTCTTCTGATACGTGGATTTTATAGACTCTTTTGAATGGACGCAGACCATTTCAACTTTCGGGGGTCGCCGAGAGATGTGCAAGAAGTTTGACCGTTTTCTTCGTAATTGTTTACTTAATCCGAGGTGGCCTCAGTCCGATCCTCCTCGAATTATCGAGAGACTACCATAACTCTGTACTTGAGTTAAAATACCACTTTCAGAAGTTTCTCGATAAGCAAAATGGATTATGGCGTGCAAAACATTTCATGCTGCCAGTGTTCGTATGGGTCAGGGAAAACCGGGGAAACCTGGAAAAGTCAGGGAAAAAAAATTTACTAAAAAAAGTCAGGGAAATCAGGGAAAATGGCCCATTTCTGCTTTAAAACCTGGAAATTTCAGACAACGACCTGGAAAATCGTCACGATTGTCATCTGATCGGGGAAAAAACATCGATCAAAAATAATAATGAGGGAAAAAAATCTGTCGGGATGAAAAAGGGAATTCCAATAACATCGTAAATATTGATAATCCGTAAAATATTGCAATGTATCGCAAAAAACATTAGATACTGCCAAGGAGGAATGAGGATTTTGTAAGTCCGCGTGGAAAAGCGTATTGCTACGACTTTATCGTAATTTTTTCGAGTGTTTCCAGAAACATCATAACTATGCATGGTAGAAAGCCATGGGTACAAAGCTCAGTTACGATAATTTCGTAAGTTGACTTCAGTTAGGAACGACGGATGACGCACGGGTATGTTTTGATTTTCCACGTGGGTATTTTTATTTGAAAACAATGTGTTGTGTAAGATCGTCAGTAGGCTGATTGGATCAAAGCAGTCAAAAATGACCAGTATAAAGCATGGTGGCAGCTTTGCGGTAAAACTCGCAACATGGGCAGATAAGTTATCCAGAACTGCCAAGCACGTGAAATCAGAGTTCAGTGAACAACCCCCGATTGCGTAACTTCTCGGTTCTAGCGCTTACGCGAGTGCAAGCCAACTGTAAATAATTTTGATGCAGTGAAACTACTATTTCTTTACTAATTATGTCACAAAGGAAACAACTGTAAAGGCTTAAATCTTGTGGGCATTGAAATTGCCGTAAAGGGAAATCTTTCATTTCTTAATTGTGTTCCATTTTTCTTCTCCATCAGGTGTATTTGAAAAGCATAAATTTGTGTAAAAAAAATCTACGATTATGATGTTATTATGATATTGTAATTAAAATTATTAATTTTATAATTAATATAAATAATTTTATAATATAAATAATTTTATAATATAAATAATTTTATAATATAAATAATTTTATAATATAAATAATTTTATAATATAAATAATTTTATAATATAAATAATTTTATAATATAAATAATTTTATAATATAATTAATTTTTTTCTAAATTTTTATTAATTTATATCAATTTTTTGATTAAAAAAAAACCTGGAATTTTTTGAAAATTTGACTGGAAAACCTGGAAAAGTCAGGGAAATTTTTTTACGAAAATGAGTATGAACCCTGACTGCCCTCAGCCCGAAATTCCGTATCTACATAAAAAAAGTTTTTGGTGCCAATACTGATCAAAAAAGGTTTTTGACCAGTTCAGCAATTGCAGATCGCAAAGTTATAATTAAAAAAAGTACTTTATTTATGCAGCCAAACACGGTTAAAATGATATAGAAGATTCTGCGAAATTGTTTTGCTACAAACCATTCGTCCTTAGTAGAGCCCGGAAGTTCAGGCAAAATGCCACATAAATGTTTTTTTTACTTGTTTTTAAACTTTTCCGGTAAAAATGCCTTTTTTGAAATTATCGTGCCATAAATGCCTATTTTAACAGTTTCAAGTTTATTAGTGAATTTCAGAGGCATGATCTGTAAAACTTGAATATTACGGGCATTGAAAACTTCAAAAAAAATCGCTCTTTTTAAAATTTCACAAATCTCAGTATTACTTATCGTCAGAAAGCCGCCCTCTCCAGCCCCATTTAGACGCAACTAAGTGATCTGAGAGATTGGTGTTGGCATGTATTAATTTTGCTTTGACCGGATGATATTAGTCATGAATGATTTTGTTTCAGATGAACGCAGTCCGTGTTAGAAAAGCGGAGGAAAGTTAGAAATTTGTTTCTCCTCACAGGCTTCATATAATATGTCTTGCTCAGGCATTGGACTGCGTTGTATGTGTATAGTGGACCGATGATTGTCCGAAAAGGTCTTGAATTGGCAACATGGCTTATGGAAGGCGGAATAGGAGCAAACAGGGCTCTGGGGCCCATGTTGTTTGGCTCTATTTTTTGCACCATAAATGCGCTGCAAACAACCATGGTTATTTATTAAACATGCACATTTAAAATCGATTAAATTGACAAGAGTTCCCCCTCATGGGTGTGTGACAAATGCGGTCATGCAGGGCCCCACGCTTGAAGTAGTCTTGTATACGTAGTAATATAAAAATATTTTTTTTTTTTTACAAAAATGGAACACGATAGCCATGTTTCAACTATAGAAATGACAATGATTATTCAAAATGATACGACAAATAAACGAGAATAATTCGCAACTCTAGATAGCTCCACAGATCATTAACCCTACCGACCCCGCGTCCGGTAATCGTGGCCCTGGAATTGGCCTAATCCTGACAGCCTAGTAACATTTTATTTTTGACTTGAAATCCATTCAACTTAAATAATAATGCAGTTATTATACATTGTAATTAAAATAATAGACGGATTAAGTGCAATCGATTTTTCAGCTATTTTTTAGGCCCTTAATACCTTAATTTTTAGTTATTTGTAGGTTTTTTTTTCATTAAAATTATGTCATTTTTTTGTGCCTATTTTATTCATTTTTAGTGCCTTTATGCCTGCCTATTTCGACCATCTTTAGTGCCTAAACTTCCGGGCTCTAGTCATTACAAGTGAGGCTGACGTACTTATTTTTTGGATCAAAAATGTAATCAGATGAAATCAAATATAATGTAAATAAAGTGTTCGTTGACCATAATTGATCTAGAACAGTACGGTGAATTGGGATCATAAATACGAGACATCACCAATTTTTGCTAAAAATAGAACCGATTGTAGGTAGAATTATCGAAAATTGGGAAAAATGGAGAATTTTCTTAAAAAGACATGCCATAAATACAAAAGAAAGAGTGACAAAAAAATGAATTGTTGTAACCGAGGGCGTTGAATTTCTTCGACGTTGTAAGCAACGTTCATGAAAATTCTTCTGTATGGGAGTTAGTCATTCCGCCAAGAATTGTTGTTATAGAAAAATTGTCATTAAAACCGTGATCGTTATAAATAAGTCTGACTGGGAAAAATAAATTCAGGAAATTAAAATAAAATGCAGTGGATCCCGCTTATAACTTTTTTCAAAAAACTGCCATGACGAAACGTTGTAAGCGGGAAAACGCTTTTAACGGGAAATCTCAATTAGAATTACCTAGACCCCCAAAATTAGTTGCATGAAGCGGGAAAACGTTATAAATGGGAACATTATAACCGGGATCGACTGTACACGAAAATTCATTCCATAAAAAAGGGCGCGAGGAGGGAAAAAACTGACGACAAAACGGAAACGCGTTTACACGCACCTTTTTATCGTAGGATTTCACGGAAAACGATTGCTCGGCCACCAGATTTTTTGACGCAACCTTGAACCACTTGACCTTCGATTTTTTTCCATCTACACGACACCATCTTATCGCAGACACTCCCTCTTTTCCCCAAAACGGTGCGTGTAAGGTTTACGCTACCATTCAGGGGCGTAGCCAGAAATTTTGTTTGGGGGGGGACCAAAGTTATAGAACAATAGATTTGGCCATCTTTTGCCCTTTCTTCGGTCATATTCTCACATTTCGGAGGGCACCAGACCCCCCAAGTCCCCCTCCCCTTTCGCTACGCCCTTGATACCACTAGTTGCGCAGTTTTAGAGTTATGCGATTTTCAGTGAAAAATTTTCATTTCTGAGATTCAAGAATAATCACTGGATTATTGCTGAAATAGTGCAAATCATTAAATAATAAAATCAAATTATCTTCATCGAAAACAACTAGAAACCGGACTTAAGCAACCAGAATTAATTTTAATTATTATTTGGATGACCATACGCCCAGTGAGGGATTAAAGTCGGCTCCAGGTGCAAAAGAAAATGTTGGGCCCCCTTAAATTAGAAAAAGTGTGAAGTTTTGGTTTTCAAGGTGCTTTAGAAGTCGGGGTACCGGGTGCGCGCTCGGTGCGTCCGCCATTAAATCCGCCTCTGCATACGTCTCGTATTTCCCAGAACATTCCTATATTTTCACCTGATTTAATAATAGGCTACTAGTGCACAGGAAATTTTTCGAAAAGGACTTGACAAACAACTAGCAACTAGATGGGTTTTTTACATCCAAATTACCAAGAAAAAGGCTGGATCTAGTTGAAAAATTACTAAGTTGTCAACACTGTTCTAGCTTGAGCTGGCACTAAAAAAACACATCGAACACTTAAACTTTAGAATGGAAAATGAAAACAAGAAAGTATTTTACCTTTTTTCCGATGTCAAAATGTATATGTTGATTTCTATCCTTTTTCAATGATAACACGACAGCAATACAAAATGCACAAAACAAGAGATGCAAAACAAATACTCAATTTTAAAAAAATCTGAACAAAAAGTAATTTTACACGAGTCCGCATTTGCGAATAATAAATTCTCAACATGAAATTCCCGGTTATAATCATTTCAAATTTCATCTTACGTAACACAGATCGTTCTAAAAAGGCATTGACATATGATACCCCAGGTCGTGATTGGTATTTTTTTTATGGTTTGTTATTACTGTATGGCACGCTTGAGAGTGACCATTGGCTAGCTTCATCACAAAGAGGTACTGTCACCAACACATCCACCAAAGACAGACCCATGCCATTCTCTCCTTCCCCACCCCTCTAACTTTTACAAACATTGGAGATTCAATAGTAGCGGCGTCACTCTTCAAGTATTGTATATTCACATATAGTGGGGTTCAGTATACACAGAAACACTCATAAAACCACAGTACAGTGGAACACTCGTTTATACGACTCTCATTCATGCGACTTTTACTTACTCATTTATACATGTTTGGCTTCGACCGCAGTTCATTCCTATACATTTTAATATTAAAATATTTAATTCATTAGATGCACAACATCAATTACACGGTGTGTTCATTTCGACTTGAACCTCGAAACTCCGTAAAAACTTTTTTTTTGTCAATAGGATTTCAATTTTTTTGTAAGCAGCAAAAGACATCACTGAAATTAATATTTTAATTATTATTTAATTATTATTTATTATTTAATTATAATACGAATATTATCGCCGGAAAAAGCCATAATTTTTAGTATGATTGCAAACGGATACATCAAAATTCAAATCTTATGACCTCTTTAAAATGGTTTGTTTATTGTAAGTTTTCGAGAACTCTGGAAACACTGCGAGCCATAAACAAAATAATTTACATTTTTCGAAATGCAACTATATTAGATGTACAGACAATACTTCTGGTTCACATACTACATGTTCCTTCCGAGTTTTTCCATTGTGTTAGTGCTTTGTTTCCCAGCGTTATTCCTGGAGCATTTGCAACTGGTCTGCTGGTGAGAAACATGTGCAATATATCAGTTCATTTTTTAATTTCCAGTAGAATTTCCTTTGGTTGTGGTATCTTGTATGCTAGCTGGCTACGTGGAATCATCTGTTCTTAATTTCTAAAAAAAGAAAAGCCGCCCCCCCCCACCCTTTCTCTTGAACGTGAAATTAAAATTTCGACAAAAAATCTGGATGTATGAAAGAATGAAGCTTGTGAAGAAATTAAATATGCGAGTTACTTTTGGAGACGTTTGCAAAAAAAAAATATAATAAAAATAAATCTGTAAATATATAAACAGTATTGCTCGCAGAAAATTTAACAAATTTGTTTTTAATTTTCTTCTTTTTTTGGTCATTTGTAAAATAATCGTAAGAATCCTGAAGAGAGAAAGAGGGATTAAATAGGCAAAGAGTCATATTGGATTAAATTTATCAAAAAATCGCAATCTCGTGACCTTTCTTTGTTTTGTTCATACTCAGATAACTTTTAAGCATAATCCGAAAGTTAAATAAAAATTAATTTCTGAGAATTTGGGAGAGTTACGGCTAAATAAAAACTATGCCGTGATTCAGTGTCTCGAAAGTCGTATAAACGGGGTTCTCTCTCTCTCTCCACTGTATTTATTTTATTTTCTTCATTTCCCCTCTCTTCAGATCTGGAGACCACCCAATGTCCGAATTTGACTGGTCTTATGCTACCACACTGATGTTTATCTATCTATATTGCTCTAAAATAGAATGTTTTAACCTGGGCATCTGATGACAACCCAGTAACTTTAGATCCTTTCTATCCCCAGGGTTATATAACTAAATCGTTTCACTTTAATGAGCGTCAAAAAAAAAAAACCAATGAATTGTCATATCCTTGGCCTCCGCCATCCCCCATCTGTTCTGTCTTTTTATGAGAGCAAAAGACCTATTCCAGAGAAGTCGGTCCCTGGAAAACTTATCTTTTCAGTTGAACTTTCCTTTTCCTTTTTGAAAAAAAAAAGACCAGCCATAAAACATCCATCTCACAAATGATGGAATCTTTTTGTGCAAGCTTTTTTCTTTGATTCCCTTCATATTCCTTTGAAGCTGAAGCTGCTTCAGGAAAACAAGAAAAGGGCTTTGCCCCATCAGTGGTCATTTTTTATCTTCACTGGTGGGACAAATAGAAAGGCTAGTGGGGCAAAATCCCCTCCAGTTAACATGTTAAAAAAAGGCCTGCCATTGTTGTAGATTGCAATTAATGACTCTACCAAAGCAGAAATTGTGTCATTTTTAAGGTTATTTGGGAAGGGGGTTTTACATGGACCATTTGGTTTATTAATTTTTTATTTGCTTAGTTTGTGGGTTCATGTAGAGTAGTCATTAAAACTTCTGTTTGTGGGTGGAAAAAATAATTTTGTATTTCTACTTAGTGGTCTTGTAGTCTAGCCATAGTTTTACCTATACACCAAAATTATAGTCCACATTTGGTGTATAGGTGAAACAACGGTTTGCATTAAAAAGCAGTGGACACGTGTGCCTATTCTAGGTTTCGTGATTCTGATGCTACTCAATAGTATTCAATTTTCTTCTGTATTTTTAAGGCGTGAAAAGGCATAAACAATATTTAAAATGCTCAGTCAAGAGCTGGAAATGAAAGTGCTTCATTTGTCAAAAATGATTACACTGGCATTGAATAGTAAAATGTAAATAAATCCCTTTAAAAAAAGATTGAATAATGCAGTAAAACTAACCGGTTCACCTTGGCTTATTTACATTGGATTTTGTAATTCACATATTTTGCACTGTGCATTTGAAAGTGATCTGGAAGGAGCGTCATTCCTAAAAAAACGCACATTTTCATAATTTGTATGCATTGTGGAGAGAGTTCACAGACTCCACACTTTGAAAGACTTCAAGAAAAGAATGTAATTTATATTGTGAGGAGAGATAGAAAAGAATTATTTATAGTTTCTAGTACACTGTTTTGGCCAAACATTTTTAGTTGATCTATGAAATGATTTCGTTTATATATTTACACTTTATGTACAATGGATAATATTTACACAATACAAACAGGAATGCTGGTAGAGAGAAATGTGGCTCACAGGCGCATTGGTGAGTAGGACAACATCAACCATAAACAAACCGAACCAGACGCCTTTGACTCCCGATTTCTGTTGTGATGCCACCAGCAGAAAATAGACTAATAATTATACAAGCTACGAAGATACGCCAGCACCATCATGCGGGCAGCACTACACATTGTTTTGCAACCAAGTCATTTCTTGAATTAATCTTATAGGACACTGAAATAGTTGTATGCAAAAAAATATAATTTTTTTTTTAAGTAAAAACATTGTTTAGGGTTTTTTTTTGTAATGTTATATTGTGTGTCTGGGGGGGGGGGGGAGGGTACCCCATCCTACTTTTCACTTTTGCTTTTCCTACTTTTTCTAATTTTTTGAGTGGGAGCCCTGAATTTTTATTGCCAGTTTTCAATTATTGCCATTAACTTTAAAAGAATAAAAATTTGTGACATGAATGTCACTCTCCACTTGTTAATACAAGATATACAGGAACTGGATGTTGTGAAGATATTTATTATTTGAGATGTTAATTCCGGCAATCGATCAGATCGATCACTCGGTGGGATCAGATATGTACACAGGGGCATAGGGGGGCTCCCCCACAATCAAAAAACATTTTTAATGCAAAAAAATAATTTTTTTAAATTGAAATTTCGGAAGAAAATACCTTTATATCTTATTATAATCTCAATTTCTGTTAGTTTCAATGCCATTCAAAGGCCATGAACTCAAAATTTATCTTTAATAAATTCATTGCGACCCACCCTCTAAGCCATATAATGATAAATTACATAAAGGCCCTTGGCCTGCGGACCAAATATGGCTCTGGGGGTTATCCGATGCAGCCTGCCGTCTTCAAACCTAATTTTGTAAAAATGAACTAAGCTTAAGTGTCTCGTGGTACATTTCCAGAACATTTAAGCTGCCCGTGGTACATTTCCAGAACATTTAAGCTGCCCGTGGTACATTTCCAGAACATTTAAGTTGCCCGTGGTACATTTCCAGAACATTTAAGCTGCCCGTGGCATATTTTCAGATCCCTTAAATGACTGGGGACACAGTTCCAGAACACAAGCGATCCGTGACACATTTAGAGATCCCTTGAGTTGACATGTGACGTAGTTTTAGAGCACTTAAGCGGCCCCCAGTGCGTTTCTACATCACTCAAGTTACTTGCGGCACATTCTCAGATTATTTAAATGATGCGTGACACAGTTCCAGAGCACTTAAGCAGCCCGGACACATTTCCAGATCACTTGGATCCATGAAACATTTAGAGATCACTAAAGTGGCTCTGTAGGGCACTTATCAATAGGGGGAATGTTATTTCAAGTGCCCACAAACTATCCAAAGGTTTTTCTCTTTTTGGCGCACCTAGTAAGATGCCATTAAAAATATTTCATATTTTCATAAAGTGGGGTTGGTGATGTAAGCACTATCCAAACCCCCCCCCCCCTTTGTCATCAAAAGTCAGAAAATCGGAACCCCCACCCCCCATCGATGATGACGTAATACTTGAATGGCCCCTAAAGGAAGAAAAGAAATATTGAGTTTGCAGTTTTCTGCTGCTACTTTTTTTACTTTATGAAAGCATCCCCCACCCCATTTATATGAAAAAGGTCTTACGACATCACACCACCTATACTCCAGGCACTGTAGCCTGTATGAAAAGTGGCCAAAGCCATCAAAATCTACAAGCATAAACAAACATAGTGGCCCACTTGTTGTAATTTTTTTTTCTTGCGTGTGTGCTCATAAAACAGCTGGTAGATGATTCAATCACCATATTTACTTTGTGTGTTGCTATGCTGAAAATATTTCATATCAAAAATTACAAAAATACAGGATCTATACATTGGAAAATGTAGGACATCACCAGTTGTAGGAAAAATTCTTAAATTTTTGCTGAGAGTTTTCGATGGGTGGGAAATTGAGGGCTTCTACAAATCTTGGTCAATTTTAATGATTTCAGGAAAAGAACATTCAACAAAGTGTTTCCCAAAGTGGGCAATATCGCCCCCTGGTGGGCAATGGAAAGGTCCAAGGGGGCGATAGAAGCCACGGGTATGACATAGGATCCTATGGGTTCACTTGGAACAAAAAGTTTGGGAAACTATGATTTAACACAACAAAAATTTCCAGTAAATATCAGAAATTCATGGAAGCATCGTTAAAAAATGACATTTATTTGGAATAGTCTGACACAAAATGATAATGAAAAATATGGGTGTTATGGTCACCTTATGTTTTACTACTTATTTGGATTTTTAATATGCCCATAAAAAATTATAAACCCTCAATGGTACATTTGCTGGATTTTTGTAAGAAAGTTACAGGAATTGATCTTTCTGGCTTTCTGGAGTTTGGCAGGTCTGCTCTAGTGAAGACATTAAGTTTCGTGTAAGTGCCAGTAGAAATTTCTCTCCAGACCATCAAACCACCATCTCTAGTCATGCCTTTTGTGGATGCAACAGGTCTGATATCCATTTCCGGGTATTTCTCACATTCTCATCTGTCTGAAGTTGCTATTTAGGCCAAACCAAGAAAGAATGATCTATGTAAAGCACATGCCCTATTGCTGTGGTTGTCGCCATCTACTGGCACCATAGTGCTGGTCGGTTGAAGTGGATTTTCTATGTTTTCTAACTTTGAGGTACAAATTCCAGCCGATCTCCGATAAAATGTCTTGCTATAAAGAGCAGCATGTCTGCAATGGTACAAATTTTCAATGATCACACACACGCACACACTTCATTTACAATTTCAAATATAGGTGGCTGCACTGAAAAATCAGACACAACACTAGATGCACACTCATACTGTTAGGTACACACTCTGTTCTAAACTGGCATGAAGCTGGACTGGAAAAGATCTGAACAACAGGGTAAGTCCAGCGGCAGAGTTCTGGCATTCATTCATTTTTTTTGCTGTGTGATTGCCTCAGCTCATGTTTGCTCGCAACATATGCAAATATGGTAGCTTTTCATTTTTACTGTCCTCCAGAGTGACAGATTTTAATTTGTTGCTTAACTTTTGAGCAACAGTGTAGTTCAGCATATTCGATTGCTTCCGGTGAGTTGCCTTCAGTTTTAATATACAGTAAAATCTCCCAACAATGGCCACTAATGGGACTGTGAAAATGTGGCCACTATTGAGAGGTGGCCGTTATTGGAAGAGGTAGTTTTATTTCTGGAAAAAAAAACAACTAAAATTTGTGATGCATGTGAAATGACAATCTATTCTGTAACTGATTATGATAGTTACATAATTGATTATATTAAAATATATTATATTTTGATAGATTAATCAGTTATTATATTATTATCTACAGCACTATTATGACATTCTAAAATTCAGGATTGCAGTGCTCAGGTAGAACAGTGGGAAAAACTGATATGTGTGGACTAAGATGGTGTACCAGCAACTCCAAATAGTTCTTTTCTCACAGTGGACATTCAATTAGACCAGTGTTTCCCAAAGTAGGCTATATCACCCCTGAGGGCAATGGAATGATCCAAGGGGTGGTAGAAGCTATGGGTTTAGTATAGGATCCTATGGGTTAGCTTGAGTTGGGGGGGGGAGTGGGCAACAGGAACAAAAAAATGTTGAAAAAGGAGCACGATGGAACAAAAAGTTTAGGAAACTATAAACTAGACCTTTCAAGGGCATTCCTGAGTCCAGTCCAACAGCTGAAGTCATAGATGCGACATATATTCATGTAAGGTAGAAAGATTGACACATTCCTCTTAAAAAATTAATACCCTTTACATTTCTATTCCTATTTGCGAGCACCATTCCTTTTGGACATAATCCCTTGAACTAAGGAATGCTGTGAACTTACATATCCCTCTAGTCATTAGGAGTGCTGACAATAGGTCTCTTCTGTTGTCCCCTATATCATCTTTTCAAGGTTTTTTCTTCTCCGTTGTTTTCAATATAGCCATCTAGCATGTGTATCCAAGGAAAGAAAGCATACATAATATCCCCCCCCCCCATAAAGTTCGGGGAGCGGGAAAACTCGCTTTAAAATCAGCTTGAAAATTATTTTTCTCATAGCGATATGCATATTTTTTCCCCCAACTCCATGTCCAAAGTGGCCATTATTCGGAAATCATTGTTTGGAGGTTTCTTGTAATGTTAAGTCGCATTTGGTTCCAACAAAACATGGCCGTTAGAAGAGGTTTTACTGTCCACCCGAACCATTATCAACGTTGGTATCAGGTGACACAAGCGAGTCGAAACATTTCTTGGCAAACATACGCAAGTACAATTCATGTTTCCAAATGACATCGTTAGGTGCAACAAAAATCATACGTGACAATTACATGCCAACGTTCAAAGTCCAAGGGCAAATTTATCATCGTGTTGGATCACTTCTACCACTGCCGGATTCAGATCACAAATTTCTCCAAATTTATTTCATGGGAAGCACTGATGAACAAGTTGATCAACGTTGTCGATTCAATACCAACACTAATAGAGAAATTATTGCTGCCATTCAAAATTTATTCGATCAACACAATGAATTAGTTCGACTGTTCAGGACTGTCCTTGAGCGAATGCCAGCTAATGATTACGTTGTTGTCATTAGAGCTGACAAAACACCAGCCGGCCAACACGAAAGACAATACAACGCACCAAAAATTAATGAAGTGGCGATCGTCATAGTTGGCGAAGAATTTAACTCGCGTGATATAGTTCTTCATCGCAGAGATGGTAATGTTCAGCGAGTCTCCGAAACTCATCGCTCATACGATGCATTGCAATATCCAATTTTATTCTGGCAAGGAGAAGATGGATATCATTTCAACATCAAAATGAGAAATCCACAAACACACGAGGAGACCAATAAGAAAGTCAGTGCCATGAATTACTATTCATATCGATTGATGATTCGTGAGAACCCAGACAGTCACATTTTGAAATGTCGGCAATTGTTCCATCAATACATTGTCGATATGTATGCAAAAATCGAGACCGAACGACTTCCCTTTATTTTATTGAATCAAACCGAACTGCACTCAGAAGAATATATTCATTTACGCGATGCAATTACTACTGATGGTAATCCCAATGAACTGGGAAAAATGGTCATACTGCCAGCTACATTCACAGGAAGCCCACGGCACATACATGAATACTCACAAGATGCAATGACTTATGTTCGCGCATACGGCCGTCCAGATTTTTTCATACATTCAAGTGCAATGCTACGTGGGATGATATTAAAGAACTTCTGTTGCATGGACAATCGTCTTCGGATCGCCATGACATTATCGCACGTGTGTTCAAACAAAAACTGAAATCTATGATGGATTTCATTGTCATACATTATGTTTTTGGGGAGACACGCTGTCGGATGTATTTCATTGAATGACAGAGAAGAGGATTACCGCATGCACACATTTTGATTTGGTTGATCGACAAAATTACACCAGACAAAATTGATGAAGTCATCTCAGCAAAAATACCAAATGTCCCCATTGATCCAGGCTTATTCGAAGTCGTTACCAAAAACATGATTCATGGTCCATGTGGCGATCAACAGCAATTCTCCGTGCATGAAGGATGGAAAATGCACGAAACGCTATCCAAGAGACTTACACGCCGAAACTATCAGTGGAAATGATGGATATCCACAATATCGTCGACGGTCAACTGAAGATGGTGGCAAATTGATCATTCTAAAAGTGCGCAACAATGACATTGAAGTCGATAATCGTTGGGTTGTGCCGTATTCACCATTACTCTCAAAGACGTTCAAAGCACACATCAATTTCGAGTATTGCAATTCAGTGAAATCTATCAAATACATTTGCAAATATGTCAACAAAGGAAGCGATGTAGCAGTTTTTGGAGAGGGAAATGCATCTGCACCAATCGATGAAATCGAACGATATCAATTGGGACGCTACATTAGTAGCAATGAAGCGGTTTGGCGTCTTTCCTCATTTCCAATTCATGAACGTCATCCAACAGTTGTTCATGCACAGCAGTGCATTTTACAACGGAAAATGTACATGCAAAAGCATTTTCGCCACCGCAAACAACGTTAACTGTGTTCTTCTCATTGTGCACGGATGATTTGTTCGCAAGAGAATGCTACTTTACTCAGAAGTGCCAAAATACTACTCATGAAATACATCAGTGAAAAAATTTCAACGTCATGAACAGGGCAAACCAAACCAGTTGAAGGACATCCGAATTTATATTCGTCCGATGCGTTAGGCCGTGTGTATACAGTTCATCCAAACAATCAAGAATGTTTTTACCTGCGATTACTGTCAGTTAACGTACGTGGACCGAAATCCTTCTAAGAACTGAGAACAGTAAATGATGAAGTATGTGTGACCTATCGAGAAGCTTGCCAAGAATTAAATCTTCTTGAAAACGATGCCCATTGGGACACAGCACTCGCTGATGCATCGAATACTGCTCAACCACAGCAAATAAGCAGTGATAATATTGACAATGTGTTTCCCATCCAATCCGAAAGATCTTTGGGAAAAATACAAAGATTACATGAGTGAAGACATCCTACGTCGTTTGCGAGCAATGAATCCGGACATACAATTCACACCAAATGTGTATAATGAGGCGTTGGTTTCGATCGAGGATATATGTTTGTCAATCGCTAACAAAGGATTGGTGCAGTTGGGAATGTGTGCACCAAATCTATCTGCAAATGACGCTTATGATCGTGATTTGCAACGTGAAACACACTTCGATGTCGATGATTTGGATACATTTGGTGAAAAGAATCTTCCGAAATTGGTTCCAGAACAACGCATTGTATATGACACAATCATGCAAGCAATTACAAATCAAAGCGGCGGATTGTACTTCATAGATGCGCCCGGAGGTACAAGCAAAACTTTTCTCATTTCAATCATTTTGGCAACCATACGAACACGGAATAAAACTGCACTGGCAATTGCATCATCTGGAATTGCGGCAACACTTTTGGATGGTGGCCGAACAGCGCATTCAGCACTGAAATCGCAGTTAAATTTGAAAACCACTGAGACGCCAACATGCAATATCACCAAAAATTCCGGAATGGGCAAAGTTCTCCAAACATGTGAACTTATCATGTGGGACGAATGCACAATGGCTCACAACGCTTGATCGTGCACTGCAAGATTTGAGGGGAAGTGGACAGCCCTTCGGTGGAGCACTCATTTTATTGTCTGGTGATTTTCGACAAACTCTGCAAGTCATACCACGTTCAATATCCGCTGATGTTGCCTCATGCATGTCTCAAATCATCAGTTCTATGGCGACATGTAAAGAAATTCACTTTGAAAACCAATATGCGTGTTCAACTACAAAATGATGCATCCGCCGAACGTTTCGCAAAACAATTGCTGGATATTGGGAATGGGAAGATGGCAATCGACAGATCTACACAATGTATCACATTGCCAACAAACTTTTGTAAGATGACATCAACCAAAGACGAATTGATTCAAAAGGTTTTCCCAAATATCGCGTGGAATTACAAAAATCATCAGTGGCTCAGTGCACGTGCTATATTAGCAGCTACAAACAACGATGCCAATGCCATCAATTTCAGCATTCAAAACGGAATACCAGGCGAAGCGACAACGTATAAGTCCATCGATACTGTGATGAATCTAGACGAAGTTGTCAATTATCCAATGGAATTCTTGACTTCACTCGATTTGCCAGGTATGCCACCGCACATTTTAACATTGAAAATTGGCGGGCCTATCATTCTTCTCCGAAATATAAATCCACCACGACTTTCGGTGAAAAAGATGATGAACAATGTCATCGAAGCTACAATTTTGAATGGCAAATTCAAGGATGAAGATGTATTGTTGCCACGTATTCCAACAGATATGTCATTTGAATTGAAACGTTTACAGTTTCCGGTGCGACTTGCTTTTGCAATGGCCATCAACAAAGCACAAGGGCAATCGCTGCAAGTGTGTGGGCTAGATTGGGAGAATCAGTGCTTCTCGCATGGACAACTGTATGTGGCCAGCTCACGCGTCGGAAAACCTTCCGATTTATTCATATACGCACCAGGCGGAAAAACAAAAAATATTGTGTATCCACAAGCACTCTAATAAATAAATAGAATTGAAATGACGCTCTGAAATTTTTTCCATATGAAAATGAATAAGTTTCAATAAAAATGACAAAATGTAAATTGAATGTTATCATAACGAGTTCCCTTGAACTGCCTTTCTTCTGAGATCGCAGCAACGCGCAAGCTAGTCTATATATAAAAACGAATGTATGTCTGTTTGTCCTTTATGCATTACTACACCATTCATCCAATCGCCATGAAACTTTGGGAAGTTGTTGAGTACACTCCTGCAAAGGTTTCTGGCATAATTGTTTTTTTTTCTTTTTTCCCTTTAATTCATTTCCTTGAATTTCCTTTCTTCTGAGATCGCAGCAACGTGCGACGGGTAAGCTAGTTTATCTTATAAAATGTGTCCAAATATTTTTATTCTTAGACCATTTATTCTGTAATAAGTTTTTATAACGTGCGGTTCAGTACATACAAGCATTTATTTAGTGCTCGTTTGTATTTAGAGATTGGATAATATGAATAAAAGCGAATTTTGGTATGAGAAGGATGTTTTTGATGAATGGATGTGGGTAGAAGGTGAACATTTATAAAACTCCAGCTTTCCTGTTATCTGGTCCGCCTTTCTACCACATTGGGCTAGATAGTCCAGAGTCTACTGTATTTGTAAAGATTCCTTTTTTTATTGTTGGTGAAAGTGCTGTAACATTTATGCTTAAGATCTGCAATCCATTTTGCTGATAAATGTAATGAAATCATTTTGTTCTTAGGAAAATGTAGGTCCTCAAGTAGTTGATGGTGTTTTGGAAGATATAAGACTTGGTATGGAGGTATGTTTATATATATTAAATAAATTTTGTTATTTTGGGTAAATGTTTAAATGAAATGACAGGTTGTTGTTTTTTTCTTTAGAACCATTTTTAAAATACAGTATACTAGAACCCTGCTTAATGCAAACAGCAGGAAAGGTGCATAAAAGAAACCCCCCCCCCCTAATTCTCAGGGCTGTCTCGAACATCATAGGCCACTGGGGCTGTCCTTACAAGCCTACTACAATTGATATTAATTGCAATTGAATGTCATCATAAGATTCTTCGTGAATCAAGATACCCTAATGGACCCTCTGACCTATTTGACTAAAAGTGCATGCCTACTAATTCACATGTTTGATCTCGAAAATCTTAACCAGATTTCTTTATCCAGAGGGTCCCCCCTTCTGCATTTGATGCGCCCCAGAGCCATTTCCTGGTGAGCCCATGCATTAAGATGGGACTTCCTGGTTATACAGAGTGATTCTAAATTTATGGAACTAACTTTGAAACCTGATATAAGATTCCTAAACAGGTATTTTTGTCATAGAATATGCAGTTGATTCGCAATAACAAAGGCAGTAGAGGATGCGGAACAGCACTTCACCAAAAGCAAATATCATATTCTTCTGACAGATTTGCTGCAATAAGTATGATCAATCATTCAAGGGTGCAAGGTATTAATTATATTGATAATGTGGTAGGCCTTCTCATGGTGTGCAACTTGGATATTGCAAATTCTATTACAAGTTATTATGCCGCTTAATCATTGTTTGACGCAGCATAACATTGATGGTCCTTGCACCAATAAAAAAGTGTTATAATATTATGTTAATGAACAAACAATTGATTTATTTACCACTGTTTTTGGTATCTGGCAACAGATTATTAGTCAAGTATTTAGATTCAGAGTTTTTGGCAACAGTATAAAAAACATGGTTGCTCCCATGGAGGAAAGAATAACAGGAGGTGATGCGACCAGCGAGCAAGCAAAGGGAATCTGGGTTGCCAGATGAAGCCAGTGATCATTCTATTAAAGGGACCAAGTAAGCCCAAACAAACCGTGGCTTCCCATGCTTTCCAATGAGAAACATCCCCGTTTTTAAAAATCATTTAAAAATTTACTATTCACTTTAGGAACTCAATTTTTTCCCCTCAATTTCTTAGGATATATTTATACAATTGAGCATTCAAAGTTTTTACAATTTTAGTTGTTATTTGTTTTTGAATATTAACTTCAACAACATGGAACCTTTTACAAAAATAACCAAAATTTACCCATATCTTGTGCCACAAAATTTCTTCTCGGCATTTTAATTTTAAAAATATTATGCCAAAGCATGTAATACGTCAGTGCTGAGAGAAAGGCAATGTTTAAAGACACTTGAACAAGCGGTGTTTGAAAAAATCTGACTTTTTTTGCGAAAAACATTATATATGCAAAAAATTAGCATATATAATGTCTTTCAGCTGTTTATATTAAAATATTGTAGAAATATTTCTCCATTCCAAGCAAAATCTCGAACACAAACACAATTTTAGATTTCAAATTCAATTCGAAACTTTCCTGTCAAATTTTTGTACACATACCACTTTTTAAGTAATTGGTACAAAATGAAGAGAGAAAAAAACAGCCCAGATTATTTTTCTAAATACTATAGGTCAAAGAGATGACTTATCGCGGCTCGTAAAAAAGGTTTTTTATTTTTTAATATTTTTTTCTCAATACATCTACATAGCGGAAAGTTTGGATTGACGGCATATATTTCCAGTAATACGTATTCAAGAATATGAGAGTGAAATGCAAGAAGGGTGGCGATATTTGTACAGCCTACAGGCAGCAAAACCATAAATACACAGTGGCGGACGACGTTCGAGCACTTCCAGTACTTTGAGGCACGGGGGGAGGGGGGGCAAAATGCTGTTTGCCCCGGGTAGCAAAACTCCTAGCTACGGCCCTGTCAGAAGGTCTGAGGTGCTCAAGCACCTCAGAATCGATTCAGAAATCAAAATTCCTTATATAAAGCTTAAGACGAGCGCCCACGGGCCTGAAACACTTTGGAAATGTCCCTGATCTATCATAATGATGAACGAAACAAAAAGGCGAGATAAACAACAGTTAAAAGAAAAAAATTATGAAATTGCATTTTATTGGAGCTTCATATTATTATTATCATTAATGTCTATGGGAATATGATTAATTAAAATCATATTCCCATAGACATTAATGTGATGCATCAAATTTTTAAAATAAATTTAAGCACTGAACTAAAAACTTATGTCGAGTCGAGAGGGAAAAGTGATCTTCCCCTTTTTCAAAAATAAATTAAAAATATAACAACCCCTTATGCACTGCTGGCCACCCAAATTGCAACACCAAGAAAGACGAGAGATATCGCAACAATATTTATTTTGTAGATAACATGTTGACCAAGCATCAAATGATTAAATTTATAGACTTCTGTGAAGTGTGGTTCCTGCCAAAATCAATAGCCAGAGTAGCCGCCATTGTTGGAGATCACCGCTGCCACACGCCTCGGCATTGATTCAAAGAGACTTTGGATGTGTTCTTGGGGTACAGCAGACCAAGCAGCTTCCACGCGTTGCCAAAGTTGATCTGGTGTGGCAGCTGAGGATGTAATCTGGGTCAATCGTTGAGCAACCATGGACCACATGTTTTCTATCGGCGAAAGATCCGGAGAGCGAGCTGGCCAGGGAAGAAATTCAATCTGGCGATTGACGAAGAACCTTTGGACAATGCGTGCTACGTGTGGTCGCGCATTATCCTGTTGAAATATGGCTGTGGGCAAGCCCTGAAGGTAAGGAAGGACAACTGGCTCCAACACCTCGGAGATGTAGCGCTGGCTTTTTAAAGTACCGGCAATGCGTACTAGAGGAGTGCGAGAGTGAAGTCCAATACCACCCCATACCATAATACCCGGTGCAGGACCAGTGTGGCGGTAGCATAACGCAGCTGTTCGGCATCCTCTCTCCACGGTGTCTCCAGACTCGAATCCAACCATCGTGGTGTTGCAGGCAGAAGCGTGACTCGTCAGTAAAGACAATTTCATTCCATTGTGCCGTCCACATCCTTCTTTCATCGCACCATTGGCGGCGGAGACGTCTGTGGTTCTGCGTCAAGGGTAGACGAAGCAATGGACGTCTTGCGGACAGACCACTCTGCTGTAAACGGCGTCGAATGGTACGCGCAGACACTGGATGATGCGGTACAGACTGAATGTGCTGTGCTATGGTTTGTGATGTGGCTGAGCGATCCGTCACTGCCATACGCACAATACGCCTGTCATCACGTGAAGTGGTGCACTGAGGTGGATGCTATCGAACACGTCGGTCCGCCGTACCCTCCTGCATCCAACGATCACATATCCGCATTACAGTTGTTTGGTTTCGTCCAACACGACTACCGATTTCCCTGAACGATAATCCACAATCTCGGTAGGCCACTATCCTTCCTCTGTCGAACTCGGATACTTGATCAAAAGATGATCGCTGTTTTCTACGAGGCATAATTGGTCGTTTTTTTGAAAAAACCACAAGAAAAACACAATTGCCGAACTTCAAATCGTCGAAATCTCCAAGCCTTAAATAGCGCTTTGAAGTGGCGCCACAGGCGCGCGTGATGTGCGTCTGCGCTGAAATTCTAATCATTTGCATATCTCACCTCCGCTAATGCATGTTGTAAATTTCATATTATTTGCATGCTTCCTTCAGGGTGTTGCATTTACGGTGGCCAGCAGTGTATAAGGATAAGATTTTATTTTTCCCCTTTATTGGATCATGTAGATTACCTGAAGATGCATTAAATAGTCATGGTGCTTAAATTTATTCGATCCGGCAAAACACATGTTAAGTATAGGGAAAAGAGCAGTTTGTTTGGGCTTACTTGTCAGCCCATAGGGTTGCCACAACGGCTTCAATTTTCGTTCCTGATGCCTCCTCCTTGTATTCTTTCCTCCATGGGTTGCTCCAGTTTGAACAACAACAAATGTTGTCTCCCATTTTGAGTGTTTAAATCTCTATTAAATATGTGTCTTAGTTCAGTTGAATAGTCTGGTTGTAATTATTTAATCACGCACATCATAATAGTGGGAAGGATATATCAACAAATCTAAAATAACAAGAAAAACAAACTCTAATCTTCAAATGGTTGATAGCATCATTCCTCCACAAGGTTGGGGCTGACAGGGTTCCAGCCATGGGACCCAGGACGATTCTCGTCATTTTTGGTTTTTTCATGCTATAAATTCATTATAAAGGAGCCTGTGAAAGTCTGGTCTGAGGGGCTGCAAAAGATCCCAACCTACAGGCCCTGCTCCAGGATGAGAAGGGGGGCACGGATAGCACACACATATAATAGCAAGTTAGTCAGAAAAATATGATACGTATTTGTTTTTGGTGAAGTGCTGTTGAACACTCTCTAAAAGTACTCTCTACCACCTTTGCTATTGAAATTAGACCACACATTTGTGATAAAAAATGCTTGTTTAGGTGTCATATCGTCTCTTAAAGTTTATCCCATGAATTTTTAATCTTATTTTTCTCTACCGAAAAACTTCTCAAAACAGTATCTAGGCCTATTCAGTCTCTTCAATTTATTTTTGCAGTAAACTGTCAATCATTGTGTTGATGATGTGCGCGTTTAACAATGATTAGTCAATCATTGTTAAACGCATAGACATTTTTACATATGGCTGAACGGGGCCCATGTACTGTGCTTCAAGTCAAGCAGGGGGGGCCTCTCAAATGTTTAAAGATTTCTATTTATTTCGATTTCTTAACTTCAATTTTTAATTTTATGACGTTATTAGTTATTTGACTCAGTGTTTAATCTCTGAAAATAATTTTTCACCAAATTTGAAGAAGAGGGCCTCCTACACTTGTCAAGTCAGCTCTGGTTAAGTCGTAGCATTTGATGATAGAAGCAAAATTTGGTTTTCCTGATATATTTTGTAAAACTTTTTAAATGTAATTTTTTTTTTCAAATATCCTATTTTATGTGATTTATTGTGAATTTTTCTACTGAATATTTGAAGATCATGAAATTTCATTCTTTGAAAGATCAATAAAAAAATTGCATATGTTTTCTCTGCAGATAAACCATCCAAAATATAATCAGCGTAGAGTCAGTATGGTTCGATACCTTGGTGAACTCTATAACTACAGGATGGTTGAATCAGCTGTGATATTCAAAATCTTATACTCATTCATCACTTTTGGTGTCTTGTATGATGGTATGTTTCTATATATATATATATATATATACTTAATGCGGGGCAACAATGAAAACATAAAAAGGCTAAAAAATGACAAAAGAAAAGCTTCATTATAAGAGGTTTAAGACTTATTGACAAAGTTTGACTTAATAATCGCGCAATGTCCTACAATATGGGGAAAAATTTTAAACAATTCTGATAATTTTTGTCGCAATACTGTCATTTTCTGCACACTAGAGCTAATCAGACCGAGACCTTCAATTTGTTGCCGATTCCGAACGTCAGGCATGTTTTTATACTCATCAAGAGATTGGCGTGCTAACCCTCAATGGGGGACTCCCTGTAGTAGCAATTTTTTCTGTGGTCATGTCACTGTTTCTGTTGTACCCCTGTGTCAGGAAAGTTTTCTGACAAGGAGGAACCGGGGGTATCGAACTCGCGACACCTCTAAACAACCTTTGGTACTTTAGGCGAGTATCTTATCGACCTGGGCTACCACGCCCCAAAAATGTTAAACAAATTTTGGTGAGCAGATTTTTGAAATAAAAAATGAGTGTGTGAAGTGAATAAAAAAATAAAACTTAAAAACATACATGATATCCTTGGTAAATCCATACTCATGTAAATTGTTTGTGGATCAAATGAAGACATTGATTACTTGATGCATGCATATACATTATACATGCTTACATTAGAATATACTTAAATTGAGAGTGATAAAATTTTCAAATTCACCATACAGAGCCAGGGCGGCTCAAGCTTACCTGCCGCCCGGTTGCAAATCTTCTTGCGCTGCCCCTATAGACGACCCTTGTGGAAAGCTAAGAGACCTAGGGGCAAACATATTATTTTATTATGAAGTTATTTACAGAGCAAAATATGCATGACCATACGTCCCACATTTTCTTAATTATGCCAGATAATTTCATCACAATTACAGCACTTATTGGTGATCTACAGTTACTCACACATCTTGTAAAGAGCAAATGTAATAAGGTGGTATTTATGAAAATTTATTCCAAAAGCATTTCTGATGCTCTAGAGAACAGAAAAGTGATTTCTTCCCATGCTTTTATTTGACCGTCCTGAAAAAAATTAGTGGGTGGAAGCACAAAAATGACATTTGCCCCTTGTGACAGAATACATTCTTGTTTCTGGTATAACAGTCCTAGTTTTTTTGTGTTTGTTCCTTTAAATCAAGGCCGCCATAAGAAAATTATAACCTCAGGCAAAGTTATTTTTCTGCTCTTCCCCCCCCCCCAAATGGTTAGAAGTAATTGTCTCCGATTTAATCCAATCAAGCCCATGCGTGAAGACGGCATGTCCTAAAATCCTCTCAAAAGCATGTCATGGGAATTTTACTCTTGGAAATTTTTTTTACAATTTTTTGTGTCTATACTAAAGCCTAAACTGCCGCCTGGGTGCACTGCACCTCTTGTATCCTCGCTTGAGCTGCCCTAATACAGGGTGTCCTTTAAGTCCTGATTGGATCTTATCTCATCAACTTTTATCTCATCATTCGTCATAGAGGTATGGTTACAGTTTTAAGTATGCTCAAAATGTGTTCACAAGTCACTCTGTACCAATTTCAAGAGTGAAAATACAGTGTCACAAAAAATCTAAATTTTTATATAGTCCTCCAACTTCCAATAAAAAAATTGTGGCCCTGTCTCTTTTAAAATCAACAATATAAATTCTGTGTCTTCAACTGCAACATTTGATGGGATATTGATGGGATAGGAAAGAACAACATCAATGAAAGAAAGGAACGTTGTCCGTCAGTTTGTGCTGTTCTTTCCCAACTTTTCTCCAATTTTTCAATGAAAATATCTCAACAAATATTGCAGTTAGAAACATGGGATTTTTTTATTTATTTGCCCCCCCCCCCCAGAAGAGTCTGTGCAACAACGTTTTCATTGGAAATAAGAAGAGAAGGGACCTTATAAACATTTTGATTCTTTATTTTGTCACACTGTATTTTCATTCTCAAAACTGGTACAGGATGATTTCTGAACACATTTGAGCATTTTTTAAACTGGAACCACACCTCCAGGACAAACAGTTGATAAGATAACAGCCGCATTAGGACGTACAAGATACTCTGTGTATTGCATTAAATGTTGAAATTATTTTCTTCAGAAGCATTTAATTTGAGTTTACTTATCAAAGTTCTCTTGGATGATTAGGGAGTTATTCTGAATTAGATCCACCAGAAAATCTATTTCGCCTACGTCTTGTTTGTGTTCTACTAGACACTTGCGGCCAATATTTCAACAGTGGATCAAGCAAAAAGAAATTGGATTGCTTTCTCATCTTTTTTCAGGTGAGTCAAATAAGTTCACTGAAGTGTTAGTTAAGTTAAAAACTGATATAAAGTTGAAAAAGCCCATGTGAAAAAAAATGGAAGCTGTATTTGGTACCTTTTTACGAAAAGAAAAAAAACCCCTTGGAAAAGCATCAAAGAAAAATGTATGAAATTTTGGAGAGGAAAAAAAAATGATTTAACACTTTGATTGTTGTTCTGTATTTATTTTCAAGTCAAAATTTATACAGGGTGTTCTGTTAATGGACTGAAAATCTCAGAGTGTTGTTAGTAGGCATCAAGAGGAACGAAAATTGCAATGGGGAACATGGTGTCGCAAAACACGTTGAGAGGGTGAAAATCGCAAAATGTGCATGCAGACTCTGAGTCCAGGGAAGAGGAAAGGTGAATGTCAATTGATCGCTGAATGAGTTCGTGGGTTAGCTTACCGTATCTGATGTAAGCAGCGTCACAAAATGCATACGCTAGGGTAGGATCATGCGTTGCGTACGTTGTCTGTTTCAATGAGTATCGTGATGGCTGACTACACGAATGAGGAATATGCTGATATACATCTGATTTACATTCAAGCAGATGGCAATAGGCACTTAGCATAGCGTATGTACCAACAGCAATATCCGATGAGGTTGTCGTCGCTGCGGCAGACATCAAAAGCATACCTGGTATCTTCAAGCGCATCCGAGAATCGTTTTTACGTTGTTGTAGACTGTGCTATGACATCAGTGGCCACCACTTCCAACAACTCTAGTAATAATTAATCAAATAAATCTTTTTGTAGTTATTATTGTATTTTTTCTTGTTCCAGCGTGACGTCGAAACCTGCATGCATTTTTTGCGATTTTCACTCTCTCAACATGGTTTGCGACACCATGTTCCATTGCAATTTTTGTTCCTCTTGATGTCTACTAACAACCCTCTGGGTTTGTCGGCCCATTAACAGAACACCCTGTATATATATTTAAGTGTAAAATATATTATGAAGTATTAAAAAAATAATACCTGATGAGTATCTTTTACACTGAAGTGCCTGCCAAAAGTCATGGGATCACCTCTTAATATCGCGTGGGACCTCCTTTTACCTGGCAGCACTATTAATAGGTATCCCATGACTTCAGTGTATTTATATTTTGAGAACTCATTAATATTTTCTTTAACTCTGCAGGAATAGTCACAAAAATGCTGCTCTCAAAACAGCTAAGTAAAAAAATTTCATTCTTTTTCAGTTAAATTTTGTGAAAAGTAGATGGTACTCAAACCCATACGTTGCAAATATAGTGATACCTTGACTAACAAAGATAATTCGTTCTGAAATCATGTTTGTTAGCCGAAAACTTTGTAAGCTGAGGTATCACTGTGCAGTGAAACCTATCTAAGACAGACTTTATGAGATAGAAACCTGTCTTCAACGGAATCAAGAAATGGTCCCTTCATTGATTAATGTTTTTATGTGTGTGTACACCTTTATAAAATGGATACTTGTCTAAAATGGAATATTATTTTAGATTTAGATTGGCGTATGATTTTGTATGGGTTTCATTGTGTAATACAATAGAAAAGAAAGTGTGATACAAACAAAGAATCTGGGTTCAAATCTACAATCACCAACAAAAGAGTGATTGGGGGTAGGCAGACACTCTACCACCACTCAACAATGTACAATCATCCCACATAGTACAAGCAAACGTGTTAGAAAACAGATGAATAATTTAAAAAAAAACTAGAATATATATGTGTATGCTATCTGTACGTCATTTTAAGAAATTCATTTTGAAAAATTTCTCTGAAAAAAAATCATCTGGAGATGATGGAGTGCACTGAAGGTCAAGGGAAAAACTCCTTTTAAAAAAAAATCATGTAGAGCATGTAGTGCCTATTCAAATTATTTTCTGCAACTCCTACTGAAGTGTTTGAAAAAAAAGAAAGAAGGTATCTGTAACTTCAATAGCACAGCCAAGTGGTTAGCTGTAAGTACAGGCCCAGACCCCAAAAATTTAATTTTCATTCAAGTCTTTACAAATTCTCACAAAAAAACCTAATCAAATATGTTTAAAAAAAATTGAATCATATTTGCTGAGCATTGAATTGAAATATTGATATGCAGTCGAATCCTGTTTTAGGGAATACCGTTATAGCGAAAATCTTGTTTTAACGAACACTTTTCTAATCCCCCAAATAAGTTTACATAGGAATAACGCTAAAACCTGGGATTCTTTTATAACAAAATTTCATTATAACAAAGTGATTTCTCCTGTCTCTTGGAGTTTTATAACGGGATTCGACTGTAAAACATGAATAGAAAACGGAATAAATAACAAGATGATAATGATCTTTACTTAAGTAAAGTGTAGCATTGGTACTTTTTGCTGTTTGTGAAAGTTGCATGCATCTTCAAGCAAATTTTCTTTGAAAAATAGAGATTCACACACACACACATCAATTCATTCCATGATCAAAAATAATTATACCTGTATGAATGGGAATTAACATACATAATAGTACTATTATTATTTTTTAATAAATAACATGATCATCACATATTCCCAAGAGATATTTACGATCTGTCCAGGGAGTTTGTTAATGTGTTAGTAGACATCCATGTCTACTAACAGTCAACAGAGACTACTAATGTCAACAGAGATTCGAACCCGGCACAGTCAAAAGCTAGCTCCCTAACCACTGGACTGCACCAGCATCGCGATGAACATTAGTGGATAAAGGCAATATGGATGAAGTTGTTTTACCTCAGCCACGAATCTCTGGCTGAAGCTTTGCAATGTTTTGTGCACAGAAGAGATTGAAGAAAGGTTCAGTCCAAAATTCTGTTACTTGCTTTCGTGCAGTGCTTTCTATCACTTCTATTTAAACCAGGGTTGGGTTTCTGACATGACAAGCGTCAAAAACAGGTTTAAACTGTCGAAAACCATCAAAAACCTAAATGAATGCTTTCTGATAATGTTTTGAACACAACAGGTATATAACATGATGAAAAACTTACTTTTTTGTGTATTACAATGTTTTATTTTTAAACACTAATTTATTACAATAATTAAAACAAAATATTAATTATAATTTGCAATTTTGAGTTTTTCAACATAAAAGTGTAGAACATATAAAATATAATTTTGTCGTTCATTTTATCTAAACTACTGATTACCTGTGTTCAATTTGCTAAGTGGAATAGAGCTGCTTATTCAAAATATGTATGATAGGAGCATCACAGAGTTAGGTTTTAGATTTCAGAAACTATAAATCAGTATTAAAACAGTAAAAAACTTATTGTCAATGTTGTCAGATAGTTTTTTAACCTGATAGATATGCTAAATAAAAAAAAATCCTTACTTTTAATGTAGATTAAAGGGTTTTATATTCGGAATTATAATTACTGAGAATCTATTTTGATATTTTAAATTTTCTGATCTGCCCAAAATTTTACTCCATATAAAAATTCTCACACAGAATCTGTTAATACACTAATTAAACTCATTTATTTTCACCTAAAAATTTCTTAGATCAGGGTGTATAAATTCACAGAGCTTTAAAGAGTATTTTCAACCAAAGCAGAGCTGACAAAACTTGATACCCAAAGCATTTGTTTTGCACGTTTGAATACAGCTTCAATTAGAAAACCATTGCATTATAAATGCTAGTAAATGTACCATATCATAGTGCAAAAGTAAGAATAAACCAAGTTTGACATATACAAGCTAGCATTGCCAAATTAAATGACATTTTAGTCCTACAATTTAGTATTTTGATAGCTAGATATATTTTGATGCTATGCGCAATAAGAGTAACACTAATTAAACTCATTTATTTTCATCTAAAAATTTCTTACACCTCAGTGTGTATAAATTCACAGTTTTAAAAAGTATTTTCAACCAAAGCAGAGCCGACAGGACTTGATGCCCAAAGCATTTGTTTTGCACATTTAAAATTAAATACACCTTGAATTGGAAAACCATAGCATTATAAATATACCATATCATAGCGCAAGAATGACTAAGGATAAGTTACAGGAGTTTCTTAAGTGTCATGGACAAGCTAGCATTGTTAAATTAAATGACATTTTAGTTCTACAATTTAGTATTTTGATCGCTAGATATATTTCAATGTTATGCACAATAAGAGTATCTCACTGATTTATCTAGATAATTTAATAATAACAGAAATCAACATTACATATATAATGTAATAAACTTTTTTAAACACTTAGCTGTTGTAAAGAGAGTACACCAGATGGTTTATATCGTAGCAGAACACACACACACACATATATATATATATATAAGCAGTTGAAGAAATTTTGGAAGGTCAAGAATCATCTTGAATCAGAGAAAAAATGCCAAATCATTCCATAGTTTTCCTTCCAGTGTTTATGCTATGCTTTATTCAAATTGTATATTTTATAAGGGAAAAAACCATTTATATTTTGCCCAAAGTAATTCTGTAGAGAGCAGAAAATTATTTTAGAATCATATTAAATATTCATTCCTTGTATAACATAGTCACTTTAAACATTACATGCAATTAACATGTGCATTTCCAATGGGAATTTTTTTATTTAAAAGCAATATTTGAGTTTTTTGACAAAGGTTTTTGACGTGATAGTCTAAACCATCAAACACTGCCATGTGTCAAAAACCTGTCAACCCTGATACAGATACAATTATAATTCAGGGCCTCAACTCCTGAGCAAGCATGCATTTTACCATCCCCATGTAATGTAGGAGCAGCAGATAAAGGGTGATTTGCGTGCCTCTAGTCCAGCGATTCTCAACCTTTTTTGACTCGCGGAGCCCTTTTTGGTATATAATTTCTATGCCGGAGCCCTGTAGGCCAATTTTTTATTTATTCATCAAAGTTATTGATCTATTTTTGTTGTTAAAAAATATTTATAATCAATTTTTTTCAAATTTACTGGTTTTTTTTATTTTCCTCGAGTGGCCGTGGAGCTCCTGGAAGTTCAAACGGAGCCCCAAGGGCTCCGCGGAGCACTGGTTGAGAACCGCTGCTCTAGTCTAATGCCCAGTGCACAAGACCTGGTTGTCCCCCCACCACCACCACTCCCAGTTACAGCTCTACTTGTATCCACAGTAGTGTATTGTGTGGTTATCTGCGGATATTTTTATAAGTTTTGTGTTTTCCAGGAAATTTTTGTGACTTTCCAGGGAGGCAGGCCTCATAGTTTGGAAAGCTCTGCTATGTAGCACTTTTATAAAATGTTTTGCCATAAATCTGAAGAATTTTGGTTTTTTCAACCACACAAATTATAAATTTAGAAGTTTTTTATGTTTTACATTATGTGTAGAGGTATTTCCTGTGCATGTTGTCTGTCATTGTGCTCTGAGTATAACAATATTTCTAGCCTTAATATGATTATTTATGCTGTTGTTTCAGAGGTATTATTGGCACAAAAGATCCCAGGATATTTATAATGAGAAGGTAACATTTCCTGTGACTGTTAAGTTTGGTGTTTATGACACAATACACTCCTTAAGACCAAAGTTGAAACAATACGAGAACCTGGAAGAAGCTATGCAAGGTGTGAATGATCTGCTGAATGAGTTCAAACCAAAAATTGGTAAGTTGTCATTTTTTTGTTATTTTTGTATCATTAATTTGTGTTAATTGCATTTTTAATTGGGTTGCTGTATTTTTGAAATATATGACATCCATATTTTTATGGGCATCTTTTTATCAGCCACCTCGTTGGGCATTTTGCCTGTTGTGGCGTTGTATTTGTATTTGTATTTTCTAATGACTGCATTATCTATATTCTCATGCCAAAATAATTCCTTCATCAAAATTTTAAGCAATGCTGTTCTGTTGATTGTGGTTAAAAACAATTAAAAACGCTACAATTCCATTATAGTTGCTTTTATCATAAAAATCTTGTACCTTTTTCGAAAAGATCACTGCTGTGTAAGAAAAATATCTTAAATGTGTTACTACATATGGAAAAAGGGGATACACAAGGGCTACAACTAACTTCCGATATGGTCCTAACAGCAGTTATGGTCCTGAGCAGCTTAACAATGCTGTCAGCTTCCACTTGATCAAAGCACTTAGCTTTTGTGCGTTGAACTAACTTTAACAAGTATTAAACACATGGAAAAAATAGTCTTGCGAGTTAGGAGCATTTTTAACGAGAATTTTTTAGCCATTCTTAGATTACTGAAATGTGGAGACATGCATACAGGATGTTTTTTAACTGTTTAGATAAAATTGCAGCGGTGATTGTACCCATCAAAAGACGAACAATATTCACCGTAGAATTTCTTTCTGGTCACAGTCCACTCAGAGTATCAGAAAAGCAAAACTTAAAAACCAGCAGAATTGTTCAATAAGCACAAGTTCTCACTCTCATGTGATTTCTGCTCTGCAGGAGAATCAGCACTTTTCCAGAACATAACTGTCAATCTATGGATGTATCACTAGCATAGAAAATTGAGTGCTGACACTTAAATTGATGTGGCGATTTATCCATAGATAGCTCAAATTTGACTCCACAATAATTGTTTAATTCCAGATAATGGCTAAATATAAAGTTTATTAATTTAAAGAAACATGCGGTACATTACTCATATAAAAAAAAAAGAGAATACATGGACACATAGAAAATTTCATCTTAACTCTGCAAGAAACGAAAGTCTTCTCCCTCGAACAGCAAAAGAGAGGTAAAGAAAAGGTTCGCTCACGAAAAGGATGTGTTGGCACATTTATTATATTGGAATGCCAACACCTACGCACTCTCGCTGACAGCACTGACACAAATCATTTGCCGTACAGAAATTTCTAGTACTATAAAATTAGCACTACTGCCCAACATGCCCTGAACCCTCTTGTTGCAATAAAGCAGCAGCGAATCAATGTAGCACTAGGAGCCTGCTTGAGGGTGCATCAATCTTTCATTCACAGATGACAACAATACAGATGTTGTTCACATATGAACGACACCCTTTGACATTACTTTGGTCATCTCCTCGGAGTCTTTCACTAATCTGCATGAAACTATGCAACTTGTGATTTCTTTGTCATTTTATTTTCATTGTTGAAACTCCAACATGGGTAATTTACTTTAAGCTTTTCTGACACCCTTAGTGGATTACAACCACAAGTTCCATTGTAAATATAGTTTTTCTTGATAGGTACCATCACCCCTCTAATTTTTTGTAAACAGTTTATGAACACCTTTTTTCTTCAAGATACCTATGAGTGAATCAAATATGAAAGTTGAATTAAACTATTTTTTCTTTTAATTTCATTATTGTCGCCTTGTATTGTTATTTGATAAACATTTCTATAATTTTTTTCTTAGCGAAGATACAGCTTTTTTGTATGTACATTAATTTTATTTGTTCTTCAGCTGAAATATATCCAAATTTTGATGTTGATGAGAGTGAAATTGCTGCAACAGAAGGCAAGGAATCCAGTCTCGGTCCGATCCAAGAAGTTGATGGTAACTTACTGAATACTAAAAGTCATTATTAATCCTGCTGTACTGTTCTATTCTGTTCTGAATTCTATAGTTGTAATGTTCTGGTCATATGACCCTGCTCATCTTCTTTTCACTCAAATACTTGTTTAATATTCAAGAAGGTGAGAACTTTATGCCTTTGAAAAATGCCTGTATAAATCCAGCATCTTTTAAACTAGTATTTTAACTTACTCAAATTAAACTATACTAAACTACTCTCTATTTTACTTTTATTATTAACTAGCTATAATACCCGGTGCTGCCCTGGTTTTCTTCAATGAGGCTTTTTGGATCACGTGATATCTCCCTCTTTCTTTGAGGGATATACAAACCGTCTCTAAGTTAACCAATATGGTGCCTTCCTGCATGACTCATGAAAGAAACAAATCTAGATTTAAGGAAACATAGAAATACAGACTGCCCCCCCCCCCCCGTATTCATGGTTTTTTCTTCCTTTATTGAAAATTTTTTTGGACAACTCAGCAATCGTCATTCACGTGTTTTGTTTACAAAATTTGAGTTGTGCTTGTTTAGGTTGGCTCATTCTTCTAGTGCTACTGATAATGCTTTAAAAAGGTAAATAAAAGTGATTTGAATTTTGATTCAAGAAAAATTGGATATATTGACTATGCTTGGCGAAAGTAAGACAATACCTGCTGTGGTCTATTACGGAATCAACGAATCTATGGTGAGATATATAAAAAAAAAGAATCTGAAATTTTTTCAGCTGTGGCTGCACCCATGGCAGTCAAAACTTTGCAGCGCCTATGGGATCCATGTGTTTCTCATACAGAATCTGCTGTTTTTTTGTGGGTACAAGACTATGCAACGTTAGTCTTGCATTTCCGGTTCTTTATTAATTTAACCCCAGTGACCATTGAATGAATGACAATAATGAATGGAACAAGACTTTAGTTAAACTATAAACATTTATTCTATTAATTATTAGTACATTTTTACAAATAATTATCGTAGTTAGCCTTTTCTCTCAATTATTACAATGTGACAATAAAATAGAACACTCTCACCGCTTGTCCAGGTATTCACGTATTAGTTCACATTGTTCACAAGACACTCCAAGATGTCTCAGTCAATCAGTGGCCTTCTATACACCACAGTAGCACAAACCCTGATACCAGGTTCGGACAGTTTTGTGTCTTGAAATATCCGTTGAGACTATAGGTCAGCCATTGCATAGGAAACTGGAGGCAGACATCAAAGCAAGTCCAAGTGTAGTCGGTCTGGCCACTAATCAATCCGTAGGCAACGGGATCACGACAGCGTTTGATTATCACATGAGGTCAAGCGATGAGACAGGTGAGGTGCCAAAGGCACACTTTCCCAAATTTAACATATTGTTTCAACTGAGAGACGATCTGGCTCACACCTTAGTAATGAAGATGGGAAGTTAGTCGGAAGAAGTAGTAGTCGTGCACATCTCTCTATCTGGTTTTTATACAAGAATGTTCCCACAATGCTTCATGACAGAACCAATCACAAGATCGAAGGTGAGGTATTGAGCTTGCGTCAAATTTGCATAACTTCATGAGAGAAAATAAAATATTGTAAAAAATATAACAGAATCTGGCAACAAAAATAAAGATGGTGGTCGATCGGCAGACACATAATCCCGCCGATCGATCCAGGAAACAAAATAAGGTAAAACAAATTAAAATCTATTAAAAATTACTAGAATAAGGACCATTTCCGCGGGGGCCTAAATGGTAATGTTACATTTCCCCCCGGCCAACAAAAGAAAAATTCGTAGAATTTTTCTGAAAACCCATGTTTTCCTAACAATCTATCCCACCAAAGGAGAAACACCTGCCCAAAAACATGAAATACACTATAATAAATGCAAATCCATGGGAATTGAAGGGAAGGATAAGCCAAAGCTACCAGTATTTTGGACGAACAATAAAAAGGCTTGGACTATGAAAACACTTTTCCTGAATTGGTTAAAACTGTGTTTTGTTCTGGAAGTCAGGAGTTACCTTGTTAGTGAATACATGCTATTCAAATTTCTTTTGATGCTGGATTGACGGAGAAGAAATTAATGCATCTGACTAGTCCTGAAACTGAAGCGGTACCAGATGAAGATCAAGATAAAGAAGTAGAAGACAAGTTGACCACAAGTAACATAGTGAAAAGCTTCGCAAGCTCAAATCAGCAGTAGATTATTTTCATAACATAGATCCTCTATTTTACATTCTTCACATGTAGAAAAATTAGTAGAGGAAGCTTTGTCAACATACTTGATGATATGAAGTGAAGAAACGGCCAACAGAAAAGTCAAAAAGTTCTTTCAAAAAACATAGCCAATAATCGTTGCACCCTCTTTTACATTCTTTTCTACCTCTGCGTCACCCTGCCCTTTCTCATGATGTTCAATAAACGAGATATGCAAGAAAAACGATGGTTTCGGTTATTCACGGATTTCTGTATTCGCTGTCACCCCCGCGAATACAGGGGCCGACTGTACAGGGTGAGAATAGTAGAATATACAGGGTGTTCCAAAAAGAATCATCCGATTTTAAAAAAATCATAACTATCCATCCATTTTGATTGAATAATAGGTAGGTAGAAAGAGGGAAATCTCACGTTTCACGCAGTTGCTGATAGGTAGCACTAACGCTCTTTCTTTGGACAGCACTTCAGTGTTTGTCAATATTGGCTTTTCCCACAGTTAGAAACCTATTCGGATGACTTCATTTTCCAGCAGGATGGGCACTACCACACTGGAGCTTGGACATTCAAGAATTTTTGAGCAATCATATTCCTAAATGATGGATTGGCCATACGGGGCCTTACGATTCAGTTAAACATCACTGGCCTCCAAGAACGCCAGACCTCACAGTGTGCGATTTCTTCTTGGGGGGGGGGATTATAAAAGACTATGTTTATGTGCCTTCCCTCCCAGTTACATTAGCCGAGCTGAAGATAAGCATAACAGCAGCCATGGAAGCAGTGGATGCAAACATGCTCGCAAAAGTTTGGGACAGATTTGACTACTGTATAGACATATGCCGTGCATCCCAAGTATGGAGATATTGAGCACCTTTAATTTGGTTTGTAAAAAAAACTTTGATTAGCCATGTAATATAAAATGAATCTCAAGCGTCTATGTTCAATATTTTTCTTAATAATATACATATTTCAAATCGGGTGATTCTTTTGAAAACACTGTATTTTTCCCTTTTTTTAAGGGGCGCTAGGTATTTAGATTCCCCCCCCCCTCTTTGAACTTCAAGTTATCCATCTGCCTATTTCTGCTTCTAAAAATGCTTAATTAAAGCTGTAGAATTTCTTTGATGTATTTTACGGGCCCATATTTAATTTTAAAACAATCTAAACTATATGACTTTATGCAGTTGAATGCTAAAAAACAATGCGCAGACATTTCATTTTCATGCTTGAGAAGATATAAATAAAAAGTTGAAATCAATGTTATATACAACATGGATATCCAACACAAAAGAAGGTCTGGCTAATTACTTCATATTTAATTTTCTGGGCTTCGTATTTCTAAGCAAACTCAATATTTTAAAAATCAAAAATTCAATACAATTTTAAAATTATTGATGTGGTGGAAAACCCCCCACTAAATTTCCGCATTTCTACAGTAAAATCGACAATTTTAACAGTTATTTCTATGGGGATCATCCTTTGCCTGACCCACAAAGTGATGCTGATGATGATTTTGCCTCTATTGCTTCCTCTGTTATCACAGTGTTATTGCATTTCATTTTTTGCAAAATAGTCTGCTTTTTTTTTCAAATGATGGAAAAGTACTCCTTGATTTTATTTTGGCTTGAATGAAGCCTTCACGACTCTCGGTTGTTGATACAGCAAGAGATGCTTCAGTTACTAGTCATACGCACCGTTCAACTGCTTGTGTGTGACAAGGAAAATTCGGTATAGATGGAAAAATAGGTTCAGATCATTTTTGTGGGTCCAATTCCTTTATCACATGCAATTAGTTTCGAATAGTGCTTAGCAGAAAAGTTTATTTTCGGAACATGGAATGTACGGATTTCTGCTTCTGATGATCATTCATTCCTAATTTTTAAAATTCTCTTGATTCCCAGTTCTTTGTCCGTACTTTTCCCACAAGATATCTCTGATCTGCACTTAAATCACTGTTGTCACTGTCCATTATCGGAAGGTTATTAGAGATTGATTTAAATTTCACAATATATTATATACATGGGTAATCTTTCACAATTTTCGAAACTTTTTTCCATTATCACCTTGAAGCCCGCGTGGACTGATGGAACATCCATCTAGATGCTTCACAAGATGCCTTAGAGGTAACTCATTGAAGTGAAAAAGACAAATAAGCCATTGCAAGGGATTGCCTATTTCTTTCTCTATTAATTTGATAACACCATTTTTATAACCACTGTTGGTAACAGTTCCGGACGCATCTGATCGCCATCAATTCCTTCTTATCAAAATCTTGCTTCAAAAAGTCTAGGATTGATGACTTTATATCCCTTGCTCTACTGCTTCTTGGAGTTGTGTGACCAAGATAAATTGACTTGGGTTCCTGCAATATGGTTATGTGTTCTTCAGATATGGTTCTTCTATGGAAAGAATCACCTTCTTTGACATTAGCTAAGGTTTTGTCTTTTTGACCATCAAAATATATTCCTCGCACATTTTGTTCTAGGAATTTCATCTTGCAAAAGAACTCTCTGTGATGCTTCTTCACGCCTTATTTTCATCCGGTCTATTGTCATATTTGGCTTCTCTTTCGTCAATAATCCAACATCTTCCAGCACAGCGTTCGCAATAATTGCAGCTGATCAATCAGACACACCAATTCTATCACAAGCAAGAGCAAAATTTGGTAATTTAGTTCTCATCTGTGAGGATGATGGTAGAACTTCAAAAGCAAATGAAGTACTTACTACGGTACTGATTGATGGGACCAGCTTCAGGTACTGGTAAATGGAAATGCTAACGACAAACTATGTTTTGGCTCATATAGATCACTTTCCTCAGAATGGTTTGATATAGATGAGTTTTCAGTGGTTGATGAACTAGTTTCATACCATTACATACTATTACATACCATTTTCATTTTCCTTTGTTCATTCTTTTCCAATTTCTTCGTTGTTAGGACATTTACTCGACCAATGGCCATCTTGCGTGTACTTCTTTGATCTTGCAAGAAATCTCGCTCTAAATTTGGGACCTTTCTCAACTTGTCACACTTAGTTTTCAAAATCGCATTTGCATGCTACAATGTCGAACAATTTTCGCGCTTCGCACTGAAAAAATTTCAAGTTCAACTTGAAAGTTTGAGAATCTTTCCTTGCTTTCATATTTTTATGAAGTTTCTTGTATTTACAGTAAAATCTTTGAAAATTTTGTGTATCTGTTGATGAGAAACCGCAGGAATTGAAGCAGTTTTCCAAATATTTTCTATCTTTGGCATGATAATTTCAAGAATTTCTGCAATAGCTGGATCTTTTCTTGATTGTTGTGCCTTCATATTGCGTTGAGTTAGCAAATAACAAAGCATAACATCGCCATAGGTGGGCAAGACCCGAGAATCCAACTCTTTAGGATTTCATAAAATGTCACAACAATAAAAGCTTCTGGTCATCACTTTGATTGCTATACACCCTCTCAGTTAAGGGGTAAGATTGCAGATGAATACTGAAAACACACGCAAGGGAAAAGCATCAGGGTCACTGAACGAATCACAAGTTCAGGGGAATAGGAAAGCCTCCTAAGCGGTGTCATGCTAGAGAATTCCACACGTGCTTAAAACTTTAGGGGCGATGAGGAACCTCAAGAAGTTTGAATTTTGGGGAAAAAAATTAGGAATGGCATTTCTTTACATAAAGGCATATTTTAAATCCTATTACAATGGCAATTTTGAAAATGTTTTTTTTTCGTTCCACCCTAATATACACGTCTGAAACACATTGCTAGGGGACCATGGTAACTAAAATAAACATTCCAAAAGTGATTGTTGAGGCCCAGAAACCATTGTTGCCAGACAGTTTTTTTTGCCTATTTCTGGCTTTTGACCTGCTCTGATAAACTTTTAAAGTAGCCTGTCATTCAAGTCAGTTCCGTTTGGTATATCTGCAAAATTTGGTGACAATAGATCGAAAATTGTAGATTTGTATAGAGAACACAGACAGAAAATAAATTTTATATATATAAATTAAGTATAATTTGAGAAATAGTTCTCTCTGTGATTAGATAATCAAAATATTGTTTGATATGGACTCAGACACAGTTGAAATTGTAAATATCTTAATGCAGGTGGGGGGGGATCTGCTACAATTGCTACAAGCTGCTACAATGTCCAGCCATTTGTTACATTTTGTTACAAAAACGCCAAAATTCTTAAATTCTTTGCAATCTTGCACCAAAAACAAAATTTCCCCTTGAGAAACTTTGAAGTTGTGTCATAATAGAAGCTGACTTCTCGATAACATCATTTGTCCTCCCCGCAATTTGATTTCTTGGAGCCACAAATGGAATGAGTTTCATGAATATTTGCCCTACTTACATCATTTTTTTAGGCATCAGAATAGAATAAAGCCTACCAATAAAGTTTTTATATCTCTGATCCTTGAACAAGTGTATTTATTTGAATCTGGTGCATTTTTTACAATGTTGGCAGCACACAAATGACCATGTTTTCGTCATTCACAAAAAAAAGAAGAAAAAACTATTTGCACATTATTGCCAAGTTCTTCATTGTCTGAATCAGTATTGAAACTATCAATGAAAAATTAAAAAGAATATTGCTCATTTGTATGAACTTTTCATTTTCTTTTATAAAAGTTTTAAAATTAAGGAATCAAATAGCACAATTTATTCGAATGACCAAATATTTTATTTTGAATTCAAGGGAATCCTGCCCCATACCTTATTTCTATCTAATATCAGTAATGTCTGTAGCTTAATATCATGCAAGTGATTAAATTTGCAAAAAGTTCATTAGGTTCAGGTCTGACAATCCAAATTTATCACTCTATCTGTAGAAGATCCAGATGATGAAGGTCATAGTGAGTACAGTTTTCAAGAAGGTGAAACTGATACAGATGGCTACAGTGGAAGTCAAAGTCAGCCTCTTGAGGTTAGTTGTATATAAACTTGTTTCTTGGTGTTACTTTCATTTATTGAAATTAGTGATATGTACATGTTATGGTAAATGTGATAAATCTGATGTGATTATACATAATTACTGACAATTTTGATAAGTTTAATGGAAGTTGCAAGTTTATCATATTGACCAGGGATTATGTATGCATTATTCCTAGCTGGTATTGGTAAATATGATAAACATCAATGGATTGCTTAACCTTACCTGCTCATTCTTCAGTCTAGGATGAGGAATTTGATCAGTAATCTTGATTGCGTATAGCTATAATATTGCGTTGATTACTATAATACAGTAAAAGCTGTCTTCAATGGAATTGCAAGAGACTGAGATTTTTATCCCTTTGAACACAAGTTTCCATTTAATAAAGGTTCAATTGATATAATGTATAAAATTTTATAACTATCTTGTCTGTGATTGAAATAAAATAGAAATAAACAAATCGAAGATAAAATAAATAAACATAATTAGTCTATAATCATTAACTACTGTGATTATACTATTTAGATTTTGACGGCATCTGTATAAAATGCAACCTACGCTGTTTTTCTTCTAAAATAACTACATTTACATTCTTTTAACTTCAAAATTTTTTAATTAGGGTGTCAATATCTGTCATGTCAGTTTCGGTTTGTATGTTATCATATATGTTTATGTAATCCTCAGCATCAGGGTGGTAACTACAAATTTTGTAAGGGAAGAGCAACATGATTTTGCCGCCCCTAGCACTGTAAAATTTGATTTTATAACTGTGTTTTTATCACCACCTAAAATTGTCCACCCCTTGAATTTTCTGCTATTGTCTTTCTCTGATTATTTCTGCCCTGCACAGCCTTACGATCATGGAAATGCAGACAGCTTGCATACAATTTTGTAAATCTTGCATATCATTTGGAAATTCAACACACACTGATTTCTCCCATGGAAGAGCCTGCTTTTCTGCAAAATTTTGCTACAATTTCAGAAAGAAACTGCTTTACTACATATGACTTATCAGAATCATAGTATCGAGTACAGAAACTAACTCTCATTTGCAAGCATGGATTGCATAAAAAATTTGGGTGGAGCACTTTAATATTTTGTATGATCCTTTGGTCTATTGGTCATCAAACACTCCCAGTATTTGTGTGAAATTTTCTGTTAAAGGGTGAACTTTCCATTTCCGCGTTAGACAGACTCTGTTTAATTCAGGTTTTTTAATGTATATTTTGGCATTGCAGACCTACCAACTCTCCCGATTTAGGTGGGAGACTCCGGATTTTTCATCCTTCCTCCCGCTCTCCGGATTTGTTAAAATTTCTCCGGATTTTGGCAGAAAATTAGATTTTACGCGAGCTTTCACGTTGTCGTGGCGTCAATAATTACTGTCGTCGTTAGGGAAAACACCCATAGAGGACAGTCATAGTCGTTTCCATCGCGCGCGCGCGAGCAGCCGTAAAAAAGTCTCTGTGACCGTATTTAAGCAACTGGCAAAGACGCGACTTTGTTTTCGTAGCATTTATCGGCAATCATTAATCAGGTGCATGATCTTGGTTGCCAAAATTCCTGTATAATCATTATTGTATTCCATTAGCAGCCGCGCGGTAAACTGCTTTTGGATTAGGAGCGCAAGTTCTTATAACCAACTCATTCGCATATTTCCACTAAAGTCGCTCATACCAATGCTACCTATCAGCTTCTTTTTCCTGTTTTAAATTCTCGTGACCTAGTGATGGTCCTGCAAACCATTTTTTTATTTCGGTTATTTTTCTGGTTTTTATTCATTTTTAAAGTTTCTACTAACTTTTTGCCCACCCTGTATATTAATAAATGAAGTGTGTTGCATAAATGAAGGCTAACCATATTTTCTCTATAAACATACAGCAAAATTGCTGTATGTCACCAAATATGATGTCAAAGGTAAGCAAAGTTGCCAGTTATTGCTAATATTGCCAAAAATCATTAAAGGAAGAAAATAAAGCACTGTCACGTTGAAGCAGTATATATTTAAATAGATTCTATTAGGGGAAAAAAACGTTAAGATAGTTATATCTACATATAAAAGTGATTTTCTGTCTGTGTGTGTGTATATGTTCTCTATACAAATCTACAATTTTAGATCGATCGTCGCCAAATTTTACATATATACCATACAGGACCCGATTTGAACAATAGGCTACTTTAAAAAAAATTCAGAGCAGGGCAAGTGCCCCAAATGGGCAAAAAACTGTCAGGCAACAATGGTTTTTGCGCCTAAACAATCACTTTCGGAATGTTTGGTTACCTTGGTTCCCTAGCAATAGGTTTCAGACTTGTATATGCCTTTACTATGGTTTGTCACTTCTTTAACGCTGCCAGTGTATGTATAATAGTTTATGCCTTTATAATGGTTTACCACTTTTTTCAGTCCTGCCAGTAATGAGAGCTTTTTGAATAGACACCATCATCAGCATCACTTTGAGGGTCAGGCAAAGGATGATCCCCATAGAAATCAGTGTTAAAATTGCCGATTTTACTGTATAAATGCGGAACTTTCATGAGGTTTTCTGTCACTTCAATAATTTTAAAGATTGTATAGAATTCTCGATTTTTGAAATAAGAGTTCGCTTAGAGATATACGAAGCCCAGGAGATTAAATATGAAGTAATCAACCGGACCTACTTTTGAGTTGGGAGTCATGCAATAATATTGATTTCAACTTTTTATTTATATCTTCTCAAGCATGAAAATTAATGTCTCCGTATTGCCTTTTAATTCATTCATTTCTATGTTTCTTTAAATCTAGATTTGTTTCTTTCATGATTCGCGCAGGAAGTCCTCATACTGGTTACCTTAGAGATGGTTTGTATGTCTCTCAAAGAGGGGGATATCACATTATCCAAAAAGCCCCATTGAAGAAAACCCGGGCAGCACCGGGTACTATAGCTAGTAATTACACAGTTGAAAAAATAATTTTAATTCTTAATTTCAGTAAGAATAAAATTCAGATGACTTGTATCGTTATTTTCCGAATTTTCATTTTTATGAAAAAGTGAAAGCAGAAATATTGTTCTGTTTTCCCTATCTGTGATGAAATTCTCCACAAAAAAAACATTAAAACTTTTCAATAGCTCTAGAAAAGTAATTTTCCAAAAACCGAGAGGACCCTCCCTTAGAGGTGTGAAAATTTGAAATTCAAACTCATGTGTGGATTTTTCTCCCGATTCAAACTGGAGGCATAAATTTGGTTTTTTTTTTTCAGTATCCGTGATGACATTCTCTACAAAATTAACATGAAAACTTTTCAATAGCTCGAAAAAAGTTATTTTGAACAAACCGACAGGACCCTCCCTCCCTTACAGGTGTGAAAATTTAAAATTCAAACTCACAAGTGGAATTTTCCCCCGAATCAAACTCGAGGCTTAAATTTGACAGCTTAAATTTAATTAAATATGATAGTAGAATAATATTATCTACAAGCTAAAATTAGAAATATAATTGTTTTAAAAATTATTTATTTTTAATAAATTAGCATTTCAAACTCAAAATTAAAATGAGTAAATGTGGAACATAAATAAAAAAATCCAATTAATTTAATTTTTTGAAAAAAACCATGATTTTTATCAACCATGTTATGAATGTCCCGGAATTTTTCTATTTTGCCTGGAAAAATGCTTGAATAGTCCTTGAATTTTTTCACTTTCAGAGAGTATTAACCATATTGTGTTATAGTTGTCGATTTTCAGTGAAATACTTAGATATGACACTGATATTATGTTAATTTTGCATTTTTCTTTTCAGGATGAGAGCATCCCTAATGCGCGGGAGATGTCTCTAAGTGATGACAATGATCATGTTTATGAAAATAGCAGTCAAGATCCAGTTATTATCACCAGAGCTCCTAAACACTTTCAGTGTACTGAAGATGAGGATTTCATGTCTGCTTTTGACAAAATGTTGTCGGAGAGTATGTTGGTATGTATTCTTTAGGGCTCAAAAGGTCTATATGTAAAATGGATTGTATGTGAGTAGGGATTTTGAGCAGTAATTCCTTCCCACCCATTCTCGGGAATTTCTATTCCAAAATTCCTGAAGATTTGTTCAGGAAATCAGGAAAGTTATTTTTTCAACCCACAATGCAAAATGAAAAAAAAAAATTACAGAAAACTTATATAAATTTCCTTCTCCAGACCTAGCTTTCTCTCTCGTGTCTTTTTCTTCTCTTTTCCTCCAAGAACTCTGGGGATCTATTACGCTCATGTCGTTATGCCCGCGTTTCAAACGTGTTTGGGGTTTGCGGTGCATTGTGGGATAGATTTGCATCACCATCGCTAAAGGTTGATTAAAGGCGATTTTCGTTATCGACATCGCTACGTAAAACGTTAACTAACGAGAACCGGCGACCACTCGTTATGTTCGCGTTACGGAAATAAACATGGCCGCTTGCGCTTACATTTTTCGATGAAGGTGAGAGCAACGGAGACAAATTAGTTAGAATTGGAAATTATTCATTCATTATTAATTTATCAAGTTGTTCATTATAATGAATAATAATTCTCTGAATTACGTTACTTAATTTAGTAACATGATTTAGAGACAGCATTATCGTTTAAAATGTTATCTGTACACATACTGATTGGAAAAAATTATTCATAATGGTAAATCGTTATAAATTATTATACTCGGTACAAAGATAAATCACTCTACAAAACAGTTTGTTTTTTTAAAATCTTGCATGGAAATGCCTTTATTCTAATCTTAAACTCATCTCAATATAAGAATATTATTTAACTGGTAAATCTCTCTATCACGATGTTTTCAAGAAATTCGCTCAATATTTTTTTTACACCTCTTTCAAAATCGACGTCAATATATATTTAAACGTCTCCAGATTTTCCCCTTCTTAATTCGTTTAATAACATTGATATTTTGTGATATCAATTAAGTATTGCTACTTTCTGTGCAGTACACAGAAGTGTAATGCAGTAAACACCATTACACACACACTATAAAAAATCAAAGTAAATTTTATTAATCAACAAATAAATTTTTTCTAATCCTTGAGTGCATTTTCTGATCAGAGTATAAAAAAGATGTCAACAACAGTGTAAATTTAGTGGCACTTCATTTTCATGTGTGACACAAGGAAACCAATTGTCTAATTGATGATGTAAATAAAAGGTTACTTGTTCTTGATTTTGACTTAATATCAAGACGGTAGATAAATGTGTTAAAAACATTGTAATATATGATGATGATATTTTTGATAGTCGTTTTGCAAATTCATATCATTGAACTTCAATAGAAAATCATTTTTTAAACGTAATAATTTAGAAAATTTCCCCGCGGCAGTATCATGTGCGTGTATAGCCTATCTTTTCTCAAATATTTGATGAAAATAAAAAGAATCCGGATGAATTTAAAAAAAAAATGTAGCTTAGAAAATTAGGGACAACCAACGCGCACGAGTAAATAAAATAATAACACACGTGCTGCAGCACTCGTTGATAGTGATGATTATTATCAGCACTGGAAAAAATTATCCGATTGGTCCATCCCTTCCGGAGCTAACGCAACTCTCGGACCAGGGAGTTTTTCGTAAAATAGATAACGACATACCGCGGGTTGCTGAGAAAAATCAAGTTTTTGACAATGGTAGCTGAGATTTGCGTTATGAGGCTCGTTGAGAATTTGCGTTAAGGGCGTGACGTCACTAACGACCTCGTTGTATAACGACATGAGCGTAATAGACCCCCTGGCTTGTTAAGTTCTTCTCCCCCCCCCCAAGAGTGCAGGTATGTATTTCTCAGTAATTTCATTTTTGATGGGAAGAGGCAGCCCCTAAGGTTTGTAGAGCCAAAGCCATAATTTGTCAGACGTGGTGCCTCAGTGCCATTATGGCACAATATAACCACTTCATCATTGTTCTGCCAATTGTAGTCACAAATGTGCAAATTTTGCCAAGGTGTGTTAGATTTGTGCAGCTCTTAGACTGTTACTACTCTCCAGTACAGAGAGTAGGAAGAAGGGGGAAAAGGGAGAGCCAATTTTCATAGGCTGTATCCTGCATCCACAAAAGAATAGCATAGCTGCCAAGTCTCCCGAATTTTTCGGGAATCTCCCGAATTTTAGCTTCATCGCTCGACCTCCCGAAAAGTTCTTAAATCTCCCGAATTTTTACGAAAATCACAAAAATCCATAATTGTCCCTAAAAATTCCCTACTTCATTAAAAAAAATCCCCGCTTATGAAAACAATCCCTAAGGAATTTCTTGTGGGGCATGAAGCCTCTTTTTTTCCCCTTTCGAAATCACGTTGTAAATGGGGAAATTCCCTTTTTAAGGAAGTTTTACAAACCCTCTGATGGTAACAAGAAAGTTGTTTGTCTTATCGTGCAGGGAAATGGCTTAGCAGCCAATAGTCCTGGATAATAATTGGATAAGATTATAGTGACGCGCATATGGTCAAAATTTCTGTTGTTGAAGTTACGTACGTGCGATATAACAAAGCATGAATACTGATAAGCAAAAACATATTTAATCAATTTTAAAGATGCTTATACCCCGATGAATTTCCTTTCATCAAACGTTCCAGAAGAGGGCCGACTTTTCCTTTTTGTACAAGTTGTGTTACGGACATAAACATCAGTCATGGTGGAAAGAGTGACATCATCACTCATGTGAAATGAAAAAAAAGACAAGCAAGTGTCACAAAAAGTCAGTGTTCTTCAAAAATTGACGGTGTTTTCCTTCATCTTCCAATGATTTTGGGGTCATTCGCGCAGAATGTTTGTTCACAGCGTTTCTGATTGAACACAATATTTATTTTTACATCATTGAAGTTTTGGCCTCCAATTTCACTACTTTTTTGCGTAGGAATTTTATTCCCAAGGGTTTAACTTCTATGTATGTAAAATCCCTATTTTAATTTGACTTCAGTTTTTGAGTAGGGATTTTATTCCCTACGCTTTAACTTTTATGTTTGGAAAATCCCTATTGTATTTATTAGGGAGTGGTTTTAGCATAAAATACGGGTTTGTGCGAAAATCTCCCGAATTTTCATTTTCAAAAGTTGGCAGCTATGGAATAGGGTTGTTATTGTATGACATAAGAATGTTCGCTTATATTTTTCTCCTGGAGGGGGGGGGGGGTCATGTTAGAGTTCATTAAAAAATGGAATAGGGGGGATGAGACATGGGTCCCGTATCGAAAGTGATGAATGATTTCCACAACTAAGGATGATGTTAAATGTGATGATTATATGATGGTATAAGGTGAAGTTAGGTGAATATAAGGTGAAAACAGTATGATGTTTTTTAATGATGTTGTTTGCAAAAAAAAAGTATTTACAATCTCTGTATGGGAGGTCTAATCATCAAGAGAACGTTCTTAGTTCTAGGCAGTGCTCTAAATTCGGTGGCTCTGTACGCTGAAATCGCTCTGAGGTGGTCAAAGTCTGAGCTCTCTAATCTTTCAAAAGGCACTTTGCGAGGCTCTTGACGTATTTGCAGATCGTGAGGACTTTGATGTCAGATCGAATGTTATGGTTTCGTACGAACCAAGGGGCCTTCGTGACCTTCCTGAGATATTTGTTTTGTTGTTGCTCAATCTTTATGAGGTTGGATCTTTTACGGTACATCCAGACAGGCGATGCATACAGAAGTGATGGACGGATTATCATTTTGTATAAAATTAGTAGTATATAAGTATATACAAGATTCGTAGAATACACAGCCCCAGTTCTATAAAGGGTCACTTCTGTAATATTCCACTCTCTTGTATCTGTGAATGAATGTCATAAAATGGAACCATTTTCAATCTCGGGGGGGCACTGAGAAAGAGGAGCAAATTTTACAATTCTTTTCATGAACAATAATATTGATGTCCAGTAATTGGGCTTACATACAATAATTGAAATACAGTTAATAGCTATCTGTGTTTCAGTGTCATTCAACATCACCCCCCCCCCCCCTTCTGAACATCCTCTCTTCAGATTTAAAAAATATTACATAATGAAGATGTGGCACCACTAAAGATTGCTGACATAGAACAAGTTGAAGCCATACCTACTGACATTATGCTTCTAAAATAATTACTTAAAATAATATATTTCTTAAAGCTTAAATCTGCCATTTATGACAAAAAGAGTTAATTGCTGATTTATTAGAGGTATGTTTAACTGCATACGTGATTATATCACTTCAAGCCTTAAACAATAGAAAGGCTAATATTATTGTAAGAGATTAAATATTCAGGTTCCTATCCTGTAATGTGAAGAAAACCAAGTATATGTCTAATGTTGAAAGGAAATAAAATTTTTATAGATTAAATGATAGGTTAAAGATAGAATTAAAGATAATGTCTTCTCACATCAGAGTACTTGAGCAACTGGACAAGGTTCTTGATTTTCTCATTAGACAGTTTTACTGTTAATTGATGTTTACTTAATGTTACATAAATAATATTACATAATACTAGCTATAATACTCGGCACTGCCCGGGTTTTCTTCAATTGATGGGAGGATTTTAAAAGTGACAAAACCATTAAAAAGGTTTGTCACTTTTCAACTATAAACTAACTATCATATAAACTATTATGCATATACTGAGACAGGATTAAAGAAGTGACAAACCTTTGTAAAGGCAAACACGTGTCTGAGATGAATTGATAGGGAACCACGGAAACCAAAGTAAACATTCCGCAAGTGATAGTTGGGGCCGAGAGGCCATTGTTGCCCGACAGTTTTTTGCCCATTTTAGGCATTTGCCCAGCTCTGACAAACTTTTGAAGTAGCCTATCATTCGAAACTAAATAAGAACTATGATTCTGGGAATTCTCAATAAATGTTTTTCTATTCCTGATTTCCAAATGTTCCGAAATGTTAGGATTTCAAAAACCTTATACAGTGGAACTTCGGTTGATGAACTTAATTCGTTCCACCAACATGCTCATTATCCAAATCACTCGTTATGCAAATCAAAATGCCTCATGGGAAATAATGGAAACTTGGATAATTCGTTCCACAATTATTCTTTTACAAGAAAATGGCTGATAAAAATGTCATTCACTCAATGCAACACAATGTTAATATAATAAATAATAAAATAAAATATTTAAAAACTAATAAAACCGTAAATAAAATATGCAGTACAATAATGTTTACAAATTAACTCACTCTAAATGACCAGAGAGATGAGGACTAATGTTTAGGACGACTTATGCACTGCACTCACTATCTGTGAACTTATTCTTTTTTGTGTGACTTTAAAATGGAATACTATCTATTACACTTGCTTTTGTCTCTCTTTTTTTGGTTTTTTCGGAAATGGGAAATCACACTATTGTTGAACAGATTTATCGTTCACAATGCTACAGCTTTATTTGGGATAGTTCTCTTCTAAAAAGTTTTACACAGATTTCCATTTTCTACACATCTCTTAAACTCATTTGAAGTGAAGGTACTTCTCATTTCTTTCTTTGTCTTCCTCAGACGAGATCATAATAAGCTCTTGCGTTGATCATAATAAGCTTATGTGCATAAGTTCTTGCTATTGTCTACTATGGAGATCCATCAGTTTGTCTGTGGATATGACCATGTTCCTCCACTAGTTCTTGAATGTCAGGCTCATGCACCTCCAATCTCATGGTCTTCCCCAATTACACAATCTCTTCAGAAATGGTGGCCCTTGTTCATGAGCTAGCGCCCTCAAAGTCACGGTCAATAATACAATCAGCCCAAAGTTTTCTCCAAGCAGAATTTTTAAAAAACTTCAGTCGCATATACACGTTGTTACAATGCTACATCTAGTTTCATATCTTAAACACTCACGTTCATAGGGTGTTAATTTTTCGAGTTAGGTACACGAATCGAAGACGTGTGTTAAAAGCAAAAAACCATCAGCTCAATTTTGATAACGTGAAAATAAATAAACAAAGCACAACATTTTTACTCGTAATGCAAATCATCGCTCGTTAATTGAATCAAAATTTGTTCAAAATTTTTGCTCGTTATGTGAATTGCTCATTAACCGAAGTTCCACTGTACGTGGGTATATAGGCACTGGTGACTTCATTAGAATCCTCTTCAAATTTGTTGATCCAATATTAACAAAATTTTATATGTATACTTGACAGACTTAAATGATAAGGTACTTAATTTTTTTTTTTTTAAATTTCTAAAATGTAAAAATTCTTCAAAACTGTGAAACCATTCTTTGTTTACTTGTGAAAAATTATCAAACCATTTTTTATCTATTTTTTAATTGGCACAAAAAAACTGTTTTGAAGACACAACCACTTTTAAAAAACTGCTTCCTGCATGAAGAAATTTTGTTTTCCTAGGTATCCAGGTATAAAAATTAGAATTTTCTAATGAGTTGAAACTGTTGTTTACATGAAAAAAAAATTGTCAGTTCATAAAAAACACCTGTAAATATTTAAAATTGTGTAATATTTTGAACTTTTTGAGCCAGTTTTACACGTTTTGTACATTTTATATCTTATCACTATAAAAACTACCGTATATACTCGTGTATAAGCCGACCCCCCCCCCCACTTCAGGAGCACCAAAACCGCAATAAATTGAAAACCCGTGTATAAGGCGACCCCAAAAAAATCCGTGCATTTCAGAAAAAAAGAATTTTTATATTTTCATGCAAAATTAATAGTTAGCGGAAATTTACAATAGAAAATGATTCAAACTTTTTAAACCATTTCGTCTGAGTCTCCAAGCTCATCGTAATCCATCAGATCATCATAAGGTGCGGCATCTTTGTTTTTATCTTCATCTGGGCTGTTTCATCGCCATTGTCACTTTCAAACAGGATAGATATCTTCAGTTCTGTCCATCGCATTGCTGATGCAACATTTTTTGAAGGATTGGATGATAATTTCGGTGGAAACAGGAATTCCACTCCTCATGTACCCATTACCACACGAGGCCAATGTCAGTTTTCTTCAAGGCACCACTTTAACGTCGGAACTTATCCATTCGATCCACAAATCCTTCAAATAGTCTTTGAGAGGCTTATTGATGCTCACATCTAAAGGCTGTACAATCGACGTTAGCCCACATGGTATCAAAGCCAATGATGTTTTAGATTTCTTTGCCTCTGCTTTGACATTATCGGTTCTGTGGGGGTTTGAACATATCCCATACCAATAATGCCGGTGTCTCAAACACTGCTACAAAAATGACTACTGATTGGGGGGGGGGTCGATATTTTCTCATCAAAAACTGACCCGAGTATAAGCCAACCTCCCCCACTTGAGGAACGAATTTTTCTACAAAAAAACTCGGCTTATATACGAGTATATATGGTATGTAATTTGGAACAACACATTAGTGATATTTCACCATAAATTTAATACTAATAGGTGTAATTTTTTCTTTTTATTGAATCAGCATAGAAATCAAGAATCAGTAAAACCGCAAATTGACATTGTCATTCCCATGAATATCAAAGGAAACAGTGGACCAGGGAGCAAAAAGTGTAGCTGTATGTAATTATCAATGTTTTCTGTTCAATTAAAATATAACGATGAAAATAAATAGAGAAATGTGTGCATGCATTTCAAAAGCCTAGATGCTATTCAAAGGGGATCACACATTCATTGGTTGATAATTTATTCTTAATTTTTTTTAGTTATTATTGTCAGATTATCATCTTGAAAGTCACCCTCTAATTTCATTTTCCTTTTTAAAAGATTAAGTTGGTCTTGAAAGTAAATTCAGTTATTGCTTTTATAATATGACTAGATTTATTCAAAATAATTAACAAGAATAGTGCATACTTATTTATAATTCTAATGCACTTCCAGGGCCTAAATTTGACCTGATGAGGCCGTGGACAAAAGAGATATTTGCCCCATTAAATTTGATACCAGCATCGTTTTTATAATATGGTTTTCCGCAAACATTTGAGCACTGTTTATCATGCTCAAAAGCTCCATGTTATTTTTATAAGCTACAAAGTCCTGTAAATTCGTAAGGCATTGAACTGCACTTGTGTACGAGTTTATCCTAAGATCTTTTCTTGCAACTTTGTTGGATTTCTCTTCTTCATCACTGCTGTTTTCATCAGTAAGTTGCCCAGAAATGGCAGTTCCAATTCAGTTTTCATACTGTGCTACCATTGCTAGTTCATCATCCACTGTTACAAAGTCTAATGCATGCAATCCTACTTTTGCTACATTTAATGGATCTTGTAGATTATCAATTTCATGATTGACTGATTCTTCTATTGAATTGATTTCTCCGGGGAAGTTTGCTTTGACAAAACAGAGAAATGTGGTTTCATTATCAACTTTTTTCCATATTTTGTTAATTCCAATAAACTTGACGCTTTTTCATCTTTGCCAGCAGTGATTGCATTACAAAGCTCCGGTAATTTGTTTTCCCGTTGCAAATCATTCCTTGATCCATTGGCTGTGTAACACTAGTTCTGCTAGGTGGGAAAAAAGCCAGTCTAACATTAGAAAGCGTAATGCTAGGATGACAAGTCGCATTGTCAAGAAATAGCAGAACCTGTCGTTTTTGTTTCTTCATTCTGGCATTAAAGGCAACAAGTCACTCATCCATGATTTTAGCTGTCATCCACGCTTTCTTGTTTGCCTTCCACTCAACTGGTAGAGTTTTTGGATTCATATACCTGAAACAATGTGGTTTGATGGATTTACCAAACACCAGAGGTATTTCCTTTTCCCCAGTCATGAAAACACACAAAAACCCAGTAAGTCTTTCCTTCGAATTTCTGCCTTCAGCAAAATTTTCTCCCTTCAATCAGAGTTTTGTTTGATAGGGCCCTGTGTGTAGAACAATCCGGTTTCATCTCTGTTTGCTATGTCTTCAACATTGTACCCTTCAATTAAATTGAAAAGTTCTTCGCTCCAATTATTCAGTCTCGGGATCAACATCAGCAGCTTCACGTCATACTTCCCATTTTCGAAAACTTTCTAGCCACCCATTGGATGCACAGAAATCTTCCTTCCCAAGTTGTTCAGCAATTTTTTTTTTTTTTTTTTTTTTGCTTGCTTGCTTCAGCTTGAACCATTGGCCCAGATATTAGCAATTTTCAAGATCTGGCATCCACAAACCATTCCCATACAATTTCGTTAATTTTCTCATTTCAAGTCTTGCACGTTTTAAATTTTGTTTCTTCATTTCCATTCAACCATTCCTCTAGAATTTCACGTTTTCTTTTGATAATGTCATAACATTGGATTTTTCCAATAGCAAACTTTTTTGTTATCTCTGTAACACTTAAATTTTACTTTTCTTTTGCACCTACGACTTCCAGTTTTGTGTTCAAATCCAAGATGTGTCTCTGGTGACTGGTGACCATCTATACACCAAATTAAATGCAAAACACATGAAGAGCTGCCGTCCATGCGACCTCTCTTTCATCCACTGGTCCCAACACCACCTCACAGTAAAGTCTGATTGGTCTAAGTAGCTGTCTTCCAAAATGATTACCCTCTTGATCTCTGTCAGCGATCATATTGTCTTTGTTGGTGACATAATGGCATCCTTCTGCAACAGATTAAGTACAGGCAAAATTCCTTTCCATATTTTTTTTATATGCCAAGGAGAACGAAGTTCAGCGCTCTGGTGGCATTTCACATTGCAAAATCAGACTGTGCATCTAATCATTTGCATACCTGCCAGATACATATCTTCATGCCAAGTTTCGTTACCATCTCACTATTACTTCTTGGTGGTCAAATTTTTATGGTGAGTGTTATATATCATATAACGCATTGCAAAATTGAATATAAAATTTACTAAAAACAATTTGAAGAGAAATCATATTCATTCAAGTGTCACAAATGTGCTTTTACGTACTTTTATGAGAAAACATGAAAATTAATAAATTAATACATTTATATTCTGAATCCAAAGACAAAATTTTGACATTGATAACACTGGGGGAACAAAATGTTTGTTTCATTTATGCAAGCACTTGATCCTACCTAATTCGAGTATGCTGATTTCAAATCTGAGAGAATTTACTTTTTCCCTGTAACCTCTAGATTTTTTTCAAAATAGCATTTTTAGTTTTTTTCTGAATTTATTTTTTCTGGCACTTTTCAGGCAAAAATTTGCGCTTATAACTCTTGCATTTATGGACTTTATAAGGGCAATATCATTTGATGTTCCAGCAGCAGTCCGCCATCATATTTTTGTCCCAGCAATCTTGGTAGCGCTCTTACATCATCTTGAAATCGTGATGAAAGCTATCTCCCTGTTCATCACTTACAGTTCCCAGATTCTTGGGGTATTGCCCGTCTCCACAACTTTAAAATTTAGTAATTTTCTAGCAGTGTTCTTTATTCCCACCCAAAACCCGAGCTCACGAAAAGCCAACTTAGCATTCTAGTAACCAGAATCTCATTGGTGCTGTATCTGCCTTTCTGTTATCAAGAAAATTTTATATAACTGCCTTAAAAGACAGCCACGCTGAGTTCTTTTTTTCATTGATTTTCATGTCAAATAGGCTGGCTAAACTGCTGAGGGGCTGATGAATTCTTTTTACCAGAATATAAAGAGTCTTCAGATGTTGAAAACATTTCTAAAAGCTGTATATCACGAACACCACACGTTTGCTGGTCTTGCTCAGTGTCTTCATCTTCAGATGAACCCAACCAATTAAACACAGGAATCGGGAGTTACTCAGCATGTGGAATTGGTCGAATAGCGGATGCAATATCAGGGTAGGAGATCCTGTACCAATTTTTCTTGCCGACACCCCCTTGTGTTGGCCAAGCAAAAATAGCAGTTAGTTATGTGATATGTGAGTTCCTGACAAACCAAATTCCAAAATGCAGACAGTTTAATTTCCTTTTGACTTGTCACGAAACATTTCCTCACAATTATGATACACAATATGAATTGCCCATTTCTTGTCTTGGTCCCCAAATCTTCCTAATTTCAAAATAGGCTTTATAAGCACACTTCACAAATATGAAATATTGCACCTTTGATGAACAAGTATGCAGCAACCACATGCATAACAGAATGCATTAGGACTATTTGGACATCTACATCTACTTGAGGATAGCCATGAATGTGATCTGAAAAGAACTCCACAAAATGCACTTGTCTATTCAGTTCAAAACTGACACCGAAATTAGCACTAAAGAGAAAGAAGAATATGACATTTCCTTATTGCATCTGAAGTGATCGTCTTCCTGGTGCCACGCCCTACATGCTAGAAAAGTGCTACCCTCTGGTAGCCACTGTAGTAAATTCATAAAACTGATGCTACAGGCTGATAAATTGACACACTAGTGAATTACATATAGTAGTGCAACAATTAAGATAGTGTAAGTCGTTAGTCGATAGCCCGGGAGACCTGTGGCTATGTATAAGTATATAATACTAAAACGTGCATAAAAACTAAAGCTTGCTAAGAGAAATTGATTTCAGATTTGAAATCAGCAAGAAGAAAATAACTTGGATCAGCTGAAAAATATCATGCAACAGAAAATGGGGAAAAAATGCTCCCCAATGTAAGAACTGCTCTTCTCATTTCCTAATTTTTGAAATTGTGATTATATCTGTGTTATGTTGCCTATACACGCGTAGCATAAAGCGAGTTTTCCCTTATCTTTTTATTTATACTTTGCTGCAAAATATTCTAACGAAGTAACAGCCCTATTAGTTCATACGTTTGTTATGAGAGGTGTAGTGCACAGGAAAGAACATAGGGGGTCACATGCCCTCCCCAAGACCATCAAAAATTAAAAATATGTTATACTCTCAATGTGCCCCTCTACAGGTCAATCTTGCTTACTCCAATGCTCGTGACCAGGGTGCAGGGTATTGCAATGACTCAGGTTTTCTCATGGTGTAACTTGGGTGATGCAAGTTCTACCACCAGCCATTGCATCGCTTAACCATTGTTTGGCACAACAATAACCTTGATGTTTCTTGTACAAAAAAAAAAACAATCCAATCTAAAAGTGCATATGCACCCTGGAATGGTTGATGGCACATATCCCAGCCAATCCGTTGGAAAAATATAGTATTTGTTTTTGGTCAAAAAAGTTATGTTGCGCACTCTCTAATAACCTCCCTTTACCTTCTTTGCTATTGCCATTCAACTGCACATTCTATAATAAAAAATAGTTGTTTAAGTGTCTTACATCGCCTCATAAAGTTTATCTCAAGAAATTCATCCTGTATTACATTTGAGAAACATCAATGAACTAAAACCACTTCTGCCACCTTTGAAGTGAAACTGTTAAAATTCTTCGATTGAAATTAGTGTGACCAGATTTTGATTAATGTTTTGCATGAAATAAAATGATGATATAATATTGGTTAATATTTTATAAGCAATAGTTAAATTATCAAGTTTGTTTCAAAATTTTAACAGTTGTTATTTGTGTGTGGTAAAACGACATTAGTGAAACAAACAAAGCATAGCCATCCTAGGTTTTCTGTGATTGTAATAAAAAAAATGTGAAAGCCAAAGACGGTTACACTTTGCTATTTCACTAATGTAATAATACTGTTTCTCACATGTAATAATACTGTGCGTGTGATAATTGTTTTCAACATTTTCTAGAAGGCGTATAAGGCATATTTTTGCAAAATATTTTGATGAAATTTTATTTCTACTCGTTTGCTGGTTATAGACAAAAGTGCCTAAGAAAGGCATGATTTTTTCATGGTGAAAAAAGTTTGCAAAATATGGATGTTTAGAGTTTGTGAGTGACTGCAAGTGCTTCTGCATATACATTCACGGTTCTTTTGCTGCACATGTTATTTTGTCATTCGGCACAGAGATATCAACATTCTTTGAGCAAAGACACGAAGAACAATGCCCCCTATCTGGAAAAAAATAAGTTAAAGGGACATTTCATGCAAGAATTTATGTAAGAATTTTTTCATGTAAGAAAATTTTTAGAGGGCCTAAGCCCTCTTTTATTTTGCTCTGGGGCTATGATGATGTTAAGATGGCAGTAGAGACACTTTTTTTGGGATTAAATATTCATAAATTTGTTTGAGTTCTGTAGAGCATCCCCATCATCATTAAGGGTTCCATGGAACAGCCTTATAACTATCAATGGTTTCTTGAGAAACTTTGCCCTGGTGTAGAGATCAGATATATATATATATATATATACACACACACACACACGCACAGAAATGGGCAATCTGAACATCCAGGAGCCAAACAGTACCCCTTTTAAAATCTTGATCTCTCCTTTAAAAAGTCACTCCACAGGCAGCAACATGCCTACAATGGTACAATTATTCAGCCATTACACTTCACTCATAGAAAAATTTATGGCAGATGGCGCATGACACATAACAAGCATTACACAGAAACAAACTTCATGCTAGGTTCACAACACTTACGTGCACATTCCGGCTTGTGCCAATTCGTTAGTAATTCCGTAGAGGAATGTGTATGAGGTGCATGTATGGTTGAGTAGTAGTAGCCAAACAGCACAACACTAGAGATACTTCTAGTATGGTGTTGGCTAAGAAAGAAGCATTTGTCAGAAGATGAACAAGAAATCCAAACTTGTGCTGGGGAATTGACTAAACAAAGGAAAATAAATTGTAAAAAAATGTTGATAAAGAGCAAAACGATCCTTAACAAAAAAAGAGAAAGAACCTAATTTTTCTTTCAGGAAACCAGTTTCTCTAGGTGTAGGTGGCACTTTTTGAAACTGCAAGAATGTGTGTGTTAAGATGAATTAAGAATTAAATAGCAAAGAGTTCAATAGCATTTCAACACTGAGAATTATTGTATTTATTTATCCACTCGTGCATGATTTCCCTTCAAAACTATTTCACTTGTGTAAAAATTTTCAAAAGTGGAAACACAGTCCCATAATAAATCTGTTGTGAAAAATGCCGCCCCTGTAATCATGCTGCCCGAGGCAGTCACCTCATACCTGCCACCAATCCTGGCTGTATGTATGTATTTTTTAATAAATAATGTATCATATCAAGTGATGAATTTTTAATAATTATTACTTACTAATTAATAATTACTTTATTTTTAAATTATTTACTTCATTTTAAGTTCATTTATTTTTTATTTAATTTCAATTTTTAACAGATTGTTACATAATTTTACACATTACGTCAATTGAACCTCAATTAAGCAGAAACCTATGTTGAACAGAAAGAAATCTGTTCTTTTCAATTCCATTGAAGACAGGTTTTACTTTATTGGCCCTGGGCAAATGCTCATGTTGGTCATGCAGAAATCAGGCCCTGTGCTCTTCAGAAAATTAATATGATTGGAAGAATTCCTGTAAACGAAAATTCTTTCATAGCATGTGATAGTCCCGTGAAATCAAAACTTGTTGTATTACATTATAAAACATTAATATGTATGTACAATCAAACCTTTTATTTTCCCCATAGATGCAGCTCTTGAAAAAAAGAATGAGGAAAAACCAACAATCAACTTTGTTTTGATGACTCGAAAAGGAAACAAACAGCAGGTAAGTTATGTTAAACTGAATATGCTTCTAGTAGAAATTGTATTTAGCAATGTTGAAATACAGTCAGACCTGTTAATAATGATGTTGAAGAAAACAACTATTCTTTATATTTGTATCGGCTTAAAAAAATATGTTTAAGCAAAATTAAATATTTAAATGCATGATGCATATTTGGCAATAAGCTGAGCATTCTTGAAATAATTATAGATTAAACTAATATACTATTTTTACAAAGTTTGAAAATTTAATTTAAATCTTACATAATTGTAATTACCAATAACATCAGCAAAGTTATTGGTCAATTCTTGTTTTTTTTCCTGATATTGACAATCATATCATTGACCATTTTGATCATTTGGTGCACACGGTCATTTCTCTGACCTCGAGGGCTAATCAGATGGACCTACAATTTATTGCTGATTCCGAATGGCAGGCTTGTTTTTTTATACTCATCAAGAGGTTGGTGCACTAACCCCTCGATGGGGGACTCCCTGCGGTAGCAACTTCTTCTGCGGTCATGTCGCTGTTTCTGTTGCACCCTTGTGTCAGGAAAGTTTTCTCACAAGGACAAACCGGGTATCGAACTCGCGACACCTCTAAACATCCTTTGGTACTTTAGGCGAGTATCTTATCGACCTGGCATACCGCGCCCCATATCATTGACAAATATACCGTTGTAGACATGAAAAGTTCTGCATTATATATACAGACCTCGCAGTGCTCCTATTTTTTAGAAATGTCCTCCTATTTTCCTACTTTCGCCGCAATCGTCCTTTTTTTACCCCAGTTCTCTCCTACTACTCCTATTTTATCCCTCCTTCTCTCCTTTTGTTTACAGCCAATATCTGACTACAAAAATTCTGAGAAACCGCAAAATGTCACTGCTTTCCCTCCCTTTTTGATGTGTTTTATTCACATCACTCGCTTCTGAAAAAGAAGAGAAAAAAGGAAAAAAAATTTTCAGTTCCACTGAAGTAGGAGGACGATGACAAACGTATCTTTTCGCCCCTGCGCCTTAGTCAAAGTGCTAAAAACTGAAGTCCAGTGGGGAAATCAAATCCGTTTTTGAGATTGGTTGCCGTAAATAAGAAGGCAAAAAAAAAATGAGGAGGGGGGGGGGGGTAGGTTCTGTACACACACAAGAGATATTCCATGAGAGAGAAAAAAAGGTTAGGTCTTTAGGTATAGGTTTCTCTCCCGGGATCCTGTAACAAGCGTTCATTTCAAAAGTCAGGTTTTCCTGGAAGTAGGCTTTTTGCGCTGCTTGAACTGAACTGGATCATTTCGCTTCATCAGAAATGTGTTGCATAATCACGCTACGCATTTGTGTTTTGTAAGTGTTGCATCAGCTCAGGACGGCTATATATTATTTGACCCTGGCGTCAGCTACTCTATCGACTGCATGCTCCGGTTTGAAGGGAAGGGAAAGAGAACACATAAAAAATGAAGAGAAGATTGGTGAAATGCACGCCACTCGACGCATTTAACTCTTCCAGAAGCAGTCCGCCAATCATGCCGACGTAAAGCGCTGTCGTGAACCGTATTGAGCTCTTTAGGAAAACAGTCGTACTGCTTTTTTTATTGGTGAATGGACAGCGTGTCGCTCTGGGTGATTCACGAAGCGCGCGGCACAGAAATCCTGCTCTTAGGAAAACCAGACACTTAACGGGATAGAGCTCATCTGGTTTTACAGGAGCGAGAGACGAGCCGATTCGCCTCTAGCTGAACCCAGTTTAACCTTCAGAAAATAACTTTCGGGTGCCTTTATGTTCGGGGTCATTCAAGTATTACGTCAGCATCGGTGGGGGTTCCGATTTGCTGACTTTTGATGCCGGGGGATGGGGTTGGATACACTTACGTCATCAACAACCCTTTAGAAAAATATGAAATATTCTTAATGGCAACTTACACTCGGTACGCCAAAAACGAGTAAAACTTTTCACTAGTTTGTGGGCACCTGAACTAGCATTCTCCCTATTGAATCCCCTACAGAGCCACTTTAGTGATTTCTAAATACTTAGCGGATATAAGTGATCTGAAATGTGTCGCAAGCCGTCTTAACTGCTTTGGACCTGTGCCGCGCGACATACAAGTGATCCGTGATTATGCCGCGGATCACTCAAGTAATTTGGAAATGTGCCGCAGATAACTTCAGTAATGTTGAACCGCACTGGTGGCCGCACCAATACTCTAAAATGGTGTCACATGTTACTCAAGGGATCTTTAAATGTGCCACGGATCGCTTAAATGGTCTGGAATTATGTCACAGGTCACTTGAGCGATCTGTGAATGTGCCGCTTGGTGCAATTTTACAAAATTATGGTTTGAGAGGGATAGGCCACAACACAACCTCCAGGGCCACATTTGGTCCTCACAGGTCGAGTGTTTACCGCGGGGCAAGGGTTACCTATGTGGCTTACAGGTATCACTGAAGTGGCTCGCGGCGCGTTCCCAGATTACTTGAGTGACCCGCACCACATTTATAGATCACACTTATAACCTGCGGCGCTGTTCTAGATCACTTAATTAAGTGGCCCGCGACACGTTTTCAAATCAATGAAGTAGCTCCGCACTCTTCAAAAGGTTGAGTTAAGTTGCAATGTACCACGAGTCATTCAGGTGGTCTGAAAGTGTGCCGGGAGCCGTTTGAGTCATCTGGAAATGTGCCACAAGTCACTTGGGTGATCTGAAACTGCGCAGCGGGCCACTTGAGTGGTCTGAAAAGTGTCAAGAGCGTCACTAAAATGGTCTATAAAAATGCATTGAGCCACTTAGTGTTAATGTATTGCAGACCATTAAGTGATCTGTGTGCTGCGAGCCACTCAAGTGATCGTGAAGTGTGCCACTCAAACGATCTGTAAATGTGCCTCCAGTCACTTTGAGTAATCTGCAACTGAACTACATGCCACTTAAGTGATCTTGGTGTTTGCTACAGGTCGCTCAAGTGATCTTGGTGTTTGCTACAGGTCGCTCAAGTGATTTGGAAATGTGCTTAGGGTCACTTAGCTGATCTGGATATATGCTGTTGGCAGCTTGAATGATCTGCAAATGTGCCGCAAGCCACTAAATTAATCTGCAAATGTGTCCCACTTAAATGATTTGATGATCGCTCATGGGCCACTTGTGTGGTTTTCTTGTTCATCCTGGGCCACATGATGATACTCCAAGGGTCATGGGTTAGCATGTTTGTTTTAAGACATACTAGGTTCGTGCGTATGCTATTGATGACTTGGATGTCTATTTTTTTTTTTTAATAAGACATTCATGAGCATATGCGGGCCATTCTGATCATTGTATCCTTCGGATGTAATGTAACTGCAGGAGGTGTTACATCAAGGGTGTTCAACATTCAGTACAGTGTGGGCCATTTCATTGATTTTGAAATGTGTCGCTGGTCACTTAAGCTGACCTAGGTCAGTTGAGTACTCTAGAACTGTGCCGCGGTGATCAGTAAATTTTCTGTGGGGCACCTAAATGATCTAGGAATGTGCCACAGCACACTGAAAGAATGTGGTACTGTGGCGCAGGTTATTGAATGATCTTTAAAATTTTCATGGGTCAACTGAGTGGTCTGGAACTGTGCCACGGTGATCTCTAAATATAAATATACTGGGAAATATTTAATGATCAGGAAATATGCCATGGGTCACTTATACAAATACAATGCCACAACAGGCAAACTGCCCAACGAGGTGGCTCACTTAAGAACATCATGGATCCTCGAGCCATTTTTTGGAGGCCCTACCTACTACTGCTACAACACACATGCACCCCCCCCCCGCGGAACCCCTAACGAATCGGTACATGCGGGAATGTGAGTGTACGTGTAGTGAAACCTGACGTGAAGTTTTTTGTTTCTCTGTAATGCTTGTTATGTGTAGTGCTGCCATCTGCCACTAGTTTTTCTAACTATGAGTGAAGTGTTATGATTGAATGATTTTGTTGCTCTCTGTGGCGAGACTTTTTAACGGGGAGATCGGCTCGCATTTGCGCCTTGAAGTTGGGAACCACAGAAAACCAACTTCAGCCGACCACCACTGTGGGGTTCGAACCCGGATCCTCGCATCGCGAGTCTGTCACTATAACCACTCGACCACCACAGCGGCCTTGAATGACATGTAAATGTACCTCGGTTCACTTGAGTAGTCTGGAACTCTGCTGTGAGTTACTTAAGTGTTGGTGAACAGAGTCACAGGTCACTCGAGTGATCTGGGAATGTGCCACAGCTCACTTAAGTGAAGTGGAACAACAACTCGAGTAACTTGAGTAATCTGGAACTATGCCGTGGTGATCTGTAAATGTGATGCCACTTGAATGACTTGAAACTGTGCCACAAGGTCTGTGTATCGCTTAGTTCATTTTTACAAAATTAGGTTTGGCAAATTCCCCAAAGGTTCCCAACTATTGTTACAGTTTGAAAATGTGGGCCACAACAGATGACTCTGGGGCCACATTCGGCCTGTGGGCAATGGGTTAAGCATACATGCATGCGCTACATTCCTATGAGACCTAGACAGTTTTTTTTCTTTCTTCGAAAAGCACAAAGGGGGAAATGGATCAAGATCATTAAGTGGACTTTCCAAGTAACAGTAGAAATTTGATTGATTTCTTTTTAGTTTGGCCATTTGCATTGTTTTTGATCCCACATTCTGTGAAAATGAAAGATTTTTTCGTTAGAGAGAGAACTTGAGTTTCTTGAAATATCAATAGATAATACTATAATTAAAATATATAAGGTGTGAATCTCAATGACGCAACATTTTTAAATGCCACAATAATTTGGGAATTACATTTTTTCCCTCCTATTTTTTTCAAATTTTCACTTCTAGGCCTGTATATGAGAAAAGCCTTTTATTTGTATGTACAATAATACATTCAGTGACATAATAGAAAAACAACACACAAACTGAACACAGGGGTATGATCTCCCTAGTTACCTATGTCCGTCCAGAGCAGATCCATGAAAATAACACTGAAATGTTTTCTCGTAGCAACATATTATTAAAATCACTTTTACCTGATATGTAGGCAAAATGTACCAGTTCACTAGAACATTTTTTTGTCCTTTTTCTTTCAAACCATTTAAAAGGAGCTGCTGCCGCATCTTCTCTTCTTCTCTGTGAATCATTCCTTGTAGATTCTCAGTTCACCACTAAAATTGATTCTTCTTTGTTCTTTAAAATTGTGAATTTCGAAGAATCCCCCTGGATTTCTTTGGAACCTCCTTTTTTTTCAATTTTTGGCTTTCAATCACCTGAGTTCCAATTTTTAATGCAATTGAAAGTGAATTGCTCTTCAAATTTTTAAAAAAATAATTTCATGCACTATAACACCACCACAAAATCGGATGTGCCTGAAGAGTGGAATAACGCAATGATGGTTCTTCTTTACAAAAAGGGTGGAAAAGAGGATATCAAGAACTATCGACCAATCAGTCTCCTATCAGTAATTTATAAAATCTCCACCAAAGTGCTGACATATAGGCTTGAATCCAAATTGGACGAGGCGCAACCAAAAGAACAAGCAGGATTTTGAAGTGGATTCAGTACAATGGATCATATCCAAACAATCAAGAAACTCATAGAGAGACACAAGGAATATGAATTACCATTGTGTATGGCCTTCATTGATTTTGAGAAAGCATCTGATTCTGTCTTCACATCTTCTGTTGTTAAAGCTCTAGATGTAATTGTGGGACTTACATCAATATCATCAAGAAAATATATGACTAAGCAACTGCAACGATTCGTTCATGGTCCCCACATCCTAGAGCAGCCCCCCCCCCCCGATTACACTTTCACGGGCCCCTTTATGGTGAATTTATGGCGTGAAAAAGCAAAAAAAAAAATGGTGAAAATCGTCCCGGGTCCCAGGGCTGGAGCCTTGTCAGCCCACCCCTTGTGGGGGCATGGATTCGTTTGGATAAAGGAAAAGCAAAGATTAAACTTGGAAAAGGAGTCGGACAGGGTGATACTATCTCACCAAAACTCTTTACCACTGTTTTAGAAGAAGTATTCAGAAAACTGGATTGGGATTAAAAAGGAATTAAAATAAATGCAGAATTTCTCAACCATTTGCGTTTTGCAGACAACATTGTCGTTATCAGCAGTAATCCATGCGAACTAGAAGAAATGATACAAGAACTCGGAAGGCAAATATTCAGGTGGACTTGAAAATGAATCTGCAAAATACTAAAGTTAGGTTCAACCCTTTTACGTTGGAGAGGACAATCTTGCTCAACAACACAGAGATAGAAAAAGTAGAAAGCTATGTGTATTTGGGACAAGAAATTACCATGTAGACAACGGAATCATTAATGAAATAAACAGAAGGATCAAGATTGGATGGAGCACTTTTGGCAAAAACTGTAATTCTGAAGTCACATGCTGTTATGCCTGAAAAGAAGTGTTTAACCAGTGTATGTGCTACCAGCACTGACTTATGGAGCTGGAACATGGACATTCACAAGCAAGACAATACAAAGGCTACAGACAACACAAAGAAGCATGGGCAGATGTATGCTAGGCATCACAAGGAGAGACAGAAAACTATTCACTTGGATAAGGAACCAAACAAAGGTATATGATATCATGGAAAGAATTAAATGTTTGAAATGGAAATGGGCTGGACATATTGCAAGAAGACGGGACAATCGATGGACTACAAGTATTCTAGATTGGTACCCCCATGGTGTTAAACGTCTGAGAAGGCGTCCCCACGCAAGATGAATTAATGAGATCAGAAAAGTGGCTGGAGGAGGAGGACGACGGCGGCGGCCACGACGACGGCGACCACCACCACCACCGCCTGAATCTAGCAAAAGATTGGCAGATGTGCACTAAAAATATTTTGGACAGTAGAGTTTTTTAGGATAGCCTATATTTTCTTCCTTATAAGGTTTTCTGCAAACGAAATAGCCCTACAATGCATTCTGTTGCTGATCGGCAACATCTACTTTAAAAATGTTTCGTTTCCTGTTGCCAATTGGCAACTTCATGTTTGAAACATTCATTATTCCCATTTTTCATTTTCTTTCGAAAGCCATTCATAGATGACAGTAAAACTCCTCAATTTAAAAAAAGAAAAGAAAAGTCAAACAGAAACCTGTCAAAAAATAAAATTGTGTACTGTAGGGTCGAAACAATTTTTTTTTTTTAGGTAGAAGTTTGCAACCTAATTTTTTTTTTTCTATAGTTTGAATCACAAAGAAGGCAGTTATGCATTTGGAAAGTAATAATGCTTCAATACATCTATTTTATATTCTATTTTACATCCTTTGTACAAGGACCCTGTATAAGGAGTATAATTTGGAATAGAATTTTTTTTAAATGTTTCTCTCTCTCTCTTTCTCCTGGCTTTATATAGGCTTCATTAATTATGGAAAGAAATTATCAGCTGAAAATGAAAAATCATGCATTGTAGGGATAGGATTTAACTGAGAAAAGTAAAAAATTAATAAAATAAAAGTGAAGCAAAGAGGATTTTACTAGAATGTTTTCCAGAGAAGGAAAGGGGGCATTATATTGGTTGTACCCATAGAGGAAGAAAACATTGTATTCATAGCTCCAGTTTGTACCCACACATTGTCGAAAGGTAAGTTTAACGGTAAGAAGGTTTAGATAAGATTGCAAAGAGATTCATGGAAATTTGTGTTGATAACCGGTTATAGTCATACTAAAATCAGTTGTAATTTTAAACAATCAAAATAGCATGGCTAAGCAATGCAAAATTCACATGACACTGAAAATCTTTGTTACGTGTGAAAATTAATAATATCGGTGTTCATTATAAACACGTTTGACTGCATATTTATATTAAAACAGATTTTATTTAAAGTAAATTCATGAATTTTATCAATTTTTTTCCTTTTGTCTCATGGTTTTTTCCCCCTTGAATATTCGGTGCTACCTTTGCTAAAAATTCATTCCAGAATCTAATTTGTTAACTGAAACATGATGCTCTATTGGTTTTTATGGAAATTTGTTGTAAATACTGCTGAAAGTTTAGAGATATGCCCAAGTTTTATAAAACATCAAGAAGCACTATAAAAAAAGACTGACAGAAGACTGATCTTGACGAGTTTACAGTTGGATGATTGAGGATTTACAAGAGGAAGAGGAATTGATGATCTTTTCATTTTACAGCATGTACACAACCCTTTTAGGTTCATAAACATCCCTTACCTTTATTTTTATTTTTTGTGTGTTTTTCCAGCTTCAATATGCTAATATGAGCTGATGGGGGTTTTTCTTTATACATATTTGAGAAAAAGGCTTTCTACATAGGTTGGGCAACATTTAAATGTTGCTCATAATACAACAAGCATTCATTTAAAATGCATCAACATTAAACTTTGTTGAAAAATTTATGTGCGCAAAATTTAAAATGTATGTATATAGAATACAGATATCAGAACTAAAACTATCTTGGAATTCTACTCTTGGATGTTCTGTCATTTATTTAATCTATTCTATAGCTAAAGAACCTTCAAGTTCCAGTTTCATCAGAACTTGCTCAGAATCTGAAGGATAGAGAAGAGGCAAGACAATTTTTATTCGTTTATTTTATTTTTTATTTTTTTCTTGTCTGGAAATAGAAAAAAAATAGCTAATTCACATGAAAATTCTTTTGCAGGCTGAAAGAGTTGAAAAACAGCATGTCAAGTTGCTTACACTTAATATAAATGAAAGACAAGAAGAAGAAGATTACCAAGGTATTCGATTACTTTTTTTTTCATCGTTCTCATACTATGTGTTTCATTCATATATATATATTTTAATTTTATTGGTGCTGAATTCGTAGTAAAATAATGTTTCATCTTTTAATGAAGTTTTATTGATGTTTGTTTTATGAAAATAGCTGTGGGATTCACTGAAGCTCATGTTATACTAATACAATAGATTCTGTACTACCCAGTCGTGTGCTATTCTGGCCTGTCCAGTAATCCAGTGTTTTCAGCTTGGTTCCCTTTGTGTATGGAAGAGGACAACATGTTACTGCATATCCAGGGTTCAACTTTCATATGAGAGGTCCCCCTGGGAATAACAGAAGTTATGGAACTCTTGCGACTAAGGTTAAAGATGTTTTGGTAGTCAATAAACATATGGCGATAACAATTCTGGAGCTCCAAAATTGTGGGCCTTGGGCAAAATGTCTCTTTCACCCATGTGGAAATCAGGTCCTGTGCGTGTCTACTATGCACAGAAGTTTATTTACATTGTTTAAATGGATTTTTTTTCAACTGCCATCAAATAATTTGACGGTTTTGGTAATCCTGCATAACTTTGGTTTGATATGTGCTGGACTAGTGGGTATACTGAACACTGAAATAGGTTCATTTCCATAAAAGAATTTGTAAAATTCTGAATGTTTTTTAGAATCTTATATTCTCTTATATTATTCTTTTATTGATATTCCATTCAGATATTACATCTATATTCCTTCTTTTATTGATATTCCATTCGGATATTACATCTATATTCCTTCTTTTATTGATATTCCATTCGGATATTACATCTATATTCCTTCTTTTATTGATATTTTATTTCAGATGATACTCCATTTATTATGAATAGCAAATATTTCATTTTTCAGAAATGTTAGCTGCTCAACAAAGACCAGCTGTTATGAATCTTAATCGTGACAGGCGGCAAAAGTATCATCATCCTAAAGGTGCTCCTGATGCAGATGCCATCTTTGGTAGCAAGTGAGTCAGCAGTTATTCTTATGATTATGACTCTGATTTGAATTGGTCCGTACAATTAAGAGTTTGTTATCCCTCCGTGGGCATGGCAATCATCAAAATACAATATGTCATGATGGTTAGTCATGATATTTTCAGGCACATGCTACAAATTGCTGAAGAGTGAAATGAATGACTTTCAAATTTTCTGTGTTCTAGGGACTTTCCTATGCATTTTCTGAGTATAAGTTCATTAATCATATCACTATGTTAAAATTTTTTGATTGCATGATTCCTTTCTTCAAAATATGTGTTACTTTTTCAATTACTATTTTAGTTTTTTATATTCAAAACAAATGCTCTTGTTACAATTTAATAGAAATTATGTAGTTTCATTAACCCTAGAATACTAACCAGAGAGACCATCTTGGGATGGTTTGCGCTCTTTCCCAAAGGGACGGACGGTCTCAGAGAGAGGTATAGGCAGTTAACGTGCAATTTTTATCAGCTTTTTTTTTAGTTAGTATTCTAGGGTTGAAAATGTTTATGGCTCAATAATACCTGCATAGTTAATGTTTTCACCAAGCATTTGTTGTAATATAAGCAACACTTCTTTCTTCTCTGCAATATTCTCTCGTGTGATCAAATCTGTCTCATCCAAGAGAATGGTGAAATCTGTCTCGATCAAAAGAATCAACAAAAAGGAGTGACCTTTGCTAGCAAAGCTGTAACTGTTTCAATCAGTAGAAAATTTCTCTCAAATTTATTAGACTTTCTTGGCTATCATTCACACTATGATAGAAGGATTATGGGCTGTTTGAATGAGCAGTATTGCTCACCATGAATGAGTATTAAAACTCAAGATTTTGCTCGCACAAGTGACAGATATTCTCAGAAGATACTACTCAAATCCTGAAGGTGCTTGTCACTCATATGAGCAAAACATTGGGTTTTACAACACCTTCAAATTCTTCCATCATAGTAAAAGGGTTTGTTTTAAAACTCTGTAAAATATTCTTCTACTGGTTGAGTATTTTTTGCATGTGGTTTTCACTGGTCTTATGTCCAGTATTGTGCTGATATGAGTAATTGGATTGAGAGAAAAATATATAAAAAGTTTGTGAATACCACTTTTATGGCTGTTGTGTACTATCTGTTAATTTCATATAAGTGGAACATTTATCTGTCGCACTATTGTTGCTTTCTCTTTTATAAAATATTTTCATTTTAACATGGGTAAAAGTGAAGTTTTTCTGCTGGTCAGAAAATTAGAAATAATTTCAGTGATTGATACAATTTACATACTCTTTATCATTATATAATTGTGTTTATTTTTTGCATTGATAAAGAAAGAGCACATAAATTTCTGACTCCTTGTTTAAATGTTAGTAAGAATACACTTTACTGGGTCTTCAAGTATCTTTTAATCACTGAATTTCAACTCCAAAGTTATAACAGACGTACAAAAACAGCTAACTTGAAGGACCAGCAATTAACGTGAAAGTTATGATTCCCTGTCTTAAAATTACTTACATATGTAGGATCATTAACATTCTGTGATAACAGAATCTTAGTGATCCTACATATGTAACTCTTAAAAGATCATTAAGATTCTGTTATCACAGAATCTTAATGATTCCAGATGATAGATATCTATAAAATATATATCTAGGATTGTTTATTTTTTATCAGTGAGTGACAGTTAAAGAATCGTAAACAAGTAATCTTTCTGTTCTGTTTATTTTTTAATAAATTTGCTTCTATAGATATATTTTTCTTTTAACCTGGATGTCTTAAAAAATATATCCAAGTAGCAGCTGCAAATTGGTGGTGGAAATAATTACAGTAGAAACTTTCCTCGTAACTGATCCACACTCGTCTGAGTCTGGGTGATTCCATGATACTTTTCCATTAAAGAAGTCCCAGTTTTAACAGTTCAATATTAGTGAGCAGAAGCACAAAATATGGTAACCCGTGACAGTGCATCACGTGTTTCTAGGCTATGACATAATAGACTGCTCGCAGAAAAAAAGTAACATTGCTAATAAGAGAGTTTTTGATTGTTATTTAACAGAACAAGCTATTACGAAATTATGGTTTACTAAATTTTTTAAATTACAGTAGAGCATCGATTGGCCAAATACCGATCAACTGAAACATTAATTAACCAGAAACATCAGCGCTATGTAGAAGTTCTGCTTTCCTTGCCATCATAACTCTTTTCCTAAACTGTAGGCCTGCTTTTTAATGGCCATTTTGAACTCGTCAAACTGGCCTGTGAGTTATCTATGTTATTTGTTAGATGTGTGATACGAAATATATATAGTTTTGTGCTTAATCCCTTCACATACAAGCTGTTGGTAATAAATTTGACTGACCTGTATTAGACCTATAGTGATAAATATGGTAGCCTTGTTTGCATGTTAAAAAAAGGAAGTAAGAAAAAACTATTAGGGTGTGGAGGAACAGTACAAACAGTAGTTAATGTACAGTACCTTGTTTTTTTGCCCTCACCTGCATGTTCTCTTTCTCATTTCCATGTACAGTATATAAAACAGCAGGATTAGTTCTGAGAAAGATACATTATATAGAAAAGGATATGATATATTATATGCCACAGAGCACAGAGAACGAGGAAGGGGAATTAACCAAATGGTTTTTGTTTTTTTTTCCATAGAATCACATAAAAGTAGCCTAAATGTAATGTTTTTTTCTTTTGAAGACATCTTTCTTTATCATATTAGGTCATTGTTAGTCCGAGAAGGAATTAGAGAGAAAAACGACCTTTTTAATTTAATCATATTTAATTATTGAATGATAATATTAGAAGTAAACTAGACATATATACATAGGGTATATTATGGAAAGAGGCCCATATATATATATATATAATACTCTTAAATGAAACTAATTATAAATAGTTTATACTATATACAGGGTGATTATAAAAAAACTATCCCGACATATGGGCCCCTAACTATCATACCATTCACAGAAACTGAGTGAAATTTTGGCATAAGGTATTTTGAGGTATGCGCTCAAGAATGATATGGAAAACAACAGTGTCACTCTAACAGTTACAGTGAGAAAATTTGGAAAATATCAAATGGCAACACCAAGTTTTTTGTATTGGAATGGCACTTGTAGCACGAAAAACCCCGGAGCTAGGCAAGGAAAAAGTAAAAATGACTTTGCCGTGCACCAGAGCATTAATGTTCGTTTCATTCGTCACACCGTTTCTTCGGCTGAGATCCCAGCCTGATTAGTCCTCCACAAGGACATGTGGAAAATTTGTAAAACACAATAAAATGCTTTATTTTATGCTGCTTCTCTGTCCTTATTGGTTGTCCTCACTTTTAGCCTATCTACCGCCGGTGATTTTCATGCTACAGTTGCCGTTCGAACGCTATTTAGGGTTTTTCACAATGGAGATCACATTCCAATACAAAAAACTTGGTGTTGCCATTTGATATTTTCCAAATTTTCTCACTGTAACTGTTAGAGTGACACTGTTGTTTTCCATATCATTCTTGAGCGCATACCTCAAAATACCTTATGCCAAAATTTCATTCAGTTTCTGTGAATGGCATGATAGTTAGGGGCCCATATGTCTGGATAGTTTCTTTATAATCACATGTATGTGTGTATGTATATATATATATATATATATATATATAATTTCTGTCAAAAAATACAATGATTTCTGATCGTCTTTTTTTTTTTTTTTTTTTTTTTTTTTGTCCTCCTTTCATGATAAAGTTATCCTTTCTTTTCTTCTTTTTTTTTTTGCAAGCAAAAAAATGGATCCATTCAGTGAATTTGCTAAATTATATTGCTAAATGTTAAATTCTACTGCTAAATGCCAATTTCTCTCATTCCAAAAAACTTTGACTTATAAAAGAAGAAAACTTTGAATTCAGGGAAAATTTTAACACTACAATTTTAAAGCTCAGTGAAAACTTTGACTCAAACAGATATTTCAGTTATCAGATGTTGATTTATCGCAAATTCACTGTATATATGTAGTCGTTTTTTTTTTTAAATTTAAAATTCATTTTCTTAGTTTCAATTGTCCAATTTTCCTTATACCATCTATTGGTTTTGTCATTTTCCTAATTAATTCCACACCATGCCCCAAATTTAGAAATTTCATCATGTTAATTTTTCAACAACCTTATAAATCAATGTCCATTATTTCATCAATACCCCTCATATTCAAGCTTATCATGCTGCTAATGCATCCCAAAAAGATAGAAATTTTGTTATTCATTACACATGTGTAATGTTTGGTGAAAACATTTGGCATTACCATGATTTTTTTTCAACTAGCAAAGTTGCAGGTCCTACATTATGCCAGTATGTTATTTTTCTATAGTTTTTAAAGTAACACTTTCTCAAGCCTACGTAACACTCCAATCCATATCTTTCACTCTTCCCTTTTGCATAGCCGCCAAGTCTCCCGAATTTTAGCTTCATCTTTCACCTCCCGAAAAGTTCTTTAATCTCAAAAATTTTTAAGAAAATCACAAAAAATTCCTAAATGTCCCTAAAAATTCCCTACTTCATTTAAAAAGAATCTCCGCTTCTGAAAACAATCCCTAAATAATTTCTTATGGGGCAAAAAGTCTTTTGCTTCTGTTTTTTCCCGTTGTGAAATAACGTCACACGTCGTAAATGGGGGAATAGTGGAGTGGGAAATTCCTTTTTTAAGGAAGTTTTACAAACCCTCTGATGGTAACAAGAAAAGTTGTTTGTCTTATCGTGCAGGGAAATAGCTTAGCAGCCAATAGTCCTGGATAATAATTGAAGACTATAGAAGCATGCATGTGGTCAAAACTTCCTCTTTTGTTGAAGTTACGTACGTGCAATAACAAAACATGAATATTGATAAGCAAAAAATACTTATCAATTATTAGAGATACTTATTCAGATGAATATTTCTCATCAATCGTTCCAGGAAAAAGGCTGGCTTTTTCTTTTTGTACAAGTTTTGTTAGGGACATAAACATTGGTCATGGTGGAAAGACTAACATCACCCATGTAAAATCAAAAAGCATCGAGCAAGTGTCACAAAAAGTCAGTGTTTTTCAAAACCTGACGTTTTTCTTCATCTTCTGATGATTTTGGGGTCCTTCTCACAGAATGTTTGTTCACATCGTTTCTTATTGAACACTATTTTTTTCAGATCACCATTGAAGTTTTGGCCTACAATTTCACTTGTTTTTTGCATAGGGATTTTATAACCTAGGGTTTAACTTCCATGTGTGTAAAATCCCTTTTGTATTTATTAGGAACTGGTTTTAGTATAAAATATGGATCTGCGCGAAAATCTCCCTAGTTTTCATTTTTAAAAGTTGGCGACTATGCTTTTGACATAATCTTGTCCATTCTTACCGTAACTAACTGAAGTCAATGTTCTGTTCCGAAACAAGTGCTCTTGTAGCAAACTGTGTGGATAACAGAATGCCTGTATCCATGGGTGCCACTCTGTAGGGAATTCCAGACCTCGCAGCGCTCCTATTTTCCTACTTTTCAGAAATGTCCTCCTATTTTCCTACTTTCGCCGCAATCGTCCTTTTTACCCCAATTCTCTCCTCCTATTCCTATTTTATCCCTCTCTTCTTTTGTTTACAGCCAATATCTCACTACGAAAATTCCGAGAAACCGCAAAATGTCACTGCTTTCCCTCCCTTTTTTATGTGTTTTATTCACATCACTCACTGCTGAAAAAGAAGAGAAAAAACAATTATTTCAGTTCCACTAAAGTAGGTGGACGACGACAAGCGTATCTTTTCGCCGCTGCGCCTTAGTCAAAGTGCTAAAAACCGAAGTCCAGTGGGGAAAGCGAATCCGTTTCGGAGATTGGTTGCCATAAATAAGAAGGCAAAGAAAAGCGAGTGGGAGGGGGCAGGTTCTGTCCACACACAAGAGATATTCCATGAGAGAGAAAAAACAGGTTAGGTTTTTAAGTATGGGTTTCTCTCCCGGGATCCCGTAACAAGCGTTCATCTCAAAAGCCGGATTTTCTTAGGAGTAGGCTTTTTGCGCTGCGTGAACTGAACTGGATCATTTCGCTTCATCAGAAATGTGTTGCATAATCACGCTACGCATTTGTGTTTTGTAAGTGTGGCGCATCAGCTCAGGACGGCTATATATTATTTGACCCTGGCGTCAGCTACTCTATCGGCTGCATACTCCGGTTTGAAGGGAAGGTAAAGAGAACACACAAAAAATGAAGAGAAGATCGGTGAAATGCGCGGCACACAACGCATTTAACTCTTCCAGAAGCAGTCCGCCAATCATGCCGAAGTAAAGCGCTGTCGTGAGCCATATTGCGCTCTGTAGGAAAACAGTCGTACTGCTTTTCTTATTGGTGAGTGGATGACATGTCGCGCTGGGTGAATCACATTGCGCTCGGCACAGAAAACTTGCTCTTAGGAAAACCTGGCTTAACGGAATAGAGCTCGTCTGGTTTTACAGGGGGGGGGGTGGGGAAAGACGAGCCGATTAGCCTCTAGCTAAACCCAGTTTTTTTTTTTTTAACTTTCAGAAAATAACTTTCGGGTGTCTGTGTTCGGAGTCATTCAACATTCAAGTAATACGTTAGCATCGGTGGGGGTTCCGATTTGCTGACTTTTGATGTGGAGGGGGGGGTCCGTCATCAACAACCCTTTAGAAAAATATGAAATATTCTTAATGGCAACTTACACTCGGTGCGCCAAAAACGAGTAAAACTTTTCACTAGTTTGTGGGCACCTGAACTAGCATTGTCCCTATTGAGTCCCCTACAGAGCCACTTTAGTGATTTCTAAATACTTAGCGGATATAAGTGATCTGAAATGTGTCGCGAGCCGCTTAAGTGCTCTGGACCTGTGCCGCGCATCATACAAGTGAATGCCGCGGATCACTCAAGTAATCTGGGAATGTGCCGAGAATAACTTGAGTGATGTAGAACTGCACTGGTGGCCGCACCAATGCTATTAAACTGTGTCACATGTTACTCAAGGGATCTCTAAATGTGCCACGGATCGCTAAAATGGTCTGGAATTGTGCCACGGGTCACTTAAGCGATCTGTGAATGTGCCGCTTGGTGCAATTTTACAAAATTAGGTTTGAGAGGGATAGGCCACAACAACCCCCCGGGCCACATTTGGTCCGCACAGGTCAAGGGTTACCTATGTGGCTTACAGTTATCACTCAAGTGGTTCGCGGCGCACTCCCAGATTACTTGAGTGACCCACGGCACATTTACAGATCACACTTATAACCTGTGGCGCTGTTTTAGATCACTTAATTAAGTGGCCCGCTACACGTTTTCAAATCAATGAAGTAGCACCGCACTCTTCAAAACGTTGAGTTAAGTTGAAATGTACCGCGAGTCATTTAGGTGGTCTGAAAGTGTGCCGCGAGCCGTTTGAGTCATCTAGAAATGTGCTAATAAAATAAAATAATAAATAATAGTAAATAATCTATAAAAAATGCACTGAGCCACTTAAAGTGTTAATGTATCACAGACCATTAGGTGATCTGTGTGCTGCGAGCCACTCAAGTGACCTCGAAGCGTGTCACGTGCCACTCAAATGATCTGTAAATATGCCTCCAGTCACTTACAGTAATCTGCAGCTGAACTACATGCCACTTAAGTGAACTGAGGGTTTGCTAGAATTCGCTTGAATGATTTGGAAATGTGCTTGGGGTCACTTAGCTGATCTGGATATATGCTGTTGGCAGCTTGAATGATCTGCAAATGTGCCGCAAGCCACTAAATTAATCTGCAAATGTGTCCCACTTAAATGATTTGATGATCGCTCATGGGCCACTTGTGTGATTTTGTTGTTCATCCTGGGCCACATGATGATACTCCAAGGGTCATGGGTTAGCATGTTTGTTTTAAGACATACTAGGTTCGTGCGTATGCTATTGATGACTTGGATGTCTATTTTTTTTTTTTTAATAAGACATTCATGAGCATATGCGGGCCATTCTGATCATTGTATCCTTCGGATGTAATGTAACTGCAGGAGGTGTTACATCAAGGGTATTCAACATTCAGTACAGTGTGGGCCATTTCATTGATTTTGAAATGTGTCGCTTGTCACTTAAGATGACCTGTAAATATGTCTAGGTCAATTGAGCACTGGAACTGTGCCGCGGTGATCAGTAAATTTTCCACGCGTCATCTAAATGAGCTGGGCATGTGCCGCAGCACACTAAAAGAATGTGGAACTGGGGCGCAGGTGATTGAGTGATCTTTAAAAGTTTCATAGGTCAATTGAGTGCTCTGGAACTGTGCCACGGTGATCTCTAAATATGCGGCGAAATATTTAATGATCAGGGAATGTGCCGTGGGTCACTTGAATGATGTGTAAATGTGCCGTGGGTCACTTGAATGACATGTAAATGTACCTCGGTGCACTTGAGTAGTCTGGAACTCTGCTGTGAGTTACTTAAGTGTTGGTGAACAGAGTCACAGGTCACTCGAGTGATCTAGGAATGTGCCACAGCTCACTTAAGTGAAGTGGAACAACAACTCGAGTAACTTGAGTAATCTGGAACTGTGCCGTGGTGATCTGTAAATGTGATGCCACTTGAATGACTTGAAACTGTGCCACAAGGTCTGTGTATCGCTTAGTTCATTTTTACAAAATTAGGTTTGGCAAATTCCCCAAAGGTTCCCAACTATTGTTACAGTTTGAAAATGTGGGCCACAACAGATGACTCTGGGGCCACATTCGGCCTGTGGGCAATGGGTTAAGCATACATGCATGCGCTACATTCCTATGAGACCTAGACAGTTTTTTTTCTTTCTTCGAAAAGCACAAAGGGGGAAATGGATCAAGATCATTAAGTGGACTTTCCAAGTAACAGTAGAAATTTGATTGATTTCTTTTTAGTTTGGCCATTTGCATTGTTTTTGATCCCACATTCTGTGAAAATGAAAGATTTTTTCGTTAGAGAGAGAACTTGAGTTTCTTGAAATATCAATAGATAATACTATAATTAAAATATATAAGGTGTGAATCTCAATGACGCAACATTTTTAAATGCCATAATAATTTGGGAATTTCATTTTTTCCCTACTATTTTTTCTCGGTGGTGTTCCTATTTTTCCTACTTTTTTTTAAATTTTCACTTCTAAGCCTGGAATTCTCACTCTCAAAAGAATTTTCAAATAACAAGAAACAATAGGTATAAGAACTCAAAGTGAATGAAAATCAGTTTCTTTACAAACACATTTACACTTTAAAATCTGATTTTAAGTGTAAAAAGGGCATCAAAAGTCCAAGTTGGAGGAAAAAAGATCATACCCTTATACATGTGTGCAGATTATGGAGTTTCTACTGTACTTATTATCTTGACCCAATAAATATTACACCAAAAAAAAAGGGCCCATTTCATAATTGCAAGTAAATTAAACATGGCTTTGTGTCATTTTACTCACATACAAAAAAAAAATTTGAGCTTACTTAAAGTATTACAAATTTATATGTATCAAACTTGAATTCATTCATGAAATTTAAATATTTCAATATTATCAAATTGAGTTATAAATAATGAAAGTTGCATTGTAATCATCTGCAATATCAAATTCCACTCTTTTGAATTTTATGCTCAATAATGAACTCCAATCGTTTTACTATTTGATCCCAAAATGCATCACAAGTTCTTTGGTTGGCAGTGGAACAGATTTTCTTTTTTCCTCTTCAAGATTTTCCTACGCTCCATTTTATTATTTTCATTTCCAGTGTTATGTTCTTGTGAATTTGTTTCTGATTTCATATATAATTTCTAAATTTCAGTTTTCCTCAGTTGGAACCTCATTTGTAAATACGTGAATGAAGAATTTACTGTACATTTCATCACATGTCTCATGGTTTGTATCGTATATGTATCCTCATCGAAATTATATTGAAATTTACTTATTTCTATTGGTAAAGAAAACCATACTGTGCTGTGCTAAAGGGAGAAGAAATGGCTTCTCAGTAATTTTAACCATGATAATTGCAATATATTTCCTTATATTAGTCATTGGAGTTCATACCTCTAAGCTCTGCTAATTAAGCTTTTCCCACTTCTCTTACTTTGCTTCTTAAAAAATAAATAAGCCTTTTACTTTTAGTCGTCAATGACAGAAATCGGTGGAAATAAAACACTAAGGCATCTCCTGTAAAATGTAACAGTGGTCACTTCTTAAAACTAATTTCCAGAAAATAAGCCACTGTAGTGTATACCTTGTTATACTATGAAAAAAAGCCAAGGTATTTATTTTTCAAGACTGAAACTTCATATTTTTTTTTTACGATGTTCACATCTGATGAAAGTGTGAAAAGCTTCTCTCTCAGCGTTTCTTTAAAAACATTTTTCTTAGTGAAGCTTATACATCCCACTAACTTATTTATTGAAAATTATGGTATTTGTAAGTTAAATTTTTGTCCTGGAGATAATGTGATTGATACATCCATGGTATTACTTACGCTAAAGCTGCATATGTTTATGTGATTTTTTTATGTACTGCAACATTTACTCCAAGAAATATGTGATGTGTTTTATCAGTTTGTAAAGCAGTATATCGATCTAGATTGCTGTAAATATATAAGAATATTTTGAATATATACTCATAATGCACTTTTATGAGTTAATGATCAATAGATACAAAAATTTTCTTTATATTTATTCCAAATTCTTAAATTATAATTAGAAATTATAATTATAATTAATCATGATTTCATTAATTGAATCAATCCATAAAAAGGGTACTTTTCTTTCTTTTTTTCTCATTTTAAAACCAGGAATATTGCTTACTTTCAGAAAGTTTCGGGTGTATCTATCACATGATCAATGCAGTCTTTCTCATTTATTATGCATATTCTAAATATTCTGTGTACATTTAATCCAGTACATGATTTAAAATCATATGCTGAATTCTGGTACGGCTCTCATGAAAAGAGAAAAGGGACGTGCTTACGTACATGTATAAGCATGTGTTCATTTAGAATACATCCACACCCCAACTCGCATAACACTTTATTTACGTCATCCTATGCTAAAATTTCTTGCTTATAAATTACATTAAAACCATTACTATGAATGCAAATATTTGTGTTACGTATTTGTATTCCTGTTTTTTCACATTTCGATTCACTGCAGATTTGCAATAGCCTTTTATTTTCCTTCATAAAGGAAGGTTCTTAACAATTTTTGTTTGTCATGCTTGGTAACTTTTCTAGCAAGAATCTGTGATTTCATTGAATACAACTGACTGTACTCTTTGGATTTGATGAAAAACTTAGTTGCCTCATTATTTAAAAAAATATATATGTAAAAACATTTACAGACCTGCCAACTTTCCAGATTTTCTACCCTTCCTCCCACTCTCCGGATGTGTTAAAAAAATTTCCAGATTTTGGCAGAAAATTAGATTTGGAAGAAAGATTTTTTTCGATTTCTTTTAGATCAAAATTTTTTTTTAGATTTTTCTTGAGCTTTCATGATGTTGTGACATCAATGACTGTGATTGCTGTTGGGAGAAAACACCTATAGAGGGCATTCATTCATTAAACCGACAACAGCTCAGGCCTACCACTAGAAGCCTATAGAGGGCAGCCATAGTTTGTGGAACCTAGAGCCTCCATAATATAGAAGTATATTTAGATGCCATAGCTGAACCTACCTACTCGATTAATGATGCCACTTCGAGAAGCCATCAAAAAAAACCTTGGTGACCACATTTAAGCAAACTGGCAACGACCTGGTGTTGTTTACTTAGTATTTATCAGCAACCATTTATCAAGAGATGGTCTCTGTTGCTTAAATCTCTGTATAATTGCTATTGTATTCTATTAACAACAAAGGAATTGAACTGCTTTGAGATGACTTTGTTTCATAAAGCCTTTTATAAATAAAGAAGAAACCGCTTTGATTAGTAACCACATGGCAAACACAATAACAGAGAGAGATTAATTGTACACCACATATATTTTATACCGCCAAAGCTTTTTCCATCAGCATCTTTATATTTTTAAGTTTTATTTGATTATTTTCTCTGATTCAGTGTCTTCAAAAAGAAAATATAACAACTGCTTTTAAGAGTTTGTATACCCAAGATTATCCATCACTGATAGCATTCACAATTATATTCTGCTTGGAGGGGCACTTTTCCTAATTGATTTGAAAAAAAATGGGGGTTTTTTTGATCAGATCTTTGGGTGTGGGAGCTCTCTTGGGAGAATCTCTGGATTTCTTTATTCCAAAAGTTGGCATGTCTGCATTTACCTCAACTTATCTCATACAGATACATTAATTGTCTTTACTTTAATGGGAAAAAAAGTGTCTTCTCTCTAGTGTCATTATTGTAGTTCATTTACCGATTGCCTTTTTGCACCATTCAACTCTGTCATATAAATTATGACCTCTTATAACCCCTTAAGCATATAATCATCATTGAAGCAGTTTGCAGTTGTTGTTTTTAGGGTAAAATACATGATTGAATGCATGCACATTTTATAACCTATAGCTGCCTCTTTTAATGTTTCACTTTTCTTATTATGTATGGGAAGGCAATTATGAATAATCAAGTATCTCTGAAACAAGTATTCCAACGAACTGTATAAAAATATCATTGAGAAGATATTGTTGGAACCACTTTATAAATTTTTACAGTGTTATTCCATGATATGGTTAAATAAAGTTTATAAAAATAAACCAGTTTCTTTTAAAAGTAAAATTTTTTTACGATGGATTTATTTCGAGAATTCAGCTGGTGATCATATAAGTTGAAATATATTTGTTGTTGCTACTGGATCACAAAATTAGTTTATTTACAAAGTGGCTGTCTTTTCAATCTTCATTCTGATTGTCAATTGTACCGCAGTCACTCTGTAACTATTTTTCATGTTATAAAGTAGCTGTAAAAAAATTCATAAATATTATTTTTTGGTGGTGGTTATTGAGGTATTACCCATTATTGGGGGTTCTTAACTTGTTCCAGTTGCTACCCAAAATCAACAACATGATCATCTGAACATCCTTCAGTTTATTTCAGTTAAAAAGTTCTGATCAAATATTTCTGATTAACAAAATATTTAATTTACAAAATTAGTGAAGCCAGATCATCTCATTAAGTGGGCCAGCAGTACCTGAGCCAGGGCTCAAATCAAACAGTGTGCTCAAAATTATAAAAAACTTTCACAAATTCTGGAATCATTTCTTATTTCATAGATTTTAATTATTTTTTTTGTTAATTTTAAAATAATTTTTCATCAATTCTGGAATTTCATCAGTTCTAAAATTACACTGTTCTTTGATTAATTTCAAATCCCCATCTTGTTTGAATTTTCATTAATATTTGTTTAATATTTGTTTTTATGATCATCTGAACATCCTTCAGTTTATTTCAGTTAAAAAGTTCTGATCAAATATTTCTGATTAACAAAATATTTAATTTACAAAATTAGTGAAGCCAGATCATCTCATTAAGTGGGCCAGCAGTACCTGAGCCAGGGCTCAAATCAAACAGTGTGCTCAAAATTATAAAAAACTTTCACAAATTCTGGAATCATTTCTTATTTCATAGATTTTAATTATTTTTTTTGTTAATTTTAAAATAATTTTTCATCAATTCTGGAATTTCATCAGTTCTAAAATTACACTGTTCTTTGATTAATTTCAAATCCCCATCTTGTTTGAATTTTCATTAATATTTGTTTAATATTTGTTTTTATGATCATCTGAACATCCTTCAGTTTATTTCAGTTAAAAAGTTCTGATCAAATATTTCTGATTAACAAAATATTTAATTTACAAAATTAGTGAAGCCAGATCATCTCATTAAGTGGGCCAGCAGTACCTGAGCCAGGGCTCAAATCAAACAGTGTGCTCAAAATTATAAAAAACTTTCACAAATTCTGGAATCATTTCTTATTTCATAGATTTTAATTATTTTTTTTGTTAATTTTAAAATAATTTTTCATCAATTCTGGAATTTCATCAGTTCTAAAATTACACTGTTCTTTGATTAATTTCAAATCCCCATCTTGTTTGAATTTTCATTAATATTTGTTTAATATTTGTTTTTATGATCATCTGAACATCCTTCAGTTTATTTCAGTTAAAAAGTTCTGATCAAATATTTCTGATTAACAAAATATTTAATTTACAAAATTAGTGAAGCCAGATCATCTCATTAAGTGGGCCAGCAGTACCTGAGCCAGGGCTCAAATCAAACAGTGTGCTCAAAATTATAAAAAACTTTCACAAATTCTGGAATCATTTCTTATTTCATAGATTTTAATTATTTTTTTTGTTAATTTTAAAATAATTTTTCATCAATTCTGGAATTTCATCAGTTCTAAAATTACACTGTTCTTTGATTAATTTCAAATCCCCATCTTGTTTGAATTTTCATTAATATTTGTTTTATATGTTTATGTTTTAGATAATTTTCAGAATTACTGTATATAAAATTATACCTTGTAGAGGACCCAAAAAATGACTGGACCCAGGCCAAAGAAATTGTTAAGACGTCAGTGAAATAATTTGATTTATAACCAGATTGTATGTGAATTCATATGACCCATCTCTGGAATCCTTGTGACACGTAGTTTAAGTAACTCTGGTCTATACAGTACGTCCATGGTTCTTGTAAGATGTCTCATGATAATTTAGTTACATTAAATATCCATTCAATATGAAATCTACAGCATTTCTTATAGAACTGCATATGTTGTGCTAAAATGTTTATCACATTTTAGTTTTTACTCTTTGAGGAGGTCTTTAGACAAAGAAATTTATTGTGTAATAACAATTTCAACACTGTGAATGCCAACATTTAAATTGTAAACAAAAAAAAAATCTTTTTGTATTAGTTAATTATATTGAAATGAGTTGTATTTTTTTATTCATTGCAAGCTTGAATTGCATCTGCTATAAAATGTGTGAACTTTTTAGGTATACAAATGATAAGTGACAGTATATTTTCAATAAATTCTGCCAATATTTTTTTATTGAATGTTCTGTTTATTCATCTAGTTTATTCTATTCATCTGTTTTTATCAAACACAATTCATTAATTATTTCAAGTGTCCAACATTCAAATACAAATTCGTGGACCACTACAGGCGAAATACCCAACAAGGTCGCTGAAAGAGAGAGGGGAAAAAAATTGAATGAATATAATGATAGCTACAAAGGTTTTTAACAGCTGGCTGATGTGAAGATATATTTAGGAAAGAGAAAAAATTCTAGTGCCTTTGCGGAAAATCGAACCCACATCCTCTCTCTTGCCGGGAGAGAGCACTAGACTACAAAAGCAATGAATATCTCAATCTTTCCTTGGAGCGTGTGTGCACTGAATCGGACCGTACAAATTCAGACAAAATCGGGCTAAATTCAAGCCAAAGCTCGCAATTGCTGACACTGTCCGCTATTGATGCCATTAACCTTAGCAGAGAATGAAATCATCTTTGGATAAGTCGTCATCTGGTAGCAGTATCAGTAATTGTCACTGTGGTGGTCATAGCAACGAACTTGCATCGCAAGGACCTGGGTTCAAATGCCACCGCCGTCGCAGTGGTGGTCAGCTGAAGTTGGTTTTCTACAGTTCCCAACTTTGGGGCGCAAATGCGAGCCAATCTCCCCTTTAAAAAGTCTCGCCGCAGAGAGCAACAATGGTATAATTATTCATTCATCACACTTCATTCACTATGAGTTGAGAAAAAAACTCAAAGTTTAAAAAAATTTATTGCAGATAGCAGTGTGACACATAACAAACATTACAAAGAAAAACGTCATGGATGGTTCACTATATGTACATACACATTCCAACATGTACCAATTTGTTAGGATTTCCGGAAAGGAATGTGGACGAGGTGCATGTCTGATTTTGTAGTATTAAGTATCAGCAATTGTGCGCTTTGGCCTGAATTAGGTCAGAACGTCCATGTACGGTCCCATCCAGTGCTCACAAGCTCCAAGGCAAGATTGAGATATTCATTGCCTTTGTAATCTAGTGCGCTCTCCCAGCAAGAGAGAGGACTTGGGTTCGATTCCCTGCAAGGGCAGTAGAATTCTAAACTAAATATAGTAGAACTCTTTCCTAAATATATCTTCGCATCAGCCAGCTGTTAAAAACCTGCATATGGATAGCGGAGTGACATTATCCTTGGATAATGATAGCTATACTTATGTTCGTTAAGAATATGGATGCTAAATAGTGGACTACATTCAGGATACAGCAACACAAAATAAAAGCAATTTTCATGAAAAAACTAAAATTGATGATAAAAATATGGTAAAATATAAAGTATGGTTAGCTTTTTCATTTATCCCAACATGAAAACCATTTTCTCTTCTAAACTTATCAATCATGGTAGAATTCATTACACCCTAGGGTAAATAAACTATTCCATCTATTAATAACCCTGTTAGGAAAAAAAACTCCCTGTGATACAACTTCTTGAGTTTGTCCCTTTACAATTGATACTTTCAAACTGAGGACAACTCCAGTCTTTCGGCATGGTCAATTTTACTATTGAATGACTCTTGCTGGAAGTGTGCACGTGTACCTTAAAGTCTGAGTGCATATTTAGTGTTGTGCGTGAATTGTAGTGCTACCATATCTGCTTCTAAGTGAGAAGCAGAATAGTAGTGAGTGAAGTTGAATGACAATATTTTTACTGTTTGAAGGTGTGCCTGCTCTCTGTGGGGAGAGATTTTTGTAAATGGGAGACTGGCTCGCATTTGTGTTTCGAAGTTGGAAGTCCACAGAAAATATAATAACCAACTGCAGCCGACTACCACTGCCCCCCCCCCAAAACTGGATTAAACCTAAATCCTCATGACGAGAGTCCAGCACAATGCCCAGATAATTGCACAATTGTTAACAATTGATATTTGTGTCTGCTTGTCAAATCACTCGATTGATGGTAATTTAATAACCATCATATTATCCCATTGAAAACATTAAACACTTTGATCATATCCTGCTGATGCCTGCATTTTTCCAATTTAAACATGTTCAAAAAAGTGATATTATATTCTGGTTTCCTCGTACAGTAGTAGAAAGTACTAGCTGGGGGGATGAAATAATGTTTATAGTTATCACAATTATAAAAACCAAAGCTGCAGCAAGTTAAATTTCTTAAAAGTTGGCTAGAATGACGAAAATTGTCATCTGTACTGAATTGAAATCAGTATGCTCAATTTGAAAGAAATGCTACATTCATGGCATGAAAAATCAGACCTATCTCATATGGCAACCATAGTTTTAAAGACTCTGTATTTTCTTTTTTTCCCCAAAGTTATTGGTTTATTTCGTTCCTTGAAAAATTAACATCTCAAATAATAAATATCTTCACGACATCCAGTCTTCTGTATATCTTGTATTGGTTTATTTGTTGTATTTCGTAAATTACCAGTTACTTTACAAACTATATCCATATTTGTTACTGGAATTTTTTTTCAATTCAGTTGGTCTTGTATGGTCGGTTGTGGTCTTTGTATTTTTATTTGTTCAAAGATGCCATAAACCTAGTTTGGAATAAAGCAAAAGCTATCAAGATCTGATTGTATTCCATTTTTTTAGGCATTCAGTATTTGTAATTTTCATGTGATTGTGAATCAAAATTTGTTTTTGTATGGAAAAGACAGATTCTATTGATAAATTTTGTCGGAGAACCAAGTGCTTTATTCTCTAATAACACTGAACCACAAATTCTAAGTTTCTGCATACAAAAATAAAATATTAATTATGTAATTCGATGTTCTGAACACGAATTGGACCATAAAAAAGATTTGATACCGTTTTCTCCTGATACAGCACATTAGATACACACATACAATACCACAATACATTGAAACACAAAATAAGTAAATAGAAAGCAAAATAAATGTACATTAAAAAAACCACAAACATAGAGAAATTCCAATATATAGAAGTCAAACGTTAATATACATAAACTCAAAAAAGGCATATGAACAACAAATTTATTAACTGCCTATTATTGTTCATTTGTCTGCATATGACACATGCTTTGTTTTGCGTATTGCACTTGTATTGGACATAAGAAGCATCTCTTACAATTGTCCAACTGTAGTGAACCAGCATCAAAGTTGACCATTTTTCCTGGTAACCTTGCTCTATGGTCCTTACCACCTTTTTTTCATCATACAATAACACTCCCAAAGCACCTTTTAGCTGTTGACAGGGTAATATCCCAAAAACATGGGCCAATAAATTTTTTCATGGTGATATTCGTGTTCAAAATCATTCAGAATGATATGTTTTCATGTGAAATAGATATTTCCTTTATTCAGATAGTAGTAGATAATAGTTTACTGTTGCCCGATGCGACATGTTGCAGGATAGTTAGTCAAAGTAGCATGATATTTTGTCACAAAATACAGTGTTACTTATAAAAAATATATTCTTGAATAAAATGTTTTCCTATAATATACTTAAAAATAAAATAGGGGAGTTTGTTATACCTTGAAACACCATCTTTTTTTTCCAGTCAGTTTTTACAGTAAAATTGCTCTAAAATATTTTTTTTTAAATAATGGAAAAATAAAATAAGTTAAAGTAAATAATAAAGTTTAAAAATAAAAAAGTGGATAAGGAATATAGTAAAAATTGGTAATGGTTCTCAACCTGGGGCCATATGTCCCCTTTGTGGTTATTCCCCCCTTTGTAGTCCCCTTTGTGGGATATTCTAGGGGGGGGGGGTGCACGAATGAAAAGCAGGTGAAACAGGAGCCACAACAAGTAGTGGAGAGAGGCCACAGAGAGATGTGAAGAAATAAAACTTTCGTTTCAAAGTGTTGGAAAAAAATTTGACTATTTTTTTAGAACCCAGCAGAGCTGTCCATGGAATCAGGGCCATTTTAACCTATGTGAGCATTGTTTGGGGTCCTTATGACCATAGGATACTTACGCATGATGAGATCTAGTACTATGGTTTTTGAGTGTAAAATATGTAAGCTGCTACAGTTATTTTTTTTTTCAGTCAAGTATAGGCAGGGTTGGGTTTCTTCGGAGACAGTGGAAAAAACTGAAAAGAAATGGAAAGAATGCGCATCAGTTATATATATTGTTTGACTAAAGTACAGATAATTAATGCTTGTTATTTCACCTCATTGGTTGTGAAATAATATCAAACACGTTTTAAAACAATATTTTTTTAACATTTAATTATTTGTAATTAAATTTATAAATATGTTACCAGGATGTGCAAGATATAATTTCCAATAAAATGCACACATTAAAACAAATTATTTCAATTACCACTCAAAATGCTAATCTGAATATAAAAAATATTATACAGGGTGGGCAAAAAGTCTGTAGAAACTTAAACAATCCGTAAAAAACCGGAAAAATAACTCGAATAAGAAACGGTTTGCTGGGTTAGCATCGCTAGGTTGCAGGAATTTTTTTACGATGAAGAAATAACCTCAAAAAGCAGCCGATAGGTGGCGCTGGTACAAGCAGTGCGGTCCTGGATGTATCGACCCGATCCATCCAATCTGTCGGAACTGAAAGATGCGATCTGCGGAGAGGTGTTATGTATACATCCGGATCTATTGCACTCTGCCGTTGCTGGATGTGTTGTGACTCTCCTGCAATGTGTTATCCCTCTGTGGTGGTGGGCATGTGGAACACATACTGCTGTTGTGGCGTTGTATTTGTAATAAACTATTTGGATGCATTCTGTTCGTTATTTGTGTATCTTTTCTTTGACTTATGTACGTTAGCGCCACCTATCGGCTTTTTTTTGTTATTCTTTTTTCCAGTCTTAAAAAAATTTCAGTGACCTAGCAATGCTAACCCTGCAAACGGTTTTTATTTCGGTTATTTTTTTCCCCGATTTACCTGAATTTTTCAAGTTTCTACGGACTTTCGCCCACCCTGTACATCTTGAAGTGTAATTTAATTAATACATGTTTGTACAAAATATTTGTATTGCATAATAATTTTAGGGTAAAAATGTGTTGATAACTTAAAAAAGCTTATCATTGGCTTTTTTTTGCGAGTTAGTATCATATGTTCAGCACATTTTTCTAATTACTTGGCAATATTTAACTCTGAGTGTTATGTCCCATGCAACAAAAGTGTAAAAGTATTTTAGGAATTATAGAACGGTATGGTCAACAGACGTTCCTTATGCAATAATACCAAAGCTGATGGGAAACATCGGATTTAACAGCCAATTGAAATGCTTAGAAACACTTTTAATCATAATGTTTTTTCATCATTGGGAGTGATTATCTTCATGAGGCTAATAGAATCATACTTGACATAATTAGGCATTTTAAATTGCATAAAGAGTTCAAGATTGAATGTAGCAACTATAATCGATTTCTGTAGCACTCAATGTATTAGTGGCAGAGATTGTGCAAATAGTGCTTATTCTTGTCACACAAAAAAAGGGATGGTTACAAAATATTGACTTGATGCCTTATTTCTAAGTCATAAAATTAAGATATTAAAGGGCCATTCTCTTCCCTATCAATTGTTTGCGTATCTTATCGATCCTCAATATTAGTTAAATTCTGAACAGGATCCGTGACCAAGTATAGTAACTTGAGATTTTTTGATTCAGTCGTACCGTTAAAAGTATATTTACTATAGTTATATGGTATAAAATAATGTGTTGAATATCTGAAATTCTCCAAAAGCTATGATTGTGTTGAAATGCTTCTAAGTTGTCCCACAAATTCAGTAAGTTTGAAAATAACTTTATTTATATGTTTTTGGATTTACCCACTCAACTTTGGACCAGCCTAATGGCTGTCATAACAAAAAATGTTTTGTTACACCGTGTTGCATTGAACTGACGAAAGTGAACAGTTAATTTTAAAATGGTTATATTTTTTGCCAATAAAAGCAATTTAAACTTTATTTATGCATAAATAAAGGACTTATTCAAATATACAACTAATAAAATCTTTCAAAATTCTATATTAACATACAGTTGATTAAAATCCACTTGTAACAGCAGTAAATAAAGTTTACGGTCGTGTGGGCATCATGCTGGATGCTGGATTCTCATCCTGAGGATACAGGTTCAAACCACGTTGACGGTACAGTGGTGGTTGGCTGAAGTTGGTTTTCTGTGGTTTTCCAGCTTTGAAGCGCTAATGCGAGCTGGTCTCCCATTTAAAAAGTCTCTCCGCAGAGAGCAGGCAGACGTATAACAGGATACTGACATAACATGAAAATATTATCACGAAAATGAGAAACTTTGCCTGGTTTTAATTTATACAAAAATTGCCACGTTTTCAAGACAAATAAATTCAATTGGTCGATGCGTTTCGGCTCTTCAATGGAGAGCCGTCATCAGGACCTCGTGGTCAGAATTCACACGAATGAGTCATGGAGGGGTGATGACGGCTCGCCATTGAAGAGCCGAAACGCGTCGATCATTTGACCAATTTAATTTATTTGTCTTGAAAACGTGGCAATTTTTGTATAAAAATAACATGAAAATTCAAGCATTTCCATCTTTATTTCAGAAAATGGAAGACAGCTGGCAACATGAACACGAAACAAACACAACTCTACAACATAGATACAATAGGGCCACACATTCTGGCATGTGTCGATTCGTTAGAAATTCTGAAGAGGAATGTGTACGAGGTGCATGTACGGTTTAGTAGTAAACAAAGCTTATGATTGTATGAGTGTGAAATGAAGTAATTTTTTAACAAATCAGTTTCTTCCATTTCTTCTGCATTCAGTAAAAGAACCCAATTTCTTCCTGCTGTTTTTTCACGGTTTTTTCCAACTTGGAAGAAGCTTTCTAATCCTGGCAGCGACATAGCTGATGAACTTTGTAGGTATGTTGAAATACTTTTAAGCACCCCATTCAAGTTCTGCCTAACTCAAAAGAATTTTCTTGCGTTTTGCATTTATTCATTCTAAGCTGAGAAATCGATTACTGCATATAACTGCTAAAAACACTTTTGTTTCTCACTGCAGTGAGGAAAATGAGGATTTTTATAATATTTTCTGATTTTGTAATTATTCATAATAATCTGTTTCTAATGATCTTTAAAATATGATGAAATTTTCATTTTCCAATAGTACAGAAGAGATCAGTGCTATATTTAATAAATTAATAATGTTTAATTGCTTTGTTACTACAAAAAGTTAAAAAATAGTTTTATAAATTAAATTGAAATTATATAAAAATGGATCTCTTAAAACTTTCAATGAAATTGCTCCAGGTCTAATGAAAAGCTAGATATGGGACCTTGGTCAAAGGACTGATATAAGTTTTATGATTAAAGTTAATATGGTCAGAGGGGACCATGGGTTAAAAATGTTAAGAACCACTGTTCTAAGGTACATTAGGGGATAATGCCAATCTTTATACTTCTGCTACTTAACTGCACGTGTGCATCTCATAAACATTCCTCTTCAGAATTTCTAACTAAATCAATACATTTCTGGACACCTGAAGAACAAAGGCACTCAGGTTTCTATCACTTATGCTATTTTGAACCTTTCCAAGGAATAGACCTAACTCAAAGTCACCTCTCAGAATCCCTCACAGAAAAAATAAAATGACAAAATATTGATTAGAGTCAGTTTTAATAATGTGCAGAGGAAATCTTAGAATGTTGTGGTCTCCAAGGATGATCTCCGTCCATGAACTGTCCCATTCATTACACACAAGTTCTTAGGAAAGATTGAGAATCATTGCCTTTGTAGTCTAGTGCAGTCACCTGTCAAGTGAGAGGATGTAAGTTTGATTCCCTCAAGGGCAGTTGAATTTTTCTTTCCCAAATTCATCTTCCCATCAGCCAGCTGTTAAAAACTTTCATGTGGATAGCAGATAGTGACATTATCTTCAGATAAGTTGCCATCTGGTGACAGTGTCAGAAATAGTGAGCTTTGGCCTGAGTTAGTTCTGGCTGTCCATGTACTGCCCCGTTCGACTCACGCGAGCTGTAGGAAAAAAGGATTCGTTGGCTTTGTAGTCTAGTGTTCTAGGGCGCTAACCTGGCAAGTGCATACCTGCAGAACTGTTATGATTTTATCATATTTAGTAAGATTTTAGCCTATAGCAGGGGTTCTTAAACTGTGCTCCACAGCTCCCTGGTGTGCCTCCAACTTTTGTCAGTGCGCCACTGAGGTTTTCCAAAAATATTCTTTGTTAAACAGCTCTGGGGAGCAGGTGGGGTTTGCGCATAAGCATTGAAAGGGGCGCTGCTGGTGAAAAGGTTTGAGAACCCCTGGCCTATAAGATTATGTGCTTTTGCTTCTAAAAATATGATTTCCTACCAAATTTCTAATTTTTATGTTTTCCGGTCAATGTCGCAAACTGGTTAACGTTAGAAATCATCTATGGTCTTTCTTTCCTGTTGGTTGGCATCACTTCATGGAACAAGTAGCCGAAAATTCCAGCGCCCTCCACAATGAGAAAGAGACACTGCTGAGAATTTTTGCAGTAGTTTTTTATTGGTGTGGCTTATGCACTGCAATGATGTATCCAGCTGCCTCTGGCTGTATCATGCAGCATACTGAGTGTTTGCCGTTGTGCGGTCATGTGGGTATCATGCTCAACTCTCATCCTGAGAATCCAGGTTCGAACCCAGTTGACGGTACATTGGTGGTTGGCTGAAGTTGGTTTTCTGCAGTTTTCCAACTTTGAGGCAGGAATGTGAGCTGGTCTCTTATTTGAAAAAGTCTCTCTGCAGAGAGCAGGCAGGCCTATAACACAATATTTACAAAACATGAAAATTCAAGCATTTTCATCTTTACTTTGGAAAATGGAAGCCAGATGGCAGCATGAATATGAAATGAAACATGTGAAACTTGACAATATAAATACATTAGGACCAAGCATACACTCAGTTCACACATCATCCATCAAGTTGCCATCTGATAGCAGTGTCAGCAGTTATAAGCTTTGGCCAGTATTAGTCCATGAACAGCCCCATTCAGTGCACATGAACTCTAAGGAAAGATTGAGAATCATTGCCTTTGTAGTCTAATGGTCTAGGGCACTCACCCGGCAAGTGAGATGATATAGGTTCGATTCCAGGCAAGGGCAGTTGAAGTTCATTTTTTTTAAATTCACCTTCACATCAACAAGCTGTTGAAAAACCTTGGTATGTTGTGGTCTGTTATACATTGTTTCTTTCATGTATTGCTACCTGCCTTGAAGTCACCGCTATATATAATCTTGATCGCATTACAGGGAATGAGTAAAAAAAACTATCATGCATCCGTTGTTTTGTTCTTGAATGTGTTGGGGGGGGGGGTGAGTAGTCTGGATCTCACCATGTGATGCTGCAGTTGTAGAACCTGAAACATCAGGGGTACATGAGCCTTTTTGCAGCAAAGTTGATTCTAATTTTTTTTCTGGGAATCTCATCAGCAAAGACAGTCTTTTTTCTGAAATTTTGGTGAAAATTAATGTCAAATTCTTAGTCTTATTTAACGAATAAAAACCTTGATATAACGGATGTTTTCTGAATTATCCAAAAATAATTTGCTTATTTCTCATCATGCAAATCAGTAATCCAAAGATTTGACTTCCTAGGAACTGACCTTCAACCCTTCTTTAGAGACGGAAGATGGAATTTCAGGATGTTTCTCTGAAACATGGTCTTTTCTCATTTGATTCTGATGACATTTCCATACACCCCCATTCATCTAAACCAATACATAATTTTTCCAAGATGTTTGAGCACTTAGTCACTAACCCACTTATGACCATTTAAATAGTTTGTTGTACATAATACTTTCCTGTTGATACTGAACTTGTGGAAATGCAATGTTCTTAATGTTCTTATCCTTTGGAGGGAATAAAAGAAAGAGCAGATATCTATAGGCTGCCTGCCCATGCAATAGTTCCGCAGGAGATATCACAACCAAGGTTGGGTTTTACCCTGTATGTTACCAGAAGCTTTTTGAATGCTTCTGACTTGTGGTCTCCTGCCTAAAACAGCTTTTTTCATAGCTTCTTTGAATATCCTAACAAAACGTTCTTCTCCATTAGAAACAAGATGAAATGGAGCAATAGTAAGGGGCTCAATAACAATCAATTTACAAAAGTTTTCACAAAAGCATTATTGATAACATGGTCCCCACATCCTGAAGCAGGGCCCCTAGGCTGGGATCTTTTATGGGCCCCCTGACCAGACTTTCACGGGGCCCCCTTTATGATGAATTTATAGCGTGAAAAAAAAATGATTAAAATCCTCCCAGGCCCCAGGACTGGAGCCTTGTCAGCCCACCCCTTGTGGGGGCCATGATTGATAAATTGTCCATAGTTTCACCCTTGTAATTAACACTGACAAGAATTTTACCTTTCAATGGGACTTCAACACTGCTATATTCTTTCAGCTTTATAGTTGACTGACTGAATGGTGGTGACCCAAGAGCTTTGTACCCACTGGTCCCATCTAAGGAACACATAGCACCAGTATCCATTTGAAAAGGCATCTCTGGTTATTTACCATCAGTGAAATGAGTAATTTGTTATCTGTGCAGTCCACACAAGCATTCAGTTTCTGTAATCTGAAAAGAGGCATTAGCACGCTGACGTTTCTGGTTCTGAGAATTTTGCTTTGAATTACACTTCTTTCTTGAACTTGCAATATAGCTCACATTCTTGCAAAAATTATAAGTGTTCTCACTAAATTTGCATTTGACCTCGGGTGTCTGCTGCCACAGCCAAACCAAAACATGTACCAAATACATCAACAAATTTTTTGGAAGGCACAATTTCACTTCTCTTGGAATTCTTCGACCGCAACTTTGAGTATGAATTTTTCATTTGCAGAACTTCACATGGCAAATTATTGAAAGTTGATGGACAAATAGGATTCACTTTCAGAGTCTGTGCAGTTTCAAAAGCTTCCGCAATTTTCAGAACATCTTCAAGACTATGATTCATATGCTGGAGAGCTGCAGAGCAAACTTGCTCATGAGGAGTGTGAAGTACTATAGCATCATGAATTGGGAGTCCACAAAAGATTGGAAACATCCATCTTGACTACATATGAATCTACAGTCCTTGGCAATTCCTCATAAATTCCATTCTACATGCATCTGGCCTTATTGCATATGGCATCTGAGAAATTCACATCTAGCAGCTCTGGAGCTTGTATGACTCTCTGTATTCATTGATATTCCACCAATTGCTAGAAAAGCGTCAAACACAGTCTATTCCTTAAAGTAGTTTTTGGTGTGGTTATGAGGCAAGGGAAGTGTTATCTCATACGTCAGTGCTGTGGTTATCTTTGCTTCTTTGTGCGCATGTTCTTTAACCCATGTCAGCATTATGTACTGGTGTTTATATAGTTCCTCGGGTATAGTCTTGCATATTGGTGATGCAGATTTAAAAGTAAGTTAGGCAAGATGTCCATATGCATCACAGAGTTACTGTTCATTGCTGCTGCTCGCAGAACTGCAAACATCTTGACCTGGAAATTTGAGTTATTTAGTGGGTTTCCCTACCAGTGCCGTCTTAATGCATGGGCCTACCCCAGGGCCTCTGAAAAATAAGAATTGGTTGAATTTTTCAAGAATTTGCCAGGTAGAGAGCCTCAGGAAAATCACTTGGGTAGGAAACAGGGCCGTCCTAAGAGTATCATATCCTGTTTCCTACCCAACTAGTTCTCTCATACCTCACCACTCGAGTTAAGATAATGTAAGCTGCACCAGTTCCCTTTGAAGTTTTCTAACCATCAGTGTATATAAGAAGAGATGAAGGATCACTAGCAGTGAAAGTGTTTTTTTGATAAGCTTAGTTGGATCAAAACGTATCTATGTGGATTGCAGCTGTAGGTTTGGATGATGCAACCATGATTTTTCCAGAAGCTCGTGGCCATTGGCCTGTATCTAGATAAGGGAACATACTTAGATGAGTCATTAAGCAAGTCACAACAGATAATTAAAAAATAACTTGCAGAGATAATTGCTTCAAAAATATTTTTGTTTTTCTACATAATCTCCACCAATATTTATTCACTTATCCCATCGTTTTATCATTGCCCCAACCCAATACCAGCTGCATAAAATTCGTTGTGTTGCTGTCTCACCCTCATTAGGACTTCATCTTGAACCTCTTCATAATCTGCAAAGTGTTCGCCTCCAAAACAGATGAAAATCGCTTGGGGCTAAGTTGGGGTTATAAGGTAGATGTTTTGGGATTCCAAAGGAGTGCTACTATCCCATTTCCAAAATTGAGATAAACATGTGAATGCTTAATTATATTGTGATATTCTATTGAAGGTTCAGACTGCAATTAGGAGAAAGGTTCAAGGTGTATTGACCAAAGGAGGAATAATGCTTCATCACGATAATGTGAGACCTCATACAGCTCGCTTCACACAGAAGACAGTTGAAAAATTTGGTTGGCAACTTCAAAATCCACTTTACAGCCCCGACTTATCCCCAAGTGATTTTCATCTGTTTGGTCCACTAAAACACCGTCTTGAAGGCAAACACTTTGCAGATGATGAAGAGGTTCAAGATGAAGTCCTAACGTGACTGAGACAGCAACCCAAAGAATTTTATGCAGCTGGTATTGGAGGCACTGATAAAACGATGGGATAAGTGCATAAATATTGGTGGAGATTATGTTGAAAAAAAAATTATTTTTGTAGTGATTATCTCTGCATTATTTTTAAATTTTCTTTTGTAACTTATTTAATGACTCACTCTCACTTATCATCTGTTCTTTTCCAAATAAGAGGTCAATGTTGTAGTAATTGTGTCTTTCTTGCTTCATATGTAAGGAAGACACAAAAGTAGTTTCAAGCTGAGAAGAGCACTTCCTGTTGCCACATAAATAATATCTAATATCACATAATAGTTAGGAGTTGTATTATAAGCACCTGTGATGTAAAGCAGATAATATGTCGTTGCATAGAGATAGAACCAAGTGTCACATCCTCATTAGCTAGCTATCACTGTATAACCACCTTATACATGATATTGTGGAAGGATTTTTGCAAACCCCACTTTGGGCCACTATCCATTGCAATAATTGCCAACGGTTTTGCTCCTTGACTGATTGTCTGTTGATATATTCCATGAAGTTGAATTTGTTTTTTACACGCACGTATGCCGAGATCCCTGATTATAGATGAAGGGCGTATCGTGCTGTTGGCTTTGAATATTTTAGGCTTCTTCTTTTTCAGATGAGCCCACAGGTAATGCATCTTTTCTGCAGCCATTTGAAGGTGATTGAATTCTAGTTACCCGTGTAATTGTTGAAGCGGCAGTGTTGCTTCCTCCGTTATGCATTCAGGAATGTTTATTCAAGTGCATGTATGTATAGTGTAGTGTTCTGTATGCGCATCTCTCAGTTAAAATCTTGACGTAACAATATGGTATAAGGCTCCAGAGCACAAGAAGGAGAAAAGCCTCAAGAGGCGGGAGATTGCAAAAACAAAATGGGACATTCGAAAATAAACAGGGGGAGAAGTGTGTGTGAAAGCGATCGAGTAGGATCGTCGTCTCATGTTTACGTTCTTATTTTAATTGTTTTTAATAATAAATTTCTGTTTATGTTTGTCATGATGAGTGCTCACTATTCAAAGAACATAAGGTCACTACATATAACCCTAATATATTCATGTAATCAGAGTTATGTGTTTCCTGTTTTCATGGTGCTGCCATCTGGCTTTCACATTTTGAAGTGAAAATGGCAAATGCCTGAATTTTATGTCATGTAAGTATCGTAATGGTATTGAAGAGGGCTTGTGTGTGCTCTTTAGAGAGAGACTTTTTCAAACAGTAGACCTGCTCATACTTGCTCCTCAAAGTTATTAAATGTCTGAAAACAAACTTTAGATCATCACCATTGTGCCGTCAACTGGGTTTGAACCTGGACCCTCATGAGAGTCCGTCACACAGTGCTGTCTCAATGCATTGGCTCGGGGCCTCCAGAGAAGAGGTGCCTCACAAAAAATGAGAACCAGTTGAAATTTTAGACAATTGACCAGGTAGGACTTCAGAAAAATTACTTTGCCCCTGGGGCCCACATGACGATCTTACATTCCAAAAACATCTGATAGAGTTTAATACTTTCAAAACTGCAGTTGAACCTCAATAACTTGATGTTTGTTATTCCTTTCGGGTTGGCACAATGCAAAAAATTCAATGAGGAGACACCTCTAACTTGACACAAGATGGCTGAACTCCACTCAAGTCTACTATGGTTCGTCCTGAATTATCAGAGCTAATTTTTTTTAAATTGCTCAGGCATTGGCCGGTTGATAAAATTTTTTATGCCGTTGTTCATGACGATGTGTATTCCAACATTCTTTCATTTCATTTTTCCATTAGTTGAAGATTACCTCTTACACCTTAGGACAGGGTACTTCCCAATGTTTAGAACCAAAAAACTCTATTTGGGGAACAATAAAAATCACAGGCAGGGCTGGACAAATCGCAAGAAAAAATCTAGGTGACAACAATTTTTGAAGTGCTAAAAAATTTTTACCCAAAGAAAAAGGTCCAAAATAATACTTCTTTTGACTTTTCAAAGCATAGTGACTCGCTTTGTTATTGGCAGATATGCTGCTATAAATTCCAAACATTTTGTGTCTCTCTCAGCCTGCAATTCAGTAACTACATAAAGAAAATGTTTTAGGTGCCAATACTAATTTTGTAGGCACCCGACCTGGGATTTATCTAGCCCTGCAGAGAGGTGTGAATGAATCCTTCTGAATGATATCTGCAATTTTTAAACGAGTTGTAGTTGAGTAAGCTAGATCAAAATTTTCAAGTTGAAAAAAATGAAAGTTCGCCTGAATTTTGAAAATCACGCTGTTCATCCACAAGTAGCAGATATTTCGACATGCTATGCCTTTTTCTCTGTAATTGGAGATTATTTAGAAACATTTCATAGAAAACTGCAGATAATATTTTTTTTGCTAATTTATAGACAATGGTATAGAATTGTTCAATTACACATACAGTACACGTACATGGGTGAATGATTTTCAAAAAATTGTGAGGGCAAGATTAAATGAAACTGCTAGCTTGCTATCCATATAAGTCGACACGTGTTCATTGATCCTTTGGGTTGTCTAGCTGTCAAGGTTTCACTGTATTTTGAGTGTTCCGAGGTTTACTGCTCAAAGTATAACAATTATGTCAATTTCTTTGTGATGTTAGTTTGTTAGTGGACTCAAATTTGTGCCATGCTATGATTAATATTAGTTCGTGAAGTAGGATTTTCTCTTTTCATCTGTACAGTGTAAATGTGACCCAATTTTTCAAACAAAAGATGATGATAGACAAGCTGAAGCGGGAACATAAAACACCTTACCAACCCCTGTCCTATTTTGAACCGTTTTTGAGGTATGGTATATAATTGATTATATGGAAGAAAAATGTGGCAAGTGTGAAAAACCAGAATTTCTGAATTTTCTTAAACACCCACTCTCAAATTAAGCACATATTTGGAAAGAGCAAAAGAAATCTTATGGGGTGCCACCACTTTCATCAAAATATCTGGATTTATTGGCAACAAGTGCCGAAAGATTAGGGACGTGTAATTATTACGTCAGCAAATTTTTTTGCTATATTTCAACCGCCCCCCCTCCTCCAGTCAGCAAAATTTCGTCAGCTCTGCCCTCTACCTCGTAACGCATATTGGTGGGATCAGAGACGTAGACAGGGGGAGCTCGTGTTCCCCTCCCCCCGACTATCTAAAACTGTTTTCTTTCTTTTAATGCAAAAAATATTTTATAAATTTTAAATTTTGAAAGAAAATACCTTTATATGTTATTACAATCAATTTGTTAATTTCAACGCTATTTGAAGGCTAAGAACTCGATTTATTTTTAAGAAATTCATTGCGACCCATATATGGTAAACCTTTGGCCTGTGGACAAAATATGGCCCTGGGGGTTATCTAATGAGGCCTGACCCCTCAATCCTAATGAACTAAGCGGCACATTTATAGATCGCTTACGTGACCTGTGGCACAATTCCAGATCATTTAAGTGGCCTATGGCACATTTATAGATCCTTGAGTGACATGTGGCACAGTTTTAGAGCACTTAAGCAGCACCCAGTACATTTCTACATCACTCAAGTTATACGCGGCACATTCCCTGATTACTTAAGTGATAGATAATTTCGGATCACTTGAGTAATGCATGGCACAATTCCAGATCACTTAAGTGGCCCGGACACATTTACAGATCAATTGGATCTGCGAAACCTTTAGAGATCACTAAAGTGGCTCTGTAGAAGACTTATCAATAGGGGGAATGTTAGTTCAGGTGCCCACTAACTAGCAAAAGGTTTTCTCGTTTTTGGCACACCCAGTAAGATGCCATTAAGAATGTTTCATATTTTCATAAAAGGTGGTTGATGACATAAGCATTATCCAAACCCCCCCCCCTCCCATCAAAAGTCAGCAAATCGGAACCCTCCCCCCCCCCCCCGATCGATGCTGGCAATACTTGAATGACCCCTTAGCAAAGTTTAAAATTCAATTGTCGCCGAATTCTGTACTTGCAAATTCTGTGAACACCCTTCTAGATACCATCTATCAAATTTACCAAATTTTTTTCATTGCAACAGCTTTTGAAAGAGTCTACAATAAGCCACCTATTTAAGGAGAAATCTAGCCTTTTGTTTGCAATATATCACTGAAATCAGGGTTTGTTGAAGTAGATATTTTAGTCAATTTCGGCAATAATTTGATTTTGCACCTGACCAATCTCTCAATGCTTGTAACTCACCATTAAATCCAGATATTTTGATGGAAGTGATGTCACCTAATAGGATTTTTTCTGCTCTTTTCAAATATGTGTTTAGTTTTAGTGTGGGTCTTTTTTCAAATTGCTCGCTGTGATATATGGCAACTTTGTAACTAAGAGATTGGCGCGAGGCGCAAATGCAAGCTAATTTCCAAGTTAAGTCTCACCACAGGGAGCGACAGGGCGCTACTATTGTACCAAAATTCATTCATTACACTTCATTTCTGAAAGATAAAGGCACTGAAAAATCAGTCTCAACATTATATACACACTCAGACTGTTAGGTACTCACATTTCCAGCACAACTCATTTGATAGTAAATTGGCCATGGCAATAGACCGTAGTTATGCTCAGTTCGAAAAAAAAAGAAAGGTCTTTCAGAAAATTCACAAATTCTTTTTTTTCAGACTTGACGCATTTTCCTTCCATCATCCACCGTAACTGGAAAACAGTTTGAGATAGGACAGTGTTTGGTAGGGTGTTTTATGTTCCATTTGGGCTCATCTATCACTCCCTTTTGTTTGGCTGATTAGGTCATGTTGACCCTGTATACATACATAGGGCTCTCACTCGTACTCTTTTTCCTACTTTTAACCTACTTTTTCGGTTTTGTCCTACTTTCTAGTTTTTGCCCTACTTTCCCAAATCATATCAACAAAGTTTGTGTAATTGATTGTAATTGAGGAGGGAATCATTGATATATTGCCAAGTATTACAAATGTTGTAGATTGTATCGTTTTTAAGGTTATTTGGAGAGGCAGGGGGGGGGGCATATGTGGACCATTTGGTTTATTAATTTTTTATTTGCTTAGTTCAAGGGTTCAACAAGTATAGTAGTCATTAAAAACTTCTGTCTGTGGGTGGAAAAAATAATTTTGTATTTATTACTTCATGGTCTTGGACAGTAACTAACATTCATCAATATGATCCACATTTTGTGTATAGGTGAAACAGCAGTTTGCATTACAAAGCAGTTATATACATAGGCCTATTCTAGATTTGATGATTCTGATGATACCCAATAGCATTCAATTGTCTTCTGTATTTGTAAGGCATGAAAAGACATGTACAATATATTTACAATGCTCAGCAAAGAACTAGAAATGGAAGTGCTTCATTTGTCACTGGCATTGAACAGTAAAATGTAAACAAATCCCTTAAATGAAAAACACTGCATTTTACTGGTGAACCTTTGATCTTAGGCATACTTCCAGTTAGGTAAAAGTATCCAAATAACGTGGACCTCAGATAGGTCATTCGTATTGCATGGTGGTATAGTTATTATAATTCAAAAATTAACTTTTTTTATGTGGACACTAGGGTGGATTGAAAAAAATGAAGTTTTTATTTTCAAATCGCTATATAGCGTGGAAAAGTTGCCGCCTTTAATAAGAAGAAAAACAGCGTAAAAAATTTAAAAATCGGTTGATATCTTCCGGTCGCACATCATACTTGAAGTTTATGGAAATTGGTGGAATCAAACATTTTTTTAAAATTTTTTCATATTAGTTAAAATTCTACTATCGACACAAAAAAATTTGTTATGCTTATTTTATGGTTCAATAAAGTAAAATCAATTAAAACATTAATATTTCAATGAATATTGGTTGCACAATGTGTTGGAAAAACAGGAATTACCTAATTTCCGCAAGTTTCATTGTGCAGCTTTTTCGCCCGTTTTGTCCAAACAAAATGACCCAGAATTAATCACAAGGAGATGGCTGCACGTTGAGTTCCACCCATACCCTACCCAAACAACCACTCAAAGTAGGCTTTGTGTGTGTAATTATATTTTAAAACGAGTTACCAAAATCGACTAGGATTCAGTGGTTTAGTTTCTTCTACTGTTTTTTTTCCAAGTGTACATGTTTGAAGTCTGACTTTTATAAATACAAATACAACGCCACAACAGGCAAATTGCCCAACAAGGTGGCTGACTTAAGAACATCATGGATCCCCGAGCCATTTTTAGAGGCCCTACCTACTACTGCTACACCACACATGCACCCCGCCCCCCCCCCCCGCTGAACCCCCAACGAATCGGTACATGCGGGAATGTCTGTGTAGTGAAACCTGACGTGAAGTTTTTGTTTCTCTGTAATGCTTGTTATGTGTAGTGCTGCCATCTGCCACCAGGTTTTTTTTTCTAACTATGAGTGAAGTGTAATGATTGAATAATTGTATTGTTGTAGGCTTGTTGCTCTCTGTGGCGAGACCTTTTAACGGGGAGATCGGCTCGCATTTGCGCCTTGAAGTTGGGAACCACAGAAAACCAACTTCAGCCGACCACCACTGTGGGGTTCGAACCCAGATCCTCGCATCGCAAGTCCGTCACTATAACCACTCGACAGTGGATTGGGAGAAATCAGGCATGTCTGATTTTGATAACAGCCTAGATCTAATGCAGCTATTTCTAGCTTCATGTCCACATACTTTAGTGAGGCCTCAGTAACAAGTTAGGCACATCTCTCAACTGCCCGAGTGTGACTGGAGCACATGTGAACTACACATGAGACGACCACTACAGTGGATCGTGTATCTACTCCATTGGAACAAACTCCCTCTCTGTCATATTTTTCAGCATATAGATGGTGTAATGAATTGATGAACGCCAGGACTCTGCCACCGGACTTATCCTGTTGCAGAGATCTCTTCCAGGAGTCTGGAACAAAGTGAGTGTACCTGACAGTCAGCCGTATGCAGTTGTGTGGGAATTTTTAGTGCCGCCATCTAAATTTAAAATTGTGAGTGAAGTGAAATGATTGAATATTTGTACCATTTTATGCTTGTTGCTCTCTATGGCAAGACGTTTTAATGGGGGATAGAGTCGCATTCGCGCCTCGAAGTTGGGAGCCACAGATATATATAGATGGTGCATCCACAGAGCCAAAATCTTTTTCTGGGCCCATTGGATAACAGCTTGCTGGATGTGAAAGCTCTCTGTGGTGGAGTATGAATCTGTAGATTGTTGGATTCTAGAAGTAGACAGAAAGATGCTGAGCAAAGGCCAGGAGTATTGTATTTATTAGACATAACCAAAGCAATAAAGTCGGGACATTGTCCAGAGGATTTGTGAATTCGAGATCCTGGTCGTCTGTCACATTATATATGGCTAAATGTGGCCAATAGAGTGGGTAAGGGTGTTGGCCTACTTAAGTTGGCCAAATTGGCCAAAAAGTTCTCTTCATGTTGAAATCGTACATGCCTGTGTGTTTCTACATAAAAAAAAACAAGTATTTCAGTGACACACTAAATATGTTTTTCCAGCAGTTCAAACATTGTGGTATTTATTTGACGATTTACTTAAAGTTAATCCAGTAATTGAATGCAATGCGTTGTTTGCACACCCTGAAAATTTAATGTTGGCTATGATCATTGATGGCAGAGAACACATTCAAGAGAGCTTGGATATAGAAGAACTTTAATCCTTTATACCTTGATGGTACTTTAAAGTACCAGGTTAGACAATTTGTTTCGAACTGTTTCAAAAACATCATTTTTTTTGTCTTTAATTAGAACTAAGATGACCTACCAAATAATTTACATGATAACTACTTTTATTCTCATCACATTTATACTTTTAATTTATTACAATTTTCTTCTTTTTCTACTTTTCACAATGTCGGATATAAAGGGTTAAGAGCAAAATTCTCCAAAGGAAAAATTATGAGCCACTTCGTGCTACATAAGATAAACCTTGAAGCTACCGATTACATTGTAATCATTAACTGGAATACTTGCCTGTTGCAGGGCTCCCGCTCGTCCTACTATTCCTACTTTCTCGGTTTTGTCGTACTTTCTAGTTTTTGTCCTACTTTTTTACCAAATCCTATTGGCAAAATTTGTGTAATTGATTTTGATTGAGCAATCAATGATATATTGCCAAATATTACAAATGTTGGAGAATGCAATTAATGATTCTGCCAAAGCAGAAATTGTATTGTTTTTAAGGTTATTTGAGGGGTGTATGTGGACCATTTGGTTGATTAATTTTCCATTTGCTTAGTTTGAGGGTTCAACAAGTATAGTAGTCATTAAAAACTTCCGTCTAGATGGCAAAAATAATTTTGTATTTATTACTTCGTGGTCTTGGACATGAACTAACATTTATCATTCAAAATTATGGTGCAAATAGGGGATACATCATTTTCCATTACAAAGCAGTTTGATACATAGGCGTATTCTAGGTTTGATGATTCTGATTCTACCCAATAGCATTCAGTTGTCTTCTGTATTTTTAAGGCATGAAAAGGCATAAACAATATTTACAATGCATATAGAAACGTCCTCTCCACTTGTCAATACAAGATTCATCAAAAGGCTGGCTATTTGTGGAGATGAAGATTACAAGGAAGAAAATTTATCTCTGCCCCCCACGGGGACTCGAACCCCGATTAATTCAGAATTAAAATTTTTTTTTTATTTATTTTTTTAAATCATTTTCGGAAAAAAAATTTTTTAGAGATTTTTTTTCATTATGCTATGATTATGTCGTCTAAGGGGGTTACCCTCTCCTGTCCTACTTTTCAGTCCTGTGTTTTCCTACTTTTTCTCATTTTTTGAGTGGGAGCCCTGTTGTTGTATCCTTCCGCTAATGCTACAGGATGTATGTGATGATAATATATCATTCATCAATTCCAACACTAACCATATAAGAGGCATCGAAAAGTTTCTCCGATGGACTCAGAGACAGTGAAGAGATGCATCAAGCTTGTTATTGTGAGGCCTCAACTAAAGAAGTATATAGACATGAAGCAAGAGATGGCTACAGATCTACGCAATTATCATGATCAATTATACCTGATTGCACCCAGAAGTCAAGTTTTGAACACATCAATTTTGGTGACTAGTTTTGAAATTTAATGTAAATTACACACACACGCCTACTTTGGATGGTTGTTTGGGTAGAGTGTGGTTGGAACTCGACATGCAGCCACCTCCTTGTGATTAATTCTGGGTCGCTTCGTTTGGACAAAACGGGTGAAAAGCTGCATAATGAAACTTGCAAAAATTTGAATAATTCCTGTTCTTCCAACACATTGCGCAACCAATATTCATTGTAATATTAATGTTTTAATTTATTTTACTTTATTGAACTATTAAATAAGCATAACAAACTTTTGCGTGTCGATTCTGGAATTTTAAGTAATATGAAAAAATTTAAGAAAAATGTTTGATTCCGTCAATTTCCATAGGGTTGCACGTCTGTCACGTTTAATGATTCTCATCAGTCGTCGTTGGTCCCGTTCTTGCATGAGTTTTTTCCGGCCGCAGTGATGTCCTAGATTTAATTTTTTACCAGATTCCCGATATTCACGGTACACTCGGGAAATGGTCGTACGTGAAAATCCAAATTTCATAGCTACCTCGGAGATGCTATGTCCCATTTCTCGTGCGCCGACTATAACACCACGTTTAAACTCACTTAAATCTCTATAACCTGCCATTGTAGCAGCAGTAACCGATCTAACAACTATGCCAGACACTTGTTGTGTTATATAGGCGTTGCCGACCGCAGCGCCGTACTCTGATTGATTCCATCTCTCTTTATTTGCATACGCATGCCTGTACCAGTTTTTTTGGCTCTTCAGTTTATATCCATTTTGCAAACAAAATTTCTAATGAATCGGCGCATGTCGAATGAATCATATATGAGTTGTGTGCCTAACACATGTTTATGAGTGCTGCCTCTGTCTTCCGAATTTGGAAGCAAACTACTTGGCAAGCTATTTTTATCTGTTCGTATTAGGGGTCATTCAAGTATTTAGCTATTTTCAACCTCCCCCCTTGTCAGCAAAACTCTGAACTCCCCTCTTCCCTTGTCAGCTCTGCCCCGTACCTCCTAGCTCATATTGGTGGGATCAGAGATGTACGCTGAGAGGCATAGGGTGGCTCATGCCCTCCCCCTACAATCACAAATTTATTTTTTAATGCAAAAAGAAATTATTTTAATGAAAATTTCGAAAGAAAATACCTTTATATGTGTTGTTATAATAAATTTCTGTTAATTTCAATGATATTCGAAGGCTAAGAACTCAAAATTTCTTTTCAAGAAATTCACTGCGACCCACCACTTACTTCAGTTGAAACTAAGAAGCTAAAGTGGCAGAATTTTCGGGTTTTGGTGTCTGATGTTGAAAGTGTGTCTGCTTGCTCACTGTGGGTTTCCTTTTTTTTCAAATTGAGACTGGTGCTGTCATCCATATTCTAAATCAGGCATGGCAACCTTTTTAGTCTGTGAGCCAGATATGTGATATTGCTACTATTTGCATGCGAGAAACATATAGGGAGACCGTTTTACAGGACATTCCCGTAATCTGTGACTGTCTCGATTTCTTCAAGTGTCTTATTTTTCCGTGTTTTCAGAGCTTTAATTATGACTATAATTATCATAAATTTATTGCTATTGCGATCATATAAATATTCATCTCTAATATTTGTAAAGTTACATTTAAATCCACTTTCATTTGCAGTAGCTCTTCATTTTCTGGCGTTTGTGTATTTTTAATGATTGGTGATTTACCAATTTTTTATCAAGGAAATATGATCAGCCGATGTATACAGGGTGCATAAGTAACAGGGCGCATGGCATTTTATTACCTTGATCCTAGAATCATACTTCCAGTTAGAAAAAGTATCCAAATGTATAGTACTCAGGTATGTCATTCATGTTGCAAGGGGTTGTATAATTATTTAAAAAATGTTTATGGGGACACCCTGTGCTCAAAAAACCAGATTAAAAAGTTGTTGCCCCATCCTCCCGATGCTAACAAAAAAATATTTAAAAAACTCTAAGTGCTGATTAGAGTTTATTCTATTTTATTCAGAATTATCTAATTCACTGAGATATTCAAATTTGAAAAATGAAGGAAAGTTTGGTAAAAAACAGTGTTAAATGTGGGTAAAACAGTTTGCCCATATTTAAGACTTTTTTCCAAACCTTGCTCTATTTTTGGATTGCGAATATTGCACTTAGAAACATGGAATTTTTTTAGTTGGCATCAGGAGAGACGGGGCAACAACTTTTTAAATGAGCTTTTGGGCACAGGGTGTCCATGTAAAAAGTGCATTTTTTAATTTTAATAACTATATAACTCCTTGCAACATGAATGACATATCTGAGTACTACACATTATTTGGATACTTTTTCTAATTGGAAGTATGACTTTAGGATCAAAGATTTGCCAGTAAAAAGCCATGCGACCTGCATATTGCATTTATATGTTTTGATTCGGGGCTGCTACTAGATGTTCGGTCTGCCAAGGCAAGCATGAATTTTTGTGCTTCCTCCAGTTTTGGCCGCTATGGTGGTCGAGTGGTCATAGTGACGGACTCACATCGCGAGGACCCGGGTTCGAGCCCCACCGTCGCCATAGGGGTGGTCGGCTGAAGTTGGTTTTCTGTGGTTCCCAACTTCAAGGCGCGAATGCGAGCCGATCTCCCCGTTAAAAGTCTCGCCGCAGATAGCAACAGACCTACAAAGAGCACAAATGTAATTCAAGCATAACACATCACTCACTTCCCTTCTGAAATAGATGGTAGTACTGAAAAATCAAATGCAACACTACATGCGCACTCCGACTGTTAGGTATACACACACAGTTACACCTCTGTCATAACTCACTAGGTAGTAAATCACCCATAAATGGTGATAGACCGGAGTTGTGGTCGGTTTGAAAGAAAGAAAGAAAGCTTCCTCCAGTTTGTAATGTTGAAGGAGAGATTAAAGGATGAAATTTGCATTCTCTCTCTGGTCCAGTGCCTAGTAGCCGATCTCCCCCTTTGTTGCAGCCCTGTACTTTTCTATTGGAAAAACTTTTGCTTGCCGGACGGAGGTTGTGCACCCATTTTAAATTGTGACTGAAGTGTAATTGATGGAATGTTTGTACTGTTGTAGGGTTGGTTTCTCTCTACGACGAGACTTTTTAACAGTGAGATTGACTCTCATTATTGCCTCAAAGTTAGAAAACCAACTTGACCTCACCAGAATCCATCCACTACAGATAGAAATTGAATGTATATCGGGAGGGTGAAACCTTATAGAAGGTATTGATGTAGAAGGGACAAGTGTCCATTCATGCCTCCTGACTGTGTGCTCAGAGTAAGACACATGACATATTAGTAAATGTGTCCGGAAAATTCACCGCCACAATTCATCTATAACAATTCACTGCCGGAAAGTTCACCACTAGGAAAATTCACTGACTAACAATTCACAGACAACAGTTCAATGCGAGTCAGCGAGGGAGTGAACGATTGAGTTACTGAGAGGAGTGACCCAGTGAGTATGTGAGTGAGTGAGTGAATTAGTTAGTTTTAACCTAGTAGTGTCCCAAATGATTAAAAAATCTGATTTTTCTATATTATATTGTCTATTACAATATTGACCTAATGGTATATTTATAGCTTCAGCGGTTTTGGCTCAGCATGATTCCAGTGTATGACCTCCTCCATTATTGAACCCCCCTTAGCAGTCGAATATGGAAAACCTTTCTTAGTCACTCTTCATGTCGTGAAACAACTATTCACAAAATTTGATATTTATAGCTTCAGCCGTTTTGGCTCAGCGATGATGAATCAGTCAGGACATGTTATTTTATATACAGTGTATAGATGTAGATATGCACTAAGATGAGATTTCTGAAAGTTCATCGCCCATGGGGATCATGAGGTGTTCGAGTGGTATAGGAAAAAATAATCCATCGCTTACTGATGATCAATAATGTTTTTATAACATCAAAGTGGTAACAGGAGATGATTTTGAAAATTTTAGGGGGTTAATACATCGAATATCCACTTACTTTATTATCTTTTACTTTTGTTATTATTCCTTTTAACGTTTCGTTAGAAGATTCTGAGTAAAATATAGAGTTAATGGAATTATTGAATATATTCTCTTGTGCAACAGCAATTTGTAATTTCTTTCATATCATCTAAATTTCTTCTAATAAAGTTGTTATTAAAACTTTCCGCCATATCTTTAGGATCACTCACTATGTCACTCACTCACTCACTGGGTCATTCACTCACTCACTAGATCATTCACTCACTCACTCACTCACTAGATCATTCACTCACTCACTCACTCACTAGATCATTCACTCACTCACTCACTCACTAGATCATTCACTCACTCACTAGATCATTCACTCACTCACTCACTAGATCATTCACTCACTCACTAGATCACTCACTCACTCACTAGATCATTCACTCACTCACTAGATCATTCACTCACTCACTCACTAGATCATTCACTCACTCACTAGATCATTCACTCACTCACTCACTAGATCACTCACTCACTCACTCACTCACTAGATCATTCACTCACTCACTCACTAGATCACTCACTCACTCACTCACTCACTAGATCATTCACTCACTCACTCACTAGAACACTCAGTAGCTCACTAGATCATTCACTCACTCACTCACTAGATCATTCACTCACTCACTAGATCACTCACTCACTCACTAGATCATTCACTCACTCACTAGATCATTCACTCACTCACTCACTAGATCATTCACTCACTCACTAGATCATTCACTCACTCACTCACTAGATCACTCACTCACTCACTCACTAGATCATTCACTCACTCACTCACTAGATCACTCACTCACTCACTCACTCACTAGATCATTCACTCACTCACTCACTAGAACACTCAGTAGCTCACTAGATCATTCACTCACTCACTTACTAGAACACTCAGTAGCTCACTCAATCAGTCATGGATTCAGTAGATCTGTCACTCACTCAATAGCTCACTCACTCCCTCACTTTCTGACACACATCAAACTGTTTTCAGTGAATTTTCGGCGGTGAATTCTCCTAGCGATGAATTTTCCGTAAACCATTAGTAATGCAGTCATGTTTGGCAGTTATCTTATGCAGTTTCCTAATTTGGTGAGTTCGTGTTTGGTACACCTTATGTTAGGCATTTGGCCTGTAACTAGGCTGGGGCACCCCCACAAAAAACGTTACTTATTTTGCATAATAACAACCCTTTCGGGGGGGGGGCCTACAAGATAAAAGTCTACCCCAGGGCCACGAGAAGGCACACTGTGGCCCTGCTAATCATTTTCAGAAAATGATCGAAAACAATGAACGATGATTAATTCTAGAATTAAAGAATTAATGAAAAAATAACTTTAGAATTAATGAAGGAAAGAAATTCAGAATTTTTGAAAAAAATAACTTTTTGATTTTTGTGAATTTACTTTTTTATAATTTTTCAGAAGTTAACATTTTATTATAATTTTTTATAAGAATTTTCTTGTGCTGATGAAAATGTTTTTTGACAATAAAAAAAATCTTTTTTCATCTTTTGTTTCTTGATTTATGAGATTTTCCACAATCATGATGATAAATTATTCTAAGTAGATAAAGTTAATTAGTTTGTGTTAATTGAAATTAAATTAAAAGCATACGAAATGAATGTCTAATTTATTTAAACTGCTCAGTAACCAGTTGTCATATACAAAAATTGTGTGCAATTTGTGTGATTAAGAATCTGCGGGGCAGTTAAAAATAGGTCAAGGACACACATCTGAACTATTTTAGTTTGTAAAAAATTTACTCACCAAAAGGGACATGGATATAATTGCGAAACACAGAGACAAATAGATTAAAATTTTACTAAATTTTTATTCATAAGTGCAGAAGTATTTGTAATCACTTGGTTGTTAAACTAAATTTCAATATTTATTAAGCAACTAACAAGATTGTGCAGCTTATTTAGTAGAAAAACGTAAGTTTTAATGAATGCACCTTTGCATGGCAAACTTTGATAACTGATATCTATCAGAAAGTATGAAAATATTGAATGATTTTTCTATTCCTGTGAAATGTTATTCGTATCCCTTTACATGCTTTCTCCGTAACAAGCATAGGTACAGCATGAGAGCACCAGTATTTCAAAAAATAATGCAAGAGTAAACAAACAGCACTTCCAAAAGACTATGGTAAACACATAGAAAATAGCTGCGGGAGGGGGAAAGATCATTTATAGGTCATGTGACCTTGATGGTCTGAACCAGAAAAAAAATATGGTTTCTTCCTCTACTCCTTTACCTCTTCTAAGCGTGTAACCATTAGTCCGAATCAACTGCAAAAATTTTTTTTTTTTTTGCTCTTTTGTTCCAAAATTTTCAGAATGACCTACATAGTGAGAACTTTGAAGCCTCAGGCTGAAGTTGATGCTTCAAATCGTTGACTGGCAATGGAATCTAACAAAGGATTAAAAAATGGAGGGTGTTTATTTAGGCACATGATTCAGGCAATTCTCTTGTGGTAATTTTTTATCCTGATACGAGCAATGTGCTTATTTTTAACTTATCATTCCTAGTATTAATAATGTGTTTTGAGTTACTAACAATGTTCTTTTTCTTGTACCTCAGGAAGCGTTGAAACTGCACATGTTAGGGCTGATCTTGTCTTTTTGAGAGTTGCTCTATACTGTTCGTTAATGAATTTACGGTAACGGTGCCGCCGTTTATGAATTCTCGATCCGAAGATGACTGCGATGGAATCATTCTGAAGTAATGAGCCAGCGATCCAGAAATACACGTTAAGCGATTAACAGACCAAGAAGGAATGAATAAAAGAAGCACAACTACGGACGGCCTCATAGCATAAAATGTCTCTACCAGGAACTAAAGTTTTAGTTTATTTGGTTTTTTTTTCTCTTCAATTCATCTGGAAAAGCTGTGTTTCTCTCCCCCTTTAAACTATCTGGCACATGTAGCCTATGGAAAAGCTTGTGTTGATCAAGGTGCAATGCATAATGATGATGAGCACTGTGATGAAAAATGTACAGAATTTGAATTAAAAAAATCAAAAATCGATATCTTTGTTTTCGGTTTGATGTCGAGAAATATTCTTATTTTTTTTTGGATACGATGATACGCTTGATAAGGGTTCTTGCTGCAGAGATCACCAACTACTTATTTCTCCACTGGGATCTTGGAATCTCTGCCTCAAATACAATTCAGAATTCTCTGGAGACATGAAAAAAAAAACAAGATTGAAAATTACCAGCATTAGGTGATAAATCGAGTTTATGTAAACAAAACAAAAGAGACACTTGTGTTACTAAACGATTTTATCTGAATAGGCAGAGGCATCTGGAGTGTTCGGACCCATGGATGTTGAACTTATCTTTCTACAGGGTGGTAAAGACACCCTTCTAGGGGTGATCGTGCACATCGAAACATGTAACTTTTACAATGGAACCATAGGTCGAAATACATTCAATTGGATAGCTAAGTACATGGTTCCCAGCAAAATGGGAGGTCAGGGAGAATGTGAAATACAGTAAAACCTCGATAAGTCATCACCTGATGTTACCGAAAAATCATGACGGCTTAAGCGGAGTGCCGTCAGTCTCAGTGTGCAATATTGTGAAAATCGTATAAATTCAAAATAATACAATATTTATTAAAATATGAATCAAAACCACAATAATAAATTTATAAATTGCAAAAGAAATAAAATATTAGAAAATGTTTACCTTTTTTGATCTTTTATTACTTGAATAATTATGTTAAAATGTATTGGTACACTGATTTTTTCTTTCTTTCTTTCAAACCGAGTACAACTCAGGTCTATCACCATATATGGGCCATTTACTACCTAGTGAGTTGTGCCGGTGTTTTTGATTTGTACTAGAAAATTTTAATTTAGACTAATCATAGCCAACTGTTAGAATAGTTAGCTTTTCTTCGCAACAGAACTATTGCACATTAATTTTACATAGACATGAAATTTAATTTTAGTGTTTTAATTATTTGTCAGTAGTTCATGATACAACTGCAAGGTAATTTCAAACACAGGATACACTTTTGTCTTGGGGGGGGGCAGGGAAAAATACGCATCAGAAGACCTTAGCTTTGGAAAGAATGTCTGGTTTTTCAACAAAGATATTTTGTTTAAATTTGAAGCCCTAAATTAGTGTAGCACATGCAAAAATCGGGTCTATCTCGAACTGACCCTAATGTTTCAAAAATTTTAGTCGTCAAATGAACTTCCCCAGTGTAACTTTCATTACTTAAACTGTTCCGTTTTCGTACATAGGCTTTTATGGTCGCTTTTAAGCATATGGCAATGCTGTTAACAAAAACTTTTTTTTTTTTAATGGGAGCCATAAAATGATCTGTTCCTCTCTCTCAAACTTTTTCATGGTGACGAGTTAACCAAAATTAGCGACAAGTAAATGAGAGTTTAATAACATTGTTGTCTATGGAAGCTAGAAGGGTCTGAAGGAAAGCGACGACTTAACTTGAGTGACGAGTTATTAGGGTGACGACTTAACGAGGTTTTACTGTATTTGTCAAAAGTCACAGGGACAATTCTCTATGTTTGGGAGAAGGCAGGGAAAATCTGAAGGAAAAACATTAAAAGGGAATTCCCATTCCAGTGGTGAGTCTTCACTTTTCTTCCCATAGAAGATAATTTCTTTCAGATCCAGAAAGAGAACAAGGAAGCCTTATCAACAATCTTTAACTGTATTTTCCTCTAGATCCCCTACTGAGAGAAAGTTTGGTATACAAACCAAAACCAGTTCAAGGGCGGGATTTTACATACTGGGAACTAATGTTGGTCAAGATCACTGACCTGCTTTCTTAATAAATGTATGAAAATGTGACAGAAAATCTTGGAATGTGAAAGAAGTATATATTAGCTACTTTCGTAAAAACGTACATAGGAGGTAAGAAACGAGTAGGCATCAATCATTGGCATTTTAGCATTTTGCTAAAGCTTTTTTCACTTTTTTTTCTAAAGGAAGAACATTAGTAAATGTTGCAAGGTATAGCTTTGATCAATCAGCCATCCTAGATCTTCTGCGATTTTAATTATGAACAATAAGAAAGTTGAGGACAGCTACACGTTGCAGGTATTAATAAAGTTAATTTATCCGAGGATGTGATGTCACTCTCCGCTATCCATACAAAGCTAACAGCTGGCTAATGTGAAAATATATTTTGGAAAAATAGAAAATTCAACTGCCCCTGCAGGGAATCGAACCCATGTCCTTTCACTTTCCGGGTGAGTGCCCTAGACCAGGCAATGAATATCTTAATCTTTCCTTGGAGCTTGTGTACACTGAAAAGGACCGTACATGGACGATTGGACCTAACACAGGCCAAAGCTCACCATTGCTGACAATGTTGCTAGATGGCGACTCAGCCGAGGATGATGTTACTCTCTGCTATCTTTGCATCAGCCAGCTATTAAAAACATTTGTAAAGTTAATTTACCATACACAAATAACAAGTGTTAAAATTCTGTGACAAACTTGATAATTTAAAAAATTTTATTGCTTGTAAAATATTAACTAATATCATATAATACTAATTTTTCTCATGCTGTACACATGTCAAAATTCGGTTCCTAATTTCAATGGAAGAATTGTGACAGTTTTATTTGATAGGTGGCGGAAGGGGTACTACTTCATTGATGTCTTTCTCACGTAATATAATATTGTTCTGTATAATTGTTTTCAATATTTTCTGGAAAGCATATTTTTGCTGATGAAATTTTATTTTTACACAATTATTGGTTATGGACAAAAGTGCCTGAGAAGGGCACCGTTTTTTTCATGGTGCATAAATTTACAAATTATGGCCGTTTAGGGTCTAAGAATGCTTCCATGTACACAGAGTTTTTTTTTGCTGCAAATAAAAAAAGGCAACATGTTTTATCATTTCGCACTAATGTCGAAATTCTGTGCCCCCATCTGGGAAAAAAAAGTTAAAAGGCACATTTCACGTTGAAATAAAATGTTACCTTTCACCATTCACCACTAGCACCTCGGTGCTCATCATGCACCCCTCCATAATTGAGTTTGGCCACCTTCCAGACTCAAATCTTTGGTGAAACCTCCTCCGCCACTTCACGCCCCCCCCCCCCCCCCCACACCTAATATGAATCTGTAGTGGGAAAAGCAAAAATAGAAACACATCTAATAAGAATTATCTTGGGCCTCTGGACAGGAGTACTGCCAGACACACTCCCTTTGTGGGAGCGATGCAGGGACCTAAGTTGAATAAGAGCCTCCACAATAAGATCTGGCACAATGATGTAGGACAATAAATATGTATGTGTGTGTAAATTAAGAGGCTGCCTAGACTCTTTCATTTTGCCCTGGGGGCATGATGTTGGGGCACATAGGCAGAGATAGACTTGGAAGTCTGGGGAGGGGGGCAAGATGATGATGATGATGTCGATTCATCTATACATATATGCATTAGATCTGTCGACTTCACCTTTGATGTTGGCCCCCCCCCCCGTATCTCCGCCCATGTTGGGGCAGCAGTAGGGACGCACTTTTGATTTGTTTGAGCTCAAAAACAGCCAACGTGAGCATCATCGGGGACCGATTTCGTTCAAAAATTCCGGCAGCGACTTCTGTACGTGGCACCTTCACTAACGCTACAGACTGTTACCGGTGACAAGATGACCGTGCATGGGAAGATGAAAGCCTCGGTGAAATTTGCCCCCTATCGTCACACCGTCTTCGTGGTTGACATTCAAGACCCATGCATTATCGGATTGGACTTCTCAGAAAATATAGGATCTCCCTTTACTTGAAGAATAACTAACCACACCAAAAAGAGCATGTCGCCCTCTTCGGGTAAACGACAGCGAAGAGATCCACCCCCGGAAAATATTGGATGTTCGGGACCCAGAATGGAAAGCATCATCCATGACACCGCTGACGGCTCGGACTGGCGGACAAAGCTGCATTAAGAGTATAACTTTCAAGCGGCTTTGCTTGTGGATTTTCCTAGCGAAAACAAGAATGGTCTGCTGATTGCCGCCGCTGTGGTGGACGTCGTCCCTGTCAGACTAGTGAATGTTAGCGACTAGTCCGAAGGTAGCTTCTCCCTACAGCGCGGTGCATGAACGAGGTTGCTTTAAAATTGGGGCTTAGCGGCGACTGTTGGTTAGCGCCAACATATTACTTGACTACATTCAACAATATATCTACTTAATTTTACATATTCGCCACCGTCATTGGTGTAGTGGTTAACGAAAGAGGCTCTCGTATGATTCGAATTCCACGCGGATTAAATTCAACTTTTTTTTCTTCCCTTCCATCTTCATTTCTTGATCTCTTAAATTAATTTTAATTGTTCTGGCTCTGATCCTTCTAGTAAAAATTGAAACTTCGGAACATTTCCGGCCGCGGTATAGTATTGCCCGTGGCCGGTTTTTGGAATATTCTGTTTGAACTTATCAGTTTTTCCATGTTTCTGGTTGCGGTGAAAACAGAGTTGATATTTTCAGTCCGGGGGCAGGGGTCCCCTTTAACGGCCGGAGGAGCGAAGCGACGGTCGAGCCCGAAAAGTAGTTGGAAACGGGTTTTTTTTTGCGCTGCGGTATTATATATCATTAATATGATCATTATGTTATATTACTATTAAATTATATATTATAGTAATATTGCATCGCGCGAGCAGACTAAATAAAAGCGAAATCGTTAATTTGTCATATTTTACCAATCTAATTCTGTTTTAAAGGATGACAGCATATATGACATGCATCTTGGCGATAAGCTAGTTATAGATGTAACCTTTCTGAACATAACGCAAAGGATTCTGGAACTTTTTTTTTCATTGAGAACAATAAGCATTGCGCTGAACGGAGATTTTAGTCAAGCCGTAGGAGGTTCGGAAGGGCAAAGAGATCGCTACGTGTGTCCCTGTTACGTGTGTGGTTCGTGACTCGTCGGGAAATCAACCAGAGGACTCCGGAAGTTTGTTCGAGAGTCTGATTGGAAACGCCCAGCTGGATCCGGACCAGAGAAGATGCGCAAAGTCTGTTATCGAAAATTTCCGAGATGTCTTCTCCACGTCATCAGCTGATGCTGGCCGAACTAAGACGCCTTCATATACCTTGTATAAAGGGGTTCCAGGCCGAACCAGCTTAACGCAGCATCACATCGGCACCGGGGACCATTCACCAATTAAACAACATCCAAGACTTCCGTTTGCCAAGCAAGAAGAAGTTGGTAAATTGCTACAGGAAATGCAAAGTCAACAACGAGTCCATGGGCGTCGCCGATCGTACTGCTGAGAAAGAAGGGTGGTTCCACGCGATTCTGCATTGACTATAGAAGATTGAATGACGTCACCAAGAAAGACAGTTATCCGCTGCCAAGGATCGACGACACTCTTGACACGCTTTTCCGGGCATCAGTGGCTCTCTACCCTGGACCTGAAGAGTGGATATTGGCAAATGGAAATACACCCGGACGATCGAGAAAAGACGGCCTTCACGACCGGACAAGGACTGTGGCAGTTCAAGTTGATGCCGTTCGGCCTGTGCAACTCCCCAGCTACTTTCGAACGACTAATGGAGACTGTTTTACATGGACTGTCTAACGAATCGTGTCTCGTGTACTTGGACCACATAATCATTGTGGGGAGGACATTCTTGGAACATCTAGAGAATTTGAGCAAAGTCCTTCAGAAGCTGAGAAATGCCAACTTGAAATTGAGCTCGACAAAGTGCCGTCTGTTTAGACACATAGTTACCTACTTAGGTCACATCATCTTCCGAGAAGGAATAAGGACAGATTCTGAAAAGACCAAAGCCGTAGAAGACTGGAAGCGACCAGAGAATGTGCACGAACTCTCGGAGCTTCCTGGGACTTTGCACATATAACCGGAAATTCGTCCAAGGCTTCTCTAAGATAGCGAGACCCCTCCACCGTCTCACTGAAGCTAAGCAAAAATTCTTGTGGACTGACGAATGCGAAAGGGCTTTCACATCTCTGAAACAAGCCCTAACGTCGGCTCCAATATTGGCGTTCCCACGAGCGGAGAGAGAATTTATCCTCGACACAGACGTAACAACGGGATTGGAGCTGTTCTAGCGCAAGAAGAGAAGTGGACGGCAAAGAACACGTCATTGCCTACTTCAGCAAGAGTTTGTCCAAGCCCGAAAGAAATTATTGCGTCACGAGGAAAGAGCTGCTCGCAATCATCAAAGCCGTCGAGCATTTCCATCACTATCTCTACGGTTGGAAATTTCTCCTTCGCACGGATCACGCCTCCTTGAGCTGGCTATTGAACTTCAAGAACCCCGAGAGTCAAGTCGCTCGATGGATACAACGGCTGCAGAAATACGACATGGAGATCCAGCATCGTAAAGGATCTTCCCGCGGAGAAATGCAGTCGCTCTATCGAGAAGACCGTGTCCACAAAACTCGTCATTTCCTCAAGGCAGAGGAGAAGTACGAACCGGTGAAACCTCTAGTGAGACAGATAATCTCTCAAGTCTCAAATGACGATCCTTGGAGCGACAAGAACACCCGGAAGGCCCAGCTAGAAGATCCCGACATACGACGGATAATGGACTTGAAAGAATCCATCGGGAATAAACCAGTGTGGCAAGACGTCGCCTCTTCCATTCCGACGACCTAAAGATACTGGGTGCTATAGGACTCTCTGGAGATGAGAGATGGCGAGTTGTAACGCAAATGGGAGTCGGATGACACGAAAACGTTCAGATGGCAACTCATCCTACCAAGAGCTCGTGTGAAAGAGGTTTTGAAAGAGTTGCACGGAAGTTCAGGACAGATGTAGAAAAATGGTGCAAGAATTGCAATGACTGCGCCGCTTGCAAAGGACCTCAGAATCGCACCCGAGCCCGCCTCGAACGTTACAACGTCGCTGCGCCGTTCGAGAGAATCGCCCTGGACATCCTCGGACCGTTACCCAGAACCCACAATGATTATAAGTACATACTGGTGACCATGAACTATTTTACCAAGTGGCCGGAAGAATAAACCGTTCCTGATCAAGAAGCAGTGACGCTGGCTGAAGTTTTGGTGTGAAATTAGGTGTCTGGATTCGGAATCCCCATGCTGATCCATTCCGACCAGGGAAGGAACTTCACTTCAGCGGTTTTTGGCAGCATGTGCAAGCTTCTAGGAATGGAGAAGACGCAAACAACTCCGCTCCACCCGGAATCCGATGTGATGGTCGAGAGATTCAACAAAACCATCCTGAATCATCTCTCGGTCTTCTTGTCTCAGAGCCAACAGGATTTGGACTTCCTGCTGGCTCTGGACCGAACTGCTGTCCACGAGAGCACTGAAATCTCACCGGCACAGATGCTGATGGGACGAGATCTTCGGCTGCCTGCTGACTTGCTGTTTGGGTGACCGCCAGATGCTTCTCTTCCACCTGAAGAATACGTCGAGGATCGCTTCGAGGACATGCATCGAATCGCCAGAGGCAGGATTAACATCGGCTGCGAAAAGATGAAGAACCGTGACTTCAAAGAAGGAGACCTCGACTGGTTCCGGAACCCGAAGCGCCAAGAAGGACTGTGCCCGAAACTTCAGACATCATGGGAAGGACCCTACAAGAGACTGAAGGTCGTCGTAGCTCGGATGCAGAAAACGCCATCCTCGAAGTGCAAGGTGGTCCACTTCAACAGACTGGCCTCTTACCACAGCAATACACCCGCCGATTTAAGGACTGAATTGTCGGGACAAACACTTCTATGAAAAGGGGCAATGTTACGATCTATAGATGATAGATGGCGCGATTCGTTCAGTGGCTCTCAGAAATATTTAAATCTCTTGAGAACAGCAGTTGATACCGGTTTCGGTTTAGCGCAAAGACGTACGATTGGCGGAGGACTGGAGAGAACATTCCAGAGGGATCCGCCCCTCCAGACAGTGGCGCCACAAACCTGGTACTATGAAATATTCTTTTTCTCGAAGTTTCGACCAGAGCTATAAATAGTGAGGCGATCACAAGAGGAGAGATTCCAGATTGAGAAACTCGATGAAAAGTCAGTTGTGATTGAACTTTGCGAGAAAGTTGTTAGCTCTCTGATTAGCTTGTAAATACATGTAAATTGCTGTTCTGTAAATAAATCTATGTTTGTTTGTAGTGTCTGTAGCCTTTGTATTAAAGAGTACGTAAGTCGAAGATAATCCTAATCTTCTGTTTATTAACAATTAATCAACACAATTATATTACTACTATTATCCACAATTCTAGATTATTGTCGAAATTAAACATGAACTCTTAAATTTTAGATGGAGTTCGTAAGGAGATAACCAACGCCATTCCGTTACTAGTGTAGACTACTCGTTTAACAGTTTTCTTCTTTCCGTCTCTCCTCTGCTCTTTTCCTACACGCCCACGCACTTTTTGCATCCGGCGCGTCTTTAGTCATTAATCAGTGGGCCGTTGCAGTACTCCGCCCCTAGAAAGAATGTTCTTGAAAGCGAACCGGCAACCGAAACGCGGCCAAACCTGGTAGTTTTTTCCGGGCCTCCTGTGGTTGCTCAGCAGGAATCGATTAAATCTGCGCTATCGTTATGTTGTCTCTTGCTTCTGCTGGTTCGTCGTTTAGAAGAAAGGCAGGTTTGACCCGATCGATGAAGACGATAATGTCTTTACCATTTTTATGGATTTTGAAAGTCTTATCACTTCTGTCCACAACTGGAAATGACCCATCGTATGGTGGTCGTAGTGGCGCTCGAACTGCGTCGTGCCGGAGGATAACATGAACTGAGTTCTTGGTGAACGAAAACCTTCGGCTTTCCGTGACATCCTGTTTGAGTTGGCGATAAGCTTTTCATGGTATGTCAAAGTTCCTTCACGAACTCTGGAATAGTTATGTCACTAGGTGTTTCGTCGAAGAATTCTCCTGGAAGACGAATTGTTTCAATTACCAATCATACACCATTTCACTCGGTGTGGCCTGTGGTAGTTAACCTCGTAAGTACATCGCAATCCCAGTAAGACGGTTGGAAGCGTTTTGGTCCACCGCTCCGTCAAGTAAGCTTTTAGCGAGAACTTGTGTGCACGCTGCCAGTTCCCTATGAGACCATTGGCTTGAGGATGGAAAGCGGTGCTGTGTATATGTTTAATGCCCGATAGCATGGCGAGGGATCGGAAAGGGCGTGATTCAAATTGTCGTCCCTGATCGGTGGTGATGGCAGCTGGGATGCCGAAACAAGATATCTATGAGCGGTATAGTGCTTTGGCTACTGTAAGTGCCTCTATATTTGGTAAAGGTTCTGCCTCTACCCACCTAGTAAATCTATCGATCATTGTCAAGCAACGTGCTATTGTTTGAAGTAGGCAGAGGTCCTATTAAATCAATGGGAATGTGATGAAAACGTGAATTGCTGACCATGATATTTGTAACTAGGCTTTTCGTACGTTTGACTATTTTTCACCTTTGACAAGGTATGCATGATCTTGCCCACTTATTACAATCGGAGTTTATTTTTGGCCTAATAAACCTGTCTGTGATGAGTTTAATTGAAGGTTTGGTGCCTGGGTGTGCCAAATTGTGCAAGGAAGTGAAAATGTTGTATCTCAAGGACTTTGGTATGAATGGGTGAATTTTGCCTGTAGAAATGTCACAATATAATTCGACAGGGCCATCAGGAAGTTTTAACTTTTTAAGTTTAATGATGAATGTTCGTCAGCTAATAGTGATAACAGTTCCTTGTCAGCAAGTTCTGCCTCCGCCATACCTTTGTAATCTATTGGATTTGGACACGTTATGGTATCGACTATAGAGAGAGTATCGGCAGGGATATTCTCTATTCCTTTGACATGTCTGATGTCGGTTGTAAACTGACGACAATGTAGTCTAGCTGACGCAATTGGCGTGGAGAACATTTGTCGTTCTTCTGCGAGAAAGCAAAAACGAGCGGCCTATGCTCCGTATATAGCACAAAATTACGCATTTCGACCATGAAACGAAAGTGTTTGATCGCTGCATAGGCAGCTAGCAACTCTCGGTCATAAGCTGAGCATGTTTTTTTTATGTGTCTGAGAGTTTGCGGGAAAGGTTCTAAGAGCCTGTTGAAGTGACTTGATGCAAGGCAGCGCCTATGGCTAAATCAGATGCATCAACATACAATGCCAACTCCGCATCTGGAGAAGGATGATGAAGTAGAGTTGCCTCGGCTAATTGGTGTTTGGATTCTTCAAAAGCTTTGAAGGACTCAGGTGTCCAAATTATTTCCGTTTATCAGACTTTTTTGTGCTTGTTACAGGAGGATTTTAATATAGTATCAATTTTTTTTGAAAGTTTTATTAGTTGTATATTTGAATGAAAAAGTCCTTTATTTTATTTATGAACTTGAAATTAGTTTTATGGACAAGAAATATAACCATTTTAAAATTAATTATTCACTTTCATCAGTTTTTTGTTATGACAGCTGTTCCAAAGTTGAGTATTTGAATCCAAAACATATATATTATTCTTTTTAAACCTGCTGAATTTGCAGAACAACTTAGAGCATTTCAACACAATCACAGCTTTTTGAGAATTTCAGATATTTAACACACTACTTCTTTATTGCATTTTTCTTACCATAATACTATATTAAAATTTGAATGATATGCCTGAAGTTTTGCACCTGCAGTTAAAAAAAATCCCAAGTTACTATACTTTGCCAAAGTTCCTGTTCAGAACTCCATCTTTCATCCTGATATTTAGTATTGATAAGACGAGAACAAATGATAGGGAAGAATAGTCTCTTCATATCTTAATTTTATGACTTACAAATTAGACATCAAGTCAGCATTTTGTAAAAAGACCCATTCATTCGTTATAGTAATCAGCGCTATTTGTACAAACTCTCTGTAGCTGATACCATCATCGAAAACCATTTTGAATCCACTGCTGGATCTCCTCTAAATTTTTCCATTCTGCTCTGTCTAATGCTTTAGCCATCCAGTTGACCAACCACTTTCCTGATCTCGTCAATCCATCTTGCGTGGGGACGCCTTCTCGGACGCTTAACACCACGGGGGTACCAATCTAGAATACTTATGGTCCATCTGTTGTCCTGTCTTCTTGAAATATGTCCAGCCCTATCAATAGTGAGTTGATCACAAGAGGGGAGATTCGATGAAAAGTCAGTAGTGATTGAACTTTGCGAGAAAGTTGTTAGCTCTCTGATTAGCTTGTAAATACGTGTAAATTGCTGTTCTGTAAATAAATCCGTGTTTGTCTGTCAAACCGCTTCTTGTTTTGCAATCTCGAAGTCTTATGGAAATTGTCCGGGACATTATATTGCAGACCCCATTCTCACTAGAGAGAGATGAAACTCAGAAGTTTAACTGCAGAAACCATCGCAATTGATAATTTTTACATTTTTTAATTCAAAAGAAAATGAGCTCTCGCTGCAGAAGCGGCAATAATGAAAGTTCTTTTCTTTTCAATGTGTAACATCCGTTATTGCAGCACTTCCTGACACAGAGCGATAGTTTATTTCTTCTCATTAAAAATCATCCGGGCGTTTTGCTTCAGATAAGTAACCACTTCGATGATGAATGAGCCTTATTTCGTCCTTTGTGGTGTCTTGCAGTTTATGCTGCTTCTCGCACTCGAAGGTGAGTTTTATGTTTCGCCGCAATTTATTTTATTTCACTGCATCTCTCTCGATGTAACAGACAAATAATCATAACTATGGAGTGTTGCGAGTTCAAGCTTGTGAGAGGTGGACAGTGAAGTGCTCTTATGGTGTGTTTGCAGGTGAAGCGGATTGGCTGCCGTGGGGGAAGTGGGGCAGATGCTCCGAGACGTGCGGCAAAGGTTTTAGAAGACGTCATAGGGAATGCCAGAACACTCGGTCCATCGGAAAATATTGTGAAGGGAGCCCCCTAGAAACGGAATCGTGCGACAATGCCTTCGAATGCCCCGGTAAGTCCATTTGAATTTAATAATTTTCTTTTTTAAGACCCCCAGAAATCTCAACCCTTTGTGTTGTTCCACGGACCCTCCTCCATAAAATAATTTTCAGCATATAGCAATGCAAATAGTGTACTATACGTAAAACTGTTTTCTCATCCAAGAACATGGACTCCTGAGGGGTCCGTGGAATTATTATTAAAAACTCTTACTGTAAACGAATAAACTAATTACGTGATACAGTGGTTCTCACCCAAGAGTATATGGTATGTTCCTTGAGGTATTGGGATATTCTAGGAAGGGGGTCATGGTGAAAATCAAACGGAAGGGAAGCCATGGCAGGTGCTCGAGAAGGGGCGGCGACCCGAAGAGAGGGAAAAAAATAAAACTTTAAATGAAATTTAAATTAATTTAAGGGGGGTGATAATATTTTTTTTTTGAAAAAAAAATCTTATTCATGGCAAAACATGAAAATTACATAAATCAATAACTTATCCTGAATCCAAAGACAAAGTTTATTTATTGAAAATCCAAGAATCACTCTCCTCAATTTTGAAATCGTGATTATCCGCGTCATGTTTTGCTTACATTTTCTCATGTTGCGCAGCATAAAAGTAAATTTTCCCTACTTTTTTATTTATTCGTTCCTGCGATATTTCCTAGCAAAGTAATAACCCTGAATTCATACGTTTTTGACCAGAGAGAGGCGTAGCACGCTGGAGAGAACGTAGGGGAGGGGGGAGCCATGGTTCCCACATGGGGTGGGCTGACAAGGCTCCAGCCCTGGGGCCAGGGGTGATTTTAATCATTTTTTTGTCTTTTCACGCTATAAATTCATCATAAAGGGGCCCCGTGAACGTCTGATCGGTGGGGGGGGCCGTAAAAGATCCCAGTCTAGGGGCCCTGCTTCAGGATGTGGGGGCCATGGGGAGAGCGTGCCCTTCCCAAGACGAAAATTAAAAAAATATTTTCAAATATTTTAGCAAAAAGTTAAAATACCGAAAGAAAATAATTTTATACTGTATTGATTGTCCATTTATGTTAATTTAAAATGCTTTTTAAAGGTTAGTAGCTTAAAATTTCTCTGGGAGAGATTCTTTGCGCTCCCCCAAACCCAATCTGCCCTTCCCTCCCACTGTAAAGACCGATCTAGCGTACACGAAATGCTCGTGACGAGGGTGCAGGCTAATTTAATGTGGTAGGTCTTCTCATGGTGAAACTTGGGTAACGCAAATTCTACCACCAGTCATTGTACCGCTTTATCATTGTTTAGCGCAGTTGGACAAGGACCTTGATGGTCCTTGCACCAATAAAAAGCAAACTCTTATCCAATCCAAAGGTGCATATGCACTCTTGAATGGTTGATGGCACGTCACAAATGGCACGTCATGGCAAATACAAATACAAATACAACGCCACAATAGGCAAATTGCCCAACGAGGTGGCTGACTTAAGAACATCATGGATCCCCGAGCCATTTTTTTGGAGGCCCTGTCTACTACTGCTACACCACACATGCCCCCCGCCCACACCCCCCCCCCGCGGAACCCCCAACGAATCGGTACATGCGGGAATGTGCGTGTACGTGTAGTGAAACCTGACGTGAAGTTTTTTTGTTTCTCTGTAATGCTTGTTACGTGTAGTGCTGCCATCTGCCACCAGTTTTTCTAACTATGAGTGAAGTGTTATGATTGAATGATTTATCGTTGTAGGACTGTTGCTCTCTGTGGCGAGACTTTTTAACGGGGAGATCGGCTCGAACCCGGATCCTCGCATCGCGAGTCCGTCAAATCCGTCGGAAAACTATATTTCTTTTTGGGGAAGTGCTGTGTGTTGCGCACTATATAGAAGCACCCCCCCCCCTCCCCTACCACCTTTACTATTGCGATTCGACCGCTCATTTTATGATCAAAAATGCTTGTCTAGGGGTCTTATATCACCTCTCAAATTTTGTCCCAATAATTTAGAATCACCCTGTATTACATGTGAAAAACATCAATGAACTGGAACCCCTTCCACCACCTATCAAATAAAAAAAAGTTAAAATGTTAAAATTCTTCGATTAAAGTCAGCGACCGTTTTGATTAACGTGCCGCATGAAAAAAAAACAATATTATCTGATATTGATATTTTGTAAGCAACTAGCAGCTATAATACCCGGAGCTGCCCGAGTTTTCTTCAATTACTGACAGGATTAAAGAAGTGACAAAAACCATTGTAAAGGTTGTAAAGGCATATGCACGTCAGAAACGCATCGCGAGGGACCCGCGGTAACCAAAGTAAGCATTCCAAAAGTGATTGATGAGGCCCAGAAATCATTGTTGCCCGACAGTTTTTCGCCCATTTCAGACATTTGTGTAGGTCTGACAAACTTTTAAAGTAGCCTATCGTTCGAGTCCCATTTGGTATATATACAAAATTTGACGACGATCGATCTAAAATTGTAGATTTGTATAATATTGCGCGCGCGCACACACACACACACAGAGTTTTATATATATATAGATACAGATAATTTTAGTCAAATTATCAATTTTGTCATGAAATTTTAACAGTTTTTCTTTTTTGTTTTTTGTGGTGAAACAACGTTGGTAAAACTCGCTAAGTGCAATCTTACGCTTTCTGTGATTGTAATCAAAAAGAATATGGAAGCCAAGGGCGGGTACATTTTGCGAGTTTTACCGCGCACAAAGAGCAACTGTTAAAATTTCGAGGCAAACTTTACAACTTCACCAATATTACTGCTTATAAAATATTAATGAAAATTAATGAACATTAATATTTTTTTTCATACAACACACTGATCGGAATCCGGTCGCTAATTTCAATTGAATAATTGTAACAGTTTCATTTTATAGGTGGCGGAAGGAGTTCTGGTTCATTGATGTCTTTCTCATATGTAATATAACACTAATATAATAATACTGCGCTGTATAATTGTTTTTGATATTTTCTTGAAGGCATATTTTTTTGCTGATTAAATTTTATTTCTACCCATTTATTGGTTATGGAACGATATTGAAAAATGGCGCCTGAAAAGGTACCATTTTTTCATGGTGGAAAAGTTTAGAAAATATATGGATGCTTCGAGCCTGTGTGAGAATGCTTCCATTTACACGGAGTTTTTTTGCTGCGCAGAAAACAATTCCCTATATTCTATGAGGCAGCACGTCATTTCGCACAGATATCGAAATTCAGTGAGCAGAGAAACAGGTCTGTGCAGGTGAAATAAAAGACCGTGTGCCCCCTGTCTGAAACGAAAGTTAAAGGGCTCATTTCATGTAAGAATAAAGTTTTTCCTTTTTACCGTGAGCATCTCGGTGCTCTTCATGCCCTCTTTCATCCGAGCTAAGTAGTTCCTTCCCCCTTCCGAGACAGATACAGATCTTGGGTAGGGCCTCCTCTATAGTGAATTTATAGTGTAAAAAAACAACAAACAATGAGGTTTGTCCCGTGCTAGGGCCCTACTCTTATGGGGGGGGGGGGAGGATAGTGCTCACTTGAACCATTGAGGATGGATGTTTAATTTTTCATACTCAGAAGATATTCACCGCTGACTCAGATGAACATCCTATGATTCGCATCATGATTATTTCAGTTAAAGTATATGTCAGAGTTCTTGTGCGGAAGTATTCCTTCTGGTGATGGTTACAGTCAAAGCTCTTAGTTCGTGATATGCCTCTCCCAACAGGCTGAAACCTCGTGCCAACGCATCGCCATTAGGGTTGTCGTGAGAGCATCATAGGCAACCCGGGCAAGTCATGTTCAGGTGTTCCTATCTGGCTGAAATGTAAAGCCTACCAATTTACATATTCTCTCTTGAAAAAAAATCATAAATCATTCTGCCGGTTCTCAAATAATCAGGAGACCTTCCCATGCATCCAAGGTCCCCTGTGTTGAAAAAAGCGCGTCGCCTTTTTTTATGCATCCTCGCTTATTATTCTATAAAGTTTTCTAACAAGTAAGATTCAAGAAATAACTTCTTAGAGAGGTTAATTTTAATTCCTACTGATGACAAAACACTACCAAACCTGTAAATTTTTTAAACGCAAACGTCCAAAAAACAGCACCTTCTCCTCCTCCCTAAAATTCGAAATTTCAAACCAGAAGCTCTCGAATTTCCAGAAGTTCCAAAAGGTGTGCTTGCTCCGGCTGACCAAGCATTAGTTGCGTCCCTGCCAGCGTACGCCCTGCCTCACTTCATTTTCATTAGCAGCGCTGTGAATGCTGGGGGTATGGCCCCACAATGACAATCCGAATACCAATTGAGGTTTCAAACAAGTACACTTTTCAAGGAAACGATTATTTTTCGGATATTATACTGAGGTGAGCCATCCATCTATTTCTCTGTAAGTACACTTTTGTCCAAAACTGAATTAAATGTTAAATAATTCATTAATTTATTCTTTAAGAGGCCCGTTATTTGCCCTCTCCCCGGCTTTAGAAATACAATAGAAATGGAAAAAACAAAGTGAAATATAAGTACATATGTGTGTGTATGTCAGGGCCGGAACTACAGGGGGGGGGGGCAACTGCTGCGGGCGACAGTTTTAGGTGGAAGCAAAGAACACTGAAATTTTGAAATCGTGGGGGCGGCAAAAGTCCGAGTTACGGTCTTGCATATATTGAGTATATGTTCTTGCCCTCCCCCCTTCCCCTGCAAAAGAGTTGAAATTTTTGAATTTTCAAGACTGGTCAACCTGTCTTTTAAGAATTCTTAACCTTATCTTTGGGTTTAGATAAAATTTCTCACAGAAAAATTTATTTTTAACCCTTTAAGTGGTTTTTAAATTTTTACTGATTCACGTTATAACTGCCACATTGGAAATAAAAGCGTGTTTAGAACCCGAGATATTTGGGGTGACCGAAATAAATCACATCAAGTTTGACGAGATATCTCGGGATTGACGCTGTAAGGGTTAAGATCAAGACGTGAAAATAAGGTCTCGTCCCTTAATATCTGACACAAAATAAGCAATCGAGAGATTTCATATTCAGTTTATTTTGAATATTATGGCGATACAAAAAGTACAATTATGAATGTCGCCATATCGCTGACCCCTCCCAGCAGTCTGGAGACCATCAGGCCTTTTCATAGTAAATTTTTGTTAAAATGTGCTTTTAAATTATTTCAAAAAACAAAACGACTAAGATTCATCCTGGGCGAAAACTCTGTCATCTTCCTCATGAGGAAATGGAGAACCACTTCATAAACACAGGCAAATGTGCAAAAAGCGGCCCGGGGGTCATAGCCACTCTGCTCCGATATTTATGCAAGTGATGCATCTGCCAAAGGAGGATTTTTGTCAGGAGTGAAGCAAATGCTATTCTGGTGCCTCAGCATTTTAACAGATTTCATTTTCATACTTTCCAGTTACTTTTTATACGAAACATATTTATACAGATAATCAAAGAAAAATGAGCTTAGTCTTCTATAATTTTCACACAAAATGTTACTACAGTAAGGCTAAAAATAAAGAGGAATGAAGGGTGTCAATTGTCCACACACACACACATCTTTAGTATAGAGGGTATATAGTTATACACATGATGTTCGATTTCAACAAATTCAACGGGAGCAAAATTCTTCTAGCCATTTCTTGTTTGACAGTGAAAGTATCATCGTGAACAGATGCGAAACTTAAAAGAGCAATTTCAATATCGATTTGAATTTTATAAGAAACGGCAAAAATGTTATCATTCAGATAAGTATTTTGAGTGGGTTGTAATAAGATTTTTCATGCATCCCACATATAGTTAAACATCGCTACAATGATACTCGATATAACGAGAGAGATAAATTCCTATACAACGATATTTTTTCAGGTCTTGTTTGGAAATATCTATTGTTATAAACCGTGTTAAACTATTCCCTCTCGATATAACGATAATCCCTCTACAACGATATTTTCTCTCGACCCGTAGATTATCGTTACATCGAGGTTTCACTGTATCAACATTTTCAAAGTTCAAATACAATACGAGTTTATTGAATTAACGTTGTTGAAAACTTAGTCAGAATGTAATCAAAGTATTTTATCCCATTTTGCGACCCCTGAAACTAGCAGCCCGGTGCTGCCACACCCTTCGCTCCTACTCAAGTCCAGTCCTGGCCACGAGAGAGAGAGACAGCAGACACATATGACGTATGTATACCTAATTTACATATATAACAAATAAATCCGTCACTCCTGGATAAGGTGTGGAGGAAAGATCCCGGATAGGACTGCGGGGCAACGAAAGGTATACTCTTGATCCGATGCTTGTAGTGACGACATAAAACGTAATGAAAACTTAACGATTTAATATACGAAAGAAACATAACGAGGAGGATGACACGTGTATACAAATCGGTGGTATAATTCCAACTGGCATTTTTCTTTTTTTTTTACAATCACCAGGAGCGTGAGGAGGGCGCGCCATCTATACAGATAAGAACGCACTACAGCACTCCCCCTCCAGTCGAAGACGAAACATTTAAGAGAAGACAATTTGAATAATAATCATACAAATAATAGAAAAAATTGCAATATATATATATATATATATATACACCATACATAATTACGAATCATATAGCTAATTTCGAAGGGTCAATACGAAATCGCACTCTTCGGCCAGACCTGGAAATGTACTGATTTTTGAACGTGTCACATAAATTATTATTTAACATAAAACATGGCTTAAGGCGATCTATGGATACATTTTTATGATTGCCATTATTGTTCAACATAAAATACTTATCAGTTCTTGAAATAACTTCAAATGGTCCGGTGTATGGTTGTTGTAGAGGTTTGCGTACACAGTCTTGTCGAACGAATACTGATGGAGAAGTTAGCAAGTCTGTCGAGACGAAGGGCTTAGACGAATTGTGATGAGAGGTTGGTACTGGTCTCACACGGGAGAAATGGTCTCTCAGTCTCTGCAAGAAGTCATATCGAGGTAGGACGTCTCGCTCATTCGAGTGCCGAAAGAGTTCACCGGGAAGGCGTAGGGCTGTGCCGTATACCAACTCAGCGGTTGATACTTGGAGGTCTTCTTTGATGCTGGAACGTAACCCCAACAGGACTGTAGGTAGAACCTCTGTCCAGTGCTCGTTACCTTTGAGGACACACATCAGAGAGGCTTTGAGATCGCGGTGGAATCTCTCAACCTGGCCGTTACACTTTGGATTGTAGGCAGTGGTGCGGGATTTTTCGATGCCGCACAGCCGTGCAAGAGAGCGAAATAGATCACTCTCAAACTGACGACCTTGATCTGTGGTCAACTTTTCAGGAACGCCAAACCGACACACCCAGGTAGAAAAGAATGTCTCAGCTGTAGTTTCAGCGGTTTGGTTAGACATTGGTACCGCTTCGGGCCACCGTGTGTACCGATCAACGCACGTCAAGAGATACGTGTATCCTTTAGAGGGAGGCAAGGGTCCGACAATGTCCAGATGAACGTGTGCAAAACGAGAATCAGGAACCTGGAAAGAGCCTAAAGGAGACTTGGTATGTTTGATAACCTTCGACTTCTGGCAAGCGATGCAAGTACGACACCAATCTTTGCAGTCTCTCGCAATCGATTTCCAAATAAATCGTTTGCGTACCATACCTAGAGTGGCTTTTATCCCAGGATGGGACAGATTATGCACAGAGTCGAACGCTAGACGTCGCATTGAAACGGGTACATACGGGCGTATATCGTCAGTAGACACATCGCAGTAGATATTAACACCGGAGATATCGAAGCGTTTTAGCTGAAGCCCAGTTTCACTTTGAAGCAAGGTATGCAATTCATCATCATCTGCCTGCGCCCGTGCCAATTCTGCATAATCGATTGTACAAGGAGTGTGGATTTCACAAATTCTTGAGAAAGCATCAGCTATGACGTTACTATCCCCAGGCAAATATCGTAAATCTGTCGAAAACTGACTAATATATTCAAGATGTCTAAGTTGCCGGGGAGAACATTTATCGTTACGTTGTTTGAAGGCATACGTGAGAGGACGATGATCACTGAAAATTATGAAGTTGCGTCCCTCCAAAATGTGCTTGAAATGCTTAACAGCCGAATATATTGCTAAGAGCTCTCTGTCATATGTACTGTACTTTTTTTCAGTCGAACTGAGCTTGCGTGAAAAAAATGACAATGGTTGGGTTTTGTTTCCTATTTGCTGTTGAAGGACTGCACCCAATGAAGTGTCGGAAGCATCAGCAGTCAAAAACAATTTTGCATTCGGAACAGGATGGGCGAGAAGTGCAGCGTTGGCAATTGATTGCTTGCATGACAAAAAAGCGGACTTGGCCTCCTCAGACCAAACTATTTCAGTTTTATCTTTTTTTATCTTGCTTTTTGCTAATTCATGCAAAGGAGCTTGCACCCTGGCGGCATCTTTAAGGAATCTGTGATAGAAATTTACAATTGCCAAAAAACGCTTCAATTCAGTCACTGTTGATGGCAATGGATAATCGAGCAATGTTTGTACTCGATCTGGTAAAGGTGCAATCCCATCGGGAGAAACAAGAAAACCCAGAAAATTAATTTGACGTTGACCGAATACACATTTAGATGGATTGATCACGATACCATAGTCATTTAGTCTTTGAAAAACACGTTTTAAGTCAGCTTCATGAGATTTTTCGTCAATGGAAGCGATTAACAAATCATCGAGATATGCGTAACAACAATCTAAGTCACGAAATGCTTCGTCAATAAAACGCTGAAACGTTTGAGCTGCATTTTTCAGGCCGAAGCACATATAAACATATTCGTATAGCCCAATGGGCGTAATTATGGCGGTTTTGGGAATGTCTTTAGGATTGATTGGTATTTGGTGATATGCTTTTATTAAATCGATTTTTGAAAAAATCTTTTTACCACTCAAGTTGATGGAAAAATCCTGTATATTTGGAAGCGGGTATCTATCTGGGATGGTTATTGCATTGAGTCCGCGGAAGTCCCCACAAATTCTCCATTCGTTGCTTTTTTTGGGTACAAGATGGATGGGACTCGACCAAGGGCTTTTTGAGGGCCGAATTATACCTTGTTGCAACAGTTCATTGAATTGTTTTTTAACAGCTGCAAGTTTTTCAGAAGACAATCTTCTAGCTTTTGCGAAAACCGGTGGTCCCGTAGTCTCGATGAAGTGCATGACAGAGTGTTTCTTTGGAACTGCATTTAGAACTGAGCTGGTAAGCTGAGGAAATTTGGCTAATATGCGGTGGTATGGAGAATCACCAGAGATCGGCGTTAAACCAAAAGAGCCGTTTTGGGATTCTAAACCATTCACTGATAGCGATGTTTCATTATCGATCAAACGAGAATTTTTAACATCTATAAGCAAACCAAATCTTTCCAAAAAGTCGGCTCCAATAATGGGATGTGAAACATCTGCCACAGTGAAAACGAAAGGAAAGTCCCTCCTTAGTCCAAGATTCAGAACTAGATTTTTGTTGCCAAACGTTTGGATTTCGGATCCATTTGCAGCATACAGTGAGAGTTTGTGAGGTTTTGTCAAGTTAGTCAGGCGTTTCGGAAAACAACTGATTGATGCGCCAGTGTCAATTAGAAATCGGAAACCCGTATTAACGTCGATGACAAATAGGCGACTATGGAGAAGGCTTTCGTCAGCTGTCGCCAAAACAGACGAGCCCACTAGTTTTCCTGAAACTGACATGGAGGAATACATTTATGAGCTTTTTCTCCAAACTGCTCATGGTACCAGCAAAGCCTTCCGTTTTTCAAAGCATCACCGAATTTATTTCGGCTACGAGATTGAGATCGTTTGCGATAACCGCGAGATGGTCTAGGAGATCGCGAAAGCCTTTCAAATGATTGCCGTAGCGAAGCAATTTCGTTTTTCAAATCATCAAACTCTGAAGTGTGAGACACAGCTGAAGTATTAGATGACACATTAGAAACCTCACATATTTTGTCGGCTATTTTCGCTAACCCAATTAACGGTTCACTAGAAGCTTGTAATATTTGTTGGGAGTGCAAAGGTAATCTCTGCATCCAGAGATTTCTCAAAATGTCACTTTCCATTTTACCCTCAGCTAACGTTTGCATTTCGTGCAAAAGCTGGGACGGGCGTTTGTCGCCTAGTTGAAGCTCCTGGAGTAACATTCGCAATTTGGAAGATTCTGATTGTTGAAACTGCTCCAGCACGCGAGTTTTGAGAGTCTCGTACATGTGCTGTTGGGGAGGATTGCGAACGATATTAGAAACATAGTTCAAAACTTTGCAATCAAGAGCTCCTACAACGGCGTGAAATTTAGTTTCATCGGCGGTTATGCCTGCCGTTTTGAATTGTGACTCAATTTGAAGAAACCAAATCTCTGAATTTGCTTCCCAGAACGGAGGGGCTCGAAAGGCAACACGTGAAACTTCAGCTGATGCAATAGGTTGAGCCATGACAAATGCAAGTATGGAGACCGGCAAATCAAGAGTAGAAAGTTTATTCCTCACCTTGAATTTCCAGGAACGTCTCTATATTGGGTAGAAACGAGTAGACTTGGCTTGAAAAAAAAATATATAGTATATCCAAAAGACTAGGAGATTAGAAAAGTTTCATCTTTGAAGAGCGTACGAACGGAAAGCACAAGGCGCGAAAACGAAATTTAAACGATGGAGAAATTAACTTCAATGTCCAAAATCAGATGCGTCCTATAGGTCACCAGTGATCCGATGCTTGTAGTGACGACATAAAACGTAATGAAAACTTAACGATTTAATATACGAAAGAAACATAACGAGGAGGATGACACGTGTATACAAATCGGTGGTATAATTCCAACTGGCATTTTTCTTTTTTTTTACAATCACCAGGAGCGTGAGGAGGGCGCGCCATCTATACAGATAAGAACGCACTACACTCTTAAGGGGACCACGGGCGAAAAAAAACGGCAACTGCTGTAATTTTTTTATCAGAACTGATTTCTAGCAAACATATTCTGTTGGAAATTGCAATTTGGACTTCGATGCTTCCTTTATTCTGTATAGTTAAGTGATTTTGATTTATGGATTCTTTTTTCCGGTAGTGGACGGAGGCTGGTCGGATTGGTCTGTTTGGTCAGCATGCTCCGTTACCTGCGGCCAAGGACAACGTATCAGGTCGAGGAAGTGTGACCAGCCACTTCCGAAGTTCGGAGGCACCGAGTGTCCAGGAGGTGCTGCCGAAACGGAAACTTGCAAGAACCTCGAGCGCTGTCCAAGTAAGTTGAGGGCCACCGCGAAAATACTGTTGTACCTTTGCACAGAAAAGAAACATGAAATGTACCAAATCTCAATTGAATGTTTTTTTGTTGTTGTTTTTTATCACAGGAGACGGTGGATGGTCTATCTGGAGCGTATGGTCTCCTTGTTCAGTGAGCTGCGGTTCGGGTACGCAACATCGATCAAGAAAGTGCGACAACCCACCCCCAGCAGCAGAGGGTCTACCCTGTTCCGGCAAAAACGAATCGACGAGACCCTGCGTGACCGACGTCTCCTGTCCAGGTGAGATCGCTAAATACCAGTGAGTCCAAAGCAAGTGGTTGTGAGGGTACCTGTTTCCGTTCAGTGGCGAGAGGCTGTTCGGCAACACCGACTAACATTCGAGGTCGCTCACAATGTTTAACAACCTGGGAGGCATCTATTTTTAAAACGAAGCGGATATTTTTTTATGATAAAGAATTGTTCCAAAGAAGCTAGGGGAAACAATCAGCTCGAAATTTTATTTCATTACTTTTTTTAAATCTATGATTCACTGACGAAGTCGACTTTTTCCAGGAAAGGCCAAATCTCAAGGACTTCCTCTTTCCCAACAGTTTCAGCGGCTCCGTACGGACATATGAAAAGCGACTTCAGTTTCAGCGGCTCCGTACGGACATATGGAAAACGACTTCAGTTTAATTGTCATAGAACAAGGAAGCCAGTCGTCTCCCGATCACCCTTACTACACGATTTCTCAATTCTATCCTCCCCTCAGTAGCGCCAATCATTGCTGCTCGTAGCATCTCTGGAGACCATAACTTGATGTGGGAGTCCTTCTATCGGTCAAAAGCACAGGGTCACAACTACGTACTTTGTCACTCGTAGTAAGAAGGCATTTTAGCACCTGTAATGTAGAGGGACCAGTTAAAGGGTAAGTTTGTCGCCTCATCTAGTCCAGCGCCCGGCTGTTCCTCCTAATTGCTAAAGAAGCAGCATTTTTTGTTGAGTGTGACCCCCCCCCTTCCCCGGGGAAGGTGGCGGGAGACAATGAAAATATAGCCAGAAAATCTTAGAGGGGATATATCAAAACTCCTCGAAGCAGAAAATGCAGGGGGAAAAACTTAAAAAATCGAATAATAATCCGATAATGATCGAAACTCAAATAAGAAAAATTACATCCTGCTGTATCTGAGCCGTCTTTTGCTTCACAAATTCGGGAAGGGGCCGGGGATGAAATATTTTGACAGAAAGTACATGTACGTTTCTGGTAGTAAAACACTTAACCAAATAAAATATAACATTAAAGAAAGAAATTAAAAAGCAAACATGAATTAAACTTTTCAAAGGTTTTGGGAGACACTGGACCGGCCGTCCTCGTCCCACTAGCATTGCATTTATTATATATTTTTACCCTTTGTAAATAAGAGATCACAAACGCGCGTCAGTAACCCCCCCCCCCTTTGTGCCCCTATTTTAACAATTATTAGTGTTTATTTCCGTCACTATTAGTGTTTATTTCTTTCTCGCAACGAAGTGAACGGTCACTGGTCCGAGTGGAGCGACTGGTCAGGATGCTCCGTGACGTGCGGCAAAGGCACTAGACGGCGTACCAGAACCTGCGACAATCCGCCGGCTCAGTTCGGAGGTGCACCCTGCGACGCCAGCATGAACGGTCATCTGGAATTAGAGCAGTGCTTCGACATCGAGTACTGTCCGGGTGAGTCTGTTAGAATTTTCTCCATTCAGTCCCGATTTCTCCTGACACACACGCTGAAAAAGTGCTATTATACAGTCGAATCCCGTTATAAGGAACGCCAAGAGACCGGAGGAATAACTTCGTTAAAACGAAATTTCGTTATAAAGGAATTCCAGGTTACATAGTATTTGTTCCTATGTAAATTTATTTAGGCGATTAGAAAAGTGTTCGTTAAAACAAAATTTTCGCTATAACGGTATTCGTTAAAACGGGATTCGACTGTATAAAGTAAACTGAATAAAACTAGGTTAAACCACACACAGGCTCTTTCATCGAAGTGATTTTATCACAGTGTTCCAAAGGACGTGGTTATGTCGGAAAAAACTCCAGCCGGTGACGTGGCCGGACGAGTTCCCTCCCCTCTCCTTTCACTAGCAAAACACTCCCTCAACATGATATGAGCAGTGCCGTCTTAAGGCATGGGCCCACCCGGGCCTCAAGCGAAGAGGGGCCTCACAAAAATGAGATCTGGTTGAAATTTTCGAGAATTTGTTTGGTAGGGCCTCTGAAATATCAATTGGCCTGGGGGCCCATGATACTCTTAAGACGGCCCTGGATATGAGACAGAAAATCAATTTTATATAGGACGTCTTTGTCCAACATTCTGGCGGTCATGTCTGTCCGTCTGTTCAGCATTCTGCTGAAAAAAACTCAATGCAGTTTCCTATGGTGGTTTGCAAATCGTCTCTGGCAAAAAAGCAACACTCCCGAAAGAAAAAAAACCTTCTGAGGGTAGAGCAATAAAACTGATCAGACGGTAGGAACGATTCATTTTAAGCGAAGGGAGACAAATGGTCGTTTTTTTCTTTTTTTGGTATTTTTAGCGGCTCTGTTTTAGCTGAAAAAAATTACAGTTTTATTTGGTCAGTATAGTGGCGCCATTTGTTGTGGAAATTGGAGGAAATTATGTCATCGAGGATGCACGCACAGGTGTCCTCCTTTCTCAGTTTTCGAATCTGGTAACCTATAGATGAGTATATCTGGTGATTTTCTTCACGAGATTGTTTGGAACTTCGTGTCGTCCGAATGAACAAGGATCGGACGATACATCATGACAATGTCGGCTGTCATTACGACCTTGTGAGTTACGGAAGCTGAAATGACGTGTGGCAATATCGTCTTGCAGTGTTGGTCCAACCATCAGTTTATCATTCAGCGACAAGCCCCATGAAGTATCAAAAACCACATTAAACTTGGCTTGATTCTCTGGCTTCATAACTGCATGGTGAGGCAGGTAGTACTTGTGTTGATTGTCACTTCCAAATGTTTCATGTGTCCCAGAGTGTTATACTGTTGCATGAACTCACGGCACATTTTCTGAGCTGGTGGCTGGTGTCTCCAACGCCTTTCATCCCGTAGAAGTCGTGTCTCAGCTACGTCTCTGTATGATCACAATTTGCCATCGATGTTCTGGAAAGGAAGCCTGACAATGAATCTTCCCGATGAATTACATGTGTGAGTTATGTCGAAGTGTTCCTCACCTTTGGCTGTCAACAATAAAGTTTGTGGAACTTCCTCCAATTCCCAGAACTTATTGAGATCGAAGCTGGTACCTTCTACGAGAAGTGTTGTTGAAACAGGTCTCGGTACATCTGTTGTATGTACCTTCCCTGAGATTGTTTCGAGGGCATGAAGTGAACCATCACGAGATGCTACTCGTACAGACAACAACAGTTTTCCAAAAACATCTGCACCCAATAGGATCTCCGTAGGACCAGTATAGAAGCAATGTTCATCTGCTAGTTCCAAGTTTTTGAACTGTGTCAACCCCTTTGAAGAAATAGTTTTTTTTTTTGAGCAAATTGCACGTTTTTTGGGCAACACAAAAGCATTGATCAGTTTAGTCGATTCCTTGTCACGTGAAGATATGTTTAAATAACAAGCCCTCTTACCTTGCCAAGTTTGGTTGACGATAAATCAGAGAGATTAAAGTTGCAATTTTGTCGTCGGAGATCAAGTGCTTGAACGCATGCCGTCCGGATGAAAGAAACTTGACTGGCTTCTGTAGTCGAAAAGTGCCCTGAATGTGTGGGCTCAAGACCGGATTCAAGCAGATGCGAAGGGCGCGGCCGCTGGATTTTAGGAGCCGGAAAACGAGCAATATTTTGATTATATGACTAACTTCTTAACTCAGTTCGTAACTAACTTTTTAATAGCTTAAAACTCTATCCAAGGCAAGGAATTTGTAATACCCACACGTTGAACCCTCTGACTATCCTAGGGTTTTAACAGACGCCCCTTTCCCTGCGAAGCAAGAGGGGGGGGAGAATTTATATCTGGTGTCCTGGGTGCTAAACTCTTCCTTTCAATTTTAACCCTGGCTGGAAAAGCATGTAGTTGAGGCCCTGTGTAGATGATTGGTTCTTTGTTATGAATACTCAAAGATATACTTAGTGGAAGGGCTGTCGGGGCGACTATAGCAGTGCCGTCTTAATGCATGGGCCTACCCGGGCAAGGCCGGGACCCTCGAGTTCAGTGGGGGGGGGGGCTCATAATAATTAGCTCTGTATCAACTTTCAGAATAATTTATGAAAATTGGAAGGCACGTATTTTTACGCAGGTAGAAAGCCTCAGAAAAATCACCTGATTCGGGGGATCTATGATGCTCTTAAGACGGGCTATAGCCGCTCTTCCACTAAGGCAGCTACGGAATACAGGTGTTGCAGAACAGTGGTCCTAAGGCGCACTGTTATAGTCCAAATTCACCGCCGAATGATTTTTAATGGTTAAAATAGTAGTTTTGTACTCACTCTTTTGGTTGCCAATAAACTGTCATGTGCCAATTTTCGAAAAATATCTGCACCCAATAGGATCTCCGTAGGACCAGTATGGAAGCAATGTTCATCTGTACAGCGGACAGGGCTGCAACTAGGGAAAGGCATGAGGAATCTGGTGCTCATGGAGCTGGACAAGGAAGACGCTGAGCTTACTCTTTTTCCGTTGAAAATAACGGGGAGTGGGGGGGGGGGAAACCAACGTATTATTCCGGATAATGTCCGGAAACAATCCCTCTCACAAGGACTTGAGATGGCAACCCACGAACCAATTTCGCGTAAAACACAGATTTATTTTACAGAATAGCTATGTATTCGTATTCACAAGCAGCGATTTCGACGAAAAGCGACGTATAAATAAGACCGTCTCTCTTCCAACTAAAATTCAACAAACTGCTTCTAGTTCCTTGGAGGCGGTGCCACTATACAGTCAACAAAACGTTCTAAAATAATCTCGACAATTCTCGCGTAATCTTCATACTTCTCTTGGCGCTATGACATCGCCAAATCATTGTTGTCGACAGACTTGTGAAGTTTGTCGTCAATTTGGCGAGTTTTACAGAGAAATGTATTAATGGCTATTTACAGGCGAAAAATGACATAATACATGATAAATGATAACTATATACATAATTTTCGTAACAATACATAATAGCTCAGGGCAACGGAGGAAATTCTCGTTTCTAATTTCTCACAGACACTGGGGGGAATAGAGAGAGAGCGTTTTTTCGAGGGCCGCAAAACACTCGAGTCCGTCCCTATGTGAACTTGACTCATTTTATCGAACCCTTTGACGATGGCAAGGTGGCATAACTGGAAGTCGATGTCTTCCTTGTACGTAACAACTGTAATGAAAATACTAAAGTCGTTTTGGCATCCTCTTTATGTAGTAGTGTGTTGTGTGAGCTGCATAGCAGCTCCGAACCATATGTGATGATCCCAAGCAGTTGAAACAAAGTCGGTGCTTTTCGACTGTTGCTTTTCTAGCTGAAACACTCTGGTCGAGGAATTTCGCGCATCGGAAGAGAGGATTCCTTTCGCAAACCAGACGTGCTAGAAACACCATGATGTTGGTGGCCCCACCAATCAACACTGATTTTCGTGATTCGAATGCATTCGTCGGGTGACCTTACTTCTTCGACTTGGCTGAACCTGATGATTCGCTTGTGCTGACAGCTGCAACAGCGCGAGCTCGATTGTCGATGAATTCCGGCCATTCATTGAAAGTGAAATTTTTTATCCCTTGCGAATGAAAAGACCATTGGTGTAAAGATGCCGGATCCAACTTCTTGGACAGGGAGTAGATCAGGATGCTGTCCCAATATTGCACCGGTTGCTGTAGCGATTGTAGAGCTTCCAAACACTGATTTGTGGTATCGTATCTAGAACCCGACATCAGCGTAATGCTGACTCATGTGCGATGTTGGGTTGCGAAGACAGCTTGTCCAGACTTGCCTGAATGATTTCCGTTTCGTTGTTGAACCGATCGTACGTACGATCGAAAGCGTTCATACTTTTCCGTAATTGCTCCCTGTGAGCGTGATCGCTTACTTGAGTGCCGTTTCCCTTAACACATAGTTTCAAATATTGCAATTTTTGAATGTCATTTAGACCCTTATTTTAATCGATATCACGAAATGGCAACCAATCGTTACGTTTGCCACTGGAGAACTGGAGAAACCGCGAGACACCCAGGCTCTGTCGCAAGAAGCAACGTAAGCTCTTCGGCCCCCCCCCCTCAGAAGGGGGGAGGTCCAGGGTATCTCCGGCAAAACCATTATTTATTGATACGTCAAAGATTACATATAGTGAAAGGAAATGAAAAATTATGTAAAAAGAAGAATCAAATTAATCAAGTTAAAGTCAAAGTGCAACGGGCACGGATAATAAATTATCATGGAAAGATGTATAAAATCATATCGCAAAGGCGCAATCAGAAATTCGATAAAATTAAATAAATAAATAAATTGAAATTAAATAAATAAATAAATTGAAATTAAATAAATAAATAAATTGAAATTAAATAAATAAATAAATTGAAATTAAATAAATAAATAAATTGAAATTAAATAAATAAATAAATTGAAATTAAATAAATAAATAAATTGAAATTAAATAAATAAATAAATTGAAATTAAATAAATAAATAAATTTGATTGATCGAGGATTGTTTGACAGAAAGGCAGAGCACCCCATTGCCCTCCATCGGGCAGTTCAGTACACTCTGATCGTCCAATACGCTTTTGATCACAGTTGAAGGTCTTTAAAATATCTCCAAGATACTCGATTATAGATTTAAGATTCATCCTGCTCCCCGCCTTCAAACAGTGCCACCAGCGCACTGTCAGGGTGAAGACGCGGTGATCTCCTTAACGAAGGTGCTGGTACCGGAGTTGCAGGAGCTGGAGGAGACGGATCCCTTATCTTCCCAGGATGTTCCTCAAGGAATTTCACCATTTTTCTTATCTTTTCTCTTGATTCCTCTCGACGTAGTATGCCAAGCATCCATGGTCTGTGTAGATGGGCAGCCGGCGAACGGAAGTGATAGGGTGTCGTTTCTGGGCAGCATGTGGCGTAGTGCAGGGGCGTGCCAGGCTCAAGACAAGAATATTTGTCACTGGCAATCACTTTAAAGCGATGTAAGTTTGCCGGGAAAGGTCCATGACCGGTGACAAATAAGATGAGCTCGCGTGACCAGCCCCTTCTCCTAGTATCTACTTTCTTTATAACTTCATGAGTTGATCTTCCTGATGCCTGCGGTGTATCCCAATCCAGTTGCCACTTTGCTATCATGTCCCTCCAGAGGAGAGACTTGGCGTACGAAGCTGGATATAAGAGTTCCTCGCAAAAGTCTCCCGTATTGGTCGCTTCTTTAGCCGCCGCATCCGCTAGCTCGTTTCCCCACTGGCCGTTGCGGGCTTTTACCCAGGAGATGCGTATTGAAGGTTGAGATACAAGTATACTCCTGATCCTTCTGGCCATTGCGTTCTCAGAGAGTGGATTTAGAATGGCCTGGATAATCGAACGGCTATCCGATTAGAGTCTGCCTCCTGTTTGTAGCTGCATCCAGAGCTGCTGTAAATATAGCGAGCATCTCAGCTTGATATACTGAATTATTTTCTTTTAGTTTAGCAGCCCATTTATCCACGATCTCCGTTCCCACGGTTTTTATATAGGCAGCTCCTGTACCTGATTCCAGTTTAGAGCCATCCGTGTAATATATGACGGATTTCTCCTCAGGTGTATCATCCTTACGTTTGCCACTGAACGAAGGCGGTCCAATTTTCGGTAAAAACACGGAACTAGTTTCTCTGAGTTTACAGTACCCGATCGTTTTGTCGATCCCGATGCCTGGGTCATGCTGAAGCGAAAATGGTCGAACCGACTTGCCAAATCGTGGAATTGCGCTTCGTGAGCTACCACATGTTCATCCGCTTAAAAGATGACGATTTTATCGTGTAAGGCATTGAACTCCATTCACAGTTCACTGGCTTGATCCAGCTTATGCCGTGGGAGATCATCGCTGTTGAGCTTCGGCTTGACGATGTTTCTAAGCCTCGTGATCTTGCCTCTCACCGCGACCTTTTTGTTTCTTTATCGAGGCCTCCATCTAAAGGTACCTGGTTCAATCCTAGGTTTTTTTCACCATAAATACCACAACCGTGTGACCGACTTCTACATGAGTTCAAGGTAACTCAAACTGCAAGGTCCGTTGAGCGAACCATTGATAAGTAAAAGGAAAATTACGATATTACTATATACATTGGAACTTTGGTTAAAGAGTGGTTCGGTTAACGACCAATTCGCATAATGAGCAAAAATTTTGAACAACTTTTGACTCGGTTGACGAGCAATGATTCGCATTACGAGAAAAAATTGGGCTTTGTTTATTTATTTTCACGTAATCACAACTGAGCTGATGGTTTTTTTTTCTTTCGCCCACACACTTATGGAATTGGGGGTAATATTCTCAAGTGCCTCACTCGGAAAATGAACACACGTGCGAATGTGAATACTGACGATAAGAACCTAAATGTAGCATTGCAGCCATGCGTATGTGTGCTTGAAATTTTTTTTTTAATTCCGCTTGGAGAAAACTGTGGACTGATTGCATTACTGAACGTGACTTTGAGGGGCTAGCTCATGAACAAGAGCCACTACTTGTCGAAGAGATAGCGTGTTTAGGGAAGACCCTGGACTGGAGGTGCATGAGGGGGACATTGGCCAGAATCCTAAAAAAGGAGGCAAAAGCAGTGCCAATGGATAAGGTTCTTTTTCAAAGTCATACAAAAAAAAATGTTTGCAGACAACAGTAAGTCTGTAAATCGTCCCAAACTATAGTCCACCGCTCTCTCATCGTTTAAGTTAAGTATTGTATGTTTATTTATGACGATATATATATAATATATATTTTATTGTATTATTTATCATATTATTATTGTGTTGTATAACTGATTGAACACCGTTTTTATCAGTCTTTTTTATGTGAATGAATTACCCGAGTTTCCATTATTTCCTATGGGGAAGTTTGATTCGAATAACGAGCACGTTGGCGGAACCGAAGTTCCACTGTATATATAAGAAACTATTAATTTTATTAAAATCTATATATATAAAATTAATTTTCTGTGTGTGTGTGTGTGTGTGTGTATATGTTCTCTATACAAATCTACAATTTTAGATCGATCGTCACCAAATTTTGCATATATACCAAATGGGACCCGACTTGAACGATAGGCTACTTTAAAATTTCGTCAGAGCAGGGCAAGTGCCCCAAATGGGCAAAAAACTGTCGGGCAACAATGGTTTTTGGACCTCAATAATCACTTTCCGAACGTTTACTTTGGTTACCGTGGTTCCCTATCGATGGGTTTCAGACGTGCATATGCCTTTACAATGGTTTGCCACACATTTTCAATACTCTCAGTAATGAGGCTTTTTGACTAGGCGTCATAATCATCATCGCTTTGAGAGTCAGGTGAAGGGTGATCCTCATAGAAATCAGTGTTAAAATTACCGATTTTACTGTAGAAGTTGCGGAAATTTGGTGGGGGTTTTCTGTCTTTCTGTCACAAGAATAATAAAAAATAGTATTGAATTATCGATTTCTGAAATATTGAGTTCGCTTAGAGATACGAAGCTCAGGAAATTAAATATGAAGTAATTATCCGGACCTACTTTCGAGCTGGATATTCATGCAATGGCATTGATTTCAACTTTTTATTTATATCTTCTCAAGCATGAACATTAATGTCTCCGTATTGTCTTTTAAATATTGAACTGCATAAATACATGTAATTTATGATGTTTTAAAACTAATTATGGGCCCGTAAAAAGTACATTTTTGAAAGCTGAAACAAGCAGATAGGTAACTTGAAATTCAAGTGGGGGAGGGGGGGGATCAAAATACTTGGCACTCCTTAAAAAAGAAAAAAAAATTATTCATTTCTATGTTTCTTTAAATATGGATTTTTGTTTCTTTCATGAGTCGCTGAGGAAGTCACCATATTGGTTAACTTAGACACGGTGTGCATGTCCCTCAAAGAAAAAGGGAGATATCACGTGATCCAAAAAGCCTTATTCAAGAAAACTCGGGCAGTGCCGGGTATTATAGCTAGGCATTTGGCCAAAATAGACCAAAATCCTTAATATTTAGATTACAGGATATAATCTATATCTACCATCCAGATTTATCTCCCGCATTTTTTTAATTATACAAATCCGCATTCCTCTACCATTTTGGCAACTGTGCAAGTTCGAAACATGTTCCCTTATTTATTTTTGTAATTATGCAAGTTGCAAAATGTTTTTCTTTCATTTTTGTCGTTATACAAGTTCATATATAGCATGTTTTTCTCTCATTTTTTATATTGTGCAAGTTCACAACATGTTTTCTTTCCTATTTTTGTACCCGGGCAACGCCGGGTATTTTAGCTAGTATTATATTATAAGTGGGAAACGAACGAGCCGCGTGTTGTCAGTTTGGTCGCTATGATGATACTGACCTGCGCGCAGCCACTAAAGGCGGCGGCACACACAGCTCGCTATTCAGTTATACTCCTGCAATACGCATCACAACGGCAATAAATTAGGTCTCCACCCGAAGCACCAGTAATTCAGTCTTCTTAGAGGTTGTATCGTTTCCCACCGTCACCTGCACCGATTTTGAGGCCGCAGTAGTGGCTGAAACGTTGCATTCATACACCTGTAATGATGAACAACCTCACTTAATTTTCACTATGTTTTTTGTGGATTGTTTCAGTGCATGGCTCGTGGTCCGAGTGGAGCGAATGGGGACCCTGCGAAGCTGCAAGTTGTGGTGACGATCCGAACGGTGTTCTATCTCATTCTTTCCGACATCGAAGTTGCAACAACCCTCTACCTGCACACGGTGGTTCGATGTGCGTCGGTGTCTTCCTGGACTCGAGCATCTGCGTTTTGCCAACCAACTGCAAAGGTGATCAGTCCTATTTTATGGGAGGGGAGGGGGTTGCTATTCAAGTAATTACGACAGTATTGAGAAGGGGGTTTCGGATTAGCGTATTTGTTTGAATGATTATTACGTCACCCTTATGAAAATACTAAATATCCTTTTGATGGCATCTTTACTTTCTATTACTTATCTATACCGGTCCATCAGAGGGGCCGCTGTGGTGGTCGAAGTGGCGGACTCACATCGCGAGGATCCGGGCTCAAACCCTACCGTCGCCACAGTGGTGGTCGGTTGAAGTTGGTGTTCTCAGGTTCCCAATTTCGAGAAGCCAATGCGAGCTGATCTCTCCGTTAAAATGTCTCTTCACAGAGAGAGGGGCAACGATACAATCATTCAATCACTTCACTCATAGCTCAAAAAATTGATGACAGGTGGCAGCATCACATATAACAAGCATTAAACAAATACAACCTTCACGATACGTTCGCAACACATACACGCACATTTCCCAGCAGGGCCCAGGTCTTCGATCACCTGCTAAAATCTCTTCATTCAGACAGAGCGGTGGGCTATGATCTGGTTAGGGGGTGGGGGGGAGGGTACATCAAAGGAGTGCTCATATCACGACGATCAAAAATTGCAAATATATCTGGGCTCAGTATAAGTACTTTTATATGCTATTTTAACCCTTTCTTTGTTTGCTTCACGGAAGGCAATCCTGCTGGAGTTGTCAGTGGAGCAGAAGAAGTGACTAAATTATGAACTGCTTTATCAATAGTTTCATTAAGAGAGATGTTGACATGACCTGGAACCCATACAAGGGTCAACGAGTTGATCTGGTTACAAATATAAGCGATAAAGTTATAGAGTAACAAGATGACAGAATGTGAGTGGATGCTAATATTTTTCAGAACAAGGAGAACTGCTTTAAGGTCTGAAAAAATTGTGATGTTTTGATTGTTTTGGATGTTGAAACAATTGAAGCCATAGGCGATTGCAAAAGCTTCAGGAAATAATACAGATGCATTTGGATGTGCGGTACAGCTTTTCGTGGCATTAGCTTAGGGGGAAAAAGCACTAAGAGTTGTATGATTAGGTTTTAAGGCATCAGTATCTATAATGATAATGATGTTAACCGGTTCAAAATATTCGTTGAAAAAAATTGTAGAGAGGTTGCTTTTATATAGGAGTTTTTTGGAATTCTCAAGCATCAGTTTGAATGGAAACATTGTTCATGTATGGGATTAATGAGTTTAGATTTGAGAAAATGGAAGAGTTGGCACATCTATTTTTCCAGAGAGTAGTATTTGCAAGAATGGAAAAACGATTCATAGTAGGTAGGACAAATTTTTGAGATGGTGAGCTAACTGCAGTGATAAGAGCCATAGAGATTCTGTTCAGAAAAATGTTCTCCAATGATGAGATTTGAAGGAGGGATCTCATCTTAATGACAGACGTGCTTTTGGGAAGACCAAGCATGGAGTGGATGGCTGAATGGTATATTGGATCCAGAGAAGATAGAAGGGATTTTGAACAGTTTGCCCAAGCGATTGCACCATATCCGAAGATATTTGAAATAATGGATAACAAATAGGTTTTAACATTATGTAGGGAATGGCTCTAGCTGACCGTGCAACAGAGTGGCAGATATTATTTGAGAATGCTCCTGTAGATTTTAGATGAAATATTTGTTTCTTCCAGTTAAGAGTTTTGTTAAAATTGATTCCCAGGATTTTGATGAAAGAGTGGTAAGGAATCTGAGAGTTATGAATTTTAAACGACGGATGTTTGTGCGTGTGTGTGGTAATTTTTTTTTTCGGGAACAAAATGCAGAATTGAGATTTCCTAGGAGAAAGTTGAAGACCATTAGTTTTTGTACAAGAATTAAGGATATTGATAGATTTTTGAAGAAAACCTCTGCTTGGTATCCCTCTGGAGAGCTAGCATATAAAATCGTCATCTGCATACACAAAAACTTTGATAAATTTTGGAATTATCGGAATCAGATGCAGTGTAAAAACCGAAAAAAGGAAAGGCAGAAGGGTAGAACCCTGTAGAAGACCTTTACTTATATGAAACCTGAGAATAATACAAACCTGGGAGACGTATTGCCCCTCCAATGTATATGGTGATTTCTATTAGAGAGATATGAGTGGAGCCACTTGCAAAATAAAATACCAAAACCAATGTCATAAAGTTTACGAATCAGAATATCACGAGGAACATTATTATATTCACCCTGTATGTCCAAACCAATCCGATAACCCTGGTGGCTTTTCGAGAAACTTGTATAAATATTGGCAACAATATCTCTTAGACAGCTTTCAGTACCAGTTTTAGGACGAAATCCATAAATATTATGTGGAAATAAGTTGTACTGAAGAGAGATCCATCGAAGACGAGAAAGAATGATTCGTTCAAATAGTTTTGTACATCATTCATCAATCATTGTGATGCGTCTATATGAAGTCATTTCAGTGAAGGGCTTTTCTTTTTTTAGGATGAAAATAACTTTTCCCTGTTTAAAAGATTTAGGAACAGAAGATGAAATACAGAGAGAGTTGAGACTTTGGAGGAGGTATTGTAGGATGTCTTGAGGTAGTTGTCGAATGGATTTGTTGAGGATATCGTCTTTACCCTTTTTACCCTTTCTGATTACTGATTGAAGTTCCGTGAAGGTAAATTTCTTTTCCAAATTGAGTTTAAATTCTGAAGAGGAGCTGAAGACTTGAGGACATGTAGATTAGAGTTGCGGGTATTGGAATGCGTTAGTTTGATCTAGAGGATCAATGAGCGTTCCACCTTGAAAGTGAATGACTGCATGTGCTGAATCATAGGTATGGGAACCAATATATTTGAATTTTCTCAAAATCTTGTAGAAATGATATGGATTGTTGTTTTGTCTGAGTTGGGGGGGGGGGGGGATCAAAAAACATAAATTTGAAACATCGGAAGTTGTGTCGAAAAGTAGCGTGAACTTTCTTGTATTCAATCCAATTTCTGACAGTAGGTCTATATCAATTTAGTAGGTCAATCCAATTTCTGACTGTCTATATCTCTTAAAGGCCTTCTTATTTTTTTATAAGGAGTTGTGTTGTCTACACTCCGAGTTTAAGGACATCCGATGATTTTTAGTAGCGTCACAGAATTCACGAGAATTTTGAAATTGATCTTTGATAAAATTATACAAATGATTAAAAAGAGTTAAACTCAGGATATCTAGTACTAGTAGAGAGAATATTGGTGAAAGCAATTAATCCCACCAAGAAAAATCTTATTGGGATTGTAATCACTACCGTAAAGGTCTGACCCAGTAGACCAGGCTATACTGCTAAAAAGATTTGGACTACAGAGACACAAGTCAATAAAAGAGTTTCTTTCAGCAGAGAAGTATGTGGGACTAGATGTATGGAACAATAATGGGAACAATAGTATGGGAACAATATTGTTCAGGTTAAGCCAGTCATGAATTTTATTGCCAGAGGAGGAAGTTTCTCGAGACATCCAGGCTGGATGGTGAGCATTAAAGTCACCTACCAGAATAAAATAACCTCCCATTTTTTCCTTTTATGATATTGAGGTAAGAGGTGGTGAAGGAAGCTGAAGGTGGTCTGTAGCAATTTGCAATATATATAATTTTATCACTGAAATAGACTGAAATGATGAGAGCTTCAAATTCATCGTTGCAAAATTGGAATTCCAATTTTGAAGGAATGTGTTTCTTGATAGCAGTAAGAAGACCCCTTTTGTTCGACGAGTTATCTTGGCGATAAATATGGAAACCAGGAAGTAAAATTTTTTTATTTGGATCCAAATGGGATTCTTGAATAAGAAAGATGTGTCAGAATGATCAAGAAAAAATGTTTTCACAGAAGAATATTTGTTTTTTATGACCCTGGCATTCCATTGAGTGATAGATAGACCAATTGGGCTATTATTAAGTCTATCACTTGAATTGTTGAATGAAAAGCAGTTTGTGGAAGGTCTGTGAAATATATAGCCAGGAGAGAACTTAAAACAAACCTCCTAAAATAAACTAGAATGTCTTCTTTTTTTTTTCACTTTTCTTTTTCTTTCTCGGACGCGAAGAACGGGAAGAGGACCTTTGATTTTGTGTAGGGTTGAGAACAGCTTGGTCATTTTTACTCGAATCGGTGATCTTTTTCCGCCAGGCTCCAGTCATTTTTGCTGGTGACGAAGTAAAGGGTTGTAACAATTCTTTATATAATTTCATTTACCAATGCTTCCCTAAAAGCATGAAGTTCACTCTGAAGAATAGAAGTGACCTGTGTGAGCATTTTCAGGTGGAGCACTTTTTGATGTGATCGTAGCATATGATTCTGTGTTAAGAGATTATCACGCCACAGCGATAGAGACGTGTCGCTCTGCTTTGATGTGTAGAACTTTACATTCCTTATTGTAATGGACACATGATTTATAAAGTGCTGAATGAGAGCCTTTGCAATTGATACAGCTGAGTGTACTAGCTGTACACACTGATACATGGTGCTGCTCCCCACATTTGTCACAAAATTGAGCCCTTGCTGGGGAAATATTTTGCAATGTGTGTGAATTTGAAGCATAGTTTACATTGCCGAGGTCTGTCAATGAATAGAGAGATGTTCTAGCGAAAGAACCAAACACTTTTATGTCTACAGGAACTTCCTGCTTAATGAAACGTCGGAGTTCAAGTGGGATCGTGTTACTACCTTGAATTTCCTCTCCAATTCACCAGTCAGCTCACCAAGGAACTTCATATAGCAATTCAACCTTCAGAAGACATTGTTTCCTTTAAGAAAAGAATACTGTGACGATTGGTGAGGTGTATACGAAGCGACGAACATGAAGCATTCCTTTATTTTACATTAACCTGCGAAACACACAACCCTTCGTTATGAAGGTTAAAATCGAACTCCTCGAGAATGTCTTCGTCTCTCGATACAACTTAAATCTCACGTGTCTCGTGAATAAAAGTATTGCTGTACATCCTTATGAACAGCTTGCCTGTTTGAAAATTCAAGTTTTTAACGATGTTCGTTGAGAATTAGCGTTTAGAGCGTGACGTCACTAATGACTTCATTGTATAACTAGTTCAGCGTAATAGACCCCAGCTAAAGGCCTATCCCAGAAAAGTCGGTCCATGGAGAACTCATCTTTTCAGTTGATCTGTGTCTTTTATATTCCCCTTTCCTGAAACAAGGTAATAAAACATCTGCCTCCTAAAATGGCGGGACAAAACCTTATTTCCTCAAGTTTTATCTTTGACTCCCATCATATTAGTACGGTTTAAAGTTGGGGCTGCTTCAGAAAAACAGTAAAAGGGCTTTGATCCAGATCCACCAGAGGACATTTTTTATTTTCACTTGTATATTCTCGAAGGGCAATTCCTTCAATCGGGCGCGCGCTCGGGATCGACCTTTGAAGGGAGCACAAAAGTCTCGGGGAAGGGGTAGGCACTAGAAATTTCTTAATGAGAAATTTTGAGTTATTGGTCTTCAAATAAGCATTGAAATTAACAGAAACCGCTTTTAACAGAATACGCCTCTGATGCCAATATGCAGTAGGGAGCCTGCTTAATTTTTTTGACTAGAGGAGGGGGTTCAAGAATGGTTAAAAATCTGCTGACGTGAAACTTGAATGTCCCTCATGATGATTTTGGAATTCATAATGGCTTGACGTGGGTTTTAATCGATTAAACAAGCTGGAATTTTGCCAGCTAGTGCTTCATTCGTCGGTCAATGAAACCACAAAAACAATGAATTTTAATTTCCAGATTCTCATAGTATGTAACAGCGTCTCAACCAGTAGTGTTTCAAGGCTGTTTAAGGTGTCGTCGAAGCGTTTCTTAATTGGGCATGAGTGCTCCGAGCTTTATGAATAATCGCAAATGAGCTGATTAAGCGCAAAAATATTAATGTTGATCTGCCCCAGAAACGCTGAAAGGAACAATGGGGTGAGTAGAAATTCGAATAAAGAGCAGGGAATGGAAAATTAGAAATAAAAAGGAATGACTTCGACATGGTTTGACTTCGACATGGTGTTGAGATTTTTTTTGTCCGACAATTTGTTGATTTTCTTTGCAGTGGACGGCGGCTGGAGCGAGTGGTCAGATTGGGAATGCAAGCAGTCTCTGGTCAAGCGGTTCAGAACGTGCGACAACCCGCCGCCCACGAACGGAGGCAGTTACTGCGAAGACGAAGATCACCAGTTCATCCAGAGTACCGAGAAAGCATACGGTAAGCAAACCATTCGAATTTGATACCTATCTTGTACTACTGCATTTACGTACTTGTATTTATTTAGACCTTGATTAGTGCGAACCGAGGCTCTATTTCCGGGCTCCCACTCAAATAATTAGAAAAAGTTGGGTGAAGGGAGGGGGTGTAACCACCCCAAGTACAAAAGTCACTCCTGAAGTCTTCTAGTCCGATGGGTCTTAATTGCCAAAAACAGCTACTTGAAAAATATTTTATTCTATGAAAAGGGCGTTTTCCTGGAACAATTTGCTCCTATAGTGGTCTACATCGGTGATTCCCAACGTGGGCGATGGAATGCTCCAGGGGAGCGGTAGAAGTCACGAGTATAACATAGGATTCTATGGATTAGATTGTGTTGGGGACGATGGGGGGAAAAAATGTCTGAAGAAGGGGGCGATGGGACAAAACAGGTTGGGAAACTATGGTCTACATGAAAGTACTCTGATGGTCCTTCCTGAGTGGGAGAATCGCATACAATTAAAATAGAAAATAATTCTTTTTATTTGATAAACACTCTCAAAATTTCCAAAACGCGAAAAATTCCCCCATTTACCAACTTTAGACAAATTTTCCCACGAGCAATCTCATCACCGACACCGATTCAGATCTATTTACATCCACACACCAGTGTCCTTGAAGGGCTAGTATTTTTATGCTCCAAAAATTCAGTGCCATTACTGATTGGTTGAAAAACCTGAATTTCGGGATTTTTTTACCAATCAGCAATGACGTTCCATTTTTAGTGTATAAAAATCCTAGCCTCAATTAACAGAGACAGGAACCGCAAAAACCATTCTGAAGCGAGATTGGAATAGCGAGGAAAAAATTTACTTTTTATCGGAAATAGGGTGCATTACTGTGACGTCACTACCGGCATTACAAACAAACGAGCTGAGCGAGATTATAAAGGAAAACGCCATAGTATGTAGATGTGAGCCTCTGTTCAAATTATTTTTCTAAAAAAAATATGATTAAATAAGACTTGAGAGCTCTTGAAATGAAAACTTCAAACTCTCGTGAACATGCAATGTTAAAAATTTAATAATAGTTCGTCTCTAATTAGCTATGGGTGCTTTTTATTTTTACGGCCGATTCAGAGAGAATCACCAGATTTCAGAATTGTATGTTTCTTAAAAATCAAAAACAGAATAGAATGATAAGTGATATGTGAATATACGGGGGAAGTGCATCTACTTTTTATGAACAATTTTTTCCAATGGTTGATTTCAAGTGTAGAATCATTTTGAAATCGGGTGATTCTTTCATAATCACCCTGTAATCCAAAATCGAGGACCATACACCACGATTTTTAGCACATTTTTAGCATTGTGAAAAATGCTAAAAATGTATTAACCCTGCTATACAGAAAACTAGAGAGATATAAAAACCAATTTTTTTTCCTCGCACTTTTCAGGAAAGAGAAAAAGTTTTTTTTACAAGTCAATCAGAATAGGTTCTTTGCATCTCTCAACGCTAGCTTTACAGAGTTTGTAGATAAAACTCCTTTCACACGCTCAGGATTAGCCGACACGGCGGATTGGACATGCAAAGGTATTCCAATAGTGGAGCGAGCAATTGAATGGTAGCTTTCACATGATACGGCCGATTCGACGTTCGGAAAAGTTGTCGTCCGCTACTACTCCAACACACGGCTACCGTGCCGTTTCGCATGTCTTCACACGCTACGAACATTCTGCCGTATGAAGCTACTCTGTAATAAAGGGGAGATTCAAATATTAAGTCAGCATCGATGGGGGGGGGTCCGATTTGCTGACTTTTGATGACAAGTGGAAGAGGGGGGGGGTTGATACCCCCCGTCATCAACCGCCCTTTATAAAACATATGAAACATTCTTAATGGCATCTTACTCGGTGCGCCAAAAACGACAAAAACTTTTCGATAGTTTGTGGGCACCCGAACTAACATTCTTCCTATTGATAAGTCCCCTGCAGATCCACTTTGGTGATCTGTAAATGTTTCGCCGATCCTTCAAGTGATCTGGAAATGTGTTCGGGCCGCTTAAGTGCTCTAAACTGTGCGACGTGCCACTCAAGGGATCTTTTAATGTGCCACGGTTCGCTTAAGTGTTACGGAACTGTGTGGAGAGTCAATTAAGTGAGCTGTGAATGTGCCACGGGCCTACTTGAGTGATCTGAAAATGTGCTACTAGACGCTTAAATACTCTGGAATTATGCCACGGGTCACTTAAGCGATCTGTAAATCAGGGCCGTCTTAAGAGCATCATGGGTCCCCGGGCCAAGTGGTTTTTTGAGGCCCTACCAGGTAAATTTTAGAAAATTTCAACGAAATCTCATTTTTGTGAGGCCCCTATTCTCTTGAGGTGTCCGGATTGGCCTATGTGTTGAGACCGCACTGAAGTGAATGTGCTGCTTAGTTCATTTTTACAAAATTGGATTTCAGGTTGCTGGTCACATCAGATAACCCCCCTGGGCTAAGGGTTTACTATATATGGCTTAGAGCAGTGTTTCCCAACCGGTGTGCCCCGGCACCCTAGGGTGCCGCGATATCAGCTAAGAGGTGCCGCGAGATATTATGGAGATAAATCAAAAAAAATATTACTGTCCACTTAAGGTCTTAAAATGAATTAAATCGAATAAGTTACTCTCATGCATGACAGACTTATTGGATAAGTCGCCATCTATGGTTGCAGTGTCAGCAATGTGAGCTTTTGCCAGTGTCTGGCTGTCCATGTACGGCCCTGTTCATAGCACACGAGCTCTAAGGAAAGATGATTCGTTGGCTTTGTAGTCTAGTGCGCTCACCCGGCAAGTGAGAGGACGTGGCTTCAATTTCCCTCAAAGACAGTTGAATTTTCTTTCTAGGATTTATCTTCGCATCAGCCAGCTGTCTAAACCTTCATAATAATAGCGGAGGGTGACATAATCTTCGGATAAGCTTGAAGATCTCATTTTTCAACACTTATCAAGGTTGCAAGATGCAATAGATATGTACTTTACATCTCTTTTCACTGAGAATCTCGACTGGGTTGTCTCACCATTTGATTTCGCAGACAGTGCGGAGAAAATAGATTTCACTGCTTGCCGAACCAGATGAATTTATTAATTTTTGCGCTGATTCCACGCTCAAAGGTAAGTTCACCATGTGTGATACGTCGGTTTTTGGCTTGGATTGAGAGAGGAGTATCTTAATCTAATGAAGCAATTAACGCACTTTCACCCTTTTCATATCATTATATGCGAGCGAGCCTTTTCTGATTATGGAGACAATAGTTTTTACGTACGTGCTTGACCAAACCGAAAATGATTTATATTTTAAGTTTTAAGCTTATTTATCATGCACCGTGTGTGGGAACGATGTTCTTAGCATTTTAGCCTTCAAATAGCATTGAAATTAACAGAAACTGATTATTGTAACACGTAAATGTATTTTCTTTCGAAATTTTAATTTTTTTAAATATTGCATTACAAAAATAAGTTTTTGACAGTCGGGGGCACGATCCCCTATGCCCCCTCCACGTACATCTGCGATCATTCCAATATACGTTAGGAGGTAGGGGGCAGAGCTGACGAAATTTTGCTTACAAGGAGAGGGAGGGGCTGAGAGTTCTGCTGACGGGGGGGGGGGGGGAGGTGAAAAATGGGCTAAATATTTGCTGACGTAATACTTGAACGGCCCGAAAGCAGAAAGCAATTACGTCTTTGCGGAGGATGTTCCGTACAAAGAATAAGTAGCGTATGAAGAGATGAAATTTCTCCGTCACGACCGATCCGCTGTACCGGTGAATCCGGAGCGTGTGAAAGGAGCGTAAGTCACGTAGGCCACTGTGTCCTTGCACTGCAGCCGTGTGTTGTAGTGGCAACAGACGGCGACTTTTCCGAACGTCGAATCGTCCGTATCATGTGAAAGCTACCATTCAATTGCTCGCTTTACTATTGGAATGTCTTTGCACGTCCAATCCGCCGTGCCGGCGAATCCGGACATCACCTTCTAAAGCAGACATCTCTAGCTAAAGATGGCGCTGATCCGGAGCGTGTGAAAGGAGTTTTATCTATAACCTCTGTAAAGCTAGCGTTGAGAAATGCAAAGAACCTATTCTGATTGACTTGTAAAAAAAACTTTTTCTCTTTCCTGAAAAGTGCGAGGAAAAAAAATTGGTTTTTATATCTCTCTAGTTTTCTGTATAGCAGGGTTAATACATTTTTAGCATTGTGAAAAACGCCAAGCTATACTTTTGGTGTACGATTGGTCAATTTATCCGGATTTTTAAGTGACGTCATCAGTTTTTAAAGCGTTATAACTCATTAATTATGGGTTTTCAATGACTACTAAACACATCGACACAAAATGAGTTTTTGAACCCTTGAACTAAGCAAAAAATTAATAAACCACATAGCCCACATACAACCACCCCCAAATAATGTGAAAAAACGATAAAACTTCTGCTTTGGCAGAATCATTAATTACAATCTATTACATTTGTATTATTTGACAATATTTCGATATGATCCCCTTTTTATTTTAAAAAATGTTACACACACATTTTATTGACAAGATTTGGTAAAAAAGTATGACAGAACCTAGAAACTAGGACGTTATACCAAAAAGTAGGAGCTCTTAGGCTGGGATTACACTAAAAAAGTTTGATAAAATCCCTTTTATAAAACTTGAAAAATCCAGCCAATAAAGTTCATGGGTTATATTCGAGCAAATGCAACCCATAACCTTACTGGTTGAATTGTTCAAATTTTATAAAAGAGCTTTTAGAAAACTTTTATAGTGTAATCCCGGCCTCATATATTATGAGCGTGTGCGAAATGAAACCAATTCGTATGGCTACTCTTTACAGGGGAATTGTGCGGCGGCGACGATCCCGACCAGGATGAAGACGAGGTAAAAAGAAAAATATTATATAATTTATCTTTAATAAATTCTAAGCCATATAATGATAAATCGCATAAAGGCCCTTGGCCCAAATATGGCCCTGGGGGTTATCTATGTGGCCTGCCCTCCTCAAACCTAATTTTGTAAAAATGAACTAAGCGGCACATTTACAGATCCCTTAAGTGTTCCGTGGTACAATTCCAGAGCATTTAAGCGACCCGTGGCACATCAGATCACTTAATTGACCCGGAACACAGTTCCAGAACACTTAAGCGCTCCATGACACATTTAGAGATACCTTGAGTGACATGTGACGTAGTTTTAGAGCATTTAAATGGCCCCCAGTGCGGTTCTACATCACTCAAGTTACCCGCGGCACATTCTCAGATTATTGAAGTGATCCGCGACATATAATTACGGATCACTTGAGTGATGCGTGGCGCAGTTCCAGAGCACTTGAGCGGCCCGGACACATTTCCAGATCCGCGAAACATTTAGAGATCACTAAAGTGGCTCCCCCCGAATATAGGTGGCACGCCCGAGATTCGCTCTCGTGGCAGTCGTGTTCGAGAGTGGTTCGAACGAAGTTGTTGTGATGTCGTCCACGCGGTGTATATGTTGTCGTAAGCCGGATTTCCCCCCCCCCCAGATCTAAATTTTCAGTCCCTTGAAAATAAAAATATAGTAGTTTCAACCCTAGGAGGCTACAATTTGACGCCCACCGTGAAATATGACGTTTTTGTTTTCAACTCGAGGGAAATCGTCAGCGTTCAGCCTGAACGTACCTACGAATTGGTAAGTGAAACTTTCGTCGCAAATGTTCGTTCTCAACCTGAAAAGAATTCATCGCATCGGCTGTTTCGAAATTCGCGGAAGTGTTCGTCGAGTGTGAAAATGTTTAATGTTCGTTTTTTTTTATGTCGTTCCGCACGTCTCAAAAGTGTAGATTTTTTTTTATTGTTATTGAAACATTGGTTTATATATAGTGTGCAAAAGGAAAGAAGCAAGACCTCATCGTTCTAGCTCAAGCATTGGGAGTAGCAGTGTCAACCGACATGACAGTCATTCAGATAAAATCTGCAATAATCAACCACGACGATTATGATGAGGACTTTATGAAACAATTCCTGCTAACTGTCATCGATGAGAGAATTTCGGACTCTAAACGCCAAGATCAACGGGAACAAGCCACGCTTCAAGCGGAAATCGAAATCCGAAAGTTGGAAATGCAATTCGAACTTGAAAAACTCAAACTTCAACCCGAAGTCGCTTATAACGGTGCCAGCTCTGTGTCAACGTCACCAGAACTTATATTTGAACTTCATAAACTGCTCCCGAAACTTCCAAAAGGATTGCCATATCCTTGTTTCTATCTCTCGCTGAACGGCAACTCAAATTGACGAAGGTCCCTGAAGAATTTTGGGTATCCCACCTCATCACAGTCCTGCCGAGTAGTGTAACATCACTCATCGCACAGGAACCTGAAGATAAAGCATCAGCTGATTATCAACATGTAAAAGTAGGCTGACCATATTTCCTCGAGCGAAATACGGAACGTTGGGATTCCAAATACGGGACATCGCCAAAAATGACGCCAAAACCAAAAAAGTCGCCAAATATTGTTGAAATAACGGAGAAATCACAATGGCTGGAAATGCAGCATTACTGCTAATTGCAGTGGATTAAAATGAATTCCACGAAAAAAAAATTTTCACTAAGACAAATGTGGGAGATTCATATACTCATTTATAGTTGCAGTTATCATAACATAATTTATAAGTTGAAAATAATTTCAATCTTTGACTTCAATAAAGAATAAAAATTCAAGTAGGCTTCGTGCAAAATACGGGAAAACCGGGACAGTTTTGCTAAAAAGTCGGGACAGCCAAAAAAACAGAAAATACCGGGACTGTCCCGGGAAATACGGGACGTATGGTCACCCTATGTAAAAGGGGTCCTCCTGAAACGTTTCCGATTATCTGCTGAAAAATTCCGTCAACTGTTTGCTACTCACAAGAAATCGAAAGACAGTACTTGGCGTGATTACTATTTCGAGCTCAGGTCGTTCTTCGAGAACTGGTTAACTGAATCGAACATCACAACTTTCCATGGGTTAAAGGACTTGATCATTACCGACCAGATGAAAAAGAAAGTCCCTTCTGAATGCAGAGCATCTAATGGATGAGTGGACAGAAGTAATCTCACCCACTGTTCTTGCCGATAAACTGGATGCCTATGACAATATCAGAAGTGTTTTCAACCGAAACAATTTTTCGAATGAACCCGAACAAGTTCGTAAAACTGTGCAACCCCAAAAATCCGTACCTTTACATGACAGATCGTCTATCGTTTGCTATGGATGTCGTATGCCAGGGTTCATCAAAGCAAAATGTCCAAATTGCTCTCCATCGACTGCGACAGCTGTGAAATCACCAAACAACGCTATGTTGTACAGCTGTCAACCCACAGACGCTCAGGTATCGCTACCGCTGATGGAAATTCAAGTATGTCAAGATCGTGGTCTCATATGTATCGACACAGGTGCGACACACTCGGTTGCAGGAGAACTCTTATACAAGCTTTTCCTAAGTAAATATATACCAATGAACAGTGCACCACGACCATTTGTCTGGCTGATGGTACCCGGTCTATCAGCAAGGTCTATGAAGTCAGAGTACCTATACGCGTTGGAAATCGAACTGTCAATACTACCTTTGTGGTATTACCAGAAGCAAAGGGTAACCGATCGTTGCTGGGATTGGACTTCTTGACGGTAATAGGCATCGCTGTGGATCTGAAGAGGAAATGTTGGTTTTTCAGTGACACTCCACATCACCAATTCTCATTCCCACAGGTTCCAACGGCTCCTGCAGTATCGGAATCAGTGGACCTCATGCATTCATACCGATTGCGTGCTGACGAGGGAAGAGATTTGACTCCTGAACAAAGCGTCAACTTAGTGCCCTGCTAAGCGAACATCAGGATGTTTTCAAACCATGGGGAGAGCCTACTTCATTCGTTGAACATCATATCAACACTGGAAATACCCTACCAACAGCTGTCCCTCAGTACCGAATGTCTCCAGCGAAAACCAAGAGGGGTCACAAGCCTGTCCCGCCTCGACTCGTGAACATCTGAAGCCAGAGAGAAAGGGGACGCAAAAAGGCCGAGGCCATGATAGAAACGGCGGCTATGCCCGCAAAAGACGATGCAAAGAAACAAAGGGTAGCAGTGAATCCTCCGCAGAAGCGCGACAGCCGATTCGCGTCCAGGTGATCGTCTGTCATTACTGTGAGATGACCTTCGAGGACGAATCCGTCTTCCAGGATCACGTAGAGTTCCACAAGACGAAAGGAACAAGACGAAAACTGTACACACTCATTGCCGAGGCGCCAAAATTCTGCGGTGTCCCAGAGATCTCCATGTAGACATGATGTGGCTAGTACATCTTCACCTCCGGTATCGCTTGGAGTGAATCATACATCAGCACTTCGACCTTGCAAGAACATTGCACAGACGCCGGTGATGCCTATGCGGTGACGAGGCCGCCCTCCGAAAAAGTCGTAGATTGATCTACCTACAAGTCATCGTTCTCGTGAAGAATGAACTATATATATATATATTATTTTTGAAAATATGTGTGATGTTTATTTTTTTTTTTTGCCCTCGATTAGTGAAATGTGTTCGTCAAATATTTTTGATTGTTTATATGCACCGTATTGTTTATGTTTGAAGACTCTTCCTGGTTTCATACCGAGACGGTTTCCAGACGGTACCGAGACGAAAACCAGAGGGGAAGTCTGTGACGGTCAAGGCGACCGTATTCACGAATATAGGTGGCGCGCCCGAGATTCGCTCTCGTGTTCGAGAGTGGTTCCTATGAAGTTGTTGTGATGTCGCCCACGCGGTGTATATGTTGTCGTAAGCCGGATTTCCCCCCCCCCCAGATGTAAATTTTCAGTCCCTTGAAAATGAAAATATATTTGTTTCAACCCTACGAGGCTACAATTTTTATTAATATCGTGTAAGTTGGTACTAAATTTAATGCTTCCCACCGGGCCCGTAACTAGGGACAAAAAGGCGGGGGCACAAAAAAAATTACCGTATATACTCGTGTATAAGCCGACTCCAATAAATTGAAAACCCGTGTATAAGCCGACCCCAAAAAATCCGCGCATTTCAGAGAAAAAGAAATCTTATATTTCCATGCAAAATGAATAGCTTACGGAAATTTACAACAGACAACGATTCAAACTTTTTAAACCGTTTCTTCTGAGTCTCCAAGCTCATCGTAATCCATCAGATCATCATAGAGGGTGCGGCATCGCCCCTATGATGGGTACGCTGTCATCGCCATTGTCATTTTCAAAGAGGATATCGTCTTCAGTTCCGTCCATCGCATTGCTGATGCAACACTTTTTGAAGGATCGGATGATAATTTCGGTGGAAACAGAATTCCACGCCTCATGTACCCATTGGCACACTAGGCCAATGTCAGGTTTCTTCAAGGCCCAACCTGTTTGTAGTTTCTTTATCATCGGAACTCATCCATTCGATCCACAAATTCCTCAAAGAGTCTTTGAAAGGCTTGTTGATGCTCACACAAGGCTTTAGAATCGACGTTAGCCCACCTGGTATCTAAGTCAATGATGTTTTCGATTTCTTTGAATCGTCTTTGACATTTTCGGGGGTTTGAACATATCTCATACCAATAATGCCGGTTTCTCAAACACTGCTATAAAAATGGCTACTGATTGCGGGGGTCGATATTTTCCCATCAAAAACTGACCTGAGTATTCCGACCCCCCCCCCCCTTGAGGAACGAATTTTTCCACAAAAAAACTCGGCTTATACACGAGTATATACGGTACATTTATTTTGCGTAATAATAACCCTTCCAGGGGAGGGGGACCTAGAAGGCCGTAGAACGACCCCTCCCAAGAGAGAATATAAGAAAATGGCTCATACATAAGTCGTGCGAAAACTCTACCGCTAAAAATGAGGGTTACACTTCTAAGACGCACAATTTTTTGCAATGAGGCTTTTTGAATAGACGTCATAATCATCATTAGCATTACTTTGAGGGACAGGCACGGGATGATCCCCATAGAAATCAATGTTAAAATTGCCGCTTTTAACTGTAGAAATGTGGAAATTTAGCGGGATTTCCCACCAAATCAATAATTTTAAAAATTGAATTGAATTCTTGATTTTCGAAATATATTGAGTTCGCTTAGAGGTACGAAGCCCAGAAAATAAAATACAAAATAATTATCCGGACCTACTTTTGAGTTGTATATTCATGTAATAATTAACACATTGATTTTCAACCTCTTTATTTATAACTTATCAGGGGCGAAACTGTATTGCTGAACTGAACTGAATTAAAATTAATTTGCCAGTTCCGCGGCACAATTTTTGATGGCCGCTCTACTGGTCTTAGAAGCGGGCCACTAAGGGAGTGGCCTATTTTGGAGTGTGAGTGTGTGTAAGATGTGGTGTAAGGACAAAATTGGGATTTTAAAGTTCAAGTTCCGACCCCTAACAAATTCGCAGGTAAAGTGCCGCCGTGACCTTGTCGCACCTAGAAGAGAAAAGAGAGAAAAAAAAAATTTCCCAAGTCCAATGTCGGAGCGCCATTGGCCGAGAACTCGCTTACTCAGGACTAGCTGCTGACCTGTGGGAGAGAGGAGGAAAAAAGTCCAGAGATGAAAGGAAAAAGAAGAGAAATAGAGAAAGATCTTTTTTTTTCAAAATTTTTAGATTTTTTTGGTGATTTTTGAGAAGAGGTAGAAAAACAAGAAAATAAAAAAAAATAAAGAAAAAAATAACACGTAGAAAGGGGACGACACAAAAAGGAGAGAGGAAGAGAAAAAGAGGGGATTCCGGCCGGAGACATGATGGCTGAAACACTGAGCTATAAGTAAAGAGTTTGAGTATAAGTTTACTTATAGCTAGGCTGACCATATTTCCTCGAGAGAAATACGGGACATTGCGTTTCCAAATACGGGAAAATACGGGACATCGCCAATTTTCGCCAAAAACAACGCTAAAACCAAACAAGGTTGCCAAATATTGTTGAAATTACGGAAAAATCACAATGGCGGGAAATCATGCAAATTGCAGTGAATTACAATGTATTCCACGAAAGACAAACTTTCAAGACAAATGTGGGAGATTAATATTCTCATATATAGTTGTAATTGTCGTAAAATAATTTATGAGTTGAAAAATAATGTCAATCTTTGACTGCAATAAAGAATAAAAATTCAAGTTGGCTTCGTGCAAAATACGGGAAAAACCGGGGCACTTTTGCCAAAAAAGTCGGGACGGCCAAAAAAACAGAAAATACCGGGACTGTCCCGGGAAATACGGGACGTATGGTCACCCTACTTATAGCTCAGTGGGCTGAAATGGTTGATCATCGATGATTCAGCAATCGATGATTATGGCCTGGATGTATCGATGGAGTTTTGCACCAATCGTATCGTTTCTCTTGCCTTGGCTTCGAATCTTGCAATCGCATGCTTGAGCTGGATATTGTCTTTTCGTACTAATTTCAGGATACTGTTCTGGAAAGAGATGGCGAATTCTTCGATGGGATCCGCATTGTTTTCCTCGACACTTGTGTCTGGCGAGAAAGGAGATGACCTCTTGGGCACCGTTGTTGCATTTTCCTGAGGAGAGCTTGTTCTCTCGACCCCCTTGAATTGGCTTGGGCACCCGGCTTGGATTGGAGACTGGTTTCTTTCGGCTATCATCGGTTTTCTTGGACCTAGAGTACGGAGAGAAACTGCAGTTCCTGTAATTGGCTTTGTGAAACAGCTTACAGTTTGTGCACTGTGGCTTGTCGACGCCCATTACGTTTGGGCAATCTCGGGACGCATGGTTTTGGATGCATTTTACGCATCTTTCTGGTGCCTTGCAGCCGGCGGAGTGATGACCCCACGTCTGGCAGCGAAAGCACATAATATGCTTGGGTGGGCGGTGAGTCCGGTCTCTCTGCCTTGCTCGGAGGCAGTCTAGTGACTTCAGGTCTAGCAGCTTGGCTGATCTTGGCTCCTGAGGGATATCCACCCGCCATAGTGGTAGCTTGGCCCCGTCTGATCTGCTGGGCGCGTCCTCATCGGACGCGTTTGGGTCGAGACCCCTGATGACATAACTGTCCGGGTTTTCACTGTCCAGTAAGTACGAGTGAAATTCGATCTTTTTTTCGGTGCAATGTCGCACATAACGTTTCAAGTTCACAGGAAATCTGACGCCATTTCCCCCCGGAAGAGATGATGATCGGTGGTATTTTCCTGCTTCTTGATTGGTCCGTGGTAGCCGGGGTCGCCATTGGCTCGTCATCGGATTGAGGCGGGCTAGTTGCTCCGCTTGGCTTGCCGTCGTTTCGTTCAGCGAGGAGTTCCCCGAGGGCGGGAAGGGCACCGGCGAGAACAGCGGCGGCGGGGTGGTCCTGGTACCTGAAATAACAAGAATCGGAATCGGCGTTTTGTCCGACCCCTTGCTTAGCTTTCTCTTGACGTTGCATGAGTTTGGGTCAACAACGTTCGTTAGGGTGTGCATGTTTTCGAAAACACGTTCCCTGGTTTCTTCACGAAGTTGGCCTTTCAGCCTGAACATCCACCAGAAGTCTTTCGAACTCAGCTTTATCTACCGGTTTATCTCCGTCCTCATCGACGAACTTCCAGAAGCCGCGCTCCAATACTTTCCAATCTTCCCCATAGTTCGGGATAAGCTTAGTGTGAAGGAAGCAGCACTTCAGAATTCCGGTCGTCATACCTAAAAAAAGAGAAAACGGTGCATGCGAAACGCTAGGCTAACCAAATGTGCGAGAGCTAAAAAGCACGTCTGCACGCTGCGGCGTCTCGAGGCAGAATGATTTTAATATTCAACTGGATAAATCCGTATAGTTTAGGCTGTTTTAAAACTAGTTATGGGCCAATAAAGTACATTAAATAAATTTCGCAGCTTTAATTGGAGCATTTTTTGAAGCAAAAATAGGCAGATAGATAACTTGAAATGCAAGAAAATATCGATCGATATATCTAGCGCTCATCAAAAGGAAGAAAAATTCATTTTTACGTTTCTTTAAGAATCTAGATTTGTTTCTTTCATGAGTCGCGCAGGATCTCGCCATATTGGTTATCGCGGATACGGTTTGTATGTCCCTCAAAGAAAGAGGGAAATATCACGTGATCCAAAAAGCTTCATAAATATAGCAACCTCACCATAGGCGTACGCAGAATTTTCTCGAGGGGGGTTTCAGTTTTTTTTCCCTTCTGAGGGGGTGCTTACTTTTTTTCCTGCAAAATAACGCTATAATCTTGGCTCAAGTGGGGGGGGGGGGGTGTTAGAATCCCAGAACCCCCTTTGCGTACGCCAATGAACATCTCAGGGAAATTTCAAAAACAGTGGAGGGGGGGGGGATGCTATCTTCCAGTCACAGGCGATTATGGGTCTCACTTTATGGGATTATCTCTTTACCTCTCTAAATGGAATTATGAATATCACGGGTATATCTTTCTTTCCCTTCACTCCCAGAGTTATTTTAGGACGTTTTTGGCGCCAGCAGCTCAAATTGCATCTTAATGCGATAAAAAGAAAGTCATTTTGTGGCCTTCGATTCCATTGTAGATAAATTGTATATCTTAACGTGACTATCATCCTTCCCGTTTTAGTGGCAGAGTTCTGGGACACCCTGCATATTGAACGGCATGTTATCATATCATTTTGGTTCCCCACTCTCTGAAAGAAATTTTTTGCTGTGGCCCTGGTTAGTAGCCTATCTTCAAATAAGCAAGGTGTCTAAGTAAAGAAGAAGAATGATTATATTTTGAACAGTAGTAAACGATGTCCCGAGAGCGTGTAGGTTCCGAAAATAAAAATATAAACGTCATGTTTTGTTGTTGACGTCATAACTGATGTATCGGGCGAATTTCATTATAATTTCTCGAAATGGCGATCGGCATCATGAACGATGTAGTGTATGTACTCTCATATATACAGAGCTGGATGAAAGGGCATTTTATATAGCTTTGCTTGTGATGTGAGTAGAGTTTAGTACAGTAATCAATTTTGCTCTTGCTTTCATAGTACGAAAACGGAGAAGAAGAAGATGATGATGATGATGATGACGGAAATGAAGAGTGAAACTCCAAGGCAGTTGAACTTCTACTTGTGCTAAAGTTATAGAAGACTCTTTATCGGTTCTTTATTCTCAATCGGTTCTATATTCTGTGCGTTACCGTGAACAGTGATACGAAGCACCGGCTTTCGGCGCATCTTCTCCATCATGGGACTCATTTGAGTTTTAAAGCAATCGATATGGCTGTATACCCATTGATAAGTTATTAAATGGGTATAGAAAAAAACAGGGGGAAGGACAAGAATTAGGAGAATAGTGAAGGGGATAATCCTGATTAAATATGATGAGTAAATATGATAAATATAAGTTCAATTGGAGGACAGTAGTCCTTAAATGCTTACATCATCTTATACTTGTAGCGTACAAAATAAATGCGAGTATATAAAATTGTTTCTTACAAAGAGATTTCTGGTTAAATACGAGTATATATGCTATAAAGTAAGTCTGGATTTTTTTTTTTTTTTAAGTATTTCTTATAGTATAATATTTAGCAAGTCCAGCGTGAATATAATATTTACATCGTGGTGTGACTTTCTATGAAGTCGCCATCTGGTGAGCATATTTTGAGTATGTATCATTTCAGCAATTATACATAGTTCATTTGGGAATTTTCTACCTCCATTAAATATAGGATATAGATTCAACTAGAGGACAGTATTCCTTAATTGTCTACTTCATATTCTACATACAGCGTTCGAAAGTGCGAGTATATAAAATTGTTTCTTATACCAAGGTTTCCGATTAATTACGATTATATATGCTATAAAAGAAAGTCTGGATTATTATGTATATATATTTATATTTTTTTGATTTTTTATTTATTTTTGAATTTGATTTTTGTAGTTTTCTAGTATAATATTTAGCAAGTCCAGCCGTGTATATAATATTTACATCGTTATGCGGCTTTCTCTGAAGTCATCATCTTTCGTTATGGCGCCATCTGTTGATCATGAAATAAGTATGAACTTTCTTGATCTATACCATAGTTTCCCAAACTTTTTGTTCCATCGCCCCCTTCTTCAGAGAAATTTTTCTGTCATCGCCCCCAACTCAAGCGAACCCATAAGATCCCATGTTATACCCGTGGCTTCTATCGCCCCCTTGGACCTTTCCATCGCCCACCAGGGGGCGATATTGCCCACTTTGGGAAACACTGATCTATACTCTCGTTAATATGGTGTGATTTTTCACACTCTGGAATATATTCTGTGCTGCGGTCGATGCGTTCTCTTAAACCAAAAAATATCTCTTAGTGGTATCTCATTTTTTAAGTCCAAAAGGTTCTAGATGACCTATGTAACAAATCAAATACTACTGTTTTTATACTGACCAATCGCAATATTACAAAGTAGGAGTTTTCTGGCAATCGCCATTTTGAATTTTGCAACTGTTATTGAAATTATTCGCGGTTATCATTACTAACAATAAAATTTCTGGTCTGAGAATTTGTTATTAGTTTGAATTTGGCTCACGATTTCCTTGAGTATAACGCCATCTCATTGAATATGAAAAATCGTTTTATAAGGTATAATAGGGGCTACATTACTCATATTCGTCAAGTGAAGGAAAACCTGGAAAATACAACCGTGTGCAAGCAGTCGATCCCCTCGGGTCAAAATCTGGTCTTGTAAATGGGGCACAAACTCAATCGAAATGTTGGTAAATCTCAAACCCAATATCAATATTTCTATCATAACTATTATGAAGATGGCAGCAAATATTTGAAGGGAAGGGTTGGCGAGGAAACTCAGGCCTCCAAGTTTAAGGTTCAGGTCCAAGTTTATGCCTATGGTCCTGGATACAGATAATTCACTATTTTGTTAATTTTTTTATTATCTGAACCCAGCCTTAGGCACATCCCTGGCATGATGTATTGCAATCCCCACCCTTCCCTTCTCCTCACTCTCATCCACAGGCAAAGAAAATGAGGAAAAAACCTTAATTCAAACGTTTCTGTCATCCCGTTTTAAAAACGTGACCAAGGATTGCACACTCAGCAACTTTCTGCAGCTGAAGAGAACAAGTTTTAAATTCCAGACAGATGAGGTTGGACTGCAGGTTCCTCCCTGCTTACGACGTTTTTACTTGGTGTACGGCGGAACAAGTGGTAACATCACATCTATGTGTCCATTCCAAAGCTGGTTGAAGAGTAACCAGCTTTGACCAGCCCCAGACTCTTTAACCAACTTTGGTCCATTCTGACAGCACATGCGCATTAGTGACAAGTGGGTGTTCAAGAATTGATAAATTGCATTATATAGGACATTAATTAGTATCAACTGTTAGCCCGTGTTGTTAGTTATATATGGAAGGTTCATGGTTGGGATTCTGGTCGCTATTCCAATATATTTTTCCTCTTCGATTTTTTGGATGATTACCAATTTTTCTTTGTTTTCACTTGTATTCAAAGCTGATATTAAGCGTTCAGTCATCTCGACACGAGCCTTCATGAGTCATGATGCGCTGGCTGCATGAAACGGCGGAACAGCCAGCCGCCAGGACAAAATGAAAGCAAAATCTCATCGTGCTAATTATAATATAGTTCCAATAATTGTTTTATTATTTGCAAAAGATACGGCAATCTGGTGACGTGACTTAATCAAATCCGCCGCCGTATATCGAATTAGAGCTTCCAAAATACCTCCTTTATAGGTATCTTACATCGAATAAACATATGGTGTCAACGTGTCTTAAAAGATTCGGCACAAGTAAGACGCCTTAATATGTTAAGGAGTTATGTTACAGGGTTCATACAAAATTTCTTAAATAAAAATTAAGAAGTTTCTAAGGACCTTTTAAGGCGTTTTCAAGCAGTTTTTAAGGAGTCATGGCAAACTTCAAAACTTACAAGTTTTACAGCAAGATAAAAAAAAGGGGCGAAGCACATATGCAAATTTATTTTTAATTTGCCAAACAAATTTTCCCTCTTCTCAAAAATATAGACGTAGAAGTGGTTCGGAAATTAAAACTTTTGATTTGTTACCCAGCATTATAAGAATTCATAAAATAATCAATTCACATACAGATAATCCATACTTTTCTGTTGTCCCCAAAGTGCTCTAAAACCTTCAAGTTTCGGTCAGAAATATAACTCATAACAGTATCACATAAATTATAAAAATTCTAAGTCATATTCATTCCCCCTCAACCAAAGCTGACAAAGACTTTTTACACAATTATTTGTATTTGCAGCAACTCTTTATTCACCTCTCGCTTAAAGTGAATTAACACATACACAAATTCTTTAAAATTAAGTTCGGCACGATTCCTGCTGCCTTCTTGTTTTTCAGTTATACTCAAAAAGACATTGTTGCAAAATGGGAGCGAATTTCAGGACATTCAACAAGCTATTTGGCGATTTAGCACTCGTTATTTGGCAAAATTTACAAATTAGCACTCATAGTTCAGTGGACTTTTATTCATGAAATGAATTTTTTTTTCTACGAAACATCGGGATTTGACGCAATGACGATCGACCATAGTAATTTCTGCTGCTTGCAGTGGCCAGTGCCGTCTTAACGCATGGGTGGCCTCAAGAGAAGAGGGGCCCCACAAAAATGAGATCTGGTTGAAATTTTCTAGAATTAACCAGGTGGGACCTCAGAAAAACCACTTGGCCCGGGGGCCCATGATGCTCTTAAGATGGCCCTGGCAGTGGCGACTTTTTTTAAAACAAACTGCTGTCGGCGGTTGAGAAACACTGGACTATAGTCCGTTTCAGGTTAACTTTGCAGTGAAAGGGAAGCTACGAGGGAACCGCATCACTCGTTGCTATGGGAACGAAAGCCTCTTAACCAATGTATCGATGCGTGGCCGAATGATACGGTAAAGTTTAGAATTTTTCTACTCACTTTTCTCGCCGAAATTTTCGTCGCTCGACCTTACCCCCTTGCCCGAACGGTATACGTCGATGTCACTTGTTTTCACGACAGTTTTAGTCTTTTGTTACGGTTGATGTGCTGCTCATGGTTATTATGGATGATTCTTATCGAGTTTTGTTTACAGCGAGTATTCAAAAACCAAAAACATAGTATTCAGGAATGGAAGACCAGAGAACTTTAGCGTGGCTATTTCTGAAAATAAAGACACAACTGTCACATAAAAGATGAAAGCTCAAACCACTGTGGACCCCCCCCCCCCCACTCTCTCATTTGTTTCATCTGAAGAGACACTAAAGGCAAGGGGCATCTGGATAAACAGGTGGGTGGAAGATGGCGTCTGTTCGTGTGAGTGGAAGTCGCGACTCTGTCAACACTCTCCATGATCGGAAACTGAAATTATCCCATAAACATGGCAAAAAATAAATAATTAAGAAAAAGGAGGACCTAAAACCAAAACGTCTGCACCCATAGAGGGCCTCTCATAACAATATCGGTGCTCTCGTAGAAGAGAAACACTGGAACACTTCTTGTAATCTATGAGTGAATATCTGAACTCACTGAAGCCTATTTTTGGGAGAAAATAAAACTGATTGAATATTCGTTGTTATGTAAGCCTATAACTGCATGTAAAACAATGAAAAATTGTATCGTTATGTAAAATTCAACCAAATAACGAAAAAAATATATGCCTACAGTATACAATTGTGTAACGGAAAAAACACGACAGTGATATTGGCGGGGAAAATTTCTAGGATATCGCGCCAGAGTGTTGTTGCCGTTGCTATGGATTTTTGATAATGGTAACCAATATTTTTTATAATTTAAAAATTTTAAACAAGTAAACATCGGTTCAAAACGATATTTTTTCAGTATTTTTTTCAAAATCATATAAAAAATTGAAATATTCTGTATAAAGGTTCATCTTAAACCTCCGATATATGAGAACTATATTTTGCGGCGAAGGAATCCACTCTCTACCTTTCTCTTCACTGCAAAGTTAACCTGAAACAGACTATTTTTATAGAGTAAACCATCTTCAGCTGCACAATCAAGGATATGATCGGGTTTCACGATGAAAAGCGTCATGACGGGCCAATAATTTAAATAAAGAGCTGCGGTTACCTCAATCTAATTTTCGGGGATAAAATCGAGAGCGGGAACTTGCCAGAAAAATCCAATACGCATCTAAATTCAATTTCAATTCTCCAAATTTTGTAGAGGACTGAAAATACTCTTTCAAATTTTGCGTAATTTTTTTTTCATTAAAAAAAATACTGCTTAAAAAAATAAAACATTTTAATAGTAGCCTAATATTAATAATTTGTTTTTAAATACCCCTTAAAATTGTGTAGAAGAGTAAAATTACTCTTGTACGACTATGGAAGATGGGAGGAAGGGGTGGTGTTGAAGTACAAAGGAATAAAACAAGCCTTCTGGGAACTAATCCTTTCGTTTTTGTGCATGCAATAAAAAGCATACTGTGCGAGCAAGTGCAGTTTTAAGGTGCAATTTCGGGTTGGATGAAATCAGACTCTGTTCACCCATAAGAAAATGAACAAACCAAGGATACAGAGAACGAGCATAGTATTTACATAATACTATGTAAGTGACTCTATGTAGGTAACACAAGAGCAGGCCCGTCATTTAGGGCCCCCCCCCCCCGGCTTTTGAAAATACACTAAAAATGGTATATACACTGGTGTAAGAAATTAAGAGGATTTACAGACCTGGTCGATTATCTCTAGAACTACTGATTTTAATGAAATTTGATATGTACATACATTAATACAATACAAAATAAATAACCATTCAATGATTTTAATACACACGCATGATCGTGCGTAACACTCGTTGGAGTCGGAAGGTATGAAAAAACGGTTGCAGAATAAACAAAAAAATGGGTTAATAGGGGGTATGGTCCCCTCTTACAGATATACAGGTCTCGCAGCGTGATTTCATACTTGAAAGGCAGTTTATCATTTCCTGTGGCAATTGGTCCCACTCGTTCAGCAACGTTGTTTTCATTCCCTGGATGGTTCCCGGAGCGGGGTTGCGAGTTGCAATTGCCCTCCCCAGACTTGCTCTATAGGGTTAATGTCTGGAGATCTGGCTGGCCAATCCATCCGGCGAATATCCTCACTCTCTAGAAAATCGTCGAGCAGAAGAGCTCTATGCGGCCTCGCGTTATCGTCCATTAAAATGAACTCAGGGCCAACTGCACCCCTGAAAAGGCAAACATAGGGCTCCAAGACCTCATCCCTATACCTCACACCAGTCACAGTGCCTCTTTCAAAGACATGAAGAGGTGTGCGGCCATCCAACATGATGCCTGCCCAGACCATTAAACCTCCTCAGCCATAATGGTCGATTTCGCGGACATTGGAGGGTAGGTGGCGGATCCCTGGTTCTCTACATATGAACGTACGGCGAGAATCGGTGCTTAGGCTGAACCGGGCCTCATCAATGAAGAGAACGGTCGCCCATTGATCCAGCTCAATTCTACGGACAGGAGAATATTCTCCTGTCCGTAGAATTGAGCGGGACGCAAACAGCAGGTCTTCTTGCAAACAACCCCTCTCTCATAAAGTCTTTTGGAAACAGTCACCCTTGATACACGGGTTCCTGTGGCTGCATACAAGTCACGAGAGAGCTGAGAAACTGTAGCACTCCTGTTACGCCTCGCTATAATCGACAAATGACGATCTTCTCTGGCCGTCGTGGCTCTTGGAAAACCTTGCCCAGGCTTTCTCTCGATGGATCCGGTATCCTGGAACTGTTTCCATAAGTTACACACGACGCTGGGCGTTAAATTGAACTCTCTACAAATCTGTACTTGAGATTGGCCTACTTCTAGCCTCCCCACAATTCGCCACCTCATTCCATCAACTAAACGTTGGTGGTTACTCATTTTTACTGTTACAATTTGAAATTAACCGATTGCTGCAAAATAACACCAAGAAATTCGCCGAGGTGTGCTAGCGAACGAAATGCGTCTTAACTTACGCGCGCTTATAAAGCCTGTTTCTCTACTGGCTCCGCCTACACACACGTGTACGCTTACGTATTTGACGTACAAGATTTGCATTTTTGTCTAGAAGCAGTGGAAAATTTGTGAAACACAATAAAATGCTTTATTTTATGCTGCTTCTCTGTCCTTATTGGTTGTCCTCACTTTTAGCCTATCTACCGCCGGTGATTTTCATGCTACAGTTGCCGTTCGAACGCTATTTAGGGTTTTTCACAATGGAGATCACATTCCAATACAAAAAACTTGGTGTTGCCATTTGAGATTTTCGAAATTTTCTCACTGTAACCGTAACTGTTAAAGTGACACTGTTGTTTTCCATATCATTCTTGAGCGCATACCTCAAAACACCTTATGCCAAAATTTCATTCAGTTTCTGTGAATGGTATGATAGTTAGGGGCCCATATGTCGGGATAATTTTTTTATAATCACCCTGTATACGAATATATATATACATACATTTAGTACATGTGCCGCCCTCCCGGAAAAAGTTGAAAGGACGGCCCTGCACAAGAGCACTAAGATGCTGATGATAAAAGAATTTGGCAGGATACCAAAAAGATAAGCAGGCCTCTGTTATTCCCAAAAATAAGTGTACAAACTTTTTCTGAGATTTTATAATTTTTTTTTTACATAATTTCAGAGCACTCTGGTAGTAATTTAAATTTTTTTCTAGTTTTTCATTTAATTCTCTGTCACATGGCATTTCTTAATTTGTTTCAGATGGTATCTAATTTTTTCTTCAAAATCAGTCTAGCAAAACGTCAAAATCTGACTGTCCCAGCTTCAGAGACTTGATGCAAATTTGGAATTTTTTTCAGAAAACTTGGAATCACGTTTCATATGTGTGCCATAGATAAATAAAACTGGCAATAAAATTTCGAAAAAAAAAAATTTGTTTTCTTACGAAAAACTATTTTTTTGTTTGCGCCCCGAAATTTTTCTCATTATAAAATGTCCACTCTGTTACACAGTCATTTGAGAAATATATTTTTATTCCAGATTAAATCTAATAACACTTTTGAGCTCACTGAAAGGTTCACTTTTAATGGTCTATCAACTTTTTTGGATTTGAATTTTGCAAAACCACTTAATATTCATGTCATGTTTTTAGTACCAGATTTTTCTCTATCGGATGTCCACTCTATTACGTCATTATCATAAATAATTAAGATTTTTTTTTTTCACTTATATCAGCATCAAGTACATGGAGATATGCTTCAAAATATAGAAAAAAGTTTTCATCGATCAGTTAAATTTTTAATGAAAAAATAATAATCTAAGCTAATTTGTCCACTCTGTTCTGTGTTCCAAAAACTCAAGCAACGCAACAGAATAAAAACTGTGATTTAAAGTTTTCGTAGTTAAGAAGTTTTGAAATTTTAAGATAAATTCAATAAGTTATCTAATCATTTTAAAGTTTTTCGTATTTAACTTTCAGTCAAAAAAAAAGTAGTACAGATCGTCAAAATCACTGCCTGGCACAGAGCCAGGAAAATTTGTCATGAGGGGCATTTTAGTAAAGGTCACTATGACATTACATCTTGTATTTTATGGGACAGAACCATTATTTTAATGTTACAGTATTTTTGTTTCCAGGCTCTCTCTACCTTCCCGCCCCCTTGAAGTTCACCCTGAGTCACTAATGTGAGAGGCATAAACATGAAATTACCATTCAGTTTCAACAGAAAATTTTGAAGTTAAAGAAAAATCATCCTGATGATATAACATACAAGTCCAGTGTCTACTTTGAATTTTGGTCTGGTGAAATAGTCAAAATCTGGTCAAACTACGAGAGATGGGATGCATGTGTTTTAAATGTTCTCATGGGGGTGGACATTATTCAAAGGTTAAATAAGAGGAGTTTCGGGGCCACCTATTACATTTTGTATATAGTTTTTGAAAAAATAAAAGTGTATTTTGCATGGCCTATTTAGAATATTTGAGAATCTTTCTCACAGTTAAACATTTCTGAGCACTGTTACAATAGTATCCACTTTGTTACAGGAAGTATTTTTGTAGTTCACGGGCAAAAAATTTTAGGAATACTTCAAACTAAGATGTCAAATTATGAATTACCAATTCATTGTCTGCCAAAAATAAGAAGTTTTGCTTTTGAGTAGCCAAATATATGTAAAAAATAAACTTTTCCATGTGCTAGTTTGAAAAAATCATAAAAAACCATCAAAATGAAAAACAAAAAAAGTTCAAATGTTTTTAAAACTGCCTTTTTTTCCAGCATATGTGTAAGAAATGAGCCGATTTCATTATTTTAAGAGATTAAAAACAGCAGAAATAATAATTTTTTTACAGATTGACGTTTGTTTTTGTAACAGAGTGGACAAAACTGTTTTGGACAGAGTGGTGATTTTCAGTCTTAAAACCCAAAAAATAAAATATTATTACAAAATAAAAGTGAAAAATATTTATGAAATATTAAACTTCAAGTCATTGGCTATAATTTGAGATCAATTTCATTTTGAAAATTCACCTTTGAATTTTCCATTTAAAAAAAATGCAACGTACACTTTTTTTCATGAATGACCCGCCTAGGCCTTATATTTATGAAAGTATATAGTTAGGCCTTATATTTATGAAAAGAATCATTAATTTTGTGGAAAGTGAAATGATATAGTTAATCCATCACAAAAGAAATGCCAAATTTATGGTTTCACTGATTTTTATTTTGTGAAGAATCCATTTTTCAGATACAGAATATTGTGAAGGGTCTGTTTTCCAGATCCGGAATTTTGTGAAATGTCCAGAAAACATACCTAAATTTTGGCTCTGGTCAAACTCCTAATAGCACATTGGCTTGAGAAACATTTTGGTCACAAACAGAAACTTCTCAAAGCGACAAAAAAAACCCTCCAATTTAGCTGCAACCTCATTTATGGAATCATAGCATTTATAGGTGGCTAAAACAGCACGGAAAACACCAAACAAGCAATATTTGATGCATTGCTGCTAAACTATTTTTTAAGACCTAGACTATAACCGTCCTGAGCCACATGACATGAGCCTGTTCTTGTCTATATACACCTTTCCCAATAATAAAAATATCACACATTCGGTGACTCATTTCGTTGACCCTTGCCAAGACAAAACAAGCACAGTCTATGCCAACGAGACGGCCGCTGCCTCCGCTGCAAGCGAAAGAAAGTCGAACAAGAATCCTCGGTGCAATCAGCAACGAGCGACTGAATCCTACTCATAGGGCTGCCATGTCTATAATATTCTTTCACTGTCTCATATGAGTCCATGATGACAGAAATGAACAAGGATATGACAACATAAATAAATATGCTTATAAATAGGTACAAATATACACGACTGAACCACCATATCAAAGGATTGTTGGTATCTGTGATAGCGAATGTTGCGAACAAATCGTCCCCATTCATCATAGCAAAAAGGCATTCCGAAGTAGTGCTCAGAGTACGGAACTTGATGTGGTAAGGGCCGAGGACAACCCAACCGCAAAAGCAAAATCCTCCATACAATAAGACGCAACACAACATGAATCGCAGAACATTAGGTAAAGCAGTTTTCAATGTGAGGATCAATATATTGTACTTCCTGAAGAAACCAAGGTATCGCAACACACCAGCCCAAACCAGCAGGTTGCCGGTACCAAGAAGAATAGCGCATGTAGCATACTGATCACTTTCTACCGTTTGTTTCTCGACACATGCTTTGAGTATGGATCCAGCAATGATGAGAATGTCATTGACTATCATCATGCAATACCATCCATCAATAAACTCAAGCTTCTCGCTGGTGCTCAGCAGTTCCCGGTGTTCCTGTCTGAAGAACTTGTCTGTTTCCTTCCACAGAAGCCGCCCTTTATTCAGACAACGTATGCACAGAAGTAACGAGAGCACCCCGATCAGTATTATGAAGACATTTAGCACTTGCCTGAACACTAAGCCACCATTGGAACCTATCTTCTGCTGCGACTGGTTGCAATGAAGATTCCTAGTATCTGTCTGCAAAGCAACGATTATCTGACCATCATGCTTACTGTTGTCGTAGTTGATGGATATGTCAAACAAATAACAATCAGGGATGTGTACATTTGCGAGGTTTTTAAGGAATATTGTCTGCAACGAGAAACTCAAAGACATCCGTATCAGTTTATCAAACTTGATGGAAGCATTGATGCTGTCCATGTACGACTGGAACGAAAAATTGCTCCAGAGTGGATCACCAGCGGGATACAATGGGACAATGGCATGACACGTTTCTATTACTTTCCCGTCGAACAAAATTGTGGGAAACTTGACGGACATTTTGGCAAATTCATACTTGCATACAGTGACGTTTCCGATCTTGCCGTCGCGGGTGGTGTACTCGTAAGGACCCAGCGACAAATAAGTTATATTTGAATACATCTGTACCACGTGATCAGCATTGGCATAGAACTCTGGTTTCGTGTAGACCGCGTATGGTCCGGTTGATGGCGGGTAGGACACTACTTCCCTTATGGGCAACCAGTCTTTCAAGAATATGTGTCTGAAACTGGAGCCGATGTTTTGCTTCTGCAACTCGTAGACATAGCCGTCAGTTCCAAATATGCACAGCTGCACCGTCACGAACACTATCTTGACGACTTGAAGGACCAGCTTCCAAGGGAACTTGCCTTTCGTCTTCCACTTCTCGAGCGGATTCATGAAGAAGTATTTGATCTTGCGGATGAGACGTTCCTCTCTCCCGACGAAGACGTCCGTCGTGCTGCCCGAGAGCTGGTTGTCGCGGTTGAAAGAGGACGGCTCCCCGTACGACGTTGATATGCAGCCGTAACTCGAATCGTGCGCCTCGATCCTCCGAGTACCGATCAAGGCTGCGTGTTCGTCATGGCTGTCATCGTCGCCATCGTAATCCAACCTGCGATGACAAACCCTGTCCATCGCGCTGTTCTTAGCCGCCGATCGCGAAGCCATCTCCTCGATCAACTACAAAGCTGCATTAAGATCAACTACGGCAAGCGGCTGTTGCGATGTCGTAAACATCGAATCATAAACAGACGCAAGCAGCACAAAACGACCGACATAAACAATGAATGAAATCATGACAACGGAATTTCCCAAACGAATGCGTGATTCGCTTATTCCGCTGGTCATGTGACGATCCGTTTCATCAGATCGGCTGTGATCATGACCCGTTCACACTGATGCCACCAGCAAAGTACAATCTTGCCGTATTAGATATAAAAATCTGCGGAATGTGAGCATTTTTTCACCGACTCCTACCCTTAGGGCAATTGCAACGGCTTACAGAAGGCCTGGGGGTCTATTACGCTCCATGGAGGAAAGAATAACAGGAGGTGACATCAGGAACGAAAATTGAAGCCGTTGTGGCAACCCTATGGGCTGACGAGTAAGCCCAAACAAACCGCTCTTTTCCCTATACTTAACATGTGTTGTGCCGGATCGAATTCTTTTAAAATATTTATAACTAAATAAATTTAAGTACCATGACCATTTAATGCGTCTTCAGGTAATCTACATGATCCGATAAAGGGGAAAGATAAAACTTTATCCTTGTATAAGGGTTTTTATATTTTTAATTTATTTTTGAAAAAGGGGAAGATCATTTTTCACTCTCGACTCGTCATAAGTTTTTAGTTCAGTGCCTTCAATTTATTTTAAAAATTCGATGTATCACATTAATGTCTATGGGAATATGATTAATTAAAATAATATGAAGCTGCAATAAAATGCAATTTCATAATTTTTTCTTTTAACTGTTTATCTTGCCTTTTTGTTTCGTTCATCATTATGATAGATCCGGGACATTTCGAAAGTGTTTCAGGGCCGTGGGCGTTCGTCTTAAGCTTTACATGAGGAATTTTGATTTCGGAATCAATTCTGAGGTGTTCGAGCACCTTCTGACAGGGCCGTAGCTAGGATTTTTGCCACCCCTGGCATACATGATTCAGCCGTCCGGGGCAAACAGCATTTTGCTGCCCACGCGCCTCAAAGTACTGGAAGTGCTCGAACGTCGTCCGCCACTGTGTATTTATGGTTTTGCTGCCTGTAGGCTGTACAAATTTCGCCACCCTTCTTCCGTTCCACTCTCATATTCTTGAATACGTATTACAGGAAATATATGCCGCCCATCCGAACTTTCAGCTATGAAGATGTATTGAGAAAAATATATTAAAAAATAAACTTTTTTTACGAGCCGCGATAAGTCATCTCTCTGGCCTATAGTATTTAGAAAAATAATCTGGGCTGTTTTTTTTTCTTCTCTTCATTTTGTACGAATTACTTAGCTTTCAAAGTGACGTGGACGAAAATTTGACAAAACAGTTTCGAATTGAATTTGAAATCTAAAATTCTGTCTGTGTTCGAGTTTTTGCTTGGAATGGAGAAATATTTCTACAATATTTTAATATAAACAGCTGAAAGACATTATATACGCTAATGTTTTGCATATATAATGTTTTTCGCAAAAAAAGTCAGATTTTTTCAAACACCGCTTGTTCAAGTGTCTTTAAACATTGTCTTTCTCTCAGCACTGACGTATTACATGCTTTGGCATAATATTTTTAAAATTAAAATGCCGAGAAGAAATTTTGTGGCACAAGATATGGGTAAATTTTGGTTATTTTTGTAAAAGGTTCCATGTTGTTGAAGTTAATATTCGAAAACAAATAGCAACTAAAATTGTAAAAGCTCTCGTTCAATTGTGTATATATATATATATATATATATATATAAAAAGTGAATTTCATGTTTTTAACCAATCAGCGATTTCACGCTGCACGCACCGTAGAAAAGCCGAGTTTTCCTCGGAGCAGGTTTCTACAGCGGGCGAGGTGTAAAAATGTTGATTGGTCAAAAAAATATGAAGTTCAGGTTTTTAACCAATGAGCGTTTTCACGCTGCACACAACGCAAAAGTTTTACTCCTAGGAAAACCAACTCACCACAGTCAAACAACCAATTGCACAACCACTCAAAACACAGAAAAGTTGCCACTCGAGGGAAATGAAGTGCCACTTCAAATTGCAGTGAATTAAAAAAAAACATGATAAATATATGAAATAAATTTTCTTATTTTTTGTCGCAACTATCGTAATTTAATTTCTGAGTTAGAAGATAATTTCAATCACTGATTCGAACAATAAAAGTAAAGTTTTCTTCGTTGAAAATGTGTAAAAAAAATCGGCATAATTTAGCACAAATGTCGGGACAGCCAAACAAAACCAGGACTGTCCCGGAAAATATGGGGTGTATGGTCATCAAATTTATACGGGACTTCATTCCCCGTTTCGACGTCAGTTTTATTCCCTACTGGAAGGGGAGGAAAGGAGAACAAGAGGGCTCTTTTTGGGGATTTTCGCTCGTAACCGTCCGCGATGTTTGTAGCAGCAGGTTTTCGTCAGTAGCTCAAACAAGATGGCGATAGTCCCCGAGCCCATATATAATGGTGCTGTGCCGAATCTAAGCTTAGAATCTCCCGACAAATGTTACGTAGATGAAAAAACTGGATTGCTCCTGGAAGAGGTACATCTTGGCTTGTGCTATCGATATTTCACGCCAGAGCATACGACTTCTAACCTGCATTCAATTTTTTTTTCTTTTTCAAAATGCGGAGTGATTCTAATAGAAGTGAGAGAGAAAAAAAAACCGCGCGTCGCTCAAGCACTATTGATGATTGTTAGTGCGCAAAAAAGAAAGCCCTGGTCAATATTTATGTCCGCTTCCAAGTGTCAAATCAATACATTCTTTTGTGTATTTTGTGTTTGAAAAGCATTTTTTTCCGTGGCATGAGTACAAGATGTTTTTGTTGATGTGACACACACACTTGCACTATGGAAGACCATGAACCCGCACACCCCCCTTTCCCTGGAATTGCAATGTTTATCCACAATTGTGTGCAACATTCCATCAATTAAGCATTTCGTGTCTCTTTTAAATCCACTTTCTACGCTTGCACTTTTTGTGCCACCATTCGAATCCGAATGTTCTATTTAACTACAGATCTAGTTAAAAGGTCAAGAAGTCATTGGTAATGAATGTCGAGACCTCAATATGAGACATTTACATCAGGGTAAAACCCTAGTCAGCTCGGGACATGTCCATGTGGGTGGTAAATTATGCATTCATCTGGAGGTCCATTATCAAGGTGTCCAACCATCCTAGGTAGATTTATGGTTTTGCTGCCTGTGGGCTATTCAGATTTTGCCTGCCTCCCTTTCATTTGGCTATGTTTTTCTTTACCACTTATTCTGCAAATTTGTCTCCCTGTGCTATAATGTGCTCGGGTCCAACCCCTGTATCTATGCTTGTGTTTCCAAGTCACTTATGCTCACTCACTCTTCAGGTCATTCACATGCTTGCACATGCTCTAGAACACTCTTTTGATCACTTCGATGCTCACTAGATCAGAGGTCCTCAACCTTTTTCTAGTTGCAAGCAGAGACTATACACATCATCAAAAAACACCCTCTCGGCCAGTTTGACATCCAAATACATATAATCAGGATGATTACAATTCTTGAATGCAATGTGTATAAGGTGTTTAATTGGAATGCAGATCAAGTGCTCTCGAGCATGAAATCGGACACGAGCATCGAGCAATCTGGGTGCTTCAGGGAAGCACTGTGGTGGTAGCGAGTAACAGGTTGAAGATGCCTGCTCTAGGTTACTCTTTTGGTCATTTACATGCTTGCACACATTCTAGGTCACACGTTTTGCTACTCACAGGGTTCGACAGTTTATTCCGAAGTGGAAAAAACCATGGTAAAAACTGGCCAGAAGAAATTAATTTTCCTTCAATCATTTTTCATCTAAGTTGGAATTTGTGCTTTAGATATAACAAATGTGTATATTTTCTATAACATTAAGTAAATTTAATTTCACTAAATTATGCATGCAAATTAGTATGTGTATGTCTTTTGCACAGTTAAGCAGTGCTGCAATAGACCAACTCTGCTTCTTTCCAGCAGAAGTCTTTTATATTCATCATTTACACTTATAATGTAAAAAAATTATGTCTGTCTTTTGATCAGGGCCGTCATTTCAACTTTTTCCGGGGGGGGGGGGGCAAAGAACATGTACTTAATGTATGCATATATATATTACCATTTTTAGTTTATTTTCAAAAGCTGGGGCTACCCCGTATATGACGAGCCTGCTTTTGATCGAGGTCACATGTTTAGCTGAATCTTTTCATTAGACCTGGAGAAATTTCATTGAAAGTTTTAAAATTCATTTATCTAATTTCAATCTAATTGACAAAATTATTTTTAACTTCACAAAACAATTTAAACATTATTAAACGCACTAATCTTTCACGCTACTGCAAAAATAAAATTTCATCTTATTTTGAATGTTATTAGAAAACACAGATTACAAATAATAACAAATTACAATATCGAAAAATATCAAAATCCTCATTTTTTTTCACTACAATGCAACACTGAAAAACAAAAGCGTTTTAGTAGTTGTATGCGGTAATCAATTTCTCAATTTAAATTTTTTAATCGGTTTCTTCTGAGTCTCCAAGATCATCATAGGGGGTGCGGCATCTTCGTTTTTATCTTCACCTTTGCTGTCATTGCCATTGTCACTTTCAAAGATGATATCTTCAGTTCCGTCCATCGCATTGCTGATGCAACACTTTTTGAAGGATCAGATGATAATTTCGGCGGAAACAGAATTCCACGCCACATTGTACCTATTGGCACACTAGACCAATATCAGGTTTCTTCAAGACACCACTTTTTGTTGTTTATTATTGGAACTCATCCATTCGATCCACAAATTCCTCAAATAGTCTGAGAGGCTTGTTGATGCTCACATCTAAAGGCTGTACAATAGATGTCAGCTCACCTGGTATCAAAGCCAATGATGTTTTCGATTTCTTCGCCTCAGATTTGACATCGGTTCTATGGGATTTGAACATATCTTATATCAATAATGCCGTTTTCTTGAACACTGCTTCAAAAATTATTGTGGGGGTCAATATTTTTTCATCAAAAACTGGCCCGACCATAAGCCAATCCTCCCCCCACCCCATTTGAGAAACAAATTTTTCCACAAAAAAAAACTTGGCTTATACACAAGTATATATGGTAATTCTTTTTAAAGTATTGAATTTGTGCATCAGCTTGGAAGCATTTGAACACAATCACATTTTTCTGTGAATTTTGAATGTTTGACACATTCTTTCCCTCCACATTACTAAATTAAAAGTACTTTGAAGAGTATTACTGAAATAAGTTTTTTGTGTGTGTGTGTGTGCACACAAAAAAACTTATTTCAGTAATACTCTTCAAAGTACTTTTAATTTAGTGTGTGTGCACACATACATATAAAAGTTAAAAAAAAAAAATCACAAGTTACTAAATTTTGCCACAGGTCCTTGCCACTTATTATTGTTTGGAATTTAATCTTCCCCCAAGAGAGTGAATTCAGGATTAATAAGACATGCAAACAAATGATAGGGTAGAGAATGGCCTCTTCATATCTTAATTTTATGACTTAGATGTAAGGAATCAACTTTGAATTTTCCCATCCATTCATGACAAGAATCAGCACTATTTACACTATCTTTCGGTCACTGACACATTGAGTGCTATACAGGGTTGGTAAAAAAACCAAAACACAGTTTTTTTTTGCTTTTAATAATATTCACATTACAAACAAAGTTTCTGAAAAATCATTCAAAATTCTAATGATTAATTAAAATAAAATCTATTATTGTAATCACTATTCGCACATTAATTAATCAATAAATATTTCTTACATTTTAACAAAAACCAGCTTTTGCAATTTAATTATTTTATAGCGTAATTCAAGGAAATATTTTGTTTGAGAATTCTTAATTTTATTAATCATATAATAAAAATGGTTTGCCCAGTTACTCTTTAAATATGCTTAATTAAGACTATTTTGGAAGAACTAAAATGAAGCATAATTAATGTAATTTTTTAATTAGCAATGATTTATTTACAATATACAGGGTGATTATAACTAAAGTTCTGATTTCAAAACACTGTAAAATAAAAACCATTAGTCAGAATAATGATTGGAAAATTTGTATTACCATTCATGAATGTTCCTGAGGCAATGGAATTTTGTATGGCGAAGAGGAAAAAATACTTAAAAATGTAAGATGGATGACAGTGTACTCATCCAGCACATGGGAAATTTTTCTCGCAGGATGAATATGGCAGCCAGTCAATGCAAAATTATAATGCAATTAGCATGGCACAATTTTGTAATTCATGGAAAAATCACAAAAATAAAGTCATTTAAACAAACAACTACAACTTACACAAGAAATGTTAAATATGTTGTCCACTGTGTGTTCTGACTGAGGTGAAATAACAAAAGTGCTTGTTTAACAACAAATCAGAGTAGGTCAATGCTCCCAAAGCAGAATGTGCCAAAATCTGTGATGTACGTCGCAGAACAATTAGCGCTACTGAAGAACAATTCGGAAGAATTTTAAGAAAAAGTGCAAAAAAACATTATTACATGTATGGGGGATTTTTACAGCAGAACAATTCCGGTTAGCTGAGTGCTCGTCGCAGAACAGTGCCGAACATTCTGCTTTGGGGGTTATAGTAGCGTTCACCTGTCAGGTGAACATGGCGGCCAAGTGTGGTGTCATGTTATTGTCAAAATGGTTCGTCAGCAGCTGCTTTGCTGGTGTTGCAATGTGCATCTTGATAAAACTTTTGCTATCCACCAGGGCTGGTTGAATCAAAAACAAAATTGTCTCGTACTTACACTTCATTTTAGCAATGATGCATATGAAATTTTAGGCGCCAAAACTGATTTTCTACTCACCCTGGCATCTGGGATTTGTCCAGTCTTGATATTCACACACTGATGCTGTTGAAGTGCCGGAATGATGTGGTTGCACAGAATAGATTATACCAGGGGCGTAGCCAGAAATTTTGTTCGGGGGATCACTTTCATTTTGAGGGGGGGGGAACCAAAGTGATAGAACAATAGATTTGGCCATCTTTTTCTCTTTTTTCGGTCAATTTCTCACATTTGGGGGGGGCAGACCCCCAAGTCCCCCCCTCGCTACGCCCTTGGATTATACTGCTGGCTAAGTACAGCATCATCTACTTGTACATTTTAAAGGTTTTTCTGTCGCCAAAGAAAATTCCATTGTTTCATGCAATAGATCCATGCAAATTTTTAAGCCATTCTGACCAGCAGTTGTTATTTGTGTTTTGGAATCAGAACTTTTAATTATAATCACCCTGTATATAGCTGATTATTTTTTATAAATCACTCACTACTGTACATCCTAACCAAATGGTGACCCAGTCCATATTCCAAGGAATGTCTAACTGAAAATTGTTTTGGACAGGGATCACCAGCTAGTTCACGAACTGGTCAATTTCAGGCTTTTGCTACTGTACATAGGCGGAGGTAGACGGAAATCTGGGGGACACGGTCATTATGGTTGGGGGCACAATGATGATGTCAATTCATATATACATATGTACATTAGATCAGTCAACTCCACCTTTGACGCGGGGGGGGGGGGGGTGTGCCCTCCCCATATCTTCACCCATGCTACTGTACATTAGAACCTTGATTAACTGGGGGGTAATGTTGAAAATATGTGAAAATAATAGTTCAATATTAAGCCTGGTGGCAATATACAGTAAGAGATGTGCTGCTTGCTATCGAAAGGAAATGAAAATGTCTGTGAGGTAAATGTAACTACTAGTACACTGGTCTTTGTCTTTAAGAAGCAGCTGGTCTGATTTTGGATTATAAGACCACCTGCCTTTAGCATGCCACTGAAGTCACTGCTGTTGTTGCTTCTTTGTGAAGGGGAAAAACTGAGATAATACATCACCACCACATGTATGTGATGAAATCCTCATTCATGAATTTGCTTAAGATGGAGCATCAGAATGTAGCTCAAAAGTAGAAAATGCAGTAACAGAACAAATTTTAATATTGTATGCAGGGTTGTTTGGTTTAAATCATGGTTTAAACCAAACAACCCTGCATACAGTATTAAAATTTGTTCTCTTACTGTTTCTCTCAAAGTGGTTTTTTAAAAAAAATCAAATAAAAGTTGTCTAAATATCATTTTTTCCCTTGAAAAATATCATATTGGTTCATTATTAGCCAAAATGTTTCATTTTTACCACATTTTATATCCTTGGGGTACATTCTGATGGTATATCTTTAAATGATATAAGATTTTATAAGTGGGTTTTTTCAAAAAGTCTCATAAAAGTGGCCAGAATATATATATTTTTTTCATATGAAGTATCTTAGTCATTTAAAGTTATATATAAAAGATATAATTTCTCATTCTTACAATATTTTCTAACCTTTGGCTACATTCTGATGCTCTATCTTTAGCAAATTCGTGAATAAGGATTGCATCACACATCTAAATATAATGGTGTATTATATCTATCTCACAGGGATTTTTTTTCCCTTTACAAAGAAGCAGCTACAGTAGTGACACCATCATGCTAGGGGCAGGTGGTCCTATAATCCAATAAAGACACCAGCTCCAGCTGTCCTTAAAGGACAAAGACTAGTGTACTAGTTACATTACCTCACATACATTTTCATTTTCTTTCCCATAAGAAGTAGCACATCTCCTACTGTATATTTCCCAGTCTTAATATTCAATAGTTGTTTTTTTTATACTTTTACACACACACTGTTAAGCCCAGTTAATCAAGATTCTACTGTATAGTAGTAACAGATTTTTGAAAAATAATCAGCTATATACAGGGTGCTTATAATTTAAGTTTTGATTCCAAAACTATACAATAAGTAGGCCTACTGATCAGAATGACTTGAAAATTTGCATGGATACTCCTGAAGCAATGGAAGTTTCTTTCGCAAAAGAAAAAGTGCAAAATGTGCAAGTAGACGATGCTGTACTTGGCCCGCAGTATAATCTATTTTGTGCAACCACATCATTTCGGCACTTCCACAGCATCAGTGTGTGGATAGAACTTCTATCAAGATGCACATTGCAATACCAGCAAAGCAGCTGCTGAAGACCCATTTTGACAGGATGCACCTTAACCCTTGCAACTTCTGGCTGTGGGTGTACCTCAAAATGTTATAAACAGTGGTCAGATTAAGTGGTTTGATAAAGCTGAATTGCAAGAACATCCACATTATGACCATGGCATACTCCGATTTTGTTGTTGAACAAGAATTTTTGTGCTTTCAACCTCATAGCCAGAACACGCAGTGGACAACATATTTAACATTTCTTGTAGTTGTAGCAAGTAGTAAGTTGTAGCTATTTGTTCAATTACTTTGTTTTTTTGTGATGTTTCCATGAATTATGAAATCGTGAAATGCTATAATTAAGTTATTATTCTGCCATGACTGACTATGGTTTCCATTCTGCGAGCAAATTTCCCACATGTTAGATGATGTCATTAATTTTACATTTTTAAGTATTTTTTCCCCTTTACCAAATAAAATTGAATTTTTTCAGGAATATTCATGTCAATTTTCAAGTCATTCTGACAATCGTTGTTTTTTTACAGTGTTTTGAAATCAGAACCTTAGTTATAATCACCCCGTATATCGTAAACCATTGCTAATTAATCTGCATTATTTATGCTTCATTAAATACATTACATTCACCTAAGTTTTATTACTTTTTGCGAAATAGCTTCCTAATTAAGTATACTGAAAGTAACTGGAGAAAAACCTTTATATATTATATGATTAATAATAACATTAAAAGAATTTTCAAACACACAGTAATCCATTGAGTTAAGTAAAAAATAATTAAATTGCAAAAGTTGGTTTTTGTTAAAATGTAATGAATATTTATTGATTAATTAGCATGGGAATAGTGTTAATTATATTAATAAACATTTTATTTTAGTTAATTATTGGAAGTTTGAATGATTTTTCAGAAATTTTATTGTTTTTAATGTTAATACTATTTAAAATAAAAAAACCCGGTTTTTTGGTTTTTTTCAAAAAAACCGGGTTTTTTACCAACCCTTACTGTATGTAATTTTCAGTAACTAAGATACTTGATATGAAAGAAAATTCAGGCCACTTTTGAGATTTTTTTGAAAAAAATCACATATCATCTTACTCCATTTAAAGATATACCATCAGAATGTACCCCAAGAATAGAAAATGTGCATGAAGATATTTAGTAGGGTGAAATTGCAATTTACTACATAATTTTTTATTATATGTAAATTATAAAAAGTGTTAAGAATGAAACATTTTTTTTTTTTTGCTAATATTAGACCAATATGATATTTTTCAGGGGGAAAAATATTTTGGCCACTTTTTATGTGATTAAAAAAAACTAGGTTAAAACCAGGCATCTTCATCCCGCTGCTTGTGAGCACCATGGTGCTCCCTGAAGCACCCAGAGTGCTCCATGCTAGTGTCCGATTTTGTGCTTGTGAGCACTTGATCAACGTTCCAAGTAAACACCTTGTACAAATTGTATTGATGGATTGAAATTATCCTGATTACATGCATCGGTGTGTCAAACTTGCCGTAAGGGTGCTCTTCTTTTGATGATTGGCACAGGCAGTGCTCATGACTAGAAAAAAATTGAAGACCTCTGGTTTAAACCAAACAACCCTGGTGCTATAGAAATCAGTTGTAGTTGCTCCATTAAATCTTTGACCTCTCCATGCAGATTAAAATTTCTAATTATGTCAAATATACTTCTAATCACCCTCATGCCAATAACCATTCACCATGATTAAAAACATTACAATTGAAAATGTTTTTAAGCATTTCAATTGGCTTTTTTATGTGATGTTTCCCAACACCTTTGGTGTTATTGCATCATCGTGTAGAAAGCTGATCAGCTTTTTCCAGTTTTTAACACATTTTTAACCATAAAATTATTATGCAATACAATTATTTTGTACAATTTTTATTAATTACACTTGAAGAGGTATAATATTTTTTATATTCAGATTAACATTTTTTGTGGTAATTATAATTATTTCAATATGTGCTCTTTATATATTGGAAAATAAAATATTTCACACCTTCGTAAGATATTTATAATTAAATGTTAAGAAAATATTGTTTTTAGAATACATTTGATATTATTTCACAACCATTGAGGTGAAATAACAAGCATTGATTATATGTAATTTAATTAAACAATAATTAGTGCACATTCTTATTTTCTTCCAGAAGAAACCCAACCCTGTTGGCACATGTCCTCGTCATGCTTTTGGTCCTTCTTATGCTTACACAGCCCTAAGTCACAGCCGCTGTGGTGGTCGAGTGGTCATAGTGACGGACTCGCATCGCGAGGATCCGGGTTCGCCACTGGCGCCACAGTGGTGGTCGGCTGAAGTTGGTTTTCTGTGGTTTCCAACTTCAAGGCGCGAATGCGAGCCGATCTCCCCGTTAAAAAGTCTCACCACAGAGAGCAACAGGCCTACAACGTTACAAATATTCAATCATTACACTTCACTCAGAATTTGAAGTATAGATGGCAGCACTGAAATATCAGACACAACACTAGCTACACACTCAGACTGTTAGGTGCACTCACTTTGTTCCAGACTCTGCCACGAAGCTGGGCTGGAAGAGATCTCTGCAACGGGATAAGTTCGGTGGCAGAGACCCTGGCGTTCATTCATTCAGCCCTAAGTCACACTTTTGGCCATTCACATTACTTGCAAACTCTCTAGGTCACTTGTTTTGTTACTTACTGAGCTATTCCCATCTGTCTAGGCAGAAACAGATTTATGGTTTTACCACTATAAAAATGTTGCTGTCCTTCTCTGGTTGAGTGGTCATAGTGACGGACTTGCATTACAAGGTTCAATAAGCTATTATTGCCCATGAGCTTTGCTGGCCATGTGTTGAAGACCCCCTGATCTACAATGAATAATGAGCGAATATCCATTTAGCAGACACATCAATAATTTGGTCATTTCTTGTTTTGGAGCTGTGTGACAAGCCATATGTTGTATATGTAGGGTTACCAGGTTTCCTTAATTAGGAGGACGTGTTTTCCTTTTTGATGCATTTCAAACGTTCTACGTTTTAGAAAATTTGCCCATTTGTTCTCATTTTCAGGTTTTCAGAATTTTTTCCCCCACTCTGAAACATTTGCATGAGATTTTTTTTTTATCCTTGCATATGTTTACATGGTTTGACCAATTGCCATAGAAATCCCCATAACACAAGAATCTATGTTGCCTCGAAGCAGGGCTGATGCTATTCTAACCAAGGCCTGCTTTCTCCAGGCTAATATGAAGAGAGGGAGTTCTGAAATAGAAGCCTGCAGCAAAGTTTTTTTTTTGCCCTTTCAACTCGGAGTTGGTGCTTTTTTTCCCTCCTAGAGCAGTGCCCTGTGTGACTACCAGCCCAAGAGCCGCCTCTGCTCTATATATATATATATATATATATATTTGCCACCATCTCGAGAACACGCATATAAAAATATTGCGTTTCAGCTCTCACCCCCTTATCCCCATCAAGAAAAAAGCAGCTGTGAGTATATGACTTACCTACCAAAACATTATGGTTACTTCAATAACGCCTACTTGAATATTTATTCTTCACCAAGGTTACCAGACATCCTTACATAGGAAGACGTAATCTTTTTTGGTGGAATTTTAAATGCCTTCCTACAATTTTGGAAAATTCACCCATTTGTCCTCATTTTCACGTTTCTACAATTATTATTTTTTCTGAAAAGAAATTTTTTCACATATGTTTATTCATTGATACAAGAGCTTTTCTGTATGTTTTTCTCGCACATGTTTGACCAGTCACCGTCAAAATTTCCCAGAATACAAGATCCGAAGTTGCCCCTGAGCAGAGCAGATGCTATTCTAGCCATGGCCTAGCTTGCTTTGGGATAATATGAGAAATAGGGCTCACCAACAGCTGGTACTGTAAACTGAAATGAGGAGAGAGAAGTGGTACCTCTTCTATTCAGAAATTAAGAAAATAGAATGGAAACAACACTCAATGTAAATCGCTTCTGGAAAAAAAGCAATACTCCAGAAAGAAAGAACCTTCGGAGGATAAAGCTTAACAAAGCTTTGAAAGCTTTCAGAAATGTTAATAAATGTAACAAAAGACAAGGTTCTTGGTCAAAAATCTTTTTCCATACTCCAAGTGATGCGATGAAACTAACCAGTTGGTGGAACAATAAGCGAAGGAGATTGATCACTATTTGTTTGTTTTTTTGTTGATGTGGATGCCATAGCTGCCAAGTCTCCAGAATTTTAGCTTCATCGCTCGACCTCCCGAAAAGTTCTTAAATCTCCCAAATTTTTACAAAAATCATAAATCCCTAATTGTCCCTAAAAATTCCCTACTTCATTTAAAAAAATCCCCGCTTATGAAAACAACCCCTAAGGAATTTCTTGTGGAGCATGAAGCTTCTTTTTTCCCTTTCGAAATGACGTCGATATAACAAAGCATGAATACTGATAAGCAAAAACATATTTAATCAATTTTAAAGATACTTATTCTGATGAATTTCCTTTCATCAAACGTTCCAGAAGAGGGCAGACTTTTCCTTTTTGTACAAGTTGTGTTACGGACATAAACATCGGTCATGGAAAGACTGCCATAATCACTCGTTAAATGGAAAAAAAAAACATCAAGCAAGTGTCACAAAGTCAGTGTTCTTCAAAAATTGACGGTGTTTTCCTTCATCTTCCGATGATTTTGGGTCATTCGCGTTGAATCATTTGTTCACAGCGTTGCTGATTGAACACAATATTTATTTTTACATCATTGAAGTTTTGGCCTCCAATTTCACTTGTTTTTTGCGTAGGAATTTTATTCCCAAGGGTTTAACTTCCATGTGTGTAAAATCCCTATTTTAATTTGACTTCAGTTTTTGAGTAGGGATTTTATTCCCTACATTTTAACTTTTATGTTTGGAAAATCCCTATTGTATTTATTAGGGAGTGGTTTTAGCATAAAATACGGGTTTGCGCGAAAATCTCCCGAATTTTCATTTTCAAAAGTTGGCAGCTATGGGATGCACATCCTAACGTAATACAACTGTGTTGTAAGCTGGCTTCATGCAAATCATCAGAATTACTGTCACTAGCCTGATTAATTTATGTCTGCCTCCATAATTATTTTCTAGATGCATTTCCACTTCCCTTTTATAATTTTTTTAATCCCTTCCTTTAAAATGAGAGTTTAAACTAAGAGAAAAAATGCATGAAAAAGAGGATGCCTAGACTTGAATATTTTCAGTGCACATGGTTAGATTTGTATCATTTAACTAAACAGTTTGGATACATGTTCTTTCAGTGTAAATTCATGGCATCAAACTAAATGGTCTGGACATTCTAGGAGCTTATATTTTCCATCTGTATGTATGAGGCAAAAATGAGCTGATAAAATCACAAATGAATGGGGACCCTTAAGAACCCGACTGAGTTGTTGTGCTTAGCGTAAAATAAAAATCTTTAGTATCTCACCTTGTAAATTCTCATGTATCCAATTGGGCCTTTAGTTAGTATCAGCCATCGATCAGTTTTTGTCTTTTGTGCAGTGTTTCTGGAATTTTTTATAAAATATCTTTAAATTCCGAGCAGTACCTGGAATGAATTAAATGATTTTACATAGAAACCTATGGGAAATCAAGTTACAGCTAATGAAGATGTTGGCTTGTGAATGTGATTCCGGAATGAATAATCTTCATTGGCCGAGGTATCACTGTATCTTTATTAGCTAAGGTATCACTGTCTTCCTCAATATAATCTGTATTACAACTGGAACTGTCTTATTTTTTTCATAAATCTTTTTGTTAAAGTGACAACCTATAATTAAAAAAAAAATACTTAGATTTATTTATTTCTATACATCTTTTTCAATTAGCTTATTAAAAGAAAAGTGTTTTTTTCTTGCTCATATATACTATATGTATTGAACTTACATTCCATGTCTTTGTTTAACATAACCTTACGTATTTTCTCACAGCTCCAAAATATACAAAGTATGATTAGGTTGACTAAGGGAAATTTAGAAGCTTTGAATGCCAGATTTGCTGAGTATCAACACCCACCGTCTATGTATATAACAGTGAGTTTTGCAAAATTTTTTTACTCTGATTTTTTCCCCCATGTATTCAGAAACCCTTTTGTTTTTAGTGAGTTTAACCCTTGTGTTTTATATTTACCCTAAATGTAATGCTTGCTGCTGCTTTTTTCTTATTTCATGTCCCCCCTCCAGTCCTCCTGCAGATTTTTAATTTTCCAGAGTATGTTATGGTTTTCAATTAGGGCTCGGCATGCCCTTCCCAGAGGCTCTGCTTGAGAAAATAAAATAAATCAGTAAATGTAATAAATAAATTTAAAAAATGTATGAGACTCTATACCATAGAAATTATATACAAAAAACGCTCCGTGTGTCAAAATAGGTTGAGAACCGCTGTTTTGTACTATTTCAGAATATGTTATTTCAATTTTATTTTTTTGCTCTGTTGTTGATAGACAAACACCGCTGAAATTCCTATCCATCATACCTTTTATTCTGAAAGTTGAAATCTTAGAAACATTGAAATAGAAATTAAAGAAAAATACATTTAAATGGAAATCAATTTGCATGTGGGCTTCTTTTGTTTTTAGGCTAGTGGTGCAATTTTTTTTTTGAAGAGGAATGGCCCCCATGACTCCTTAAAAACTCCTTACTTTTCATTTTGAAAATTTTGTATGAACCCTGTGTGCGTCCATCATTTGGTGTGTTTTGTTTTTAGTAGGTGGTGCCATCTATTCGGCAAATTGCTAATGTGTGTACTTGAAACTTGATGTATACATATTTGTGTTGTATGGTCTGTGTGATCATCGTGGTAACAGCTATTTTTCAAAGGGGTAGCCAACTCAAAGTTGGAAAACCTTAGAAAATTGTATATTTATCCGTTTACCACTGTGCAATTGCAGGTTCCAAACCCAGATTTTCAAAGGCAAAATCCAAGGAGGCCATGAGGGCCCATGTCCCCCCTCCCCCCCATCTCCCCCAAGAAGGTCAAAAATTAAGAATATGTTTGTAGAAAATGAAAATATTGGGAAAAAAATGCATTCTTAAATTTCTTAAGTAATAAGCATTCTTAAATAATTTAAAGTTCTTTTTGAGTGTTGACTCACAATTTCTGTGGAAGAAATCCTTGTGCCCTCTTCCCCAAAAGCTGATTCCGTGTACACACTCCTGATTTTCACGATGTGAAATTGCGACTACTGTATAGCTGCTAGATGACAAAACTATGGATATTCAAGGTAGAGTTTTTGCAGATTGTTTTTTTTTTCAACGATCTCGAAAACATTTTTACAATTTGAATAGGATGTTCTCCAATCTTTTATGATTTTTCAAAACATGTGCATTCGCAATCTTGTAGGAACAAGGCACCATATAGATTGAATGCTAGTAAATAGCTGCGAAAGTACCATAATTTCTGGTATGTAACTGGAGAGGAGAAAATCCACAGGGGAATAAAAACTCTGAAATTTGAAAATTTGGTATACGGCCCCCCTCATTCAGGGACGCAACTAGATATCTGTTATCTTATTCTTCAACAGCCTGTTTATATATCAATACAGTACAGTAAAATGCTTTATTTGCACTTCAAAGTAGTAAAACAACTTTTTCAAGGGTGTGTGATCATCATAGACAGTAGAAAGAAGAAAAAAAAAAGGTGAGGTGGGGGGCTTATTTTCTCTCTATTTTTTTTCTTCTTGGTGTTAACCAAATTTTTATGTGTCCTTTTCAAAAATTCAGAGTATTTGACGTGCTATAGCATGTCAGGGGCATCTTTGCCCATATACTTTCAATTTCACTATTGTGTATGTTACACTCTCTAGCCTGCAAACATAATTTCTTTTAAATCAGGACGTCCCACACTTTTAAATTATCAACTATAATTTTTCAAAGCACGAAGTCCATCAACTTATCCGAAAATGCTGTAACATTTTTTGATTCAAAATGTTGTTGGTCATCAAGACCTTACGAACACTGTACCATACGTGGCATCCACCGATGGCTTCTCGGGATATGGCTTCACAAGGTCCATAATGCTACCCCATTGCTGGGCCCACATGTCCTCTAAAATATGTGCCTGAATGGGTCCTTGTTCTTGAATCGTCACTACCATAATAGTTCTTGAGCCTCTCAAATTCCTAGAACTGTTTCCTGATGGGTTTAACGGTGACATCTCTCCAAGATTTCCACAAGCATGTCAACTCATTATAGTCACTAGTTTCTGCCATGGTCCTCCTTAGATCCAGTTTTATTTGTACATTGCAGAATTGCAATCTCCCCCCCCCCCCCTGATTTGCGATGGCAAATTCCTCCAACTTTCTTGCGTTTGAATTCGCAGATATTAGTGATGCCGAAATTTTCAGTCATCTCATTCACCAGCTCTGTCTGCCTTTTGTATTTATCCTCAGGCAGAGATGGCATCTTGTCATATTTTTCAATACTCGCACTCACACTGTCCTCACTTTGTTCTCTCACAGGGGACTGCCTCTTGCCAATGTCTACCCGGATGTTCTTGTAATCATTCAACTTATCAGCAAGGATGTCGGGTTGCTTGAATTGAAACCGCTCGTCAATAAAATGGTCTAGAATCTCTGGCAATAATTTCAGTTTTATCTGATCCGTAATAATCAAATCAGACAGTTCTTCAACAGTGGTAATATCCAAGCCTCAGATCCATTCAGTGAAGAAGTTTCTAAGTTCATAGGCAAAATCACACCACATTGCTTCGGATGGCTTATTGTGCTTCGTGAACATCTATCGAAACTTCTCGGAAGTAAGATTATGTCTCTTCAGCAAAATGGATTTGACTTGGTCATAGTCATCTGTTTCTTCATTTTCTCTAGCTATGACTTGTGCCGCATCATAAGGTAATAGTCCAATCAGGTATGAAACCCATAGTTCCTTTTTGATTTTGGTTCTTTTCGCTTGTTTCTCAAACAGAACTAGGTAGAGGCTGATCTCGTTGCTCTTGAGGTCAAACTTTTGTAAAATGTTTTGTAGCTCTAGTCTTGGCCTTGTCCATGAGTTAATCAGAAATTCACCTGCGGCACAGATGCGCATCCTTTCATTTTCTAGTTGCATTTTTTTTTTTAGTTTGAACACCATTTGATTAATTTGCAATTTGTCTCTGGCTTCTTTGTGTTTTCTATCATTAGGTTCCATCTCTTTCAGTTTTCTCTCCTCACTAGCTTCCATCTTTCAGTTTTCTCTCCTCACTAGTTTCCATCTTTCAGTTTTCTTTCCTCACTAGCTTTCACCTCTTTCTGTTTTCTCTCCTCAATTATGGTGTTCAAAAACTCTTCGATGAACTCTTTGTCATAGCATTCTGCCTCAGTTATCGCGGATTTGAGTTGATATACCTCCATATCCATAACATTTTCAACTCCCATTTCCATCGCGATTTGCTGCAAGTCATCTTTTTTGCCTCTGGTTAAGTAAGCCATGTTTCCCTCAAAGAAAAAAAAAGCAAAAATTATTTTTTTATAAAAAAATGCACACTGCACTTTTTCTTCTTTCTTCCAGTGGCAGTGAAAAGGGGGGGGGGATATTTTCCAACACTCAGTGAGTCCACTTCGTGTTGCCTTCTCACAACGAAAGTTCTCTTCACGTCACCCTCTCACGACGAAAGTTTTTCCCTTTGATATTGTCCAATCTATTGCTCACTATCCTACCGACTGCTTCAACGTAGTGTCCCTAGGTTCTCTGAATAGTAAGCACTTATCGAAACAAACTTGACAGGAATTTATTAGTAAAAATTAAAAGAAAGAATGTACACTGAAGACGACGATCCTACTCAATCGTTTTCACACACATTTCTCCCCCTTTTTTATTTTTGAATGACCCTCTTCAGTTCTTGCAATTTTCGTTCTCCTCAGGCTTATTCCTCTTTCTTTTTCTCTTGAGCCGTATACCGTATTGTTACTTCAAGGTTTTACTGTGAGACGCGCATACAGAACACTACAAGTGCTTTTAGAATTCTTATTTGATGGTTACTTTAATTTACATGAGTAATTAATGCTAATGGCATGAAATTTTTTTACCCCGCTACTTTTTCTTTGTTTTTTCTTCCTTGTTACTATAACATATATTTTTTTTCTCTTTTCCAAGGAGTATGAGGATCTGACCAGCAAACTTAATGAGTTTCAAATGCAGGAGCAAAGGCTATTAGAAAAGATTGGTGCTGAACAACTAGCAAGGATTGAGAGAGAATCTCCAGATATCTGTGAATCAGAATTTGATGAATCCAAATCGTACAGTGATTTAATTTTGCATAAGACACAACTTGCAACAAATAATAATCAAGTTAATTTTACAAATTTCAGTAAGTTTTGTTTTATTTATAAAATTGTTATTTTCATCCAAGATGAATAGACACTTCTCTAACTAACATGTTCAACAAACTAATGAACATATTTTAGTAACTCTAGTACAGTGGTGCGCAAACTTTTTGAAGAGCAACCCCCTTTCAACCAAAAAATTTATCGCAACCCCTGCATGCGCTGACAATCTGTTCCAGTTTTCCGGGACGTCCCAAATTTTTGTTGGTAAGTGAGCTGTCCCGAAAGCTCTTTTTGGAACGCTTGTTTCGATTTTAATTAGGCAATATTGACTTCCAGAGATATTCAATTTTTTTAGATATCATATAAATATTTACTTTGTTTTTTGATGTACTTTGTGTCCCGTATGTAATACAAAGGTGTAGCGAGGTGTACAGTTCTTGATTTTTGTATACAGAGTGATCAAGAAAGAATCATCCGATTTGATTCTTCTAAAAAGAATCAAATCGTATCTTATGAAATCTTATCATTCGAAGTGATTCTACACTTGAAATCGATCATTAACAAAATTAACAAAACAAAAATTGTTTATAAAACATTAGTTCATAGACATATTTGCCCCCGAACATTCACATATCACTTATCATTCTATTCTGTGTTTTTAATTTTTAAGAGATATACAATTTTGAAATTGGGTGATTTTCTCCAAGTCACCCTGTAAAAGTACTATAGTTTGTTTCAGGTTAACTTTGCAGTGGAGAGAAAGGTAGAGAGTGTATTCCTTCGCCGCAAAATATAGTTCCCATACATCGGAGGTTTCTGATGATCATTTATATAGAATATTTCAAATTTTTTTATGATTTTGAAAAAGATACTGAAAAAATACCGTTTTGAACCAATGTATATTCGTTTAAAATTTTTAAATTAGAAAAATATTGGTTACCATTATCAAAAATCCATGGCGAGCTCAAGAACATTTTGGCGCGATTTCCAAGAAATTTTCCCCGCCAATATTACTATCGTGCTTTTTTTTTTTTTTTGATTGCTCAGAGAGAATTATATATATATATATTATATCGTCATTTTGTTTAATTTTTTCCGATACAATTTTTCATTCAGTTTTGCATGTAGTTATAGGCCTACACACCCAGACGAATATTCAATCAGGTTTTTTTTTCTCGCGAAAATAACCTCCAACGAATTCAGATATTCACTCATAGATTACAGGAAGTGTCCCTCTTTCACGACAGCGCCGATACCGTTGTGAAGGCTCTCTTTATGGGGGTAGGTTACGGTTCCAGACCCCCTCCCCCTTTTTTTAAAATATCTATTTCTTGCCGTGTTCGTAGGATAGGGGTGGTTTCTGAATTCCAATAGCCGATAGCGGAGAGTGTTGACATAAGTAATGTCTCTTTTTCACCCACACCAACTTCCTCCCCCACAACAGAGGCTGTTCCTCCAGATGACCCTTCAGTGTCTCTCCAGATAAATATAAATAAGCAAGAGAGAGAGAGAGACCCACAATGGTTTAGGCTTGCAGTGTATTTTTTTCTTCTGTGACAGTTGTATCTTGCTTTTCACCAGAGATAGACACGCTAAAACGTTCTCCGTTCCTTTTTGGCAATAATGCATAAAGCACGTTATTGAAAAAGAAGAGGAATTTTGGATTGCAGGTGGCCTGATGGAACACATGTTGGAGCAACAACAATTAATAAGTAATAGAGAATCCGATAGTTCTACAACGTCAAGTGAGGATTCCATAGAATGGGAATCCGTGAAAAATGACTAAAACTGTAGTGATAACAAGTCGCATCGACGTATATGCGTTCGGGTGGATGAGCGACGGAAATTTCGGCAAGAAAAGTGAGTAAAAGAATTCTAAATTTTGCCTTATCATTTTTATTATTATTTGGGGCTATTCCCAAATTCAAACGTGAAAACCGGGTTAATAGGAGTTACTAAGATACTTTTCAATAAAAAAAAAATGATTTCAAAAATCGCAACTTTGATTTCTGAAAGTATCGACAATGATTTTTTTTTTTCATTAGCTAATTTTTTGTTACTAACTGACTGCAATTTTTTCTACAAGCATTACGTTACACGTAAAAAATATTTTTTTCTGCGAGATTGGCGAGAATCAGCCATACCTCACCGAGGCCGCGCATCGATACACAGGTTAAGAGGCTTTCGTTGTCATAGCAACGAGTGATGCGGTTCCCTCGTAGCTTCCTCTTCACTGCAAAGTTAACCTGAAACGGACTATAAGTTGATATTGTCTGTTGCATGCCAGAAGCAGGAATGTAAAAATTTTCCTCTTTTTTTATTAGCTGTTTGGATAGCTTGTTTTGCTTTCTAACTTGCGCCTGAAACGTGAATGTAAAACAAGTATTTCAATAATGCCCTATTGAAACATGTTACAGAACATTTTAGGAAAATAACTTGTAGAGTAGCATGGGTAGAGAATATTGCCCGTGCTACTCTAGTAAAGGTGGTTACCATTAGTAAACATTCAAACGTCATTTCCCATGTTTTTTTTTTTGCAAGGACAGTGCACATTCGTGATTCTGGCTTGACGGAGCCGATAATATTGATTATTGTACCAGTAGAATTTGTTAAAATTACATTGGCTGATACATGGTAATTAGCTCAACTGAATAAAGGCATTCTTTAGTTTTGACATATTTTTAAATAAAAATACCAAAGTAAGCAGTCCAGTGCACAACAGGGTTTAAGCTACGGTTGCATTTTTCGCAAAATGCGAAAGAAAATCGTAGAATGCAAAAGTAGTAGCAGCCACTTTCGCAAAAATGTGTACAGGAGGTACGAAACCAGTAGACTTCCAACCATCAATCATTACATTAGCATTGCAGCATTTTGCTAAAGCTTTTTCCTCCATTTTCGCTTTTTTGTAAAAGGAATTTTTTTATCCAGCTTAAACCCTGGTGCACAACAATAAGCAATACAGCCCAATATGCAATGCACCACCATCGGCAGTACAGCATAATAAGCAATGTGCCACCATAGGCAATACAACAATATGCAATGCACCACCATATTCAGGGCACCGCATTAAGCAATACAGCACAATAAGCAGTGCACCACAATAAGCAATGAACTACAATGCATTATAAGTACTGCATTAGAATAAGCAATATGGCACGTGATGCACTAAAAATATGTAATGCACAACAATAAGCAATGCACTACTATTTACAGTGCACAACAATAAGCAATGCAGTACAGTATGCTATGCATTGCAATACAGCACAATACATGATGCATGGCATGAAGCAAAGCGCCATGAGACACAATGAGCCATAATACGTCATAAGCAGGGCACTTATTGCATTGAGCAATACAGTACTCAACTCTCTACAACACATAATACATCTCATTCAGTAATGCACCACTATTTACAGTACACCACAATATGCAATACGGCAAAACATGTGTTACATCACAGTAAGCAAAGCACTATAGTAAGCAATGCACCACAATACGCAATAATTGTTGCATTACAATAAGCAATACAGCACGCAATGAAAAGCAAGAAAACAATGAGATTCATCCTTGAAACCTCTTAACTTTCTCATGAAGGTATACTGTATGTTCAATGCCCCACCGTGGGTACCTGGATCCTGTGTTGAGAGCGCGGATGATATATACATACCTCTCGGTACATGCACAGAACTTGGTCCTGATGGGTCAAATGATTCCCGATATGTTCAGGCGTTAAATGAAACTTTACCCAAAATCATAACAGATTTTTGTAACAGAAAAACATGACAGATTTTTGTAACAGAAAAACATGACAGATTTTTGTAACAGAAAAACATAACAGATTTTTGTAACAGAAAAACATGACAGATTTTTGTAACAGAAAAACATGACAGATTTTTGTAACAGAAAAACATGACAGATTTTTGTAACAGAAAAACATGACAGATTTTTGTAACAGAAAAACATGACAGATTTTTGTAACAGAAAAACATAACAGATTTTTGTAACAGAAAAACATAACAGATTTTCATAACAGAAAAACTTAACTGATTTCCATCACATAAAATTGTCACTAATTTCCGTTGCATAGAAAAAATTGGTAAAATTTGTTGTTGATTTTAGGTGGCAGTGCCGCAGATGCTAGTCCAAAAACATCTCCTCGCTCTCCTTTAAAGTCTGTAGTACGGGCATTTTTACCAAATCAGCAGCGAACAACGGTAAGTATTAAATAATTGATCTGTTCATGCGTGTGCGTGCTTGCGTACGTGCATATATAATTGTTTTTTATATATATACAATGGAATCTCGATAACTTGACACTTGGATAACTTGACATTATTATTCCCTTGGTTGGCACAATATTAATTTCAATGTAGGGGAAACTCTAATTCGACTCATGTTTGGCTTAACTCTGCTTAAGTCAACTGCAAGTTTTGTCCCTTACCACAGCTGGTTTTAAAAATTGCCCATGTTTTACCAGTTCTAAGAATTTTTCGACATTGTTTGTGGGTATTTTGACAATCCTTTGTTCTCTATGATGTGTCCCTTTTATCCGTTGGGGACATGGGGGGGGGGGGCGTGCATGTGAAGAATGAATGTTTGAAACCACTTGGCCAGCTTATCATGGCATTTCCAGGAAAGGTCTTTCATTCTTTTCATGGTCATAAAAAAGTACGGATATTGGCTAAGAATGAGGAAATTTTTTTTCAGCATTTGAATCTTATAAACCAAGCAGAAAAAAAATCAGAATTCAGCGATGTAGAAGAAGCAACTCTTTCATGGTTCAAATCCCCTCGATCTCACTCAATCCCATTATCAGGACCAATAATTCAAGAGAAAGCAAAATATTTCGCAAAAAGTCTCAATCAAGGAAATTAGGAATTATCCCAAGTATGAAAACTTTCTACAGAAAATTAGACAAAAAATTTGTGAATTTGTGGATTCTAGAATAGATGCAAAAATTTGTTTTAGATGCTGGTGAAATGATTGATTGAGCATGGAAGTCAGGCACGAGTGCCACGATTCGGAACCGCTTCCATCATGTTGGTTTTGTGAGTCTTTGGAAAACAATTATTTCTTGGAAGATTCCTCTCAGATTATGTGTGGAGAAAGCATAAATAGTGCTATGGGTGATTATATCGAGGATGAATTTGTGAGTATTGACTTGATCTTGTGTAACTTCAGGACTTTTAGAAGATGACGATATTCTAGAATCAATCAACCAAAGCAAGTGCTTCATGTTTCGAAGAAATAGAATCACACAGAAAGTTCAGATGAAGTATCTGCACCATCTCTCCATGAACCATTAAAAGCTTTAGATGTGATACTTTGCTTCCGATGCATTCAGGAAAAATCTGAACAATCACAGGATAAACTAAATAATGTAGAAGTTTTGTTTTCTCTTCAGAAAGAAAAACAGGCAATACACTTGATTATTTTTCATAAGGTAAATTTTTTTGTACGTTTTGATTCTATTGAAAAACAACCCTGAATTAAAATTAATGAGAATTAACATTTTATTTAATGGAATTGTTCCTATGTATATAATTATGTACATAAAAGTGATTGAAAAAAATTTAGAGTGAAACCTTGTTAACTTGACATCTGCATAAGTCGACATGTTTGTAGATACTGGGTGTCGCGTTACAAAGAGTTTACTGTAGTTGTGTATTTTGTATGTATGATTGTTTTTTTTTTGTTTTCTGGTTAATAATTTAATCTGATGTTGAAATACATCAATTTTCCTCAAATAAATTAATAACCATGGAAATTTTTACTATCTTTGTTCATTTATGAAAAAATTCCAAAAAAATAATAGATGAAAGTTTAATAGAGCAGCCCCTTGTCTTGTCTCTCTATAATGTGCATTTGGATTTCCCACACCTTTTATTAAAAGTGCTGTTAAAAATTTAATTAGTATTATAACTTACATGGGGTCTTCAGTGAAACCATATTTTCACTATACAGTCGGCACTCATTATAATGACCCATTCATTCTGTTGAAAAGTGATGTATCGAAAGGAAAAATATATAGGAGGGTCATTATACGAAAACTTTCATAACTTAATCGATCATTATTATAATGAAATGATTGCTATAATGTGCATTGACTGTGTCATCTTTTTCTGTCTCTCGGCATGCATGGTATAACAAGATTTAGGTTTTCATCTGGGTTGTGGATTTCGAGACCCACAACCTTGTAAACCTGTCTGTTTGGGCAACATAAAAAAGTATCCATGTTAAATATTTTTTTATATTTTCTTAATGTAGTGAAGCTTTATGTTTTTACATTTTATTTTGTTAAAGGTTCATGTTAAACCTGGGCAAACTGTCAGAGAAGCTCTTTCTAAAGCTATGAAGAGGCGTAAATTAACTCCAGAAAATTGTATAGTGTTCAGATGTAATGGAAAGTAAGTTGACTTCTTTTTTTGTCAGCCTAGTGTAGCATAAGTACAGTGTTATATAATAACTAGAGTGCGGAAGTTCAGGCACTAAAAATGGTCAAAATAGGCAGGCAATAAGGTGCTAAAAATACATGAAATAGGCACTAAAAAAAAAAATTTATAATTTATGGAAGGAAGAAAAAAGAACGAAAAAAAACTGAGGTATTAAGAGTTCAAAACGAGCTGAAAAATTAGTTGCACTTAACCTGTTCACTTTTAATTAAAGTTTAAAATAACTGCATTATTATCGAAGTTAAATTGATTTCAAGCCCAAAAGAAAATGCTAGTAGACTCTCAGAATTAGGCCAATTCCAGGACCCCCATTACTAGTCATGGAGCCCGTAAAGAAAATTATCTGTGGGGCTTTTTCGAGTTGCAAATAATTCTTATTTATTTGTTGAATTGTTTGTAATAATCATCATTTTTATAACTGAAACATAGCTACCTTGTTTATGTTACCATACCTGTGGGACTACTTCAAGATTGGGGTTCTCTGTGGCTGCATCTGGGAGCACACACCTGGGAGTGACTCTGGTCAATTTAATCAGATACCAAATATGCATATAAAATAAAAGAGCCATGGTTGTTTTCAGTGCATTTATGATGTTTTAAAAAAAAATGAAAACAACATGGGATCCCAAAGCCCTGTCTGCTTCTATCCGCCATGCGGTAGCCATAATGTCAAATGATGGCCTCTTGGGACAGTCATCGATCAGTTATACATATCCAATACCTGAGCAAGACATGTTATATGAAGCATGTGGAGAAACAAATTTCTAATTTACCTCTGTTTTTCCAACATGGGCTGTGTCATCTGAAACACAATCATTCACAGGGTGTGGTAGCCCAGGTCGATAAGATATTCGCCTAAAGTACCAAAGGATGTTTAGAGGTGTCGCGAGTTCGATACTCGGTTCGTCCTTGTCAGAAAGCTTTCCTGACATGGGTACAACAGAAACAGTGACATGACCACAGAAAAAATAGCTACTGCAGGGAGCCCCCCATTGAGGGGTTAGCGCACCAACCTCTCGATGAGTATAAGAAACAAGCCTGCCATTTGGAATCTGCAATCAATTGTAGGTCTCGGTCTAATTAGCCCTCGCGTGCAGAAAATGATAATGGTGTGACAGAAATGAACAATCAGTCATGGCTAACACCATCCTGTCAAAGCAAAATTAATGCATAGCAACACCAAGTTTCCTTATCTCTCAGATCACTTATTCGCTTTTAAATGTGGTGAAAGGAGAGTGGGGGAGGGGGGTCTTTCCTGAGGATAATTGATACTAAGAGTTGGAAAATTGTAAAAAGTGTAATTCTTTTGTTCTCAATGCTCACAATATTCAAGTTCTATGGCAGGAAAAGTTCAAAAACAGCATTTTTAACAAAAAATCTAGGAAATAGGCAAAAAAGGCATTTATGGTATTTTGCCTGAACTACCGGGCTCTAATGATAGCATATAATAACATACTTCCTTAGGCAGTTACCTCTATTCTCTGGCCAACTTCCCTTTGCGGCCAGTTTTTCCTGGAACAGACAACAGGCTTCATACACATAATACAAAAATCACCCCTATTCTGCAGCCACTTATAGATAAAACAATTTTTTGTGTTTTTTTTCTTTGTAATGCATTCAGAGCTCTTTGTGTAACCTTGTAATCCTTATACATCTGCATAAATATCTTTTCATATCAATTGAATTTTCTGTTTATGTATGACACTATCAGGTTGGAAACATTTGTAAATAGGATGACAAGGAGGCTAATGCTATAAGGTTGCTGCTAGCTGGTGAGACAGTTTAAAAATTTGCTCCCGGGTCAACACGGTAAACCAGACAAATATAGTCTATGATCTTTACTGAATAGGTAAAGAATATGGAAGTTTTTTGGCTTTGCTGATACTTTCTTCACTTTTTAGCATGCACAGATTCAGTAGAATAACAGTGAAGGAGTGCAATAAATGTGAGGAAAGAGCAGGTACAGTACTTGCTATAAAGAAAAAACAGATCCCCGATAATACAGATGAAGGAATTGATCAGATGATCTGGTATTTCAAGTTCTGCATAAAATACAGTGAAACTTCAATGTACATAACAATATCGGACCAAGGGAAAAATATCTTTGTAGAGGAATAATCATTTTATATCGAGAGGCAACATTATCATTATGTGCCATCAAATTCATGCTGCTGTTATCAACTTTTCTAAATCAACATTCTTACTATCACCAAAAAATGTGCTTTTGAGTATTTATTTGCTGTAAAATATTTTAATTGATTATCTGGTAAAAGAAATTCAGTTAGATGTATTGCTTGTATAAAGGGATTTATTGCAATACAGTTTGATTTATCACACAAAAAGTAGTGATACCGAACACTTTCTGCAATTAGCTGATGCCCAATACCATTATCATTAGACGTCCTCGGAAAAATTGAAACATATGAGATAACAAAAAAAATTTACTGAAGGATATTTCTAGCAAAAAATTAATAAAAATAATAAACATTATAGCGGTTTGAAAATTTTTAAAAAAAAATATTGTTATAGAAGGGTTTATCATAGTAAAGAATATCATGGTGTCAAGAATAGTTTAACATTACAAGACTAAAGGTTATTTCCAACAAGATTTAAAAAAATATTGTTTTAGAGGGATTTATTGTTATATTGAGTGTCGTTGTAGCGAGGTTTCACTGTATATTGTTCTAAACATTGTAAATAAATTGAGCATAAGATTTTTTGTGACATTGAAAGCGGTCACCTCTGCCGATGGCCATTTCTTTGCCAAGTGGTCGTCTTAGAGAAGTTTCACTGTATTTAAACTATTTGTTCTTCTATCGTGCATGTTTATGGGTTTCATTTTGTACGTTATTAAGTTTTCTTCTTATTTTTCCCCAGTTTTTATATGTCCTTGGTTCTTGCATGAATGCAGTGAAAAGAAAGAAGTAATTTCTGATATCCATTTTAGTCAAAGGTTTCCCTTCAGACGTTGCGGGCCAAAAAATAGTTTTGTCATAAAGCCCAAAGTACAATGATACCTCTGCTTACAATCATGATTCGTTACAGAATCACACTCGTTAACTGAAATCTTTGTTAGCCAAAACATGATTTTTTATAGTTTTTATGGAAAATTGTTTAATTTGTTTCAGAAATGCCCCCAAATTTAAAGGAAAGTTTCATAAAACACTTAAGAAGCAGTATAGCTTTTCCACCTAACCCCTGATGGTTATGAAGTTGTTCCACAGAACCCTTGATGAATAAGGGTGTTTAACAGAACCCAAACTAATTTTGAATATCTCTCAAACTGGCATGGTATCCCCAAGGCTGTCCCGACATCAATGATATCCTGAGCCTCCACTTCTTAATTTGCATACTTCATTCTCAGAATTTTCAATAAAAAACAAACAGCTGTACCAAAATATCAATAACTAGAAACTTTTCTGTGGAAGTTCTCCGGGTTCTGGGATTATTAAAGTTTCATTAAAAATTAGAACGTAAATCAAATGTCACGGATTTAATCTGCGGAACCCCGAAAAAGCTCTCACAGAATCCAGGGTTCCACAGAACACTGGTTAGAAATCTATGCACTAGGGTCATAGTGAAATGTGAGAGGTGGTGTACGATGTGATATAGTCAGCTCATTTGTGTCTCTCTCACACACACAAGCAGGTGGAAAAAATAAGTTCCTAGAATGTCAATAGTGTTTAGTTTGGTATCAAAAGTCTTATTGCCCTGTCATATGCACTGAAATCATTCAAGTCTGAGGCTTTAATTTTTTTTAATGCATTTTTTCTTAGCTTAATCATTTATTTCAGATAAAATGACTCAAAATCCCTCTAAAACAGAAAGAGGTGTATCTGAAAAAGCGATCCCAGTAAGGAAATAAAATTATCTTTGTGCTCGAGTGACAGTCACCCATCAGATCAATTTTGATTGGCATGAAAGTTTAGCTGACGATTCAACTGTTTTATGTTGGTGCATGCATCCATAACTAAAATGTTAGATAGCTGAATCTGTATCTCCCGGTAGAGGCAGAGATGAGTTTTTTCCTTCCTTAAAAAATGAACATCTCAAATAATAAATATCTTCACAACATCCAGTCTTCTGTATATCTTGAATCTGTATTAGTTAGCAGAGGCAAAAAAACAAAAAAAAATCTTTATTAGCCAAAAAATGTGTTAACTGAAGCATCACTGTATCTAGATTCTTATAGTATCATCACAACAGGTGGACCCAACAGAGCCCAGGATTCAGAGTCAAGCAGGCCCGCTGTGGTGGTCGAGTGGTCATAGTGACGGACTCGCATCGCGAGGACCCAGGTTCGAGCCCCACCATCACCACAGTGGTGGTCGGCTGAAGTTTGTTTTCTGTGATTCCCAACTTCAAAGCGGAAATGCGAGCCGATCTCCCCGTTATAAAGTCTCGCCACAGAGAGCAACAGTCCTACGAACAGTAAAAATACTCGGTCATTACACTGCACTCACTTCACTTCTGAGATATAGATGGCAGCACTAAAAATCATACACAACACTAGATACACACTTAGACTGTTAGGTACACATACTCACACTTCCGGCACAACTCACTAGGTAGTAAATTGCCCACGGCGATAGACCTGAGTTGTGCTCGGCTTGAAAAAAAAAAAAAAAAAGAGTCAAGCACAGGGGCTCTATATTATTTGAGAATTTTATTTATTCTGAGATTATTTTTCATTAAATATGAATTGTCATTAATTCTTATTTTGATTGAACATGAATTTTCATTAATTTAGAAATACCAGTTATTATTTTACCAGAAATTAAAGTTTAAATTAGTTTGTGGATAAATAATGCTAAAAAACTTGATTAGTGGAAAGATATCAAGATATCCATAAAATCATGTAATTGAGATGTGAAATGATAACTAAGAATTTTAATTGTTCAGTTGGGGGTGACTAAATCTTTACGAGAATACAAAATTCTATGCAAAACATTCTATTTTTTAAGATTGTAGTCACTGCAATTACAGTTTTTTACACATTCTGCTATAATTCTTTTTGATTTTGACTCCAAGTGCTATAAAATTTGTGTGTACTGTGAAATTTGTTACTTAATTTTGTTGAAGTATCTGTTTTTGAGTAATATTTATATTATCTTTCTGCTTTAAACTATATTAGAATATGGGTTAATTGGGATGATGATGTCAGTACATTAGAAGGTGAAGAAATCAACGTAGAAATGAGAGAGAGGCATAAAATTACAACAAGCATATCACATAATTTTGTGAGTATTCGAACATTTTTTATAGTTTGACTTGTCCATGAACTTTTATTTCAAATACACAGTCAGCCAAAAATACAAAAAACACAGTGAAAATCAAAACACGGTACAATATAAACAAAAAGAGAAAAATGAACACACACATACTTTGTGAGCTATAGGGATTTTGCAATCCTTCCATCAGGTCTAGATGAGGTACAGTATGCACAACTTTTAACCGAATGATGGTGATATCTTGCTTTCTAAAAGTTGTAGAATGAAGCGGTTTCCACCAAACATTATGGTTCGCGATTTTCTACCCGATTATGTGTAATTTGTCTTGATGAGGGGTCATCTACATATTTATTGTTCAAACTTCAAAATTTTCATTGTAAACCCACATTTTTTTCCATCTTATCTGATTTATTGCATTGCACTTATCCTAAAAATGAAATTTCATCACCGTAAGTATAAAAATGAGAGAGATATGAGTGAAAATGTGTTTGGGGACGCTCTCAACATTGAGAAACTGAATTTCTCAAGGTTGATTGCAGGAGGAAAAAAAAAACACACCAAACAAGTTTTGAACGATAAATACTCCATATGCTACGCGAGTGCTTAGATTTAGTGCTGCTAAAAAATAGTTTTTATTTCGTGGAGGTGAAAAACAAACTTTTTTTAATTACTCTTCATTTTAGTGACTTTATATCCATGATTGAACGAATATTTATACCATAATTATTTCAAACGATGTGTCACAAAGCAATTGTTTGTAATGACAATTTCATCAATTCAGAAAAAATATAATAATTTTCCATTGAACATTGCACTATTTTATATTATAATTTTGTTTCATTTTGCAATTCCTCAATTTTTAATTATTCTAAAAAAATACGGATGAAACGAAATGTCGTGGTTTTAGCGGAGACGACTCCACCAATAGCCACTACTCTAAACTTGGGGCACACTAAGATGATTCACGCTACTGGGAGAACCGTTATTTATTGATATATCCATAAATTTATTTATAACTATCTTATTTATTTATATCTCTATAAATATTAAAATCAATCTAATTGTATGGTATTAATTTGTGAATTCTTTGCACGTTGTTATATTTACCATTTCAGCTCATGAATATTGTCTAAGGAATGAAACAAATTTCTGAAATAGTGAAAAATTTCAAAATTTCATTATTTGTTTACTCGAATTTTTAAAAAGAAAAAAAAAATGTTTGAAAAAAAATACTGGATGGATGACTTATTTATCGTATCACCGTATACTTAAAACAATAATTACCCATTTCAGTAAAGTTGTGAGCTTCATATTTAAACATTTTCACATAATTTGTCATGAGAAATTTTTCAATGAGTTTCAAATTTATATCTAGTATATGGTCCCTAAAAGTGGTCATTTTCATATAATCGCTCATATCTCGCAAAATTGAGGTCAGATTGGAATGAGAATTAATTCTGTTGTGTTTTCGACTATGCTGATTCGAATGAAGTAAAAATTAGTGTATGCTTCTATTCACAAATTTTAAAAAAATATATGTTTTAATAATTCATAACTCATATTTTAAAAAAAGCCAAATTCAAAATGAGTAACAAAATTATGCTTGGCCCGTTAGAATCTATCATGTAAAATAAAAATTTATGAAATACCTATATTATTTCAGCAATTATGCTCAAAAACAAGATGTTTCTGTTTAACATTACATCACTCGTTTTTCAATAATTTTTATTTCACTAACTGTTCATTCGAAATTGATGAAATTTGGTATTTCGGCATTTCTTGAGATTCTGAATCCAAATATGGAAGAAAAAAATGGGGTTACCATTGAATCTTCAAAAGTTGAATCTAGTTTTAACATCTAGATGACCCCTTAAGAAAAAATGAACGTAATACACTTATGGAAGATCTTAAACGAAGAAGAATGCTACCTTTCTTTTTTTTTACAATAAATATAACCCAAGATATCGCCATCATTTGCTTAAAAGTTGTGTTTACTGTACATACTATAGTTACAATGCAACAGGGTTGGTTAGAATTGGTTTATAACATTACTTTCTCGTTAATCTTATCTAAGATTAACGAGAAAGTAATGTTATAAATATATATAATTCAGCCGTATATAGCGAGATCACAATATATATATATATATACGTGTGTGTGTGTGTTTGTTTGTTAAAGTGTTAAAGTTCCATTTTTTATATATAAAAACTGAAAACAAATTATGTGAACTGGAAATAGAACAGTATCTACCATCATGGGAAAGTCCTGGAAAAGTCACGGAATGAGAAAAAGGTCACAAATTCCCAAAAAAGTCACAAAATTTGAGTAAAGGTCTCAGATTTTTATAATTCTTCAGAGATCTTTTTTTTGATTTTTTCTCTAAAATCTAGGCTTTGGAGAAGCTGTGGCATTCAGTATTTCTTTTTTCTCTCTGAGGTTTTATGTAGTTTAGGGTTGCCAGTTGTCCGTATATACGACCCACAAAAGCGTATGCAGGAATGGATTGCATTGGATATTCATGATCTACTTAAAGCATAGATGACCTCGCAAAGTTGGTTAAAGGCATGGATAGGAATAGAGAGAGGGATGGCGATAGGGATGATTGTGCCCCTCCCCCCTCAGATTAAGAAAAATTATTGCCATCGGCAGAAGGTGAACATTTGTCCTCCCCTCCCCATTCGAGAAACAACCTGTAGCCATGTATGCTTTTGCGGGGGCGGCTTATGTGGCTTGAGCCTTTAGGGTCAAGTTCATATGGGGTTATTTAAAGCTTTAAATTTAAAAGTTTTTTAAAAATTTAAAAATAAACGTTTTTTTTTAAATTGTGCTTGAAGGGGGTCCCCCCCCCCCACACACACACACACTCTATGTGGTGAAACTCAACATTCAGCACTGGGGCTTCATGCCAATGTTGGTATGTCTGTGTGTGTATATGCATTGATATCTTGCTTTGCGGAAAGTTTCAAAGGATTAAAATAATTGATTTATCAAGTGTTTTTATTTTGTTAATTAACTCGCCAGGGAAGGGGGGGGGCATTGCCCCCATTCCCTGGCTTTTGAAAATACACTACAAATGGTATATATACAAATACAGGGTGATTATAAAAAAAACTATCCCGACATATGGGCCCTTAACTATCATACCATTCACAGAAACTGAATAAAATTTTGGCATAAGGTACTTTGATGTATGCGCTCAAGAATGATATGGAAAACAACAGTGTCACTCTAACAGTTACGGTTACAGTGAGAAAATTTCGAAAGTATCAAATGGCAACACCAAGTTTTTTGTATTGGAATGTGATCTCCATTGTGAAAAACCCTAAATAGCATTCGAACGGCAACTGTAGCATTAAAATCACCGGCGGTAGATAGGCTAAAAGTGAGGACAACCAATAAGGACAGAGAAGCAGCATAAAATAAAGCATTTTATTGTGTTTCACAAATTTTCCACATGACCTTGTGGAGGACTAATTAGGCTGGGATCTCAGCCGAAGAAACGGTGTGACGAATGAAACGAACATTAATGCTCTGGTGCACGGCAAAGTCCTTTTTACTTTTTCCTTGCCTAGCTCCGGGGATTTTCATGCTACAGGTGTCATTCCAATGCTATTTAGTGTTTTTCAGTATGGAGATCACATTCCAATACAAAAAACTTGGTGTTGCCATTTGATATTTTCGAAATTTTCTCACTGTAACCGTAACTGTTAGAGTGACACTGTTGTTTTCCATATCATTCTTGAGCGCATACCTCAAAATACCTTATGCCAAAATTTCATTCAGTTTCTGTGAATGGTATGATAGTTAGGGGCCCATATGTTGGGATAGTTTTTTAATAATCACCCCGTATATATATACATACATTGAGTACATGTGCTTTGCTTCCCCCCCCCCCCTAGAAAATGTTGAAATGACGGCCTTGCTGAAAGGGACCGTACGTGAACGTCGGGGCCAGACTCAGGCCAAGCTCACAACTGCTGATGCTGCCACCAGATGGCGACTTATACAGTCCCTTACAGTGCATACGAGCTCCAAGGAAATATTGAGAGATTCGTGTCTCTGTAGTCTAGTGGTCTAAGGCATTCACCCGGAAAGTGAAAGGACATGGGTTTGATTCCCTGCAGGGGCAGTTGAATTTTCTCTTTTTCCAAAATATATCTTCGCAACAGCCAGTTAAAAACCTTCGTATTGTAGCGGAGAGTGACGTCATCCTTGTATAATGAGAAAAGGTCACAGAAAAGTCACCAAATTTTGCTTTTGGTATTTGGTAGACACCCTATAGCTTCAATTTACAGAAATTATTGATATAAATTAAGAACAATAAAGGTCCTAGAACAGATCCTTGTGGTACTCCTTTTTTTACTTCCTGAAATGTACTTATTTTTTCATCAACTTTGACATCCTGTTGTCTGTTATAGGTTACAAACCATTTTAACATATTGCCTCTTATACCTATTCATAATTTTCTAGCTAGTATATTCAAGTACACAAAATTGAATGCTCTTCTTAAATCTATAAAGACTGTTATAGAATATTTATGGTTTTTAAATCCTTTATTTAAGTAATCATTTAATTCAACTTTTTGTTGAAACCATTTCTGTATTTTTATTTTTTTTAAACCATGCTGGTTAGGAGCAAAAAAATTCTGATAGTTTGGATAGCTGATTAACTGTGTTTTTATCCATTTTTCTATATCTTTTGAAAAAACCAGAAGAATCGAAATGGGTCTGTAGTTTCCAAGAACACTCACATTACCTCTTTTGAAGATGGAATGAACTATGAAAATATTTTAACTCAAGATAGAAAAATCCCTGTAATAATGATTTGGAAATTATTTTAAGTATTTTAGGCGTTATTTTATTGTACCCTGTAGCCTTATTTTCTTTCAGCTTAGAAATAATCACTTGTAAATTGCTTTCATCGAGCTTTGAGTTGATAGAATTATACAAATTGTTCACTTGTTCTATGCAACAAAATTTATCATTTTCTTCCATAACATCAAGATTTCTTGTTATAAAATTCTTATTCAACCTTAGGCTACTTTAGTTGCTCTTTGGTAATTTGGTAATGCATTGTGTTTAGTGTTTTTATTTAATATGTCCTCATTTTAATACATTTCTCTTGTAAGCTTTTGTTTTTTTCACACATTTTAAAATTATTTTTAATATATTTTGGCTTTGTTATTTTAATATAGTTTTTTAGTTCTCTGTTAGTATTCGGTCTTATAAGAAATTATACCTGGATATTTTTTAAATTTTTTTGTACAATTTTTCTTTAACATTTATTCTATCAATAATTTATCTATTATAATGGTAATATGTGACTCTGATTTGATTTGGCAATGAAATTCAATGGTCGTGACTTGAGCTCATTTAAACCTTCCCTGTTTTTTTGGCTTCATCTAGATGTCGAAAAATGACGTTATGAATTATGGTTTTTCAATATATATAAAAGTTGTGGTTATTTCATTGCACTTCAGTTCATTTATAAAATACATAAAAAACTAATATATGCTTGCAGGTGAGAAAAACATTTTTCACTTTGGCTTTCTGTGAATGTTGTCGGCGCCTTCTTTTTCATGGATTTCGATGTCAAACGTGTGGCTATCGTTTCCATCAACGATGTGCTGGAGGTGTTCCAACTCTTTGTCAGCCTCTGCGAGTTGAAAATAACTATTACCAGCAGTTAGTATTTCTCTTTTTTTTTTTTTTTTAAATGTATTGAATGAATTTGTTATCCTTTAGTAAAAATTTTTTAGATTTTTATACTCATACATTTTGATTGTAGTCTTTTAGCGATGAATACAATGCCAAGTTCCGGCCCAAACCCACAGACACAGAATTATTCATCTCTTCCAAATCAGTATTTTTATCCTCAACCATCAATATCCTCTCCTCCGCAAAATATGCCACGTCCTCATCCACCCCCTCTTGGTCAAAGAGAACGCTCTACATCTGCACCTAATGTGTGTTACAATATGGTCAACCCTGCTGATATGACATTTGAGGTGAGAAAAAAAAAATAAATAATATATGTATACACACACACAGGGTGGTAACTATCAATCACTCAATAATTACATGTGTGTGATTCCTTGTGGAAAACTAATATGGAGAAGTGTTTTCAGTTTTTTTTTATTTGACCCATAATTAATGAGTTATAATGGTTTAAAAATTGATGACGTCACTTCCAAATCCTGCCAAATTTGCCAAACATATAACAGCATTTTTGAAACTATATAACATTAGTATAATCCCAATGATATATAGAGAAAAAGCAAACCAGTTTTTTTCTTTGTCGTGTGTGTGTGTGTCTTTTCCAAATTTTTACACAATCATTTATACTTGAAAATAAAAATGTTTCTTTGTTTTAATCAAAGTTGCACTATGTCTGTGATCATTTGGTTTGTCTCGTTTAAATGAATAAAATTGTGTTGCTAAAACAATTTTGAGATCTTTTTTTTTTTCAAGTTTCAACTTTGAAGTTTCCAAAGATTTACATATTGCATCCATGCAGTGTCATCTTAACGCATGGGATTGAATATTTCAGTTCAATTTCAAAAAGCCTGCAACCCTTGGTTGAGGAAGAATTTTACTTTTGTTGGTTATTTGGCACGTAACTGACCATTATAAAAATGATGTCACAAAAATTAAAAAATGTTACAACTCATTGAGTACTTGTCTGATCCCAAAACGGAAACACTTTTCTGAGTTAGTTTTTCACAAGGAATCGTGTGTAATTATTTGGTGGTTAATAGTTACCACCCTGTACATACAAATGAAAAATCAGAACAAAGGCGAACAAAAAAAAAGAGTAATTGGAACAATGAGGAGATCTTTCTTAAGGGAAAACCCCTACATTGTCCCAAGGGCAAAACATTCCTGATGATGGTAAGTAGAAAAAGAGGCATATTTTACCATCCTTTCCCCAGACATTTTGCAAAACATTTTTTGTTTGTCTTTGTTCTTATTTTTCATTCGTATATTTTCTGGTTAAGTGTATACAGCTGCCATAGGCACTATATTGTAACTTTTAATTTTTTAATTTTGTCTGTGTTCATAGTTGGTCGTTTGATCATAATTTTTGGTTACATTAATTTATACTTCATATACAGTCGAATCCCATTATAACAAACTCCAAGAGACCGGAGAAATTACTTCATTGTAACAAAATTTCGTTATAAAGGAATTCCAAACTTTTCCATTGTTCCTATGTAAACTTATCTGGGATTATTAGAAAAGTGTTCATTAAAACAAGATTTTTACTATAACTGTATTTGTTAAAATAGGATTCAATTGTATATATTTGATCACAAATATTTTAAATCAGATTAAAGAATTTTTTTATAACAAAAACATATGAATAAAAATACATAATAACAAACCAATATTAGTGCCTTAGGCAGCTAGAATATATAATGTGCTAAATAAAATGCAATAAATATGAATATTGAAAGCTTAGTGTAAAAATATAATTAAACTATTCATTTGTAAATTTTTGATTTTCTTTTGGATATTCCCAAATAATGCACAAAATCTTAGTTGATTCATAGAGTTAAAAATGAGATTTTAAAGCTTCAACAGCCATGTTTTTTCTGATGAGTCTGTAGCTTCTGCAACTACAGTGTGAGACATAATTATAAGACGCTACGAATATTCTAAAAAAAAACGGGAAAGAATATTTACACAACCATGAAACTCAATTACATATATTGTTCATGTTGTGTAAAATTACAAGGACGTCTGAGGAGTAATTTTTGATATTTTACTATTTTTGTAAATTCCAGTAAGAAATTAGTGGGACAGAAATATAAGACATTTTCATTTTCACCATTTTACGGTAGTGTAGCACTGCGTTACTTTATGCAAGTAATTTTTTTACATCACTGGATAACAAACAAATAAAAATATTTCCTCTTTACAAGTACTTCATCAGTAGAAAAATTGCCACAGGGTACAATGCTGCAAAAAGTGAAATTTGTTATTGCGTGCCACCAGTGTTTCTAAAATGTATATAGCAGGGTTCGCACATCCTTACAAACTCCTTAAAAATTCCTAACTTTTCATTTCCCTCTGGAAGGGCCCTTATAACTCCTTACTTTTTGCAGCCAAGCCTGAAAAAGTCCTTTTTTTTTTCTGTGAAGGGATGATCTTTCTTGGAATAGGCATTCCCCATGGTGATGCATGATGATGGCATTGCCTAGAAAAATAAGAGGAAGCTTCCCCCGAATATAAAGAGGAAGAAAAGAGAAAAAAAAACGCCCTCTCCCTTTGTAATAAGAAATGTGAAAGCAAGAGATGGGATTGGAACATCCAATGGTTGTGCATACCTGCCAACCGTTACGATTTTGTCGTATTTAGTAAATTAATATGATTATACGCTTTTGCTTCTGAAAATACGATTTTTTACCGAATCGCTAGTTTTGACGTGTTTTCCTGCCTATGTCGCAAACTGGTCATCGTTGGAAATTGATGGTCCGTAGAACGACATCACTCCACTGAACCAGTAGCCGAAAATTCCCACATGCCCAGTGGTGAGAAAGTTTTTTTAAGTTTTTACTTATGCGGCAAAACGATGTCTCGAACCTCCTATATTACGCAGTATATTGAGTGCAGACCTCGCATCTTTCCTATTTTTCCTACTATTTTCCTACTTTCGCCGCAATCGTCTTTTTTTTTACTGCAATTCTCTCCTACTATTCCTATTTTATCCCTTTTTCCCATTTGCTTACAGCCAATATCTCACTACAAAAATTCCGAGAAACCGCAAAATGTCACTGCTTTCCGCAGTTTTTTTGACGTGTTTTATTCACATTACAACTCGCTACTGAAAAAGAAGAAAGGAAAAAAAATTTCAGTTCCACTGGAGTAAGGGACGACGACAAGCGTATCTTTTCGCCGCCGCGCCTTAAAATGCTAAAAACTGAAGTCCAGTGGGGAAAGCGAATCTGTTTCGCAGATTGGTTACCGTAAATAAAAAGGCAAAAAAAAAAAGACGAACAGGCTCTATCCACACACAAGAGATTCTATGAGAGACAATGGGTTTATCTCTCCTGGGATCCCGTAACGAGCGTTCATCCGTGAAGCCAGGTTTTCCTAGGAGTAAATGTACAAATACAACACCACAACAGGCAAATTGCCCAACGAGGTGGCTGACTTAAGAACATCATGGATCCCAGAGCCATTTTTTGGAGACCCTACCTACTACTGCTACACCACACATGCACCCCGCCCACACCTCCCACCCCCCGCGGAACCCCCAACGAATCGGTACATGCGGGAATGCGCGTGTACGTGTAGTGAAACCTCATGTGAAGTTTTTTGTTTCTCTGTAATGCTTGTTATGTGTAGTGCTGCCACCTGCCACCAGTTTTTCTACCTATGAGTGAAGTGTTATGATTGAATGATTTATCGTTGTAGGACTGTTGCTCTCTGTGGCGAGACTTTTTAACGGGGAGATCGGCTCGCATTTGCGCCTTGAAGTTGGGAACCACAGAAAACCAACTTCAGCTGACCACCACTGTGGGGTTCGAACCCGGATCCTCGCATCGCGAGTCCGTCACTATAACCACTCGACCACCACAGCGGCAGTAGGCTTTTTGCGACGCGTGAACGTAACTGGATCATTTCATGTCGGCAGAAATGAGTTACATAATGACGTTACGCATTTGCGTTTTCCAAGCATGGCACATCGGCTCAGGACGGCTATATAGTATATGACCCTGGCGTCATATACTCTATCAGCTGCATGCTCCGGTTTAAAGGGAAGAGACACAACACGAAAATGAAGGGAAGATCGCTGAAACGCGCAGTACACGACGCTTAACTCCTCCAGAAGCAGTCTATCAATCACGCCCGACGTAAAGCGCTGTTGTGAGCCGTATTGTGCTCTGTAGGAAAACAGTCGTACTGCTTTTCATATTGATGAATAGACGGCGTGTCGCGCTGGGTGATTCACGTTGCGCGTGGCATAGAAAACCTGCTAGTAAAACCCGGCTTTTAAAAGTGACAGCCCGAGCCAAGTCTGGTTTTACAGGAGGGGGGAGGACGAGCCGATCAGCCGCTATAGCTGAACCCACTTTTTTTAACCTTCACAAAATAACTTTCGGGTATCTTTATGTTAGGGGTCATTCAAGTACTACGTCAGCATGGATGGGGGATTTTCGATTTGCTGACTTGATGACGTGGAGAGGGGGGGGTGGATGATTCTTATGTCATCAATCACCCTTTATAAAAAATATGAAATATATTTAATGGCGTCTTACTCGGTGCGCGAAAAACGAGTAAAACTTTTCACTAGTTTGTGGGCACCTGAACTAACATTCTCCCTATTCAGTCTCCTACAGAGCCACTCTAGTGATCTTCAAATACTTGGCGGATCCAAATGCTCTGGAGCTGTGCCGCGAGTAATATAAGTGATCCGTGATTATGCCGCAGATCACTTAAGTAATCTGGGAATGTGCCGCGGATAACTTGAGTGATGTAGAACCGCACTGGTGGCAGGACCAATGCTCCAAAACTTTGTCACATGTCACTCAAGGGATCGCTTAATGTGCCACAGATCGCTTAAATGGTCTGGAATTGTGCCACAAGTCACTTAAGCAATCTGTAAATATGTCACTTGGTTCATTGTTACAAAAATAGATTTAGGGACAGGCCACATCATAACGCCAGGGCCACATTTGGTCCGCACAGGCCAAATGTTTACCGCGGGTCAAGGGTTACCAAGGGCTTAGAGAGGTAGGGTCGCAATGAATTTCTTGAGCAATTTTGGGTTCTTAGCCTTCAAATAGCATTGAAATTAACAAAAATTGATTATAATAACATATAAAGATATTTTGTTTAGAAATAGTAAAAAATATTTTGTGGATTAAAAAAATAAATTTTCGATCATCTGGGGGGGGGGGGATCCCCCAATTCAGATTCCACCAATAAGCGTTAGGAGGAAGGGGGCAGAGTGCTGGCAGGGGGAGGGTGAGAGTTTTGCTGACTTTTTCTGACGAGGGGATAGTCAAAAATTGCTGAAAATTTGCTGTCGTAATACTTGAACAGCCCCTTATTTTAAAGCATACATGTGCTCAACACATGGCCTAAATGTGGCCTGCCTTAGTGGCTCATGGCAAATTCTTACTTCAATTGAGCGGCCCGCGGCACATTCCCAGATTGTTTGAGTGAGTGATTTCCGGGGTGGGGGGAGGGCTTTCTTTCTTTCAAACCAAGCACAACTCAGGTCTATTACCATCTATGGGCAATTTACTATCTAGGAAGTTGTGCTGGAAGTGTGTGTGTGTGCCTAGAGCAAATGTAAATAATTTTGTAAGAAAAATCTTTGTCGGCTGTGGTTTTTATTTTGAATAATTGGAGGGGGAATGAATATCACTTTTAGAATTTTTAGAATTTATGTGATGCTGTTATGAGTTATATTTTTGACTAATACTTGAAGGTTTTAGAACACTTTGGTGACGGCAGAAAGCATGTATGTGGATTGATTATTTTATGAATTCTTATGATGCTGGGTAACAAATCAAAACTTGTAATTTTTGAACCACTTCTACATCTATATTTTTGAGAAGAGGGAAAGTTTGTTTGCAAATTAAAAATAAATTTGCATATGTGCCCCTTCCCTTTTTTGCTGTAAAACTTGTAAGTTATAAAGTTTGCCATGACTCCTTAAAAACTGCTTGAAAATCCTTAAAAAGTCCTTACTTTTCATTTTGAAAATTTTGTATGAACCCTGTATAGCTAGTAAAATTGGATGTTCTCAATATATATGTGCCGTCACAAATTTTTTAAACTATGGAATATGTGATTTTGTAGAAAAACGGTCTGGACGCACCCGATGCTTGTCTGCCCCATCAAAGCGCAATGTTTGTGCTCTAGCATTAAGGAGCAAAATGTCATCAAGAAATATTAAATCTACCTTACAACTTCAGTGCTCACAGCGAACAATTTCTAGAGTTTCAAGTTTTACAAGTAACATCAAATTCATGAAAAAATCAAGAAAAGCCTCCATTAACTTTGAAAACAAACAGGATCATTTGACTCTCACAAAACATACCATGCCTTGGACTCATCAATGGTATTCTGCTCTGTTCTCCGATGGAAAAAAAATCAATCTTGGTGGTCCAAATGATTTCCATTCATATTGGCATGTTTCAAGGTCTTCAACGCTGCAATTAATAAGCCGTCAAAGGGGTTGTGGTGTAGTGATGGTTTGGGAAGTATTTTTTGCCCAAGAAAAAGACTGATGTAGTTTTTCTACCCTTAAGGATGAATTCAAAAAGCTACGTAGAACTTTTGCATGCGCAACTTGGTATATATAAAATTCCTTTTTTTTTGTGGCAAATATTGCATATTCCAACAAGATAATGTGCCAAATTCATGTGTCAGATCACACAAAGCAGTGGTTAAGCAAGAAAACATCAATGTTCTTTCATGACCGGCTTGTTCCCTTCACCTCAACCCCATGGAAAACTTGTGGGGCATCCTTTGCAGATAAGTATAAGCAGGTAGGAGGCAATTTTCTTCTATCGAACATCTAAAAGCTGCTATATCACAAGCTTGGAATGATGTCTGTTGTGACACCCTCATTGATTTGGTTGAATCCATGCCAAATTTTTTGCTTTGATCAGCAACAGAGGTGGCTACAAAATATTGATTTTGGTAAATTTATATGTAATCTGTTTGAATTTTATTTTACCTTTCCCTCAAAAATCAGTAGGTGTTTTATAATTCTGTCCATACTACATTTTCTGCTTTTCCATAAAATAACGCGAAAATATTTTTTTAAATTTCCAATATTTGGTATAAAGTTATTTTTTGCTTTCCTAAAACAGCTATGAGAAATTTTTGATATTTTTTACTTTGCTGCTTCTTGTGATTTCACTAAAATTTAAGAGTATTTTATAATTATGTCTCGCACTATATTAGAAAAAGGAACTCTGATTTCTTAGATTCATTTTTATCCTCTTTGTGAGAAGATTTGATACGACCTCATTTTCTACTTTTTCACCAATTTCCATATTTGTAAAGAAACTGCAATTTTTTTTAGAGTTGAACATGGGTATGAACCTCTCATTTAGACATAGTGAGAAATGTTCATGGTGATAAAAAAAAATCAAACAATAATGCTAGGGAGACCTGAATTTTTAACACTTTTTACCAGAAAAATCACTGGGATTTGAACACTCAAGTTTCTAAATATTCTTTTTGTGGAAAAAATTATAACAGACTTGTATTAAATCACACACAAACATACCTCTTGAGTTGTAGCATTTGCATCTGCTATTGGCAGGTGGTAATGAAATCATCCAAGATCCGGTAAAACATCCGCTTCAGCGGGAAGTCAAAAGCCAGTGTGTGAAACTGGTAACAAAATCATGGCTTCTCAGAACCAAAATGAAGAAGTTGAGATGTTTTTATTTTACTTTCGTAATGATTAAATGTAGACATGTGATATTCTGGAAAAAATCTGCGAACCATGGAGTAAAGAAAAGGATGACTAAAAGTGTTAGCCAGGAATTCTGAAAAAGAGACATTTTGCATGTGATACATACATCTGAGTCAAACTTCAAATTATCCATAATATGGAAAAACATTGGAATAAACAAGTAATTTCAACATTAAATTGAATAAAAAAACTCGAGCGGAATTCCTAAAATTTGAATTTATCAAGTTCATTTGTATTTCTGTATATAATTACATTCAAGTGAAAACTCATATTTTTTGGTGGAATATCACTCCTCCCCCCCCCCCCCCCGAAATGTCTGTATGAATTCTTTTTGCCCTGTATACAACTTTTCCCTTGTTTAAAGACTTTTCTTTCCCCCCCCCCCCACTTTTTTGCAGTTGTGTATTCATGTGTTCATCTCTCAATCATTCACCTAAAATACTACTTATTAGAAGTTGGTGCTTTTTGATGAAGTTGTGTCTAAGTTAAACCATTTACAAATGGATACAATTTTTTGCTCAGCCAAGATAAATGAAATCAACAGAATGTGTCTGGATATTATGCTGAGGTGAATTTTGGAAAAAAAAGTGTCATTTTCTCCTATACATAGTTTAAGGAAAAAAGGATTGTGTCTCTGGGGTTATAATGATTGGTGCACCTGCTCGATATGCAAGTCCTAAGTTCGATGGAGAGAACTTTTTTTTCAAAAGTTCATTTTGCCATAATATCTAGATAGTCTATTTCATTAAACCATTTATATTTTATTTTTTTGATGTGGTAATTGGCTCAGAATTTCATTTTGCTTTTTTTTTCAAATTTTAAAGAGTTTTTCAAATTTATTTTATCTTTGATAAAATAATTTAGCAAAGATTTTGAATAATATTTTTTTTCATCCAGGAGTTCTCTTCCAGAATGAGAGCACAAGGCTGTCAAGGTATGTAAATTATATTTTTATTATCTCAATAGTATATTAAAAAATCATTCTATAATACAGGGTGTTTAAAAAAGAATTACCCAATTTGAAATGTGTATATTACAAAAAATATTGAACACATAGACATTTAAGATTAATTTTATATTACATGGCTAATCATAAAGTTTTTTACAAACCAAATTAAAGGTGCCTAATACAGTATATCCACATTGGGATGCATGGCATAAGTCTATATATACGGTAATCAAATTCGCCCCAAACTTTTGTGAGCATGTTTGCATCCACTGTGAGCGGATTTCTATGGACTACGTACTCTGTCGAATGCACTCCACATTTTCGTCTGGCATGCGGGGACGGCCAGGGGATTTCCCTTTACACAGACAATCCGTGTCTCGGAATTGTTTATACCATCGTATAATGCTCTGAGCCGTCAGAAGTTCAACACCAGAGTATTTCGTATTGTCGACAAAAAGCATGAACTGTCATTAAGGACTCACACTTTGCGAAGCTTAGAACACAAAATGATTTCTGTTGGACAGTTGCAATTTTGAAAAACACTGAAGTGATGGCCGAAGGAAAAACATTAGCGCTACCTGTCAGCAATTGCATGAAACTCAAGATTTCCTTCTTTCTACCTATGCATTATTTGATCAAAACGGATTAAAAGCTGAATAGTTATGATTTTTTTAAATTGGATGACCCTTGTGTTCTTCTAAAGGTGTTCTTGACAGAACACCCTATATAATGAGACCTATGTTGCACCAAGTATCTAAAAGTATAAAAACTATTAAGTTTCTTCATTTTATTCTGAAATTTTAATAGAAGCTAAAAACAATTAAAATTGTTTTTTGGCTTCTTAAATTTTGTATGTTCATTCTTTAATCTCCATTACATCTTTTAAATTTCCATTCTTCAATCCTATGAAGAATGGCCCCGTCCCACCCGGAGGCCATTTCCTGAAGTTAAGAGAGGCTACTGATGCTTCTACTTCAGTGCCTCACGCTACAGTGCGTGAAATAAGGAAGGCAGGGTCGTGTCTCCAGTGGTGTAGATGGGCCGCTGTGGTGGTCGAGTGGTCATAGTGATGGACTCGCATTGCGAGGATCCGGGTTTGAACCCCACCGGCGCCACAGTGGTGGTCGGCTGAAGATGGTTTTCTGTGGTTTCCAACTTCAAGGACTGAATGTGAGCCGATCTCCCCATGTGAAGTGCATTCGACAGAGTTTTGCACGTAGTCCATAGAAATCCACTCACAGTGGATGCAAACATGCTCACAAAAGTTTGGGGTACATTTGACTACCGTATATATAGACATATGCCATGCATCCCAATGTGGATATATTAGGCATTTTTAATTTGGTTTGTAAAAAACTTTGATTAGCCATGTAATATAAAATTAATCTTAAGCCGATCCTTTCATTAAAAAGTCTCGCCGCAGAGAGCAACAGGCCTACAACGTTACAAATATTCAATCATTACACTTCACTCAGAATTTGAAGTATAGATGGCAGCACTGAAATATCAAACACAACACTAGCTACACACTCAGACAGTTAGGGGCACTCACTTTGTCCCAGACTCTGCCGCGAAGCTGGGCTGGAAGAGATCTCGGCAACGGGATAAGTCAGGTGGCAGAGTCCCAGGCGTTCATTCATTCAGTGATGTAGATAGTAGCATGCTTGCCCGGTATGCAAGAGGGCCTGGGTTCGAGTCCCGGCAGAGACTTGATGACTTTTCTTTCCGAGTTCACCTCGGCATCATATCCAGAAAATAACTTTCTTTGAAGGCCATTGTTTATGAAATGCCAGTAGATTCAGGCACATCGCTTCTCAGCCTTTTGGCTAAAATCAAAGTGTAGTAGATTCAGACATGGACTTGGTGACACGAATTGTTATCGCTGCTGCTATGATTTGCGAAATGCCGAGTATCTTTGAAAGTATAAGATGCTTGTAACTATTATTGAAAGTACTCGGCAATCCGTGCAGCATAGATGTTATGTGTGCTTCAATGCCAATAGAGTGAAATTTTAAATACCACCTGTGATGCTTGTAACTATTATTGTGCTCTTTTTTGGGTAATAAAGCGCTATATACTGCTTTGTGCAGTGTCCTTACTGTGTCTTTATGTCTCTTTATCACTTGAGGGTGGTATTTTCGACTACGCTTTCTTATGTGATTATGATTCCTCGTGGTTCTCTACCTCCACTCCAAGTTTGTATGTGGAGTTCTGAGACATCCTTAACATATAAACACTCTGTAAGTTACAGATGTTGGGGGTGTGTCCAGGTCAATAAGATACTCAGCTGAAGTACCAAAGGATGCTAAGAGGTGTTGCAAGTTCGATACTTGGTTTGTCCTTGTCAGAAACTTTCCTGACACAGGTACAATAGAAATGGCGACATGACCACAGAAAAAAATGGCTGATGGCTAACGCAGGGAGACCCATATCGAGTGCTTAGATCACCAACCTCTGGATGAGTATAAGAAAACAGGCTGCATTTTGGAATCTGCAATAAATTGTAGGTCCCGGTCTAATTAGCCCTCATGTGCAGAAAATGACTGTGGTGCGACAAAAATGATCAGATGAGTTACAGATGTTTCTAGTTGTGAACTAAAATATTTGCTTGTATTATCTTATCTACTTCGCTTCAAGGGTACATAGGTGTACCTCATTTTTTACTGTTTTAAATGGTTTTAATGATTCTTTCCTTTCCAAGTTAAGACCTGAGGTACACACATTTGTACCATACCTGACTCAAATGGTCCTAGTAAAGGTATCAAACAAAATTAACTGAATTTTTTTAAAGGCATTTTGACATACAATAAACTCATATCAATCAACAAAAAAAAAATTTTTTTATTAGTGAGTTTTGACTCATGTGTGAAGAGGTTATGGAGCACTGGATTGACTTGAGTATGTTATTTGTCAAAAATATTTCAACTTGACCGACCTGCCTCCGCTACTCTAGCTGCTGCTCTAACATCAGCATGATGGGTATTCAAGTAAATATATACATATATATTTACACAGTTGGACACCTCTGGTTCCATTAAAATCTGTCCAAGTTAGGTGTCCAAGATATAGAGTATGGACTAATTATGGTTGCTTCCATTCAAAACTGTCTAATGTGTAGGGAGGCATCCAGGATACAGAGGTGTTCAAATTGACAGGTTTTACTGTATATTTATGTACCATGCATATCCAATGTGCATCATGGTTTAATGATAGCTATGAATTATGTACATTTTTATGGAAAATTGTGTACAAATTTTAAAGCATGCTGTAGTTGGCACCCATTATGATGACTATGCGTTATTACAGCAGTTTCATTATAACAACCTGTATGATAAGTGGTCAATGTTTTTTATTCCATCAATGTTGTTTTTCAGCCAATATAATGACTTAAAAAGATATTCAATTTAATGCTACGTCCGAATTTGTCTATGGAGCCAATTTTTTTTTGCAGAGAAATGAACAAAAACAAATTGTGTTTAACTTTGACCTTCATTATTGAATTCCGTTTTCGGTATAGTCTGTTTGTAATGTCAACGATAATGATGGGATGTCTGATAAATATCTGTGTGTGACTGTTGCATGACTGACTTGTCCATTTCTAAAGATCTTGGTTTCTCGGTATCTTAATTCAAGAGAAAGGGTAAATACACACAGAAAGTTCTGGCCATGACATTAGGGCATTTGCCCCCAATAAGTATTCATAAGAATCGACAGCTTTTTTCTCATCCCAAGGTATTAAGGATACAGATATTTTCTGGATATTATGCTGAGGTGAACTCTCAAAGAAAAGTCATTTTGTCTCATCTGGGACTCAAATAATATCCTCAAAATATCTATTTCCTTGATCTCTTGAGCTGAGAAAAAAAGGCATCTAGCTCTTTACTGTTCCACCTGGGGGTCATTTCCTGAAGTTAAGAGAGGCTACTAATGCCTCTACTTCAGCACCTTGTGCCACAGTGAAATAAGGAAGACAGGGTCGTGTCTCCAGTGGTGTAGATGGTAGCATAGTTGCCCACAGTAGGCAAGAGGGCCTGCGTTCACGTCCCGGTGGAGACAAGATTACTTTTCTTTCAGAGTTCACTTCAGCATAATATCCAGAAAATATATTTCCTTGAATCATAAGAATCATTTAAATATGGAGAGAGAATACAGAAAAGAAGACTTATGTGTTATCTTTGTGAACTTTTCCAAGTGAACTTTCTTGGTTGCATTCATCCAACATGGCTGTCTAGAATAAGCATAACACCATACCCTTCGACCTTAAATTGCATGTACATGCAGTGTGCTCATTAAATTAATTATTAAAATTTTTATTATTTACTTCGACCCTGATACATTACACTGCATCAGCTTACATGAAAACAAAATGAACTACATTTTGACTCTGTCTAAATGTGAAATTTTCTTAAGAAGCAAACTTTGTAATACAACTCACATATTTTTTAAGAATAAAGTTTTTTTTTACTAAACATTTTGATTTGAATGCAGCTGTCCCATTCTAATCCTAAAGTAACTACCTTTTGCTTGACATTAGTTTGACGTACTGGCAAGGCATGTAACATATTCAATCTCAATATCTTCAATCTGTAAAATCTCATTTATCTGATTTTGAAGCTGTTCATAGCCTTCTGTCAGTTTTTGTTTTTATAATACTCCTTGGTGTTTTAAAAAACTGATCTTTAAATTTTTGGGCAGAACCTGTAACAAATTAAATGAGTGTCCATAGAAACCCATTGGAAATCGTATTTCAGCTAATGAACATGATTCCAGAACAAATTTTTTTTGTTGACTGAGGTACCACTGTATTTGCTATCATCACAATGAAAATTTTTTGAATCTTCATGAAAGCTTGTTGAAAACTGGTAAATACAAAAAAAATTTAATAACTGAATTTAGTATACAATACGATTTTGATGCTTTCTTGAATTTTTTTTTGCATTTAAGGATTTGGTTTTTACATTTTTTAAGATGATAGTTTTTTAAGGGTTACTAATTGTGTTTTTATATGCAGCTGCTGGGCTGGTGCCATACTGCCAAAATGCAGCCACGGTAGTAACATATAGCCCAAGTTCTAGTCCAACTCGGACACAAAGTGCCCAGGGATCTCCAACTAATAGCCATAAGCCTTGGAGACCGAGGGCTCGGTCAGCTGATGAGAGCACCCGTAAAATTGTAAGTATTTATTAAGTACCTAACTGCAGGGTGGGGGGGCGGGCAAAAAGTCAGTGGAAACAAAAAATTCATAAAAACCGGAATAATAACCAAAATAAAAAAACTTTTTGCAGGATTAGCATTGCTTGGTCGCTAGAATTTTTTAAGACGGGGAAAACCCTTAAAAAACAGCTGATATGTTGTGCTGACATACACAAGTCAAAGAAAAGATACGCAAATAACGAACAGAATGCCTCCAAATCATTTATTACAGCAGTATGTGTTCCACATGGCCATCACTAATGGGAATAGCAAATTGCAGGCGAGTCACAAATCCAGCAATGGCGGAGTGCAGCAGGTCCACATACACGGTTTACAACGGTGAACTGGTTGTGGATCAGGGGCGCAAGTTCTTCTAACTTTCTCATTTGCATATTTCCACCTAAGTTGCTCGTACCAGTACTACCTATCTGCTGTTTTTTTTAGGTTTTTTTCCTGTCTTAAAAAGTTCTCGTCACCTACGATGCTAACCCTGCAAACCGTTTTTTATTTCAGTTATTCAGGTTTTTATGAACTTTCTATGGACTTTTTGCTCACCTTGTGTATATATACAGTAAAACCCCTCTTAACGGACACCTCTCAGATGCACCCCCCCCCATTTTATGGCCAAATAATAATTTCCCCTTGTATAATAAAAAAGTGCTTTTCAAACCCCTCATTACCCCCTCTTTTATGGAAATTTGTTTTGTTCTGCCGGTGTCCGCAAAAGAGAAGTTTTACTATATATATATATACTAGCCATAATACCCAGCACTGCCTAGATTTTCAATTACTGGGAGGATTAAAAAATTGACAAACCATTATAAAGGAATAAACTATAATACATGTACTTGCACAGCATCTGAACCTAGTCTCTTGGCACCATGACGCCACCAAATCATCGGAGCTGTTACCAAACTTTTTTTGAGTTTGTTACCAATTTGGCAATATTTACAGAGAAATGTATTAATTTTTATTTTTACATAAGATAATGACTATTTACAGGCAAAAACTGACATAATAAATGATGAATAAGAAATGTTGACATAATTTTCATAACATTATTTATATTCTTGGACTTACTTTTTCTTTAATACCTGTTTTAAATGCACAGTACATTACATTCACATTATGTATAAAGCACATTACATTTATGTGTAAAATCCTGACTCGTACCATGAGGTCACAAAATTTGAATAGGAGCAGTTTTTGGTATTAAAATTGGGTTTTTTGATGGTATGGGGGTAGGAAGTGAGCATTTATAGAATTCCAGCTTATCTGGTTTTTCTGTTATATGGCCCGCTCTACCACCACATTAGGCCGGATAGTCTGGATTCTACTGTATATACAAGGTGCATAGCAAAAAGGGGTGTTGCATTTTACTGGTGAAACTTTGAACCTAGGCGTATATTTCCAAATAGAAAAAGTATCCAAATAACGTGTAATACTCATGTCATTTATGCTCCAAGAGGTTGTATAGTTATAAAAATACAAAAATTAACTTTTTATGCAGTCCGGAGTGCCTCAGAACCCAATTAGAAAGTTATTGCCCTGTCTTTGCTGATGCCAACAAAAAATTTTCATGTTATAAGTGCAATATTCAATAAGATATTTGAATTAAAAAAAACAGAGAGCAAATGAGGAAAAACCGCAGATAAAATGGTTTTTCCTTATTTAGAGGCTGTTTTTTCTTCAGTTTTCAAATTCAAATATCTCAGTGAATATTGCACTTAAAAATGTGGAAATTTTTTTGGTGGCATCAGGGGAGACGGAGGAACAACTTTCTAGTCATTTTTTGGAAATCGCAATTATCCTCGATGCAATCAAACCAGAACAAGCATTTATCGGGTCTGATTTAAATGGGCAAAACCTGCTATGGAACTATCCAAGACTTAACAGTAAAGGCAAAGAAATAGAGCAATTCATTGACGGATATGGTCTTTTTCTCCATCACTCACTTTAACACACCATCATATGTTCACAGCAACAAAAAAGTCTGGCCAGATCTAACTCTCTCAACAAACACAAATAGTGCAATGTCTAAATAGAAATATAACAACAGACTTCTCTGTGCCAGCCTTAATAAATACATTCTGGTAGAGCTCAACATCACCGCTAACGCTATCTCACTCGCAAGGTTCAAAAGTAAATTTTGTCTCTCAAAACTTAATAAGCATCTCAGGGACATCCCGAAATGAATAACTTCAATTAATAATTGCCACACCTCGGAGTATCTCAATGCCCAAACGGAAGCGTTGGAAAACTTAATTTTCCAGGCTTTACATAAATCAACGCAATAACAATAATCATTGAAGTATTCATCCAGAAAGTCAAAAACTGCTTGTGTATGGTGTGGGTGAGCCCCATCTTGCATGAATCACGCAGTGTCTGGTCGATCGTTCAACGCTTGTTGAGTGGCAACAAATTCTTTCAAAAGTGCAATACCGGTCAGTCGTCACCATTTCTCACAAGAAAAAGGGCCCAATGATGCCTTTGCAGGAGATTGCAGCCCAAACGTTAAGTTTTGGGCAATGAAGTGGTTGTGCGTGAGAAATGTGGGTTTTCGGTACTGCAAAATCACCAATTGTGTCTGTTAACACCTTCCAGATGAAAATGCGCCTCATCCTGTAAACCATATTCAAGCGACATTGAAACCAGAACCATGTTGAGCATTTCGTTAGTGAAATCCTCTCGCTGTCGTTCAGCTCGAACTGGTATGGTGTGCCGGCATTGAATCTTGTACAGAAACATGTGTAATGTTTTCCGCAAGATTCTGTATCACTTTCTTAGTTTTTTAATAAACATACCACTGGTTTTATGCTTCTATCTATCACCATTTCCGAGTTATTTATTTTCTAAGTTAGGGGTCCTTTGTGAAACACCAGGTAGATGTGTTTCATATTTCCTCTTTCCTCTATTCAAGTTCTTCATGCATTTCATGTTTACAACACACATGCGTACTCATTGTTATATTCATGTTACTCACCGAATAAGGTGCTAAGTGAGGTGGCACAGGTGATCCCTAATTATATATATTCCCTCGCACAATATTTCTATTTTGTAAATTTTCATCAAATCCACTGGAATGAGTGAACTCAACCCAATAAAACTGAAGCTGGCTTCTAGTCTGCAAGTTATCAAACCCATTTGCTCACCAATTAAATGTTAAGTGAGATAACTTGGTCTGATGGATATTTTATATTTCACAATTTTTTTCAAGATTTTCATTTTTTTTTTTCTGTTTGTCCTGTATATAGTATGGCAAGTGTAAGGTAATAGATGAGATGGCATGCCCCCCCCCCCATTGCTTTTAAAATATAACTCCATGCTAATATACATACATTCATCCATCTTAACGAAAGCCAGAAACTTTTCTTCAACTCCCAATCCCATCTCGTCTAATCACCACAAAATTTGTAAATCGCGACAGTACCTAATTATCCAGGGAAAATATGCTGTAAAAATTTTTTTTTCTTTCTTGACGCAAAATAAAGTGTTCCAGACTGCCACGAAGCTAGGCTGGAAGAGATCTCTGCAACGGAATAAGTACAGTTTCAAAGTCCTTGCATTCATTCAGTCATGTTTTGGGGCACACAGAGACTGTATAAAAGTTAATTTTTTTTTTATTTTAATAACTGTACAACCCCTTGAAACGTGAATGACATGTCTGAGTACTACATGTTATTTGGATACTTTTTCTAGTTGGAAATATACCTCTAGGATCAACTGTTCGCCAGTAAAATGCCATACCCACATTTGCTATGCACCCTGTATATATTTGAAATTGCTCTGTCATTGAAAATGGCATCTATTCATACAGATGTCATGTTCAATGTTTCATGTTCAGGAGATATTATTTTCCTCAGTAGAGGAAAAAAAAAACCACTAAAGTGTTTTTAGTTACATACAGTCGATGCTCATTGTAACAACCTCCTTTGTTCCACAGAAAACAGACGTTGTTGTATTGGGAGGTTGTTATAATGGGCATTTTGCTGCTGAACTTAAAAAAATGCATTTCAAAAAAAGGTGAAAATATATTTATTTTTTTCATCTTAGCGACCACCCCGAGAGTCAATCGAAGATTGGGAGATCCCTGCAGATGAGATACAGACTGGTCATAGGATTGGAGCAGGATCATTTGGAACTGTATATAAGGGTCACTGGCATGGTGAGTAGCTTCAATGATAAATATTTAACTTCATTTTGAAAACTTCTGTTTTCTTTTTTTAATTTTTATTGACTACTTATTCTGTCACTCAGTGGAAGATAGATGGCAGAACTTCTTAAACAAGAAACATACATAACTCTGACAGCCTAGAAACATTATGGCCACACATATACACCCCATCCTTTCTGGCATGTGTCAATTCATTTGAAATTTCCCGGAAGAATGCATATACAAATCAGTAGGAGTAGTGGAAAACAAAAGGCAGGTACTTATCATGCATGAAGCTAGCGCAAATATGTCTGGGCCATGAACATGCCCACACAAAAATGGCACTTTTGACATGCACTGATGCATCACAAATTTCCTAGGGGAATTTTTATGCATGCGTGGTTTATTAGTAGTTTCAATATGTTGTAATGTATTTAGATGAAGAGTGAATTTTTGTGCTGTGAGCAGTTCTAGATTAAGAAATATCTAAAAATTTATTTAGGCCCTGTTGCTCTGAAAAAACTCAATGTCACAAATCCGACTCCAGCTCAGTTGCAAGCATTCAAAAATGAAGTAGCTGTATTAAGGTAATATGGCTTTTTTCTGTATTTGGTATCAATAGTATTTGGTTGCAAACATTTATCAATTTCATATCCAGTATGTCTTTGTTTTCCCAAATAAACTTTTGGCAGATGACAATAAGGAATAACACTGATTTTTCTATCTGCATATTTATTACATTAAATTTATTTTATTTAAAGCAACATCCATCCCATATTCAAAAAATGAAGTCTTTCTTCATAACTCAAGCCCTGTGTGCCAATAAGGGGATAGGTATGGTCTCCAAAACCTTACAACATACTCCAGTCCAGGACGAACTAAGCCTCGAAAAAGCGAAAGAATGACTGTAGGAGAACGTGAAGAGACCTTTTTGTAATATGTACATATATTGCAGGGTTTAAGCTACTGTCACATTTTTTGCAAAATGCAAAAGAAAATCTTAGAATGCGAAAGAAGTAGTTGTCACTTTTGCAAAAATGCATACAGGAGGTACGAAATGAGTAGACATCCAACCATCAATCATTACCATTGTAGCATTTTGCTAAAGGTTTTTCCCCAATTTTCGTTTTTTTGCTAAAGGAATTTTTTATCTAACTTAAACCCTGATATATTGTCACCTCATAATGAAAACTTTGTGCATCAGTTTTTTTTGGTTTTTTTTTTTTGAAAATGCCTTTTTGACATCTCACCTATTACAACTTTTGAAATGAAAAAAATAATAATCAGCAACAATGTATAGAGGGAAAAAAATGAACCCTTTTTGTGAGTTATCATGGGATGTCCCATCCTTTTTTTGCTCTTCCTATAATGTTGGGAATTTTTGGTGTATGACGTTTTCATCATAAGACGACAATATATTTTTGGGATGGAATTAACTGCACTTTGCTTTGGATGATGCTTTGGATGATCTGCACTATAAAACAGATAGTTTGCACTTTAAAATGAGTACTTTCCTCCTAGTATTCATTTTATAGTGGAATAGTGAATCCAAAGGAGTTTTTGTAATGATTAAAATTGTTGATTAATTATGACACAATAAAAACAAAATATATAGTTAATAATTAAGAGTAATTAATATACTATCAATGGAGTTTTATAATACTCAATTACAATTTTTAATTGTTAATTAATTCGAAATAATAGGATGAAAATCATCAATTTTATTAATAACTAATAATGACACTGGAGATACAGGAACGGGTTCCTGTATCGTTTGTGTTGGGAGACTACTCTCTAAACTAGAGGTCTTCAACGGTATACTCTCGAAGACCACATAAAAAATTTGTCGTGTTCTGCAGACCTCTCATTGATGATGGTGTGGGAAGGGGTGCCTCCCCCAAAAGACAATCAAAATCTAATTATATTTCAAGATATTTTTAAATTTTTAATTCAATTAATTGTAACAAATATTGATTTTAAATGATTTAAAAAAAATTAAATTATAGTGTCACAAAAATACCTTTTATGCTATATTAATACATTTCTGTTACTTAATGTTACTTAAAAATGCTTTTGAAAGTTGGTAAATCTAAATTTTTCTAAGAAATTCATTGTGCCCCTAATCAGTCCCAGTGTGCCCCACCCCGTGCCAACGGTTGATCATACATACTGCAACCTTATAATTGCATTAAGGGTTTTTTTATATGTTGCTGCAAGTGACCAGGCAAAGACACATTGACAACGAACAAACAATTTATTAGGTTTCCTATCAAACAAAAAACTATGAACAGAAAAGTTGATCACCTTTTCCATGAGTTAGGGAATTCGAGGGGTCCACAAACACTCAATCCTTTTGACAAGTAGTAACAAGTTTGCAGGGTCTAGTAGACGGAGATGAGCTATCGGCGACGGCGAGTTTGTAGGTACACTCGCGGTGATGAACGATCAGTGACAAGATTGTAGGATCTGATTGGCAGAGATGATCTACCTGCAGCGATGAGTCTATAGGTTCCAGTATGTGATGGGTCAGCGACGACAGGTCAATAGCTTCCAGTCTGTGGCGGGTCAGCGATAAGGAGTCCATAAGTTCCAGTCAGCAGTGACGGATGCTAGGCTTCTGATAGTATATTTAGTTCGTCTAATGAGGACAAAGCGAAGGAGTTCGGGAATGGCAGATTAGTCCAACGTAACATGATGAGTCTATCAGACAACTATAGGCAACTACTGACAGAAAAGTTTGATCTACATATTTTCAGAGACCTCAACAATGATTTGGCAGGTTACTTCCTAAGAAGGAGAACTTCTAGCACACCAGCAGTGCGCTCACTCCCAGTCAATCAAAAAAAAGCAGTCAAGTAGGAAGGAACTATGCCTTCTTATACGAATTAAAACGCTCCAAGTGCCACCTAGCCTAATTTGCATGCAAGAAGAATTTCCCTCTTTGCACAAGTGGAGCGGCATAGCCGAGAAACATGTATGTTGACGTGAGAAAGATGGCACTCCTCGGGAGACGTACAATCTAGGATCGGAGATCGATAAATCAAAATGCAACATTTATGACATATGTTGATTCTATTATGTAGCATTTTTGTTTTAAAACAATCTGAATCAGGGTCAGACCAATTATTTTATGAATTTTTTATATTGTATGAAACAATGAAAATAAACAATTTTTGTTTATACGTGTATATGTTAAATTAGTTATGTAACAAATAAAAAAAAAGTTTGTCATAATGAGAAACGTGACATTGTTTTTACTTGACTAAAGCTTCAATTCAGGTAAAATTTGTGTTGTTGCTATTCATAAAGTATCTTCCAAATGCAGATCAGTCAAATGTGTTTTAGTTTTTGATTTCTGTTGGGGGCAGAGCGTGTCGACTGAGCTGAAGAAAGAAAAACAAGGGGATCGGAAGTTCATTTTGAACTCTAACTTTTATTCTATAAAAGTTGCAAAAAAAAAAGATCATTTAGGTTCATCAGAAAATACGGCCGGCAATCAAAAGGGAGAGACAAATCAAATCCCGACATACATACATGAAAAAAAACAGACATCTCACATATAGAGAAAAAACCAGTCTATATATCCGTGCTCCAGAAGGTGAGAACACGCCGCCGCCGATTTGCATATAGCGTCGGAACAACCGGTTCCCGCATGTGCATGGAAGGGGGAAAAAAAAGAAGGAAAACAGTCCAACAAAACACCCCTTTTTCCCTTTTTTTTTACATTGAAAATAAATATTTGCAATAAAAACATGATTTTTCATTACCCATTGGTTTTCGTTAACATATCGGCGACATTTTTTTTCCGCATGCATGTGATAATACAAATTCATTTTTCTCTAACAAATCTTTTACAAAGAAAAATCTAATATCAATGTGTTTGCTTCAACGATTTTCAACACAGTTCTTTGAAAAATGTATCGCACTCTGATGGTCACAATAAATAGTAGGAATATGCAACGGTAAATTTAATTTTTCACAATTTTTCAAAATTCGGTACAACCAAATAACTTCTTTGACTGTCTCCGATAATGCTACAAACTCTGCTTCCATAGTTGAAATCGCTACAGATTTTTGTTTCGACGATTTCCACGAAATCGGAACACCTCCTAGGAAAATAACATATCCGTTCATGGAACGACGGTCATCTCTATCAGACGCCCAACTTGCATCTGAATATGCAATCAAGTCCATATTCTTACTATGATCTAAATTGATACAATAATGAGCTGTATTAACAACGTAATTAAATACTTGACATAATAATTTCCAATGAATAACAGATGGTTTTCAACAATATTGTGATAATAGAGTAACTGGATACATTATATCGGGTCTCGTCCTGTTTGCTAAAAAAAATAAGCTCCCGATTAAATTCCGATATGGAACATCAGTGATTACGGAATCACTTTCTTGACACCCCTGAATTGTAATACCTGTACTTAATGGAATATTAGATTTACATTTGGGAAAATTTTTGTAAATTTGTTGCATTCTCTCAATATAACCTTTTTGATGCATAATTAACTTATTTTCCACATTTTCGAATTGTACTCCTAAAAAACATGAAATTGAACCCAAATTTTTCATTTCAAACTTTGATTCTAACAAACTTATTACAATAATCATATTTTCCTCATTTTTGGCAAATACCGCCATGCCATCAACATATACCAATATAATAACATTCCAATTATATACGTGTATACAATTTCCATTTAACAATTTTTCAAAACCTAGTTTTAAAAATGTTTTGTCCAACTCAAAAAACCATTGTCTTCCGGCCTGATGTAGACCGTATAATGCCCTTTTCAGTCTCAAAACATGATCTTCAAGACCTGAAATTTCAAAATCCTGTAATTGATTCATATATACAACATTGTCGAGTTTACCGTACAAATATGCATTTTTTTATGTCTAAATGTCGATGAATCCAACCCTTCAAAATAATTGAAATGATCATGAATAATCTAACTAATTTGAAATTCACTACCGGTGAATAAACATCGAAATAATCGACGCCTTCGACTTGTCGAAAACCTTGTGCTACTAGTCGTGCTTTATAACGTTTTATGTTACCGAATTCGTCTTTTTTGATTGTGTACACCCATTTGTTTCCCAAAATTTTTCGATCGTCAGGTTTTGGGACTAGATCGTATACATCCCGCGATTTTAGTGCTTCGATCTCATCTTTCATCGCGTTTTGCCACTCGTCCTTCTGTGATGAATTTCTTGCTTCAAAGTAAGAATTAAGGATTTTTATGTTGATACAGTGAGCTTCGATGTTCGTATCCGATTCATTCGATGAGTCATCATAAACGTCATTTTCTCGCTTTGTATCCCCTTTGAAATCAAAATCGTCCAAGTTTATGCTGATCCCTTTTCGTTCACAATATTTTTGTACATCGTTTTTACTTCTGAGTCGGATATTTTCTTCAGGATAGTAATAGACATCTTTTCTGCCCGCTGTATCGCTCTTTTTTCTTGTTTTTACAACCCTTTTCCATTTCACGTTTTCATCATATTGCATTTTCAGATTTTCTACGTCCTCTACAGAATCTCCCATTTCTACATCTGAATTATTATAAAAGTTAATCAAAGGATTTTCACGACATTTTTGAGGCTCTCTTTGAATTTCTGTACCCATAGTAAATTCATTGAATTTTACATGCTTCGTCTCAATAACCTTGTTGGTTTTCAAAATCCAAACTCTATATCCTTTTTTTTTATTGCATAGCCAACCAACACTCCCTTTTCCACTTTGCTATCTAGTTTGTCTCGATATCTTTTAGGAATGAAGACGTAAGCCAAACTTCCTACGACTTTCAAATGTCTGACGGAAAATTTTCGGCCACTGAAAATGTTCAAGGGTGCCTTCCCTTTCAAAGTTCTATGCGGGAATCTATTTCGTAAATAGTTCTGTGTATTTACTAGTTCAGCCCACATGTCTTTCGGTAATTTTCCTTGAAGCAGCAAGGACCTGACTCCTTCCATGAGGGTTCGATTATATCGTTCCGTGATACCGTTCATTTCTGGAGAGTAGATATTCATTCTTTCGCTTTTTATTCCATTCTCTCTCAAATATGTCTCAAAATATTTAGCACAAAACTCTAACCCATTATCCGATCTAATCCGTTTGATTTTTTTCCCCGTTTGCCGTTCGATTTTAGCGTGATAGGATTTGAAACAGTTAAAAACTTCATTTTTGTGTTTCAATATATATACAATTGCATACCGGGAAAAATCTTCAATTATAGTATAGAAATACGCTCCTCCTTTTGATAATACTGGCGCCGGTCCCCATAAGTCCATGTGACATAATTCTAATATATCGGTAGTTTGCACTTCATCGACTCCTTCAAATGATGCGCGTTTTGCTTTAGACATGATACATGTATCACAATTTTCAATTCTCCCACGTAGTTTATCAAGTCCGTATACTAAGCCACTTTTTGAAAATTGACTTAATGCTTTAGCATTTAAATGTCAGAATCTGGTGTGTCATAACATCATGTCGTTTCTATCAAGCAAATGAGCCTCATGTTTAGTATTCATGTTAATTACCTCTGTATTAACAACATAAAGTTTTCCAGATAAAGGGGCACTAAAAAATAATTTTCCATTTGCTTTGAAATGGTAAATGGGCTAGAAGTTGAAACGGCACTTCATCATTGGGCACTTTTCGTCAGGCTAGTTCCAAATCGTTGACAGCTCTGAAAATTTTGCCAACGTACATAGACATCGTTTCAGACGGCATGAATTTTATGCCCATGAATTCGCTTCTAAGTGCTGCCACTCTTGCTCGTGTTTTCGGTTCATAGGCTTGCTCTATATCTTTCCAAACCTTTCTCGGATCTGTGGTTTCTAATAAGAGGTTTTTCAATTCATCCTCTATGCTCAGGCATATGACTGAGAGCGCTTTATCCCTCTTTGCGTTGAATTGCGATATTTCTTTCCGTGTAGCTTCCGATGAAAGCTCGGGTTCAGAACCATCCACAAAACCAAACAGTCCTTGGTTCATCAGCAACATCTTTGTGTTGAATTTCCAATGACGATAATTGTCCTTATTCAACTTCGAATAAGCAAAGATGCTACCATCCGAGGTCATTTTCAAAATTTTTCAAGTCCCTAATTTCAACAACTCAGTCCAAAACGGGCTCTGGGCCCATAACCCTTGGTGTGGGCAGAGCGTGTCGACTGAGCTGAAGAAAGAAAACCAATGATCGGAAGTTCATTTTGAACTCTAACTTTTATTCTATAAAAGTTGCAAAAAAAAAAGATCATTTAGGTTCATCAGAAAATACGGCCGGCAATCAAAAGGGAGAGACAAATCAAATCCCGACATACATACATGAAAAAAAACAGACATCTCACATATAGAGAAAAAACCAGTCTGTATATCCGTGCTCCCGAAGGTGAGAACACGCCGCCGCCGATTTGCATATAGTGTCGGAACAACCGGTTCCCGCACGTGCATGGAGGGGGGGGGGAAAAAAAGAAGGAAAACAGTCCAACAATTTCGTATTCTTCATTTGACTAAACAACTGTTCACATATGTAAGTGCTACCAAATATAGAAGACATGAATAATGCCCATTTGTGTTTTTCTGGATACTTTTCTTCGGACACGTACTTGGAATAAAAATCAATTAATGAAAGAATTTCACAAAAACTTGCATCTCATTACAGAGTCATATTGCAAATCTACAAATTCTAATTGTAGCTCTGGTGGAACACTTTTAATATTGACCAAGAATGCATTTTCATAGAAATTTCATTCTCATGGAAGTCAAAATCTGCTTCTGAATTCCATTCTCGGATTTGAAATGCACTATACGTAATCGTCCTTTTTCACAGTTGTAGATCTATTCACCAACTTCAGTAATTTAGGAAAATGTATGCAGTTTTTTTTGTTTTGCAATTGACGTTCCCAAAGGAATTTAGTTTCGAATGCTTTCATATAGTTATAAAGATTATGGACAAGTACCGTATATACTCGTATATAAGCCGACCCTCACACTTCAGGACCACCAAAACCGCAATAAATTGAAAACCCATGTATAAGCTGACCCCAACATCTGGGCTGTCATCGCCATTGTCACTTTTGATATAATCAGTTCTGTCCATGGCATTGCTGATGCAACACTTTTTGAAGGATCGAATGATAATTTCGGTGGAAATAGAATTTCACGTCTCATGTACCCATTGGCACACTAGGCCAATGTCAGGTTTCTTCAAGGCACCACTTTTTATGGTTTCTTTATCGTCAGAATTCATCCATTCGATCCACAAATCCCTCAAATAGTCTTTGAAAGTCTTGTTGATGCTTACATCTAAAGGCTGTACAATCTACGTTAGCTCACCTGGTATCAAAGTCAATGATGTTTTCGATTTCTTTGGCTTGGCTTTGACATCAGTTTTGGGGGGTTTGAACGTATCCCATACCAATAATGCCGGTTTCTCGAACACTGCTACAAAAATTACTACTGATTGTGGGGTCGATATTTTCTTGATATCCGATCCCCCCCCCCTTTCCCCACTTGAGGATTAAATTTTTCCCCAAAAATTATTTAGGTGACCAGTGATATAGACTAGAAATGTGAAATCTCTCACCCACTTTTTATTTTGAAACTCTCCAATAAGTTTTCCATTGGATTTCACGACTTCTTCCTTTAAGTTTAAGGAAAACAGGCACAGAAGGATCTTTCCCCAGTTCAACCAGCATACTTCTGTATAATAAATAACGCCGCCATGCTCAGCTTCCACATCCTCTAAGAATTTTTGGAACTGTCTATGGTTAAGTCCTTTGAATCAAATGAAATTAACCGCTTCCACTGCAACAGATATTATATGTTCAAAGTTGGATAAAAACTTCTTGTACAGGTTTCCTTGGTATATGATGCAGTGGAAAGCCATCATCTTCGTATTGTCGCATTTTTCAGTATCACTGACTTTATCATTGTGATTACCCCTTTCTTCTAACCTGTCATAGAGGGAGCGCCATCTGTAGTTATGACAGATATGTTGCCTAAGTCCACTTTACATTCGGCCATTGTTTCTGCCAAACTTGAATGTAAGTCGGAACTTTTCATGTTGTACCCAGTGCAACAACACTGGCTAACTCTACAATTTTAGAGTTTTTGTCGATACCACAAATAAAAATAGCTGCTTGTGCGGTATCTGCTGCATCCGTTGATTTATCCATAGCTACTGAGTAAAACAAAAATTCCACACATCTGGATTTGGAAGTCTTAAATACATCTGCTGGCAGATCCTCCATGTGTCTTGTTACTGTCACACTAGACAAAGTAATGTTCGAAACAGCTTGAGCCTGTGATGGGCAAAGCACATCAACTGCAGACTGAAGGCATTCTTTAACGAATTCTCCATCAATGAAGGGCTTCCCACGTTTTGCAAGGTTTTCTGCTATTATATAACTAACATGAACACAATTTTCAGACTTCATTTCTTCCGAAGAATAATGACTGTTGACAGTTGAGCTTCGATTTCAGTTCACTGACATTTTCACTTCAAAAATGTAAAAATCCCTCCAATCCAGAATACTTCACATAATGCTACATATTGTAATGTCTCTCTATTTTTTCATCATAGCTACGCTTTCATTGCAGCAAATGAGGCAAGCTGCTTTAGCCTTGAGTTCGATGAAAAATAAAGGGATAACTACTTTTCTTGAAAAAATCTCACTTTTTCTTCAAATTTCCTTTTTTTGCTATCACGGTTTGCCATCATGCACTCATTTAAAGATTACAAGGCTGTTGACCAAAGGCTTCAAAAACTAAAACACAAGTATACTAACTGTGCCAATTGTACAAATCCTTCTTCCAACCATTACATAAACTACCTGCTCCTTTCCCAACCATGCACCCAAGAAATATGATGTCATGGAAACTCCATTCATTTCTGCTTCTTCCCACTCAAGGAGAATGGGATGTACATGAAGTTGTTTATAATGAAGTATGGTGGGGTGTCTTTTGCGTTTTTAAGGGCTGTTAAGAAGCTAAATGCTGTACTGATCAGCCTGTCCTTGTTATAAGTCTACATGACTGTGAGACTTTTTTTTGCCAAAACCTTCATTTTACTTTATTTTTTGAATGATCTTGCATCAATTGGTCAAAATGTTGTGGTAGGCCGCCAAAATATTGATGGTAGGCCATGGGTTGAAGACCCCTACTCTAAACCTTTCCAACAAGTAGTGGGATAGTGATAGTACATGTTTTAAGAAGCAGCACAGAAGAATTGATACTAAAATGTAATAATATACGATCAGTTAATTGTTAATGGATTATGATAATAAATTAATGTGTCAGGAACTGATAAGTTCATGTTGGTTTATTGATTCATTAATAAGGGTTTTACTGTTTGGAGTAAATTAATTATAGTGGTTTATTAATTAATTAGTTAATTATTTAATTATAATTGAATAATTATAACTAGTGATGTTGTAGTTAAATATATGAATTTTTAAGGAACGGAATGAACCTTTTGTATGGATGATATCCACTATAAAATGATACTTTGCACTTTAAATATAAGTGCAAAGTATCTGCTAAACTGCAAAGTATTCGAATTCACTTAATACTAATCATATATATATTTTTTGATTTCCTTGAAAATTTAGTGTTGTCCTATGATTTCAGCCATTTCCAAATTAAGAACCATATATTCGGGTAGCATGAAAATTATTTAAATTATTTTTCTTTTTAGGAAAACCCGCCATGTGAATATTTTACTTTTTATGGGCTATGTGTCACAGCCGCAATTGACAATTGTAACTCAGTGGTGTGAAGGCTCAACTTTATATAAACATCTACATGTTCATGAGCATAAATTTGAAATGCTTGAACTTATTGATATTGCTCGACAGACAGCTCAAGGAATGGAGTAAGCACCTAGTTGAGATTGAATTATTGAAAAAGATTGCTAATTTTTTAAATCATCTGTAAAGCTATTAAGATCTGAATTTCTAATTTCTTGCCTATATGATTTTTATAATAATTTGTGGGACTTGAGAAATGGTTTGACACTATTGTTTCATTATCATGCATATTGAAAAGAATGTCCCCAATTTTTAATTTTTTTTTTTTTAGTATTATGATGCAATCATTTGATTCGTCCAAATCATCTTTTCAAAACCAAATCCCTGGTTTACCCTCATGCAAGATTTATTTATTGCACACAAAAAAATAACTGAGGAATGCTTCAGTTCCGATACTCAAAAGGATGATGTACTTGAGAGTGCATTTTTTTTTTTTTTAAATAAGGAGACATGGTGCTGCCCATGTTTTGAATTAAGAGGCTGTATAACAGGGGTCTAATGTGCATATGATACAACAAAAAATCATTGTAGATGAACTAATTAAGCTTTTACCAATGCATTTATGATCAGTATCAATGTTTTGCATTTTTTTCTTCTTTATTCCTTTCTTTCTCTCTGTCTCTAGCTACCTCCATGCAAAGAATATTATTCATCGTGATCTGAAATCTAACAGTATCCTTTTAAGCTTGACTGACTTTAATCTTATTTGTCTTTATAAAAAGTTGCTGCTGTTTTTATCTAGAACAGAGGTCTTCAACCTTTTTCTAGTCGTGAGCACTACCTGTACCCATCATTCCTTATGGCAAATTTGTCATACAAATGCATGAAGTCAGGATGATATCAATCCTTGAATGAAATTTGTTCGTGTTTAATTGGAACGTTGATCAAGTGCTTGTGAGCAACGGGTTGAAGATGCCTGATCTACTATGATGAGATATTAAAAATAACTCCATGAAATACAGTTGGCCCTGCTTAAATCTGGTAACCAACAAACCAGGGTTGGGTTTTTGACGTCAAAAATCATGACAAGCATCAAAAACTGGTTCAAACTGTCAAAAACTGTCGAAAACCTAAATGGATGCCTTTTGATAATGTTTTGAACACAATAGGTATACAAGATGATGAAAAACTTACTTTTTTGCATATTACAATGTTTTATTTTTGAACATTAATTTATTACAATAATTAAAACAAAATGTTAATTATAATTTGCAATTTGAATTCTTCAACATAAGAGTCTAGAACATATAAAATATAATTTTATGGTTTATTTATCTAAGCTACTAATTACCTGTGTTCAAGTTGCTAAGTGGAATAGAGCTGCTTATTCAAAATATGTATGATAGATGTGTGGCCTAGCATTGTCTTGTTGAAAAATGGCTCCTGGGAGCCCTGCCATGAGTGGCAACACATGTGGCTGAAGGATGTTATGGACGTACCGCTGGGCTGTCATTGTGTCATGGATCAATATTAGGGGTGACCGTGTATCGTAAGCAATGGCACGCCATACCATGACACCAGCTGTGGGAGCGGTGTGTCGCTGTAAAGCGAAGGCAGGATTGAAGCGTTCACCACAGGGCCTCCACACACGAACACGATTGTCATCACTGCTCAAGTTGAATCTCGATTCGTCGCTGAAGACTACCTGGTTCCATTCCGTTGCAGTCCAATCCCGTCGTGCTGGACACCACTCCAAACGGAGGCGTTGGTGGGTGGGTGTCATTGGCAGCAGACGTAATGGGCGCCGCGATACCAGATGTCCTTCAGCCAGGCGCCTTGTGATGGTTTGGGAAGATACAGGGGCCCGTAGCGAAGTTGCTGCCGGTGTCTGGATAGCGGCCAATGAAGCAGTTGGCTCTACGCGTGCGTTTTGGATGATGTGACGGTCTTCTCGACGACTGGTCTGTCGAGGGTGTCCTGAACCTGGTCGCCGTGTAAATGACGTCTCTTCTGTCCATTGGTCCCAACACCTCCTCACAGTAAAATCAGAACGGCCTAGTTGACGAGCTACTCGCCGAGCTGACCACCCAGCTTCCATCATCCTGGTGATTCTTCCCCTATCGAACTCTGACAACTGCTCATATGGTCTTCGACGGCGGCGTAACGGCATGTCTACCTCAGCATTTCCTTTGCAAACGATTAAATACACTCCAGCAAGCTCTGCTTACCTGTTTTATACTCCAAGGAGAACGAAGTTCAACGCCCTCTAGTGGCATAACGCAATGCGCAATCACGCTGCATTTCTAATCATTTGCATATCTGCCCGGCATGTACCTTCAGGCAAACTTTCGTTTCGATCCCACAGTTATTTCTTGGTGCGCAAATTTTTATGGCAATGAGTGTATATACCAACATTGCTGTATAAGATACCCTCCCCTGTCCTACTTTTTATAATTTTTTTGAGTGGGAGCCTTGGCTCTGAGATACAGAACTTATAAATAAGCTTGGAATGCAATCCTAATTTTTTGCACTTTTTTAGTCTTTTACATTGAATGGTTATTTTTAAGTTTTTGTCAATGCATTAAGCCAAAATATTAGTATTTTTTTAATACACACAGAGTAAAACTATAGGTTCAGACTCAGGCTTCATGCTAAAAAAAATGTTTTTTGGTTCTCCTTTAAAATCCAGTTTTTAGAATTGTTGCTCTGAAGTACAGAATTTAAATTGGATCATGAAACATGTTTCTATAACTTTGAAGCAATGTGAAACAAAGCACTAACATCTTTTAAGCATTCACAATTCCATACACAAAAATTTTAGGTTTTTTATGCAAGTCTTTTTCATTACGAATTGCAGCTTTATCAGTCTAGTTCTAAGATCATTTTTAGATGTATGCTGATGATCCAGGAAAAAAAACACCCATGCACTTGTATGTTTATGTACATACGTTTTTGAGCAGAAAATATTTTTAATTGCAATCAGATAAGTTTACCATAACTTAACCACCAACTATATAACCACTTTCTATATGAGGTGGTGATCCCCTCCCCAACAGTTAAATATGTCTTGTTTTTGCCATGGTTTTTTTCTTTTGTCCTATGATGTTTCAATATTGATAAATATCTTTTAAAATTCTTGCAAAATAAATCAAATCAAACTGAGTAACTTGAAATGTCACTTTCATTTGACACATTTCAAATTTCTCATAGTAATATTCATTGTTATGAGAAATTTACAATTTGGTTTTACATATGTTTTCCACAAAGTATCATTTGGATGCAGACATCAATAAATAAAGAGGGTCTATTTTTTACTTATTACAATAAAACCTATCCCACCATCAGGAACTCTCTTTTAATCTATGTGCTTTTTCAGAAGCCAAAATACTCCTACTGATTAAAATGGTAATGAAAGCAAGTGCAAATACACTGCTGGCCACCGTAAATGCAACACCCTGAAGGAACCATGCAAATAATATGAAATTTACAACATGCATTAGCGGAGGTGAGATATGCAAATGATTAGAATTTCAGTGCAGACGCACATCACGCGCGCCTGTGGCGCCACTTCAAAGTGCTATTTAAGGCTTGGAGATTTCAACGATTTGAAGTACGGCAATTGTGTTTTCTTATGGTTTTTTTCAAAAAAACGATCAATTATGCCTCGTAGAAAACAGCGATCATCTTTTGATCAAGTATCCGAGTTCGACAGAGGAAGGATAGTGGCCTACCGAGATTGTGGATTATCTTTCAGGGAAATCGGTAGTCGTGTTGGACGAAACCAAACAACTGTAATGCGGATATGTGATCGTTGGATGCAGGAGGGTACGACGGACCGACATGTTCGATCGCATATACCTCAGTGCACCACTTCACGTGATGACAGGCGTATTGTGCGTATGGCAGTGACGGATCGCTCAGCCACATCACGAACCATAGCACAGCACATTCAGTCTGTACCGCATCATCCAGTGTCTGCTCATACCATTCGACGGTGTTTACAGCAGAGTGGTCTGTCCGCAAGACGTCCATTGCTTCGTCTACCCTTGACGCAGAACCACAGACGTCTCCGCCGCCAATGGTGCGATGAAAGAAGGATGTGGACGGCACAATGGAATGAAATTGTCTTTACTGACGAGTCACGCTTCTGTCTGCAACAACACGATGGTCGGATTCGAGTCTGGAGACACCGTGGAGAGAGGATGCTGAATAGCTGCGTTATGCACCGGGTATTATGGTATGGGGCGGTATTGGATATCACTCTCGCACTCCTCTAGTACGCATTGCCGGTACTTTAAAAAGCCAGCGCTACATCTCCGAGGTGTTGGAGCCAGTTGTCCTTCCTTACCTTCAGGGCTTGCCCACAGCCATATTTCAACAGGATAATGCGCGACCACACGTGGCACGCATTGTCCAAAGGTTCTTTGTCAATTGCCAGATTGAATTGCTTCCCTGGCCAGCTTGCTCTCCGGATCTTTCGCCGATAGAAAACATGTGGTCCATGGTTGCTCAACGATTGACCCAGATTACATCCCCAGCTGCCACACCAGATCAACTTTGGCAACGCGTGGAAGCTGCTTGGTCTGCTGTACCCCAAGAACACATCCAAAGTCTCTTTGAATCAATGCAGAGGCGTGTGGCAGTGGTGATCTCCAACAATGGCGGCTACTCTGGCTACTGATTTTGGCAGGAATCACACTTCACAGAAGTCTATAAATTTAATCATTTGATGCTTGGTCAACATGTTATCTACAAAATAAATATTGTTGCGATATCTCTTGTCTTTCTTGGTGTTGCAATTTGGGTGGCCAGCAGTGTATATGAAATAAGGATTCTTTTTTTTTTTTGCATTACATTGCAACTCATCTGAAATAACGTTACCAGCTGGCAGCTAGTAGCTGCAAGGATAATCAAATTCTGTTTGTCTCTTGGATATTTATTCAACTGTAATTAGTGTTTATAAATCTTCAAATTGATGCTATTTAATTGTCTGGAAATCTAGATCTACCAATGTAGACTTGCCCCAATTACATTAAATAATCAAGGTTTTTATTTTATTTATTTATTCCTATAAGATCTATAAAATTGGCTTTTTCTGGGGAATTTTTATTGATGACTATCATTTATGGTATTAATTAATATTAATTATGACATTAATATTTATTTAGTTTTTATACGAATTCATATGCAGAATTTTAGTTGGTTTGTGTGATACCTAATTTATTATGTGAATTATGTTTGTCACCTCTTACTTATTTTATTCTTAATATTTGGAAGATATTTTTCTTCATGAAGACTTGACCACTGTCAAAATAGGTGATTTTGGACTAGCTACAGTGAAAACTCGGTGGAGTGGCTCGCAGCAGTTTCATCAACCCACTGGCTCAATTCTGTGGATGGTATGATTCTATTTCGGCTGATGTTAACCAGGGCTTAACAAATCAAAATATATATATACAGTAAAACCTCGTTAAGTCATCACCCTAATAAGTCGTCTCTCCAATTATGTCGTCGTTTTTCTTCAGGCCCGTGTAGCTTTCATAAACAAACAATTTTATTAAACCCTCGTTGACTTGTCACTAATTTTGGTTAACTCATCACTATGAAAAAGTTTGAGAGAGAGGAACAGATTAATTTTATGGCTCCCTTTAAAAAAGAACTTGTTAACAGCATTGCCATATGCTTAAAAGTCATCATAAAAGCCTTATGTACCAAAACGGAACAGTTCAAGTAACGAAAGTTACGCTAGAGAAGTCCATTTGCTGACTAAAGTTTTTGAAACATTAGGGGATTGTTTGAGCTACAACTGATTTCTGCATGGGCTCCAATAATTTAGGGCTTTGAATTTAAACAAATTACCTTAGTTGAAAAACCAGACATTTTTTAAAAATTTGAGGTCTTTTAATGTGTGTTTTTCCCTACCCAGGGTCCCCTCATGTCAAAAGTGAACCCTGTGTTCAAGATTACCTGGTAGTTACTATGTGAAAGATTACCTTGATAAATTTTAATAGAATTATAACTCGTGGCTGTATCATGAACTACTGATGAAGACTTAAAACTCAAATTTCACGTACATGTAAAATTATTAAGCTATAGTTCTGTTGTTGAAAAGCTAACTATTCTAACAGTTGCTCTGATTAGTCTAAATTAAAAATTATTATAAATCAGTGTGTACCAGTATATTTTACCACAAAAAGTCAAGTAATAAGAGCTCAAAAAAGGTAAAAATTTCTATTTTTTCTTTTGCAATCTATAAATTTTATTAATATTGCAGACCTGCCAACTCTCTCGATTTAAGCGGGAGACTCCAGATTTTTCATCCTTCCTCCCGCTCTCCTGATTTGTTAAAATTTCTCCGGATTTTGGCAGAAAATTAGGTTTTATGCGAGCTTTCACGTTGTCGTGGCATCAATAATTACCATCGTCGTTAGGGAAAACACCCATAGAGGACATCCGTAGTCATTTCGGGAAGCCCTTGGTTGCCGAAATTCCTGTATAATCGTTATTGTATTCCATTAACAGCCGCGCGGTAAACACGGTTTTTTGTCCGCAGCTTTGTAATTTGAATTTTTTTAAATCGTTTCTTCCGATTAAACATCTTCAGAAAGAAAATATAAAACTTTTAGCTATATACAGCTAAATATAAAGCTTTTAAGAATTCATATACCCAAGATTATCAATCACTGATAGCATCCACGAAAGGAAACACATACTTTATTAACAGTATGTAGATGTGATTTCTCTATTCTGCATGGAATTATATTCTTCTCAGGGGCAATGCAGAACCTGCCTTGAGGGGGGGGGGATACCCCCCCCCCCCTCGGGAGAATCTCCGGATTTCTGGATTTCAAAAGTTGGCATGTCTGATATTGTAATTTTAATTCATTTTAATAAATGTTACATTACTTTAAATTTATGCGATTTTCACAGTATCGCACATTGAAACTCACGACACTTCGGTGTAGCCATCATGATTTTTGTGATAACAAGAGGGGACGACTTATCGGGGTTTTACTGTATGTATATTAGGTGCCAGCCAAGTTTCTTAGGAGCTTTATTTTAATCCCAAGAAAAATAGTCATAATGTTTTTGACTTTTCCGGAAATTCATATTCTTTAGAGAGATTTAGATGGCTTTTTTCTCAGCCAGAGATATCAAGGAAACAGTTATTTTCCGGATATTATGCTGAGGTGAGCTCGGAAAGAAAAGTCATCACGTCTCCGCCGGGACTCGAACCCAGGCCCTCTTGCATACTTGCCCGGTATGCAAGAGGGCCTGGGTTCGAGTCCCGGCGGAGACGTGATGACTTTTCTTTCCGAGCTCACCTCAGCATAATATCCGGAAAATAACTGTTTCCTTCATATTCTTTGTTTCTTTTTGCCAAGTTTTTTTTTGCTGGGGTGGGGGATGGGTATACAAAACATGAGAAAGACATTGTCTGTGTAATGTCTTTCCCCATAAACACATTACATGTGTATATTGGGGCAGGCATTATGGGTGGGGAGAGTTATTTAGCTGGATGAACAAAAAAAAAACTTTTTCTTTGCTTGTTGGGACCTATTAACATCTGTAATGTTCCCCTGAAGCAGTCTTCTCAAAATTATAGACTACAAACCTCTTGGGAACAATATTGGTCTCTATATAAGAAAGGATATAACCCACACATCGTGGAGCAGGGCTCCTAGAGGCTGTGATAATGGTAATTGTCCTGGGCCTCAAGACTACAGCTCTGTCAGCCCCCACCCTTGGGGGGGGGGTCACGAAAAAGGACACCAATTTTTTTCTCCCATGAAAGAAGAAAGTTGTGTTTTTACAATTATACCATTCTTTTATCGCACCGATCTTTACCGACTAACCATAGCGAACAACAGAATCGTACAGTATGGGCATATAATGGAACGACAGAGTTTGAGAAGACAAATCCCTGACTAGAATAGGGTCTGTGATCGAATTGGCGAATCGTTTGCCATTAATTGTTTTGCCATGTAAAATGTACATCACGACAAGTTCTAAACTAGCATTTTTGCTTCCCCAAAATTCTAAAATTTTATAATTTTATAAGCTTATTCTTTGTTACCACCTAAAACGTCCACCCCCTAAATTTGCCCACCCGTGTGACAGTTGCACCCCTCACACTCTAGTTTTGGCCCTGCATCACGGCGAACTTGAGATACTGATTTGCACTTTTTATGCACTATTTATGCTTTGAAGTGCCAAACTATTCTGGGAAGCTGCGATAAACCATGAATTAAGCGAGGGAACCATGGGTGACAAAAGTTTGAGAACCAATGAAATATGGTGACACACGATTTAGGCTGACACCAGAGCATGACGATAGTGATCAGATTTCAAAACACATTAATAGGAAAAAGGATGTGTGAAATGCATCCTCTGGAAAGGCCCTTGATTGGTCCAATGCCCTACCCCACATCCTGCTGCAGAGTCCCTAAGTTGAGATTCTTGGCACGCACAGGCCAGATTTTTCATGTGCCCGTGTATAGTGAATTTATAGTAAGAAAAATAATAATTAAGAATTATCTTGGGCCTTCGAGCTGTAGCCCTGCCAGCCCCTACTGTGCTTCCGGTGTGCGGGTGTATGGGTCATTATTATGTTTACTGTCGGAATTGGTAAAACGGCCCGCAGTATGTGCGTGCCCTCGCGCGATGGTTTCATCTCCTATGTTCTATTCTCTAATATTCGATTTTACTGTGCCGATATGTTTTGTCTGTGCGTGGTGATGAAATTAGTAAAGAAATGGACTCATTCGTGCACATTCTATTTGGACAGCGTTTTTGTTAGCGCAGTGTGCAGTGTCGCTCAATAAGAACCCAAATATTTGAATAATAAAGTTAATTTTAATCTATAGTAACGAGCATGGCAAAAATAAACTATGTTGAAACAACATGTATACAAAAAGTGAGCTGACATCAGATTAATATTAACCTAATAAGGAACTAACAATGAACTCAGATCAAGAACAAACATAATCTTTTGTAAACAGGGAAATTCTTTCCCCTGATAGAAGTCGACCAGTTGCCGACGAGCGTAATCCTTCATTTGCATAAGGCATGAAGGATTTCCCCCCCCCCCAACAATAGACCCCCCTCATGCTGTATGCTTAGAAAATTATATTTTACATCAATATGTTTTGAACGGTTGTTCTCAATGGGTGAGAATAAAAAATCAATGGCAGCCTGTTTGTCACAATATACAACAAAGTACTCAAAATTAGTTTCTAATTGTTTGCATTCAAATAAAATATTTTGCACCCAAATAAGCTCTTTAACACATTTAATTAATGATATAAATTCGGCCTTCATAGTTGATAAATTGACACATTTATGTTTAAATGTTCTGGGAGCATTACCCAATAACATGATCACTCCTCCCATGGAAATACTATCATCCCTATTACAGGCAAAGTCCAAATCAGAAAAACAATGTAATTTAAAATTTTTGACATTTTGATAAATTCAATATTAAATGTTTAGAATCGTTCACATATCCCAATAATTTTAACAAAATATTCTAGTGCTTGAAACCTGTATTTTTCTGAAATTGTGATAATACATTGACAACATAACAAATATCAGGACGTACGATTTGCAATGAATGCTAAGCAACCTAATACATTTCTATAAGGAAAATTACTCATTTCATTTACTTGATCAGCAATTGCTGGACAGTCAAGTTTTGTTAGTATACAACCTTTAGCAATAGGTAAAGAACAGTGAGGATATCTGTATTTAGAATACATATCACAGATTTTATTTATATATTGGTGTTGATGAATAAATAATTTACCATCCTCTTCAAAGAACTCGCACCTAACAGTTTTTTAGTTGGACCTAAATCCTTTAAGTCAAATTTTCTATTCAAAAGAGATTTAGTACGATTCAAATCATTTTCTGATTTTCCAAAAATAATATCAACTTAAATCATAATACACATTTTCCAAATACGTGGCGCACAATTACACCATTTCAGTTTCTTAAATTGTAAAGATTTAAGAACAGAATCAAATTCTAAAAATCATTCACGTCCACTCTGACGTAGACCATAAATTGCTTTGTTCAAGCGACAGACATAATTAGGTTTGTTAGAGTCAATGAAACCAAATGGTTGTTTCATGTACACCTCAAGATTCAATTTCGCATAAAGATATGCACATTTGACATCCAATTGACAATGAAGCCATCCAAGACAACTGACACTTTACTAACAAAGTGAAAAATAATCTCACAAGTGTAAAGTTAACCACAGGGCTAAATACTCTTTCATAGGAATGAATTAATGCTAGAACTTTGCCACTGGACTTATCCCGTTGCTGAGATCCAGCCTAGCTCTGTGGCAGAGTCTGGAGCAGACTTCATAGGAGTCACCTTCAATTTGATTGTAGCCTTTAGCTACAAGTCTAGCTTTATAGCGTTCAGTGTTCCCTTTTTCATTTCTTTTCGCTGTGTAAACCTATCTATTCTCCCAGATTTTGGTATTCTCCGGTTGAGGAACCAAAGTCCACACTTCATGTTCATTCATAACATCCATTTCCGCATCCATAGCCTTTTGTCATTCAGATGAATCAGGAGATTTCATGGTTTCATAGAAGTTTCACAGAATTTTTACATCAATGTGATTAGCATTGAATTTTGTGAATTTCACTTTCCTTGCACGAAATATTCCTTACAACGAAATTTTGTTATAAAGGAATTCCCAATTTTTACATTGTTCCTATTAAAAATTATCTGGGGATTAAAAAAGTTTTCGTTAAAACAAGATTTTTTTAGCTATAATGGTATTTGTTAAAGTGGGATTCAACTGTATATATATGTGTGTGCGTGCGTAAATTCCCCCCCCCCCTCCAAATAGCTAAAATATCATGCATGCTTCACATGATTCTATCATGGCCCCAATATGAGACCTTTGGTGAGTCCCGGGCCAGATTTTTCACAAGCTCATGCATAGTGACATAAAGTGAAAATAATAATTGTTTCTGGCTGGAACTATCTCTAGGAAGTATGGCTATAGCCTTGTCAGCATCACCCTTATCGGAGCCATGGTTTCTTTCACAAGTCTCCCCGTTGTCAAAAAGAACACACCAAGTAGGTGATGAGAATCGAAGTGAATGAAAAGAATTTTTTGCTCTCACGAGCAAAAAAAAAGGAAAACAGAATTTTTTTTTTTCATCCCAAAACGGTTGACAAAAGCCGCTCAAAAAAACCACCCGCCAAAGCCAAAAATTTCCTGCTGAACTGTTTTTAAACCAGACAAATTTGGTGTGAAAACTGCCAATCAACTCTGTGCGCCATCAGCAATTTCCTGCTGCATACTGCGCCATAACATTGATTTTCTGAGAAAATTAAGAGCTTCTGTGCCAATCGGGGTTCTCTGAAATTTCCCTCTTCAAACATTCGCTTTCAATGACATCATTTAGTCAAGCTGTGACGTCAACCTCGCCTCTGCTACTATAACTTATAGAAAACCTTTGTGTATGTTCCGGTTTTTTTGTAGAATTCATCAAGATACCGGTTCTGCCAAGGTTTCCTGCATTTGGCTGTGAACATAGTGCGTCGGTATTTCAGATTCCGAAAACCTGCGTCATCTCCGATTGAGGCTGTTCAAGTATTACGTAAGCAAATAAATTTTTAGCCATTTTTGACTCCTGTTTCCCCCCTCCCCCAGCAAAATTTCGTCCTCAGCTCGGCCTCTCTGAATCCTAACAACGCATATTGGTATGATCAGAGACGTACATAGGGGGGCTCATGTCCCCCCCCCCCCCCACGATCAAAAATTTATTTTTTTAATGCAAAAAAATATTGTTTTTTTAATTGAAATTTCAGAAGAAAATACCTTTATATGTTATTATAATCAATTTCTGACAATTTCAATGTCATTTGAAGGCTATGAACCCTCTAAGCCATACAATGATAAATCGCATAAAGGCCCTTTGCCTGTAGACCAAACATGGCCCCAGGGAGTTATCTGATGCGGCCTGCCCTCCTCAAACCTAATTTTGTAAGAAAATTAACTAAGCGGCACATTTTCAGATCAATTAAATGACTCAGGACACAGTTCCAGAACACTTAAGCGATCAGTGACACATTTAGAAATCGCTTGAGTGACATGTGGCATAGTTTTAGAGCACTTAAGTGGCCCCCAGTGCGGTTCTTCACCACTCAAGTTACCCGCGGCACATTCTCAGATTATTTAAGTGATCCACGGCATATAATTACGGATCACTTCAGGGAAGCGTGGCACTGTTCCAGATCACTTCAGGGATGCTTGGCACTGTTCCAGATCACTTAAATGGCCCGGACACATTTCCAGATCACTTGGATCCATGAAGCATTTAGAGATCACTAAAGTGGCTCTGTAGGGCACTTATCAATAGGGAGGAATGCTACTTCAAGTGCCCACAAACTATTGAAAGTTTTTTTTCTCGTTTTTGGTGCACCAAGTAAGATGGCATTAAAAATATTTCATATTTTCATAAAGGGTGCTTGATGACATAAGCATTATCCAAAACCTCCCCCCCCCCCCTGTCATCAAAAGTCAGCAAATCGGAGGAAACTCCCCCTCCCCCATCGATGATGATGTAATACTTGAACGGCCCCATTGATTAAAAAACCAAATTTCAAGCTAAAAAAAGTTCGGGTTTTTAACCAATCCGAGACTATTCAGGTTTTTGGAATCTGAAATATGGGCGCACTATGTTTGCACCATCGAGCTGGAGAGAGTATGACAACAGCGATCTTTGCCTTGGCAGTGCTGATAACGTCGTCCGCAACATCATTCATCTGAAGATCACGTGACTCGGTGAAAACACACACAATCCCCATTATTTTCTTATGGCATAAATCAGAGTTTAAAACAATAAATGAAAGAAAGAATTTTAGCATCGATAATTCCAAAATTAATGAGAGATATAATTTCAGTAGTAGTGGAAGATAATTCCAGCATTAATAAAATTCCAAAAATTAATGAAAGTGCTTATTTTAGCATTAATGAAAGACAATTCCAAAATTAATGAAAGAAAAATTCTAGAATTAATGAAATAGATCATTTCAGTCCCAAAATAAATGGAAGTGATAATTACAGCATTAATGAAAGATAATTCCTGAAATAATGGAAGATAATTCTGGAATTAATGAAAGAGAATTCCATAATTAATGTGAGAGAATTTCAACATTCATAATGATAGTTCCAAAATTAATAAAAGCGATAATTTCAGCTTTGATGAAAGAGAATTCAACATTGATGAAAAAAAATTCTAGTTTTAATGAGAGAGATAATTTCAGTTCCAAAATAAATGAAAGAGATAATTTCAGTTCCAAAATAAATGAAAGCGATAATTCCAGCATTAATTAAAGATATTTCTGTAATTAATGAAAAATAATTACATAATTATTGAAAGATATAGTTCCATAATTAATGAAAGATAATTCCAGCATTAATGAAAGAAATAATAAAGGAAATAATTCCAGAATTAATGAAGGAAAATTTTAGAATTAATGAAGGAAAATTTTAGAATTAATGAAGGAAAATTTTAGAATTAATGAAGGAAAATTTTAGAATTAATGAAGGAAAATTCCAGAATTAATGAAAGAGAATTCCAGAATTAATGAAAGAGATAATTCAGCATTGATTCAGAAGTAAGGAGTCCAGATCAGACTCATCTGGACTGCATCAAATCCAGGAAGTCCTTTTATATAAAAGTTTTTTGGTGAAAGCTTTCCTCTGAAAGAAGCTTCGGAACTTTTCAATGGCTTTCTGACATTATTTCAAAAAGAGGAGCCCCTCATACACATTTTATATGACGAGCTAGGAGCTCTAGTTAGAAAAATTATGGCACATTTTCTGAAATCTGAACATATTCAGAATGTTAGAATTTGCTGAGCTCCAGAATGTAGCTATAGAAAGCAGTGAGAACTGGAGGAAAAATTAGATTGTTGGTGCTGAAATAGAATCCAATCTTGCTGAGCTGGGAGGTGTTCTCAAGAAAAAATTTCTATTAGGTGCTAGATCACTTGCACTGGTGCTAGATCATCAAGCACTTGCTCAAAGTTTTACCTTTTGAGAACACCACGATGGAAAAAATGAAGTGTTTGCATCCCGTTTTCCGACTGGAAAAGTCTTCATTATCATGTATTAAGTACATTGTTTCAAAGCTGCAAGTTTGTCCTTCAGATACGCCTGTTCTCTTGGATGAATGGATTTCTCTGCAGTGGGAAGATATGCAGGTGAGTTATCAAAGGTTAGATAATTATTGGAGATCTATATTTGATCTGAAAAACTTGGATGGAAGTGCAAAGTTCAAAATTTTGCCTGTTCTCGTCAAAGCCTTATTATGTCTTGCCCATGGAAATGCAGACTGTGAGAGGGGCTTTAGTGTAAACAAATATTTCCTGCAACATAGATCAAATCTTTTGGTTGAAAATATAAATGGCATTAGGCAAATAAAATCTTATGTACAGCATTCTCAAAATGCTAAAGATATTGGTGTCGATGCCAATCTTCTGAAAGCTGTTCGCTGCTCGCATCACAAGTACCAAGACAGACTTCAGCACCAAAAAACTTTTGATATGAAAGTTTCATGACCAGATGAGAATCAAAGACTAAAAGCAGAAAAGCAGAAGAAAGGGAGTTGGAAATTCAGTTGTCATCAAAAACTATGCTGAACACTGCAGAGAAAATGATAGAAGTAGGGATAAAAAGAAAAAACTTTTGTAAACATCGAAAGTGGGCTAGTTCGTCTGAAAACACTGAAAGAAAAAATTTGTTGTGTTCTTGAGAAATTAGAGGAAAACAGTCATGAATCAACAGAAACAGTCAACAAAATGTCATGAGGGTTTTTTTAAATATATGCTTATATGTTTGATTTGTAAACTGTTACTTTCTCTTTTTACACCCAGCTTAGATTATGACTAATTTTTACGTCCCTATGAGTGGATGTAAGTTTTATCAAATATATAAAACTGATTTTTGATGCCGGAACCCTATAACTGGTTAAAATGTTCAAAATTTAATAATCTGATTATTAAATTTTGGTAAATCTCTGTTCAAAAAATTTCAATTTTTCACAAAGGTAATAATTCTGTGCACTGCTCCAAATTCATAAATTGCTGCTCCGAAACACTAAATTTACTGCTCCAAAAAGAGTCAACAGCAATCCCATCTTTGGATGGCCTGTGTTTCGGATGGCATACGTTGGAACCATAGAGTTCTTAGAAAATCGTCACTTACAGATTTGCCGGCCAAATTTCTCATTTCCCTTAATATGTGTGAAGGTCTTTTGTCCCCCAACTCTAGTTCCTTTTGCATACTTGAAAAGTGTTAGAATCAGAGAATTCTTCGATTATCTATTGTTTATGAGTCTCATACTTGTTTGTTTTGGATGGGTTCAATAAAATATCTGAAACAGAAGCGAGCATTTCTGGATCTATAACCATAATCACGTTATTGTATTTGGTATTGTCATTAGTTATGTCGTATATTGAAAACAACTTTCCTCTTGAATGAACCATAACTTTATATTCTGCCGCCATATGGGCGGGAGTTCAAGGCAGCACGACAAATTTGTATGTTTTCCGGTGATGGGTCAGGTGGTGAAGGGTTAGGAGAGTTATCGTTAGGCATTTTTAGATGCAGACTATTATTTGCAAATCTAATTATATAATTGCGAAAATAAAAATATTTGTTATATCCTGACCAAAATAAAAAAAATATTTGTTATCCTGACCAAACAAAATAGAACGATCACAAAAAGGTCCTACCCTGATCCTAATAGCATCAGCGGTGCTGCACGCATTGGGCTTCGGCTGGGTAGATTTTTTGTCTTTATGTTATTAGAAGGTTGCGTTGGTCTTGGTCACCACTGTAACAATCGGCTTTTAATGTATCATAGACAACACAACATATTATATTAGCATTATGCTCTGGTCTGTTGAGTCACAAACATCCTCTTGCGCCATCCCTGCACTTGGCGACTGTTGGCCACAGTCTTTGGTGAGCCGCCGCAAGGTATTTGCTGGACTCTTGTACATAATCGGATGCATACTTTTTGAACAGGAGGGATGTGGTTCACAGAGAGTGTGCATGTTGATTGGTGGGAGGCTATCTATTTTTGCTCTGCCGCTTATGCTAATAAAACGATTTTTTGTGGATGGTGGATCACCCCCCCCCCCCCCCATCCTCCGATATCATTTATGCTCCTGTATGATGTGGCCAAGGAAACAAGCTGTGATGGTGTATGGGACAAGCACATAAACTACTACTCGTGAAAAAAATTTTCTTGTATGATTAGAAATCTGTGACTGCAACTGGTTTGTGCATAGGTGAGATATTAAAAAATAAGCAAACGTTTGGTGTATTTATTTACAATTCCCCTGAAATAGGTGATCATGCATGGTGTGGGCCCACCTTGCACTTGGAAAAAAAATTGGTTATCATTGGCTAGCCAAGACCAGACACATTCGCAATAATTCCATTAATCACACCTGCTCAAGTCTGGTGTTGGAACGTAAATCAGCTGTGATTCCATTAGCAGAGTGAACTGTAACTGACTTCTTTTCAGACAACCAACAGTGCAGAAAATTATAATTGACTGATCTTAGATTTTCAATGTGTGTGTGTAAGAGTGAGTTACTTCATTAATTTTATAAGGATCAGCATCAATAGTCCAAAAAATTGATAAATTTGACCCTGCATCTAGTGGAATATCTTATGGGGAGGGGGGGAGGGAAATTCTGGCAAGGGCAGCAAAACAAACAAGATTGGGAAAACTGTTAGTTTCAATCATATCAAGAGTCACAGAAGTGATGATGCAAATTCAGATGATTTACATTAAAAATTTGTGTATTCATTACGATTATTTTTTGAAGAGGGTTATGTGAATAATTGTTACCCGAAGCTATTTTGAGTGTGATTAACAATGAGAAATATTTTAAAATGAAATAACTAAATCTAGTGAATATATTTAGCAATATTTTTTGGGCATGTAAAATATTGATGCTGGCAAGTGTTATTGAAAAATGCATGCCTGACGGGGCATGTAAATTTTTTTAGATTTGTCCAGCCTTGATCTAATACCAGAGGAGAAGAACATTTGGTATTTCATTTGAGTGTGTGAATCACAATTTTATTTATGTACGCACTTGCACCAAATAGAAAATTGATCAAAAACTTAAATACAGCCTGGTGGCTACCCAAAAGTAACAAAATAGATGCAGACCTGGGAAAGATTTTGAAACTATTTGAAAGCATTTAATTTTATTGATTAATGTTCGCTACATACAAATGACCATCTAACAACTGAGGTGGCTAATATATATATATGAACATATTCAGTTTAACAAGACTGGTGGGGGCATTGAAGGGGCTTCGAACCAATGAGTGCTTGTCCGTCTTGAGCTTGATACATAGGAAATTTCTGAATGAATTCTGGGGTGCTGAGACCTATGTCACAAATTACCATGAGTGCTTGAGCACTCATAGCACCCCTGGTTTTGACACCACTGAAGACTGTTATAATTCTCTCTTGTAATTGGCTTTACTAGGTTTCATTTGAATGAACCATTGCGGCACAAGATGACTGAGGCTACAAAAATGAACAAATTGTTAATTTTCTCAGTAATAAGACTCTCATAGAGAAATTTGATTTCTGTTTGTGCTGTAAGATAGTGCTTACTATGAGTGGAGATACATGGGAACATGACATGAAGACATTGCACCCCTCCCATCAAAAATTTGTACGGTTGATCGAAATACATTTTTGTATATATGTATCGGCATCATCATCATGTCTCATGAAAAGTTGCAAGAATAAAATTGATATCATATTTCTGTTATGTAAATTCACTCACGTTCCCTCTTTCATTAAGAGACCCCCTATTTTATTAACACAAACCCCCTAGGGGCCTACTACTAAACCATACATGTACCATCCATACTCCTCTGCGGAACCTCTAATGCAGCGTGTTCACTTCCCAAGGGCTCCGCTGTGACTCGAGAAAAATAAAATAAATCAGTGAATTTGATAGATATTAATTAAAAAAAAGAGGCCTACAGGTTCTGCCATAAAAATTTTACACATAAAAAGTGCTCTGCGAGTCAAAAAAAGGTTAACTGCTGCTCTAATGAATTGGTACATGTTGGAATGTGCATGCACATGTAGTGAAACCTGACATGAAATTTGTTTCTGTGTAATGCTTGTTATGTGTAGTGTTGCTATCTGCCACCAGTTTTTTCTAACTATGAGTGAAATGTAATGATTGAATAATTGTATCATTGTAAGCCTGTTGCTCGCTGTGGCGTGACTTTTCAATGGGAGATCAGCTCGTATTTGCACCTCGAAGTTGGGAACCACAGGAAACCAACTTCAGCCGATCACCACTGCAGCGACGGTGGGGTTCGAACCCGGATCCCCTGGGGGTCTCGACTCACAGTTTGGGAACCACGAGGATCTGGGTTCAAACCCCATCGACATCGCAGTGGTGGTCGGCTGAAGTTGGTTTTCTGTGGTTCCCAACTTCCCGTCGGAATGCAAGTCTATCTCCCTGTTGAAAAGTCGCCACAGAGAGCAACAGGCCTACAATGATACAATTATTCAATCATTGCACTTCATGCACTATGAGTTGAGAAAAAAAATCATAGTTTAAAAAATTGATTGCAGATGGCAGCATTACACAGAAACAAGCTTCATGGAAGGTTCACTATACATACACACACATTCCAACATATACCAATTCCGCAGAGGACTATAGACAACGTGCATGTCTGGTTTAGTAGTAGTAGTTTGGGAACCACTGATATGAAAAAACCGTCCAACATGGTCCATTTTGTCCTATGAGAAAAGATCACCCAAAATTCACCAAAAAGTCCCCAAATTTTGGTATGTGGTAGACACCCTGAATATTGATTTTACAGTAGACATGGCGCCTGGGATTTGTCAAGCCCTGATTTTAACTATGATTTCCTTGAATAAGAGGGAAAGGCTGCAAAATTTGTTACACTTATTGATATGTACTATTGCTAATAAATTATATCAACGCAAAATTTCTTATTTATTATTTTCATGTAAAGGCTCCAGAAGTTATTAGAATGAAAGATCTCAATCCATATTCCTTTCAATCTGATGTTTATGCATTCGGTATCGTCCTCTTTGAGTTGGTGGCAGGACAGTTGCCTTATGCTCACATTAACAACAAAGACCAGGTATTGTTTTCATGATTGTGATTTTTACAAATCTTATACTTTGATAGTTAACATGTTATTATTATTTTATCTCAATGCAGCGAGGTTCACCCAGTAAACAACTGTAAATTGTGTCTGTGTTTTTTATGTTGGGGCGGGGGGGGGGGCGTTCTGTCTCAAAATATGTATGATTTATTGTAGTTATTCCATAATCAAGTCAATGTAAAGTAAGACTTTTGCTTTACAAATACTTAAAAGAGATTTCTGTTGGAAAATGTATATTAAAAAAAATTAAATAAATACAACTTGATTAAGGGTGGAGTATCAAAGAAGTTGTTGCTGGTGTGGGTGCAAAAGTTCATCATTGGCAGACCACACCCTTGTAGAAGGGATATATAGTTTATACATTCTAATTCTTTTTTTTTTTATTTGATTTCAGTAAAACCCCTCTTAACAGTTACCCCTGTTTTACAGCCAAATTAAAATTTCTCTGCATAAAACCGATTTAAATGTATTTTGAACCCCCGCTTAATGGTCAGTCTCACATAAAATATATTGACGCTGACAACATTTTCATCATTCATTCGCCTAACACCCCCTATGCAGACACCAGTAGTTGTAATTTTGATTCATATTATGCTCGCCAGATGGCAGAACAATTTTTAATATTTGATCCACTTTATTGGCTACTTTTTAAAAGAAATTTAGGCTTGAAGTTTGTTAATGTTTAGCATCACTGATGTCAGTTTACAATCTGAAATCACATGCTGCTGGTTGTATTCGTATATTTTACATGTTATTCCACACTTTTCAATATGGCTTGCCCTGGTGATCATTGCTCTCTTATCACTAAGAGAAAAAATATATGTTATCGAATGTCGTTGTTAAAAAATTTGCAATGTCAGAGTCATATGAAGATAATATGGAAGAAGTAGAGCTTGAGAAGCAAGAAAACAGTGTCAAAAACTAGTCTGACATTTTTAAAATACTGGAAGGATTAAATACATTTTTTCCTGTAAACACAATGACGGAAAGGCATGTGGATTTAGTTTTGCATCTGAAAATACATTTTAAAGGAGTTAGAATACTCAGCAAAACCCACCAAACATTAATTAATCAGTTTTCCAAAAGATGTAAATTTGATATGTAAACTTTGTATAATACAGTAAAACCTCAATAAGTCGTCACCTCAAGTTATCTAAAAATTATGATGGCTCAAGCGGAGTGACGACTTAGGCAGAGTTCCGTCAGATTTAATGTGCAATGTTATGAAAATCATATAAATTTGAAGTAATATGACATTTATTAAAGTATGAATCAAAATAACAATATTAATAAAAATTTATAAAATTTAAAGAAAAAATAATAGCAATTTTTTAAATCTTTTTTACCTCTTATTACTTAAATTATTGTGGTGAAATGTACTGTACACCTTGATTTATACTAGCGTAGTAAGGAAGACGTCCATCTCTCTCGGTCAGATAAGAGCGGCCTCTGACGATGTGTACGCAGTGCTGTGAGATGCAGACGTCGATGTATATGTGGGTGAGACCAGACGTGGCCTCCCACACTGACGCTTTTGTTTTATTATTTTGTTTCATGTTTTTTACCAAGATCTATAGAATAATCTGTGTTAGTGTCCCGTTAAATGTGTTCATGTGATCATTCCCCACATTTGGGGGCCCATCCAGGATCCCACTTCTGGCGCCATGTCTGTGTCTCTCAGCTCCGTACACATCGTCAGAAGGCGCTCTTATCTTACCGAGAGAGATGGACGTCTTCCTTACTACACTAGTATAAATCAAGGTGTACAGTACATTTCACCACAATAATTTAAGTAATAAGAAGTCGTGTGGTTAGGGTCTAGGTCAATTCGTCACGTTCAATTTATTGCAGCGTCAATTCGTCGCGGTACAAATTTGTCGCGGGCTCATTTCGTCGCAGTACGAATTTGTCTCGATACAAATTTTTTGCAGACTCATTTCGTCAAAGTTGTAGCGAAGTCATTTTGTCGCGATGTCAATCCGTCGCGACAAATTTAAATTGCTTTAAAATTCATATGTTTGTTGTGATCTCATAAATAGAGGGTAGTTGCAATGGAATTAATTTTTTTTCTCATTTATTGGAAATGTTCCCCTTTCCCATCTCTGTTTTAATTTTTAAAAAATGAAGCAAAGTATTTTCATTGAAGTCATCGAAGGGACATTGGAACGTACACCAAGATAATAAATTGGTATTATGGTATTGGTAGTACATATAAGCACTTTTGTCGAATTCCCCACTTTTTGTCGGGATTTCCATTTCTCGCAGTGAGGGGCGTTGGGGAGCACACCAAGATAATAAATTGGGATCAAATAAATTTTGAAAATTTAGTTGCCATCGTATAGGCCGCGCTTTCTGTAGGGATTTCCATTTCTTGCAGCGAGGGGCATCGGGGGTGCACATCGAGATAATAAATTGCAATCAATGTGCCCCCAAGCATGATTTCCGTAATTCACTATTAAATGTATCCATGCATAGAATATATCTTTAAGTAATTTTTTATCAACAGTGTCTTTAAGTTTTATGTGTAACAGCAAATTATTTTTGTTGCAATGCAATGTACATTCAATCAAATCAGTTTGCATTATCACATCGAAGTTATATTCAAACACTCCAACCATAGGCGCCAGAAACTGGGGGCTGATGCCATTTGAGCCCCTCCTTATTCCAATAACTCATGAATATACAATGCAATGTACCATTTCTCCTCCTGAGTATGGGTTTGAGTCCCTTATATATAGAATGAATGACGATTTTCAGCCCCCCCCCCCAATGTTCCCTTCATGTCGGCACCTTTGACTGGCCAAGGATCCAGCAAGTGTTTGGAACTTTTGGGTTCTTATCTTGAAGTAGGAAATTTTGATTTCTGAATCATTTTTCTGGGTGCTCATACCCATTCCATAAAGTACCCTGGGCACCCACAGCATCCCTGTCTGACACCACTGCAAATGTCAATCGATTTTTGATTTATTTCTTTCAACTCTAAAGTAACAACTCTGAAGTAAAAAGAATGAAATCAGACTTTTAATTATCCCATTGTATGTAAGTAACTTCATGTACATGACACTTATACAGCTCCAGTCAGCGATTAGTAAAAATTTCTTCTTACAACACAAGTGAATTACCATTAACAGACAATGTAAGATTATTATATTCAGAGGTATATTTCCTGGGTGGGGAGGGGGGTATGCAGACTTTATCCCAAGATGACAAGTTCAAGTGAAAGGGCGTAACAAAAATTGAGTAATTGGTGATCAAGAACATGAATTAGAAAGGAGGAAGGGATGCAAGGTTTGAATAGCCCACAGGTGGGAAAACTATAAATCCGCCTCTGATTATAGCCTACATTTATTAGGATAATTTTAATTTTAAAAACAATTTGTATCATAAATATAAACATTCCACAATATCTAAACCTTTATTTATTTTCAATGCCTTTGAGTAACATTTTATTTAAACACTTACATAACGTGAATATCGCAAAAAAGCCCATGGGGCAGATAGAAATTTACCGTTAAAGATAGGCTCACTGTAATTTAGGGAATATCATACAAACCGAAATTTTTCCACATGATATTGAAATTTTATCACAGCAAAAATCAATTATTTAACATTTCAAATTTTTATAACTGAATTTTCAAATATTGTTAAATTTTTATATGCAGTTAAATTTTTAAATGTAATTGATATTGTAATTTTAATTTGGATGACCTTTCCGTTGACAAAAAATAATTATTTTCAGTTAACTGCGTGTACACTTTTTGTTCATGTTTTTTATTTCACGTGTAAGAAAAAAACCTGTGCTGTAATATATAAATTGACGTTATGACGAATTGACACAGCGGCAAACTTGTACAGCTATGAATTGGAACTGCGACAAATTTGTAACACGACAAATTGGAGCTGCGACAAACTTGTACCGCGACGAATTGACACTGTGACAAATTTGTACCGCGACGAATTTGTGTGGGTTGGGGGGGGAATAGAATTGGTTTACTTAGACACGGTTTTTCTAACAGCCTCATTGAAGAAAACCCGGGCAGCGCCGGGTATTTTAGCTAGTTTATGGATAATACTGTAAAATAATTAAAATACTCGAGGTATGATTCTGAACAACAGAACATGTTTAAATACCGCGATAATTTGGGAATTCCTTTTTTTTTTTTTTTTTTGTCACTGGTGTTCCTACTCTTTTCCTACTTTTTTTATCAAATTTTCACTTCTAGGCCTGTTATCTTCCTAATAAACCAGAAAAACCTCTCAGGTTTTTTTTATCTCAAAACATGGTTAGGTTTTTGATGTGACACGCATCTAAAACTGGTTTAAAACATCAAAAACCTAAATGAATGTTTTTCGATAATATTTTGAACTTGATAGGTATATAACATGAGAAACTTACTTTTTTGTGTATTGCAATGTCTTATTTTTAACCACTAATTTATTGCAATAAGTAAAACAAAATATTAATTGCAATTCACAATTTTTTGACATACTAAGAGTCTAGAACAGATAACATATAATGTTACATTCCATTTTATCTGAACTATTACCTGTATTCAATTGACTAAGCAATATAGAGCTGTTTATTCAATATATGTTCGATAGGAGATCAGGGTTGGGTTTTTGACCTCAGAAACTAACTCAGTATTAAAACAGTCAAAAACTTACTGTTATTGTTGTCAAATATTTTTAAACCTGATAGACATGTTAAATAACAAAATACTTTTATGTAAGTTAAAGTGTTTTATATTTTGAAGAATAATTACGGAGAAGAAAAATCTGTTTTAATATTTTAAATTTTTCTGATCTGCCCAAAATTTTATTCCATATTAAAAATTCTGGGGCAGCACCTGTTAATACATTAATTAAACTCATTTATTCTCACCTAAAAATTCCTTAGCTCAAGTTGTATAAATCCAGAGTTTTGAAGAATATGCTCAATCAAAGCAGATCTGGCACCCAAAGCATTGTTTGCACTTTTAGATACAGCTTCAATTGGAAAACCATTGCATTATAAATGCTAGTAAATACACTGTATCATGGTCAAACTTAGTCACCCTTAATTTTTCACTGTCAAATAAAAGAACATTTTAGTCCTACAATTCAGTATTTTGATTAAAAGATATATTCTAATGTTAGGCACACAATAAGGGTATTGTTTTAAGTGTTGGTGATTATACAGGGTGATTATAAAAAAACTATCCCGACATATAGGCCCCTAACTATCATACCATTCACAGAAACTGAATGAAATTTTGGCATAAGGTATTTTGATGTATGCGCTCAAGAATGATATGGAAAACAACAGTGTCACTCTAACAGTTACGGTTACAGTGAGAACATTTCGAAAATATCAAATGGCAACACCAAGTTTTTTGTATTGGAATGTGATCTCCATTGTGAAAAACCCTAAATAGCGTTCGAACGACAACTGTAGTATGAAAATCACCGGTCACCTATGAAAAACATAGTCACTTTAAACATTACATGCAATCAGTGTGTATATTTTCATCAAGAATTTTCTATATTGAAAAGCAATATTTGAGGTTTTTGATGTGACAGTTTAAATCTCTATGGCTTAAACTATCAAAAACTATCATGTGTCAAAAGCCTGCCAACCCGGTTTCAAACACAGTAACTCTGGTTTAAGAATTATATTAGCATGATATATATATGCTTATTAATTTTATTAATTAAAGAATGAGCATAAATTATGTTTTTCGAAAGCGTTTAAAACATCTAATACCCTACCATTCATGCAATTGTGTTTGCAATTAAAGTAGCAAATTTTGTCCAAAGTAAACCATTTCTTTCTAAAATAGACAAAGCTCAGTAATACCCTGAAATTATGCAGTAGTGGAGACCAGCAATAACCACATAAGTCAGGGTACAGTTTTCTATGGAAATACATATAGATATAAGTTAATTAGGACCAAATTATAGAAAGAACACCTGTCTTTTTTTTTCTTACTATGACTATAATTCTATGGCACTCTTCTATGAGGCTTCATAAATTTAACTTGCATTGTGACTGCAATCCAGTCTGGTAAAAAAGGCATAAAATCTGTATTTGCACTCTGAAATCTACGCAAATGAGAAAATGCTTGAACGTTTTGATAAAACCTCAACCAATCAAAAGGAATGAGCTGCTCTTGTTTGGAGATAAGGAAACAAATTTCAGCCATGAGCTAATTGAAAGTTAACAGACTAGGTGCATTTATCATCAAGGAGCAATACATTAAACAAATTATTTTTTAAACTTGGCATTGGATTTCATATATAAAATTGTGACCACCTCTGTGAAAATAGATATCAAATAAGCCTTAGGATTCCATTCTAAAATCCTAGCAACATTTTCATTTTTATATACTGTTAACTCTCAAAAATTGGTACAATTTCATTAAATATAATATTCTGATCGAATAAAACAATTTTTTACTTGATTATCATTTACTGCTCTCCACTATCTCAACAATAATCCAGTGATTATGCTTGAATTTAAGAAATGCACATTTTTCACACAAATCGTATAACTCTGAAATCGCACAGGTCAGGGTATTACCATACATTGAAACCTCACTGCAACGATCTCTTGAAATAACATTATACACTGAAACCTCACTGCAATGATGCTTGATATAACAATAAATCCCTCTACAGCACTATATTTTTCTTGATCCATAGAGTATCATTATGTCAAGATCTCACTGTATCGGGGTTGGCATGTTTTTGTCATAGATAGGATAATTTTTATTTGTGATTATTTCTAACAAAAATAAATTCTTTCCCCTTCTATTTATTCACGAGAGGCATTGTTGTTTATTCAACCATTTATTATACAAATGACATAGTTTCGAACTCAAATTTTGGTTTAATAATCAATAACTTTTAGGGGTGGTAAGTGTTTGCCATAGCTGGGAAAAACTGCAGGAAAAACGTCTTGACAAAAATAGACTTTTGCCAAGCATAAAACAAGTCTATAATTTCCACATTAATTTATGTCTAGTATCACTAAAAGAAATTGATGCAAAAGAATTTTATATTGTTATAACGACCCTTTTCACCTGTAGGAAACCATAACCGATTTTTCCTACAGGTTATTGTGATGGAATGATTGCTATAACGTGGGGGTATTATAATGAGCATCAACTGTATCTCTATTCATTTGCAAATTTATTTTCTACCAGATTACTTCTCAATATAACAGCATAAAGTTGATTGTTGTAATAATTTCAAGTCTCTGATATATATAATACACTTTAAGTCAAATGTTTTTTTCCATAAAACCATTTTTGCAGATTTATGCCCTGATTTTTATCAGTTTTTGTCACTGTCTCGACAAAAATACCTTTTTTGTAGGCAAAATGCCCAACCCTGTTTCAAGGATTATAAAAACAGATGACAAAGTAGGGGAAATTTGAAATTTGGTCATATGCAAGTTACCAAAGCCATTACAGCCAGGATGATAACACAGTATAATTGTGGTTTTTTTTTTTTTTTTGTAGTATCATAATCTTTTCCCTACTGCTTAAGTTGATAATCACAACCACAAAATTTAAATTCGCCATTTCATAGAAAAACTGTTCAACACAAACTTTGATTATGTTTAAGCACCAAAGGACAACTGAGAATGAAAAGCAAAGGTTTTTTTCCTCCTGTAGTATTTTCCATTATTGTTAAGAGAAATGAAAACCATGCTCAAACAGGTTTGCTCGAAATACACACCATCTTACATAAAAAGCTCCTGCAATTGATACTGTTAATGTTATTGATTGACTTCAATAATATTGAGATAAATATGGAAGAAAATAAGTAGGGAAAAACTATATTCATCAAAATTGTAGTTGTGATGATTGATAATTACATTACATCCATAATGTAATATTGATTCCAATTTCTTTTTTCATTTTTGCTGGTGTTTTTCCATTTTTTTTACTGTCCCAGCAAAAAGCAATGCAGCCTGCAACTCAACACGGATTGGTTAAAAACCTGAATATCAGGTGTTTTCTTTACATACTAAAAAATCTTTCTAGAAAACTTTCTATCTCAAAATTCTTTCAGGTCTCGTAAGTTTCGAGATAGAGAGGTTTGACTGTATGATGTAAAAGAACTTTTTAAACACATATCTGTTATAAAACTAATACAGGAGATGTTTATATCTATACACTTATATAAGCAGTTAAAGAAATTTTGAAAGGTCGAAAATCATCCTGCATTGAAGAGTATATCAAATCATTCCATAGTTTTTTTTTCAGCTTTTATGCTATGCTTTATACAAATTGTATATTTCGCAAGAATATGTTCAGAATAATTCTGTAGAGAGCAGAAAATTATTTTACAATCATCAAGTATTTATATTTTTTGCGTAAAATAGTCACTTTTAACACTAACATGTGCACTTCTAATGGAAATTTTTATATTGAAAAAAATATTTGAGGTTTTCGACGTGACAGTTTAAACCACAGTTTAAACAGTCAAACCTGCCAACTCTGAAATGTTACTTTGACATTAGAGATATTTTCAGGTACATACATTTCTCAATAATTGCTCAATAATTCATTCTTATCAAATGATTAAAAGAATTTCTTTTCTTTTTTTAGATATTATTTATGGTTGGTCACGGTTATTTGATACCAGATCTAAGAAATACAAGATCAGATACTCCAAAGGCATTGAATAGGCTCATCGAAGATTGTATCAAATTTGGTCGTGAAGAAAGGCCTTTATTTAGACAAGTGAGTAATTTTTTTGAATTCATCATCTCGTTGACATTGTGATCATTATTTACAGATTTGTGATAAATAGGTATACCCTCCACTTTGCACAGTTGATTTGTTTTGCAAAATAATCATGTAAAGTGAATTCAATTTAGTATAGGTAAAGTAGAAACAGGAGAATTCTTCAGAAGATAATAAAATGATGAAACTTGATACTGAGCAAGAAAAGTAATTTTTGTGAATGAATTAATTTAATACTGTTTTATAAACACTATGGGTCATGGTATTTTACTGGCAAACCATTGGTCTAGAGCAGCAGTTCCCAACCAGGGGTATGCATACCCCCTGGGGTATGTGAGAGGCCATTAGGGGTTACATGAAAAGAAATTGGTAATGGTGGCCACCCATCTAACAAAATAATTTTAAAAAATTAAAAAGAATTTTGAAAAGGTATAGAGGTTTTTAATAATATTGTTAGTTATAATATATTGGCCTCCCTATCAATAAAATCTTAACAAAAGAGGAGTTGCGTCCAATGGGAGGATCGGCCATCCCTCCACACGCCCATGCCCAATCTATGATCTGGATTCACACACTCCTTCCTCTCGCCTTACTTTTCTTCAGCGTTATTTTTCTTCCAAGGCCTCTTACTACATTAGCTGTTGTATTGCCAGATGAGGAAAAAATCACACCATTGGTAAAAATGTAATTTCACCGTACATTAGGATGCTGTCACATGCATGCTTGCAGAGGAAAGTGCGCATTTAATACCTCTGTTAAATAATATGGTGTCGAAGAATACAGGACATGTAAGATGATGTTGAGAGCAGAGCCATAAGTTACGTCAAAGGATGTGAATTTTTTCCATCCAAGTCAACGAAAGTACTGACGTTTTGTGCAATATTCTGTGCTACTTGTAATTGCTGAGTACTTGAAAGAGAATTCATAGAAAATCTTTTTATTTCTCACCCATTGAAGGAGTCGTACGACTGTTAAAGACATTTGAAGCAATTTATCATTATTTTGTTCAAAAAGTAATTTAATGGTCAAAATGTGTTGGGCTCACCACAGATGGAGGAAAATCCATGGAAGGTTGCTACTCAGAGCTTTGTGCATGCGTTGCAGAAGTCGCCAAAACAAAATGGACTCATTGCTGTATACATAGAGTCTATGTATACAGTAATGAGTACATTGCTGTACATTTATGTTATTGATTGACTTCAATAATATTGAGAAAAATATGGAAGAAAATAAGTAGTGAAAAACTATATTCATCAAAATTGTAGTTGTGATGATTGATAATTGTATTACATCCATAATGTAATATTGATTCCAATTTCTTTTTTCATTTTTGCTGGTGTTTTTCCATTTTTTTTACTGTCCCGGCAAAAAGCAATGCAGCCTGCAACTCAACACGGATTGCTTAAAAACCTGAATATCAGGTTTAACAGCAATGAGCACGTTTTCTGCGGGGTCTGAAAAATTTGGAGGAAAAAAAAAATTCAGGCACCATTCCGATTCTCAGAATTTTCATTATCTCCAAATTCATTTATTTTACCACAAACAATTTTCTTGCTGCAGTTCTGCATATGACTCAAGGTTCAGATATAATTACACAGAAGTGGGTGTGTTTGTGTGTGAACAATTATTCCCTTACTTATAATCATGGTCAATTTTATTGATCAAATACATAGTTTAACATTCACCAAAAATGTATATTTAGACATAATATAAGATGTAGGCTTACACATAAAGGATGTGCATTAGGGTGGATCGAAAAAAAATATTTTATTTGCAAATCGCTATAGTGCTGAAAAGTAGCTTCTTTCTGACATAGACAGAGCCCTGCATATCGAAACTTTTGCCTCCAAATTTGTGAAACGTTTTTGATGAAGCTGTCAAAATTGTCAACTTTATCAAGGTGAATCCTACCAACTACAGGTTGTTTAAATTGTTGTGTGAAGACTTGGCAGCTTTCACAATGCTTTACTTTTGCACACTGAAGTTATGTGATTGTCTCGGGGTGAAGTCCTGATGTGGCTGTTCGAACTTTGGCATGAGGTAGCTCTTTTTTTGGAAGTATTCGAAACAATTCATGATTTCTTGTCACAAGCCAAGTTAAATTTAACAGTCGGTAACTTAGAAGGATTAAAATTCTTGCTTGAAAAATATTTTTCAGAGCCGGAAATGGGTGATCAGTGGATATCTAATCCTTTCGAAGAAGAGTATTTTGTACCGACTTCATTGTCAATTCCAGAAGAAATTGCTAGAGCTCACATTAAATACCACTCTGAAGATTCTCTTCAATGGCAGAATGGTAAACCTCGTCAGTTTTTTGGGCTCACTGCGGTGATGAATGCAGTGAACTTTCCAGAAAAACCATGTTTTCATTGCTGTTTCTTAGCATGGAGCTTGTTGAATGGGCAAATTGAATGCGGCTCCGGACTTTTGTATTTATCCTCTTTTGAGCCTAATTTTTCAAAGCTGTAAAATTCAATACAGCCCAAAACATCACATTAATTTTTTTTACAAAAAATTGTGTTAATTTGTTACTTACTTCAAAAATATAAAAAACATGTGTATAATGAAAAAATAGACTATTTAATTTATACTTAACAACATATACTTTTTTAGGGAAGTTTTCAGAATCTGTAATGGGTGAAACAGATTGTGGGGGGAGATGCCTGGGAGATTCGGGATCGGGGGTACGTGGAAAGGAATCAAGCCAGCTGGGGTACGCAGACTGAAAAAGGTTGGGAACGGAAAGATTGGTCTAGAGCATGTCCTAAGTCAAAAGTCCCAACCTTTTTCGTCCCCCCCCCCCTCTTTCTTCAGACATTTTTTCTCCCATGGCTCCCCAACGCAATACAATCCATAGGATCTTATGTTACACCCATAGCTTCTATCGCCCCCCTGGAACATTCTAATGCCCACATTGGGAATCACTGGTCTAGGGCCTAGTTTCCCAAACATTTTGTTCCATTGCCCATTCTACAGAATTTTTTGTTTCATCGCCCCAGACTTAAGCAAACCTGTAGGATGCTATGTTATACTCATAGCTTCTATCCCTCCTTCCCGGACCATCACATTGCCCACTTTGGGAAACACTGGTCTAGAGTCATTCTTCTAATTAGAAATAGTATCCAATTAGCGTGTAGTACTCAGATATGCCATTCATGTTGCAAGGTGTTGTACAGTTATCAAAATAAAAAGAATGCTTTATATGTACTCTGTGGTCGAAAACACAATTAAAAATTTGTTTGGCCAAAAAAAATTGTTGTTACTTAGTGCAATATTTGTGAGATATTTGAATTTAAAAAATGTAGAAGAATCAGGGAAAAACAGCATAAATGAGGGAAAAGGCAATTTCCTAGGCATTTACTGGTTTGCCAGTGAAATGCCATGCTCCCTACCCACTCTGTATATATACAGTGGAGATTTGGTTTGTGAGTGTACTTTTTTCTGTAAATTTGCTTTTAATCCAAACTAAAGCCAAAGAAAACTGTCTACTTAGTTGTGATAATGTAATGCTTGACACCCAAAGCAAATACAGGCAGCTCTCGATTTTCGCACAATTCATTATTTTGCACATTTTAAAAATTCAATTTTTTAAGGGTTTTTGTGGATAATGAAAAAATTTGTGATTTTATAAATTCTGGAGGAAAACTCTGGAAACTATCACAGAGGAAATAGTTAGTCTAATGAATGAACTAAACTTGGATGTCAACAACGAAGATGTTATAATGAGTTGAGATTGAATCTCACTTAGTACCTCTGTCAAATGAATACTTTAATTGAACAACAAGAGTTGAATGAAATACATAATGAAAGTGAGGAAGAAGCAGCTGATAAAATCGTCCAGACTTTGACAATCAAATATATGATCCAAGTCTTCATGCATCTTGACACATTTTTGACTATCAGGGAAGAAGGCAATCCCAATGGATAATGTATATCTTAAGTATGTAGGGCGATTGAGAAAGATACAGCATGTTATAGAACACTTTATCAAGAAAAGAAAAAAAAAGGTGGTATTCAACTAACTCTTGACAAATTTAGAAAGAAAACACCTGAAACCAATTAAACATGCCTCATTAACTTAATTATATATTATATATTAATATTATGCAATAAATATTTTAGAATACATATGTACAAAATTTTTTTTTTACACATCCCTCTACTTTTGAATATTCAACATTCGCACATATTTTCAGGAACCAATTATGACTGAAAGTCTAGGGCCGCCTGTATGTCAAACTTCTGTCCTCATTTAGGAGGATATTGCATGTGTATCTCTAATTTATTGAATGAAAATGCGAGCTATCGCTTGTTTATCAAGTCAAAATTTGATTCAAATCTCAGAACTCTGAAACTATTCAACTACTGAATTTCATCCTTTTTTTTTCCAGAAAACATTTATTAGGTGAACTCTGAAAGTGAAATTTGAGCATTTCATTCATATTCAATTTTTTTTTCATCCCTAAATTCAATTATTACTTTAACCATGTTACATCATTAATTTTTAAACTTATTTTCAGGATTTCAAATCATTAAAACTCCAGGCTAAATCTATCATGATTTTTTGAGGGATTTTTAAATGAACTTTTCAAAATCATGTATAGAAAAAATGTAGAGATAGTGTAAAGCGAGGATACTCTTATACCATACTTACTGTCTTTTTTCCTCTTTAATAAGATTAATTTTTATCCTTTGTTTTCAGATTCTTGCCTCTTTAGAATCATTGGCTCGTTCTCTACCAAAAATCCATAGGAGTGCATCTGAGCCAACTTTGAATCGTACACATTTACAGTCGGAGGATTTCATGTACATGTGTGCTTCTCCAAAGACACCAATCAACAGTCAGTTTGGCGCATTCCCTTTCTTTTCTCCAAGTAGCAACATCTGACAAGAAGACTATAGCGATGATTGCCAAAAGCAGCAAGAGTCGCAGATCTTTTGTGGCTGTATCAACAGAAACAAAGTCGTGCATTGGTACCATAAGTTCCGGCTTTTGGTTACTTTGCTATGCAGCAAAGTGTAAAGAAGAGTTTCCTGAGCACAATGTCAACTTAGTTTGTTTGATATTGTTGTATATTTTCAGTAACTTACTATTAGTAGAAGGAAAGATAGTTTATATATAAGAAAAAGAGGGGGGCAAACACTCACATCCAAGATCATTGTGAACATTAAGTTGTATTATATTTCCCTTGTTATTTAAAGCCTGTGAACCTGTATGAAAGATGAGGTAGTGTCATTTTTTATTGGCACTGAAAAACAGTGATGCTTTTTCCCCCTTTTCCTATCAAGTTGTAACTTTTTGAGTATGGTGTATGAATATATCAATAACATAATACACTCAAACTGCTGACATCATATTAGCACTTGTATATTTCCACCATTGAGCTCATTACCACTTTTGAGGTTTGATATTTAAGTGCACGCACATTGAGTTAAGTTAGAATTTGTTGTATCTATCATGAACTGAAAGTGATGGAAATTCATTTTTTTTTTTATCATCATGCAAATAGAAGTTGGTCTTCATTGTGTTTCATAAATCAGTCAATGTGATAAACCTGACAAATACTCTCTTTATAGAGAGCTATGCATATATATATATATATATATAGCTATAATATAGAGGGTTAATTATATATATAATTAACCCTCTCTTTTAGGGCTATGTAATTTCCATTGTGTTTAGCAAACATTGAAATAGAGCTCCCCTCTTCCTCCACTTCTATGTAAATATGTATGTATATATATCGAGAGAAAGAGGATTGCTATGTAATGGGAAAAAAACAAAAGAGTACTACGATCTTATGGTTATTCACAAAGGAGGCCCTTTTTTGGAAACAAAACAAAAAATAATTTCCTCTCTCATAACTCCATGAAAGAATGAAAGGAAAAGTCTTGTCTATTAGAGGAACCTCTGAATTTGCAGGGAAATGTTTGTTATTAGCGTAGATCATTCAAAGCCCCTTCTGATTTAATATGATTTTGTCACACAGTGATTGAAGTAAAACCATTTATCCAAGGATTAATTTGAATGAGTGGCTTAAGAACATTCATGACTTAGCTAGGCTTCAAACTCATTTCTTTTTGAACTTGAAATTGTTACGCTAACGGCAGTAAAAGACTTTTAAAAAAGATGTTGAAAATTGGAAAAATATATCCTTGCAGCTGCCATCTTATAAAGAAAAATATTGCCTGTTTATCTTCCACTTAAAGAAAAGTTTACTGATACTAATGTCGAAGCTTTTTGTATAAAAAATAACATTAAAACTTCTTGGATTAATGTTTTGCATTTGAATTCAGTTATTTTTAATCTTTTTCTAGTGAAGTCAGCATTAAATTATTTAGATTCCTTAGTGCCACTACAAGTGGTTTTAGAGTATATTTCCTGAAGGAAGATAGAAAAAAAATGTCTAGTCTTCTTGATAAAAAGATAAAGATACGTTATAAATATCGATTGGCCTTTGCAAAACTTTCAAATGCAAGGCTCGTTCAAAAAGTATTCGACCATAGTTTTTCATGTGCAAACCAATGACAATAGCTGCCAAGCCTCCCGTATTTTCCATGGGTCTTCCAAATTTCTACTCTATCTCTCGGACTCCCAAAAAATTCTTATACCTCCCGAATTTCAGCCATGATTGTAAGAAATCCCTACGTTTAGGGGGAAAATTATCACCAAAGAATTTACTTGGAAGAAAGACAGACTTTCAGTTTTAATCCTCCAAAATGACATCACAAACGTAATGCAAATTGTCGCCATTGCGTCAAATGACAAAAAAAGTATTGCATTTTCAGTGGCAAAAGACAAAATTCACCAAACAGCCATCTTCAATTCAGCCTTTTGACATCCAAAATTGGTGAGATGACTTGTCTGGACCATATGTCCCATTGAGTCTATGCCCTGTTTGGAGTCTATGGCAATTTTTTTGATGGCACGATTTGATTGGAACAAACTACTGGTTGCCAATGATTTTTTACTTGGTGCGATGTTTTCGCACTATGTCACATTTTTTCAAAAGGAGGGAAATCCCTATAATTTTACTTTTATTAATGAAAACTCTGTACATTGTTTTCCAAAAAATCCCTTTCAAATTCATTTTTATACAGAATTTGAATCTGCATAAAAACCTCCCTAATTCTAATTCTCTAAAGTTGGCAGCTATGCAATGAAGCTACTTCACCAAACACCAACTCTGGCCATATTGCTATATTGCAATTTACTGCCATTGTGAGATGAGTTGGAAGTGAAGGTGCTGTCTATCTGTGGTCGCCTTGAGTTATTCAATGAAGCTAGGGAAGCATGGTTTCTTGCATGTATCAATCCTAGTGCCCATGATGCTTGAATTTTTTTCATTCCACAGATAAAGTGCAACCATGCTTCAAAGATGGTTTGCGTACATATGTGCACCAAATTATGCCTCCCTAGCTTCATTGGTTAACACATGAAAAATTATAGTATATGAAGTACTTTTTGAACAGAACTTGTAATTCCCATTTTCAGCTTTCGTGCAGCAAATACAATCACAATAGTTTTACCAACAATATGTCCTTCATTTTTGTAATGTTTCGATTTATTAAAAAATGTGTGATTTCAGAATTTTATGATGATTGTGTGCATTACATATAAATATAGAGATATTTATTTCCTGCTGCATTTGTGAAAAAATTATATGAAGTTACCACACACATATACACCATTCTTTTTCATCCAAAATAAACTTTTTTTTAAGCGGTGTCCGGCATTAGAATAGGTGATAACATGAAGGAAAAAATATCATTTTTTGCTGTTGAGAGAGAATTAGGTTGCTCATTAGATTCCGTGGACAGGATTAGGTTCAAGTAAATGTAAGTCTGATCAGAGTCTTTTAATTTGGAAGGCTTTCAACAGTTCTTGAATTGTACAAACCTTATTTCTTACCATGTCACATGGACGCAAAGCACTGAAAGCAAAGCAACAGCAATAAGTTAGCTATCGTGTCGCCAGACGAAAGGATTGGATTTTCTGAGAAACGGGTGGAATTCTCTCGAAGATAGTCTTGCCCATATATAGGTGTCATCAAGCGAGAACTAAAAGATAGAATTTTGTTGAGATAGCTTATTTGTAGATCCCTTTCTCTGTTTGCCTGTTTCGTCAAAACTGCTGCTTGTGAATACGTGTATACAGAGCCATCTTAGGAGCATCATGGGCCCCCGGTCCAAGTGGTTTTTCTGAGGCCCTAACTGATGAATTCTCGAAAATTTTAACCTGTTCTCATTGTTGTGAAAACCCTCTTTTCTTGAGGTGCTCTGGCATTACCTCTTAGAGATACAAGGCCAGTCAACAAGTATCTGTAACATCACTATATTAGGTGGTGGTTTGTCCCTGATGATGGTGGTTTAGGGCCCCTGTAAGGTTTTTCCCCATTTTTTTTCTTCATACAAGTGTTTGGGAGAAACATAACTTCCTTTTCTTGTCAGTTCATATTTGCACTTGATATATTTGTGAGGGGATTATCACAACTGATTGGAAATTTTTTTTAATGTAATTTTCAAAATAAAAACAAGTTTATTTCAAATTATGAAATTTGACCTGATTTTTCTTTTTCTTGGTAGCACTTGTATTTATGCGAGTGCTGCTTTCACTGACAAGACAATTTCTCCAACTGCTTTTCTTGTTTTAATTTTTTCAGACTTCCTTTTGATAGTATTCACCCAGCCCTTATTTCTTATCATGCGAGAATGATTCAGATTCGAATCCCTCAAAAATTAAAAAAAGATCTAAAACAAAAAAAAAGTGAGCTGATGCTTTTTTACATATCTATGTTTTGATTCCAAAAAACTTTTTCTCTTTTCATATTAATGACACACAATATTTAAGTAAATTAATAATTTCAAATCGATTTTTTAAATTTCAGTGAAAAAAAAATTAATTTTACTGAATAATCTTTTTCTGTAATTAGATACTCACTGAATGCCTGGAAAACATTGTTTTTCTTCATCCATCTGAAAAAAATATTGAGCATCTGCAAATCCTTGTCAAACAATGCTTTGGGCATTAACATTGATCTCGTATTTCGAGATAAGCTTATAATTCTTAACATAATAAAATAACAAATGACATGTAATGAAAACTAAATTTTCCTTTATTTAACAAAAGATATCCCCATGATCTAATTTGAGCAATGATTTGAAACAATGAAAAATTTAGAAATCAATACAAACACATACAGTATCTCCTACGCAACACACATATCCTTATCAATAAAAAAAACAGTTTTAACTACTTCATCAAAGTTTTTATTTCTTTTCATTGGCTTTCGTATGAGCTATATGAGCGATTGAATATAAACTAATATGAACTAATTTGATCGTTTCTTTTCTTACAGTAATTGTTTAGAAAATATTAGTCATTCTTCTATAACAATCAGTTTCATTACTACTTCGGAGGAATGCTTGTTTTCGCAATTTTCAAATTTAAGGTATATCTCTTCAATTAAATTTATCGCAACAGTTCTTTGTGATTTGTTGATTTCATAAACAAATTTTCATAATCAGACAATAAGTTTTGTATAATGACAAAACTGTACAATGTGAAGCTGAAATTTTATTTACATGCATACACACACACATACAATACATAAAAACATTAAATACAGCACAACACATATATGAACATACACAAAAAACATACATGGTTCACTTTTGTTACGCCTAAGGGATCAGTGCGATCTGTCCAAGGTAAACTATATAAAATATTTATGCTGGTGGCAAACACACCCATAAAGCAGAGTAAAGTAGTCTTAAACATGATTTTCACAATCCATCTAATCACATGTAAATTTCAACTTTATTATAATTTTAAAATGGTTTCTGAAGCTAATTATTTTCCATTTAAGGTATAGAAGTTGTATGTTATTGGTTATTTATATAATGGATAAAGGGTTTCCTAAAGGAGTTTAAATTTTTATCATTTTTTTAATCACGGTTTAAGTTATTATAGTTTCTGGGGGCGAGATAATGAAACTGCTTTTGAAAAATGGTTTTCTTGGGTTTGTGAATGTCATGGGAAATTCCCCGTTTGCTTTCCAGGTTTGATTCGGTTTTGATTTCAAACCAAGAGGGGTTTCTCTGTTTAAACATTAATATTTTAAATGTGTAATTTGCTGAGATAGAGCTCATTTTCAGAATGATTTTCGCTTCAATTTGAATGGAACATTGTTTATATTTTATTTAGGGAAATATTAATCTTATTTAAATTTGATTCATAGTCTCCTCCCCAGACACAGATGCCATACTGAATTAGAGAAAGTACCCAGGCATAATAAATAGGGAGAAGAAAATCCATAGAAACTATATTTTTTAAACCAAAAATTTGAATATTTATGTAATTTAGTCTATTGTAGATCATCACGGCATGAGCCTTCCATTTAAAATTTTTATGTATAGTTACACCATCTAACATCTTTACTGGGATATTTTAATCCACCTCTATCCTAGTGACATGTCCAAATGCCGTTTGGATGATAATATATTTGTTTATATACTGTGAGGAAGTGTTTACAGAATGTACAGTCATCAAAACTGAATGCATGCAATAACTTGCAATATACACAAATACAGGCCTGTTCCAAATCCTTTGCAGTAATTTTAATATTAAAAATTTCTACACAATTGTAATTGTTACCACCAAAATCAACTTCATTACCCTTTTCACTAAAGAAGGTACTTTAAAGTTACTAAAAAAAACTGAAACCCTATTCTGTAGGCCCTGATGACATTCCAAACTCCATTCTCAAATATTGTGCGGAAGAAATCTTAGACTCTCCTAATCTTATTTTATGTCTCACTGAACACTGCCATCCTCCCCACAGATTGGAAAATCAATAAAATTGTTCCCATTCACAAAACTTGTCCCCTCTCCGACCCCTTTAACTTCAGACCAATATCTATTACTTCATCCTGTTGTAAGATTTTCGAACATGTTATAGCAAAGAAAGTTCACACTCATTTAGACTCCATTAACTTTTTTTTTCCCAACCAACACGGCTTCAGACAATCCCTTTCTACTACATTCCAACTGTCCCTTTTCATCCATGGCCTTTCAAAGCCATTGATAACAAGTTACAAACCGATATCTTCTTGGATTTTTCTAAAACCTATGATAAAGTTCCGCACAATGGACTCCTCCTTAAACTTTCAAATCTTGGTCTTAATGTACAATTGCTCAAATGGTTAGAAGCTTTCCTAAAAAATCGTAAACAATTCGTTCACATAGGCCAACTAGATGGCCATCTGGTTGGCCTATGTCATTCACGAGCTATTAGTTGATTGTTCACACAGTCCATGTACGGGGCCTTTCAACATATATATATACGCTCCAAGTTTGAAATATTCTATTTGCTTCCATAGCTTAGATGGTAGAGCACTCGTCCGGCAAGCGAGAGACCGGAGTTCGAGTCCCCATGGGGGTAAAGTGATGAATTTTCTTCCTTGTAATCTTCATCTCCACAAATAACCAGTCTTTCAATCAATCTTTTAGGGACTACAATGTTCACAACTGGAAGCCGTCATTGAAGAAAGCCTTCTTATGCATTATGATCATTTGAAAAAGTATAAAAATAAAAGCTTTTGATTTGAGCTTCAAAAACTACATTTAATAAATCTACCTGAAGGATTTGAATCTTTTATTGACAAGTGGAGAGGACATTTTTATATGCACTGCAGTCTCTCTTTTTTTGTAAATCTAGTTCTCATGAAAAGTTATTTCGGTCAGATATGTAGGATCTCCCTGGAATATCCTTCAATCAAGGCTTTTCCAATGGAATGACCGTCTTTTTACCAGTCTTCTCACAAAAAACTCCACTGATTTCCTTATATCAGTTTGTGAAAAATGTAGCTCCCATGCCTAAAAATGAAATTATAGTATACATTAATAAACCAATCTCATTGTGCCTTGGTTGTATGAAAACATCATTTACAAAGTGGAACCTCTCGGAGAAGAATAGTTATGAAACGAGAAACCTACCTTAATTTTTTTATGAGACAAAATCAAAAATCATTAATGTTGTCTGAAAAAATATTTTTATTTTATGAGTGATTATGAAATTCTATTTAAAACTGGTTAACATTATATTGAAACACTAAAGTAAGCAGTTTGATATATTGTGAGCCAAGCCTTAAAAAGAACTTCGTCCTCATTACTTCATTGTTTCAGAGCGGTATGTATATGAATGATGTGCTAAAGATGTTTTACTGTATTATGCTATATTTCATTTTACATATAACAGAATTCTATACCAGCCCATTAAAAACACGTATAACAACATAATTGAGTATAGGAATGCAATGAAATTTATTTAAACTTACTCTAAAATTTTTTGTGACTTTGAAATCTCTGGATATCGCTGAAATCCACTTTTTGACTACCCGCGATAAGTCATCTCTGGCCTATAATATTTAAGAAAATAATCACGGCTGTTTTTTTCCCCTCTTCATTTTGTACTAATTACTTATTTGCTTTTAAAGTGGTATGTGTAAGAAAATTTGATAAAAAAACAGTTTCGAATTGAATTTGAAATCTGAAATTGTGCGTGTCTGTGTTTTGTGTCACGTCATGTTTGAGACATTTATTTAAAATGTCTCAAACATGACGTGATAAAATGGTCATTATGTCTATTTCGGAAACGACAAAAAATGACTATTTATAAATAGTTCGACTTTCAAAAGATAGATGGCGCTATTCGAAGTGACGGGGGGGGGAGTATCACTCTCTGGCGCAGGTCGGTTGACATATATACAAAACGAGTTATGAAACATCCAAATGTATGATGATTTTCAAATCGACATTTCTGTTACCTATAGCATTAAAATATTACGACAAAACACAGAAGGAAAATTTTTTTTCTTAATTAGTTTTCAGACAAATTAATTAATTAATGCGAATAATAATCAGCTCAGAATGACTACGTCCCTTCAATCTAAAATTCTGATGAAAAATTTCATGTTTTAGACACGAAATTGCGGTATTTAATGACAACGAAAACGGGAGAGAAAAAATAAAAGAAAATTCTTCCGCATGATTAGCAAAATGTCTCCCTGTATTTGAACTTATCAGATAAATGGCGTTCGTTGTCTAATTCACCCACACAAAGAGGATCTCGAAATTTTCTAAAAACTCGACTTTTCTTCATCAAAAACGTATCCAAACAACTCAAAATTTCACACACTGGATCCAAATTTTCCAAGAATTATTTTTGTGAAGTCAAAGAAAATTCAAAAACAACAGGATTATATCTCAATTTCCAAATTTTCGCAAAAGACATACAGTGTGAACAACAAAGAGTGTGTGTCTACTCTACACAAACGATCGGTGGTTCAGATTTGATGGCGATCGGATGCGACAGTTACCAATACTGTTTATAAAAATGGTGTTATCTAATTAATAGAGAAAGAAATAGGCCATCCTTTGCAATGATTTATTTGTCTTTTCTACTTCAATGAGCTACCTCTAAGGGATCTTGTGAAGCATCAGCGGTTCCCAACCGGGGTTACGCGAAAAGAAAAATGGTAATGGCGGCCATCCATCAAAAAAAGGAAAAAAATAATTAAAAAACATTAAAAAGAATTTTTAATGTAGGTAGAGGTTTTTTTCTAATATTGTCAGTTGTAAAAAAAAAAAAAAAAAAAATACATATTGACCTCCCTATCAATAAAATCCTCTATAACAGAGGGGTTGCGACCGCTGGAAGGATTGGCCTTCCCTCCTCCCGCCCGCGCCCAACCTATGATCGGTATTTGTGAATTCTTTCCTCTCGACTCACTTTTCTTCGGCGTTTTAGATTTCATTGTTGATAATGCCGGGCTGTGCATAAAAGCGAAGAATTAATTCGTGTTGTATTTAACTTTTGTCGTAGGCGTTCGTATTGAGGCGTGTGCGTGTTGTTCCCGCAATTTTCTACGTCAACTTTTCTGCCAAGTACCTACTAATCACGTGATTTGCGCTATGGATCAGCGGCTAAATACTAGATTTGTGCGGAATGAAACATTAAAATGAAATTCAGTGCACCTGTAAACGTAAAAACGTATTTTGAATCTTCCAAAAGTGATTCTTCCAAAGCTACCGAAACCTCCTACTACATTAGCTATCGTATTGCGAGACGAGGAAAAAACCACACTATTGATGAAAAGATGTCAGATGCATGTCTGCCGAGGAAAGTGCTCTTATAATGAGTTTAATTTCCCTGTCACGAGAACGTACGGTGTCTCGAAGTATACAGGACGTGCCAGACGATGGTGAGAGCAGTCATAAGTCAGGTCAAAGGTTGTGAATTTTTTTTCCATCCAAGTCGACGAAAGTACCGACGTTGCGCAATATTCTGCGCTACTTGTAGTTGCTAAAGTTGAAAGAGAATTCCAAGTAAGTCTTTTTATTTGTCACCCATTTTAGGAGTCGTACGACTGTTAAAGACTTATTTGAAGCAATTATTTCCTTGAAAAAAGAATTTAATTGTCAAAATGCATTGGGATCGCAACCGATGGAGGAAAATCCACGAAAGATTGCTACTCAGGCCGTCGTGGCAGAAGTTGCTCACAAAATGAAATGGACTCGCTATATTCACTGACAGATATCTGCATCGAAACCGTTGTCTCCAAATTTGCGAAACGTTCTTGATGAAGCGGTCAAGGTTGTCATTTTTTCAAGGTGAATCCTACCAACTACAGGTTGTTTAAATTGTTATGTGAAGACATGAACATCTTTCACAACGCTTTGCTTTTGAACACCGAAGTTAGGTGGTTGTCCTGGAATTAAGTCCTGACGTTGCTGTTCGAACTTTGGCACGAGGTTGCCTTTTTTTTGGGAAATGTTTGAAACATTTCACGATTTCTTGTCCCAAGCTGAGGTAAATTTAACAGTCGACCACTTGGAAGGATTAAAACCCTCGTTTGAAAAATATTTTTCAGAGTCGGAAATGGGTGATCGGTGGATATCTAATCTTTTCAAAGAAGAGTATTTTGAACCGGCTTCATTGTTGATTCCAAAAAAAGGAGAAATTGCTAGAGCTCGCATCACATACCACTCTGAAGATCCTCTTCAATGACGGAATGGTGAAACTAGTCAGTTTTTGGGCTTGCCGCGGTGAGAATACGTTGAATTTTCTAGAAAAGCCATAATGCTTTTGTTGCCGTCTGTTAGCACGGAGCTTGTTGAACAGGCGTTTTTTTTGCATACTTGCATTAAAAATACTCGTAAATATAAGAATCTTACAGGGCTTTACGCCCTGTAAGATTCTGGAACGCCAGCCCTGGAACTTAGGGCTCCTACGGATTTATGGACAGCCCTGCAGGGTTCATGGTGTCAATTACCTCCAGCACTACTTCAGACATTAGTCGAGTCCATGCCACGTCGTGTTGCGGCACTTCTGCGGGCTCGCGGGGGCACTACGCGATATTGGGCAGGTGTACCAGTTTTTTTGGCTCTTCAGTGTATATTAACCAAGAGGCAAGTGTAAGAACAAACTATGGCTTAACTGAATGGTTTGGAATTGGGAAAAGGGTTCGACAAAGATGCATCCTTTCCGCAAACTTATTTACTCTCTATGGAGAATACATAATGAGAGCATCCGATTTAGAGGAAAGAGGCAGGTGTTAAAATTGGAGGAAGAGTGATCAACAACTGTAGGTAGACATGCTGATGACACAACTCTGATGGCAGAATCTGAAGAGGACCTGAAGAACATTATATCAAGAGTAAAAACAGAAAGTGAGAAGCTTGGACTGTACCTAAATACGAAAAAAACAAAGATCATGACTACAGCAGATATTCACAGTTTTCAACTAGATGGCGAAAGTTTAGAGATTGTGGACAGATTTGATTTCCTAGGATCAAGAATTGTAAAAGAGGGAACTTGCACAGAAGAAATAAAAAGTAGTCTTTTATTTCTGGGTAAAACAGCCATGAGAAAGCTTAATATAATAATGGAAGACAAAGATGTATCAATGAAAACAAAAATTAGAATTATAAATGCGTTAGTCTTTCCTGTCTTTATGTATCGATCTGAGAGCTGGACACTACGGAAAGCAGATAAGAAAATAATTGATTCCTTCGAACTTTGGTGCTGGAGGAGGATGCCGAGAATTCCATGGACAGCTAAAAGGACTAACAAATCGGTTATCGAAGAAGTCAAGGTTGATTATTCTCTAGAAGCAACAGTCATTAAACAGAAACTCTCTTACCTTGGCCATGTAATGGGCACAGAAGGCTCACTAGAAAAAATGATAATGCTTGGAAGAATGGAGGGAAGAGGCAGACCAACACCAGATGGATAGAAGAGGTGTTGCAAAGCACTGAAATGAAGCTAGCACAACTGAGACATACTGTGAATGACAGACCAGCTTGGAGAGCCATGATCTATATAGAGTCACCAAGGGTCGAAATCAACTCGATGGCTCCTAACAACAACAACAGAGGAAGCAATAGAGGCATTTTCCTGACACCTATAACATCAAACTGGTTTTTTTTTAGTTTTTATAAGTTGGAACATGGTTTTAGTTTTTACTAGCTATAATACCCGGCGCTGACCGGGTTTTCTTCAATGAGGTTTTTTAGATCATGCGATATCTCCCTCTTGCTTTGAGGGTCATGCAAACCGTATTTCAGTTAACCAATATGGCGACTTCCAGCGCGACTCATGAAAGAAACAAATCTAGATTTAAAGAAACGTAGAAATGAATATATTTTTTTTCCTTTTTTAAGGGCGCCAAGTATTTCGATCATCCCCCCCCCTTTTGAACTTCAAGTTATCTTTGGATTATGAGGTTGCGTGATTTGAATAAAATGATGGATTCAGGATAATTGATTAATTTCTTAAAATAATTATTTATTTACAACACGAAACATAAGACGAAATAAAAAATCTACGGAGCGACATGTTGAGCTCTTGATGGTTCGATCGCTTCTCTCCCGATTTCCCGCGTGACAATCGGATGGCGTCGGCTTTACAAGTGCCGCCATCTGTGAGATAAAGTACAAATCGAATCTCACCACATGAGTTTCCCCCCAGTGAAGGAACATGGTGAGAGAACGATATGAGATACAAAATGAAAATGTGATACAAAAAATTAATCATAAGATGCAGAATAATAAGATGCAGGAAATCATGTGCAATAAGTAAACACTTAAAAATATACGATGCAAAATGTGCAATTAAATTCAGAAAATTCAATAAGGTGTAAAAAATATATATCGGATGCACAATGTAAATGAGATGCATGAAATACAAGATGCAAAAAAATCAGTGTAATGTAGAATTATATGATGCAAAAAAATATTATGATGCACAATTCGAAATTAAATGAATTTCGGTTATCAGCCTAGGACTGAATTTTACTTTCTTGCCTGACCTAGTGACATATGGTTGTACTGGCACAGTGTCATTTTTCTTTTCTTCGGGCTTGTTTTTGTCAAGTTCCACACAGACATCGTTAAAGATAAATGCGGGTTTAACTCTGTCAAGTGAAACACGGGCCTTTCTCCCATTCACATTTAAAGTAATTTTTTTCTCATTACGAGAAATCACTTCATGGGGTCCAGTGTATGGTTGTGTGATCTTGTCAATTCGAAGAAACACATGTGACAATGTTTTCAGTTGAGGATGCACATAAATTTTGGATTGACCATGAGATGATGTTTTGCATGGTTTGATACTATTCATATGCTCTCTGAGCTGTTGTACGTATGTGTACGTTGATGAGAGCTGACCTGGTGTATCCGTGCAGAGATCTGCAGGTAATCTCAAAGGTGTGCCAAAAACTAACTCGGCACTAGAGGCTTTGATATCCGGCTTGACGGCTGCCCTGAGACCAAGTAAGATGGCTGGCAATGTGACGGTCCACTTTGGATTCTCATGTGCCTTGAATGAGCTTTTTACGACACGGTGGAACCGTTCGACCATGCCATTGGCCTGTGGATGGTAAGCAGTGGTACGAATCCTGCTAGTGCCAAGCAGGTTGATCAGTTCTCTGAAGAGTGATGATTCGAACTGCCGTCCTTGATCGGTTGTTATGGTTGATGGACATCCATAACGGCCAATCCAACCATCGAACAAGGCACGACAAACTGCGTCTGCTGTGATGTCTGCTACAGGTATGACTTCCGGCGATCTTGTGTAGCGATCAATTACTGTTAAGCAGTATGTCTTTCCGTCTGAAGGAGGCAGAGGTCCAACCAGATCGATCTTACCCAATCTTTGATGTTCCTTCTCATGTTAGGCCAAACGTATCTTGCAGATATTAGCTGAGTAGATGTTACACCTGCATGAGCAAGATTGTGGAAATGATGAAAAATAGTCTTGCGGAAGCTCGCTGGAACAAATGGTCTTGGTGAGCCTGTAGACACATCACACACCAGTTCTGTTGCGGTAAATGGACTTGGCATTGACTTGAAAGCCAGTGAACTAGAGTTGTCTTGCTGTAACTGTTTTAATTCAGGATCCTCTCGTTGAGCAGTTGCGAAAAGGTCAAAATCCAGGAATGGTGATTTGGAAATCGAGTTGATTTCTATTCTTGAAAGAGCGTCAGCTACCACATTATCTGCACCTTTAGTATGACGAACATCAGTGCTGAATTGCGAGATGAAGTCGAGGTGTCGGCATTGACGTGGGCTGCATTTATCAGGATTTTGCTTGAAGGCGAAGACGAGAGGTTTCTGATCCGTGAATATTGTGAATTCACGGCCGTCTAGAATGTGCCGGAATCTTTTGACAGCAGTGTATATTGCTAACAGTTCTCGGTCGTAAGTGGAGAACTTCTGTTGACTCTTTGTCAGTTTCATGGACAGGAATGCAATGGGTTCCCATCCTTTTCCATTTGATTGCATTAGCGAACCACCGACTGCTAAATCACTGGCGTCGACCCAAAGACTTAGCTTGGCACCAGGAATTTGATGGTGAAGTAATGTTGCACCCACTAAAGCTTGCTTCGCATCGATGAATGCTTGCTCGGCTGGATCAGTCCACTAAAGGATATCAGCTGGCTTGGTTTGAGTAGCTCTTTTGGATTTCTTTTTGTTTTATATTCCCTCCAAAAACTTGTGTAGAGGTGTTAAGATGTGTGCAGCTCTGGGCACAAAACGACGATAAAAGTTGAAGAGACCAAGAAAACGTCGTAATTGAGTGATGGTTTTTGGCTTAGGAAAGTTCAGGATGCAATCAACACGATCTGTTAAGGGCTCGATGCCAGATCCAGAAACTTTGTAACCCAAAAATTCAATTGATGAAACACCAAATACACATTTAGAGGGCTTGATGTTGAGGCCATATATTTGCAGACGTTCGAATAACAACCTTAGATGTTCGATGTGCTCTTCTGGTGATTTCGAGGCTACCAGTATGTCATCAACAAAGGCATATACAAATGGAAGTCCACGAGTGACCTCGTCAATAAACCTTTGGAATGTGGCTGCAGCGTTGCAAAGGCCAAATTGCATTCGAGTGCTCTCGAACAACCCAAATGGTGTGATAATAGCACTTTTATGCACATCTTCAGGAAGTATAGGAATCTGATGATAGGCCCTGATGAGATCTATGTGAGAAAAGATTTTACTACCATGCAATTCAGATGTAAAGTCCAGAACATTTGGAACACTGTACCGGTCCTTCACAGTCTGTGCATTTAAAGCTCTGTAATCACCAACTGGACGCCATTCATCACTGTCTTTTTTCGGGACCAAGTGCAGAGGTGATGCATAGCAGCTGTTAGATGGTCGTAAATGGCCGAGGTCAAGCATCTGCTGAAATTCTTGCTTCACGATTTTCAATCGATCAGGATCTAGACGTCTTGGTTTGGCATGCACAGGTGGACCAACAGTCTCGATATGATGCACGACAGAGCAGGGGCGTCGGAAGTGTTTCGAAACTGTGGGTGCTCGTCTTTAGTTTTATATCGGAAATTTTAATTTCTGAATCAATTCTGGGGGTGCTCGGATGCATGCCACAAATTATCGTGGGTGCTTGAGCACCCACAGCACCCCCGGCTCCGACGCCACTGCGACAGAGCAGTTGGCAATTGGCCTCACAGGTTGTCCTGGTTGTGGTGGTTTGATGATGTCGGGAAACTTGCTGAGAAGGCTGTGGTAGATGGTGTTACCTTCGATGAGTTTGATTGAGTGAACTTCAGCAATGTGAAGATCACAGTCAGCATTGAGTTTTGTTGTCTTATCCAGTAAACATCGTCGTCGGATCAAAGTTGAACAGAAATTCTGCCCCAATGATGGGTGTGGAAACATTTGCCAGTAGGAAAGTCCAAGTGAAATTACGACGGAGATTGAAATCTAATGTCACCCTCTTTTGACCATAAACACTAATGGATGAAGCATTAGCAGCAGAGAGCTTCATAGTGGCGTCGCAGCGTCGTTATGATGGTGATGCTGGAAGGATAGAAACATCGGATCCAGTGTCAATCAGGAATCGAATTTTGGAATTTCTGTCCATGGTAAAAAGGCGATGAGATGCCTGTGGCAAGGAGCATGTCGCGATTACTCCTCGCCCGCCTCGTTTTTTTGAAACTTGCACGGCGACACGCACTTTTTGGCGTTGTTGCCGAATTTGTTGTGATACCAGCAGTTTTCCGATCGTGGATGCGGACTGCGCGCACGTGAGTTACGTTGACGAGAGGTGCTACGCGAACGCTTTTCAACTCGCGGCGTTACTGAGCCACTTCGTCCCGAAGTTGCGCGACGGAATCCGGCTGTTGCGGTCTCTCAACTGCGTCAACATGCTGAGGGTTCACTTCGTGAATTTTGTCGGCGAGTTGAGCAGCTTTCTCGAGAACGAGTGTAGTGACAGCAGCGAGAACGGACTGAGTTGATGCCGGTAGGTGCTGGAGAAAAAGCTCCATCAGCAATTCGTCAGAGACAGAATGCGATTCCGCTCGTCGTCGCAATTCGCGGAGAATGTCGGATGGTTTCCGATCTCCCAATGACCCGCATGTTAAGAGCTTTCAAAGTTGAGTGGACGACGACTCGCTCGACCGTTTAATCAGTTCCGATTTCAGCCTTTCATACGGATCCGTGGCCGGCGGATTAACGAGAATGTCTCGGACAAGAGCCGCACTTTCCGGAGGCAGATTCGCTACAACATAGTTGTACTTTGTGACAGATTCGGTTACCGGTTCCGGAACAGGGAGAGCGAAACTGCTTTCACTCATGATGAACCACAGCGCTGGATCATGGTGGTTAAAAAGTGGTATCTGAACGGCTCTTACTTCCATGCTGAAAATCCAGGAAAAATGATGTCAAGTTCCGGAAAGCGAAAGTTCACTCACGGGGAAACGCCCGTAGATTGCCTCGTGCCGCATGAAGAAACTGGAACTTGTTTGAAGTCCGCGGTCGCCATACTTTGGGTTATTAGGTTTCGCGATTTGTATAAAACGAAGGATTCAGGATAATTGATTAATTTCTTAAAATAATTATTTTATTTACAACACAAAACATAAGACAAAATAAAAAATCCACGGGAGCGACATGTTGAGCGCTTGATGGTTCGATCCCTTCTACCGCCATTTCACGCGTGACAATAGGATGGCGTCGGCTTTACATGTGCCGCCATCTGTCAGATGAAATACAAATCGAATCTCACCACAACATAAAGAAAAATGCTATATAAAGAAGGGTGATTTCAGTTGACGATTTGTCTCCACAGGGTATCTTGAAACGAAAAAGGAACGGTGCTGTGGCTGGTATGAATAAGAACTGAATGGTAAGGAAGGACGGGGAGTAGGTGAGCGGTAAAAATTTGGACGAGTCCATTTCAGAAAGCAAAAATAGGTTATTTTCACAAACCTCCCAGTATCCTAAAAGAATCGGTAAAGGGTTAAAAAACGAATTCATAATGCATAACTGTTCACTCTCTGCAATGAGGCTTTTCGAATAGACGTCATAACCATCATCATTCCTAAGGGACATACAATGGATGATCCCGATAGAGATCAATGTTAAAATTGCCGATTTTAGCGTAGAAATGCGGAAATTTAGTGGGGTTTTCCGTCTCTCACATCAATAATTTTAAAAATTGAATTGAACCTTTGGTTTCCGAAATATTGAGCTCTCTTAGAGATACGAAGCCTAGAAAATTAAATATAAAATAATGAGCCAGACTCACTTTTGAGGTGGATATTCATGTAATAGCGTTGATTTCAAATTTTTATTTATATCTTTTCAAGCGAGAAAATGAGAATTAATGTCCCCGTATTGTCTTATATTATCCAATTGCATCAATCCATATAGTTTAGGATGTTTTTAAATTAATTATGGGCCCATATAAATTACATTGAAGAAATTCCGCAGCTTTAATCAAGCATTTTTTGAAGGAAAAACAGGCAAATCTATAACTTGAAGTTAAAAAAAAAATTAAAAATATCTTCGCTCCCATTAAAGAGAAAAAATACGATTCATTGATATGTTTCTTTAATTTAGATTTGTTTTCTTTCAGGAAGTCGCCATATTGGTTACCTTGTATGTCCAGGGCCGTCCCTGGTATGTCCCTCAAAAAACATATCACGTAATGCAAAAAGCCTCATTGTCAGTCCCGGAAAATACGACATTAATGGTCACCGCACGTAAAGCGGGAGTGCTTGTGTTGCTTTCTAGATGCTTTCGGTTGCTTTTGAAGATGATTTTGGCCGGATTCTAGAAACTTTGGGACTAAGGATCTGGCGACTCAGGTGCACACTGCACAGCAAAGCTGCATTAAGAGTCCTTTCAAGCGGCTTTGCTGCACAGTTACTCTTCGCAGATATATTCTAGAAACCTTGTCTTCGCAGGACGTGCTAAAAGAAATACTAGCTGCAGGGAAAGGGCCTTGCTGTAGCCAAAAGCCCTGCTAAAACAAAGACTTTGACTGACTGGCTAAAAAAATATAATATTTTTTCAATCTTGAGGTCAGGAGTATTGTGTAGAAGTGTGTCATATTGAGGTTGAAGAGCGTGCTCACTAATAGCCAAAGTACAGGCTAGGTTGACAAGCATTGACGTGAATACAGTCAAGGAAATGCCCAAGAAAAAGACGGACGTAAGTGGCTTCACCATACTCATGAAGGAGATGCAAGAGAAGCGTTTCAGAGAAACGGGAAAGCGCGTCGGTCTGCAAGATATCAAGGATGAAGCTGAGCCAATCTGGATGGTGAGTCCCGCATTTAAAAAATGAAAGTTTCAATGCATCAGGCGACCAAATTAGAAAAATATCCAATTATGTTTAACGCCAGATGCCACTGGGAAATTTTGTAATTCCACGTAATAGTTGGCAAATTGAGTCGCATCAAATCCGCTTGACCAGATACAGGATTGAAAATAATAAAAACCAGGACTCTATTTTAAATAATACAACAGTTAGGGCAAATAAAGCTTTCTGGGTTCAATATAAAAGATTCCAGGATCAAAACTACAACGGTTAGTTTTGATGCTCAGCGGACCACCCCTCGTGTTGCTGGTCAATGCTCTGGGGCATCCTGGTGTATGAGAACAATTTTGAAGGCCAGTAGCATCTATAAAATCCGCAATGTATTTTTTTTTAAATTTCAATATTAAAAAAATCAAATAAATTGCAATTTTACAGTACAAAATGTGTCATTTCTCAATGGTAGTAAATGGAAACGATCTTAGACCTTTTAGGGAGTACTTAAACACCAGGTTGGAAAACACTAGTAGCCTAGTCAGGGTGGTTACTATGGACTGCCCAATAATTACATCATTCCTTGTGAAAAACTAATATGGAAAAGTGTTTTAAGGTTTTATTTGACAATGAGTCAATGACAACACTTCAAAAATTTACATCGCTTCATAATTCTGCCAAAATTCACTATAACTTGGTGTTTTTGAAGGTATTCATAACCCTAAGAGAAAATCGGAGTGAAAACCAGTTTATTTTACATCTCGCGCGTGTTGAACTTTTCAAATACAGCTTCCATATTGGTCACCACTTCCCTTCGCGACTTTTTTCTGATGTTAAGTCGCCAAAGCCAACATAAAGGCACTGGGTTGCCGTTTGTTTTGAATTTCTAGAATGATCGATCATAGGTGGCGCTAGTTCACATACTTTTAAATTTTGAAACAGCAGTTCTATTTTGTTCTTTTTTTTAGATTGTCTTCTCCCACGGACAGGTATTCGAATTATCACTTTTATTCCCGGACTATATTTTTTATACAGAGAATATTTAGGTATTTATACAACAAAGGACCATTGTTTATTTAAAAGAATGGATATCTTATGTTAAGTCTATATAGTGATATTTTATTATGCTTGTTGGTTTTAAGCATTGCTATGTTTTCTCTGCTGGCTTTCATGTCTATGGTCTTAGACTTTTCGTCGGACCTGTTGGGACCCAAAACTTGCCAAGTGATGACTAATATTGAAATTGTAAATTTAAAAATTCATAAAATTCTAATGAACGATCAGATATCAAAGTTTGAGATGCGTTTTACCAAAACATATAAATATACGTAAGAAATTTCTGAATTTTTTGGGCAGTAGTTTTTCTTAAAATCTAAACGTATGAGCTGACAAATTGTACTTTGAGTGAATTGTGTTCAAAGTATTTTATCTTGTTAATGTTTGCAGTATAATTCACTATTACTTGATATTGAAAAACAAATTAACCTGAATGACGTGAAAAATTTTGAGTTGAAGTTTTCTTTCCCAGTTGGACTTCAAAAGTTTTGGCAGATTTACATTTTGCATCGCAGTTTTTGATTGTAATTCTGATACACAATGAACTTGATTGACACAATAATCTTGTTAAATAATAATTGTTAATAAACTTGTTAAATAAATCTTGTTAATAATCTTATCACAGTTACAAAATTTTTACGGCATCACATTATGTACAAACAATATTCAAAACCACATTTAGAAAAACAGTAAAGACATGGCTTCATTTTGAAAATTGAAAGCTAAGGGTATGGAGGGCATAATTTTTCAAGGAAAAAATTTAAGGAATGAAACAATGTCTCAAAGGAGAGGTAAAATTTCGAGTGCCTAGGGTGGTAGAGCTTGAAGTCCATCTCTGCCAAAAAGATGAGACTGCCAAAACCACCTAGAAATAACACAAATGTGGTTCTTACATGTTTACATATTTATCAAGTTCAAATTTAAGAACTAAAGACTTCAGTATTTTTCAGGCCATGTCGGCTGAGCTGAAGGAGGAGTACAAGTGCCGAGCAAAGGTGCAGAAGAAGGGCTTGCAGCAAGAAGTTAAGAAACTAGCTTCTGATGGTACATCTGTAGAAGTTCGTTTCATTTACTGACATTCATTTATTAATTAGTATTTATAAATGTGTATTTTAAGTTTGAAATGTAGTGTGAATGTTTCGAACTCAATTGATCCTAATTCGTTCAATTTCATTGTCTTCAACTCTTGGTACTCTCATATTTCATATTTGCTGTTTTTGTATTTGTAGTCTTTTTCCCAGTTTTCTGGAAAACACTTTTCAGTGCTAATTCTAGTATCAGAAAAAGATACAAAATGTATGTGCCAAATAAACGTTTTAAAGAAACATTGAACGTTTTCCTGGGGTTTCCGGAAATGCTTACAGAAGACTTAAATGTTCTTTTGAAAGTTGAGAACTTGAAAGAGAAATTTGAAATACTGACAATGCTTAGTTTCATTGCTACGGTTGCCTGTTATTATGTCGTCAATGATTTTACAATCAGATATATGGGTTAACTTGAGAAAACTTGGAATTCGATAAGCCATTGCTGTAATTACACTTGCTGCTATATAACTCTGGATCCACATCTCTAATCCAGTCACAGTACATCTTTCAATGACACATCATATTCTCAGGGCTCGGCACACGTCACTTTTCCTTAAAAGTCACTTTTTTTAGAAGCTGGTCACTTTTATTACGTATTTTCTGGCCCAGGTCACTTTTCTACTTTTTTAACGAAAAAAAAACGTGACCTTCTCTTGCGCTTTTCCTGTAGCTACGTTTTTCTTTTCTTCTAGGAAGATTATAGGTTCAAGGTCACCTATTTTCTTCCTCTCTTCATACAGCTAAAGCAACATCCCCTATCAGAGTTGCCAGATTGGTGGTTTTCCCTCCAAATTGGGCTGGTTTGAAAACTGTTCCGTGGGAAATTTTTGTCTGGCAAAGTTTGCGGTTTTTCCAAAAATGTGTTCATGGCAAATTTCTCACTATTTTTCTTTTTCTTTACTTGTGAGCAAAGAAGTTTTTCTTTTCACTTCAGTCCCCACCTCATGTTTTTTTCCTGACAAGGCGGAAGGGGGGGGGCATCTCACCCAGCAATGAAAAGTCAGAACATTCAACCAAAATGCATTTGCCTTGCCTTTCCCAAAACTGTGTACACCTCCACTATTTCCAAACAGCTGTAGGTTAGTGTTTCCCACCATACCAAGTGGCCAATATCACCACTCCTCCGTGGATGATTTAATGGTCCGGGGAAGAGGGGCAACACAAGCTATAAGCAGGGATGGGATTGCTGCGCCATTAGCAATTTCCTGTTACATACTGCACCATAACATTGATTTTCTGAGGAAATTTGGTGCTTTTGCGCCAATCAGGGTTCTCTGAAATTTCCCTCTTCAACTTTTGCTTTCGATGACGTAATTTGAGTCATGCTGTGGCATCAACCTCGCCGTTGCTACTGTAACTTATAGCCACTAGAATAAGGACTATAAGGGCTCCTTATCTAGTCGCCTTACTGTAACTTATAGAACGCCTTTGTGTATGTTCCGGTTTTTTTTTTTTTTTGTGGAATTCATCAAGATGCTGGTTCTGTCAAGGTTTCCTGCATTTGGGTGTGAACATGGCGTAGAAATCCGCGTAGTCTCCGATTGATTAAAAAACTGAATTTCGAGCTAAAAAAAAAGTTCGGTTTTCGGAATCTTGAAATACGGACGCACTGTTTGCACCATCAAGCTAGAGGGAGTATGACGTCAGCGGTCTTCGCCTTGGCAGTGCTGAGAACGTCGTCCGCAACATCATTCGTCGGAAGATCACGTGACTCGGTGAAAACATAAAATCCCCGTTATTTTCTTATGACATCGTTTAAAACAATAAACGAAAGAAATAATTTCTGCATCTATGAGATAATTCCAAAATTAATGAAATTTCAGTATTAAAGATAATTCCAGCATTAATAAAATTCCAAAATTAATGAAAGCGTTAACGAACGACAATTCCAGAATTAATGAAGGAAAAATTCTAGAATTAATAAAATAATTTCAGTTCCAAAATAAATGAAAGATAATTCAGCATTGATAAGAGATAATTCAACACTGACGAGAGAAAGAATTCCAGAATTAATGGGAGAAAAATTCTAGTTTTAATGAAAGAGAATTCAACATTGATGAACAAAAATTCCAGAATTAATGAAAGATAATTTCAGTTCCAAAATACATGAAAGCAATGACTCCAGCATTAATGAAAGATAATTCTGTAATTAATGAAAGATAATTCTGTAATTAATGAAAGATAATTCTGTAATTAATGAAAGATAATTCCGTAATTAATGAAAGATAATTCCAGCATTAATAAAAAATAATTTCAGCATTAATGAAGAAAATAATAATAAAGGAAATAATTCCAGAATTGATAAAAGAAATAATAATGAATGAAGGAAATAATTCCAGAATTAATGAAGAAAAATTCCAGAATTAATAGAAGAGATAATTCAGAGTATTGATTCAGAGACTTTCCTCATTCGTAAAATCCTAGATATTGATGTTGATGCCAATCTTCTGAAAGCTGTTTGCAGCTTGTATCAGAACTATCTTGGTACAGACAGACTTCAGCACCAAAAACTTTTGATAAGAAAGTTTCACGACCAGATGAGAATCAAAGACTAAAAGCAGAAGAAAAAGAGTTGGAAATTCAGTTGTCATCATTGATAATTATGCTGAACACGGCAGAAAAAATGATAGAAGTAGGGATAAGAGAAAAAACTTTGTAGACATCGGAAGTGAGCAATTTCGTCTGAAAACACTGAAAGAAAAAATGAGTAGGGTTTTTTAAGAAATTAGAGGAAAACAGTGTCACACACACACACACACGAGTCAACAGAAGCAGTCAACAAAATGTCATGAGGTTTTTTTTAATGTATACTTTATTGTTTGATTTGTAAACTTTTACTTATTTTTTATTTTATGCCCAGCTTGGATTACGATTAATTTTTGCGTTCCTACTAGTGGATGTAAGTTTTATCAAACATCAAGGAAGTTAAATGAATCAACAAGAATTAATTGAAAACTTGACACAAAAACATAACCAATTTCCGTAACATAAAAACGTCACTGACTTACGTTACATAAAATTGTTACTAATTTTGGTTGCTTATTAACAGGTCATTTTCGAGTTCGTGATTTTATATTACAGTAAATTTACATATGGGCCAATAAGAAAAAAAAAATGGGATTGTTGTCATTCATGTAGCTCTTAAGAAAATATTTTTGATGTTAAACCGGAGATACCTAATAAGTATTGAAAACATCTGTTGTGCTGAGAATTTCAAGCTTTGTTACTTTCGGAATGCTTAACATAGATACAATAAACTTTGCTTAACAAAATCAATGTATTTCTAAAACTTTGTCTTGAAAACGTTACATTTTTGAAAGGTGGTTAAGCAGCGAGGTATTTCTACCACTTTGTCTTGAAAATGACACATTTCTAAAGATTGTTTAGTAGTGATAGTCTAAATTGAAACACTTTAAATCATGACATATTTTTTGCAGATCATGTCTGAAGAATTCATCACAAGATTCTAATATTGTTGAATGTATTGTCAATTTGGGATATAGAATTGGAAATGTCCCTCAGCGGATACATTAGAAGAAAAAATAATAGCGAATTCCGAACACGCGTGCTTGAAAAATTCAGGCTGCACCATTTTCTACAGCAAACAGTGAATATAGGTTGATAAATTTGCTAAGTTATTCAAAACTTTCCTGTTTAACAAAATGGTTAGTTTGATTTAATTATTTCTCGTGTAAAAATAATCAATTTGTAAAAGTTCCATTGAAATGTAAAGTTTCGTGAAAACGGTTCATATGATTGCAGATTGTTAAAATTTAGACACTTTTTTTACAACTATTTAGGTCATTATTTGATCACTTTTTACAAATACTTAGGTCACTATTTTAAACATTTTGGTCACTTTTCACTAGTTTTGAGGCCATGAGTGAATAAAAGCACTTTTCTCTATAAAAAAATTTTAGTCTATGAAGTTAATTTAGGTTCAAGTGACTTTTCATATTACATAAACAGATTTTTGGCGTTCTTAATTTTTGCTTGTAGTTAGTTCATTCGTAGTGTATTCATTAAATGTTTAATTAAATTTGAGCAATTAACACAATTTAAAAGTTAGGTGATATGAAAATATGCATTGTTAATGATTAACAAGATTTGTTTTAATTGATAAGCAGTCAGTTAATTGTAATCAAAAAAATCTGATTTAAATTAAAAAAAATCATGATTTCATATCCTGGAAGAAAATAAAAATCACGTCTTTGATGAAAGCGAGATAGTCTCCCTGAAAATATACGTGATGAAGACCAGTGACGGCAAGCACGGATATGTGCTGATCACTTGTGAAGTAAGTTGATAAATGAAATGTTAATATGTCTGGAAGCATTACGACGCTCTCTTGGGGCAATTTACTGGTTTTAAGTCTGATAAATGGGCCAAACTATGAGAACGATATGGGTGTCTGTACAGGTGTGCAGATCAGTTCTGTGGAATACACTACGGATATAACTCTAGAAAAGGATGGGCCCGACATGTATTAGGATAATTTTGATCCCATTTTCCCTTTTTAGCAAAGGGAAAATGGGTCTTTGGAAGATGTGTGGAAACTCAGAGAAATACCAAATAAACGAGATCAGCAAAGGAATCATGATGCATAATGATGAAGTCTGCTGTGGAAGAGTGAAGCAAGTCGTGGTGCTGTTCCGTAAGCGTGGATCGGCATTGAAAATAAGTCTGTTTACATCAATATTGAGACATTTGAGTGAAAACAAGACAACAGAGGATTAAGTATTCATTCTTTTTGCCAGTGCTGGAAGGTTGTCAAGAAATATTGTGAAACCTGCAAAACATGTCACCCACGGAGGCAGATTTCTTACCGGGACAGAACTCTGATTCATCCAGCGCCATAACTATCTGGAGCAACTGGGCACTGTCCCTGGGCTCAGAGTCGAATGGCAGGGCCTTTACACAAAAGTTGAATTTTCCCCCATAATTACCATTTCAAGAAGGCCACCAAGGAAAAGTCTGCTCCCGTGAAGGCACACTGCGGCTCTGGATTCAGCCGATCGTGTGATCAACCACCCTTCGACGTGTGGAGCGTAGATTGTGTGGGGATATTAGAGCCCCGTCTGGCCATGGACATAAGTTCACCATCTGTGCTATAGATGTGTTCCCTCATTGGGCAAAGGCCATACTGTGAGAAATATCAGTGCAAATCCCACTTGCAATATACTGTTGGAGATTTTCACTCGTATCAGATTTCCGAATATTATATGTACCGATCGGTCAGTGCCGTCTTAACACATGGGCCCACCTGGGCACCTCAAGAGAAGAGGGGCCTCAGAAAATGAGATCCGGTTGATATTTTCTAGGATTTACCAGGTAGGGTCTCTGAAAAACCACTTGGCTCAGGAGCCCATGATACTCTTAAGATGGCCCTTCGATCGGTATGAACTTCACGTCAAAACTTTTTGGTGTGATGCCCAGGTTTGCAACACCAAGACACCCAGAGAGCCCGGAAGTAGTGGAAAGGTGGAACAGAACCCTCAAGCACTTGCCGAATAAGAATATGTAGGAAAATAGTCGTAATTGGGCTATGAACCTTTGCTATTATTCGCATACAAAGAGGTGCCTCATAGCACCACGGGGGGGGGGGGGTGTCCCCATTTCAACTAGTGTATGGGGAGCAGGACCGTTATATCTAGTGAAAAACTATTGGATTGGTGAAAAGCAGATTCCGCTTGGTGCTTCTCGTTCCATTGAGGAGTATATTGAGGATTTGCAAGAGATCAGCAAAGTGAGAGGTAGCTAATGAGAACTCTGAGAAGAGTCAAGCCAGCAACACAAACCAATATAATCTTCAGTCTAGGGAAAAGAATTTCAAGATAGGTGATAAAGTACCAGTCTTACGATCAACTTCAATATATGTTATTGAAGACTTGGCAGGGACCCGTAATAGTAATGCAGTTGACCAGACAGCGTTCCGTGCTGGTGGAATTTTAGGATGGCAACTCAAAGAACTGCATGTCAATAAGATAAGACCATATATCACCAAAGTAAATCACATGGGGTTAATCTTCGCCCAAGATGCAGATTTCAGGGTATTGCTCTGCACTGACAGATAAGAGAAGGGCTATGATCACTGATATATCAGAAACCATCGATGTAATATGAGAGAAGCTGAACAGAAAACAATGGGTGAAAAACTATTGGATTGGTGAGAATATGTGAGTATCGTGTGAGAATACTCATGCTTTCTGTGTGTGTTGATGTTGCGAACCTGGGCCTCACACCAAAAAGTTTTGACATGAAGTTATATATAGTCTTTGGAAATCAGTACGAGTGAAAATCTCCAAGAGCACATTACAAGTGGGATTTGCACTGATACAAATACAAATACAACGCCACAACAGGCAAACTGCCCAACGAGGTGGCTGACTTAAGAACATCATGGATCCCCGAGCCATTTTTTGGAGGCCCTACCTACTACTGCTACACCACACATGCACCCCCCCCCCCCGCGGAAACCTCCCAACGACAACGAATCGGTACATGCGGGAATGTGCTGTACGTGTAGTGAAACCTGACGTGAAGTTTTTTGTTGTTTCTCTGTAATGCTTGTTATGTATAGTGCTGCCATCTGCCACTAGTTTTTCTAACTATGAGTGAAGTGTTATGATTGAATGATTTATTGTTGTCGGACTGTTGCTCTCTGTGGCGAGACTTTTTTAACCGGGAGATCGGCTCGCATTTGCGCCTTGAAGTTGGGAACCACAGAAAACCAACTTCAGCCGACCACCACTGTGAGGTTCGAACCCGGATCCTCGCATCGCGAGTCCGTGACTATAACCACTCGACCACCACAGTGGCAAAAAAACTCATCTCTGCCTCCACCGGGAGTCGAACCCGGGTCCCTCGATTGCCGGACGAGTGCTCTGACCACTAAGCTACAGAGGAGATCGCACAACGAATACTTCGCACAACTTCCCTTAACAATTATGGGAAGTTTACCAATTATATAGATGTTTTCAATGACAAACCAGGACATACAAAGGTGGATGGGCATTCCATAAAGGTCATGCCAAAGAGGTTATCCCCTATAGGGTGCAGCTTGTTCTATGAGAGGAGATAGACAAGTGAACAAACTGCTACAGCTCAAGATAATTTAACCCAGTAATAGAGTGAGAGATTGTGGAGTCATCCCATCGTCTGCAAAGCTAAAAGGGACAAAACTGTCTGACTATATGTGGACTAAAGACTACTAAATAGTTTCACTGTCCCAAATGCATATGTAACATGTTTCCCCTTTGGGTCTCCCCTTACGTGTTCCGATACCGATGTCCCGATAATCCCCCCTAGTTAACTAGCTAACAATAGGTCCTTCCCCCTGGCGAGGATCTGGTTATGTCAATGACCTTTGATGATTATGTTCAATATAAGTTATTATTCTTTGTAAAGAAATAATTGTTTTCAATTACCTTGTTTAATTAGTGGAGGGCTGCAGACTTCCGCTGATTATGTACAATGCGTTGTCTTAGTCTCACCCTCAATAGCCTTGTCAATATCATGGATAAAAGTCTGGCCGGCTTCGTTCACAGTTATCGAACTATTGCTAACCAGAAAAACAGAATATCCGAAATAATTCTTATTGTGTTAGGATATGTAAATCAACAGGATTTTGACGTCATAGTTTTACTGATGCGCCGGAGGAAACTCGTTCACTCAGTGCGCAGAGAACAGAAACTTGTTTTTAGCTATTATAAATACGCTGGATAAACCTGAAAATGTGCATTCAATCTCCTAACTTCCAAGCTGTTCGATCTTCTCACTCCACTCAGTGGGGTTGATGGCTGAATAACCTCTACTAACAACTAGTTGTTGTGATAATACTAATGTCATAAGAACGTGATCTAAGCTAGGCTACTTCAGCGGGTCCAGGTAGTTGGTTCAAACTTAATCTTCTAGTCATTAATAGTAATTTATTGTGCATACTAGTCAGATGAAATGTGATTCCTTGAAAGGGTCGGGTGATCCCTACTATGATATGACAACCTGTTCTTATGTACAATTAGGTCTTCAACGTAGTGCCGATGGTCGATAGCATGTTTCGCCAATTGGTAGGATTCAGCGAGTTCTACTAGTGGTGCAACTTCGGAATGGTGCTCCGACTCCTATAGGTTCCTGAGAGGAGCTTCCTTGAGTGGTCAACATCTTTCGCTTCACCTGAAAAAGGGGACACTTCGTTCTCGACATAGGACATACGAATTGTTTAACGATGTGACACTAATAGTAGGAGCTGATCCTCGGCTGTATTTGGGTGGACCTATTTTTGTCATTTTACAAATCAGTGTTGTCTTTCAGAATTAACATGTATTCATTTGAACTCTAACGTGTAACTTATTCTAAGTAAATTGTAGCAATAAATGTTTTGATCTGGAACTTGCCTAGTTCACTTATCGTAACTGCCAAGTCTCCCGAATTTTATCTTCATCGCTCGATCTCCCGAAAAGTTCTTAAATCTCCCGAATTTTCATTTTCAAAAGTTGGCAGCTATGACTTATTGCCTGCTGAATTGTTTGGATCCTTGAATCATGGGAATGTAGCATAACAATACGCTACACATATCCCATGTAGAATGCGACGTAGCTATTGTATGAAGTTGGGAGATTGAGATGGAAAGTGGGATGTGTCCGGTCCTTCAATATATGAAGTTGGGAAGGTTGTTGCTCTTGGTATATGGTAGACATCCTGAAGATATAAACGAGATACTTGAAAACAAAAGTTTATGGCGTTAAGTTATGTTATTTGCGGTGAACCCCAAAATGTAACCCGGCAAATACTGAGAGGTGACTGTATATTGCTTAGTAAATTTTCACCTTCGTGGGGTGTGGTAGGGTCTATTTTCTGAACCTTTTACAAGTCTCGCCATAGAGAGCAACAGGTCTAGTACAGCAAATGGGGTCTACGTCAAAACATCGCCCGTCAAAACATCGCCTGAACATGGCCCTGGAAAAAAGATCGCCTCATGAAAAAATTTTAAATTAAAAATTTAATGTATTAAAAATTGTAATGGAAATCACCTCATCCCTTTTTTTTTGTTCAACTGGTAACCAAAGCTGCACTAAATGTGCATTAAACTTTCAAGCGGTTTTGGTTGTGACAAAGCCAAATTGTCATGTGTATGTCTGTGTTCGCTGTTTCCACACCTGTTAGTTTTCTCTCAATCCTTTTAATTCAGCCTTTTTTTGAGTAATGGGCAATGAACAGAGAGAGTTCTTATAAATTCTGTATTATACAAAAAGGTTTTTTTAACAGCTGGCTGATGTGAAGATATATTTTGGAAAGAGAGAAAATTTAACTTCCCCTGTGGGGAATCAAACCCACTTCCTAATCGAGTGAACGCCCTAGACCAGCGGTTCTCAACTTTTTTTTGCTCATGGCCCCCTCTCAACCATTTCTCATTCCTGTGGGCCCCCTTGCGACCGTGATCAATTTCCTACAGAAATTGATCATGGTCGATCTGCAGTTATAGCTTATTCCAAAACAGTTTCAGAGGACAATGACCCCTTCCAAGATCAGAATACTATGAGAAACAGGTCTGTATCATAAAATACGAGCTGATCTAACAAAGCTATGAAATAAAAAGCCCTGCACCTGTTCTTTTTTTTTTCACTGTCATCCCACGCAGGCTACAGTGCATTGAGATAGAGCAGATATGGACAGCTAGGGGCTTTCACATCTGGGAATGTGGTGTGCCTAGGTCGTTATTTTCTCTGGACATCTGGGTCACAATTTTTCACTGGTCCCTTTATTAAAATATATAATAGCCTCTATGTAATCATGTGAAGGAGCGGGGAAGGCTTGAGATAAAATTCTCACCTGTGCAAGACATAATTTTGGTGGCTCTCTGGCATATAAGATGCACGAGTAAAATTATCTGGGGGAAACATGCAGACTTTTGTATATACCATGAGTAATATGGTGAGAGATAACATAGGCTCATTATATCATTAAAGCTTTTATCCTGGGATTTATATTCACTTACTTCATAAACGTACACATATTTATTGTATACTATCTTGAGTTGTGTTCCAGCTACATGAAATGAATCAGAAATTACAATGGTTTCTGCAAATTATTCCATCCAATACAGTTATAGTTTGAAATTTGCCGAAAATTTATTTTCATTCTTATTTTTGATTTGGAAGATAGGTTTGATAGAAGATAGATTTAGAAAAGGAACACTTGAACACATAAAAGCGTAACACTTACATGAATTATTTTTCATTCCTATGAAATTAACCCCAACCATGGTCTAGACAAAGTAATTTTAATTAATGCTCATCTGGAAACCATTTTCCATTCAACACTAAATTTTGCTGGTGAATAACGTAAAAAAATGGCATATCAAGAGAATGAATAATACAAAACTTGGAAGCAAAACGAGAGACTGAAAATCTGTTAGTGATGCTGGAAAACAAAATATGTGGAGTAATCAAAAATTAGTTAAAAGTAGGGAGTGAAAACTTGATTTAGGCTACTTGGATTGAATTTTTAGTGAAAATAGAATCATTCTCTTGAATTTCTAATAGTTTAATCATTATTTTATAGTTTAAATGATAAATAATTTAATTCTGTAATTTAAGTTAAAAATAATTTGTCTTATAATTTTTAATATATCTATTAGATTTCTGAGAATTTCAAATAAATATTTTAATAATGACCCAGGAAAAGAAATCTCAAAGTATGTTGAATCAAACTGAGATAATGATCAAGAGCGAACTAAAAAAGCAACACTCATCGCTTTAAATATGAAATGGGTAAATTCTGGTAAAAGAAGCAAAATCAAACGTATTCATAAATGTTTGAAACTGAAAACAAATGCATTACTTTTAGACTTGCATCGGCGACGAAAACAAGAAAAATAGTTACTTTTCTAATGAGTTTCAAGCCTCTCCTTTAGTGGTTTTTTTAAAATTAGTGATTACCAAGTCTACAAGCTAAATCTAAAAACACTCATTTTCAAATTATTTTTGAAATCTGGAATACCATATGTTAGCCTCTCATTTGTTGATATTGTAGAGAATGTAGAAATATATATACCGTATATACTCGTGTATAAGCGCCGACTCCCCCTCACTTTAGGACCACCAAAACCGTAATAAAATTAAAACCAGTGTATAAGCCGACCCCAAAAAATCTGTGCATTTCAGAGAAAAAAACTTATATTTTCATGTAAAATGAATAGCTTGTGGAAATTTACAATAGAAATGATTCAAACTTTTTAATCTCCAAGCTCATGGTAATCCATCAGATCATAATAGGGGGTGGTGGCATCTTCGTTTTTATCTTCATCTGAGCTGCCATTGTCACTTTCAAAGAGAATATCATCTTCAGTTCCGTCCATCGCATCGCTGATCCAACACTTTTTGAAGGATCGGATGATAATTTCGGGGGAAACAGAATTCCATGCCTCATGTAGCCATTGGCACACTAGGCCAATGTCAGGTTTCTTCAAGGCATCACTTTTTGTAGTTTATCATCAGAACTCATCCATTTGATCCACAAATTCCTCAAATAGTCTTTGAGAGGCTTGTTGATGCTCACATCTAAAGGCTGTACAATCAATGTTAGCCACCAACCAATAATGTTTTCAATTTCTTTGCCTCGGCTTTGACATCAGTTCTGTGGGGTTTGAACATATCCCATACCAATGATGCCGGTTTCTCGAACCCTGCTACAAAAATGACTACTGATTGCTGGGGTCGATATTTTCTCATCAAAAACTGACCAAAGTATAAGCCGACCCCCCTACCATTTGGGGGAACGAATTTTTCCACAAAAAACTTGGCTTATACATGAGTATATATAAATTTCAAGAATTCTCAATTTTTCTATGATCTAAAAATTTTAAAAATTCATAAAAATATTTCTTCTAGAGGAAATCTCTGTATTTTGTGCCTTAAGGAGGATGGGACACCCCCTTCTTCTGAGCTAAGATAATTGTTTTTTGAAGTAAAAAGTAATCCTGTGTACGCTACTGCATATATACATATAAAAACTGTATTTTATTTGCTGCCAAAATTTTAAAGTGCTATAAAACTGATATTTTTGCTGCTATGGAAATAATTTTTCCTTCTCAAAAATCAAATTTTCATTTTCCAACCCTGTGTTTGGAAATCACTGTAACCGAAGTAAACATTCCAAAAGTTAGAATGTTAAACATTCCATAGTTCAGGATTAAGAACCACTGTTGCCACAGTTTTTGGCCTATTTCGAGCATTTCCGGGTTTTCTGCAATGAGGCTTTTTGGATCACATGATCTCTTTTTTTTCTTTGAGGGACATACAAACCATGTCTAAGTTGACCAATATGGTGCCTTCCTGTGTTACTCATGAAAGAAACAAATCTAGATTTAAAGAAACAGAAATGAATATACATGGTGTTTCAAAGAATCATCCAATTAAAAAAAAATAACTATTCAGCTTTTAATCTGTTTTGATCAAATAATGTATAGGTAGAAAGAGGGAAATCTTGAGTTCTACGCAGTTGCAGACAGGTAGCGCTAATGCTCTTCCAAGCACTGTATGCAAATATTTCAGTCTGTTTATTTTAAGTGGCTGGTGGCACATTTACAGATCATTCGAGTGGCCCACTTCGAGATCACTTGAGTGGCTCGCAGCACACTTATAGATCACCTAAATGAGCTGTGATACATTTACAGTTTACTTAAGCAGCCTTCTGCATTTTTATAGATAATTTTAGTGGCTTTCTTGACACATTCCCAGACCACTCAAGTGACTCGCTGCACACTTTCAGATCATCCAAGTGACTTGAAGCACATTTCCAGATTAATCGAGCGGCCCGCGACACGTTTCTAAAAAAATGAAGTGCCCCCCACTCCACAAATGTGTAGCATCCTTGTTTTAAAATAAGGACATTCGACCAAAAGTGTGGGGCCATATCATTGATTTGAATACGCTGGCAGCATTGAAGAAGTGACAAACCATTGTAAAGGCATATACACATTTGAATTGCATTGCTAGGGAACCAATGTAACTAAAATAAACATTGCGAAAGTGATTGTTGAGACCCAGAAACCATTGTTGCCCCACAGTTTTTGCCCATTTCAGGCATTTGCCCTGCTCTGACAAACTTTTAAAGTAGACTATTGTTCAAGTTGGGTCCCATTTGGTATATATGTAAAATTTGTGTGTGTGGTGACAATCAATCTAAAATTGTAGATTTGTATGAAGAACACACACACAGGCAGAAAATCAATTTCATATATATATGAGATCTAGGCACCAGTAGCAGAATATGCCAATCTGCCAAAAAATGTCAGTGTTACTCATGGCTCTACAAGTTGGGGCTGACAGGGCCCAGGACAATTCTCATTTTTTACTTTTTCACATTATAAATTTATTACAAAAGGGCTTGTGAAAAGTGTGACCGTGGGGCCTGCTCCAGGTTGTGGGGGCCATGGTGTTACTGCAGAACATGGGCTTCTCTGTGGTCTCTTCACATTTACTATGCGCACAAATATATAAAATGCTCTCTGACAGATGTAAAAAACATGGAGTTTCCCGACAACTACTCGTTGTCATCCTTCTATATCTTAATCTTATTCATTTTCATGTGCATGCATGCTGCAGCACCATCTACCAATAAAAAGAGACATTATCTTAATTCATATTACCACCTTGTAAAATTAGCCTATCTTTTGAAACAACCTGAATTTTTGTTTGCTTATGCTTGGAATGTAATGAAGTACGAACGATTCTATACTCTATTTTTACAAGGGAAAACTAATTTTATTTGTTGAAAAATATGTTAAAATCTGAATAAAAAATTAACTTTCCAAGTTGGGTCAAAATTACCGCTTGATAGTTCTAGTCTTAAAAAAGCACTGTGTTCTATATTTTTTGTCGTTTAAAAGTTTCCTTTAAAGCAGACTTCTTTGTCTGCTTTCATTGTTTTAAGTGTCAGTGAACTCATGAAAATGAACATTTTTTCATATTAGGAAAATATGTTGCTGCAACAAGAAGCTGAAGAAAGAATCAAACAGATGGCACAGGACATTCAGCAATTTATTGGGTTATTCCAAAATGCAGGTTTTGTTGAAGGTGAGAAAAAATTCTGTGACAGGTTTTGACCTTAATATTAAAATTTACCACTGAAAAAAGTTGCATCCTCGCTCCAAAAAATTATCACATTGGTATACAGGGTTATTGCTACCAGTCTCTTAACCATCGGTATACAACAAAAAGAATTCCATGTTTCTACGTGCAATATTCAAATTCGAAAAATGAAGAAAATTTAGGAAAGAACAGTGTTAAATGCAGAAAACCTGTTTTACCCGTATTTAATGCTTTTTTCTCTAAATTTCCTCCATCTTTCAAATTCGAATCTCTGAATAAAGTACTTACTAACTTGGTATTTTTTGTGAATTGTTCGTGTCAGATCAACACGCTATCCTTGATTTTGGTACCGCGTTACTTTGTTGCATATACTCTATAGCAGTCATTGGTCCATGTTACAATGTTTTCAATAACTTGTTCATAAAAATAAAAGGTGGTAGTAATTCAATGAATTTTTAATGTTTGTGGGATTTGTATACCTGGGGTTCAACTAAAGTAGAACTGAGGTGATGGTGATGGGTTTTGTTACATCCAGTCTGCACCAGTCTCTTACACTGGAGTTCATCCTCAGATTCGGATGAAACTGATGAAAATGAGCAATCACTCACCGAACTTGATAACTTTTCTCTCATCGATTTTATCTTCATGCAATAGAGCCATTATAAATGTGTTTATGAGGTTTACTTTTCCTGAGTTTCAGCTGCTATTGTGTGTTCGGTTGGGCCAATTAATGCTTAGGTATTTGGCAGAATGTCTGTGTAAATTAACCCCAACAAACAAATTAAAAAAAATTATATTGTAATTTTTTGCATAAATTAACAATTTACTGATATTTCATTGTGCAGTGTATGCAGCATTCTGTTGCATACCCAGATTACTTTTAATGTTTCCCAATATTGATTCAAACGGGTCAGAACGAGACCCCTTTTTTTCCACTTAAATCATTTATTAATAATACGTTAAAATGTTTTTAGGATTAACAATTAACAAATTTTTCTTCAGAACATTAACATTAGAAAATATCACAATGTTATTGAAACGTTCTCGCCAAATCGGTTCAACAGGGAATAACAACTACCCTTCAAAACTTTGTTATCAGAGTTCTCGTAGTTTCTATAATGGAAGAATAGTCCAAGAATTCGGATCACCACCTGATAGTGCAGTTTTTTGCTGAGCCTGTGCCAAGTTCAGGAAGGATGCAGACACGTCCCAAAGTCAGTCAGCAATATTCCATCTTCAATGAGAGGGCCTCCCCCTCGTACTTCACATGCAGACGATTAAAGAGATGATCAACTGGAGGAGCAACAGTGCTACTCCGATGGCGTTGCAGCAAGAAACTGGTTCATAGACAAATGACAACGTAAAGAGAGCAACCCAGGGTTGTTAAAAAAACCGGTTTTTTTGAAAAAACCAAAAAACCGGGTTTTTTTTGGTTTAAACCAGGTTTTTTTGGTTTAAACTGTTTTTTTTGTTTTAAATAGTATTGACATTAAAAACAATGAAATTTCTGAAAAATCATTCAAACTTGTAATAATTAACTAAAATAAAATGTTTATTAATGCAATTAACACTATTCCCATGCTAATTAATCAATAAATATTTATTACATTTTAACAAAAACCATTTTGCCATTTAATTATTTTTTGCTTAACTCAATGGATTACTGTGTGTTTGAAAATTCTTTTCATGTTATTATTAATCATATAATATATAAAGGTTTTTCTCCAGTTACTTTCAGTATACTTAATTACGAAGCTATTTTGAAAAAAGTAATATAAATTAGGTGAATATAATGCATTTAATGAAGCATAAATAATGCAGATTAATTAACGATGATTTACGATATACAGGGTGATTATAACTAAGGTTCTGATTTCAAAATACTGTAAAAAAAGAGTGATTGTCAGAATGACTTGAAAATTGACATGAATATTCCTGAAAAAATTCAATTTTATTTGATAAAGGGGAAAAAATACTTAAAAATGTAAAATTAATGACATCATCCAACACGTGGGAAATTTGCTTGCAGAATGGAAACAATAGCCAGTCATGGGAAAATTATAACTTAATTATAGCATTGCACGAGTCCATAATTCACGGAAACATCACAAAAAAAATGAAGTAATTGAACAAATAACTACAACTTACTCAAAAAATGTTAAATATGTTGTCCACCGCGTGTTCTGGCTATGAGGCTGAAAGCACAAATATTCTTGTTCAACAGCAGAATCGGAGTATGCCATGGTCATCATGTGGATGTGCTTGCAATTCAGCTTTATTAAACCAAACGCGTCCCCTTTCCCCCGTTCATATTCCTGAGGAATGAGGAACTTCTAACATATAGGGAATGTGCTGGAGATTACAATTCACCAAAGTTTGCAATCTGACTACTGTTTATAACATTTTGAGGTACCCCCACAGCCAGAAGTTGCAAGGGTTAATGTGCATCCTGTCAAAATGGGTCTTCAGCAGCTGCTTTGCTGGCTGTGGAAGTACCGAAATGATGTGGTTGCACAAAATAGATTATACTGCTCGCCAAGTACAGCATCGTCTACTTGCACATTTTGCACTTTTTTCTTTTGCGAAAGAAACGTCCATTGCTTCAGGAGTATCCATGCAAATTTTCAGGTCATTCCGATCAGTACTTATTGTATAGTTTTGGAATCAAAACTTAAATTATAATCACCCTGTATATAGCTGATTATTTTTTATAAATCTGTTACTACTATACAGTAGAACCTTGATTAACAGGGCTTAACAGTGTGTGTGTGAAATTATAAAAAAAACAACTATTGAATATATTAAGACTGGGAGATATACAGTAGGAGATGTGCTACTTCTTATGGGAAAATGTATGTGAGGTAATGTAACAACTAGTACACTAGTCTTTGTCCTTTAAGGACAGCTGGTGTCTTTATTTGATTATAGGACCACTTGCCCCTAGCATGATGGTGTCACTACTGTAGCTGCTTCTTTGTGAAGGGAAAAAGAAACCCTGTGAGATAATACACCACTACATTTAGATGTGTGATGCAATCCTTATTCATGAATTTGCTAAAGATAGAGCATCAGAATGTAGCCAAAGGTTAGAAAATGTTGTAAGAATGAGAAATTTTGGCTTTTATATATAACTTTAAATGACTAAGATACTTCATATGAAAAAAATATATGTATTCTGGCCACTTTTATGAGACTTTTTGAAAAAAACCAGTTATAAAATCTTATGTCATTTAAAGATATACCGTCAGAATGTACCCCAAGGATATAAAATGAGGTAAAAATGAAACATTTTGGCTAATAATGAACAAATATGATATTTTTCAGGGAAAAAAAAATGATATTTAGGCCACTTTTATCTGATTTTTAGAAAAAAAACCGAAGTGGTTTTTTTTAAAAAAACCAGTTGGTTAAAACCAAGGTTTAAACCATGGTTTAAACCAAACAACCCTGGAGCAACCCTTCGCACAAAGCAAAGCGGGACAAAATGCCTCAATCAGCTAAGATGGTGTAACGTTACCAAATTGGGCCCCGTGGAAATCGTCCTTTATTCTAGTCATTGTTTATATATTGTCTCCGGGATCGACCGGTAGGATCGTGTCCGCCGATCGGTCTCCAATTTGTTATGTTTGGTTGCCAGATTCAATATTATAATGTTTACAATATTTCCTTTTCTCATGAAGTTATGTAAATCAGATACAAGCTAATGTTGTGATTGGTTTTCCTTTTCTCATGAAGTTATGTAAATCAGATACAAGCTAATACCGCGCCTTCAATGTTGTGATTGGTTCTTCAGTGAGGCATTGTGGGAATGCTATTATATAAAAGCCAGCTAGAGATGTGCTGACTAGCGACTACTTCCTTCCGATTTCCTTACCTACGACTTATGACAGACTAAACGGTTTAATCAGCAAGGCGTCACGCCCTGTCATGGTGTGAGCTAGATCGTCTCATAAATACAATGAAGTTACAATAGTAGAAGTGTGCCTTGGCACTTATCCTGTCTCATCGCACGTAAGGTTTCAATGGCGTCGTGATCCAGTGATCGGTAAGTGGCCAGACCGGCCACCCGTGGACTTTCATTTCTAGTTCCATGTGCAGTGGCTGAGCTTTCATCTCAACGTGTGTGTTTACACCAAAATCGTCTGAAGCTGGTGGCGACGAGTCTTTGGCTGTGTGGCAGACACCTGAGAGTATCTACCGGACGATGTGATAACACGTGAAAACCTGGACACTGCAGTGAGATCGATTCATATTTTTGTTTCATTGTGACAATGAGAAAAAAGACTGTGATAATTGTGATAAAACGTTAATTAATAGTTTAACATATAAAAGGCCTGTGATAATTGTGATTACGCTGACTAATGGTTTAACAATATAATTGAATAAATGTTATAGTTCTATCTAAACTTTGTCTATTCCATTGTTGTCATCCACTCAATGTTTACTGGGGGAAAAATATTAAAGAACCGGGAGGTAACGATCAAGAACGTTACAATGGAATCGAATGCAGGAATCAAAATGTGTCTGTACTCTGCACATTGCTGGTAAATACTTTGCCATTCACTGTCACAAGAACGAATCAAAACTGAGGATTGTGTGTGTGACGGTATTGAAATTAACATAAACCTTTTAACAAACAACTCATTTGCATATTTATACAGAGTAAAACACTATTACGTGATTTTGACATATGGAAATTGGCAACACACACAAATGTAAACATTGTAGACCTGGCCAGGCTCTACAATACTAAGCCTATTGCACATTGAAAATCTCATGAAGTTATTGAACGCAAAGTGGTCCGCGGCCCACCAACGGCATGAAGATAAAATATTGCATTTTCATATATTATATTTGCAAAAACATAATTTAAATTTATATTGCACATTTCTTTTATCACAATTTCACTAAGTTTGATGATCCAAAGGACTTCCCATCTTAATATCAGCAACTTGTGGCCCCTCATGTTACATGAATACTATGTGCAAGAGGTTATATTAAGGTCAGTTTCTAGTATAAATAAAATATGAAACTGAAAACAGAATCCTACTACGATAATGTTGAAGTGAGCATGAATTACACAAGTTCACTAACTGAAGGATGTACCTAGACAAGAAGTGTATTGAGCTACTGAAAGGGGTAAAGGACATCTAGAGTGGAAAAATAAGTCATAAATTTTGATATATTAATGAGAGTAAATAATGGTGGAAATTTTCTTAACATGCAAAATTGTAACGTGTTGGAAAAAAAATTGATTTTGTAAGTTCAGTGATACCTTCAACTTGAGAATTTTCCAGAGCTAACAAAGATTTTTCTAGTGATTTTTCTGCTTTTCGGCTTACAAACTTTTTCGATGATATTAATGCATGCATTAACATAAAGTAGCCATGTCATGAGCTGAATTTTTGCACCAATTTCGTCATCAGAATTGCTGTCACTAGGGTGGAATTTACACATGTCCACCTCAATTTTTTTTCAAATGTACCTACACTTCTCTTTAAATTCTTTGAAACATTTCATATAAAATGAAAGATTCCGCTAAAATAGAAAATGTATTGGAAAAAAAGTAGCTTATGTGTGTGTTTTTCAAAGCATGCATTCTTTCAGTGCAAGACTCTTAGTATCAAGCTGAACAGTCTGGGATATTATCTTTTCCATCTGCATGTATTCAGACACAGAAATGAGCTGACCAGATCACAAATGGATGGGGACACTATGAACTCGATTGAGTTGTCAATGAACGTTGAAAAAAGAACGTGTAACCCCCCACCTTCGTGAAAATTCTGTGTACGCCTATGGCAGTCACAAGTTTCTATGGGGAAAACCATATCACCTAACCAATTTGTTCTTTTAACTGGCTTATAGGGGAGCTCTATTGTATTGCGTAAAATTATATACAAATCACATGTCTCGAAATGTAATAATATTTAATATACACACAATTATATTTTATTATTTAGTTTAAATATACAGTGAAACCTCTATCACAATATTCTACGGACCAAAAACAAAATATTGTGGTAGAGGGATTGACGAGGTAACATTATCCTCATGTATGATGAAATTTATGCTATTGTCATTTTTTCTATATTGGCATTGTTAATATCGGAATATACGCTTTTATGTATTTATTCATTACAAAAAATTGTAATTGATTAGTTTATTTATAAAATTCACTTAGATGCGTATTGTCCCTCTAAAGAAGCTTACCTCATAGTGCTTTTGTGTTGTACACAGAGTGCAGCAATACAAATAACTTCAGCTTTCTGTGATCATTTAGTGTAAAATATTGATGTTATCAGACGTCTTCAGAAGAATGAGAACAAGTGGCAAAGTTAAAATTAAATTCAAAACGATTTTGAACAAAATATAAAAAATATTGTTGTAGCGATTTCAAAAATCTAAAAGTATCGTGATATAGAGGGGTTTTTCATAGTAGATGATGTCGTTGTACTAAGAGTTTCACATTAAGCCAAGTAATTCCAAACAAGTTTTGAAAAAAATACCATTGTATATGTATTTATTATCGATTATCATTGTAGCGATGTTTTGCTGCATATACACTCATGTCCATAAATTAAGGATAATGCCAGCTCTGGCAAATAAAGGTTCAGGCATCCCTAAACAAACGTACATGTTGTTCCAGAATGATGTCCCGATAAATTTGGGCTTTCATGGTTCCGGTTTGAACATGCAGATCTGTTCTGGAACCCAGTATAATTCCACCCGGAACAAGCAATGTTGCACCACCGTAACGGTGTCGTTCAATGATGTTATCTTGATGGTAACGGGTACCTAGCGTTCTCCATATGAAAGTCTGACGTGAATCAGACTGCAAGCTAAACCTGGACTTGTCGGAAAACATCTCACAAGCCCACTGTGACGATGTCCACATTGCATGTTCTCTACTCCAGGCTAATTGCTGCCGACAGTGAGTTGCCGTGAGCGGAACACATCTGACAGGCCTGCGAGACAGGTCGGATGCTGTGCTCCGTCTGCTTCTTTTGACAGTTACTGCCAAATACCGGTCTTCATTCGGCGTTGCAACTCGGGGTCGACCTGTACTGTACCGTATTAAAGTCCAGCTAACTATGAAGAAATATTTACCCATATTATGATATTGGTCTGTCCTGTACTTCACATAAGTCAGCAGTTCCCAACCGGGGGTACGCGACACGCCGTTAGGGTGTACGCGAAAAGAAAATGGTAATGGCGGCCATCCATCTAAAAAAAAGAACAAAATCATTAAAAACGATTAAAAGGAAATTTTAAAAGTAGGTAGAGGTTTTTACTAATATTGTCAGTTGTAATATATTTACCTTTCCCTATCAATGAAATCTATAACAGAGAGGTTGCGTCCGCTGGAAGGGGTTCGGTTTTCCCTCCTCCCGCCCGCGCCCAACCTATGATCGGAATTTGTGAACTCCTTCCTCTCGGCTCACTTTTCTCTGGCGTTTTAGATTTGATTGTTGACACATGCCGGGCTGTGCATAAAAGTGAACAATTAATTTGCGTTGTGTTTAACTTTTGTTGTGGGAGTTTGTATTGAGGCGTGTGCGTGTTAATCCCACAATTTTCTACGTCAACTTTTCTACCATGCATCTACTACTCACATGATTTGCGCTATGGATCAGTGGCTAAATACTAGATCTGTGCGGAAGCGGACTGAAACACAAAAATGAAATACCTTGCACCCGTAAACGTGAAAACGTATTTTAAATCTTCCAAAAGTGATTCTGCCAAAGCTACAGAAACCTCCTACTACATTAGCTATCGTATTGCGAGACGAGGAAAATTCACACTATTGGTGAAAATATGTTGCCCGATACAAGATTGCAGAGCAAAGTGCTCTTATAATGAGTTTAATACCTCTGTCAAGTAATACGGTGTCTTGAAGAATACAGGACATGCCAGACGATGTTGAGAGCACAGTCATAAGTCACGTCAAAGGTTGTGAATTTTTTTTCTATCCAAGTCGACGAAAGTATCGACGTTTTGCACAATATTCTGTGCTACTTGTAATTGCTAAGTACTTGAAAGAGAAAAGTAAATCTTTTTATTTTTCACCCATCGGATGGGTCGTACGAATGTTGAAGACTTATTTGAAGCAATTAATCATTATTTCCTTAAAAAAAGAATTCAGTGGTCAAAATGCATTGGGCTCACAACAGATGGAGGAAATCCACGGAAAGTTGCTACTCAGGCCGTCGTGTATGCATGGCAGAAGTCGCCCCAAAATGAAATGGACTAACTGCACAGACAGATCCCTGCATCGAAACCGTTATCTTTAAATTTGCGAAACGTTCTTGATGAAGCGGTCAACTTTGTCAAGGTGAATCCTACCAACTACAGGTTGTTGAAGACATTGTTGTCTGAAGACATGGACAACCTTCACAACGCTTTGCTTTTGCGCACCGAAGTTAGGTGGTTGTCCCGGGGTTAAGTCCTGACGATGCTGTTCAAACTTCGGCACAAGGTAGTCCTTTTTTTTGGAAGTGTTTAAAACACGTCACGATTTCTTGTCACAAGCTGGGCTAAATTTAATAGTCGGTCACTTGGAAGGATTCAAATCCTCGTTTGAAAAATATTTTTCAGTGTCGGAAATAGAGGATCGGTGGACATCTAATCCTTTCAAGGAAGAGTATTTTGTTCCGGCTTTTCATTGTTGATTGCAGAAAAGGAGAAATTGCTAGAGCTCGCATCAGATACTCCTCTGAAGATTCTCTTCAATGGTGGAATGGTGAACCTAGTCAGTTTTTGGGCTTGCCGGGGTGACGAATACGTTGAACTTTCTAGAAAAGCCATAATGTTTTTGTTGCCGTTTGTTAGCACGGAGCTTGTTGAACCGGCGTTTTCTTTGTATACTTATATAAAAATAAATATAGAAGCAAATTGAACGCAGCTCCGCATTTGAGTTTGCATTAATCCTCTTTTGAGCTTCATTTTTTTAAACTTTGTAATTCAATACAGTCTCAAACATCAATTAATTTTTCCCAAATCTTTGTGCTAATTTGTTTGCTTACTTCAAAAATAAAAAAAAGCTGAGTATAATGAATTTATTTTATTTAATTCAACATGTACCTTTTTTGAAGTTTTTCGAAAACTGTAATGGTCGAAACAGATTGGGGGGGGGGGGGTCTGGAGGATTCGGGGCTGGGAGTACGCGGAAAGGAACCGAGCCAGCTGGGGGTACGTGGACTGAAAAAGGTTGGGAACCACTGACATAAGTGATAACAATACCTGAATGATTACGATATCTGTGATTCCATTAAGCGGTATCTACTGTACTAAAAATGCTGCTGTAAATCAGCATTGTCAAAAGCAACATAAATTTGGTCATGCATGATGCTGTTTATCTGGATATAATAATGATGTGAGAAAAGTACCATAGATGGGTCTGCATTATGGAAACAATCCATTGCTGATTTATATTTATGAAGCTCTTGCACTGTGTTGCTCATAAGAAAACACAAAGAACTTGTTTTCTATTTCTTAATATTGATCTTCTTTATGGAGTATTGCATTGCTTTCAGGAATAATCAGCTTGATTAATCTCTCCAATGCCGATATCCGAATTGCTGTTAATTAATTCTCCTATTTCTTTTATAGGCCTATCCGTATCATTTGAGCCTTCTCTAGCTTTTTGCTTTGTTATCGTGAGCATGTCTCTCGTAACCTTTTTGGTTGGCTCCATAGAAATGGACTTGTCGTCGGACACACATTGTGGCCAAAAGTTCTAATACATGATTCTCCTATCTTAATAGCTTCCACAGCTTCAATGGCATTGATGGTATCTGTGAAATTCATTCATTACTTAAAGACGTTTCTTGCATTCGCATCTTTGATTGCTTGCACAATCATCATTCAATAATGTGTATAGCAAGCCATAAATGTTCATATGACAACCAATCAAGCAGCTGAATGCTAGATGTTTGGTTGGAAGGCATATACAGAGGACGCTCTTATATGCCTGTGGTGTTTGGGCATAACCCAGTATCCAAAGAACTTTGAATAGCATGTCTTTAGTGTCAAGGAACTTTCAGACTTCCAGAATGAAACAACACTTTGTGTAAGCTTTTCTATTGTTCATAATTAATATTTAGTTTGGATACGAAATTTAGCACTTTAACAGTGTTGTCTGGAAAACTGGAGAGATTGTGAATACGAAAACTGGAAGAGCCTGTGAATGCGAAAACCGCAATTATATGAAATCCATGAATACAGAGGGCCGACTGTATATTATATGTACACATACATACTTGTATATCCTGTAAAATGTGTATCTCATAATGTGTGTGATTAATCCCACCATTTTATTCCTTTAGATTATGTTGCCAGAAAGTATATTTATCTAATCTCCACTAACATCTTGGTAGCTACGGAAGAAGGTGATCGTATTCCAATTGAAATCGGCATAGCTCAATATAGCATAAGAAGTGGTATTATGAATGTATATCACAGAATCATCAATCCTGGTAAATAACTCTCAGCTTTTATTGTATTACTGAAATTGTTCTTAAAAATTTTAAGTAGTGTAGTGACCAGAGTTCTTCCTTTTTTTTTTTTATCATTTGTAACAATTTGGCTAATCGTGGGAAAAAAGTTGTAGTCAAATGAGAGAGAACCTAAGCCAAATTGATGCATCATAAAATGTAAATTCCAAAACTGCACCAAATAGCCAATTTGAGCATCAAGAGGCTACATGGACACCTGCGAATTCGATCTTTTATTTATTCGTCAAATTAAATATTTTGTTGCCATTTGGTGCAATGGTGATCGGCAGCATGAACCCTGGTAGTGACAAATTTCAAGTTTGTTTTTTCAGATGCTAGTTTTTTTTATAAATACCTGGGAAGAGAGATATCTAGTCAGCTATCATAAAATGAAGCTTTGAATAAATTTAAATTGGATTGAAATATTGTTTCAATACAGCTTTCAACTTCACTTCTGAATGCACTCGTTTCAAAAATTTAAAATATTGATAAACAAGTTAAAGTTAACTCCTCAACTACCATGGGAGTATATGTATAGTCTAACAAATTTTGATCGAAAAAGGGTGGCACTGGGGAGCGGATTGTGTACGATTTCGTCAACAGTTAAGGGCTTAATGTGGTTTGAAGTATCAAATCTATTTAATTATCTGCTTTGGCTCTTACGCTTACATTTTTAATGCTAGCTGCACTTCCACTGATATCCCTTGAAGACCGGGAAATTTTTGAAAGCAATGAATTATTGTTAGTATCTCACCCACACGATTGTTCAGACTCAGGCTTAAAGGGATATTGGAATTTATGCTAGCTTTCATTTTGAAAGACATTATCTTAAACAAATTGCTTAGGAACCAGGGTTTAAGCTACGGTCGCATTTTTCGCAAAATGCGAAAGAAAATCGCAGAATGCGAAAAAAGTAGTAGCCACTTTCGCAAAAATTTGTATATGAGGTACACAATGAGTATACATCCAACCATCAATCATTACATTAGGGGTCATTCAAGTATTACGTCAGCATCGGAGGGGGGGGGGTTCGGATTTGCTGACTTTTGATGACAAGGGGGGAGGGGGGTTGAAGGTTGCTGCCGTTATCAACCACCCTTTTTGAAGGTATGGAATATTCTAAGCTGCTGACAAAATTTTGCTGACAAGTGGGGGGGGGGGGAGGTCAAAAATGGCTAAATAATGGCTTTATTTTACCTGGTCCAAATTTTTTTTATATGTTCACAGTATAAAAAAAAATAATAGTCTGTAAACAATTGGCTCATCAGTGCACATTCTATTGGTGTATATTTTTCTGAAGCAGATGAGAAGAATATGTATGCAATGAATATTTGGCGGAATGAATGGTTTGGTACTAGCATGCGCTCCACAGGGAACAAAGTGCTTGATAACTCACACTTTACTCTGCTTAATGGTTTATGTTCTTAGCTCTGATTTAGGCTCACTATCACTACACATCATACTGCTTTGCAATGCAACACGGCAGGTGTGGACCCTGGTTGATACAGATCAATAGTGTTTTTAACCATCAAAAGCTGTTATTCAACTCTGGAAGTATGGAACAGTTGTCAAGTTGAGGTTTTGAATATTGTAATATTCTGAGGTCATTCAAGTATTACATCAGTACCGATGTGGGAGGGGGGTTTCCGATTTGCTGACTTTTGATGACAAGGGGGAGGGGGCTTTGGATGATGTTTACGTCATGAACCACCCTTTATGAAGATACGAAATATTCTTAATGGCATCTTATTCGGTGTGCCAAAAATTGAAAAAACCTTTCTATAGTTATTGGGCACCTGAACTAATATTCTCCCTATTGACAAGTCTCCTGCAAGAGCCACTTTAGTGGATCTCTATGTTTCACGGATCCTTCACGTGCTCAGGAAATGTGTCTGGGCTGCTTAAGTGCTATGAAACTTTGCCACACATCACTTGAATGTCACTCGAGGGATCCCCAAATGTGCCACAGATTGTTCAGGTGTTCTGGAACTGTGTCGTGGGTTATTTAAGTGATTTTTGAATGTGCCATGGGCCTACGTCAGTGATCTGAAAATATGCCATGGGCCACGTAAATACTCTAGATTTGTGCCACAGGCCATTTAAGCTATCTGTAAATGTGCTGCTTTGTTCATTTTTCCAAAATTGGGTTTCAGGGGCAAACCGCATCAGATAATCTTCAGGGTCACATTTGGTCTGCGGGTTAAGGGTTTACTATATATGGCTTGAAGGGTGGGTCGAATGAATTTCTTACAGAAATTTTCAGTTCTTACGCTTCAAATGGCATTGAAATTAACAGAAATTGATTATAATAACATATAAAGGTATTTTCTTTCAAAATTTTAATTAAAAATTCTTTACATAAAAATTTTTTTTTTCATCTGGAGGAGGCGCACGAGCCCCCGTGTCTTCCCCTTCCGCGTACGTTTCTGATCCCACCAATATGTGTTAGGAAGTATGGGGCAGCTCTGACAAAATTTTGCTGGTGGGGGGGGGGCGGTTTTACTGACTTGCTGATGGGGGGAGGGGGTCAAAAATGGCTAAAAATTTGCTGTCGTAATACTTGAATGGCTCTTATGCTCATAGATTAACCTCTGCTTGGAATTATAGGACAACATCTGTCCTTCACAGTAGCAAACTTTTCATGTATAGATTTATTGCCACAGATTATGACCAAAAAATTAAGTATCAGTTTTATTAAATGAACCCTAAATGCATATACTTTATAATCATATTCTCGTGTAGGTCCACCACCCGCGGGATATGCTGGTGGAGCTAAAATTCACAGTAAGTATTTTTTAGTTCATTATATTTATAAATGAGTAGTTTGTGCACATGAATGAATGAACATCAGAACTTTGCCACTGGACTTATCCCGTTGCTGAGATCTCTTCCAGCCCAGCTTCGTGGCAGAGTCCGGAACACTTTCGTTTGTATAAAAAAAAGAAAGAAAAAAAAAACATACAAAATTTTTACAACATATTTTCCCCAGACAATTGGGCATTGTAACAGTTAACAAATTTTGTGGTGATTACTGATGAGATGGGGTTGGAGATAGGATGGAGGTATATTTTTTAAAAGCAATTGGAGGGGCCTCATGCCATCTCATCTGTTATCTTCACTTGTCATATTATATACATAGGATACAAAAAAAAAAACGAAATGAGAATCTTATTGTAAAATTCTCTGGAGAGTAGTTTGTGCACAGGTGTCATTCAAATATTGCATCAGCATTGAGGGAGTGGATTCAGGTTTGCTGATTTTTGATGAGGGGGTGGGGGTTTGAATGATGCTTACACCATTAATAAAAATATTAATTATTTTTAATGACATCTTTATTTTTCATATTTCTTAGGAATACCAAAAACGAGAAAACCTTTCCCTAGTTGGTGAAACACCTGAACTAACATTCTTATAGATAGGTCCGTTAGTACACCTCTCAAACCTTTCTAAGACCTCTGTAGACCACTCCAACATCCTGTCTTATGGAAAGTGTCAGTTAAATTTAGTGGTATTGGGGGTGCTTGAATGCCCATGGAAATATGTATAAGGGGCTAAGCACCCCCAGAATTGATTCAGAAATCAATTTCTAACATGAAACTCAAGATGAGCATCCACATGGCCGAAACACTTCAGATTCCCCTGGCTAAACTAGGGATTCTCACACTTTTTCCTCTCGTTGCACCCCTTGCTATAACCAATGGATATTATTAAAGGGAGGCTTAGAGGCTGAATGTAAACACAACTATTTATTTGTTAAACATGATAACGATTAAACAACAGTAGTAAAACGCTAGTACTGTGCACAGATTTATATACAATCTCGATCGGTGATGTCACAAACAGTAGCGACATATGCGGAATGCTAATGAATACAAGGGTTACGTCAGATGGCGTCATAACACCCCTTCCCCTAAGATAGAACAAAGTCCTTAAAATGGCGAGGCAGAGTGACTGTCCGTCTGGGACGCTGACGCTGTATGGATGATTCTTCTGGAACAATTTCCGGTTTCGCCATCAGTCTCTGACTGTCCTTTGTGACTACTACTTTCACTTGTGATTCTGCAACTGTTGGCTCAGGTGACTGCGATACTGGAGATTCGAATGGTTCTTTAATGTTAACTGTTGACTCAGGATTGTCAGGAAGTCGTTGCAACATTTGATCGACATGTCGGCGTACAACATCACCATTTTCAGTAACAGCCTTGTAGGACACTGGACCTGTTGGCTGGACTATGGTAGCGGGAAGCCACGTTGAACCTTGACCATAGTTTCTAATGAAGACTGGATCATTTTCGTTGAAATATCGTGTACCACCATAATCATTCTTCTGATAGATTATCTAGAATACTACGCAACCTCCTACCCATCAACAATTCCGTTGGGCTGGCACAAGTTGTGGATGTTGGAGTACAATGCTGCTGCAACAAGAAATTTGCCAATCTTTTCCGCCAGGAGCCATGTACAATTCGACATAAGGCATCTTTAACCGTTTGTACAGTTCTTTCAGCCTGCTTGTTAGCACATGGTCTTCTAGGAGCGATTAAGACTCTGCCGATCAGATTGCGTTCCAGGAACAAACGGTACTCCATCGAGATGAATTGACCTCCATTGTTGGAAACCATGACATCTGGTATACCATGGGTGGCAAACAAGTCTCTGAGGCGGGGGTATCTCAAAATTTTCAATTTTTGCTGGAAGCCTACTCAATGAATCTGCATTTTGAATTTTTCTACCCGGCTTGTGTACTAACGTAAAATCATATGCATTTAAGATCAGGGACCATCGAAGCATACGTGGAGACAAAATTTCCCTTGTTGGCTTATTTTTAAGGAATATTCCCAACAATGGCTGGTGATCTGTCACGATAGTGAATCTATGACCATAAATGAAATGGTGAAATTTTTTTATCCCAAAAATAATTGCCAATGCCTCTATCTATTTACCTTAAGTTTTCCTAAACAATCGGGGGAAAACAAGATTTAACTAAAATAACATACCCATGTACGATTCTCGGGAATAGAAACAGAGAAGAGACACCGGTGCCCGAAAAAGCATGGTTCATGACCTTGACACGTGCACAGTCGATCACACACACCAGCTAATCCATACGATTATTCCGATGCGAAGAGTCGCTATCTTGGCAGGTACGTTAACATCCTCGTCGCCAATATTAAAGAGAGGCTTAGAGGCTGAATGTAAACACAACTATTTATTTGTTAAACATGATAACGATTAAACAACAGTAGTAAAACGCTAGTACTGTGCACAGATTTATATACAATCTCGATCGGTGACGTCACAAACAGTAGCGACATATGCGGAATGCTAATGAATACAAGGGTTACGTCAGATGGCGTCATAAGTTATCTGTAGCTCCCCGGAACAGTGTAACAAAGCATCTTTTTGAAAAACCTTTCTCTAGGTCGGTGGAATTGGGTCAAACCCTTTTGTTTCCACTCCATGCATCTCATGAGTCCTTGAGTGATTTGCTTAACTCTTTTGCATGAGCAGATATATGCTCTTCTAAGGAGAGGAGTGGTTCACAGAGGGTGTGCATGGCAATCTTTGCCCTGCCGCTAATGCCAGTGATAAAATTTCATTACTGGCAGATTGCCACACCCTTCCCCCAACTCTGCATCATCTAATGTTCCTGTATGATGTGGATGAGAAAACAAGCTTTGATGATTTACGTGACAGGAAAGGAAACTAAAAAACAGCCATGAAAATAATTTTCTTGTATGATGGGAAGCTGTGATTGCAACTAATTTGTGCATAGGTGGGATATTAAAAAAGAAGTAAAAGTTAGGTGTAATTATTTACTATTAGCTATAATACCCAGCACTGCCGGGTTTTCTTCAATGAGGCTTTTTTGGATCACGTGATTACCCCCTTCTTTCTTTGAGGGACATGCAAACCGTGTCTAAGTAAACCAATATGGCGATTTCCTGCTTCCTGCGCGACTCATGAAAGAAACAAATATAGATTTAAAGAAACGTAGAAATGAATATATATATTTTTCCTTTTTTAAGGGGGCACTAGGTATTTTGATTTCTTTCCCTTGATCTTCAAGTTATCCATCTGCCTATTTCTGCTTCAAAAAATGCTTAATTAAAGCTGTGGAATTTCTTCAATGTACTTCACGGGCTTATAATTGATTTTAATACACCCTAAACTCTCTATATCAATTTATGCAGTTGAATATCAAAAGACAATACGGAGACATTAATTTTCAAGCTTGAGGGGATATATATAAACTGGTGAAATCAATGTTATTGTATGGATAGCCAACTGAAACGTAGGTCCGGCTGATTACTTCATATTTAATTTTCTGGGCTTCGTATATCTCTAAGCGAACTCAATATTTCAAAAATAGGGAATTCAAAAGAATTTTTAAAATTATTGATGTGGCGGAAAACCCCACAAAATTTCCGCATTTCTACAGTAAAATCAGCAATTTTAACACTGATTTCTATGGGGATCACCCTTTATTTGACCCTCAAAGTGATGATGATTATGACTTCTATTCAAAAAGCCTCATTACTGAGAGTATTGAAAATGTGGCAAACCATTATCAAGGCATATATTATTATTCATATAGTAACAGGATTAGAGAAGTAACAAACCATTGTAAAGGCATATACATGTCAAACGCATTGCTAGGAAACCATAGTAACAAAAGTTAACGTTCCGAAAGAATTTTAAAGTAGCTTATCGTTCAAGTCGGGCCCCATTCGGTATACATGCAAAATATAGCGATAATCAATGGAAAATTGTAGATTTTTATAGGACATGCACGCACGCACATGTAACAAATGTTATCGTTACCTCCTGGTTCTTTAATATTTTTCTTCCAGTAACCATTGAGTGGATGACAACAATGAAATAGACAAGGTTTTGATTGAACTATAAACATTTATTCAATTATATGTTAAACTATTAATGTTACGTTTTATCAACTATTATCACAGTTAGGCTTTTCTCTCAATGTTACAACGAAACAATAAAAGGAATCGATCTCACAGCCATGTCCAAGTTTTCACGTGTTAGTTCACATCGTCCGATAGACACTCCCAGATGTCTACCTCACAGCCAAAGACTCCCCAGCACCAGCTTCAGACAGGTTTGGTGATGTTCAAACACACGTTGAGACCATAGCTCAACCGCTGCACATGGAACTGGAGGCAAAAGTCCACGGGTAGTCGGTCTGGCCACTAACCAATCCACTGGATCACGACGTTGAAACCTCACGTGAAGTCAAGCGATGAGACTGGTTAAGTGCCAAGGCACACTTCTACAATTATAATTTCATTGTATTCATGAGAGGATCTAGCTCACACCATAACAGGGCTTGACGCCTTAGTGATTAAGTAGCAGAATCCGTCGTAAGTAGTGAAGCACATCTCTAGCTGGTTTTTATATAGTAGCATTCCTATAATGCCTCACGGAAGAACCAATCACAACATTGAAGGTGCGGCATTAGCTTGTATCTAATTTACATAATTTCATGAGAGAAAAGGAAATATTGTAAACATTATAATATTGAATCTGGCAACCAAACATAACAAGATAGCGGCCGATCGGCGGACACACGATCCCACAGGTCAATCCCGGAGACAAAGGCAAAACAATGACTAGAATAACGACGATTTCCACGAGGGCCCAATTGATAACGTTACACACGCACGTACGCACAGAGAGAAAGAGAAAATCAATTTTATATGTATAGATGTATACGTAAATATTTTCATATGAGTTTATGTGTAATATATTTCCAATATACATTGTATTGTGGTATTAATTTTTTTATTAATATTTGGAGGTGAGGTGTCATGACAAAAGGAAAATCACATCTATGGTTATAGCTGTAGCAATTTTACTACGTTCCCTCTTATGTCTTACTAGCTATAATACCCGGCGCTGCCCAGGTTTTCTTGAATTAGGCTGTTTGGACCACGTGATACTCCCTCTTTGTTTGAGGGACATGCAAACCGTGTCTAAGTTCACCAATATGGCGACCTCCTGCGGGATTCATGAAAGAAACAAATCTAGATTTAAAGAAACGTAGAAATGAATATATATATTTTTCCTTTTTTAAGGGGGCACTAGGTATTTTGATTTCTTTCCCTTGATCTTCAAGTTATCCATCTGCCTATTTCTGCTTCAAAAAATGCTTAATTAAAGCTGTGGAATTTCTTCAATGTACTTTACGGGCCCATAATTAATTTTAAAATATCCTAACCCACGTGAATTTATGCAAATAAATATCAAAAGACAATACGGAGACATTAATTTTCATGCTTGAGAACATATAAATAAAAAGTTGAAATATCAATGCTATTGCATGGATATCCAACTCAAAAGTAGGCCCGGCTAATTACTTCATATTTGATCTCATGGACTTCGTATATCTCTAAGCGAACTCAATACATATTTAAAAAATCGTGAATTCTATACAATTTTTAAAATTATTCATGTGACAGAAAACCCCACCGAATTTCAGCATTTATACATTAAAATCGGCAATTTTAACACTGATTTCTATGAGGATCATCCTTTTCCTGACCCTCAAAGCGATGCTGATGATGATTATGACGTCTATTCAAAAAGCCTCATTACTGAGAGTATTGAAAATGTGGCCAACCATTATAAAGGCATAAATTATTATACATATACTAACAGGATTAGAGAAGTGACAAACCATTGTAAAGGCATAAATCACGTCTGAAACGCATTGCTAGGGAACCACGGTAACCAAAGTAAACGTTCGGAAAGTGATTGTTGAGTCCCAAAAACCATTGTTGCTCGACAGTTTTTTGCCCATTTGGGGCACTTTCCCTGCTCTGACAAAATTTTAAAGTAGCCTATCGTTCAAGTCGGGTCCCATTTGGTATATATGCAAAATTTGGTGACGATCGATCTAAAATTGTAGATTTGTATAGAGAACATACGCACACACACAGACAGAAAATCAATTTTATATATATAGATTTGTATATTCACATGCACATATGTTAGCGATCAGACGTTTTCTGCACTAATGCATTGTTGAACGTGTCATTTTATTTCCATCGCGCATTGGTGCAGGACATTCTGCTCACTGTCACGTTTCAGCACCAATTCTTTACAGTGTTACATAGCTTCTGTTGGGTCGTGGCCTAGAAAGTTGTTTTACTTCAAACCCAGTGAAATTTATTTTTCTGGTGATTTTAATTTCACATTTTCGTTATTTTTTTAAAATTTGGTAGTATGAGTTTACTGCCCATTGAATTCCGTGTGGATTATTTCCATTTATAACGTGCATTTTTGAATTATTTCCCGTGTATGTGCCCTAAGGATTATTCAGATTTCTAATGTGGATTATTGCTGTGCAGTAAAGGAAGGAAGATGGGGGAAAAAACAGGTGAGCTGTGAAAAAAAAGCCTTTTTAAATTTCCCTTTTTCCTTTGCTGGGTTACAGTTGAGTCGGCACTTATCACGTGTCTTGTCCAAAACCTCAGCCCTGATGCCTTTATTTAAAAAATATAAGAAACTTGGGCAGTTTTTTTTTTGAGTGCAACTCTATTAAATAAAGGGTTAAAGGAGCTTCATTCTTAAAAAAAAAACCAAAAAAAAAACAAACATGCATATCATTTTAGTTTCTTATGCACAGAAAAAGAGAGCTGCATTACTTATCAGTCCCTGTCTGTTGTAAGTGGGACAAGGACAAAATTATAGATCAGTGGCAAATATACGAGATAGATGATGACAAAGAGTATCCAAGAGTAAAATACCACAGAAAAATAAAAACCCAGAATCAATTAAATGTCACAATCAAATATTGTTTGGTACAAAAATTTAAGATCTTGAGATCTTTACTCTAGAGCAGCAGATCTCAACCAGTGCTCCATATGCACTCCCCAGGGGCTTTGCTGCCATTCTAGGCAAAAATTGAAAGAAAATTTTTTTTAAAGAAAAATAAATCACTTTGATGGATAAGTAAAGAATAGGCCTACTGTGCTTCGCCATAGAAATTTATATACCAAAAAGGGGGCTCCGCAAGTCAAAGGTTCAGAACCGCTTCTCTAGATAGTAAAAGGACTTATTCTCATTAGGCAGATGATGGATTGGTCTTTAGAACACCTCTTACTAAAAGAATCTAATTTATTGTGGGAGGGGAGGAAAAGGGAAATTTACTGGGATTGATAAAATAAATTTACATGATTCCATGTGACTAAATTATTGTAACTATAATCATTGCACATACTTGCCCTACTCTTTCAAAATTAGTTGGTGGATGCCCTGCTAGAAGGGAAGGGACAAAAACATTTTTTCAAGCTCAAGTTATAAATTATGTGTTTGGTAGCTGCCTTTGTTTTAATTCAATAATTGCATTCCTTTCAGGTGAGGATACTCATAAATTACTTTCAGAAGAAAAAAAAGCTTTGAAAATGTATGGCGAAAGTAATATTAATAAGTTATGGCAAGAGATACGTACTTTTATAGCTCCATCATCTGGAGAGCTGCCCCCGTTGTTTAGTCTGAAGGATGTTATGGAGCAGAATCACAAATGTTTGAATTGGATTCTTGTAAAAGCAGGTATATTAACAGATTTTCATAAATCACATTTTTTTGAGGGAACTTTTTTTATAGTTATTCATGTGTGTGTGTGTTTATTTACAAAAGCCAAATATCTACCAAACATAATTTAGACCAGTGATTCCCAACGTGGGCGTTAATGCCTCCTTGGGGGGTGATGGAAAGATCCAGGGGGGGCGGTAGAAGCTATGGGTATAACACAGGATTCTATGGGTTAGATTGCTTTGGGGGCTATGGGATGAAAAAGGTTGAGAAACTATGATTTATAGACCATTCATATCATCTGAAAATTAAGTAAATGAGTGATTCAGACGACTTCTTATGTTGCCATCTTCATTCTCACTGCTATAGGTTTTTTTTAAATAAATTTTTTCCTATGTTGCCAACATTCTAATGGGTACATTTCGCATGACTGTAGCAGATGTTAATAAAAAGTGATGCTTGCTTGTTCGCATGTACAATACTTGCTTCATTGCCCGCCAATGAAAGGGAATGACCCACTTGCACTACTTTTATTATTTTACCTAGAACATTAAAAACAATAAAATTTCTGAAAAATCATTCAAACTTCTAATAATTAATTGAAATAAAATGTTTATTAACACTATTCCCATATTAATTAATCAATAAATCTGTCTTACATTTTAACAAAAACCAACTTTTGCAATTTAATTATTTTTTGCGTAACTCAATAATTACTGTGTGTTTGAAAATTCTTTTAATATTGTTATTAATCATATAATATATATAAAAAGGTTTTTTTTCTCCAGTTACTTTCAGTATATTTAATTAGGAAGCTATTTTGCTAATAATAAAACTAATAAAAATTAGGTGAATATAATGTATTTAATGAAGCATAAATAATGCAGATTAATTAGTATCGATTTACGATGTACAGGGTGATTATAACTAAGGTTCGGATTTCAAAATACTGTAAAAAAAGAACGATTGTCAGAATGACTTGAAAATTGACATGAATATTCCTGAAAAAATTCAACTTTATTTAGTAAAGGGGGGGGGGATACTTAAAAATGTGAAATTAATGACATCAACAAACACGTGGAAATTTGCTCGCAGAATGGAAATGATAGCCAGCCACGGCTAAATGATAACTTGATTATAGCATTGCACGATTTCATAATTCATGGAAACATCACAAAAAACAAAGTAATTGAACAAATAACTATAACTTAAGAAATATTAAATATGTTGTCCACAGAGTTCTGACTACGAGGTGAAAGCACAAAAATTCTTGTTCAACAACAGATCAGAGTATGCCATGGTCATGATGTGGATGTGCTTGCAATTTTTATTAAACCAAACGCACCCCCATGTTAATATTCCTCAGGAACTTTTTACATACATATAGGGGATGTGCTGCTTTGCTGGTATTGCAATGTGCATCTTGATAGAAGTTCTATTCACACACTGATGCTGTGGAAGTGCCGAAATGATGTGGTTGCACAAAATAGACTATACTGCTGGCCAAGTACAGCATCATCTACTTGCACATTTTGCACTACTTGCACTTTTTTTTCCTTTTGCGAAAGAAACTTATCCTAAGGATAAGTTAAACTTGACTAAGGAAAAGCTTAACTAAACTTAAACTAAAAAAAGGAATATCTATGCAAATTTTCAAGTCATTCTGACCAGTACTTATTGTATAGTTTTGGAATCAAAACTTGAATTATAATCACCCTGTATATAGCTGATTATTTTTCATAAATCTGTTACTACTATACAGTAGAACCTTGATTAACCGGGCTTAACAGTGTGTGTGTGAAATTATAAAAAAAACAACTATTGAATATATTAAGACTGGGAGATATACAGTAGGAGATGTGCTACTTCTTATGGGAAAATGTATGTGAGGTAATGTAACAACTAGTACACTAGTCTTTGTCCTTTAAGGACAGCTGGTGTCTTTATTGGATTATAGGACCAGCTGCCCCTAGCATGATGGTGTCACTACTGTTGCTGCTTCTTTGTGAAGGGGAAAAAAACCTGTTAGGTTTTACATCACTACATTTAGATGTGTGATACAATCTTTATTCACAAATTTGCTGAAGATAGAGCATCGGAATGTTGCCAAAGGTTAGAAAATGTTTTAAGAATGAGAAATTTTGGCTTTTGTATATAACTTTAAATAACTAAGATACTTCATATGAAAAATATATATATATTCTGGCCACTTTTTTTGTATGAGACTTTCTGAAAGAAAAAAGTTATAAAATCCTATGTCATTTAAAGATATACCATCAGAATGTGCCTCAAGGATATCAAATGTGGTAAAAATGAAACATTTTGGCTAATAATGAACCAATATGATATTTTTCAAGGGAAAAAAATATTTAGGCCACTTTTATTTGATTTTTTGAAAAAACCACTTGGTTAAAACCAACATGGTTTAAACCAAACAACCCTGAATAAAATTATGAACATCTCAATGATTATTACTGTTATACAATTTCTAGAAGTTAAAATAGATCAATGGGAGTAATTATGTATATAACTAAAGAAATTAAATCAACACAAAAAAACATTAATTTCACTACAGCAGAAGATTTGTTTATACACCTCACAGAATATGTTAATATTTTGCTCTTGTACCGTTCACATGCATACACAATTACACAATTTAATGAATTAGAAACCAATATGAAAAAATTGAAAAGCAACATATATTAATTGTTGGCGATATCAACATTGATCTATATAGTAATACTAATGGAACATCACAATACTTAGACAATGGCCATAAATGGATTTGAACCACTACACAAAAAAATAACACGAGAAACAAAGGAAAGTCACACTTGCATAGATCACGTCTTTTATAGAACAAGAGGAAATATAGAACTTCCCAAAACTTCACAGTATTTAACACTGATATCACTGACCACTACCCAATATTGGGAAGTATAACCTTCCTTGAAAAAACAAGAAGAGAATTTGAACGATGAAAATGTGATGAAATAATGAAAATAGATTATATACGGTTTGAACAATTCATATCGAAAATGAATTTCAGTTGCATACGAGAAAATGATTCAGTACAAAATAAATACATACATCTCTTGGATATAATAACATTGAATACTAATCTCTGGACTAAAGTTTCAAAAAATTACCCTAAGAAAAATTAAAACAATGGATAACTAAGTAAATACTAGACAATAAACCTGAAGGAAAAGCTACATAAAAACAAAAAAAATCCACACATAGTCTTATGAGAACGAGTACAAAAATTAGAATAAAAATTTGAAAATTTATATTAAAAAGGTAAAACAAGAATACTTCCAGAGGAACTTTAATACCAGTGAAAAGAAAGAATAAACTATTGCAATGGCAATTCATTAGAAGAAATGTATTAAAGATTTAAAAAATATATATATTACCAAATTTTGAAAATCCAACAGAACTTGTAAATAAGTTTAATGAAGAATTTATCACAAGAAATATAAATGATGATGAGGAAAACACAGATAATTGTACTTGTATAGAACAAGAAGGCTCCTCAAACACATCAATAAATTCCATGTTCTACCTCGAAACTGAAAATCATATACTGAGACAAATTGGTCGATTTTTTTCAAAACTTTTAGAAAAATGTATGAAATATCAACTGCTCAATTTCCTGAATCATCAAAAATTCTTTGCAGCCAATCAATATGGATTCCAAAAAAACAAAAATACAGAAATGTCAATTCTAAAATTAAGGGGCTTGATAAACAATGGAATAAATAAAAATGAATATTCGATAATAGTTTTTTGGACCTATAATGAGCATTTGATTATGTGGATCTAAACATTTTAACAGAGAAATTATATTCTGCCGGTATAAGAGGAAATATCTTTTAGAATGGTTTAAATCATACTACACTAGACGACAAGCTGTCATAATAGAGAAAAAAATTAGCAGTTTTCAAGAAGTAAAAAAAGGTGTCCCACAGGGTCGGTCTTAAAGCTGATACTATTTTTAATTTACATAAATTAACTGAGTAAACTAAATCTAAATGGTAGCATTATATCTTTTGCAGATGACAGTTTTATATGTTGAGGATACAGAAACATAGTTTGGTTAAAAGAACAGAGAAGGACCTAACAAAAATAAATCACTGGCTAATTAAACACAAATTAAAAATAAATACACAAAAAACTAAATTTATGTTCCTGAAAACAAGAAATATAAATGACAGTACAGAAATCTACGTAAAATTACACACTCACTGCCAATCTCAAACTATATCAGTATGCAATTGCGAAGAAATAGGTAGAGTGTTCAATTATGAATACTTAGGAATAGTTATACAAGATAACCTAAAATGTAACATACATAGTGAAAAACTGATAAAAAAAAAACAAACTCAGAATGTATTCAGGAGTTATTATCAACTATGTATTTAAGTTTATAAATAACTTCTTGAAAAATATCTTCTCTGCCTGGGTTTATTCAAATATAAATTATGAAATATGTGTCTGGGAAGGAGCATATTATGAAAACATACGCAATCTTTACAATAAATTAAGAGAATTGATAAATGTTCCAATAGAAAACAAAACTATACAGTGCCACATATTGACACTGAGATACTGAGATACAACTACATGTACAGAATTTATAAATTTATCAAAAACTAAGAATGGTTAGTAAAAAAATGAAAATATATATAGAACCTCGAATAGATATAAAAATATCAAGTGCCTAAATGTAACAAAACATAATTTCAAAAAAGTTTTTGTTACACCGCTCCAAAAATAATGAACTTCATCTACTCTACTAATTACACAAATAGTAATAAAAATACAGATTACAATGTCTTTATTATGATCAAAAACACAGATATTAATGCAGTACTTTGAAATAAATTATTGCATCAATGCATATTAATTATATACTAAAATACATCTAATGGAGAAAAGAGCTGTTGCTGAGGGAAAAAATCATGATGTAAAAATCATATAGGCTTGCTGGAAGAACTTTACAGTCCCTCTGGGCTACATAGTATATAGAATCACATTCTTCCGCTTTTTTGAGACTTAGTTTGTCCTGGACTGGAGTATGCTGTAAGGTTTTGGAGACCATATGTACATAGGGACATAGACTTGGTTGAAGGGATGCAGAGAAGAGCTACACGTGTCCTTATTGGCACACGGAGCTTGAGTTATAAAGAGACTTCATTTTTTGAATATGTTTACATTGGATGAACGCAGGTGTCGAGGAGATATGATTGAAGTGTTCAAAATTTTCTATGGGATGGATAGGATGAACCATGAACTTTTAGTACAACACCAATCGACTGCTTTTACAAGGAGACACCAGTATCGATTGGTGAGGGGCAATGCAAGGCTATGGTGTCGCAGGGAATTTTTTCCCAATAGGGTTGTTAATAAATGGAATAGCTTACCCCCGGAGGTAGTAAATTGTAACACAATTGACACGTTTAAAAAAGAAATGTGATAAACATGTTGGGGTAAATCGAGAAGCTATCCATACTTAGAATAAGACAACCATAAGTATCCTTTATGGGCATTGTAAATTTTATCATGTGTATATATTGATTATAATTTTTGTTAATTGCATCTTTAATTGGGTTGCTATATTTTTGAAATATATGACATCCATGTTTTTATGGGCATCTTTTTCTCAGCCACCTCGTTGGGGATTTTGCCTGTTGTGGCGTTGTATTTGTAGAAGAGTTGATCAACTTTGCCCAAGAATATTAAGAAGACACCAACGAATAAGGCAAATACATGAAAATATAAAGTCCTAATGCATTTCAACACCAATGGGTGCCAATTTCAGAGGAAAAATTTAACCACTAGTCACGTTGACCAAGTTTCCCACTTGGGTTGAATACCAAATCTTAACGCTCAGTTGCTCAGCGGAAGAAGTATGTCTGTTCATTTCAAACTTCGTGGTCAGAATGAAGCTGTGAGCCTGCTTGAGATACTAATGCAGCATCCTGATTGGACACTTGTGGAATAGTGCCATTCGATTGGTCTATTCAAATTTTCTTATAATTCCTGCTCAATGAATTTAAGCCATGGTGTTGCGATCGGAGGAGTGGATTTATTATCATTGACTAGTGTATTTTTGAAGGCCCGAATATATGTGCCTTCGTAGAAATCTAAATCAACTGTGGATTTGATTTTGTGAAAAACTCTTGCTGCTTGAAATTTGAATCTATGGTCTTCTTGCTAACAGTGAGAGGCGATGGTAGATTTTTCACATTCCTGATTCTTAACACAGCGAGCGTGTTCATTTAATCTGGCTTTTATGGGTCTCCTTGTCTGTCCTATATAACCAAGAGGGCAATCACCACACGGAATGTAATAAATGCCCCATTGTTTATTCTGCGGTATATCATCTTTAGGGGGCATGAAACCAAAGTTTTTAGTGAGCACATCTATGGTTGTTAGATTAAACTTTTTAAGAATCGGTTTGATCTTCAGTGAGAGTATTGGATCGTAGGGTATGACTACACTTTCTTTGAGTGGTCTCTCTAAGATTTTCTAGAGTTGTTTCTTGTGCCGGTTTCAAGAATTTTCTACTTATTTTGTCAACAATCTTGGTGTTGAACTCCCTGTCTATCGCAATTGCTCTGATGGTTTCAAGTTGGTTCGATGTAAATTCTCAATGTCCCCGCGAGATATCTCACCAACTCCATTTTTCTCGAGATCAGAAACACACTCTGAATAAATCTAATCAATTATAATGGTTTTTTGCCTCCCATTAAAAAAACCAACAGTTCCAATAAAGCTCATCAAGTGCGTACCTGCAAGACCAGGGTGTCTATCATCATGGAAAAGTCATGAAGTTAATTCAAGAGATCTTTTTCGATTTTTTTTCCTAATATCTAAGCTTTGGAGAAGCTGTGCAATTCAATATTTTTATATTCTCTCTCAGGGTTTTTTCTTTTTTTGCCCTGGAAGGAAGGGTGGGCGAGTAGCAGCAGAAAAGAACAATATGCAGACCTGCCAGCTCTCCGGATTTGTTAAAATTTCTCCAGATTTTGGCAGAAAATTAGATTTTACGTAAACTTTCACGTCGTGACGTCAATTACTGCTGTCGGCATTAGGGAAAACACCCATAGAGAAGAGCTGTGGTCATTTCCACCGAGCAGCCGTAAAAAAAAGTCTTGGTGACCACATTTAAGCAACTGGCAAAGACGTGACTTTGTTTACGTAGCATTAATCCGCAATCATTTATCAGCGGCATGACCGAAATTCCTGTATAATCGTTATTGTATTCCATTAACAACCGTTCTGCATATAAACACAAGTTTTTCGTCAGCAGCTTTGTATTTTCAAGTTTTTTGGTTCCTCTGATTAAATGTCTTCAGAAAGAAAATATAAATCAGATTTTTGAAAAATCTGGGTCCCTCTCTAAAAAAATTATGCTTCCCCCCCCCCCCCCTCCTATAATTCACTGGTATCTCTGAATTTTCTTCCAGCATGCTCCAGGTCTTTGATCACCTGCTTATATTTCCTTGTTGAGACTGAGTGGTGAGTCATGTTCGGGGTAAGAGATGGTATCTGTGAATCAACTAATTCATTTCTAAAAACATGTTCTATTCAAAGGTTCATTTACTTTCATTGTCTACTAGTGGGAAAAGCTTGCGAAGAAGCTCATTAGCACTGAGAATTTAATGTATGGAATTCCACACCTGTAATAAATCTAAAACAAATATACAGTTGATCCCACTTGCAACGGTCTCCCATTTAGAATATTATAATGTTTTTCCACTTAGTACAACTTATTTTCGTTGTCCTAACAATAAGTAATTCTCATTGTTTAAAGTGTTTTCCTATTTATAACGTTTTTATGACGGTTTTTTGAAAAACGTTATAAGCATGATCTACTTTAATGTTGAAGGCACACATTTATATATTTACTAATAATGAATGCAGGGCTCCTACTCGTCCTACTTTTCCTACTTTTTGGTAAAATGTCCTATTTTTGTCCTACTTTCTCGGTTTTGTTCTACTTTTCCTACTTTTTTTACTAAATCCTATCGACAAAATTTGTGTAATTGATTTTAATTGAGTAGGAAATTATTGATATATTGCCAAATATTACAAATGTTGGAGAATGCAATTAATGATTCTGCCAAAGCAGAAATTGTATCATTTTCAAGGTAATTTAGAGAGGAAGGGGTATGTGGACTATTTGATTGATTAATTTTTCATTTGCTTAGTTTGAGGGTTCAACAACTATAGTAGTCATTATAAACTTCTGTCTGGATGGAAAAATAATTTTGTATTTATTACTTCGTGGTCTTGGACAGTAACTTTCATCATTCAAAATTATGGTGCAAATAGGTGAAACAACAGTTTGCATTTTAAAGCAGTTGGATACATAGGCCTATTCTAGGTTTAGTGATTCTGATGCTACCCAATGGCATTCAGTTGTCTTCTGTATTTTTAAGCCATGAACAGGTATAAAAAATATTTACAATGCTCAGCAAAGAGCTAGAAATGGAAGTGCTTCATTTGTCAAAAATGATTTCACTGGCATTGAACAGTAAAATGTGAACAAAACAGAAAAATTTAAAAGATGATGAGCAATGCAGTAAAACTATCTGGTGCACCTTGCCTTATATACGTTGGATCTTGTAATTTACACATTTTTTGCATTGTGCTTTCGAAAGTAGTCTCAAAGGTGCATCATTCTTAAAAAATGTATGCCATCGAAATTTGCTGTGCCTTGTCAAAGAGAGTTGACAAGCTCGTCACTTTGGAAGACTCCAAAAAAGAATGTAATATATATGAGAAGAGACAGCAAAGAATTTTCTGCGGTTGCTAGTGCACTGTTTTGGCCAAAAATTGGTTTTGTAACCAAGTCATTTGTCCTTTTGTTTTGGCTTGACTGAAATAGTGCTGAAAAAGTTAATTCAAAATTAAAAAAAAAAAAATTTTTTAGGGATTTTTTCCCATTATGCTATGATTATGTTGTCTAAGGGGGTTACCCTCCCCCATCCTACTTTTTCTCATTTTTTGAGTGGGAGTCCTGTGAATGTATAAATTCCCTTCTGATTGATTTTACATTTCGTTAAAAATATCTTAGCACTTTCAATATCTTGTGATCAAATTAGAAGCAAATTAGATTCTCTCTCTGACTCTTATACCTATTCATACGTTGGTTTTCCTGGTAAAATGATTTTATTTTCTCTTTCTGATGGTTACAGTGGTGACAGATCACCACTCTGATCTGTCGCCATTTAACTGCCACATATTTTAACACCTGAATATGGGAGCTATGTCAGATTTGTTTTGGAGAAGCTTGTGTGCTTATGTGTGTGTGCCCATCATTTGGCGTGTTTTGTGTTCAGTAGGTGGTGCCATCTATCTATCGCCACAACTAGATACTTTCTCAAACAGGGCAAGTACATATTTTAGCACAGAATGAAAAATGTCATGTAGAAGCAGTTATATAAAAGGTGAATTTGGTGCCCCCTAGTCCAGAGCCCAGGACAATAGGCCTGCCTGTCCCTCCCCTTCCCAGTTGCGGCCCTGCATCTATTCTTCAAACTGGTAATGCATGCATTTGAAGTTCAATGTATGCATATTAGTGTTGTAGGTCTGTGTGATCACCGTGGCAACCAGTTTTTTCAAAGGAATAGCCAACTCAAAATTTGAAATCTTTAGTAAATCACATTTTTAGCCGATTACCATTGCGCGCAGTCGCAAGTTCCAAACACGGATTTTGACCAAAAGCAAAATTTGCATTTGGGAGAGGTTGTAAGGGGCCTCTTCCTCCACCCCCGAAATCAAAAATTAAAAATATTTGTGTAGAGAATTGAAATATTGGAATAAAATAATTCTTTTATACTATCAGTGAAGATCCTTGTCTCTCTTCAAAAGTTGATTCTGCTTACCTACCCATGATTTTAGCGATGCAAAACTGTGACTACCGCATAGCTGCTAGATGGCAAAACTGTGGATATTCGAGGTAGAGTTTTTACAGATTCTGTTTTTTCCCACAATATCGAGAAGGTTTTACAATTTGAACGGCCATTCCAATCCTTTATGATTTTTTAAAAAAACCTTGCATTCACAATATTGTAGGAGCAAGACGTATTTATGCCGTATAAACGCGGTCTTTGAATGCTGGCCGATAGCCCCAAAAGTGGCGTAATTTCCCGTATATAAGTGGAAGGGAGAAGAAAATTTTCAGGGTAATAAAAAATCCAAAATTTGAAACTTCTGTACAGGGCCCCTCATTCAGAGAAGCAACCAGATATCCCTCATCATATTCTTAGACAGCCCGCTTATATATCAATACAGTACAGTGTACAAAGTAGTAAAACCAGGTTTTCAATTCCAGTTTTGTGCGATCATGATACACGGTAAGAAGAAGAAAGAAAAGAAAGGGAAAACAGTTTGGGAGGCTTTTCTCTCTACTTTTCTTAGAACTAGGAAAGAATGCGTCCCACAGGATGTATGAAAAAAAATTTTCTTTTCTGAAATTCCGGGTATTTGCGTCAATGGCATCTCTGCAGGGTTCGCACATCCTTACAAACTCCTTAAAAACTCCTAACTTTTCATTTCCCTCTGGAAGGGCCCTTATAACTCCTTACTTTTTGCAGCCACGCCTGAAAAAGTCCTTTTTTTTTCTCTGAAGGGATGGATGATCTTTCTTGGAATAGGTATTCCCCATGGTGATGAATAGCTTTGCCTAGAAAAATAAGAGGAAGAAAAGAGAAAAAAAACGCTCTCTCCCTTTGTAATAGGAAATGTGAAAGCAGGGGATGGGATTGGAACATCCAATGGTTGTGCATACCTGCCAACCATTGCGATTTTGTCGTATTTAGTAAATTAATACGATTATACGCTTTTGCTTCTAAAAATGCGATTGTTTACCGAATCGCTAGTTTTGACGTGTATTCCTGCCTATGTCGCAAACTGGTCAGCGTTGGAAATCGATGGTCCGTAGAACGACATCACTCCGCTGAACCAGTAGCCGAAAATTCCCCCATGCCCAGTGGTGAGAAAGTTTTTTTAAGTTTTTACTTATGCGGCAAAACGATGTCTCGAACCTCCTGTATTACGCAGTATACTGAGTGCAGACCTCGCAGCTTTCTTATTTTTCCTACTATTTTCCTACTTTCGTCACAATCATCTTTTTTTTTACTGCAATTCTCTCCTACTATTCCTATTTTATCCCTCCTTCCCATTTGCTTACAGCCAATATCTCACTACGAAAATTCCGAGAAACCGCAAAGTGTCACTGCTTTCTGCAGTTTTTTTGACGTGTTTTATTCACATTACAACTCGCTACTGAAAAGGAAGAAAGGGAAAAAAAATTTCAGTTCCACTGGAGTAAGGGACGACGACAAGCGTATCTTTTCGCTGCCGCGCCTTAAAGTGCTAAAAACTGAAGTCCAGTGGGGAAAGCGAATCTGTTTCACAGATTGGTTGCCGTAAATAAAAAGGCAAAAAAAAGAGGAACAGGCTCTATCCACACACAAGAGATTCTATGAGAGACAATGGGTTTCTCTCTCCTGGGATCCCGTAACGAGCGTTCATCCCTGAAGCCAGGTTTTCCTACGAGTAGGCTTTTTGCGCCGCGTGAACCTAACTGGATAATGTCGTAGCGGTTACATAATGACGTTTCAGTTACATAATGACGTTACGCATTTGCGTAGGACGGCTATATAGTATATGACCCTGGCGTCATCGACTCAATCGGCTGCATGCTCCGGTTTAAAGGGAAGAGACACAACACGAAAATGAAGGGAAGATCGCTGAAACACTCTGCACACGACGCTTAACTCCTCTAGAAGCAGTCTGCCAATCACGCCCGACGTAAAGCGTTGCATGTTGCGCGCGGCATAGAAAACCTGCTAGTAAAACCAGTCTTTTAACCGACTGACGGTCCTGCACGTATATGTATGTGTGAAGTTTATGCCTTCCAAACGGTCCAGGCCGTATTTTTACGTGTTAACTTTTCGACTTCCAAATGGTCCTGGCCGTAAATATACTGCCTTGCTTTCCCCCCATAAAGAATCACTAAGCTGGCTTAGCATACGCCCCTCTCCTTTCTCCACAAAATGACCATTGTACTCGCAACAGCGCTGTGCGTTGAAAACGACAAAATGGCTTCTGCCTCTTCGGCGGGAGGGGACAGTTTTCAATTAACTTAGCAGATAGACGTTTGACAAGCAGCTCTCGAATAGTCAGTTCAAAGAAGCCTTAATCCTTTTGTAAACGAAGAGGAATTTTCAGAAAGTATAAAAAAGGCTGCTCTTCAGCAAGAAATGCCCCACCTGAAAGGCATGTCTTTATGTTATGATAGAAATTCTTATCGCTTGATTGTAGGATATGTACTGGCATTCACTTTTATTTTGGCATGAAAAAAAATTACATTGTATTAAAACTTATTGACTGCGAAACACTGAATGCAAGATAGAGATAAACAGGATTCCTTCCCCCCCCCCCCCGGCTTTCCAGTGATTTTAATTTTTTTACAGTATAGGCGAAATTTTTTAATTTTATTTTTCATTTGTTTATCTTTACCTCTTTATCACTACTCAAGTACGATACGGCAGAACCTCAATTATCCGATGTGATTGGAAAGCCCTACATCAGAAAACCAAAAAAAAAAAAAAAAAATACAGTATCGTATTTATTTACGCAGAGCATAATTGATACCAGTGTTTTTTAACTCCTTTACCCTACCCCCTGTAACCCTCTTTGGACCATGTTTTCTTCTCACTCCTTGCTTTCTTGGCCCCCGCCTTTGCCTGGGCCCCTAACCTCACCCAGCAGACTAAACCATTTCTAAGTATACAAACTATTTTCTTTTTGAAAAAATTTATAGTGAAAGCGAAAATTTTATAAACAAAGACTGTCATAGTGTCTGTCAAGACTGTCATGTCTCTAGAGTCCAGCGAGCTTCCCTCTTCCCTACGCTGGGCAGTGATGCCAACCCACCCACTCCCGCGTGCAAAGTGATATTCGGGAAGGGGGTTCAGTATTTCGATGGAAGTAACAGCCTACATATTTACATACTTTCGAAAATTATTGTGTGCCAGAATTTTATCATGTAGGCCCCATGAAGACATTATACCCCCCGGACTATGCCTGGATCAGCCCATACTTGTGAACCAGAGTTGGGCGAACGTACACAGAGAAAGCATATGGGAACGTATGCACATCACATTTGTGGTAAGATGTACATAACATGTATGAAATTCTATTAGCTTTGCAAACTATGCCATGCTAATGTTCAGTGAAATCGAGAATGCGGCTTATTTGCAATACCTAAATCCACGCATGTATTCAATCTCTGCAACATTTTATTGCTTAGTTGATAATTTTCAGCTAGTACCATTACTTATACAAATATATACATTTAAAAAAAAAGCAGTTGGAAGTGGAAATAAATATAAGCATGTTATCACATTGTTGACCGGTCATGAGTGAATTCGAACTTTCAAGCAGGAGAAACCTGTAAATCAGCGATTCTAAACCGGTGCTCCACAGTGACTCGAGGGAAATAAAACAAATCAGTAACTTTGATAGATAAATAAAAAATAAGAGGCCTACAAGGTTCTACCATAAAAATTATATGCAAAAAGTGCTCCTCGAGTGAAACAGGGCTCCGCCATAGAAATTATATACTGGAAAGGGCGAGCCCAAAAAGGATGAGAACCGCTGCTGTAACCGTTCATTAAGTGGAAAAACCACAGAAAACGAACTTCGGTAGACCACCACTCTGCCGCCAGTGAGGTACAGACCTGGATGCTCGTGATGAGATCCCAGAATGATGTCCACGCGACGACACAGTAGCTCTAGAATATACAAAGTGGCCACGGGTGAAAATCCAGTAAAAAAGTATTGTGCTGTAAAAGCTGAGCCACAGCTTATGATTAAGCATTCCGTGCAAAAAAAAAAAAAAATGTGCAGCTCATCTATCAATTCCTCACAGTTATGTGACAGGACATGAATAAGCTTGTACGTGTTCATCAAGCACAATGCCTCAACATTGAACGAAAAAAAAGTATATTTAAATTTAAAAATAAAATACAATTTTTTTATTGTATCTTTTGGTCATTTATCACACTTCTTATAAAATGTGTGCTCAGTGTACAAACGAAACATCCAAATGGTTGACTGACTTCTTTTTTTCCCACCTAAGATATTGATCTGGTGGCCCAGACATTAGATACGTCGGAAGAGTTACGAAACCGTGGGTGCTTGACTTGAGCTTTACATGGAAACTATTGATCCCTGAATGAATTTTGGGGGTGCTCAGATCAGTGGTACAGAATACTGTAGGTACTCGAGCACTCACTGCACCCTCTGGCTCCACCCCCACTGCCAGTCATCGCCCTAAATGCCAGAATTTTACTAATATATTGTGGAATCTTGACTAAGTACTGCACTGTCAGTTCCCTTCCCTCCAACCCACAAGAAATTTCTGGCTACGGCTCTTCCAATAGCACCATTGTCCACATAATAGAAAGGTCTTTCAGGTCTTGAGGTCAAACAACCTATTACATTACATTACAACCACATAACATTTATTTGCACAATAATGTTTTTAGGAAGAAATTTAACGATCAAAAACAGTTCAGCTCCTGGATGTAAAACGGGCCACAGCAATTGAATTCAATTAGTGAGAAAAACTAATTTCTTAGTAAAATAATTACCGTACTCCCCCACATTAGCTGGCATGTTGGGAAACAGTGATGCAGACCAGCATGCTGAAGATATCCGTATTTTCCGGAATGCCGATAGATTCGATTCATGGATTCTGGAAAATTCTTGAATATCTTTATTTTTTATTAATTTCTTATCAGGAAAATAGATTATACATATCCACGGAGCCAACAATGATGGCTCTTACTGGATGTTAGTGAAAACAAACAGTTGAATATTTACTATTAGAATGAATAACTGAATGGGAGGAAGAAGGAAATGAAATATTTCAGAGAGAATCAGAAATATTGTTCAATGTCGGTACTGTAATTGAAAGAAGGTAAAATTTGATTAGTCTTCTATACATGTGTATGAACAGGGCTGCAACTAGATGCATGGTAAAGGAGAGGTTTCAGAATGAAATTTGTACCCCCTCGGGTTCAGCGTCCGGGGTACGAGACCCGTCTGCTCCCCATAGTTGCGGCCCTGTGTATGAATGAAGGCTGACAGTTGAATTCATATCAGATGGCATAGAGTTATAAAATTCAGGAACTATGTAAGTAAAATACTTTCTTTTCAAAGTTTTATGAACACAAGATAATGCATAGATTCAATTTATTCCTGAGGAAGAACGAGACAAATTAATATTTAAAGAAAACTGATTTTTTTGAAAATGAGGAAGTGGGATTTAGAAAAATATACACATATATATCAACTTTATTCGGAAAATCCACTGATTCAACTGAATGCATCACAGAGTAATAATACTATAGAGTGCGCGCGAGGGGTTACAATGTGAAGCAAAGATCCGGAGTCACGTGACTCCAGTCGAAAGGCTGGTCAGGGAATCTCGCTGGCAATGCTTTCCTTATGGCTGTTCGTATGACGATCTCCAAGTGCTGTCTTATTTTTCATTAGAATGGTCACCACGTGTGCAGCTTTCGGATGTTCGGAACGGTTTAGGAAAAGAGGAACATTATCCTTTCACAAAGGAATACTTTTTTGCTTATTTCCCTTCTTATAAATTAAAAATTGGAATATTAAATTGACGATGCAATGGATTTCTGACGTAATCTCAGTTTTTAACGACTCCATTTTGGATTTAATTCAATTAAAGTTCCAAGTTTTGGTAAAATTCAAATGTCATGAATCATTATTAAATGTTTTAATAGAATTTTTGGCAATAAATGATTGAAATTGTGAGTTTTATGAAGTTTTAACTGAAATATACGTCTCCGCAAGATTTGGCGAGATTTGGCGAGCTAGTGAGTTCATTCGAGTTTTGTTCAACTTGGAAGAAAATATGCTTTTCAGAAGGATAAATTTATGAAAAATATTCTATTTAAATAGAATGTGAGGAAAACTCCCTCCCCCCCCACTCTAGACAATTGCAGTTTGGCATAAAAATGCATAACAACCTCTAAAAATAATAGTATTTTTACCCCTCTTCGTAACGGTTATGTTTGCATATGCTGATAAATACAGCAAAAGCCAACATGAACTAAGCCGATGAAAAAAAATCTCTCTCTATCTTCGCATTTATTATTAATTTAATTTTTATGGCGAAATATGTGTAGTGCACGCATCTCATACGGGCAGAACGAAGTTGTTGAAATAAAGTGATATTTCAGCATGGATTTTTTCCATATTCATCAAACTTACTAACTTCATTTTGAGAATTATTCGATTCATTCGTAAAAAGTGATAAATGCTACGAAATTCATCAAACTTACTAAAAATATTGGTAATTATGCATATATTTACCAACTATTATGCATAATTTCTGAAGATAACGCGCACTACGGATTTATCAAATTTACAGTAACATAAACATTATATATTTGTTGTATACAATATTTTGTTTCCTGTGTGTGTATAGATATTTAGAAAGCTATTAAAAACTGTGCCAAAAAAATTTATTTCATGAAATTTATACTGTTTATATTCACTTCCTTCAAATATTATATATTCAATTAAAATTTAAAAATCCATGTGTTAAGAAATTATTAAGAATTATCCCTTAATGGAAAATTAAAAAATTCCGTTTTCCAATATTTGTTTATTTTATACAATTTATTTTTTCAAATCTGATACTCCCTAAATATTTCACATAAAAATGAGTGAAATTCATTGAAAAAATGAAGGAAAGTTTTCATCAACTTGATCGAATTGAGTCAAATTTCGTTACAGCAACATCCTAGCTTCTGCGAAAACGCGCCAAATGTAATAGCGCAGAACCTGTTCTTTCCCCGACAATACTGCTCATCTTTTCCTCACGTTCGACAAGTTTTATGAATAGCGTGCGCGGTCTATTTATATCTTAAGTCTATGGAATGCATGCTGTGATCCTATTATAACCTCACTTTTTCCGGCATGCCGAAAGTGGCCAAGACCACAACATACAAAAAGCTGGTGCCCCTCGTGTTTTACGGCATGCCGGCCAATGCGTGGGAATACGGTAAGTTTATTGAAATTTTTGTGTAAAATAATTTGGTAGTTGTTCAAATCCGCGCTTGTGTAATCACTTCCATTTTGCCCAAATCTTTACTTGAAAAGTAAAAAATGCGTTCGCAGAGTAATGGGAAAAAAGATGAGCCCACAAAAAGCCAAGTATTGTACTTAGTTTGAATCCTTTTACGAGAGAACACACCTTTTCTTTTCCTCTCCTACAAAGAAGCATTCAACAGTGGGCGGAACAAAAATTTTAAACCATACAACACTAAATCCGATATCCCGCTGTTTGTACGGGGGGAAGGAAAAATTGTTGGATTTTTTTCGAAGAGGTTTTGTGACAATTACCTGAACCTTTTTCAAGTAGATTTTCTCAACACCCTCAAACCGTCAGTCGGTTAAAAGTGACAGCCCGAGCCACGTCTGGTTACGGGGGGGGGGGGGGGGACGAGCCGATCAGCTGCTATAGCTGAACCCACTTTTTTTAACCTTCAGAACATAACTTTAGGGTATCTTTATGTTAGGGGTCATTCAAGTATTACGTCAGCATGGATGGGGGATTTTCGATTTGCTGACTTGATGACGTGAGGGGGGGGGGGGAGATTCTTACGTCATCAACCACCCTTTATAAAAAATATGAAATATTCTTAATGGCGTCTTACTCGGTGAGCGAAAAACGAGTAAAACTTTTCACTAGTTTGTGGGCACCTGAACTAACATTCTCCCTATCGAGTCCCCTACAAAGCCACTCTAGTGATCTTCAAATACTTAGCGGATCGAAATGCTCTGGAGCTGTGCCGCGCATCATATAAGTGATCCGTGATTATGCCGCAGATCACTTAAGTAATCTGGGAATGTTCCGCGGATAACTTGAGTGATGTAGAACCGCACTGGTGGCAGGACCAATGCTCTAAAACTTTGTCACATGTCACTCAAGGGATCGCTTAATGTGCCACAGATCGCTTAAATGGTCTGGAATTGTGCCACGAGTCACTTAAGCGATCTGTAAATGTGTCACTTGGTTCATTGTTACAAAAATAGATTTAGGGGCAGGCCATATGTGTGACCAAATGTGGCCATAACGCCAGGGCCACATTTGGTCCGCACAGGCCAAATGTTTACCGCGGGTCAGGGGTTACCAAGGGCTTAGAGAGGTAGGGTCGCAATGAATTTCTTGAGCAATTTTGGGTTCTTAGCCTTCAAATAGCATTGAAATCAACAAAAATTGATTATAATAACATATAAAGATATTTTGTTTAGAAATAGTAAAAAATATTTTGTGGATTAAAAAAATAAATTTTCGATCATCTGGGGGGGGGGGGATCCCCCAATTCAGATGCCACCAATAAGCGACAATTTGCTGACTTTTTCTGACAAGAGGGGTGAGTCAAAAATTGCTGAAAATTTGCTGTCGTAATACTTGAACAGCCCCTTATTTTAAAGCATACATGTGCTCAACACATGGCCTAAATGTGGCCTGCCTCAAGTGGCTCCTGGCAAATTCTTACTTCAATTGAGCGGCCCGCGGCACATTCCCAGATTGTTTGAGTGAGTGATTTCCGGGGGGGGGGGGGCTTTCTTTCAAACCAAGCACAACTCTGGTCTATTACCATCTATGGGCAATTTACTATCTAGGAAGTTGTGCTGGAAGTGTGTGTGTGTGCCTAGGGTTGCTGCAAATATAAATAATTTTGTAAGAAAAATCTTTGTCGGCTGTGGTTTTTATTTTGAATAATTGGAGGGGGAATGAATATCACTTATAATTTTTATAATTTATGTGATGCTGTTATGAGTTATATTTTTGACTAATACTTGAAGGTTTTAGAACACTTTGGTGACTACAGAAAGCATGTATGTGGATTGATTATTTTATGACTTCTTATGATGCTGGGTAACAAATCAAAACTTGTAATTTTTGAACCTCTTCTACATCTATATTTTTGAGAAGAGGGAAAGTTTGTTTGCAAATTAAAAATAAATTTGCATATGTGCCCCGCCCCTTTGTTTGCTGTAAAACTTGTAAGTTATGAAGTTTGCCATGACTCCTTAAAAACAGCTTGAAACTCCTTAAAAAGTCCTTACTTTTCATTTTGAAAATTTTGTATGAACCCTGCTCTGGCTTTTACGAGTTCATATACCCAAGATTATCAATCACTGATAGCCTCTATGAAAGGAAACACTTATTTTATGAACAGTAGACCTATATGTAGATGTGATTTCTGCAAGTGAAGACTGACGTGGAATTATATTCTGCTCGGGGGCAATGTAGAAATATTTTTTTATCGAGTCGATGGGGGGGGGGGTCTCCCCCCCTTCGGAAGAATCTCCGGATTTCTGGATTCCAAAAGTTGGCACGTTTGCATATGGTTGGGACAAAAAAGCTATTCAGCTTGAATGAACAAAAAACTTTTCTTTGTTGAGACCTTTTAACATTTGTAATTGTAATAAATATACTTAGCCAACCTGAATATGGGAGCTATGTCAGATTTGTTTTGGAGAAGCTTGTGTGCTTATGTGTGTGTGTGCCCATCATTTGGCGTGTTTTGTGTTTAGTAGGTGGTGCCATCTATCTATCGCCACAACTAGATACTTTCTCAAACAGGGCAAGTACATATTTTAGCACAGAATGAGAAATGTCATGTAGAAGCAGTTATATAAAAGGTGAATTTGGTGCCCCCTAGTCCAGAGCCCAGGACAATAGGCCTGCCTGTCCCTCCCCTTCCCAGTTGCGGCCCTGCATCTATTCTTCAAACTGGTAATGCATGCATTTGAAGTTCAATGTATGCATATTAGTGTTGTGTTATCAGGTGTTATTTTGCTATCATATAGCATAGCTGCCAAGTCTCCCGAATTTTAGCTTCATCGCTCGACCTCCCGAAAAGTTCTTAAATCTCCCGAATTTTTACGAAATTCACAAAAATCCCTAATTGTCCCTAAAAATTCCCTACTTTGTTAAAAAAATCCCCATCATGAAAACAATCCCTAAGGAATTTCTTGTGGGGCATGAATTTTTTTCCCCCCTTTCGAAATGACGTCACACGTCGTAAATGGGGAAATTCCCTTTTTAAGGAAGTTCTACAAACCCTCTGATGGTAACAAGAAAGTTTTGTCTCATTGTGCAGGGAAATGGCTTAGCAGCCAATAGTCCTGGATAATAATTGAAGATTATAGTGACGCGTATATGGTCAAAATTTCTTTTGTTGAAGTTACGTACGTGCGATATAATAAAACATGAATACTGATGAACAAAAACATATTTCATCAATTTTAAAGATACTTATTCCGATGAATTTCCTTTCATCAAACGTTCCAGAAGAGGGCCGACTTTTCCTTTTTGTATAAGTTGTGTTACGGACATAAGCATCGGTCATGGAAAGACTGCCATCATCACTCGTGAAATGGGAAAAAAAACAAAAATCAAGCAAGTGTCTTAGTCAGTGTTCTTCAAAAATTGACGTTTTTTTCCTTCATCTTCCGATGATTTTGGGGTCATTCGTGCAGAATGTTTGTTCACAGCGTTTCTAATTGAACACAATATTTATTTTTACATCATTGAAGTTTTGGCCTCCAATTTCACTTGTTTTTTGCGTAGGAATTTCACATTCCCAAGGGTTTTACTTCCATGTGTGTAAAATCCCTATTTTAATTTTCAGTTTTTGAGTAGGGATTTTATTCCCTACGCTTTAACTTTAATGTTTGGAAAATCCCTATTTTATTTGGAAAAATCCCTATTGTATTTATTAGGGAGTGGTTTTAGCATAAAATACGGGTTTATGCGAAAATCTCCCGAATTTTCATTTTCAAAAGTTGGCTGCTATGATATAGTGGCAACGGCGCTTTTGTAAACACAACATTTTGGTGTCTCCAGTGAGTAAGCTGTTTGTGCATTTTCATGCCAGTGCTTAGATTATGTATCTCTACATTTAACATAATAAATAATCAGTTACATTGATGTTAAACCAGTTCTGGAAACATTATTTACAATAGTAATATTCCCCTAAAGCCATAGATATAATATAACCATAAGTTAATTTTATGTCTATGCCTAAAGCAGTGTTCTCAGGATAGTGTGATAATTCTTGGGGGGGGGGGGTGTTGACTGGCATGACAGTTGGGAGTTCTCTTGGGGACTATATTAGATTTCAGTAGAAAGGAGCCCAGTTTTGATAACAATTCGCATGGCGAGCGTTGTATTTTAATTTAAAACGTTGAATTATATAGAATTTTTTTTTCCTTTTGTGATTGCAGGTGATCCTGAATGTGTGGCAAATAAGTTACAAATATGGGATTTGGCACAACTAGTATTAGAAATGAGATGCGCTGCAGATAAGAGGGATTCATTTCAGACCTCTGCGATAACACATTTTCATGCCACTGAAATGCTGAAAAAGAACACTTTTGACTATGAGCCAAATACACGGTATGATCCTTCTCTGATGAACATGTATTCGCAGGGCTTTTCAAGAATTTCTTGAAAGTAGCAATTATTATTATTTCAATATTATAGAATGTTTCTTTTATATTATAGGGTGTCTTAAATAAAACTGAGTGAGTTTTCAAAGAAGTAACAAATTCTGAAAATTTATTCATTTGGTTCTAAACTACAATAAAGGTTCAAAGTGCCTTTTCTGAATTACGATGTAACTATGCCTTTTTGTTCACTGCGTAACTTTTGGGATATTGTCATTATGAAATTGCTGGACTTATACTAGGAACGTTAGTCCTATTGTGTAGAAAATGAAGGTGGTCGAGAAAAAAAAAATTAAATGAGCTTGTTTTTTTTTCCGTTCTGAAGCTGTGTGTGCAACTAGAATGACCAGCGGAAAAAAAAAAAATTTTAATGTGAATATAATGAATTCACCATTTAAATATTTCAAAGTGAGTTTTTTAGCAGGCTTGACGAAATTAACATGTTTACTAAAATGATGAAAACCACATATTATGAAAAATAATTCTGCCCCTTAAAATATGGGTCATATGGTCACATTATGTGTAACACAAATATATATATACACAAAAAAGAATTATTTTAAGAAAAAGGAGAAAAAGATTGAATTTTTTATGAGAGTGAAATAGAACCTATGCAGTGGGTTGTCACATACTAGCGCTTTTGCCATTCAAAAGATACTTTTTCACTACCTTCATTTTTTATCTTCATTTCTCTTGCATTTTTATCCTACTACTGGGGGGGGGGCTCCACTTCTTCCCCCCCCCTCTTCATAACATATCTGGTTTATTTCGTCCCACTTCATCAGCGTGCTATGGGAAGGGACGTGTGAAAGCACCAGCTTACTGAAGTAGCGAATTTTAATAAAAATAATAATAAATCAACAAAAAACGAGATTCATGGGAAGTACCCCCAGTAAACTTCCCCATGGGGGTCCCCAGATTAAATTCACTGAATTTTAGTGGGGCCCCCACACTGGATATATCTTGGGCTACCAATGTGTTGAAAATTTTACAATATTAAACAACAAAAATCAATGAGATACATCCAGGGTCCCCGAATTAGAAATTGTCAACATTTCCATGGAGCCCTGACCTGGAAGCTTGTCGGACACCCCCATGTGAGGGGCCATGAAAATTCTTCATTTTTATCAATTTTACATTGAATAAAATCTAGGGCCCCACATCCAGTAGTGGAGACACAATATGCAGATTTTTAGTGGGGAATCCAGAATGGATTTATCTTGGTCTTCCGCTGTTGCAAATTCTACAATGTTAAACAGCAAAAAAGAAACATATTCATCCAGGTCCCCAAAATGAAACCTGTAAACATGAGGCCCCCAACTTCGTCCTAAGGAAGCTTGTTGGCCATCCCCCGCTGCGAGTGCCATGGAAAATTTTCATTTGTATTCGTTTTACCAACGAATAAAATCCAGTGCCCCAACCAATTACCTGGGACACCAATTCGCACACTTTTAGTGGGGCCCCAGACCAGCTTTATCTCGGGCTTCCGCCGTTGCAAATTCTACAACAGGAAAGAATGAGATTCATCCAGGGCCCCCAAAGTGAAACCTGTAAACATGGGGCCTCCGACTTGGGAGCTTGTTTTGTTGGTCATTCCCCCCGTTGCGAGTGCCATGAAAAATTTTCATTTGTATTCGTTTTACCAACGAATAAAATCCAAGCCCATGCAACTACCCGTGACCGGATTCGTAAATTTTATGGGCCCCCAGACTGGATATATATTGTGCTTCCGCTATCGCAAATTTTTCAACGTTAAAGCAGCAAGAAAACAATGAGATCCATCAAGGGCCCCTGGAAATGAAAACTTTTAACTTATACGTGCAATTCCCCTGGGTACCCCGACTCTGTGTGTTGGAAGCACTGCTGTTATATGTATATTATACATATACATACCTCTCGGCATGACCCCCCCCCCCACAAGGGCAGGACTGACAGGGGCAGCAACGATTCTTATCACTTTTTGATTTTTCACATAAATTAACCACAGAGGGCCCCTGAAAAGCTGGTTTGGGGGCTCGCCATCTAAATTCCAGCCTAAGGGCCCTGCTGTAGGATGTGGGAGCTTCTCGATACATGCACATAACTTGATCCCTACAGGTCAAGCGGTTCCTGATGTCCTCAGGAGTTGAATGAAAACTCGACCCAAAATCGTAACCTACTTCCTTAACACAAAAACGTAACATTTCCGTCACTCAAAAACGTCACCCACTTTCGTAACATAAAATCGCCACTAATTTTGGTTGCTTAGAAACAGACCCTTTTCGAGTTTGTGATTTTATATTATAGAGTAGATATATATACATATATTTAGAGACTTTTATCGATTACAAATTTTGATCCTTATTCTGCAAAGCAAATGTGGACTTTTGGGACATCTGGTATATTGAAGAAATATTCAAAATTTGTTAAGGGTTCCCATGCAAGCTTTTATGTTGGAAAACCTTGCTTTACAGAGCCACTTTAGTGATCTCTAAATTTTTTTGGGGATCCAAGTGGTCTGGTAATGGGTCACAGGCCATTTAAGTGCTCTGGACCTGTGCTGTGTGTGATACAAGTGATTTGTGATAATGTCGCACATCTCTTGAGCAATCTGGGAATGTGCCGTGGTTAACTTGAGGAGTGATATAGAACCTCACTGGAGGCCACACCAGTGCTCCAAAACTGCTATGGATATCTCTAAATGTGTTACAGATTGCAGTGTTCTGGAACTGTGTGCCATGGGCCTACTTGAGAGATCTGAAAATGTGCCACAGGTTGTATAAATGGTCTGTAGTTGTATCACAGGCTGCATAAATGGTCTGGAATTGTATCACAGGCTGCATAAATGGTCTGGAATTTTGCCACTGGCGGGCTTAAATGGTCTGGAATTGTGCCACGGTTGACATTGTAACATCCTTTAATGGGGTTACATGCCCGGTTCGAATTATCCAGTTAAAGCAGACAACAAGCAAGAAATAAACAAGTTTGTTTTGTATCACTTCAAAAGCTTTATTACATTTAGTAGATTTTTGTAAATTTACATTAACAGGTTAACCGAGTGCCATCTTAATGCATGGGCCCACTCAGGCATCTCAAGAGAAAAGGAGCCTCACAAAAATTAGATCCGGTTGAAATTTTCTAGGATTTACCAGGTAGGGCCTCCGAAAAACCACTTGGCCTGGGGCTAAGCAGACTTTCTGGCTTGTGACGGTTCGCCAGCGGAACTTCTGGATGGTTTCTGATAGCTGAGTGGTCACTTCGGGGCCTAAACATATTGTTTCCCATGTAATTATTTCCCAAAACAAACTGAAGTATCGGAGAAGGATGCTATCCTGATCCGTTACAACATAAGTGATTTGTATATGTGCTGCTTAGCTTATTTTTACTAAATTAGGTTTGAAGGGTAAAGGACACATAACACCCCATGGCCCCATTTGGTGTGTAGACCATTGGTTTACCATATATGGCTTAGAGGGTGGGTCGCAATGACTTTCTTAAAAAAAAAATTGAGTTCTTGGCCTTAAAATGACATTGAAATCAGCAGAAATTGATTATAATAACAAATAAAGATATTTTCTTTGAAAATTTTAATTTAAAAAAAATATTTTTTGAGTTATAAAATGAATTTTTGATCACCTGTCCCCCCCCCCCTCCCATACATCTCTGATCCAACCAATATGCATTAGGATTCATCAGAGGGGCAGAGCTGATAAATGATAAATGTTTATCGCTGTGACAAATAGTCTATTTTGGAAATAACAGGCTATATCTGCCAAAATTCAAAAATTTATCAGCAAAACCGATTTTGATGTGGCTCATTATATAGTATCTGTATTGTACTAAGTGGTGTATTAGTCCCTTAGCATCCATTCAATGAATCAATATTTTTCTGACATTTGCATGTCATCCCAATCTTTTCTGTTCTCATAAATAACTTTTTATATTTTAATTCAAGCTGAATTTTTTAAATGAATCTTGCACCAAAAATAGTTTTCAATTCACGCATTTCAGATTGTCTTTGATATTTGCGTGCGCAGGCAACGCAGCAGGGGGTTGGTTGGACCCCTGAGCCAACATAATTTTTTATGAAGTGATAAAGAACGGAAGAAAAAAAATAAATCCCATTTCCTCGAGAAAATCCTGCATATGCTATTGTTTGTGAAATTAAAATTTTATCAGGCTTGTAATACCAAATTACTTTTTATTGTATTGTTGAATTTGTCTAAAAATAACATTGCACTAAAATATCTTGCACTAGAATTTCTGCTGGCCCGATAATGGAATCGGTTAAGAAATGGGCTCATTTGTGCACATTTTATTTAGATGGCTTTTTCTTTTGATGCTTATTACTATCTGGCGATGCGTGCCAATTCTGATGGCAAACTGCTGATATCGTGATAATCTGCGCCATTCTTTGGACCGATGGAACAAAGTACTTGATCGCTCACACTTCACTCCATGTAATGTTGGATTGGATATTCATGAATCATTGAAAGCTTAGGCAACTTCGCAAAGTTGCTTGGAGGAGTATGGGGGTGCGATAGAAACGATTGATTGACATTCATAAAATTTTTTATTAGTGCCATATGGGTAGAACAGAAGCAAGCATTCGTCATCCACCACCCCTCATTCTAGAAACAATTTGTTGTATCCTATTTATGGATTTGTATCTGCTTGGGGGGGGGGGGCGGCTTATATGGCTTTGGCCCTTTAAGAGGTCCAGTTCCTTTGTTGTATTTAAACAAACTTTAAACATTTTTAAAATCTTCAAAAAATTTTTTTGGTTTTTTTTTTTATTGTGGTTGGAAACCCTCCTCCCTTCCCCCCTTTCATGGTGAAGCTCAACATTCGTGACTGCTGAGAGGCTTCATGCTAATGTTGGCATGTATGTGTATAACCAGAGCATCACATTGAAGAAATGCTTTTCGGTTTTATTGATGCTCAACATTGAAAGAAAACATTTATTGTGTATGTGTTTGGGGCTCCGATTTGCATCTGTCTATCTATGAATGATTTGTTTGCAGAACATTCCTATATTCTCACATTTAAGATTTTTCTAAGTCAAAAATTTATTAGATCCAAAACTGTTTATTGAAAAGTACTTACACTAAAACCTCAATAATTGTCACCTCATGTTATCGCAAAAATCATGATGGCTAAACCGGAGTGATGACTTACCGAAGTGCTTATCAGTAGCTCATGAAACAACTACAAGGTAATCTTGGTAAAGTTTATCAGGGTAATCTCAAATACGGGGTCCAGTTTGAGGGACTTGTGGAGGGCCTGGGGTAGGGAAAAGCACACATTAGAAGACCAACTTTCGAAAAAAAAGTTTGGTTTTTTTAACAAGAATAATTTGTTTAAATTTGTAGCCCTAAATTAGTGTGGGCCTATGCAGAAATCAGGTCTTGCTTAAACAGTCCCTACTGTTTTAATAACTACAGTCGGCAAATGAACTTCTCCAGCGTAGCTTTTGCTACCTGAACTGTTTCATTTTGGTACATAAGGCTTTTATGGTGACTTAAGCATATTGCAATGCTGTTAACAAGCTATATTTTTAAAGGAAGACATAGAAATTATCTGTTCCTCTCTCAAACTTTTTCATAGTGATGAGTTAACCAAAATTAGAGACGAGTAAAGAAGGCTTTAATAACATTGCTTTCTATGAAAGCTGGACAGGCCTGAAGAAAAACGACGACTTAACCAGAGTGATGACTATTAGGGTGACGACTTAACGAGGTTTTACTGTATTTCAATAACTGAGTAATAATAAATGCAGAAACATTGAAATAAAAATACAATAAATAAAAAATGTTTGAGTGGTCAAGGAGTAACAATAAAAATTCATTCCATACCTTGTCAAAAAGCATGAAGTGCTCATTTAAATTTTTATTCAGCAATTATCTACTGCAACTACAGAGCTATTATGTTCGTTTATACCAAGTTACAGTTAGAACTTTAGAATATTTTGAGCACTTGAATTGTTGAAATCAACCAGAGCCTTATAAGTTGGTGAATCAATATATAAAATTGAATAATAGACACTTTTGTGATGAGTGTTATACGTTGAACATTTTCTGATTATTCATGTGTTATTAATATGATTATTCATGTGTTATTAATATGATTATTCATGTGTTATTAATATGATTATTCATGTGTTATTAATATGATTATTCATGTGTTATTAATATGATTATTCATGTGTTATTAATATGATTATTCATACTATTATATTTTATTCATATTATAAAACATGTTTTTGTCTTTGTATAGGTGTGAATTTCATGAAGATATTGATTCTCCTTTTTGTGCCTTAGGTTGTGTTCGACGATTATGGTAAGAGCTAGTGGGTATTACGGTTTGCTCTGGGGGGGGGGGCAAAAGGGACATTTGCCTATTGTAGAAATCTAGAAGAGTAGTACCAAGTTTTAGGGAAAACAAAAACATTGTTATAAAATCAGACTTTTACCGTAGAGGGAGCTAAAAAATTTATCAGTGTTGTTGCAATGACTGTCTATTATAACATGTCATAGATTCTTCCTTATTTCCACCATGTTATTTTCTATCCAATATAAATACCATTCAATCCATTACAACGACAGCTCATTCCAGCCTCCCAATTTTTTAATGGATTTTATCAAAGAAATGGGCGAAATTTGTGATCCATTGCGTTTAACCTTGACTTTTGATGGTTGGAGATGTATAGTTTAGGCATTATTACTTCTATTGAAAACACTGTGGTTAGTTGGTAGAACAGGGCACACTAGAAACAGGGCACATCATAGCAATGCACTCAGATGAGTCGACTGGATGATGTTGATGCCTCGCCTCTTATTCTATTATATTTTTTCACACTCCTACTTCCTACATAATTGATTTTTAGCCATTGTTCTTAGTTTCTCAATGGGAGAAGATGCAGGGAAGTAAACTTATTTTCGTTCTGAAAGTTATTTATTCGACATGGATTCCTTATATAAACACCATTTTTGTATCTCAAATTGAAAGTTTTGGTGAAAGTTGACACCGAATTGATGCCAAAAGCCAAAATAGCTGAATCATGGAATATTCCGGAGAGTGCTTCATTGACCATAATTAAGAACCATGATTCAATTACAAAAGCAGAACCAAGAGTTAGCATTTATTTCTTCGTGTAGTCTATCACAGGAAGAGAAATTCCGAAACAGTTGAGAAAAGCAGAGAAGCTAAATTTTATATTTTTTAGAAATGTTCGATATAACAACCTCCCAATATAACATACGTTTTCCATAGAACAAAGTGGGTCATTATAACGAGCATCTGCTGTATTTGAAACCCTTGACAAAAATGACCTTAACTCCTAGTTGCAGCCCTGATGGTAGCAATGGTAGATTTAAATTTCTTGAATATTTATTTGTTGCTAGTGATTAATTTAGCCAGAGTGACATAGTGGTAAGGTGCTTGTCTACCACCATGAAGGTTGTGCGGTCACGGTCCCATGTACCAACCCGAGGGAGGATATAGATCTGATCTTTTTTCTAACACAAGCTTGAGGCAACCACTAATAGACAGCGCCTTTATATCCAACCCATCTCATTAATGGCGGTAAATTGCAATATAGTGGTATGGCCAAAGTTGTGTTTGGTGTAGTAGTGGTTCTTTATTGATATTTAATTTAGAATTTTTGTATAATAATTTTGAAGCAGTGATGAAAACTTTGAGGGTGGAAAATATTTTTGGCTCTTTAAGCAGCAAAGAGAGGGAAATAGAGCCTTTTTCTAGATATTATGTCTAAGCGATTTTTGAAAGAAAAGTCACCAGGGCTCTACCAGGAATGGCTCCCATGTTCTCTTGCAAACCGGCAAGTGTGCTACTGTACACAACATTGGAGACAACTTTGCTTCCCTTATTTCAGCATATCCAATGCTGGGCGCTCATTTTGTCACCATACTCGTGCAAAATACAGTACAGGAAAGGTTCACAACTTGGTCATGCAGATGCATTCAGCCGTCTACCTGTAGATATCAAAGGTAATGAAAAACCTGTGCTGACGGATGTGATATTGCTAGAGACAGTTTGATGACAGTCCATTAATTTCTCACTGAATTGCTGCTGTTGCTGAAAATCCTATTCTGGTGGAAGTTGAGAAATACATTCAGCGTGGCTGGCCAAAGACAGTCAGAGATGAGTTGCCTTCATTCTGGCTCAGCCGATGTGAGCTCTCCACAGACTGAGATGTGATATTACATGGAACTAATTTTTATGCCTCTGCATTTCAGGAAATTCCACTTAGTTGAACTTCATGGTAGCCACCGTGGAATGTCAGCAGTCAAAACTGTCACATTCAAGTGTGGTGGCGGCAAAGAATTGATAAATCTTTTATCACAAAAAAAAAAAAAAAAGAGAAGATAAATCTTTTGTTCGCCCTTATGTGTGTCTCATGTCGAGAAACTGCATCAATGCCTCCTGCGAAACATGTTCCTTGGCCAGTGATCAGAGTTTCATGGGACAGAATCCATATTGATCTTGCTGGTTCAGTGGAAGGCCATACACTTCTCATTGTCATAGATGCAGCTTCAAAGGGAATAGAAGCGATTACTGTGCCCTTGTGACTTCTTCAGCTACTACTGTTTCTGTATTACGTAACTTGTTTCCATGTTTTGGGCTTCCAAAATGCATTGTCTCTGACAATAGACCGGCATTCAGCAGTGAACATTTTTCTTCATTTTTATATAGTCATGGTATTGTACATATTCAAACAGTCCCCTACAATCCCAACTCAAATGGATTGGCTGATTGAGCAGTGAGAACTTTCAAGGTTGGGTTAGTAACAAAGAATACGTTTGGTTCTTTCAGAGAGGTTGGAAAGAATACTCTTTGACTTAGGCCAGGAACTTCAGAAGAGGACCACTTTGGATTAAAGGAACTGTTGGTATTATGGGTAGATCCATGGTGTGCTTTGAAACACCTTCGGGTTCTCTCTTCAGACATGCGGATCAGTTACACCCTGATGAAGCCATGGCATCACCAAATGTCACAAAACTAGGTAGCACTAAAGAAGACAGTGATACGACTTCTGCCGGTGTCCCTTCAGCTATAAAGCATGTAGATGGAGAGAGTTGATTGAAGAAGAATGAAGACAAAATTGGTGTGCGAAGGTAAAACAGTCAGCAACAGTTCAATGATCTTAAAGGATCAGACATCCTCTAAAGTAGTTGGTCAACTGACTGTTTTCTTTAGGGAGGAAGCAATGTTGTGAATATCACTAACTGAAAAAGTGATTGATAGGTGGCAGCATGGGCTTCATCTCCAAGATGGATGTTTGTGTATTATAAGATAGTCAATGTTGGGATAGCAATGGCGTTCATTGTGTTGTATAACCATCCTCTATGTGTTTGTGTTCATTACATGTTTAAATTAGTAGTTCAAGTGGTTATTTTACAGGGAAACATTTGTTCAAGTCAATAACACCGGCTGCCACCTATCAAATTTTGTGTTGAAAAGGTTAAGATAGAGAAGAATGTGTGGCCATCACTTGGACCTCCTTTTAAATCAATTTTAATTGTAAAGTAATTCACAAAATAGGTTTATTCAGGAAAAAAGAGGTGTGTTTTTATTGAATGTCCTTGTCATGGCTTTTTTTTTTTGTGAGAAATATATAAAATTATTTTCACTCAACCATGTGTCAGAGACATCCAGGGACGCTGAACGTATCTGCTCGTGTTGCTAAAGCAATACCAATCATACCAATCACCATTTGAACATAGCTCAAATATTGTACTGAAAGCGTTTTTTTTTTAAATTAAAATTTTTGAAAACACATCCATGGAACCCTTTCCTTGTAAAGAGTTACATTGCTGTAAGCTCTTTGCAAGTCATTTCAGGTCCAAGGGACTTTCCCATACACACTGTATGTCTATTAAGCATGAGAATAAAATGAGCATGATAGAATCTCAATACCACAACAGTAGTCACAGCAATAGACTTGAGACAGTACATTTCATTGCTGATTTCAGACGGATCTTAACCCTTTGAGTGGCATTAACAAGGTATCTCGCCTCCTTATTTTAGCATTGGCAAGCCCAAATATTTTGTAAAGTTAATCCCTCTCTCAGTGGAACACTTTTCCCTATACCAATGGTTCATAAACTTTTGTCAACCACTGCTCCCTCGCCTAATTGATGATTCGTCAGCGGCTCTTCAGGATAGATTAATAGATATTTTCCTGTATAAACGAACTTCTTTAAGGCATAAATAGGTGTACAAATCAATATCTCAAGCTTGCCATGACACCCCACATAAAGGTTGTCGATGCCCCTAGAAACCGTGACACACACTTTGAAAAAGTTGCTCTATACCCATTACTTTTTCATTACTTTATATACTCATTTACTGCTGAAAATCATAAGGAAGCTTATTGCTATTCTGCCGTGTAAAGGGTTAAAAGGCATCAATCAATAGTCTCATCGATGTAGTTAAAAAATAGATAAAAAGGCACTGAGAAAATAAAACTTGTAAAATGAAACAAAAAATAATAAATGCAATAATGGTATAGCTTTGTTATTTGAGGTTTATACTGCCAAAAAATCAGACTAGAGAATCGTTTATTCCAGTGCTATTATCAAAATTAAAATTCAAAGCTTAACATAAGTTTAAATAAACAAATACAGACACAGAAACATGTATTAAAAAAAACATCCTAGTGAAATGATGTGCTGTATATTGAGATTCAAAGACGAAGGAGAAATAGTTCAACGTTTGTTTTTCCATTTTTCACGACTTCTGGCAGTGTGAGGGAGAATTTGCAAAAGAAAAAATACATAAATTACTTCAAATAAAAAGAAAAGATTTTTTCGGTGCCAGAATCGCTCTCAGAAAGCCACTCATGGTTTTGGTCATCATTTTAATTATCACCACGAAGTTATCATCTAAAACACTACACAGGAGACCTCTCCACTACTACTTCCAGAATGCATGTGAATAATCATTTCAGCATTCTATATTTACAGAAGACTAATTTTAACGAAGATTCTTGTGTATGAAAGAAAAGATGATTAACTAAACAAGATCGAACACTGATTTCATGCACCATGAAAATTGAGACAAAAATGTCTTATTCATCTCGTTTCTGGACATGCATACACCCATCATGTTGTACAATGGAAAAGTGAAGGAAATTTTTTTAAGTAATTAAAAAAAAGTATTTTAAATCACTATATTTCAGTTTTTTCAATACTTTTCCACACCGCCAACAGTAAAGGCCACTGTCTCCCCCTCACCCACGGAGAATCTATGAATTCATGTTCGAGAAGTTGGTACACTTTTCCTAAAACGTGCTGGTTTGCTCATTATCCCCTAGGGTTGACAAAACAGAATTTTGTTTAAAAAAAGACACCATTAACTAAACATAGTCATTTTCTTCCCACCATTTCTTGTATTCATTCCCCTACCCATGTGATTTGAGTTGTTCAAAATGAAGGCTGGCACCGATGCCTGCGGGGACCATGGGGAAATGGGAATTGCAAAGATATTAGATTTTTTTTTTTTCGGAACCAAATATTTCTATAGGGAAAGGAAAAAATCATTTTGCAGATCCATTCAACACATGCATTCAATTAACAATATTGAAGCTGTCTGTGTCTTTTTTGACTCAGCGAAAAGGGAGCCGTTGACAGCATATAATTAGTGTGCAGCTAAAATTCCCTGGCTGTTTTCTTGAATAGATATACAGTATACCTACCACATGAGGAAAAAAAATCATTTCTGCTGTACAGCAGTAGATTCCTATGCTGGACTCAACGCCGCAACTAGATGTTTGGTCACCCCGGGCAAGCGTGCATTTTGATGCCTCCTTGTAATGTTGAAGGCAAGGTTTCAGAATGAAATTTGCGTCCCCTTGGGTCTAGCACCCGGGGCACGAAACCAGTCTGCTCACTTCTAGTTGCGACCCTGGCTGGACTTCCTATGGTGTGTAATTTTTTTTCTACTCGTCTCTGTCGGATGACCAGCTGCATGTAGAGAATCAAACAATTCCTTACTGTTTGTATAAGATTGAACTATTTATGTCAGATAGTAGTAATCGCAAATTTGCTGCTCTACTGGAATAATGAAACGCTCCTATGTGAGCAAAAAAAAAAAAAAAAAAAAAAATGCTTAAGATTTGTTTTTTGTTTTTTTTTTCAAATTTCAAAGGATTTCATAGTGACATATTGATGAACTAGATTCTACCCCACGTAAGTTTACTTTTATCTAAATGACTTTTTTTTTTTTTTTGTGTAATTAACTGTAGAAAAACCATTCGCTGCCATTTAAACTGGGAATGCTGCCAATAACTTTCAACTTTAAAATTCAGTAAAATTGTTGTGCGCATGTCGACACCCGATTTTCGTATGGTCAAGTTCGGCATTTGATCCCACAAGGGTAGAGCCGACATGGGAACAGCCCTGGAGCCTGGGACAATTACCATAATTGTTTTTGGTTTTTTTCAAGCTGTAAATTCATTACAGAAGGGCTTGTGAAAAGTCTTGCTTGGGCAGATGCGGATTAAAGTCAGTTTAGGCTCTGGACACAAAAGTAAATACTGGACACCTTAAATTAGAAAAAGTAACATTTGGATTTTACGTGGCCTAAGGTGTGCGCCTGCCCTTAAATTCGCCTCTGCTTGGGGTCGCCAAAAATCCCTGCCTATGGGATGTGAGGGCATAGCCCAGTCAACAAAATTTAAACAACAGATATTCACTGACTGGCCAAGCATCTCTTCATCTTAGTCTCGACACCCGGTTCCCCAATTCTTGCTTTGCCCTCAGTGGAAAAAACGGTTGAGGCTGTCAAAGAGAAATGAAGGAAAGTGATTTCCACTGTGAAAGTAAGAGCTGCTCTTAGGAATGTGCGACAGGAGCGGTCGCACTGGGCACTGTGCTTTGTGGGTCCCCACACTCACGTAGACACTATTGGAGGCTTTCATGAATTCTGAAATTACTTCTTGCATTAATTTTGAAGTTTCATCAATTCTGGAATTATCTCTTTCAACAATTTTGAAATTTTTCCTCCTTAAATTCTGAATTTTTATTGGTGCAGGAATTATTTCTTTCAATTATTTTTGATTCATCGAGTCCAAAATTTTTATCAGTTTCAGGATTTTATTTTCTCTCATTAGTTTAAAATTACCTTCAGTGATGAATTTTTACCAGTTTTTGTGTTAATTTATTGAATTGTGTATTTAAAATGTTTTGTATGGATATTTCAGAGCATTCTTGTATATTTTGAAATAATGGATGCTGATTCCTCCCCCCTCCCCCAAAATATATAAAATTGGGCAAATATTTTTCGTGTCCAAAACTATTGAGATACATCGGGCTCCTTAGGTAAGGGCGGGAGTGCCATTAAAATGAATGGGTCCACCCAGGCATGGTTCGGGGGTCCAAGAGAAGAGGAGCCTCACAAAAATTAGATCTGGTTGAAACTTTAGATAATTTGCCTAATAGGGCCTCAGAAAAATCACTTGGCCTTGGGGCCTGTCAAAGATCCTAGCGCAGGCAGCGTTGGAGGATGTGTAAAGCCTCTTATACACTTAGATATTATGTCGGGTTTTCTCTCTAACTTTTTCCACCAGCGGCACCTCTTTTTTTTCAATCAATGCTTATCCGTGGCTCCCCAGAGCAATTTAACAGTCTTTTTGGAAAACTTTTGCAGGGTGCCACGGCACACAGTTCGAGAACCCCTGCATTATGTATTTGTATCACTTTTTGTTTTTAATGTAAGCTTCCCCAATATTCTGAAACACTATACTCAAATTACCTGCAACTTCACTGTGTTGTCAATTTAAATTATTGGAGAACTTGAAAAGCGAATCTAACTAAATCATCAACAATCAAATTCAATCATTGATTAAAAACTGTAAAATACATACGATAGAACTATTCAATTTCAGAATACGCATTAGCATGGTTGTAAAGAATTGATGACCAAAACTATCATTGGTTGATGATTAAACCCATTTTCCACCACTTTATCAGTTTATAATAGAATTTCAGTTTTATGTGAATATTGTGGGGGGGGGGGGGCAGGCACAGGGGGTATCTGTCGCAGAGACATTTTGAATTCATTACCTTCAAAAAAACATTTTAAATTAACAGAAATTGAAAAATATAGTACATAAAGGTATTTTCTTTAAATATTTTAATTTATTCAAAAATATAATTTTAATTTCCAATTGTCTTGGGCAGGGCCATCTTTATAGCATCATGGGCCCCAGGCTCAAGCGATTTTTCTGAGATCCCACGTGGCCAATTCTCAAATTTTAACTGGTTCTCATTTTTGTGAGGCCTGCATTCTCTTGAGGCTCCTGGGCCGTGCCCAGGTAGGCCCATGTATTAAGACGGCACTGGTCTTGGGGCAGACACAGGACCCCTATACCCCCTCCTGTATAGGTTTGTTACATTTTACTGTGGTAAAAATCTTACTACTATAAAAGTAGGTTGAAGAACGGATCATCACTGAAATCAAATAGATTCGAAAAAAAAACAAAAACTGGTCACTATTTCAAAAAAGGGATGTATGGTCAGTGGAATTATAAATATTATGGCCTGTACGGAGAAATGACTCTCATACTTTGAACAACAACAATGATTTCTGACTTCCGCCGTCCCTGTAGTCAATTATTTCTGAAAAACACATGTTTTCAACATGCTTAGTTTTTGATCAGTGTTGCAAAACGTGTGAAAATGTATTTTTTACTGACATTAGGTAACAAGGAAAGGTTGATCATAAATTGGGGGGGGGGATAAAAAAAAAATTCAGATTTCTCTCTCTCAGTTGCAACATCAAGCTACAGTAAAGTTTCATAGAAAGGTTTTATTTCAAGAATTTAAGAATGCCTCTTGTGCTCTAGCAAAATCAACACAAATTAGAAATCTATTGCCCCCATCAACTTGACAAAAAAATGTTTTTGGAGTATCAGTGGTTGTACAAGTTCAAAATAATACACGTGGCAGTTATCAAGCATAAATATTAAGTTGAGTGGTGAAACAGTCAAAATACCTTGTTGGATTTGCTTGCCTCCTAACATGGTTGAATTTAAATTAATTTTTTCACCTTGAGTTTTAACCAAATTCCATTGCTGACATTCATTGCTGTTTTCATTTATTAGCAGGTAAAGAGGTGTCCCTAATAATTTTTTTGTTCGACATTTTTTTTACAATTTTTTTAAATTTTTTGTCCAATTTCAGGAGAATGATCTATATGTCATAATTTATAAAAATGAAATTTAAAACCAATAAAGAAGGCAAGTGTGAAAAACAAAGTAAGAGAAGATAAATATATGCAATTGTGGTGGAAAAAAAAAATTACCCAAGAAAATTCGTACTAACCCTACCCCTTCTTTTAAAATTGTTTCTCCCTTCATAAAGATACTCATCGTTAGTGGTTAGACTGTTCTTTTATTTCAAAACATCAGCTCTGCCATATCTAGAGAAAGTAGCAACTCTTTATCTATATATAAAAAAGATTTTCTGTATGTATGTTCTCTATACAAATCTAAAAGTTTGCATATACAGGTTGATTAACCTCCATGTGAATGAATTATGAAGTTCATCGTTAGAGGACACGTGGGAGCCAAATGGAAATCATTTGTGTTTTCGAATGTGTGGAGTGAGGACTGCAAGTTTTGAATGTGAAGTTATGGCGCCTAAAATAAATTTGTTTTGGGAAGGCTATGTTGTGGCACTTTTCCACGCGAGGTTTCGCTTCAGTGCAACCATAAACAGTGCAAGAATCATGGACTTTGAATAAGTAAAGGTTAATAAAAATTAACAACATCATTAGATGGATAAGTGATTCGGACATTCCATGTAAGAAATCTCCCACAAAGGCTGTTCCAAAGCGAACCTGTCCTAAAGTCACATCAGCCATAGAACAGGTCATCAGGCATTTCGCACTACAGGAAAACCCACCAACGCAAAAACTATGGCCAGGAAGGTAGGGGTAAGCCAGGCAACCATATTCCAACTCATTAAAAGAAAATTGCAATTACGAAAAGTTCGGAAAGCTCAAGGTTACCTGCTAACCCATAAGCATAAAGAAGAACGAAAAGGGAATGCACGAAAGTTGTATGAAAATTATCTGGCAGGTAACAAAAGAGTGGAAATTTGTGGCTTCCCTAGATGAAGCTTTGGTCTACCTTTCTGACAGCAATAAAATTTGAGCCATCACTTATTGTGTGGATTATCCATTGTAAGGATTGACCAGAATGGGTTAAAAAATGTAAGGAAGTATTTCCAAAGGGTTTCATGAAAAATACAAAAGTTAATGCAGCCTACTTCCAACAATAGGTAATATGACATCAATTTTAAAAAAGGACATACCCGCCTTGTACAGAACTGGCGCGAACAAGGTTCACATGGACAAGGCGTCCAGCCACACAGCTAAAAGCTCACAAGCTTTTTATGAACAGATGGCAAAATCCACAGGAACATGGTCGAAAGTTATCCTATTCGACCATGTTCCCACCAAGTCTCCAGACACAAATCCGATGGGTTTTTGTGGCTTTGGACTACTTAAAAGGGCACTTGCAAACCATCACCCAAGCACAGTCAGCGGTCTATGGAAAATATGCAAGAAGGAGTGGGACAGAATTTCCCTGCCACATCTTCAGAAAAGTCTCCTTCAATGGAAATTACGTTGTCGTGCCATTGTTCGAGAACAGGGTGGCCACATAGAGCACAAGTGCTGGTGGAGACATGGATTTTCCTAGGCGAATTTTATTCTCAAAATCGTTCTCATGGAGACTAATCAACTTGTATACCAAACTGGACCCAGATTGAATGGTAGGCTACTTTAAAAGTTTGTCAGGGGGCAAATACCTAAAATGAGATGGGCAAAAAACTGTTGGGCAACAATAGTTCCTGGGTCTCAACAATCACTTTCACAATGTTTACTTTGGTTACTGTGGGTCCTTCACAGTGCATTTCAGACATGCATATGCCTTTACAATGATTTGTCTCTTTGATGCTGCCAGTATTATGTATAACAGTTAATTTTTCATAATGGATTGCCACTTTTTCAATCCTCCCAGTAACTGAAGAAAACCTGGGCAGTGCTGGGTATTATAGCTAGTAACATAAGAATACTAGACTTATGAAACTTGTGTTTGAAAGCTGATCCTACAGTTTTTTTTAAAGCAAAATATGAAAATTTCTAAGTTGAAAGAAATATGTGAATGCATTATTTTATATATATATATATATATGTGTGTGTGTGTACACACACACTGAAGAGCCAAAAAAACTGGTACACCTGCCTAATATCGTGTAGGGTCCCCCATGAGCCCGCAGAAGTGCCGCAACACGACGTGGCATGGACTCGACTAATGTCTGAAGTAGTGCTGGAGGTAATTGACACCATGAATCCTGCAGGGCTGTCCTTAAACTCGGAGTAGGAGGGGGGTGGAGATCTCTTCTGAACAGCACATTGCAAGGCATCCCAGATATTTTCAATAATGTTCATGTCTGGGGATTTTGGTGGCCAGCGTAAGTGTCTAAAGTCAGAAGAGTGTTCCCGGAACCACTTTGTAGAAATTCTGGACGTGTGGGGTGTCGCATTGTCCTGCTGAAATTGTCCAAGTCCGTCGGAATGCACAATGGACATGAATGGGTGCAGGTGATCAGACAGGATGCTTACCTACCTGTCACCTGTCAGAGTCGTATCTAGACGTATCAGGGGTTCCATATCATGCCAACTGCACACGCCCCATACCATCACAGAGCCTCCACCAGCTTGAACAGTCCCCTGTTGACACATAGATTCCATGGATTCATGAGGTTGTCTCCATACCCGTACACGTCCATCAGCTCGAAGCAATTGGAACCGAGACTCGTCAGACCAGGCAACGTGTTTCCAGTCCTCAACAGTCCAATGTCGGAGCTGTCGGGCCCAGGCGAGGCGTAAAGCTTTGTGTCGTGCAGTCATCAAGGGTACACGAGTGGGCCTTCGGCTCCGAAAGCCTATATCGATGATGTTTCGTTGAATGGCTCGCACGCTGGCACTTGTTGATCGCCCAGCATTGAAATCTGAAATCTGAAGCAATTTGCGGAAGGGATCCTGTTCTTGCATGATCTTTTCCCGGCCGCAGCGATGTCGTAGATTTAATTTTTTACCGGATTTCCGATATTCACGATTCACTCGTAAAATGGTTGTACGTGAAAAACCAAATTTCATCGCTACCTCGGAGATGCTATGTCCCATTTCTCGTGCGCCGACGATAACACCACGTTCAAACTCACTTAAATCTCGATAACCTGCCATTGTAGCAGCAGTAACCGATCCAACAACTATGCCAGACACTTGTTGTGTTATATAGGCGTTGCCGACCGCAGCACCGTACTCTGATTGGTACCATATCTCTTTATTTGCACACGCATGCCTGTTCCAGTTTTTTTGGCTCTTCAGTTTATATTTATTTTTCATACAAAATGTTTACGTTAACATTATTCAAGCCACATTCATAATGAAAAAATTTTTTTCCAGCTTTTTAATGTCAGACATTCTATGTGATGTCTATGATGTCCACAAAACTGATTCTCATCTCCCATATATGCAGGAGTATAATTTTTGTGAAGTCTATAATCCATGTAAGGTAATTGTCTGTGTACTGTGTTTTTATGTATGTAATCTATAGATGTAATTTTTGCTTCTATACTTGTCTTAAATGAGCCCTATGTCAGAAAACCCTATATTTTCCAGCATGCTGGATAAACTAAATCCTTTTTCATATTACAGCAAAACCTGTCTTCAACGGAATTGCACGGAATCTGTATTTTTTTCTGTAGAATAGAGGTTTCCGCTTAACAGAGGTTCAATTAATATAATGTGTCAAATTATGTAAAGATCTCAAAAAAATTTAAATAAAAATATATTAACTGAAAATAAAGTTAATAATTTAAAAATAGAATAATTATTAATTAGCAAGTAATAGTTAAATATTTATCACTTGATATGTGATACATTATTCATTAAAATACAAATACAATGCCACAACAGGCAAAATGCCCAACAAGGTGGCTGATAAAAAGATGCCCATAAAAATATGGATGTCATATGTTTCAAAAATATAGCAACCCAATTAAAAATGCAATTAACACAAATCATAAGCAATATATACACATGATAAAATATTATACAACGCCCATAAAGAATACTTATGGTTGTCTTATTCTAAGAATGGATAGCTTCTCGATTTACCCCAACATGTTTATCGTATTTCGTTTTAAACGTGTCAATTGTGTTACAATTTACTACCTCCTGGGGGTAAGCTATTCCATTTATTAACAACCCTATTAGAGAAAAATTCCCTGCGACACCATAACCTTGCATTGTCCCTCGCCAATCGATACTGGTATCCCCTTGTAAAAGCAGTCGATTGGCCGTGTACTAAAAGTTCGTGGTCCGTCCCATTGAAAATTTTGAACACTTCGATCATATCTCCTCGACACCTGCGTTCATCCAATGTAAGCATATTCAAAAAATGAAGTCTCTCTTTATAACTCAAGCTCCGTGTGCCAATAAGGGGACACGTAGCTCTTCTCTGCACCCCTTCAACCAAGTCTATGTCACTCTGTAGGTATGGTCTCCAAAACCTTACAGCATACTCCAGTCCAGGACGAACTAAGCCTCGAAAAAGCGGAAGAATGACCTTAGGAGGACGCGAAGAGACCAGAAAAATGAGACCACAAGCATTCTATTCGCTTTTTTAACCGCTGAACAATGTTCAGAAAACCTAAGTCGCTCGTCAATGAGAATTCCCAAATCGGTGACCCTTGTTCCATTCCGTGATAGTGACACCATTCAACTCGTAAGAGAGCCGTGGGTTGTTCGAACGAAAATGAGTGACGATGCACTTGTCAACGCTTACCGTCATGCTCCATTCATTTGGCCATGCTGCAATCCTGTTTAAGTTGGTCTGGAGCAACTCCCTATCGTTTTGGTTCCCGATTACCCCCATTAGCTTCACATCATCTGCGAATTTGCTAGTAATCCCATCGATACCCTGATCGAGTTTATCGATAGAAAGTTGAAAAAGTATGGGGGCCAAGGACACTTCCCTGAGGAACTCCACTTGTGACGTCTGTCCAACCAGAGAATTCCCCGTTCACCATAACTCGTTGAGACCTATCTTTAATCACAATTCTATCCAATTCAGCAAGTTGCCCCCAATTCCAATCTTGTGTAAACGCTTCAAGAGTTTGCCATGTTAGACCCGATCGAATGCCTTCTGGAAATCAAGGTAAACAACGTCGACGTTTTTGCTCTTACTCAAAGCCTTCGTCACGTGATCATAGAAGCAAAGGAGATTAGTTACACATGACTTCCCCTTCCTGAACCCATGCTGATTATCCGTCAATACATTATTCTCGTCTATCCACTTCACAAATTGCCTTTTGATGATAATTTCCAAAATTTTCGAGAGGGAGCTTGTCAATCTCACTGAACGATAATTTGACACCGCTTCTCTACTACCCTTCTTAAATATCAGAACAACGTTAGCAAGTTTCCAATCCCTTGGGACGATACCCTCAGCAACACTACTCCTGTATATTTTTTCGACTGGCCCCAACAATTCATTAGCACATTCCCTGAAGACCCTGGGATAGATATCATCTGGTCCTGGTGCTTTGCTTGCACATACATTTCTTAGAAGATTTAGGACCTCCACGTCTTCTACTTGAATATCGTTGAGGGTTTTATTACCCCATGCAACACCTGTATATAGAATATCATTATCTCCATTAAAAACCGACACGAAAAAGTCATTGAAAGCGCTATACATGCCTACATTGCTCTCTACCCTAGAGCCTCCTATCGAGAGGGGGCCAACTGTTCCCTTACATCCATTATTGATGTATCGAAAAAATGATTTTGGATCAGAGCCAATGTTATCTGCCAACCTAGATTCAACTTCTCTTTTTTACTATCCCTTATCACTTTCTTCAACAGTCTTCTTTTATCAGTAAACAATGATAGGTCACCTCGTCCACTTTTATACTCTCTGAATGCTCTTTTCTTTTCAAGATAAAGGTTCCGCACGCTATCCATGAACCATAGAGAGTGCAATGTACAAACACGCTTTTTTCGAACAAAGGGTATGACGTTGTGCAAAACAGAGGACAGCTTCGTACTAAATTCTTCCCATTGACTTAACACCCCTACTGATTCCAACCGGTCTTTGAAAACTTCCGCTAACCTTCTTCTCAAAACATCAAAGTTAGTTCTCCGAAAACAAGGAACCAGTCTTTTGTTATCAACCTTACCTGAGGAAAAGTTAGTGAAATCTGACGATACGATGATCACTGGAAGAAAACTCTTCCCCCACCAAAACATGTTCAACTAGATCCTCAGAACTAGTAAGAACTAAATTCGAAATAGCAGTACCCCTAGTGGCTTCTCATACATGCTGATACAGATACAAAAAATTTTCGAGCACCAACTTAAGAAAGTCTCTTTCATACTGATTTCCAGATGAAAGGTTCTCCCAATCAATACCTGGGTAATTGAAATCCCCTAGTATGAGAACCCTCTTTCTCTTACACATGTAGGAAATTTCATCATGCAATTCGGCGATGTAGTTTTGATCCCTATTCGGTGGATTGTAACAAACCCCAACAATAAGTTTATGACGTCTTTTGTTCTCAAGTTCAACCCATATGGCTTCAATATCACTTCTCTGCATGTTACACTCTCCAGCCTTCAAACAGGATTTCACGTATATTAACACTCCACCCCCTTTCCTATCAGATCTATTTCTCAAAAAAGTATCGTATCCTGATATGTGTAAGGAAGACCTCATCCCCATCGTTTGTCCAAGATTCTGTAATGGCTATAAGATCCAAGCCCTCCACAACTATCATAGTTTCTAAAAAATCTTTCTTATTACCCAAGCTCCTGGCATTTATTAACACACATTTTAATTTGCCCAGTGATTTAGTGTCAATTGAGAAGCCATCCAAGTCAGAGGTGGGTAATTCCCACCAGTACTGTTGTGATTGTCATTAACTAACCCGCATTCCCGACTACGTGGTCTGGGAGTAAAAAACCTGACCTAAGACTATCCCAGACCCCCCTCTTATTTAGATGATTTAGATCGAACGAAGCCACCTATCGGTAAATACTGGAAGCTCCAAGAACGTGACCCCCAAGTGAGGAGCAAATGCCCTTCAGGCCTATAATGAATTGGTGGATCCTATTCCTATACCCCCTACTACCCTTTGGCAGCACTGGAATCACTGCCACATCTGAACCCCCTTCCCTAGCGGATAATAGTAAATCCGGTACTCTGACAGACTCACTAATATTTGCTCCTACCTGATTTGTTCCCACCCACAGAATCACCCGCAAGGGCAACTTTCGGCGATGAAAAACGTCTCGAACGTTGCCAATCTTCCCCCAAGGAAGACAACAGCGCTCGAAACCCAGAAAATCTCTATACACTCGGTTCCCAAGTTCCCTAACCATAGAATCGCTGATGATTAAACCCCTATCACTATCCCCCTCTACCTCATCCACGACCACCCATTCACCCTCTAAACTGTCGTTGTTCGTGGAGATTGCTTCTTCATCAACAGGTGGCTCGACGACCAGAGGCTCCGTTATAACCGGGCCCTCTAGTACCCTAACTTTTTCCCGTAAAGCTTCGACCTCGAGTTCCAGCCTTTTCCTATCCAAGCACCCTTTACAATTGAAACTGTCAGCTACTATACCCCTAGACCAGGGAAACCTCCCGTCGCAAGCTCTACACAACACTAGTTGAGGCCGAGGCATACTAATACTATTGCTAAAGCTAGATAATAATAATAATTAATAATAGGAAAATGAAAAACGTTAACAGGAAATTAAAATAATGTAAAATACATTACTATGCGAAATATACGTAAGAGATTGTACGAAAAAATTACATAAAATAGAATGTATGAAAAAATTACGTAAAATAGAATGTACGAAAAAATTACGTAAAATAGAATGCTCAACACTAAATCACGAAGAATAAAATAAATATGTATATAAAGAATAGAACACACTCTAAAAAAAGTATTAAGCTACAAAATACAATTTTTACTATTAGAAATAGGTAACTATCTCAAATCACACTAACACTACAACTATAGGCCCAAGTGGAAGGAAAAACAAAGTTATTGAGAGAACCTGGGAAAAAGTATACACTGTTTGCTAACCCTAACGTCCAAAAAACCTACGAATTTATATCAGAGAAGCGAGAAAACACAAACCTGGCAAAAATTCAATGAAAATGAAATGCGAACGAGAAAAAAAAAAATTTAAGTCGATCGAAAATATACAACGAAAATTAAAAAAAATTGAGAGCAGTATAGTAAAAAAAAACCACTTATCTCGCAATCCAACGTATGCTAGAAAAAAAAAAAAAGAACACCGCAGAATATGACCCAAAAATAAACAACACGCTAAGTAAAACTCAGGAGAACAAAGAAAAAATACATACGTACTGTATTTACTTGAATATTACGTTATATACAGTGAGTAAAAAATTCAAAACAGTATTGTAAATAAATTAATTTTATTTTTCCCAGTGGTCAATAACAGTTTTCTGTATGCAGTTCACACTTTTTGCTGCCTGACTTTCATTCAGTAAACAACTGCATTCATGGCAACACGCCGTCAATGTTTACAAACAGACAGTTACGGAGCTCAGAAAAATACATATAAATTAAGTGTTTTATCAGTAGATTAAGCGAAAGCAACAGCACTGGAAGCTGCAGGACTGTGGGAACGGTAATTATGTTCAAATAATATAACAATATGATAATTAAAAAGTAATGAAAATAAATGAATAAAGTACAGTGACATAACTAGACAACAAAGAAATAAGGAATCTGAGTCGCCATCTATGAAAACAATTTTAAACCAAGAACTGAGAATATACGATTTCTTCATTGGGGAAAACAATCAGAGATGGATGGATCACGATGCAGGAAGTGTAACGATAAAGTGATAGACGTGAACGAATTTTTCTTGTGTACAGTGTGTAAACAATATATACACCCCGTTTGTGCTGGATACAACGAATCTGCATTTAGAAGGATGGCAAAAGACAAACGAAGCAAATTCACATGTAAAATCTGTGAAAATGAACAAGATGAAGGAGCCACAGCGGTGAATGATACACAGCAAGACAATTTTGACAGGATAGAAAAAATCATAGGTGATTTCAAACTGGAAGTAAAGGAAACCATCCAATGAGTCACAGAAAAAATCAAACATAAACAAGAAGCAATGGAAAATGAAGTGAAGGAGGTTATAAAGTCTATAGAATACAACTCAAAATCCATGGAAGATTTTTCAAAGCAGGTAGAAAACTTGAAAGAAATGGTTCAACAAATGAGTAGAGAAAATCAAGAACTCAAGATGGAAAATAAAAACATGAAAGCAGAAATAGGAAATTTGAAATATCATATGAATGAGTTGGAAACCAAAATGAGACGATATAACAGAGATAAATGGAATACCAAAAAGCCCAAATGAGAATATACAAGAAATAATTCAAGCAGTAAAAACACAACTACTAATACCTGAAAAAACTAAAATTGAATGTGCTCACAGAGTCCCAACAAGAAATGACAATATACCCAAACCAATCATAGTAAGATTCAACAGTGAAACATCAAAAAACATCTGGATTCAAAAGGCTAAGCGACAGAATACCCTTACAGCAGATAAAATAAACCCGATCTTTCAAGATGTCCGAATATATGTGAACGAACATCTAACCATTGAAAACAAGAAGTTATTTCACCTGGCTAGACAAACGAAAAATAAACTGGATTTCAAGTTCACGTGGGCGAAAGAAGGGAAAATATTTCTCCGGAGGGATGAAACTTCAAGAGTAATTAGGATAACAAACCAAGAACATTTGCAAAAGTTAGAATCAAGCCACAGTACAAATGATCGCAGAGAACTTTCTCGAGATGCAGGACCAACGACCTCTGGAGGACATTAGGGAAGCAAAAAAATTTATAAACTGCCCCAGTGAACCAAACTTAACATTGACGTTTCTTACATTGAATATCCAAAGTATGAGAGCAAATTTTGACAGTCTGGTGGTATTTCTTAGAACTTTAAATGAATTAATAGATATCATATGCCTAAGTGAAATATGGATTGAAAGTGAAGAATTATTTAATTACTATATTGACAATCTTGAAGGAATAATAGATTACTATTGCTATATAAACAGAACATACAATAGAGCCGGGGCAGTAATAATGTATATAAATAAAAATATCAAATCAATACAAAAGAAAAATGTTAAATTTTTAACTGCTGAAGAATTATGTATATACCTCCCTGATTATGACATTGATTTATTACTCTTATACCGTTTGCATTCTTTTTCCATCTCACAATTTAATGTTGAATTAGAACAAAATTTACAGAAATTGAAGCAAAATACTTTAATAATGGGTGATATTAATATAAATTTACATGGAGATGATAACAAAACTTCTCAATATCTTACCATAATGGCAATAAATGGACTGGTCCCCCTTCACAAAAATATAACAAGAGAAACAAATAATAATAAAACATGTTTAGACCATGTATTCTATAGATCAAAAATAAATTCAATAGAAAAATTCACAGTGTATAAAACTCAGATAACAGATCACTATCCAGTATTAGGATACATAAACTTTATACAAAAGAAAATAGAAGAAAATGAAAAAAACAAACATATAAAAATAATAAATTATGATAAATTTAAAAAATTCATTGAAAATATAAATTTTGTTAGTGTCATAGAAGAAAGATGCATACAAAATAAATGCAAACGATTCGTGGATATCATACAATCAAACTCTAATTTATGGACGAAACAAGTCAAGATGAAACCCAAAAAAAGTAAAAAAAACTGGATCACAAAAGAAATAATAAATAAAATATAATGAAAAATTGTACAAAAAATACAAAAAGTATCCAAATATTATGTCATACGAGCAAGAGTACAAAGAATACAATAAGGAACTGAAAAAGTATATTAGAAAAATGAAACAGGAATATATCAGAGATACTTTTACGAAATGCGAGAATAACAAAAAATGCGATGGAAATGTATAAATCAGAATATACTTAATAAAAGTGCAAAGGAAAATATACTCCCTATCTGTGATAACCATAACGTTTTAGCGAAGAAATATAACGAAGACTTTGTTACAAGAAACTTGGAAGAAATAGAATTAAACACGGTCTGTAATTGTGAAGATGACCAAACAATGACTAATTCTAACAATTCTATGTACTTCTTTGAAATTAATGATTATGATATTGATAAGATTATGTCAGAATTGAAGACTAATAAAGCAAGTGGAATTGACCAAATAACCCCTAAGATGATGAAAATAATTGCCCATTATCACGTGGATGTAATAAAAAACCTAATATCAATTCTTCCAATATTTTCAAAAGTAATAGAAAAGTGCATAAAAAAAAACAGCTCGTAGATTTTCTTAATTATCAGCATTATTTAGCTCCTAACCAATATGGGTTTCAGAAAAGTAAGAATACAGAAATGGCCATCTTAGAGCTGTGCAGTTATTTAAATACCGGGTTCAACTGCAATAAATTTTCTATAACGATTTCTGGATTTAAAGAGAGCCTTTGACTACGTAGATTTAGAGATACTCACAGGAAAATTGTCAACAGCTAAATACATACGTGGAAACATATTGAGCTGGTTTAAATCATACTGTTCTAATAGGAAACAATCATTTAAAATAGGTGAAGAAATGAGTACATTCATAGAAGTAAAAAAAGTTGTCCCCCAGGGATCCGTGCTTGGCCTGATATTGTTTCTCATTTACATAAATGATATATTCAAACTCAACATAAATGGTAAATTAATCTCATTCGCAGACGATACAGTACTGTATGTTGAAGACACTGAAATTACCAATTTAATAAAAAAAAAGGTTGAAGAGGACCTATTTAAAATCAGTAACTGGCTCAAGAAAAATAAACTAAAACTAAACATACAGAAAACTAAATACATATGCTTAAAAACAAGAAACATAAATAGTTTGGCAAATTTAAGTATAAAAATTCATGATCATTGTCCGTGTCAACATATATTACAATGTAACTGTCAAGAAATTGAAAGAGTACATGAATACAACTACCTAGGAATAATAATACAAGATGATTTAAAATGGAAATCACAGTGTGAAAAAATAATAAAATTAAGAATATATGCAGCAATTCTTTATAGACTAAGAGACACAATAGACAATAACTTTCTAAAAGATTTATTTTATGCTTGGATATATTCCACAGTAACATATGGAATCACTGCTTGGGGAGGTGCATATCAAATAGATATACAAAAACTAGATAATATATATAACAAGATAAGATCCCAAATAACAAGGACCACAATAAACACCAACAAAACAATGCCATAAGCTAACTATAAGACAAAACTATGTTTATAGACTAATAAAATTTTCATTCTTAAACAATAATTGGTTAGAAATGAAACAAAATAGAACGTTATCTAGATTAAATAACATATATAAAGTGCCAAAAACAAATAAAACGTTATTTCAAAAGAGTTATAGATACACCGCTCTAAAAATAATTAATCTATACCATACAATCAATCATACAAATAATTACATAAGATCTAATAAAAATATATTCACGTTTTCTATGAATACCAGAATCTATATTACAACAATAATACAACCACATGATACAATCCATCTGTATGTAAAATTTCTTTGTAACATAAATACAAAAAAAAAAAAAACTATATTGAGCAATTATAAACCGACCTAAACCATAATAGGCTGTTGCTAAGAAAAATAATCTACGGAGAAACCCTTGTTTTGAAACCCTTGTTGGAAACCCTTGACCTCAAGGGAGTCCCTTGAGGTCAAAAGTGTATGTTGAATGTGTTTCTGTATATGCTTGTATATATGTTTGTATGTTGTTATAATAAAAAAAAAAAAAAAGTTTTGTTTCAGAAATTGTAGAAAAAATGCAGAGGCACTATGTTATATAATTGTGCTATAAAGCAAAATTACTTCAGTTGTTTCAATGTTTTGATAGCATCTACATAAAACTTCACCGCAAACTGTTTTTTCTTTTGAAAATGATATTCATCTCATCTTCATACTTTTTGACTTTCTCTAAAATTTTCAATGAGAGTGTTTATATTTGTCGTGTCAGGTTCAGTTTTTACATTGTTGTCTATGTTTATGTAATCTTTAGTACTGTGATCATAGAAATCAGCTTGAATGCAGTTTTGTAAGTCTTGCATATATCATTTAGGAAATTCAGCGTTTGTATTTTTTTTCTCTGGTAGAAAAGCCTGTTTTTCCAAAAGATTTTGTTATAATTTCTCAGGAAGCATGTCTTACTACATATGGCTTATTAAAATCACAGCATCAAGTACGGAAACAGTTTATGTAATGTAGGGGTAGATGATGCAGAACTCACATTGACAAACAGGGATTTCATAAAACTTTGATAGAGCACTTCAACATTTTGTGCGATTCCCTTGGAGTGGTTTGGGAACATGTAGTGTTTGTGGGAAATTTTCTATTAAGAGCATACAATTTTCCTTCCCGTTTCCATGTTAGACAAGTTCTGTTCAATCCAGGATTTTTTTTCTGTATATTTTAGTATTGCTGGACCTAGATTTTTTCCCCTATTGAAGACAGGTATCGGCTTAATACAGGTTCTGTTAAAGACACATTTTATTGTATTTTAATTTCCTTTGTAAGAGGTTTCTCTTTTTGAAGGGGGAAAAAAATTGATATCATTATTCATAATATTTTTCACATGGCCATTTAGCACATTTACTCGATACAGCCTTACCTTGACTTTCTTTTTCTTTCAATCCAAGCACAACTCAGGTCTGCTATGTGCAATTTACTACCTAGTGAATTGTGCTGGAGTTGCAAGTGTGTGTGTACCTAACAGTCTGAGTGCTTATCTAATATTGTGTATGGTTTTCAGTGCTGCCATCTATATTTCAGAAGTGAAATGACTGAATATTTTTATTTTTGTAGGCCTGTTGCTCTCTGTGGTGAGACTTCTTAATGGAGAGATCGGCGGGCATTTGTACCTTGAAGTTGTGAACCACAGAAAACCAACTTAAGTCGACCACCACTGTGCAGTATTCTAGGACACCGCTTTGAGCAGCTGCTATGAATGTGTTTTACATTAATTTTGTTTCATTTTCTCTGATATCCTTGACCTGCAGCTATTTCTATACTTGTTTCGATTGAATAAATGTATTTCAGCCCAGGGTTTCATTTCAAATGTTTTTTCTTTTGATGTGTAAGATCACCCCTAGAAGCTTTTCGGTGGAGTTTCATACTACCCTGTAGAGTAATTTACATACACAAATATAAAATCTATTTTAAGCTGTGTATAAATGTAAACTTGGGAATTTTCTTTTATAGAATGAGTCAAAAGATTTCTTTGAGAGGGATATACCTGAACAGATTGCTTCTCAGGCTGCAGTCTCTTCTAGAGCATCATGTTTATCAACAAAATCAAGTTGTAAGTTTGGCTTATAATTTTTTCACACAGTTCAGCATAGTTTTATATCTTTCATGTTGTTTTATGAAAGGGGTTTTCAGATCTGTAGTGGGAAAAAACTTCAGTATTCTCTTTAAAATAAATGGAATGGAATGAAAAAAATGTCTTTGTCTAATTTCATGTTCTATGCATTTGACAAAGAAACAAACTAATTCCTCTAGAGCATCATTCATACAATAAACTTTGTTAGTCATGAGCATTAAACTAAAACGACTCAGATATACAGTCAAACCTCGTTAATGAGTCACTCTTGGAAGAGCAAAAATATGACTTGATAAGCGGAGTGACTCGTTAAACAGAGTAAGCTATAACTGTGCCAATTCCTGCCTGAGAATAATTAGGACTTCCAAACAGTGATCCGGTAAGTGGAGTGACGTGTTAACCGGGTGACGCACTAACAAGGTTTGACTGTATTAGTATAACCAGCCTTTAAAATTTCACATTCATATTAAGCTTGATGCTATATAAAATTCAGCTCAGGCCAATCGCTTATTTTACTTTATTGCTTACCTTGAAATTCTTTCTATTTTTATAGGTTTAGATGAATTAGAGCCATTATCAGATGATGATCAGTATGATTATCCATATTCTCGTTCAGTGAGTTCTCCTGTTGGTCAAATGGCACAAATGAGGTTAACATCAAATCTTAAAAGTAAGTTTCTTTCTATCATAAGAATTCAGTTGACTTCATCATGTGGTTTTTTTAACACTTTGATATCTCGCCAAAATGGGAAGACAGGTGAATTTAGTCTTCTCAAAGACGTGTGTGCATGCATAGGTGTGTTCATGTTCTTCTCTTTTGCTTTGAGAGGTCAGCCAGTTTAGAATTTCTTTGAAACCTTGAGAATTTACTCTGCTTAATTAAAATAACAGTGGAATAGAGTATTTAATTATATCAGAAGCAGGGTTGGCAGGTCAAAAACTGTAGAAGCCTCAAATATTTCTTTTCAATATAAAAATTCCCATTGGAAATACACATTTTAAAGTGACTGTTATACAAAGAATAAATATGTGGTTTTTTTCGTTATAAAATATAGAATTTGAATAAAGCATAGCATACACATTGAGGGGAAAACTGGAATGATTTGGTATTCTTTAATTCAAGATCGTTCTTGACTTCCCAAAATTTCTTTAACTGCTTATTTATGTGCATTGATATAAACCATCTGCTGTACTATTTTACCACAGATAAGTGTTTAAAAAAGTTTATTACATCATATATGTAATGTTGATTTCTGTTATTAAATTATCTAGATAATCACTGATACTTATTGTGCATAACATTGAAATATATATAGCGATCAAACTACTAAGTTGTAGGACTGAAATGCTTCTTAATTTGGCAGTGCTGTCTTGTACATGATGCTTAAGAAACTCCTGTTACTTATTCTTAGTCAAACTTAGTTATTCTTAGTTTTGCACTATGGTACTAGCATTTATAATGCAATGGTTTTCCCAATTGAAGCTGTATTTAAACGTGCATATCAAATGCTTTGGGTATCAAGTTGTGTCAGCTCTGCTTTAGTTGAAAATACTCATTAAAACTCTGCGTATTTATTTATACACCCTGAGCTAAGAAATTTTTAGGTGAAAATAAATGAGTTCAATTATAGTGTATTAACAGATGCTTCGTGAGAATTTTCATATGGAATAAAATTGTGGGCAGATCATAAAATTTAAAATATCAATACATTTTTTCTCAGTAATTATAAATGAAAATATAATGGTTTAATCTATTTGAAAGTAAGTGTTTTTTTTTGTTATTTAACATATCTATCAGGTTTACTTGATGCTGAAAGAAAGCCCCTGAAAAAAGGGGGAGGGAAAACAAGGCGTGTCGGTGGGGGAAGATTTCTTTATAGGGATTTCAGGGCCACCCTGTAGCGGATGAGAACAGCTCTGCCATTGACCAGCGCAGCTAAGAGATAACGGTACCTGATTGGTTAGACTACAGTGGCCAAACCCGCTTCTGATATGTTGAGAAAAACGGGAAAAGAAGATTGTTGTGCTGTCGAAAAATTGACAATAAAATTCAAATAAAGAAGTTAGCTAAGTTCTAACTGTCATTCCTGCTAGAAAATGATGCTACTACCAGTGGTGGGAACTCTGCACTAAAATTAGGCAGAAATAGTACTGAAAGTGTCTGGGGGGCATGTGATGTCAATTTATTTATACGCATATAAATTAGGTTAGTTTTCTCCCCCACTGACGCTGGAATTGATGGGAGCATTCCTCTCCTACTTTGCTGGTTTATAACATAATTCTTATAGGGTTGTAATGCTACAGGGCGTGCATCAATTGAAAGTATAGTAATTAGCTGTAAACAGTGTTTATTATGTATCAAATAAAAAACAGCCTTCAACATAGGCTGAAGTTGAAAAAGATGAATACGTGTATGAATCTTAATTTTTCTAGCTGGCGAGCGGTACAAGTCATGAAGCACATTCATGTTTATGAAAAGCAATGGTCAATGTTTAATCGCCTGCTTGGAAATGCCTGTTAAAACGAGTTAATACTTTTTAGATACTTAGAACAGGTTTTATACTCGTCAGATAAAAATTATCCAACTTTTTAGCTCTGTCGGTTATAAACGAAGTCTGTTATAGTGAGATTCTACTGTATGCAGTGTTAATTACCTTGAGCATCTCATTTTTCACAACCATTATAAGCAATGGTGACAACCTTGTCTCATGCATATTATCAAGCCACTGTTAAGATTTGAGCATTCCTGCACCTTGTTTGTAATCAAATAAGTAATCAATTTGTAATCAATAAGCACTACAGAAACACTTGTTTGATCTCTAAAAAGCATTGTTTTTTTCCTCAATTTTAGTTATCTGCCACAGTGTTGAAATTTTTTTAAAGTAATTTGGCCTTCATATGTCAGTAAATAGTGGAATTTCCATAACTCTGGAGTGTCCACTAACATGTTGACCCAAAGCAGATGTTAAGTTAGCTGGGTTTTTTGTTTGATCTCATCCTCACTATCATTGATGTATGTGTACAGTTCTATCTCATCAAATAAACAAAATTATATATTTTTTTGCAAAATAAGTTTCCAAATAATCTCAAATTGGAGTGAAAAAACATGGCGTGTAGCAATAGCAGGGGTGGGAACTCTGCGCCAATTGCGCCGCACTGCGCCAAAACTAATATCTTGCGCCATCCTGCTCCAATAGTGTATTTTCGCATTTTTCTGCGCCAAATAGCGAATTTTGCTTCAGTATGCCCGGAATTTCGGAAAGGACGCCAAAAAAATTTTGTTCCTGCTAGCCACGAAACGTTTCTTTACGAGAGAGAAGAGCGCGTTTTATTCCACTATACTTAAACTATCGGCCCCTGATCGGGCTTTCCATCGCGAAACCCCGATATTGTCCGTGATCGTGGAACTGAAGATGGCTTGCAATGCCTTTCAGCTTTAAAGTGCAAATTCGAGTGTTTCCGTTTAAAAAAAAAAGTCGTCACTGGAAGCAGCAGAAATTACTGTAGTCGATTGTCATTGTGTTGAATCCCGATGTTTCGTGAAAAAAATTTTCATTCCGGGAGTAAAAAGCGCATGTCCGCCGAATTACGGATGTTAGTTTAGAAACTTTGCCGAATAACGAGCGTTAAATCGTCAATCTCGCCAAATAGCGAGTGTTAAATCGTCAATCTCGCCAGATAATGAGTGCTGAATCACCAAACATCGAGTTGATTGTTCCGAAATTCTCTCCCATTTTGCAACTATTTCTTTCCAAGTATAAAAAAATTAAAAACTTATAAAAAATTTTTTAGCTCATTTGAAGTGCTGCTGTTCAAGGCAGCAAATAGTGCCTACAGTAAGCAAAAATCATCTTAAATAGACGGGTGCAAAAAATTTCATGATAGCCGCTCTTTCAAACAAGGTGTCAAAAGCCTACAACACAAAAATCAAGCTGACGAAAAGATGTTTGATAACAAAATACAGTGCAGTTTATTTTGAAAAGGGTTGAGGGTTAACGAAAATATTCTTGTTAATTTCACTGTTCCAATTTATAAATATCTGCTCCGAATCTCATATTTTGCTGCTCCAAATCCCGAATTTTCTGCTCCAAAACTGCTCCAAATCCTGAATTTTGCTGCTCCAAAGCTGCTCCGAAATGGACTTAGTCACTTCCCACCCCTGCAATAGTTGTATTCAAAAAAAGAAAAAATTAGACTACCTATGTATTTGTGACTTGTAGTCCACAGGTTTATTTTTCAGGTTCAATACAGTGAGAAGTGACCCTATTCCCAGGTGTGAAGAATATCCATGCAAACAGTGGCATCAGAAGTGTTTCAAACCTGTGGGTGCTCGTCTTGAGCTTTACATATGAAATTTTAATTTTTGAATAAATTCTGTTGGCGCTTGGACCCTGGCCACATATTATCGTGGGTGATAGAATACCCACAGCACTCCCAGCTCCGATGCCACTGTGTGTAAACACAATGAAACCAATGCATGGGTAATTCGAAAAATTAATGGTAATAATACAGCATAAATTTTAGTTGACTTAAACAGGGTTTAAACATCTTATGTTGAGTATATATATAGAGGTTTCTCCCCATTGAATTTAGTTTTGTGCCAACTATGAGAATGTCATCACAAATATTGAGTTATCAGGGTAGTCACTTATCGAGGACCTACTGCATTTATTTTTAAACATAATATAATAAAAGGGCTGGCATTTCTAAAAACATTTTTAGAAAATGTAACGAGGAAATTGTTATGCCCACCTAATTTATTTATTAAATCATTAAAGTAAAAAACCACATTTTAAAATTTTAATTTCTCATGTGGACCACCATCAAAAACAAACCCTACTTTGTTAAGCCAAAAAATAAAAATTCATCCCATGCTGACTGAATGCCATGAAGATGTGTCCAGTTTTCATCACGTTCATATATGTAAACAATGAAAAAATAGCTACACTGCGATCAATAAGTATTATATGTAAAAAAATGCCACATACCTGACAAATTTACTTTTTTGCCTATTTCACTCCAGGCTTTCTTAGCAGCATCCTTCCTGGAGTAATTGGGCCTCGTGTAGTCGTATAATTCTGGATACCTCTCAACCAAACCAAATTTCAGATTGAAGGCCTCCATTTTTTCCTGACGATTTGGGTGATTCGATTAGAATCATACTTTTTTTTCACGTCGCTCAAAACACCAATCACCATGTGTAAAAATTGCCAAGCAATCGCGCGATTGGCGGTCTCCAACTCATTTTAGTTCAGAAGGAAAAAGAATTGTAGCTCTCGCTCCCCCCAAGGAATCGCTCCGTGTGTGAGCGGCCTTATTGAAACACATGGACAATTACCATTGCAATAAAAAAATTTAACATTTAAAAATATTGAAATTTTAGAAACAGCTGAATTATAATAAAATAAAATATATTTTATATCCTGTAAAAATGGAATTGTCCTGTTCTGAAACCGATAACCGAATCTGTCACAAAGTACAACTATGTTGTCGCGAATCTGCCTCCGGAAAGTGTTGCTCTTGTCCGGGACATTCTCGTTAATCCACCGACCACGGATCCGTATGAAAGGCTGAAATCGGAACTGATTAAATGGTCGAGCGAATTGTCGTCCACTCAACTTCGAAAGCTTTTAACATGTAGGTCATTGGAAGATCGGACACCATCCGACATTCTCCGCGAATTGCGACGACGAGCAGAAACACATGCCGTCTCCGAATTGCTGATGGAGCTTTTTCTCTATTACCTGCCAGCATAAACTCAGTCCATTCTCGCTGCTGTCACTCCACTCGTTCTCGAGAAAGCTGCTCAACTTGCCAGGAACCCTCAGCATGTGGACACAGTTGAGAAACCGCAACAGTCGGATTCCGTCGTGCAACTTCGGGACGAAGTGGCTCAGTTACGCCGCAAGTTGAAAACCGTCCTTCGTTCGTGTAGCGACTCTCGTCAGTGTACTTCACGTGCGCGCAGTCCGCATCCACGATTGGAAAACTTCTGCTGGTATCGCAACAACTCCAAAAAGTGTGTGTCGCAGTGCAAGTTTAAAAAAAACGAGTCGGGCGAGGAATAATTGCGACATGGTCCTTGCCACAGGCATCTCGTCGCATTTTTGCCATGGACAAATTCCAAAATTCGATTCCTGATTGACACTGGATCCGATGTTTCCATCCTTCCATCATCACCATCACAATGACGCTGCGACACCACTATGAAGCTCTCTGCTGCTAATGCTTCATCCATTAGTGTTTATGGTCAAAAGAGTGACATTAGACTTAATCTCTGTCGTAATTTCACTTGGACTTTCCTATTGGCAAATGGCCACTGGCATTGGACTTTCTTACTGGCCACATCCATCATTGGGACACATTTTCTGTTCAACTTTGATCTTGTTCCGTATCTCCGATGATGATGTTTACTGGATAGGACAACAAAACTCAATGCTGACTGTGATCTTCACATTGCTGAAGTTCGCTCAATCAAAATCATTGAAGGGGACATCATCTATCACAGCCTTCTCAGCCAGTTTCCTGACATCATCAAGCCACCATAACCAGGACAACCTGTGAAACACTCTGTCGTGCATCATATCGAGACGGTTGGTCCACCTGTGCATGCCAAACCAAGACGTCTAGCTCCTGATCGATTGAAAATTGTGAAGCAAGAATTTCAGCAGATGCTTGACCTTGGCCATTTACGACCATCTAACAGCTGCTACGCATCATCTCTGCACTTGGTCCCAAAAAAGGATAGTGACGAATGGCGTCCAGTTGGTGATTACCGAGCTTTAAATGCACAAACTGTGAAGGACCGGTACAGTGTTCCAAATGTTCTGGATTTTACATCTGAATTGCATGATAGTAAAATCTTTTCTCACATAGATCTCATCAGGGCCTATCATCAGATCCCTATACATCCTGAAGATGTCCATAAAAGTGCTATTATCACACCATTTGGGTTATTCGAGAGCGCTCGAATGCAATTTGGCCTTTGCAACGCCGCAGCCACATTCCAAAGGTTTATTGACGAGGTCACTCGTGGACTTCCATTTGTATATTCCTTTGTTGACGACATCAAAATCACCAGAAGAGTACAACGAACATCTTCGGTTGTTATTCGAATGTCTGCAAATATATGGCCTCAGCATCAAGCCCTCTAAATGTGTATTTGGTGTATCATCAATTGAATTTTTGGGTTACAAAGTTTCTGGATATTTTTTTGCATCATATAATTCTACATTACACTGATTTTTTTTCATCTTGTATTTCATGCATCTCATTTACATTGTGCATCCGATATATGTTTTTTACACCTTATGGAATTTTCTGAATTTAATTGTACATTTTGCATCGTATATTTTTAAGTATATACTTATTGCACATGATTTCCTGCATCATTTTATTCTGCATCATTGTATTATGTCTTGCACATCAATCATTCTGCATCTTATGATTAATTTTTGTATCACATTTGTCGTTCTCTCACCATGTTCCTTCACTGGGGTGAAACTCGTGGTGAGATTCGATTTGTATTTTATCTCACTGATGGCGACACTTGTAAAGCCGACGCCATCTTATTGTCATGCGGGAAAATCAGGATTGGCGACCGAACCATCAAGCGAGTAGCATGGCGCTCCCGTAGATTTTTGTTTCGTCATGTTATGTTTCGTGTTGTAAATAAGTTACTATTTTAAGAAATTATTAATCATCCTGAATCCTTCATTTTATACAAATCACGCAACCTGCCAACCAAACTGCATTACATGTACTATACATTAAAATCAATGAACATACACTTCAACTACACTTCCCATTTCATAATGAAGCAGCACTGCCAACTAAATATTAAAAAAAGAAAAATTGATGTAATTCTTCACAGAATACACAAATTAGAACCAAGAGAAAGAGGTGTTCCAAAAAATGCTTTTTTTGAGACAGCACATTTTCAGTAATGTCCCGGAAAACCAGAATGTATGGTCACAATATATACACACATTTAAGGGACCATTAAATTTTTAGTCGGGGGGGGGGGGGGGTTGTGATTCAAAAAGTTAGGGAATCACTGCTCTAAAGTAAGTGCCATATAGTGAATTGGAAAAGGATTGGTCACCTGTATTTTAGTGCATTGAAATTTCTGATATATCTTCTCAGTGTTTTTTTTTTTTCTTTCAGATGATTGCGACAGCTCTCTCAGGCAGCCTCATATTTCTTCTAATACTTTTTGTCAGCTTAAGAACAAAACTTCCATCAGTAGTGGTGAGCAGACTTGCTTGCTAATAGTTTCTAGAACAGTTTTAAATATTACTTTTTTTATATTATAATATTTTTTATAATATTATATACTTTTTTTTTAATACAGGTACAATTTGCTTGAATATGCACAATAAATTTTAGAGTGAAACAGAAATTTTAGAGTTTGCTTGAAAAAATTGTAAAGCACTAAAGCAGATTTCTAGAATTTTATGGCAGTAAAAGCAGAGATAAAAATTAGGACAGATTATGAGAAAGTAGCTTTCAATAACATTATGAAATAAACCTAGTCAGTGATGAAATTTTTTTACATTTTATTCTACCTAGGAGAAATACTGGTCAAAATGATATTCTCCATAAAATCTTGATTTTCTTAAGTTTTTTTTAAATGCTCATATGAAGATATGAGTAGGTGAGCAATAGAATATAAAAACATAGTTTTCAATTAAATTTCATTTTTAACCTATTTGCTCCAGAGGCACATATATGTGTACCTGTTTTTTCAATGGGTTTTAATGATTCTTTTTCAAGTGAAGGTTTGCATTAGGTAACTTGATTAACTATTTTTTCCAATTTTTATGAAGGCTATTTTGACATAAATCAGTGTAAGGGTTGAATTTCCAAATGATATGCAAGACTTACAAAATTGTATGCATTCCGTTAACGCAAGGCTGAGCAGGGCCAGAATTACTTAGAGACAAAGAGGGCAACTGCTCTGTTGGCAAAATAGGGGGGTGGCAAATTTTAGGTGGGGACAAAAACACATGAAATCATCAAATTTTACATTGGAAGTGCTACAAAATCAAGTTGCTCTTTCCCTCACAAAATTACCAGTTACTGCCCTGATGTCGAGGATTGCATAAACATAGATGATAATGTACAAACGGAATCTGACATGACAGATGTTAACACCGTAATTGAAGATATTATTTATTTATGTTTAATTATTTTATATATATATATTTATTTATAATATATAATTTATTTATTTTATCTGTATTAATTTTTGCTCCTATTTTTAAATTATTTAATTTATTTTTATATCTTATTTCAATTACCTATGAGTTTGCTATATAATTTTACACATTATGTCAATTGAACCATTATTAAGCGGAAATCTGTGTTCAACGGAGAAAAATCCTGGTCCCTTGCAATTCTGTTGAAGACAGGTTATACTGTATTATAAAAAATATACTAATAATTGCATATAAGAAATTAATGATAGAGTAGAAAAATTATGTATGCATAGTAAACAAATTTATTCAGATTGATTATTTATAGTTATTGTTACAAATGTGGCAACATATCTTTGAGGAGAATGAATTTTTTGTCGATATTCATGTTGAACGTTTTATAACCCTATAACCAATTGTTCAGACTGTTCTGTTGTGTTACAGGTTCAGAATGTTCTGTTGTATCTTAATTTTTCTTTTCCACAAATGCAGGTTTTACACGAACAATTGACACATTGACTGCTCAGTTCAAAAGTTTGATAATCACTGTCTTGTTATCTCTAGTTATCACTTTGTGTGGTCCTGTGTAAGGCTTCAATAGTAGAGGACACACAATATCTACTCGCAAAATTGTGTGCACAATCTTTCATAGATGGGTGTACGTACATCGCTGTTTGACCATGTGCTGATGTAGGCACACGCTTTAATGTACGGATCTTTTCTTTGAGTTCTGTTACAAAATTCAGAGAATATGTTGGTAATGGCATGGATGAGTCAGTAAGGACTTACCAACTGGAAGACATAATGAAATACTGTACACAAGTTCCAATGTGTGGTTTTATTGCTGTTCTGATACCTAAGAGCATAATGGGTAGTATATCAGTCCACTTTTGGTTCTTGTGAACTTTGATTGCCGATTTCTAATGACGGTGGAATCTCTCAATCAGTCCATTGGATCTTGGTTAGAAAGCTGTAGAGCAAATTTGATTTGTGCCAAGAAAATCAGTTCCTTGAATAGATTTGACTCAAATTGTCATCCTTGGTCTGTAGCGATAGTAGAAGGGCAACCAAATCTGCTAATCCAGCCTTGGCATACTGTATAGGCATTGATGTTGGGGATTGGGACAACTTCAGGCCATCGACTGCATCTGTCTATGACAGGGTTTTCCAATGTGAAAGCTTGTGTTGAACCCTTGATGATTACGAGGCTATTCCGCAGAACCCTTAACAAATTTTTAATATTTCTTGAATATACGGGATATCACAAAAGTCTGTATTTGCTATGTTGAATAAGAATCAAAACTTGTAGTAGATAAAAATATATATTTGTGTTACACATAGTGTGACCATATGACCCACATTTTAAGGGACAGAATTATTTTTCATAATATTTTGCTATTTCATCGTTTTAGTAAAAATGTTAATTTTGTCAAGCCTGCCAAAAAAATTCACTTTAAAATTTTTAAATCATGAGTTCCTTGTTTTAACATGAGCTCACATAGGCTAACAGACTCGAGAATCAATGGAAACGTCCTTTTTTTTTTTGGTCATCCTAGTTCTACACATAGCTTCAGAATAACAAGAAAAACATGCTCATTCAATAATTTTTTTTCTTTTCCACCTTCATTTTCTACACAGTAGGACTAATTACACCGTGACTTATACAGTTCACAACCGATTCCGAACAGCTTTTTTTTTTTTTTCACGGAGAAATTTGTACTCCAAACATTTGGTGTGCAGACTTTCCTCAATAGCAGTCTGCTGTTTGATCATCATGGTACTGTTTTTGTAGTAGTTCTCAAAGCAGAAAAGACACTGGCGAAGACGAGGGTTTCGAACACACGTCATCTCTGAGTATCTTGTGGCACAGTTTGAGAATATCTTATCGACCTGGCTATCATATCCCACTGCTATGTAATTAGTATTTCACAAATACCCACGGTTTTTTAATCATGACAACTAATACAATGTTTCACTGATTTTTTGTTTAAGTATTCCCATTATAATTCACGAAACACAAGAAGCTGTCAAAAGAATAAGAACATAGTAAAAAAATGTTTCGTGAAATGGTCTTTAATGATAAATAAATAATATTAATATCATAATACTTCGATATTGAAATTATTTAATATAATTTCCTTTGTTCTTTCTTTTCTTTTGTTCCCCATGTAAAAGAACAAAGGAAACCATTACTACTCGCTGTACTTGATCACCCTGTTCAGTGAATTTTGGCATATACCGTTCTCACCCGAAATATAGAATGAGAGGTCAAAGGAAGCGAAAAAGAGAGAATTTCTCTCTCTCCCCCCCCCCCTTCCCGCAGTTTCAGTGCACCAAACTAACACCAGCTATAGTAAATATGAAGATTAAATTATTGAGATTTCAGCACAAAAACTGCAATCATGGTTGCGACGAGTGAAAAATTCCAACTTGAGCAAAAACATGAAGTAAAAGGATGGTTAGTTTTTAGCAATTGACCCATGTAGCTTTTTTTTCTGGAACATGCCAAATGTTTGCTTGTCATGTGATATTACATCACCAGCACTGATTGGACATTGAGAGCCATTATGTGTTACTGTGATGCAGAATCTTGAAATTTTCGGTGAACTCGCCCACATACAATGATGGTCACTCGTGGGAAAATTTCTCTTACACTTTTCATTCAACATTAAACAAAAGAATAACTGGAAGGACTAAAAATGCAGTTCAATGTCACTGCCTTTCTTGAGCTCTTTTCATGTGGTTCAAATGACCAAAGTCCCTCACAGACGAGAACAGAAGCAAAAAAGAAGACAGGACATTTATGAGTGAAAAAAACATCAATTACTCGACATTTTCATTTTAACCCAAACTCCAAATGGTTGGGAAAATTATTTCTATACATTAAATCTATGTAATTAGTATGAATTACAAAAATGCATCGCTGTAATAGTTTTTCATTGCATATCATCAACTCAAAAGCCTTAAACTTTGATGATTGACTAATTGACTGATTGTTACAGAGATATATATCAAGGCCGCTACTCAATACTTAGTTAGACGGAGCAAGCACACATTTTGTCACTCCTTTTAATGTTGAAGGAGAGGCTAAAGGGGAAATATTTGTGCTCCCTCTCGTCTGGTGCTTGGGACACCAGACCTCCTAATTAGAGCCGTCAAGTCTCTTCCCCCCCCCCAGTTGCATCCCTGCCCAGAATAGTCTAAAAAAATACCCTTTCAATGCACTAAACAAGCCATCAGCAATGTCGACAGCTAGCCGCAAAGCCCTTGACAAAGGTTGGTGATGCCTTTGAGAGCTGCGACACGTGGTTTGAGAAACACTAGTGTCCAGTATTTTGGTTTTCTTTTTGGCAACTTTTAAAGAGCTAGATTTGATTCATTATCTGCTTTAATTTTAGATATGAGAAAAAAAAAAACTTGAAAAATTATGGTTTTTTTCTTTCAAATCTTCAGGAAACCAATCAAAAAATACTCAAGATTTAAGCAGTGGTGGTGGTGATGCAAATTACAATTATTTAAGTAATTTATAATATGATTTTGTAAAGCCCCTGGATGGGAAAGGTTATGAAAATGTCGAAAAACAAATTTGCTTTTAGATTCAAGCACGAATGGTCCAGGTATATCCGTCAACATGTTGCAATAAATATTTGTATTAGCTAGAGGAAATGGTATCAGTTATAATTTTAGAGAAGTATTCACTTTTAAGTAAGTTTGTATTTCAGAATCAGTTGATTGAAGTTTAGAAAATTCTGTGAAATCTAAATCTGGTGATGAAATTCAGTCTACTTCGGTGTAACTTAATGCATCAGCTACAACATTGTCGGTTCCCATCCCTTTTTATATCTTACTAGAGTTTTCTTCAATAAACTATTACAAAGGCAGCTCTATTATACATATACTAACAGAGTTAAAGAAGTGACAGACCATTGTAAAGGGCATATGCATTAGGGTGGAGCGAAAAAGGGTGTTTTTTCACTTTTTTTGGAAATTGATGTTGCCTTAGTATCCAAAAGATGCCTTTCAAGGTTTTAAGAAGTTATACCAAAATCTAGGAAAATATTTTAATATCTTGAGGTTCCTCACAGACCCTAAAGGTTGACCTAAAAGTCTTAGAAAAGACTTTTCTAAGTACATATTATAAAAATCTTCTCAAACATAGACAAAGTTAATGATTTTTAAAAAGTATTTTTAAAAAAAGAAAAACATTCAATTTAAACGTTATTCAGTACACATGAGACAAAACTGAATATATATAAAAACCCAGAGAAATACTCAAGAGTTTCATACATAAGTAATATAATAACTGACAAGCAAATATGCAGCTGTCAGCATTTGAAAGGAGAATTTTTCAAGCGCTCCGAATATAGTGATTGATAGAGGGAGATGAAAAATAAACAAGGGTTGGCAGGTTTTTGACACATGACAGTTTTTGACGGTTTAAACTGTCACGTCAAAAACCCTCAGTCAAAAACCTCAAATATTGCTTTTTGATATAAAAATTCCCTTTGGAAATGCACACGTTAATTGCATGTAATGTTTAAAGTGACTGTTATACAAAGAATAAATATTTAAAATATGATTCTAAAATAATTTTCTACTCTCGACAGAATTATTTTGGACAATATATATGTTTTTTTTTCTTATAAAATTTGGACATGAACATTGAAGGGAAAACTATGGAACGATTTGACATTCTTTGATTCAAGATGATTCTTGACCTTCCAAAATTTCTTCAACTACTTATATATGTTTGCATTGATATAAACTGTCTGCTGTACTCTTTTTGCAACAGATAAGTGTTTAAAAAGTTTATTACATCATGTATGTGATGTTGATTTCTGTTATTAAATTATATAGATAACCACTGATACTTGAAACGATACTCTTATTGCGCATAGCATCGAAATATATCTAGCTATCAAAATACTAAATTGTAGGACTAAAATGTCATTTAATTTGGCAATGCTAGCTTGTATATGTCAAACTTGGTTTATTCTTACTTTTGCACTATGATATGGTACATTTACTAGCATTTATAATGCAATGGTTTTCCAATTGAAGCTGTATTCAAACGTGCAAAACAAATGCTTTGGGTATCAAGTTTTGTCAGCTCTGCTTTGGTTGAAAATATTCTTTAAAACTCTGTGAATTTATACACCCTGATCTAAGAAATTTTTAGGTGAAAATAAATGAGTTTAATTAGTCCATCAACAGATTCTTCATGAGAATTTTTATATGGAGTAAAATTTTGGGCAGATCAGAAAATTTAAAATATCAAAATATATATTTTTCCTCAGTGATTATCATTCTGAATATAAAACCCTTTAATCTAAATAAAAGTAAGTGTTTTGTTAATTAACATATCTATCAAGTTAACAAACTATTTGACATCATTGACAGTAAGATTTTGATGGTTTTAATACCGTGTTAGTTTCTGGAGTCAAAAACCTAACCCTGATGCCCTATGATACATATTTTGAATAAGCAGCTCTATTCCACTTAGCAAATTGAACACAGGTAATGAGTAGCTTAGATAAATAAACCATAAAATTATATTTTATATGTTCTAGACTTTTATGTTGAAAAATTCAAAATTGTGAATTATAATTATTGGGTCTTTTTACAAAATGCAGACTTGATTCCTTATTTCCAAGTCATAAAATTGGGATGTGAAGAGGCCATTTTTTTCCCTATCATTTGTTTTCATGTCTTATTGATCTTGAATTCACCCTCTTGGGTGGAAGATTAAATTTTAAACAGCAAGGAGAACTGTGGCAAAATTTAGTAACTTGTGTTTTTTTCTTAAAACGATATGCGTAAAAACTTATTTCAGTGTAATACTTCAAAATACTTTTAATTTAGTAATGTAGAGAAAGAATGCGTTAAATATCCAAAATTCGTAGAAAAATGTGATTGTGTGCAAATGCTTTTTAGTTTGCATGCAAATTCAGCACTTCAAAAAGAATTATATATATTTTTGGATTTATCCACTCAACTTTGGAACAGCCTAATGGCTGCCATAACAAACAACAAAGGTTTTATTACACCATGTTGCACTGATCTGATAAAAGGGAGAATTTTAATTTTAAACCTCTAAATTATTTTTATTGATAAATATAAAAGTTTGTAGGCCTAATTGAATAAAGGACTTTTCATTCAAATATACAACTCATAAAGCGTTTAAAAATGGATACTATATTAACATTATACAGGGGTGGGAACTCTGCGCCAATTGCGCCGCACTGCGCCAAAACTAATATCTTGCGCCATCCTGCTCCAATAGCGTATTTTCGCATTTTTCTGCGCCAAATAGCGAATTTTGCTTCAGTATGTCCGGAATTTCGGAAAGGACGCCAAAAAAATTTTGTTCCTGCTAGCCACGAAACGTTTCTCTACGAGAGAGAAAAGCGTGTTTTATTCCACTATACTTAAACTATCGGCCCCTGATCGGGCTTTCCATCGCGAAACCCCGATATTGTCCGTGATCGTGGAACTGGAGATGGCTTGCAATGCCTTTCAGCTTTAAAGTGCAAATTCGAGTGTTTCCATTTAAGAAAAAAAAGTCGTCACTGGAAGCAGCAGAAATTACTGTAGTCGATTGTCATTGTGTTAAATCCCGATGTTTCGTGAAAAAAAAAATTCATTCCGGGAGTAAAAAGCGCATATCCGCCAAATTACGAATGTTAGTTTAGAAACTTTGCCGAATAACGAGCGTTAAATCGCTAATTTTGCCGAATAACGAGCGTTAAATCGCTAATTTTGCCGAATAACGAGCGTTAAATTGCTAATTTTGCCGAATAACGAGCGTTAAATCGCTAATGTTGCCGAATAACGAGCGTTAAATCGTCAATATCGCCAAATAACGAGCGTTAAATCGTCAATCTCGCCAAATAGCGAGTGTCAGATCGCCAATCTCGCCAGATAATGAGTGCTGAATCGCCAAACATCGAGTTGATTGTTCCGAAATTCTCTCCCATTTTGCAACAATTTCTTTCCAAGTATAAAAAAATTAAAAACTTATAAAATTTTTTTAGCTCATTTGAAGTGCTGCTGTTCAAGGCAGCAAATAGTGCCCACAGTAAGCAAAAATCATCTTAAATAGACGGGTGCAAAAAAATTTATGATAGCCGCTCTTTCAAACAAGGTGTCAAAAGCCTTAAACACCAAAAACAAAAATCAAGCTGACGAAAAGATGTTTGATAACAAAAGACAATGCAGTTTTATTTTGAAAAGGGTTGAGGGTTAACGAAAATATTCTATTTAATTTCACTGTTCCAATTTATAAATATCTGCTCCAAATCCCATATTTTGCTGCTCCAAATCCCGAATTTGCTGCTCCAAAACTGCTCCGAATCCTGAATTTTGCTGCTCCAAAGCTGCTCCGAAATGGACTTAGTCACTTCCCACCCCTGATTATAGTTTATAAAATCCTCTAGTAATTGCGGTAAATTATGATTGTATGACTATAAAATGAAGTAATTTTTTATAAACCAGTTTTTTCCATTCAGTTTGGAGAAGAGTCCTATTTCTTTCACACAAGCGGTTTTTCCAACTTGGGAGAAACTTCCTAACCCTGGGGCAACGCATACTTGAAGAATTTTGTGGATATGTTGAAATGCTTTTAAGCACTCCTTTGTTAATGGGTTTCTTAAAGCTTCCTCTACTACTGGACAATGACTTAAAAGAACCTAGTTATAAGCTGATAAACTGATCATTTTTTCACAATGAACCTTTGGATTGAAAATTTTTTTAGAATGAAATATTTGATTCACACAGAGATAACAGTGAATGATAGAGAAGAGAACCATATTTTAATTCTTTCCAAGGAGGACAGACTTTCACTCAAAATGAACCCAGATTTTATTACCCTGGATCTCGGGACTCAAGTGAGTTAGAGTACAGCAGCACCTCTGTATTTTGTGGCACATGAACTATCTGGTGCAAGTCAGCATGGTTTGGCAAACACAGGTTGACCAATTGTTTAGATATGCTACACAATGCTATGCTTTATTTCTATATTTGCATGTAGTGGTTTTGTTATTTCAGGAAATTCTTTAAGTAACTGATAGTATTAAGTGTTCTCGCCTGTAATCAGCTTGATTGAGTGAATTGATGCTGATTGAATTTTTGCTTTGGACAATAAATTGGTTAATGAATCAAAAATTCTCAATTTTAGATCCGGAGTTGGATGTCTATTTCCGGACATCCGGACTGTGTCTATTGTTGGCATGGACACATTTGCTACTAAGAATGGCCATTGGAATTTTCTTCGTATATTCTAATGAATTGCAAGAAGTTTTTGTCAATATACATTAATGTTAGATGTATTTGCTGCATGTAAAGTGAATAACACTGGCTTCATGCGATTTTGACTGAGCTTGCTGGAATAAGCATAGTATCTGATCGTGTATGTGTAAGAAAATTTGTGTTAGTCTTTTTATCTGTCACAAAAAGGCAATGAGATTTTCTGGGCAAAGTGAGTGCTGCCTCTACATTTTGTTTTTAGAGTTTCCCCCACTATTGTAATTACACAATTGTTCAAATTTTTGGGCATTTTGGTCAAATTTTCTGCGATAAAAACTGTACTGATTGTTTCCTCCATTGCTACTTCCGCTTCTATACCTACAGTTGCACCTGCTGCTGTATCGAAAATTAGGCCTTCGGCCTAGAGCTTCAATAAGAACTGATAACTTCCTATTTTTGGCAATTAAAAAATTTTCCAAGGAATTTGACATTTGAGAAGGTGCAGTGGGAATGCTACTAGCTATTGGTGCAACATTGTACTGGTTTACTTCCATCACACGATCGGCTACTTTAGTTTGTTCATCCAAGGAAAGTGGCAGAACAGCAGCCAAGATGGTATGGTTTATACATGTGAAGGAAGGTGTTGCACAAAAAGTGGATCTAACAGTTCATCTGGAACATTATGTGGTTCCGCAACATGCTTCAGTAAGTGGAATAGCTCAGACGTATGTCTGAGTTATATAATTCTTCACTTGCCAATAATTTCCTAATTTCTTGAGTTGAGCTGTCACTCGTTTTTTTTTATCAGATTGGTTTTTAGATGTTCAAAGGGATCTTTGTTTGGGTTTAGGAAGCTTTCTATCCAGTCCTTGTTTCAATGAGACAACAGGAAATCCAGAAAGTGACAGCTCGTCCTTTATGACGGCAACTCAGCAGCGCTTCACCATCAACTTGTGTAATGCCTGTTGGTTTCAGCTCACAGTTCCCATCCACGAACTATGCACTCATGAAATCGGAGTTAAATTCAAATCACAGACCAATATCACATCAATGTGGCAAATGAAAATGACCACGATCGGGTTATCGAGTCCCTCAATGCTCAAGAAATTGACATTTTTCATGTCACCACTAAAGCCAGTGAAACTATTAGTGTTGTGCTCAGAGGGCTTGACCTGGCGATATCAATAGCCGAAATTCGCCAAGAACTTATCAAACTTGTTTACAAAACCATCCATATTTCACAAATAATATCCAAAAGGAAATTCTCCAGGAGGAAAAACACTACCACTATGGAAAATAGCACTCTCTCGAAATGATGCATCACGCACAATCATTGCCCTCACTAAACTGTAGTTTTTGGCAGTGAGTTTTTCCTTCGAAACTTGACCCATCCTACTCTCTCCGGATGTGTTCGATGTCAAAGATGGTCTCACTTAGCAATAAACTGTAAATTCGAGGAGTGATGTATCAAGTGCACGGACAATCACATCTGCCAGCCGTGTAAAAAAGTCAGAGGCATTGACATACCAAAATGTGTGAATTGTAAAATGGGAAACCATCCCACAAATTACAAAAAGTGCAGCGTGTACCTGGCTGAAGTACAAAATCTGAAATCTGGAAACGCTGTCCTGGAAAAAAATAAAAATAACTGCAACATGGATTAAATCACCATCCCCAGCGGGAATCCTGGAAAACAGAACACACCCTTTCTGCCCAGAAATGTCTGAAAAATGCAACTTGGGAAAAAAAAGGGAAACAGCAAAGTGCTTCATCGCCTCGTCAAAAAATAACAATCCACAGTTCAACAGTCATCCCCTGAAAAAACTACAAGTCCATCATCTATGGACTTTGCGAAAACTTTGAAAAAATCACAGCGGGACCACCAGAAAATATGACCTCACACAAGTGAAGTCTACGGACCTCCCCAAAACCTTCAAAAAATTTCTCAATCAACCTTGAGGAAAAAACCTAAGTCCAAAGCCTACGGACTTTGTGAGATTTGTGTTTACCGACTACCAGAAAAACTTGGAAGCATCAACGGGCACAAAATGAAAAAAAAAAAATTGATTTCCCTCTCTACAGACTTCAGAAACAGTCTTTCACCATCTAACTGTCTTAAACAAAAACTTCGAAAAAATTTCAAAGCCACTGGCAACAAGTAGCCCGCTCGTCGACAGAGAGACCCAGAAAGCTGCTGAACCAAGTATGGCACCATCAGCAACCTCATCAGCTGAACCCTCTGCATCTCTTCCGGCAGTGACTTTGTGGCCAACTCGAACTCAAATTTTTGAGATGTTCGAGTTTGCAAAATTTTGCTTCGAAGACGTTATGGAAATGAATTTCAAAAAAGATACATAGACAAATTTCTAGTCAAAGCCGGCAACATTCTTGTTAAAGATTAAGCCTCATCTTGTAGACTTTGTCGAATCTCGAATCATGCTTGCAGAGAATTCTTATTTTATCCTTATTCAGAAAATTTTCTTTCTTTTTTTCATTTTCTCTATGCTATCAGAAAAACCCTCTTCAAAAAAAAATTTTCTTAAAACTCAAATTTTTTTTTTGAAATTTAACTATTTTTTTTGTGTTCTTCCCTCACTATTTTTTTCGTGACTTAGAAAAATAATCGTACTAATCCCGTATAATTTCTCATCTTGCCACTAATTTTGTACTTTTTGTGTAACATGAATTTTTGCAGATTTCAACCAATAGGAAATGAATATCACATTTCAGCCAATGGAAAACGAGCAGTGGCAAAAATCATGAAAACGTCACCTTTCCAAGCTTTCTTCACAGCAAAAGCACTAATAATAATACTAAAATCATAAGGCAGTGGTGGCATTTTACAAGGCATTTAAATTTAAATAATTTTGATACAGAACCTTAAAGACCAATTGTGACAAGTTAAATCTTTTCCCTCATACACGCACTCACATTTTTTACACATCACTCGCTTGTCTCTCTTCGTATGGGGCCCCTTGCCCTTAATCCAGCAGATGAACCGACATAGGTTTGGGCACTGGCATTAAAATTCTGGTTCTGGTCTGTCTTCTATCGAATGCTCTTTCAGTGAGAACTGGTCTCTGTACCCAGCATGTCACCATATACTTGTTTCTCGCCAACAGCACTCAATATTGCATCAAGTTGTACGGTTCTGGCGCAAATGTCTTTTGCGTGATCAGTCTCCTCATGTTATCATATTAATACTTTAATTCTGTTTGATCTATATGTTGGTTATTGCTTCAAGCTTTGCCTTTTGTACAAAGGGTTTTCTGGAATTGATTTATTATAAATTATTATAATTATTATTTATCATTACTATTCATGAATTGAAACAAATTAATATACTTCAAAAAATATCTTGAAACATTTATCTCAGTTACAACTGTTCAATTTCAAGGTTTCTTGAATGTTGCTACAACTGAGTTTGTGTGTCACTGTGTATAGTGAATAATAAGGACTGAAAAATTATGTTCGTAACATGAAATGTACCCAAGTTGTATTATATGAAATTTCTGAAAAAATTATGGCAATTTTTCCATGGTGTTAACTGTATTTCATCTTTTTTTGCAGCACCAGTGGTAGGAATAGGCCGTGGACGAGTTCAGAAATGATCAGACTTATTGAATTATGATTACTTTGTAAATTTTTCATGATATTTTATGTTACTCCAGAGCATTACATCCCAAAAATCATTGGACTCTTTTATGTTTTTTCATTAAAAAAATAAATAAAAAAATTAGTGTGGTTTTTTTTATATTGGACGGACTTTTTTACCTTGATGCAAAATTATATCAGAGCTCAATAAATTTTTGAAGTATTTGATGGATTTTTTTCATGTTTGTGCTGTCTTTTTCTTCCAAATTGTGCATAGCCTAGTCTCTACCATCTATTTTGACCACTATTCTCCATAAAGAAGGGGGACTGTCGGATCGTTATTATTATACATAAAAGATGTATCAGTTCTAGGTATATCAGTTAACCTCTCAACTGTGAACGATGTACTCTGCACGTTGGCCCAACTTCACATGCTGTCTCGTACTCATTATGTCATGGAGGCCTATCTTCGTTTTTTAATCCATTACATTGTTTCAGGACCCCTGCATGTTTGGTACCACTCGGAAGAATGATAATGTGGCTTTGTACAATCATAATTATATTTTCCTTTGATATATTTTGTTAGTGGTGAACGTTTTTGCTGCTTAACAGGTGGCAATCAGAGATATTGTAAATAGCCTGTTTTAGCCCATTGAGCTAAAATGCCCTGTATAATTATTATAAAGAGCATTTTTTAGTACCTTGTGTAATTGAATTGGTAGTTCTTTGTTACAGTAACGAGGCTGAGTTATAATTCTGATTTTTGGGCCATGGTAGAAGACAAAAAAATTTTACCAAAAAGAAAATATGTAAAAATACAGTAAAACCTTGTTAAAAGTTGTCACCCTGATAAGTCGTCACTTCGGTTAAGTCATTGTTTTTCTTTAGGCCCGCCTATCTTTCATAGACAACAATGTTATTAAACCCTCGTTTACTTGTCTCTAATTTCGGTTAACTCGTCACTATGAAAAGTTTGAGAGAGAGAAAGACTATATGGCTCCCATTGAAAAAAAAGCTTGCTAACAGCATTAGCGTATGTAGACCTGCCAACTCTCCCGATTTTTCATCCTTCCTCCCGCTCTCCGGATTTTGGCAGAAAATTAGATTTTACGCGAGCTTTCACGTTGTCGTGGCGTCAATAATTACCGTTGTCGTTAGGGAAAGCGCCCATAGAGGACAGTCGTAGTCATTTCCATCGCGCGCGCGAGCAGCCGTAAAAAAGTCTCTGTGACCGCATTTAAGCAACTGGCGAAGACGCGACTTTGTTTTCGTAGCATTTATCGGCAATCATTACTCAGGGGCATGACCTTGTTTGCCAAAATTCCTGTATAATTGTTATTGTATTCCATTAACAGCCGCACGGTAAACACGTTTTTTCGTCCGCAGCTTTGTAATTTGAATTTTTTTAAAATCGTTTCTTCCGATTAAACATCTTCAGAAAGCAAGTATAAAACTTTAAGCTATATACAGCTAAATATAAAGCTTTTAAGAATTCATATACCCAAGATTATCAATCACTGATAGCATCCACAAAAGGAAACGCATACTTTATGAACAGTATGTAGATGTGATTTCTCTATTCTGCATGGAAAGACTGACATGAAATGATATTCCTCTCCGGGGCAATGCAGAACCTGCCTTGGGAGGGGTGGATAGAATGTAACTATTTCTTAATTTATTTAATTTATTTTTTTTCGAAAATTTTTTCATGAACTTTTTTTTGATCGAGTCTATGAGTGTCGGGGGGGGGGGGGGGTGCCCCCCTCGGGAGAATTTCTGGATTTCAAAAGTTAGCAGGTCTGCATATGCTTAAATGTCATCATAAAACCCTTATTCTGTTCGAGCTACAACTGATATCTGCATGGGCTCCACTAATTTAGGACAAAATATCTTCGTTGAAAAACCAGATATTTTTTAAAAGTTGGTCTTCTAATGCACACTTTCCCTACCCTAGGTCCCCTCGTGTCAAAAGTGGATCCTGTGTTCAAGATTACCTTGATAAATTTTACTATAGAATTATACCTTGTAGCTGTATCATGAACTACTGATAAAGAATTAAAACTCTAAAATTAAATTTCATGTACACGTAAAATTATTGAGCACTAGTTCTGTTGTGAAGAAAAGCTAACTATTCTAACAGTTGCTCTGATTAGTCTAAATTAAAAATTATTATAAATCATTGTGTACCAGTATATTTTACCACAAAAAGTCAAGTAATAAGAGCTCAAAAAAGGTGAAAATTTCTATTTTTTATTTTGCAATCTATAAATTTTATTAATATTGTAATTTTAATTCATTTTAATAAATGTTACATTACTTTAAATTTATGCGATTTTCACAGTATTGCACATTGAAACTGACACTTCGGTTAAGTCGTCATAATTTTTCGATAATATGAGGTGACGACTTATCGAGGTTTTACTGTATTTAGGTAATACTAGTGATACTATATAATATAAACAAGACATTAATTTATAAACATTAAAAATATCTATTTTATTCAATGATTAGTTTAAAAGTTATTTTTTATTGTCTGAAAATAGAAACTTTGCCTGATTTTAATTCCCAGAAAATAATTAGCACGTTTTTAAGACGACATTTTTTCTTCATACTAGTTTCTGTTTCGGCTCTGCAATGGAGCGCCGTCATTAAGAAACTCGTGGTCAGAAACCATTGGAAGGGGGAAGAGATCGCTTTTGTATTTGCTAAGCCTGAATAGTGTGTTAATGCAAAATTGTGGTGCCTCTCCAACAAAGGCGATCTATCCCACTAGCTACAAGGAAACTACAGAGCTACTGGTCTACAGAGCTACAGAAACTACTAGCTACAAAAAAAATGGCAAATCTTATTTTATCTCTGTGTAAAATGTTCCCAATAATTTTTGTATTCTCATAACTTTGTATATATTTTTCTCATGCTTCATTTTGCTTATAACCTGAAACTATATATTTTTTTAGTATTGTATTTCTTCAACATATTGGACGAAAAATGACCAAAAAAATGTTTTTTGAGAAGGCAGGGAACAAGGGTTGGCATTTTAATGCCATCAGGCATAGCCACCCTTCAGAAACGTCTACTCTTTTCGAACCTTGCATGGAGTTCCCCAATCATGACCCACTGTATACTATTCTATTTCACTCTCATAAAATTCTTTCTTGTATTAATTTTTTTTAAATAATTACCTTTTTAGTGTGTGTGTATATATAATCAGTTAAATTTACTACTTTATCATTGTTGAGACCACTAGGTGGCAGCATCATACTGTTGGCAAGCGGCCGTCTCCAAAGCTGCATTAAGAGTAAGAGCTGCATTAACTTACAAGCGGCTTTGGCCGTCGCCATGGGTGGCTGCGTGCGTAACTCAGTATCATCATAACGACCACACTGACAACATGCAGCTCGTGTATCATTTCCTGCTCATTTTTCAATAAAACTCATAGTTCATTAATTGTATCTTTAATTGCCCCTTTATCCAATCGATCATTCGCTCAGCGGAATATGCAGTTTTAGTTACCTTGGACCGATCCTGAAAATCATGCCACATATCGTGAATATTTATGGTGCCGAAACTCGGGAAGGAAAACTTAACCAGTGACATCACCGGGATCTTCAGATGGAATTTTTGGTAAACGAAGTTCAGTGAAGGCAAGATCATGAGGCTTAGCAACATCAAGCCGTAGCTCAACAGCGATAATCTCCCACGGCATCAGCTGAAAATCTATTAAGATCAAGCCAGCGAACTGTGGGCAGAGCTCAAGGCCTTGCACGATGAAATCGTCATCTTGTCAACGGTATGAACATGTGGTAGCCCTTGAAGCGGAATTCTAGGATGTGGCAAGTCTGATCGACGATCTTCGCTTCAGCATGGTGCATGGTTCAGCGTGTGCTTACCGAGAATTTCACTGCCTTCGTTCTGAACTCAATAATTGGTTGCCATTTCGCAATATGTTTACAACGACCATCGATCAAAATAAAAGTCTTAAGTGACATTCAAAAGTTGCAATATTTAAAAATATGTATCAAGGGAGAAATGCCGCTCTCGGAGTAATTACAGCAAACTGGCCAACATTCAGAGACGTAACTGAGAGACAACTTTTACAGAATGAAAGGCGTTAGAGACACCGGCCAGAAGAGACTGTCCCGTGAGTTCATCCAACAGTATGAGACTCTGGGACACATGAAAATGCTGGAAGGGACAAGTGACAATCAAGACTAGTACTACCTACCTCACCACGCAGTTATAAAGCCAGGGAATCAAGCCAAGTTTCGTGTGGGTTTTGAAGCTTCAGCAAAATCATTATGGGGTTTGTCACGACATAAGCTGATAGTTTTGCCAACATTGCAAGACGATATTGCCACACTTCTCTGCTTCCAAACTCACAAGGTCGCAATGTCAGCAGACATTGTCAAGATGTATCATCAGATCCTTGTTCATCCGGACGACACGAAGTGCCAAACAATCTCGTGGAGAGAATCGCCAGACATACTCATCAAGGTGTATCAATTGCTGACTGACACGGAACAGCATCAGCACCTTACTTAGCTACCAAGTGCCTGCAACAGTTGACTGAGGATGAAAAAGATGAGTTTCTCAAAGCTTCTGTCATAGTTAAGCAGGATTTTTATGTGGATGATTTGCTCACTGGAGCAGATTCCATTGAGGAAGCTATTCACATTCAGCAGGAAATCACACTTTTTCAAAACGATGAATTCGTCATAAAAAAGTGGGCTTCAAATAAAGTTGTATCTCTACCGAATGACTTTTGTGCAACAAGTACTACATTCAAAATAGGGACTGACATTAAAACTTAATTGGCATTAAAACTAAAATAGGCATTTTATGGCAGCCAAAGGATGATGTTTTTGTTTTCAATTCAAAATCGCCACCGGAGACAATGCAGCAGTGAACCAAGCCAACACCTAAAGCAGAAAGCCTGATCCCGAGATTCGTGATGTTATCAACATTAGCCATCGAAATTTGTCATCCCTGTAAAGCAGTTTTCCAGTAGCACCGCAAACGAGCAACTCAAAAAACCATACATAGTGTGTAACCCTGATATGCTATATATTTGACCCTTGTTGTAATTTTATTTTTTCTTAATGTTATAGAAAAAAGGATTGAAATAGCAAAGAAATTAGCACTCGAATAGATGAGTTTATACCTATAACTCCACATTATTTTCAAGCATCAGTTAGGGAGCCAGCCTTTTAAAACCTTTTACCAGCCGAATGGAAATTTGAATTGATTTTATAATTTTTTTTTTCTGGTACTTCCTATTCTGATCCTTTAGTTTAGAGATATCAACCATAAAATTCATGTAAACAATTTTTCTTGTATGTTTTCTGGACCTGCCCATGTCTATAGAAACATTAAAATAAAAACAAAAAAACTTTAAATTTTATTCTTCCTTTAAATGTTAATAACATTGTGTAATATATAAATAATTTATCTGTTATTAAATACCTCTGAATTTACTTCAACTGCTATTTACGGCAACCGAATCCCAGGAAATTTCCGCTTTCCCGGGATCGAGAAAACCTGGGAAACGTTAATCCCTCGTATATGAGTATACTTACTTGATAAGCAAAGAAACTATAAAGATGCGGTGGATATCTTACCTAAGAGAAACTAAGCATAAATTTGACACTATACATATAATAAAACTAAGTGAAATCTCGATATAACTGTATTTTGTGGACGAAGAAAAATATTATAGTAGAGCTGTTATCGTTAAATTGAGAGATTTTGACATTGAATATCGACCGTCAGGGCCGCAACTAGATGCTTGATCAGCCGAGGCAAGCACACATTTTACTACCTCCATTTAATATTCAACGAGAGGTTAAAAGGTGGCATTTTCGTCCTCTTCTGGTCCGGGGCAAGAGACCCGCTTTTTTCCCCTCACCCCACTTACGGACCTGCTGACCATGGACCTCCGGAAACTTCATACTACAAGCAGTGATCAAATGAAAAGGTACGAAACGACGTAAAAACAGTTAAATATTGCATATTCCGCCATGGGAGAACGTAGCGAGACATCTCGGGATGCGATTGGAGTCTCTGACTGGGATCGGAGCATGCGCGGGCGCCCGCATGCGCAGGAGAGAGCAGAGGCTCTTATCAAAAGCGGCGTCCAAATGATGCGGCAGTCCGTCTGAGGACAAGATGGCGTTCGTGTTGCAAAATTCGACGATTGAAGAGCAGCAAGGTGTTATCCGATTTCTGACAGCGGAAGATGAGAAACCGGCAGCTATTCATCGCCGGATGGTGACAGTTTACGGGGAGAAATGTGTCTCTGACAAGTCTGTCAGAAAATGGAGTGCCCGTTTTCGTGCAGGCCGTGAGAGTGTGGGTGATGACCCGAGACCAGGCCAGGCAAACACTGTCATCACGAGCGATCTCATCGACAAGGTGGACGACCTAGTGAGAAGTGATCGGCGTGTCACATTGCGAATGTTGGCGGTGAAGGTGGATGTCAGCTATGGAACCGTGTGGAAATTGTTCACGACAGGTTGCGATATCGGAAGGTGTGTGCCGCTTGGGTTCCGAAGCAGCTCACCGACCAGCAAAAGGAACTGCGTATGGGGCTAGCACTGCAACATCTGTTTCGGTATCAGGAAGACCCCGCTTTCATGGAGCGGATCGTCACAGGTGATGAGACCTGGTGCCATCACTACGAGCCAGAGACAAAGCGGGACAGCATGCAGTGGAAGCATGCGTCGTCACCTCCCCCTAAAAAGTTCAAAGCCGTGCTGTCAGCAGGCAAGGTGTTGCTCACCGTCTTTTTCGACGTTCAAGGTCCGCTACTTGTCGGAATTCCTCAAGCACAGAAAAACCATTAACTCCGATGTGTACTGTGAGACACTCCGACGCCTACGCAGGTCCATCAAGAACAAAAGACCGGGGCTGCTCACGAAGGGTGTGGTTCTGCTCCATGATAACGCGCGTCCACACGTCTCCAAAGTCACACACATGGAACTGGCCAAGTTCAAGTGGGAGCCGTTGGACCATCCGCCCTACAGTCCGGACATGTCGCCCTGCGATTTCCATGTGTTTGGTCCACTGAAGAATTACCTGAAAGGGAAGCGCTTCAACTCGGACGACGTACTCAAGGACGCTGTGAAGGACTGGGTCTCGTCACGGCCACAGGAATTCTGGGAACAAGGAATCCCGCGGCTTGTTCATCAGTGGGATCGTTGTGCTCAGGCCTATGGTGTATATTTTGAATAAAGTCTACATTTGTACCCACCGTATCGTTTCGTACCTTTTCATTTGATCACCCCTTATATAAAATTTATTATTTAAATAAATAAATTATTTACCGCACAGCACTTTTGTGTATTACACAGAAAGTAGCTTCGCGGCAACTTATTAAACATTTTCGAAAGATAGATAGCGCAAAATACCAATGTTTATTAAACACGCTAAAAAGAACAAAAACTGTTGAAGAATTTAAAAATATATAGCAGGGGAATTTTGAGCGAAAAACATGAAAAAATATCTTTGTACACTGGTTTCAAATTCTAAAAAACAATATCATTATAGAGGGTTAATTGTAGTAACGAATATTGCTTATCGATAGTTTAACATTATACTGGGCAATTCCAAACAAGATTTGAAAAAAATACCATTGTAGATGCATTTATCATAGAATGTCGTTGTAGCCAGGTTTTACTCAATATACAAACTCTGTAGCGTACGCAGGATTTTCTCATCGGGAAGGCATTCACTGAACATTGTTTTTCTTCCCGAAAGGTTTCGTTTTTTTTTACTGCAAAAACAAACCATAATCTCGGTTGCGGGGGGGGGGGGGGATTTTCAGAGAAGTGAGGGGATCCGTGAAAAATCCTGGCCTGGACGCCCATCACTAGCATGTGGGGGCCATGCCTACAGTATATGTAAGGTGTGATGCCCACAGAAGGGAATTTTCTTAATTTAACGACGATCGAAAATTTTTTAAAACATTATCATCTAAATTTCAATTGCGAGCATTCTTTTTCTTTACGCACTGTAGTTTCATTCCCGTACTTTCAGGGTTGATGTTTGGTTATTATGTTTTACACAGTTGACTTCGAAATTTCGCTGCAAACTCTTGCCGCTCACTCGAAAGATAATTAGTGTTAACGTTTTTTTTTCTTTTCATGGCCAACTCCATAAATTTGAGTCTATTTACAATGATGAAATTGGAACTTAAATTTACACTTGCTGGAAGATTAAAATGACACTCCACTCACAAATCACTATGAGAATATATAAATCACTATGAGTAAAATTTAGAAAAGCAGAGAGATAAAAAAGAAGAACTTGTTCACGATCTTGTGGCGTGATTTTCAGGATGGGTCTCTGGTAACTAGCATTGAATATTCCGCTGAACGAACCATCGATAATTAAGGACAATTCAAGATGAAATTAACTGAATTTATTGAAACATGAGAGGGAAAACGATACATGAGCCGCGTTGTTGTCGGCTTGATCACCGAGATGATCCTTCCGTTGCGCGCGCAGCCATCAAAGGCAACGGCAGCTCGCTAACGGTATGCTGCTGCCATCTAGGGACGTCAACATGCCGCCCACCTTGAAACATCGTTTCAATACTGACATGTTTACATGAAATACAATCACAGCTGCATGTGAAAATTATAAAAAAAAAATATGTGCAAATTGTATAAATACGCTGAAAACATATGCTATTGTACATGAAATCCAAAAATGTGATATATGATATAACGATGAAAATTCAAAATACTAGAAAAAACATGATATATAGGTGTATAACATCGAGCCGTCATACTAGTTGTCAACTGGCAGACGACAAAGTTTTTGTACATTTCTCTTAAATGTCCCATCCTTGGACTTGATAGAGACAACTCTCACTATCCCGTCGGATCCCGGAAACAACTGGGTCACTCGACCAAGTCTCCACTGCAAGGGTGGTAGACGATCTTCTTTCACTAGAACGAGATCACCCAGAGTGAGATTTTCTTTTGGTTTCAACTACTTGCTTCTATGCTGTAGCTGAGTAAGATACTCAGCTCTCCAACGATTCCAGAAATGTTGCAGAAGGCGCTGTACCAACTGCCAACGGGTGAGCCGATTGAATTTTGTTTGTGTGAAGTCTGGCTCGGGCAATGCTGTCAACGGACCACCTATGAGAAAGTGACCGGGAGTGAGAGCAGACACGTCGTTTGGATCATTTGAAAGTTCACAGAGAGGACGAGAATTGAGACATGCCTCAATCTGTGACAACAAGGTATACAGCTCTTCGAATGTTAGTTGTATTTTTGAAGTGATTCGCCTGAGATGGTATTTCACAGCTTTCACTCCAGCTTCCCAAAGACCTCCCATGTGTGAAGATGCTGGAGGATTGAAATGCCAGTTTACTCCGACATCGGTGAGATGACTGGAAACACGTTCGTTATGAGTGCGAGATGAAAAGAGACGAGCAAACTCTCTCAGCACCTTGTCAGCTTTCACGAAGTTGGTTCCACAGTCACTGTATATATCACTCGGCTTTCCTCTCCTGGAAATGAATCGTTTCAGAGTGGCGATGAATGCCTCTGTTGACAAGTCACTTACAACTTCACAGTGCACAGCTCTGGTTGAGAAACATACGAAAAGTGCCAGGTATGCCTTGCACGGTTTCGCTCGAGATCCCTTCGACATCCTGATGGTGAAAGGTCCTGCATAATCGACAGCACAGTGAACAAATGCTCGAGATGGTGTTACTCTTGCAGCCGGTAGATCGCCCATGATTTGAGGAGCTGTTGCGCCACGATAGCGAACACAGGTTATGCTTTTTCTCACAAATTGCCGGATGACACTTCTTCCAGAAACAATCCAGAATTGCTGTTGAATGCAAGACTGGAGAAGTTGAGGTCCAGCATGCAAATGCATTGTATGATAATTCTGGATAATCAACTGCGTAAAATCATGCTCTTTTGGAAGAAGAATTGGATGTCGGTGACTTCCCAACCAATGTGCATGTCGCAATCTTCCGCCCACCCTGATAATTCCATCATCGCCGATGAATGGATTCAACCGGAGTATATTGCAGTTTGAAGGTAGAGTTCCTGATTTTCTCAATGATGACAATTCTGATTTGAATTCTACTTCTTGAACTCTCCTGACCCATATACATAATGCATGTTTCAACTCTTGAGTGGTAAGAAACCTCGTGCTCCTTTCAGGTGCAGCAAGTTTGCAGTTGTCTATGAATCTGAAGACATATGCCGTGACTCGCTGAAGAGAAGTAAGTGAGGAAAACCTGTCGATAATTTCCATGTCATGTGCAATTCCAACAAACACAGATTGGTTGCAAGAAACATTTTTCTTCTCTTCAGTCAAAACTTCATCCATGCAGCTGCACAACACAGGTTTGTCTGCTAGCTGACCTGGCTTGGAAAGAAACTCTAGACCATACCACCATAGGGGAAATACCTTCAATTTGTTGGCCGGTATTCCTCGTGACGCACAATCAGCGGGATTATTGGTTCGATCAATGTGATTCCAATGACCCCCAGGGAGGAGCTCATGAATTTTTGTCACTCGATGAGCCACAAACGTCTTCCACCTGCTTGGATGTGAAGAGAGCCAAGCGAGAACTATTGTAGAGTCAGTCCAGCACCATATGTTTGTGTTGACTAGACGTAGTGCATTGCATGTAAACTTGATGAGTCTTGCAAGCAGCACTGCTCCACAAAGTTCAAGTCGAGGCAAAGTTGTTGGCTTCACAGGGGCCACTCGTGTCTTTGCTGTTACTAGTTGAACCTTCGCAACTCCTTCACGGGAAACTGTTCGAATGTACACAACCGCAGAGTACGCCTTTTCTGATGCGTCACTGAAACCGTGAATTTCTAACATATGTGAAGAGATTTGCATCATATATCTTGGAATTTGAATGTCCTCCACTTGCTTGAAGTCTTCATAAAATGCTGTCCATCGATTGTGAATGTTCTCTGGCAATTTCTCATCCCAAGACAGTTCGGTACACAACATTCCACATTTCTTGTATTAGAATTTTGACATTGATTACAACAAGAGCCAGCAATCCAAGTGGGCCAAACACCTTGGAGATGTGTGATAGAACAGAGCGCTTGGTCCACTGTTGCATATTTACCGGTGGTGATTTTGAATTGAAAACAAATACATCATCCTTTGGCTTCCATAAAATGCCCAAAGTTTTGATGTCAGTCTCTATTTCGAACGTAGTACTTGTCGCACGAAAGTCATCCGGATTTTCCTAGCGGTGAATTTTCCTAGCGGTGAATTGTTGGTCGGTGAATTTTCCGGCGGTGAATTGTTGTCGGTGAATTGCTGGCGGTGAATTTTCCGGACACGCTTTTTTATGACGAATCCACCGTTTTGAAGAAGTTTAATGATTTCCTGCTGAATGTGAATAGCTTCCTCGACTTAATCTGCTCCAGTGAGCAAATCGTCTACATAAAAATCCTGCTTAACTATGACAGAAGCTTTGAGAAACTCATCTTTTTCATCCTCGGCCATCTGTTGAAGGCACTTGGTAGCTAAGTAAGGTGCTGATGCAGTTCCGTATGTCACAGTCAGCAATTGATACTCCTTGATGAGTATATGTGGCGATTCCCTCCACAAGATTGTTTGGTACTTCGCGTCGTCCGGATGAACAAGTATCTGACGATACATTTTGACAATATCTGCTGTCATTGCGACCTTGTGAGTTCGGAAGCGGAGAAGAAGTGTGGCAATATCGTCTTGCAATGTTGGTCCAACCATAAGCGTATCATTCAGTGACAAACCCCATGATGATTCAGCTGAAGCATCAGGTTAACCTTAATAAAATTAAGGTTCTTCCTAAGGCTGGGCAAGATCAGTGGCATCTTAAAGCATGGGCCCACCCGGACACGGCCAGGGGGCCTCAAGAGAAAAAGGGCCTCGCAAAAATGAGATCTGGTAAGAATTTTCTAGAATTTACCAGGTAGGGCTTCAGAAAAACAACTTGGCCTGGGGGCCCATGATGCTCTTAAGACGGCCCTGGGCAAGATTTACATCATCCGCAGAATTGGTGCCCAATCTCACTCCTTAGTTATCTAGGGAAACTTTTTGAGAGAGTGGTGGCTAGCAGATTATATAAATTCATTGAAGATAACAACACTATCGGTCCAGAGCAACGGGTTCCGCTGTGGGCACTCGACCACCACTCAACTATTACGCTTCGTAGAACGAATCCAAGAAGCCAAAATTTTTAAAGATACTGCAGCAGTAGCCTTCTTTGACTTAAAGAAATCTTTTGACAAGGTCTGGCATAATGGGCTACTGCTTAAGATGATTCGCATGGAAATGCCATACAACATCATTAAATTTGTGAGTAATTATTTCGACTCGCGTTCTTTCCGAGTACAGATAAATGACTCAATATCTAATTCCAGACAGATTCGTTCATCAATAGCGCAGGGAAGTGTGTTAGGTCCCATCCTACACAATTTTCACATGAACGACTTCCCAGTTGCCCCTAAAGGCTTTACGGCTTTGTATGCCGATGATAGTGCTCTTTGTTGCACAGATAAGGACCCTAGCAAGGCCCTTTCAAATTTACAAGAAATGGTGAGACTGGTCGAGCGCGCGCGCTGGTGTGTGCGAACCCGTGTTGAACTGAATGCAGATAAGACTAAGTTCATGTGGTTCACGAACAAAACATCACTACCACAACAGGCATTTATAGAGGTGCAAGAAATTATTGTCAACCCTGTCACTCACAATAAATATTTGGGTGTGATTGTGGACAAGAGATTCAGTTTCTCCCGGCAGTGTGTGGATGCCGTTCGCAGGGCGACTGTGGCGTCGGTCATGCTCAACAGGCTAAGCCACAGGCACTCAAGTCTTTCAGTTCGAAATAAAATTATATTGTACAAGATGGCGATCAGACCGATACTGTTGTATGCAGCGCCTGTCTGGCTATTTTCAAAGAGGATGAATATCACCGCATTGGAAAGATTTCAAAATAAAATCCTGAGGCACTACACCAGTTTACCATAGATTGTCAGAAACGTCAACATCAGAAAGGATGCTGGAGTGACTGATGTAACATCTTATGCTAAGAAGCTAGCGAAAAAACTATACGATAAACTTAGCAACTCTGAAATTCCACATCTCGTAGAGATTTCCTCATATGACAGCAGAGATAAAGCACGTCTCAAAAGACCAAAACATTTTCTTCATATGCCCAGGCCTGCGCTGCCAGGTCTGTGAACATTGTACGAAATATACAGAAACATTGCACATTTCTCTTGAAGACGAGGTGATGCTGCATGTCGGTACATCTATTTATATATATTAATACACATATAATTATAATTATGCGGTGAGCGTACTCACCTTGGCCCTGATGAGATTCCTTTTTGAAGGGGGGGGGAAAGGAAAAAACAAAACCAATCTCCTTGTGACTTGACCCTTTCTTTTCGGGCTGATGCAGATGATGATGTGATGATCCTGGTTTTCTTGATGATGCTGCTGAAAAAAAAAATTGTAAATACATTTAATCATTTTCACTACTCGCATTTATTCGTGATATTCAATTTTATCTTTGTGGGATATGTCTTGCGAAAGCAAATTGCACTGGAACAGTGTAATACTCAGGAATATTCTTAAGTATTATTTCTCAAGTACTTATTTATCAAAAAAAAAAGAAAAATTTGCTACCCTTTGGGTCTCAGGTGAACTTAAGTCTTTCACCCACCTCGTTGATTTTTATTTTCTTTTTCATTTGCAAAGCGCACTACTGCAACAGGAATTGGCAGAGTCATGATGAAGGGGGTTTGATAGGTTATAACTAGCCATTGGAACCCTATCTCACCAATTATGGTTTTCGGTTTTCGGAAAATAATGTGTTTGGCAGAGGGTCCGTGACTGCTAGGAGGTATAGAGAGGAGATCTTAGAGCCCTATGTTCGACTTTTCAGGGGCGCAGTTGGCCCTCGGTTCCTGTTCATGGACGACAACGCTCGTCCACATCGGGCTCACCTGGTCAACGATTATCTGGAAAGTGAAGATATTCGGCGTATGGATTGGCCAGCCAGATCTCCTGACCTAAACCCTATAGAACATGTCTGGGACGCTTAACTGCATCTCGCCATCCCCCTCCGAGAACCATCCCGGAACTGAAAATTGCGTTGCTGAAGGAGTGGGACCGATTGCCACAGGGACTCCTCAACTGCCTCGTGTCCAGTATGCCGTAGCGCTGTGCGACCTGTCTGACTGTGAGAGGGGAACCCTACCCCATATTAGACTCACTTTCGGTTTGATCTCGCAACGTTGATTTTGGGCATTCCTGCAATGATGAGCTTTACTGACAATCATGCGTGCGTACTATGACTTTTGTATGGCACATCTTTCTCTGTACTTATTGAATACAAGTATTACAAATTATCTAAGATTGAATTGTGTGATCATTCATAAATTACCATTAAAGGAAAATCACACAAAATACAAAATGTGTGAGTTTATTAGAAGTGAATAGCTATATTTGATATTTGCTTATTTTGTTTTCGTCAGGAAAGTGTATAATGAAGAGGTTTAGTTTGTCTGCACATGTTCTTTTATTGTGGCACACGTGCATTTCTCTGCACACTACTCATGGCAAATTGTTACTTTGATTGTCGCACCCGCATGTAACTTCCCTGGGGAAAAAAGAAGGCCAGAAAGCCCAGCCGGCCACATTAGAAAAGAGGCAGATTGGCCCACCGGCGCCCCATTTGGTGCTATGGCACCAACTTTTCAATTTATATGTCATACATGCATAAGCGGCGCATTTTGGATTGTTTGTACTCTGTCCTTTTGCGTACGTTATATATATACAGAAAACCGAAAACCGAAAACCGTAATTGGTGAAACGGGGTTCCAATGGATAGTTATAATCCATCAAACCCCCTTCATCATGACTCTGCCAATTCCTGTGCAGTAGTGCGCTTTGCAATGATAGTTAGATTCTAATAAGGTGGGTGAAGACGTAGGTTCACCTGAGACCCAAGGGGTTTTTTTTTTTTTCTTTCAAAAGTTTTCAAATGTTCATAGACCTGGCAACACAGGTCGAGGCATGTGTAGAAAATTTTTTGGTCTTTTTAATCGTGCTTTGTGTCTACTGTTGTATGATGAAATCTCCGCAAGGTGTGGAAATTCAGAATCGTTCAATTTATCAAATAAGTTCTTTGCCAGTTTCTTTGCATATGACGTTACATCAGCCACTCCGGAATCACGTCTGATATTAACGTTTCTAACGTACCAAGGTAGTCCGGTGTATCTCCTCAGAGTCTTGTTCTGAAATCTCTCCAGAGCGATGATATTCATTTTCTTTGAGAACAACCAGACAGGCGCAGCATACAGAAGAATCGGTCTAATTGCCATCTTATACAGAATAATTTTATTTCGAATTGAAAGACTTGAGTGCCTGTGGCTTAGTCTGTTGAGCATGACCGAGGCGACGGTCGCCCTACGGATGGTATCAACACACTGCCGGGAGAAACTGAATCTCTTGTCCATTATCACCCCCAAATATTTATTGTGAATGACTGGGTTGATTATAACTCCTTGTACCTCTATGTGTGCTTGTTGTGGTAATGAGGACTTATTAGTGAACCACATGAATTTGGTTTTATCTGCATTCAGTTCAACACGGGTTCGCACACACCAGCGCTCGACCAATCTTACCATTTCTTGCAAGTTTGAAAGGGCCTTGCCAGGGTCCCTATCTGTGCAACAAAGGGCACTATCGTCGGCATAAAGAGCGGTGAAACCCTTAGGGGCAACTGGGAAGTCATTCATATGAAAATTGTGTAGGATAGGACCTAACACACTTCCCTGAGCTATTGATGAACGAATCTGTCTAGAATTAGATATTGAGTCATTTATCTGTACTCGGAAGGAGCGCGAGTCGAGATAATTGCTCACAAATTTTATGATGTTATACGGCATTCCCATGCGAATCATCTTAAACAGCAGCCCATTGTGCCAAACTTTATCAAAAGATTTCTTTAAATCGAAAAAGGCTACTGCTGCAGTGTCTTTATAAATTTTGGCTTCTTGAATTCGTTCTACGAACCGCAATAATTGAGTGGTGGTCGAGTGCTTGCTGCGGAAACCGTGCTGCTCTGGACCGATAATGTTATTGTCCTCTAAAAATTTGTGTAGTCTGATGGCTACCACTCTCTCAAAAAGTTTCCCTAATGAACTGAGAAGTGAGATTGGGCGCCAATTATGTGGATAGTGTAGGTCATGTCCAGCTTTGGGGATGACCTTAACTTTAGCGAGTTTCCATTCTGCCGGAAAGTGGTTTGTACGAAGTAATTCGTTGAATATGTTGACCAGCTGGCGAACCATATTTTCGGGGAGATTCTTGATAGTATAGATTATATATATACAGGGTGATTATAAAAAAACTGTCCCGACATATGGGCCTCTAACTATCATACCATTCACAGAAACTGAATGAAATTTTGGCATAAGGTATTTTGATGTATGCGCTCAAGAATGATATGGAAAACAACAGTGTCACTCTAACAGTTACGGTTACAGTGAGAAAATTTCGAAAATCTCAAATGGCAACACCAAGTTTTTTGTATTGGAATGTGATCTCCATTGTGAAAAACCCTAAATAGCGTTCGAACGGCAACTGTAGCATGAAAATCACCGGCGGTAGATAGGCTAAAAGTGAGGACAACCAATAAGGACAGAGAAGCAGCATAAAATAAAGCATTTTATTGTGTTTTCCACATGACCTTGTGGAGGACTGATCAGGCTGGGATCTCAGCCGAAGAAACGGTGTGACGAATGAAACGAACATTAATGCTCTGGTGCACGGCAAAGTTCTTTTTACTTTTTCCTTGCCTAGCTCCTGGGATTTTCGTGCTACAGGTGCCATTCCAACGCTATTTAGTGTTTTTCAGTATGGAGATCGCATTCCAATACAAAAAACTTGGTGTTGCCATTTGATATTTTCGAAATTTTCTCACTGTAACCATAACTGTTAGAGTGACACTGTTGTTTTCCATATCATTCTTGAGCGCATACCTCAAAATACCTTATGCCAAAATTTCATTCAGTTTCTGTGAATGGTATGATAGTTAGAGGCCCATATGTCGGGATAGTTTTTTTATAATCACCCTGTATATATATTTTAAATATATATCTGTAGTATTTTTTGATGTGGTATACGTTCATTTCTCTGCACATGACTTTTGGAAAATTGTAACTATGACTGTCGCACCCGCATGTAACTCCTCAAGTGAAAATACAAATACAAATACAACGCCAGAAGGACAGGAGACCAAAGTTCGGAGGTGCAGGAAATAACATGTAGAACAAGATTGTATGACAACAAATCAAATAACTTCATACCAAGAGCTTAGCCAGAAATTTCGTTCGGAGGGGAGGGGGGCAAAGTGATAGAACAAGAGATTTTGCCATTTTTTCCCTTTTTTCTGCCATTTTCCCACATTTCGGGGGGGGGGACCACCCCCAAGTCTTCCCCCCCCCCCGCTACGCCCTTGTTTCATTCGTAGTCAAGAATAATGCATCGATTGAAGCCCTTGTCGCGAGGCTTTCCATGGTTTTCCTTGATGAGAGGCGATGTTCCCGTTTTGTAACATTGTTTTCTCATATCAACAATAGAGGTTCTTGTGGTTGGGGATGGTTGGGGTGCCGTGGGACAGCGCCCTCGCGGGTGTCGGAACAGAGGGGAAGTTGCACTCGCGGTGCCACCCTCACTTTGTCGAGCGGTGATGTTCCCAGGGATTGGATTGGATTGGATTTTAAATTTTCTGGCGCAAGGACCAATTTGGTCAAACTGCGCCAAAACAAATTATAAAAATAAGAAAAATCATCCTTTTGTCATGTCAAAATACTAAAATTATGCATGATAAAAAGCAACGTAAAGCATAAAACAATGACATGAATTGTAAAAGTCTATAATTTGTTATAAAAACCAATGACTTTAATGAATTTAAAAATGCGAGATGCATCGCTATGGTCATTTAAAATGTCATGAAGTGAAAGATGACTTTGACCAAAAGCGGTCGTAAAATGATGACGATGATATGAACAAGTAAAAGTATGAGCAATGGTTAATGGACTTTGACAATGTGGGCACTGTGGCTGACTCTCTCGTAATAAAAGATATGATTGTGTGATACGACTGTGTCCTATGCGCAACCGGGCAAGCAGAACTTCCTCCTTTCGGTTAGTTCTGCAGCTCGAACGCCAATGGCCAAGTGTGGGCTTGATGGCATGAAGTTTATTATTTATCTGATGGCTCCAATGATCCTGCCAGCGGTGATGCATCACTTCCCGGAGGATTGAGAAGTGGTCACTGGCAGGTACCAAAAGGCTATTGTCAATGTTAGTTGTTGTTCGAGCTGCGGTGTCTGCTTTTTCGTTGCCCGGTATTCCTACATGACCTGGTACCCAGTAAAATTTTACTGTGGTACCATGATGAATGAGGTAATGCAGTTCATGAAAAATGGCATGAATGAATGGATGAGTGTGAAACGTACAGGAACACAGTGCTTGTAATGCGCTGAGAGAGTCGCTATAGATGATGCATCGTCGGTGGCGTTTGCGTCGTATATGACGTAGAGCCTGAAGGATTGCGTACAGTTCTGCCGAATATATAGTGAATGTGTCTGGAAGTTTGAAAGATGTCTCCTCACAGCAGATGTAGGCACAACCGACATGGCCAGGGCTCTTGGAGCCATCGGTATATATGGGGAAGTACCTGTTGTACCTACCCCTGTGCCTAAAGAATATCTGTCGATATATGACATCTGCTGTGGTGGCTCTAGGGTAAAATGATAATGAAAGAGAGACATCTGGCAGAGACTGCTCCCATGGTGAAAGTTGCCAAGCAACTGGGGCCACACGACTGATGTCTAATTCTAGTTCTTCCACAAGTGCCCTCATACGAAGACCGTAAGATGGAACACATGAAGGGCGAGCAGCAAATAGTCTATGAAATGAGGGATTAAAAATGACACGATGAAGTGGATGATCTGGAAAAGACTTCATCTTGATAAAATATTTCAAGGAAAGTTGCTGGCGTCTTGATGTCAGTGATGGCTCGTTGCATTCGACATACAGGCTCTCCATTGGAGACGTCCGGAAAGCTCCAGAACAAATCCGTAGGGCGAGATGGTGGACCGGGTCGAGCACACTCAGATAGCTCCGAGGTGCCGACCCGTATACAATGGAGCCGTAGTCGAGCTTCGATCTTATTAAAGCTTTATATAAGTGGAGGAGCGACTTACGGTCAGCTCCCCACGATGTAGAAGAGATGACCTTCAAGAGGTTCATCGTCTTCATGCAACGAGCTCTTAATTGCGCAATTTGAGGTTTGAAAGTGAGTTTCTTGTCAAATGTGATGCCGAGGAATTTAGTATTTTCTACAATAGGTATTAGATTGTTATTGAGAAACAACTGTGGGTCATCATGTAGGTCTCGACGCCGACAAAAGTGCATAGCGACAGTTTTGTCAGCGGAGAATGAGAAGCCGTTATTATGTGCCCACTTGCTGATCTTGTTGAGTGCGGTTTGCAATTGTCTCTCGGCTGTCCTCATATTCACTGATTGATATGATATCAACAGATCATCCACGTAAAGTGCGCCAGTGACAGACAACGGGAGTTGGTTCAACACCCCGTTGAGTTTTAAAATAAAAAGTGTTACACTTAAAATGCTACCTTGAGGTACACCTTGTTCTTGAATTTGGGGAGCTGATAACGTGCTTCCGATCCGTACCTGAAAGATGCGGCGAGCAAGAAAGTTCTTAATGAAAATGGGCAAGTTGCCCCGCAAGCCGCTATTATAGAGGTCGGAAAGAATTCCGTGCCTCCAAGTACGGTCGTAGGCCTTTTCTGTGTCGAAAAATATGGCTAGCATATGCTCCCTCTTCACAAATGCTTGTCTTATTGATGTCTCAAGGCGTAACAGATTGCATGTTGTGGACCTGAACCGTCTAAAGCCGCTTTAATGTTTCGATAAAATATTGTTAACCTCAAGGTAGTGCATAAGGCGATAGTTGACCATGCGTTCCATGAGCTTACACAAACAACTGGTCAAAGCAATAGGTCTGTAACTGTTAGGTTGCTGAGGATTTTTGCCAGGCTTCGGGAATGCAAGAACAATGGCTGCTCGCCAGGTGTCAGGAAATGAATGGCTGACCCAGATCCGATTGAATAAAATAAGTGAATGTAACAGTGATTCTGGTGATAGATGCCGAATCATGGAATAATGAATAGCATCGGGCCCTACAGCTGAGTCAGGACTTCGCTGCAAGGCCGTCGTCAGTTCATGAAAGGTGAACAATGAATTGTACCCTTCCGGTGTAAAAGGCCGGAAGGTGTACGATGTACGTTCGGCTGATGATTTAATGGGATGAAACGATGGGGGATAGTTCGCATCACTGGAGACAGCGGCGAAATGGGCGGCGATGGTATCCGCAATATCCCTCACATCGCTGATAATAGTGCCATTGGTATTTAAAATGGTAAGTGGATGAGACTGATAATGACCATTGATTTTTCGGATCCGGTCCCAAATGACTTTAGATGAAGTAGATGAATTGATTCCCGTGGTAAACTTTTGCCAGGACTCGCGTTGAGCCTGGCGCCTGGTTCTTCTCGCTATCGCCTTTGCTTTTAAAAATGCCAACTTGTTGTCATGGGTAGGATACCGCCGGAACCTACTCCATGCTTTCTTTTGTGCTTTAATAGTAAGATTAAATTCGTGGTTCCACCAAGGTTTAGGAAATTTAGGAAGTTTCGAGGAGACTTTGGGTATTGTTTCATTTGCTGCAGAGATGACACAACTGGTGACAAGGTCGACACAGTGGTCGACGTCGGGTTGCGAAACCATATCCTCCGTGATTTCTGCCTTGACCGTGAAGTCTGCCCATCGGGCGGCCACAAGCTTCCCACCGAGGAGGACCCTCAGGTATGCTATGGCTTCGATCAAGGCACTTAACCACTAGAGGAAAATGATTGCTCCCGTGGAGGTCCGGATCAACCGAACAGGACCAGTTGGGCAAGAGTGAAGGTGAGCATAACGATAAATCTATTGCAGTGAAACTATTGTTTGGGGCATGGAAATTAGTGAAACTGCCATCATTCATGATGCCAAGGTCCATATTGTCTAACAGATGTTCAACCATTTTCCCACGAGGGGTGTTGCTGTTAGAACCCCATATCATGTTATGAGCATTGAAGTCTCCAAGAAGAAAAAATGGTGGAGGTAATTGATCAATCAGATCTTCTAGATCTCTCTGTAAGATGGTGTCATTTGGTGGCAAATAAATGGAACAGATGGTAATTCTTAGGCCAGTAGAAATTTCCACCGCGATGGCTTGCAGGTTCGTGCGCAGCGTTAGAACGCGCGACGACACGTGATGTGGAACCAGCAGAGCAACACCGCGGCAAGCTCTACTCCCGTCATCGTAATTGATACGGAACAGGGAATGTCGCCTGATGTTCCATGTCTCCGAGGGCTTCGTAAAAGTTTCCTGGAGTGCCACGCAAACAGGATGATAGTGATTGATCAAATCCTTGAGATCTTCGTAATTGGATCTAAGACCACGAATGTTCCATTGAATAATGTTGGCCATAAATTTCAAATGGATGTAGACGGTTCAAGGTCTTTGAACTTATTTCGGTCTAATTTCCGGCGAGTACCACCAGATTCTGATAGATTATCAACAATACGGATTCTGTAGGATTATCGAGATCCATGTCACCAATTGACTTGTCATCAATTAGTGACACATTCTTGAGGGTGGGACATTTTATTGCTCTCTGTATTGCTTTTCTTGAATATCCGGTCTTTTTAGATTTATTTCGAGAATTAATCTTGGGTTTAGTAACAGTAGGTTTTTTGAATGTGTGCCACGAATGTTCCATTGAATAATGTTGGCCATAAATTTCAAATAGATGTAGACGGTTGAAGGTCTTTGAACTTATTTCGGTCCAATTTCCGGCGAGTAGTACCGGATTCTGTAGGATTATCGAGATCCATGTCACCAATTGATTTGTCATCAAGAAGTGACATGTTTTGTAATGTAGGGTTCTTCTTTGCTCTCTGAATGGCTTTTCTTGAATATCCGGTCTTGAACAGTTTAATTTTAGATTTATTTCCACTATTGAATTTTGGCTTAGTAGCTGTAGTTACTTTGAATGTGTTCGCTGTTGCTTTTCCTGCTTCTTCGGAGGTGGTGGACTCCTTCCGTATTCCAGCAGAGCAACAGCAGCCACAACTATTACATGGTTGGTTAGATGATGTTTGAGTTGATGTATCAGCTATGGGTTCGGTCTGAGTTGTTACAGATGCTTTCGTGACATTGTTAGTCTTATTAGCTGTTGATGGATTTGTTACCATATTAGAGTATGATCTACTAGCTATTGGAGTTTGGTTAGGGATTACACGACGGCGTGCTTCAATATATGAGATGTTATTAAGGACCTTGATCTTCTGGATTTCTTTTTCTTCATTCCATTTCGGACATTTCCTGTCAAATGCGGGTTGGTCGCCACCGCAATTGACGCACTTGAATGGTGAATTAGTGCAGCTGTCCGAAATGTGGTCCTTCTCACCGCATTTTGCGCAGGTGGGTTGACTGCGGCACGCCGTTCGTGAGTGACCGTATTTTTGGCAGTTGAAGCATCGAACAGGATTAGGAATGTATGGCCGGATTTTGAGGTTATAATAACCTATTTTGATATCTTTCGGCAATGTTGGGGATGAAAATGTCAGGATTATATTACGTGATGGAGCTAGATTGCCATCTTTGCGGCTCATGATATGTTTGGCAGATGTTACGCCTTGAGACTCTAGCTCCTGGGTTAGTTCATCTTCATCCATGTTAATTAAGTTAGGGTCTGAGATGACGCCACGTGAATAATTCAGCGTGGGGTGGATTTTGACTGTTATGGGTATGTCCCCGAGAGATGTGAGCTTTTGAATGAGTTCGGCTTGTTTGGGAGTGTTAGTTTCGACGAGAAGGTCTCCTGAACGGAGAGCCTTCACTGATTTCAGAGTTCCAACTGCGCCATAGAGAGCTTTATCAATCAAGAATGGTGATACTTTTGACAGCTGTTTATTGGTATCAGAGCTATGCAAGAAGAAGAATGAGACAGATGACAGATTTGAAGAAGCGGTTTCTGTGACAATTGTTTCACTTAGAGTAGTTCTTTGACGTTTTGGTGCATTTTTTGTTTTTCCCATATTTGAATGGGTATTGTTCCACTCCCACCCACCATGCCCACCATGGAGCCCTACGAGGGGACGCGCACACGTAACCGGTGAAGGTTAGTAGCAACGTCAGGTTAGGTGGGAGCTATACACCACCAAAGCAGGCGAGCAGACGCGTTCAAGATCCAAGATCGTCGTGAAGCAGCACCACCAAACCTCAACGACGTCCGGCAGGCCCGGCCCCTCTACCTGCCCAGTAGTGTAACCCCTTCAGCCACCGAGGCGACCACAGCCGATTGACCTGGACGGGGCTAATCCAAGCCTCCCGTTTCGGCTGAATCCGAGGCCAAAGCTAGCGCATCAGGCTAACCAGGATCCCCATCTCCAGCCTTACAGGTCTCCACGCACGGCAAACACGCAGGTAGACAGCGTCCCAGACAGAGCATACGCTAGAAGCAACGCCCCGTCTGGAAGGACCCCTCCCCGCCTAAGCGGGGTCCACAATGAGGGGTTGGACACAAGACATAAAAATGTACAGAACAAAACAAGACGCAAGACAAGTACTGCAAGATGTGTAGAAAAAAACATGTAATCTGGGCTATTGAAAGTGTAGGATATGAGCACAAATAAGCGATGACAATGACGTGTGATAGATTTAGCATTACCCAGGGTGCACCACGAGGAGGCCTATCACATTACACCCCCCCAGGGATTGGGGTGTGAGGGTGTGGTTGCGCTGCTTGGGGGGTTGGCGAGGGCGTCCCGGAGGTGTTGGTCCGACCCGGGTGTGCTTTCCTAGCCGGCTTGCCGGTTTGAGTTTTCTCCAGCATGCCTACGATCTCACGATCAATGAGCTTATATAGCAAAAGCGACGAAGCCTGGGCGTGCTTCGGTTCTAAACTAAACTAAACTGTATACAATTCATAAAAATGAGGGTCTGACACTCCACATTTTTGTTCCTTTTTTTTTGTTTTCAGAAAACATCACATGAGGAGAGCTGTCCTTATAAGACCAGTAAACGGAATCGCGTGATCCCGCCTACCATTCTGTACTATGATTTATTTATATTCCAATTAGGGACTGCAAACGGAACAACTTCATCCCGTTTCAGTTCCCAAACAAGTTTAAAAAAGTCGTATTGTAATCGAATTCATCCATTCGATTTATAGCCACTTTACATTGTTTCTATGTGTGTTTACCTCTAACCTTTTTTGTTCAGATGGTCAACCATAGCCCAAACTTCCACCAAAGCCCCGACTGGCGCCAATAAGAGAATCTTTGTTGCAGAAGATTCTTTCTATCGTCCTGTCTACTCAGAGGCGGCTCGAGCTTATCTGCCGCTCGGGTGTGAAGCCTCACATGCCACCCCTAAAGGCGACCCCCCATAGGGCTTGAACCTAACTTTAGTCTTTTGCAGATTCATTTTCAAGGCCACCTGAATACTTGCCTTCGCCAATTCTTGTATCATTTCTTCTAGTTCGTCGGGATTACTGCTGATAACGACAATGTCGTCTGCAAAACGCAAATGGTTGAGAAATTCTGCATTTATTTTAATTCCTTTTTAATCCCAATCCAGTTTTCTGAATACTTCTTCTAAAACAGCAATAAAGAGTTTTGGTGAGATGAGTATCACCCTGTCCGACTCCTTTTCCAAGTTTAATCTTTGCTTTTCCTTTTTCCAAGCGAATAGTTGCAGGTGCTTTGTCATATATTTTCTTGATATTGTTGTAAGTCTTCTCTACCCCAATTATATCTAGAGCTTTAACAACAGCAGATGTGAAGACAGAGTCAAACGCTTTCTCAAAATCAATGAAGACCATACACAATGGTAATTCGTATTCCTTGTGTCTCTCTATAAGTTCCCTGATTTTTGGATGTGATCCATTGTACTAAATCCACTTCGAAATCCTTCTTTTGGCTGAGCTTCGTCCAATTTGGATTCAAGCCTATATGCCAGCACTTTGGTGAAGATTTTATAAATTACTGATAGGAGACTGATTGGTCGATAGTTCTTGATATCCTCTTTTTTACCCTTTTTGTAAAGAAGAACCATTATTGCGTTATTCCAATCTTCAGGCACATCCAATTTTGTGAGACAAATTGTGAACATTGGCAAATTCTTCTCCTGCTCTCTTTAATAATGTCTATTAAAATCCCATCTTCACCTGACCTGGCATTTTTCTCTTTTTCATACATCTTATAGCCTTGTAGACTTCCTATTTTAGCACAGATGCTACTTGCACAAATTCTGCTCCATTTTCTTTTCTTCCTGCTCCCTTTTCTCTGTCTTGATCCTGTTCCTCATGTTTGTAGAGTATTATAAAATCCCTCAATAATACTAATGACTTCATTTCCATCTTTAGTGGTGGTTTTATCAACCACCCTTTATAAAAATATGAAATATTCTTAATGGCATCTTACTCAACGCGCCAAAAACGAGAAAAACTTTGCATAGTTTGTGGGCACATGAAGTAACATTATCCCTATTGATAAGTCCCCTACAGAATCACTTCAGTGATCTCTAAATGTTTCGCGGATCCAAGTGATCTGGAAATGCATCCGGGCCGCTTTACTGCCTAGGAACTGCGTCACGCATCACTCAAATGATCTGTAATTATGTCGCGGATCACTTAAGTAATCTGGGACTGGGCCACGGGTAACTTGAGTGATGTAGAACCACACTGGGTGCCGCTTCGGTGCTCTAAAACTGTGCTACATGTCACGCATGCTTATTGTAATGCAGTGCTTACGGTGTATTGGTGCATTGCATATTATGGTATCTTGCATATTGCGATGCATCGCGTAATGTGTTTTATTGCGTATTGTGGTGCACTACTTATTGTGCTGTATTGCCGATGGGGGTTCTTTGCGTGTTGTGATGTACAGCATATAGTGGTGCATTCCTTATTGTGCTGTATTGCTTATTGTGGTGCACTGCATATATAGTGGTGCATTGCTCATTGTGCTGTATGCCTATGGTGCCTTTGCACAGTTGCTGTATTGCTTATGGTGGGGCATTGCATACAGTGGTGCATTGCTTACAGTGATATGTTGCAGATGGTGGTGCATTGCGTATTATGCTGTATTGCTTATTGTGTTGCACTGTATGTAGAGGTGAATTACTTATTGTGCTGTATTGCGGTGCAACACGTAGGTATTGCGGTGCATCACGTAGGTATTGCGGTGCAATACCTACCTGGTACCACCTTCATGGTCTAATTCTAGTTCTTCCACAAGTGCCCTCATACGAAGACCGTAAGATGGAACACATGAAGGGCGAGCAGCAAATAGTCTATGAAATGAGGGATTAAAAATGACACGATGAAGTGGATGATCTGGAAAAGACTTCATCTTGATAAAATATTTCAAGGAAAGTTGCTGGCGTCTTGATGTCAGTGATGGCTCGTTGCATTCGACATACAGGCTCTCCATTGGAGACGTCCGGAAAGCTCCAGAACAAATCCGTAGGGCGAGATGGTGGACCGGGTCGAGCACACTCAGATAGCTCCGAGGTGCCGACCCGTATACAATGGAGCCGTAGTCGAGCTTCGATCTTATTAAAGCTTTATATAAGTGGAGGAGCGACTTACGGTCAGCTCCCCACGATGTAGAAGAGATGACCTTCAAGAGGTTCATCGTCTTCATGCAACGAGCTCTTAATTGCGCAATTTGAGGTTTGAAAGTGAGTTTCTTGTCAAATGTGATGCCGAGGAATTTAGTATTTTCTACAATAGGTATTAGATTGTTATTGAGAAACAACTGTGGGTCATCATGTAGGTCTCGACGCCGACAAAAGTGCATAGCGACAGTTTTGTCAGCGGAGAATGAGAAGCCGTTATTATGTGCCCACTTGCTGATCTTGTTGAGTGCGGTTTGCAATTGTCTCTCGGCTGTCCTCATATTCACTGATTGATATGATATCAACAGATCATCCACGTAAAGTGCGCCAGTGACAGACAACGGGAGTTGGTTCAACACCCCGTTGAGTTTTAAAATAAAAAGTGTTACACTTAAAATGCTACCTTGAGGTACACCTTGTTCTTGAATTTGGGGAGCTGATAACGTGCTTCCGATCCGTACCTGAAAGATGCGGCGAGCAAGAAAGTTCTTAATGAAAATGGGCAAGTTGCCCCGCAAGCCGCTATTATAGAGGTCGGAAAGAATTCCGTGCCTCCAAGTACGGTCGTAGGCCTTTTCTGTGTCGAAAAATATGGCTAGCATATGCTCCCTCTTCACAAATGCTTGTCTTATTGATGTCTCAAGGCGTAACAGATTGCATGTTGTGGACCTGAACCGTCTAAAGCCGCTTTAATGTTTCGATAAAATATTGTTAACCTCAAGGTAGTGCATAAGGCGATAGTTGACCATGCGTTCCATGAGCTTACACAAACAACTGGTCAAAGCAATAGGTCTGTAACTGTTAGGTTGCTGAGGATTTTTGCCAGGCTTCGGGAATGCAAGAACAATGGCTGCTCGCCAGGTGTCAGGAAATGAATGGCTGACCCAGATCCGATTGAATAAAATAAGTAAATGTAACAGTGATTCTGGTGATAGATGCCGAATCATGGAATAATGAATAGCATCGGGCCCTACAGCTGAGTCAGGACTTCGCTGCAAGGCCGTCGTCAGTTCATGAAAGGTGAACAATGAATTGTACCCTTCCGGTGTAAAAGGCCGGAAGGTGTACGATGTACGTTCGGCTGATGATTTAATGGGATGAAACGATGGGGGATAGTTCGCATCACTGGAGACAGCGGCGAAATGGGCGGCGATGGTATCCGCAATATCCCTCACATCGCTGATAATAGTGCCATTGGTATTTAAAATGGTAAGTGGATGAGACTGATAATGACCATTGATTTTTCGGATCCGGTCCCAAATGACTTTAGATGAAGTAGATGAATTGATTCCCGTGGTAAACTTTTGCCAGGACTCGCGTTGAGCCTGGCGCCTGGTTCTTCTCGCTATCGCCTTTGCTTTTAAAAATGCCAACTTGTTGTCATGGGTAGGATACCGCCGGAACCTACTCCATGCTTTCTTTTGTGCTTTAATAGTAAGATTAAATTCGTGGTTCCACCAAGGTTTAGGAAATTTAGGAAGTTTCGAGGAGACTTTGGGTATTGTTTCATTTGCTGCAGAGATGACACAACTGGTGACAAGGTCGACACAGTGGTCGACGTCGGGTTGCGAAACCATATCCTCCGTGATTTCTGCCTTGACCGTGAAGTCTGCCCATCGGGCGGCCACAAGCTTCCCACCGAGGAGGACCCTCAGGTATGCTATGGCTTCGATCAAGGCACTTAACCACTAGAGGAAAATGATTGCTCCCGTGGAGGTCCGGATCAACCGAACAGGACCAGTTGGGCAAGAGTGAAGGTGAGCATAACGATAAATCTATTGCAGTGAAACTATTGTTTGGGGCATGGAAATTAGTGAAACTGCCATCATTCATGATGCCAAGGTCCATATTGTCTAACAGATGTTCAACCATTTTCCCACGAGGGGTGTTGCTGTTAGAACCCCATATCATGTTATGAGCATTGAAGTCTCCAAGAAGAAAAAATGGTGGAGGTAATTGATCAATCAGATCTTCTAGATCTCTCTGTAAGATGGTGTCATTTGGTGGCAAATAAATGGAACAGATGGTAATTCTTAGGCCAGTAGAAATTTCCACCGCGATGGCTTGCAGGTTCGTGCGCAGCGTTAGAACGCGCGACGACACGTGATGTGGAACCAGCAGAGCAACACCGCGGCAAGCTCTACTCCCGTCATCGTAATTGATACGGAACAGGGAATGTCGCCTGATGTTCCATGTCTCCGAGGGCTTCGTAAAAGTTTCCTGGAGTGCCACGCAAACAGGATGATAGTGATTGATCAAATCCTTGAGATCTTCGTAATTGGATCTAAGACCACGAATGTTCCATTGAATAATGTTGGCCATAAATTTCAAATGGATGTAGACGGTTCAAGGTCTTTGAACTTATTTCGGTCTAATTTCCGGCGAGTACCACCAGATTCTGATAGATTATCAACAATACGGATTCTGTAGGATTATCGAGATCCATGTCACCAATTGACTTGTCATCAATTAGTGACACATTCTTGAGGGTGGGACATTTTATTGCTCTCTGTATTGCTTTTCTTGAATATCCGGTCTTTTTAGATTTATTTCGAGAATTAATCTTGGGTTTAGTAACAGTAGGTTTTTTGAATGTGTGCCACGAATGTTCCATTGAATAATGTTGGCCATAAATTTCAAATAGATGTAGACGGTTGAAGGTCTTTGAACTTATTTCGGTCCAATTTCCGGCGAGTAGTACCGGATTCTGTAGGATTATCGAGATCCATGTCACCAATTGATTTGTCATCAAGAAGTGACATGTTTTGTAATGTAGGGTTCTTCTTTGCTCTCTGAATGGCTTTTCTTGAATATCCGGTCTTGAACAGTTTAATTTTAGATTTATTTCCACTATTGAATTTTGGCTTAGTAGCTGTAGTTACTTTGAATGTGTTCGCTGTTGCTTTTCCTGCTTCTTCGGAGGTGGTGGACTCCTTCCGTATTCCAGCAGAGCAACAGCAGCCACAACTATTACATGGTTGGTTAGATGATGTTTGAGTTGATGTATCAGCTATGGGTTCGGTCTGAGTTGTTACAGATGCTTTCGTGACATTGTTAGTCTTATTAGCTGTTGATGGATTTGTTACCATATTAGAGTATGATCTACTAGCTATTGGAGTTTGGTTAGGGATTACACGACGGCGTGCTTCAATATATGAGATGTTATTAAGGACCTTGATCTTCTGGATTTCTTTTTCTTCATTCCATTTCGGACATTTCCTGTCAAATGCGGGTTGGTCGCCACCGCAATTGACGCACTTGAATGGTGAATTAGTGCAGCTGTCCGAAATGTGGTCCTTCTCACCGCATTTTGCGCAGGTGGGTTGACTGCGGCACGCCGTTCGTGAGTGACCGTATTTTTGGCAGTTGAAGCATCGAACAGGATTAGGAATGTATGGCCGGATTTTGAGGTTATAATAACCTATTTTGATATCTTTCGGCAATGTTGGGGATGAAAATGTCAGGATTATATTACGTGATGGAGCTAGATTGCCATCTTTGCGGCTCATGATATGTTTGGCAGATGTTACGCCTTGAGACTCTAGCTCCTGGGTTAGTTCATCTTCATCCATGTTAATTAAGTTAGGGTCTGAGATGACGCCACGTGAATAATTCAGCGTGGGGTGGATTTTGACTGTTATGGGTATGTCCCCGAGAGATGTGAGCTTTTGAATGAGTTCGGCTTGTTTGGGAGTGTTAGTTTCGACGAGAAGGTCTCCTGAACGGAGAGCCTTCACTGATTTCAGAGTTCCAACTGCGCCATAGAGAGCTTTATCAATCAAGAATGGTGATACTTTTGACAGCTGTTTATTGGTATCAGAGCTATGCAAGAAGAAGAATGAGACAGATGACAGATTTGAAGAAGCGGTTTCTGTGACAATTGTTTCACTTAGAGTAGTTCTTTGACGTTTTGGTGCATTTTTTGTTTTTCCCATATTTGAATGGGTATTGTTCCACTCCCACCCACCATGCCCACCATGGAGCCCTACGAGGGGACGCGCACACGTAACCGGTGAAGGTTAGTAGCAACGTCAGGTTAGGTGGGAGCTATACACCACCAAAGCAGGCGAGCAGACGCGTTCAAGATCCAAGATCGTCGTGAAGCAGCACCACCAAACCTCAACGACGTCCGGCAGGCCCGGCCCCTCTACCTGCCCAGTAGTGTAACCCCTTCAGCCACCGAGGCGACCACAGCCGATTGACCTGGACGGGGCTAATCCAAGCCTCCCGTTTCGGCTGAATCCGAGGCCAAAGCTAGCGCATCAGGCTAACCAGGATCCCCATCTCCAGCCTTACAGGTCTCCACGCACGGCAAACACGCAGGTAGACAGCGTCCCAGACAGAGCATACGCTAGAAGCAACGCCCCGTCTGGAAGGACCCCTCCCCGCCTAAGCGGGGTCCACAATGAGGGGTTGGACACAAGACATAAAAATGTACAGAACAAAACAAGACGCAAGACAAGTACTGCAAGATGTGTAGAAAAAAACATGTAATCTGGGCTATTGAAAGTGTAGGATATGAGCACAAATAAGCGATGACAATGACGTGTGATAGATTTAGCATTACCCAGGGTGCACCACGAGGAGGCCTATCACATTACACCCCCCCAGGGATTGGGGTGTGAGGGTGTGGTTGCGCTGCTTGGGGGGTTGGCGAGGGCGTCCCGGAGGTGTTGGTCCGACCCGGGTGTGCTTTCCTAGCCGGCTTGCCGGTTTGAGTTTTCTCCAGCATGCCTACGATCTCACGATCAATGAGCTTATATAGCAAAAGCGACGAAGCCTGGGCGTGCTTCGGTTCTAAACTAAACTAAACTGTATACAATTCATAAAAATGAGGGTCTGACACTCCACATTTTTGTTCCTTTTTTTTTGTTTTCAGAAAACATCACATGAGGAGAGCTGTCCTTATAAGACCAGTAAACGGAATCGCGTGATCCCGCCTACCATTCTGTACTATGATTTATTTATATTCCAATTAGGGACTGCAAACGGAACAACTTCATCCCGTTTCAGTTCCCAAACAAGTTTAAAAAAGTCGTATTGTAATCGAATTCATCCATTCGATTTATAGCCACTTTACATTGTTTCTATGTGTGTTTACCTCTAACCTTTTTTGTTCAGATGGTCAACCATAGCCCAAACTTCCACCAAAGCCCCGACTGGCGCCAATAAGAGAATCTTTGTTGCAGAAGATTCTTTCTATCGTCCTGTCTACTCAGAGGCGGCTCGAGCTTATCTGCCGCTCGGGTGTGAAGCCTCACATGCCACCCCTAAAGGCGACCCCCCATAGGGCTTGAACCTAACTTTAGTCTTTTGCAGATTCATTTTCAAGGCCACCTGAATACTTGCCTTCGCCAATTCTTGTATCATTTCTTCTAGTTCGTCGGGATTACTGCTGATAACGACAATGTCGTCTGCAAAACGCAAATGGTTGAGAAATTCTGCATTTATTTTAATTCCTTTTTAATCCCAATCCAGTTTTCTGAATACTTCTTCTAAAACAGCAATAAAGAGTTTTGGTGAGATGAGTATCACCCTGTCCGACTCCTTTTCCAAGTTTAATCTTTGCTTTTCCTTTTTCCAAGCGAATAGTTGCAGGTGCTTTGTCATATATTTTCTTGATATTGTTGTAAGTCTTCTCTACCCCAATTATATCTAGAGCTTTAACAACAGCAGATGTGAAGACAGAGTCAAACGCTTTCTCAAAATCAATGAAGACCATACACAATGGTAATTCGTATTCCTTGTGTCTCTCTATAAGTTCCCTGATTTTTGGATGTGATCCATTGTACTAAATCCACTTCGAAATCCTTCTTTTGGCTGAGCTTCGTCCAATTTGGATTCAAGCCTATATGCCAGCACTTTGGTGAAGATTTTATAAATTACTGATAGGAGACTGATTGGTCGATAGTTCTTGATATCCTCTTTTTTACCCTTTTTGTAAAGAAGAACCATTATTGCGTTATTCCAATCTTCAGGCACATCCAATTTTGTGAGACAAATTGTGAACATTGGCAAATTCTTCTCCTGCTCTCTTTAATAATGTCTATTAAAATCCCATCTTCACCTGACCTGGCATTTTTCTCTTTTTCATACATCTTATAGCCTTGTAGACTTCCTATTTTAGCACAGATGCTACTTGCACAAATTCTGCTCCATTTTCTTTTCTTCCTGCTCCCTTTTCTCTGTCTTGATCCTGTTCCTCATGTTTGTAGAGTATTATAAAATCCCTCAATAATACTAATGACTTCATTTCCATCTTTAGTGGTGGTTTTATCAACCACCCTTTATAAAAATATGAAATATTCTTAATGGCATCTTACTCAACGCGCCAAAAACGAGAAAAACTTTGCATAGTTTGTGGGCACATGAAGTAACATTATCCCTATTGATAAGTCCCCTACAGAATCACTTCAGTGATCTCTAAATGTTTCGCGGATCCAAGTGATCTGGAAATGCATCCGGGCCGCTTTACTGCCTAGGAACTGCGTCACGCATCACTCAAATGATCTGTAATTATGTCGCGGATCACTTAAGTAATCTGGGACTGGGCCACGGGTAACTTGAGTGATGTAGAACCACACTGGGTGCCGCTTCGGTGCTCTAAAACTGTGCTACATGTCACGCATGCTTATTGTAATGCAGTGCTTACGGTGTATTGGTGCATTGCATATTATGGTATCTTGCATATTGCGATGCATCGCGTAATGTGTTTTATTGCGTATTGTGGTGCACTACTTATTGTGCTGTATTGCCGATGGGGGTTCTTTGCGTGTTGTGATGTACAGCATATAGTGGTGCATTCCTTATTGTGCTGTATTGCTTATTGTGGTGCACTGCATATATAGTGGTGCATTGCTCATTGTGCTGTATGCCTATGGTGCCTTTGCACAGTTGCTGTATTGCTTATGGTGGGGCATTGCATACAGTGGTGCATTGCTTACAGTGATATGTTGCAGATGGTGGTGCATTGCGTATTATGCTGTATTGCTTATTGTGTTGCACTGTATGTAGAGGTGAATTACTTATTGTGCTGTATTGCGGTGCATCACGTAGGTATTGCGGTGCATCACGTAGGTATTGCGGTGCATCACGTATGTATTGCGGTGCATCGCGTTATTGTGGTGCATCGTGTATTGTGCTTTATTTATGATGGCGGTGCATTGAAGATATAGAAATCAGAGTGGAAAAGTGGCAATTAAATGACTATTATGCCGGCATTCGCAGCGCATAAAGAATATTTTGGTTGCTTCTCTTACGAGTTGAATGGTGTCACTATCCCGGATGCAACTAGGGTCACCGACTTGGGAATTCTCATTGACGAGCGACTTAAGTTTTCTGAACATTGTTCAGCGGTTGTCAAAAAATCGAATAGAACGCTTTGTCTCATTTTCAAAAAAGGTCTCTACGCGTTCTCCTAAAGTCATTCTTCCGCTTTTTCGAGGCTTAGTTCGTCCTGGACTGGAGTATGCTGTAAGGTTTTGGAGACCATACCTACAGAGGGACATAGACTTGGTTGAAGGGGTGCAGAGAAGAGCTACGTGTCCCCTTATTGGCACACGGGGCTTGAGTTATGAAGAGAGACTTCATTTTTTGAATATGTTTACATTGGATGAACGCAGGTGTCGAGGAGATATGATCGAAGGGTTCAAAATTTTCAATGGGATGGATAGGATGGACCATGAACTTTTAGTACACCGCCAATCGACTGCTTTTACAAGGGGACACCAGTATCGATTGGTGAGGGACAATGCAAGGTTATGGTGTCCCAGGGAATTTTTCTCTAATAGGGTTGTTAATAAATGAGTGATGTCCAAGATACTGAATTGCGTGGTCATGCTTTGGCATAGGATAGGATTGTGGCTGGTTCCATTCAGATTTCGGCCACGTCAAGTTGTGTCCGGTTTAAGTCTAAAACATGATAAGTATTTCAACCTCAAGACCCTTATGTGATGAGCTGGTCGTATTCTTCAAACTATATATTCTCAGCAGTATAAAACAAACAAAAATTCGCGACCGAGCAAAAAATAAAATAATTATTCTATAAAAGCGTAAAAGTTCGATTCCTTTTCCAGAAGTTTTAATTATATGTTTATTACAGAGAGGAATAATTTTTGTATTTGTTAATAATTAAATCGTTCCCTCTTTAAACATCTTAATTTGAGTGTGGCACGAGACAACAAAAGGTTGATAAACACTTTGCTATACTGTAGGCCTACTACAACGTTTGGTGGGGGGGGGGGATACCTAGTGATCGCTCCCTTTCGTGCTTCCACCTATCAGGGGAAGAACTAGGGGGTGCAACTGTCCCGGGCGGGAAAATTTAGGGGGAGGCAGTATTAGATGGGAGCAAAGAATATCGCTACAAAATTACCGAATTTTACAAATACAAATACAACGCCACAACAGGCGAATTGCCCAACGAGGTGGCTGACTTAAGAACATCATGGATCCCCGAGCCATTTTTTGGGGGCCCTACCTACTGCTGCTACACCAACATGCACCCCCCCCCCGCGGAACCCCCAACGAATCGGTACATGCGGGAATGTGCGTGCACGTGTAGTGAAACCTTACGTGAAGTTTTTTGTTTCTCTGTAATGCTTGTTATGTGTAGTGCTGCCATCTGCCACCAGTTTTTCAAACTATGAGTGAAGTGTTATGATTGAATGATTTATCGTTGTAGGACTGTTGCTCTCTGTGGCGAGACTTTTTAACGGGGAGATCGGCTCGCATTTGCGTCTTGAAGTTGGGAACCACAGAAAACCAACTTCAGCCGACCACCACTGTGGGGTTCGAACCCGGATCCTCGCATCGCGAGTTCGTCACTATAACCACTCGACCACCACAGCGGCAAAGTTGGGGGCGGCAAAAATCTTAGTAACGGCTCTGCCACCTATAAATTGGTGCACCACGTCACGCTGGTTGGATCGCAAATCCAAACGTATATGCTTTTTTCCCCACCAATATCTTGGTATCATTCAAGTATTACGTCAGCATCGGGGTGGGGGGAAGGGGGTTTCCGATTTGTTGACTTTTGATGACAAGGAAGGAGGGGGGGGGGTTGGATGATGCTTACGTCATCAATCACCCTTTATGAAAATATGAAATATTCTTAATGACATCTTACTCAACGCGCCAAAAACGAGAAAAATCTTTCGGTAGTTTGTGGCACATGAACAAACATTTTCCCTATAGATAAGTTGCCTACAGAGCCACTTTATTGATCTCTAAATGTTTCACTGATCCTTCAAGTGCTCTGGAAATGTGTCCGGGCCGCTTAAGTTCTTTGGAACTGTGCCACGCATCACTCAAGTGATCCGTAACTATGCCACGGATCACTTAAGTAATTTGGGAATGTTCCGCGGGTAACTTGAGTGATGTAGAAACGCACTGGGGAGTCCCTTAAGTGCTCTAAAATTGTGCCACAGGTCACTCGAGGGTGCCACGGATCATTTAAGTGTTCTGGAACTGTGTTAAGTGATCTTTGAATGGGAAAGTGATCATTGAGGCCTACTTCAGTGAGTTGAAAATGTGCTACGGGTCACTTACATGCTCTGGAATTGTGCCACGGGTCATTTAAGCCATTTGTAAATGTGACTCTTAGTTAATTTTTACGAAATTTGAGGGGGCAAGCCACATCAGATAACCTTCAGAACCACGTTTCGTCTGCGGGTCAAGGGTTTACCATATATGGCTTGAAGTAGGGGTCTTCAACGTTTCCCGCTCGAGGGCCACATAAAAAATTTGTCGCGTTTCTCTGGCCACTCGTTAACGGCGTAGGGGGAGGGGCTGCCCCCCAAAGACGATCACAAACCAAATATATTTCAAAATATTTAAAAAAATGTAAACATTCAATTCAATTAATTTTAACAAATATTAATTTTGAATGATTTAAAAAAAAAATTCAAATTATAGTGTCAAAAGAGATGCCTTTTTTGCTATATTAATACGTTTAATACATTTCTGTTGCTTGAAAATGCTTTTGAAAGTTGGTAAATCTAAATTTTTCTCAGGGATTTCTTGTGCCTCCAATCAATCTCTGTGTGTCCCACCTCCTGCCAAAGATTGATCCTACGTACGCTCAGATACGACAAATTAAAATGCGACGCGTACTACATATTTTATGTTCCATTATGCAGCATTTTCATTTTAAACTGAATTGGGGTAAGACCAATTATTTTAGGTATTTTTTATATTGTATGAAACAGAATGAAAATGAATGATCTTTGTTTATACATGTATATGGTGCATTAATTACGTACCAAATGAAAAAAAAGTCTTTGGTCACATACATTACGAATGCTAATGGATGCAATTCTTAAATTAATGCAAAACTTGACATTGTTTTTGCTTGACTAAAGCTTCAATGTTAGGTAAAATTTGTGTTGTTGCTATTTGTAAAGTATCCTTCGAATACCAATCAGTCAGACGTGTTCTAGGTTTTGATTGTGTATTCTGCGTTCGACTAAATAACTGTTCACATATGTAAGTGCTGCCAAATATAGAAGACATGAACAATGCATGTTTGCGTATTTCTGAATACTTTTCTTCGGACACATACTTAGAATAAAAAACAATTAATGAAGGAATTTCAAAAACCTTGCATTTAACTGCAGAGGCACATTGCAAATCTGCAAATTCTAATTGTAGCTCTGTTGGAACACTTTCGATATCGACCGAGAATGAAGAGGAAAACATTTTCATAGAAATTTCTTTCTCGCGGATGTCGGAAAATCTGCTTCTGCATTCCATTCTCAGATTTGAAATGCATTGTGCATAATCGTCCGGTTTTTACTTATCAACTCCAATAATTTAGGAAAATGCATGCAGTTTTTGTTTTGCAATTGACGTTCCCAAAGGACTAATTTAGTTTCGAACGCTTCCACGTTGTCATAAAGATTATGGACAAGTAGGTCTTTTCCCAGTAAGCGGTAGTTAAGATCATTCCGATGACCAACGATTTCGACAAGAAATGAGTCTTGTCGATGAATGACCTTGAAACTCTCCAATAAGTTTTCCTTTGGATTTCATGAATTCATCAACTTCCTCCTTCAAGGAAAACAGGCGCTGAAGCATCTTTCCCCGGCTCAACAAGCGTACTTCTGTATAATAAATAACGTCGCCATGCTCAGCTTCCAAAATCCTCTAAGAATTTTTGAAACTGCCTATGTTCAAGTCCTTTGGATCGAATGAAGTTAACCGCTTTCACTACAACAGACATTACATTACATGCTCAAAGTTGGAGGAAAACTTTTTGCACAAGTTTCTGGTGTATGATGCAGTGGGAAGTCATCATCTTCGTATTTCCACATTTTTTCGGCATCTGACTTTATCAATGTGTCTATGTGATTACCCGTCTTCTGACCGGTCACAGAGGGAAAACTATTTGTAGTTATGGCTGATATGTTGCCTAAGTCCAACTCACATTTAGATTTGGCCAATGTTTCTGCTAAACTTGAATATAAGTCGAAACTTCGTGTGGTATCCTTAAGTGCAATGACACTAGCTAACTCCTCAACAATTTTGAAGTTTCTGTCAATACCACGAATGAAAATGGCTGCTTGTGCAGTATATGTTAAATCCGTCGATTCATCCCTAGCTACTGAGTAAAACAAAAATTCCTCACATTTGAATTTGAAGGTCTTGAATATAATTACGCGTCTTGCTACTGTCACACCAGACAAACTAATGTTCGAAACAGCTCGAGCTTGTGATGGGCAAAGCACATAAACTACAACTACTACTAAACCACACATGCACCTCATCCATATTTCTCTGCGGAACCTCTAACGAATTGGTACATGCGGGAATGTGAGTGTACGTGTAGTGAAACCTAACATGAAGTTTGTTTCTGTGTAATGCTTGTTATGTCGTGCTTCCATCTGCTACCAGTTTTTCTAACTGTGAGTGAAGTGTAATGATTGAATAATTTATCGTTGTAGGCGTGTTGCTCCCTGTGGCGAGACTTTTTAATGGCTCGTATTTGCGCCTCGAAGTTGGGAACCACAGGGAACCAACTTCAGCCGACCACCCCTGCGGTGACGGTGGGGTTCGAACCCGGATCCCCGCGATGCGAGTCCGTCATTATGACCACTCGACCACCACAGCGGCAAAGCACATCAACTGCAGACTGAAGACATTTCCTTAACGAATTCTCCATCAACGAAGGGCTCCCTACGTTCAGCAATTTTCTCTGCTATTATATAACTAACACGAACACAATTTTCAGACTTCATTTCTTCCGAAGAATAATGACTGTTGACAGTTCAGCTTCGATTTCAGTTCATTGACTTTTTCCTTTCGAAAATGTCCCTCCAATCCAGAACACTTCATACTATTCTCACAAGCTTGCTTTAGCCCCTAAATGTTTTGTAACTGCGTTAAAAAATTTTAAATAAAGGAAATATCTATGGCTGGTATGTCTCTTAATATTGTATTCTTTCATCATGGCCACGTTCTCATTGCAAATGAGACAAACTGCTTTAGCCTTGTGTTCCACGAAAAAATAAGGGAATGACCACTTTTCTTGAAAAAATCTCACTTTTTCTTGAACTTTTTTTTCTTGCTATCACAGTTCGCCATCATGCACTTATTTAAAAACTAAAAGGCTTCTGATCAAAGGCTTCAAGGACCAAAAACACAAGTAAACTAACTGTACCAATATGCACAAATCTTTCTTACAATCAATCAAGATGCACCTACTCCTTTCCCAACCAGGCACCCCTCATACCATGGAAATTCCGTTCATTTCTGCTTTCTCCCACTCAAGGAGTACGGGAGGACGGAAATTATTTATGGTGTGGTTTCTTTTGCGTTAAAGGCATAGACTTAAGATATAAATAGACCGCGCACGCTATTCATAAAACTTGTCGAACGTGAAGAAAAGATGAGCAGTATTGTCGGGGAAAGAACAGGTTCTGCGCTATTACATTTGGCGCGTTTTCGCAGAAGCTAGGATGTTGCTGTAACGAAATTTGACTCAATTCGATCAAGTTGATGAAAACTTTCCTTCATTTTTTCAATGAATTTCACTCATTTTTATGTGAAATATTTAGGGAGTATCAGATTTGAAAAAATAAATTCTATAAAATAAACAAATATTGGTAAACGGAACAACGTATATGTTGTAAAGCCTAATTCATTTATATTTTTAAATATTCTCTTCATTCACTTTGTCGCTTTTAATTTCGAAAATTTATTTATACGAGGGGTTATTAAAACGAAAATATATCTTTCCAGAACATTACAATTACTCTATATACTCATAATTAATGTATAATTAATTATAATGCATCATATTATGTTATGTAATGTAACACATTCGCACTCATACCATATTCAGTCATGAAATAATATTCAAACAATAAGAAAAAGTTTCATTTCTAACATTCCTGAAAAACCTTTTATAACCTCATCACACAAAACTGTAAACACTTACATAAAATTTCAGGATTAAAATAGATTTTACTCAAAAAAATTACAGAATCTCATCATCAATTTCTCTAAATTATAAGAATTAAAATTCCATGTAGAGTATATATGTAATAATTTAAAGTGTGTATATATATATATATATATATATATATATATAATATTTACACACGTCACATATATATATATATATGACATATATATACGTCATATATATATATGACATATGTAATCTCTTCGCTCCAAAAGTATGCATATGTTAATCTTAATTTAAGGTATTAAATCGTTTTTAGAATGATTCTTTTTCAAGATAACATCTGAGGTACACAATATATGACTTCAGGTCTTAGTACAGATATTGACTCAAAAAATCAATTGAATAATTAACTTTCTTGTTTGAAGCGGCAATTTCACAAACAACAAACATAAATTAATGAATAAAAAAATTTCTTTTCTGTAATAGTTTTATCTCAGGTGTGAAGAGGGGTAAAAATACTAATATTTTTAGAGGTTGTTATGCATTTTTATGCAAAACTGCAATTGTCTAGAGTGGGGGGGGGGGGGTTTCCTCACATTCTATTTAAATAGAATATTTTTCATAAATTTCTCCTCCTGAAAAGCATATTTTCTTCCAAGTTGAGCAAAAGTCGAATGAACTCACTAGCTCGCCAAATCTCGCCAAATCTTGCGGAGACGTATATTTCAGTTAAAACTTCATAAAACTCACAATTTCAATCATTTATTGCCAAAAATTCTATTAAAACATTTAATAATGATTCATGACATTTGAATTTTACCAAAACTTGGAACTTTAATTGAATTAAATCCAAACTGGAGTCGTTAAAAACTGAGATTACGTCAGAAATCCATTGCATCGTCAATTTAATATTCCAATTTTTAATGTATAAGAAGGGGAATAAGCAAAAAAGTATTCCCTTGTGAAAGGATACTGGTCCCCCTTTCCTAAACCGCTCAGAACATCCGAAAGCTGCGCAAGTGTTGGCCATTCTAATCAAAAATAACACAGCGCGTGTAGATCGTCATACGAGTAGCCATAAGGAAAGCATTGCCAGCGAGATTCCCTGACCAGCCTTTCGACTGGAGTCACGTGACTCCGGATCTTTGCTTCACATTGTAACCCCTCGCGCGCACTCTATAGTATTATTACTCTGTGGTTAAAGGCCTTATTAAGAAGCTAAATACTGTACACTGATCAGCCTGTCCTTGTTATAAGTCTATATGAAGCTGGGTGACTTTTTTTTGCCGAAATCTTCGTTTCACCCTATTTTTGCATTATATTGTGTGAATCGATCGAAATGTTTTGGCGGGCCACCGGTTGAAGACCCTTAGCATAAAGGGTGGGTCGCAATGAATTTCTTGAAGAGAAATTTTCAGGCCTTACCCTTCAAATAGCATTGAAATTAACAGGAATTGATTACAATAACATATAAAGGTATTTTCTTTTGAAATTTTAATTAAAAAAATATATTTTTTCCTAGTCGGGGGGGGGGGGAAGGCGCACGAGGCCCCCCCCCCCCGCGTACGTTTCTGATTCCACTTATATGCGTTAGGAGGTAGGGGGCAGTGCTGAAGAAATTTTGCTGACGGGGGTAGGGGGGAATCAAAAGTGGCTAAAAATTTGCTGACGTAATACTTGAACGGCCCCCTAGCAATAGAAAGGGAGAGGAGCGCGCTGTGAGCGGGAAAAAAAATCACTGCGTGCTATAACGTACGTATTCGTCTTTTTTGTTGGTTTGTTACTTTTGGGCGGAAGTTTCTTGGCCACACCTGATAAAAAGTTGGCGACGAAGACGACACCCTTAGCAACCCTCCTGGCCGTATTTCCGCGTAAACATTAACGCGATCGGCGGCGAAAAGCGACGACGTGTATGTGGTGCTGGTGAAGAGTTCAGAAACTTTCCATTTCCAGATGACGATTGTTTTCGACTCGTGTGGAATTGAGGTTAGTTGGCTTTTTTGCTTATCCTTTCAAAACCGAATGAGTGTGACCTTCATAAAAATGCGTCCGTCTTGAAATTGGTTGTGTGCATAAACATTATGTAATCTATTTATGAGTCTCTTTTCCCTCACGATTTCGCCTTAATATTCTGACTCGAAATAAAAAGATGTGCTCCGTCTTCGTTAATGCCATGTCTATAGAGCATAGAAGCGACAAGCATCGCGCATATTATAATCCAAGGGGGCCGACCTTAAAAGAGCGGGCCACTCTTAAAAACAAACATTATTCACTTCATTGGTTTTGAGAACTGCCTCGGGCAACGTAAGTGATCTATAAATGTTTCACCATTCACTAAAGTGGTCTGGGAATGGGCCGTGGGTCACTTAGTTGAGATAAGAAAGCCGAGAGTCACTAAAGTGATCTAGAACAGTGCCTCAGGTCACCTAATTTATTTGCAAATGTGCCGCGGGTTACTTGAGGAATCTGGTTACGTGTTGTATAGTTCATTTTTACAAAATAACGTTTCAGGTCTCATGCGGCATCACATGACTCCGAGGGCCACAGGTTGAGCATGTATGTTATAAACTTTTAGTTCGTCATTTTAATATGGGAGCGGGGTAAGTGCCGAAGCTAATAAAGCATTTTGGATGACTTGCTAATATTGGTTCGGAACCGTGAGTGAAAAATTTTCGGTTCGATTTTATCTTAAAAAAAAAATTTAATGTAATTAATGCAGCGTTCGCGCCAATACGCATCTGATAAATTCAATTTTGCTCCTTGAAATTTCGTTAAGGAGTGAAAATACTCCTTCAAATTTTGGGGTTTTTTTTCTTCCAAATGGGGGTATTTGTTTATTGTCGGTAATAAATAACTTTTACAAAAATAGCCCTTAAAATTTTTCGTAAAATTACTCAAGTTTTCTTTGGAGCAGTGTCATCTAAAAATACAATCTGGCGCATCCAGCGACTCGTAGTTTAGGAATCACTGGTTGAGAGTTCGGGAAAAAAAAGTCCCTTATATCACACGAATAACAAGTCTGGGCTCCGGAACTTCGCCTCCTAGATCCAATTGTGTTAACTTGGCATGCGAGATGGAAAAAAAATTGCTACATATCGATTATTCAGGAAATTTAAAATAATAAAATTTGAATTTAGTACAACCTCTCTTTTGCGGATAATTGGCAAAAAAAATCGTCCGTAAAAGAGGGGTGCCCCCGTTAATCAGGGGTATGAAATTCATACTTTTTACGAGGGGAAATTATTATTAGGCCATATAAGAGGGGTGACCGTCAAGAGGGGTTCTACTTTATTTAAATGAACTATTTCGAGGTTTGTTTACATAATATGTTGATAAAAAATGCATTTTCCAAGGGGGTGCGAGAAGGTAAGTCGCATTGCATTAGGGGTGCGGGAAGGAAAATATTTCAAGAACCACTGTACTCAGGGACGGGCCCAAGTATTTGGCAGCCTTGTGCAAAAACAGCTTTGTGGCCCTCTAGAACGGGGTTTCCCAATCGCCGTGTGTCTATGAACACTTTGGTGCACGTCAGGTTCACATTGTCACCCTAGAATGAATATCAAACTACTATTCATGGCCATAAAAAAAACCATTCGACAATAGATTTGGACGATAGTGTCCGCTGCTCAGCTAAAAAATTGCAGGTGTGCTCCCTAGATACTTATAGGTTGGGGGGGAGGGGAAAGCTGTCGGGGCTGGAGAACCGATTGTGTACTCAGGGCAGCAATTAGACACAAGTATGCTTTATGCCTCGCTCGCGTAATTTCGAATTTTAAAAGAAGAATTCAGCGCCCCCTCAGCATCCGGTGCACTAGATCCCCTTCGCTATTTTCCTGGCGTGGGGGAGTGGATTCTGTGAAACCTTAAGACACATGCATAAATTTTAGAGGTCTTGGCAGAGCCCCTAGACTAAGATGCATTGGCGTACGCAGGGGGTTTGGGGTTCTAACCCCCCTCCCCCCAAGTCAAGATTATAGTGTTATTTTGGAAGCCAACTCGAGACAGATAATTTCAATTAACTTATGAACTTTTTAATAATTTTTAATTGCCTTTTTGTTTCTATTTGAACTAGGGTGTTGACTTTGTTATCACCAATACAACTGCAACATAAAAACATGGGAAGCAAATATAAAAAAATCGTAATATAAAATGTTTTGATTTAATATTTTCAATGCTAATATCAAGACATTATTGCTTAGATATTACCCATTTCTTTGCTTTCTTTTTCATTTCTTCCTTTTTGCACTTTTTATCCCTATTATAACTTAAAGAACGTCCGATAAAATTCCATATATTCAGTATTCCTATATTTATTCACATCTGCGAATAGGTGCGTGAAATGAATAGAATATACTTTTATTTATCTTTTCTCAATCAAAAAAAAAAAAAAAATAAATAAATAAAAAAATGAAATAAAAATATTATATGTTAAAAATATATACATTCTATATCACCGGAGCACCATTGGTCCAAGGTTAACAATTCACCTTACAAAACTCGGGCAACACCATTAACAACTCGCGAGCAGGAATTTGGTGCTCCCGATTACCACTTTTCAATCTATTTGTTTCTCTCGGGAACATTTCACTCTGTTCCTAAGTACCTTTGCACTGCCAAGTCCATTATACCAGAAAGAAGGGTCCTTGTTTTTTGGTTTTTAATCAGTGCCGTAATTGGAATGTTAGCGCTTGTGAAGTTTATCTTCTTTCTCTGGCTTTCCCAATATTCGCATTGATATATAAGATGTTGGGTGGTGCCACTATCTTTGTTGCAGAAAATGCACATCGGGGACTTTCCATGAAACCTAGCTTGAGCAATTCCTGTGGCACCCTGTTGCGTGAGTAATTGATTTATATAAAAGTCTCCTTGAATTCTTGTGGTGCTAATCTTAGGGAAGATAGCATGGGAATCCGTATGGCGAATCACACTCGCCGGGTCGGGGTAAGTAACTCATACTTTTATATATCGTCAGTTTATATAATTACCAGTACTTTGCCCTTTCAACTCGGATTTGGCTCCCCTACCAGAGCGGCCCCAAGGATCCACACAGCCCAAGAGCCGCCTTTGTCATCCATGGCATGTATCATGCTATTGGTACTTTTCTTCCTTACCAGAGTACCTTTCCGGACCGGAGGCTGTGCACTTAATGAAACATCCTGTATATTGTGAATTGTAATTAGTGAACTTATGACGTGTCGTGTAATTTTGATGTACGAAATTTATCTTTGATCTGAAATGAACTCTCCTTTTTTCGTGAGTATTAATATTCTTTAGGTTGCCTTATTTTAGTTATATTTGACATCCATATTTTTATAATCATCTTTTTTCAGCCACCTCGTTGGGCATTTTGCCTGTTGTGGCACATGTAAGAAGGTGTGGATGAACTTAGTCGTTGCGTGACCTGTAATACAATGGAGAGTTCATTTCTAGTTGGTTACTTCTACCGAATATTGTGTTACGTTATTTTACGAAGTAAAAATAGAAAGATCGGTCATAACGTAGAGACCGAGAAGAGGAAAACCATCTGAACATTTTCAGCATACCGAGATTCAACAGCTACGTGTCAGCCCATGAAAACGGGAAAGCATTCATTCTGCAGTACAAACGAGCCCGTTTCAGAGCCTCAGCAGAACAACTGACCGAAAATTGAATTCCTCTAGCATTTTTTTCAATTACGTACTTAGTTGGTCGCCAGTTAGTTTCACTCTCTTCCATCTTATCTTTCCCGGGAGGGGGGAGAGAAGTAGATGTTATTTATGTTCCAAACGACTCGCCAATCAGTGCGAGTTGTGGTAGAGAATGCTTGTTGCTTCTCTTTTTCCTTGAGGAAGGCGGCCTTGAACTCCTACAAATTGTATAGAAGAGAGGAAAGTTAAAAAAAAAAATTCCTGTGTAGGAGAAATGTAAGAAACCGGTTTAGTTTTGTATTAAACCATTAATTTTCTATAAAATGGCAACGTAACGTGTTGATTTTAAAAACTTTTTCTCAAATCTAGTGTTGCTAACTTTTTTTCCAATTTAGTTCTGATGTAATAAGAACTTTTTTTTAATAATATTTCAAGTTGTTTTTTTTAATGCAAATTTCAAAAATTCTTGTAATCTTTGTACCGTTGGCAACACTACTCATATCTACCCTTATCGCTATTTCTCACTAGCTACTAACCAGACACGACCCAGGCTCTGTCCCTCTCGGGATATAAGCCGATATTCTCACTAGCTGTCATTCGTTTTTGTGATGCCGAACGATAATGACAGACATCCGAGGATAATGACAGGTTTCAATCACAAGGGAGAAAATGGTGATTAAATTATGACTGAAATTATGGAAATGACCTAACTTTCCAACCGGGAAAATCAAAAATAACATTCTAGCGGCTGAATATATACCATTTTTCTTCCAACTATTCCCTCACGTGTAAACGAGGGCAGAATTTTCATTCCAAAGTATATATGCTCAACCCATGTCCCGCAGGCTAAATGTGTCCCTTGGAGTCATCTGATGTAGCCCGCGAAATGATTTCCTGTGGCCCACGACAAGGCGAAAAAACAAAAAATTCTAATTTAACAAAAAAAAATTTGTATTTTCAAAATTTCCCAAACACAAAATCTATCAGGCCGGTAGCCAGAAATCTCGTTCGGCGGGGGGAACACTTGCATTTCAGGGGGGGGGGGGAGAGCCAAAGTGATGGAAGAATAGATTCAGCCATCTTTTCCCCTTCCAGTCATTTTCGCACATTTCGGGGGGGGGAGGCAGACTCCCCCATAAGTCCCTCATTCTCGCTACGTCCTTGCTCGTTATACACACAGGTCACATGATTCATCTCAAAAACCCACTGTGGAAGTTACGGAAGTAGTAACAGCAGATTTTTTTGCTCAATCATCATCGGATGCTAGTGACGACCAGTAATCTCGACGAGCAAAATTTCCCTTAAAAATGTTAAAAGTTTTTCTATTAAAAATTCAAACTAACGTGCTGCCGTCTATTGGTGAAAATATTCAGTCAAGTATTTAGCAGGGGAAAAAGAATTTGCCCGAAATTCAAAATAAGTTTCAAAATATCATATTTTTTTGTTTGGTAAAGTATAAACGTTTCATGAAGTAACTCTCTGATAACTCTAATCATTCTACACTCTGGTTAGAGCATTATCATTCATAACTTGGTGAAAGAAAAGAAAGACGGGAAAAAAGTTTTCTTCGCAACCAAAGATAAAATTTGAGTCTGATCTGGTAAAAAATGTATAGTCCACGCTGCAACTATTTACGTAGTTTCCTCTTGCGCTGATTTGAGAACACTGTCTATGAGAGAACATATTATTGTAATCGGGTTCAGCTTTTCCTGGTTTATTCAAATTACATAGTTGTAAACGTATTCGGGTTTAGCTTTATGGTTTATGTAAATTAATTGTATAGTGTTTAATTTTAATTTTCTTGCGCAGAATTGTTTCAAATTAGTTTATTTATTAATAATGAAATTTTCTTATGGGTTTTAGTCAGGAGTTCAAAAGGAAGAAGCCAGGTGTTTCAGTCAAATATGAGGAGGGTATAATAATAACCCTTTAAGACCGAGCACGATCGATCGTCTTTGATAAAATACTTAACATTCATATTTTCACAAATTCCCGGGTCTTAAAGGGAAAATCAAAAAGAACTACCTACTCACACATAGGAATACGGCTTCGAAGAAAACTGTCATTCTTTCCATAAATCGGGACGTTTCACGTCTTCAGGGTGTAGAGTTTAATTTTGGAAATAAACGTAGCCGCGTAAATCGCGGAGTCTTTGATGGGTGCACCTTCATGCAATTACATATTTGTGCAATTGGAATTGTTTGCGTCTTTTTAATTCCCCACCTGCTGGTGTGTGTCGGTGCCAGTTCTAGTTTGGGTGCTTCGTTTGCGTTTTCTGTTACATGAATTTCCTTTGTAGCAAGTAATACTGGGTACGGTTTGCTAAAGCAATTGCGTGTTATTGTCAGGGTGAGAAGTGCTACTTGCTGCTACAGCAAGAAGAAACACCAATTGATCTTTTATTAGACAAGCGGCAATTTCGGTGGGGGTCGAAGGTGGCACAAGAATTTGAACGAGTGCGGAATGCGAGAAATTTTGCCGAGCTCTGCCCTCAGGGCTATTTCAACGGCGTAAGGCATGGCAGGCTGAAGAAGTGAGAAAAAATCTAAGTTTTCTGGTTGTTGAAAAAATAGACTTTTTACCAAAGGCTTGTCTAAGTTGGGAAAATCCGCAGTATTTTAACGCAAATTTTGCAGGTAGAATTTTGTACGTTAAGAAAAATTTTGAATAGTTGAAGTCATCACGAAATTAAATTTATTTAATTCTGGCATTTCTCATCTTTCTACGAAATTAAATAAATTTAATTTCGTTGAAAGATGAGAAATGCCTCATCTTTCAAAGATGAGAAAAAATTCACCGACCAACAATTCACCGCTAGGAAAATTCACCGCCGGAAAATTCATCGCCAGAAAATTCATCGCTAGGAAAATTCACTGACTAACAATTCACCGACAACAATTCGATGTGAGTCAATTAGCGTGGGAGTGAGCGATTCAGTTACTGAGTCAGTAAGAGAGGAGTGAGTGACTGACCTACTGAGCATGTGAGTAAGTGACCTAGTAATTGAATGAGTGAGTGAGTGAGTATGTGAGTGAGGAAGTGAGTGAGGAAGTGAGTGATTAAGTGATTGAGCGAGTGACCTAGTGAGTAAGTGAGTGAGGGATTGAGTGAATTAGTTACAGTTTTAACCTAGTAATGTCACAAATGATTAAAAAATCTGATTGTTCTATGTTATATTGTATATATTACAATATCAACCCAATGGCATATTTATAGCTTCAGCAGTTTCGGCTCGGCGTGATTTCAACATATGACCCCCTCCACTATTAAACCCCCCTTAGGAGTCGAATATGGAAAAACCTTTCTTAGTCGGTTCACGTCGTGAAGCAAAACTATTCGCAAAATTTGATATTTATAGCTTCAGCGGTTTTGACTCGGCGATGATGAATCAGTCAGGACACATGTTATTTTATATACAGTATATAGATGTAGATACGCACAAAGACACGGGATTTCTGAAAGTTCATCACCCATGGGGATCACGAGGTGTTGAAGTGGTATAGGGGGAATCATTGCTGAGTAAATCTGACATTGCTGAGTAAATCTGAGATTGCAGAATCCACACCAATGAAGTGGCTGGTAACAGCTAGTTCATCATGAAAAATAATCCATTGCTTACTGATGATCAACAATGTTTTTTATTATATCAAAGTGATAACAGGAGATGATTTTAAGCATTTTAGGAAGTTAACCATCGCGTATCCACTTATTTTATATTAGTTATATTATATTCAATTCTCTGTTATTATATTCCTTTTAACGTTTCGTTAGAAGATTCTGAGTAAAATATAGAGTTAATGGAATTATTGAATATATTCTCTTGTGCAACAGCAATTTGTAATTTCTTCCGTATCATCTCAATTTCTTCTAATAAAGTCATTATTAAAACTTTCCGCCATATCTTTAGGATCACTGACTAGGTCACTCACTCACTTATTCACTGGGTCACTCACTCACTTACTCACTGGGTCACTCACTCACTTACTCATTGGGTCACTCATCCACTCAGTAGCTCACTCACTCACTTACTCACTGGGTCACTCATCCACTCAGTAGCTCACTCACTCACTCACTCACTAGATAACTCATCCACTCAGTAACTCACTCACTCACGGATTCAGTAGCTCGGCCACTCACTCAGTAGCTCGCTCGCTCACTCAATCATTCACTCACTCAATCACTCGCTCACTGACTCAGTAATTCAATCGCTCACTCCCTCGCTTTCTGACTCTCATCGAACTGTTGTCGGTGAATTTTCCTAGCGGTGAATTTTCCGGCGATGAATTTTCCTCGCGCTGAATTTTTCTAGCGGTGAATTTTCCGGCGGTGAATTGCATGGCGGTGAATTTTCCTTAAACCGGCTATTGGTCTATCTCAGTGAAACCCTGATATTGGCTGGTTCCTTCTCTACAGCGTAAGATTATCTGAAAATAAACTTTGAAAAAGAGATCCTAGATGGTTGAGAAGTAATGTTAGAAAATAAATTAAAGTGTTAGTTAAAAATAAAAAAATATTTTTTTTTGAAGTTATAAAATTTTTCTGAAGAGATTTTTTGAACTTTTTGAAAGGGGATAGTAGAAAATAAAGAATGAAGGGAGATAGAAAAAATTCTGGAATAAAAATTGATCAGTAAAGGCCGAGGCCTAAAGTTCAGCTTGAGACCACTTTCTACATAGGCGGCACTGATGGTAAAGTCATAGAAAAGTTTCAGTGGGATACCGTCCATCATGTTGTCTTCAGCCATGAGAGAGACAATGGTACGGAGATCTTCACTTGTTTTTTTCGCTAGTTGGCTAAAGTTCCTCGGTCGGATGGGCGTCCTCGAGGGAGGGTCGAAGTTTGTCTCGGCCGGTGTCGGAGCTTGGACCTGAGGATGTCCCGCAGACATTGAGGGGGGCGGGGACTAGGTCTTGCCGCATGGGAACTTTTCTCCTCCAAGAATTTTTTAAATTTCAGGAGTACTGGTTTCGGTAGAAAAGAAGTCACTGAACTTGTCTTTTTCGGCTCAAAGCCTGAGACGAGATGGTGATAGTCTGGACCTTGGGTCGATCTGAATTGAATTTTTTGCCGTGGTATTTTGCTTCTAGGCCCCTTTCACACGTATTGCGGATGCGGGTCCGCATACCCTTTCACACGAGTACTAAAATGAAATTCGTGAATAAAAACTATTCGTAATTTTTATAATTATTTTTTTCCTTCATCCCTAATTCAGTGCCCATAGGCAGCCCAGAGCCATTCTTCGGTGGTTTAATCTAGAGCCCCATAGAATATCTGTATAAAGATGCCTTCATTCTGATCCTCACAAGTAGTCGATGGGGGAAAATATCTTAAAATATTTTCAAAATATTTTGAAAAAAAAAATCTGTCTTTTCGGAAAAATATCAAAGAAAAATTTCAAAAACATTCAATGATGTTCCAAAAAAAAATAAAAAAATCAGGAGATATCAAAGAATTTGATATATTGTTCTGATGTTTTAACCCCGGCATCCGATGATAACAACTCCTTAACTTTAGATCCTTCCTACTCCCAGGGTTATATAACTAAATAGTTTTCACTTTAATGAGCATCAAAAAAAAAAAAAAAAAAGAATAAAATCAATCAATGGTCATATCCTTTGCCTCGGCCATCCCCCCATCTGTTCTTTGTCTTTTTATGAGAGCAAAAGACTTATTCCAGAGAAGTCCGTCCCTGGAAAACTTAATCTTTTCAGTTGAACTCTCTTTCTCCTTGAAAAAAAAAGATCAGTCATAAAAAATGGGCCTCGCAAATGGTGAAATCTTTTGTGTGAGTTTTTTTCTTTGACTCCTTTCATATTGGTAGGGTTTGAAGTTGAAGCTGCTTCAAGAAAACAAGAAAAGGACTTTGTCCCACCAGTGGTCATTTCACTGGAAAAATGACCACTGGTGGGATAATATAATAATCCCCACCAGTTAACATGTTAAAAAAAGGCTTGCAGGGACCTTCATATGGTGTTTTTAAGGGTATTTATGGCAAATAATTAAAAAAATTCAGTGCAAAATCATCTTTAAAAAGTAGCCAAAGATGCGAACGAATTCGCTTCGCATCCGCATCGTGTGCATAGCTCCGAATAACCCAGTTGTCAAAACTTCTATGTGCGGATGCGGAGCCCGCACTTAGGTTTTGACACATGTGGACGACGTCCGGACCCTCATGAACATTTTGTAGTAGCGGGGAAATTTCGGCTCAGTATATTCCAATTGTTAAAACTTCTTCCGGACCCGCGTCCGCATCCGTGTGAAAGAGGCCTTAGGTATTCCGGGCACTTTTTGAAGCTATCTGGGTGGGGACCCAGGCACAGAACGCATCGTATTTCGTAGTATCTTTTTCCCGACGTGGCGACGGGCGCGCACAGGACGCTTATGACGAAGATTATCGTCATCTATTCTTCGATTTGTGTTGACGATTCAGATTTTATATACATCTGTCCGCGGACGGTGATTACGATTTATTATTCGTCCGTTGACGAGACAAAAAAAAAAATTGCCTGGATTTTCCAGGCGTGCCCGACCTTCGGGAACGCTTTGATGTCTGTATCGATGGGGAGCGGGGCGCGTCTGGTAATAAAAGTAATAAAAAAAATGTATCCTTTTCCGCACTTTGTTGCACTTTCCGGGATCGCGAATGTCCGTTCATTTAATGCACCTATACTCGTTGACTCAGGATTTGGCAAAGTGCGAAAAAAGGAGACAGCGACGGCACTGGAATGCGTGAAAATTTCTGATGAATTTCTCCACCGAAATTTCAAGATGGTGAAGGCGTTCCAGCTTAAGAATTCTGAAGTTGTCATGTTTTGGGAAGAGTAATTCTCCAAGATTTTTATTTGGTCTTTCTGAAAACCTCGACTTTTTTGATGTTATGGCCCAGATTTTCAATATGGCAAGTTGAATGTCCGCGATCGAAGTGCCGCTCTCTAGACCTCTCAGGAGCACTGCTAAGTAGTCAGACCTCTTTTCTTTCGGCTCGATGAGCAGCTGTTTGTTGTAAAGCCCTTTTTTCGCTGTTTGAAATCATTCTGCCTGTCGCTGAGCTTTGAAGTGTACGGACTGAGGCAGAGACGGGAGAGCTGATTATCCCTTTGAAACCATTTTCCGTAGCTGGAAATGAAAAGAGTCCTATCCTCCATTGAGGCCTCTGATTCGTCAGGGAGCGGCTCTTGACCAATGGCAGTAGGGATCTCATTTCTCGAAGTTGTTGGAATTAAGTCTGGATTTAGTGGTGAATTTTGCTCCTCAACTCGCAGATTTGAATCCACGGCTATGATATCGGTGATTTCCATTGGCTGGGATTACCTTTGTCTCCAAGACAGGCGGGATTGAGTCTGTTACTGTGATTTCCTCGGAAAAGGATTTTTCCTGAGTCTTTGACCTAGAAAGAGAAGAGAGAATTTTCCTCCTGCATCTGAGGAGTCTTTCTCCGGGATGAGAGGACAAAATGTGCCATCCTGGCCTAAGGAGAGCCCACGCCAAAGCGGCTCGAGATTTATACAGCTTTGGTCCACGCTTTATCATGGCACTTTACAGCAAACAGCTACTCATCGAGCCAGAAAGAAAAGAGGTCTGACTACTTTGCAGTGCTCCTGAGAGGTCTAGAGAGCGGCACTTCGATCGCGGACATTCAACTTGCCATATTGAAAATCTGGGCCATAACATCAAAAAAGTCGAGGTTTTCAGAAAGACCAAATAAAAATCTTGGAGAATTACTCTTCCCAAAACATGACAACTTCAGAATTCTTAAGCTGGAACGCCTTCACCATCTTGAAATTTCGGTGGAGAAATTCATCAGAAATTTTCACGCATTCCAGTGCCGTCGCTGTCTCCTTTTTTCGCACTTTGCCAAATCCTTAGTCAATGAGTACGGGTGCATCAAATGTACGGACATTGGATTGGTGTAAAGGCTTGACCATGCGGGCAGGCACACGATGTGAGGTCCTGAAATAGGGGGTCAGTCTTGATGGTGTCCAGGAGAGCACTAGTTGTCTTCAGAGTTTGACAGATGGCTTCCTCGTGCGAGATGACGTTCGCTTGGACATTCGGGTTCAAGGCCTCAGTGTTCGCTGTTAACAGGTCGCAGTCAAATGCGTTGTTGACCAAGGAATGGTGATGCAGAAAGCCGTGGCCCTCTTTGGAAGGTTGCTTCGTCAGGGTCCGTGGCCCCTTGGAGGGAGCTTTCTTCGACCTCGCCATGTTGGGTTCAGTTCAGTTAGACAGGAACGGCACCTCGTTTGAACGGCTCAGGTTTTTGAGTTGAATTTTACTCAAAACTGAAATTGACTGAATGACTTACTTGACTGAATGAGAATTGGATAGCTGTAGGTGAAAAGGAATGAAATGAACCAATGAAAGACGGGGTTAATTTTTCAGGAAGAGAGATATTAAGTTAGAACAGCGGTTCTCAACCGGTGCTCTGCGGAGCCCGAAAAAAACCCCCCAGTAAATTTGAAAAAAAATAATTATAAATATTTTTGAATAATAAAAATAAATCAGTAATTTTGATGGATAAATAAAAAATAGGCCTACATTTTTCCGCCGTAGAAATTATATACCAGAAAGGGCTCCGCGAGTCAAAAAATGTTGAAACTGCTGAGTTCGAACTTTTCTATCTTCTAAGTTGATTTGGGGGCGATTCGAAGTGGAATTTGTGTTCTCATGACGGAGTGATAGGAACACAGTGATTAGCCGGACCAAGGAAATGGACCGAAACCAAAAGATCGAGGACGTGGTAAGTCTGGAGCATCCGTACTCTCTTTAGTTCTCATGCTTAATTTGAGAATGATGAATCATAACTTTTAATTTTGTAATGTTGTCGTAAACTTCTAATATCGCTCAATCAGTGTTATCGCCTTGTCTATTAAGCGCAGCTGACTCATGAATAAATATTCATGTATTTTAATTTGAGTTGTCGTTGATTGCTTCAGTGTTTCACTCTGGTGCTATGTGGTAGAACCGGGTAACTACATAGTTGGGGAAAATTGCAGCCACAACACATACCTTGTTTCGAGCATCGTAACATGAGTACTATTTAAAAAAAAAAAAAAATGAAAAGTTCAGTTAATAATTCAGTAATAATTATTTATAATTAGCATTTGTTTCCCGCGGTGCGCAATCATACTGGGTGCGGTTTATATGCTGGAGTTCTGTCCCTGGTGCGTCTGACTACAATGTTGGCCCTCAAACAAAGAGAAGTTGCCCACCCTTCATATATATTTAATTTCAAGTGGAACTGGTATCCTCTGTTGCGATAGTTGATAGAGCGTTGGGTTGCCAAAGATCGTTGGTTCGAATCCCGCTCGAGACGTCCAATTTTTTTTACTTTACCCATGTCCTTCGTTTTTTGACGGTCTTTGATTCATTTTCCTTCACTGTTATTGTGTGTCAATCCGTTTCACAAGTTAAATGCTGGCACGTAACCAAATTAGCGTTTACTTGTGCTGGAAGTTGATATTAAGCGCCTCGACATCTCCGGAGGGGTGCATGGTCATACGTTTGCTGCGGGGGGGGGGGGTGGTGGTGACAGATAAACAAGCTTGCCAGCCCCGTGCGACTGTGCTAGCAGCGACTTCCTATCGCGTACTAAAGTTCCTGGCGCAGTAGGCCGGTGGTGGTGTTTTTCCGGGACAGAAGCTCCTGTGACAAAATACTCTCACTCCCCAGAAATCAAGCAATTCCTTGTTTTTAAAATATTGTGATCACATCTTAATTTGAGCAAGGAAAATGGAAGAAAAACGTTTATCTTCACTCAACAGTGACTTGAGCACCACACACGTAGTCAGCACCACCTGATAACGAAGAAAACGGCTGCTCTAGACGTTATACAACCTAAAAATTGAACAGAATGGCTACACTTGCTAAATTCTTTTTCCTGCATGGAATTTACCAAATTTGTACAATTTTCTCATACGTACGAAGCGTCTCGCATCACTTTACAGAATTTTTTTCCCCTGTCGGGTCATTTTTCTGGGTACAGCTTATTTACGAGAAATTATTATTATTTTTTATGTTCCATTGTAAATTAAATTGCTTATTTGTACTAAAGTATGCACAATAATTGTTTCACGCACAATTTCTAACTTTCGTTGTTGAAATTGGGTTCATTTTAAAATGGCTTCGAATGGAATTTTAAAGAGTCCCATCCCCTCCCCCCCTTTTTTTTACGGTTAGCCCTCTTCTGCGGCAGAATGCTTTTATCCCCTCCGGTGGCCGCCAAAAAAAATCTTACTTGTAAGAGTACAAAATGTTTTGTTTTACTATATCGATTAGGAAACACTTGGACGCCAGTCCAAAAATGCCTTCACTGTGCATTTAATATTCGCAAAACACTGCAATAATATCGATAGCCTAAAGAAAAAGTGTTAAGCAACCAATATATTGAACCTCGCCATACAAATAATGGAATCATTTGGGCGTTACTCTTGGAAAATGAAGTCACTTTTGGCAGGAAAAGAAGAACAAAAATCGAATTTCGTTCGGGTAGTAGGCTACGACACAACGTCAAATGATAGCCAAGGACATTTAAGGAGGCAAACAGAAAAACATACGAAAGTGTCCGAAAAACACTTCAGGCCTTTCTATAATTTGATACTGAATGGAAATTTCGGTGTGTCATGTAAAATTGACCACATGTCTGTTCCACCCTTCGCCAAACTTTTCGTTGCATGACAAAAATCATTGATCAGTCAGTTGAGGATTAGTCGAACGTTAAAAAAAATAGATTCAGGGTGGTGTTTTATTTGATGATATATAATCGTCGTAGATCTAAAAAATACTGCCAATTAATTACTAGATTATGCCGATTAATTTAAAAACATGCTATTGATAAAATAAATATTGGTCCGTGGTACATTGATACGCAGCACACACATATTTTCCCGCATTTTATTTATTTTTTTACTTTATTTCAAACCGAGCACAACTCAGGTCTATCGCCGTGGGCAATTTACCACCTTGTGTGTTGCGCCGGAAGTGTAAGTGTGTATACCTAACACTCTGAGTGCGTACTTAGAGTTGTCTGGTTTTTTCAGTGCTGTCATCTATATGTCAGAAGTGAAGGGTAATGATTGAATATTTGTACTGTTTGTAGGTCTGTTGCTCTCTGTAGCGAGACTTTTTAACGGGGAGATCGGCTCGCATTCGCGCCTCGAAGTGGGGAACCACAGAAAGCCAACTTCAGCCGACCGCCAATGTGGTGCTGGTGGGGTTCGAACCCGGGACCTCGCGTTTAGGGCGGCCGTTACCAGATGTGGGGTCCGATGTAAAAATAATCGCGGGGCCTTGTGAGCACCACAAATTTTTGGTCAACCGAGCGTAAAGGGTAAAATGTTGGTTCTCTCCCTCCAAAGAAAAAATCGTATCCATTATTAAAAAAAATTACGTAAAAATGTTGATACACGAGTAAGTAAAAAGCAGTAAAGCGGAAAAAAATTAATTTTTGTTTTTTTAATGAAAATAATTTACAAGTAATTAAACAATACGACTCACCACTGCTTATTTTCAAATGTTTTTCAACAAAACTTCACAGCTTAGGTAAGTTTTGCCAATTATAACTAATTATAAGTGAGATAAATGCATAAATACGTGTGTATGATATGATATGATACGTGCTGATATACGTCGTATAAATGCAAAATCGTTTAACTGAAACTTAATTGAAAATGGCACCCCCCCCCTTATCTCCTCTTCCGTAAAAATTTCTTTAGGGAAATCAAAAATTATTGTAATTTAAAATCATATTTCATAAAATTGAAATCAAGAAAAAAGTTTTTGATTTAAAATAAAAAAATTGTTTTATTTAAAATCTTAAACAAAAAAAATGGTGTGTTTTGTTGTTCGGTTTCTATATCCAAGCAAAAAGTCAATAAAGCATTGAGCTCAGCTCTTTTGGTAAAAATCCGTTTTTTTTCAGAAAGATCAACGTTAAATGCGGGTAAATGGTTATTCCGCATTTAACGCTGTTCTTTCCAAAATTTCCTCCGTTTTTCGAATTCGAATATCTCTGTGAATATTGCGCTTAGAAAACATGGAATTTTTTTTGGCATCAGGAGAGACAGGGCAACAACTTTCTAATTGGAAGTTAGAGGACAGGAGACCGTATAAAAATTTAAATTTTTTATTATGTGAGACACTATATTTTAACTCTCGAAACTGGTACAGGGTAATTTTTGAACACATTTCGAGCATTTTTCGAATTGGAATCGTTCCTCTACGACGGACGGTTGATGAGATAAAAACTGATTTAACGGCGAGTGCACCGGGCGCGCGCCCGGGACCCCGACTTCTAAAGGGCTCCGCCGTTAATCCGCCACTGGATAAAGGCCGTATTAGCACGCCCTGTATATAGATGATGCTGAATTCTGATGTTGGAATGTTACTTACAATAACTGTGAATTCTTTCGAAATACTACAGTAAATAGAAATGAAACACCTTTTGCGTGCTAGAGGGGAAACAACGCGTAACTATACCCAAAATGAGAAGCGAACAACAGCTACACGCGTTTCGGAACTGAATGAAGTTCCTTCTTTAGTAGCAAAGAAAAATTAAAAGATAAAAACTCCTTATAGTGGGAATTACTCGCTGTTTAAGACTGAGTCGAAATGATGTTTATCCTAAATATTTATCTTTTAATTTTTCTTTGCTATTGAAGAAGGAACTTTATACAGTTCCGAAACACGTCGATGATTATTTACAATGAAACTTAATTCTAATGTTTCTTACAATCCCCAAAGCAGAATATGCCGAAATCTGCGACGTACGCGCAGAACAGTTAGTTCTACTGTAGAACAATCTAGAAAAAATTAGAAAATTATAGCAGGGCCGCAACTAGTGGGGAGTAGTGGAATCTGGTGCCGCTGACGCTGGACTAGAGGCTGCACCAATTTCACCCTTTAACCTCTCCTTCAACATTACAAAGGGGTATCAAAATGCCTGCTTGCCCTGGACGATCAAGCATCTAGTTGCGGTCTTGTATGTAACTGTCATTCATAAATAAATTTAAGAGTTTGAAATAATTTCGCAGTAAAATCTTTGGTTTTCAGAATTTTGTTACTAGCGGCCCAGTCTTTCCCAATTCATGGTTCATTTGTCGCTCCCCAGAATAGTTTGGTAGATATTTTTACTTATAAAAGAACCACTTCAAAGAGTAAATAAGCATACAAATCAATATCTCTGGCTCATCGCGACGCCTTTGACCAGGGCTGGAACTAGAGGGTGCCAGAGGGGCAACTGCCCTGGGTGGCAAAATTTAAGGGGCGGTAAATTTCAGGTAGAAACAAAGGACACCATTATAAAATTAACGAATTTTAAAATGGTGGGGACGGCAAAAATCCTAGTTACGGCCTTGCCCCTATCGAAATAGCCTACGCCCCTATGAGCCATAACGCAAACTTTGAGAAACACTGCCGTTACTCATAATTGTTGTTCCACTCGTTTTCATCTCAGCAGAACGTAGTTTAGATGGGGGGGGGGGGGTAAGACAAAAATTGGTGGAAGAAATTCAATCACTTAGAAGCACTTGAAAATGATTATAATGTTTTTCAACGACTGCAACGATTTTTTAAGGACCTTTTTCCAAGGATTTTCAAAGAGGACACGAACACTGTCCCTATATGCCAGAGCTTGACCATCGTGGCGACTAGAAAATCGGTATTGACACCAAACATTCCCTGCATGTGATTGCTAAATTTAAAAAATCACAGGATCACAAAAATAATTTCCTATTTCACTGCAGTGTGCCTTTCAATGTGAGAAGGAGGTGGGTATATAACACTCCAGTTTCCAAAATTTTTTTTTCCATTCCCCCCTCCTGAAATATTCTTCTCTCATCGCCCCCCTTCCCTCCCAACGGGCGATATTGGCCACTTTGGGAAACACTAATCTCTGTGTGATCATAATAATATATTCATAATAACAACTTCAATAATAATACTCTGCCCCATTCTTCTAATCACCTAATAATATTACCCCAACTCTTTGAGTTGTCTGAGCAATAATTGCATGCTCGGCTCTCTTTCACACCTTCCGTAGTTTTGTAATTTGTGAACTCCGGATAATCCACCCTCGGATAATCGAGGTCCTACTGTACTTTGGATTTCGATAGCAATTCTTGTTCCAAAAACAATGTTTGTCGTAAAAGCTTTGGCCTCAAGAATATCTGTATAAACCTTTGATGTACTTGCGAAATGCCCTAAAAAATTAGAGAAACTGTTAATGAGCTAGTAGTATTCACCAAGAAATACTGATGATCTCCTAGAAGTTGAGCCTTGATGAAGGATGGGTAAGGATAAAACTATCGGCCTTTGGCATAAATGGCCACAGGCCCGTAGCCAGAAATTTTGTTTGGAGGGGGGACCACTTGCATTTCGGGGGGGGGGGCACCAAAGTGGTAGAACAATAGATTTGGCCATCTTTTCCCCTTTTTTCAGACATTTTCTCCCATTTCGGAGGACTTATCCGCCCACTCTATCGCTATATCCTTGGATGGCGGTATCTATGAAAATTTCAAGTAAGTTCTCCCGCCTCCTCAGGGAAACATTTCCAATACATCTGGCTGCCCATTCGTGTGTCTATATCGTCCCTTTTTTTTAGTGCCTGCCAGCATAATTAGTGAATTGGGACTACTTTATGAAGTTTTATGATCATTTTTATTTGTTTTGTACCGAGAACTGACTATTTATGATTTGTTGAATTCTAAATATACAGATACATTTTGGGTCACTTATACACCCATATTGTGCATGCATTTCACTGTTTATGAAGGGGTGGCCACCCTGCTTCCTTAGGTAATTTTTACTTTTTTCAATTGAAGAAATTATTTTTAATTTGTGAGCGATATTTTTCTTATGAATAAATGAGTCTTGTAACCAACTTGTAGGTGACCCCGCACACTGATAATGTATAGTAGGCCGTCTTTACAATGATTAAGTGATAGCTATTATTGAATTTGTTTTAGTTTCGTTTCTCATCTAAACACACAACCAGAAGGGCAGAAAACTTGAAGGGGGGGGGGGGCGTAACTAGGATCTTTGCAGCCCGCGGCAAACATTTCGCCGCCCCCACAACTTTGAAATACGATAATTTTATAGCGGTGCTCTTTGTTCCCACCTAAAAACAATTTCCGCCCCTAAATTTTGCTGTCCTGGGCAGTTGCCCCCTCTAGTTCCGGCCCTGCCTGGTGTGGCCGAAAAATTAATTTTTTCGGTCGCAAATAAGACGGCTTCGTAAAGGAGGAGGATGATAGAAAAAATGACCGAAGGGCTTCTGAAATGTAGGGGTGTGATGATGATCACTCCCCATAAGCTCTTTCCCTTTAAGAGGGAAAGAAACGGAACAATCGGAGCAGATAACGAAAATCCGCAGAGCAAGGTGGAAACAAACAGGATTGTTCAAGTCGCGCACCCCGTTGAGTGGCCTCTCTCTCTCCTTCGTCTCGCTTCTCGAGTATGTGCACTGTAGAACGACGAACCGTCTCTATTATACACTCCCGTAACTCTTGGTCGCCCCACTATGTGCGCGGCCATAGAGATGTGTATCAAGCGGTATCGTTTTTTCATCTCAATAACGGAATCGTGATGACAATTACGTACTCATACTAGTAAAAATTTTGTCCGCCGAACATGGTTTCTTTGCTCTTTGTTTTTTCCCTCATGCATCGTTGTTTTGTTCTTCTATCCTAGTCCGCACGATAAACGTACTTTGAAAGCTTATCTGGCTCATTTCCAAAAGTTGTATGTTCTCGCCAAACTAAAAAGGAACAATAACGACAGGCACATGTTGAAAAAAGTGAGAAGGTCTCGATATTGCTTGCTCGCGTCTCTCGGGTAACGGCGGCTGCTGATCTTGTTGCTGCAGCAGCGAGTTCAATACCCTGCCGAAATCTGTAAGCAGAACAAAAAAAAAGACTATTTTTTGCATGGAACGTAGAAATTGGTGAATGGGTGAGTGATCCGCGTGCAGCAGCCCTTGCTGACATCACATTCCGTTAATCAAGAAAGCTCAAGCTGGAGGCAAGCCGCGAAGAAAGACTTCTCAAATTTGTATTTTGTTTTGTTTTTCTTCTCCTATCGGATGAAATATCGTGCATTCTGCAGCTGCACGTAACGTGATACTAACTGCGCGCAGTTAAAATATAGAAGGTACACAATAATATGTGCAGTACACCACATTTACGGAATAGCAATTGCGTTTTTTTTGTCCACGTCCTGTTTCACTTGCGGGGGGGGGGGGGAAATCAGCTAAAGTTTGCGTCCACTCCGTTGCCCTTGAGAGATTTGCTGGACTGTCGTACATAAGCGGATAGATCCTCATCGAACGAGAGGGTGATGTGGTTCACCGAGGGTGAGGATAGTTATCGGGGGGGGGGGAAGCAAAACTACTTTTGCTCTGCCGCTTATGCTGATACCATTTTTCGTGAATGGTGGATCTTTACCCCTCCCCACCTATGTACCGTCTATGCTCCTGTGCAATGTGAACGAGAAAATAAGCTGCGATGATTCACGGGACAAACAAAGAAACTAGAAGTCCTGAAAATAATTTTCTTGTATGAGGGGTCGTTCAAGTATTACGTCAGCAAATTTTTAGCAATTTTTGACTCCCCCCCACTTGTCAGCAAAATTTCGTCAGCACTGCCCTCTACCTCCTAACGCATATTGATGGGATCAGAAACGTACGCGGGAGGGAGGCATAGGGGGCTCAGACGAAAAAAAAATTTTTATGTAAAATCATAAAAAAAAAAAAAAATCGAAAGAAAATACCTTTATATGTTATTATAATCAATTTCTGTTAATTTCAATGCTATTTAAAGGGTAAGAACTCAAACTTTCCCTTTAAGAAATTCATTGCGACCCGCCCCCCTCCCCTTTAAGTCATATATGGTAAACCCTTGACCCGCGGACCAAATGCGGCCCTGAAGGTTATCTGATGTGACTTGCCCCCCAAACCCAATTTTGTAAAAATGAACTAAGCAGCACATTTACAGATCGCTTACCGTGGCGCAATTCCAAAGCATTTAAGTGGCACATTTGCATATGACTGAAGTAGGTTCGTGGCACATTCAAAGATCACTTAAGTAACCCGTGACACAGTTCCAGAAGACCTGGGAGGGTCGTAAAAATTCCAAGTTTTTTGTGGTCGAAGTGGACTCTCCCCACCCTTTCTCCATGAGTTTCTATTCATGTCATCCTTTGCGTTGACGTTCACCCTTTCATTTCAATGGATTTTCGGGAGATAATTTGTCTATATATATATACACTGAAAACACCCCTTTCCTCACAGTATTATCTCTTTGTAGAATGCAATCTTATCTTTCTATAAATGAAGACTGGTATACATGTGTGTGAGTGCAAGGAGATGTGATCCATACAGGTCTATTGTGTGAAAGGGTCTACTGGTCAGTAAGCGCGTGTACAGCAGCAATTTCGTCTGGTGTCCTACAAGTAGTCATCTATCACCCTTAGCCTCACTATGATTTCTCCAACTGCGCGCCAATGTTGGTTTTTTATAGATATAGCGCACACAAAAATTTTAATATTTAATTTTGAGTTACTTTTGAGTTCATCTTTTTTTTGTTTGTATGATATATCAGAAACAAAAGGTAACCACAAATAATTGTGATGTTGTTCGTGGAATGTTTCATGAACGCCGGTATAAAAATAAAATAAATAAATTCTCTTGCAATTCAGTAAACGCAAATGGTGTTCACTGTTGCATCATACCATGCCCCAAAACATCAACAATTGCGACAGAGGTAATTTTTTGAGAAAAGAAGTATATAGAGTCTCGATTTAGATCAATCCTTTCAAAAGCAGGCTTTTGTTTTGTACTCATTCAGAACAATACGTAAGCAAGAAAAAAAAGGGGTGGGGGAAGAGTTGTATCGCGCCTTTGAATACTTTTAATGATACGGTGGGTGGGTGGAGTATTGAATTTGTATTTCAGAGCAACCAATGCACAAAATTATGAAACTCGAAAATAAAATTATTTGAATTTGAGAAAATTGGATTCAACATTAGCTAAGGGTGGAACATAAGTACATTTTCATTCACTTCCAAAAAAATCACTCACACACACAGATCGATTTTTAATCGAACTGGCCAGGGAAGCAATTCAATCTGGCGATTGACGAAGAACCTTTGGACAATGCGTGCCACGTGTGGTCGCGCATTATCCTGTTGAAATATGGCTGTGGGCAAGCCCTGAAGGTAAGGAAGGACAACTGGCTCCAACACCTCGGAGATGTAGCGCTGGCTTTTTAAAGTACCGGCAATGCGTATTAGAGGAGTGCGAGAGTGATATCCAATACCGCCTTATACCATAATACCCGGTGCAGGACCAGTGTGGCGGTGCATAACGCAGCTGTTCAGCATCCTCTCTCCACGGTGTCTCCAGACTCGAATCCGACCATCGTGGTGTTGCAGACAGAAGCGTGACTCGTCAGTAAAGACAATTTCATTCAATTGTGCCGTCCACATCCTTCTTTCATCGCACCATTGGCGGCGGAGACGTCTGTGGTTCTGCGTCAAGGGTAGACGAAGCAATGGACGTCTTGCGGACAGACCACTCTGCTGTAAACGGCGTCGAGTGGTACGCGCAGACACTGGATGATGCGGTACAAACTGAATGTGCTGTGGTTGGTGATGTGGCTGAGCGATCCGTCACTGCCATACGCACAATACGCCTGTCATCACGTGAAGTGGTGCACTGAGGTGGATGCGATCGAACAAGTCGGTCCGTCGTACCCTCCTGCATCCAACGATCACATATCCGCATTACAGTTGTTTGGTTTCGTCCAACACGACTGCCGATTTCCCTGAAAGATAATCCACAATCTCAGTAGGCCACTATCCTTCCTCTGTCGAACTCGGATACTTGATCAAAAGATGATCGTTTTTTTGAAAAAACCACAAGAAAAACACAATTGCCGTACTTCAAATCGTCGAAATCTCCAAGCCTTAAATAGCGCTTTGAAGTGGCGCCACAGGCGCGCGTGATGTGCGTCTGCGCTGAAATTCTAATTATTTGCATATCTCACCTCCGCTAATGCATGTTGTAAATTTCATATTATTTGCATGCTTCCTTCAGGGTGTTGCATTTGCGGTGGCCAGCAGTGTATATATATATTTTGTGTGAAAAAAAATGATAGGAATCATCTCTCTCTCCCGGTCTCCCGGGTGGTAAGGTATGCTTATAGTGTAATGTATGCTTGATGACGTTAATAGTGGTGACGTTACAACGATGTCTTTATTATACTTTGTTAAGTTTCTCTCGCTGTCATCCTTATTTAAGATTCTAAATTGAAAATTAATTAAAAAAAATTATTACATTGATAGGTTTTCTTTGTGGTTTTCTTTCCATGTTTGGTGTGACCTTTTTTTACTATGAACACAGGGTCGTAGTGTGCCTTCTCGGGGCCCCAGGGCAATACTTCGGTTGCCCCAGCCTAGTTACGGCCTGTATGGACATATAGTAGTTTTCTTAGGTAGATAGAACAAGGCAAAGCGCTTGGACAAAGACTATCGTGCGGAGCGATCGAAGAAAAACCATTGGGTCGCAACAGGAGAGATTAACCATTTGAGAAAAACAAACCACATACTTAGGGCATCACAAAATGGCTATCACAAAAAATATCGAATTTTTTTTCTTTGCTGAGGATTGTTTAGACTGGATGAACAAAAAATAACTTTTCTTTCTTTGCTTGTCCGGAACTTTCAACATCTGTAATATTATTCCCCAGCGTTCTCAGGATCACGTGATAATTCCTAGGGGGTGGGGGATGTAATAGATCGCAGCAGTAGGTGGTCCTCTTGGGAATAATATTGGTTTTTCGTAGAAAGGACATGACCTTCCCCTCCACATCGCGGAGCAGGGCTGTTGGATCTTTGGCGGGTCCACAAGCCAGAGTTTTCACAGGGTGAAGACTCTGTAGTGAATTTATAGCATGAAAAAACAATGATGGTGATTGTTCCGAGCCTTAGGGAGATGATCTGAAGAGCCAAAAAAACTGGAACAGGCATGCGTATGCAAATAAAGAGATATGGAACCAATCAGAGTACGGCGCTGCGGTCGGCAACGCCTATATAACACAACAAGTGTCTGGCATAGTTGTTAGATCGGTTACTGCTGCTACAATGGCAGGTTATCGAGATTTAAGTGAGTTTGAACGTGGTGTTATAGTCGGCGCACGAGAAATGGGACATAGCATCTCCGAGGTAGCGATGAAATTTGGATTTTCACGTACGACCCTTTCACAAGGGTACCGTGGATATCGGGAATCCGGTAAAAAATTAAATCTACGACATCGCTGCGGCCGGAAAAAGATCATGCAAGAACGGGACTGGCGAGAATCATTAAACGTCTTCCGCAAATTGCTGCAGATTGCAATGCTGGGCCATCAACAAGTGTCAGCGTGCGAACCATTCAACGAAACATCATCGATATGGGCTTTCGGAGCCGAAGGCCCACTCGTGCACCCTTGATGACTGCACGACACAAAGCTTTACGCCTCGCCTGGGCCCGACAACACCGACATTGGACTGTTGAGGACTGGAAACACGTTGCCTCGTCTGACGAGTCTCGGTTCCAATTGCTTCGAGCTGATGGACGTGTACGGGTATGGAGACAACCTCATGAATCCATGGAATCTATGTGTCAACAGGGGACTGTTCAAGCTGGTGGAGGCTCTGTGATGGTATGGGGCGTGTGAAGTTGGCGTGATATGGGACCCCATATACGTCTAGACAGGTACGTAAGCATCCTGACAGGTACGTAAGCATCCTGTCTGAGCACCTGCACCCATTCATGTCCATTGTGCATTCCGACGGACTTGGACAATTTCAGCAGGACAATGCAACACCCCACACTTCCAGAATTGCTACAAAGTGGCTCCAGGAACACTCTGCTGACTTTAGACACTTCCGCTGGCCACCAAAATCCCCAGACATGAACATTATTGAAAATATCTGGGATGCCTTGCAACGTGCTGTTCAGAAGAGATCTCCACCCCGTCTTACTCCCACGGATTTATGGACAGCCCTGCAGGATTCATGGTGTCAATTACCTCCAGCACTACTTCCGACATTAGTCGAGTCCATGCCACGTCGTGTTGCGGCACTTCTGCGTGTTCGCGGGGGCCTTACACGATATTAGGCAGGTGTACCAGTTTTTTTGGCTCTTCAGCGTAACAAGCGTCTAATATTGGACTTCGAAAGATGTGAATAGAAATATGTGAAATCCCCGGCCTTCGATGGTCTAGTGCAGTGTTTCTCAACCGCCGGGTTCTGGCATCTGCCAAACCGATCCGTGAGTGGTTTATTGTTTCATTTTTACCCATTTACCTCCCATTAAGCTTGTGTATGCCAGGTTTTCAATCAAGAAAAGGAAATTGGTTGGTCTCTGAGAAAAAGATTGAGAGCCACTGGTCTAGTTGCCCCACATCCTGCAGTAGGACCCTTTACTTTACTCATAGTTAGAAAAGCTGGCAGCACTACACATAACAAGCATTACACAGAAACAAACTTCACGTCAGGTTTCACTTCACGTACATGTACGTTCCAACACGTACCAATTCGTTAGAGGTTCCGCCAAGGAATATAGATGAGGTGCATGTGTGGTTTAGTAGTAGGACCCCCCTAAGCTGAAATCTTTGGCGGCCTCAGGCCAAATTTTTCACGGGCCCCCGCATAGGGAATATAGTGTGAAAAAACAACAAGGAGAATTGAAGAGATGGTATTTTTTCGACCTGAAATATACCGAGAAATTGAATTTTCTGGATGTTATACCGAAACTGATATTTGGAAACAAATCACTTTTTTTTCCAAATATCAGTTTCGGCATAACATCCAGAAAATTAAGTTTCTCAAAAATGAGAATTATTTCATTTAGGGTAACCGGGCTGGACCCCGTATCAGTCTCCAACTGTGCTTCCCAGTGAATTGGAAAATCGGCTGGAATATTTGTACCCTTACACGATGGTTTAGGACCTCGCATGGAAAAAAGAGAAACGTTTCTTCTATTTTTTTTTACTATTTCACCTACGCCAATACGTGTCCGCGTGCGGTAATGCAATCAGTAAAGAAATGGGCTCATTCGGGCACATTCTATCTACGGCCGTATTTATCGACAGCGTTTAAAACTACAATCGCAGTTAAAAGGATTAGCGATCGACACGGATTGCTTAAAATCCTCAATTTATATAATCAATCCGTTTCGATCTTCAATTTTTCCACCTGCGATTGTTGTTTAAACCGTGTTGGTGAATAAGGCCGTTTTGGACTGCGTTTTTTTTCTGTTGCACATCCCTGTCTGGCGATGCGCGTCGATTCCGACGGCAAACTGCGGATATCGACAGTCGGCACAGATCGTTGAACCGACTGAACAAAAACTACTCGACCAATCACACCTTGCTCCATTCAACGTCGTTTGGGTCTTTTGCTCTGTTTTGAGCCCACTATTGCTATGCGTCGCAGCGCAACGCCACACGGCTGTTGTGCACACGGCTTAATATTGATCAATAGTGTGTTCAGTAGTTCTGCATTCGCAGGACGCATTTTGTCGCAGCTATCGAAGAAACTCCGATACGACAAAATCATTGAGTGGGGGGGGGGGAGGGTGTCTATGGTTGCTGCCAAACGTCCGTATATACGACCCGCAAGGGCATATGCAGGAATGGATTGCATTGAATATTCATGATCTACTAGGGCTTAGGTGATCTCGCAAAGGTTGTTGAAGCCATGGGTGGGGATACGGGGGGGGGGGGCAATGAAGACGATCGCCCCCCCCCCCCGATTAAAAAAGTTATTGGCATAGGAAGAACAGCAGTCTCCCCCTCAGGGAAACAAACTGCATCCACTTATGCTTTTGCAGGGGGGAGCTTATGTGGCTTGGGCCCTTAGGGTCTAGTTTCTATGGGGCATTGTATTTAAATCAACATAAAATTTAAGAGTTTTTAAAAATTAATTTTTTTTTTCAAAATTCACTTGCGTTCCCCCTTTCATTAAAATCCTCTATTTTATTAACTCAAACCCCCTAGGTGGTCGCTACTCACAGTTTAGGAACCACTGATATAAGAAAAGTCCACCATGGCTCATTTTGTCGAATGCAGGGCTCCAAATAATCCTACTTTTTAGTAAAATATCTCAATTTCGTCCTACTTTTCCTCCTTTTTTAACGAAATCTTATCAACAAAATTCGTATAATTTATTTTAATTGAGGAGGGAATCATCGATATATTGCCAAATAATATAAATGTAGTAAATTGCAATTAATAATTCTGCCAAAGCAAAATTGTATTGCTTTTCAGGTTATTTGGGAGGTTCGGGGTGTATGTGAACCATTTGGTGGTTTAGTAATGCTTCATTTGCTTAGTTTGAGGGTTCTACAAGTAGAGTAGTCAATAAAAACTTCTGCCTGGTTGAAAAAAAATAATTTTGTATTTATTTCTCTTCATGGTCTTGGACAGTAACTTACATTCATCATTCAAAATCATGTTGCACATTTTGTGTATAGGTGAAGCTAGTATAGCAGTTGGGTACATGGACCTATTCTAGGTTTTGTGACTTTGATGATACCCAATAGCATGCAGTTGTGTTCTGCATTTTTAGGGCATGCAGAGGCATAAACAATATTTACAATGCTCAAGTAAAGAGCTAGAAATGAAAGTGTATCATATGTGTCAAAAACGATACACTGGCATTGACCACTAAAATTTAAACAAATCCTTTTTAAAAGGGATGGACAATGCAGTAAAACCATCTGGTCTACCTCGACTTATTTATATCGAACCTTGTAATTTACACATTTTGGAAGTGGTATCGAAAGAGCGTCATTCTTAAAAAAATTGTATATCTTCATAATTTTCCGTGTGTATTGTCGAAGAGAGTTGACAGACTGGACTGGGGAAGACTCCCAAAAAAGAATGTAATATATTGTGAGGAGAGCAGAAAATAATTATCTGTGGTTGCTTAAAACCCTATTTTGGCCAAAAATTGTTTTTGTAAGGCCCCTTTCACACGGAGCGGATGCGGACGCGGGTCCGCATACCCTTTCAAACGAGCGCTGAAGATGCGGACGAATCGCCCGCATCTTTAGTTCGAAATAAAAAACTGCTTAAAAACTGTTTTTTCGCAATTTTTGTAATTATTTTTCTCCTTCACCCCTGATTCAGTGCCCATAGGCAGCCTAGAGGCATTGTTTGGTGGTTTTTATCATTGAGCCTAAAGATGCCTCCATTCCGATCCTCACAAGTAGTCGATGGGAGAAAATATCTTGAAATATTTTCAAAAAATTTTGAAAAAAAATCTGTCTTTTCGGAAAAATATGAAAGAAAATTCCAAAAACACATCCAATGTTCGAAAAATCCAATCCAAAAACATCCAAAACATTCGATGTTCCAAAAAAAAAAAAAAAATTCAGCAAATATCAAAGAATTTGTAAGTATAAAAAAAGGGAGGGGTTGGGACTTTCAAAATGTCTGTGCTTAGAAATATTCACATCACAATTCTGTCTTAGGCCGGGATTACACTATAAAAGTTTTGTAAAAGCTCTTTGATAAAACGTGAAAAATTCAACCATTACGATCACCGGTTGCATTTGCTTGAATGCAACCGATGCGCCTATTGGTTGAATTTTTTAACTTTTATAAAAGATCTTTTACAAAACTTTATAGTATAATCCCGAGCTCAAGTACGGATTACACTATAAAAATTTTATAATAATTCTTTTAAAAAAGCAACTAATAAATTTATCGGTTGCACTTGCAATTTATTAGTTGCTTTTTTCAAGTTTTATAAAATAACTTTCATAAACCTTTTAGAGTGAAATCCCATCCTTAGATTAGTCACTTCTGAAATATAAAATTTCATTTTTTTAAGTTTATAGACTGAATATCGAGTAAAATAAACTTGTAGGTATCGAGGGAACCACCAAAAATATTCAAGTGCTAGGATCTTCAAACGTCTTAATCCGGCCCTGAGTGAACACCGTACGTGGATAACGTTGTTTATGAAAAGTATTTTTTTTAAAGTTTAAAAAAATTAACAGATTAAAAATTTAAAAACATAACAAATATTTAAAATAATATTTCAAATATTTATATTTTTAAATAATTTTAAAAATTTAAAAAGAAAAAAAATTAAAATTTTTAAATTAAATTTAAAAGTTATTAAAGTATGTAGTCAATTAAATATTCGTAATGAACAGAATGGCTTGTAATTTTGGTCCCGTCAGTGGCCGTTGTTGGCAGGTTTTATTGTATAAAATTGCGAAATATGGACAAAAGGCAGTTAAAATTGCTATATCTCAATCTCAGAAGGAAACGAAGGGATAGACGAATGTAGGTACATTATATTAATGAGCAGGGACCATCATATGGTGTTGTTAAGGGTATTTATGGCAAATAATTAAAAAAATTCCGTGAAAAATCACCTTCAAAAAGTAGCCAAAGATGCGGACGAATTCGCTCCGCATCCGCATCGTCTGAATAGCTCCGAATAAACCTATTGTCAAAACTTCTATGTGCGGATGCGGAGCCCGCACTTAGGGCCCTTTCACACGGAGCGGATGCGGGTCCGGAAGAAGTTTTAACAATTGGAATATACTGCGCCTTTCAGACGAGCCGAAAAATCTCCGCACCTAGGAAATGTTCATGCGGGTCCGGACGTCGTCCGCATGTGTCAAAACCTAAGTGCGGGCTCCGCATCCGCACATAGAAGTTTTGACAATAGGTTTATTCGGAGCTATTCAGACGATGCGGATGCGGAGCGAATTCGTCAGCATCTTTGCCTACTTTTTGAAGGTGATTTTTCACGGAATTTTTTTAATTATTTGCCATAAATACTCTTAAAAACACCATATGATGGTCCCTGCTCATTAACATAATGTACCTACATACGTCTATCCCTCCGTTTCCTTCTGAGATGGAGATATAGCAACTTTAACTGCCATTTGTCCATATTTCACAATTTTATACAATAAAACCTGCCAACAAGGGCCACTGACGGGACCAAAATTATAAGCCGTTCTGTTCATTACGAATATTTAATTGACTGCATACTTTAATAACTTTTAAATTTAATTTAAAAATTTTAATTTTTTTCTTTTTAAATTTTTAAAATTATTTAAAAATATAAATATCTGAAATATTATTTTAAATATTTGTTATTTTTTTAAATTTTTAATCTGTTAATTTTTTTAAACTTAAAAAAAAATACTTTCATTAAACAACGTTATCCACGTACGGTGTTCACTCAGGGCCGGATTAAGACGTTTGAAGACCCTTGCACTTGAATATTTTTGGTGGTTCCCTCGATACCTACAAGTATATTTTACTCAATATTTAGTCTATAAACTTGAAAAAATGAAATTTTATATTTCAGAAGTGACTAATCTAAGGATGGGATTTCACTCTAAAAGGTTTATGAAAGTTATTTTATATGTGTTTCTTTTTCTTTTTGCAACATCAGCTGCATTCAAAGTTTGAAAAAGTACAATAAAAATCTTGGAACTTCGGGAAAGCAAAAAATACATATCAAACGTTGAAATTACAGAAGGTGCAAGGAATGAAAAAAATTCAAGCAAAAGAGGAAAAAATATCTTTAGTTATCCAATTTCCACCAGCAAAATAATGGTTCTTTACTGGCAACGTTTTAATCGCGATATTCCCCATTGCGAGATGGAGCAAGTTGGCTCCGCTTCGAATTATTATGTATATACAAAAACGAAAGAAAGGCCTATATCTCTTTTCCGAAACAGAGTCAGATTTTATGATCGTACCCAGGAGAATATCGAGTAAAATAATGGGAAAGCTTAAAGGATCTCCCACGTATGTCCTAAGCCGCGTCTGCGGTATAAACTTCTCTAGCGCGGGTGGTGAGGGTGGGAAAGAGAAAGAAATAGCTGAATAATACCCGTGTAATGGAGACCGATTGAAAGGAAATTGCATCTCGGGCCTCCCTCAGATTCTTTGGCTTCGGGAAACTTGATCCTCGTGGAGAGGGGAGTCCGTACCACAATATGGGATATATATATATATAATTCTTTCCCTCTCGCCCCGTAATTTTCACGTCACGTACGTCACACTATAAACCACTAAATCCTCCTTCCCCCATCTTGCCCACAAAGAACCTTCTTCCCAATAGACTACTACAACTACTACTACAGTGATTGATCTGGCTTCCAATTCCTGAAGATGTCACTTTGTATTTATTTTCAGAACCAACGGAGCACGAATCTGAGAGTGGGGTGGATGGCTTGAAGCATACAAATTCACGGCTTCTTCTCTGGAACGAGTGTGTGTGTGTGAGTGCCACGTGCCAGAGTCGAATAACAAGTTTGGTCCAACTTGGGACTTGTAATGCGTCTCTTAAAAGCTGGATCGCCTTTCTGATGATACATGGCGAATTAGTTTTTTTTAATGCTCAAGTCAGAATGCTCCATCCCCCCAAAATTCAGACAATTCAATACTGCACAAGTGTATTCATATCAGCTTTAAATAGTTTCATTCTGCAGTTTAGTTGAACTTTCTTTCGAACCGAGCACAACCCAGGTCTATCACCATCTATGGGCGGCGATTTACCTCACATATGTAGTGATGTGTTTGATTTTTGAGTATCGCCATCTATATTTCAGAAATGAAGTGAGTGATGTAATATGATTGAATTACATTTGTACTGTTTTTATGTCTGTTGCGAGACTTTTTAATGGGGAGATCGGCTCGCATTCGCGCTTTGAAGTTGGGAACCACAGAAAACCAACTTCAGCCGACCACCACTGTGGCGACGGTGGGGTTCAACCCGGGACCTCGCGAAGCGAGTCCGTCACTATGACCACTGAACCATTATATAGAGGCTGTGGATAGGTTCTCATTTAGTTAAGTTGAACTAGTGAGAATACTTTTTTTTCGGTGTAGAGCAGTTTTCAACCTTTTTGAAAACAAGGAACAGTAAAATGTCCGAAACAATTTGACGGACCACTTGTGTCCCGTATTACGGGACATTCCTGCAATTTTTGTTGTTCTGATTTTTTTTTTATACATTTGACCCGTTATTTTAACGATATTTTCTATTTGAATTTGTAACGTTTACTGAAGTTGTGAATACACACATAGCAGCATTTCAGAATATGAATTAAAATTATATTATGACAAAATTATGAATATCCATCTCATATGTTTGTCAGGTTTAACGTTTTGTCCCCAATTTTTTTGGAAGTTTAATTAGAATTGGTGATTGTGCCTACTTCTTTCGGAACGTTTACTTTGGTTACCGTGGTTCCCAACAATGCGTTTCAGACGTGTATATGTCTTTACAATGGTTTGTCACATCTTTAACGCTGCCATCATTACAGTTTATTCCTTTATAATGGTTTGGCTCTTTTCCAATACTCCCAGTAATTGAAGAAAACCCTGGAAGCGCCAGATATTTTTGCTTGCATGTATACAGGGTGTCCTGTAAGTGCTAATGTGGCCTTTATCTCATCAACCACCCAGACAGCTTTACGTCGCCTGTTCGCGTGTTGGTAATCCTAAAAATTTGTACATCTACACACCAGATGGACAAACAAAAATATTGTGTATCCACAAGCGATTGCCTGAAGTTTTTAATTAAAATATTTAAAAATGAAAGTAAATTTTTTTTTACTTAATGCAGAAATATTTTGATTAAGAAATAATTAATAAGCTATATATATGCAAATTTTTTACAGGGCGGGCAACGTCGCCGGGTATCAGCTAGTTATGTATAAAATTGGGGGGGGGGAACGAAAACTACGCCATTAAAATAAATTGACTCAAAGGCACCCCTTCTCTTCCAAATTAAGGTTGTTCAAGGTCGTTATGAGTACGGAAGGGGGGAGGGGGAAGGGACTGCGGATATATACCGGATGGCTTCTGCATATTTTTATGTTTGCCTGCGCAGTTTGTATAGCAGAGCTGGAAAAATCCAGGGTGCCAGGTCGCCACGGCGACTAAAAAATTGGTATTGACACCTAAAATTTCCTTTGTGTAATTAGTAAATTGCAGGTCCAGAGCAGCACAAAATGTTTGAAATTTATCGCAGAATATCTATCTGCCAACATGAAAGAGGGTGTCCCTGAAAAAGTCAAAAGAAGCATTATTTTGGGTTTTTTTCTTCGAGTAAAAAATTTTCGGTGCCTAAAAACTTTTTCTGGTGCCTAGATTTGTCCAGCCCTGCTATATAGGTAGTCGAATGAAGAAACCAATTCGTTCAAGTAGAAAGAAACTGCACAGCTGTATCGGATGGTCCCTACACACGTTCTGGTTTGCCTGCACATTTTATGCTTGAGCGTGTGTAGCGCTCTTTAGGGTGGATTCACACCTTACAGACACGGCAAACATTCTTTAACATAAAACCGATGAACGTATTCGTATCTATCGTATTGTGGCTGCAGACATTTTTTTTGTTAAAGAATGTTTGATTTTTTGTGTCTATAGATAAAGGCCATAACTAGGATTTTCATATTGTCTTGCATACCGGGGCAAACATGATTTTGTCGCCACCACCAATTCGGAATTCGATGATTTTATAACGGTGTTCTATGTGTTCACCTAAAAACTTCCGCCTCCCCATAAATTCTTCCGCCCGGGCAGTTGCTCCCCTGCACCCCTCTAGTTCCGGCCCTGCTGTAGATGTGAATCCACCCTTACAAATACAACGTGGCTTTGACTGTACCATTTTGAATAACATTATTTTCAGTAAAATGTGATACCAAGTCGTTTCATTTTGTTTCAGGGGAATCGTATGGATTGACGTGCGGTTTTGAATTCAAGTAACAGCCGACAACAATGGATGTTACGGCGCCCGTCGGTTGCGCTGCTCCCCAACAAGAGCTCTTTTCTGACTCTGTGCACGAATCTCGAAGTCACGAGCCGTTAGTTTGCTTGATGGACGAAAAATCGCGGACGGTCGTATCTGAAGTCGTAGAATACGAGTTTTGCGGCTGGAATCGTTTCCGACCGAAATGTTTACAGGGTTTCCGAACCGCGAGATGGGTGCTGTTCTGGTTGTGCTGGGCGGGGTTCCTCCAGGGACTCATAGTGAACGGCTTCATAAACGTCGTGATTACCACCATTGAGAGACGATACCAGCTCAGAAGCACGGAATCTGGACTCATAGCTGGAGGTTACGACATCGCCTCGTTTCTGTGCCTCATTCCCGTTAGCTACTTCGGTGGTTCTCGGAGTAAACCGGTGTTCATCGGCACCGGGGTGTTGGTGTTAGCGATAGGATCTCTAGTTTTCGCTATGCCCCATTACCTTTCTGGTGATTATTCGTTTAGTCAAGAGCAAGAAGATCTCTGCATCAATGGTGGTATCAACACTACAGATTCGTACCAGATGTCGCTATGCACTAGCGAAAGTATTTCTCATTTGTCAAAATACAAGTACGTGTTTTTTCTCGGACAGCTCCTGCATGGTGCCGGTGCTGCGCCTTTCTACACTTTAGGGTGCACGTACCTGGATGAAAATGTGCCTACGAAGATGTCTTCTTTATACCTTGGTAAGATATTTGAAATATATATTTTTTGTGTATGAGTTATCGCTGAGGTCCATATCTAGATTGAAACCTTTTTTAGCAGTTTCGTACGAAATACACTTATTTGAAAAGAAAGCGCGTTAGACATCGACGTTTCGCATCAAATCGATGTTACCCATCGTTTTTTTCGTGTACAAGACGAATAATTAACAGGTCTGATTTGACGTGACTAGATCCATCTTGCCTCACATCTTTCATACTGGTCGCAAGATATCGAAGCGTGGGACACGTACTCCTTTCCACTTCACCTGAACAAATATTCTTTTCTTCTAAATTGTGTGTATCTACCAAAGCAACGTTGTACGATTCCAGCGGCGTCACGGTGGGGAGGAAAAGGCAATGAACAGTCTTTGTCAGATACAAACCGCTAAATGGTTCACGCCACCGTTTTTTAGGAAAAGGAAAGCTTACGGCATTTCCGTTCCTCCGTTTCACTTTTTCCGACTTGGATCTGAAAATTTACTACCCCACCTGAAGAAGTTTCACTTCAAAAAAAGATGACCAATCCAGACCAGAGACAGTATCCATCTTCACTCCTGATTTCCACTCATGCAAATTGTATGCATGTTTAAGTCCGATACGTGTATGTTACAGGGCGTAACTAGAAACTGAAAGTCCCTCTGTTGCTCGGGGGCCATTATATAATTCGGCGTGCTCCTTCACCGTAATTTTGAGCGCAAAAAAAAAGTAAACCCTGGGGTAACAGATCCTCTGCCTTACCCTAGTTGTAGCCCTAGGACCTTCGGACATCACTTTCAAAGGGGAGGTTACGTGGGTTCTATTCCCCGCAAGGACAGTGGAATTTTCTTTCCTAGATTTATCTTCGTATCAGCCAGCTGTCGATTCCTTCGTATCAATAGCGGAGAGTGACATCTTGGGAAAAAAGTACTAATTCACCCAAGATGATGGATACACCAATAATGGAGAACCTGCAAATAGCAGCAACCTATCTGTTGTTGCTGCCTCGTAAATTTTGTCCCTAAGGATGTACATTTTGATTTTTTTTGTACATTTGATTATTTTTATACACCTCAGATTTATTTTTTCTTTAGAATGTGTGTAACATTTGGGGGTCATTCTATACATTGATTTTTAACTTGCCGGTCAGGCGGTTAGCGTATGCTAGTGCCCACCACAGATTTTAAAATAATAGTATAGAAATTTTCAATTTTAGTTGGTTTTAGAAAAATTCGATTCAATGAATAGAAATGGTCATTCTCGGAAGAAGGTCTCGAGAAAGGCATTGACATTGACCTGCATTTTTTTTCTTCCAATTATTCTTTTGTTTAATGTTGAACGAAAAGCGTAAGGGAAATTTCCCACGAGTGACCATCATTGTATGTGGGTGAATTCACCGAAAATGTCAATATTCCCACCCCTAGTAATAACACATAATCTCTCTCAATGCCTAATCAGTGTTGGTCATGTAACATTCCATGACAAGCAAATATTTAGCATACTCCAGGAAAACAAAATGGTCGATTGCTAAAAACTGACCATCCTTTCACTTTCGTGTTTTTGCTCAAGTTGGAATTTTTCGCTCCTCTGAGGCTACGATATCAGTTTGTGCTCTCTTTCATCACAAGGGAAGTGATTCAGCGATTTGGGTGTAGTTTCGTTGTGTTCTTTATTTGTTTGAAGCCTCAGCTCGTCTTGTTTTACTCTGTTGAAGCTTAAGAATAAAAAGTTTGGCACCCTGGACCGGGGGGGGGGTGGTTATATTCACCCTTTCACTTACTTTGACCACTCGTTCCACATTTCAGATGAGAATGGTGTATGCCAAAATTCACACTCAACCCATGACCAAGTACAGTGAGTAGTAATTTTTTAATCTTGTTCTGCATTTTGTTATCAATATTATTTATCGTTAACGACAATTTCATCCAAGGTAGTGACTACGATTTTTATGAGGAGGGGCAAACATGATTTTGTCACCCTCTCCACTTAAAGTCTGATGATTTTATAACAGTATTTTTGTTCTTCACTGATATTTGCTTTCCCCCCCCCCCCATAAAGTTTGGCGCCCGGGGCAGTTGCCCCCTCCCCACTTCGGCCTTGGCATCTATGTTTTTTACTAGTTTCTTGCTCTTTTGACAGTTTCTTGCATTTCGCGAATTTTAATGTGAATACTTAAACGAGAAATCAGTGATATTGTGTACTAGTTGTCTAGATTAAAAAAACCGTGGGTATTTGTGAAATACTAATTACATAGCAGTGAAATATGGTAGCCTAGGTCGATAAAATACTCGTGAACTGTGCCACAAGATGCTCGTGAACTGTGCCACAAGATGCTCAGAGATGTCATGTGTTCAATACCCTCTTTTGTCTTTCACAGTGCTTTTTCTGATACAAGTAACTATTGCGAAAACAGCGTCATGATGATCAAACAGCACATTGCTGTTGAAGAAAGAAAGTGTGCACACCAAAAGTTTGGCGTTCAAACCCCTCTCGGTGAGAAACAAAAAAGCCGTTCGGGATCGGCTGTGAACTGTATAAGTAAGGGTCTAATAAGTTTATTGAAAATGAGAAAAATGAATGTGGAGGATAAAAAAGATTAAATGAGCATGTTTTCCGTTATCCTAAAGCTATGTGCATAACTAGGATGACCATATGAAAAAAAAACAAAAACGGACATTTTTCTATTGATCCGTAGCTCATGTTAAAATAACGAATTCACGATTTAAAAATTTCAAAGTGATTTTTTTTTAGAAAAAGCTTGACAAAATTAACATTTTTACTAAAACGATGACTAAAACTGGATATTATGAAAAATAATTCTGCCCCGTAAAATATGGATCATATGGTCACACTACGTGTAACTCACAAATATATATATTTTTTGACACTTTTATCTACTGCAAGTGAGGGTTCTTGTTTCGCAGAGCGAATGCGGACTTTTAGGATACCCTGTATATTGAAGAAATGTTCAAAATTTGTTAAGGGTTCCGCGGAATAGCCTCGTTACCAATAAAGGTTTCCGCGCGAGCTTTCACGTTGAAAAACCCTGCCCTACAGAGCAACTTTAATGATCTCTAAATGTTTCACGGATCCTTCAAGTGCTCTGGAAATGTTTCCGGGCCGCTTAAGTGCTCTGGAAATGTTTCCGGGCCGCTTAAGTGCTCTGGAACTGTGCCACGCATCACTCAAGTGATTCTTAATTATGCCACGGATCACTTAAGTAATCTGGGAATGTTCCGCGGGTAACTTGAGAGATATGTAGAACCGCACTGGGGGCCGCTTAAGTGCTCTAAAACTGTGCCACATGTCACTCCAGGGATCTCTAAATGTGCCACAGATCGTTTAAATGTTTTGTAACTGTGTCGCGGGTTACTTAGGGTGATCTTTGAATGTGGAAGTGATCTTTGAGACCTACCTCAGTGATCTAAAAATGTGCCACGGGCTACTTAAATGCTCTGGAATTTTGCCACTGGTCATTTGAGCAATTTGTAAATGTGCCGCTTAGTTCATTTTTACAAAATTAGGTTTGAGGGGGGGCAAGCCACATCAGATAAATTTCAGGGCCACGTTCCACATGATCTTATGGACAGTTGAAAGTGGTCTATCCAATGCTTGAGACTAGTGCTACCACGAGAATTTGAAGCTCTGTCCTCTTCCACCTGAAGCGAAACCTACTGTACTGCGTGTATAGAAACGGGTTTTCCTCCTCTTCCAGGATGAACAGTCAACGATCCTGTGGTTTCACATTTCGTTATCATACTCCGAAGGTTTTTAACATTCATTGGATTTTTTCGAATCCTCTTCTAAGTCCGAGTCCGATAGTTCCGTAGAGAAGTTACTGCGGAATTGCGGTTTTGGTAAAACACTTTAACCAAGAAAGCGCGATCTTGTCATTGTGAGCAGCAAACACATTTAGAAACAAGATCTCCGCGAATGTTTCTAGGTTTTATAGCGGGTGCTGCGTGGCATCACATTAATTCACATGTTTACTAAAGGTATTCATAGTGGAATGCCCTCCGGATAGGGCAAGGTTGGAACTCAAGGTCGAAGCGTTACGGAAAAAATTTAATGTTCTAGAGGGCCCGTTATAACGGAGCCACTTGTCGTCGAGCTACCTGTTCATGAAGCAATCTCCACGAACGAACGACAGGTTAGAGGGTGAATGGGTGGTCGTGGATATGGTAGAGGGGGATAGTGATAGGGGTTTAATCATCGGCGATTCTATGGTTAGGGAACATGAATGAATGAACGCCAGGGGCTCTGCCACCGGACTTATTCCGTTGCCGAGATCTCTTCCATCCCAACTTCGTGGCAGAGTCTGGAACAAAGTGAGTGCACCTAATTGTCTGAGTGTGTAGCTAGTGTTGTGTTTGATATTTCAGTGCTGCTATCTATACTTCAAATTGTGAGTGAAGTGTAATGATTGAATATTTGTAACGTTGTAGGCCTGTTGCTCTCTGTGGCGAGACTTTTTAACGGGGAGATCGGCTCTCATTCGCGCCTTGAAGTTGGAAACCACGTAAGACCAACTTCAGCCGAACTAGGGAACAGAGTGTGTAGGAGTTTTTTTGGGTTTCGAGCACTGTTGTGTTCCTGGGGGGAAGATTACCAACGTTCGAGACGTTTTTCATCGCCATTTTTCATGTGTCAGTGATTCCAGTACTGCCTAGGGGTATAGGAGTAGGACCCACCAATTCAATTTAGACCTGAAGGCTTTGCTGTTCACTTGGGGTCACGTTCTTGGAGCTTCCCGCATTTACCCATAGGTGGCTTCGTTGGGATCGGATCCATCTGAATAGGAGGGGGTCTGGGAGGTTAACGATAGGCTTTTTCAAGCTTTAGTCAGGTTTTTCACTCCCAGACCACGTAGTCGGGAATATGGTTAGTTAATCACAACAGAGAGAGAGAGAGTACTGACGGGGAGTAACTCACCTCTGACTTGGATGGCTTCTCGATTGACACTAAATCGTCGGGAAAATTAAAATGTGTGCTAATTAATGACAAGAGCTTGGGTAATAAGAAAGGTTTTTAGAAACTATGATAGTTGTGGAGGGCCTGGATCTTATTGCCATTATAGAATCTTGGGCAAACGATGGGGATGAATCTTTCTTACACATCTCATGATACGATACTTTTTTTGAGAAATAGATCTGATAGGAAAGGGGTGGAGTGTTGATATACGTAAAATCATGTTTGATGGCTAGAGAGTGTAACGTGCAGAGAAGTGATATTGAAACTATGTATCGGTTGAGCTAGAAAACAAAAGACATCATAAACTTATCGTTGGGGTTTGTTACAATCCACCAAATAGGGATCGAAACTACATCGCAAACTTCATGATTAACTTTCCTACATGTGTAAGCGTAAGAGGGTTGTAATACTAGGAGAAGCAGTGGTTGTCAACTTTTTACAAGCCCGGTTCGAATCAGTTTTCTGAGTCGAAGGCCCGGTCAAACATACGTCCAACTGAAAATGAATGAGAAAAAATGAAACGGCTAATCACTCGCGGCCCGGTATGAGTTATATCAGGGTCCAGTACCGGGTCGTGGCCCGGCGGCTGAGAAACATTGTACTAGAGGATTTAAATTACCTGGATATAGATTGGGAGAATCTTTCAGCTAGAGATCAAAATGAAAAGGACTTTCTTAAGTTGGTGTTCGATAATTTTTTGTATCAGCATGTATCAGAAGCCACTAGGGGTACTGCTATTTTGGATTTAGTTCTTACTAGTTCTGAGGATCTTGTTGAACGTGTTTCGGGGGGGGGGGGCGAGTTTTCTTCCAGTGATCATCGTGTCGTCAGTTTTCACTAACATTTCTTCGGGTAAGGTTGATAACAAAAGAATGGTTCTTTGTTTTCGGAGAATTAACTCTGATGTTTTGAGAGGAAGGTTAGCGGAAGTTTTCAAAGAGACTGGTTGGAATCAGTAGGGGTGGTAAGTCAATGGGAAAATTTAGTACGGAGCTGTCCACTGTTTCGCACGACGTCGTACCCTTTGTTCGAAAAAAGCATGTTTGTACATCGCACCCTCTATGGTTCACGGATAGCGGTCGTAACCTTCATCTTGAAAAGAAAAGAGCATTCAGGGAGTATAAAAGTGAACGAGGTGACCTATCATTGTTTACTGATAAAAGAAGAGTTGAAGAAAGCGATAAGGGATAGTAATAAGGAAGTTGAATCTAGGTTGGCAGATAACTTTGGCTCTGACCCAAAATCATTTTTTCGATACGTCAATAATGGATGTAAGGAGACAGTTGACCCCCTCTCGATAGGAGGGTCTACGTTAGAGAGCAATGTAGGCATGTATAGCGCTTTCAATGACTTTTTCGTGTCGGTTTTTAATGGAGATAATGATATTCAATATACGGGTGTTGCATGGGGTAATAAAATCCTCAACGATATTCAAGTGGAAGACGTGGAAGTCCTGAATCTTCTAAAAAATGTATGTCCAAGCAAAGCACCAGGACCAGATGATATCTATCCCAGGGTCCTCAGGGAATGTCTGTTGGGGCCAGTCGCTTAGACATACAGTAGTAGTGTTGCTGAGGGTATCGTCCCAAGGGATTGGAAACTTGCTAATGTTGTTACGATGATTAAGAAGGAAAAGAGAGACTGTGTGAGTAGAGAGGCTGTGTCCAGTGAGTTTGACGCGCTTCCTCTGGAAAATTTTGGAAATCATTATCAAAAGGCAGTTTGAAATGGATAGACGAGAATAATGTATTGTTGGATAATAAGCATGGGTTGAGGAAGGGAAAGTCATGTGTCTAACCTCCTTTGCTTCTATGATCACGTGACGGAGGCTTTGGGTAAGGGCAAAAATATAGATGTTATTTACCAAGATTTCCCGAAGTTTTCTGGTTTTCCAGATCGGGTCCAACATGGTAAACTCTTGAAGCGTTTACACTAGATTGGGATTGGGGCAACTTGCTGAATTGGATAGAATTGTGATTAAAAGATAGGTCTCAACGAGTTATGGTGAACGGGGAATTCTCTGGTTGGACAGGCGTCACAAGTGGAGTTCTTCAAGGAAGCGTCCTTGGCCCATACGTTTTTTACTTTTTATCGATAAACTCGATCAGGGTATCGATGGGATTGCGAGCAAATTCGTAGATGATGCGAAGCTAATGGTGATAATCGGGAACCAAAACGATAGGGAGTTGCTCCAGACCAACTTAAACAGGATTGCAGCATGGCCAAATGAATGGAGCATGACGGTAAGCGTTGACAAGTGCATCGTCGCTCATTTTCGTTCGAACAACCCACGGCTCTCTTACGAGTTGAATGGTGTCACTATCACGGAATGGAACTAGGGTCACCGATTTGGGAATTCTCATTGACGAGCGGATTAGGTTTTCTGAACGTTCTTCAGCGGTGTATGAAAAATCGAGTGCTTGGTTTCATTTTCAAAAAAGATCTCTTCGCGTTATCCTAAAGTCATTCTTCCGCTTTTCCGAGGCTTAGTTCGTCTTGGACTGTGAGTATGGTGTGAGATTTTGAGACCATACCTACAGAGGGACAGACTTGGTTGAAGGGGTGCAGAGAAAAGCTACGCGTGTCCTTATTGGCACACGGGGTTGGAGTTATGCAAACACCAAACATGGCCCCCGCTCTGTCTCTTGTGCAGGTCACCTTACGGATGGGCTTGAGTTATGAAGAGAGACTTCATTTTTTTATATATATGTTTACATTGGATGAACGCAGGTGTCGGGGAGATGTGTTCGAAGTATTCAAAATTTTCAACGATATTGATAGGATGGACCATGATTTATTAGTACACCGTCAATCGACTGCTTTTACAAGGGGACACCAGTATCGATTGGTAAGGGACAATGCGAGGTTATAGTGTCGCAGGGAATTTTTCTCTAATAGGGTTGTTAATAAATGGAATAGCTTACCCCCGGAAGTAGTAAATTCTAACACAATTGACACGTTTAAAAAGAAATACGATGAACATGTTGGGTAAATCGAGAAGCTATCCATATTTAGAATTAGATAACCATAAGTATTCTTTATGGGCATTGTATAATATTTCATCATGTACATTGTTTGTAATTGTATTTTAAATTGGGTTGCTGTATTTTCGAAACATATGACATCCATATTTGTTATGGACATCTTTTTCTCAGCTACCTCGTTGGGCATTGTGCCTGTTGTGGCGTTGTATTTGTATAAAAGCATTCAACAAAAATAAAAATACCAAGAGGAACATTAGATTGATGAAATCATTGAGTTGAATACATAAAGCCATCTATGGGTTCGTCTTCAGGTGAAAACACCACAGAGAATAACCAAACTAAGTAAACGTTTGTGATAGTACTTTGGCCTTAAGCCTAAAATTGAAGTACTAGTTCCCCAACGTTTGCAATGTGTACATCGGATTTTAGTCACACAAAATAGAAACGAAACTTACAAAGAAGAACATCACCACACATGAAATGAATGTAGATACAAATAAGAGATACAGAAATAAATGAAACAGCCACTTAAAAACTGCTTACAAATAATAGCGCTGCAATTAATTCTTGTGACGAACAAAAATACTAATACTACGTAACGTACATGCACCTCGTACGCATTCCTTTACGGAATTTCTAACGAATCAGCACACGCCGGAATGTGTGTACTGAGTGTATGTGTGGAACTATCGTATTCATATTGTCGAGTTGCGCTTGTTTCGTGTTCATGCTCCATTTACTGACATAAAGATGGGAATGCTTGAATTTTTGTTATGTCAGTATCTTGTTGTGGGTATGCCTGCTCTCTGCGGAGAGACTATTTCAAATGGGAGATTGGCTCGCATCAGCGCCTCAAAGCTGGAAAATCGCAGAAAACCAACTTCATCCGACCACCACTGTGCCGTCAGCGGGGTTTGAACTTAGATCGTTTGAATAAAAATACTAGGTAGAAGAGACAATTTGAAAAAGTCTAAGACTATATATATATTACTATCTGTAGGCGTATTTTGATTCATCACAATGCCCACACGACCGTAAAATGTAGTTTCGCATCGTATACAAATATTACATACGAGTGCTTTGTTTCTCTATTGTTTAGTGGTCTTTCAAATTGTCGGAATTTTTGTTTTGTCAAAATTTGAACTAAACAACTTCACGAGTATCAGTGACAAATTTTTTTTCTTTCCATCAGTGTTTCTCAAAGTAGGCAGTATCCCTCCCTGGTGGAGGCGGCGGTAGAAGCTATGGGTTTAGTGTAGGATCCTATTTATTGGCTTCAGATGGGGGGAGGGCGATGAGAAGAAAAATTTTGAAGAAACGGGCGGTGTAACACCGTACCTCGGTATTTTTTAGGGTTCTGTGACAATACTTGCCAATATGATTTCCGGGTGAGAAGTTCTTACAATTCCCCGTTCCCGAAATCCCAAGAAAAATTCCGGAGCTTTCGGGAAAAATACTGTCGCAACACAGTCATACTTGCAATGGAATGTAAAAAATTTTCAAAGAAAAAAAAAAAAAAAGGGAAATATTTGTTGGAAAATTAATTTTCTCTAGCATTGCTTGGAAAAGAAATAGGAAAGAATGATACATGGGGGGGGGGCGCTTCCAGTTTTCAGTTCTTTTCCTTGCACTATGTGTAATCTTTGACGTATCAATAAATTTTGGTTTTACCGGAGATGCCCTGTTTGTGCTTACGGAGAAGTGCTTATGTTGCTTCTTGCGACAGAGCCTGGGTGTCTCACGGTTTCTCCAGTTTCTCGAGTTTTCAATTCTAAATACTGTACGAGTAACCTTGTGCCTACTGTAAAATCCTAAACAAAATGACACGATTTTCCATGTGGTCCACCCCAAAACGGACAATAAAACGCTGTATGTAAACGCACCTTAATAACGCCACAACAATACTGAGAGAACTATACAAAGATCCTGAAGAAAGATAAAGAGTCCCTCTTCCATTTTATGACTCTGTCTGACACCACAGGAGATAAGATCTGAAAAGAAGCAATGCATTTTAAGTAAAAAGTTAAGCAGTAAAAAAAGAGTAGGTAGATACTCTCCTAGGCCGGTATTACACTATAAACGTTTGATAAAAGTCTTATTATAAAACTTTTCGATTTTTCAAGTTTTATAAAATGGATTTTATCAAACTTTTATAGTGTAATACCGGCCCTAGAAAGAACATAACAGGTAAAGCGCGTGTCCCACGATCCTTGGTCGGTGACGCAGGGTAAGATAATTAAAGTAAAAGATAATAAAAAGTCTTTGTTGGACATAAACCGCAGAAACCACACAGGTTGTGTTTGTTCCGAACAAGAATCGTGGGACACGCTCTTTAGAATTACTGCCTTTTGTGGTTTCTTTGATTAATTTTACTATCCACTTCTCATCACAATGAGAGGCTATTTTGCAATTGTAAATAGAAAGGTAAAAAATGTGAAGAAAAAACAGGAGGATTCCCAGGGGCCAGGATTCCATTTTATAGCCTTGATATAACAACGTCCTGCTTTTTAAGCAATCCTCAAGACAAAGATGCGTAATGGGATTTAAAATGTGCATAGCAGGGCAAGGGTCCAAAGCAACAACACCTCCCCCCCGGGGGGGTTACGATACCTTCCAATTACCCCTCCCCCCAGGGGGGGGGAGTGATTGGAAGGTATTTTTCATTTTATTTTTTTCAAAGTGGGGGGCGTCCCTTGTCCACTTTTTACCAGACCAGACCAGAATTAAATTTTTCTTCTCGTACCTGGCCCTTAAGAGCCATCTGCGGGCTTACAAACTAGCCTCGGGAAAGGCGAGACCGTAATTGTATGTGCATTTGTGTGTGTATGTATAAGGGGGAAAAGTTTAAAAGTCAAATTCGGTAAAATGGTCACTGGTCATTTAAATTTAAAGTTAAATTTAAATCAATCAATCATTTAATTTCGCTTATGGGGCCAAACCCGTGCGAATGGTTGGCTCGAATACAAAACATTGGTCAACATCGTATCAGCAATACAGAACAGTTCAATTTAACAGGTTTAGTAATTTGATCGTGTCATTGCAAAAAAAGTACAAATTTCGGATTTGAAGCTCGGAGAACTTTGTTATAGAGGATAGAAGATTTTGTCGGTTAGTGTTGGGTTTAAAACAGGAATTTAAATATGCAGCACGTTGTAAACTGAATAACGGACATTCCATAAGCATATGGAATAAATCGAAAATTTGATTTGTCGCATTGCTACAATTAGGGCAGTTTTTGTCTGGATCAAGTATCACATATCCGTTAGAGGTGCGCGGGAATTTTCCCCCAGACCGCATTTGGAAAATCAGTCGTTTCCATGAAAATAGAGCATTACAGCAGAGATAGTTTTCCATCGTCAAATTCCGGAAGAGTTGATTGTAATACGAATAGTTTGTTGAACGATAAACTGAACATAGATCGTCTTGGATAGTAATGTATACATAGCTCGAGACAACCAGTGAGAAATGTTTCATAAGTGAGTCTGGTGCAATTTGGAGGTCCCAAATATATGAAAGTCCGAGTGTTTGGAGAAATTTTAGGATGCTGTAGGCCCAATTGCGGCTATTGTTTATAGGGGGACGTCGAATTAGAGCGTTATAACAGATTTTAGGAAGACGATTATTGGGCATGAGTAGTAACTTATACCAAAAAACGAGGGTGTGTTTAAGGATTGCTATCGATATCGGGCGTCTGGATCCGGGGCAATATCTGGAAGTCGCAAAAAGTTTGCGCAAAAAATTATTCTGCGCCTTTTCAATATCTAGAAAGTAATCTAGGGCCCAGATTGGAGAGGCGTAAGTCATGACGGAGCTCACCATGGAATCAAAGAGTATGAAGGCTGTGGGTATAGATGCATTACCGGATTTGTTCAAGATTTGGATAACTTTTCCGGTAGCAGTTTTGGCCTTAGCTATAGTGCGATTACTGTTTTTCCAAAACGTTCCGGTGGTGGAAAAAATTGTACCCAGATAGTTGTATTCGTTTACAATTTCTATATTCTGTCCCTTCCATGTGAAGCGATCGCCACTAGCTATTTTTCCGATCCTGATCTAAACATCAGAATTTTTGTTTTATTGAGATTTACAAGTAGCTCATGTTTGTCGAAATATGTCGCGAGTCTATCGATTTTTTTCTGAAGAGATATTGAATGTTCTGAAAAAAGTACTATATCATCCGCGTAAATGAGGCTATGCAATTGATTTGTGTGATCAATGGAAACACCAGTAAATTCAGAGTTGAAGGTGTCATCCAGGTCTGCTAGGAATAAGGCGAAAATAAGTGGGGAGCATGGATCTCCCTGTAACACTCCGATAGTTATACTAATGTGATTTGTTAGTCCTTCTGTTGTTCTTATCCTGGCTTTGGCATTGCCAAAGAGATTGCGGAAAATTGTCAGAATTTTGGTACTTAATCCCAGTTCATGGAGTTTGCTTCATAGCAGAGAGCGGTCTACAGAATCGAATTCCTGGGACAGATCAATAAAACATGTATATAGTTTTCCTTTTTTGCGGCGAGTGTGTAATTGTATAAGAGCGTTTAAGGTGAAGATGTGATCGAGGCATCCCCTTCCTTTCCTGAAAGCATTTTGGTTTTCTGGTAATATTTTTCTCCGGTCAGCCCATTGTTCCAATCTCTTGGCAAGAACTGAAGAAAAGATCCGTTCCATTAGATTTAAAAGTGATACAGGTCTGTAATTAGCAGGGAGGTCCCTATCCCCTTCCTTGAAAATAGGTGCGACGATTACTTCGCTCCATACAGCCGGACACTCACCAGATGAGATCACATTGTTAAAGAGCAGAAGAATTTTTTCCAAGATTATATCAGAGGAATTGATCAAAAATTCATTCAGTAACCTATCTCTGCCCGGTGATTTATTTGGTTTTAATTTACGGATAACATTCTTCAGTTCTATGTTAGATATATTCGCGTCTAGGGAAGGGTCATATTGGTAAACGGTTAGTGTATGTGAAATAGTTTCAACTGTTTCACGCGAGAAAATTGCCTTGAAATGATTGTACCATTGATCCGTGGTTATATTAGCTCTTATATTTTTAAATTTTATATAGTTAAATTTAAATTCAATTTTGCAGGTGAAATGCCGGCATAACCTTCTCGTGTTAGTACGATTATGCTTACCATGAAGAAACCTCGGAAAGAGACAAGTTTGGTTTCGCTTCTGCACGCACGGGGGATTGGTCGGTGCATTCTGCTCCAGGATTGGTTGGACGATATCGTTAGTTACAAGAATTGGTAAAATACAGAGATAGAATTACGTTGTTAATTTTCAAAGTTCAGAAAAATGAGCGAGTAGAGTCAAAATAAAATAAAAATGTTTTTTTTTTTGAAGAGATATTAAGAAAATTTTTTTGGAGAAGATTTTTTTTTCTTTTTGAGATGAAAGCTGGGAGAAAGGAAAATGAAGAAAAGTTGAGAATATCTGCATAAAAGCGCTTTCACAAAAATATTTCCGCCTCGACGAGAAATTTGTCGATAATTGCTCTCCTATCCTTTACCACTTTTTAAATGTGGAGAACACCATTATACCAGTGGGGGAATAATTTGTTCACAGTTGTGTAGGACTTTCAAATGCTTGTAAAGAGGAGAGGGAGGGAAGGAAGGGTGCTGTCTGTCTTTGAGGGAATATATTGGAGGGTGCTGGGGAGTGGCAACGATCTATCCGTAGCGATAACACGCACTAAAAAACATCGGCTCCGCACTAAACCTAAAATACATAAATTTTTATTTGATTATTATTTATATCTATTTATCTGATTGTTTTTACTTGATTTTATTTGGCCCTCGAGTTCTGAAGAATGGCTAAAATTACATGCAGAAAATGTGAGATTGATGATGTTGAGTTAAAGGATGGTATAAAATGTATCTCATGCTGGTCATCTTTCCACAACGCTTGTGCTGATCCTGTCCCGACTGCGTCTATGCCTTCAAACGAAAAAGCAAGATGGAAATGTGCTAATTGTCTGGTGTTGCGGTGTTGCAGCGGCCGCGGAATAATAGGTCTGGGTGTCTATCGAATGTATCTTTGCAGACAGTAAATCCGGATCAAATGACTCCATGTTCAAGCACTGGCGTAAAACGAAAGGATCGTTCCCCACGGCAACTTGTGGACTCTAATTTGAAAAAAAGCAAGCATTACATGGAAGAGATGAAAAACTTGCAGGAACAATCAGATGAGGGTTTTGATATGAATGAGGGCATAGGCCTGCTGTTGTCATTACACATGGACTTGGTCGAAAACCTGATGAGAATACCGGAAATATACAGTCAGGATTGGGGGAGGTTGAATCTACGATCAGGTGCATGGACGAAAGAGTAAAGGCATTAGAAAATTCTCGTGTTGATCTAGCGATTGCTGCTGCCGAACCATCGACGAATTACGATAACCTGATGTCTAAGATTGATGATTTGGAGGATCGTTCGAGACGGGATAATTTGGTGTGTTCCGGTATCGCCGAGGAGGAAAATGAAACGGTAAATGATTTGGAACTCAAAATTAAGAAGATCTGTGTCGACCGTCTGGGAACAAGTGATATCGTGATGGACAGAGTGCATCGTGTGGGAAGATCAAGAAACGGTGGCCCACGTTTGATCATTAGTAAGTTTACCTTCCACGCTCAAAAAACTTCGGTGCTCCGAAACCGATCAAAACTAAAGGGAACAAATATCTACATCAATGAAGATTTTTGTCATCGTACAAGAACTATTCGATATAAACTGCGCCAATTTGCACAATCATTAGGATCTAATTTCGTGATCAAGTATAAAACTCTTTTCTGTGGTGATCGGATTTATCGACATGATCGTGACAGTGACACTGTCACTCGATTTGAATGGCCGGGCAGCGGATCTTCTGAATCCAATGCCACAGTGAATGTTCAGCCAGTTTAACATTAGTGAATCCCTCGTAACCCGGAAAGAGATTGGTAATGAAAAATCTAATACAGTAAGTAATTTTGATGTGAAATCGTTGATTTTTTACAATGTCGAGGGTCTAAATAACAAAAGTATATTTCCTAATTTTTGGAACGATTTGTTCTCGTATGAAGCATTTTGTTTGGTTGAAACATGGCATTTAAATACTGCTAATATTCCTAAACTAAATAATTTTGATTTTATTGATCAATTCGCAGTCAAACAGTCAACTTTTGGTCGTGCTAGTGGTGGCATTCTGTTTGCATATAATAAATAGAAAATCGTTTACGAATGTGCATGTTGTTCAGAAAAATAGATTTTTTATAATTATTGAATGTAATTTTATTGATATAGAAAAATGTCTCTTTATTTTTTCATATTTCCCTCCTGATAAAGAGTATGATGTAGACTTTATTGAATTTTTAACATATTTAAATGATCTGTGTGAGGGTTATGTGTATACCATCATAGCTACTGATTCAAATGCCAGAATGGGGGGAAAATTATATTTTCCGTTTGAAAACGATGAGCGTACAGAGGTCGATTTCTATTGTTCCTCTAAATAAAGATAAGGCAACTAATTTTAGGGGTCATCGATTTTATGATTTTGCTATTGAAAACAATTTTGTTTTATTAAATGGCATGAGCGAATCGGATAGTGGAGGCGAATACTCATATTTATCATACAATGATGCTAGCACGATTGACCTTTGCTTTGTCTCTTACCCTGTTTATACTACCTTTTTTATGGTTTTTAGAAGTATAAAAAAGCCCAGCATCAAAACATATGCCGATAATAACGAAATTCATATTTCATACTGCAAATATATGTAGTAAATGTATCAAACCAAGTTTAAAAAATGTGTGTGGAAAGAATCAGGTAAAGAAATTTTCCAGTCAGAGTTGAATTTTTTGATTGAATCACAGGATTCTGATATTGATGCAAACCGTTTTGGAGACCTCTTAATTACCGCAGCAGAAAAAGCTGGGATGATTATACGTTTGGGGAACGGTACTCGTAAATCTAACTCTAGATCCTCCTCTCATTATTGGTTTGACAGGGAGTGTTCGACACTCATATCTGAATTCTTTGTATACTTTAGAAAATTTAGAACAAATTTTAATGAAATCAACTTGGAAAATTTCAGAAAGCACCGAAATATATATAAAAAAATGTGTGTGAAGAAAAAACAGGAATATTTGAGCTGTGTGAGTTCCACTCTTTGCCACACAAAAAACACTGCTGTTTATTGGGAAATTGTCAATAGATTTAGAAACAAAAAAAAGTAGTTTCGCTCTAAATAGTGTCTCATTAGAAAACTGGCAATTTAACTACGAACGTTTATTCTCGCAAAATGCTAATGATGAACAGAATATAAACTTTGACATTTCATCTCATTTAAATCCTGAATTTGATAATATCCTGGATAACGATATCTCGTATATTGAATTATGTAATGCAATAGGTAAAAAAAAAAAAAAAAAAATGGGAAAGCTCATGGGAATGACCTAGTATTGAATGAAGTTTTGCGGCACCTGACACGGAAACCAAGGGAGATCTTGCTGAAAATCTTCAATGATATTTTTCGTTGTGATGTTCCCGAAAAATGGATGGAAGTGATTGTATGTCCTATATACAAGAAGGGTGATCCTACAAAGCCAGTGAATTTTTGTCCTATCTCTTTGACTTCTACTGTCCTTAAACTTTTCACATCCATTTTAAATATTAGATTAAATACTTGGCTGAGTGACCGAACTGCAATTCCTGAGGAACAGGCAGGATTTCGAACGGGATACAGTTGCGACGATCATATTTTACTCTCAATTATTTAATTCAGAGAAAATTATGTAAACCCAAGGGCCGCTTATACACACTTTCCGTTGACTTCAGGACGGCCTTTGACTCAATCGATCACACAATTCTTTGGTCTGTTCTCAAAAGAGTAGGTATCAGTGAACACTTCATCAGGATTATTAAGAATATGAATACTAAAGCTACAGTGCAAGTGAGAACAAGTTTTGGCCTAACTAATAAAATACCAGTAACCCGTGGAATTCTACAGGGTGAAATTCTTTCTCCTAACTTATTCAGTTTATATTTGAATGACTTAAATGAGTTCTTGAATAAATCTGATACCCAACCCCTATGGATCGGACAAGAAACAGCAGTCCACTGTCTCTTTTATGCAGATGATACTGTTATCGCATCCGAAAGTGTGATAGACCTACAAAAGAAAATTAAAATCCTTGAACAATTTTGTTCAAAATATAGGTTAGAAGTAAATATTAATAAAACGAAGGTTATGGTGTTTCGAAGGGGTGGAAAGCTTAAAAAAACCGAAAAATGGAACTTCCGGGGAACACCCATCCAAGTGGTGTCATCCTATACTTATTTAGGAATACCGTTTTCTTCCTTCGGAAAATTCTCACTGGCCAAACAATTATTTATTTCAAAGACTAAAAATGCTATTTCTGCGATTTGGCCAGTTCTCACTCAAACTAAATGTACATCAATTAATGTAGCTCTTAAGTTATTTTCATCTCTTGTGACTTCTGCTCTTTCATATGGCACTCCGATTTGGGTCACTGAATATATAAACGACTTTGACGTAATTTCAAATATCTTCGCGAGAAAACTATTACACCTCCCGAGGGAAACACCAGGGTCCATTTCTAAGATCAGAGCTTGGTTTACCAAGAATGTCAGTCCTTTTTAAAAAACTTTTACTTCGTTTCCTAATACGACTTTTGGAAATGCCATCAGGCAGACTACCGAAAATATGTCTAGTGGATTTGCTTAAACGGGCGAAAATATCTAGTGATAACAAACGTAATTGGGTACTATCAGTCTGGAACATTTTTGATGATTGCGGAATGAATTTTATAAAGGAGACCCAGGACGTCTCTATACTTGACAAATATATCCCACAAATAATTCAGATATCTTGCGACCAAAGTATACAACATGACTATTCATATATTTTGAACCAAACTAGTTTTCCCCAGTATAAATTCCTTAGACAGGATTTCGGTGTTGATAAATATTTATTATTCAATAAAAACTTAAAATATAAGAGAATTTATGCTCAGTTACGGCTGGGATTGGACAGGATCTACATCGGCGGTAATACACTGGCTATTTTTTCATCAATGCCTTGTACATTTTGCAATGAAAATGCTCTAGAAACTTGGGAACATATCTTCCTTCATTGTCGATCTTATAACTATTACAGATTAAAATATTTTGAGTTAACTGCCCTATCACTAACAATGACAGAATTTCTTAAACAATACGAAACTAATTATGAAAAATTTTTTTCTTCCTGTCAGATGTAGTAAGATTTAGAAATTTATTTGAACTCTGAGGGATTTCATTTGTGTAATGTAAATCGTTGGTCCATGGTAGAATCGGAGCATATGAGTGTATATATATGTATATGTTGGTGTGTGTGTATATGATTTGTATATTCTTTGTATATTAATGTAAATCATTGTACCTACTGCATATGTAAATGGATCTAATGTGTGAATGTGCGTTGTAAATGCTTCTGAATTTTTTGTCACATGGCTGGTTTGCGAATGGTTTCTAACCATAAAATAAATATTCTATTCTATTGGAGGGTGCTACACTTTTTAAGAAGGTTAGCCCCGTTTTTCGAATTCTAATATCTCTGTGAATATTGCACTTAAAAACGTAATTTTTTGTTGGCATTAGGAGAGACAGGGCAGCAACTTTCTATTCGAAAGTTGAAGAACAAAGGGACCGTATAAAAATTTATTTTATTTTATTTTATTTTGTTACACACTGTCTTTTGAACTAACTTTGAACGGTAATTTTCGAACGCCTGTTGAGCATTTTTCAAATTGGTATCGTACTTCTACGACGGATAATTGATGAGATAAAGGCAGTGCCTAGCGCTTACAGGGCAGCATACATGAAAAGGCTGCAGTTCTTGACAATATTCTTGAACTAAAACGTGTCATTATGAGGAGATTATGCAGAAAAAAAATGTTTCAAATGTTTTAGGCAAAATTAAAACAATTGCATTTAATTGTATATAAATAAAATTAGTAAAAAAAAGTTTTCATTATTCAAAAGAAAAAAGAATATTCTCGATTATTCTCCAATTTTTACATCCAGGAGGACAGAATTTTCTCGTTCTCGGAGAATATTCTCACGTCACATCTCTAGTCGAAATAGGGAAGAGTATGCCGCTTTTGAACTTAGACACTAGATCATTGCTTTTAATGTTGAAACTATATGTTGCAAATTCAAGGCGTTTGAGGGTCGCCTAGCAGTTTCCCGATTAAGCTAAAATTTTGCACAGGTCGGTTTTTTGTTGATTGAAACAAGATGGTGAGGGAAACTAAACTTTTAAAAAGTTGAAAAATAGGGGCCATCCTAGTGACCACTTATCTAAAATGTTATGTATAGGAACATTAATTATAACTAATTGGTTTCGTCAAACAAATCTAGTTTACAAACTCTAAATAGAAATTTTAATTGAATTGATCGAGTCGATTAATCGGACCAGCCCTAGATATTACTAATCTAAAGTTAATTACTAAGTTACCAATTACAACATTTTAAATTTTTCAGTCAAAATTGAATTATCAACTGTGCTTTTGGAGTGGAAATACACAATCCATGAGCAGAGTTGAATAACGTTCTCAAGTTTATTCATCTCCAAGGCGGCCGTTCAAAATCACGTAGAGACCTACGTCGCTCTGATATGGCCAGGATCGCAACTAGAGGGGGGGGGGGAAGGTGAATTGCCCCGGGTGGCAAAATTCAGGGAAGCGGTAGCTTTAGGTGGAAATAAAGAACTTTTTTTATAAAATCATCGAATGGGGGAGGGGGCGCAACAAAATCAGGTTTGCCCCTGGCGGCAAAAATCATAATTACGGCACTGGCTTTACTCTTTTTCCTTTGATTATAGTGAAGGGTGCCGAAATGAATACTGCCCGGTTAACAGAGTAGGTTTTCGTTTCTGGTTGCGGCCCAAGGTTAGATGTCTGCCGGTTATGGCAAGATCATTTCGGGTAATACCGTGAGACTAAGAAATGGGAGCGGAGAAGATAAACTACACTATCTCAACTGATATATATATCTTGGTGGTGGTGTTTTTTTCATGATAGTTTCTTGTGCAAGAAACTGCAACCAGTTCCATCTTTCTCCGGAGTAAAGATTACACGAGGAGTGTTGTGTAATAAATACCTTATGAGCCATCTACTACGTTCCTACCACACCAATGTAAAATGCAATAGAACGGGAAACACGTGAGTCAGGGGAGAAGCAAAAGAACGTGAAGGGGGGGGGGGGGAAGAAATTCATCCTCCACCTACTTGGGAATTCTGTTCCTGTTAGAATGGAGTCATTCATTCAGGGGAACTGTTGCGCTCTAACTCCCCATCTTATGACAAATGAAGATTGAAGAGGACATACTCTTGTGTATACAGCTGTTTTTTTAATCCCTTTCCTATCCTATATACAAGTCTCCCTGTAAATACAATTTTGCCTCTTGATAGTGGAGAGGGAGATTTATTCGCAACCTTGCTGTCATTTGTGTCTCTTTAGTGATCAGAGGTTTGGCAAATATGAAAATCGGGAAATGAAAACACCCAGCCCTGCTTGAGACCTTAGTTCAGAGGTCTTCAACCTTTTTCTAGTCCCGAGCAATGCCTGTACCCATCATCAAAAGAAGAATACAGTTACGGCAATTTTGGCATACGTATGTAAGAAATCGGAATGAGATTTTAATCCTTGAATGCAATTCGTACAATTGTGACGTTGATCAAGTGTTCACGGGTAAGAAATCGGGCACGAGCATCGAGCATTCCGAGTGCTTCAGGAAGCATCGGATTGAAGATGCCCGCCTACGGAGAAAGACCACTTCTTTTAAGACAACCTTTAAATATGTGAGCGAATGATACCCACACCTGAAGAAAAACTCACCACAGTGATCGGTGGACTCACAACACAATATTATTAAACATTCATTCGCTGGTTCTCCGTCGAAACATTGTCTTGATAAGAATATCGTTAAATGGAAAAAAAAAAAGAAAACCTAGAAATATTAGAATTGAGATTGATAGTTACGGCGATTTAACACTTCAATAATGGGATTCGATTCCGCTTTTAATTTAGCATGACGGTTCGCGTTCTGATCTGCTCGCGCATCATGACCTCGCACCCTCCTCCATCTATGTCGGGATGCAAATTATTGGCTTTGAGTGCAAGTGAAGTGAACCAAAACTTGGCCACGTGCTAGCATTGAAAGTTGCAAGTACCCATGGCGGCTCGAGCTCACTTGCCAAAAGGCTCACATGCTGCTCCTAAAGACGACCCCGCCCCTTTTGTGTGTGTGCGTGTGAATTTATGTCACCAAAATAACCCATATTCACTCTCGGGGGGCCCCCCCCCCATTTCCCCCGGGAAAGTGACCTCAGTTTTTGATCGAAATGGTGAATCAGATTGTCCATATTAAACGAGAAAAAATTGTTGTTTGAAATTGAATAAAAATTCCTTATTCATTTATTAAAGAACTAGCTGTTACCCGCGGCTTCACTCGCGTGGATTTGGTAATCTCAAAATTGCTGGGCGATGATTTCCCCTTATAACATTTGAGCCCTTCATGACACCCTTGAGGGTTGAATTTCCAGAAATCTCGTCTTGGTGGGTGTCTATATTATAAAATATAATACTGACCAAATTTCATATTTGTAACTTCAGTGATTCTGGCTCAGCGAAGCCGTCTTGGTTGCGACCGGGACATTTGCGACTGAAACAAAAACCGTAGTATTTGTGACTGAAGCCACTGGGGGAGGGCTTATCAAAGGGAGGGCAAGTTGAAGGAAGATGTAGCTAAAGGTGATTTACAGCACACAACGTGTCAGAACTATCTTTGGGAAAGGATAGTGTACTCGATTTAACGGACTAGCGGTGTATGGTTTCTCGTGAAATATTTTTGATAAATACAAATACAACGTCATAACAGGCAAAATTCCCAACGAGGTCGCTGAGAAAAAGTTGCCCATAACAAATATGGATGTCATATGTTTTAAAATTACAGCAACCCAATTAAAAACACAATTACAACAATATATACACATGATAAAATATTATACAATGCCCCCCCCCTCCCATAAAGAATATTATGGTTGTGTTATTCTAAGTATCGATAGCTTCTCGATAAGTTGTGTTACAATTTACTACCTCCGGGAGTAAGCTATTCCATTTATTAACAACCCTATTAGAGAAAAATTCCCTGCGACACCATAACCTCGCATTGTTCCTTACCAATTCATACTGGTGTCCCTTGTAAAAGCAGTCGATTGGCGGTGTACTAACAGTTCATCCCGTGTGCCAATAAGAACACGTGTAGCTTTTCTCTGCACCCCTTCAACCAAGTCTATGTCCCTCTGTAGGTATGGTCTTCAAAACCTTACAGCATACTCCAGTCCCGGACGAACTAAGCCTCGAAAAAGCGGAAGAATGACTTTGCGAAGAGACCTTTTTGAAAATGAGACCAAGCATTCTATTCGATTTTTTGACCACCGCTGAACAATGTTCAGAAAACCTAAGCCGCTCGTCAATGAGAATTCCCAAATCGGAGACTTGAAAGCAGTACTTTTGAACAACGGTAACGAAAACCTCTCCAAATCATCGCTTACGGGGCCCACATGAAGGAGACATATGAAAACATGAAAGTTTTATTACGGATGGTTCAGTATGAAAGACATGCCTGACACTTTTGCAGAGATTTGAAAGTCATCACTCTTGTACTCTGTCTCTAACTAGGATATACCAAATTTTGCTATTTCTTGTACTTGTGGGACAGCAGAGATAGACAAAACCATTATGTAAAAAAACAATGGCCACCAAGAAGACAGCTCTTTCCGTGAACCAAAAATGTCGTCAGTCAGGCCCTGGTGGATCCCCAGAAAGTCTACCTGCCACCTCTACACATTAAACTGGGATTGATGAAAAATTTTGTTAAAGGAATGAATTGAAACGGCGACGGTTTTAGCTTTCTAAAATACAAATTTCCACGGGTCAGTGACGCTAAAATCAAGGAAAGCATATTCGTTGGCCCTCAAATTCGAGAATTAATGAACGATCCTGAGTTCGATGACACCCTAAATGAGCAAGAAACACCAGCATGGGAGTCATTCAAGAAAGTAGTCCAGAACTTTCTTGGAAGACGGACAAATATAAGGACCTTGTGGAGGAATTACTTCAGAACTATATAAAGCTCTTGGTTGCAATATGTCACGGAAAAGATGCATTTCTTCATTCACGTTTGGATTTTTTCCCGAAAAAAGAAAATCTAGGTGATGTCAGAGCGATGAGCACAGTGAGCGATTCCACCAGGACATATCCATCATGCAATCGCATTATCAAGGCAAGTAGAACCCAAACATGCTGGCCGATTACTGTTGGACATTAAAAAGAGATATTCCTGCTGCAAAATACAGAAGAAAATCATGTAAAAATACCTTTTGAACTGCCATTAATATTAGAATTTAAATTATTTTAAGTTGCAAGCAAATGCGAAAAATATACGTTTTTCAATATTTTAAACGCGTGTTACTCAAAAACTATGCCTGACACACAAATTCTGAAAGCAGATTCGGAATCAGTGGGAATAATACTATAAGAATGACCCTACTTGGTCAAAGAAACACGAAAAAAGTGAAATTTTGTTTACCAGTGTTATTAATACTTATCGACTAAAACAGATGCCGTCGAACTCATACGCGTGATGTAAGTCGGGGAATTTTCTACATAAATTTTTTGTCGGTGAATTTACTAGATATACCAGCAGCCAGACAGTTTATTTATTCACGTTTTTGAATGCACCTAAAAAATTCATCCAGAAATTCGTACCGCATTTCTCAGGGAAAAGGAAAAAGGTAAAATTTTTTAAGTAATGGGCCTTATATTGGACACGTCAGAGATACTTTTCTGAATCGAAGAATGCGTCTTGTGTGGGAGGCTACCTGTTAATTTTTGAAGAAAATTGAAATGTTTCGAACAAATATTAATTTCTCATTAATGCTTACGTATGACAGTAGCAAAGTGCGGCACAACTTTAACAACATAAATACGTCGGGGGGGGGGCGCACACTTGTACTCTAGCCACGCGTTCCAGCATGTACCGATACGTGATAAATTCCTCAGAGGAATGTCTACGAAGTGCATGTGCAGTTAAGTACTAAAGTACTAGTAGTAACCGACTTCGTTAGAAAGATCCATCGCTTTGAACAATTCTTCAAATTATCAGCAAGCTATATAGATTAGGGAACTTGTGGTATTCGCAGCATCCTTGGGAATGAGATCAGAACTAAGTATCTCAACGCGTTCCTGTCTAATTTCGAGGGACTGTGGAAGCACTGGAAAATGCCCGGGAACGATGATTGGGAATCGCAGTATATTAATACAGCAGTAGTCAATTATCTAGTTATTCTATTGAAACAATTTTGTTTGCATTTTGCACTTCAAAATGTATTTTAAAATGCATCATTGCCTGAACATATCGGTTCGGTCAGTTGTTTCGCTGCCTTCACTCGTGCTCTTATATATATACATATATACACACAGTCGACCGATAATATTACACACATGATTCGTTGTGAAAAACGATTGTCAAAAAGTTTTTTCCATTTTAGGATCGTCAGAATATTAAATGTATTATAACATTTTGAACTTTTGTGACGTATCATTTTTATAACGGCCAGTTACGCGCCACACAACCAACGAAAGTTAAATTCTTCCCCAGCGGAGGGCTTTTTGAAAATGAACTGAAATATTCAATCACGTTAGAAACCAAGTTCGATTGTCTTCTTTCACGATTGACACTTTTCCTCTTCGTGAGGATTAATGTTATAACCTTGTTATTACGTAATAAAAAAAAGTATATACAGATTTTTAAATATTTCTATTATACAATATACCATTTATTCCGATGAGCTCTTCTGATGTCTTTTTAGCTCTATTGAGCTTGAGCCCTTTGTTTTTCTCTGTGGCCAAGCGCCAGGTCCTGAACCACGTTTTCCCTCATTGGCTTGTTGGCTCGGGTGAGGCCTCCGCCGTGGCCAGGCCAGGTCCTGGACCACGCGTTTTCCTTGTTGGCTCTCGGTCAGGAAGGTGTTCATTAAGCACAATCCGGTTTTGTTAACTCCGGGGATAAACGATGCAGTCCCCAGCAAGCGTCAGACGTTCATGGCCCTCACAAGGTTGGGGCTGACAGGAGTCCAGGCATCATTTTTTTTTTCTCATGATATAAATTCACCATAATGGGCCGCAAAAGATCCCAGCCTAGGGGCCCTGCTCTAGTATGTGAGGGCCACGTGTGTTCGATATTTGCGGAAAAAAATGGCAAATATATGCTTATAACAAATTTTTATTTCTGAATCTCGGGGTGATCGGCTCTTTGCAACAAACCACTTTTCCGAGTCCGACGCCATTTCATCATCAGTCAGACCTCGGTATAACGTCACACCTGAGTACCGAATAAATATGACTTCATTAACGGGGTGATTTAATAACGAGTAAACGTTTTGCCAGTTAAGCTAGCAGAATTTTAAGAAACTGACATTATAGGAGTTTTTACAGTAAGAGTGGTCGAGGCTATACCGAGGTCTTACTGTATATCCATGATTTCTAGAGGGTGAGAGTAAATTTTCCCCCGACTTCTTATCGGTCGTAGGTCCTCAGCTGTACCTCCACTACGATTTCAGGACGAAATAACTGGATTCTAGACTCCCAAAAGAAGAAAACAACACTTTATTTAATTTATTATCCAACACCTCCAACGAAACCGTCCTGTCTCTTCGGTTCAAACTTTCACACCCTCCCTCTTTTTCGAATGTCTCAAATCGTTCTCGTTTCTCTCTCTCGCGACTCCTGTTTCTCCTCGGCCTTTTTTCAACCTCTTTTCTCCTGAACCTTACACGTCCCATCATCGAAAAGCACATCCATCATTTTTAAATGATTATGATGATGCTTCAAGAGCGCGCGCAACTCGGTTTCTCACGGCTACCGTGACAGGGCGTCGGCATTACCTTGCATATCACCGTTTCGGGTCCCCCAGGCCAACGCATGACGCTATCCGGTAGGCGAGCGTTGTATCGTGCAGCAGCAGCTACTTTGGCGGTGGCCATACCACCCTTGAATGGCAAATAACGGTTGTTCATCCAAGAATTCATTGGGTGGTGGTCACCACCGGCATAAGAGAAGGATGACCTTTCCCTGCCCTGATTCCTGGGCACGCCGTTGTTGGCGATTGAAGATTTAGCCGGTTGGCTTCTGGTTTTCTCTGTCTTCGACTGCCGGTTCGTAGCTCTGTTGATGCCTTTGGCAAATGGACACGAAAACAATCGCCAGTTCGATTGCTTGGACGTTTCCTGCCTAGATGGGAACCGGTTCGGTGCCGATCTCCTCCTGTTGACAGCATGACCATCGTCGTATCGTTTCGAGTTCATCTTCTTGAGCTGCGAGGCCTTGCCCTCGGATGCGGACGCGTCCCGATTGGTCTTGCACTTCACGAGGGCGAACGTCTTCTTCACCATGTCCCCGTTGACGTAGAGACAGCGCCTCGTACAGACATCCGGTATCTTAGATCCTCGATTGACGACTGCCACGTCGACGACTTCTCCGAGTTTGTTTGAGTTCCTGAGACACTACCGGACTCCAGTCCTTGGTCAGGGTCTTGACCTTCCTGAAGGATGAGACCAACCTCAGGCTGATGTAGCCCTCCTTGTTTCTCCGGATTTGTTTCAGCAGAAAGTTGTTCTTCATGATGTTGAAGTCGGTGAAGTAGCTCTCGACTTGGGATATGATCCTCTCCTTCAAGTTCTTCGTTAGGTATGCAAAAATCGTTGTTATTGCCGTTGTTGGCCTTCTGTTTGCCATCGGCACCCACACCGTTTTTACGGCTTGGCTCATTGATCAGACTAGTACATTTCCCAAGAGTGCGTCGTATGCCGTCGGACATATTAACATTTCATTTATCAAGCGACTCGACACTGCGCAAGTAATCGGCACGTACCCGTGTTTGCCGTCGCTGATCTTCATCATACATATCTTCAGAGGGGCTATCTCACTTTCGCCAAATGCGGACTTGATCCTTATTCTCTCCTCACCTTCACTGTCGTCGATCTCAATCAAATCCGATCTAACGACTGAAATCTGGGTCCCGGAATCGACTACGCCTCTTATTGTCTTCTGACCACATTTCAAACTCACGGTCTGCGGTGTGTCAATGTCCGCACCGACACCAGCTGCCGGCACCGTGATATGTGCCGTTAGGACTGTGGTTTCTTCAATCGTGTTCCCCTCTTCTGTCTGGACAGAGTACGCCTGGGCCCGACTCAATGGCTCCTGCTGGACTCTTGCAGGACAAAACCTTGCTATATGGCCTTCTGATCCACACGCATAACAAGTGACTGCGGCTCTCTCTCTGGTATTCGAACCCATCGTCGCTTTAGGTGAGAAGGACTCGTCCTGAAGCCTCTGGTTTTCGCTGGCTTTCCATCTCGGATTTTGATGAACCGGTCTTGGAAATCTCGTTCTGTCACTAGGGAAGGGTGTCTTCAGAGTCCTCTTCACATCATCGAACCTCTCTAGTTTCTCCGATAGCTCACTTGGAGACACCATATCACTCCATTCGTCCAGATAGTGTTCTTTAAAATCTGCTGGGACGCGTTTTTTCATTTGATCGGTGATGATTAAATCTCTTAGTTGCTCAAACGTCGTGACCCCCAAAGCCGCCGTCCATCCATCAAAATAGGTACACAGTTCGTGGTAGAAATCTTTCCAGGTGCCCTCTTGATTCTTGTGGCGCGAAGAAAACATCTGTCGGAACTTCTCTGGGGTGAGTTTGAATCTCCGCAATAATAATTCTTTAACTTGATTATAGTCTTGCATTTGCTCTTCCGGCTCGCGGGCAATTAATTGGTTCATCTCGTAGAGAAGAAGTCCCAAGAGCTCAGCTAACCAATCTTCCCGTGCCAGGGACACGCGACGAGCTTGCCGCTCGAACAGCGCCAGGTGCAGACTTATGTCTTCTTCCATCCTGAACTTTTGCATCATGTTCTGGAAATCCCGGCTGGGAGTTCTGCCCCGCCCAGCTTGATTATTCTCCTCTCTTCTGACTCCTGTCTCGATCCTCAGTCTTTCGAGTTCATGTTCCATCTCCTTTTCTCTACGCCGCTCCTCCATCTCTCTATCTCTACGCTTCTCCTCCATCTCTTCTCTCTCTTTCCTATTGCCTATGATCGTTTTCAGCATCTCTCTGCATGTCGCTTCGTTGTACAGTTCACTTTCCTGTATTGTACTCACTAGTTGCATTAAGTTGAACTCCGGTCGGACTTCTACCCCCAAGTTGGCGGCCATGGTCCCCAGATCCTCCTTGTTTTCTTTCGCCAAATACGCCATCTTTATTTATCGTCTCGATACCGCCGCACAACACTTGCTTCTCTTCCCTAGGGAGGATTGCCCCTCTCAGCACCGGTTGTCGGGGTGACTTCACGAATAAAAAACAGCGTGGGAGCTCGACGCTGCTGCTATCCTTCTATACGAACCGGGGTGGTTCCACCGTCGCTAGGACACTCTTCTTCGAATTCAGCTCACAATCTTGAGTCGTTGAAGCCACGACCCTATTCTGCCGACTGCGCCAGTAAACTTTCCCCCGACTTCTTCTCGGTCGTAGGTCCTCGGCTGTACCTCCACTACGATTCCAGGACGAAATAACTGGATTCTAGACTCCCAAAAGAAGAAAACAACACTTTATTTAATTTATTATCCAACACCTCCAACGAAACCGTCCTGTCTCTTCGGTTCAAACTTTCACACCCTCCCTCTTTTTCGAATGTCTCAAATCGTTCTCGTTTCTCTCTCTCGCGACTCCTGTTTCTCCTCGGCCTTTTTCCAACCTCTTTTCTCCTGAACCTCACAGTGAGCCACATGGCTCTCCCATGAAGGAAGGACCCACAGTGCTCCTGGCTGGAGTCTCGGGAGGAATTTTTTTCAGATTTTTACCATATAGATTCACAACAGATGAGGGGGGGGGGATTGGGAATCCTGTCCTGGTACCCACAAAACATCCCAATCCAGAAGCCTTATTCGATCACGTGGGGGGCCCATTGCTGAGAGATACTTTGCAGATAAATTATATTGAGTGTACACTATACTGTACTGCATTTTTATACGGCTGTGATTCCCAATCTGTTTGTTGCAGCACTTTCTGGGTGCCGTGGACAGGGTCGTAACTAAGAGTGTAGATTATTTCTGTCGGGTGGGGGGGGGGGGTTGAAACAAATGTAGTTTTACATCACCTCCACAATGTTCACCTCCAAAGTCATCGACTTTGGTTTTGTATCCCCTAAAATTTGCCGTGCTCTCAAAAGCCCAGGGCCAACAGTTTTTGTGAAAACATCACAGCGTTTTACACGCCGCACGTTATTTTTCTGCAATGACTGATGAAATACTGATATTCAAATAAAACTTAATTTCTTTCATATTAATATCCTGGACCGACAGAGCCATTTGAAGCCCCCCAATCAATTTTGTGATAATAATAATAGCCCCAATAATTTCAGAAAAAACAATGCAGTGCACCCTCTCTCCTGCGTACGCGCTTGAGTCTCGAATATACGGGACGACCAGCAACTTTCATCCCCTCCAATATTTTCTTCACATGGGCGCCTCTGCATGCCCCTCCCCCAACATTGATGATGCTGACAGGGCTCCAGCTCAGGGGTTCGGGATGATTCTTGTAATTTTTTCATTTTTCACGCTGTAAATTTACTATGTAGAGGCCCGTGAAAAATCTGGCTAGGGACCTGCCAAAGATTCCAGCCTAAGCGCCCTACTACAGGATGTGAGGGCCATGCCACGGCGTGTTGCAATTAAGCTCTTTACGAGGGCAATACATCCAAATGAATTTTATTTATCAACTAGCTATAATACCCGGCGCTGCCCGGGTTTTCTTCAATGAGGCTGTATATCTGTAAGTGGGGACCATACCCCCCTATTAACCCATCTATTAACCCATTTTTTTGTTTATTCTGCAACCGCTGTTTCATACCTTCCAACTCCAACGAGTGTTACGCACGATCATGCGTGTGTATTACAATTATTGAATACACACGCATGATCGTGGTTATTTGTTTTGTATTGTATCAATGTATGTACATATCAAATTTCATTAAAATCGGTCCAGTAGTTCTAGAAATAATCGACCAAGTCTGCAAATTCTCTTAATTTCTTACACCAGTGTAATGTGCTGTAAGTGCTCGTGCAGCCGGGCCGTCTTAAGAGCATCACGGGCTTTCCCGGGCCAAGTGGTTTTTCTGATTCCCCTACCACGTAAATTCTGGAAAATTTCAAGCAGATCTTATTTTTGTGAATCTAATGCGACAATGCCTTAAGACGACACTGTCGAACAGCCGGTGTTTACGCAACAAAAACACTGCGATGACGACGTTATCGAGAGCACTGCCGTGGCGCTTTTAGTGAAATTTCTAAGAGCCAAAATAGCGCTAAAGACGCCAAACGGGTTGCGCCGTTGCTAATATGCTATTCTCGATGGGCAGTCGCTTTACCTAAAAGTAAATAATAGAATCGTTTGACGTAACGTGACGTAGCCAGTGTTCTTCTCGTGATCAGTGGAGTATATCTGGGCCTCAGCTGATGTTTCGTCTACACGAAGCTGTAAGTAAGCCTTAGCTGAATCTATTTTAGCGTAATATCCAAGTTTGACAGTAACTGATTAACAGCTGGAATTGGATAGGGGTGAGCATTCATGGCCTTATTCAAAGTTACCTTACAGTTCTCACATAATCTAATGTCACCTGAAGGTTTAATAACGGGAACAACAGGAGTTGACCACTTTGGGTTCGAAATAGGTTCAATAACTCCTTCATCCTGAAGTTTTTTCAAAGCAATCTTAGTTTTTGGTTTCATTGCAAGTGGAACATTCCTAGCCTTGAGTTGAATGGGAGGAAATTCAGGATCAAAAGGTAAAGACACGGCAGGTCATGCAAATGTACCCACAATCCAGCATCAAAAACCTCGCTGTATTTTTGAATTAAAAAATCCACTGGATTAGATTCAATCTTTTTGACTCCATTCAATGAAATACCCAAAGGCTCAAACCATGAGAAACCCAAATTATTTGTGCATTTGCATTTTGAAATTAGCAGTTGTAATCTGACATTCTTGTTCCCAAAGTGTACTTTTACTATGCATGAACCTAGAAGGGAAATTAAATTTCCTTGAAAATCCCGCAACTTCACAAAAGTGTTTCTAATCTTAGGTTTGCAGCAACCAAACAAAGTTTAAAAAGTTTCTTTAGAAATTAGAGAATAATAAGATCCAGAATCAATCTCCATTTTTAATGCATGGTTGTTCAATAAAACCTCGATACATTGTTTGAAACCAGAAAAGTTAACTACAGAATTCGAATATTCATTTTCGGTTTTAATTTTATGTGTATTATGTGTGTATGCTTTATTCTTCTGAATGCCGTATGCTTTATTCTTCTGAATGCCGTATGCTTTATTCTTCTGAATGCCGTATGCTTTATTCTTCTGAATGCCGTATGCTTTATTCTTCTGAATGCCGTATGCTTTATTCTTCTGAATGCCGTATGCTTTATTCTTCTGAATGCCGTATGCTTTATTCTTCTGAATGCCGTATGCTTTATTCTTCTGAATACCCTTGGCCCGGCATACAGTTTGTATTTATATGCCTTTTCTTGCCACAGTGCCGCAAGTCGCTGATTTGAAACGACAATTAGAACGGTCATGTCGTCCACCACAACCAAAACATACCTAACCGTTATTAGAAAAATCAGCCTTTGAAACATTTTTTGTGTGTGTGTGTGTTTTTCGAATTAAATATCTTTTTACTCTTCACTTGATCAACGAAATCAGAAGTTCCTGAATTAGAAACTCGAGAGTTTTGAGAATGAATTTGTTTTGATTGTGAAAACGCAGTTTCAGCTGCAAGGCACTTTGCAACAGCATCGTCAAAATTCAATTTTGGCTCTGCCAGTAACTTTCGTTGAGTTCCTTCATCTCGTAATCCACATACCAACTGATCGCGCAATCGTTCAGCAAGAGTAGCACCAAAATTACAATTTTCAGCTAATTTTCTTAATTGGGTAACGTACGAATTTACGAACTCATTGTCTAACTGTACTCTCTTATGAAATTGAAATCTGCAATAAACTTCAGAGGGTTTTGGGCAGAAATGATTCTTTAGTAGTTCGAGTATATTATAAAAACACAGAAATCTGCTGAGGCGACACAAGGGAACGCAAAATCCCTAGCGTTTTTATTCCGCACACATCCAAAAGAACAGCCCTTTTCTTTTCAGGAAGCGTTATCGCATTTGCTTCCAAGAAAAAAAGTCAGCTGTTGTATATATAAATCCCAGGACCTCGAATTTGAGGTATCGAACTCAGGCATAGACCCAATTGCTGCCATGTTAGAATTTTATAAACATCAATATAAATAGATACCATTGCGACGAAACTCGAGCGTGATGAGGAAAAGCAATGTCGAAATAAACATACCAGCTCTCATCTGACATCAGTTTGGTAAACATCCCATAGTTCGTCGCCAGTTTCATGTTTCAATTACTCGCTGAAACATTCGTCCGAGTGGAAGACGATAGAAGACTCTATCACTATAGAAGTGAACTCTTTGAATTATTACATTTAAAACACATACACACGTGATAAAGGAAGAAGCACGAACGAAATAGACGTTAACTACATGATTGCGAATGCTCGAGAGACACACAGAAGCAGAACAGACAGCAATCTTAAATCACTTGAACATTATAAACAAATCACAGAATAAGGTCTATTAGATGCTGCCATCTATTTTATCGGAATAGATCACAGCAAGTTTACTCATTACCAGGCGAGATCTCTCGCCCACCCGTCGACCCAATCTGTGAATTCTGTCAAATTTAACACCATCAACACCCACAGTTTCTGAGCAATTTTTTTATGTTTTGGTTTCTAGTGATTCGGCAGTCTCATTTGATTCCTCAGGAACACCTACAAAGACAAGGTTTTCCCTTCTATGTCTGTTTTCCAGATCATCAATTTTATCCATCATCAGCCTGTTCGATCGATGTAAATCCTCGATGTCCCCACGAGATATCTCACCAACTGCATTTTTCTCAAGATCAGAAACGCGTTTCTCCAACACTCCCAAGGACGTTTCAAACTTTTTCAGCTCACACTGTAGGATATCCACTTTACTGGAAACAGATTCCAAGGTTTCATGCAGGTCGACATGCAGGGATAATATTTTCACGCCTTTGTTTATATCAAAGTTTTCTAGGTCCATCAATTCTCCCATGCGCGATCTCAAATTACGGGATGGCATAATCGACTCATCAGCCGGCGATCGAACTTTTCTCTTCGGCTGGGACGCACCCGCTGGAACAGGAGGCCTTACTCTATCTTCAGCATTAGTTCCATGGCATGTCTCCCGAAAATGGACCAGCCATCTCGGGCGATGGTGTCTTTTCAGCATCCGCACCAAGTTCGGACCCAATACAAACAGTACATTTCCATCGTGTTTTTTCACTTTCATTTATCGAAAGCAAAACGTTTACGCATGACGGGTGAAAGCATTTCCAACACTTAATGCACTTCATAACATTGCTTTTCGTCGAAACAACCTTTCGGCATTCATCACACACTCGCTATAATACCCGGCGTTGCCCGGGTTTTCTTCAATGGGGCTGTTAGAAACACGCGATATCTCCCTCTTTCTTTGAGGGACATGCAAACCGTATCTAAAGTTAACCAATATGGCGACTTCCTGCGCGACTCATGAAATAACCAAATCTAGATTTAAAGAAACGTGGAAATGAAGAGTTTCCCCCCCCCCTCCTTTTTTTTTGATGGACGCTAGGTATTTCGATTCCCTCCCCCTGAACTTCAAGTTATCCATCTGCCTGTTTCAGCATCCAAAAATGCTTAATTAAAGCTGTGGAATTTTTTCGATGTACTTTATGGGTCCATAATTAATTTTAAAACATCCTAAACCATATGAATTTATGCAGTTGAATATCAAAAGACAATACGGAGACATTAATTTTCATGCTTGAGAAGATGTAAATAAAAAGTTGAAATCAATGTTATTGCATGAATGTCCAACTCAAAAGTAGGTCCGGCTAATTACTTCGTATTTAATCTCCTGGGCTTCGTATATCTATCTCTAAGCGACCTCAATATTTCAAAAATCGAGATTTCAATACAATTTTAAAATTATTGATGTGACAGAAAACCTCACTAAATTTCAGCATTTATACAGTAGAATCGGCAATTATAACACTGATTTCTAGGAGGATCACCCTTTTCCTGACCCTCAAAGCGATGCTGGTGATGATTATGACGTCTATTCACAAAGCCTCATTACTGAGAGTATTGAAAATGTGGCAAACCATTATAAAGGCATAAACTATTATACATAACTGGCAGCATTAAAGAAGTGACAAACCATTGTAAAGGCATATGCATGTCTGAAACGCATTGCTAGGGAACCACGGTAACCAAAGTAAACGTTTGGAAAGTGATTGTTGAGGTCCAAAAACCATTGTTGCCCGACAGGTTTTTGCCCATTTGGGGCATTTGCCCTGGTCTGACGAAATTTTAAAGTAGCCTATCGTTCAAGTCGGGTCTCATTTGGTATACATGCAAAATTTGGCGACGATCGATCTAAAATTGTAGATTTGTATAGAGAACAAACACACACAGACAGACAGAAAATCAATTTTATATATATAGACTAGCTATAATACCCGGCGCTGCCCGGATTTTCTTCAATGAGGCTGTTTGGATCACGTGATATCTCCCTCTCTCTTTCTTTGAGGGACATAGGTGTCTAAGTAAACCAATATGACGACTTCCTGAGCGACTTCATGAAATAAACAAATCTAGATTTAAAGAAACATAGAAACGAATATATTTTTTTTCCTTTGTTTAAGGGGCACTAGGTATTTCGATCCCCCCCCCCCCCTGAACTTTAATTTATCCATCTGCCTGTTTCAGTTTTCAAAAATGCTTGATCGAAGCTGTGGAATTTCTTCGATGTACTTTACGGGACCATAATTCATTTTAAAACATCCTAAACTATGAATTTATGCAGTTGAATATCAAAAGACAATACGGTGACATTATTTTTCATGCTTGAGAAGATGTAAATAAAAAGTTGAATCAATGTTATTGCATGAATGTCTAACTCAAAAGTAGGTCCGGCTAATTACTTCATTTTTAATCTCCTGGGCTTCGTATATCTCCAAGCGACCTCAATATTTCAAAAATTGAGAATTCAATACAATATTTAAAATTATTGATGGGGCGGAAAATCCCACTAATTTCCGCATTTCTACAGTAAAATCGACAATTTTAGCACTGATTTCTATGAGGATCACCCTTTTCCTGACTTTCAAAGCGATGCTGATGATGATTATGACGTCTATTCAAAAAGCCTCATTACTGAGAGTATATTGAAAATGTGGCAAACCATTATAAAGGCATAAACTATTATACATATACTAACAGGATTAAAGAAGTGGCAAACCGTTGTAAAGGCATATACACGTCTGAAACGCATTGCTATGGAACCACGGTAACCAAAGTAAACGTTCGGAAAGTGATTGTTGAGGCCCAAAAACCATTGTTGCCGGACAGTTTTTTGCCCATTTGGGGCATTTGCCCTGGTCTGACGAAATTTTAAAGTAGCCTATCGTTCAAGTCGGGTCCCATTTGGTATATATGCAAAATTTGGTGACGATCGATCTAAAATTGTAGATTGTATAGAGAACATACACACACACAGAAAATCAATTTTATATATATAGATATATATTTATTTACTAGCTATAATACCCGGCGCTGCCCGGGTTTTCTTCAATGAGGCTGTTAGAAACACGTGATATCTCCCTCTTTCTTTGAGGGACATGCAAACCGTGTCTAAGTTAACCAATATGGCGACGTCCTGCGCGACTCATGAAAGAAATAAATCTAAATTTAAAGAAACGTAGAAATGAATAGTCCCTCCCCCTTTTTTTTATGGATGTTAGGTATTTCGATTCCCTCCCCCTGAACTTCAAGGTATCTATTTCTGCCTGTTTGAGCTTCCAAAAATGCTTAATTAAAGCTGTGGAATTTTTTCGATGCACTTTACGGGGCCCATAACTAATTTTAAAAACATCCTAAACTATATGAATTTATGCAAATAAATATCAAAAGACAATACGGAGACATTAATTTTCATGCTTGAGAAGATATAAATAAAAAGTTGAAATCAATGTTATTGCATGGATATCCAACTCAAAAGTAGATCCGGCTAATTACTTCATACTTAATTTTCTGGGCTTCGTATCTCCAAGCGAATTCAATATTTCAAAAATCGAGAATTCAATTTAATTTTTAAAATTATTGATGTGGCAGGAACCCCCCCCCCCCCACTAAATTTCCGTATTTATGCAGTTAAATCGGCAATTTTAATAGTGATTTCTATGAGGATCACCCTTTTCCTGACCCTCAAAGCGATGATGGTGATGATTATGACGTCTATTCAAAAAGCCTCATTACTGAGAGTATTGAAAATGTGGCAAACCATTATAAAGGCATAAACACGTCTGAAACTCATCGCTAGGGAACCACGGTAACCAAAGTAAACGTTCGGAAAGTGATTGTTGAGGCCCAAAAACCATTGTTGCCGGACAGTTTTTTGCCCATTTGGGGCATTTGCCCTGGTCTGACGAAATTTTAAAGTAGCCTATCGTTCAAGTCGGGTCCCATTTGGTATATATGCAAAATTTGGCGACGATCGATCTAAAATTGTAGATTTGTATAGAGAACATACACACAGACACACAGAAAATCAATTTTATATATATAGATAGATTAATCAATTAAATTATTTTTGCGGTGAATAAATATTCAAAAGCGCATTTTTTTGGTGGTACTAACAACACCGGTTCAGAAAAGATACCAACAGCAATGCTAAATTTCAGGGCATGTGATGATAATGTTGCCTCTCGATATGACGATAATTTCTCTACAACGAATTTTTTTCTTGGTCCGCAATCGTTATATCGAGGTTTCACTGCATTTCATTTAGCTATTGTTTATTTGTCTCAGTGTTATTAGTCATTTAGTATTTTGTCAAAAATGTTTTGTGTGTGTGTGTGGCCCGGGCTCCCGAACTCGATAAATAGGGCTCTCGGAGTGTACTTGTTTTGGTTTCAATAATTTTATTGCCTGTTTTTTAACCTTTCTTTTCCTCCTGCATCATCTGGAAGCCTCATTCCCAAGGGTCACGTTCAAACAAAAGAAGAGATGCTTCTGAGTTTTCTGACAGCGGGAACAAGAAAGGACCAAGCACCTCAACCCCATATCGTCTCCAGATGCCATCCAGAGATGCATGCCTTTGGGGCAGCTACGATTGGTACCGAGGGAGAATGATAATTGGAGATCGAGTGTCGTCGTTGACCGTGAGAAAAATACTAGAAATTGTTACAAAAAAAGCCAAGGACAAGTCGATTGCGATTTTAAAAAAAGTATCAAAATTTCGAGCAGATTTTGTTTTACTAAACTTTTTTTTGGGACAATTTTTTTAATCATAAAAATTGGTTTTCCGAGCCAAATATCGTATCCAAGCGAATTTTTTTTTTTGGGGGGGGGGGGGCTGAGCCGGTCCTTCTAAATTATTGTAGGGGCTTGGGTACGTGGGCTGGATACAGGTTTACTCCTATGAGAGGGTGGATGGTGGCTTTTACCTTTGGCAGTGCGGAAAAGTAATAAAAAAACACGCAAATTAAAAAATATATATAGTGATTTAAAATACATTTTTTAACTACTTAAAAAAATTCCTTCACTTTTTCACTGTACAACATGATGGTATAATTTGTGTATGCGCAGAAATTTTTGTCTCAATTTTCATGGTGCATGCAAGCAGTGTTTGATCTCATTTATCGAATCATCTTATCTTTCATGCACAAGAATCATCGTTGAGATTTGTCTTCTGTAAATATAGAATGCTGAAATGATTATTCACATGCGTTCCAGAAGTAGTAGCGGAGAGTGTTCCTGGTGTTTCCGACGATAACTTCCTGGTGATAATTAAAACGTTGTGTATCTTTTCTTTTTATCTGAGAATTCATTTATGAATTTTTTTCACATATTCTCCCTCACACTGCCAGAAGTCGGGAAAAATTGAAAAACAAACGTCGAACCATTTTCCCTTCCTCTTATACAGCAATAGACTCTCAATATGCAGCATATCATCTTACTAGGATGTTTTTTACATGTTTTTGTCTCTTTGTGTTTGGTTATTTATATTTGCGTTGAGCTTTGAATTTTTTTTAATATCGATGGAATAAACGATTCTGTGGTCTGATTTTTTTTTTTTTTTTTGCGTTATAAACTTTGGGTAACAAAGCTACGTCATTATTGCATTTATTATTTTTTATTCTATTTTACAAGTTTTATTTTCTCAGCGACTTTTTTTTGTACTTCTTAACTACATCGATGAGACTATTCATTGATGTTTTTTAACCCTTTACACGGCATAATAGCAATACGCTTCCTTATGATTTTCAGCAGTAAATGAGTGAAAAGTAATGGATATATAGAGCAGCTTTTTTTCAAAGTGTGCGTTGCTGTTATAGAAGCATCGCCAACCTTTATGTGGGGTGTCGCGGCGAGCTTGAGATATTGATTTGTGCACCTATTTATGCTTTGAAGAAGTTCTTTTATATAAGAAAATAGCTATTAATCTATCCTGAAGAGCCGCCGACGAATCATAAATTAGGCAAGGGAGCCGTTGTTTACAAAAAGTTTGTGAACCATTGGTATAAGGAAAAGTGTTCCACTGAGAGAGGGATTAACTTCACAAAATATTTGGGCTTGCCAATGCTAAAATGAGGAGGCGAGATATCTTGTCAATGCCACTCAAAGGGCTGAGATTCGTCTGAAATCAGCGATGGAACGTACTGTCTCAAATCTATTGCTGTGATTATCGTTGTGATATTCAGATTCTATGATGCTCATTTTATTCTCATGCTTAATGAATATACAGGGTGTATGGGAAAGTCCCTTGGTCCTGAAATGACTTGCAAAAAAAAGAGCTACAGCAATGCAATTCCTCACACGGAAAGGGTCCCAAAGATATGTCTTCAAGAATTTTAATTAAAAAGAAAAAAAGCGCTTTCAGTGCAATATTTGAGCTATGTTCAAATGGTGATTGGTATGAATGGTATTGCTTTAGTAACACGAGCAGATATGTTCCGGCGTCCCTGCTAGAAATGGTGAATGTATTGTAAATAGTCTGTTTTAATCAGAAAGTCAATGTTGAAAACCAAATCCCCAAAGCAGAATGTTGTTCTGCAACGATCCCTCGGCTAACTGGAAATGTTCTGCCGTAAAAATTCCCATAATAGTGTTTTCTATATTTTTCCTTGAAATTCTTCTAGATCAGTGGTTCCCAACAGTGGTTCCCAACGTGGGCGCTGAGAAGTTTGAGGGGAGGGGAGCGTTTTATGTTCAAGTCATATTGAGAGGGACGTTCAGAAGTATGAGGGGGGGGGGCTTTTCGTGGTCAAGTCATATTAGCCCGGTTTGCATGTTCAATATTGCGGTATCACTGAGAGTTCCGGCACTGGCTTGATGACTGTTTTCGCTCGTAGGGAAAGAAGAGGAAAAATACTGTATTTACATATCCTCTTGGGGATTTTAGGTATGCGGTGCATACCTATTTCTCATAATCCTTTGTGATTTTTCGCTATTGCGGAATAAGGAAACAGAGTTGCCAGTTTTCCCGGTTCAGCAAAACATTTTTGGCCTCGGTGGGTGACGGTTTCCTTTTATTTTTTCATTTCCCATGTAAACAAGGCTATTGAGTTGGCGTTGAAGGTGCCGCCCTTTTGAGCATGTGCAGAAATTCAAGGTCATATAGACCTTCCGGTGATATTAATCTCCATCATGAGGTATATAAAGTCGAAGGTGAATTAAATATTAACAAATCAAAAGTGTACCGGTCGCATAATCAAATAACTAGTAATTTAATTATCATGTTTGTATACCTGATGATGGGGATCATCCCCAGTGTCTAACCGGCACATTCCCAAATTAATTTACTCGTGAAATTAAGAGTTGCTTACGTTTTCAAAAAAGACTTAGTTTTTATTTAATTCAAGCGTAACGAAAAAATAGCAACGCAATAACCCAGATGTGTCTCTTGGACACATTGGGAATTAATCATTATTGCATTTTTATTTGGGTTGCTGTATTTTTGAAATATATTACATCCATGTTTGTTATGGGCATCTTTTTCTCAGCCATCTCCTTGGGCATTTTGCCTGTTGTGGCCTTGTATTTGCAGTCAAATTCGAGCTAGAATCTTCTGATTTAAATAGTACGCGGGGAATGTTTAAAATAAGCTAGTTGCTGCTCTGCTGAACATTCCGACCTACCCGGGAGGTCGGAACCTATGTCTGTCTCAGGATTGTGTGACGGGACATTGTTTCCTTGCAATTGCAAGAAATATAGAAATAATTCGGTAATTCACTTTGAGAAATCTGTGGAATTTTTTCTTATATTGACTACCAATATTCGAGAAAGCCAACGTCCAGTAAAATTATTGTTGGTCGATAAATTGTGTGTGAAGCATATTACAAAATTGTGTGAAGCATATTACAAAATTGTGTGAAGCATATTACAAAATTGTGTGAAACATATTACAGAATGAATCGAAATATAACATTTGATAACTATTTTACAAGCATAGAGGTTGCTGGGTTGCTATTGCCGAATGGACTGGTACTATTAAAAAAAAAAAAAAAAGGGATGCATTCCTCAAAATTTTTCACCCGAATACAGCACGTAATTTCGAAACAAATATTTTTGGGTGTACTAAAATTATGACATTTGTTTCTTATGTGCCACCCCGTATTGTTAATCTCCAACATATATCGTATTTATTACAAAGTTTCCGTGTATATGGATTTCTTTCTTAATACTCATATTATTGTTTAATTTCTACAGACCGATCCATGATGACTCCATCATGGAAGAAAAAATGCAGACAATATAATCTCGAATATTTAAAATATGGTTTTATTCAATCACCCACAAGCAAGACATTACCAATGTGCCTGATTTGCCACAAGGTGTTTTCAAACGAAGCTATGAAACCTTCGTGATTAGCAGACCATTTAAGCAAAATACATCCTGACAGAAAAGATAGATTTATCTCACTTTCGAATGCTAAGACATCAAAATTCAAGACGTCAACTTCGACTAATATGTTTCCGACAACATCGAAACAAGAAAATGATGGGTTACGAGCGTCATACAACATCTCCTTACTCATTGCTAAAGCGGGTAAATCGCACACTATTGACGAAGAATTGATACTGCCAGCTGTGAACGAAGTTCTGCATACTGTGCTGCATAAGCTACCAACTGATATTATTAAAACAATTCCATTGAGTAATAAGACAGCGCAGTGCAGAGACGAATTGACGAAATGTCCGTGGATATGGAGAAATCTCTAACTGATTTTTTGACGACTACCGAATTTTCTTTAAAACTCGATGAATCTACTTTACTAACAAATGGGTATTTACTTCTCGCATACGTTCGCTTCATAAAAGATGAAAACATTTGTTAAGAACTATTATTCGCCAGAACATTAGAAACGGACACTAAAGGAAAAATCTATATTTGACGTTTAAGAACACTATTTTGAAGAAAAAGGAATTTCTATGACTAATATTTTGTCCGTTGCAACCGATGGTGCTCCGGCAATGGTTGGACGCTACCGTGGATTAATTTCATTCCTGAAAAAAGTCGTACCAAATTTAGTGGCCGTGCATTGTATGATTCACCGACAATATTTGGTCGCAAAAAATCTTAGTGATCGCTTTCATCGCTCGCTACAATATGTAATTACAGCAGTTAACAAGATCAGAAGCAATGCTCTCTCCATGACAGGATATTTAGAAATCTTTGTGATGGAAACGATAAAGACACTTCAATCGTTTATTATTACATACAGAAGTTCGTTGGTTGTCAAAAGGTACCTGTCTGAAACGATTTTACGAACTCTTTGAATCAGCCACAAAGTTTTTTGAAAACAATTAAGAGAGAATTTATTGAAATTTAAGAGTGATATTGCGCCTATTTGGCCGATTTATTTACCAAATTCAATGAAATGAATGTACAACTCCAAGGTAATGATTTGAATTTTATTAAAGCAAAACGAATTATTTCAGCGTTCGTGTCAAAACTTGCTTTTTACAAACAAAACTTTGGTAGACGACAATTTTATCAGTTTTCAATGCATTCTGAAATTGAGACAACTGATGACGACATTTTGGTTTATTACCGGCATTTGGAAGCACTGACAGAAGATTTTACGAATAGATTTCAGGATGCAGCCACTGTGACTATTCAAGAATGGGCCCTAGAACCTTCCTCAAATAACAGAATTATCGCTGCAGGAAGAGTTGATAGAATTTTCAACAAATGAAGAGTTGAAATTAAAATTAAGAAAAGGGTATCAGGAATTTTGGCTACAAAGTCAAATTCAAACATTATATCCGGCCCCTTATGGGCTGCAGTAAAAAAGTTTTTTATTGCATTCCCATCATCATATTTAGCCGTGAGATGATTTAGCATAGTCACCAGTCTATTAACGAAGAAAAGAAACAGATTGTCAACAGTGGAACGCGGAGATTTAAGATTATTGATGACAAAAATGACACCAAACATTGGGAAATTAGTTTCACCACATCAAGCTCAGATATCTCACTAATGATATTATATTCATTTTTCCAAATAGACGTATATGACGTTCTCCTTGAGGAACAAGCAGGTTTCAGAAATTAATATGGCTGCATGGATTAAGTGTTCGTTTTGAACTACTTCATTCAAAACAACTTAAAACGGAAGAGAGGGAAGCCGTTCTCAGCTTTTATTGACTTCAAGAGCACATTTGATTCAGTGAACCATCAAATTCTCTGGTCGGTTCTCCAAGAGTTTAATCTTAGTGCAAAATTTGTTTCCATGCTCACTGACATATACAAAAAAGCCGCTGCAAGGGTGCGCTGCTCATTAGGATACACTGAGTTGGGTTTACGGAAAATTCACCGCCAACAATTCACCGCCAACAATTCACCGCCATGCAATTCACCGACAACAATTCACCGCCATGCAATTCACCGCTAGGAAAATTCACCGACCGACAATTCACCGACCAACAATTCACCGCCATGCAATTCACCGCTAGGAAAATTCACCGACCAACAATTCACCGCCGGAAAATTCACCGACGACAGTTCTATGCGAGTCAGTTAGCGAGGGAATGAGCGATTGAGTTACTGAGTGAGTGACCCAGTGAGTAAGTGATTCAGTGAGCGAGTGAGTTACTGATTCAATAAGCGAGTAAGTCAGTCCGTAAGTGAGTGAGCGATCTATTGAGTAATATCCTAAAGATATGGCGGAAAGTTTAAATAATGACTTTATGAGAAGAAATTCTGATGATTCGGATTTGGGTTGCTGTATTTCTGAAATGTATGACATCCATATTTATTGTGGGCATCTTTTTCTCAGCCACCTCGCTGGGCATTTTGCCTGTTGTGGCCTTGTATTTGTATAAATTACAAATTGCTGTTGCCCAATACAAGATAGTATGTTCAACAAAATTCCATTAACTCTGTTTTACTCAGAAACTTCTAATGGAATGTTAAAAGGGATAATAACAGAATTAAAAGATAATAAAGTAAGTGGATACGCGATGAATCAACCCCCTAAAAATGCTTAAAATCATGTCCTGTTATCACTTTGATATTATAAATGTATATGTACTCTATATTTACTATATACGTATATATATACTTCCTATGCAACGGAAATTAGTGACGATTTTTTTATTACGGGAGTCGGTGACGTTTTTTGAGTGATGGAAATCTGTTACGTTTTTGTGTTACGGAAGTCGGTTACGATTTTGGGATCAAGTTTTCATTTAACTCTTGCATATATCGGGACCCATTTGACCCATCGGGACCAAGTTATGTGCATGTACCTAGCAGGTCCCCTAAGCTGAAATAGATGGCGGGCCCCCAAACCAGCGTTTTCACGGGCCCTGTGCTTAATTTATAGTTTGAAAATATCACAAAGGATAAGAAACGTTCCGGCCCCTGTCAGCCCTGCCATCGTGGGGGTCATGCCGAGAGGTATGTATACGTAAAATATACATATATCACCAGTGCTCCCAACATACAGGGTCGGGGTACCCGGGAGATTGCACATACACCTTCATGGGGAAGTTAAAAGGTTTCATTTCCAGGGGTCCTTGATGGAACTCATTGTTTTCTTGCTGGTTTAAAATTGACAAATTTGCGATAGCGGAAGCCCAATGTATATCCAGTCTGAGGTCCCATAAAATTTGCGAATTCGGTCACGGGTAATTGCGTGGGGAGGGGCCTGGATTTTATTCGTTGGTAAAATGAATATTTGCAGTGGCCTTCACAGGGGATGCCAGATTAGCTTCCGAGTCAGGAGTCCCGTTCCATTTCGGGGGCACTGGATGAATCTTATTCTTTTCTGTTGTTTAACATTGTAGAATTTTCAACAGCACAAGCCCGAGATAAATTCAGTGTCTGTGTGCCCCACTTAAAATCTGCGTATGGGGTCCCCGTTACTGGATGTGGGCCCTGGATTTTATTCGTTTTAAAATTGATAAAAATTAAAAATTTTCGTGGCCACTCACAGGGGGTATGTGCGACAAACCATCAGATCGGGGCCCCATGGAAAAGTTGATAGGTTTCATTTCGGGTGTCCCTGGATGAATTTCACTGGTTTTTGTTGTTTAACATTGTAAAATTTGCAACTCATCGGTAGCCTGAGATAAATCCAGTCATGGCCATCCCCCCTAAAATTCAACGAATTGGAGTTTGGGGACCCCCATGGGGACGTTTTCTGGGGTTACTTGATAAATCACATTTGTTTTTTGTTGCTTTATTATTATAAGATTCGCTTCTTCAGTAAGCTGGTGCTTTCACGTGTCCCTTTCCATAGCACGCTGATGAAGTGGGACGAAATAAATAAGATATGTTGTGAAGAGAAAAGGGGGGGGGGGGGTTTGACAGATGGCGGGGGGGGGGCAGAGCTCACTCGCTCAATCACTGACTCGATCACTCGCTCAATCACTCACTCGGTCACTACTAGGTCACTCACTCACCCGCTGAATCACTTACTCACTGGGTCACTCACTGACTCGGCCACTCAATCACTGACTCGGTCACTCAGTCACTCACTCACTCAGTAACTCAATCGCTCACTCCCTCGCGAACTGACTCGCACTAAAACTGTTGTCGGTCGGTGAATTTTCCTAGTGGTGAATTGCATGGCAGTGAATTGTCGGTCGGTGAATTTTCCTAGTGGTGAATTGCATGGCGGTGAATTGTCGGTCGGTGAATTTTCCTAGCGGTGAATTGCATGGCGGTGAATTGTTGGTCAGTGAATTTTCCGGCGGTGAATTGTTGTCGGTGAATTGCTGGCGGTGAATTTTCCGGACACGACTGAGTTGTTCAACATTAACTCTGGTGTTCTAGAGGGAGAAATTCTGAGTCCCATTTTGTTCTCATTGTTTTTGAATGACCTCATAATTCGCTTAAATTCTGCAGAAATAAAAGATTTGTCTTTCCCTGATGGAACACAATTCAAAATCATACTGTACGCGGATGACGCAGTGTTACTGGCGGACTCCCCTATGAATTTAAGAAGAAAAATTGATATTCTAGAGCAATTTTGTAAAGACAATAAACTAACGGTCAATGTGAATAAAGCAAGAGTCTTGGTCTTCCGTAAGGGGGGGGGGGAGGGAAGAAGTCCAAAAGCGATACATTTTTCTACCAAAATAAAAAAATTGGATACCGTTAATTCTTATACTTACCTCGGAATACTTTCCTCTCCAGAGGAAGAAAAGGGAATTTTCATCTCGCAAAAAATCATTTCCAAGCGAAGGGTATATCTGCAATACATGCATTATGGCCTATTCTTCTGGGAGCCAAAATTAATTCACCTTATAGCTGGTTTAAATTATTTAACGGTATGGTAACTTCTGTTTTGATCTATGGCTCACCAATTTGGTCAATATATTACCTTCTCCAATTCGACAAATGCTTCTCTTTTTTTTTTATTGAGAAATTATTTAATTTGTCAAAATATACTCCAAACTACATATTGCGATTGGAACTCGGAGATTCCTCTTTATCTATTACATTTATAAAGTTGATTGTTAAATTCTGGATACGTATTCTCAAAATGCCGGACTCTAGACTTAGTAACAAATCATATTTACACCAATATAGCAACTCGTCCATTGAGTCAAAATTTAACTGGGCTTCAGACGTCAAACTGTTACTTGAAAAATCTGGCTTTGGGTTTTCTCAGGATCCCAACACAGCTGTTAAGTTTCTGCCACAGATTCTGCAAACACGTGTAGACCAAAATCTCCAAATTGACATGAGTGCTATGGAAAATAGTAATAACCACCCTCATTATAAGTTTCTCAAATCGCACACATTTGTTGAGGATTACATGACATCAAAAATTGATATTACAGTGAAAAGAGTCCTTTTTCAACTTAGAATGAAACATATTTCAATCTTTTTTCATGGAAAATTTTTTGAAATATCTCCCCAGAATTTCTTCAATATGTGTAATCTGAACGAACTCAAAACCATGTTTTTTTCAATTGTTCAATCTATCGCTCATATAGACGGAAATATCTGTCTAACCTCATAAGTCATTTTGATTTGAATGGTCTCTTAAAATTATCTCATAAACAATGTCACTCAATTTTCAATTTCATTGTAGCTGCTCAAAGACGAAAACGTTTTATTCTCACAGAAAGCGAGTATGCAAATGAATCCGAGACAAATATATTTTGATGTACTCTTTGATATATACGTGTATTTTTTTTTCCTATTCAAAGAATATGTTCCTATTCAATGCGGGTTTTTTTTTCTTTTTAATATTTTTATGTATATTTTTTCTTGCTTTATTCAATATATTGTTTGTAACGAATGTAGTTAACTCAGTGCAATCCTCTTCCCCAATCTCAAATTAATGTATTGTCTTTCTCCCTTCAGTGTATAATATATATTCAAATGCCACCAAATTGTAATAGGCTCACGGCCTAACAATAAAAATTTTGTCTGTCTGTCTGTCTCATTTTTTCCAAATAGCATATATATTTTCAATCAAATACTGTGAGAAAAGTACATATTATTACCTTCTCATAAATTAACTTAAAAATTTGTCTTTGTTTTCAGTATATACTATGTACAATATAGTTTACCTGGAGAAGGAGGTGGGGGGGGGGGGGCGCTATGGAGTCGTGCACTGAAAAAGGGGGTGCTGGTTCCAAAAAGGTTGAGAACCTATGTTCTAGATTGTTCTGCAGTAGCATTGATTGTTTTGTGACGCACACCAGATTTTGGCATATTCAGTTTTGGGGACTTCAATGATTAAAAAATGAATTTAATACACATTTTTACCTCATCCGCCACACAAAATTTCCTCAGAGGCCACATGCGGCCCGTGGGCCAGCGTTTGTCCATCCCTGATAGAATATATGCAATGGATGGATGGTATGCATTATATCAATCATAATAATCCCGTGGCTATTCCGTTTCATGTACTTCAAGAAAATTTAATTTTTTTTATAAATTTTATTAGGATATGTAAACAAAACCAGTGCTTCTCTTTTTTGTGTGATTGTGAACAGTCTTTACATGATTTAAATAATATTGATATGTTAAATATATTAATTATTGATATGTTAAATATATTAATTATTGATATGTTAAATATATTAATTATTGATATGTTAAATATATTAATTATTGATATGTTAAATATATTAATTATTGATATGTTAAATATATTAATTATTGATATGTTAAATATATTAATTATTGATATGTTAAATATAATAATTATTAATTATGTATAAATAATATTGATATGTTTTAAAACTCTTTTGAGTACAGTCCTAACAAATACTCTTAAGCTAAAAGATTTTTTTATTCTTATTTTTATTACATTTTATATATATATATATAGAAACTTTTTCTTTCTCTTTTCAGGCATCTATTACACAATGGCTGTTATTGGTCCAGCAATAGGATTTCTATTAGGTGGACAGTTTCTGAAATTCTATGTTGATATAGGTGTTGATTCTGCAAAGTAAGTTGAGCATAATTTTTGAGATTAAAAGTTAGTTGGCACAATAACTATACAGACCTGTGCGCTTCCGATCACTTCTGATTTGAGGTGTTGTCTGATTCCTAGAGTTTTTTATTGGTGAAAACAGTTGATCCTTCTCTGTTCATAGGTTTTTTTACTTTCATATGTGCAGTGTTTATATTCTTTTGCCATTAAACCAAAAATCCAATCCAATCCAATATTCTTTTGCGAAAGTTATTTACTACGGAATTTTTTCTAAACATTTTTGACCAGAGATGCCACTGATGTGCTACCGCGCGTTAAATACTAGGAATTTTGGAAAACGGTGCATAGAATTTGGTTCACGCATCCTGAGGACACATTCTTCTCGAGTGGCGAACCAATTTCATCTCTCATTGAACCAAGTCACGTCCCTTATCAGGACGTATTAGGACTTCGTCATCAAGTAGACCTGGCCATGGCAAAAGAGGGGAAATTATCTGATTTTATGAAGGGAGTGACAGAGGATGTATACCAGGTGCTGCTGATGAGGTAGATCAGTACAACTGTTGACTTTATTAAGTGATGCCATTACTTAAAAGAGATGCAGCAGAAAAGGATCGGACGAAACAAGTTTGCCAGACTCCCAAACGTTGTCCCTATGGCTGCTATTGAAGAACAATGGGATTCGGCATCTCTGATCTGTCAAATTAGATGTGGGGAGATCGGGTCTAGGTCAATTTGTCGCGCTCAACTTGTCGCAGCGTCAATTCGTCGTGCTGCAAACTCGTCGCAGTACAAATTTGTCGCGGGCTCATTTTGTCACTGTATTGTCAATTCGTCGCGACAAATTTGAATTGCTTTAAAATTCATATGTTTGTTGTGAATATAGGGTAGTTGCTTTAGGCGTAAAAAAAGGAACAAATTTTTTTTCTCATTTATTGGAAATGTTCCCCCTTCCCATCTCTGTTTTAATTTTTAACAAATGAAGGAAAGTATTCATTGAAGTCATCGAGGGACATTGGAACGTTCACCAAGATAATAAATTGGGATCCAATAAATTTTTAAAATTTAATTTTAACCATATAAGCCGCATTTCTGTCGGGATTTCCATTTCTCGCAGTGAGAGATGTTGAAGAGCTGACCCAAATAAAAAATTGAGATCAAATAAATTTTGAAAATTTAGTTTCCATCGTATAGGTTGCGCTTCCTGCTTTCTGTAGGGATTTCCCATTTCTCGAGGGGCGTTGGGGAGTGCAATGTGCCCCCCCCCCAGCACGATTTCCGTAATTCGCTATTAAATGTATCCATGCAGAGAATATATCTTTAAGGAATTTCTTATGACAATGTATCTACGTTTTATGTGTAACAGCTGCGAAAAGTCTTATTTTCAAATTATTTTTTGCAATGCAGTGTACATTTCAAATCACTTTGTATAATCACACCGAAATAATATTCAAACACTCCAACCATAGGCACCAGAACTGGGGGCTGATGCCATTTGAGCCCCCCCCCCCCCAACTCTAATAACTCATGAATATACAATGCAATGCACCATTTCGCCTCCTGAGTACAGGTTTGAGTCCCTTATAAACGGAATGAATGGTGATTTTCAGCCCCCCCCCCACCTCCTCAATGTTTCCTTCGTGTCGGTACCTTTGACTGGCCAAGGATGCCAGAAGTGTTTGGAACTTGTGGGCTCTTGATCTTGAAGTAGGAAATTTTGATTTCTGAATCATTTCTCTGGGTGCTCGTACCCATTCCATAAAGTACCCTGGGCACCAACAGCATCTCTGTCTCTGACACCACTGCAACTGTCAATCGATTTTTGATTATTTTTTCAACTCAAGTAACAACTCTCGAGTAAAAAGAATGAAATCAGACTTTTAATTAGCCCATTGTATGTAACTTCATGTACATGACACTCGCAATTAAAATTACAATATCAATTACATTTAAAAATTTAACTGCATATAAAAGTTTAATTATATTTTCAAATTTTATAACTGAATTTTCAATGTTAAATAATTGATTTTAGCTGTGATAAAATTTCAATATCATGTGGAAAAATTTCGGTTTGTATGATATTCACCAAATTACAGTGAGCCTATCTTTAACGGTAAATTTCTATCTGCCCCCCCATGGGCTCGAGAGCTTCTCCCCACCCCCCCCCCCTTCGAGAGTCATCAACATTTACCATTACAGTATCTCTATAAGAACCTGAAATATTTAATTAATTAATAATTCAATTAAATTAATATTTAATTTTCACCGTATAAGACGCACTTCCCGCTTTTGTTGGGATTTCTATTTCTCACAGCGAAGGGAGTTGGGCGCAGATCAAGGGTGGAAATGTACAGTGCTTTCTTATGAATGACGATTCGATGAAGTTTCATAATGCTCACAGGATGACCACCGACAAAGGCAATGTAATCACCAATAACAAAGATGACTATGGGTCAGTCGCATAGATATAATATAACCATTAATGTTATGTTTCTAATCAGTCGCATCTCTTTGGCTGGCTTGTTTGAATATTTTCACATAGTTTTCATTAGCGTCTAACCTTTTGGTACAATGTTGGTGTGCTTGGTGCAGCACTCGTTGATAGTGATGTTTATCAGCAGCGGAGAAAATTATCTGATTGGTCCATCCCTTTCGGAGCTAACGCAACTCTCGGACCAGGGAGTTTTTCGTAAAATCGATAACGATATACCGCTGGCTGCTGAGAAAAATATAGTTTTTAACGATGGCCGTTGAGATTTGCGTTGTGGGGTTCGTTGAGAATTTGCGCTAAGGGCGTGACGTCACTAACGACCTCGTTCTATAGAGCGTGATAGACTCCCTGGGGGGTCTATTACGCTCACGTCGTTATACAACGAGGTGGCATATATTCCGGAAAATACAAGACAAAATGAAGGAGGTATGGTCACCCTATTCACACGGTGACTAGCTCATTTTATTTATTTTTTATATCATAAAAAATCTTATTTTTAAATCCCCCCTCCCAATCTCAATCCGCTCAGGCCATAAGCCAGCATGCAAATCACATTGGAACCGTACTATGTGTGTGTGTGAGTGTGAATCATTTATAAACTTAATCATCATTTGATCATTTTTGTCGCACCACGGTCATTTTCTGCATACGAGGGCTAATTAGACCGGGCAATTTATTGCCGACTCCGAACGGCAGCTTTTTTTTATACTCACCGAGAGGTTGGTGCGCTAACCCCTCGATGTGGGACTCCCTGCGGTAGCAATCTTTTTCTGTGGTCATGTCACCGTTTCTGTTGTACCCCTGTGTTAGGAAAGTTTCTGACGAGAACGAACCGGGTATCGAACTCGCAACACCTCTAAACATCCTTTGGTACTTTTAGGCGAGCATCTTATCGACCTGGGCTGCCGCGCCCACTAAACTTGATATCAATACATAATGATCACTGATGTCTGGTAATGATATAAATGTGATAATGTGTTGATTAAAATAGGAAAGTGAATAAAAATTGGAAAGAAAAATTTCTACGTAAAAATTAGTGGCTGCAGACTACATTGAAATATTGATACTGTACCGAAACCATCAGCAGTTTTGAAATCAGCCGCCCTAATAGACCCTAAAGCCATTAAAATTCCCTTGGAAACATGAAAATGTTTTATTTTCAGGCCTAAAATTTTGATATTTTAATCACAACGTTTAATTCCCAAACGTTTAGTTTTATGGTAGTTATTATAGCCAGTATTATTCGAAAAAACAACTTTGAAGAATAATTTCATCTCTCAAAATTTTTTAAAGTCAGTTTGGTAAGAGGAATTTTCTTTCTCTCAAACCGAACAAAACTTCGATCTATCGCTATGGCCAATTAACTACCGAGTGAGTTCTGCCGGGAATGTGAATGTGTGTGCCTGACAGTCTGATTGAGTATCTAGCGTTGTGTCTGACGTTTCAATGCTGTCATCTATATTTCAAATTGTCCGTGAAGTGTAATGATTAAATATATGTACGTTTTAGGTCTGTTGCTATCTTCTGCGAGACTTTAACGGGAGATCTCGCATTTGCGCCTCGAAGTTCTGAACCACAGAATATAACATTTTAGCTGACCACCAACCACTGTGGCTAAAAGGAAGATTTCTTTCTTCCGAGTCGAAACCAACCCAGGTCTATCGCCATGGGCAATGTACTACCTAGTGAGTTGTGCCGGAAGTGTAAGTGTGAAACCGAACAGTCTGGGTGCATATCTAGTGTGGTTTCTGAGTTTTCACACGATGATGTCATCTATATTTCAGAAGGGAAGTGAGTGAAGTGTAATGATTGAATATTTGTACTGTTTATAGACCTGTTGCTCTCAGTGGCGAGAATTTTTAACGGGGAGATCAGCTCGCATTCGCACCTCGAAGTTGGGAACCACAGAAAACTAACTACAGCCGACCACCACTGTGGTGACGGTGGGGTTTGAACCCGGGACATCGTGATGCGAGTCCGTCGCTCTGATTACTTAACCACCACAGTGGCTAAAAGGAAGATTGCATCTTACATTAGTAAGTGCTCAAAATGTGTTCCGTCCATTGAGATACACGAAGAAGCACGGCGTGGGATGGAGAGCTGAACCTGCTCCAGCATGGACGGTGTCACTGCCGCATGTAAGGCGGCTACGAGGTCTTCTTGCGAGTCAAGCGTATACCTATACACATGCGCTTTAAGATGACCCCCATAAAAAAAAAATCTAAAGGGTTTAGGTCAGGAGATCTAGCAAGCCACTGTATTGGGTCACTAGGGGATATAAGCTGGTCCGTCTCAGAAGACGTGGGCCACGGTGGAAAAATCCAATGACATCCAAGACCAGCAAACCACCCCCACCAAGCCACAAGCCAACCAGCAGCAGGATCCCTCATACATACACACTTCCCCACTTGTTGTACATGAAATGATATATCAATAGAAAGATATGGGGGAACATGGGCAGGTGCAGAGACGCACATCGCCTGCAGGCCACGAGTGGGCCCACGAAAACTAGTTACACAAGTTATATATTTATACATATATGGGCATATATAGACAACAATGCAATTATGAAAAGATACAAAAGAAAGAATTGCGAATGATGCATGGTGAACTAACTATACGACGATGCGGTGATGCAACTAATACGACGTACAAAATCAAAAATTAAAAAAAAGAAGAAAAAGGAGTCGTCTAAAAAGTAAAAAACATTTGATTTGTGCAAAAAAAACAAAAACAAACAAACAAATATAATGAAGGATTGACCGGACATCAAAAAACTCAGTATACAAAACTCGGTCTAAAATTTGAGAATTACACTTGCTGCATGATCACATTCAAATCACTTTCCAATAAAAACTTTGACAAAGGTTACTCGTGGTACAACAACAGAAAACTGACACAACGGAATGTTTGCAAATTAATGTATCGAAAGATGTTCAGAACAAGAATCATTTCGCAGAACGCTTGAAAGATCGAAAAAACGTAAATGTGGGACAAAAAAACTGTACAGAAGATTCGGTTGACAATTCAGAAATTACATATTCGAACGGGAAGGGGGTATGGGACCAAGAAGAGAGTTCCCAGTGTTCATGACAAATCGCACAAGTATAGAGCACGTAGCGATGGAAATCGGCCGAATGTCAGTGTCCGTGTGGGTACCGGTGTTTATGGCAAGAAATCTTCATCAGAATTTGACGAAGAGTCAGCATCCTGATCTGTCAGTTGACCCCGCAGATGTGTGGGAATTATGGAGTCATAATTGTCTTCAATGAAACGAACTAGTTTGGCAATTTGCTGACAGCAGGACTTCTTCTGAAGATGTTGTCTCCACAGAGTTTTGTTTGCCTCAGAGAATTTCCCAAAGTGAAATTTTTTGGTAAATTTACACTCCGTGGCGTGATGTGTAACATTCCCTTCACCTCCGCATTTACAGGTACTCTGGTCACGCTTACCAAATCGGTGAAGATACGAGGGGAATTGCCCGTGCTCTGTGAAGAAGTAGATCATTTCCCTAGTCCATCCGAGACATCGGAAGGCCACTGCTGGGACGATTTCGTGAACTTTCCTCCCGGTACGAACTGTAGAGTCCCAGTTAGGTTGCCATCTATTCAATAGCTCCTCCTTCAACAGTTTTTTGGCCCACGAAACTGGTGAAGGCAGTGAAACACCGATCTCTTCACTCTTTTTTGTTTCTTTGGCCAGTCGATCCGCTGCCTCATTTCCCCAGTTCTGTGCATGTGCCTTGACCCATGATAGGGATATGTGGGAATGTTCAGAGCAAAGCATACGAATATCCCTGGCCATGGAGCGGGATGACTGGGGGTTCAGAATAGCATATAGCGAAGAAAGAGTCCGTATAGATGTTTTTGACTTCTCTTGTCCTGGCAGCATATTTAGTGGCCTCCCAGAGCGAGAGGAGCTCGTCCTGGAATACGCTATTGGAAATTGACATCTTTCTAGACAATTGAAATAGTATTGTCTTATCTCTAACCACCAAGAAAGCAGCAGCGGTACCATCAACGGTTTTGGACCCGTCTGTGAAGATGTTCGTACTTTGAGATGTTGGTGGTTCTTCCTTCTTGGTCAAAGAGATTTGATCTTGAATCGAATTTGCGGAATGATGAGCCCATCAAAAAGCCTTAGATTGAAACTCTTCGGGTCGGAGTATATTGCCATTGTCCAAAGGTTCTTGGACTTCTCTTGACCTCGAATTCTACCCAAAGGCTGAGAGGAGGGAGGCCTAGAATAACATGAAGAGCATTATTTGGAGTTGTTGAATATGCTCTTGAAATATATTTTAGAAAACCTCGTTGAAGTGAATTGACCCTAGACTTTAGTGCGCTTGTTAGATGGTCTCCCCAAATGACCGCAGCGTAAACAGCAATGCGTTGAATAACCGATATATAAAGTGTTCGTCTCATTGAGTCGTTGATGCCCCACCGACGACCGGCTGTACTCATCATCCTCGTCAATAGATTGTTGACCTTGGTAGTCTGTTCAAGGACATGTTGTTTCTAGTTAAGTTCTTCGTCGATGAACATTCCCAGAAGCTTCATGACCTTCGTTCTTTTGAAAGAGTTGTTGTTTAGTCTGATGGTAGGAGGTCTGTGAGAAGATATCCAAAGAAAATTGGTTGTTTCTAATGCAATGGTTAGATGATGATCGCGGAGCCAGGTATCTATTATTGAAAGTACCGACGTTGCTCGATTTCCCACTTGTTGCAATGTTGCACCTCCTCCAGACCAACCATGGCCCCGTTATGTCCCCCTAGGGGATATAAGCTGGTTCGTCTCAGGAGACGTAAGCCATGGTGGAAAATCCGACATCCAAGACCGGCAAACCACCCGCAGCATGCCGGACAGCCCCAAGCCAACCAACAGCAGGAATCTTTCCTTCGCACCCACAATTCCCCAGTCACCGTGCAAAAAATGACATTAAATATAAAGATATGGGGGGAACATGGGCAGGTGCACATACGCACATTGCCTGCAGGCCACGAATGGGGCCCACGAAAAACAGTTACACAAGTTATTATGAGTATATATACAAGCATATAAACATATAGACAGCGTGTCAGACGGAATCTGGGAATATCAATGTCCACGTTGGATAATAATACATACAAAAAATACAAATACAATTCCGTCCAGAACACATCTGTAGTGACGCGCACAACTTAAATACCATATACATTTGTAAATATAAAATCAGGCATCATGTCATGGATATTACAAAATATTAATGGGTACTTTTTAAAACTTAAGAATACGGGATGCAACACAGATTCAATATAGGAAAGGGCTTGTTAATACACCGCTAAACATATACATTATACAAAACATGATACATATAATACAACTGCAATACCATTCAGATCATATTTATAATAACATGTACAACCTATATTCCATGCGAATTTGCTATTATATATAATCAAACTTCATATTACGAATATCACAAGACAAATGTTACAGATGTGTATTATCCAAAACATGCAAAAACATGATACAGCACAAATTCAAAATAGCATGGGCTTATAAAATAAACTATATGACATATATTAGGACTTTTAGAATAATTGAATATCTTTGACCTTGTCATGGCAAAGGAAATCAAAGAACAGTCGAACATCAATGTCCATGACTTACATCAGTCAAGTCCATTCCTCATCTGAGAGGCCTTTCACACGATGCGGATGCGGGTCCGGAAGAAGTTTTAACAATTGGAATATACTGCGCCTTTCAGACGAGCCGAAAATTCTCCGCACCTAGGAAATGTTCATGCGGGTCCGGACGTCGTCCGCATGTGTCAAAACCTAAGTGCGGGCTCCGCATCCGCGCATAGAAGTTTTGACAATAGGTTTATTCGGAGCTATTCAGACGATGCGGATGCGGAGCGAATTCGTCAGCATCTTTGCCTACTTTTTGAAGGTGATTTTTCACGGAATTTTTTTAATTATTTGCCATAAATACCCTTGAAAACACCATATGATGGTCCCTGCTCATTAATATAATATACCTACATACGTCTATCCCTCCGTTTCCTTCTGAGATGGAGATATAGCAACTTCAACTGCCTTTTGTCCATATTTCAGAATTTTATACAATAAAACCTGTCAACAACGGCCACTGACGGGACCAAAATTATAAGCCGTTCTGTTCATTACGAATATTTAATTGACTGCATACTTTAATAACTTTTAAATTTAATTTAAAAATTTTAATTTTTTTCTTTTTAAATTTTTAAAATTATTTAAAAATATAAATATCTGAAATATTATTTTAAATATTTGTTATTTTTTTAAATTTCTAATCTGTTAATTTTTTTAAACTTTAAAAAAAATACTTTTATTAAACAACGTTATCCATGTACGGTGTTCACTCAGGGCCGGATTAAGACGTTTGAAGACCCTAGCGCTTGAATAGTTTTGGTGGTTCCCCCCGAATACCTACAAGTATATTTTACTCAATATTTAGTCTATAAACTTAAAAAAATGAAATTTTATATTTCAGAAGTGACTAATCTAAGGATGGGATTTCACTCTAAAAGTTTATGAAAGTTATTTTATAAAACTTGAAAAATGTAACCAATAAACACATGTGTTGCATTCGAGAGAACTTAACTGATCCGCCTATTGGTTGCATTTTTCAAGTTTTATAAACGAACTTTTGTAGTGTAAACCCGGCCTAAGACAGAATTGTGATGTGAATATTTCTAAGCACACATTTTGAAAGTCTCTACCCCTCCCCTTTTTGACTACTTGCAAATTCTTTGATATCTCCTGAATTTCTTTTTCTTTTTTTTGGAACATCGAATGTTTTGGATGTTTTTGGATTGGATTTTTCGAACATTGGATGTTTTCGGAATTTTTTTTCCATATTTTTCCGAAAAGACGGATTTTTTTTTTCAAAATATTTTGAAAATATTTGAAGACATTTTCTCCCATCGACTACTTGTGAAGATCGGAATGAAGACATCTTTATTCCCATATTCTATGTGGCTCTAGATTAAACCACCAAAGAATGCCTCTAGGCTGCCTATGGGCACTGAATCAGGGGTGAAGGAGAAAAATAATTACAAAAATTGCGAAAAAACAGTTTTTATGCACGAATTTCGAACTAAAGATGTGGGCGATTCGTCCGCATCTTCAGTGCTCGTTTGAAAGGGTATGCGGACCCGCATCCGCTCTGTGTGAAAGGGGCCTGAGCTCTCTTCGGAGTCAACCTTCATCCCGCTCGGATCCTGCCTTTGGTGTGGAGGAATGATTTCATCGTGATGTTGCTCAATGAATCGAATTAACTTGCTTATCTGAAGGCAACACGACTTTTTCTTAAGCAACTGTTGCTTCCATAGAACTCTATTATTAGACGAAAACTTGCATTGATCATATCCGTGATCTTACATTCCGTTGCATAGTGTACCATCGTCCCCTCACCTCCACATATGCAGATGGCAGCGCTTCTTTTAAAAAATCTATGGAGGTATGCAGGTAAAGGCCCATGCTCTGTAAAGAAATGAACCATCTCCCTGCTCCATCCAGGACTAACAAAGGAAACTCTTGGGACTATCTCATGGATTTTCCTCTCTGATCTGATATTAGAGTCCCAAAGATGCTGCCGTTTATTTCGCAAGTCTTCTTTCGCAACGTTGGACCAGAAACTATGACTGAAATGTCGATGTCGTCCGCATAGGCAATAACCTTGATATTCCTCGGCCAGGTTTACGGAAAATTCACCGCCGGAAAATTCACTGACAACAATTCACCGCTAGTAAAATTCACCGACCAACAATTCACCGCCATGCAATTCACCGCTAGGAAAATTCACCGACCAACAATTCACCGCCATGCACTTCACCGACGACAGCTCGATGCGAGTCAGTTAGCAAGGGAATGAGCGATTGAGTTACTGAGTAAGTGATTCAGTGGGTCAGTGAGCGAGTGGGTTACTGATTCAATGAGCGAGTTAGTCAGTCCGTGAGTGAGTGAGCGAGCTGCTGGTGAGTGAGCGATCTAGTGAGTGAGTAAGTGCCATATCCTAAAGATATGGCGGAAAGTTTAAATAATGACTTTATGAGAAGAAATTCAGATGATACGGATTCGGGTTGCTGTATTTTTGAAATATATGACATCTATATTTATTGTGGGCATCTTTTTCTCAGCCACCTCGCTGGGCATTTTGCCTGTTGTGGCCTTGTATTTGTATAAATTACAAATTGCTGTTGCCCAATACAAGATAGTATGTTCAACAAAATTCCATTAACTCGGTTTTACTCAGAAACTTCTAATGGAATGTTAAAAGGGATAATAACAGAATTAAAAGATAATAAAGTAAGTGGATACGCGATGAATCAACCCCCTAAAAATGCTTAAAATCATGTCCTGTTATCACTTTGATATTATGAATGTATATGTACTCTATATTTACTATATACGTATATATATACTTCCTATGCAACGGAAATTAGTGACGATTTTTTTATTACGGGAGTCGGTGACGTTTTTTGAGTGATGAAAATCTGTTACGTTTTTGTGTTACGGAAGTCGGTAACGATTTTGGGGTCAAGTTTTCATTTAACTCTTGCATATATCGGGACCCATTTGACACATCGGGACCAAGTAATGTGCATTTACCCAGAGGTTCCCACATCCTACAGCAGGTCCCCTACGCTGAAATATATGGCGGGCCCCCAAACCAGCTTTTTCACGGGCCCCTCTGTGCTTAATTTATAGTGTGAAAATATCAAAAAGCGATGAGAAACGTTCCGGCCCCTGTCAGCCCTGCCCTCGTGGGGGTCATGCCGAGAGGTATGTATACGTAAAATATACATATATCACCAATGCTCCCAACATACAGGGTCTGGGTACCCGGGGGATTGCACATATACCTTCATGGGGAAGTTAAAAGGTTTCATTTACAGGGGTCCTTGCGATAGTGGAAGCCCAAGGTATATCCAGTCTGGGACCCCATAAAATTTGCGAATTAGGTCGAGGGTAATTGCGTGGGGGGGGGGGGGCTGGATTTTATTCGTTGGTAAAATGAATATTTGCAGTGGCCCTCACAGGATGCCCGATTGGCTTCCGAGTCAGGGGTCCCGTTTCATTTTGGGGGCACTGGATGAATCTCATTCTTTTCTGTCGTTTAACATTGTAGAATTTTCAACAGCGGAAGCCCGAGATAAATCCAGTGTCTGGGTGCCCCACTAAATATCTGCCTATTGGATCCCCGTTACTGGATGTGGGCCCTGGATTTTATTCGTTTTAAAATTGATAAAAATTAAAAATTTTCTCGAATTAAAGATTGACTCGATCAATCACTTACTCACTCGGTCACTCAGTCACTACTGGGTCACTCACTCACCCGCTGAATCACTGACTCGATCAATCACTTACTCACTCGATCACTCACTCACCCGCTGAATCACTGACTCGATCAATCACTTACTCACTCGGTCACTCAGTCACTACTGAGTCACCCACTCACCCGCTCAATCACTTACTCACTCGGTCACTCAATCACTTACTTACTCGGTCACTCACTGGGTCACTCACTCACCCGCTTAATCACTTACTCACTCGGTCACTCAATCACCTACTTACTCGGTCACTCAATCACTTACTCACTCGGTCACTCAATCACTTACTCACTCGGTCACTCAATCACTGACTCACCCGATCACTCACTGGGTCACTCACTCACTCAGTAACTCAATCGCTCACTCCGTCGCTAACTGACTCGCATTGAACTGTTGTCGGTGAATTGCTAGTCGGTGAATTTTCCTAGCGGTGAATCGCATGGCGGTGAATTGTCGGTCGGTGAATTTTCCTAGCGGTGAATTGCATGGCGGTGAATTGTTGGTCGGTGAATTGCATGGCGGTGAATTGTTGGTCGGTGAATTTTCCTAGCGGTGAATTGTTGGTCGGTGAATTTTCCGGCGGTGAATTGTTGTCGGTGAATTGCTGGCGGTGAATTTTCCGCACACGCCTCGGCCATTGGATTTTGAGGAGAGGATCAATAACGTTGTTCCAAAAGATAGGCCCCGAGCAGGAGCCCTGGGGACATCCTCTCGTGAGCGAGAGGATGTCCCCAGGAACAGGTCCAGAGCTGTTGGAACAAAGTCAATATTTACCCAGGGTGACCGAGCGTAGCGAGCGGGAAACGGATATATCCGCGGCGCAAGCGAAGCGCTCCGCGTTACTTGTTGTTCGATTTTCTTGCTTGATTGATCATGAATGGCCATCTTGCTTGAACCATTCTTGATAAAATGACCATGGTACATGTAGCAAGAAAATCGACCAACAAGTAACGCCTTCCTGCTCGCTCTCTTCGGGTGGGGCACAGCTTCCTCGCTACGCTCGGTCGCCCTGGGTAAATATTGACTTTGTTCCAACAGCACCAAGAGATCTGTAATTCAATAAGGATAGTTAATTAGTATAAATTATTAATTACAATTGCTGATAATAACATTTATTAATAAATATAAATTATTATTATTATTAATCCGACACTTATAATAAATCAATTTCAATTCATTAGTTCTCATTTAATTATAAAATCGACGACTTTTGCTGCATTTTCGTGACGTCACAAGATGCTATGACGTCACGTGGAGCTATTCTAACACAGCTACCACATATAAACAAGTATCACACATTGGCGAGAAAAAAATTTCGCCAAGAGATTTGGCGACTCCAGGAAACTCGATTACGGAAATATAGCCCTCGAACAAAGCCCGTAGGGGTTTGTAAAGCCACGGTTCTATTTGTTAGAATGTCTGCAGAAATATCAAACAGCTGAGTAGAAATGGGCATGGAACGGAGTCTCTGTCTGATGATAGGATATTCAATGGCGTCGAAAGCACCTTTGATGTCTAGCGAGATTACCGCGATGTTATGCCTTTTCAACTTTCGTGCCTGTATTTTCTGTTTGATTTGCAGAAGGGCTGTCGCGATGGAGCGGCCGGCTCTGAACCCATGTTGCGCATCACTCCAGAAATCGTTTGATTCTGTGTGATATTGCCACTGTGTAGAGCAGATTTATTGGTCTATACATAGGAACCGATCAGCTTGGAGTCTTTATTCTTTTTCAAATATAGGAGTAAGTTCGCCTTTTTGAAATGTGATGGAAATAAGCCGACTTTAAGACATTTGTTGAACAACTGAAACAGGAATTCCGGAAATTTTTTATTAATTGCCTTAAGGGGGATTTTTTGTCATTGAAATTCGGCGCGTCATCGATAGACTCAAAGTTAGATATCTTTCTTTCTTGTGTAGAAACGTTCGAAGTTGTTTCAGGGAAAGAGCAGTCGACAACATCTGGCAAAACTCCATCCGGGAAAATGCAGGAAAGTTGCTCGTCAGCGGCTTTCTCAATGCTGCGGTTGTCGACATTTTCTAGCATGAGTTGAGGTGGCAGCGCCTTGAATTTGATTGTAGCCTTGTATGTTTTCCCGAATGGATCGGAGGCCTTCTCGCAGAATTCTCTCCAGGCCGCTTTCCTAGTTGTTCTGATTCTTACGGAACACCTCCCACAAGTGGGGTTTTGAAGCTGCGTCAGCCCTTAGGGAACCTCCTCTTGGCCGCTCTTACCCCCGTTCGAAGAATTTGTAGTTCTTGCGTCCACCAGGGGGTTGATTTAATATCATTTGACCTTTGAACCAGGAGGGTCTTGGATGCCGCATCGTTGATAACGTCAAAGATGTAATTGGTTGTTCGATCAAGATCCTCTTTATTATTGGCTGACCGAATTTCCCCCGTGATTGTTGGTAAAGATTGTTTAAATAATTTCGAAAAGTTCTCTATTCTTCTTCTTGAGTTAGAGAAGGTTAGTTTATGCGTAGTTGTTGGATCTTGCATAATCTCGATCGAAATATATTTGTGAGAACTCAAGGAGACCTCATCTTCTGTGTGCCAGAAGATATTTTGCAATCCATGGTGTTGACTAGTAAGAGTAATGTCAGGGCTTCCGGATACCTCCTTGAACTGGTATGTAATATCCCATCATTGAGGATAACTAGATTATGGGATTGGATGAAATCCAACATTTTAACTCCACGGTTATTAATTTTCTTGGATCCAAACACCGTGTGGTGGCTATTGACATCGGCCCCTAAGAGTAGCGGAGTGTTTTTGGCACAGGCAACGATTGAGTTGAATTCAGCAATCACAATGTCTACCAGTTGGTTTGGAGACGAATAAGCCGACACTAACACAAGTTCTTTATTACCCATTTTGATTTTGATGGACACAGAGTTGCTGTTAGTGATGAAAGTGGAACCAAGAATTAACTTATTTGGGATTTTAATGGCAGCTTTAAGATTAGACGAAGACCATTTAGCCCAGTCTGCTGGATATCCCTTTATAGAACTGTCATTTATCCAAGGTTCTTGAACCAATAGAACGTCATAACTGCGCTCCACTGCCTGTTTAACCAGCAGTTTAGTGGCATGTTTACATCGATTGACATTGAACTGTAAAATTCTCATGGAAACTATTATGGAAAAGATGTAGAGATGACGTTATTTAGCACTTTATCGTTGACTAGCTGATACCTGGCGACGTTGCCCGCCCCGTAAAAAATTTATGTACGTATAGTTTATTAATTATTTCTTAATCAAAAAAATTTCTGCATCAAGTAAGAAAAAATTACTTTTATTTTTAAATATTTTAATTAAAAACTTGAGGCAATCGCTTGTGGATACACAGTATTTTTTGTTTTTCCATCTGGTGTGTAGATGTACAAATTTTTGGGATTACCTACACGTGAACAGGCGACGTAAAGCTGTCCGTGAGAAATACAGGGCTCAAGTAGGTTGATACCTGCCACTGCTAACGACTGACCTTGCGCTTTGTTGATTGTCATGGCAAAAGTACAACAATGGGGAACTGTAATCGCTTTAAAGTGAATGGCATTTCTTCAGTGATATCATCCCTGAATGAAGGATACGTGGAATGAAGACGTCTTCTCCTTTGGCACATCCAGTTAGAATCGGTGCTTCGATGATATAATTATGCAATTTCTTCACGCAGAGTCTGCTGCCATTGCAGAGTATCGGTGCCTCCAAATTTCTTAAAAGTATTATAGGTACTCCGACTTTGAGGGTCAAGTTGTATGGTGACATACCCGGAATATCAAAAGAGTTCAGAAATTCTGCAGGATACAGAACTGTCTGCGCTGAGTCTGTGACAGCGTCAACCGATTTTAAGATGTGGAGTCTCCTGGAATAATTTTTTTCGTTGATCTTAAAGGATTTTTTCGTTGATCTTGTTCCCACTGTCATTTTTCGGTGTTTTTGTTCAATGTTTGGGAAGACTTTGTCTGCAAGTTCTTGAACTGAATTTAACAACTGGCAAAATCCATTTGGGAACGTAATCAGTCCAGTGCTTGGGTTTACGGGAATTCTTCCATTGCCAAGTTTGATCAACTGATGTGAAAATGATAGCAGTGCTGAGTCATTTTTCAGTTGAACTCGCATGTTGGTAGATAATGATAATTTTTTAACTTCGTGCCAGAGTGTTGATGATTTGAGGCAAGCACTGAGTTCATCAGCTGGCGTTGAACATTTTTATTCCCAGTTTTGTCGTCGTAGTTGTTGTTCTCTGTTGTTAGCGACGTCATACGTCCAGCTTGGGCAGCGAATATTATTCAAACGCCTTTTAAGCATTTTTTAAATTGAAACTATGCCTTTACGATGGTTGATGAGACAAAGGCCGCATTAGCACTTACAGGACACCCTGTATATAGGCTAGCAGAAATACCCTGCGCTTTCCGGGTTTTCTTCAATTACTGGGAGGATTGGACAAGTGACAAACTGTTATAAAGGAATAAACTGTTATAATGACAGAATTAAAGGTGTGACAAACCATTGTAAAGGCATATATACACTTCTGAAACGCATGGTTGGAAACCACGGTAACCAAAGTAAAGGTTCCGAAAGTAATTGTTGAGGCCCCAAAACCATTGTTGCCGACAGTTTTTCGCCCATTTCGGGCATTTGCCCATCTCTGACGAACTTTTAAAGTAGCCTATCGTTCAAGTCGGGTCCCATTTGGTATATATGCAAAATCTGGCGACGATCGGCCTAAAACTGTAGATTTGTATAAAGAACAGACTGACATATTTTCACATTTATACTGTGTATAAGATGTGGGATTTTTTATCTGAATAGAACCAAGTGACATAGGCTGTGTGATACCGTCTGTGTGCACTTGAACCAACTACCAAACTGAAGAGATAACTGAATTGAAGATAACTTGAAATAGCTTTTTCTTAGTTTTGATTAAATGGCGCTTGGTTTCTTTTATATAAAAGCCGTTAATATGTATCTTGGGAAGTAATCTGGAAATCTGAGGTTGGAACTAAAATTGTTCGAATAATTGTTACAAATTTAATTTTTAATTAAAAAGTATTTTTACCTTATTGGGTGGCACAAAATGATCTCGTGGGTTGCATGTGACCCACGTGCAGCTGTTGGCCACCCCTTAACAGTATGGTGAAATGAATTATAATTATAATATTGTAAAAAAAACATGAATATTTTACAGGTTGGGGCTTACATCAGCTAGTAATGTTTGGGTTGGAGCATGGTGGATTGGATTCATTTTTACAGCTGTTATTGGGTTTGTCATAGCCATTCCTCTTACTGCGTTTCCGAAATCTTTGCCAGGTAATTCCTTTTTATTATTGTTTTATTTATATTCATTCTCTTGGTCCCCCCCCCCCCAGTCACCTGAAAGCGCGTTTGAGAAAATTAGTTAATAATTATAGCTATTAGTGCAGACATGATCAAATGATCAACAGACATAAATTCTGGTGTCATGGACGTGATCTCAGTTCACAAAACCTCTTCAACATGTTTAGGTTATCATTCCTATACTAATGATTTTATGATTAATCTGAACTACATTTCGTTTTTAATTTTAATGGGGTGCAAGGGGGTACCCAAAAGTAAATTTGCATCACAAATATTAAAAAGAACTATTTTGAGCATTTATTAAATTTATTGTGCATTGAGTTTATTATGAGCGTGACAAAGAAAGTATCACTATTTTTTGAAGTAGTAAGTAGTAAAAAACAGCTCTACTTTTTAACAATCGAAGAGTAATTGAAAATGTGTCTAGTCAATAAATGGTAATGTAATTAAATTACACTCTGAAAGTAAATGGCAAATATGATTTCAGGCTGTTCGCCTATCACTAATCAGGGAATATACTTTTTTATGCAATATCATATGAATCTCTTGCAGTTGTCACATTTCATTTTGATTGAGGTAATCTATAAAAATTTGAAAGATGCCTCAGTTAATGTTTCTAAAAATATTGGAATCCTAGAATAGTCGCTGAACAGTTGTTTCATGTGCGCAAAATGCATTTCATAACATTTTATTTCAACAAACACATTATCCCAAAAATCTGTGTGTCACTTATTTATTTTAATATCATTTCACACCAATTTGCAGATGAGCTCTTGATAATCCATGTGCAATAACTGACTCCATGATATAACGTATTCACATCTATTTCAAGATTGTGAGAAGGAGTGAATGTGCAAAGAGAGAAATAAAAACATATCCTGTCTCAAAATTTCTAATTCTGACAACCTCCATAGGGTATATGAAAGTACCTTTCAAGGATAAAATTATGTTTGTTCAGTTACACAATTTCACTTTGTATAGAAGCAGTTGATACTGATATAGCAGAACTAGCATGCCATTACTGCTTGCTATTTTGAAAATGTTACATTGTCTTGGGCTAGTGCTTTTTATCGAACGCATTTTATGACCAAATCCTATTATTTTTTTAAATTGTGCTTTTTCATATTGAAGTTAATTTTCTTTATCTCTGCTCCCCCCCCCCCCATACTAAATATTAGGAGCTGAAAAACTGAGGGCCAAGAAAGTGTCAGAGATGCATCAGAAACTGCAAAACAGTGAAGTGGTACAGACAGGTTTTGGAACTAGCTTGAGAGATTTACCAGCCTCATTACGATTTCTCATCACAAACCCAACATTTGTCTTTCTAAGTTTAGCCGGGGCAACAGAAGGTAAATAAAAAAGACTAATATACTTGATTTATGTTATTCAAATACCTTTCAGGAATTTATGTTGTGTAAAAATTAATATATACTACTGTTATACAAGTAATGTAGGCACATTTTGTTTGGAAAAGAAATTTATTTACACACTACGAATTACAACATGGAAGAAACAGCGCCTACAACACAACACGGCCTGGACAGCATGATTGCTGCTTCTTTCCTTGATACACTCTCGAACTCGCTCTTTTCGAGAGCTGATTTCGGGCTCCACCTACATTTAGAGATGGGTGTCTTGATCTTCACAGACTCCCCTCCCCCGGTTTCATAATACCATCTCGGTGATATGAAATCAGGAACAATTCAGTGCATAATACGTTGCATCAGTGTTTCCCAAAGTGGGTGATATCACCCCCTGGTGGGCAATGAAGTGGTCCAGGGGGCCGATGGCAGCTACAGATATAACACAGGATTCTATGGGTTTGTTTGGGGCGATGGAACAAAAAGTTTAGGAAACTGCGTTACATAAACAGTAATTAGATTTTTTACAAACACATTTTAATAATAGAAGGGAATAAAATGAAAGAAAAAAGAAAAAAAAAATTCCACAAATATTCAAAAAAAAAAAAATAATGTTCATTCTTCACGAGAACAATGACTTGTGGGTAGATCAATCTGCGACTTTTTCAAGGGACGTTCTCTCTGACACATAGGCGTCACCGGTGTCTCTGCAATGTTGTTGAACAAGTCGAAATTTTGACGTATGATACAGTCCAAGCATACTTGGTGGCTTGGCCACCTCGTATGTACATGGAAATCTCTGGAACATATCAGACTTTTGGAGCTTCGGCGATGAGTGTCTACAGTTTTTTCTTTTTCTTTCGTCTTGTCAAACTCTATGTGGTTCTTGTAACGTATCCATAGACCCCCCCCCCCGGCGTAAAAGTCCGAAATCATCGTTATTTAAATACATAAATGTTTAGCTTTTTATTCTCGTCGCCAATCGGCAGCGGTGGTTGTGTAAAGCAGTGGTTTTCACCCTTTTCAAGACCGCGGCCGGTTTCATTCATTTTTGTGAGTCGAAGGAACGGTCAAATACACGACCAACGAAAAATGAAGCGGCTAATCACTCGCGACCCGGTATGAATGATATCAGGGCCCGGCGGTTGAGAAACATTGGTGTAAAGTTATCAAATCCGATCGTAGTGTTGCCGGTTTCCGATCACGATATCCTAATCACTATATGCAAATGAAATGACCTTGAAGCCGATTGGCTCGGCCAGACATGTGCGGCCGGGAGTTTCCCCATAAACACCGGTCGTATGCTGTACGATCTCATTCATTTCATTCCTTTCTAGATACCATGCGATGGAACGGCTTTGCTCTGTGACGGAAAGACTTAACGTCTAGTTTCCTCGACGCTGTTCAGGTTGATGCCTTCTGCTTCGCTTGGCCTCCTAGACATATCACTAATTAAGTATGCACCAGAGCCAACGAGAATAACTTATAATCATCTTTATTTACACAGATGCCTAAACCAGAGCGTCCGACATCTCTCATGTCCAACAGTCAACAACCTTGTATCTCTTCGGCTCCATGGCCTTTTCACCCGATTATTATACATCACTTCATTTCACTTCCGACACATCCCCCCTTTTATGTTTATTTTTCTCATAAAAATGACTCTAGTTTATAGTGTCAGTGAGCGGATAGTGCTGGGGCTTCCGCACCACACGACCGTATCGTGTTGCTCTGATGGGGACGGATGATTGCTCTCCTGACGACTCTCCAGTTCGCCTTCTCGGCGTGGTGTCGTCATCCGGAACTGTCGCACCAACGGGTGGAAGCTCTACAATTCCTGGATCCGATTCTGAACCAGGCTCGGGGCGTTCAGTCCTGTTCAGGTGGAACTGATTTCTTCTCACAGATCCCCTTGGCGTCTTGATGATGAAAGATCTTGGGGTATCTGCTCTGCGCTCGATTTCGCCCCACGTCTTCATGTCCGCCACCCACACTGTGTCTCCTACATTCAGCTGCTCTCGAGTGCGGACACCGTGGCGATTATCGTAATTTTTCTTCTGCTTCTCAATCCTTGCCTTCTCCTTCCCCCTTAAGCGATCTTCGTCGGGTTGGCAAGGCTTTAGAAGATGTGGGTAAATCGGAACCGTTGTTCTAAGGCGACGCCCCATCAGCAGCTGAGCTGGACTATACCCATTCTCCAATGTCGTGTTTCTGTACTGGAGCAGTGCTAAGTATGGATCTGAATTTTTCTTCATCAGCCCTTTGGCCACCTTGACCATGGATTCGATGAATCCGTTTGCTTGAGGAAATCTTGGACTTGACGTCATGTGCTCAAATCCATACGTCCGTGCAAATTCTTGGAATTGGGAGTTTCTCACTTTCTCGAATTGGCCCCCGTTGTCACTGCATACCTTCTTCGGAATGCCATGGCGGGCAAAGATCGATTTGCAGTGCTCAATAACATTCGCTAAAGTGAGCGAGTTCAAGAACGCGTACTCTGGGTACCGAGAGTAGTAATCAGCGAGTAGCAAATACCATTTCCCGTTTAACTTGAACAAATCAATGGCCACCATTTCCCATGGTCTAGAAGGGAAGTCTGTCGGAATTAGTGGATCATGCCTGTTGCTCCTATTCTGACAACAAACAGCGCACTTCTTGATCCTGTCTTCAATTTGCGTTGACAGACCGGGCCACCAAACACACTCTCTCGCAAGGGCACGACACTTGTTCACTCCCAAGTGACCACAGTGAAGTCGTTCTAGAATGTCTTGCTGTAAGACTGGTGGTATCACAAGGCAACTATTTCGTAGCAGTAAGTCATCCTCGATGAACAGCTCGTCCTTGACGTAGAAGTATGGTAATTCTGCTCGGCTCAATGTCTTCTTATCTGGCCAGGGGCCAGCGATGAAAGAAATTATCTTCGAGATCGTGACATCTTTTTTCTGTCCATCTTTGATCTCTAATAGCCTAGCCTCCGAAGCAGGAAGTGTAGAGGTGACAAGTCTCACGTAGGCCTTAGTCTCTTCCTCCAATTCACCGGAGTTGTCACTTTCAAGAGGAGCTCTTGAGAGGGCGTCTGCTGCTAAGAGCTGTTTACCTGGAGTGTATGAGATTGTGAATGAATATCTCATCATCCGTAGCCTGAAGCGTTGTAAACGAGGTGTTAATTCATCCAGTTGCTTCGTTGAAAATATGGGCACGAGTGGTTTGTGATCGGTCTCAAGACGCACTTCCAGTCCCATAATGAAGTCTTCAAATTTCTCACAAGCCCAAGTGAGTGCTAACGCTTCTTTTTCGATTTGAGCATATCTTTTTTCTGCAATGGACATAGTTCTTGACGCGTATGCCACAGGGTGTACCGTACCGTCCTTGTGTTCTTGAAGCAACACACTTCCCAAGCCGTAAGACGATGCATCCGCAGAGACGATGACCGGTAGCTTAGGATCAAACCGTGCTAGGACTGGTGCCGACGTAAGCAAGCGTTTGATTTCCTTGAAGCATCGAGCTTGCTCGGAGTCCCACACAAAGTCATTGGCTGTTTTCAGTAGCGCTTGAACTGGAGCCAAAATTTCGCTCAAATTCGGTATGAACTTGGCCAAATATGTCACCATTCCAATGAAACGTTGCGCTTCACGTAGATCTTTTGGTGGTTGAAGATTTTCTATGGCTTCTACTTTCATCGGGTCAGGCCGGATTCTTTTGTGATCTATCAGATGACCTAAGAACCTTAAGGCCCGTTTACACGAGGCAAGCGCTTTAGTGGGCAACTTAATTTTAACTTACCGATTCTTCTTGAAGGTGTCCACACGATTTAGTGGTAAGTAGATGCTCATTGGATAATTTTTACGGAGGTGAGCGCAGTTAGCGCATGCGCGCTTCAGTCTACTCAAATCCACGGAGAGAGACAGACGCAACGCGCGGGAGTATAATAGTAATACTTTTTTATTTATCTGGCATTCAGAGAGGTGCTTTTTTTAAAGCTCATAGCTTTCGTAACGATGGATGAAGATGATCAGGTAGAACTTAAGAATACTGTGATCAGAGCCACATTATATGATATTTTTTTAAAGAATATAAATTTATTCACTTCAATAAATTTATTCAATAAAAAAGGAGAAACTATATGACTTGCGCGAGAGCAACACACTGAGCAAGAAGTAGGTCACGCAAGGGTAACAGTTCGCTTGTCCCCTTTTTTCGCCTCTGCCACCCACGCATCAGGAGGTGCACGTAAGGGGGGCGAGAGATGACGCCACAGGGAAAAAAGAATACACAACATATTATAAACTTATGTAAGTCATCGAGAAGAAATATAAGATTTCTCTATTTCTCCTCCAAGTTCTAAATATCGATTATATGATATTTTAATCGAAGTTGAAGAGGAGATAAATTATGAATTATGTAAGCCGAAAATACGGGAGAAGATTCTTGGCATTCGTAGGAAATTCTAAGGTTTAAAAATTAAATAATAAAAATTCATTAAACAAAAATTATTTCCAAATTTTCGAAATCATTATTATTTTTTAATTTCATCTATAGAGATGACATCTTTATGTTGAATATTTGATCATGTATTTTTACAACAGATGGCAGCAAATTCGTTCTGGACGAGAGAAATATTCGAAAGCCCCCTTCCAGTTTTTAATTTATAAATCCTCCCCACCTGATATATATTTATGAATCTTCAATTTTTTTCAACTCCTGACATCACGTCGACAGAATATTCCATAGCTTTTTCCAACATCGAATAATTTTTAGCTTGTTTGTTAAAGTAATTTTCATTTCAATAGTTCAACAAACATTCATGGCGAAGATATTTTTCAACAAACTTGAAGCTTGTGTCCTCTGGCCACCTCACCATCCAATATTTCCGCGGAATTCTAGCGAAACTTCAGGAGACGACGGAGTATGAACAGGTTCACGCTTGAGATCAAAATAAACCCCTCCGTGAGAGAGCAAAAAGACCCCTCCAGCGCGGCAGGTCACGCCCACTGGCGCATGCGCATACATCTACTTAACCGGAAAAAATAGAACCATTCGTATTCACTTACCAACTAAATTACTAAATCCCAACTAAATCACTTGCGCACTTGCCAACTAAAGCCGTGTAAACGGCCCTTATCGTCAGCATACATTGTATCGTACTTGGCAACTAAAAATTAAGTTACCAAATAAAGCGCTTGCGTCGTGTAAACGGGCCTTTAGTTCAGTGACGCCGAAGACACACTTGTCCTTGTTGAGGGTGATGTTCGCATCATGGAATCGTCGAAGAACTTCTCTGAGACGTCTGTCGTGTTCTTCTTGAGTGGCGCCCCACACTAAAGTGTCGTCTGTCAGGTTCGTCACGGCTGGCATACCCTGTAGAAGGTCTGCAATGTCTCGTTGAAAAACTTCTGGAGCTGAAGAAATTCCGAACGGAAGTCTCAAGAAGCGGAACCTTCCGAAAGGCGTGATGAAAGTCGTCAGCCTTCGGGACTTCTCTGCCAGTTTCTTCTGCCAAAACCCTGTTGTGGCGTCCAGCTTGGAAAAGATCCTGGCCTCTGGTGGTATTTGGCCCAACAGATGATCAACTGAAGGTAACGGAAAGTTCTCGCGTTGAACGCTGCTGTTCAACTTGGTCAGATCGACACAGAGCCTGATGTTTCCATTCGGTTTTGCTGCTAACACCAGCGGAGCACACCATTCACTCGGTTCTGTCACTGACTCGATTATTCCGTCCTTCAACATCGCATCGAGATGCTGTTTTACTTTATCCATTAATGGGATAGGAACTCGCCTTGGAACGTGAACTGCAAAGGGAACGGCACCGGGCTTCAGCTTGATTTCGTATTCTCCCTTCAGTTCTCCAAGCCCATCGAAAATTCGTGGAAATTCTTTTTCCGGGTCGACTTGAGTTAGGCTGTGAGCCATCACTTCATTGAGTCGTTGTATCAACTTTAGTTGGACGCAATGTTCTCTTGACAATAGTGGACGATCGGGTCCCTTGACAATAGTGGACGATCGGGTCCCTTGACAATAGTGGACGATCGGGTCCCTTGACAATAGTGGACGATCGGGTCCCTTGACAATAGTGGACGATCGGGTCCCTTGATCACATAGACTTTTGCCGACGTAGAGGCTGACTTGCAAGTTAGCTGGCACTCGAACATTCCCTTGACGTTCAAGTTCGCTGCACCGGGACTCGAAAGATTTCGGTCAGGAAGCTTGAGTTTCGGAAATCTGTTTTTATTCCGTTTGTAGAGACTGTCTGGGATGACTGTCACATCCGCTCCTGAATCCAGCAGAAAGTTGACTCGGACATCTCCGACTAAGACGTCTTCTTCCCAAGTCTCTTTGTGCGATGACGCGGATGATACTAAGTAGCCAAGGAATGTCCTCGACGTCTTCACCCCGACTTTACGCACTGACGAAATGTTCGCAGCTACCCTTGACTTGCAAACCCTAGCGAAGTGGTTTTTCTTACCGCACTTACGGCATGTGGCGTCCTTGGCCGGGCAGGAACTCTTGTGATGAAACTTTGCTCGTCCGCACCAAAAACAAGAAGATTCATTCCTACTGTGGGTCTGGCCCTGCTTTTCCTTCGTTGATTGCTCGTTTCTTGAACTCTGAGCCATGGCTTCTCCGGGGATTTCTGTGACCCTGGCCGGGTTCCTGGCTAGCTCTGAGCTGGTTTAACGCAGGATTATGTAACTCCTCTTGCTGCTTCTTGACCAATTCGTATTGTCTTGCCATGGTCGTAGCTTTCTCCAGCGTCAGACCTTGCTCCAGCTGAAGCTTCTCGGACAATCTTCAGTCGCTGACACCCACGACGATGCGGTCGCGAATCATCTCCTCTCGGAGAGCTTGATACTCGCATGACTCCGTTAGCACACGGAGAGCAGAGATGAACTCCTCCACTGGTTCTCCAGAGTGTTGAACACGGTTGTTGAACTTAGCCCGCTCGTATATGATATTTTTCCTGGTCAAGAAATGTCCGTCGAATGCCGCTATTACCAAATCGTACTTCTCCTGGTCCGCTGATGGCAGGTGAAACGAGGTGAAAATGTCCTCCGCTTGATCACCCAACAGGTAGAGAAGCGTTTTGACCTGGTCTTTCTCGCCCTCCTTCGCTAGCCCTGACGCGTCGCGAAATCTTTCGAAGCGTTTCTTCCATTTTGGCCATTCGGATGGCGTTGTAAATGAAAACGGTTCGGGACACGGCACTTCAAACGTTGACGACATGTTCTTAGCCCTAACCATAGACTTATGTAAAGCGGCGATTTAGGCTTAGTTATTCGAACGTTAGTAATCAAGCTAAGACTTACTCAACGACGTTCGAAAACTAAATCGGTGGATCTTTCTGGATCCCGCAGCTGCCACCATGCTTCGCTTGGCCTCCTAGACATATCACTAATTAAGTATGCACCAGAGCCAACGAGAATAACTTATAATCATTTTTATTTACACAGATGCCTAAACCAGAGCGTCCGACATCTCTCATGTCCAACAGTCAACAACCTTGTATCTCTTCGGCTCCATGGCCTTTTCACCCGATCCGATTATTATACATCACTTCATTTCACTTCCGACACACCTTCTACTATACCACTTGATTTGACAGGCTTTGACGACTCTCAACTTCCGTGCTTCATTGGGTCCTGATGCTAATCCTCCTTCAAATGTCTGTTGGTGAGTTTGGAATCGACATCCAGTGATGAATATCTCGTTGGTGCTCTTTTGTAGGACAAGTTTCGTCGGCTGGACTTTTACAAGCTCTGGCGCTATCCTTCCTCCAGATAACTGCTTCCATTATGATAGATTGTCTACGGATTTGAAATAATACCGAACAAGCACAATACCTCTTTCGTTCGTCATTTTGTTTTGGCTTGAGTTAATCTTGTAGGGTACTGAAATAGTGCTATGAAAAAAAAATAATAATAAAAATTAAAGAAAAAATTTAGGAATTTATTAAGCGCTACGATTATGTTACCCTCCCCATCCTACTTTTTCTACTTTTTTGAGTGGGAACCCTGCAGCATACTCCATGCTGGAACAAAACACATTGATGTCACCCACCATGTGTGCTGTTAAAAACGATGATTGAAGTTCTAAATATCGGAACTGAGCTCATGGTAGCCAATTCATTAACAAAGGCTGGACCAATATCGAAACATGAACTGTGTGCACTTCAAATATGGATGTCAAATGATTTTTTTTTGTCATCGTTAAATCAGGATTAGTGTTGCAAGAAATCTAATTTGAAATGATTCCACGTGACGCAGTCATGAACAACTGTCTTGGGAACTCTCTATATTTTTTTACGTTCAGTTAGCAACTTTGCGCTGTGGTTTGCTTATCTTCTCTGACTGTTTATTTCTTGAATACATTCATGTGTTAAAATATAATTAAAGTTTTTCCTAAGTAGTCTTCTTGCAAGAAAATTTCTGTTGCCAGAAAATGTCATTTCTGAATTGCTCTCATGGTTTTAACTTCAGAGAAATATTCTCTTCTACGTTCATTTATATTTACTAGATATACGATGTCATTAAGGCAGTTAATGTCAAAAATTATAAATGTATTTGTATTCTATTTTATAGCAATGAACTTTTGTGTTAAATTTTAGGAATGCTAGTATCTGGTCTCGCTACCTTCTTACCAAAAGTGATTGAATCACAGTTTAGCCTAGCAGCTAGCAAAGCTGCTTTTGTTGTGGGTAAGTGAACTTGCTATTTCCATAATTTGTTAAATAAATCTATTTTTCATCAAGACCTATTAAGTTAAGACAAGTTAACTTTTGAGGCAATATTATATTTAAAAGAAAAAAAAATTGGTGATTGCTTACATAAACTTGATAATCATCAATGATCAATGAACTTCACTCATAAACTTTAGTTTACGAGTCATTCGCAAGGCAAGTAAAAATTTTTAACAAATTTTGATTCAATATACGAGCGATATCTTACAAGTCTAGCTAAATTTTTAAAATTTTCAATAGAATTTGACTTGATAAGATACTATTCTGAATAAAAAATAGTACCTACACCAAAGTCTTCTAGATACAGGGCCGGACTTTCGCTGCCCAGTGCAAAAATTTTTTATGTAGTTGCTTCCCAACTTATTCATTTTCGAGTTACAAACATCGAGTTAAAAAATTCTTGAGGGGAAAAAATTGTTCAGAAAGAACTAATTTTATTGCATTCATTTTTTTAGGAAGGCGTTGATAGTTGAGATTGTAATCAATAGAGCCCAGAAGTCTAGGCACTAATAGGCAAAAAGGCACTAAAAATACTTAAAATAGGCACTAAAAAAAGGCGTTTTTAATTTACGGAAGAAAGGAAATATATCTACGAAATGAAGGGTCCAGAAACTATATAGCTGAACAATTGGTTGCACTTAATCCATCTGGGATTTGAATTAGAGCTTATAATAACTGCATTAATATCCAAGTTAAATTTATTTCAAGCCCAAAATAAAGTATTTGAGAGCCCTCAGGTCAATTCCAGGGCCACCATTACCAGATGTGGAGCCCGAATTGAACATGATGTGTGGGGCTCCTTCGAGTTGCGAATAATTCTCATTCATTTGATGTGTTATTTGAATAATCAGTATCATTTCCATAGTTGAAACTTTGTTTTATTGTTATATTCTCACATATGAGGGGCTTCCCCCCCCCACCTCCCGCATGGGGGCTCTGTGTGGCCACATCTGTCGCCCATCCCTGAGGGCGACTCTGGTAAATTTAATCGAACACCAAAACATATGTAAAATAAATAGCCATGGTTGTTTGCAGTGCAATTATGTTTTAAAACACACAGACACAATGTTAGAATATTATGTTAATGGACAAACAATTGATTCATTTATTTCTGTTTTTGGTATCTGACAACAGATTATTTGTCAAGTATTTAGATTCAGAGTTTTGGCAACAGTACAAAAAAAAGTATGGCAGCTTAAGTCTGAACAACAGATGTTGTTTCTCATCACACAAATTTTTAGTGTTTAAATCTGTATCAAATATGCCTTAGTTCAGTTAAATATTTTGGTTACGTGTAGTGCTCGCACGATGGCGCTGGGGTATCTCCGCAGCTTATATACTTATTATTTCATTTTCTGCTGGTGGCAACACAACAGAAATCGGGAGTCAAAGGCGTCTGGCTCTGTGTCTGTGTCTCTCCGTTAACGGGCCACATTTTTCTCTACCAGTATTCCTGTTTGTATTATGTAAATATTATCAAAATCGTGTTAAAATTATTGTCGTGTAAACATACAAACGAAATCATTTCATGGATCAACTAAAGATTGGTAACCCGGACGTGATGAGGCAGTCTTGGGCACGTCAGCTTCTGCCACTGGAATTTGTTGATACGCCGAGACGAGGTCGATGGTCGAGTAGATTGCAGTCCTATGAAGCATGTGGGTTAGGTCATGGATATAAGGAATGGGCTATCTGTCTGGTGTGGTGATCTGATTTAGCTGACTGTAGTCACCGCAGATACGCCACGTACCGTTAGGTTTCTTGACTATATGAATTGTCTGGCCCATGCACCAGGGGCGTGGCCAAAAATTTCATTCGGGGGCACCAAAGGGATAGAACAATGGATTTGGCCATCTTTTTTCCTTTTTTCGGTCATTTTCTCACATTTTGGGGGGCGGGCCTTGAGGCTCTGCCCCTTCCCCCGCTACGCCCTTGGCATGCACTATTAGATGGCTGACATAATCCTTGTTTTTACATGTCCAGAAATAGCTTTTTTGGAGCAAGATAACTTTTCTGGAGAGAGACGGCGAGCTTTAGAAAAAATTGGCCTACCTGTTGTCTCGATGATATGGGCATGATATACAGCATGGTTTGGCGTTCTGCGAAGATTTGCTGAGCATGCTTTAAGTTGCGCCACCGTCGAAAAGTTTGATTGAGTAAAAATCTGAAGTGACTGTTCACTCACCATAAACGTTTATTGAAGATGAATTTGCAGCGGAAAGTTGGAGAAGTGGTTGACGTTTGTCAGTGCTGCATGCTGGGAGTATTGAAACGTCAGATCCAGTGTCCACAAGGAATGAAATGTTGGTGCTTCGATCGACTACAAATAAGCGACGAGATGTTGATGGCAGGGAGCATGTCGCTACTACTCTCCGCCCTCGTCGTTTTTTGTAAACCTGTATGGTGAAGTGCACCTTCTGGCTTGATTGCCAAATGTCTTATGGTACCAGCAAAATTGTCTATGGGGCCATTCAAGTATTACGTCAGCATATTTTTAGCCATTTTTTACCCTCCTCGTCAGCAAAATTTCGTCAGCAGCTTAGAATATTTTATATCTTCAAAAAGGGTGGTTGATGGCGTAAGCAACCTTCAAACCCCCCCCCCCCCGCGTCATCAAAAGTCAGCAAATCCGAAACCCCTCCTCCCTCGATGCTGACGTAATACTTGAATGATCTCTATCCGGTGACGTAAGTGGTGGTGTTAATCTTTTTGAACGGGCGAAACACTGCGAGAACGCACACACAAAACTCTTTTCAGTTCGCGGCGTAGTTGGGCAACCTTTTCTTGGACTGGTGTGATCATGTCCGATTATTGACTTTTTTCCACGTCGTCTGCATGAGGTGGGCTTGCTTCTTGGATTTTGTCGGCCCAGCTCGGCCGTTTTGTTAAGGGTTAGTGGACTGACGGCAGCGAGTATAGATTGAGTAGATTTGGGCGGTTGTTGCAGGAAGAGTTCTGTCAATAGTTCTTCCGAAATGCTGTGAGATTCCGGTCTTCGTTTTAATTCACGGAGAATGTCAGACGATTTTCGATCTCCTAATGGCTCACACGCGAGAAGTTTCCTAAGCTGGGTAGACGAGGATACACTGCAACGTGTGAAGAACATCGAAAACGTGTCTTCGAAGAGTATTCGGTATATATGGACGTACTCGATTGGAGGATGTGTCCCACCAGAGTGGTTTGTCTGGCTTAGTATCGTTTCGTCCTTTCCCGATTCATCCTTAGGTCAAAATAGTCTTGTTTCAGCCGATCTCTTCTTTTCCCTCCTTTCTCCCATGTAGATAGGGGGATTACTGTCAATCAAGAAAAAACACCCCGTGGTTTCACAATAGAGTTCCTGGAATTACCTCGTTTGGAAATACCTTGGAAATAGCAGCGTTCCTCAACCTTTTACAGGATATTTAAATTCGTTAAATTGAAGTAAAATACATTGTATATTATACAGGAATGTCCCGTCTTTTTTCAGTGATATTTCTGTATTTTTGGTCGGTCTTCCTTTTTTGTACACGTTTCCCGTTTTTTTTAATGAGACATATTTGAATTGACAATCTTACTGAAATTATGAATGAAGATAATTATTTTCATCACTTATAAATTGTGTTATGATGAATAATTGTTTATGAATAGATATAATTCGTCTAAGCATATTTGTTATGCTCAAAGTTCAAGACGGGGATGAGGCAGAGGAACATTTAATTTTTCACAAACCGTCGGTGAATGTCACTTTCTTGGAAATGTGCTTCACGGATCTAGAAATCAACAAAATAATACAAATTAGATGAAAAAGGAGACAAACATGACGTTTCTTTTTTTTTAATTAACTGCTAAGAAAACAAATTTTTAAAAACACATGTAAAGTTAATCTCTATTCCTACAAGAATTTTAGTCGTGAAAGAACTGTTAAAAATGGGGAGAATTAAGAGAAAAACTTTCCCAAACCTATATATATCACTGGATAGTCTTTAATGTTAGGGAGAAATCTTTTGGATTCAAAAATTTCAATTTTAATGTTTTGTTCAGTTTATACTTTTAGGCTGCTATTAAATGTGACAATTATTGAATAAATTATGATTAATAATTTATTTGTATTTTTGATTATATATAGTGACTGACAAAATATTATATTAAATTCCGATTTATTAAGGGATAATTAGTAATTAACATAATTATATATATATATACATATACATATATATATACATACACTCATGTCCATAAATTGAGGATAATGCCAGCTCCGGCAAATAAAGGTTCAGAAACAAAACAAACGTTACTTATTCATAAAGCTAATTTATTAAACAAAAGATAAAAAACAAAAACGATGGTGTATGTATGATACCATTCATAAAAACTACGATTTTTCCTCCCTGGAGCAATTGTAAAAAATATCTCCTTTACAAAAACTTACTATTACATGGTTGGTATGATGGTTAATACATTGTATGTCTCCCATGCAATGAAATACAGTCCGTACAACGCCTAGGCATGCTGAGTATCAAATTATCGATCTGATCTTGGGGAAGATCACTCCACTCAGCAAGCAATGCTCTCCGAAGTTCCGGTACACATGTAGGAGGTGGTTGATGCAACTCGTCGGCCAAGCATGTCCCACACATGCTCTATCGGATTCAAGTATGGTGAGAATGCTGGCCATTCCATACGGGTTATATCCTCAGATTCAAGACATTCGTTTACGATGTTTGCTCGGTGAGGACGGGCGTTGTCATCCATAAACACAAATTCTGCTCCCATGGCACCCCTAAACAAACGTACATGTTCTTCCAGAATGACGTCCGTATAAATTTGGGCTTTCATGTTCTGGAACACAGTATAATTCCACCCCAAACGAGCAATGCTGCACCACCGTAACGGTGTCGTTCAATGATGTTGTCTTGGTGGTAACGGGCACCTGGCGTTCTCCATATCAAAGTCCGACGTGAATCAGACTGCAAGCTAAACCTGGACTCGTCGGAAAACATCACGCAAGCCCACTGTGACGATGTCCACATTGTATGTTCTCTACTCTAGGCTAATCGCTACCGACGGTGAGTTGCCGTGAGCGGAACACATCTGACATGCCTGCGAGCATATAGACCAATATCTCCCGAACGTCTGTACACGGTTTGCCTTGAAACTGTGGTACCCGTGGCTGCAGATAGCTGACGAGACAGGTCGGATGCTGTGCTCCGTCTGCTTCTTTTGGCAGTTACTGCCAAATACTGGTCTTTATTCGGCGTTGTAACTCGGGGGCGACCTGTACTGTAACGTCTACTGACATTTCCGTTATCTTGGAATCGTTGCCAAAGCCTAGAGATAACACTTTGGGCAATTCCAAGTTCCTCGGATACTTCCATCTGAGTACGCCCACATTCCAGGCGGCCGATAATTCTACCACGTAAAAAATCATCCACGTTCGTCCTCTGCGTCATAACTATTCGCTTATGGCACTGAGTGCCTTACAGAACTCTTGTGAACAATTTTACTTCTTTGCCACCATTCCTTATATACCCCCCCCCTCTTACACTCTCGTCATTGTGACGTACTATCGGCATCATCTGGTGGCTTCCTGAAATTTGCATATCATTCTTTCAGATGTGTGTGATAATTCTAGAGGTGAAATTTTTACTTTAGATTTCGATTTCCGCGCGATTCTGAATTATCCTTAATTCATAGACACGAGTGTGTGTATATATTTAATTATGTTAATTACTAATTATGCCTTAATAAATTGGAATTTAATATAATATTTGGGTATAAATATAAATTGAGGTATAATTAGTTATTAACATAATTATATATATATATATATATATATATATATATATATATATATATATATATATATTTTTTTTTTATTAAGGTATATAATAAATAAGTAATAAATAATATTGTGTAAATATTTATTATTGCCTAAAAAATTCCTAATAATTTTTGTCAACAATATTACATTTGATATAATGATAAACAAAAATTCATATATAGGCTGCACTGTTGCTTAAAATCTAATTAGAATTAAAAAAAATTATTCTCATTTTTGAAAAACCAACAACTACACAAAATTTTCAGAACAAATAAAAAAATGATATTTAAAAAAACTTTTTGGAACATACCTCTGCCTCAATTTTAAAAAGAAATATTTCTAATACATTACTAATACATTCTAGTATATTTACAGAAAAAAATTTAGAATATTGTTTCAAAATATGGAGAAAAATAGCATTAAATTGAAATTAAAAAATTTAAATAAATAGATTGAAACTTACCCTTGAATTTTTAGTGATCTTCAAATTTTGTTGAGGAATCACTGCCAGCCATTTTTTTAAAATGCCATCATCTTTGAGTAAGCGGAACGTTGAATCTTTCTTCGTTCCATCGTAATTCCCGCGGCAGTTAACGATTAAACATTTAAAAACCATGTTCTACTTTAGGTTTTTACGTGCAGAGAAAAAACGGGATGATTATTATTTTTTTAAACAAAAATTAGAATTATCCTTAACTAGTTTTTCCCAGCCACCAGAGCATGACTCATCCTTCGGTGGGAAGCTTGGTGTAGAGGCGTTCTTTTTTAGGGGGTGTTGGTCAAAGACTGTGAAGTTGCATCAAGAAGAGTCGATCACTTTGGCCAAGTTCTCCTACTCAAATCCAAAAGTCCTGTTGCAAACGCTTAATTGTTATTTGGTCGAAAGGGAGTGTACCTTGAAGATCAGAGTATTATTTGACACAGGCTCTCAAAAATCATACATTAGAAAGGAGGCAGCTGCTGCTTTAGGATATGTACCTTTGCGTCAACAAGTGCTTTCTCATTCTATTTTTTGGAGGGAGAAAAATTTGTGAAAAAGTTCATAATGTATATAAGATAGAATTAGGAAGTTTGGATGGTAAATTCCTCTGCAACTTCGATGTTCTTGAACAAGACGACATCTGTGATAACATCCCTTCAGCACAAAATGAACCTTGGATGGACGAATTAAGATCTATGAAAATTTTTGTTGAAGATACGAAAGGTGTTGACATGTTCATTGGAGCTGATGAGGCGGGAAGGTTATTAACTGAAAGAAAAAGGTTCTCAAATGTGGACTGGTAGCTATGGAGACCTGTCGTGGATGAACTTTGCTGGGAAAGATTAATATGTATTCTGAAGATGAAGATACAGTACCAGCAACGGCCATTGCAATGTTTAAAAAAAATCCAAGATATCAGACCTTTTCGACCTTGGTGTGCTTGGCATAACTGATCCCACTGCCACAAAACTGAAGCAAGAGAAGGAGTTTCTGACCAAACAATTTTTTGAAGAGACTGTCCAGTTGAATACAGATGGTAGATATGAAATTGCTCTACTTTGGCGTGAAGATCATCCACCCCTACCTTCTAATAAGTACTTGGCTGTGAAGAGGTTGGACACCACGACCAAGAGACTCCACACAGGAAATCTGTCCAATTCGTATGATGATGTCTTTAACACATTCACGCCGGCGCCGATTTTCATGTTTTTCGCTGTGAGACGGTGCTCAAATTCATGCTTCACTTCATCTGGCGGTGGTGTAGACAAAGATGTAAAGAATGTTACAAATGTTTATGTAAAAGAAAGGGTAGACAGTATGCCACGAAGAAAACCAAAAAAGTAACGACGTATTGTAACAATTGTAAAGGCCAGCCAGCACTCTGTTTACGATGCTTCAAAAAATTGTATCGAAACAAATAAACAGTTAAGTTTATAGTACTGAATTGTTATGTTTTTGCTACTGAATTTTTGTTTTATAAGTTATGTTTATAACGTTGAGATAAAATAAAATAAATCCTTTTTTTTTTCAATTAATATACGTTAAATTTCCATTATTTACATTTTCAACTATATGGTAATTCTTTCTAGTTACTGAACGAACTACATTTTTGATGGTACACAGCGTCTGGTCAAATATTCAAGTGCGACCTACCGGTGGTGCACGCCGCCCGATGGGACAGTCGAGTGCGACCCACCAAACATGGAACATTCAAGGTGCATCCTGTGTTTGATGCCTCAGCTAGGAAGGTAGGATCTCCCTCTTTAAATCAGTGTTTAGAGCCTGGTCCCAATTTGTTGGAATTGATCCCTAACCACCTTCTAAGATTCAGAGAATTCAAGTATGGGCTCACTGCAGATATTGAGAAAGCTTTTCTACAAATAAGTGTGTGTCCAGAGGATCGTGACTATCTACATTTCTTGTGGTGGAATGAGAAGGAAAACTTGATGATCCTGCGTCATTCTAGAGTTGTGTTTGGCGTTAAAAGTAGTTCATTTCTCTTAGAAGCTGTTCTAGATCATCACTTTAAATTTCAACACACTGCTGAGAAACTCCTCAAGAACTTCTATGTCGATAATCTTGTCATCAGTCTGACACCTCATCCCGGTACATTTGGCCCCCGGACATTTCGCCTGCTCTGACCCAGTGAGTGACCATATGAGTGACTCAGTGAGTAATCAAGTAAATCGGAAATTTATCTCTGATATTTCGCCTGCCCTGATCGTACGCGTGACCGTACGAGTGAACATATGAATGATGGTACAAGTGACCAAGTGAGTGACCGCATGAGTGATCAAGTGAGTAAATACATGAGTGATCCAGTGAATTTAAAATTTACTCCCGGACATTTCACCTGCCCTGACCATATGAGTGACCATATGAGTTACTCAGTGAGTAATCAAGTGAATTGGAAATTGACCCCCCTCCCCTTTCATTTTGCCTACCTTGACCGTACGCGTGACCGTACGCGTGACCGTATGAGTGAACATATGAATGATGGTACGAGTGACCAAGTGAGTGACCCAGTCAGTAATCAAGTGAATCGGAAATTTACCCCCCTGTCATTTTGCCTACCTTGATCGTACGCGTGACTGTATGAGTGAACGTATGAATGACGGAACAAGTGAGTGATCATATGAGTGATCAAGTGAGTGATCATATGAGTGATCAAGTGAGTGAATATAGGAGTAATCGAGTTAAGAAATGAAAATGAAATTAAATAAATTTAATGAAAATTTATCCTGCATTTTTACCGGACATTTCACCTGATGACCCAGTGAGTGACCATATGAGTGCAATAAATTGGAACTTTTGGCAAAATTTAGTGATAAGCCGTATTCAGCATTGCGATTTCCTGCATTCTCCTCGATGATGCATGGTGAACCTAAGTATGAAGGTTTTTATTTAAACCCATCTGGATATCAGTAATATCAATTACAACGGTTGAATAATTTTGTCAAGTCTGCCTGTGGATCACCTATGACATTGTCGCATTCCATAGGTTGAGAAACACTGCACTCGATTAAAAAGCACTTACTAACACAATCTAAAAATGACATTATTGTATAGGTATACCGTTATATATCGAGTGTCAGTGCTGCGTGGTTTCATCGCGCACGAAATATTTCTGCAAGTACCCTTGAACGTAAATTTCTATACAAACGTTTCTTATATCGGAAGCCTTCCCATGGCTTATAATAGTGGTTGTTGAAGAGTTCGTGGTACCCTCCAAAGCTTTCAAAATTTCGTTGCCCTGAGGCAAGGAAAAATGAGTGTTTTACTGCAGTAGTGAGAGCAATAACACCCCGGAATGCGTACAGTAGGAGTTGCCGTCAAGGCGCCAGGATAGAATGCATTTTATAACAAATGCCCAATTACATCAAAAAAACCGTTCACCGTCCAGATGACATCTCTGGAGTACAATTTAAAATATCTCTTCCACCGGTAGAAGTTTTTCTTTCATCTCGCTGGCATGTACCCAGGGAAATGGTAATTTAATCATTATTAAAGAATGATGGAACTCTAAAAGTAAGTTGGTGCAGTGAAGTATTGAACTATTATCAGCACAAATATTGAAACTGACCACAGAAATTGGATGTGCTACCGAGGCGATTGCGCGGAGAGCACGGCTCGTAAGAGCCACCATTACTTCACACAGTCATTCATCTCCCAAATTTGTCTCTCCTCTTAGCCTACTTCCCTGGATAATAGACCGCTTTGCCCCACCTGTAATTACACCGTGGACTATACACCAGAACGGACGATAATTTCGTTATAACACAGTGGAACCCGATTATCTGGGGTTTTGGTGGCAATGTCGACCACGGATAACTGAAAACCAGGCTTGAAGCAAAAAGCGTAAAAAAATTACAGAACGGTAAGGGGCCGTTCAAGTATTGCGTCATCATCGATAGGTTTCTGATTTGCTGACTTTTGATGACAAGGGGGGGGGAGGGGTGGTTTGGATAATGCTTACGTCATCAACCACCCTTTATAAAAATATGAGTTAGGATTCAGAGGGGCAGAGCTGATGACGAAATTTTGCTGACAAGGGGGGGGGCACAAGGGGGTCAAAAATGGCTAAAAATTTGCTTACGTAATACTTGAACGGCCCCTAATCACAAAATGCTCCGAACAAAATACTAGTATACGGAGCCGGCCTAGAGCGGGTGTCACCGGGCCGCAAAATGTGCAAACCAGGCCCTATTAATATAGTCCTCATATTGTCTTAGAGATAATCTCTGACTTTTGTTTATGTTTTAATTCTCGTTTTTTGTTATTAGAGACAGTTGAGTTGGTTACGCAAAGTAAGCTTGAGTAGTCAAAATGAACATACCTTCAATATCAGCAGTACTTCTCATTAACAGGAAAAAAAAGAAACACCTTCTCATTTGCGCAAATATTTCGAAGCCCACTCCCCTTAACCTTTGCATTTGTGTCACATTATGTAATTTTGTACCACAGGTATTCTGCTTCTCAGAAAGTCGAGGTTCTGCTGAAGTTTTCTTGCAGATAGCAACCTGGCTACTGTTTCAGTCACTAGCGATTCGGAAGATCACTCGAACGCAGGTTTTAAGCTCGCTTAAACTAGCTATGGCCTAGGCTTCAATAAGGATATATAAAGTGAGACGCGCGAGCGTAAGGTAGTAAAAGAAACTGAAACCAGTATGATGCTTTTACCAATACATGAAACAACCAATACAAAAAAACAGGAAATACATAACTCTTTTGATAGAAAAATTGCGAGGAATAAGATGTTTCATAGTTATGGTATGATTTGTTCAAAATTCAAAATTAAACGCGATTCCTCTGAGATAGTCAATTGCATTGCGGTTTTGGAAATCGAGAACAATTCTTTTGATCCTGGCTGAAATAGCAGCATATTTCTTGTTTTTTGGATTCCCCGGATTTCGGGCAATGAGCAGAGTTACTTCAAAATGGTGCAGCCCTTGTTGTTTTTTCAAAAAGTCGATGAATCGATATATGTTCGGGGATAAGGTAGCACAGGTTTCCTGGAATCCCCTGTGCCACCCTTCTACGCAGTTATTGGTTCGGTGCTGATCATTCAGCGTTCGAGCATAAACATTCCAAAGTTCTATTTCAAACATGGGCGATTGGTGACCTCTTCGTTGTCGTCTTCCAATATATGTATCCTCGAAGTAGTTTGCAATGACTAAAGCTTCACTGGGGAAGTTATCCGCCTTAATAAAAACCTCGAATGTTCGAATGACATCTGCAGGTGGAGCAAACGCCAATGCTGGAATCATGCGGATCCCACGAGCAAATTCATGATCCTGTTCGTATCTACTCTTTAATCCCTCCTGCTGAACTTTTCGCCAAACGCTTTGCGAAAGATGAAAAAAACATCTGGTGTTTGCTATGCCTTTAAATTCCTGCTGGAATGCCTGTAGCGCACTTTGCTCAAAATCAGTCATGAGTCACTAGGGTTGAAGTTCAGTTTGCAAATTTTTGAGTTCTTGAAGCAACTTCGCGTACGTAGTCCGAGTTTTATTAGGTAAAAGTGCGTAGACCATCGGAATTGTGGCATCAAACAAAACCACGTGAACTGTGTAGAGTTGCTGGAAATGCATTGTTGCTTCACTGAAAGTTCCGTCAGCAAACCACTCTTGGCTACGCGCCAGCAATTGCAGATTGCTTCTTGTCGAGAAAATCAGCATCCTACCTGGGAGCAATTCTTCGCGAGAGTCATACATCAGGAACTGTTGTACATTGCAATCTATAATGACTTCCTGATAATTTTGGGGAATCACCAGGTCCCGAAGATTGCTCGGTAAAGCAGGAGCACCATTGTTGCATTGCACATTACGAATGGTTCGCTTCAGTGACTCCTTTTTTTGGAAGTAATGCCGTGACATTGCCATGAGCTTCTGCAATAACTGACGCGACTATCTGCTGTGGCCGTTTGCTCGTAGTTATTGCATGTTGGCGTATTTGGTCAAGCAGTTGCAACACTTCTGGCCTTGCAGCTTCAGCTGCATGGTTATGATTATTTACGACTTTCACAATTGGACCGTCTGAGCCAACAGTCCAAACACGCCCCTTGCAAGTGGTTCGTTTTTCGCAAACCCAGATTCCATATAGTTCATCTGCAGATTTCTTTGAAAATACGTATATGTGGGTGTTAACATCGACCAATTTCCTTTTTCCTCTTATTGATGGAACACTTTCGGCCATGTTACGCCTAGGATCAAATACGTCGAGGCGCACGAATAATATGCTGATACAACACTTAACTTGTAGGATGCAAAACGGGCAATTACACAGAGAAAACAGCAAACGTATTTTGTCCAGTAAGCAGGCAAATGTAATGAGATCTTGATGTAGACAGACCACATTGTCATTCGCAGAGTCTGTTCAGAGTCCCTCTCAGACAACAGGTGACGAGGCAAACGCGTAAGGCGACATGTTCTCAGGGACGGTGTTTTTCATAACAAATTTGTTTTGGCGATCGAAACCAGACAGAAATAGAAGTGCGAACTCGTAAATAAGTACTGGTGAATACAATACTTTTGAGTTATTCAACACAATTCGTTCATTTCAATGCTCTTTTACACTGTTACCGGTGCCGGTCTATATAGCCTCTTTTAGTGCTCTACAGAAGCTGGGGCTGTACTACCTTCTCATGCTTATTCTCATCCGATCCGAATTATAAGCATCGGTTCATAAGCATGACGTTAAGAATAATCCGAAAAACGATACCAAGGAATTATTGTTAGGCTCACTCCTTAACGTCACGTGACGTGAAAGAGGGAAAATCAAAGAAATCGCTTTCTACACAGGGAAAAGCGATTTTTCCCTTTTTCCGATCGACCACTGACCAATCAAAATTAAGCTTGGGATATACAACTACTGCTGAATTTTTGTTCAGCGACGGTGGCAACGCAATTCATTTTTAATGCACGTGCAGACTATTTGTTGTTGTTTTGTTTCCACAATCTTTAACGTCAAAAATGGAAGGTGTTAGCGGGCTCTATCGGCTAGATACTTTTTTTAAATGGGGAGGATGGAAAATAAAAGGAGTATATGTGTGTGAAGAATTATATTTCTATAAAATTAAAATACATTTTACAGCGTGTAAAAATTATTCAGAAGGATATTTCAGCATTCTAATTAATTTATTGAAGTTCTTTTTAAGCCGTACTTCATAAGGAACTACCAAAATCACATTGGGATAATAATGTATTGTCCTCCATTGCCTATTTTGATGGACGTGGGTGATTATTACTTTGCTTCATTTATTTTATACATATATAATTTTATGATAATATAATTGTATCATCGAGAAATATACCGTGAAAAAAAATCTCGCGAAAAAATATAGCTGTAGAGGGAATTATATCGTAATATCGAGTATCCTTGTAGCGAGGTTTCACTGTATATTACACTTGGATTTCTAATTGAATCAGCCGACGAAATTGCATTGTTTTCTTTCATCTCGTAATGTGAATTTCCAAGTCCAAAAAATAAATTTTTGAATAAATAAATAAAATACGATCATCCGATGCTTAAGAAGGGGGTCTGCCCTATCCTTATCGTCATCCGAATATTCGGAGAAATACGATGCTTGTTTTCGGAGGGAGAATGGGCTGTACTATCTCTTCATGCTTATCAGGAATCCGATCCGTATCCGAGCCGATTATGACAATATAAGCATGAAAGGGAAATTTCCGTTCTAGCGGCATTCTCCCTCCGAAAACAAGCATCGTATTTCTCCGAATATTCGGATGACGATAAGGATAGGGCAGACCCCCTTCTTAAGCATCGGATGATCGTATTTTCCACTCACGATGGCGAGTGGAAAATACGAAAAATGAAAAATTTATTTCTTGGAGTTGGAAATTTATGACGATGACTTCATTGGTGGTTTTTCTTGAAAGAAAATTGCAATTTTGTCGGCTTTTTACAACTGATTGGACGGATTCAATTAGAAATCCAAGTGTAGTATACAGTGAAACCTCGCTACAACGATACTCGATATAACGATAATTCCCTCTACAACTATATTTTTTCGCGAGATTTTTTTTCACGGTATATTTCTCGATGATACAATTATATTATCATAAAATTATATATATATATATATAAAATAAATGAAGCAAAGTAATAATCATCCTCGTCCATCAAAATAGGCAATGGAGGACAATACATTATTATCCCAATGTGATTTTGGTAGTTCCTTATGAAGTACGGCTTAAAAAGAACTTCAATAAATTAATTAGAATGCTGAAATATCTTTTTGAATAATATTTACACGCTGAAAAATATATTTTAATTATAGAAATAACTCTTCATATACTCTTATTTTCCATCCTCCCCATTTAAAAAAAATAAAAAAAGTATCTAGCCGATAGCCCCGCTAACATCTTCATTTTTAACGTTAAAGAATGTGAAAAAAACCAACAACAAATGTTCTGCACGTGCATTAAAAATGAATTGCGTTGCCATCGTCGTTGAACAAAAAATTCAGTAAATGTATAGTAGTAGTTGTATGCCCCAAGCTTAATTTTGATTGGTCAGTGGTCGATCGGCCAAAGGGAAAAATCGTTTTTCCCTGTGTAGAAATCGATTTCTTTGATTTTCCCTTTTTCACGTCACGTGACGTTAAGGAGTGAGCCTACGAATAATTCCTTGGTATCGTTTTTCTTATTATTCTTAACGTCATGCTTATGAACCGATGCTTATAATTCGGATCGGATGAGAATAAGCATGAGCAGGTAGTACAGCCCCTGGTTTCTTCTAGGTTCCTTCTCTTTACCGACATTGTTGCGATTCATCAACATTGTGATTTCCCTTTCTTTGCCAAATCCCTCAGCCAGTTCAGACTCATTGTTCACACATTCCCACAAATTCCTCTTTCGACACCGAAATGTTTTTTACTACCTACTCTGCTTTGATAACCTGTTCTCTTTCAGTCGTTTCTAGAAACCGCCTGATTGACTCCTTTGTTTGCAAACACCATGTCGTTGAAAGCGATAGCCTTCACCTCATTCCTTTGCGGTGATCATCCTACGCCTCAAAAATAAAAACCTTTAATACCATTTCATTTTACTAGCTCCGAAGACACCATTACAATTTGACAACCTTATGTCGCCAGAATTGTCGGCACTACAAGGCAGGTCACCTCTACTGCTGTCACAAATGTATTGGCTTAAGTAGGAAGCGTGAGGGGAGGGAAAAGGTACTTTGGGGGATTTTAATGTTTTTATTCAGGACGGAAATACCTCTTCTTATATTGAAAAATTTCGCAGCAACGTAAATTTGGGAAAAATATTTTATGCTTCAACTGAAAATTCCAAATTTTTAGGATCCATTAAAGTGTGAGTCACTTGGTCACTCAGTGCTACGTAACCACCTATAAAAAAGGAGGGGATGAGGAGGATCATCTTTACAGACAACTCCACCCTCGCACTTTGTCAATCACTCAATCGCTCACTTTGTCAATCACTCAATCGCTCACTGGTCAATCATACGGTCATTCACTTTATCAATCTTTCGGTCACTCATGAAGCCACTCATTTGGTCACTCATTCACTTATGCATTCCATCACTCAGTAACTCCCTTGGTCACTAACATGGTCAATCCCTTGATCACTCACTTGGACACTCGTACCGTCACTCACCTGGTCACATATACAGTCATTCACTTGGACACTCGTACCGTCACTCACCTGGTCACATATACGGTCACTCACTTGGATACTCATACGGTTAATCATTCAGTCTCTCCCTTGATCACTCATATGCTCAATCACTCTCAGTCACTCGGAAATTTATTCAAGCATTCACTCGGTCTTTCATTCCGTCAACCACTCGGTCACTCATACGCTCAATCACTCACTAGGAAACTTACACCAGTATGTAATTAGTCACTCACTTGGTCACTCATTCACTCAAACGTTCCATCGCTCAGTAACTCCGTGTGAGTCACTCACACTTGGTCACACCTTGGCCACTCACACGGTCAATTCCTCGATCACTCATACAGTTAATCACTCGGTCGGTCATTCAATCAATCACTCGGTCACTCATACGTCCATTCAATCAATCACTCGGTCACTCATACTTCCATTCAATCAATCACTCGGTCACTCATACGGTTAATCACTCAGTCTCTCCCTTGATCACTCATATGCTCAATCACTCAGTCACTCACTTGGAAACTTACACAAGCATTTAATCGGTCGCTCATTCACTCAAACGTTTCATCGCTCAGTAACTCCCTTGGTCACTCACACGGTCAATCCCTCGATCACTCACTTAATCACTCACACGGTCAATCCCTCGATCACTCACTTAATCACTCATACAGTTAATCACTCGGTCGCTCATGCGGTCATTCATTTGGTCACTCATACGGCCATTCACTCATAAAGTCAGTTGCACACTAATTGATACGGTCACTAACGCACTCCTACAGTCCATTTCACACTAATTGATACGGTCACTAACGCACTCCTACAGTCCATTTCACACTAATTGATACGGTCACTAACGCACTCCTACAGTCCATTTCACACTCACTTGGTCACTCATACAGTCAATCACTCATACGTTCAGGGCAGGTGAAATTTCAGGTGTGAATTTTTCGGGGGCCACATGTACCGGGGCGAAATTTCCGGGGGCCAAATGTAACGGAGACGAAACGTTCCAGGGGTGAGATGTCGGGTGCGAAAGTTCCGGATCCCGCTTTAGAGGGGCTCCAGTGGAAGGATATTGAACAACATTTTTGAACTGATTCTATCACAAGTATTGACCTGGATACAACAAAATGAACCGTGGAATGTTTTTGTACATAATCGAGTACAGGAGATAAGGAAGTTGACAGATCCAGGCCTCTGGAAACATATTCCAGGGACTAGCAATCCTGCTGACCTACCATCAAGAGGCTGTTCTACCAGAAAATTGTTGTCAAATAAATGGTGGGAGGGCTACATTGCTGTCACAACCAGAAGCAGAGTGGCCTGCTACAGAAACTGTATTTGACAGAGAAGCTATCTTAAGAGAGAAAAAGAAATCTTCAAGTTCTGTAACTATTTGTTCATTGAGCCAGTCGACTACTGAAGAGATATGATAAGATGATTCGAATGATTAGAAGCCTAGCCTGGATGTTGAGATTTATTTCTTACTGTCGTGTTTCTACATTTTTTTTGAGAGTGACTGGAGAATTATCTTATGAAGAAGTCAAAAGAGCAGAAATAAAGTTGCTGAAAGTTTTGCAAAAGGAATACTTCTTGGATGAAAAGAACAAAAAGAAATTGAGTTCATTAATGCCATTCACAGATAATGATGGCCTATTGAGGTTGAAAACCAGGATAACTTACAGGAAAGATACATTTGGTTTTCGCAGTCCCATTATTTTGCCTTCAGACCACAAGGTGGTAAAGCGACTAATAATGACAGAGCATAAGAAGAATTTGCATGCTGAGACTCAGATGCTGTTGAATATTATAAGGGAGCTTATAGAGCATTTAGGATTTTGAATGCAAGAAAAACTAAGATCTGTTTTAGCTAAGTGTGTTGTTTGCTTGAGGCACGCCAAACAAACACTGACTGCTCCAACATCTTCGCTGCCTGAAAACAGAATAAAAGACGCAAATGCTTTTGAGATTGTTGGAATCGATACAGCTGGGCCCTTATACTTGAAGGGAAATATCAAGGCGTGGATATGCATATACACCTGTGCTGTATTTCGAGCTGTTCATTTTGAACTTTTGTCATCTCTATCATCTCATTCTACTGAAGCTTTCCTGCAAGGTTTTCGGAGGTTTATTGCACGTAGAGGTAGGCCCCTCTATTGTTTACTGTGATAACACAACAATTTTGTGGGTGCTTCGAATCAGTTGAAACTGGTTGACTGGGATAAAATTGCCCGACACAGCACTACAAAGAGGATTCAGTCAGGGCCGTATTTATGTTTTTGCCGCCTGTGGGCTATACAAATTTTGCCGGCCCTCCCATTTCAGTCTATCTTTTTACCCCCCTCCCCTCCCATGCCATTACTCATAAATCCTAAACAAACACAAAAAAGTGGTACTACTGTATATTATTAGTTGCGCCTAAATTTTACTTTTCTGTCCTGTATTCGTATCCTATTCCGATCCATAATGATTGCCATGCTCAACCTCCGGCCCGCTGGCATCTACACATTGATGAAAAACGCCGATAAATTTGATTGGAATGTATGATGCATATATTCGAATACAAAAATATCTCATCACCTATCAATGGTAAAGAGATACTTTCTGCGTACTTGGTTATAGTCTAGCAACAAAAAAATCAATAATGCAATACATAATATCTATATATCTTTCCCGTACGTCTTTAAGTGTATTTTGAAATAATGAATACTTTTTCAAAATTTTTTCGTGGACAGATTAAAAGTGTAGACGGTGCCCGCCAGGGTTTTGTGCACTCGTGTGATTTAAATGCTTGCATTACTTGAATGTACAGAGTGTCCCACAATCGCCTGACGGTTTTCAAAATGGGAATAGTAAGAAAACGGTGACAGATATTAAAGTCATTCTTGCGGAATGTAAATGTGAGAAGTCAGGAATTTCAGCTACGTCATTCATGCTTCAGAGAATAGTTATTAAAATAAAATAAAAAATTTACTTTTTATATGGACAACCTGTGCCCAAAAACTGAATTAAAAAGTTGTTGCCCTGACTCTTGGGATGCCAACGAAGAAATTTTCACGTTTCTAAATGCAATATTCGCAGAGATATTGGAATTCAAAAATCGGCGAAAATTTGGGAAAGAAGTGTTTCCCGTTAGTTTTTGTCAAAATATCTCAGTAAATACTTAGAAACAAGGAAATTCTTATTAATTAAACTGCTTTTGTTGCTTTCATTTTTTTTTTCTTTTCTTTATGCAGTCTCTAAAATCACGTTTTTCAAAACCTAGGTAACGCGATGCTCGTTACATGAAATAAAGGGATTAATATAACATAACAATTAAAATACTGTGTATATGTAAAAGGCACTTGTCCATTTTCGTCAATATTGAGATAACGCTATTAATTCGCTGTATTTTCGTTACACTATACACGTAGGTATAGAACATCAAGCCCTATTTCAATAAATAACAGAGATACTCACTTTAATTAAAAACACTTTAAATGGCTCTCCTGTAAAAACTGTAAAATTTCCCTTTTGCCACACGGTGCCAATTATTTCCGATATACAGAAACAGTTCAAAATGCAAATGTAAAATATAAACTGTTCACCTGTCGTGTTTGTTACTCATCTGAAAAAGAAGTAAGACAGGACACACAATATAAAGATTGCAGAGAAAACATGATTTAATTGTCGTCTCTGTATTAAGACCAGGATGTGAGTCAACTTCATGTGGTTTTGCATTAGATTTTTGAACACATTGGCGCAAGGGCCAATTTGGTCCAACTGCGCCAACGGTTTTCAATACAAAAAATATATATTTTTTACTTTAATTTCTTAAACGAGCACTAGCTCAAACTGTTTTCAATTTATCGATGTATTATATAAAAAATATGAGTCTACACACACCTCATTACCCTTTAATACACTTTATTGAATACAAGTATTACAAAGTATTCCAAGCTACCTAAGATTGAATTGTGGCGATTTTTTATCAATTATCATTAAAGAAAACTCTCACAAACTATAAAACGTATGAACTTATCAGAAATATATTTGATATTTACTTATTTTGTTTTCGTCAGGAAAGTGTAGAATGAAGAGTTTTCTCCCGTTTTGTTGGTAGTCCTGCGTTTGTAATGAATGTAGGTTTTTTTAATACTGCGTACAATTCATAAAAATGTGGATTCTGCCAAGCTCCACATTTGTCACCCCCCCCTTTTTTCAGGAAAACGTCACATGAGGAGAACTGTCCTTATAGGAGCAGTAAACTGAATTGCCTGACCCCACCTACCATTCTGTACCATGATTTCTTTGTATTCCAATTAGTGACTGCAAACGGATGTTGTTCTGGGTTGCCCAGCTTCATCTCATTTCGGTTCGCAAACAAGTATAAAAAATCGTATTTTAATCGAATTCATCCATTTGATTTATAGCCGCACACTTAACACATATTTCTATCTCCCCCCACCCCCAGATGGTCAACCATAGCCCAAGGACTCACCAAAGCCCGACCGGCGCCAATAAAAGCATCTTTGTTGCAGAAGATTCTTTCTCATATGACGGGCGTCGTTAAAATCAGTAGAATGTTCTGTCTTTTTACTTTGAAAGTGAGCCAAAATTAAGCTGTTGAAATGATCTTTGTGGTCAGCTGGGAAGGGTGCAGCAGCTTCCAGTCACGGAAAGAATTCTCTTTCTATTTTTTTCTTCCCCACCACTGTACCAACACCCTCCATAGATAGCCCTCCAAAGAAGATAACCCTCCCTCTTTCTAGGGCAGGGGTTCTTATCCTATGGGTCGCGACTCAAATTTGGATCGCCGGGCTCCCAAGGTGGCTCGTTGTCCAAATCCAAACAATCCAAATTCATTAACAACCAAGATCGGGTCCCGACTGTAACGTAATTTGCAGGGGCGTTCGAGAGGGGTCGTACGAATCCACTAAGCCAGGGACACGAGCTATGGGTCAAAACACAGACTTGATTGGCAGGGGTTTCTGAGGTGGGTTGAACAAATTCACTTACAGCCAGGGATTCTTGAGCTATGAGTGACGTCCGCCCCCCTCCCCTGTACACTCATGTCCATAAATTAAGGATAATGCCAGCTCCGGCAAATAAAGGTTCAGAAACAAAACAAACGTTACTTATTCATAAAGCCGATTTATTACACAAAAGATAAAGAACAAAAACGATGGTGTATGTATGATACCATTCATAAAAACTACGATTTTTCCTCCCTGGAGCAATTGTAAAAAATATCCCCTTTACAAAAACTTACTATTACATGGTTGGTATGATGGTTAATACACTGTATGTCTCCCATGCGATGAAATACAGTCCGTACAACGCCTAGGCATGCTGAGTATCAAATTATCGATCTGATCTTGGGGAAGATCACTCCACTCAGCAAGCAATGCTCTCCGAAGTTCCGGTACACATGTAGGAGGTGGTTGATGGGATGCAACTCGTCGGCCAAGCATGTCCCACACATGCTCTATTGAATTCAAGTCAGGTGAGAATGCTGGCCATTCTATACGGGTTATATCCTCAGATTCAAGGCATTCGATGTTTACGATGTTTGCTCGGTGAGGACGGGCGTTGTTATCCATAAACACAAATTCTGCGCCCATGGCACCCCTAAACAAACGTACATGTTCTTCCAGAATGACGTCCGTATAAATTTGGGCTTTCATGTTCTGGAACACAGTATAATTCCACCCCAAACGAGCAATGCTGCACCACCGTAACTGTGTCGTTCAATGATGTTGTCTTGGTGGTAACGCGGTACCTGGCGTTCTGCATATCAAAGTCCGACGTGAATCAGACTGCAAGCTAAACCTGGACTCGTCGGAAAACATCACGCAAGCCTACTGTGACGATGTCCACATTGCATGTTCTCTACTCCAGGCTAATCGCTGCCGACGGTGAGTTGCCGTGAGCGGAACACATCTGACAGGCCTGCGAGCATATAGACCAATATCTCCCGAACGTCTGTACACGGTTTGTCTTGAAACTGTGGTACCCGTGGCTGCAGATAGCTGACGAGACAGGTCGGATGCTGTGCCCCGTCTGCTTCTTTTGGCAGTTACTGCCAAATACCGGTCTTCATTCGGCGTTGTAACTCGGGGGCGACCTGTACTGTAACGTCTACTGACATTTCCGTTATCTTGGAATCGTTGCCAAAGCCTAGAGATGACACTTTGGGCAATTCCAAGTTCCTCGGATACTTCCATCTGAGTACGCCCACATTCCAGGCGGCCGATAATTCTACCACGTAAAAAATCATCCACGTTCGTCCTCTGCGTCATAACTATTCGCTTATGGCACTGAGCGCCTTACAGAACTCTTGTGAACAATTTTACTTCTTTGCCACCATTCCTTATATACCCCCCTCTTACACTCTCGTCATTGTGATGTACTATCGGCATCATCTGGTGGCTTCCTGAAATTTGCATATCATTCTTGCAGATGTGTGTGATAATTCTACAGGTAAAATTTTTACTTTAGATTTTGATTTCCGTGTGATTCTGAATTATCCTTAATTTATGGACATGAGTGTATTATTAGCATAGGCGGGAGGGAAGAAATGGAAAATCCCCCGCTCGAACAGCTTTATTCGTATGAATATTTGTTGGTTCCATTTCTTTTTACACAAGAAACGTAATTATTGACACACAAAAATCCAGCATAAAAACATTCGTTACCCTTCCAGTATGGAAATAGTGACGATACACAGAAAATAAACAAAAAAAAAAAAATAAGTAAAACTTGCCAATTTCAACACAGAAACGGACATGATTTTTAATTCAGACTACTAAAATACATTTTCCCACAGATGGTGCACAATAAATTAGCTTAAAACTCAAAATATAAATCGCTATCGGTTTGGTTAAGCACGTGCGAACGAAAACAGTTTGACGGAAAATATATGAAAATTATTCGGTACTTACCGTTTCCACGTGATCGTCCACACCATTTTGAAGTACGTCGGGAACTTAACATCAACGATTCTGATGGCATTTTTGACCTCACTACCGCTTTTTAACAACGAAAACAAGCCCTTCGACGGCCATCTTGAAATTACACACGAGCAGAGCAGCGAAAACAAAATCTCGATTCCTTTCTATTATCTTTTGTCGCGGAGTTCCCGCCCTGCTGCGGTGCGCTCCAATATCTTGGTTGTTTCCTGCTGGTTTGACACCCATGTCTTTCAAAGGATCCTTGATTTTGTTGTTCGCACTTCGACCCTGTTTCACTGAATTAGGTCATGACAGATGATCATCTGGAATTACGACAAAATAAAGTTGCCTGAGGATTTTGTCACTTAAAATCCACCGCTCAAGTTCCAGGCGATCGTTCTGGTTTAAACAGTCTAATGCAGTTCCGCCTATAATATTCCTGATATTACTGATTTTACTGTAGAAAATATGAAGGGAATTTATACTACTAATGACTTGTAGATTTTTCATAACTTTATTCCTATACTACAGCAGAGGGAAAGTTTTACCACTTGTGGTTTCATTTGCTCTGGACCGTTGCTTTCGCTTTTGTCTTTTGTTCAGTACGTCTGTGAATGTGTCTCTCTCAAGTTCATTATCGGTATCTTTGCCATTGTTTTCCAAATTTCTCCCTGTTTTTGATGTTTGTTGCAGAGACACGTTATACAACCTTTGTTGTACATATATCAGATCTATGTGGTTGTCTTCTCATCCATAGTTTCTCTTGCATTGTCCACTTCTTCAACGGTAACATACGTACTAGTATCACTGTCATCCTCTGTATCCCTTCTTTGGTCCGTTGCTTGTATTGAGGTTGGTGTGTGGTTATTGGGAGTTTTCATGTGCGTGAGATACATTGACACCTTGTCCTCAGTGGCGTGTAGATAGATGTTTTGTTTATTCGATGAGCCGTCCTACCATTTACACTTTATCTTGTTATTGATCGACCTCTGTGGTTGGGACTTTCCTTACTGCCTGTGAGTTCATTGTTTTTGTTGATGCCAAAGACTTCTTTTAAATCTGCCAAAGACTTCTTTTAAATCTGCCAAAGACTTCTTTTAAATCTGCCAAAGACTTCTTTTAAATCTGCCAAAGACTTCTTTAAATCTTCTTTAAAACCCGTGTAACATCGGACCGGATGATGAATCTTTCTTGGACATGAGAAATGACCAACTGCGCACGCTGAGGGAAAGGATCGCCCTACTTGGATGTGGTCGTGACGAATTCAGAAAGTGATGGCCATTCCGGAAGCAGTAAAAGGGTTCATCCCCGATGGCATGAAGAGGAAGGCCCAGCTATATCCAGTATTCCGACATACGTCCGATAATGGACTTGAAGGCATCCACCGGGAATAAACCAGCGTGTCAAGACGTCGCCTCTTCCAGTCCGACGACCAAAAGATACTGGGTGCTATGGAACTCTCTGGAGATGAGAGATGGCGTGTTGTATGGGAGTCGGAAGACGGGAAAATGTTCAGAGATGGAAACTCATCCTACCAAGAGCTCGTGTGAAAGAGGTTCTGCAAGAGTTGCGCGGAAGCCCGATCGGTGGACATTTCGGCATCACCAAGACGCTCCAGAAGGTCCGTGAACGATTCTATTGGGACAAGTCCAGGACTTTTTTTTTAAAAAATGGTGCACGAATTGCAACAACTGCGCCGCTCGCAAAGGACCTCCGAAGCGCATCCGAGCTCGCCTCCAACGTTACAACGTTGGTGCGCCGTTCAAGAGAATCACCCTGAACATCCTCGGACCGTTACCCAGAACCCATAATGGTCAAAAGTACATACTGGTAACCATGGACTATCTCACCAAATGGCCTGAAGCATATCCCTTTCCTGATCAAGAAGCAGTGACGCTGGCTGAAATTTTGGTGCGAAATTGGATGTCTGGATTTGGAGTCCCCATACTGATCAATTCCGACCAGAGAAGGAACTTCACTTCAGCGGTTTTCAGCGGAATGTGCAAGCTTCTAAGAATGGAGAAGACGCAAACAACCCCCCTCCACTCGGAATCAGATGGGATGGTCGAGAGATTTAACAGAACCATCCTGAATCATCTCTCGCTCTTCGTGGTGCAGAACCAACACGATTGGAACGCAAAGTTATCGCTTTTCCTGCTAGCCTACCGAACTGCCGTCCACGAGAGCACCGGATTCTCACCAGCACAGATGCTGATGGGACGAGACCTTTGGCTGCCTGCTGACCTGCTGTTTGGGCGACCGCCAGATGCTTCTCTTCCACCGGAAGAATACATCCAGGGACTGCAGGAGCGCCTCGAGGACATGCATCGAATTTCCAGAGACAGGATCAACATCGGCTCCAAAAAGATGAAGAACGGCTACGATGCGAGGGCCACGTCTCATGACTTCAAGGAATGAGACCTCGTCTGGCTGTGGAACCCGAAGCGCCGGAAAGGACTGTGTCCGAAACTTCAGACGTCATGGGAAGGACCCTACAGCTAATTTCGCAAATGCACCGCTATTCCACGATTGCACGATTTCAGCCAATCACGTCTCTGCTTGGTTTACGATAATTCCCCACTACCTTAATATCGTACGATCTGTTGTGCTTTCGGTCACAAGGTGGCTTCGTTATGTAATTACTGGAATGTATTCTGAAAGATTAACACTCTGTATGCCAAACAAAATTGTTCATTTTAATTCGCGTAAGGGAAGGATTAAAATTCCGTGCTTAATGGTAGCGAGTGATGAAGGTGGTAATAGATTTCGAAAAAAAAATTTTCACTATAAGTATAGGCCTATGCTTTTGGTGATAAACAGTTTTAGGGCCTCTTCCGTCACCCGAATTAGTGTACATGATAGTGTATCGGACTACGAAGCTGAAGACCAAGGTTCGAGTCCAGCTCGCGAGAGTTATCCATTTTTTTTAACTCCTCGTCAGAAAATGATTTAAGAATTTTGATTCTTTTTGCTGGTGCAATACATTTTATAATATATTTTGCGGACTCTTAAAATACAAGTATTGTAAATCAGTTAAGTATTATAGCAAAAGTATGCAGAAGAAATTAAGACCAATAATGTTATAAAAAACGTAGTTGTCTTTTCTTTTCCTATGTTCTGATTTTAAAATATGTTATAGCGACTAATTAACGTGCATAATATATATATATATATATATATATATACACACACACACACAATACTTTTTCTGTTTATTTTTAGTCGATTTGCTATCGAAAAATGCATTGATAAATTGGAGAAATATTTTACTAAAATTTGAAAAGATTTTCGTGATCCGCCTCTTTAGCTGTTTGAATTTTCAGTTTGTGCCAAATTTATAATGTATTTATATTTTGCCGAATCTTAAAACTTTGGTATATAATAAATCAATTAAATATTATAACAAAAAATATGTAGAAAAAATTACCTAGACCAATAATAATGCTCTAAAAATGTAATTTATTTTAGCATATCTTTACTCTTAAGTTCTGATATTGAAATAGATGTTTAAATATTTCATAGTTGTTTGCGATTATTAACATGTACGATATATTTTTCATACTATAATGTATCGGTTTATTTTTAGTCGATTTACTACCGAAAAATGCATTGATAAATTGGAGAAATTTTTTACTAAAATTTACAAGGATTTTTTATCTTATTTTCAGAAATTTGAAGTCGTTATCCTCCTTTAACTGTTTGAATATTTGAGTTTGCTTTCGATGCATAAACTTGTTGGTTTAAAAAATAAAATCGTTTTTATAGCATTGAAAATAGTGCGTATGCACATTTTAAATGCCTCGCGGAACATCAGTGGAAATGTCTACCTTGTTTGCACCACTGTTCCGCGGGCAGATACGAAAATTATTGTAGAGGCTGAAGCAATGTGATTGGCTGTGTGGAAAAAATTACGAAAAAAATCGTGTAATCGCGGAATAGCGGCGCATTTGCGAAATATGCGACCCTACAGAGTCGTGAAGAGACTGAACGACGTCGTAGCTCAGTTCCAGAAAACGCCATCCTCGAACTGCAAAGTGGTCTACTTCAGCAGACTGGCCTTTTACCACAGTGAATGCAACCCGCCGACTTAAGGAATGAAATGTCAGGACGAGTAATTCTCAGAAAGGGGCAATGTTACGACATATGAACGATAGATGGCACACACATAATTTTATTTCTGTCACGGCAGTTGCTACTAGTTTCGATTTGGACTTGCGCTGAGGAAAGGAAACTTTCCTGACGCGATTGGAGAGTATTTCCTCTTCCCCGTATAGTACTGCCACTTTCTGGAACTACGGGAACTCTCGAGAAATTTCTCTGAGCCTATAAAAAGCAATACTAGGACGACAGAAGGAGATTTAGAAAGAGACTATGGAAAGTCAGTTGTGGTTGAACTCTGCGAGAAAGTTGTTCGCTCTCTGGTTAGACGGTAAATACGTGCAAATTGCTGTTCTGTAAATAAATCTGTGTTTGTCCGTCGAACCACTTCTTGTTTTGCAATCTCGAAGTTCTGCGGAAATTGTCCGCAACAGTAGAGTAAATTTCCACTCGGCGTAATTCACTCGTCCTCGAAGCTTTTTGAAATTACCCGGGACTACTACGCAGTATCGGCAATAGCATACTCTGTGGTGCGGCTCCGTTACCGTTCATCGCTGCCAGAAAATGACCTTTGTGTTTACGACAACGACGTTCCCCCATTTTTTAATTAGTAGGCCTAACTAAAGCGACGCTTGATCTGAGCAGTTTTCGCTAAAGATTCATACTAACAACCGAACAGCGGATTCGCGTCTGGGCCCATAACCTGTTAGAAAACACAGGAGTTAGCCAGAGTTTTAGAAAGCATAAATACCATTAATTATATTATATAATACATGAAGATGTATTTAAGAAATGAACATCGTCCGAGAAGATTAACAAACAGCAGCGCAAAGTTGCCAACCAAACGTAAAACAATATACAGTTCCCAAGATAGTCGTTTATGACTGCGTCGCATGAAATCATTTAAAATTGGATTCCTTCCCCCCTGTTTTCACGATGGCAAAAAAAATATTTGAGACCCATCTATCTTCGAAGTGCGCAGTTCATGTTTCGTTCTTGGTACAGCCTTTGTTAATGAATCGGCTACAATGAGCTCAATTCCAATCTTCAATCTTGTCGTTTTTAACAGCATCTCTACACACATGGTGGGTGACATGAAAATGCTTTGTTCGAGCATGGAATATGCTGTTTTTATTCAAGTCGATCGCTCCTTTATTGTCACAGTAGATCTTGATTGGGACGTTGGCTTCTGGCATGTCAAGTTTCTTGAGAAACTTGCGTAACAATAGGGCCTGTTTTGTGGCTGCTGCTAAGGCCCCTTTCACGCGGATGCGGGTCCGCATACCCTTTCAAACGGACGAATCGCCCACATCTTTAGTTCGAAATTCGTGCATAAAAACTGTTTTTTCGCAAAAATGTAATTATTTTTCTCCTTCACCCCTGATTCAGTGCCCATAGGCAGCCTAGAGGCATTCTTTGGTGGTTTAATCTAGAGCCACATAGAATATGGGAATAAAGATGTCTTCATTCCGATCCTCACAAGTAGTCGATGGGAGAAAATGTCTTCAAATATTTTCAAAATATTTTGAAAAAAAAAATCCGTCTTTTCGGAAAAATATGGAAAAAAAATTCCAAAAACATCCAATGTTCGAAAAATCAAATCCAAAAACATCCAAAACATTCGATGTTCCAAAAAAAAAGAAAAAGAAATTCTGGAGATATCAAAGAATTTGTAAGTAGTAAAAAAGGGGAGGGATGGAGACTTTCAAAATGTGTGCTTAGAAATATTCACATCACAATTCTGTCTTAGGCCGGGTTTACACTACAAAAGTTCGTTTATAAAACTTGAAAAATGCAACCAATAGACGGATCAGTTAAGTTCTCTCGAATGTAACATGTGTTTATTGGTTACATTTTTCAAGTTTTATAAAATAACTTTCATAAACCTTTTAGAGTGAAATCCCATCCTTAGATTAGTCTCACTTCTGAAGTATAAAATTTCATTTTTTCAAGTTTATAGACTGAATATCGAGTAAAATAAACTTGTAGGTATCGGGGGAACCACCAAAAATATTCAAGTGCTAGGGTCTTCAAACGACTTAATCCGGCCTGAGTGAACACCGTGCATGGATAACGTTGTTTAATAAAAGTATTTTTTTTAAAGTTTAAAAAAATTAACAGATTAAAAATTTAAAAAATAACAAATGTTTAAAATAATATTTCAGATATTTATGTTTTTAAATAATTTTAAAAATTTAAGAAAAATATTAAAAATTAAAAAAGAAAAATATTAAAAATTTTAAATTAAATTTAAAAATGATTAAAGTATGTATTATAAAGTAAAATATTTAGTCAATTAAATATTCGTAATGAACAGAACGGCTTATAATTTTGGTCCCGTCAGTGGCCGTTGTTGGCAGGTTTTATTGTATAAAATTGTGAAATATGGACAAAAGGCAGTTAAAGTGGCTATATCTCCATCTCAGAAGAAAACGGAGGGATAGACGTATGTAGGTACATTATGTTAATGAGCAGGGACCATCATATGGTGTTTTTAAGGGTATTTATGGCAAATAATTAAAAAAATTCCATGAAAAATCACCTTCAAAAAGTGGCCAAAGATGTGGATGAATTCGCTCCGCATCCGCATCGTCTGAATAACTCCGAATAAACCTATTGTCAAAACTTCTATGTGCGGATGCGGAGCCCGCACTTAGGTCTTGACACATGCGGACGACGTCCGGACCCGCATGAACATTTCCTAGGTGCGGAGATTTTTCGGCTCGTCTGAAAGGTGCAGTATATTCCAATTGTTAAAACTTCCGGACCCGCGTCCGCATCCGCTCCGTGTGAAAGGGGCCTAAGGCGATGTATTCGGTTTTGACTGTTGAGCTGGCCGCGGTTGTTTGCTTTTTTGCTCTGCCAAGTGACAGCAGCTCCAGCAAGTAGGAATGTGAACCCAGATGTAGACTTCCTGTCAGTATTACCAGCATAATCGGCATCACAGTATCCAACAAATTCGCGATTACCTTCATGCGTTTAATTCAATGTCAGTTTTTTTTAGGTAACGCATGATACATTTTGCAGCTACCCAATGCTCTTTGGTTGTGCACGAACAGAATTGGCATAACAGTCCAACTGCGTATGCGATACCTGGGCGTGTTCCTTTTGGAGCATAGAGTAGGCTGCCGATAGATATTGTGACATCACCAATGTTTGATTTACAAAGCTTCTGATTCGAATCAATTGGTGTTGACATTGGCTTTCCATCATGCGTGGCAAGTCTTCTATTCTGATTGATTAAGAGTTGTCCTTCCAGCTTCCAGGTCCTTTTTGACCTCAATGCCTAAGGCCCCTTTCACACGGAGCGGACGCGGGTCCGCATACCCTTTCAAACGAGCGCTGAAGATGCGGGCGATTCGTCTGCATCTTTAGTTCGAAATTCGTGCATAAAAACGGTTTTTTCGCAATTATTGTAATTATTTTTCTCCTTCACCCCTGATTCAGTGCCCATAGGCAGCCTAGAGGCATTGTTTGGTGGTTTTTATCATTGAGCCTAAAGATGCCTCCATTCCGATCCTCACAAGTAGTCGATGGGAGAAAATATCTTGAAATATTTTCAAAAAATTTTGAAAAAAAATCTGTCTTTTCGGAAAAATATGAAAGAAAATTCCAAAAACACATCCAATGTTCGAAAAATCCAATCCAAAAACATCCAAAACATTCGATGTTCCAAAAAAAAAAAAAAAATTCAGCAAATATCAAAGAATTTGCAAGTATAAAAAAAGGGAGGGGTTGGGACTTTCAAAATGTCTGTGCTTAGAAATATTCACATCACAATTCTGTCTTAGGCCGGGATTAATACAAATACAAATACAACGCCACAACAGGCAAATTGCCCAACGAGGTGGCTGACTTAAGAACATCATGGATCCCCGAGACATTTTTTTGGAGGCCCTATCTACTACTACACCCCCCTCCCCGCGGAACCCCCCAACGAATCGGTACATGCGGGAATGTGCGTGTACGTGTAGCGAAACCTGACGTGAAGTTTTTTTTCTTGTTTTTCTGTAATGCTTGTTATGTGTAGTGCTGCCATCTGCCACTAGTTTTCTAACTTTTCTAACTTTTTCTACACTATAAAAGTTTTGTAAAAGCTCTTTGATAAAACGTGAAAAATTCAACCATTAAGATCACCGGTTGTATTTGCTTGAATGCAACCGATGCGCCTATTGGTTGAATTTTTCAACTTTTATAAAAGATCTTTTACAAAACCTTATAGTATAATCCCGGCCTCAAGTACGGATTACACTATAAAAATTTTATAATAATTCTTTTAAAAAAGCAACTAATATATTTATCGGTTGCGCTTGCAATTTATTAGTTGCTTTTTTCAAGTTTTATAAAATAACTTTCATAAACCTTTTAGAGTGAAATCCCATCCTTAGATTAGTCACTTCTGAAATATAAAATTTCATTTTTTTAAGTTTATAGACTGAATATCGAGTAAAATAAACTTGTAGGTATCGAGGGAACCACCAAAAATATTCAAGTGCTAGGATCTTCAAACGTCTTAATCCGGCCCTGAGTGAACACCGTACGTGGATAACGTTGTTTATGAAAAGTATTTTTTTTTAAAGTTTAAAAAAATTAACAGATTAAAATTTAAGAAAAATGACAAATATTTAAAATAATATTTCAGATATTTATATTTTTAAATATTTTTAAATAATTTTAAAAATTTAAAAAGAAAAAAAATTAAAATTTTTAAATTAAATTTAAAAGTTATTAAAGTATTTAGTCAATTAAATATTCGTAATGAACAGAACGGCTTATAATTTTGGTCCCGTCAGTGGCTGTTGTTGGCAGGTTTTATTGTATAAAATTGTGAAATATGGACAAAAGGCAGTTGAAGTTGCTATATCTCCATCTCAGAAGGAAACGAAGGAATACACGTATGTAGGTACATTATATTAATGAGCAGGGACCATCATATGGTGTTTTTAAGGGTATTTATGGCAAATAATTAAAAAAATTCCGTGAAAAATCACCTTCAAAAAAGTAGCCAAAGATGCGGACGAATTCGCTCCGCATCCGCATCGTCTGAATAGCTCCGAATAAACCTATTGTCAAAACTTCTATGTACGGATGCGGAGCCCGCACTTAGGTTTTGACACATGCGGACGACGTCCGGACCCGCATGAACATTTCCTAGGTGCGGAGATTTTTCGGCTCGTCTGAAAGGCGCAGTATATTCCAATTGTTAAAACTTCTTCCGGACCCGCATCCGCTCCGTGTGAAAGGGCGCTAAGCAATATTTTCCAAGATGTTTCATTTTGAATTTTTTTGCTACAATTTGTTAGTTGAAGAGAGCTGGAGAAGATGAGAAAATCGGCACATGTCAAACCAATGTCTTTCAAGTTGGTGTCTATCTTGTTGTAACAAGCTCTACCCGACTGAGAAGAAAAACAAACAGCAGCTCAATGTTGTCAACCAAACGTAAAACAATATAGAGTTCCCAAGTTAGTCGTTTATGATTGCATCACGTGAGATAATTTAAAATTAGATTTCGCTCTCTTTGAATATGGCCAACAGACATACATTTTTTTCTGCGTGGATCAGTTTACCAACTCCGGAACTAACATCGCGTGGTCCGGGGTTCGAACCCCACCGTCCCACAGTGGTGGTCGGCTGAAGTTGGTTTTCTGTGGTTCCCAACTTCGAGGCGTGAATGCGAGCCGATTTCCCCATTAAAAGTCTCGCCGCAGAGAGCAACAGACCTACAAACAATGAAAATGTAATTGAATCATTACACTTCACTTCTGAAATACAGATGGCAGCAATGAAAAAACAAACAAAACTACATACGTACTCAGACTGTTAGGTACGCACACCTACTCTTCCGGCACAACTCACTAGGTAGTAAATTGCCCATAGATGGCGATAGACCTGAGTTGTGCTGGTTTTGAAAGAAAGAGTTTACCAACTGTAGTTTGGCCTCATTGTTCTGGTGCCAAAACTGAGTGTATTCATTTCACCATACGCACGTATCACAAACATTTTTACTAAACTGAATCTCCATACCTTTGCTTCTGAGGAACTTCTGGACATGTTGATTGTTCTGATGCTCGTGCGACAGTTGAATGTAAAAATTTTTCATAGCAGGACAAGCATTAGAAATTATAACACATCAAAAGCTTGTACACGTCACTGAACTGACGAATGCCAACAGCAACAGTCTGCTTTCCATTTCTGAATTCTTTTGTGTTTTATGTAGCAATGAGGCCATGATTCAGAGCAGATGAGAACAGATTTTGATCAAATTTAGGGACATACCAAGCGTTTTTCAATTGACTTGGTTTCCACTTCCCACATACTAACATTTCCACATCAATCGTACCATATCCTTCAGCATAACTCAAAATTCTATCACCAACAGGAAGTGGTTTCGACTCATCAAAAGGAATGTATTAGAAGAAGTCTGAATGGGTTGATATGTGATGAGAAGCCTCTTAATCAATTATCCAACAGTCTGTCACGAACTATAGACGATAGATGGCGCAATTCTTTATCGCGGTCTTCTGTTAGCAACGGGAGGATGCCGGCTTCGGTTTATTGGAGAGAACATTCCAGAAAACCCCGCCCCTCCAGACATTGGTTCAACCCCCTCCGTACGGTGGCGCCGCCGACTTGGAAACTGTAAAATAGAATTTTGTAGAACATTCTTTTTCTCGCAGTTTCCACCCGGGTTATAAATAGTGTGCCGCTCACAAGATGGCAGGCTCAAGGAGACTCGAATAGAGAGAGACTGGATGAAAAGTCAGTTGTGATTGAACGTTGAGAGAAAGTTGTTAGCTATCTGATGAGCTTGTAAATACGTGTAAATTGCTGTTTTGTAAATAAATCTGTGTTTGTCCGTCGAACCGTTTCTTGTTTTGCGAAAAATTATCCGGAATTTGAATGCAGACATGAATGCTTTCCCCCGAGATGTCTGGCCAGAAGTTTCATTTTCTTTACTAGAACGACAGTTCTTTTGGATATGACCGACTTCGCCGCAGAACTAGCACTTCCATAGGCATATGCAGAATTTTCTGGGCCCCCTTTGTGAAAGCGAATGAGCGCTTTGAACAAGCATTTTTTTCAATAAATGCTACAGTGCTGAGTTCAGAACTGCAAGATCTCTGCTCTTCAAATCTTCGTTCGTGCAGCCTGAGACGTTTGCCGCTGTGGTGGTCGACTGTGTTACGATATAAAAGTGAAGCCTTTATAATGGCTGGTTATTCCAAAAGCATGAAGAGTATTGTTATTCGCCCTTTGGCAACATGTTAAGTGGAATGTCTCCCGTAAATAAAGTGTGATGATGAAGGACGTGCGTTTCCTTGTGTGATTAGTGTATTTCATTTAATCGATGTATCCAGTCCACCCACCCCGTTGTTTCGCAACAGACTGGTCATATTGACGGACTCACATCGCTAGGTCCCGGGTTTGAACCCCACCGGCGCTACAGTGGTGGTCGGCTGAAGTTGGTTTTCTGTGGTTCCTAAGTTCGAGGCGTGAATGAGAGTCGATTTCCCCATTAAAAGTCCCCCCATAGAGAGCAGCAGACCTGCAAACGGTACAAATATTCAATCATTACACTTCACTCATTTATGACAGCACTGCAATTTCAAACATTACATTAGATACACGCACTTACACTTCCGCAACAACTCATTAGGTAGTAAATTGCCCATGGCGATAGACTTGAGTTGTGCTCGGTTTGAAAGAAATCTCCCCAGCGCGACCCAACCCGCAAGGGTAAAAGGCTTATATCCCTGGAGGGACAGAGCCTGGGTCGTGACTGGTTTGTCGGTTTGAAAGAAAGAAAAGTCTGAGACGTTCAGAGTCACTACACTTCTTTGTTTGTGCGGTACTGACTCTCAAGCATTTTGGAACTCAAGATACTCACTCGGAAGGGTATTCAGTATCCTGTTCAGCAACATTGAAACAAGAAGACTTTCATTTTCTGCTTTAAACTCCTCTTTGCCAAATTCGTCATAGTTTTGACACATGGGAGGCGATACTATCAGCTGGATCCTTAGTGTGGCTAAGTCCAAGCGTCCCTCATTTTTCTGTTCGTGTACAGTGTTCAATGCATTCCACATATCTCTGCCAGATTTGCAGGTAAGAATATTCTGCTTTGGCTCGCCATAAACACACGACCCGATTATATATCAAGCAATAGCATCAGCCTTCTGAAAAGCTTTGACATCAGCGGTAAACTTTGTTCGTTCAGGCTCTGTTGCGTTTTCATTCAGCGAAGCAGGATAAGTGACTTCTCCCGAAACGACCGATATCAGTTTTTTTGGATTGTCAGCTGCAGTTCCACATCGAATTTCCAGCTTGTCCAGTTCTGTCTGCCCTCTAACTTATCGATGGAATGAAACTTATCCATTTTTTCACTTGAATTGGGAACTTGAGCTTGCAAAGTAAAGAAATACTAAACTTTGTTTCAGAAGTCAAAATTCCGCAACCATAGATGTGACCATTAAACAATCAAACCCGCTGCAAAGTGGATGGTCACTGGGCCCGTAACCTGTTCAGATTATTCTAGTACGAGTGAGAGGAGAAACTAATTGAAATTTAATGTACACAAAGCATGCCGTCTGATCTGAACGAATGCAAAACAAACAAAACATGTGTTGCCACATATGAAGCACAAAAGTATATCGTGGTTAACGGTTAGCAGGTAATTTTCTAATACTTAATGATATCATGCAAGTGCATTAGCCTAATCGGTATCGCCGATTTCAACTCGACGTAAGGATATTGGATTTCCTTGATATAAATTGTGCAAGCTGTGTATCGCGATATTCGACATTGTGTACCCTTCTAGTACATTTCCGGCCAAACAGTACAAATGTAATTCAATCGTAACACGTCTCTCACTTCACTTCTGAAATATAGATGGCAGCACTGAAAACAACACTACATACACACTCAGACTGTTAGGTAAGCACACACTTACACTTCCGGCACAACATACTGGGTCATTCACTCATAGATCAGGTGATAGACCAGAGTTGTGCTCGGTTTGAAAGAAAGTACATTAGAAAAAAAATTCCAAACAATAATATGAAAGCAACGTATAATTTTAAAATACTGTATTGGCTCTCAAGAACTTGGGGATTCTTAATTTTTCTTCAATTTATATGGAAAAAATTAACGTTAAATAAAATTTTTGAAGCCAATCAAAAAATAATTAATTAATTAATTACGAACAAGCAAATTAACTCTGTTTTCACGTGTAAATTCGGGAATAGCACCAAATAATAATGATAGGGAAAAGTTTAAATTTTTTTATTCACTTTTCTTGCCGAAATTTCCGTCGCTCATCCTCCCCCGAACGGTATACGTCGATGTCACTTGTTTTCACGACAGTGATATAGGCGGGAAAATTTCTAGGATATCGCGACAGAATGTTGTTGCCGTTGCAATGGATTTTTGATAATGGTAACGAATATTTTTTTCCAATTTAAAAATTTTAAACAAATAAACATTAGTTGAAAACGATATTTTTTCAGTATTTTCTTCAAAATCATAAAAAAAAAAAAAAAAAAATTGAAATATTCTGTATAAAGGATTATCGTAAACCTTCGGTATATAAGAACTATATTTTGCGGCGAAGGAATACACTCTCTACCTTTCTCTTCACTGCAAAGCTAACCTGAAACAGACTATAATGTTCAATATAAATTGAGTAAAAAATGCAATACTATAAAATAAATCAACCTGCATCTTTACTTTAAAAATAATTGTGGCTGGCATGAGGGAGACATTTTTAAAACGAATTATTTGAGTTGTTTCTAATACAGTAGAGTTTTGTTTATCTGAATTTCGCTTATCCGACATTCCGTATTATCCGATGACCAACCGAAAAAAAAAACACGTATAAGATAAAACAGATCAAGTTAAGCCTTTCAAAATTTCACATTATGACGGAGTTAAGGCTCTAGAAACTGCAATTTTATACATTGAGCAACAAAAAGAAGTTACATGAATTGTCATCATGATGATGCAAGGACAGCAAGACTTGACAGCGAAGAAACGGCACTCGTCAGGAAAGAGACTACAATCAAAAAATTTTTTAAATCATCACAGACTGCACTTTTATGTAATGTGCAAAATCATAACATAGTTTGACTTTTAATAGGCTTTTTCTTAACACCATCCTACTATCCGACATTTTCACTTGTTTGACATTCTGCTGGCCTGTTATGTCGGATAAGCGAGAGACTACTGTATAGCCTAGGGAAAATTTGTTTTGATATACAAGTGTTACACATTAAAAGAAATGAACAAAAAGAAGTGTTTCTATTACAAATGCAATGGAAAATTTTTTGTAATTCATGGAACACTTGCAAACAGAAGTTCCTTCGTATTTGATGTTTCTGGGCGCAGTTCTTTTTTTTTTTATAAATTATGAATTTGCGTCTGAATCTTTGCATTTTCTATTTCACTCATTTGAATGTTGAACATTTGTTATTGATCTTACAGGTTTAGTGACGATACCTGGTGCTGGTGGTGGGACGTTCCTTGGAGGTTATTTAGTCAAAAAACTGAGTCTTCGTTGTGCAGGTATAATTAAGATGTGCATCATATTCACTGGAATATGTGTAGCTGTTGTCTTCATCTTTGTACTTCATTGTCCAAATTCTAAATTTGCTGGACTAAATACGTTTCCTAAGAACAGGTATGTATTGTAGTGATTGATTAAATCAAATTATTTTGTAGTTTGAATGATTTATTTTAATACAGTCTCAAGTCTGTCATCAATTAAGATTAGAGACGTAAAATTCTCGAGAATAATCTTTCGGAGAATATTCTCTGGTAGGACTACTGTTATAAACAACTTGAGAATATTCTTATAAGTTCTTGATGAGAATATTCTCCTGTTATTTCTAATATAGTTACATATAATATCCTTGAGAATATTCTCTGGAAGGACTACTTTCATAAATTACTGAGGAATATTCTTATAGAAAATAATAAGAATTATTCTGAAGTTATTAATAATAGTCCTTCCAGGACGTCAAAAACTTTTTGTTCCTGCTAGCCGCGAAACGATTCTTTCCGAAAAGAGCGTGTTTTATTCCACTGTACTTCAACTACCGCCGTATTTAAACTATCGGCCCATCATCGGGCTTTCCATCGCGAAACCCCAATAATATCCGTGATCGTGCAACTGAGGATGGTTTGCAATGGTCTTTCAGCTTTAAAGCGCAAATGCGAGTCAGTTTCCGTTTTCAAAAAAAAAATCGCCACTGGAAGCAGCAGAAATTACTGTAGTCGTTCGTCATTGCGTCAAATCACGATGTTTCGAAAAAAAAAAAAAAAAAATCCGGGAGTGAAAAGAGCATGTCCGCCGAATTATGATTGCTAATTTAGAAACTTTGCCGAATAACGAGCGTTAAATCGCCAATGTTGCCAAATAACAAGTAAGATCGCCAATTTCGCCAAATAACGAGTGTCAGATCGCCAATCTCACCAAATAATGAGTGCTGAATCGCCAGCCATCGTGTTGATTCTTCCGAAATTCTCTCCCATTTTGCAAAAATTTCTTTCTGAGTATAAACAAACTGAAAACTTGATATGGAAAATTTATAATATCTATAAAGATTAGAAAATATTTAGCCCATTTGAAGGGCACAGACAGCAAATAGTGTCCTCAGTAAGCAAAAATCATCTTAAATAGACTGGTGCGAAATTTTTTATGACAGCCGCTCTTTCAAACCAGGTGTCAAAAGCCTGAAACACCAAAAACAAAAAACAAGCTGATGAAAAGATGTTTGATAACGAAAGACAGTGCAGTTGTTTTATTTTGAAAAGGGGTGAGGGTTAAGGAAAATATTGTTGTTAATTTCGCTGCTCCAATTTATAAATATCTGCTCTGAATCCTATATTTTGTTGCTCCAAAACTGCTCCGAATCCTCAATTTGCTGCTCTAAAACTGCTCCGAATCCTGAATTTTGCTGCTCCAAAGCTGCTCCGAATCCTGAATTTTGCTGCTCCAAAGCTGCTCCGAATCCTGAATTTTGCTGCTCCAAAGCTGCTCCGAAATGGACTTTGTCACTTCCCACCCCTGTAATAAATAATCTTGATAAATAACTTGAGAATAATTATTTTCGATAAGAATATTCTCTAGTAATTTGCAATAGTAGTCCTTGGAGAGAATATTCTCTGTCCCCGTCTCTCTTCCCGTCAAGAAGATGGGAATATTGAAGTTTGTAGACACCACAATATTAAAGCAAGAAAAATACAACAAAAGGGCTGATTTTCACAACTTTTAAAGAAATGCAAGTGATACAGAATATTTAAGTGTATGTGCATTGAAGAAGAAAACAGTTCTGTATCTTAGAATGAAGGTAATTATATAAGAATAGCTTTCTTTATCAATCAACTTTGATTTAATTTCTTTTGTTGTGAACTTATATCTGAAAATTTATCGAATTTTAAAATAATTTTTTAAGGTTTTAATCTCAAGGTTTCTAAAATCTCCATAACCAAACTTTTAAAACCCTCTCATCATGACCTGGAGAATATTCTGAGAATATTCTCGAACTACAATAATTAGCTCTGATCAAAATATGGAACTACTCCTTCCAAATGTGAAAACAAATTTTCGATCATATTTTGGAAAATTCCAGGAGCAACAATAACACCATATTGCAATCTGTTAATTTTGAAAGCACCCTTGTGAGTTACAATTGTAGTCCTCAGATCACGAGAAGAGTTACGCGAACCCCCCCCCCCCTCTAGAGAGGGTCCATTTAGGCGCGGGGAAAGGATAAAAATTATCCCGGGTTACCAGTAAAGGCTGTCTTGGCGCAAATCTCGGTTATGAGGGTATTCTTCACGCTTCAGTGAACTCCGTCAGTCATCACGCTTGAGCGAGCTGCGCCTTTTGTGTTGGCGTTTGTTAAAAGATGTGTTCGAAAATTGTTATAAATTTTTGAAGTAAATTAAATTTTTTAATTTAAAAAATTTGAATTTTTATTAGTTTTAATATTTTGAACTAAAATATTTGATACAGAAAAAAATTCGAAGGGAGTAGTGATCATTTAGTAATAAAGGGAGTAAAATTACTTTAAATTATTAACTTAATTCCTAAAATAATAAAATAAATTAATTGTTAAATTACTTTAAATTAGCAATTTAATACAAAAGGAGAATTATTAATATAATAATAATTTATTACTACTGTAAATTATATGGCGTTTTCTTTGGCTTAATTTCTATACCGCAGCAAGAGAATTCCACCTGCTAGCAATTAGCCATTCTTCTTCTGCTTACCTTCTCTTACAGACATATCATGGTCTTTTTTACTTTCTCGACAGAAGCTCCTCATATGGGCTTTTTAAATGGGTGACAAATGCAGTAGTGACAAATAAAAAGATTTAACATGCCTGCTTGTCAAGTTTGCAGTTACGTCTATAGCCACCTATAAGGGCATGTCCCCGCAGGGCTGACAGGGATCCAGCCCTGGGGCCCTGGATGGATTCTAATCATTTTTTACAACTATAAATTCATTTTAGAGTGACCCGTCAAAGATCCCAATCTGAGAGCCAGGCTGCAAGATGTGGGGGCCATCCTTTAGGGCATCGGTAGAATGGTCCTCTCATGCTGCAGGAGGGATCCTGGCTGGGATCTCTCACCGGCCGTCCATTCTGAATTTAGTGTGGGGAAAATTATAAGAATTCTCCTATAGGCTGGATTTTGTCAGCCCATCCTTCGTCTTCAGCTCGTCTGCCACTACGAAGGTTACCATCAAAGTCCATGGGTTCGAATCCGGGCATAGAACATTCGAAACAAGTACTTTACCTACCGAGCCTAGGGCGACCACCGATGGATGGAGCCTTCATTTCCCACCCAACTCCACTGGTTGGAAATTACCGTATGGCGATATATGACCGGAGTTGGTGTGCAGTGTAGTAGCCCATCCTTCTGGGGGCCATGGTCGAAAATGTTTTATATGAGCAGCGTTCGGCTTCAGCTTGATGCATAGAACTGATTATTAAAAAAAGGCTGGAGTTTTCGATCCCTTCTGCGGAATAAAAAATATATTTTTTGTATTAAAATACACTGGTGAAATAAATTAAGAGCATTTGCATATTTTATCAAATTTCATGAAAAGAACTGAACTGAATGTAAAACCACTGCTTCTAGACAAAAATGCAAATCTTGTACGTCAAATACGTAAGAGCACACGTGTGTGTTGGCGGAGCCAGTAGAGAAACAGGCTTTATAAGCGCGCGTAAGTTAAGACGCATTTCGTTCACTAGCACACCTCGACGAATTTCTTGGTGTTATTTTGCAGCAATCGGTTAATTTCAAATTGTAACAGTAAAAATGAGTAACCACCAACGTTTAGATGATGGAATGAAGTGGCGAATTGCGGGGAGGCTAGAAGCAAGCCAATCTCAATTCCAGATTTGTTGAGAGTTCAATTTAACGCCCAGCGTCGTGTGTAACTTATGGAAACAGTTCCAGGATACCGGATCCATCGAGAGAAATCCTGGGCAAGATCGTCCAAGAGCCACGACGCACACAGTGGTCAATATATAGAGAATTTAGGAGAAAAAATGTTTTCTCGAAAACTAATGAATATTTTTGAAAAATTCTTTTTGCTTCACATCAAAAATAAGCATCCACACAGGCCGAGAAGTATAATTTAATAATAATAACGTTTGGTAATTTTAAAACTACTTTGGTATGACTACTACGTTTTCTACATTTTTGAAATTCTTTCCATTTCAATGAAATAATTACTTATTTCTAATTAATATTTCCATCTTTTACTGATGTTTCCTACTTTTCTGATTGACTGTCTCCAAAATAACAATGCATCACTCATATTTATTACGAATAATATTGAAAAAATAATAGTAATACCAAAGCACATTCTAAACAACATATTGCCGTGAAAACTGGGGGGAACACTTAATTGAAGTTTAATATGTAAAAAATCAAGATTTTCACTCAAAAAATAATAAATTATTCTTTTATAAGACAAAACATTAAAAATAAACAGTGCAAATAAACAAAATCTATGATTTGGGGGCTTGATCACCGATTGAACATTTCAAATCGGAATGAAATTTTTCATAAAAAACAACCAAACTCCGCAGATTATTAAATACTTACAAATTTGTACTCGCAATTGTACAAACACTTAAAAATGTATATTATTTTATTCTCGGAATTAATTTACGTTTATGTACAGTAATTTTGCATATAAATTAAAAATGTACCTAAAACGCACCCACCTTATGCGTAGTGTCAATCACTGTAAGACTCTGAGGATCTGCTTTTTTCTCCCTTTTCTGTCTCGCTAAATTTCAGCAAAGTCAAAACCTCTTTTGGCAATACTCCCTTTTTTGGGGCAGTTTTTTGTGGGCAGTTCTCTTATAGAAGATACTAGATGATCTGATGATGTAAGAAGATAGTTCATCAAATCTTCATTAGTTGTTTGACGTGAAATTTTTCTTGATCTACGTATATTCTCTGGCTTGCTTATAGTCTTTATGTCTGGCTTCTTGTGCTTCCTCCGTCAACTGACCAACGGGAAGTAGCAAATGTTGTATAACATCTGCACCATGAATTAAAACTTTGTGAACAGTAACTGGCACGTAAAACCAACTGTAAAGTTGCACATAAAGCATTGCAGTAGTGTTTGCAAACTCTCTAAATTTTTCGACATCTATTTCATGTTAGAGGCCGTACGTTGGCCGGATGATGTAAGACTGGCTTGTGCTGCACAACACTACGCTCTGGTTCTATGTTCTTCCGAGAGATTTTTTATTTTTGCCTTCTTGGTCCTCGGGCCACTACCTTCGAAATTCTTTTGAGGTCTGCTCCGATCTTTCTGGAATATTTTGGATGGAATAGCTATTTTCCCTTGTAACCATGCTGAATTTTTGTCGAGGAAACGTGTCAAGGTCTTGTTACTAAATCTCCACTTTTTTGATAAACTGATGAAACATTTGATTTTCAAACGAAAATTACTACTCTTGACTTCCAGGCTATGTTCAAATTATGACTTTTCATCAATATATTGGATTAACAGGTCTGCAGACTTTTTAAAAGGCAAGCTCAACCCACCATTAGCGCAAAAACAACTCTAGACGAGTCACACATAAGGCCATTTCAAAAATTTCTTACTTAAAAAGGGGCGGCTCGCATAATGCAAACCGTTCACCAACAACATGTAGAACATCAGAAAAAACATTTCACGATTGAACAGAGTTAAACTTTTTTTTATAACTCACTTTTTGTGCTCAAAACTACTCAAAAATAAGCCAAACTTCAAGGACGAATTACGAAAATTATTTCCTCTACTCGGAGCTTGGAAAACATCCAGCCGAAAAGGAAAAAGAATTAAAAATGAATAGCAAAAAAAATTTCATAGTTCCACTCAAATGCAACCGAATGACAACCTAGGGAAGTTAAGCGTTTCATCACATTTCGGCGAGAGCCCCATCTGAGTCAGTCATTACCCTTCTTTGACCCCCGGAACCACCCTGATGTGAAAAAATATCACGAAACAAATATCACCTCAAGATGCACTAGACATTTCTCTACACACCCATATGGTTTTTTTCTCCGAAGCAAAAACTTAATTTTTTATTTTTTTCCAGCTAATTTCCCGATTTGGACCACTGTGCGACGGCCAGAGAAGATCGCCATTTGTCGATTATAGCAAGGCGTAACAGGAGTGTTACAGTGTTACAGCTTCTCGGCTCTCTCGTGACTTGTATGCAGCCACAGGAACCCGTGTATCAAGGGTGACTGTTTCCAAAAGACTTCATGAGAGAGGGTTGTTTGCAAGAAGACCTGCTGTTTGCGTCCCGCTCACTTCTACGGACAGGAGAATCCGTTTATCATGGTGCAGAGAGCATAGAGATTGGAGTATGGATCAATGGGCGACCGTTCTCTTTACTGATGAGTCCCGGTTCAGCATAAGCACCGATTCTCGCCGTACGTTCATATGGAGAGAACCAGGGACCCGCTACCTACCCTTCAATGTCCGCGAAATCGACCATTATGGCGAAGGAGGTTTAATGGTCTGGGCAGGTATCATGTTGGATGGCCGCACACCTCTCCATGTCTTTGAAAGAGGCACTGTGACTGGTGTGATGTATAGGGATGAGGACTTGGAGCCCTATGTTCGCCTTTTCAAGAGTGCAGTTGGCCCTGAGTTCATTTTAATGGACGATAACGCGAGGCCACATAGAGCTCTTCTGCTCGACGATTTTCTAGAGAGTGAGGATATTCACCGGATGGATTGGCCAGCCAGATCTCCAGACCTTAACCCTATAGAGCATGTCTGGGACGCTCTGGGGAGGGCAATTGCAACTCGCAACCCCCCTCCGGGAACCATCCAGGTAATGAAAACAGCGTTGCTGAACGAGTGGGACCAATTGCCACAGTAAATGATAAACTGCCTTATTTCAAGTATGAAATCACGCTGCGAGACCTGTATATCTGTAAGTGGGGACCATACCCCCCTATTAACCCATCTATTAACCCATTTTTTTGTTTATTCTGCAACCGCTGTTTCATACCTTCCAACTCCAACGAGTGTTACGCACGATCATGCGTGTGTATTACAATTATTGAATACACACGCATGATCGTGGTTATTTGTTTTGTATTGTATCAATGTATGTACATATCAAATTTCATTAAAATCGGTCCAGTAGTTCTAGAAATAATCGACCAAGTCTGCAAATTCTCTTAATTTCTTACACCAGTGTAATGTGCTGTAAGTGCTCGTGCAGCCGGGCCGTCTTAAGAGCATCACGGGCTTTCCCGGGCCAAGTGGTTTTTCTGATTCCCCTACCACGTAAATTCTGGAAAATTTCAAGCAGATCTTATTTTTGTGAATCTAATGCGACAATGCCTTAAGACGACACTGTCGAACAGCCGGTGTTTACGCAACAAAAACACTGCGATGACGACGTTATCGAGAGCACTGCCGTGGCGCTTTTAGTGAAATTTCTAAGAGCCAAAATAGCGCTAAAGACGCCAAACGGGTTGCGCCGTTGCTAATATGCTATTCTCGATGGGCAGTCGCTTTACCTAAAAGTAAATAATAGAATCGTTTGACGTAACGTGACGTAGCCAGTGTTCTTCTCGTGATCAGTGGAGTATATCTGGGCCTCAGCTGATGTTTCGTCTACACGAAGCTGTAAGTAAGCCTTAGCTGAATCTATTTTAGCGTAATATCCAAGTTTGACAGTAACTGATTAACAGCTGGAATTGGATAGGGGTGAGCATTCATGGCCTTATTCAAAGTTACCTTACAGTTCTCACATAATCTAATGTCACCTGAAGGTTTAATAACGGGAACAACAGGAGTTGACCACTTTGGGTTCGAAATAGGTTCAATAACTCCTTCATCCTGAAGTTTTTTCAAAGCAATCTTAGTTTTTGGTTTCATTGCAAGTGGAACATTCCTAGCCTTGAGTTGAATGGGAGGAAATTCAGGATCAAAAGGTAAAGACACGGCAGGTCATGCAAATGTACCCACAATCCAGCATCAAAAACCTCGCTGTATTTTTGAATTAAAAAATCCACTGGATTAGATTCAATCTTTTTGACTCCATTCAATGAAATACCCAAAGGCTCAAACCATGAGAAACCCAAATTATTTGTGCATTTGCATTTTGAAATTAGCAGTTGTAATCTGACATTCTTGTTCCCAAAGTGTACTTTTACTATGCATGAACCTAGAAGGGAAATTAAATTTCCTTGAAAATCCCGCAACTTCACAAAAGTGTTTCTAATCTTAGGTTTGCAGCAACCAAACAAAGTTTAAAAAGTTTCTTTAGAAATTAGAGAATAATAAGATCCAGAATCAATCTCCATTTTTAATGCATGGTTGTTCAATAAAACCTCGATACATTGTTTGAAACCAGAAAAGTTAACTACAGAATTCGAATATTCATTTTCGGTTTTAATTTTATGTGTATTATGTGTGTATGCTTTATTCTTCTGAATGCCGTATGCTTTATTCTTCTGAATGCCGTATGCTTTATTCTTCTGAATGCCGTATGCTTTATTCTTCTGAATGCCGTATGCTTTATTCTTCTGAATGCCGTATGCTTTATTCTTCTGAATGCCGTATGCTTTATTCTTCTGAATGCCGTATGCTTTATTCTTCTGAATGCCGTATGCTTTATTCTTCTGAATGCCGTATGCTTTATTCTTCTGAATACCCTTGGCCCGGCATACAGTTTGTATTTATATGCCTTTTCTTGCCACAGTGCCGCAAGTCGCTGATTTGAAACGACAATTAGAACGGTCATGTCGTCCACCACAACCAAAACATACCTAACCGTTATTAGAAAAATCAGCCTTTGAAACATTTTTTGTGTGTGTGTGTGTTTTTCGAATTAAATATCTTTTTACTCTTCACTTGATCAACGAAATCAGAAGTTCCTGAATTAGAAACTCGAGAGTTTTGAGAATGAATTTGTTTTGATTGTGAAAACGCAGTTTCAGCTGCAAGGCACTTTGCAACAGCATCGTCAAAATTCAATTTTGGCTCTGCCAGTAACTTTCGTTGAGTTCCTTCATCTCGTAATCCACATACCAACTGATCGCGCAATCGTTCAGCAAGAGTAGCACCAAAATTACAATTTTCAGCTAATTTTCTTAATTGGGTAACGTACGAATTTACGAACTCATTGTCTAACTGTACTCTCTTATGAAATTGAAATCTGCAATAAACTTCAGAGGGTTTTGGGCAGAAATGATTCTTTAGTAGTTCGAGTATATTATAAAAACACAGAAATCTGCTGAGGCGACACAAGGGAACGCAAAATCCCTAGCGTTTTTATTCCGCACACATCCAAAAGAACAGCCCTTTTCTTTTCAGGAAGCGTTATCGCATTTGCTTCCAAGAAAAAAAGTCAGCTGTTGTATATATAAATCCCAGGACCTCGAATTTGAGGTATCGAACTCAGGCATAGACCCAATTGCTGCCATGTTAGAATTTTATAAACATCAATATAAATAGATACCATTGCGACGAAACTCGAGCGTGATGAGGAAAAGCAATGTCGAAATAAACATACCAGCTCTCATCTGACATCAGTTTGGTAAACATCCCATAGTTCGTCGCCAGTTTCATGTTTCAATTACTCGCTGAAACATTCGTCCGAGTGGAAGACGATAGAAGACTCTATCACTATAGAAGTGAACTCTTTGAATTATTACATTTAAAACACATACACACGTGATAAAGGAAGAAGCACGAACGAAATAGACGTTAACTACATGATTGCGAATGCTCGAGAGACACACAGAAGCAGAACAGACAGCAATCTTAAATCACTTGAACATTATAAACAAATCACAGAATAAGGTCTATTAGATGCTGCCATCTATTTTATCGGAATAGATCACAGCAAGTTTACTCATTACCAGGCGAGATCTCTCGCCCACCCGTCGACCCAATCTGTGAATTCTGTCAAATTTAACACCATCAACACCCACAGTTTCTGAGCAATTTTTTTATGTTTTGGTTTCTAGTGATTCGGCAGTCTCATTTGATTCCTCAGGAACACCTACAAAGACAAGGTTTTCCCTTCTATGTCTGTTTTCCAGATCATCAATTTTATCCATCATCAGCCTGTTCGATCGATGTAAATCCTCGATGTCCCCACGAGATATCTCACCAACTGCATTTTTCTCAAGATCAGAAACGCGTTTCTCCAACACTCCCAAGGACGTTTCAAACTTTTTCAGCTCACACTGTAGGATATCCACTTTACTGGAAACAGATTCCAAGGTTTCATGCAGGTCGACATGCAGGGATAATATTTTCACGCCTTTGTTTATATCAAAGTTTTCTAGGTCCATCAATTCTCCCATGCGCGATCTCAAATTACGGGATGGCATAATCGACTCATCAGCCGGCGATCGAACTTTTCTCTTCGGCTGGGACGCACCCGCTGGAACAGGAGGCCTTACTCTATCTTCAGCATTAGTTCCATGGCATGTCTCCCGAAAATGGACCAGCCATCTCGGGCGATGGTGTCTTTTCAGCATCCGCACCAAGTTCGGACCCAATACAAACAGTACATTTCCATCGTGTTTTTTCACTTTCATTTATCGAAAGCAAAACGTTTACGCATGACGGGTGAAAGCATTTCCAACACTTAATGCACTTCATAACATTGCTTTTCGTCGAAACAACCTTTCGGCATTCATCACACACTCGCTATAATACCCGGCGTTGCCCGGGTTTTCTTCAATGGGGCTGTTAGAAACACGCGATATCTCCCTCTTTCTTTGAGGGACATGCAAACCGTATCTAAAGTTAACCAATATGGCGACTTCCTGCGCGACTCATGAAATAACCAAATCTAGATTTAAAGAAACGTGGAAATGAAGAGTTTCCCCCCCCCCCTCCTTTTTTTTTGATGGACGCTAGGTATTTCGATTCCCTCCCCCTGAACTTCAAGTTATCCATCTGCCTGTTTCAGCATCCAAAAATGCTTAATTAAAGCTGTGGAATTTTTTCGATGTACTTTATGGGTCCATAATTAATTTTAAAACATCCTAAACCATATGAATTTATGCAGTTGAATATCAAAAGACAATACGGAGACATTAATTTTCATGCTTGAGAAGATGTAAATAAAAAGTTGAAATCAATGTTATTGCATGAATGTCCAACTCAAAAGTAGGTCCGGCTAATTACTTCGTATTTAATCTCCTGGGCTTCGTATATCTATCTCTAAGCGACCTCAATATTTCAAAAATCGAGATTTCAATACAATTTTAAAATTATTGATGTGACAGAAAACCTCACTAAATTTCAGCATTTATACAGTAGAATCGGCAATTATAACACTGATTTCTAGGAGGATCACCCTTTTCCTGACCCTCAAAGCGATGCTGGTGATGATTATGACGTCTATTCACAAAGCCTCATTACTGAGAGTATTGAAAATGTGGCAAACCATTATAAAGGCATAAACTATTATACATAACTGGCAGCATTAAAGAAGTGACAAACCATTGTAAAGGCATATGCATGTCTGAAACGCATTGCTAGGGAACCACGGTAACCAAAGTAAACGTTTGGAAAGTGATTGTTGAGGTCCAAAAACCATTGTTGCCCGACAGGTTTTTGCCCATTTGGGGCATTTGCCCTGGTCTGACGAAATTTTAAAGTAGCCTATCGTTCAAGTCGGGTCTCATTTGGTATACATGCAAAATTTGGCGACGATCGATCTAAAATTGTAGATTTGTATAGAGAACAAACACACACAGACAGACAGAAAATCAATTTTATATATATAGACTAGCTATAATACCCGGCGCTGCCCGGATTTTCTTCAATGAGGCTGTTTGGATCACGTGATATCTCCCTCTCTCTTTCTTTGAGGGACATAGGTGTCTAAGTAAACCAATATGACGACTTCCTGAGCGACTTCATGAAATAAACAAATCTAGATTTAAAGAAACATAGAAACGAATATATTTTTTTTCCTTTGTTTAAGGGGCACTAGGTATTTCGATCCCCCCCCCCTGAACTTTAATTTATCCATCTGCCTGTTTCAGTTTTCAAAAATGCTTGATCGAAGCTGTGGAATTTCTTCGATGTACTTTACGGGACCATAATTCATTTTAAAACATCCTAAACTATGAATTTATGCAGTTGAATATCAAAAGACAATACGGTGACATTATTTTTCATGCTTGAGAAGATGTAAATAAAAAGTTGAATCAATGTTATTGCATGAATGTCTAACTCAAAAGTAGGTCCGGCTAATTACTTCATTTTTAATCTCCTGGGCTTCGTATATCTCCAAGCGACCTCAATATTTCAAAAATTGAGAATTCAATACAATATTTAAAATTATTGATGGGGCGGAAAATCCCACTAATTTCCGCATTTCTACAGTAAAATCGACAATTTTAGCACTGATTTCTATGAGGATCACCCTTTTCCTGACTTTCAAAGCGATGCTGATGATGATTATGACGTCTATTCAAAAAGCCTCATTACTGAGAGTATATTGAAAATGTGGCAAACCATTATAAAGGCATAAACTATTATACATATACTAACAGGATTAAAGAAGTGGCAAACCGTTGTAAAGGCATATACACGTCTGAAACGCATTGCTATGGAACCACGGTAACCAAAGTAAACGTTCGGAAAGTGATTGTTGAGGCCCAAAAACCATTGTTGCCGGACAGTTTTTTGCCCATTTGGGGCATTTGCCCTGGTCTGACGAAATTTTAAAGTAGCCTATCGTTCAAGTCGGGTCCCATTTGGTATATATGCAAAATTTGGTGACGATCGATCTAAAATTGTAGATTGTATAGAGAACATACATACACACACACACAGACACACACACAGAAAATCTCCCCCTGAACTTCAAGGTATCTATTTCTGCCTGTTTGAGCTTCAAAAAATGCTTAATTAAAGCTGTGGAATTTTTTCGATGCACTTTACGGGGCCCATAACTAATTTTAAAAACATCCTAAACTATATGAATTTATGCAAATAAATATCAAAAGACAATACGGAGACATTAATTTTCATGCTTGAGAAGATGTAAATAAAAAGTTGAAATCAATGTTATTACATGGATATCAAACTCAAAAGTAGATCCGGCAAATTATTCATATTTTTAATTTTCTGGGCTTCGTATCTCCAAGTGAATTCCATATTTCAAAAATCGAGAATTCAATTTAATTTTTAAAATTATTGATGTGGCAGGGAACCCCCCCCCCCCACTAAATTTCCGTATTTATGCAGTTAAATCGGCAATTTTAATAGTGATTTTTATGAGGATCACCCTTTTCCTGGCCCTCAAAGCGATGATGGTGATGATTATGACGTCTATTCAAAAAGCCTCATTACTGAGAGTATTGAAAATGTGGCAAACTATTATAAAGGCATAAACTATTATACATAACTGGCAGCATTAAAGAAGTGACAAACCATTGTGAAGACATAAACACGTCTGAAACTCATCGCTAGGGAACCACGGTAACCAAAGTAAACGTTCGGAAAGTGATTGTTGAGGCCCAAAAACCATTGTTGCCGGACAGTTTTTTGCCCATTTGGGGCATTTGCCCTGGGCTGACGAAATTTTAAAGTAGCCTATCGTTCAAGTCGGGTCCCATTTGGTATATATGCAAAATTTGGCGACGATCGATCTAAAATTGTAGATTTGTATAGAGAACATACATACACACACACACAGACACACACACAGAAAATCAATTTTATATACATAGAAGACTAGCTGATACCCGGCGACGTTGCCCGCCCCGTAAAAAATTTATATATGTATAGCTTATTAATTATTTCTTAATCAAAAAAAATTCTGCATCAAGTAAGAAAAAATTACTTTTATTTTCAAATATTATAATTAAAAACTTCAGGCAATTCGCTTGTGGATACAAAATATCTTTGGTTTTTCCATCTGGTGTGTAGATGTACAAATTTTTGGGATTACCAACACGCGAACAGGCAACGAAAAGCTGTCCGTGAGAAATACAGGGCTCAAATAGGTTGATACCTGCCATTGCTAACGACTGGCCTCGCGCTTTGTTGATTGCCATAGCAAAAGCTAAGCGAATCGGGAACTGTAATCGCTTGAAAGTGAATGACATTTCTTCAGTGATAATTGGGATGCGTGGAATGAAGACGTCTTCTCCTTTGGCACATACAGTTAGAATCGTTGCTTCAAGGATGTAATTGTGCAATTTTTTCACGCAGACTCTGGTGCCATTGCAGAGTCTCGGTGTCTCCAAATTTCTTAGAAGCGTTATAGGTACTCCGACTTTGAGGGTCAAGTTGTGAGGTGGCACACCCGGAATATCCAAAGAGTTCAGAAATTCTGCAAGATATAGAACTGTCTGCGCTGAGTCTGTGACAGTGTCAACCGATTTGTAAGATGTGGAGTCTCCTGGAATAATTTTTAGAATTTTTTCGTTGATCTTGTTCACACTGTCATTTTCCGGTGCCAGAATTACTCTCTCACAGTCACTCATGGTTTTGGTGATTTTGTTTGGGAAGACTTTGTCTCCAAGTTCTTGAACTGAGTTTAAAAACTGGTAAAATCCATTTGGGAACGTAATCAGTCCTTCTTGGGTCTACGGGAATTCTTCCATTGCTAAGTTTGATCAACTGATGTGAAAATGATAGCAGTGCCGAGTCATTTTGCAGTTGAACTCGCATGTTGGTGGACAATGATAATTTTTTAGCTTCGTGCCAGAGTGTTGATGTCCTAACGAACTCGAGGCGACCACCGATAGACAGCACCTTCACTTCAAACCCATCTCACTAATGGCAGTAAATTGCAATGTAGCGATACGGCCAGAGTTGGTGTTTGGTGAAGTAGAGTGCTGATGATTTGAGGCAAGCATTGAGTTCATCAGCTGGCGTTGAACATTTTTATTCCCTGTTTTATCGTCGTAGTTGTTGTTCACTGTTGTTAGTGACGTCATATGTCCAGCTTCTGCAGCGAATATTATTCAAACTCCTTTTAAGCACTTTTTAAATTGAAACTATACCTCAACGATGGGTGGTTGATGAGATAAAGGCCCCATTAGCACTTACAGGACACCCTGTATACATGCAAGCAAAAATATCTGGCGCTTCCCGGGTTTTTTTTAATTACTGGGAGGATTGGAAAAGTGACAAACCGTTATAAAGGAATAAACTGTTATGATGGCAGCGTTAAAGATGTGACAAACTATTGTAAAGACATATACATGTCTGAAATGCATTGTTGGAAACCACGGTAACCAAAGTAAACGTTCCGAAAGTGATTGTTTAGGCCCCAAAACCGTTGTTGCCCGACAGTTTTTTGCCCATTTCGGGCATTTGCCCAGCTCTGATGAACTTTTAAAGTAGCCTACGGTTCAATCCCGGAGCTGTTTGGTATATATGCAAAATCTGGCGACGATCGGTCTAAAACTGTAGATTTGTATAAAGAGCATACATACATACATACATACATACTTTCACATTTATATATAAGATATAAATAGGAAAGTATGTATGTATGTATGCTCTTTATACAAATCTACAGTTTTAGACCGATCGTCGCCAGATTTTGCATATATACCAAACAGGTCCGGGATTGAACCGCAGGCTACTTTAAAAGTTCGTCAGAGCTGGGCAAATGCCCGAAATGGGCAAAAAACTGTCGGGCAACAATGGTTTTGGGGCCTCAACAATCACTTTCGGAACGTTTACTTTGGTTACCGTGGTTCCCAACAATGCGTTTCAGACGTGTATATATGCCTTTACAATGGTTTGTCAAATCTTTAATTCTGCCATTATAATGGTTTGTCACTTTTCCAATCCACCCAGTAATTGAAGAAAACCCGGGAAGCGCCGGGTATTATGGCTAGTCTTATATATAAATGTGAAAGTATGTATGTATGTATGCTCTTTATACAAATCTACAGTTTTAGACCGATCGTCGCCAGATTTTGCATATATACCAAACAGGTCCGGGATTGAGCCGTAGGCTACTTTAAAACTTCGTCAGAGCTGGGCAAATGCCCGAAATGGGCAAAAAACTGTCGGGCAACAATGGTATTGGGGCCTCAACAATTACTTTCTCGGAACGTTTACTTTGGTTACCGTGGTTTCCAACAATGCGTTTCAAACGTGAATATATGCCTTTACAATGGTTTGTCACACCTTTGATTCTGTTATTATAACAGTTTATTCATTTATAACGGTTTGTCACTTTTCCAATTTAATTGCAGAAAACCCGGAAAGCGCCGGGTATTTCTGCTAGCCTATATACAGGTTGTCCTGTAATCCTGTAAGTGATAATGCAGCCTTTATCTCATCAACCGCCCATCGTATAGGTTTAGTTTCAATTTAAAAAATGCGTAAAAGGCGTTTGAATAATATTCGCTGCACAAGCTGGACGTATGACGTCGCTAACAACAGAGAACAACAACTACGACGACAAAACTGGGAATAAAAATGTTTAACGCCAACTGATGAACTCAATGCTTGCCTCAAATCATCAACACTCTGGCCCGAAGTTAAAAAATTATCATTATCCACCAACATGCGAGTTCAACTGCAAAATGACTCAGCACTGCTATCATTTTCACATCAGTTGACCCAAGCACTGGACCGATTACGTTCCCAAATGGATTTTGCCAGTTGTTAAACTCAGTTCAAGAACTTGCAGACAAAGTCTTTCCAAACATTCAACAAAATGGCAAAAACCATGAGTGGCTTTCTGAGAGAGATTCTGGCACCGAAAAATGACAGTGTGAACTTCCTAAAAATTATTCCGGGAGACTCCACATCTTACAAATCGGTTGACACTGTCACAGACACAGCGCAGACATTTAGTTCTGTATCCTGCAGAATTTCTGAACTCCTTTGGATATTCCGGGTGTGCCGCCACACAATTTGACCCTCAAAGTCGGAGCACCTATAATGCTTTTAAGAAATTTGGACACACCGAGACTGCAATGGCACCAGACTCTGCGTGAAGAAATTGCACAATTGCATCATTGAAGCGACGATTCTAACTGGATGTGCCAAAGGAGAGAAGACGTCTTCGTTCCACGTATCCGAATTATCAGTGAAGAAATGCCATTCACTTTCAAGCGATCACAGTTCCCGATTCATTTAGCTTTTGCCATGACAATCAACAAAGCGCAAGGCCAGTCGTTAGCAGTGGCAGGTATCAACTTACTTGAGCCCTGTTTTTCACACGGACACCTTTTCGTCACCTGTTCACGTGTTGGTAATAGCAAAAATTTGTACATCTACACACCAGATGGGAAAAGAAAAAATATTGTGTATTCACAAGCGATTGCCTGAAGTTTTTAATAATAAAAGTAATTTTTTCTTACTTGATGCAGAAATTTTTTTGAGTAAGAAATAATTAATAAGCTATACATATATAAATTTTTTACGGGGCGGGAAACGTCGCCGGGTATCAGCTAGTTACTCATATCCGCAAACTTTATATAAAACTACCTGATGAATAGGACAAAAATAAAATAAAAATTGGATAGCCGAAGATTTCTGTAAATCGTATGTTTGTCTTAAGATTACCTTGATATGGCAGAGACCGAAAATTTTGCGACCGATCGCTTCGCTGTCTGTGTTGCCACTGAGACAGAGAAACAAAACAATAATACGAAGTAATACATAAACAAACAGGTTTTTCTGAGGCCCTACCTTGTAAATTCTAGAAAATTTCAACCGGATTTCATTTTTGTGAGGCCCTTCTTCTCCTGCGGGCCCGGGCCACGCCTGTGTAAGCCCATGCGTTAAGACCTTAGAGAAGAAATAATACAGAGAAAGCAAGTGTATTCATTTCTTTCATACAGCGCCCGCCAACATAACACCACGTGACTGCCGTTGGTGGAGTTGCAGTGGTTGGCTACTATCTCTAATTTGGCGATACGTGTTATTTTCCTTCTACACTTTTCAGTTCGATGGTTATTAAAGTTTTCTCAGACGAGCTCCGCGGTAAACCTCCGAGAAATTGATAATTTTTTAAATCACAATTTGGATTCCACGAGTTTGAAGTTGAGGCCTTTGAGAAATTCAGAGTGAATGTTAAATAAAATATAAGCTTTATTTCCCCTTTACATCTTAAAAACACAAGAAATTTGAATTTCTATCACATACTGGTTTCTTTCTGTTCATCAGGCGATCAACTTTGAAAAAAGAAATGCTTGAAAAAAAAACGAATATTTCTTGAATTTTTTTTTACAGATTGTTATAAACTTCTGCAAAAGTTATATCAACTCTTTATTATAGGTGGAGATAGTCTTGAAAGTTTGGGAGAGGGGCATGATTTCATATACATTGTTCCGGATAATTTTCCACAAGACTTCGAGATTGCAAAACAAGAAGCGGTTCGACGGACAAACACAGGTTTATTTACAGAACATCAATTTACACGTATTTACAAGCTAACCAGAGAGCTAACAACTTTCTCGCAAAGTTTAAACACGACTGACTGAATCTCCTTGTGCCTCTCTAGCCTGCCATCTTGTGAGCGCCGCACTATTTATAACCCCGACAGAAACTTCGAGAAATAGAACATTCCACAAAAATTCTATTTTACAGGTTTCTAGTCGGCGGCGCCACCGTACGGATGGGTTGAACCAATGTCTGGAGGGGTGGGACTTTCTAGAATGTTCTCAACAATAGCATCCCTTTCCAATAAACCGAAACCGGCATCAACCGATTTCGATATTTCTGAGAGCCATCGAACAAATCGCGCTATCTATCGCCTACAGATCGTAACAATATGCATATACATGAGATCAGTCGATTAAATCAGTCCCCTAATTTATTTTATATGTATTCATTTTTAAATATCTGATAACTGGTAGTATATTTGAGAATTAAAAAAAAATTGGATATTAATTTAGCATGTTTTTCTTTGTGGTTAGTGTAAATTTCAAATTGTTTTTTAATCAGTATAAATTAACTTCATTTGATTAAAATAATTAGTAATGATGATTTTTGGAAACTTCATGTTTCACGTGGCAAAACAAATTTCCGAAAAAAAATCCAATTTTTTCTGTTTTTTTAAAAAAAATTATTTCTGTTCATGGAAAAAAAAATTCCAGATCGAAAATTAGGATGAATTCAAAAAATTTAATTTCTAAAAAAGTCATAAAAATTAGATTTCTTTGTAAACAAATGTTTAAAAATACTGTAGCACTCATTAGACCTTTTAATTTCCAAAGATGTTAATTTCATACAAAAATTTGGCTATTTCAGTCATCAAAACACCATTCTCATTTGGCGAAAAAATGCGGTCGCCAAGAAAAACATGTAAGCATACTCTGACAGCATTCCAAATAAAAGGATCTAATTGCAACAAATTTCAGATATAACTTGTTGATAATGAGTAGTTATTCGATCAATTATTAATAGCCTCATAAGTTCAGACAAATATTGTTGAAAAATATGCAAGATCTTAAAACTTAACACGCTAGAAAACACGCGCTTTGATGAACTTTCTTCACACGCTCCGGCTTTAATATTAATACCTCATATTTATTCAAAAAACACTCAAATATTTAATAATAATATACATCTCTGAAAAGTGAAGAGTCCTCCTTTGATTTGTTTTTCGGAACAGCCGTAAGCACAACACGCAGTTATCATTTTTCACGTAGATTTCAAAGTAATTCACACACCTCGTCCTGCTTACCATTGAAAATAGCCGTAGAATGAAATTTACCAGCACAGGGAAGGACGGCAGTCACGTGACACAATGTTTGCGGAGAAAAAAATAGGTTTTCCTCTCTCTCTACCCTTATTTCTTCTCTAAGTTCAAGACAGCACTGAGTATGAAACTTTAAATGGAAACTTTAAACTATTTGAATGCAGTGAATGTTTTAAAATGATAATTTTTTTCTCATCTCAGTCATTTTATGCATTCAATGATCAAGAACCACAGTTCTAAAACCAATCCTGAAGGCTACTCTAAACCATTTTATAACAGAAATAGGATTTGTATACATTAACCATTCTCTTCTTTAATGAGGGTGTTTTGTGTGCTACCCATTCTTGTATTGAGTAGCTTGAAAAGATTGAGCATTTTGTGTATAACATTATATAACAACATCTGTATATCAATAACAAGTAACTTGTATAAGACTGTCAAAATTCTCTAGAGCAGCGGTTCTAGGAAAAAAACATTAAAGTTAAAAAATAATAATTATAAATATTTTTAAATAGTAAAAATAAACCAGTAACTTTTAATGAATAATTAAAAATGGGCCTACGGGGCTCCGCCATAGAATTTTTCTACTAAAAAGGGCTCCGTGAGTCAAAAAAGTTTGAGAACCGCTGCTCTAGAGTAATAACTAGATACTACGTTTTTGTGTATGCACCTTTTCTATTTTAAGTCTCCAATTTATATTTACCTTCACATTTTTCTTTCATATCATTATTTGTAACATCTAGATCAGATGCTATTTCAAGATCAAGATTTACTGCAGATTGTAACAGTCCATGCAAGTGTTCACCAGAATTATACAATCCTGTCTGTGGAACGGACAATGTTTTATATTACTCACCATGTTTTGCAGGCTGTAAAGTAACATATCAAGTGGATGAAACAAAGGTAGACTTTCAATGGAATTACAACATCATAGTCAGTTATAAGAGTAAATTATTTTATCAGAATCATATGCAAAGGTATTATATTTTAGAGTAATATGTTTCTATATTTTGATTAGCTGTTACCCGCAGCTTCGCTCGTGTGGATTTTGTAATCTGAAAATTACTGGACGATGATTCCCCCATATAATATTTAAACCCCTCATGACCCTCTTGGCGGTTGAGTTTTCAGAAATCCTTTCTCAGTGGGTTTCATCATTATAAAACATGATACTAATCAAATTTCATATTTATAGTTTTAGAGTGGTTTTGGCTCGGCCATGATTGCCCGCATACAACTTTTGAACTGCCTTATCACAGACAACCTTAGACGGTAAAATTTGAAAGTCCCTCCTTAGTGAGACATCGTAAAATAAAACTACTGACTAAAATTTCATACTTATATCTTCAGTGATTTCAACTCGCTAGGAAAGGGTCTCGAGGTGTCGTCCTCAAAAAATTATGAAAACAATTATGTGCATTCATCTCGCCCAGAAACACACAAAAACAAGATTAGCGGCACAATTCAATTTTTAAAGCAACATAAAAAAATTATTGAAAACGATAAATTTTCAATCGGATACTCATCATTTCTTGCGGTGTGATTACTTATAAAAAAAAATTTATTTTCATCATCTTTTCCCTCTAGCGCTTCTCTGTTTTATATAGAAACTAGTTATTTCTCTTTTTTTCCTCTTTCTGTGCTGTACCTGATCATGTATTGTTTGAATGATGTCACACTAAAGTTGCAGGATTTTTTAATTAATTTCAACCTCTATTAGCATTCAAAATATTAATATTTACTTTTTTTTGGAATGGCCGATAATAATTTCGGATTTTTTTATATTTTTGTGCATATTTATGAGTAGAAGAAGTGGTAATTTTTCAGAACTTTTTGAAGGCGTCACTTTCGGACCCTTTTCTTGTAATTGATCAATATACTATACTTTGAAGCCCCTTAAGTGGTTGAGTTCTGAAAAATCCCGTCTTAGTGAGTCTTAACATTACCATGGTCCTCCACACCCTAGAGCAGGGCCCTTAGGCTGAGATCTTTTCGAGGCTTCCCGGTCCGACATTTCATGGGCCCTTCTATAATTAATTTATAGCTTGAAAAATCCAAAAAATTATGAGCATTGTCCCGGGCCCCAGGGCTAGGGATCTGTCAGCCCCACTCATGTGGGAGCCATGACCATTACAAAATAAAAATGCTGACCAAATTTCATATTTGTGGCTTCAGCTCTTTCGGCTCATCACGATTTCTCTACATACCCTTTAAACCACCTTATGCCTCCTTTAGGGGGGGGGGAATGGAATTTCGAGAAAAAAAACCCTTTTTAATGAGACTTTCATCATACAATAGAACAACTGACCAAAATTTCTTATTTGTCGCTTCAGCGGTTTTGGCTCGCAGTGATTTATTCATGTAATATTCAAACCAACCCCCCTTAGGGTTCGAATTTTTGAAAAACCTCTCCTTAATTATACAACCTCTCTTTACGTCACGAAATAAAATTACTGACTTCAGCGGTTTCGGCTCAGCGGGATTTCTTTAACTGCTTTTTAGGGGTGGGGGGTGGAATTAAAAAAAAAACTCTTTGGTGGATCGAAAAATCAAAATGTGGATAAAAGAATTGGCATTGGCTGCAAAAGTTGCCTTTTAAGCATACTAGCATAAATTCAAAATTTTTCAATTTCAATTAATTTTTTCCGGTGCCCCAAGACGCTTAAATATTTGCCAAAAAAACTATTTTTATGAGAATTTTGAATAAAAAATAAAAAATGAGTTAAATATTCGATTTCACAGGGAAAATAGCATAGGCAGAGAATGAAAAAGCGTTTATTGTTTATTATTAAATGTATAAAATTATTTAGTATGGTAAAAGTTAGAAGGAATGGTGAAAATATTCATGCCATACCCAAGCAGTTGAAAGTTGCATTCGCATAGTGTCTGAGGCGTCGGAAAGTGTGTGTGGAGAAGAGACAAGGTTTGATTTTAGCCTATTCAACACTAAAAAAATCAAGAAGCCATATCAAAAATTTTAATACCAAAAGCATTACAAATATTTAAATCTTCAAATTAATACAATTAAAAAAGTCATTATATAAGTTCAATTTTATGATTTATTACTTTGATTTTTAAATTTATACTTCATGTATTATTATAAAATTGTTATGATTTATAAGTTTATACTTAAATATATACCTGAATACTCTGCAAAATGTATAAAAAATTGTCATTAATTTACAATTTTTAATACATTTTCAGAAAAGTGTGAATTTTTAACCATTTTTGGGGCGCTTGGGCCACCAGAAGATGTGTGTGAATGGATTTCAATAAAACAATTATGCAATATATAGGCCTGTATGTCCAAGACACAACTTTCCTACCCCACGCCAAGCCATTTCGAAATTTTTTTTTTTATAAATTTTTATCAAAATGCCAATCATCGATGGGGGGGATGGGGTTTCAGATTTACTGACTTTTGATGATGGGGGAAGTTTTAATGATGCTTACGTCATGAACCACTCTTCATGAAATTTTTGAAATATTCTTAATGGCATCTTGAGAATATCAAAAACGAGAAAAACCTTTCCCAATTTGTGGGCACCTGATGATAATACCCCTATATTGATAGGAATCCTTGAGTGATTTGCCTGACTCCCGCACAGGGCCAGTCTTAAGGCTAAAACACATTACTATGACGTGACGTCTTTACGTCACGTCAGATGACGCAAGATCATATCAGACATTATACGGTGAGTACATTGGTCTGATGTTTTAAGGCCGAAACACACTACGATGACGAATTTCTACGAATCAGAATTTACCGAGTCTCTGGCATGACGTGAAATCACGTCACGTCGGTGTAGTGTGTTTCTGCTTTTACGCCATCCATAGTGAAATCATTGTGTGTCTTGGTCGTAATATTTACTACTGTACTATTGACAACTTATAACGGTGGACTTTTTGAAAAATAATTTTTTTTTTCAACACCCATGGATGCGAGACGTGTTTTTGGATAACCTTGATGAGGAAAAGATCACTGCATTAATCGTTGCAGTACAGTATTCGAGAAGAATGTAGATGTATCCCATACCGGGCCGCCTTTACCATGCATGGGGCCCGTCACGAAAATAATAGCTGGGCCGCTTATAACCCCGATTTTTTCCCCTTTCTGTGAGAGAGGAATCGAAAATTAAGAAAATGGAAATCATGAAGTTCGAAATACAGTATATAAATGCGAAGGGAAAAAAATTTCAGAATTGGTGAAATTATAGAATAGAAATACAGCGAAACTTCGCTACAACGTTACTCGATAGAACGACAAATCCCTCTGCAACGATATTTTCAAGTCGCTCAGTAATGTATAAACTCGAATGCTAAACTGCTGCCTCTGGATATAACGATAATCCCTCTACCGCGATATTTTTCTGAGGTTCGAGAATATCATCATCATCCTTTGGTGTCCCGTAAGGGTAAAACCTAGGCAAATTTTGCCCATTGCTCTAACACCAAGGGGTATAACATGAGTTGTTGGTCATGTACAAGATGATATACTTATAGATATGAAGAGAAATATTATTTTGTGGAAATTCCCAGAGTTTGTGGCCGCTCTGGGGACGAAAGTTATGGTATCGGTTGTGTGGACCGAATGTTCTGTCGATAGCTCGGGTGTGGATCAAAAAAGCGCGAATACGATAACGAAACTCTTACAATAAAGAGAGACACGAAAACACCACTTTCTCGCACGGACACGTTTATTAGACTGACTTTTTACACAAGTACATACAATATCTACAAGAAGAAGAAAAAGAAAGGGAACAAAAACCAAAGCAATGGCTAAAGCAATCTAAGGTTGCATATATACATACGTACGTGGCGTTGTAAAGAGGAGGAGAAAAATATAAACTATAATACGTGTACGCAACAGAAGCAGATGGCTCTACTGAACATCGGTTACCATTATATTGAATCTCTGTACGTGGGAGATTATGGAAAACCGCAACCTGTAAAGGCCATATTAGAAAATTTGAGGTTGCTCCTGTCTGCGGTACTTTTTTTTTTTTAGAAAAGGAGCAGAGGAGGTCTCGGAGAGATATGGTCAAGAACTCAACATGAAGTTAGGGGCCATTCAAGTATTACGTAAGCAGATTTTCAGCCATTTTTGAGCCCCTCCCCCCCTGTCAGCAGCTTAGAATATTTCATATCTTCATAAAGGGGTAGTTGATGACGTAAGCAACCTTCAAACCCCCCCCCCCGTCATCAAAAGTCAGCAAATCCGAAACCCCCCTCAATGCTGACGTAATACTTGAATGACCCCTTATTAGATAGTAACGCATGAGAGTTCAAGTTAGAGCAGAATTGAAACTCCCTATGCATTCAGGTGTTTGGTGTAATTGAGAAAATTTACCAGCCCAGCATTTACACCTTCACTTAGTGTCACCTGATGATCACCGAAGTAGTTCCTTCTCGGGATAGAGAAGGCGGGACATCGTCCCACATAGTGGAGTGGAGTTTCGTCTTCTTCTCCACACGCAGGACAAATAGGTGAATCTGCATAGCCACAGTTGTGTAGGTGTTTCGCTAAGTTAGCATGACCAGTGATGATCTGTATAACCTGTCGAATTTGTTTGCTGTTCAATGAGATGAGTTTTTTGGCAATATTCGGATGGGTTCCCAAAGCCAGCTTGGCCTGTCTGCAGTCCTGCCTTGAGTTCCATTGCTGCCTTTGTTTGTCTTCTATCTATTGTTTGACATCTCCTTTGATGGTTGACATCGAAACAGGATGGAAAGGTTCAGGTCCAGATAGCTTCAGGTTCGCTGCCTCTTTGGCTATCTGGCCTGAGAGTTCATTTCCCTGGAAATTTACATGACCAGGAACCCAGTAAAGGTTGATATTGTTGCCCAATGCTGCAAAGTTATTCAGCATGTCAGTAGTTAAGAATATAGTTATATCGAGATTTCACTAATTCCAGAACTGATAAAATTCGGAATTGATGGAAAGTTCAGAAATTATTTATAAAAGAAGAATTACAGATATGGTGGAAATTCATAATTATTTATTTCTAAATGAAAATGCAGATTTCCAGAATTTATGAAAGAAATTATTGCTACTGTAAATGCACCTCCCCCCCCCCAATCGCAGATCCCGCTGCGACCGCACCTTTCTCACACAATTAAAGGCTTTAATTCCAACGATAATGCATAATTCTTGAAGTTTGGGCTGAACATCCCTGAAATTAAAAAAGAATACCTAAATTGCAAAAAGCAACCCGCACGTTTGTGCATAACAGGGTCTAAATGGATTATGCATATAATCTCCGGTAAAAGTGATGAATGTTTCGAACTTAACGAGACAATTGGTGTATTATCGATATGCTTTACTGATTCAACACATTTACCGTAACATGCATTTAATTGTATGGTTCATCAGCTTCAAAAAACTTCATATCAAATATACGCTTCCCTCTGTTCAGTATCCGCTGGTAAAAGTTCATGACGCGACTGCAATCTGTATGGGTACAGATCAAGGATTCCATGAAGAATATTTCTTATCGAGGATGGTGGTAAGCACAAGCGTCTGGCAGCTTCACGAGTTCTAGTCCCTGCAGCTGATTCGGACGCTAAGGTTTCCATTTCGGCTGCAACACGCAGCGAACGTGGCTTCCTTAAACATGGTCGTTCTGCTCTTACACGATCCTCCAGCGTTCCAGTTTCCCCAAACCGCTTAACAAGCTTTATGAGGCCTGTCCCTGTTAAAAGTCCTTTTCCAGTCCTCACATTCTTTTGAACTCGGAATTTACGCAAGGCAATGTTCGCCGATTCGTGTGGTTCACGTAAAAAAAAAACTCGCCAACAAAGCTTTATCCTTCGCACTCAGCATCCTTGTTCACGAACACGGTTTACAACGGTGAACTGATTGTGGATTACGAGCACAAGTTCTTATAACCGTCTCATTTGCATATTTCCACCAAATTCGCTCATACCAGTACCACCTATCGTCTGTTTTTGTTATTTTTTTTCCTGACTTAAAAAAATTCCCTTTGTAGTGTAAACCTGGCCTAAGACAGAATTGTGATGTGAATATTTCTAAGCACACATTTTGAAAGTCTCCATCCCTCCCCTTTTTTACTACTTACAAATTCTTTGATATCTCCAGAATTTCTTTTTCTTTTTTTTTGGAACATCGAATGTTTTGGATGTTTTTGGATTTGATTTTTCGAACATTGGATGTTTTTGGAATTTTTTTTCCATATTTTTCCGAAAAGACGGATTTTTTTTTTCAAAATATTTTGAAAATATTTGAAGACATTTTCTCCCATCGACTACTTGTGAGGATCGGAATGAAGACATCTTTATTCCCATATTCTATGTGGCTCTAGATTAAACCACCAAAGAATGCCTCTAGGCTGCCTATGGGCACTGAATCAGGGGTGAAGGAGAAAAATAATTACATTTTTGCGAAAAAACAGTTTTTATGCACGAATTTCGAACTAAAGATGTGGGCGATTCGTCCGTTTGAAAGGGTATGCGGACCCGCATCCGCGTGAAAGGGGCCTTAGCAGCAGCCACAAAACAGGCCCTATTGTTACGCAAGTTTCTCAAGAAACTTGACATGCCAGAAGCCAACGTCCCAATCAAGATCTACTGTGACAATAAAGGAGCGATCGACTTGAATAGAAACAGCATATTCCATGCTCGAACAAAGCATTTTCATGTCACCCACCATGTGTGTAGAGATGCTGTTAAAAACGACAAGATTGAAGATTGGAATTGAGCTCATTGTAGCCAATTCATTAACAAAGGCTGTACCAAGAACGAAACATGAACTGCGCACTTCGAAGATAGATGGATCTTGGAAGATAAAGATGCGGACGAATCGCCCGCATCTTTAGGCCGAACACATACTGGGGATGTGAGCGGAGAGGTACGAAATAGCGGCGAAAACAAATGTACTGTTTTGTTCTGCGCCTCACATACTCGGGCAGCGAGACGAGGAGGAGAAAGAGGCAGCTGAAGAGGTACGCTACTCTTTCAAGCCGGTTTGTTTTCATCGCGAGGTAAAATTAGACGCTATTTGGGGATTGGTCAGTTTTCTCCCCTTTTTTTTCTCCTCACTCTTTTGGAAAAAAAAAGAGAACTTCTGAGGGGGGATCATCATCATTTGGTTTGGAGGGTGTGCTTCGGATTTTTTTTTCACTTTTGGCGCTCTCTCTTCTTTTCGATTCCCATTTTTTGTGCATAAGGCCCCTTTCACACGGAGCGGATGCGGACGCGGGTCCGCATACCCTTTCAAACGAGCACTGAAGATGCGGACGAATCGCCCGCATCTTTAGTTCGAAATTCGTGCATAAAAACGGTTTTTTCGCAATTTTTGTAATTATTTTTCTCCTTCACCCCTGATTCAGTGCCCATAGGCAGCCTAGAGACATTCTTTGATGGTTTTTATCATTGAGCCTAAAGATGCCTCCATTCCGATCCTCACAAGTAGTCGATGGGAGAAAATATCTTAAAATATTTTCAAAAAATTTTGAAAAAAAATCTGTCTTTTCGGAAAAATATGAAAGAAAATTCCAAAAACACATCCAATGTTCGAAAAATCAAATACAAAAACATCCAAAACATTCGATGTTCCAAAAAAAAAAAAAAATTCAGAAAATATCAAAGAATTTGCAAGTATAAAAAAAAGGGAGGGGTTGGGACTTTCAAAATGTCTGTGCTTAGAAATATTCACATCACAATTCTGTCTTAGGCCGGGTTTACACTATAAAAGTTTTGTAAAAGCTCTTTGAGAAAACGTGAAAAATTCAACCATTAAGATCACCGGTTGCATTTGCTTGAATGCAACCGATGCGCCTATTGCTTGAATTTTTCAACTTTTATAAAAGATCTTTTACAAAACCTTATAGTATGATCCCGGCCTCAAGTACGGATTACACTATAAAAATTTTATAATAATTCTTTTAAAAAAGCAACTAATATATTTATCGGTTGCGCTTGCAATTTATTAGTTGCTTTTTTCAAGTTTTATAAAATAACTTTCATAAACCTTTTAGAGTGAAATCCCATCCTTAGATTACTCACTTCTGAAATATAAAATTTCATTTTTTTAAGTTTATAGACTAAATATTGAGTAAAATATACTTGTAGGTATTCGGGGGGAACCACCAAAACTATTCAAGCGCTAGGGTCTTCAAACGTCTTAATCCGGCCCTGAGTGAACACCGTACGTGGATAACGTTGTTTATGAAAAGTATTTTTTTTAAAGTTTAAAAAAATTAACAGATTAAAAATTTAAAAAAATAACAAATATTTAAAATAATATTTCAGATATTAATAATTTTAAAAATTTGAAAAGAAAAAAATTAAAATTTTTAAATTAAATTTAAAAGTTATTAAAGTATTAAATTAATATTAAATATTCGTAATGAACAGAACGGCTTATAATTTTGGTCCCGTCAGTGGCCGTTGTTGGCAGGTTTTATTGTATAAAATTGCGAAATATGGACAAAAGGCAGTTGAAGTTGCTATATCTCAATCTCAGAAGGAAACGAAGGAATACACGTATGTAGGTACATTATATTAATGAGCAGGGACCATTATATGGTGTTTTTGAGGGTATTTATGGCAAATAATTAAAAAAATTCCGTGAAAAATCACCTTCAAAAAGTAGCCAAAGATGCGGACGAATTCGCTCCGCATCCGCATCGTCTGAATAGCTCCGAATAAACCTATTGTCAAAACTTCTATGTGCGGATGCGGAGCCCGCACTTAGGTTTTTTACACATGCGGACGACGTTCGGACCCGCATGAACATTTCCTAGGTGCGGAGATTTTTCGGCTCGTCTGAAAGGCGCAGTATATTCCAATTGTTAAAACTTCTTCCGGACCCGCATCCGCTCCGTGTGAAAGGGCCCTAACTCAGTCTATCCTAATATAAAAGTTTGACGATTGTTGTGGTAGCATTTTACGCATTAATTCCCCCCGTCATTTTTTTAGACGTGAATATTTTTCTAAATCTTACTGGGACTACGAGATAGATATTTCGCAAATTTCCGCCCATCCCATTGCTCTTTTTGCATGGAAAACTACACTATGTGCAACAGAACTTCCTTCTGACGAACGAACAGTGCTGCAACTAGGAAGGGAGCGGGAGGGGGTGTGGTTTTCCGGGCGTAGTATCAGAAGGGGCGCAAATTCCATCCCTTAAATTTCATCTTTTCAATTGTCCCTGAATAGTTTTTAATAACAAACGTACTGCCATGGGACATAGGCACCAGAACATGGCGGGGGGGCGAGGGGGCTATTTCAACCCCCCCAATAAATTTTGTGTTAGGGTGCTGAGAACCCCCTGCCCCAATTAATGAATAAATAATGCGGGGCACTGCACCCTTCTACATACGGGCTCGAGGCTCACCACGGAACGACTGGCAACTTTCAGCCCTCTCAATGTTTTTCATGCCCACGCCTTTGCCCTGGGCTGCAAAATGTAATGGGTGGCAAATTTTTGTCGGAAACTGGAAAACCACTAAAAAATCATAAGTTATGTACCACTATAAATCATTATGCAGTCGCTGGGGCGGAACAATCATTTCTTCCCCACAAAGACATCAAAAATCTTTTACAAAGAAGACTATCTATGTACTGTCTATACCAGCGGTTCTCAACCAGTGCTCCACGTGCACTGGTTGAGGGGGCTCCGCGTTCACTCGATGAAAGTAAAATGAACCAGTAAATTTTATGACCAAATGAAAAAAAAAACGTAGCGTACGGGGCTCCGTCGTAGAAATTATATACTAAAAAGGGCTCCGTGACTCAGAAAAAAGGTTGAGAATTGCTGGTCGACATTAATTTTCTACTCAATACTGAACATGTTCTTAGAATTTCAACAAAAAAATTTGTAGAGATTTTTCCAGGAACGTCATTTTAACGTTTTCCAGGGTAGGGGGGAAGGCAGAGAGAGAAAACACACATGAACTCAATGTATGTATATCTACTCTATAATATAAAACACAAACTCGAAAAGTGCCTGTTGTAAGCAACCGAAATTAGTGACGATTCTATGTTACGGAAGTGGGTGACGTTTTTTGAGTGGCGGAAATTGGTTACGATTTTGGGTCAAGTATTCATTTAACTCTAGCATATTCGGGACCCATTTGACCCATCGGGACCAAGTTACGTGCATTTACGGAGAGGCTCCCACATCCTACAGCAGGGCGCCTAGACTGGAATAGATGGCGAGCCCCTAAACCAGCTTTTCAGGGGCCCTCTAGGGTTAATTTATAGTGTGAAAAATCAAAAAGTGATAAGAATCGTTCCGGCCCCTGTCAGCCCTGCCCTTGGGGGGGGGGGGCATGTCGAGAGGTATAACATACATATGACAACAGTACTCCCAACACACAGGGTTGGGGTACCCGGGGGATTGTACGTATACCTTAATAATGGGAAAGTTAAAAGGTTTGATTTGCAGGGCCCTTGATGGATCTTGTTTTCTTGCTGCTTTAACATTGAAAAATTTGCGATAGCGGAAGCCCAAGATATATCCAGTCTGGGGACCCCATAAAATTTGCGAATTCGGTCACGTGTAACTGAGGGGGGGGGGCTGGAATTTATTCGTTGGTAAAATGAATACAAATGAACATTTGCCGTGGCACTCACAGGGGGGGGGGGATGTATGACAAGCTCCGAGTCAGAGGGCCGTTTCATTTTGGGGGCCTGGATGAATCTCATTTTTTTCTGTTATTTAACATTTTAGAATTTGCAACAGCGAAAGCCCGAGATAAAGCCAATCGGGGGCCCCACTAAAAGTATGCGAACTGGTGTCCCAGGTTATTGGTTGGGTGCCTTGGACTTTATTCGTTGGTAAAATGAATACAAATGAAAATTTTTCATGGCACTTGCAGCGGGGAATGACCAACAAGATTCCAAGTCGGGGCCCCATGTTTACAGGTTTCATTTTGGGGGCCCTGGATGAATCTCATTCTTTTCTGTCGTTTAACATTGTAAAATTTGCAACACATCGATAGCCCGAGATAAATCCAGTTTGGGACCCGCTAAAATTCAGCGAATTGGAGTCTGGGGACCCCATGGGCAAGTTTTCTGGGGGTACTTAATGAATCACATTTGTTTTATGTTGTTTTATTATTGTAAAATTCGCTTCTTCAGTAAGCTGGTGCTTTCACATGTCCCTTTCCATAACGTTGATGAAGTGGGACGAAATAAACAAGACATGTTGTGATGAGAGAGGGGGGGGGGTTGGCCACCAAAGGCTGCAGGGGCACAGAGCCCCTAGTATATATATATATTTGTATGTATATATACCATTTTTATTGTATTTTCAAAAGCTCCCCTCCCTCGAATGACGGCCCTGGATTTGTCAACACGTTGATGGATTAGCAGGGGTTCTCAAACTGTGCGCGCCAACCTTCGTCAGGGGTGCAACTTCGCAGTGGTCCTGACAAACTGTTTTTCAAAGAAATGCTTTGCTTACAACTGGTCTTCACATAGGAGTACGGCAGAATTTTCTCGGAGAGGGGGGTTCAAATTTGTTTTTCCTTCTGGGGGTTTTACGTTTTTTTCTGCAAAATAACACTATAATCTTGGCTTGGGGGGGGGGGGGGGGTTAGAACCCCAAATCCCCCCTTTGCGTACGCCAATGGCTCTTCATAAGGGAAATGGGTGGCGCGGGTGGAAAATGTTTGAGATCCCGTTTTTTAGGAAAACGGATAAACACCGTGATGATTGCTCATCGCTTACTAACATTGTCGAAACATGGTTTCTGTTTTTTCTATGTTATTTTATTATACTGAATACTGTATCTATTATTTCCGTGGATTTGAATTGGAATGCCGTGTGTTATGAAAGAGGCACAAGATTTTTTTCTGATGCAAATAATGAACATCTCACACATAATACATATTTTTGTATTTCTTAAAAAATCGAAACCAGTTGATTGCAGCATCCGTGCGTTCATTGAAATTGGTTATGCACAGAACATGCCGGTTATAAGCAGTGCCATCGTAAGGCATGGGCCCACCAGGGCAAGGACCGTGGGACCTCAAGATAAAAAAGGCTTCACAAAAGTGAGATGTGGTTGAGATTTTTGGGAATTTGCCTGGTAGGGCCTCAGAAAAATCATTTGGCGCTTGGGCCCATGATGCTCTTAAGACGGCCCTGCATATAGGAGGAATCTGTAATTCTGGGATTTCATAAATAATAGTTCCACACTGATAATTTCTGCTTAACGACCACGTATACATTTATCGCTAATAACAATCATTTTCATAATGATACGTTGGCCATAAAAAAATTACGGTTTCATCATCGAGGTGTATGGATAACTTCTCACTTCATCTCATTAACGGTGATATTTTGTTTAGAAAGTATCGAAATTAGCTTCTGCGGATTGTAGGCATGTAGTGTCTAACTAATTGTATTGTCTCTCTATCTTGATTGAAGTATAATTATTTCAATCTTTATACGTATTGTGCAATAATATTCGAAACAACGGTTTGATACAAGAAGTCATTAAAAACATATATAAACAGGACTTGTAGTCTTTTGAGGATTAACGCGTTTATTGCAGCGCTTCTCAACCTTTTTTGACCCACGGAGTCCTTTTCCGGTATGTAATTTGTATGGCGGAGCCCCAGACGCCTATTTTTTTTATTTATTCATAAAAGTTTCTGACTTATTTTTATTATTCAAAAATATTAATTATTTTTTTCAAATTTACTGTTTTTTTTATATTTATTTTCCTCGAGTGGCCACGGAACCCCTGAGAGTTAGCACGGAGCACTAAGGGATCTGCGGGGCACTGGTTGAGAACCGCTGGTTTATCGGAATCCTCCAATATTGCCAAACTGATTGATTTGGCATGAACAGGCTGGTAGGGTTACTAGTTGGCGAGATGTCACGTTTCCCGCTCAAAGGCTTTTCTTCTTTACCTTTCAGAACGCCTGCGGTCATTCTCGCTCTCCTCTGCCTCCTCAGTATGTTACGGGACATCGATGCTGATCTCGATGTATTTTCTCTTTTGAAATCGCTCTCTTTGTTAACTCCCCAGTATGTGTTCGGCCTTAGCTCGAAATTCGTGCATAAAAACTGTTTTTTCGCAATTTTTGTAATTATTTTTCTCCTTCACCCCTGATTCAGTGCCCATAGGTAGCCTAGAGGCATTCTTTGGTGGTTTAATCTAGAGCCACATAGAATATGGGAATAAAGATGTCTTCATTCCGATCCTCACAAGTAGTCGATGGGAGAAAATGTCTTCAAATATTTTCAAAATATGAAAAAAAAAAATCCGTCTTTTCGGAAAAATATGGAAAAAAAATTCCAAAAACATCCAAAACATTCGATGTTCCAAAAAAAAGAAAAAGAAATTCTGGAGATATCAAAGAATTTGCAAGTAGTAAAAAAGGGGAGCGGTAGAGACTTTCAAAATGCCTGTGCTTAGAAATATTCACATCACAATTCTGTCTTAGGCTGGGTTTACACTACAAAAGTTCGTTTATAAAACTTGAAAAATGCAACCAATAGGCGGATCAGTTAAGTTCTCTCGAACGCAACAGATGTGTTTACTGGTTACATTTTTCAAGTTTTATAAAATAACTTTCATAAACCTTTTAGAGTGAAATCCCATCCTTAGATTAGTCTCACTTCTGAAATATAAAATTTCATTTTTTCAAGTTTATAGACTGAATATCGAGTAAAATAAACTTGTAGGTATCGGGGGAACCACCAAAAATATTCAAGTGCTAGGATCTTCAAACGACTTAATCCGGCCCTGAGTGAACACCGTGCATGGATAACGTTGTTTAATAAAAGTATTTTTTTTAAAGTTTAAAAAAATTAACAGATTAAAATTTAAGAAAAATGACAAATGTTTAAAATAATATTTCAGATATTTATATTTTTAAATAATTTTAAAAATTTAAAATGAAAAAAATTAAAATTTTAAATTAAATTTAAAAGTTATTAAAGTATTTAGTCAATTAAATATTCGTAATGAACAGAACGGCTTATAATTTTGGTCCCGTCAGTGGCCGTTGTTGGCAGGTTTTATTGTATAAAATTGTGAAATATGGATAAAAGGCAGTTGAAGTTGCTATATCTCCATCTCAGAAGGACACGGAGGGATAGACGTATGTAGGTACATTATATTAATGAGCAGGGACCATCATATGGTGTTTTTAAGGGTATTTATGGCAAATAATTAAAAAAAATTCCGTGAAAAATAACTTTCAAAAAGTAGCCAAAGATGCGGACGAATTCGCTCCGCATCCGCATCGTCTGAATAGCTCCGAATAAACCTATTGTCAAAACTTCTATGTGCGGATGCGGAGCCCGCACTTAGGTTTTGACACATGCGGACGACGTCCGGACCCGCATGAACATTTCCTAGGTGCGGAGATTTTTCGGTTCGTCTGAAAGGCGCAGTATATTCCAATTGTTAAAACTTCTTCCGGACCCGCATCCGCTCCGTGTGAAAGGGCCCTAACTCAGTCTATCCTAATATAAAAGTTTGACGATTGTTGTGGTAGCATTTTACGCATTAATTCCCCCCGTCATTTTTTTAGACGTGAATATTTTTCTAAATCTTACTGGGACTACGAGATAGATATTTCGCAAATTTCCGCCCATCCCATTGCTCTTTTTGCATGGAAAACTACACTATGTGCAACAGAACTTCCTTCTGAGGAACGAACAGTGCTGCAACTAGGAAGGGAGCGGGAGGGGGTGTGGTTTTCCGGGCGTAGTATCAGAAGGGGCGCAAATTCCAAATTTCGGCTCGTCTGAAAGGCGCAGTATATTCCAATTGTTAAAACTTCTTCCGGACCCGCATCCGCTCCGTGTGAAAGGGGCCTTAGGTTTTGACACATGCGGACGACGTCCGGACCCGCATGAACATTTCCTAGGAGCGGAGATATTTCGGCTCGTCTGAAAGGCTCAGTATATTCCAATTGTTAAAACTTCTTCCGGATCCGCATCCGTGTGAAAGGCCTCTAATAGATCATCACATCACATCGTAACATCATATGATCATTCTATCATCATCCCGTCTTCGGGAAAACAAGATGTATATATAAAGAAAAAAAAATTTGACGTCATCTGACGAGTTCAAATTATTTGCATGCGCTTGTGCACTCTTAATACATATCCCCCTGCGAACAGAGCATGCAGAAAAAAAATCAAAATAAATTTTTTTTAGCAATTACTACAAACTAATTTTCTTCAAACACCAAATAAATTTGTCGATGGGCACACGGTTTTTTTAAAAATCAGCAGTCATCGAAACAGTCGATGAATATTTTAGATCAATTATCTTTTCTTTTTAAGGGGTGTTATATCCTTTAACATGGCGATTTTCCACCAAAAGTATACTTTATTAGAAATTACGTTAAAAATATTACGTAATAACCAAGATATCTGAAACTCAGTAATTACATTTCGTAATATATGAAATGTGATTTATCATTTCCAGTGTAACTTGATATCTTTATTATTATTTTTTAAGTATAAATTTAAAATTGAGCTGAAACATATGTGAAAATGTACCATTGTCTTGCGCGCAGGATTTAATGAATTGATATCACTTTAACAAAATGAAAACAGATTAAAAATGAAGAGAACAATTTATGAAAATGAACCAAAATATTTAAAATCAATCAACTCAAAGGTCTAATGAGTATCAGTGTTTTTTTAAATTTGTTTACAATGAAATTTGATTTTTTAAAGTTTTTAAAACATCAAATTCTCAAAAAAAAAAAATTCATTCCGATTTTCTATCTGAATTTTTTTTCCTGACCATCAACAGAAATAATTTTTTCCTTATATTTTTGTCACATGGGGTTTCCCAAAATTATAATTATTATGATTAATTTCCATTAATTAGAAATTTAGTTAATTGGAAATTTACTTTAATTACAAAGAAAAACGTGATAAATTCATGTCCAAATTTTTTGAAACTTCAAAAATATAGTATTTGAATAGCCAGTCATCATATATATAAAAAAAATTGCGCGATTTGGTCACGAATTGTAAGAGTAGTCAAAAATGGGTCAACTTTTGGGTTGTCTTTCTTCAACTCCGAATGAATTTCAAACGGCAAATATTGTTACATAAAATTAAATAATTTAATTACTTGAAAATTTTTATGAGTACATATATACAGAAAACCTCTCTTTTGTGGACACTGACAGGACTAAAAATTCGTCCGTGAAAGAGGGGTGACTGTTAATCAGGGGTTTGAAATACATACTTCTATATATTATACAACTGTAAATTATTATTTGGCCTTAAAAGAGGGGGTAACCGCATCTGACGGGTGTCCATTAAGAGGGGGTTTTACTGCAATGAAACTTATGAGCACGAATTTGCATGATAATCGAAGCCAACTTCAGCTTGGCGAAAATAATTTAGCCAATCCCGAGATGTCACGTGACATTAAGAAATAAAAAAAACCCCGGTTGCTGATAAGATCAACCGCACCAGCCGAACCGTAGTGTGCAGCTAGCCTTTGGGCTACGGTTGACCATCTGGGAGAGTAGAAACATGTGTTAAGTGGATATAAATCGAATGGATGAATTCGATTAAAATACGATTTTTTAAACTTGTTTGCGAACCGAAATGAGATGACGCTGGTCAACCCAGAACAACATCCGTTTGCAGTCACTAATCGGAATACAAAGAAATCATGGAATCAAAGAACTAATGGGGGATTCTTTCCGTGACTGGAGGTTGCTGCACCCTTCCCAGCTGAACACAAAGAACATTTCAATAGCTTAATTTCGGCTCTCTGTGAAAGTAAAAAGGCAAAACATTCTACTGATTTTAACGACGTCCGCCGTATAAAAAAGAATCTTCTGCAACAAAAATGCTTTTATTGGCACCTGTCGGGGCTTTGGTGAGAGTCTTTGGGCTACGGTTGACCATCTGGGAGAAAAGAAACATGTGTTGAGTGGATATAAATCGAATGGATGAATTCGATTAAAATACGATTTTTTTAAACTTGTTTGCGAACCGAAATGAGATGAAGCTGGTCAACCCAGAACAACATCCGTTTGCAGTCACTAATCGGAATACAAAGAAATCATGGTACAGAATGGTAGGCGAGGTCACGCGATTCCGTTTACTGTTCCTATAAGGACCGCTCTCCTCATGTGACGCTTTCCTGAAAAAAAGGAAGGCGGACAAATGCGGAGATCCCACATTTTTATGAATTTTATACAGTATTACAAAACTACATTCGATTATAAACGCAGGATTACCAACAAAACGGGAGAAAACTCCTCTCTATTCTACACTTGTCTGACGAAAATCAAAGTAAGTGAATATCAAATAGAGTAAAAATCGTTTAAATATCAATAAATCACTTATTTCTAAGGTCATACGTTTTGTAGTTTGTGAGAGTATCCTTTAATGATAATTTATGAACAATCGCCACTATTCAATCTTAGGTAATTTGGAATCCTCTGTTTTACTTGTATTCAATAAGGCGTAAGACTCATATTTTTTTTATACGATACATCGATAAATTGAAAAAAGTTTGAGCTAGTGCTCGTTTAAGAAATTAAAGTGAAAAAGAAATATTCATTGTATTTTAGTTTCATGTTGGGTGCAAAACCACATGAAGTTGACTCACATCCTGGTCTTAATATAGGGACAACAATTCAATCGTGTTTTTTTTCTTCAATCTTTATATTGTCCTGTCTCACTTGCTTTTCAGATGAGCAACAGACACGACAGGCGAACAGTTTACATTTTACATTTGCAGTTTGAACTGTTTCTGTACATCGGACATAATTGGCACCATGTGCCAAAATGGAAATTTTACAAGAAAGCCGTTTAAAGTGTTTTTAAAGTGAATATCTCTATTATTTATTGAAATAGAACTTGTTCTATACCTATGTGTATAGTGTAACGAAAAGACAGCAAATTAATAGCGTTATCTCAATATTGACGAAAATAGACATAGTGTCTTTTACATATACACAGTATTTTAATTACGTTATATTAATCCCCTTATTTCATGGAACGAGTATCGCGTTGTCTACGTTTTGCAAAACGTGATTTTAGAGACTAGTGATGCTTATACTGAGAGAGATGCGACGCGTATGTTCATTTTCGTTTCCAAAAACACAATTTCCAAGAGAATGGCCTACTGCATCACTGTCAATTAACCGAGTAGCATTTTTAAAATTGGCAATCATTTAATAAGCATTACTGAGCATTTAGCAAGTATTTCCGAAATTAAAAAGTATTTAATAATTTTTTTATATCACAAATGTGCGGCGGATGCTGGGCTTTATGTTAAGTTCATAAACAAAATGCCAAATGGTCTCTTTTTCCCGATACAGCGACGCATACGTTCATGTGGTACTTATTCCAAGAAATGCGGCACTGTATTAAACTACATGTACCGCAATAAAAATAAAGTTTTGCGATGCATTTTTGATCACTGATTTTAAACGTGGTTCATTTTTGACTATCATGTAAAATTTTTTCACAAAAATTGATTTCGGTGCAATAAAATATGTATTATTCTAACCTTTTTCAAGTACTAAATTAACTTTTCAAAGAATTTTTTATATAATCTTTATATTATATTTTTGTGACGGTCAAGACCGGCCGTATCCGTTAATATAAGTGGCGCACCCGAGATTCGTTCTCGTGGCAGTCGTGTTCGAGAGTAGTTTGAACGAGGAAGTTGTGATGTCGCCCACGGTGTATGTTTCATTGCAGACAGGATTTTTTTTCCCCCAGATGTAAATTTCTAGTCCCTTCTTGAAAATAAATATAGTAGTTTCACCTACGAGGCTACATTTTTTCATTGTGTAGCTTTCAATATAAAAGCATAGGGAAAGGGACAAAAATGGAAGGAACAGTTTAATAAGAATTTCCAATTGCAGTTTGATTAGTAAGAATTCTTTCTATTTATTGAGATATTTGAATTCGAAAATCGGAGGAAAGTTGGGAAAAAAACAGCGAAAACTAACGGACAACTTTTCTCCGATTTTCAATTCAGATATCGCTGGGAATATTGCACTTAGAAACGTGAAAATTTCTTTGTTGGCATCAGAGGACACAGGACAAAAACTTTTTTAATTTGGTTTTTGGGCACAGGCTGTCCATGTGAAACGTTTTTTTTAAAATTTTAATAACTATGCAATCCCTTGAAACATGAATGACATAGTTGAAATTACTGACTTCGCACGTTTACATTCTGCAAGAATGACTTTAATTAATCTGTCACCGTTTTCTTGCTGTTCCCATTTTGAAAACCGTCAGGCGATTGTAGGCATTCTGTATATTAAAGTTACGCTAGCATTTAAATCACACGACTGCACAAACCACTGGCGGGCCCCGTCTAGAATTTTAATCGGTACACGAAACAATTTTGAAAAAGTATTTCATTATTTCAAACTACACATTAGGACGTGCGGTTAAAAATAATATGTATAGATATTATGTAATGCATTATTGATTTTGTTGCTATATAACCAAGTACGCAGAAAGTATCTCGGCACCATTGATTGGTGCTGAGATACTTTCATATTCGAAGGTATGCACCACACATTCTAATTAAATTTATCAGTGTTTTTCTTCGATGTGTAGGTGCCTGCGGGCCGGAGATTGAGCACCTCCCTCCCGTTATATGGCAATCGTTATGGATCGGAATAGGATACGAATACAGGACAGAAAAGTAGAATTTAGGCGCAACTATATATACACTGTACCACTTTTTTGTCTTCTGTTTAAGATTTATCAGTAATAGGAGGGGTGGAAGGCGGGAGGTAAAAAAGTTGGGCTGAAATGAGAGGGGGAGGCAAAATTTGTATAGCCCACAGGTGGCAAAAAATAAATACGGCCCTAGTCATAAATGACCGAACCCGAGATATATATTTTAAAATACTTGAATGAAATGCATTAGATCCCGATTATAACGTTTTAGCGAAAAAACCAATTAGTACCAAAACAAAAAAAAATACAAATTACCAGGGGGCCCAACCATTTGTAATAAATTCATAAAAAGTCAACAGAATTAAAAATAAATAGACATCTGAAGGAATAAATTTGTATTTGCAAATTCCATATCAAACTTTTGAAATATTCATTAAAAATATAAGTATGAACCGGGAAGGAAATATTTCCCTAAGAGCTGCATTGTGTGTGTGTTTTGCTTTCATTATTCTGTGTCATTGGTATTTGTTTTTGTATCGTATGTGCCCGTCTATCTGTTGTTTTTGCAATGAAAGAAGAAACCATCTAGACAAAACGTTGTATGCGGGAAATATCGAAGAGTGCTCTAAGACAATTTTCACACATATCGTTCTTTTCAAGGAGTTTTTGATTTATATACACAGACAAAGCCGCAAGCAGGTCCATTGTAACGGGTGCTGAACTAGAGGGGGCACCGAATTACCCCTTTAATCATTCCTTACACAGAGATTTCAAAAGCGTGCTTGCTCCAGTTAAAAAAGTATTCAGCTGCGGCCCCGTCTATACCTTAAACCTTGCAACATACATACTGATGTACAGGCCCACAACGACATGCGTGGTCAGCAGGGGCAAGCACGCGTTTTGGCGTCCCCTTTTAATATTGAAGAGATGAAAGGATTACATTTACGCACCCCTCTCACTCGGAGTTCGGGACATTAGTCAGTGCCGTCTTAACGTATGGGCCCACCCGGGCCTCGAGAAGAGGGGCCTCACAAAAATGAGATCCGGTTGAAATTTTCTAGGATTTACCAGATAGGGCCTCCGAAAATCCCCTTTGTCCGGGGCCCATGATACTCTTAAGACGGCCCTAGCACCAGTGCCGCCTGCTTCTCCCTAATTGCGGCCCTGGTGCCGTATGTACAGGGTGTTAAGCGGTCGGTATAGCAAGTTCGGAGGGGCGGCATATTTTAGTAATTCGCGGTCAGGAACTTTAAATTATAACGTGAAAAGGCAGAATTCGAATAGCCAGCACGTGGCAAAGCCATAAATCTGTGTCCGCAAACGGATTTGATAAGAAGCATTTAAATGATTTCGTAAGAAGGACATTACGTTTCCTTCGTGTCATCGCACCATCTGGAAAAAATCATCTTCTGATAACTGATCGAGAAAATGATAAACGAAGAAGTTTTTTCGTTACCAGGTTATTTGTGTTCATCAGAACGAATCCGCGGAGATCAGAAACGGATGTTCTTAGTATTATTATACAGCGTTATATCATGATTGAATAAATTTAAAAAAAATTAAATTAAAAGAAATTATATGGTCCAGTGGTTGTCAAATTTTTTGTTAGCCAATGGCCTTTTGCACTATATTTTCTTCTCGTGCTGCCCGCCCCCCCTCCATCTTTCCCCAGGACACTCTAACCTCAAACAAGAGCGAGACCCTTTCTCCTTATTGAATTGAATTTAGTCAAAGCGAAATTTAGTGCACAAATATAAATAAAAAAATGTCGGTCGCTCGAAGTCCCTGAGACAGGTGCAGATCCAAAAGGAAGTGGGGATCGTTCCCTCGCTAACACGAATTGTCTCGGAACTGTAGATCTGTATATAATATATTCGAGACGATGCAACGAACCTACGTAAGAAATCGTCCCTCCTGATACGTCAGCATAGTCCGTTCCCTGGCTACCCTGGGCCTACAAATTTTATTTTAAATTTTTAAAACTTGAAATTGTCAGAGAAATTTCATTCCAATTTTCTATCTGAATTTTTTCCTGATCATCAGCAGAAATAATTCTTTTTAAAATAGGAGAAAATAATTTCTTCCTTAACATTTTTTGGTCACATGGGGTTCCCAAAATTATAATTATGATTAATTTCCATTAATTATAAATTTAATTGTAAATTTACTTTAATTACTACTTTATGTCCTGTAGTAATATTTACTTTAATGTCCTGTTTTCTGAAATTTAAAAAAGTTTTATTTGAATAGCCAGTCATATATAAAAAAATTATGCGATTTGGTCACAGATTGTAAGAGCGTCAAAAATGGGTCAACTTTTGGGTTGTCTTTCTTTAACTCCGAATTAATTTGAAACGGCAAATATTGTTACAGAAAATTAAATAATTTAATTACCTGAATATTTTTATTAGTATGTACAGTAAAACCTCTCTTTTGCGGACACCGACGGAGCAAAAGCTCTCTTTTGCTCCCCGTCGTCTCCTACCGTTTCGCTAGAATTCCGCGGAGATATAGGATAGTCAAGAGGCCAGAGAACACAACCTTCAAGTTTGTTGAAAAATATCTTCGCCTTGAATGTTTGTTGAACTATAGTATATGAAAACTACCTTAACAAACAAGCTAAAAATTATTCGATGCTGGAAAAAGGTATGAGTTACTTACCCCGGCCCGGCGAATGTGATTCGCCATACGGGGGTTCCCCGAAGGGAGCATTTATTTTCTCAATTTAAAAAAAAAAAAAAAAAATAATAATAATAATAATAATAATTACATGTTAAAAATATATACATTCTATATCACCGGAGCACCATTGGTCCGAGGTTAACAATTCACCTTACAAAAGTCGGGCAACGCCATTAACAACCCGCGAGCAGGAATTTGGTGCTCCCGATTACCACTTTTCAATCTACATGTTAAAATTATATACATTCTATATCACCGGAGCACCATTGGTCCGAGGTTAACAATTCACCTTACAAAAGTCGGGCAACACCATTAACAACCCGCGAGCAGGAATTTGGTGTTCCCGATTACCACTTTTCAATCCACATGTTAAAATTATATACATTCTATATCCCCGGAGCACCATTGGTCCGAGGTTACCTTACAAAACTCGGGCAACACCATTAACAACCCGCGAGCAGGAATTTGGTGCTCCCGATTACTACTTTTCAATCCATTTGTTTCTCTCGAGAACATTTCACTCTGTTCCTAAGTACCTTTGCACTGCCAAGTCCATTATACTAGAAAGAAGGGCTCTTGTTTTTTGGTTTTTAATCAATGCCGTAATTGGAATGTTAGTGCTTGTGAAGTTTATCTTCTTTCTCTGGCTTTCCCAATATTCGCATTCATATATAAGATGTTGGGTGGTGCCACTATCTTTGTTGCAGAAAATGCACATCGGGGACTTTCCATGAAACCTAGCTTGAGCAATTCCTGTGGCACCCTGTTGCGTGAGTAATTGATTTATATAAAAGTCTCCTTGAATTCTTGTGGTGCAAATCTTAGGGAAGATAGCATATGTGACCCTTCCTTTGTTGCTATCATCCCAATATTCTTGCCACTCTTTGAGGATGTCTTTCTTGATAACTTGTCGAATATATGATTTTGTATATTTGTTATTGATGTCTACTTCATCCTTTTGCGTGGCTTGTTTTGCTTTTGTATCAGTATAGTCATTTTTAATGTTTTCATGGTGTGCTTTAACCCAATGTAGTTTTGTATTAAATTTTTTAAAGATCTTCTGCATTATGAGCACTCTGTTGTTTTTGTAATTTGGATTACCGATTGCACATAAAGTTGATTTTGAATCTGTATATATGTGGGCCTCATATATTTTATTTCCAAGGATATGTTTTGCCACATTATATATTGCCAATAATTCTGCCAAAAAGACGGTACTATTGTCTGACAATCTGTAAATTTTTTCCAATGTTCTTTTGTTTTCATGATAGTACATGTACGCACAGCCCACTCTGCTTAACATTTTGGAGCCATCTGTATAAAAAGAATATGTGTTATTGTCCTTAGCATTTTCGTCCCATTCAATCTTGATTCTAATCCATGGTGGAATATTAGAGCAGTCTGGCTCTTGTATTTGAGAGTGCATTATAATTTGTTCTTCAAATTGTGTAGACTCTTTCAATTTACTGATATTATACCATCTTATTCGATTTTTCGGAGTAATGCTGATTGGAGGTATACCTGCTAATGTGAACAACGCCTCGTACGAAACCGTCGAATAGCATTTCGTTATATCTAACAAGAATTGCCTTTGTATTTGAAGAAGTTTGTTATTATGTGTTGATTTGTCTTCAAACCATACTTCGTAACCATATATTATTTTCTTTTCTATGGCCTCCAAATAAATCTTCTTTAAAACTTCCGGCTTCGTACCCCATGTTGCCCTCGAGTTTCTTTTCAATTCGTGATGTGATGTAGATGTTTTTTCTTTGATATAGTGCAGATGATCACTCCATGTGAAATTCCGGTTCAATATTACTCCCATGTATTTAAAGCTAGTTTTGTATACAATGGGAAAATTAGCCAATCTGATTGATGGGACGCTTTTAATTTTCCCCTTTTCTTTACAAATCGAAAACACGCACTTTTCTTTGTTGAATTTTAGTCCAAAGATGTCAGCCCATTCTTGAGTTTTCATGAGTATATGTCTTGTCTTTTTTGTAAAGTGTTTGGGTACTGCCGCAGAGACCATTATCAAAATATCATCGGCAAAGGCCTGTATGTTGACATCTTTTCCCGGGTTGATTTTTAAAAGTTCGTTGATAGCCAAATTCCACAATGTCGGCCCTAGGACCGACCCCTGAGGCACTCCAGTGTTGTATTTATGTATTTTCCCATTATCATTAACGATAGATCTGTCCGTCAAATAACTGTAGAGAATTCTTTTGATATATGCCGGAATGCCAATCCTTGATATAATGTGTTTAAGAGGAGTTATCTTCAATGCATTGAATGCATTAATTATATCAAGTGATATTAGACAAACGATTCGATCTCGCCTGAAGTTGCTTTTGACTAACTTTGACATTTTGGAGGGCGTCAATAGCTCCTTTTCCTTTTCGGAACCCATATTGATTCTGCTGAAATATTCCGTTCTTTTGTATATAAAATTCTAACCGGTTACCTATACATTTCTCAAATATCTTGTCGATAAAAGGCAAATAGGCCTAAAATTAAAAACTTTTTCCTGGCCTGTGTTTATCTTTGGGATATATACAGCTTTTCCTTCTTTCCATAGTTGTGGGAATATTCCTTTCTGTACGATATTGTTAAATAATGAAATAATGAGATTAGGTTTTTTCCTGTATAATAATTTCCATATTGATTTCGTAATGCCGTCTGGACCTGGTGCTGTGTCTTTTCCTATATCGTTGAAGATTATATCGATTTCTTGCACTCCGATGGGTTTATACTGTTCAGAGTCTTGTACAGAATCTGTCTGAGGATTTTCAGTCTCATCTTCCGTTTGGTTTATGAAGTAATGGGAATTCAGCTCGTCAATAAGATCCTCTATGCTGTCAACTGTTCTTCCCGTAGGTAGCACCGCCTTCTTATATATCCTAGGTAACGGTTTCTTGTTCATCAGTATTCCATATCCTTGAGAATACAGGTTATTTTTGGTTATATTTCCGATGTATTTTTTAAACGAATTATTTTTAGTTTCTTTGATCAGTTTCTTGTATTTGTTGTATTCTGTTTTATAGAGAAGCAGAAGTCGGCTTCTTTCTTCCACGTTTTTAATCTTTTGATATCTTCTACGCAGTGCTCGTACTTTACTTCTTTGTATTTGCAAATTGCTGCTCCACCATGGAGTTTGTTTATTCTTGTTTATTCTTTTTATTGTAGATGATTGACATGTTTTAATAATTGCTGTATGCATGTTTTGTACGTATTGTTCAAGATCAGCATCATCTCCCACTCCTATATGTTGCTCCCACATATGTTCGATTTTTTGCATGAAGACTTGATTATTAATATTCTTTTGACTGAAGTACTTCGTTAAAACTCTTTTTGGAGTCTGTTGTTGGTATTCAAAAAGTAGTAGTCTGTGGTCACTGAGCGTACACCTATCGCTGACTCTCCAGTTTTGAATGAGTTCGTGTTGTCCTTTGACAAGTGTCAAATCGATCCAAGATTCTCCTCTTGTTGAAGAAAATGTAGCAATGTCATGGGGATTGTTGGCACAAATAATGTCATTCCTATTTATGAATTCCATTAATTTCCTTCCTCTTGCACAAGATGGTCTTGGCCCCCATATTCTATTTTTTGCATTGAAGTCCCCAGTTATTACAGTAAATTTATCCTTGTTTCCATCTAAAATTTTTTGTAATTCTTGTGTATGTTCTTCCAAGTCTTCTGTTGGGGAGCAGTAGGCCGAAACGAATATAATCTGGTCATTATTAATTGTAATCAGTGCGGCTGTTGCATTTCTAGTTTTATACAATTCCATTACTTTCATTTGTGAATTTGTTATCCATATTGATGCTCTTGGCTCTTGTGAAGCATTTATTAGTCTACCATTTCGTGGAAATCCGCAGATTTCTCCTCGTAAATGATATGGTTCACTGATTCCAATTACATCTATTGTTTCGTTTATTGCGTCTGAAGTGAGCTGTATTGTAGCATCGTAAGAGTTATGGAGATTTATCTGCGCAAATTTTATTATCCCCATTGCATCGATATTTAAATTATTTTATTTAATTGAAGCTCGCTGTGTTGTCTTTAGTGTTGGATTACAATTGTCCTAAGTAATCTCTCTTAATTTTGTCGCGCTGTGTTTCGAAAGATCCTTGTAACAATTATTCCTCTGTCCTCTTTTTCGGTAACCGCTCTGTATGGTGCAGAGTTGTTCCTGCTGTGCTCTCTCTCCTCTTGTACTGGAAAATGCTCTTCTGCACCTTGGATCTGATTCGTTTGTTCCTTATCTTCTTCAAAATAATTTTTCCTTCCTTGCTGCATCCATTCCGCTCTCCGTGTGTTGTTGCTGACTGATATATACCTAATGTTATTCATTCTACTCCGTTCAACATTTGATCTATTTTGCCATATCTTTCTTTGACCATATCCACGTGTTTGTCCTTCATAGACTTTATTACGTCTTTCCCATGTCTGACGTCTTGGGTAACTGACCCTGCTATTCGGCCACCTCATTCTATCTTGATATATTATCCCGTGAGTGTTGTTGTAGTTGCGGTAATTATATATATCTCGCTGTACTTGTTGTTGATATGACTTTCTTGAGAGAGCCTTGGTGTTATGCTGCTGTCCTCTTTCCCTGTAATTCCAGTTTCCTCTTTGTTCCTGTCTTCTCCAGTCATCGCTATTGTCATTCCTTCTATAGCGCTGTTGTTGGAAACCTTTTCCTCCATAACTTGGCCTATCCTTATTCCTGTTATTTTGATTCCTGGGGATCCATGCGTAGACCGTATTTCTCCAGAAATTGTCCGTTAGTACTTTTATGCGGAGCTCGTGTCTCTGCTGATCATTCTTACAATATATCACCATTCCATTTTTCATTTCCCTTGTTTCAACAACCATATTTCCTATCAGTTGTTTGGTTAAATGTTGCTTCTTTTCTTGGAATGTTTGTGTTCTATCCTTGATGTTGGGATATAACATTAAGCAATGCCTGTTATTCAACTCCTCCTTATCCTTTGTTTCCGTGCTGTGCTTGTCTTTATTAATTGTGATTCCCTTCTCTTTTATATGATCATTTTTCGAAATTCTTTCCGGTGCTTTAACTTTATTCTCCTTGACCTTCTTATTTTTATTCCTGACTTCTTGAAATTCATCTCTTTCCCTGTCCTTTTCCAGTTGTTCTTCCAGTTCTTCAACAGTCTTCACATAGTTCACATACTCGTAGGAATTTTCTGAGCGAGAAAGATAATCCTCCGTATCGCTGGTATCTTGTCTAATCTCATTTCTCTCCTCTACCTGAGTATGTGTTTGTTCCTTCCTAAATTCATCTGATTCTTTCTTTCCCACGCAAAAAACTCCATTTTCATCCGTGTTGTTTTCTATCCATTCTATAATGTTTAGTAGGATTCTATTAGCTCTTTTTCTTTGTCTGTTGGGTAAGTTGTATGTGATTGATCCTCTATTATTATTTGTGGTATTGTAGTTCACTATGTTTTTGACTTTTCTTAATAGATGCGTGATGTTAACGTTTTGTTTCTTAGTCTGTACTTCTTCCTCTTCGCTGAATACCACCTCTTCGTCTAGGCTGCCTATTTCTGTCTGGCTGTCATTGCTAACCTCTGTTTGAAAATTAAAGTCGTTTTCATGTATTTCTGTTTGTAAATTATTTTTTTTATTTTCTATTTGTTGTGTTGATGGTAACTCTAGATCACCCTGTTTAGAATTTTTATTATTCCCTTTGTCATCTTCTAATACTCTTTTCTTTTTCTTCTTTTCCCTGCTTTCATGTCCACTTGTTTGTAAAAAATCCAATGCTCTTGGCTCTTTTCTAAGTCCTTGGATATCATTTTGCTGCACCCCTTCTTCTGAGTTTTCCATCTTTTCATGTTTTGATCCTGGTCTCTTTTCTCTACCGTTGCCCACAGTCGTCCTGATTCCTTCGTTGATGTGTCCTCCTTGTCCTTACTATTTCCATTATCTTCGTTTCTGCATATTGATAGACACTCTGATGTTCTTGACTTTTTTTCAAGTCCCTGATGATCATTCTTCTGCACACCTTCCTCTAGTTTTTGCATATTTTTTTCATGCCCCTGATCTTGAGTTTGATTTCTTATCTCATCCGTTGACCGCAGTTGCTCGATTTCCTCTGTTTGTGTGTCCTTTTGGTTATTGTTTTTCCCATTATCTTCGTGACTATATGTTTGTAGGCACTCCGATGCTCTTAGCTTCTTCTCATTTCCAAGTCCTTGAGAATCTTTGTGTTGCACTCTTCCTTCTGAATTTGACATCTTCTGATTACATTGGTCTTGATTTACTTTCTGTGCCGTATCCCACAGTCGTGTTGATTCCTCCATCATCTGATGTCTCAATTGTATTCTTTTGCTCCTCCTTATCTTGGTACTTGATGGTGGTGTCCTGATATTTCTGAAATTAATCGTATTCTCTGAGCTTGGTGAGTCTCCCTCAGTAGCACTACCTTCTGAATTTTCCTCACCAGCACCCTCTTCTGAGTTTTCTTCAAGATCGCACCAATGAAAATCCTCTCTATCCTTTGTCACCGAAGCATCACTCTGAAGCTCAGAATTATAAATGTTTTTTTTACTTGTCCCCTGTAAGCTGTTGTCAGGTATCTCCATTATATTTTGGTTTAAAAAAAAAAAAAAAAAAAAAATTATTTTCATATTATTATGCAATAAAACTTTGTTGCAATCAATAAGACTCAAAATTATGACAAACGCAACAAATAGTACAGAAATATCTATTATAATGATGATCTGACAACGCTATCGGCGAAATTCTACGAGTCCCGAAAATTAGAACACAGAATATGGTCTAAAATCAAAAACGGGACATTGAAACGTTTATAATGTATATCTGGCAACACTGGAAGAAAACCATGCCCCAAAAAAAACCAGGATATGGTCTATGACAAAAAGGCACTATACATTTTTTGAGCTCAAAAAATAAATATAAACTGATTGACCATTACGCCAAGTACCTGTATAAATGTGTTAGTGAAGGGTACTTTGTTTACACCTTTCTTCTGTTCAGATTGAAATTTCAAAAAATTATATCAATTAAGCTATTGAAGATAGAATTCCAAAATAAGCGGCGGAGCAAAATATATGAATCAATCTTCCTAATATTCAATAACACTAATTTTAGAATTATAAAAACATTTTTAAATTAAACTTCAAAATTTCACATGTTAATTTTGCATAGACGCCATTACCTATGGGAATTAAAATGTCCCTAATCATTAATACGCAACTCCAAATTTTAAAATATTGATGGTGGAGCACTATGCATTTAAATTGGCATCTTAACAACAGCATTGTTTACACAATATTTTTACAAAGTTTGCTCCATAGGCATAACATTGAAGATTCAAAAATTCGCAACGGCTAAAATTTTCCGTCAAGATTAGCTTGAAATATTGTTTTACATAGAAAACTACACGAAGAATTCGAATATGAACTCAATTTCTTGATTTGCTCACCGCTTGTACGAGAAAAATCTTCACCAAGTCCGGTCGTTAAGTAGTACACAAACGCCGTAGACAGCCATGCTGTTCATAACATCACGATTAGTTTTGCAACCACTCACTGTAGACTCACGCAGTAAAAATCACTTCATACACGGTTTGTTCACTCACAGTTTATGATATATCGCGACACTTCATGCTTATTTAAAAATATTTTATAACGTTATAAAGATAGAGCGTAAAAAAGCGAGCCGTACCGCGCGAAACTCCAGGCGCTGTATCCTGGAAAAAGGTATGGAATATTCGGTCGACGTACAGTAAGGAATTGAAAAAAATTGAAGATTCAAAAATATATCGGTTGCTGGTGTGGATTTATTATACTGTATATTAAAAACTGGACGGGGGGAGGGGTTTTTGGAATATTTCTCTCATCCAGAACGGATTTGCTGCCATCTATTGTAAAAATACATAATCAAATATTTAACAAAGATAGCATCTGCATTAAATTAAAAAAATAATTAAAATATAAAAATTTTCAAATAATTTTTATGCTTAATGAAATTTTATTATTTTTGACCCTTAGAATTTCTTACGAATGCCAAAAACCTTCTCCCATAATCTTTACGGTTTACATAATTCATAATTTATCTCCTCTTTAACTTCGATTAAAATATCATATAACCTACATTTACATCTTAGAGGAGAAATATAGAAATCTTATACTGAGAAATTGAATGTTCTGGATCCAGAAATTCAATTTCTCAGTATATTTCAGGCCGAAAAAATACCATCTTTTCATACAAAATGCAAACTGGGGCGAAAAATTGCTGTAGTTAAGGGAGGCTGCTATGACTCCACTCGGCGCTTCACGTTACTAATGCGTGTTATGAGGCATTGAAAAGCGTGTGTCTGGTGTACTGGTTAGCGCACTTGCTCGGTATGCCATTGGACCCAGGTTCGATTCCCAGTGGAGGCAAATCACTTTTCTTTCCAAATATCAGTTTCGGCATATCTAGCAAATTCAATTTCTCAGTATATTTCAGACCGAAAAAATACCACCTCTTCATAGAAATCTTAAATTTCTTCTCGATGATTTACACACATCAGTTTATATGTTGTGTATTCTTTTCTTCCCTCTTGTGCAAGTGAATAAATTTATTCTTCCTTTAAAATTATATAATTAATATATATATATATAATGTGGTTCTGATCACAGTATTCGTATAAGTTCTACTGGATCATCTTCATCCATTGTTACGGAAGCTATGGGCTTTAAAAAAAACACCTCTCTGAATGCCAGATAAAAAAATTTTACTATTATTCTCCCGCGCGTTGCGTCTCTCTCCTCCCGTGGATTTGAGTAGACTAAAGCGCTAGTTGCTCTTAGCAACCATAAAAATTATCCGATGAGCGTTATCCAATGACTTATCGTGTGGACACTTTTTTAAGAACAATCGGTAACTTAAAATTTAGTTACCAACTTAATCACTTACCGTGTGCAAACGGGCCTTCAATCTGGAAAGAAAGGAAAGTAAAAAAAATCCGATAAAGAGTTAAAAGAAAAAACTTAATGTCCATTTAGTCGTCTCTGGGGGCCTACGTCAGAACATCGCGAACAAAAACATCGCCGTGACAAAAACATCGCTAAATACGTAAAAACATCGCAAGTCAAAACATCGCATGTCAAAATATCGCCTGAACATGGCCCTGGAAAAAAGATCGCTTTATGAAAAATTTTTAAATTAAAAATTGTAATGGAAATCACCTCATCCCTTTTTTTTGTTCAACTGGTAACCAAAGCTGCATTAAAAGTGCATTAAACTTTCAAGCGGCTTTGGTTGTGACAAAGCCAAACTCATGTGTATGTCTGTGTTCGACTGTTTCCACACCTATTTTCTCTCAATCCTTCGAATTCGGCCTTTTTTTTTGAGTAATGGACAATGAACAGAGAGAGTTCTTATTAATTCTGTATTATACAAAGGTTTCTTTAACAGCTAGCTGATGCGAAGATATATTTTGGAAAGAGAGAAAATTTAACTGCCCCTGTGTGCGGGGAATCAAACCCACACTACCTTTCACGAATCGAGTGAACGCCTTAGACCAGCGGTTCTCAACCTTTTTTTGCTCATGGCTCCCTTTCAACCATTTCTCATTCCTGTGCCCCCCCCCCTTGTGACCATGATAAATTTCCTACCCCCCCCCCCCCCCCGTTAAATGACAATTGTTCAAATATTGTTTGCAGTATAAATATGTGTTTGAATTTATTTTTAATTTATGAAAATTAAAACACAGTAAAAAAATATAAGTTATTTTCAATCAATGTAAACATTGCACTTGAAGACGGCATAATGTCATCAAGTTACTGTTCAGGATGAAGTTTGAATTATTTACAAATTAGTTTTTCTTGGGTAAATTTGAATTTGGGTGAATCAGAATTTCAAACAAATCAGGAAGTATAAATAAGATTTCAAAAAAGAAAATTATCGGTTTATTGATGTCTCGCTGAATGACAAGCTATCTCCAAGTATCTTTTTGGTTCATAATGTGACCTCTCTCTCCCACAGGCGAACGAAGTAACGTGAGAGTTGGCTTAAACACAATATTTCACATAACAGACTACTATATGTAATGTACAGAGGGCATAGGTAACAAGACTTATGGTTTAGAGAGATATAGATGGCTTTTTTTCTCAGCCAGAGATATCAAGGAAACAGTTATTTTCCGGATATTATGCTGAGGTGAGCTCGGAAAGAAAAGTCATCACGTCTCCGCCGGGACTCGAACCCAGATCCTCTTGCATACCGGACAAGCATGCTACCATCTACACCACTGGAGACACATGAATCTGCCTTCCTAATTTCACGCACTGTGTCGTGAGGCGCTGAAGTAGAGGTATTAGTAGCCTCTCTTAACTTCAGGAAATGGCCCCCGGGTGGGACGGTTTAGAGAGATATAGATGACTTTTTTTCTCAGCCAGAGATATCAAGGAAACAGTTATTTTCCGGATATAATGCTGAGGTGAGCTCGGAAAGAAAAGTCATCACGTCTCCGCCGGGACTCTAACCCAGGCCCTCTTCCTGAAGTTAGGAGAGGCTACTAATGCCTCTACTTCAGCGCCTCACGACACAGTGCGTGAAATTAGGAAGGCAGATTCATGTGTCTCCAGTGGTGTAGATGGTAGCATGCTTGCCCGGTATGCAAGAGGGCCTGGGTTAGAGTCCCGGCGGAGACGTGATGACTTTTCTTTCCGAGCTCACCTCAGCATTATATCCGGAAAATAACTGTTTCCTTGATATCTCTGGCTGAGAAAAAAAGTCATCTATATCTCTCTAAACCGTCCCACCCGGGGGCCATTTCCTGAAGTTAAGAGAGGCTACTAATACCTCTACTTCAGCGCCTCACGACACAGTGCGTGAAATTAGGAAGGCAGATTCATGTGTCTCCAGTGGTGTAGATGGTAGCATGCTTGCCCGGTATGCAAGAGGGTCTGGGTTCGAGTCCCGGCGGAGACGTGATGACTTTTCTTTCCGAGCTCACCTCAGCATTATATCCGGAAAATAACTGTTTCCTTGATATCTCTGGCTGAGAAAAAAAGTCATCTATATCTCTCTAAACCGTCCCACCCGGGGGCCATTTCCTGAAGTTAAGAGAGGCTACTAATACCTCTACTTCAGCGCCTCACGACACAGTGCGTGAAATTAGGAAGGCAGATTCATGTGTCTCCAGTGGTGTAGATGGTAGCATGCTTGCCCGGTATGCAAGAGGGTCTGGGTTCGAGTCCCGGCGGAGACGTGATGACTTTTCTTTCCGAGCTCACCTCAGCATTATATCCGGAAAATAACTGTTTCCTTGATATCTCTGGCTGAGAAAAAAAGTCATCTATATCTCTCTAAACCGTCCCACCCGGGGGCCATTTCCTGAAGTTAAGAGAGGCTACTAATACCTCTACTTCAGCGCCTCACGACACAGTGCGTGAAATTAGGAAGGCAGATTCATGTGTCTCCAGTGGTGTAGATGGTAGCATGCTTGCCCGGTATGCAAGAGGGTCTGGGTTCGAGTCCCGGCGGAGACGTGATGACTTTTCTTTCCGAGCTCACCTCAGCATTATATCCGGAAAATAACTGTTTCCTTGATATCTCTGGCTGAGAAAAAAAGTCATCTATATCTCTCTAAACCGTCCCACCCGGGGGCCATTTCCTGAAGTTAAGAGAGGCTACTAATACCTCTACTTCAGCGCCTCACGACACAGTGCGTGAAATTAGGAAGGCAGATTCATGTGTCTCCAGTGGTGTAGATGGTAGCATGCTTGCCCGGTATGCAAGAGGGTCTGGGTTCGAGTCCCGGCGGAGACGTGATGACTTTTCTTTCCGAGCTCACCTCAGCATTATATCCGGAAAATAACTGTTTCCTTGATATCTCTGGCTGAGAAAAAAAGTCATCTATATCTCTCTAAACCGTCCCACCCGGGGGCCATTTCCTGAAGTTAAGAGAGGCTACTAATACCTCTACTTCAGCGCCTCACGACACAGTGCGTGAAATTAGGAAGGCAGATTCATGTGTCTCCAGTGGTGTAGATGGTAGCATGCTTGCCCGGTATGCAAGAGGGTCTGGGTTCGAGTCCCGGCGGAGACGTGATGACTTTTCTTTCCGAGCTCACCTCAGCATTATATCCGGAAAATAACTGTTTCCTTGATATCTCTGGCTGAGAAAAAAAGTCATCTATATCTCTCTAAACCGTCCCACCCGGGGGCCATTTCCTGAAGTTAAGAGAGGCTACTAATACCTCTACTTCAGCGCCTCACGACACAGTGCGTGAAATTAGGAAGGCAGATTCATGTGTCTCCAGTGGTGTAGATGGTAGCATGCTTGCCCGGTATGCAAGAGGGTCTGGGTTCGAGTCCCGGCGGAGACGTGATGACTTTTCTTTCCGAGCTCACCTCAGCATAATAACCGGAAAATAACTGTTTCCTTGAAGACGTATGATATTTTATTTTACTTTACTGGCAGACCTCGTTCACCCTACAGGAATACTTTCAATTAGAAAAATTGTGTGTAGTACTCAGATATGTCATGTTGCAAGGGGGTGTGTAGTTATTAAAATGAAAATGTTAACTTTTTATACGGACACCGTGTGCTCAAAAACCCAATTACAGAGTTGTTGCCCAGTCTCTTTTGACGCCAAAAAAAACCCCGTTTTATCCGCATTTAACGTTGTTTTTTGGTTGGTTGTCTTCAAATAAATGTTACGGTCAAAGTGACACTGTTAGCGTATATACAGTACATTCATCTCGAAACCTTATAATTATTGATAACACAAGCTTATGACAAAGGCTTTGATTTTTATGACCTAAAGAAGAAACGTAGTAGCTAATAATTTATCACCAACGACGTTTCATCTTTAGGTAAAAATCAGAGCCCTACTTATGAGAAATTGGTTACGCACACACGCAAAAAAATCATTGTGCTTGTTTTTGTGAAACTCATAAAATTTTTGATATTTCAAGTGCTAAATTTCATCTTTCAACTACTGAAATCCTTATGCTCGGCATTGAAATACTCTGCCCACCAATCAAAAATCAATCAAATCTTTATTACTAAATCTTTACTTAAATAAGGAAAAAATTGCGAAAAAATATTCTATGCATTTTGTTTGAAATTAAATTTTTTTGCCCACTCTTTTAACAAATTTCCTCATGGCCCCCTTATCAGCAGTCATGGCTCCCCTTTTGCGATATTTTCCTCCATGGCCCCCTGGAATATCCTGGGGGCCCCCGGTTGAGAACCACCGCCCTAGACTATACAGAGGCAACGAATATCTCAGTCTTTCCTTAAGAGCTCGTGTGCACTGACTGAACACGTCCTTTTACCCGAAGAGTGAAAGGTCGTGGGTTCGATTCCCCGCAAGGGCAATTGAAGTTTCTCTCTTTCCACAATATATCTTCGCATCAGCCAGCTGTTAATAAAGTTTGTATGGATAAGCGGAGAGTGACATCATCCTCGGATTTTGTATTATCTGTACCCAGAGCCGTTATTATGCGCTTTTTCAACCGGGGAGACATTTCGCACCACCCCATCATGGAAATATGGTTTCCAGATTCCAAAAAAAAGGGGTACGAATTTTCTGCTAAACCGTTAAATTATTAAACCTTTCACTATAGTTTTCTTCATCAAACCTGCAATATTCGTTGCTACTACAATAATTGAGCTGTCGATACTCTTTCATTACGAGGATTGTTCGTAGAAGAAATTATTCTTTTATTAGAAATTATTCAATATTATGGTGATACATATATGGAGGGATATATAATGATCGACATATAGGGACCGGCCAAAGCTCAACGAAAGCCCGAAATTCGGGCAATGGCCGTTTCAACTGTGCCGGTCAGTTCGAGAACTAGACAACTTCGGGCTTTGGCAGTAACACACACATATATAAGAGACATTTTGCAAATGACATTATCTGCATCAAACATCAAATTATCCAAAACGTTTGGGGGGGGGGGGGGAGGGAATCGAATTAAACAAGTAATTTCAAATTGAATTGAAATTTTTGCAAGAAACTCAAAGGGAATTCCTGATATTCGAATTAACCAAATTCACCTTTACCTTTATTATTTCTGTAATAAAATCTCAGAAAAATATGCGATAGTGTATAATCTTAAGGAATAAAGCAATAACAAAATAATGAAGCGCAATTAAAAATATCCCATGTCTTTTTGAAACTCAAAGCCGCTGATTATATGCAGGTAAATATTTTATTTATTTATATATATATATAATTAATTTTCGGCGATGTTTTTGTGACGGCGATGTTTTGACGTGCAATGTTTTGACGTGCGATGTTTTTGTCACGGCGATGTTTTTGTTGGCGATGATTTGACGCGATACCGTCTCTGGTGAGAGGAGCTAGAGTGTCCTGGATCGTGTTTTCTACCTCTTCCCGGATTATGGCCCTCCTCACACAGGGAAACTAAAGTTCGGCAACTGATAAGAGAAACCGTCTCCCGAAGACCAGTACGTATATCGCTCTAGACGCCCTCACACGAGGAAATTAGCGTCTTGGTGACGAAATATCGAACGCGACTCGGTCATTTGGCGACTGACATGCTAGTCGCCGCCAACTTTTGTTGAAGAAACTAGAGAAACTGCCTTTGGCATTCTGCTATGGCGTCAATAGCCATCGCTATCAGATGAAGCGGGAGAGTTCCAATTTCCAGCCCAATATAATATAATAATAAGGGAAAAGGGGACATGAGCCATTTAAATTGTACAAAACATGCTCTTTCGCCTTCATCAACACTCCTTAATTTTATGGCCAGTTACTTAAAGGGCCCCTTTAAAGTTTGCGTAATAGCCGCTTCGTATTCTTCTTTTCTCTCTCTCTCCCCTATATACTGAAGCCTGTTGACCATTGTATTGCCACCTGCAGGCAATTGACTTTAAGGCCCGTTTACACGAGGCAAGCGCTTTAGTGGGCAAATTAATTTTAACTTACCGATTCTTCTTGAAAGTGTCCACACGTATAAGTGGCAAGTAGATGCTCGTTGGATAATTTTTACGGAAGCGAGCGCAGTTAGCGCATGCGCGCTTCAGTCTACTCAAATCCACGGAGAGAAAGAGACGCAACGTGCGGGAGTATAATAGTAATAATTTTTTATTTATCTGTCATTCAGAGAGGTGCTTTTTTTAAAGCTCATAGCTTTCGTAACGATGGATGAAGATGATCAGGTAGAACTTAAGAATACTGTGATCAGAGCCACATTATATGATATTTTTTTTAAAGAATATAAATTTATTCACTTAAATAAATTTATTCAATAAAAAAGGAGAAACTATATCACTTGCGCGAGAGCAACACACTGAGCAAGAAGTAGGTCACGCAAGGGAAACAGTTCGCTTGTCCCCTTTTTTCGCCTCTGCACCCACGTAAGGGGGGCGAGAGATGACGCCACAGGGGAAAAAAGAATACACAACATATCATAAACTTATGTAAGTCATCGAGAAGAAATATAAGATTTCTCTATTTCTCGTCCAAGTTGTAAATATCGATTATATGATATTTTAATCGAAGTTGAAGAGGAGATAAATTATGAATTATGTAAGCCGAAAATACGGGAGAAGATTCTTGGCATTCGTAGGAAATTCTAAGGGTTAAAAATTAAATGATAAAAATTCATTAAACAAAAATTATTTCCAAATTTTCGAAATCATTATTTTTTTTTAATTTAATCTATAGAGATGATATCTTTATATTAAATATTTGATCATGTATTTTTACAACAGATGGCGGCAAATTCGTTCTGGACGAGAGAAATATTCGAAACCCCCCTCCAGTTTTTAATATATAAATCCTCCCCACCCGATATATATTTTTGAATCTTCAATTTTTTTCCACTCCTGACATCACGTCGACAGAATATTCCATAGCTTTTTCCAACATCGAATAATTTTTAGCTTGTTTGTTAAGGTAATTTTCATTTCTGTAGTTCAAAAAACATTCATGGCGAAGATATTTTTCAACAAACTTGAAGGGTGTGTCCTCTGGCCACCTCACCATCCAATATTTCCGCGGAATTCTAGCGAAACTTCAGGAGACGACGGAATATGAACAGGTTCACGTTTGAGATCAAAATAAACCCCTTCGTGAGAGAGCAAAATTACCCCTCCAGCGCGGCAGGTCACGCCCACTGGCGCATGCGCATACGTCTACTTAACCGGAAAAAATAGAACCGTTCTTATTTGACTTACCAACTAAATCACTTCTGCACTTGCGCACTTGTCAATTAAAGCCGTGTAAACGGCCCTTATCGTCTGCATACATCGTATCGTACTTGGCAACTAAAAATTAAGTTACCAACTAAAGCGCTTGCGTCGTGTAAACGGGCCTTTATTTCTGACTTTGTTGCTTCCTCTCTACTTTTCTTTTCCTTCTTTTTTGTACAACTTCCCCCCCCCCTACAGAAAACATCTTCCTCCCATATGCTTCGAAAGATCGTAGGGGGTGAGCCTTGACCAATGATGTCAATTTTAATACTATTTGTACCTACGTAATCCTCATCACCCAATGGAAGGATCTTTTTTTGAAGCCGGACTACCAATTAGAAATAGGGGGTTGGTACCCCTCAAAACTTTACTTTTTGGAATCTTTGAAAAATTAAAGCAGATTGATTAGTGCAAACTAGAAATCAAGTTGAAAAAAATGTAGTTTTTTTTTTGTTTATACACATTTTCAACGATTAGCATCAGGAGCGGCGATCATCCGTGATGAAAGGGATGGAGGAAAAGGTAGGAAAGAAAATCTTACCACAATTTTAGTAAATTATAGACGTTTAGTTAAGATCTAAATTAGGAGGAATTAACCGGGGACAGAGATGGTGAAATTAGGTATAAAAAGTGATTAAAAGAGAGATATTCCAACATCAAGTTAAAATTATTATAATTGAACATACAGTATTTTGTTTATGTATTATGCAGAATTTGATATCGTGGAAATGGATTTTTCTAATTGACTTTTATTTTGTGTAAATATAACTCGTTCTTTTCATATGATCATTTGATTAAATATTAAATGCTAATGAAATTTAACTGATTCCTTCTTTTCATGAGTCATCGTTTTATTCTAAATGTATATTGGACCACTAGGAGCCTGGGTTAATCTAGATAATTATATATATATATATATATATATATATATATATTCTTCCAGTGGTTCGATATAACAATTCCTTCATATTTTCGTCATGCGAGTTTGGACTCATATTGAAAAACAATCCAGGTTTTTAATCCATTTCAATTATCAGTTAAAAGGATATAATAAAATTTTATTCAGAATTTCAGTTCACAGGTAAATACTCGATTTATTTATTTAAACTGATATTATTTTGAAATTATAATGAAATCAGGGGCGTCGGAATTGTTTCGAAACTGTGGGTGCTCGTCTTTAGTTTTATATCGGAAAGTTTAATTTCTTAATCAATTCTGGGGTGCTCGGATCCATGCCACAAATTACCGTGGGTGCTTGAGTTTGCACCCCTGGCTCTGACGCCACTGAATGAAATGGTAAACCAGGACTGTCATTTCAACTTTTTTCGGGGGGGGGGGGAAGAACATATACTCACTGTATGTACGTATATATACTATTTATAGTGTATTTTTGAAAGCCGGGGGGCAATAGCCCCCTGATCCCCTAAATGACGGGTCCGTGGTAACTCCCCTGCGGGGGCGATTTCAAAAGAAGATCACAAAAATTATATCTGGTAAAAAATTTCAGGAATAACCAAATGAATTTGCTAAGTAGGATCTCAGAAAAAAAAAATACATGGCTGGGAGCCCCCATATTGCTCTTAAGACGGCCCTGGATAAGAACCTGCAGAAAATACTGTCTACTTTTACATGTACCTAAACAAGCACGTGTTCCATAGGGATGGTTCCTGATTTTCCCCCTTGCTTGGAATGTCTGTAATCTAGGTCACGTACACGCACATCTGTGTGTGGAAGTATTCGCGGAAAATCATTTCCTGAAACATAAACAACAATTCATGTGTTGTTCGTCTCTAGTTTTGCCTATAGTTTATTTTTTGCCTCTGGGAACCAGCTTTCGTCGTTTCATCTCATGAAACTACTTAAAATTCTGCGTGACAATATTTTAACTAATAAACAATAAAAATATATTAAATCCAACATATATAGGTACTGAAAGGCACATTTATAGAGGGAAAAACAGACGATTTTTTTTCCAAATGAAATGAAATTATACTAAAAAATTATCTAATTTTTACCATTTTATTGTCATTTCAAAATGATATCAATTTAAATAATGAAATTTTGTATTTACCTGTGAGCTGAAATTCTGTAGCAATTTCACATATAATAGAAATTATTTTTCTTATTTATTTGTTTTGATTTTTCCTAACCCGGTTAACAAGATAGTACCGGAAGATAAGAAGGAAAACTAATAGACTGTGCTGTTTTTACTCAGTTTCCCGGGCTTTGAATATTTTTTTAGTAGCACCGTGTGAGGGACAACGGGCAACTCGACTCATTCTAGTCAACTCAACTCTCAAGTTGAAGCAACTCGAGCTCGATTTTAGTTTCCCCGTGTGAGGAGGGCCTATGTCTTCCCAGTTACTTCATCTCGTGCAAGCGAATTTCTTCTTTGACAATGCGTCGGATCAATGTTGACAAGCTCCCTGAGTTCATTGAAGATACTACGCAGTCACGATTCGTAGCCTTTCATACTGCGCCTTGACTATACGACGTCTCCTCATAGTCGCGATCTGTCGACAATCAGATATGAACTGGTCTACTGTAGCGGCTTCTTTGTTCATCAGTACTTGGTAGAAATTCTCTGCGATCCCTCTCATGAGGTGGGAAATTTTCTTGTCATCTGCCATTGATGAATCGACTTGGTGGCATAATGAGAGAAAATCTTGAATATAGGACTCAAAATTCTCACGCCGATACTGCGCCCCGGTCCTCAACAGGTCTTTCGCTCGTCGCTTGATATCTTTGGATTGTCGAAATGTTTCTTTGAAGTGCCGTTGAAAAATTGCCCAGCTAGTAATGAAGTCCTCATTGTTCTCAAACCATTGCCCAGCAGTATCAGTCAAGTAAAACAACATTATCTAAGCAAATCGAATCATTCCGACGGTTTAATTGGAGATCCTTTCATAGTCTTTCAGTCATTTTTCGGGGGTTTGACCATCAGTACTGGAGAATATGCGGTGGTCCCGAGGCACTTGGTGCATGGGATAATTTGGGACAAATGCACTGGGAACAGGTTGAACATTAGATAGCCATCAGACACCAAAGTCTACAGGAGTCAGGCAGCGATACGGGCTCAGAACCCCTTGTAGTCTACGGCTTCTTCTGATTGGGTTTTCCACAATTTTGGAGTACCTGGCGCCTCCACTAAAATATGTCACACAGTTTTATTTAATATATGTTACAGAGCAATTACCACACACGCGGACTGCAACCAGAACACAAAAACATAAAGGGGCATTCCAGAAAGAAATAAAGAAAAACAAGAATAAAATATGCCTTGTGTGTTTTTGAAAGGATAGTCAAAATGTCTGGGATTAACAATGATAATTGTTCTGTCCTATTTTTGCGTCTTGTCACACAATATGATAAAAAAAATTCAATCATTACACTTCATTAACAACTTGAGGTATAAATGACAGCACTGAAAAATCAGACAACTCTAGATACACACTCAGATTATTAGGTACACACACGCTTTATTCCATTATCTGAAAGAAGCTGGGCTGGAAGAGATCTGCAACAAGATAAGTCCGGTGGCAGAGTCCTGGCATTCATTCATTGTCGTTCATTTCTGTATACTGTTTTCTAATACAGTATCTTGGTCAGTGGTTGGAAGTACATAAAAAAAATGTGACGTCTGTCACTATTGCTTGATCTGTGACACTAGTGTTGTCTATATTTCATTGAGTCATTTTGATGTATTCAGTCTTGTCTTTGCATTTTCCAAATTTTGTCTCAAACATTTCTTGGTTTATTGTTATCTATGCAAGTCAATCCCACATATCTCTAGCAATGTCTCAAGATTGAATTTCCTTTAATTAATATGTTGCTGGAAATTATGTTTACGATCACTGATCTTGTCGTCCAAGTAGCTGAGTGAAATCTATGTTCTGTTGAGAACAGAAAAGAACATGAAAAGAAAATAAGCCTAAATATAAGACTCAGATTTCATGAATTCTCCAATCTAATGATTTGTAGAAGTTTGTCTTATTTGTGGTAATCTTATCCCAATTTTTCTTGATTTAATGAAAATATGAGTTTTAATCATATTCGTTGAATCAATTGAAAAATTCATTAAAAAAATAAATTCCTCGTGTGGGGTAACACACATATCTCTCACATAATTTCTCATTATTTTAAAATTAATTTTAAAAGTTTTTATAGACTTTTTGCTTATACCTGATTGTTCCTATTTCATGCAATATGATTATTTATAATTTGTCTTATTTTTGTTTGAAAATGTTTGTCTATTTTAAAAGAAATTTTTTTTTTTTTTCAGAGATATAATGAATGTAGCTGTGTTCAATCTGAAGGCATAAATATTAGTACCAACACAGAAGGCAATGTGACCATCCAAGCTTCACGAGAGAAGTGCAGCAATCATTGCACTTACATGCCAGCATTTCTTCTTTTTATATTTTTGTCCATGTTATTAACATTTCTTGTAAGCATGCCATCCCTTACTGCCACTTTGAGGTATGATATATTTTTTTCAGTTATCATGTGCATAGGTGTAAAGTTATTATAAGTATCGGGAGGACAGGGGGCCCTCAAACGTATATGTACGGGGTGCATAGCAAACAGGGGTAGTATGGCATTTTACTGGCGAACTGTTGATCCTAGAGGTATACTTCTAATTGGAAAAACTTTCCAAATAACTTGTAGTAAGGATATGCCATCCATTTAATAAAATAAATAAAAATACCTTCTTTACACAGTGTTTCAAAAAGAATCATCCGATTAAAAAAAATCATAATTATGCAGCTTTTAATTGATCGAATAATGTAAAAAGTGGGAAATCTCGAGTTTCACGCAGTTGCCGACAGATAGCGCCAATGTTCTTCCTTCGGTTGCCACTTGTGTTTGTCAAGATGGCGACTGCACAACAGAAATCGTTTTGTGTTCTAAACTTCGTGAAGTGTGAGTCCGTTACAACTGTTCATCGTGCATTTCGTCGACAATTCCCTGTTATTGAACTTCCTACCGCTGAGAGCATTAGGTGATGGTATAAAAAATTCCGCGATACGGGTTGTCTGTGTTAAAGAAAATCCCCTGGCCGTCCCCGCATGTCAGACGAAAATGTGGAGCGCATCCGACAGAGTTTCGCACGTAGTCCACAGAAATCCACTCTCAGTGGATACAAACATGCTCGCAAAAGTTTGGGATGCACGGCATATGTATACGGTAGTGAAATTCATCCCAAGGTGGACATATTGAGCACCTTTAATTTGTTTTGGAAAAAAACAATGATTAGCCATGTAATATAAAATCAATCTCAAGTGTCTATGTTCAATATTTTTCGTAATATACGCATTTCAAATCGTAATGCTTTTTGAAACACCCGGTATATATAGTCCCCATGTGCCCCAAAACCCAATTAGAAAGTTTTTGCCCGGTCTCTCTTAATGCTAACAAAAAAAATTTTGGACGGTCATCTCTGTAAAAGGGGGTGAACATCTTGAAAGAACAAAAGTTTCTTTGCCAAACGCAATGCCCGGGTGAGCCTATTTCGAATTATATCGCTACATTAAAAGAACTTTCGAAAACCGCGAAATTCAAATCTAGTTGTGAAAGAATCTAGAATCTCCGCTTGCTCAAAATCTGTCATGAACCTTAGGCCCCTTTCACACGGAGCGGACGCGGGTCCGCATACCCTTTCAAACGAGCGCTGAAGATGCGGACGAATCGCCCGCATCTTTAGTCATAGACTTAAGATATAAATAGACCGCGCACGCTATTCATAAAACTTGTCGAACGTGAGGAAAAGATGAGCAGTATTGTCGGGGAAAGAACAGGTTCTGCGCTATTACATTTGGCGCGTTTTCGCAGAAGCTAGGATGTTGCTGTAACGAAATTTGACTCAATTCGATCAAGTTGATGAAAACTTTCCTTCATTTTTTCAATGAATTTCACTCATTTTTATGTGAAATATTTAGGGAGTATCAGATTTGAAAAAATAAATTGTATAAAATAAACAAATATTGGAAAACGGAATTTTTTAATTTTCCATTAAGGGATAATTCTTAATAATTTCTTAACACATGGATTTTTAAATTTTAATTGAATATATAATATTTGAAGGAAGTGAATATAAACAGTATAAATTTCATGAAATAAATTTTTTTGGCACAGTTTTTAATAGCTTAACACACACAGGAAACAAAATATTGTATACAACAAATATATAATGTTTATGTTACTGTAAATTTGATAAATCCGTAGTGCGCGTTATCTTCAGAAATTATGCATAATAGTTGGTAAATATATGCATAATTACCAATATTTTTAGTAAGTTTGATGAATTTCGTAGCATTTATCACTTTTTACGAATGAATCGAATAATTCTCAAAATGAAGTTAGTAAGTTTGATGAATATGGAAAAAATCCATGCTGAAATATCACTTTATTTCAACAACTTCGTTCTGCCCGTATGAGATGCGTGCACTACACATATTTCGCCATAAAAATTAAATTAATAATAAATGCGAAGATAGAGAGAGATTTTTTTTCATCGGCTTAGTTCATGTTGGCTTTTGCTGTATTTATCAGCATATGCAAACATAACCGTTACGAAGAGGGGTAAAAATACTATTATTTTTAGAGGTTGTTATGCATTTTTATGCCAAACTGCAATTGTCTAGAGTGGGGGGGGAGGGAGTTTTCCTCACATTCTATTTAAATAGAATATTTTTCATAAATTTATCCTTCTGAAAAGCATATTTTCTTCCAAGTTGAACAAAACTCGAATGAACTCACTAGCTCGCCAAATCTCGCCAAATCTTGCGGAGACGTATATTTCAGTTAAAACTTCATAAAACTCACAATTTCAATCATTTATTGCCAAAAATTCTATTAAAACATTTAATAATGATTCATGACATTTGAATTTTACCAAAACTTGGAACTTTAATTGAATTAAATCCAAAATGGAGTCGTTAAAAACTGAGATTACGTCAGAAATCCATTGCATCGTCAATTTAATATTCCAATTTTTAATTTATAAGAAGGGAAATAAGCAAAAAAGTATTCCTTTGTGAAAGGATAATGTTCCTCTTTTCCTAAACCGTTCCGAACATCCGAAAGCTGCACACGTGGTGACCATTCTAATGAAAAATAAGACAGCACTTGGAGATCGTCATACGAACAGCCATAAGGAAAGCATTGCCAGCGAGATTCCCTGACCAGCCTTTCGACTGGAGTCACGTGACTCCGGATCTTTGCTTCACATTGTAACCCCTCGCGCGCACTCTATAGTATTATTACTCTGTGTCTTTAGTTCAAAATTCGTGCATAAAAACTGTTTTTTCCGCAATTTTTGTAATTACTTTCTCCTTCACCCCTGATTCAGTGCCCATAGGCAGCCTAGAGGCATTCTTTGGTGGTTTAATCTAGAGCCACATAGAATATGGGAATAAAGATGTCTTCATTCCGATCCTCACAAGTGGTCGATGGGAGAAAATGTCTTCAAATATTTTCAAAATATTTTGAAAAAAAAATCCGTCTTTTCGGAAAAATATGGAAGAAAAATTCCAAAAACATCCAAAGTTCGAAAAATCAAATCCAAAAACATCCAAAACGTTCGATGTTCCAAAAAAAAGAAAAAAAAATTCAGGAGATATCAAAGAATTTGCAAGTAGTAAAAAAGGGAAGGGGTAGACACTTTCAAAATACCTGTGCTTAGAAATATTCACAACACAATTCTGTCTTAGGCCGGGATTACACTATAAAAGTTCGTTTATAAAACTTGAAAAATGCAACCAATAGGCGGATCAGTTAAGTTCTCTCGAATGTAACAGACGTGTTTATTGGTTACATTTTTCAAGATTTATAAAATAACTTTCATAAACCTTTTAGAGTGAAATCCCATCCTTAGATTAGTCTCACTTCTGAAATATAAAATTTCATTTTTTTAAGTTTATAGACTGAATATCGAGTAAAATAAACTTGTAGGTATCGGGGGAACCACCAAAAATATTCAAGTGCTAGGGTCTTCAAACGCCCAGCGCGACCCAACCTGATTGGGTAAAAGGATTATATCCCGAGAGGGACAGAGCCTGGGTCGTGTCTGGTTTGTAGGGTCTTCAAACGTCTTAATCCGGCCCTGAGTGAACACCGTACGTGGATAACGTTGTTTAATAAAAGTATTTTTTTAAAAGTTTAAAAAAGTTAACAGTTAAAAAATTTAAAAAAATAACAAATATTTAAAATAATATTTCAGATATTTATATTTTTAAATAATTTTAAAAATTTAAAAAGAAAAGAATTAAAATTTTAAAATTAAATTTAAAAGTTATTAAAGTATTTAGTCAATTAAATATTCGTAATGAACCGAACGGCTTATAATTTTGGTCCCGTCAGTGGCCCTTGTTGGCAGGTTTTATTGTATAAAATTGTGAAATATGGACAAAAGGCAGTTTAAGTTGCTATATCTCCATCTCAGAAGGAAACGGGGGGATAGACGTATGTAGGTACATAATATTAATGAGCAGGGACCATCATATGGTGTTTTTAAGGGTATTTATGGCAAATAATTAAAAAAATTCCGTGAAAAATCACCTTCAAAAAGTAGCCATAGATGCGGACGAATTCGCTCCGCATCCGCATCGTCTGAATAGCTCCGAATAAACCTATTGTCAAAACTTCTATGTGCGGATGCGGAGCCCGCACTTAGGTTTTGACACATGCGGACGACGTCCGGACCCGCATGAACATTTCCTAGGTGCCGAGATTTTTCGGCTCGTCTGAAAGGCGCAGTATATTCCAATTGTTAAAACAGTGTGAAAGGGCCTTTATGCTACGTGCTCAATTCATACGAGGATTACAGGACCCGCTAAAAGATCTACAAGCAGCTGAACTGACGTTACACGAAACGCTCGAAATTGCGTTAGCGATTGAAGCGTTGAAAAAAAAAAATTGAAACTAAAGAAAACTCTACAAGAGTAATTAGTTTCAGCGTGAATAAAATCGACTCCACATCGACGTGACAGATCAGCAAGTCGGAAGTGAAACAACTTGAGACATCGGGTTAAGGCCCGTTTACACGCGGTAAGTAATTAGGTTGGTAACTAAATTTTAAGTTATCGATTATTCAGAAAAGTGTCCACACGATAAGTGGTAAGTAGGTGCTCATTGGGTAATTTTTACGGGGGCGAGCGCAGTTGGCTCATACGCGCTACATTCGACTCGAATCAACGGAGGGAGAGAGACTCAACTCGCGGGAGAATAATAATAGTAATGATACATATATATATACACACACATTATATACACATATATACACATACATGTATATGGCATTCAAAGCGGTGTTTTTTCAAAGCTCATAGCTTCCGCAACAATGGATAAAGATGATCCGGTAGAACTAACGAATACTGTGATCAGAGGCACATTGTTTTCTTGTTTTTTTGAAAAATTGTGAATTCACTTTCACAAGAGGGGAAAAAAGAATACACAACTTATTATAGACTGACGTAAATATCGATTATATGATATTTTAATCGAAGTTATAGGATATAAATTATGTAAACCGAAAAGATTATAGGAGAAGATTCTTGGCGTTTGTAGGAAATTCTAAGGCTTCGAAATTAAATAATAAAAATTCAATAAAAACAAAAATTTGAAATTTTATTATTTTTTAAATTTAATGCAGATACTATCTTTGTTCAATATTTGATTATGCATTTTTACAATAAATGACAGCAAATTCGTTCTGGATGAGAGAAATATTCCCCGTCAAGTTTTTAATTTTTTAATATATAATAAATCTTCCACACCAGCACCCAATATATTTATGAATCTTCAATTTTTTTTTAACTCCTGGCAGCACGTCGACCGAATATTCCAGTTTCTACTATTTCCAACATCGATTAATTTTTAGCTTGTTTGTTTTAAGGTAGTTTTCATTTCTATAGTTCAACAAACTTCCATGGCAGAGATATTCAACAAACTTTAAGGTTATGTCCTCTGGCCACTTCACCATCCTGTATTTCCGTGGAATTCTAGCGAGACGGTAGGAGAAGACGGAGTATGAACAAGTTCACGCTTGAGATCAAATTAACCCCCCCCCCCCCCCGAGAGGAAGCGAAAAGACCCCTCTGAGTGGCAGGCCACGCCCACTGGCGCATAGGTCTGCTTAACCGGAAATAATAGAACTGTTTTTATTTCACTAAATTACTAAATCACTTGTGCACTTACCAACTAAAGCCGTGTAAACGGCCCTAATCGTCTGCATACATTGTAACGTACTTGCCAACTTAAAATTTAGTTACCAACTTAATCACTTACCGCGTGTAAACGGGCCTTTAGACAAAGTGTCTATTTGCGGAAAAAACAACCACCAGACTCAAAAATGTCGATTGACACACAAGCTCTAATGCTAGACTGGGAGCTGATAGGGCTCTAGCCGAGGATCTCATGTATTTCGATTTCATTTTTTTCACAAAATATATGCACTGCATACAATCGTGGTGTTATTTTAGATGTGGAAAAATCATTTCCCAAATTTGGGGGATTTTTTGTTTAATCGATGCAAACCAATCAAATTCATACTCAATATTTAAAAATTGACAAAATATATTATCATTATTTTTTTAAATTACTCCGTATGAAAACGTTATAATTTTGATATTTTAAATTTCAGGTAGCACTATATTTTTACATATTAGCTCATTACTTTTTAAGTATTCGATTGAATCGAACTCTAACCTAATTTTCCTAATTTTGAGGGACCACAAACACTTTTTCTTTGGCATGATATCAGATTAATTTGACTCATAATGAAATTATTACATTATTGAAACAGAAGATTCTCTCTCAGTGAGTGAGTCAAGATTTTAGCCAATTTTTGGACCCTTGATATGGTAGCTTTTCGTTACTTCAGCTTTTAGTCATTAATTATAAATGTCTTTTTTAGTGCCTATTTTAGGCACTTTTCTTACGATACAAAAGTGAAGCTTTTATAATGGCTGGTTATGCCAAAAGCATGAAGAGTATTGTAGTTGACCTCTTGGCAACATGTTAAGTAGAACGGCTCCCGTAAATAAAAGTGTGATGAAGGACGTGCGTTTCCTTGTGTGATTAGCGCCTTTCACTTATAATCGATGTATCCAGTACACCCACCCCGTTGTTTCGCAACACGTTATCAGCACGAAGGCTCTTGGATAAACGTTTCATCGATAAGTGAGTAGGTAACTTAAATTAGTTTCACAGAGGATAGAAGAAAATTCTACACGCGCTCAACTAAGCCTAATAGAGATGAAGGGATTGAAGATTCCAAAGCTCAATAGGGACAATTACAACGCGTGGAGTATACGGACGCGCGCCGCACTGGTGCAGAAAGACTGCTGGGATGCCATAGAACCCGGATACGGATCAGAACTGAGGGAGGATGAGAGGAAAACCAATGAAAGGGACCTCACATTTCTGTTTTTAGAGGTGGAAGATGACTTTTCAGACGATATCGCGGACTGTGCGAGAGACGCTTGGGCATCCTTGAGGGACATTCACACGAAATTTGGATTATTACACACGCTGCAGCTTCTTAGAGTTTTTTAATGTATCGATGAGGCCTGACGAATGCGTAAGCGCATACTTGGGAAGATTGATGGACTTACATCGAAAGGTGGCATCCTGCGGATATGGTTCTACCGACAGGGAAGTCCTCTTGTGATGTTAATGGGTCTGCCCAAAAAGTACGAAGATCTGATACTGAATTTGGAGCGTGATGAGAACGAACTGTCCACAAAAATGGTAAAATCGCGTCTGATTGTGGAAGAGAAGTTACTGTGTAACTATACGCAAACGAATCGCGTAGCTGTGGGCGATCGAGCTCTTAAAACTGACGATATAGGAAAAACTCGCGTACAAATCAGGGAGATACTCCAGAAACAATGAGAGAAGAATTCGATGTTTTTCCTGTGGTGTTTGGGGACACATAGCCAGGAATTGCCCGTTGAAGAGCACGTCCCATCGGGCCGAGATGGTTTCGCAGAACGCGAATCGAACACTGACTGCCAAAGCTGGTAACAAGAAACCTGGCTGCGATTGGTATCTAGACAGTGATGCAAAGGAGCACATGTGTTTACAAAAATATAAGTTTCTCAATTTGACAACTGTAATGTCCGAAGTGGAAATAGCTAATTCCGAGAAAATGGAAGTGGTTAGAAAAGGTTGTGTTATTTTGAAGCCTGTTAAATCCTGCTGTAGAGAAACATTCTATCTAGCCGACGTTCTGTACGTACCACAACTCGACGGTAACCTCCTTTCAGTGGTAAGAATCGAGGAGATGGGAATGACTTTCATTTCAAAGAGGTAAGGCCATCGTGAAAGACCCTAACCAAAAGAACAGAGTAATCTTTACTGCATATAGAAGTGGGAGACTTTATAAGGTTGTAGAAGCGAGAACTTATAAAGCGCATATCTCAAGGCATGAGGAGCTTATCCACCGACGCTTAGGACATTTTCATTTGAATGCAGTGAAGAAGCTCATGAAGGAGGATGATGCTGTCAATAGTTGTGCAGAAGTAATGGAAGATGGAAGTATTTGCTCTACTTGTGTCCTTGGAAAGATGAGAAAAATTTCTTTCCCTAAAGGAGGGACCAAACGTGCATCAAGGCCACTTCGGCTCATTCATAGTGATGTCAGAGGACTTATGCCTACATCTAAAGGAGGGTCAAGGTATATTGTCACCTTTGTTGACGACTATTCAAGGTATGCTGTAGTTAAGCCTATGAAATCCAAATGTCAAGTCCTCGAGAAATTTATTGAGTTCAAAAGGACTTGAAAATTTCCATGGAGTTAAAATCGCTACTCTAGGAAGTGACAGTAGAGGGGAATATATCAGTCGTGAATATTTGACGATTTTTTAAACAAGAATGGAATATCGAGGCAGCTCACGGTCCCTGAAATAAAATAAACACATCACAGAACTTGCACACGATTTGTCATACAAAACATTTTATTTCAAACATATGTCCATAGAGGGATATCATAATCAAAATTTATTTGTTGAATGCTTATTAGAAATCACTATTTTAAGAACATAGAAATTCTTCAGGGATTCATTAATTTTTATCTGCATCTTCAAATATTAATTTACCTGAAATTAGAATGAGGGGAACGAAATAAACTTTTTATCATGCTTATCAATCTCCAAATATGATATACATTTTATTTCAAATTATAACACAATCTTTAGTTGTATAAGTACACATAAACTGCACACACACACAATAGCACTTTGTCACAATGCACTTGCATCAACAGTGTTTTGCAAGGAAGGCCTGACATTGTGCACTTGTTCATGTCTAGATGTATTTACCTATGCCTTGACAAATCTCAGGAGCCAAGTCGCCATGGCACAAAAAAAAAATTTATATTAGCACCTAAAATTTTTTATGCGTCTTCTAACATTGGGAAGGTCATCAAGTGCTGGAAAATCGAATAATTTTTTTTTATTTTGCAATATTTCTCTATAATTTTTATTAATTGCATTTTTAATTGGGTTGTTGTATTTTTGAAATATATGACATCCATATTTTTATGGGAACTTTTTCTCAGCCACCTCGTTGGGCATTTTGCCATTTGTGGCGTTGTATTTGTATTACAAATATGCTTGGCTGACAAGAAATTTGGTAGACTGACGCCTAAAATGTTCAATTTTTCAAATCCTGTTTCTTCCCTAAAATTTTGGTCGCAGACATGAAGCAAAAACTGTTTGGCAGGCAGCTTATTTTGTTTTTCACTTTACTTTTAGCTTCGCTCTAAAACTCATCCTTAGCAATCTCTTGTAGATCGGGGAACCCTCATTTATATTAGCATAGAAATTTTGCAGTGTCATGCATGGGTGGAGATATGCCCCCCAGTGTCAAATGTGGAGTGACTGATCTAATGTATATATGAGATGACATCATCATTGTGCCCCCCCCCAGACTTCCAAGTCTATCTCCGCCTATGGTCATATGACGTCACTGTAGTTAAAAGGTATGATATTATTTGTTGTCAAGGGTATTGATTGTTTTATTATTTCCATTCACAAAATTTGCTCATTGGTGAACATGATTATAACTTTTCAAAGAATTAATATCATAGTTTTTGAATTAGCAAAAACTCTAGGTTTTTTTTTTTAAATGTCCTCCCTTTTATTTATGTAAAGTTAAAGCTTGTTATAGCGCCAGCCCCGCTTAGTGCCACAAATTTTCAGTGAACAAATATTGCATACATGGACAATAATGTTAAAAACCCATTTTAGCACGAATATGTTATAATGTCAACTATTGTTTGGGTTTATACAAAGTCTATGTGTCAGTTTGCGAGAATTCCCACATTTCCTTTCCCATCATTTTGCTTTTTTTATATAGCAGTTGAAGAGTTATCTTTTCATTCCATTGTTATTATCAGTCTACATAACAACAGTCTGAGCAAATGATTTAAAGAATACACACTGGTGTGTGGTCAAAAAGGTTTTGACAGAGCTTTAAAAAGCCCATTTATAAAGAGCCAACCTATGCAGAGAAATGGATTTGTTGATAAGGGAAAGTATCACACACAAGCATATTGCACCAGTTTCTTCAAGGTTGCCAAGACAAGTTTTTCAACAGTGAATGTTTTTACTCACACTGGTCAAATTTAGAGCTGTACAAAAAAAAAAAATGTCTCAATTTTCCCCCTTTGTTTATTTTGTTTTTGCATATAAAATGTGCCGCTAAAATTTATGCAGAACTGAAATAATTTCAGAGGTAAGAGTATATTTCTGTTAAATAAGTTTGATAGAGAAATATTCAAGTGATTGTACAGTGTTTACAATTTTATAAATTTTCTCTCAATTTAGAATTGAATGCATATAAAATAGGTTATTTTATTCGTGGAGTCACAAATTAGACACTGAGATATAACATTTCGTAATAAACATGTGAAATTAATACATGTGAAATATGATCGGATATAATGCCAAAATTCTTTAGGACAGATGGTGGCATTAAATTAGGGTTTGACTGTATTTGTTCCACTAGGGTTGTTGATACAAATGAAATATAAGTAAAAATGTGGTGATGTAATGTTGAAATGTGTCATTAAATCATGCATGGAAATATTTTATTTTACATGAAAATAATAATGGAAACTATATTACTTAAAGGCAAATACATGGACTTAAAATTACCTTTTTTTGCTTTGTGAAACCTTCACATAACATTGTAGCTAGATACAGCCAAGTTCCTGGGGAACTAAATTTTTATAGTTAGAAAAGTCTCATAAATGTATACACAAATACATCAGCTATTTACTAACAACAAGGAATAAAAATAAATGCTTATGGAATTTATAAATTTTTAAGAAAGAAGTTTAAAATAGAACATTGAGACTAAAATATTTGGCGTGGAAAAATTTTTTTTTGTCCAATCCGAGATAAAAAAATTCTGAAAGGTATCTGTGTTTAACCATACACATCTTATATATAAATGTCAAAGTATGTCTGTCTGTTCTTTATACAAATCTACAGTTTTAGGCCGATCGTCGCCAGATTTTGCATATATACCAAATGGGACTCGACTTGAACGATAGGCTACTTTGAAAGTTCGTCAGAGATGGGCAAATGCCCGAAATGGGCGAAAAACTGTCGGCCAACAATGGTTTTGGGGCCTCAAAAATTACTTTCGGAACCTTTACTTTGGTTACCGTGGTTTCCAACAATGCGTTTCAGACGTGTATATATGCCTTTACAATGGTTTGTCACACCTTTAATTCTGTCATAACAGTAACCTTTATAACGGTTTGTCACTTTTCCAATCCTCCCAGTAATTGAAGAAAACCCGCAAAGCGCCGGGTATTTCTGCTAGCCTATATACAGGGTGTCCTGTAAGTGCTAATGCGGCCTTTATCTCAACCATCGTAAAGGTATAGTTTCCATTTAAAAAAATGCTTAAAAGGCGTTTGAATAATATTCGCTCCACAAGCTGGACGTATGACGTCGCTAACAGAGAACAACAACTACGACGACAAAACTGGGAGTAAAAATTTTCAATGCTAGCTGATAAACTCAATGCTTTCCTCAAATCATCAACACTCTGGCACGAAGTTAAAAAATTATCATTATCTACCAACATGCGAGTTCAACTGCAAAATGACTCAGCACTGCTATCATTTTCACATCAGTTGATCAAACTTGTCAATGGTAATGGAAGAATTCCCGTAAACCCAAGCACTGGACTGATTAACAAGTGCCAAAATCCATTTGGGAACGTAAACTCAGTTCAAGAACTTGCAGACAAAGTCTTCCCAAACATTGAACAAAATCACCAAAACCATGAGTGGCTTTGTGAGAGAGCGATTGTGGCATCGAAATATGACAGTGTGAACAAGATCAACGAAAAAATTCAAAAAATTATTCTGGGAGACTCCACATCTTACAAATCGGTTGACGCTGTCAGACTCAGCGCAGACAGTTCTGTATTCTGCAGAATTCCTGAACTCTTTGGATATCCCGGGTGTGTCTCCACACAATTTGACCCTCGAAGTCGGAGCACCTATAATGCTTTCAAGAAATTTGGAGACACCGAGACTCTGCAATGGCAGCAGACTCTGCGTGAAGAAATTGCACAATTACATCATCGAAGCACCGATTCTAACTGGATGTGCCAAAGGAAAAGACGTCTTCATTCCACGTATGGGGTCATTCAAGTATTATGTCAGCATCGGGGGGGGGGGGTTGCATTTGCTGCTTTTGATGACGGGGGGAGGGGGTTTGAAGGTTGCTAACGTCATCAACCACCCCTTTTTGAAGATATGAAATATTCTAAGCTGCTGACGAAATTTTGCTGACAGGGGGAAGGGGGAGGTTCAGTGTTTTGCTGACAAGGGGAGGGATGGGGTCAAAATGGATGAAAATCTGCTTACGTAATACTTGAATGGCCCCTATCCCAATTATCACTGAAGAAATGCCATTCACTTAAACGAATCAGGAACTGTAATCGCTTTAAACTTTCGCCATGACAACAAAGCGCAAGGCCAGTCGTTAGCAGTGGCAGATATCAACCTACTTGAACCCTGTTTTTCACACACTCTGCTTTTCGTCACCTGTTCGCGTGTTGGTAATCTAAAAAATCTACACACCAGATGGAAAAACAAAAAATATTGTGTATCCACAAGCGTTGCCTCAAGTTTTTAATTAAAATATTTAAAAAGTAATTTTTTCTCACTTGATGCAGAAATTTTTTTGATTAAGAAATAATAAGCTATACGTACATAAATTTTTTACGGGACGGGCAACGTCGCCGGGTATCAGCTAGTCTTATATATAAATGTGAAAGTATGACTGTATGTATGTTCTTTATACAAATCTACAGTTTTAGACCGATCACCACCAGATTTTGCATATACGTATACCAAACAGGACCGGGATTGAACCGTAGGCTACTTTAGAAGTTCGTCATTGCTGGGCAAATGCCCGAAATGGGCGAAAAACTGTCGGGCAACAATGATTTTGGGGCCTCAACAATCACTTTTAGAACGTTTACTTTGGTTACCGTGGTTACCAACAATGCGTTTCAGACGTGTATATGCCTTTACAATGGTTTGCCACATCTTTAATGCTGCCATTATAACAGTTTATTCCAGCCGCAGCGATGTCGTAGATTTAATTTTTTACCGGATTCCCGATATTCACGGTACACTCGGGAAATGGTCGTACGTGGAAATCCAAATTTCATCGCTACCTCAGAGATACTATGTCCCATCTCTCGTGCGCCGACTATAACACCACGTTCAAACTCACTTAAATCTCGATAACCTGCCATTGTAGCAGCAGTAACCGATCTAACAACTATGCCAGACACTTGTTATGTTATATAGGCGTTGCCGACCGCAGCGCCTTACTCTGATTGGTTCCATATCTCTTTATTTGCAGACGCATGCCTGTACCAGTTTTTTTGGCTCTTCAGTTTACATAGGGTGTCCTGTAAGTGCTAATGCGGCAGTCAAAATAACAGTGTTAACAAGATCAACGAAAAAATCCTAAAATTTTTTCCAGGAGACTTCACATCTTATAAATCGGTTGACACTGTCACAGACAGTTCTGTATCCTGCAGAATTTCTGAACTTTGGATATTCCGAGTGTGCCACCACACACCTTGACCCTTAAAGTCGGAACACCTATAATGCTTTTAAGAAATTTGGAGACACCAAGACTCTGCGTGAAGAAATTACATCATTGAAACAGCGATTCTAACTGGATGTGCCGAAGGAAAAGACGTCTTCATTCCACGTATCCCAATTATCACTGAAGAAATGCCATTCAGTTTCAGGCGATTGCAGTTCCCGATTCGTTTAGCTTTTGCCATGACAATCAACGAAGCGCAAGGTCAGTCGTTAGCACTGGCAGGTATCAACCTACTTGAGCGCTGCTTTTCACACGGACAGCTTTTTGTCGCGTGTTGGTAATCCCAAAAATTTGTACATCTACACACCAGTTGGAAAATCAATAAATATTGTGCATCCACAACCGATTGCCTGAAGTTTTTAATTAAAATATTTGAACGTCGCCGGGTATCAGCTAGTGTGTGTGTGTGTGTGTGTGTGTATATATATATATATATATACACATACATACATATATATATAAAATCACACACGATCGTCAGAAAAAAATTCATATTTGAACTCAACGAGGCCATAACACCAAATACTGAAGTAGTAATAACTTTCGAACAGTAATCTGCTTCTCTCATGATGATATGCAATATATATACTTCAACACTAAAAATTGCGCCAAAAAATTGCAACTGTTTTTTAGTCCCACTGTACGAATTTCATTTTTTTATATCTCAACAAAACAACATAATGATTCCTTAATAAATATGCTTCATCTCAGAGCGAGTTACAGAGTGCAATTTTTCAAGAAGTTTCATATGATTTTGTCTTCTAAAAATTTAACTTTCGCTAAGTCTTACAATATTGTTCATTTGAACAGTTCAAAATTGATAATCAAATCAAGATTTTAATCCTTCAGTGCATGAAATTTACCACGATTTATTTTAACATTGCTTATCACAAAAAAAAAAAAAACCGGTATCAACCGATTTCGATATTTCTGAGAGCCATCGAACAAATCGCGCCATCTATCGTCTATAGATTGTAACATTGCCCCTCTCTTACAATTGTTCGTCCCGTCAATTCAGTCCTTAAATCGGCGGATTGTCACTGTGGTAAGAGGCCAGTCTGTTGAAGTGGGCCACCTTGCACTTCGAGGATGGCGTTTCCTGCATCCGAGCTAAGACCTCGTTCAGTCTCTTCACGAGTCTGTAGGATCCTTCCCATGATGTCTGGAGTATAGGGGACAGTCATCGCATCGTAGCCGTTCATCTTTTCGGAGCCGATGTTGATCCTGTGTCTGACGATTCGATGCATGTCCTCGAGGCGCTCTTGGAGTCCCTGGACGTATTCTTCCGGTAGAAGAATCTCTCGGTCGCCGAAACATCAGATCAACTTTCTGGCGAAGGTTGTCTCATAAGCGATGACGAGTATCCGGTGCTCTCGTGGGCGGTCCTCGGTAACGGTCGCAGGATGTTCGGGGTGATTCTTTCCAACGGCCGGCGCTTCGACGTTGTGGCGGTGAAGGCGGTCTCGGGTGCGCCTCGGATGTCCTTTGCGGGCGACGTAGGCGTCGCAATTCTTGCACCACTCTTCCACGTCGGTGCTGGATCTGTCCCAACAGAATCGTTCACGGAGAGTCTTAATCATGCCGAAATGTCGGGATCTTCTAGCTGGGTCTTCCGAGTATTCTTGTCACTCCAAGGATCGTCACTTGAGATGTTTGACTATAGGGTTCGCCGGCCCGTAATTATCTTCCGCCTTGAGGCAACGACGATGGTTCTGTGGACCCAGTCCTCCCGTCACGGCGTCGGCATTCATGTGCTTTTTTTTTTTTTCGGGGCTGCATTGTCCGCTTCATGCCATCTGACTCTCGTGAGAGAACAGTTCTGATCCTGCCATTGGTCTTGTCTGCATCGGCGATGCATTCTTTTTTCCGCCTCTGGAATGTCCATCACTTTCCTTGGAGGTACTTCGTTACGACCACATCCGAGCAGAGCGATACGTTCCTTCGGCGTGAGGTCATTCCTCATGTCCAAGGAAAATCAGTGTTTCCTCAAGAAGTCCACTCCGATGACACACGTCTTTTATGTCGACCACGAAGACGGTGTGTCGATAGGTGACCGTGGCGAACTTCAGTAAGACTTCCAATTTTCCGCGCACAATCATTTTCTCCCCTGTGACTGTCTGCAGCGCATCTTCCGTACCTGTAGCTGAGACTGAGCATGCGCCTCGCAGGGGACCTTTTTCGTGGCGTCTCCAGCTTCCCAACGACTTGTCTGTCTGAATCCCACGATCATTCTTGGCACTTTTCAGAAGTTCTTTCAGCTCTCTGATGTCCGCCCTAGCGTCCTCCCCAACAGCACCGTGGACCATTCGTCGTTCTCTCCTCGAAGCTTGACGGGCTGCCTCGTATTTCATGGCGTAGACAAGAGCGCTTCTCACGTCCTTATACTCGCCCAGACGCAGCGCCTGCTAGATGTCGGAGTCGACGAAGGCTTGTGGAGCCAATCCGTCCCTGATGTCCAGCGGGCAGTCGGGATATGCCAGCAGCGAGAGTCTTTCAATGTCCATGGCCAGTTCTTGTATTGTCTCTCCCGCCTGGTCGCATACTTCGCAAATGCACCGCTATTCCGCGATTACACGATTTTTTCGTAATTTTTTCCACACAACCAATCTCATTGCTTCAGCCTTTACGATATCTCCATTTTCGTATCTGATCGCGGAACAGCGTTGAAAGTAGGCATTTCCACTGATGTTCCGCGAGGCATTTCAAATGTGCAATTTGAAATGTTATAAAAACGATTTTACTTTTTAAACCAATAAATTTATGCATTGAAAGTAAGCTTAAATATTCAAACAGTTAAAGGAGGATAATGACTTCAAATTTCTAAAAATGTGATAGAAAATCCTTGCAATTTTTTTTTTTTGGGAAAAAATTTCTCCACTTTATCAATGCATTTTTCGATAGTAAATCGACTAAAAATAAACCGATAAATGAAAAATATATCGTGCATGTTAATAATCACAAACAACTATGAAATAACATCTATTTAAACATCTATTTAACATATCTATTTACTATGTATTAAACATCTATGTTTAATACATAGTGAGTAGATGCTTAATACATAGTAAATAGATGTAACATAAGCATCTATTTAAATATCAGAACTTCAGAAGAGTAAAAACCTGCTAAAAAGGAATTACATTATTTAGAGCATTATTATTGGTCTAGGTAATTTTTTCTACATATTTTTTGTTATAATATTTAATTGATTTATTATATACCAAAGTTTTAAGATTCGGCAAAATATAAATCTACTCTAGTATAAAATCACAAACTCGAAAGGGGCCTGTTTCTAAGCAACCGAAAATAGTGACGATTTTATGTTACTGAAATCGGTTACGTTTTTGTGTTACGGAAGTCGGTTACGATTTCGGGTCAAATATTCATTTAACTGTAGCACATATCAGAACCCATTTGACTCATCGGGACCATGTTATGTGCATGTACCGAGAGGTTCCTACATCCTACAGCAGCGCCCTTAGGCTGGAATTTAGATGGCGAGCCCCCAAACTAGCTTTTCAGGGGCCCCTCTGGTTAATTTATAGTGTGAAAAAACAAAAAGTGATAAGAATCGTTGTGGCCCCTGTCAGCCCTGCCCTTTTGGGGGGTCATGCCGAGAGGTATGTATATGTATAATACACATACAACAGCAGTGCTTCCAACACACAGAGTCGGGGTACCCGGGGGAATTGCACGTATAAGTTAAAAGTTTTCATTTCCAGGGGCCCTTGATGGATCTCATTGTTTTCTTGCTGCTTTAACGTTGAAAAGTTTGCTATAGCGGAAGCAATATCCAGTCTGAGGGCCCCCATAAAATTTGTGAATTCGGTCACGGGTAGTTGCGTGGGTGGGCCTGAATTTTATTCGTTGGTAAAACGAATACAAATGAAAATTTTTCATGGTACTCGCACCGGGGGATGACCGACTAGCTTCCAAGTCGGGGGCCCATGTTTACAGGTTTCATTTTGGGGGCCCTGGATGAATCTCATTCTTTTCTGTTGTAGAATTTGCTACAGCGGAAGCCCGAGATACCGCTAGTCTGGGGCCCCACTAAAAATCTGCGTATTGTGTCCCCGCTACTGGATGTGGGACCCTGGATTTTATTCGTTGTAAAATTGATAAAAATGAAAAATGTTCATGGCCTCTCACAGAGGGGTGTCCGACAAGCTTCCAGGTCAGGGCTCCATGGAAATATTGGCAGGTTCTAATTCGGTGCCCCAGGATGTATTTCATTGATTTTTGTTGTTTAACATTGTAAAATTTGCAACACATCGGTAGCCCAAGATATATCCAGTGTGGGGCCCCACTAAAATTCAGCGAGTTGAATCTAGGGCCCCCATGGGGAAGTTTTCTGGGGGTACTTGATGAATCTCATTTGTTTTTTGTTCCTTTATTATTATTTTTATTAAAATTCGCTTCTTCAGTAAGCTGGTGCTTTCACACGTCCCTTTACATAGCACGCTGATGAAGTGGGACTAAATAAACTTCAAAATAACAAAATCTAAACTTCGAAATAAACTTCACTACTTGTAAAGAGAAGTAGTGGGGGGAGGGGGTTGGCCACCAAAGGCGGAAGGGCCCCCCCCCCCCAGTACAATATAAATTCGGTACACACTGAAATATTCAAAGAACTAAAGAGGTGGATCACGAAAATCTTCAAATTTTAGTGAAATATTTCTCCAATTTATCAATGCATTTTTCGATAGCAAATCGACTAAAAACAAACAGAAAAATTATTGTATAAAAAATTATATTATGCACATTAATTAGTCGTAAACAGCTATAAAATATTTAAAAATCGGAACTTAGGAAAAGAAAAAGACACTAAACGCCAATTACGTTTCTTATAACATTATTGGTCTTAATTTCTTCTGCATGCTTTTGTTATAATATTTAACTGATTTACAGTACTTGTATTTTAAGAGTCCGCAAAATATATTGTAAAATGTATTGCATCAGCAAAAAGAATCAAAATTCTTAAATCATTTTCTCACGAGGAGTTAAAAAAAATGGATAACTCTCGCGAGCTGGACTCGAACCTTGGTCTTCAGCTTCGTAGTCCGATACACTATCATGTACACTAATTCGGGTGACGGAAGAGTTCCTAAAACTGTTTATCACCAAAAGCATATACTTATAGTGAAAAATTTTTTTTTCGAAATCTATTACCACCTTCATCACTCGCAACCATTAAGACGAAATTTTAATCCTTCCCTTACGCGAATTAAAATCGGCATACAGTGTTAGACCCTCCGCACAAGGAGCGATTGCTGGGCGAGCGAGTCAAGCGCCGATTTTTCGCCTTGGTATCAGTGCTCTTCCTAATTTCCCTGCCACCACTTCCCCCTGCCTTGCGGTATTTTTTTTCTTCGTTGTTATTCCGCGCGCTACATAATTTTTTTTTTCACATTTTATTTTTCGTTGCGTTAAAATATGGAAAGTTCAAGGGATTTTAGAAGGCTATCGTTATATTCTATTTCTACAAAAAAAAAAAAAAACATTGGGTCCATATCTACATTGAAAGAAACAACCTAATGACAGTAGGCTGTTTGTGATGACAAGAACTGTAGGAAAGTGATACGAAACTTATAGAATTTTATAGAATGTCCAAAGTAGGTCCGGAACTGGAGAGCAGAAAAATTTAGGATGTGGCAAATTTCCGGTGGAAACAAGGAACACCATTATGGAGTTATCAAATTTTGAATTGGCGGGGCGGCAAAAATCCTAGTTACAGCCCTGTCCAAAGAGACATACAAGGAACTAATGGAAATTATTTCGCCAGCCATAGAAAAACAAAATACTAACATGCGAGAATGCGTAGGCAAAAAAAAAAAAAGACACGTACATAAAAAGTAAATTTCTCCAAGGGGCAAAAAACTATGTTGGGAAATTAAAAGGCACATAAAAATAAATTATATATTACACAATATATAATCACAAGTAATATATAAATTCACAAATCTGTATAAACTTTCTCCAAGGAGCAGCTACATACCTACATTGGGACATTGCGAAACAAGTAAACAGAAGTGCACAATCTAATATTACACACAAAAAATGAAAAACATATGTTGGTCATTATCCCATAACTGGACAAGAACTTATCGAAAATAAATGACCCATATAAAGGGATAAACAGGTCTGAAACACATTTTTTTACAACTAAAGTAAACATTCCAAAATCCATCGTTGAGGCCCATGAAACTATTGTACTCAACCTCCAACACTTTTTCGGCTCTGCTAAACCTTTTTACACTAGCCTATTATTCAAGTCTGGTCCTGTTTGGTATATATGCATAGTCATGCATGGTGAAACAAGCGAACAGAATGCTTGGTTTCATTTTCAAAAAGGTCTCTTCGCGTTCTCCTAGTCATTCTTCCATTTTCTGAGGCTTATTTTGTCCTGGACTGGAGAATGCTGCAAGATTTTGGAGGCCATACCTACGGAGGGACTTAGATTTTGTTGAGGGTGCAGAGAAGAGCTACAATTGCTCTTTTTAGCGCAGAAGGTTTGAGCTATGAAGAGAGACTCGATTCCTTGAATATTTTTAGATTGGAGGAACGCAGGTGTTGGATATGATCGTAGTGTTTAAAAATTTTCAAAAGGATGGACCATGTCATTAGTAGATCCTCAATCAACTGCTTCGACAAAGGTATAGCAGGGAGTCTCCCATAATAGGGTTGTCAATAAATGGAGTAGCTTGCCTCCGGGAATCGTTAATTCCAACACAATTGACACGTTTAAGAAGTACGATAACATATTGGGATAAATTGAGAAGCTATCCATACTCAGTTAAGACAACCATAATCATTTTTTTTTTTTATGGAGTGTTTTATATACTGTATTGGTAAATTTTTTAGTGATATATCCAAAGTACATGCATCCAACCTCGTTGTAGGTTCCTCCCCACAACGTGCCTGAATTATTCAGTGAACAAATCGTCCATATGTAGAGATTACACATGCTAATTTGCGATTCAATATAATGCCCAACTCGTTGTAGTGCCAGAAATTTGCGAGACAAATGGTGGCATTACATCTGGGTTTGACTTTTTTTAAAATGAATTCCAAGGTAAAATACCAATTTCAATTTTCAAACAAATTTTTGAAAAATAAAATAATTGTTTTAAAAATAATTATTAAACAATATTTTTAGTTTCAATTTTGTTTTGCTTATATTGTCTCAAACCCCCCTGCAATCTATATAAATTATTTCGCAGGTATCTGGCTACAGGATGTACCTCTGCTTCCCTTGGTCTGTACCGATACTGATCTGTACTTGATCTCTGCCCGAGGAGAGATCGGCTGATTGAATTATATACAATAATGTCATTAAGTTACATTCTTTTACAATTCTCATGGCATAATACATATAAAATGTTGCAAATACTGTACATATGGGGTCATTCATAATGTCTCATTAGCTTCAAAGTGTATGAACTGACCACAATAGGCCTGAAAATATTTTACACTAATTAAAAGGAGCCTGTGGGTGCTCGACTTGAGCTTTAAATAGGAAATTTTAATTTTTGAATAAATTCTATCGACCCTGGCCACATATCGTGGGTGATGGAATACCCACAGCACACACGCACTCCCAGCTCCGATGCCACTGTGTGTAAACACAATGAAATAAATGCACGGGTAATGAAAAATTAACGGTAATACAACACAAATTTTAGTTGACTTAAACAGGGTTTAGACATCTTGTGTTGAGTATATATAGAGAGGTTTCTCCCCATTGAATTTAGTTTTGTGCCAACTATGAGAATGCCATCACAAATATTCAGTTATCAGGGTAGTCACTCATCGAGGACCTACTGCATTTATTTTTAAACATTAATATAATAAAAAGGGCTGGCATTTCTAAAAACATTTTTAGAAAATGTAATGAGGCAATTGTTATGCCCACCTAATTCATTTATTAAATCATTAAAGTAAAAAAATCACATTTTAAAATTTTTAGCGACAAATTTAATCATAACATTGCAAACCGGGCTCTAAAAATTTTCAAGTCAAAAAAATCATTTTTTTTAAATCGACGCTATCGCGAGAAAAAAATGCTATCATACGATGCTGAAGGAGCATGTATCCCCTATCTGTATATTCAGAGGAGAAACGATGCTTGTTTTCGAAGATACAGTCGACGCTCGATATGACAACTTCACGTTATAGCGATCATTCACGTTATAGCGACAAAGACTGGTAGGGTAAGTCCCAAATGTTTTAAGTTTTACTTATATAACGACCGTCCCAATCAGGCCCGACCACAACCCCAAGTCTCCCCCTCGCTACGACCTCGCTCCAAATATAACATCCATTCTCGATGGGACGAAGGGGTCGTTATATCGGGCGTCGATTGTAATACCAAAATTTCTCTTTTATTGCCTATACGTATTGTCATAATCACTTGATAAGCATGAGTAGGCAGTAGTGCCTTTTACTTAAGTCATGAAAATCGGTCATTATGAGAGGTTTTAGTAACATCAAAATACGTTATTGTACTTATGGTGTAGATTCAACAAACATCTTCCGTTACAGGTTACAGCAGTCCTCCTCAAAGTGTGCGTCGCGGCTCTTGGGCGTCACCCCCTGCCCCTCCCCACCCACATCCTGCCGCCGGGCACAGAGGCTATTCTCTTTGCCGAGACGCCACTATAGTGAATTTTTTAACGTGGGAAAAAAGAATGATTGGAATCATCTCGGGCTCTGAAACCAGAATCCTGATCCCAATCCCATCTTTGTGGGGGTTGGGGGGAAATGGCTCGAATAATGGCAATATTCATTAGTAAAACCAGCCCCCGGGGATGCAGGACCCCAGATGGTGTGGAGATCTGTGACAGTAAGCTTTACCGATCAATTTACAGTTACAATACATCTGGAATGTACAGCGCACATTCAAAGGGAGAAAAAAACACTTTAGCTCTGATGAAACAAGTACGAATTTCTGTGTGCAATATTAGTTTTCTTTTCTTTTTTTTTTTTGCCCAAGGCCCATATTTACAAAGGCTTCCTTGGTAAAATGGTCCGAGTTTTCGAAAACTAATGTTTTCCTCTCGTCCCCCCCCCCCCATCACCCCCTTGTGTCCATTCATAGCCTGAATAGTCCTACTTTGGGAAACACCGATTTCAACACTCCACCAGAGTTTAGTTCAGAGTTCAGTTTAGTTTTCACGACTCGAGGTTTATAATGACGAGCGATCTTCGAAACGGGCAGCGCGAATGTTTGGAAGAATTCATTGAAATGTATAGGAATAAGAAATGCTTGTGGCAGGTGAAAACTAAAGATTACTATAACAAAATTAAGAAAGATGATAGTTATGAGAGATTGGTGTGGAAAATGAGAGAAATAGATCCTCTAGCGAACAGAGACAGTGTTGTTAAAAAAATAAACAGTTTGCGAAGCAATTTCCGAAAGGAACTGAAAAAAAAGAAGCTTGAGTAGAGGTATCTTGATCCATTCTGAGAAAATTATGCCAATCTTTTGGTGCAAATCTCAATTCCTGTAACAATTTAACGTGCGAATATTGTTGCCTTTTTTAAACCAATCTTTGTACCACGTTACCCGTTTTTTTCTTTTTTTTTGAGTTAATAACTTTCAGTGCCATAACCAATCCAACTACACCCAAAGCATCATCTGTGGAAATCATACTAGAAAATTCCGAACTTTATAGACTATGAAAAAATCTGAACTGATCAAAAGACCGCGAAGACAGAGATCGAAGAATGAAAATATCCCCACAGATTGCCTAGAACCGGTTCCAGAAGCTTCGCCTGCACAGGTATAACTGAATGGTGTGGATGCATCGAACCGTTCAGTTATGCCTGCGCAGTTATGCCTGTACAGGTATAACTGTGCAGCATAACTGAACGTGTGTAGGCCCCTTAATAGGCAATGGGAGACAGCAAACCCGCGTCCATCCGCCTCGCTGATCTGGGCGCGAGTAGATTTTGGACGGGTGTGGCGGGTAAAAAAATCGCTACCACCCGCTAGCGGGTTGTCTATGCGCTTACAGAATAAACCTATAGCTGGTCGCTTCCCCCAATCGCAACCGCAAGTAACCGCCTCTCAGTCAGTTTTGGGCCTTAGGAATGGAAGACTTAAGTATGGAAGACCCCATGAAAAATTTCTTGTTGCGTTTTCACACAAAGGTCACCATAAATATAGTGTAAGGATTTTTGGGTTATGAGGTTGCGTGATTTGGATAAAATGATGGATTCAGGATAATTGATTAATTTCTTAAAATAATTATTTATTTACTACACGAAACATAAGACGAAATAAAAAAAATCTACGGAGCGACATGTTAAGCTCTTGATGGTTTGATCGCTTCTCTTGCGATTTCCCGCGCGACAATCCAATGGCATCGGCTTTACAAGTGCCGCCATCTGTGAGATAAAATACAAATCGAATCTCACCACATGAGTTTCCCCCCAGTGAAGGAACATGGTGAGAGAACGATAAATGAGATACAAAATGAAAATGTGATACAAAAAAATTAATCATAAGATGCAGAATAATAGGTGTGCAAGACATAATACAATGATGCAGGAAATCATGTGCAATAAGTATACACTTAAAAAAAAATATGATGCAAAAAAATATTATGATGCACAATTCGAAACAAAATTAATTTTGGTTATCAGCCTAGGACTGAATTTGACTTTTCTGCCAGACCTAGTGACATATGGTTGTACTGGCACAGTGTCATTTTTCTTTTCTTCGAGCTTGTTTTTGTCAAGTTCCACACAGACATCGTTAAAGATAAATGCGGGTTTCACTCTGTCAAGTGAAACACAGGTCTTTCTCCCATTTACATTTAAAGTGATATTTTTTTCATTACGAGAAATCACTTCATGGGGTCCAGTATATGGTTGTGTCAAAGGTGGTGTGATCTTGTCAATTCGAAGAAACACATGTGAGCAAGTTTGCAGTTGAGGATGCACATAAATTTTGGATTGACCATGAGCTGATGTTTTGCATGGTTTGATACTATTCATACGCTCTCTGAGCTGTTGTACGTATGTGTATGTTGATGAGAGCTGACCGGGTGTATCCGTGCAGAGATCTGCAGGTAATCTCAAAGATGTACCAAAAACTAACTCGGCACTAGAGGCTTTGATATCCGGCTTGACGGCTGCCCTGAGACCAAGTAAGATGGCTGGCAATGTGACGGTCCACTTTGGATTCTCATGTGCCTTCAATGAGCTTTTTAAGACACGGTGAAACCGTTCGACCATGCCATTGGCCTGTGGATGGTAAGCAGTGGTACGAATCCTGCTAGTGCCAAGCAGGTTGATCAGTTCTCTGAAGAGCGATGATTCGAACTGCCGTCCTTGATCGGTTGTTATGGTTGATGGACATCCATAACGGCAAATCCAACCATCGAACAAGGCACGACAAACTGTGTCTGCTGTGATGTCTGCTACAGGTATGACTTCCGGCCATCTGGTGTAGCGATCAATTACTGTTAAGCAGTATGTCTTTCCTTCTGAAGGAGGCAGAGGTCCAACCAGATCGATATGAATATGAGAAAATCTTGCATCGGGTGTTGCAAAGGTGCCTAAAGGTGTTTTGGTATGCTTATGAACCTTTGAGCGTTGGCACTCATTGCAACACTTTACCCAATCTTTGATGTTCTTTCTCATGTTAGGCCAAACGTATCTTGCAGATATTAGCTGAGTAGATGATGTTACACCTGCATGAGCAAGATTGTGGAAATGATGAAAAATAGTCTTGCGGAAGCTTGCTGGAACAAATGGTCTTGGTGAGCCTGTAGACACATCACACACGAGTTCTGTTGCGGTAAATGGACTTGGCATTGATTTGAAAGTCAGTGAATTAGAGTTGTCTTGCTGTAACTGTTTTAATTCAGGATCCTCTCGTTGAGCAGTTGCAAAAAGGTCAAAATCCAGGAATGGTGATTTGGAAATCGAGTTGATTTCTATTCTTGAAAGAGCGTCAGCTACCACATTATCTGCACCTTTAGTATGACGAACATCAGTGCTGAATTGCGAGATGAAGTCGAGGTGTCGCCATTGACGTGGGCTGCATTTATCAGGATTTTGCTTGAAGGCGAAGACGAGAGGTTTCTGATCGGTGAAAATGATGAACTCACGGCCGTCTAGCATGTGCCGGAATCTTTTGACAGCAGTGTACATTGCTAACAGTTCTCGGTCGTAAGTGGAGAACTTCTGTTGACTCTTTGTCAGTTTCATGGACAGGAATGCAATGGGTTCCCATCCTTTTCCATTTGATTGCATTAGCGAACCACCGACTGCTAAATCACTGGCGTCAACCCATAGACTTAGCTTGGCACCAGGAATTGGATGGTGAAGTAATGTTGCACCCGCTAAAGCTTGCTTCGCATCGATGAATGCTTGCTCGGCTGGATCAGTCCACTGAAGGATATCAGCTGGCTTGGTTTGAGTGGCTCTTTTGGATTTCTTTTTGTTTTTTATTCCCTCCAAAAACTTGTGTAGAGGTGTTAAGATGTGTGCAGCTCTGGGCACAAAACGACGATAAAAGTTGAAGAGACCAAGAAAACGTCGTAATTGAGTGATGGTGTTTGGCTTAGGAAAGTTCAGGATGCAATCAACACGATCTGTTAAAGGCTCGATGCCAGATCCAGAAACTTGGTAACCCAAAAATTCAATTGATGAAACACCAAATACACATTTAGAGGGCTTGATGCTGAGGCCATATATTTGCAGACGTTCGAATAACAACCTTAGATGTTCGATGTGCTCTTCTGGTGATTTCGAGGCTACCAGTATGTCATCAACAAAGGCATATACAAATGGAAGTCCACGAGTGACCTCGTCAATAAACCTTTGGAATGTGGCTGCAGCGTTGCAAAGGCCAAATTGCATTCGAGTGCTCTCGAACAACCCAAATGGTGTGATAATAGCACTTTTATGGACATCTTCAGGAAGTATAGGAATCTGATGATAGGCCCTAATGAGATCTATATGGGAAAAGATTTTACTACCATGCAATTCAGATGTAAAGTCCAGAACATTTGGAACACTGTACCGGTCTTTCACAGTCTGTGCATTTAAAGCTCGGTAATCACCAACTGGACGCCATTCATCACTGTCCTTTTTCGGGACCAAGTGCAGAGGTGATGCATAGCAGCTGTTAGATGGTCGTAAATGGCCGAGGTCAAGCATCTGCTGAAATTCTTGCTTCACGATTTTCAATCGATCAGGAGCTAGACGTCTTGGTTTGGCATGCACAGGTGGACCAACAGTCTCAATATGATGCACGACAGAGTGTTTCACAGGTTGTCCTGGTTGTGGTGGTTTGATGATGCCGGGAAACTTGCTGAGAAGGCTGTGGTAGATGGTGTCACCTTCGATGAGTTTGATTGAGTGAACTTCTGCAATGTGAAGATCACAGTCAGTATTGAGTTTTGTTGTCCTATCCAGCAAACATCGTCGTCGGAGATCCGGAACAAGATCAAAGTTGAACAGAAAGTCTGCCCCAATGATGGGTGTAGAAACATTAGCCAGTAGGAAAGTCCAAGTGAAATTACGACGGAGATTGAAATCTAATGTCACCCTCTTTTGACCATAAACACTAATGGATGAAGCATTAGCAGCAGAGAGCTTCATAGTGGCGGCACGGCGTCGTTGTGATGGTGATGCTGGAAGGATGGAAACATCGGATCCAGTGTCAATCAGGAATCGAATTTTGGAATTTCTGTCCATGGCAAAAAGGCGACGAGATGCCTGTGGCAAGGAGCATGTCGCGATTACTCCTCGCCCGCCCCGTTTTTTTGAAACTTGCACGGCGACTCGCACTTTTTGGCGTTGTTGCCGAATTTGTTGTGATACCAGCAGTTTTCCGATCGTGGATGCGGACTGCGCGCACGTGAGGTACGTTGGCGAGAGTTGCTACGCGAACGCAGGACGTTTTTCAACTCGCGGCGTAACTGAGCCACTTCGTCCCGAAGTTGCGCGACGGAATCCGGCTGTTGCGGTTTCTCAACTGCGTCAACATGCTGAGGGTTCACTTCATGAATTTTGTCGGCGAGTTGAGCAGCTTTCTCGAGAACGAGTGGAGTGACAGCAGCGAGAATGGACTGAGTTGATGCCGGTAGGTGTTGGAGAAAAAGTTCCATCAGCAATTCGTCGGAGACAGAATGCGATTCCGCTCGTCGTCGCAATTCGCGGAGAATGTCGGATGGTTTCCGATCTCCCAATGACCCGCATGTTAAGAGCTTTCGAAGTTGAGTGGACGACGACTCGCTCGACCGTTTAATCAGTTCCGATTTCAGCCTTTCATACGGATCCGTGGCCGGCGGATTAACGAGAATGTCTCTGACAAGAGCCGCACTTTCCGGAGGCAGATTCGCGACAACATAGTTGTACTTTGTGACAGATTCGGTTATCGGTTTCGGAACAGCGAGAGCGAAAGTGCTTTCACACATGATAAACCACAGCGCTGGATCATGGTGGTTAAAAAGTGGTACCTGAACGGCACTTACTTCCATGCTGAAAATCCAGGAAAAGTGATGTCAAGTTTCGGAAAGCGAAAGTTCACTCACGGGAAACGCCAGTAGATTGCCTCGTGCTGCAGTGAAGAAACTGTAACTTGTTTGAAGTCCGCGGTCACCATACTTTGGGTTATGAGGTTGCGTGATTTGGATAAAATGATGGATTCAGGATAATTGATTAATTTCTTAAAATAATTATTTATTTACTACACGAAACATAAGACGAAATAAAAAAAATCTACGGAGCGACATGTTAAGCTCTTGATGGTTTGATCGCTTCTCTTGCGATTTCCCGCGCGACAATCCAATGGCATCGGCTTTACAAGTGCCGCCATCTGTGAGATAAAATACAAATCGAATCTCACCACAGATTCACTATATTGTACATGTTGACTTTAAAAGACTCTATTATATATACCGTATATACTCGTGTATAAGCCGAGTTTTTTTGTAGAAAAATTCGTTCCTCAAGTGGGGGGGGGGGTCGGCTTATACTCGGGTCAGTTTTTGGTGAGAAAATATCGACCTCCGCAATCAGTAGTCATTTTTGTAGCAGTGATCGAGAGACCGGCATTATTGGTATGGGATATGTTCAAACCCCCACAGAACCGATAATGTCAAAGCCGAGGCAAAGAAATCTAAAACATCATTGGCTTTGATACCATGTAAGCTAACGTCGATTGTAAAACAATACAATAAGCAACAACAACAATAAGCCTCTCAAAGACTATTTGAGGGATTTGTGGATCGAATGGATGAGTTCCGATGATAAAGTGGTGCCTTGAAGAAAACTGACATTGGCCTGGTGGGCCAATGGGTACATGAGGCGTGGAATTCCTGTTTCCGCCGAAATTATCATCCGATCCTTCAAAAAATGTTGCATCAGCAATGCGATGGGCGGAACTGAAGATGATATCTATCCTGTTTGAAAGTGACAATGGCGACGAGACAGCCCAGATGAAGATAAAAACGAAGATGCCGCACCTTATGATGATCTGATGGATTACGATGAGCTTGGAGACTCAGAAGAAATGGTTTAAAAAGTTTGAATCATTTTCTATTGTAAATTTCCACAAGCTATTCATTTTGCATGAAAATATAAGAATTTTTTTTCTTTGAAATGAACGGATTTTTTGGGGGATCGGCTTATACACGGGTTTTCAATTTATTGCGGTGTAGGTGGTCCTGAAGTGGGGGGGGGGGGTCGGCTTATACACGAGTATATACGGTATTTAATCACTATTATATAAAATTACTATTAATTAAACTATTTACATCCCAGTCGAGAATGAACACATCCGAACATTTAGAAGTGTCGACTCTCTCTGTTCGCCAGTGATACACATATACATATATAAATATATATTCTCAGCGACAGTTTGTATTTCTTTTCTCGTGAAAATTGCTTTTATTTTGGGTTACCACATTTTAGTTATATTTGACATCAGTATTTTTTATGGGTATTTTTTTCTTTTCATCAGCCAACTTGTTATGTATTTTGCCTGTTGCGGTAATCATATTTGTCGTATATACTTATTTTAGAAAATTGATTGTTAACCTTGTGAGTGAGTGTGTGTGTGTGTGTGTGTCAGTGCCAGTGTTATAGAATGCTCTTTCATGTCTATTGAAGATAATGAAGTGTAAATTGCCTTTACTTTTTAGGTAGCAAATTTACATGATAAACACAAAAAACATGAATTTTTTATGCAGGTGTGTGGCAGAGAGTCAAAAGTCGTTTGCATTGGGAATCCAGTGGATTGGTGTGCGACTATTTGGTATGTGACTATTTGATTTTGTTGGTAATCTAGTTGCCCCCCTATAGTGTTATATAATCTATGGTGCATCCCTCCGAGTCCAAATCATGTTTCATGTGTATGGCAACCAGTGACGTAGCCGAGGGAGGGGGAGCAATTGCTCCCTCAATCAAAATTTTGCCTACATTGGTACCTATTCTCCTAAATGACTTTTGATCTTTAAAAAAACTTGATGAAAAAAAATTGAATTTTTCATTTTCTACCTTCATTGACTAAAATGATGTGAGTGAGAAAAAAAAAATCTTCATTTATATATATATGCATTCCCCTCTTTCAGTTTCACAGTGATTGGATTTATACTAATCCTTTAAGAGAAGAAGAAAAAAAGAAATTGCACATTTTTTCATTACCATTTTAGAAAATTGGTCTCAAGCTCTTCGTCTGGAAGCATGTTCAGATCAGCCTCTGTTCTCACCTTTATTAAAGGACAGAATATTGCCCGCTTCTTACTACTAAAACACACATGCACCTCGTCCACATTCCTCTGCGGAACCTCTAACGAATTGGTACATGCGGGAATGTGCGGGTACGTGTAATGAAACCTGACGTGAAGTTTGTTTCTATGTAATGCTTGTTATGTGTAGTGCTGCCATCTGCCACCAGTTTTTCTAACTGTGAGTGAATGATTAATTTATCGTTGTAGGCCTGTTGCTCTCTGTGGCGAGACTTTTTAATGGGGAGATCGGCTCGCATTTGCGCCTCAAAGTTGGGAACCACAGGAAACCAACTTCAACAGTCCAACCACTGCGGCAAGGGCGTAGCCGGGGGGGGGCTTGGGGGTCTGGTCCCCCCCCCCCCCGAAATGTGAGAAAATGACCGAAAAAAGGGAAAAAGATGGCCAAATCCATTGTTCTGTCACTTTGGTCCCCCCCCCCGAACGAAATTTCTGGCTACGCTCCTGCACTGCGGTGACGGTGGGGTTCGAACCCGGATCCTCGCGATGCGAGTCCGTCATTATGACCACTCAACCACCACAGCGCCGCTCGCTTCTTACTGTAACTCCCCCCACTGTTCGTCGTTCTCGGTAGAGATCCTAGAAATACCTTTCATAGGTGTCAGTTCTGAGGATATGGCGTTCACGAAATGCTCATTCTGTTCTGAAGGGCCACCAAGAGCTTTGACTAAACGCGGAAACGCGGCTAAAGAAACACACTACACTAACGTGACGTGGTACCTTACGTTAATGCGTGATATAAAATTCTACCAATGAGTCTTCTGTAGTTACGTTCACACTTGACGTGGTAAAGTCTGTGCTGATGTAATCTGACTTAACAGGCAAAAATCCGTGCACACTAGTCTGACGTGACGTGGGACCACGTAGAAATGCGTGCAATATAAATTCCACTTATGAGTCTTCTGTAGGTTTTTTTCGTGTTTTTATTCATTTAGGTTTTTTGTTCGCGTTTCGACAATGAAAGAGGAACTTATCGAACATGTTCGGTCAAATTCTCTGCTGTATGACCCTGCCAACGGGTCTGGGTCATACATGATTCCGACACGGTCGAATTTAAAAATTTAATTTCGCCGTATAAGCTGCACTTCGTGCTTTCTGTCGGTATTTGCATTTCTCGCGGCGAAGGGCGTTGGTGTACCAATAAGAATAATAAATCGTGATTGAATAAAATTTCAAACTTTAATTTCGCCGTATAAGCCGCAGTTCGCACTTTCTGTAGGGATTTGCATTCTGTAGGGCGCCGATAAGAATAATAAATTTCACCCAATACACTCTATTTATTTGATCGCAATTTATATATATTATTGTTATCGGTGCCCCAATCCTGCGAGAAATGCAAATTCCGACAGAAAGCGCCAAGTGTGGCTTATACGGTGAAATTAAATTTTTCAATTCGACCCTGTGGGGATTTTGACCTGTCAAGATTACGAACGGAACCACCTACCAACACCGTCTACAGTAGAAAGCCTCCGCGCGAAGCTCATGACGTCACTGAAGTCTTCCATTTCACCTATAGGTATTGAATGTGCTGCAAAAAAAATTTAAAAATTTCGCAAACGTCAGCCTGCTATATCCAATGGCTACAGGTAAGATGGACGACTTCAGTTACGTCAAAGATTCGCGCGGAGACTTTCTGCTATAGAAGGTGTTTGCTCGCAGTTGTCGATCTGCATTTATGAGAATCAAAGCCGCCTTTAAGGGTGTGGGACAAGTGCAGTCTCACCGGGCCCTGCGTTTTGGTGACCCGCATTTACAGTAGTAATAGTTTTTTTTATAAATTCTGGAAATCTACATTTTCATTCAGAAATAAATAATTCTGAATTTCCACCATATCTGGAATTGTTTTTTTAATGATTTCTGAATTTTCATCAGTTCTGGAATAACAATGAAACCTCGATATAACGATATTCTGCGGACTTGGGAAAAATATCGCTGTAGAGGGATTATTAAAATATTGAGAGGCAGCAATTTAATATTCGAATATAGACATTTCTGAGCAAGATTTGAAAAAATATCGTTGTAAAGGGATTTATCGTATCGAGTAACGCTGTAGCGAGGTTTCACTATATTTCTATTATATTCTATATTTTCACCAATTCTGAAAAAAAAAATTCTTTGCATTTATTTCGAATTTACATGAATTTTTTCATATTCATATTTTCATATTTTCGAATTTTTGACTCCTCTCTCACAGAAAAAAAAAATCGTAACTAAGGGGTCCAGCTATTATTTTCGCGACGGGCCCCATGCATGGTAAAGGCGGCCCTGTATGGGATGTATGCACATCCATACAGTGCTCACATACACACGAGAAGAATGTGCACACATTCTTCTCGAACACTTTACTGCAATGATTAATGCAGTCAATTTCTTCCTCTTCCTCATCAAGGTCATCCAAAAACACTTCTCACATCTATGGGTTTTTCAAAATCCACCGATTTTTCAAAATATCAAAACATATATCACGACCAACACACTACACTGACGTTGCGTGAATTCCCGTCATGCCAGAGACGTGGTAAATTCTGATTCGTGGAAATTCTGTGACGTGGGAATTCCACGTCACATAATTTGTAGGTCACAGAATTTTCACGAATAAGATTTCACAAATTCGTTATCGCGTAGTGCGTTTCAGCCTTAATGCATTGCTTAAAACATCAGAACAGTGTGCACACCGTATAATGCCTGATATGATCCCGCGCCATCTGAAGTGACGTAGTTGCACGTCACGTGCAACTACGTCAATGGGGGGAAAAACCAAGAACTCTCCAGTCCAGAAGTTCTCAAGCTGTGCGAGGCCAATCTTTGTCGGGGGCACCATGAAGCAACCGAAGGTTTATCAAAGAGATTCTATGATAAGCTGCTCTGGGAAGCCACAAATAAGCGTTGATTAAGGTAAGGGTGTTCCGCGGATGGAAAATGTTTGAGAGCCCCTTCGCTAGTCTGTACCATTCATAATTCAACATACAGTAAAACCTCGTTAAGTCGTCACTCCGGTTAAGTGGTCATTTTTCTTCAGGCCCTTTCAACTCTCTCAATGTTATTAAACCGTCGTTTACTCGTCGCTAATTTCGGTTAACTCGTCACTATGAAAAAGTTTGAGAAAGAGGAAAAGACTACTTACGGCTTCCATTAAAAAAAGAGCTTGTGTGTTAACAACATTGCCATATGCTTAAAAGTCACAATAAAATCCTATATACCAAAACGGAGCAGTTTAAGTAACGAAAGTTACGCTGGGGAAGTTCATTTGCCGACTAAGGTTTTTGGAACGTTGGGGACTGTTCAAACTAGATCTCATTTCTGCGTCGGCTTCATTGGAGAAACTGGACAAACCGCGAGACACCCAAGCTCTGTTACAAGAAGCAACCTAAGCACTTCCCTCCCCCGGGCAGGATGGGGGGGGCAGGGCATCTCCGGCCAAACCAAAAGTTATTGATACGTCAAAGATTACATATAGTGCAAGGAAATCAAAAATTATGTGAATCGAAGAATCAAATTAATCAAGTTAAAGTCAAAGTGCAACGGCTACGGATAATATATTATCATAGAAAGCATGGACTCTACTAATTTAAGGCTTGAAATTTAAACAAAATACCTTTGTTGAAAAAAATCAGTCATTCTTTCCCAAGTTGAGGTCTTCTGTTTACTTTTCCCTGCCCAGGGCCCCTCCACAAAGTCAAAAGTGTTCGAAATTATTTCGTAGTTGTATCATGAACTACTGGTGAAGAATTAAAACACTAAAATTAAATTTGATGTATATGTGAAATTAATGTGCAATAGAGAGTTCTATTATGAAGAAAAGCTACTTATTCTAACAGTTGCTCTGTTAGTCTAAATTAAAAATTAAGTATAAATCAAAGTGTACAGTACATTTTACCACAATAATTTAAGTAATAAGAGATAAAAAAGATAAAAAATTGCTATTATTTTTTCTTTCGCAATCTGTAAATTTTATTAATATTGTTATTTTGATTCATACTTTAATATAAATGTCATATTACTTTAAATTTATACGATTTTCACAACATTGCACATTAAAACTGACGGCACTCCGCTTAAGCCGTCATAATTTTTCGATAACTTGAGGTGACGACTTATTGAGGTTTTACTGTATTTTCATTCTCCTCTGATTTATTATAAAACACACCACATGAATTTATTTTATTTTTTTATTCACCCCACTCCCCAAGTATTTCACTAGAAATAAATATACGTGTCTGGGTCATAATCCCGACAGACGAAATCTCGACAAGTTAAAATACAGACAGGGTCGAATTGAAAATTTTAATTTCACCATATTGCTACTGAATGAATGAACGCCAGGGTCTCTGCCACCGGACTTATCCCGTTGCCGAGATTTCTTCCAGACCAGCTTCGTGGCAGAGTCTGGAACAAAGTGAGTGCACCTAACAGTCTGAGTGTGTAGCTGGTGTTGTGTATGATATTTCAGTGCTGCCATCTATACTTCAAATTGTGAGTGAAGTGTAATGATTGAATATTTCTAACGTTGTAGGCCTGTTGCTCTCTGTGACGAGACTTTTTAACGGGCAGATCGGCTCGCATTCGCGCTGTTTGTGTATATAACTTTAGTATTCTATATTATTCTTTTCCTCTGTATCGCCACGAGATGGCACCGCTTACACAATTATTATCTATGTTATTTTTCCCGCCTTTTGAGGCAGATGTTCTTTTGTATCGGCTGGAGTCAGTCGTATACCTTTGCTTCATCTCATTAATAAACGTTTTTTATTATAATTGAAACCTTTGCGTTCTCCGTATATAACGGCGCGTTCGTCGTTCGTATACACGCGCCTTGAAGTTGGGAACCACAGAAAACCAACTTCAGCCGACCACCACTGTGGGGTTCGAACCCGGATCCTCGCATCGCGAGTCCGTCACTATAACCACTCGACCACCACAGCGGCAAACCATATTGCTACTGCATACTACTACTTACATACTGCACTTCGCACTTTCTGTCGGGATTTGCATTTCTCGTCGCCAGGAGTGTTGGGGAGTCGATAAGAATAATAAATTGCGATTCGTTTTTTTCAAGTTTAATTTTCACCGTATAAGCCGCACTTGGAACTTTCTGTCGGGATTTGCATTTCTCGTGGCACGGGACGTTGGGGCGCCAATAAGGATAATTAATTGTGATGAAATTTTTGTGATGTGTGAAAATTTTAAATTTTAATTTTCACCGTATAAGCCGCACTTCGCTCTGTCTGTCGGGATTTGCATTTCTCGAGGTGAGGGCCGTTGGGACGCCGATCAATACAATAAATTGCGGTCAAATAAATTTTGGAATTTTAATTTCGCCGTATAAACCGCACTTCGCACTTTCTGTCGGAACTGGCATTTCTCGTGGCGAGGGGCGTTGGGGTGCCGATAAGAACAATTAATTGCGATCAAATAACTTTTTTAATTTTAATTTCGCCGTATAAGCATCACTTCACACTTTTTGGGTCTAGGCCAATTTGTCGCGTTCAACTTGTCTCAGGACAATTCGTCGTGCTACAAACTCGTCGCGGTACAAATTTGTCGCAGGTTCATTTCGTCGCGGTACAAATTTGTCGCAGGCTCATTTCGTCGCGGTACAAATTTGTCGCAGGTTCATTTCGTCGCGGTACAAATTTGTCGCAGGCTTATTTCGTCGCGGTACAAATTTTTCGCAGACTCATTTTGTCGCTGTATCGTCAAATTGTAAAATTTGAATTGCTTTAAAATTCATATGTTTGTTGTGATCTTATAAATAGGGTAGTTGCTTTAGGCGTAAAAAATGGAACAAATTTTTTTTCTCATTTATTGGAAATGTTCCCCCTTCCCATCTCTGTTTTAATTTTTAACAAATGAAGAAAAGTCTTCATTGAAGTCATCGAGGGACATTGGAACGTACACCAAGATAATAAATTGGGATCCAATAAATTTTTAAAATTTAATTTTAACCATATAAGCCGCATTTCTCGGGATTTCTATTTCTCGCAGTGAGGGACGTTGAAGAGCTAACCCAAATAAAAAAATGAGATCAAATAAATTTTGAAAATTTAGTTTCCATCGTATAGGCCGCGCTTCCCGCTTTCTGTAGGGATTTCCATTTCTTGCAGCGAGGGGCGTTGGGGGTGCACATCGAGATAATAAATTGCGATCAATGTGGCCATCCCAGCACGATTTCCGTAATTCACTGTTAAATGTATCCATGCAGAGAATATATCTTTAAGGAATTTTTTATGACAATGTATCTAAGTTTTATGTGTAACAGCTGCGAAAAGTCTTATTTTCAAATTATTTTTTTACAATGCAATGCACATTTCAAATCACTTTGTATTATCACATTGAAATAATATTCAAACACTCCGACCATAGGCGCCAGAAACTGGGGGCTGATGCCATTTGAGCCCTCCCCCACTCCAATAACTCATGAATATACAATGCAATGCACCATTTCGCTTCCTGAGTGCGGGTTTGAGTCCCTTATAAACGGCGATTTTCACCCCCCCCCCCCTCAATGTTTCCTTCGTGTCGGCACCTTTGACTGGCCAAGGATTCCGGAAGTTTTGGAACTTGTGGGTTCTTGTCTTGATCTTGAAGTAGGAAATTTTGATTGATTTCTGAATCATTTCTCTGGGTGCTCATACCCATTCCACAAAGTACCCTGGGCGCAAACAGTATCTCTGTCTCTGACACCACTGCAAATGTCAATCGATTTTTGATTTTTTTTTCAACTCTAAATTAACAACTCTCCACTAAAAAGAAGGAAATCAGACTTTTAATTAGCTCATTGTATGTAACTTCATGTACATGACACTCATACGGCTCCAGTCAACAATTAGTAAAAATTTCTTCTTACAATACAAGTGAATTAATATTAACAGACAATGTAAGATTATATTCAGAGATATATTTCATGGGTGAGGAGGGGGTATGCTGGCTTTATCCCAAGATGACAAGTTCAAGTGAAAGGGCGTAACCAAAATTAAGTAATTGGTGATCAAGAACATGAATTAGAAAGGAAGTAAAAAAGGGAGGCAAGGTTTGAATTGCCCACAGGTGGGAAAATCATAAATCCGCCTCTGATTATAGCCTACATTTATTAGTATAATTTTAATTTTAAAAACGATTCGTATCGTACATATAAACACTCCACAATATCTAAGCCTTTATTTATTTCATAATTTTTTTCTTTTTTTTAACGATACGTAGGAGAAGATTTCAATTTATTGCAATTTAAATTCAAACGATTTAATTTAAAAAGTACTACATTTTTTTTTGTCATCCTTATAATCTGTATCTCTATTTTATGATACAACAAAAAACTCAAAGAAAATTAGTAATAGGCTAATTAATTTTTTCAATTGCATTAAAAGTTTTTTTCTAATTTCGGAACATGAATTATGGGGGGGGGGGAAACTTTTAAACACACACGCAAACCAACATATCATTTCCACGTTCGGTTTTGCAATATTCCATGTGTTTTCCAACAGAAATAGGTAGACCAAGCACACCAATCTTGTACCAAAAGCTTAGGCGCTAATGAAAACTATGTGAAAATAGTCAAACAAGCCAGCCAAAGATATGCGACTGATTATAAACATAAGATTAATGGTTATATCTATGCTACTGACCCATAGTCGTCTTTCTTATTGGTGATTACATGGTCTTTGTCGGTGCTCATCCTGTGGGGAATATTAAAATTTCATCGAATCGTCATTCATAAAAAAACACTGTACATTTCTACCCTTGATCTGCGCCCAACTCCCTTCGCTGTGAGAAATAGAAATCCCAACAAAAGCGGGAAGTGCGACTTATGCCGTGAAAATTAAATATTAATTTAATTTAATTATTAATTAATTAAATATTTCAGGTTCTTATAGCGATACTGTAATGGTAAATGTTGATGACTCTCGAAGGGGGCGGGGTAGAAACTCTCGAGCCCATGGGGCAGATAGAAATTTACCGTTAAAGATAGGCTCATTGTAATTTAGGGAATATCATACAAACCGAAAGTTTTCCACATGATATAGAAATTTCATCACAGCAAAAATCAATTATTTAACATTTCAAATTTTATAACTGAATTTTCAAATATAACTAAATTTTTATGTGCAGTTAAATTTTTAAATGTAATTAATATTGTAATTTTAATTTCGATGGCCTTTCCGCATTGACAAAAAATAATTATTTTCAGTTAGCTGCGTGTACACTTTTATTCATGTTTTTATTTCACGTGTAAGACAAAAACCTACATACAAGCTCACGTGGAACATGTACAGTGAAGAATCGACGGTTCGACGAATTGATTCTGCGCTGTAATATTTAAATAACGTCACGACGAATTGACACGGCGGCAAACTTGTACAGCTACGGATTGGAGCTGCGACGAATTTGTAAAGCGACGAATTGACATTGCGACGAATTTCTATCGCGACAAATTTGTACCGCGACGAATTGACACTGCGACAAATTTGTATTGCGACGAATTGACACTGCGACAAATTTATATCGCGACGAATTGACACCGCGACAAACGTGTACCGCGACGAATTGGCACTGTGACGAATTTCTTCCGCTACAAATTGACCGGCTACGACACTTTTTGTAGGAGTTTGCATTCCACGCAGCATAATATTTTGTCTTTTGGGGGGTGGGTGGAAGAATTCATTTAAAAAAGTCCTAGTTATTCGACACATTTATATGATGTTCTGCCTCGGCCTCCTTAACGTTGCATGAAGGAGGTTCTTTGTATTATGCAGTGGAATTGGCGAGAGATGACGTTATGTCCTGTAATTATGAAACCCTATTCGACTTGTATATGCCGAATGGACGCTTTTCATTGCTAAGCTGCCTATATATGTTTACATTGCGGATTTACTTTTTTCTCTGTGATTGTAAAAAGGAAATATTTGTAAAAAGCGATCAAGTATATGTGTTGAACTTAATCCTCAAATTGCATTGTTTTTAAAAATAAATTTTACTTTTTTTTATTCGAAAAGAAACTTCAACTTCCTAATCCACGGGTCTTCAACCTATCAAACATTGTGAGAAAAGTAGAACTTTCCACGAAGCCCACAGGCGAACAACTCCGGCAATTCACAACGGTTTAATTCGGTGTGCAATGTGCCAACGGGAACCCGGTTAAACAGGGGGCAAAATAATTCAAGACATTTAATTACTTTGAAATTATTTCTTCAGTTTAGGTCAATTTTGAAATGACATTTTCCGGTAATTAACTAATTACCGAAAAATGTCATAAAAATTTAAGGAAATTAAGAATTTTTAAATCATAAAAATTTAAGGATTTTCATCATTTATTATTCATCAATTTTGTAATGAAAAAAAATATAGATTCATCATGGGGGGGGGGGGGAGCCATAACGCTGTTGCAACATCAGCCTTCTCATGTAAGGGCTGTGCATGCAGTCAGGGCTAATGTTGTCTTAAAGCATGGTCCCGCAAGGGAACGGCCCGGGGATCTTAAGTGAAGAAAGAGCCTAATGACAATTGTATCTGGTCAAAATTTTCGGAATGCAGAATGTAAATTGTGTGTGTTTTTTCAGGTGTTTTCAACCGGGGGGCCCAAAAAAAGCCCACAAAACCCCTTTGCCCAGGGCAGGGACGGAACTAGAGAAGAGGGAAGGGCAACTGCCCCGGGTGGAAAAATTTAGTGGGCGGCAGTTTTGGATAAGAAAGTACGCTCATATAAAATTATCGAATTTCAAAGTTGTGGGTGCGACAAAATCATTATGGCCCGGATGGCTAAAATCCTAGTTACTGCCATGTTCCGAGATGGGGGCTATCGTGCTGTTGAGATGGTCCTGGTCAGGGCATCCTTTAATGAATAGGCTAGCCAAGACAATGCATACGGCCTCGAATATTTTGGAGTAAGCATGGCTCTCACAAGGGTACCAGCCCTGTGGCTCGGGATGACTGCATAATTTTTGTTCCCCATACTGTAAATGCAATATAGGGGGAGGGCAAAGGTACCAGCCTGACTGGCAGGAGGGGAGGGGGCATGGTTGCGCTACGGCTTTTGATTGTAAACACTTTGCTGCAACACACATACACACCCACATAAGTTTACTTGATTATAAGTAGAACAAACACAGTTATATAAAACATTTTACAGCATCTACATCTAGGTCATGAGTGTGTATGAAGCAATGCTCAAAACCATATTTAGAAGAAGAAATACTAAGAAATGTCTCTCATATTTTGAAAACTCACAGCATTTCTCGGGAAAAAAATTAAGAAACGAAACATAAGAGCATCTCATAGGGGCAGCAAAATTAGAAGTGCCTAGGACGGTGAGAGCCTGAAGTTTCTGCTAAGAGGGGACCGCTCCCCCTTATAAATACGCAGTTAAATGAAACTTCATTTGAAAAAAAGACCAAGATCTGCTCGATTCTCACGTACTCTGGAATTTGCAGGCTGACCCTATTTGAGCCCCCGCCCCAATATTTTTTTTAATGGGGATAAGGCCCTCCCCAAATAATTAATTAATTGCTTAATTTCGGGAAAAAACAGTGCAGTGCACCCTTCCTCTCCTGCTTACGTGCTTGAGTCCCGTATGTACGGGACGACCAGACCTTTCCATCCCCCCAATGTTTTCACTATGTCGGTGTTGTCTTGATCCTTTTCTTCTTTAATTTATATTTTTCTTTGATTCAAAATTGGAATCCATTCACCCAGGTTCGAATAAATATTGCAGGATCAAGACAAGGGGTTAAGCAATCCATAAGATGAAAGAAAACAACACAACACCTTCATGAGCAAGTAAATCAGAGTCAAATTTTAAGGAAAAGAAGATATTTAATTTTTTAACAATAGAGAATAATGGTGTAGGTAGCTACCTTGTAACAATTAAAAAGGTTATACAGATAAATGTAAACATCTACCAAATGAAGGTTAGATTTTCCGAGACAAAAAAAAACAACAACATCGCCTTACAATGATTTAAATAAAAAAAACTTACATATTATCGTTCTGTCTATTTATGCAGACTACGGTTGAAGCTCGAAAAGGTGAACATGGAGGTTTGTCCATAATGAAGACGGAATTTATTTTCCCGCATATTCTGCATGTCACTGGCGGCTAGGAATCCTTCCTGTTGTTAGGAACACCTTTCAGGAGCAGGTTCGTAGGAGCACTCCTGTTGTTAAGAGCACCTCTCAGGAACAGGTTGGTAGGGGCACTCACCGACTGGCTATTATCGCTAGCTGGCTACTATCGGCCTTTTGGAAGGCGAAGCCGTTCTCTTTTCCTCTATCATAGTAATTGCTGGAATGACCATTGATCCAGACCCTCCATCCATATGATTTCTGCTCTTTCGTACAATCGTTAATTAGCACATAGCGGTAGACGCACGCGATTTACTCGAGAACACAGGAGTCGTGAATACTCGAGGCACATAGTAAATTCAAATCACCAGCGAACGAACATATATAACTCGCGCAAGCTTCAATTACAAGCGAGAGCAAAAAAAAACTCTCCTCCGACAGGAGCGTATATATTCTAGAAACCTTGGTAGAAATCATCTCCCGAGACTGCGAGCGAATTTTCCCAGAGGGTATGTTAAAAAGGCCCCTTGGCGATCCAAAACTATATGAAATTGTACTGAGTACAGGTCCTGAAGGGAACTATTCGGCGTTTTAATTTACAGTTGGCGGAGAAGGGAGAGAGAGGGGGAATCGAGGTACAACAGAAAAAAGGGGAAAACTTAAGGGGACCGTTAAGACCTTCGGAGAAATTCTTCTCGCCAAGGACCCTTAATCACACCCCCTGAAAAACAAACATTACCTTATATGGCTCGATGACCATCTCTTTCACTCTCTTACAACCCTTTGTAATTCGACCCGTGTTTCTCATCTGGGGCCCCAAGGCAGCAGTACCGTGTACAACTGTATCTTAAGGCCTAAACTTTCTATAGAATAGATTTTGCTTTCCACTATTATTATTATTATATGTACCATAATATATACAATTAAATATAGGTATAATCAAATGATTAATTATGCAAGATTCCACTGTACAAATAAAACATAAGGCAAAAATCTATTCAATATAATAATCTTTTCTTTTCTCTACAATTAAAACTATTTTAAGATTGAGTTAATGTAATGTTATGATGAATTTTGACAATTCAACATAACAGTGTCTGTGTTTAAGCTGAAATAAATTTCGAAGTCATCAAAATCTTTCTTGTAAGAAAAAGGTATACTAAAAATGTATTAACATTTCAGCGTGATAAAAATTAATTGCAGTCACAAGGAAATTAAAAATCCTCGTTGCAACATGCATAAATCGGTGTGAAAATGTGACTCGATGAATAATTAATATAAAAAATCCGAAACCACATTAGTTATCTTGAATATGTCAATTCATAAAATAATTGATGTGATTTATCTTATCAAGTTTCTGATTGAATCGTTGTTGTTCCACCAGCCACCTTTGCCAAACTACCATTTTTTTACATTGTATTTTTTTTATATTTATCTATTGGAATTATCACAACACATAAAACATACAATCAAAACAACCGAGAACACATAAAAAAACAAAAAATTACATTACGATGGCACAGACACTCTGTGACACTCAAGGGACTACTAGTCCTTCCAGTGGGTCAATATAAATTAAAGAGTTAATTGGATTATTCAACAGCCAGGGACGCCGGAATATATCTGCTCATGTTGCTAAAGCAATCAATTCATCAAGTCATCATTTGAACATAGCTCAAATATTGCACTGAAAGCGGTTTTTTTTAATTAAAATTTTTGAAGACAAATCCGTGGGACCCTTTTCTTGTAAGGAATTGCATTGCTGTAGCTCTTTTTGTTTGCAAGTCATTTCAGGTCAAAAGGACTTTCCCATACGCCCTATGTGTCTATTAAGCATGAGAATAGAATGAGCATCATAGAATCTCAACACCACAACGGTAGTCACAGCAATCGACTGGAGACAGTACATTTCATCGCTGATTTCAGACGGATCTCAATCCTTTGAGTGGCATTAACAAGATATCTCGCCTCCTTATTTTAGCATTGGCAAGCCCAAATATTTTTTATAAAGTTAATCCCTCTATCAGTGGAACACTTTTCCCTATACCAATGGTTCACAAACTTTTGTCAACCACGGCTCCCTTGCCTAGTTCATGATTCGTCAGCGGCTCTTCAGGATAGATTAATAGATATTTTCCCTTATAAAAGAACTTCAAAGCATAGCACAATATAGGTGCACAAATCAATATCTCAAGCTCGCCGCTGACACCCCACATAAAGGTTGCCGATGCCCTAGAAACAGCGACGCACACTTGGAAAAACTGACCCATTACTTTATATACCCATTTAGTGCTGAAAATCATAAGGAAGCTTATTGCTATTATGCCGTGTAAGGGGTCATTCAAGTATTACGTCAGCATCGATGGGGGGGGGGGGAAAGGGGGTTGGATGATGCTTACGTAATCACCAACCCTTTATGAAGATATGAAATATTTTTAATGGCATCTTATTCGGAGTGCCAAAAAAGGAAAAACCTTTCGATAATTATTGGGCACCTGAACTAACATTCTACCTGTTGATAAGTCCTCTACAGCAGGGTTTTCCAACCGGTGTTCCGCGGAACCCTTGAGTTCCGTGCGAGCTTTTTTGGGGTTCCGCGGAATCAAAATTGGATTGGATTGGATTTTAAGTTTATTAGCGCAAGGACCAATTTGGTCAAACTGCGCCAAAAGAAATGATTATAAAAAATAAGATTGTCCTTTTGTCTTGTCAAAAATTGAAAAAGCGCATGATAAAAAGCAGCATGAAACGTAAAGCAATGACATGTATTGTAAAACTATAATTTGTCATACAAACCAATGGCTTTGATGAATTTAAAAATGCGAGATGCATCGCTATTGTCATTTAAAATGCCGTGAAGTGAAAGATGACTATGACCAAAAGCGGTCGTAAAGTGATGACGATGATGTGAACAAGTAAAAGCATGAGCAATGGTCAATGGACTTTGACAATGAGAGCACTCCCGTAATAACAAATACGATTGTGTGATGCGACTGTGTCCTATGCGTAACCGGGCAAGCAGAACTTCCTCCTTTCGGTTAGTCCTGCCGCTCGAACGCCAATAGCTAAGTGTGGGCTTGATGGTATGTAATTTGTTATTAATTTGATTGTTCCAATGGTCCTGCCAGCGGCAATGCATCACTTCCCGGCGAATTGAGAAGTGGTCACTGGCAGGTACCAAAAGGCTATTATCAATGTTGGTTGTTGTTCGAGCTGCAGTGTCTGCTTTTTCGTTGCCCGATATTCCAACGTGACCTGGTACCCAGTAAAATTTTACTGTGGTACCGTGATGGATGAGGTGATGCAGTTCATGAAAAATGGCATGAATAAATGGATGAGTGTGAAAAGTTAAAGAACACAGTGCTTGCAATGCGCTGAGAGAGTCGCTATAGATGATGCATCGTCGGTGGCGTTTGCGTCGTATATGACGTAGAGCCTGAAGGACTGCGCACAGTTCTGCCGAATAAATAAAGAAAGTGTCGTGAAGTTTGAGAGATGTCTCCTCACAGCAGATGTAGGCACAACCGACATGCCCAGGGCTCTTAGAGCCGTCGGTATATATGGGGAAGTACCTATTGTACCTACCCTTGTGCCTAAAGGATATCTGTCGATATATGACATCTGCTGTGGTGGCTCTAGGGCATAATGATAATGAAAGAAAGACATCTGGCAGAGACTGCTCCCATGGTGCCAGTTGCCAAGCAACTGGGGCCACACGACTGATGTCTAATTCTAGTTCTTCCACAAGTGCCCTCATACGAAGACCGTAAGATGGAACACATGAAGGTCGAGCAGCAAAAAGTCTATGAAATGAGAGATTAAAAATGACACGATGAAGTGGATGATCTGGAAAAGACTTCATCTTGATATAATATTTCAAGGAAAGTTGCTTGCGTATTGATGCCAGTGATGGCTCGTTGCATTCGACTTACAGGCTCTCCATTGGAGACGTCCGGAAAGCTCCAGAGCAAATCCGCAGGGCGAGATGGTGGACTGGGTCGAGCACACTCAGATAGCTCCGAGGTGCCGACCCGTATACCATGGAGCCGTAGTCGAGCTTCGATCTTACAAGATCGTTATATAAGTGGAGGAGCGACTTAGTCTGCTCCCCACGATGTAGAGGAGATGACCTTCAAGAGGTTCATCGTCTTCATGCAACGAGCTCTTAATTGCGCAATATGAGGTTTAAAAGTTAGTTTCTTGTTGAATGTGATACCGAGGAATTTTGTTTTTTCTACTATTGGTATTTGACTATTGTTTAGAAACAATTGTGGGTCATCATGAAGGACTCGACACCGACAAAAGTGCACAGCGACAGTCTTGTCGGCAGAGAAAGAGAAGCCATTATCATGAGACCACTTGGTGATCTTGTTGAGAGCGGTTTGTAATTGTCTCTCGGCTGACCTCATATTCCCTGATTGATATCAACAGATCATCCACGTAGAGTGCGCCAGTGACAGACAACGGGAGTTGGTTCAACACCCCGTTGAGTCTTAAAATAAAAAGTGTTACCCTTAAAATGCTACCTTGAGGTACACCTTGTTCTTGAATTTGGGGAGCTGATAATGTGCTTCCGATCAGTACCTTGAAGATGCGGCGAGCAAGAAAGTTTTTAATAAAAATGGGCAAGTTGCCCCGCAAACCACAGTTATAGAGGTCGGAAAGAATTCCGTATCTCCAGGTACGGTTGTAGGCCTTTTCTATGTCAAAAAATATGGCTATCATGTGCTCCCTCTTTACAAACGCTTGTCTAATTGATGTCTCAAGGCGTAACAAATTGCACGTTGTAGACCTGAACCGTCTGAAGCCGCTTTGATGTTTAGATAAAATATTGTTAACCTCAATGTAGTGCATAAGGCGATAGTTGACCATAGGGTACGTCCATAGTGAACCGCTTCTCGCTTTATCGCTGAAACAGCGGCAGTTGCAGAAAGCGAGATGATCCCGCGCGATTCTAGCCGGTTGGAGTTATAGTGCACAGCTCGCGGGAACGTCCACCTGCATGATCAGTTAGCATCATGGAGCTGGAGCATGAAGATCTGTTGTGTGTTTTGTTAACAACTGATAATGTATATAATAAAATTAAACATGAAAGAGCAACAAACGTGCATAAAATTAATAGCACACGCCTTAAAGTAGGTGAATACCACACTTTGTTTCCCCAGCTCAAATCTCACCCAGAGAAATTTCTCGAATATTTTCGAATGAATAAGGGAACATTCGAATATATTCTGCAGAAAATCGAATGCAGGATGAAGAAAAGGTGGTGCAACTTTCACCAACAGAGAATTCTTCCTGAAGAACGTCTCATGGTAACTCTGAGGTAAGTCGTTTTGAATTATTAGTTTTGATTGCTCTGTTTCTACAAAAAAAAAAATGCTAAAAGATGATGAGGATGTGAGGTTATGAATAGAAGTGAATAATAATGTCAACAATTTTATTTCAACAATAAATGTAGGGTAGGAGCGTAGAAAGTAAAAATTTTTCTGAAAAGAAAAAAAAATTTTGGTTTTTTTATTTGCTCATGTCGAACATTCAGGAATCTTAAAATGGTTTGTTTTTGTTCCAACGATAATTAGAACCGAAGTTATAGCTCTCATTCAGTTAACGGGAAGTGAAAATTTCAAGTACCTGAAGTACTGTTTAAAGGGCCCAAAAAAGTAAACAATGAGGTTTTTAGCTGTAATAAATACTTGCATAGAAATGAACTTGAATCACAATTTGTTTTAAATTCATGTATTAGTTAAAAATATTTTTGTGCAATGCTCATGAATAAATATTAATGTTAAATGCATAATCAGGTTAGTGGCAACCCAATCAAAATCTTTGTGCTTGTTTACATTGCAGTTTCACATTTTATAAGAAATTACTGTTATTATAACTTCCATCTCTGTAAAAAAAAATTGCTATTGCTTTTTTGAACATCCATGATGCTGGAAGTAATAGCAAAAAAGTTTGTTTTTTTGTAAATTGTCACACGAAAGCTACCCCCGCTGACATTACCACCACTGATAGGCCTATTAGGATTGTTCATTCATCAGAATTGAACATTTCTACTGATATGAAGGAATCCACGACAACAGATCAGTGTGAAAAGTTGAAAGGAAATAGAATATTTCACAATTCTATATTGGTATCTGACTTGCAACACTGAAGGAGGATTCGAGATTCAGATTGCTCTGAAACTTCGCCGTGAAATGTGATTCGCCGTGAAAAGCATTCGCTTCAAGTGGAAAAACAGCAGCGAAAACGTTATATAATCTAGTGGTCTTCAAATTGAGAATGATTAGTAAAAGCTACACTGGAAGGAAGTACCTGGTTACTTTGGAATTACCTTTCCTCTTAAAAAAAGCTTTCAAAGTGCTTGCATGGTATGGCGCAGAAGTCCAAAAAAGCTTCAGTAGTGTGATTTGGACAATTTTGTCTAACCGAACTACAAACAATGCTGTTGCGGACACGTATTGCAGTTCTGCTTTTTAATTCTGGCTATGCAGCCATGTTGCATGTACTTGAATGCCTAGGAATCTCAGCTGATAAAGAATTAGCACCAATTTACTGTGGGTTGGACAATGAGTGTGACGTGTTCGAGATACCATGTAACTGAATTAATACTGACGTAGCTTACTTTCAAAATCATTTCAAAGCATTTTGAGGGTATGCCAGTTCTAAATCTGGAAAAAGTGGGAAGGGAATATTATTATTTACAAAACACAATCACTATGCTGAATTGCCCTTCTGCCTGTTTATGCTTCCAAAAACGCTTAATTAAAACTGGAATTTCTTTGATATACTTTATGGCAGGGTTGGTAGGTTTTTGACGGTTTAAACTGTTACTTCAAAAACTTCAAATATTGCTTTTCAATATAAAAATTCCCATTGGAAATGCACACGTTAATTGCATGTAATGTTTAAAGTGGCTATGCTATACAAAGAATAAATATTTAATATGATTCTAAAATAATTTTCTACTCTCTACAGAATTATTTTGAACAAAAAATATATATATGGTTTTTTTCTTATAAAATATACAATTTGAATGAAGCATAGCATAAACACTGAAGGAAAAACTATGGAATGATTTGACATTCCAAAATTTCTTCAACTGCTTATATATGTGCTTTGATATAAACCATCTGCTGTACTCTTTTTAAAACAGATGAGTGCTTAAAAAAGTTTATTACATCATATATGTGATGATGATTTCTGTTATTAATAAATTATCTAGATAATCACGAATACGTTTATTGTGCATAACATTGAAATATATCTAGCGATCAAAATACTAAATTGTAAAACTAAAATGTCATTTAATTCGGTAATGCTAAATCAAACCCAGTTATTCTTACTTCTACACTTACATGGAATAAAATTTTGGACAGATCAGAAAATTTGAAGTATCAAAATACAGTAGATTCTCAGTAATTATAAATCCGAATATGAAACCCTTTAACCTACATAAAAGTGTTTTTTATTTAGCATATCTATCAGGTTAAAAAACTATTTCACAACATTGACAATAAGTTTTTTATTGTTTTAACACTGAAGTTTCTGAAGCATGGGCGGAGATATCGTGAGGAGACATTGTCCCCCAGCGTTAAAGGTGGAGTCGACTGTTCTAATGTATATGTTACCGGCAAAGTATGAAATCCAGGCATTCTATGAAATACCGGTTTTATTCTATACTTTGCCTAGGCATTCTATAGAATGACTAGTCATTCTATAGAATGCCTAAACACAATCCGGGCAAAGTATGAAATATCTTCTTCCAACAAATCTCTTTAGGGGCAGTATAAAATATTACATAATTAAAATTTCACAGAATTTTCTTTTTTTTTCCGGAAATGTTTCCCTTTCGCTCTCGTGAAAAAGGATCTGTTGAGGGGCGGTATAAAATATTACAATTTCTTCGAATTAAAATTTCGCAGAATTTTCGTCATTTTTTCATGGAAACGTTCCCCTTTCGCTCTCGTGAAAAAGGATCTGTTGAGGGGCGGTATAAAATATTACAATTTCATCGAATTAGAATGTCGCAGAATTGTCGCCATTTTTTCCCGCAAAAGTTTCCCCTTTCGCTCTCGTGAAAAAGGATCTCTTGAGGGACGGTATAAAATATTACAATTTCATCGAATTAGAATGTGGCAGAATTGTCGCCATTTTTTCCCGGAAAAGTTTCCCCTTTCGCTCTCGTGAAAAAGGATCTCTTGAGGGACGGTATAAAATATTACAATTTCATCGAATTAGAATGTCGCAGAATTATCGCCATTTTTTCCCGGAAAAGTTTCCCCTTTCGCTCTCGTGAAAAAGGATCTGTTGAGGGACGGTATAAAATATTACAATTTCATCGAATTAGAATGTCGCAGAATTGTCGCCATTTTTTCCCGGAAAAGTTTCCCCTTTCGCTCTCGTGAAAAAGGATCTGTTGACGGACGGTATAAAATATTACAATTTCATCGAATTAGAATGTCACAGAATTGTCGCCATTTTTCCCCGGAAAAGTTTTCCCTTTCGCTCTCGTGAAAAAGGATCTGTTGTGGGGCGGTATAACATATTTTAGTTTCTTCGAATTAAAATTTCGCAGAATTTTCGTCAGTTTTTCCCGGAAACGTTTCCCTTTCGCTCTCGTGAAAAAGGATCTGTTGAGGGACGGTATAAAATATTACAATTTCATCGAATTAGAATGTGGCAGAATTGTCGCCATTTCTTCCCGGAAACGTTTCCCTTTCACTCTCGTGAAAAAGGATCTGTTGAGGGTCGGTATAAAATATTACAATTTCTTCCAATTAAAATTTCGCAGAATTTTCGTCATTTTTTCCCGGAAACGTTTCCCTTTCGCTCTCGTGAAAAAGGATCTGTTGAGGGGCGGTATAAAATATTACAATTTCTTCCAATTAAAATTTCGCAGAATTTCGTCATTTTTTCCCGGAAACGTTTCCCTTTCGCTCTCGTGAAAAAGGATCTGTTGAGGGACGGTATAAAATATTACAATTTCTTCGAATTAAAATTTTCGCAGAATTTTCGTCATTTTTTCCCGGAAACGTTTCCCTTTCGCTCTCGTGAAAAAAGATCTGTTGAGGGGCGGTATAAAATATTACAATTTCTTTGAATTAAAATTTCCCAGAATTTTCGTCATTTTTTCCCGGAAACGTTTCCCTTTCGCTCTCGTGAAAAAGGATCTGTTGAGGGGTGGTATAAAATATTACAATTTCTTCCAATTAAAATTTCACAGAATTTTCGTCATTTTTTCCCGGAAACGTTTCCCTTTCGCTCTCGTGAAAAAGGATCTGTTGAGGGACGGTATAAAATATTAAAATTTCTTCGAATTAAAATTTCGCAGAATTTTCGTCATTTTTTTCCGGAAAAGTTCCCCTTTCGCTCTCGTGAAAAATGATCTGTTGAGGGGCGTTATAAAATATTACAATTTCTTTGAATTAAAATTTCCCAGAATTTTCGTCATTTTTTCCCGGAAACGTTTCCCTTTCGCTCTTGTGAAAAAGGATCTGTTGAGGGACGGTATAAAATATTACAATTTCATCGAATTAGAATGTCGCAGAATTGTCGCCATTTTTTCCCGAAAAAGTTTCCCCTTTCGCTCTCCCGAAAAAGGATCTGTTGAGTTTCGTAATTTTTTCCTGAAACATGTATTGGCCAGCCACGACTTCCATTCTTATTGGTGTATAATCGCACCATTTGATCCACGATGTCGACTCCATATTTAATTTCGTTATTGTAGGCAACTGTTTCTGTTGTCTTTTTCACGTTTTCGTTGATAGTTACATCAGTATGAAGTGAACTCAGAACTAGAACATTTTTAATTTTTTCTTTCTCTGATAAGATGTCAGCGTGATATCAGTTCCAGTTTTGAATACTATCGACGAGTATAGATCCTGTGTTCCTGTTTTTGCAGTTGGAGGTACCTCACGACAGTCTTTTTGAAGTGTCCCAACCAAGCTTGTCCTTTTCAAAAATGCACATAATCTCAGTGATGTAAAATAATCATCTGTTGTTTTGTTTCGACGTTCTCCTAGATAAGGTTTGACTAATCGAATTACATGTTCATAGACAAGTTGATTTGCTGGTCTGGTGTTATCTGTCCCAGTGTAATCGAAACTGATTTTCTGTCCATTCAGAATATATTTGGAATCAACGCAGGCAAGAAGCCAGAATTTTATCCCAAATTGGTTTGGCTTACTTGGGATATACTGTGTAAATGGACATCTTGCTTTTGAGGGTAGAAGTTGTTCGTCCACAGTTAGATTGGGCCCTGGTTTGTAGCACGTCGCACTGTATTCTATGAATGAAATCCATAGTGAACATGCAAGAGAAAATTGGTCAGATCGAATCGCATGAATTTCAAAATTTCTTTGAAACGGTATCTTGTCATTGTTTGGGGAAAAAATAGAGGACCCCAAATCTCGACGACCACAATGAATTCAGTAGGAAGTTTTTTGCACCTCTTGTATACATAATGGATATCGTTGCATCCAGTTCAAGCAAAGAAACTGACCAAGAAGTTTCATTTAGACGACGATGGGCTTCAGCTTCTGTATATGTCGAATCATTTTGTCGCAGAAAATAAGGCGTCACGAACCCAAAACACTTTCATTTATGTTTTTTGAGCGCATAAAATGTGGGGCCTTGATTTTCTCTCAATATATTTTGCGATCCTCGACATCCTAAAGTTGAGGAAGGTTCTACGGTTTTCCAAATGCTCCCATCTGCTGCAGTTTCTTAGATCGTTTCTGTGGCTTCAACGAGTTATAATGAGTCACACCACGGTCATTTTCTGCACACGAGAGCTAATTAGACCGGGACCTACAATTTATTGCCGATTCCGAACGTCAAGTTTGTTTCTAAGCTCATCGAGAGGTTGGTGCACTAACTCCTCAATGGGGGACTTCATGCGGTCAAGTCACCGTGTCTGTTGTACCCCTGTGCCAGGAAAGTTTTCTGACAAAGACGAACCGGGTATCAAACTCGCGACACCTCTAAACATCCTTTGGTACTTTAGGCGAGTATCTTATCGACCTGGGCTACCGCGCCCGAGAAATAATTTTATATTGATTTAAATCTTCGTCATCAGAACCGCTACTTTCTTCACTACAGTTCGACATAGGTAGGTCTATGCTCTTCTGCACTTTCATCATAACTGCTTCCAGAGTTTCTCTCATCTAATCTTTGCATCTCCTGGAGTATTTCTTCAGTAAATATACGTTTTCTCGTCATTCTAAACCAATGTTTCCCAAAGTGGGCAATATCGCCTCCTGGTGGGCGATAGAAAGGGCCAAGGGGGCGATAGAAGCCACGGGTATAACATAGGATCCTATGGGTTCGCTTGAGTTAAGGGGGTGATGAGGGAAAAATTTATTTGAAGAAGGGGGCGATGGAACAAAAAGTTTGGGAAACTATGTTCTAAACTAACTGTTTGAAAAGATCACATGCGCTCAAATTTTCTACGTCCCAGAATAAACAATTTAACGGATAATACGGCAAGAATGCTTGACAAAAACCAAAAATGACACACCTGCTGACGACACTTGCAGATAAGAATGAGAGGAAAAGAAAGGTCGCACACAAGGTCAAATGCAAAAAAGACTTTCACAAGGTTTATAACCTACTTAGAAATCAATTGTGACGACGATAGTAGTATTTACCGCATAATGTGCTAGAATATAAGGAAGGGTCACTATGACCCCCTTCGGTCTTTCTAGGTATATACGCTCGTAGCTTCGTTGTTAAAAAAGATAACGAAAGGAAGCTTTGGTATACAATAAGAACATGCTAATTCAGGAAAAGTCCAGAAATTCCAGGTGGTTCGGTTTGTTCTTAGCAGAGATATGTAAGCTTAAACAGCGTGCAGGGTCAAAAAGACCCCCGTTCCGTCTTTCTACTGTTAATATTTCATCATTGATAAATGGAACTTGCAAATGCGGATTATGCGATATCATTTTGTCTTGAAAGAACCGAAATTTTCATCTACGGATTTATGAACAAAAAATATAATGTATAAAGCGCCCGTTAACTCATCTATTCGAGGGAAAGTGACCGTGGTATGTCGGTCACGGAAAACAAATTGGTATACGTAGGTTTACCATATTTTATCGGTGGAAATACGGGAGATAGAGATCCTAAATAAAGAATTGCTTATTGTTAGGCCGACCATATTTGCTCGAGAAAAATACGTGAAATTGGGATTCGAAATACGGGAAAATGCGGAACAATGTCAATTATCGCTAAATGATGCCAAAAGTAAACGAAGTCGTTAACTCGTGCTAAAATCACTGAAAATTCGCCAATCGTGAGAAATAAAGCGCCACTTCAAATTGCAGTGAATTAAAAAAAAACATGACAAATGTGTGAGATGAATATTCTTGTTTTTAGTCTCTTAATGAGGCTTTTTGAATCACGTGATATTTCCCTTTTTCTGGAGAGACATACATGGTGACCAATATGGCGACTTCCTGCGCAACTCATGAAAGACATAAATCAAAATTAAAGAAACGTAGAAATGAATTGGGTTTTTTTTCTTTTTGATGGGTGCTAGATATTTTGAAAATTTTCTTGAAGCTCAAGTTATCGATTTGCCTGCTTTTGCTTCAAAAAATGCTTGATTAAAGCTGCGGAATTTCTTCAGTGTAATTTATGGGCCCATAATTAACTTCAAAACATCCTAAACTATATAGATTGATGATATTGGTTATTATAAAACAATACAGAAGTATTAATTCTCATTTTAGTGCCTGAGAAGATATAAATCAATGTTATTGCATGAAAATCTAACTCAAAAGTAGGTCCGGCTAATTTATTTTATATTTAATTTTCTGTGCTTCATATTTCTAAGCGAACTCAATTTTTCGAAAATCGAGAATTCAGTTCAATTTTTAAAATTATTGATGAGGAGGAAAACCCTACTAAATTTCCACATTTCTACGGTAAATTCGGCAATTTTAACATTGATTTCCATGGGAAAAACATGCTGTGCTTGTCCTTCCAAGTGATACTGATGATCGTAGGCGTACGCAGAATTTTCTCGAGGGGGAATTGAGATTTTTTTACCTTCTGAGGGGGTTTTACCTTTTTTCCCTTTGAGTACGCCAATGCTGATGATGATTATGATGTCTATTCCAAAAGCCTCATTATCGTGATGTAATTTCTAAGCTGGAAAGATAATTTTAATCGTTGATTTGAAGAATAAAAAGTCAAGTTGACTTCGTTGAAAATATTTGAAAACTCAGGACATTTCTGCAAAAAAGTCGGGACCTTAGAGGAGAAATAAAATATTTTATTTCTCCTCGATGGTCGGGACAGCAAAAAACAGAAAAAAACCGGGACTGTCCCGAGAAATACGGGATGTATGGTCACCCTGCTTATTGCTATTCTATCTCTCAAAAAATTGTCAAATGTTGGAAAATTGATAATTATGGTTAAAAAACTGATGGGAAAGAAATGCTGATGGGTATGTATGAAGAAGGACTACGATAAATTGCCGTAAATAAAAATGTATTTCACGAAATAAATGTTATGTTATTGATATTTTTTTAAAAATGTCTTGTTTTTGTTATGTAAAAAAAAAACACGTCACAAATATATATACGACATGAACGTTTATGTTTACAATCATAATTAATCGTACCGTGATTTGTAAGAAATTAAAATTATCTTCCTCCACGTTTTCAGTCAAGATTGAGCGAGTTTCAGCGAGTCAAGTGAGTTTAGTCGAAAATACGGGACATTTTGAAAAACAAATTCGGGACAGTGAAAATAAAAGATAAATAGCAAAATATAGGCCTACTTAGCAAACGTTTTGTGGTGACCTTATGCATATGACACTTATGTCACGCATTTCCCGGGACATTCCCGTATTTTTACTTTATTTTGGCTGTCCCGACTTTTTTTGCAAGAATGCCGTGGTTTGTCGCGAATGTTCTACATTGTAGAATTTACAAAGCCTACTTTTAGATGCTTATAGTTTATACTTTATTAATTGTTTGCCCCTTCAAACGTTTTATTTCGTTATTTTACAATGTACTTCGTAGAATCCAGTTTTGTTCACTGCAATTCTCTCAGAGTAATGCTTTGTTTCCTGCCATTGGTGTTTTTTAAGGGATTTCTGCAAAAGTTTTCAACTTTGCTTACATTCGGCGTCATTTATGGCGATGATTGGCGATGTTCCGTATTTTACCCGTATTTGAAATCCTGAGTTACGGTATTTTTCTCGAAGAAATTTGGTTAGCCTAAATGTGCAATAAAACTTAGTGACACGGTTTTTACAATCTACCAAAATTACGAGAATTCTTTGGATAGCAATTTACTTCAACTTTGGGAGCTTACGTCAGTGGTGAAATAATTGACGTTATGTGTCTCATCAGGCCTCTAGCCAGAAATTTCATTCCAAGGGGGATCACTTTCATTTCGTGGGGAGGGACCAAAGTGATAGAAAACTGGTTCCAAAATTTTTGGGAAATTTTCGGGGCACTTTTCAGAATTGTTATCATTGAGCACTAAATTTGACAGCATTTACAGGTTGGTGCCATGTATAAAATACAGTAATTGTGATAAATCTGGTGGTTATGCATAATCGCCGGTTATTATGCACAATAATTTCATCCGTTTTGATCGGTGATTATGCATAGTAATCGATGTAAATCCGGTGATTATGCGTAATTACAGATTTATGCCGTTTTGTTTACGGTAACATATAAAAGGTATTCCACGAAAAACGTCCGAAAGCGATAAAATGTTGTTGTCTGTATCCGATTTGAAATTCGAAAAAGAAATTACCCGCTTAAATTCAGTTGTGATTTATTTTGACGAATGAATTTTAATTTGACGAAAATGTGACATTTTATATTGTCCATCCACAGATCCCTTGTCAAGAAAGCCAAAGGAAAAGTTTACAGAAAAAAATTAAGAAAAATTATATTAAATTTTAATCGTATAAATTGAATATTTCATACCGCCCCTAAACAGATCCCTTCTCCAGAGAGCCAGACGTTAAGGTTTCCCGGAAAAATCGAAGAAAACTGTGTGAAAATTTAATTTGACGACACCGCCCCTCAAGGGATCCTTTTTCACGAGAGCGAAAGGGAAACGTTTCCGGAAAAAAATGACGAAAATTCAGCGAAATTTTAATTCGAATAAATTGTAATATTTTATACCGCCCCTCAACAGATCCTTTTTCACGATAGCGAAAGGGAAACGTTTCCGGAAAAAAATGACGAAAATTCTGCGAAATTTTAATTCGAAGAAATTGTAATATTTTATACCGTCCCTCAACAGATCCTTTTTCACGAGAGCGAAAGGGAAACGTTTCCGAGGAAAAATGACGAAAATTCTGGGAAATTTTAATAGGAAGAAATTGTAATATTTTATACCGTCCGTCAACAGATCCTTTTTCACGAGAGCGAAAGTGAAACGTTTCCGGGGAAAAATGACGAAAATTCTGGGAAATTTTAATTGGAAGAAATTGTAATATTTTATACCGCCCCTCAACAGATCCTTTTTCACGAGAGCGAAAGGGAAACGTTTCCGGAAAAAAAAGAAAATTCTGTGAAATTTTAATTATGTAATATTTTATACTGCCCCCTAAAGAGATTTGTTGGAAGAAGATATTTCATACTTTGCCTGGATTGTGTTTAGGCATTCTATAGAATGACTAGGCACTCTATAGAATGCCTAGGCAAAGTATAGAATAAAACCGGTATTTCATACTTTGCCTGAAACGACTAGGCATTCTATAGAATGCCTGGATTTCATACTTTGCCGGTGACATATATAAGAATTGACATCATCATCATCATCGTGCCCCCAGACTTCCAAGTATATCTCCGCTTATGTTCTGAAGTCTAAAACCTAACTGTGATGTCCCTATCATACATATTTTGAATAAGCAGCTCTATTCCACTTAGCAAATTGAATACAGGTAATCAGTAGCTTAGATAAAATGAACTATAACATAAAATGAAAACTATATTTTATATATATCTTCTAGACTCTTGTTAAAAAATTCAAAATTGCAAATTATAATTAATATTTGTTTTAATTATTGTAATAAATGAATATTCAAAAATGAAACATTGTAATGTAGAAAAAGTAAGTTTTTCATCATGTTATATTCCTATTGTGTTCAAAACATTATCAAAAAGCATTCATTTAGGTTTTTGACAGTTTTAGTGACAATTTAAACCTGTTTTTGATGCTTGCCATATCAAAAACCCAACCCTGCTTTATGGGTCCATAATTATTTTTTAAACAACCTGCACTATATGCAGGGATGCCCTGCTCCCCATAGTTGGGCCCTGACTATATCAGTTTATGCAGTTGAATATTAAAAGACAATATGGAGACATTAATTTTCATGCTTGAGATATAAATACAAAGGTGAAATCAATGTTATTGCATGGATATCTAACTCCAAATATAAAGTAATTAGCCGGACCTACTTTTATTTCCTGGGCTTCATATCTCTAAGCGAACAATATTTCAAAAATTGGGAATTCAATAAAATTTTTAAAATTATTGATGTGGCAGAAAACCCCACTGAATTTCTGCATTTTGACAGTAAAATGGACAATTTTAACACTGATTTCTATGGGAATCATCCTTTGCCTGACCTTCAAAGTGATTCTGACGTCTATTCAAAAAGCCTCGTTATTGGGAGCATTGAAAATGCAGCAAAACCATAAGGCATAAACTACACTGCTCAAAACAATTAGGGAAGCACATGGTTTTAACAAAATTACGCAAAGATGTGTACCGGTAAGTAACATAAAATGAATCATCCATAATTTCAAGCCTAGCAGGAAACGGAAGAAGAAAACTTCATATGCAAATCAAAGTTCATGACGTCAAAAACCAGAAAAAGGAGATAAGGGCAGAAATCGGGATGTTGCAGAAACGTCTGTTTTACTGCCGTAACTGTGAAATTCGATTGCGCAGTATTTTTTTTTTGAGACAAGGTGACTTGAGGATGTCTCAACAACGTGATTTACCGGAATCCATGGCACGGCGTGTTATAGGCAGACTGGAATCCGGGCAAACACAACGTAGTGTCGTGGACGCTGTTGGAGTCGCCAGAAGTCTTGTTGCAAGGCTGTGGAATCGATTCCAAGAAACAGGAAATGTTAGACGTCGACCAGGGCAAGGTCGGCCACGCGCCACTACAGCAACTGATGACCGGTATATACGGTTAACAGCCCGTCGAAACAGAACAGAGAATGCTACGCAGCTGCAAAGACGGTTGCTCTTGGCAACAGGACGAAGGGTGTCCAGCCAAACAGCACGTAATCGGCTTCATGAGGGAGGGCTCTATGCACGTAGGCCAATGGTCTGCATTCCGTTGACCCCACGCCACCGTGCGGCCCGAAGAAGATGGGCTGCTGAACATCGAGATTGGGAGCAACATGATTGGAGCCAAGTGCTGTTTACAGACGAGTCCCGATTCAGTCTGGAGTGTGACACCCGACGTGTTCTGGTATGGAGGGATAGGGGCACTCGAAATAACCCCGCATTCGTTCGTGAAAGGTCACAATACAGACGAGCTGGTTGGATGGTATGGGGTGGAATCAGCATAGGCGGACGTACGGACCTGCATATCATTCGGAATGGCACTTTGATGGCCCGAAGGTATGCAGACGAGATACTGCGACCTCATGTCATCCCCTTACGCTGGAGCCATTGGAGATTCCTTTGTTTTCCAGGATGATAATGCCCGACCGCATAGAGCTCGTCTGGTGAAGAACATGCTTGAAGCTGAAACAATACAGCGTATGGAATGGCCAGCGTGCTCTCCTGACCTGAATCCAATCGAGCATACATGCTCGGACGACGCATTGCTGAGCGACCAAGACCGCCTGTTACTGTCCGAGACTTGCAGATTGCACTTCTTGAAGAGTGGAACAGTATTCCCCAAAGTCTGATCGATAACCTCATCACATCCATGGCAAACAGGTGTGCAGCAGTCTTAGCTGTTCGAGGAGACCACACGCCCTATTAAAACTCATGCATCATGTCTAAACAGTACTTTTTTTTATCGTTTACATGTAACCAAATTGTTGCCCTAAATCATCTTTTCATGTTTTTTCCATATTTTCAATAAATTAAAGCTTAATTCCAAATTTTTTTTACGTCTTTTTTCTGTATTGCGCATTGATACGCGTGTACTAGCCATTGTATGCCAATACGTGGCTGTCTCGCACGGTTTTCTTCACTTTTTTGCTTGCTCCCCTAATTGTTTTGAGCAGTGTATTATAAATATACTGGCAGCATTGAAGAAGTGACTAACCTTTATGAAGGCATATACACGTCTGAAACGCATTGCTAAGGAACCACAATAAACATTCCGATAGTGATTGTTGAGGCCCCAAAACCATTGTTGCCCAACCGTTTTTCACTTTTTGGTCTTTTTCCCACTCTGACGAACTTTCAATGTAGCCTATCATTCAAGCCGGGTCCCTTTTGGTATATATGCAAAATTTGGCGACAATAGATCTAAAATGTGGATTTGTATAGAGAACACACACACACACAGAAAATCAATTTTATATATACAGTATATAGATTACCCTTTTTAATGTAAGAAAAAATTCACCACACAATTGCATTTGAGGCGGTGTTCACCTCCACAATAATTTCTTCATGCGGTACTATTTGAGTAGTTTGGTCTTTGAGTTTGAGGTACCACAACTTGAATTTCCCTGATTCAAGAATAGCACATAGAATGTCTTGAGTGTCTGGGAAAGCGAACCCGTCAACTAGCTGTTGAACTCTACTTCTAAATCGCATTTTCACCTCCTGCGGTATTTTGCTTACGTAAGAGGCCTTTCACACGGAGCGGATGCGGGTCCGAAAGAAGTTTTAACAATTGGAATATACTGAGCCTTTCGGACAAGCTGAAATATCTCCGCACCTAGGAAATGTTCATGCGGGTCCGGACGTCGTCCGCATGTGTCAAAACCCAAGTGCGGGCTCCGCATCCGCACATAGAAGTTTTGACAATAGGTTTATTCGGAGCTATTCAGACGATGCGGAGCGAATTCGTCCGCATCTTTGGCTACTTTTTGAAGGTGATTTTTCACGGAATTTTTTTAATTATTTGCCATAAATACCCTTGAAAACACCATATGATGGTCCCTGCTCATTAATATAATGTACCTACATACGTCTATCCCTCCGTTTCCTTCTGAGATGGAGATATAGCAACTTTAACTGCCTTTTGTCCATATTTCACAATTTTATACAATAAAACCTGCCAACAACGGCCACTGACGGGACCAAAATTATAAGCCGTTCTGTTCATTACGAATATTTAATTGACTACATACTTTAATAACTTTTAAATTTAATTAAAAAATTTTAATTTTTTTCTTTTTAAATATTAAAAATAATTTAAAAAATATATAAATATTTTAAATATTTATTATTTTTTTAAACTTAAAACAAAATACTTTTATTAAACAATGTTATCACTCAGTTATTGTTCACTCAGGGCCGGATTAAGACTGTGGTGTGCCGGCGCCCTCAGTTCATATTTCACTCGCCAGATGGCGTCGCCATACCATAGTGTACTTCCATACTCAGTACAAATTTTTCCTTCTTGTACGAAGTGTACAACTCCACGATGGCATGTTATTTTTTAATGAGTTGTCTACGCACGCCAGAGACGGAGACACGATGTTATCTCGGGTCGCGAAAACGATCCTCACGTTGTAAATTATTAAATACGCTTTAATGTAATCCTACTTCTGATTCTCTTGGAGTCGTCAATATGCCTTACAACTGGTGACCTTTTCCGTGTTCCTACACGCTACAAGTTTCGACATCATACCGACAGACCGCTACGGTGCCACAGCGTTGTCTTCATATCAATCCGGGTGCATCCGTAAACCGTAAGCTTTAATTTTCCTCTTCATGTCATAACACTCAAGTTAAACGTTTGAAACGAAGCCGTCCGTATTTATTCAGCATTATTTTCGTCATATAATATATATTCCCTCTCGACCATGCCTCAGACTGACGACCAAAATTCTCCCGCACCAGCGGCGCAAATCGCCCGCGTAGCAGTAAAACCCCCTCCGTTTTGGAAAGCGAATCCAACTCTGTGGTTCAGCCAAGTGGAGGCGCAATTCGCACTCGCAAACATTACCACGGACACTACTAAATTCCATCACGTTGTTTCGGTTGTGGAGTCGGACGTTCTCGCATCGGCCAGCGATCTCATCCTTAACCCGCCAACAGAGAACAAGTACGAGGCTCTGAAAAAACGACTTATCGACTTGCACTCGCAAAGCGAAACCTCGCGAATCCGCACCCTGCTACAAGGACTGGAACTCGGTGACGAACGCCCATCACAACTTCTCACACGTATGCGTGCGTTATCAGGAGGTAGTGTGGGAGAACCTCTACTCAAATCACTGTGGCTCGCCAGACTGCCGAGCACTACCCAAAGCGTCCTCGCCGCGTGGGGAGGCGACCTCAACCAGCTGGCAGCCATCGCCGACAAAATTTGTGACCTGGCCCTTCCGGCGCAGGTCACTGCTATACAGGTGCCACCACAACAATCGGAACTGGCGAGGCAAGTGGCACAACTAACCAAGCAAGTGAGCGAGCTAACGGCTGTCGTCCATGCATCTCGCAGCTACGACCGTAGCCCCCACTTCCGCCGAAGGAGCAGCTCAAGAAATCGACAGTACAAAGAGCCGGAGAACGGTATGTGTTTTTACCATACGAACTTCGGTTCAAGAGCCAGGAAATGTAACCTTCCATGTGAGTACCGCGCCCAGCCGGAAAACTGAAACAGCGATCGCTAAACGGCCACAACAGCGATCGCTATATCGACAGAATTGTTTTGGCCGACCAGACTTCAAAAACAAAATTTCTTATAGACACGGGTGCTGATATTTCTGTGCCCCCGAAGAACTTCGTACCTCAAGCCAAAACGCCAGCGGACTTGCTTCTATTTGCCGCGAACGGCACGAAAATTCCAACTTTTGGCACTAAAAGACTTACCCTCGACCTGAAACTACGCCGTCCCTTTACATGGACATTCATCGTGGCAGACGTACAACAACCTATCGTCGGGATCGACTTCCTGCAACACTTCAACCTATTAGTTGATGCCAAGAACTCTCGTCTCATTGATGGTAACACTAACCTTTCTTCCTCTGGCAAACCACCTAGCTCTCAATTGTCGTCAACCACCATCAGTCTTCTTTTGGGTGATTCTCGGTTCCAAGAAGTTCTCGCGAAGTATCCGGATATAACCAATCCATCTCAACTATCCAACAAAGCAGAACTTTCGACAATATATCACCACATTGAAACTAAAGGACAACCTGTCTTTTGCAAACCTAGGCGCCTGTCACCTGAGTTGTTGAAGATAGCTCGAAAAGAATTTGAATTTCTGATGTCAGCTGGAATAATTCGACCATCAAAATCGCCTTGGGCAAGTCCTCTGCATATGGTTCGCAAAGCTAACGGCGAATGGCGTCCATGTGGAGACTACCGTCGCTTGAATTCTATTACTGTGCCCGACCGTTATCCAGTGCCACATCTGCAAGACTGCACGCAAGCATTTCATGGCAAGACGATCTTCTCTACTCTGGATCTCACCCGCGCGTATCATCAAATCCCAGTGAATCCAGAAGACGTCCCAAAAACAGCAGTCACTACTCCTTTTGGGCTGTTTGAATACACTTGCATGCCGTTTGGCCTCCGCAATGCTGGCCAAAGCTTCCAACGATTCATGCACCAAATCCTTTTTGGACTCGACTTCTGCGTCCCATACTTTGACGATCTCCTGATAGCATCAACCAGTGAAGAAGAACACGTTCAACATCTACACCAAGTCTTCTCTCGATTGAAACACCATGGTCTTCAACTCAACCCATCAAAATGTGTACTCGGAAGAAGTGAAGTGAAGTTCCTAGGATGCCTTATTACTTCGACCGGAGTGAAACCCCTTCCAGAGAAGGTTCAGGTTATTAGAGAGTTCCCAAAACCAAAGACAATCAACGAACTCCGACGTTTCCTGGCAATGCTCAACTTCTACAGACGTTTCCTCTCACAAGCTGCACACACTCAAGCACCACTACATGAATTCCTCAAAAGTTCCAAGAAGAACGACAAACGACCTATTCCTTGGACAGACTCTGCTGTCGCAGCATTCGAGAAGTCTAAATCAGATTTGGCCAATGCTGCTGCACTAACATATCACTCTCCCGATCATAAGCTATCAGTTACAGTCGACGCATCTAACGTTGCTATAGGCGCTGTTCTTCAGTCACACACAAATTCTGGTTTACAGCCCTTGGCCTTCTTTTCTCGCACACTGAAGCCTGCCGAATGTAACTACTCTACCTATGACAGAGAGCTCCTGGGTATATATTCAGCGGTTCAACATTTTCGCCACTACCTGGAAGGCACCAACTTCATAATCTTCACAGACCACCGTCCCCTGGTATACGCCTTTCAGAAGAATTCCAATTCCTGCTCTCCTCGCCAACTTCGGCATCTGGACTACATTGGCCAGTTCAGTACTGACATCCGACACATTTCTGGCTATAGCAATGTAGTCGCTGACACACTGTCCCGCATCAATGAAATTAATCTCCAATGCCCGAACCACACAGAACTTGCTACAGCTCAGGCAGAAGATGAAGAGCTGCGAAACCTGATGAAGAAGACAGACTCTCAGCTACACTGGAAATCACTCGAACTGTCACCTTCTACTCATGTTATCTGCGACACTAGCACCGGAAGTGTTCGCCCGGATGTGCCACATAAACTGCGCCGTCAAGTCTTCACATTCCTTCACAACCTGTCTCATCCTGGTATCCGTGCTTCAAAACGACTAATCCAGGAGCGTTTCATCTGGCCTTCTATGCTGAAAGATGTTGCAGAATGGACAAGGTCATGTGCCCAATGCCAAAAATGTAAAGTGAACAAACACACTCGCAGTTCACCGCAGATGTTTAACCTGCCCTCAGCAAGATTCGATCATGTGCACATAGACCTAGTAGGTCCACTTCCACCATCAGACGGTTACAGATATCTCTTAACGTGTGTCGACAGATATACCAGATGGCCAGAAGCATACCCTATTCAAGATATATCTGCTGACACAGTTGCTCGAACATTTGTCTCAGGATGGGTCTCAAGATTCGGCATCCCGTCTAATATTACCACAGACCAGGGCAGACAGTTTGAGTCCAACCTCTTCAGGGCACTTACAGCTCTCCTTGGTGCCCGGCGCATTAGAACAACTCCATACCATCCAGCATCCAACGGCTTAGTGGAACGGTTTCACCGTTCACTGAAACAGTCTTTAATGTGCCACTCCAACAAGCGTTGGACTGAAACACTACCAATCGTGTTACTAGGTCTCCGCTCTGCCTACAAAACCGATCTTCGCAGTACTTGTGCTGAACTAGTGTATGGCACCACCCTTAGGCTACCAGGTCAACTGTTGTGCTCGTCGACACCGTGCCAAGCTGAAGATCCCAGCAGCTTTGTTGAACAACTGCGCCACACTATGGCCAAGTTGCAGCCAGTACCAACTTCAACTCACTCTACAGGTTCTACTACATGTTTCAAACATCCAGCACTGTCAACCTGCACGCATGTCTTCCTCAGAGTTGACTGCGTCAAACCTCCACTAACTCCACCTTATGATGGCCCGTATCCAGTTGTGTCTCGGACTGACAAACTAATCACCCTGGATGTAAATGGCAAGAGATCAACTGTCAGTCTGGACAGAGTTAAACCATGTTTCTTGGACATTGCAGAAACCAACTCCGAGCAAAACCAACCATTAACTCTAACGGCATCAAATCTTCCGAACATGACTGTGAAGAACAAAAAGGACTGCGATGAAAAAAAATCTGGTGTCACGACTCGTTCAGGACGAACTGTTAGATTTAATTTTAAATATCGTGATTGTGTCTAAACATTGTAATCATCCTAATTTCTCTGTACCTCCAGTACACATTGGGGGGGAGTAGCTGTGGTGTGCCGGCGCCCTCAGTTCATATTTCACTCGCCAGATGGCGTCGCCATACCATAGTGTACTTCCATACTCAGTACAAATTTTTCCTTCTTGTACGAAGTGTACAACTCCACGATGGCATGTTATTTTTTAATGAGTTGTCTACGCACGCCAGAGACGGAGACACGATGTTATCTCGGGTCGCGAAAACGATCCTCACGTTGTAAATTATTAAATACGCTTTAATGTAATCCTACTTCTGATTCTCTTGGAGTCGTCAATATGCCTTACAAGACGTTTGAAGGCCCAAAGCACTTGAATATTTTTGGTGGTTCCCCCGATACCTAGAAGTATATTTTACACGATATTCAGTCTATAAACTGGAAAAAATGAAATTTTATATTTCAGAAGTGACTAATCTAAGGATGGGATTTCACTATAAAAGGTTTATGAAAGTTATTTTATAAAACTTGAAAAAAGCAACCAATAAATTTATCGATTGCATTCGAGCAAATGCAACCGATTAGCTTATTGGTTGCATTTTTAAAGGAATTATTATAAAATTTTCATAGTGTAATCCGGGCTTAAGGCCGGGATTATACTACAAAGTTTTATAAAAGATCTGTTATAAAAGTTGAAAAACTCAACCAATAGGTGCATTGCTTGCATTCAAGCAAATGCAACCGGTGATCTTATGGGTTGAATTTTTCACGTTTTATCAAAGAGCTTTTACAAAACTTTTATAGTGTAATCCCGGCCTAAGGCTGGAATTATCCTATAAAACTTTGATTAAAAACTATTTTATAAAACTTGAAAAATGCAACCAATAAACACATCTGTTACATTCGAGCGAACTTAACTGATCCGCCTATTGGTTGCATTTTTCAAGCTTTATAAACGAACTTTTATCAAACTTTTATAGTGTAATCCAGGCCTAATACAGAATTGTGATGTGAATATTTCTAAGCACAGACATTTTGAAAGTCTCCACCCCTACCCTTTTTTTCTACTTACAAATTCTTTGATATCTCCTGAATTTTTTTTTTTTTTTTGGAACATCGAATATTTTGGATGTTTTTGGATTGGATTTTTCGAACATTGGATGTATTTTTGGAATTTTTCTTTCATATTTTTCCGAAAAGACAGATTTTTTTTCAAATTTTTTTTTAAATATTTTAAGATATTTTCTCCTATCGACTACTTATGAGGATCGGAATGAAGGCATCTTTATACCCATATTCTATGGGGCTCTAGATTAAACCACCAATGAAAGCCTCTAGGCTGCCTATGGGCACTGAATCAGGGGTGAAGGGGAAAAATGATTACAAAAATTGCGAAAAAATAGTTTTTATGCACGAATTTCAAACTAAAGATGCGGGCGAAACACCCGCATCTTTAGTGCTCGTCTGAAAGGGTATGCGGACCCGCGTCCGCATCTGCATCCGCTCCGTGTGAAAGGGGCCTAAGGCAAAAGGCTGCGATTTTTTTTCACTTGTGGAAACCTGGCATACTATGGAATTTAAATTGCCAACCCAAATGCAGAATTATAAAATTATCCAAAGTCTGGCGTCTAGATCACGTATTGGTAGACCCAGTGGAGACCTAATTTTTGGATACGATCAAAATAAATTAACAAATATAAATATTTTAAAAATTACTAATCTTTGTATTTTTTTATCAGCTGATTATTTTGATTTTAGAAAACTCCACATTGTATCCTGCTACTTTCCCCCCTACCCCAATTTTGATAAAGATTTTGAGGACCTGTTTATTTTCATAAATACGTTTAATTGTGAAAACATTATTATCATGGGTGATCTGAACGCTGGCATTGGTAATATATATGCTCTTTATCCCTCTTTCTTTGATGATGAACTCATTCATCACAGATCGAACGACCTTATTGTAAACCATAGAGGTAAGCTCCTGAATGAGCTCTGCATGTTAAATTTATTTATGTTGAACGGCACTTTTCCCCAAGACAACCCAAGCAATTTCACCTTTAATCAAAATGGTGCTAGTGTCGTTGATTGGCTCCTCAGCGCGAGCCAACCCGCATGGGTAAAAGGCTTATATCCCGGGAGGGACAGAGCCTGGGTCGTGTCTGGTCTGTCAGAGTGTCGTTGATTATATTATTGTATCTGAAAATGTGTACCGTCAAACTGTTGAATTTGAGGTAATCCCGAAAGTCGGTTCTGGTCATTTCCCTATTAGAGCAGCCTTATATTTAATGGATACTAATTATCTCGAGAAACCAAATATAAATACCGGATTTTTAAAATCCTTATTAAGAAGGCTCTAAATTCGTGAACGATATCGACACCGAAAAAATCGTTCCATTTCTGATGCAGACCGCAAGAAATCATGGGTTAATAAAAAAATCAAGGTCATCGAGTGGCCTTAACACACGGAATGGACGCTTTGGTTGGTTCGATGTTGAGTGTCAGACTGCTAGAAGAGAGTTACGAAAAACAACCAGGATTTTGAGCAGGTGCTATAATAATCATAATTTTACGCAATACAAACTACAACGGAATGTTTATAGGTACTTATGCAATAAAAAAAAATCGGAATATTTCAAGAACTTAAACGACCAAATTTGTTCCAGTAGAGATTCGAAATCCTTCTGGGAGGTTATCAAAAAATTCAAGAGAAAAAAATCCCTCCATTCTGAAATCAATATATCAACATGGCACAATTACTTTGCAACTGCGTTCAAAGCGAATGATAATACAACGCGAATGGAAACTCTATTAAATAATAGCTGTTATGCAATTGACCCAATTTTGGATCCCGATATTACTTTTCATGAAGTAAAAAACGCTATTCAGAAATTAAAATGTGGGAAAGCCGCAGGTTGGGATTGCTTAAACCCCGAATTTTTCAAGTTTTTAGGAGATTCCTCCGTGATTACTCTTACAGATACCTTCAATAAAATCTATCCGAATCTTGGATCGAAATAATTATCTCCCCGATACACAAAAAGGGTGACGTGAACAATCCGGAAAATTTTAGAGCAATTTCCCTCATATCAGTAATTACAAAAATATTTACATCAATCTTAAACTCCAGACTCTACAATTGGTTCAACGTATATGACGTTCTCCTTGAGGAACAAGCAGGTTTCAGAAAGGAATATGGCTTCATGGATCAAGAACTACTTCATTCGTTTTGAACTACTTCATTCAAAACAAATTAAAACGGAAAAGAGGAAAGCTGTTTTCAGCTTTTATTGACTTCAAGAGCGCATTTGATTCAGTGGACCATCAAATTCTCTGGTCGGTTCTCCAAGAGTTTAATCTTAGTGCAAAATTTGTTTCCAGGCTCGCTGACATATACAAAAAAGCCGCCGCAAGGGTGCGCTGCTCATTAGGATACACTGAGTTGTTCAACATTAACTCTGGTGTTCTACATGGAGAAATTCTGAGTCCCATTTTGTTCTCATTGTTTTTGAATGACCTCATAATTCGCTTAAATTCTGCAGAAATAAAAGATTTGTCTTTCCCTGATGGAACACAATTCAAAATCATACTGTACGCGGATGACGCAGTGTTACTGGCGGACTCCCCTATGAATTTAAGAAGAAAAATTGATATTCTAGAGCAATTTTGTAAAGACAATAAACTAACGGTCAATGTGAATAAAGCAAGAGTCTTGGTCTTCCGTAAGGGGGGGGGGGAGGGAAGAAGTCCAAAAGCGATACATTTTTCTACCAAAATAAAAAAATTGGATACCGTTAATTCTTATACTTACCTCGGAATACTTTCCTCTCCAGAGGAAGAAAAGGGAATTTTCATCTCGCAAAAAATCATTTCCAAGCGAAGGGTATATCTGCAATACATGCATTATGGCCTATTCTTCTGGGAGCCAAAATTAATTCACCTTATAGCTGGTTTAAATTATTTAACGGTATGGTAACTTCTGTTTTGATCTATGGCTCACCAATTTGGTCAATATATTACCTTCTCCAATTCGACAAATGCTTCTCTTTTTTTTTTATTAAGAAATTATTTAATTTGTCAAAATGTACTCCAAACTACATATTGCGATTGGAACTCGGAGATTCCTCTTTATCTATTACATTTATAAAGTTGATTGTTAAATTCTGGATACGTATTCTCAAAATGCCGGACTCTAGACTTAGTAACAAATCATATTTACACCAATATAGCAACTCGTCCATTGAGTCAAAATTTAACTGGGCTTCAGACGTCAAACTGTTACTTGAAAAATCTGGCTTTGGGTTTTCTCAGGATCCCAACACAGCTGTTAAGTTTCTGCCACAGATTCTGCAAACACGTGTAGACCAAAATCTCCAAATTGACATGAGTGCTATGGAAAATAGTAATAACCACCCTCATTATAAGTTTCTCAAATCGCACACATTTGTTGAGGATTACATGACATCAAAAATTGATATTACAGTGAAAAGAGTCCTTTTTCAACTTAGAATGAAACATAATTCAATCTTTTTTCATGGAAAATTTTTTTGAAATATCTCCCCAGAATTTCTTCAATATGTGTAATCTGAACGAACTCAAAACCATGTTTTTTTCAATTGTTCAATCTATCGCTCATATAGACGGAAATATCTGTCTAACCTCATAAGTCATTTTGATTTGAATGGTCTCTTAAAATTATCTCATAAACAATGTCACTCAATTTTCAATTTCATTGTAGCTGCTCAAAGACGAAAACGTTTTATTCTCACAGAAAGCGAGTATGCAAATGAATCCGAGACATAAATATATTTTGATGCACTCTTTGATATATATGTGTATTTTTTTTTCCTATTCAAAGAATATGTTCCTATTCAATGCGGTTTTTTTTTTCTTTTTAATATTTTTATGTATATTTTTTCTTGCTTTATTCAATATATTGTTTGTAACGAATGTAGTGAACCCAGTGCAATCCTCTTCCCCAATCTCAAATTGATGTATTGTCTTTCTTCCTTCAGTGTATAATATATATTCAAATGCCACCAAATTGTAATAGGCTCACGGCCTAACAATAAAATTTTGTCTGTCTGTCAAAATTGTTTCGTGTACCGATTAAAATTCTAGACGGGGCCCGCCAGTGGTTTGTGCAGTCGTGTGATTTAAATGCTAGCGTAACTTTAATATACAGAATGCCCACAACCGCCTGACGGTTTTCAAAATGGGAACAGCAAGAACAAACGGTGACAGATTAATTAAAGTCATTCTTGCAGAATGTAAACGTGCGAAGTCAGTAATTTCAACTATGTCATTCATGTTTCAAGGGATTGCATAGTTATTAAAATTTAAAAAAAAAACGTTTCATATGGACAACCTGTGCCCAAAAACCAAATTAAAAAAGTTTTGTCCTGTGTCCTCTGATGCCAACAAAGAAATTTTCACGTTTCTAAGTGCAATGTTCGCAGTGATATCTGAATTGAAAAATCGGAGAAAAGTTGTCCGTTAGTTTTCGTTGTTTTTTTCCCAACTTTCCTCCGATTTTCGAATTCAAATATCTCAATAAATAGAAAGAATTCTTACTAATCAAACTGCAATTGGAAATTCTTATTAAACTGTTCCTTCCATTTTTGTCCCTTTCCCTATGCTTTTATATTGAAAGCTACACAATGAAAAAATGTAGCCTCGTAGGTGAAACTACTATATTTATTTTCAAGAAGGGACTAGAAATTTACATCTGGGGGAAAAAAAATCCTGTCTGCAATGAAACATACACCGTGGGCGACATCACAACTTCCTCGTTCAAACTACTCTCGAACACGACTGCCACGAGAACGAATCTCGGGTGCGCCACTTATATTAACGGATACGGCCGGTCTTGACCATCACAAAAATATAATATAAAGATTATATAAAAAATTCTTTGAAAAGTTAATTTAGTACTTGAAAAAGGTTAGAATAATACATATTTTATTGCACCGAAATCAATTTTTGTGAAAAAATTTTACATGATAGTCAAAAATGAACCACGTTTAAAATCAGTGATCAAAAATGCATCGCAAAACTTTATTTTTATTGCGGTACATGTAGTTTAATACAGTGCCGCATTTCTTGGAATAAGTACCACATGAACGTATGCGTCGCTGTATCGGGAAAAAGAGACCATTTGGCATTTTGTTTATGAACTTAACATAAAGCCCAGCATCCGCCGCACATTTGTGATATAAAAAAATTATTAAATACTTTTTAATTTCGGAAATACTTGCTAAATGCTCAGTAATGCTTATTAAATGATTGCCAATTTTAAAAATGCTACTCGGTTAATTGACAGTGATGCAGTAGGCCATTCTCTTGGAAATTGTGTTTTTGGAAACGAAAATGAACATACGCGTCGCATCTCTCTCAGTATAAGCATCACTAGTCTCTAAAGTGTAGAATAGAGAGGAGTTTCCTCCCGTTTTGTTGGTAATCCTGCGTTTATAATCGAATGTAGTTTTGTAATACTGTATAAAATTCATAAAAATGTGGGATCTCCGCATTTGTCCGCCCTCCTTTTTTTCAGGAAAGCGTCACATGAGGAGAGCGGTCCTTATAGGAACAGTAAACGGAATCGCGTGACCTCGCCTACCATTCTGTACCATGATTTCTTTGTATTCCGATTAGTGACTGCAAACGGATGTTGTTCTGGGTTGACCAGCTTCATCTCATTTCGGTTCGCAAACAAGTTTAAAAAAATCGTATTTTAATCGAATTCATCCATTCGATTTATATCCACTCAACACATGTTTCTTTTCTCCCAGATGGTCAACCGTAGCCCAAAGACTCTCACCAAAGCCCCGACAGGTGCCAATAAAAGCATTTTTGTTGCAGAAGATTCTTTTTCATATGGCGGGCGTCGTTAAAATCAGTAGAATGTTTTGCCTTTTTACTTTCAAAGAGAGCCGAAATTAAGCTATTGAAATGTTCTTTGTGTTCAGCTGGGAAGGGTGCAGCAACCTCCAGTCACGGAAAGAATCCCCCATTCTTTTTTTTTTCTTCCTGACCACTGTACCAACATCCTCCGTAGATAGCCCTCCAAACAAGATACCCCCTCTTTCTAGGGGATGTCGGCTGAAGTCTTGTCTTTTTTCCAAAATATTTAGTAATCTAAAATGAGTGCTGCTTTGCTTCGCTGGACGCCTACTCACCCTCCCATCTCTATTTGTGACAATACTACGTATTTTGGAAGGCGGTGAATAGCATTGTAAATAACAAGGTTAGACAATCGATTTTTGTGAAAAATCGATATAGTTTTTTACTTGAACGACAGCCTGTGTGGAAAAAACACAAAAAATTAGCGATATATGGTTCAATAATTATATATTATTTACGATAGAAATGACACGGAGACAATTCCACACATTCATGAAACATGAATTAAAAAAAATGTTTTTTTCTCTCCCCTCTTTCTATACTTCAAAATTCGCCGCCCCTCTGAATTTTCCGCCCTGGGCTATAGCCCGCTTAGCCCTCCCTTCTGTAAATACACTACTAACCAGAGCCGCTTCTAATACCCTTTAATGTCCAGAATTTTTTAATGCAGATTCCACACAGTCATCGTTCTTGTAAAAAGTTTCAAAAGCAGAGCCCGATCCTTCAATAACAACGTCATGACGACCTTGTCGGACGCAGAGAATAGTATGTTCCCTGCCTTTTATCACAATCGCAATGTGCGGTGCGCATGCCTCTTAATTTGCATCTTATGACGAGTACAGCACATGGGCGGAAATACGGGGGGGGGCGCGTGCGTGGGGGCATTGCCCCCCCCCCATCGTCAAAGGTGGAGTCGACTGATCTAATGTATATATGAATTGACATCATCATCGTGCCCCCCCCACCAGAATTCCAAGTCTATATCTGCCTATGGTACAGCACCATCTATCGGTCAATTTTTGAACCATTGTTTTCTTTTGCCAGACAAAATCCCATTGCTTCATGTATATTCAGGTGAAATATCAGGTAATTCTGACCAGTGGTTTTTTTTTTTTACAGCCTTTTCAAAAACGAACTTTAATATGAACCCTGTATATTATTCAATCTAGATGAGGTTCTATTTTGTTTTATTTCTAGCCATTTATTGTTTAAGAATGAAAATTTTTTTAGTCTATAAATATAATTTTGTCTTATTGTTAGTTTGTGACATTCTGTTGCATAAATGTTTCCTGTGGTGTTTGCTGTTTGGGATCTTATTTTATTATATAATATATATCTAGTTTTTGTATATTTGTTTGATAATCATCTCCCCAAGCAGTGATTCCATATGTTACTATTGAGTATATCCAAGCATAAAATAAATCTTTTAGAACGTTATTGTGAAAAAATTGTGTTTTTTAATCTATATAAAATGGCGACATATATGTTCTTAATTTCTTTATTATTTTTTCACATTGCGAGATCCATTTTAGGTCATCTTGTATTATTATTCCTAGGTAGTTGTATTTATGAACTCTTTCAATTTCATGCATTGTGAAATATATTGGCGTGGACCATGGACAGTGATCGTAGATTGTAATTTTTATGTTTAGTTAAATTATTCATATTTCTTGTTTTTAATTAAGCATGTATATATTTTTTTTCTTGTATACTTGGTTTTAGTTTATTTTTCTCAAGCCAGGTGTTGATTTTGAATAGGTCTGCTTCGACTTTTTTTTAGTAAATTTGTAATTTTGTTACCTTCAACAAATTATTGTGTCGTCTGCAAATTAATTTACCATTATATTCAGTTTGAATATGTAAACAAGAAACAAAATCGGTCCCAGAACAGATCACTGGGGTACTCCTTTTTTTACTTCTAGAAATGTACTGATTTCTTCACCTATTTTAACTGCTTTATATATATATTATATATATATGTTTGTATTTTAGTAATATATGACATCCATACTTGTTATGGGCATATTTTTCTCAGCCACCTCGTTGGGCATTTAGCCTGTTGATTTGTATTTGTTTTCTATTGAAGTAATATGTTTCAACTAGTTTAATGTACTACCTCGTATACCAACTAATGATAATTTCTCTGTTAGTATCATTATATCCATATAGTCAAAAGTTCTTTTTAAATCCGGAAAAACCGTTATTAAATATTAGTTAAACCCGGTGTTCAAATAATTACTTAATTCTAAAATGGCCATTTCTGTATTTTTACTTTTTTGAAACCCATATTGGTTAAGTGCTAGATAGTTCTGATGATTTAAGAAACTTTTGAACTGTTTTTTTTTCATACATTTTTCTATTAATAAGTTATCTGTCTCTCCTGTTTTATAAGGTCGCATATCGGCCTACATTTTATCAACTACTCAAAGAAAAGTTTAGGCACTAATACCAATTTTTTAGTGACCTGGTGGCACCTGGGATTATGCCCATCCCAGGTATAGATACCTACTAAAACTATTGTTGGTTAATACGGTTGTCACTTCATTTTTTTTACAAACCAATTTTAATTATGATGTCATCAATATTCCGGTTCCTTCTCACTTTTTATTACCACAAGACTTCATAAGATTACTTTTTAAATTACTATGAGAGGCGTTATTTGTGAGGGAAAGGATGCCTTAGCGCTCTGTAGTCCAGTGCGGTGAATTTAAGTAATTTGTGGTTAAAAACATCAATTTGGAACAGGAGAAGGAAGGAAATAATCATATTTATTGTCATTTTACTCAGCAATTAATTTTAAATTCTAATAACAATGTATTTTATTTGATCTTATTTCACAATAAGGTTTTTAAATATGCTCCCTGTGTTTCTTGATTTGTGAAAAATCTGTGGGTGATGGGAAAAAACAAATGTCATTTTCGTGATTATCATGTTTGATTTACTAAAAAAACATATGCCATTCTGCAAACCCCAGATTCATGTTGGGTTGTGTAATTAACTACAAGATAAAATCCCTGAAACCATGTAGTCGATCCGCTAATTACTTAAGGCAACTGACTACGTGCGGGGCAATTTTTTTTAAAACACTGATTTTTTCAGAAAACAAGTGGGTTTCGAATCAAAATCCTGCATGAATTAAGGAAATCCTGTGAAATTTCTGAAATATCTCTAAAACTTTTTGAGATATTCTAGATTATGTCCTAAAAATTGGCTCATTTTCAGTACTTGCACCAGACATCATACACTGAAAACCACACCATTTATTTAAATAGTTTGATACTGTATGTTGCTGCGATTGTTGTCTGTGCAATGAACTAAAAGTTTTAAGATACATAAAATATTCTCTGAGATGGCGGTTTTCGTTAAACAATTGTGAATTTTCACAAAAAATTCAAATTTTTTCATTGAAAAATATGTAAAATATTAAATTCTAAACATATGGCAAAGATTGCACAGCTACCGTTATCTGGAACGCTGTTGAATAATTTCATGAGAATATCTTGCATAGTTTTTGAGAAATTATGTTTCACGTGAAATGAAGTGAGAAAAAATGAGTCTTCGAAAAACGCGTTTGAAAAATTGTTTGTTGCCTTCGAAACAATCCATTGTTGCAGATGAATTAAATCAGAATAAACTAGTTTTGGATTCTGCGTAAAACATTCTTCCAAATGCATTTCTTAAAGATTTGAACATTTTTAATTTCACGTCCTTATTGTGTAGAACTTGTCTTACTCTTAAATTTGACCTTTTTTTATTGATTAAGTATTTGTCATATATTGGTTGGGAATTATAATTATTTGTTTTATTAATGCGTGGATCTCACCGGGTCACAACCCGAGGACCTTGTGATAAGTAGATTTGATCATTTTTGTCGCAACACGGTCATTTTCTGCACACGAGGGCTAATTAGACCGGAACCTACAATTTATTGCCGATTTCGAACGGCAGGCTTGTTTTTTATATATGACATGAATGTCGCTCTCCACTTGTTAATACAAGATATACAGTTGACTGAATGTTGTGAAGATATTTATTATTTGAGATGTTAATTTTTTTAAGGAAGGAAAAAACTCATCTCTGCCTCTACCGGGAGTCGAACCCGGGTCCCTCGATCGGCCTCTACCGGGGTTCGACTCCCGGTAGAGGCAGAGATGAGTTTTTTCCTTCCTTAAAAAAATTAACATCTCAAATAATAAATATCTTCACAACATCCAGTCAACTGTATATCTTGTATTAACAAGTGGAGAGCGACATTCATGTCATATATATAGCCATCTGGTGGCTCGTCGTCCATGAGCTATTAGCTGATCGGTTTCACCGTCCATTGCACGGTTCCGTTCGGCATATATACGCTCTAGCGAAGGAAAATCTCTATCTCCTCTGTAGCTTAGTGGTCAGAGCACTCGTCCGGCAATCGAGGGACCCGGGTTCGACTCCCGGTAGAGGCAGAGATGAGTTTTTTCCTTCCTTAAAAAAATTAACATCTCAAATAATAAATATCTTCACAACATCCAGTCAACTGTATATCTTGTATTGTTTTTTATACTTGTCGAGAGGGTGGTGCGCTAACCCCTCGATGGGGGACTCCCTGCGGTCATGTCGCCGTTTCCGTTGTACCCCTGTGTCAGGAAAGTTTTCGGACAAAGACGAACCGGGTATCGAACTCGCGACACCTCTAAACATCCTTTGGTACTTTAGGCGAGTATCTTATCGACCTGGGCTACCGCGCCCGACAAGTGGATTTGGTTACAATTTACGAGAGTTAGTATGTAAATTGCTAGGAAGGAATTTTTAGTAGGTAGAGAGGGTCCCTCAGAAAAATCAGTTTCTCAAAGGGCTCCTCATGTTGCTGTGAAGTAGCTTAAGCTAACATTATTGAAATTTCACGAAATTCATTCCAGAAACTCAGCTAAGGTGACCTCTCGTTTGCAATATTATTAGTTTTTCTGTATTTGCGCTATCCTTAATTGGAAATTTTTGAATTTTCTGCCGGATGCTTGATGCTGGTAAAAAGTATACATAAAAAACATTTTGAAAACTTTTTGTGGTGCCCCTGTACTCTTTATGTCCTAAGCGGTTTACGGAAAATTCATCGACAACAATTCACCGCCGGAAAATTAACCGACAACAATTCACCGCCATGCAATTCACCGCGAGGAAAATTCGCCGACAACAGTTCGATGCGAGTCAGAAAGCGAGGGAGTGAGCCATTGAGTTACTGAGTCAGTGAGTAAATGGGCGAGTGAGTGATTGAGTGAGGGACCGAGTTACTGAATCCGTTAGTGAGTGATCCTAAAGATATGGCGGAAAGTTTTAATGACTTTATTAGAATGACTTTATTAGAAGAAATTGAGATGATACGGAAGAAATTACAAATTGCTGTTGCACAAGAGAATATATTCAATAATTCCATTAACTCTATATTTTACTCAGAATCTTCTAACGAAACGTTAAAAGGAATATAATAACAGAGAATTAAAATATAATATAAAGTAAGTGGATACGCGATGGTTAACTTCCTAAAATGCTTAAAATCATCTCCTGTTATCACTTTGATATTATAAAAAACATTGTTGATCATCAGTAAGCAATGGATTATTTTTTTTATGATGAACTAGCTGTTACCAGCGACTTCATTCGTGTGTGGATTCTGCAATCTCAGATTTACTCAGCAATGATTCCCCCCATACCACTTCATCACCCATGAGGATTATGAGGTGTTAAACTTGCAGAAATCCCGTTTTAGTGCATGTCTACATCTATATTATTGTATATAAAATAACATGTCCTAACTCATTCATCATCGCCGAGCCAAAACCGCTGAAGCTATAAATATCAAATTTTGTCAATAGTTTTGTTTCACGACGTGAAGACTCACTAAGAAAGGTTTTTCCATATTCGACTCCTAAGGGGGGATTCAATAATGGAGTTGTGGTCATATGTTGGAATCACACCGAGCCGAAACCGCTGAAGCTATAAATATGCCATTACGTCGATATTATGATATATACACTGGTGAAATAAATTTAGAGCATTTGCATATTTTATCGAATTTCATGAAAAGAACTGAACTGAATGTAAAACCACTGCTTCTAGACAAAAATGCAAATCTTGTACGTCAAATACGTAAGCGTACACGTGTGTGTGTAGGCGGAGCCAGTAGAGAAACAGGCTTTATAAATTTATTTATAAGTTAAGACGCATTTCGTTCGCTAGCACACCTCTGCGAATTTCTTGGTGTTATTTTGCAACAATCGATTAATTTCAAATTGTGACAGTAAAAATGAGTAACCACCAACGTTTAAATGATGGAATGAGGTGGCGAATTGTGGGGAGGCTAGAAGCAGGCCAATCTCAAGTCCAGATTCGTAGAGAGTTCAATTTAAAGCCCAGCGTTGTGTGTAACTTATGAAAACAGTTCCAGGATACCGGATCCATCGAGAGAAAGCCTGGGCAAGGTCGTCCAAGAGCCACGACGGCCAGAGAAGATCGCCATTTGTCGATTATAGCAAGGCGTAACAGGAGTGTTACAGCTTCTCGGCTCTCTCGTGACTTGTATGCAGCCACAGGAACCCGTGTATCAAGGGTGACTGTTTCCAAAAGACTTCATGAGAGAGGGTTGTTTGAAAGAAGACCTGCTGTTTGCGTCCCGCTCACTTCTACGGACAGGAGAATCCGTTTATCATGGTGCAGAGAGCATAGAGATTGGAGTATGTATCAATGGGCGACCGTTCTCTTTACTGATGAGTCCCGGTTCAGCATAAGCACCGATTCTCGGCGTACGTTCATATGGAGAGAGCCAGGGACCCGCTACCTACCCTCCAATGTCCGCGAAATCGACCATTATGGCGGAGGAGGTTTAATGGTCTGGGCAGGCATCGTGTTGGATGGCCGCACACCTCTCCATCTCTTTGAAAGAGGCACTGTGACTGGTGTGAGGTATAGGGATGAGCTCTTGGAGCCCTATGTTCGCCTTTTCAAGGGTGAGTTGGCCCTGAGTTCATTTTAATGGACGATAACGCGAGGCCACATAGAGCTCTTCTGCTCGACGATTTTCTAGAGAGTGAGGATATTCACCGGATGGATTGGCCAGCCAGATCTCCAGACCTTAACCCTATAGAGCATGTCTGGGACGCTCTGGGGAGGGCAATTGCAACGCGCAACCCCCCTCCGGTAACCATCCAGGGAATGAAAACAGCGTTGCTGAACGAGTGGGACCAATTGCCACAGGAAATGATAAACTGCGTTATTTCAAGTATGAAATCACGCTGCGAGACCTGTATATCTGTAAGAGGGGACCATACCCCCTATTAACCCATTTTTTTGTTTATTCTGCAACCGCTGTTTCATACCTTCCGACTCCAACGAGTGTTACGCACGATCATGCGTGTGTATTACAATTATTGAATGGTTATTTGTTTTGTATTGTATCAATGTATGTACATATCAAATTTCATTAAAATCTTTACAGTAGTTCTAGAGATAATCGACCAAGTCTGCAAATTCTCTTAATTTCTTACACCAGTGTACAATATAACATAGAAAAATCAGATTTTTTTAATCATTTGTGACACTACTAGGTTAAAACTAATTCTCTCCCTCACTCATTAAGTCGCTCGCTCAATCACTTAATCACTCACTCACTCATTCAATTACTACGTCACTTACACGCTCACATACTCAGTAGGTCACTCACTCACTCCTCTCTCACTGACTCATTAACTCAAAAAATCGCTCACTCCACGCTAACTGACTCGCATCGAACTGTTGTCGGTGAATTTTCCTAGCGGTGAATTTTCCGGACACGGTCCTAAGCACGTGATTATTTTGCTTAATGGTTAATCCGGCCACGAAGACGTAATTTTATACGTATAATTTCTTTACCTTTAAATTATTTTACAAAAAACCTTGAAAATTTTAAAATAAAATCTTCACGATAAGGTCTAACTTTGTGCAACATTATTTGGTATTTGGTTTTTTGAAATTTGAGAGAGAACGAATTTCGATTCTCATAAAAAATCATAAAGATCCTTTATGTTTGTGCCGAATATAAAAAGCGATAAATGAAAGGTAAAAGGCAACTGAGAATCTTTTGCTTTCTGCCACGTCGCAAAATTGAATGAATTTCGAAATTACTGATCGCCATTTATTATCTTGGTATGCGTGCGCCCCAAGCCCCTCGCGGCGACAAACTAGGCTTATACGGTGAAATTAAAACTTGAAAATTTATTTGAATGCAATTTATTATTCCTATTTGTGCCCCAACGCCCCTCGACACGAGAAATTCAAATCCCGACAGAAAGAGCGAAGTGCGGCTTATACGGTGAAAATTAAAATTTGAAAATCTATTTGACGGCAATTATTATTCTTAACGGTGCACCAACGCCTCTCACCACGAGAAATGCAATTTCTTCTGCACCTTGCTGCGAAATTCCTAAGCCCGGCCCTGGTCCTGAGAGTCCGGGCGTTGCGGCCTTCTCCTCATTCTTCGCATCATCCTCTGCCAAGGTCAGATCGCCAGAACTTTCTCAAGTTTACGCCTTTCTCTTTGGTATTTCTTTTTGTTGTTCTTTTTTTCGCTGGTCGAGAGAAGTTGTGTTCCTTCTGCAACAGGATTCCTGGCTTCCGCAAGTGTTTCCATGCATGCTTCCGCTGATGCTTTGGCACATGCTTCCGCAGACTCTTCTACCTCTCCTCCTGGTGAAGGGAATAAATGCTTTGGGGATTGACTGAATGCGGTTTTTTTCTCCTGTCTCTTTGTTTTCCATATTCATGGTTTTGTTTTAGGAATTGTGTGACCAGCCTCCCTGGGTTCCCTGCAAGAAAGATTTCCTAAAGCTAACCCCAGATACCTTCGTGCAGCAATGGCGTCGGGGGAGACTCTTCCCCCCCCCCTCCGCATCGTCGAACATTATCCCACCCAGGTGCCACCTGAAAATACAGGACGAGCAGGATTATACACCGATTGAGTAGCCTCGCTGTTGGCTAGACAGGGTTCTGGCCCCTGTACTAACTGGCGGCCCAGGAAACGCTAAACCCGATTTTTCACCTGTACCCTCTGAGACTCCATTCCTCCAGTTCTTTTGGTCGCACAAAGGATGCTACTACTTTCTCCATCCAAATCTTGCTAGGTTAGCATACAAGATCCCAGGGGATACTGACGTGGAGATGAAGATAAGTGGCTTTGACTGAACAGGGCCCATCAGACTTCGTCGAAATTACTCGCACGAGTCGTGGACTAGGGTCGCTATAGTGGTGGTCGTCTGAAGTTGGATTTCTGTGGTTCCCAACTTCGAGGCGCAAATGCGAGCCGATCTCCCCGTCAAAATGTCGCACCACAGAGAACAACAGGCCTACAAACAGTACAAATATTCAGTCATTACACATCACTCACTTCACTTCTGAGATATAGATGGCAGCACTGAAAAATCATACACAACACTAGATATGCACTCGAACTGTTAGGTACACGCACTTACACTTTCGGCACAACTCACTTGGTAGTAAATTACCTATGGCAATAGACCTGAGTTAGATTCGGTTTGAAAAATAAGAAGTCGTGGACCAGGTTAAGGCCCTCCTCACACGAGGAAACTTAAGTCCGACAACTGATAAGAGAAACCGTTTCCAGAATGCGAACACGTATATCGCTATGGAAGCCCTCACACGAGGAAATTGGGGTATTGGCGACGAAATATCGAACGCGACTCAGTCACTTGGCGACTGGCATGCTAGTCGCGCCAACTTTTGTTGAAGAAACCGCCTCTAGCATTCCTTCATATTTTCGTCATTCGAGTTTGGACGATGGGTTTCGTTCGAGTTTGGACCCAGCGTAAATTGAAAAGCAATTCAGAGTATAAATAATTATCAGTTGAAAGGACATTTAAAAAAAGCGATCACCGAAAAATCATTCATTTGATCATTTTTATCGCACCACGATCATTTTCTGCACACGACCGGGACCTACAGTTTATTGCCGGTTCCGAACGGCAAGCTTGTTTTTCATACTCATCGAGAGGTTGATGCACTAACCCCTGGATGGGGGACTCCCTGCGGTAGCAACTTTTCTGCGGTCATGTCGCGTTTCTGTTGTACCCCTATGTCAGGAAAGTTTTTCTGACAATGACGAACCGGGTATCGAATTCGCGACACCTATAAACATCCTTTGGTACTTTAGGCGAGTATCTTATCGACCTGGGCTACCGCGCCCTCACCGAAAAAGCATTTAATTAAATTTCGACAGAATTTCAGCTCACGGGTAAATACACAATTTTATTTAAATTGATATTATTTTGAAATAATAATGAAATCAGGGGCGTCGGAATTATTTCGAAACTGGGTGCTTGTCTTTAGTTTCATATCGGAAATTTTAATTTCTGAATCAATTCTGAGGGTGCTCGGATCCATGCTACAAATTACCGTGGGTGCTTGAGCACCCTCGGTTCCGACGCCACTGAATGAAATGGTGGAGGGAGGGGGGCGAAGAACATATACTCACTGTATGTATATATATGCCATTTCGAGTGTATTTTTGGACATTGGGGGGGGGGGGAGCAATAGCCCCGTAATCCCCGAAATGACTAGTCTGTGGTAAATGGGCTCACCCAGGCACTCCCCCTTGGGGGGATTTCAAAAGAAAATGAGCGTCACGAAAATTAGATCTGGTAAAAAATTTCAGGAGTAACCAAGTGAATTTGCCAAGTAGGGCGTCAGAAAAAAAATACATGGATTGGGAGCCCATGATGCGGTTAAGACGGCCCTGGGTAAGCACCTCCAGAAATTTTCAAAATACGGTCTACTTTCACAACATGTACCTAAACAAGCACGTGTTCTATAGCGATGGTCCCTGATTTTCCCCTTGCTTGGAATGTCTGTAATTTAGGTCACGTACACGCACATCTGTGTGTGGGAGTATTCGAGGAAAATCATTCCCTTAAACGTAAACAACAATTGATGTTGTTTTGTCTGCAGTTTTGCCTACAGTTTATTTTTTGCAACTCGGAACCGTAGCTTTCGCCGTTTCATCTAATGAAACTACTCAAAATCCTACGTGACAATACTTTAACTAGTAAACAATAAACTAATATGGTAATAAATCCAATATACGTACTGGGAGGCATATTTATTGTGGAAAAACAGACATTTAATTGCGAATTTTTTTTCCATTGAAATCACTCAAAGGAAATGCAATTATAATAAAAACTTTTACCCTTTTTTTTATTCTCATTTCAAAATGATATCAATTCGAATAAACATATTGTGTTTTATTCAACTCAACTCTCAAGTTGAGGCAACTCAAGTTCGATTTTAGTTTACCCGTGTGAGGAGGGCTTTAGGGCCAATAAATAATTTAGGGCCAACTCCATCAGGATTTTTGACTGGACATTGTCAACAAATCCCAGCCAGCCTTCTACCCCCAAAATCGTAAAAAGTCTACATCTAAGTCAAATTTTCCTGTAAATCATCGATGTGTGACAATGGAAATTTTTCGTTCACTGTCTGGTTATTCAATCAACCAATCAATTGCTTCTCAAAACCAATCGATTTTCACTTGTCTTCTCCTTTACCAATGATTTTGCATTAGCATACAGTAACCCCATTTCTGTTACTATACTGTCTTTTTAGATATGGCTTAAGATATACTAATATGTATCAGTCGTACGGCTCGATTTTTTACGCTCTATCTTTATAACGTTATAAAATATTTTTAAATAAGCATGAAGTGTCGCGATATATCAAAAACTGTGAGTGAACAAACCGTGTATGAAGTGATTTTTACTGCGTGAGTCTACAGTGAGTGGTTGCAAAACTAATCGTGATGTTATGAACAGCACGGCTGTCTACGGCGTTTGTGTACTACTTAACGACCGGACTTGGTAAAGATTTTTCTCGTACAAGCGGTGAGCAAATCCAGAAATTGAGTTCATATTCGAATTCTTCGTGTAGTTTTCTATGTAAAACAATATTTCAAGCTAATCTTGACGGAAAATTTTAGCCGTTGCGAATTTTTGAATCTTCAATGTTATGCCTATGGAGCAAACTTTGTAAAAATATTGTGTAAACAATGCTGTTGTTAAGATGCCAATTTAAATGCATAGTGCTCCACCATCAATATTTTGAAATTTGGAGTTGCGTATTAATGATTATGGACATTTTAATTCCCATAGGTAATGGCGTCTATGCAAAATTGACATGTGAAATTTTGAAGTTTAATTTCGAAATGTTTTTATAATTCTAAAATTAGTGTTATTGAATATTAGGAAGATTGATTAATATATTTTGCTCCGCCGCTTATTTTGGAATTCTATCTTCAATAGCTTAATTGATATAATTTTTTGAAATTTCAATCTGAACAGAAGAAAGGTGTAAACAAAGTACCCTTCACTAACACATTTATACAGGTACTTGGCGTAATGGTCAATCAGTTTATATTTATTTTTTGAGCTCAAAAAAAAAATGTATAGTGCCTTTTTGTCATAGACCATATCTTGGTTTTTTTTTTTTTTTTTTTTTTTTTGGGGCATGTTTTTGTTGCAGTGTTGCCAGATATGCATTATAAACGTTTCAATGTCCCGTTTTTGATTTTAGACCATATTCTGTGTTCTATTTTTCGGGACTCGTAGAATTTCGCCGATAGCGTTGTCAGATCATCATTATAATAGAGATTTCTGTACTGTTTGTTGCGTTTTGTCATAATTTTGAGTCTTATTGATTGCAACAAAGTTTTATTGCATAATTTGAAAATATTTTTTTTTAAACCAAAATATAATGGAGATACCTGACAATAGCTTACAGGGGACAAGTAAAAAAAACATTTATAATTTTGAGCTTCAGAGTGATGCTTCGGTGACAAAGGATAGAGAGGATTTTCATTGGTGCGATCTTGAAGAAAACTCAGAAGAGGGTGCTAGTGAGGAAAATTCAGAAGACAGTGCTACTGAGGGAGACTCACCAAGCTCAGAGAATACGATTAATTTCAGAAATATCAGGACACCACCATCAAGTACCAAGATAAGGAAGAGCAAAAGAATACAATTGAGACATCAGATGATGGAGGAATCAACACGACTGCGGGATACGGCACAGAAAGTAAATCAAGACCAATGTAATCAGAAGATGTCAAATTCAGAAGGAAGAGTGCAACACAAAGATTCTCAAGGACTTGGAAATGAGAAGAAGCTAAGAGCATCGGAGTGCCTACAAACATATAGTCACGAAGATAATGGGAAAAACAATAACCAAAAGGACACACAAACAGAGGAAATCGAGCAACTGCGGTCAACGGATGAGATAAGAAATCAAACTCAAGATCAGGGGCATGAAAAAAATATGCAAAAACTAGAGGAAGGTGTGCAGAAGAATGATCATCAGGGACTTGAAAAAAAGTCAAGAACATCAGAGTGTCTATCAATATGCAGAAACGAAGATAATGGAAATAGTAAGGACAAGGAGGACACATCAACGAAGGAATCAGGACGACTGTGGGCAACGGTAGAGAAAAGAGACCAGGATCAAAACATGAAAAGATGGAAAACTCAGAAGAAGGGGTGCAGCAAAATGATATTCAAGGACTTAGAAAAGAGCCAAGAGCATTGGATTTTTTACAAACACGTGGACATGAAAGCAGAGAAAAGAAGAAAAAGAAAAGAGTATTAGAAGATAACAAAGGGAATAATAAAAATTCTGAACAGGGTGATCTAGAGTTACCATCAACACAACAAATAGAAAACAAAAAAAAATAATTTACAAACAGAAATACATGATAACGACTTCAATTTTCAAACAGAGGTTAGCAATGACAGCCAGACAGAAATAGTCAGCCTAGACGAAGAGGTGGTATTCAGCGAAGAGGAAGAAGTACAGACTAAGAAACAAAACGTTAACATCACGCATCTATTAAGAAAAGTCAAAAACATAGTGAACTACAATACCACAAATAATAATAGAGGATCAATCAGATACAGCTTACCCAACAGCCAAAGAATCCTACTAAACATTATAGAATGGATAGAAAACAACACGGGTGAAAATGGAGTTTTTTGCGTGGGAAAGAAAGAATCAGATGAATTTAGGAAGGAACAAACACATACTCAGGTAGAGGAGAGAAATGAGATTAGACAAGATACCAGCGATACGGAAGATTATCTTTCTCTCTCGGAAAATTCCTACGAGTATGTGAACTATGTAAAGACTATTGAAGAACTGGAAGAACAACTCGAAAAGGGCAGGGAAAGAGATGAATTTCAAGAAGTCAGGAATAAAAATAAGAAGGTCAAGGAGATTGAAGTTAAAGCACCGGAAAGAATTTCGAAAAATGATCATATAAAAGAGAAGGGAATCACAATTAATAAAGACAAGCACAGCACGGAAACAAAGGATAAGGAGGAGTTGAATAACAGGCATTGCTTAATGTTATATCCCAACATCAAGGATAGAACACAAACATTCCAAGAAAAGAAGCAACATTTAACCAAACAACTGATAGGAAATATGGTTGTTGAAACAAGGGAAATGAAAAATGGAATGGTGATATATTGTAAGAATGATCAGCAGAGACACGAGCTCCGCATAAAAGTACTAACGGACAATTTCTGGAGAAATACGGTCTACGCATGGATCCCCAAGAATCAAAATAACAGGAATAAGGACAGGCCAAGGTATGGAGGGAAAGGTTTCCAACAACAGCGCTATAGAAGGAATGACAATAGCGATGACTGGAGAAGACAGGAACAAAGAGGAAACTGGAATTACAGGGAAAGAGGACAGCAGCATAACACCAAGGCTCTCTCAAGAAAGTCATATCAACAACAAGTACAGCGAGATACATATAATTACCGCAACTACAACAACACTCACGGGATAATATATCAAGATAGAATGAGGTGGCCGAATAGCAGGGTCAGTTACCCAAGACGTCAGACATGGGAAAGACGTAATAAAGTCTATGAAGGACAAACACGGGGATATGGTCAAAGAAAGATATGGCAAAATAGATCAAATGTTGAACGGAGTAGAATGAATGGCATTAGGTATATATCACTGTGGTGGCCACTGTGGTGGTCGAGTGGTTATAGTCACGGACTCGCGATGCGAGGATCCGGGTTCGAACCTCACAGTGGTGGTCGGCTGAAGTTGGTTTTCTGTGGTTTCCAACTTCAAGGCGCAAATGCGAGCCGATCTCCCCGTTAAAAAGTCTCGCCACAGAGAGCAACAGTCCTACAACGATAAATTATTCAATCATAACACTTCACTCATAGTTAGAAAAAAAACTGGTGGCAGATGGCAGCACGACACATAACAAGCATTACACAGGAACAAACTTCACGTCAGGTTTCACTACACGTACACACACATTCCCGCATGTACCGATTCGTTGGGGGGTTCCGCGGGGGGTTGTGGGCGGGGTGCATGTGTGGTGTAGCAGTAGTAGGTAGGGCTCGTAGGTAGGGTAAAAAAGGGCTCGGGGATCCATGATGTTCTTAAGTCAGCCACCTCGTTGGGCAATTTGCCTGTTGTGGCGTTGTATTTGTATTTGTATTTGTATCAGTCAGCAACAACACACGGAGAGCGGAATGGATGCAGCAAGGAAGGAAAAATGATTTTGAAGAAGATAAGGAACAAACGAAACAGATCCAAGGTGCAGAAGAGCATTTTCCAGTACAAGAGGAGAGAGAGCACAGCAGGAACAACTCTGCACCATACAGAGAGGTTACCGAAAAAGAGGACAGAGGAATAATTGTTACACTGATCTTTCGAAACACAGCGCGAAAAAATTAAGAGAGATTACTTAGGACAATTGTAATCCAACACTAAAGACAACACAGCGAGCTTCAATGAAATAAAATAATTTAAATATCGATGCAATGGGGATAATAAAATTTGCGCAGATAAATCTCCATAACTCTTACGATGCTACAATGCAGCTCAGTTCAGACGCAATAAACGAAAAAATAGATGTAATTGGAATCAGTGAACCATATCATTTACGAGGAGAAATCTGCGGATTTCCACGAAATAGTAGACTAATAAATGCTTCACAAGAGCCAAGAGCATCAATATGGATAACAAATTCACAAATGAAAGTAATGGAATTGTATAAAACTAGAAATGCAACAGCCGTACTGATTACAATTAATAATGACCAGATTATATTCATTTCGGCCTACTGCTCCCCAACAGAAGACTTGGAAGAACATACACAAGAATTACAAAAAATTTTAGATGGAAACAAGGATAAATTTACTGTAATAACTGGGGACTTCAATGCAAAAAATAAAATATGGGGGCCAAGACCATCTTGTGCAAGAGGAAGGAAATTAATGGAATTCATAAATAGGAATGACATTATTTGTGCCAACAATCCCCATGACATTGCTACATTTTCTTCAACAAGAGGAGAATCTTAGATCGATTTGACACTTGTCAAAGGACAACACGAACTCATTCAAAACTGGAGAGTCAGCGATAGGTGTACACTCAGTGACCACAGACTACTACTTTTTGAATACCAACAACAGACTCCAAAAAGAGTTTTAACGAAGTACTTCAGTCAAAAGAATATTAATAATCAAGTCTTCATGCAAAAAATCGAACATATGTGGGAGCAACATATAGGAGTGGAAGATGATGCTGATCTTGAACAATACGTACAAAACATGCATACAGCAATTATTAAAACATGTCAATCATCTACAACAAAAAGAATAAACAAGAATAAACAAACTCCATGGTGGAGCAGCAATTTGCAAATACAAAGAAGTAAAGTACGAGCACTGCGTAGAAGATATCAAAATATTAAAAACGTGGAAGAAAGAAGCCGACTTCTGCTTCTCTATAAAACAGAATACAACAAATACAAGAAACTGATCAAAGAAACTAAAAATAATTCGTTTAAAAAATACATCGGAAATATAACCAAAAATAACCTGTATTCTCAAGGATATGGAATACTGGTGAACAAGAAACCGTTACCGAATTGACCTAGACCCCTCTATGCTGTCAACTGTTCCTCCCGTAGGTAGCACCGCCTTCTTATATATCCTAGGTAACGGTTTCTTGTTCACCAGTATTCCATATCCTTGAGAATACAGGTTATTTTTGGTTATATTTCCGATGTATTTTTTAAACGAATTATTTTTAGTTTCTTTGATCAGTTTCTTGTATTTGTTGTATTCTGTTTGGGTCTAGGTCAATTCGTCGCAATCAATTTGTCGCAGCGTCAATTCGTCGTGCTACAAACTCGTCGCGGTACAAATTTGTCGCAGAGTCAGTTCGTCGCGGTACAAATTCGTCGCAGAGTCAGTTCGTCGCGGTACAAATTTGTCGCAGAATCAGTTCGTCGCGTTACAAATTTGTCGCAGAGTCAGTACGCCGATCAAATAAATTTTCAAAATTCAGTTTTCATGGTATTCATGCCACACTTCCCGCTTTCTGGCGGGATCTCCATTTCTCGCAGCGAGGGGCGTTGGGCGAACTCACCAAGATGATAAGTTATGATAAAATAAATTTTCAAAATTAAATTTTCACCGTATAAGCCGCACTCCCGCTTTCTGGCGGGATCTCCATTTCTCGCAGCGAGGGGCGTTGGGCGAACACACCAAGATGATAAATTACGATAAAATAAATTTTCAAAATTAAATTTTCACCGTATAAGCCGTACTTCCGCTTTTTGGCGGGATCTCCATTTCTCGCAGCGAGGGGCGTTGGGGGAACACATGAAGATAAGTTATGATAAAATAAATTTTCAAAATTAAATTTTCACCGTATAAGCCGCACTCCCGCTTTCTGGTGGGATCTCCATTTCTCGCAGCGAGGGGCGTTTGGGGAACACATGAAGATAAGTTATGATAAAATAAATTTTCAAAATTAAATTTTCACCGTATAAGCCGTAATCCCGCTTTCTGGTAGGATCTCCATTTCTCGCTGCGAGGGGCGTTGGGCGAACACACCAAGATGATAAATTACGGTAAAATAAATTTTCAAAATTAAATTTTCACCGTATAAGCCGCACTCCCGCTTTCTGGCGGGATCTCCATTTCTCGCAGCGAGGGGTGTTGCGGGAACACACCAAGATGATAAATTAGGATCAATGCCCATCCCAAAGCACAATTTGCCTAAGGGGTCATTCAAGTATTACGTCAGGATCGGGGAGGGAGTTTCGGATTTGTTGACTTTTGATGGCGGGGGAAGGGGGAGTTTGAAGGTCGCTTACGTCATCAACCATCCCTTTTGGAAGATATGAAATATTCTAAGCTGCTGGTGAAATTTTGCTGGGAGGGGATGGGGGTCAGTGTTTTGCTGATTTTTGCTGACAAGGGGGGGAGGGGTCAAAAATGGCTGAAAATCTGCTTACGTAATACTTGAATGGCCCTAATTCACTATTGAATATGTATCTGCCATGTAGAGAATACATCTTTGAGGAATTTTTTACCGACAATATATCTAAGGCCAGCATTACACTATGAAAGTGTTCTAAAAGTCCTTTTATAAAACTTGAAAAATTCAACCAATAAGATTATCGGTTGCATTTGCTCGAATGTAACCTATGAACTTTATTGGTTGGATTTTTTGAGTTTTTAACTTGATCAACTTATCCGGTGCAAATTAAATTTTGAAAATGTATGTGATCGCAATGTGACCGATTATTTCAGGTTCTTGTGGAGATACTGTAGTGGTTAATGTTGGTGGGAGTCTCGATTCCACATGGGACAGATACAAGTTTACACTTAAAGAGAGCCTCCGCTGTACTGTAGTTTGGGGAATATCATAAACACCGACATTTTTTTACAGAATTTTAAAATTTTATCATAGAAAAAATGATTTTTTTAACATTTACAATAATTGAATAATAAAACATTAATATCAATTGCAATTTTAATTTCGATGTAATTTCGATGATTTTTTTCGAAATGACAAAAAAAAAATAATTAGTAAACTGTGTGCATTTCTTGATGGAAAAAAACTTTTCTTCATGTTTATTTTTTCACGTATGAGACAAAAAACCTACATACAGATCGCGTGACGAGTTGACTCTGCGATAAATTGACGTCCCGACGAATTGGTTACACGACAAATTGTCACTGCGACGAATTTGTACCGCGACGAATTGGCTCTGCGACGAATTTGTACCGCGACGAATTGGCACTGCGACGAATTGGCTCTGCGACGAATTTGTACCGCGACGAATTGGCTCTGCGACGAATTTGTATCGCGACGAATTGGCTCTGCGACGAATTGGCACTGCGACAAATTGATGCGTGACGAGTTGAGCGCGACAAGTTGAGTGCGACAAATTGACCGGTTACGGCATAGAGGATCTTATTGACGAGCTGAATTCTCATTACTTCATAAACCAAACGGAAGATGAGAATGAAAATCCTCAGACAGATTCTGTACAAGACTCTGAACAGTATAAACCCATCGGAGTGCAAGAAATCGATATAATCTTCAACGATATAGGAAAAGACACAGCACCAGGTCCAGACGGCATTACGAAATCAATATGGAAATTATTATACAGGAAAAAACCTAATCTCATTATTTCATTATTTAACAATATCGTACAGAAAGGAATATTCCCACAACTATGGAAAGAAGGAAAAGCTGTATATATCCCAAAGATAAACACAGGCCAGGAAAAAGTTTTTAATTTTAGGCCTATTTGCCTTTTATCGACAAGATATTTGAGAAATGTATAGGTAACCGGTTAGAATTTTATATACAAAAGAACGGAATATTTCAGCAGAATCAATATGGGTTCCGAAAAGGAAAAGGAGCTATTGACGCCCTCCAAAATGTCAAAGTTAGTCAAAAGCAACTTCAGGCGAGATCGAATCGTTTGTCTAATATCACTTGATATAATTAATGCATTCAATGCATTGAAGATAACTCCTCTTAAACACATTATATCAAGGATTGGCATTCCGGCATATATCAAAAGAATTCTCTACAGTTATTTGACGGACAGATCTATCGTTAATGATAATGGGAAAATACATAAATACAACACTGGAGTGCCTCAGGGGTCGGTCCTAGGGCCGACATTGTGGAATTTGGCTATCAACGAACTTTTAAAAATCAACCCGGGAAAAGATGTCAACATACAGGCCTTTGCCGATGATATTTTGATAATGGTCTCTGCGGCAGTACCCAAACACTTTACAAAAAAGACAAGACATATACTCATGAAAACTCAAGAATGGGCTGACATCTTTGGACTAAAATTCAACAAAGAAAAGTGCGTGTTTTCGATTTGTAAAGAAAAGGGGAAAATTAAAAGCGTCCCATCAATCAGATTGGCTAATTTTCCCATTGTATACAAAACTAGCTTTAAATACATGGGAGTAATATTGAACCGGAATTTCACATGGAGTGATCATCTGCACTATATCAAAGAAAAAACATCTACATCACATCACGAATTGAAAAGAAACTCGAGGGCAACATGGGGTACGAAGCCGGAAGTTTTAAAGAAGATTTATTTGGAGGCCATAGAAAAGAAAATAATATATGGTTACGAAGTATGGTTTGAAGACAAATCAACACATAATAACAAACTTCTTCAAATACAAAGGCAATTCTTGTTAGATATAACGAAATGCTATTCGACGGTTTCGTACGAGGCGTTGTTCACATTAGCAGGTATACCTCCAATCAGCATTACTCCGAAAAATCGAATAAGATGGTATAATATCAGTAAATTGAAAGAGTCTACACAATTTGAAGAACAAATTATAATGCACTCTCAAATACAAGAGCCAGACTGCTCTAATATTCCACCATGGATTAGAATCAAGATTGAATGGGACGAAAATGCTAAGGACAATAACACATATTCTTTTTATACAGATGGCTCCAAAATGTTAAGCAGAGTGGGCTGTGCGTACATGTACTATCATGAAAACAAAAGAACATTGGAAAAAATTTACAGATTGTCAGACAATAGTACCGTCTTTTTGGCAGAATTATTGGCAATATATAATGTGGCAAAACATATCCTTGGAAATAAAATATATGAGGCCCACATATATACAGATTCAAAATCAGCTTTATGTGCAATCGGTAATCCAAATTACAAAAACAACAGAGTGCTCATAATGCAGAAGATCTTTAAAAAGTTTAATACAAAACTACATTGGGTTAAAGCACATCACGAAAACATTAAAAATGACTATACTGATACAAAAGCAAAACAAGCCACGCAAAAGGATGAAGTAGACATCAACAATAAATATACAAAATCATATATTCGACAAGTTATCAAGAAAGACATCCTCAAAGAGTGGCAAGAATATTGGGATGATAGCAACAAAGGAAGGGTCACATATGCTATCTTCCCTAAGATTAGCACCACAAGAATTCAAGGAGACTTTTATATAAATCAATTGCTCACGCAACATGGTGCCACAGGAATTGCTCAAGCTAGGTTTCATGGAAAAGTCCCCGATGTGCATTTTCTGCAACAAAGATAGTGGCACCACCCAACATCTTATATATCAATGCGAATATTGGGAAAGCCAGAGAAAGAAGATAAACTTCACAAGCACTAACATTCCAATTACGGCACTGATTAAAAACCAAAAATCAAGAACCCTTCTTTCTGGTGTAATGGACTTGGCAGTGCAAAGGTACTTAGGAACAGAGTGAAATGTTCCCGAGAGAAACAAATAGATTGAAAAGTGGTAATCGGGAGCACCAAATTCCTGCTCGCGAGTTGTTAATGGTGTTGCCCGAGTTTTGTAAGGTGAATTGTTAACCACGGACAATGGTGCTCCGGGGATATAGAATGTATATAATTGTAACATGTAGATTGAAAAGTGGTAATCGGGAACACCAAATTCCTGCTCGCGGGTTGTTAATGGTGTTGCCCGAGTTTTGTAAGGTGAATTGTTAACCTTGGACCAATGGTGCTCCGGTGATATAGAATGTATATATTTTTAACATGTATTTTTTTTTTTTTGATTGAGAAAATAAATGCTCCCTTCGGGGAACCCCCGTATGGCGAATCACATTCGCCGGGTCGGGGTAAGTAACTCATACTGTCTTTTTATTTCACAAAATCACTAATTACCATCCGCTTAGACAAACTTGTTCTATACAGAGGTACATATAGGTTTGCTTCCGTCTACTTCCTTAATGTCCTTCCTTCTACAATATGGAAGTTCCCCAATGGACAAAATGAAAACGTCTCTATACTCATTCACCAATGTCCAAACTTCATGGTTTGCTTCTTTCCCAGTTGAATCATCAAACTCAATCTTGTCAAGACATATTTCTCGTCCTTTACATCCTCGTCTCTTATACGTGGTAGGACCCACGACTCGGAATGGCATAGCTGCCAACTTTTGAAAATGAAAATTCGGGAGATTTTCGCGCACACCCGTATTTTATGCTAAAACCACTCCCTAATAAATACAATAGGGATTTTTCCAAATGAAATAGGGATTTTCCAAACATAAAAGTTAAAGCGTAGGGAATAAAATCCCTACTCAAAAACTGAAGTCAAATTAAAATAGGGATTTTACACACATGGAAGTTAAACCCTTGGGAATAAAATTCCTACGCAAAAAACAAGTGGAATTGGAGGTCAAAACTTCAATGATGTAAAAATAAATATTGTGTTCAATCAGAAACGCTGTGGACAAACATTCTGCGCGAATGACCCCAAAATCATCGGAAGATGAAGGAAAACACCGTCAATTTTTGAAGAACACTGACTTTTTGTGACACTTGCTTGATGTTTTTTTTTCACTTCACGACTGATGATGGCAGTCTTTCCATGACCGATGTTTATGTCCGTAACACAACTTGTACAAAAAGGAAAAGTCAGCCCTCTTCTGGAACGTTTGATGAAAGGAAATTCATCGGAATAAGTATCTTTAAAATTGATTAAATATGTTTTTGCTTATCATTATTCATGCTTTGTTATATCGCACGTACGTAACTTCAACAAAAGAAATTTTGACCACATGTGCATCACCATAATCTTCAATTATTATCCAGGACTATTGGCTGCTAAGCCATTTCCCTGCACGATAAGACAAACAACTTTCTTGTTACCATCAGAGGGTTTGTAAAACTTCCTTAAAAAGGGAATTTCCCCATTTACGACGTGTGACGTCATTTCGAAAGGGAAAAAAAAGAGGCTTCATGCCCCACAAGAAATTCCTTAGGGATTGTTTTCATAAGCGGGGATTTTTTTAATGAAGTAGGGAATTTTTAGGGATAATTAGGGATTTTTGTGATTTTCGTAAAAATTCGGGAGATTTAAGAACATTTCGGGAGATCGAGCGATGAAGATAAAATTCGGGAGATTCCCGAAAAATTCGGGAGACTTGGCAGCTATGGAATGGCATAGCAATGCGGAGTCGGAAATGCTTTCCTGATACGGTAGCGTACACAAAAAAACACCACGTAAGTGATTATGCGTTTCAACAATTAACACACGTCAAAGAAGGTGTTCGAAGTGTCATTCATCTACGAGCTGTAATGCGAGTTTCACATCTCCGGACGCATAAAAGCCACATCCCCGGCGATGAGCATTCTGGAACGTTCCAGGTATGTCTCGGACTTTCCTGTAATGCGTGCAGCCAGTTCGTCAGCGCTGATACACAAGTCAAGTACACTTATGACATCCTGGATATAACATACGGTTTTGTATTTTGCGTCTTTTTTTTGTTCCATATTCACTTAAATATTTTATAAGTACCATATATTTCACCTCAGTTATAACATACTTTAAACACTGTGGATTTAAAATATAAAAAGAAAATTTAAAAAATTGGTCAGTCCAGAATTGAATGTTTCCGTGGCTTCTCAGTCCTCGCAGCTTGTCTGGCGATTTGAAAATCGACAGGGGTGGTATGTGAAGGGGAAAGAGAAATTTGTGCATGTGCGTGAGTTTGTAGTGCAAGTATGTGTAGAGAATGAAAAAAGCCAGGAGAGATTGTCAGCATGATTGTTCACAAATCTTTGCAAAAAGAGTGCTCATTGGGAGAAAATATAAAAACAATGCAGTCGAAGGAATTAAAAGTCATCCGTTTCATTACAAATGAAACAATGTATCCTTTACAACTGTGAAAAAATATATATAACTTCAGCATATTTAATTGCATATTATGTTCAATTTTTTCACATATGCAAAGGTTTTTATATCAATTTCTTTTTAAATTCTCACAAATATATTTTCGATATGGAAAAAAATGGAACCCCTTGAATGAATATTTTAAAAAGAATTGAAATTGAAAATTTCTATACTACTATTTTGAAATCTGCGACCGAAAACCATAATTGGTGATACGGGGTTCCAATGGATAATGACAACCCGTCAAACCCCCTTCATCAAGACTCTGCCAATTCCTGCTGCAGTAGTGCGCTTTGCAATGACATTTAATATACAATAAGATGGGTGAATAACTAAGTTCACCTGATACCCAGGGTTTTCTTGTTTTTTTTTTTTTTTGAAAGGAACATAAAAACACGATCACACTGTAGATCAGTGTGTAGTTTGAAATCTGCGGCGGGAAGCGTAGAACGTCTAAGTGAGCCGTAGTTAAGTATTAGACTAACCAAAGAAAATATAGTTAGATATAACATACTGCAGAAACAAAGCCTTGAACAATATTAGTCTGAAACAGACATATTTGTATGCGCGGTAGATATCTTAACGTTTGCCACAAAAAAAAGCATGAATTTTTTTATGAAAGAAAAATTTCATTGCAGTTATTGTCGCAGATGACGCTACAAAAATATTTGTAACTTTATTGCTATCTATTTTTTCTCTACACAGCTATCTGTCGGCAAAGAACATAACTTTTCTGGTATAAATTTTTGTTGTTTAATGAATCCTGTCTTTCTGTGCGAACTTAGTTGTTTATGTTTTTCAAATTATTGAATTTTTGCGTTTTTTGTTACTTTTTAATCACCTAATGGCAGGGGCAGCTCGAGTTTACCTGCCGCCCGGATGCGAAGCCTCATATGCCGCTCCTAATGATGACCCTGGATGGAGGCTGACAGGGCTTCAGTGAAACTAACGCTTAGAAATTCTAAGTTTTTATTCTTACCACTTTATCAGCCAATCAGAATCAGGCTACTGTGACGTTGTAAAGTGTACTTCTTGCTGTTACTTTTGGCAACTTATCGCCAAACACCAGCTTCTATTAACGATTTCGCTATTATTTTGTCATTACATCTCATTTGCTCACACGATAATATCACAATGATATAATTTAACAATACTGTAATATAACAATCATAATAATAATGATGTATATTATATCATAATAGTTATATTGACATGCAATAAATACAGTGGCTTGCAGAAACACAAGTTCTATGTTTGGTTTCCTAATGAATCTATTATCATTATGAACCAATAACAAAGGAATGTATTTGTATATATTGTGTATATATTGTTTATAATTTGTGTTAATTGCATTTTTAATTGGGTTGCTGTTTTTTTTTTTTTTTTTAATATATGACATCCATAGTTTTATCAGCCACCTCGTTGGGCATTTTGCCTGTTGTGGCGTTGTATTTGTATTTGAATGAGTCGGTACTCTATGAATCAATAAATGATAGCAGGGCCCAGCTTCGCGAGCCGTTATTATTGTCAACTTGATGCAACTGAACCACATTTGGATTAAATCAGAAAAAAAATGAAACCATTTTTTAGTGATTCAATAAACGATAACTTATTATACGGAGGTGGCTCCCCTTTTCCCTGTATCGCCAAGTTCGCTGTTTGGGAACAACCCCCCACCCATTCCCGTGCATCCGAGAATTTGTGGTGAATTATAATATAATAAATTATATTTTTCCTGTACAACGGTTAAAAGAAATTAAATGTAATAAGAAATTAAATTTTTCAAACGAAGATGTTAGGGGAAAAAATTGGACGGGTTCGAAGGGACTCGAACTCATAACCTTCGTTTTAAGCGTCCCGAGAACTTCCCACTGTACCAATGGCGGTTGCCAAGCTGAAGTTGAATTTAGTATATCCATTAGCCAAATGGATCAAAAGTTGCTGTAGCCTCGCGGTCTGCTGTGACGTTTCTATGACGTCACTTGCTTGACTCTGATTGGCTGGTAATGTGGAGATCTCAGAATTTCTAAGCGCTATATTCAGTGAACGGGACTTCGAGATAAACCTGATTTTTTTTCAGAAGAAAGCCGCACACCATTTTTTTACCGTGCAAACTGATCTTGACCATAAGTCCCGCTTTTGAAGTAGATTTTTGTGTTGTTTTCAAGTTCTGGAATTATTTTACCATTTTTAATAATGCCAGATAAATTAATCCTTGAAACACCACTTATTTTTTTTGATCCATCATCACTTATCCTGTAAAGGTGATCTAGTTAAGAATTTTTTCAAAGGTGTTTCTAGTGCTCCAGAGACCGGACAAGTAAGAAGCCGAATTTGTCCTTTGCTTTCATTTCACTATTCTGGAACAAATTATGGATGACGGAACCAAAATTCACACTTGCCCTTGTGATAGAGTACAGAGGCGGCGCTTGGCCATGCTACCCATTGCGGCCGCATAGGGCACCGCTCGAGAGGAACGCAGAAGTGAGTGAAAGGGCGATTTTTTTTTTTTCTTTTTAGGAATTGTTTGAATAAGTTGTGAAAGAGGGGCATGATCACCAAAGATAGGGCTGACAGGGCTCCAGCCTGGGGACCTGGGACTAAATCCTCATAATTTTTCTTTTTTTCACACTATAAATCAACTAGAAGGAGCCCCATAGAAAATCTGGCTTGGGTTTCGTGAAAGATGGGGGCTCTGACACAGGATGCAGGAGTTATGGGAGGGGATAGATAGGCAGGAGGCGCAAAAAATAAGTCCCGCACGGTACAAATTTTGTCTCGAGCCGCTCCGATAGCTTACATTCTTGTTTTTGGTATTACGGTCAAAGGTCCTATGTCTATTTTCTTAAAGTTTCCGTTGCCGAGGTATGACTCAAAAGCGTGAGGTCATCTGAATGTTTACTGTGTTTGATTCTGGGGTCTTAACTAAAGTCTACGCTGCCGCCCGGGTGCGCCGCACCCCTTGCACCCTCGCTTAAGCCGCCCCTGCCTAATGGATATTTATTCAAGGAAAATTTCCCTTTTGGGTAAATTTTTGAAACGTGCTATCGGTGGTAATATGCAGTACGCTTAGTAAATTTTTTAACTACATGTATAATTTTGTAAAAAAAAATTTTTCATTTGGTGAACTCAAAATTTTTACAAATGTCAATAAAATTCCTATGTGGATCAATTTTTCTCAAGGAAATGGGAAATTTGAATTTTATTTACCACACACGCGGGAAGACATAACAAACTGCGTGGGATTTTTCTTCCCCACTGCTAAATCCTTACTTAGAGCTATATCGAGTGAGGTGCTTCTCCTCTAGCGCCAAAAATGTAGATTGAACTTGTAGTTTAGTTGAATCTCTTGCTATATATAAGTTCTCCTGCAAATGAACACCACATTTCGATTCAGAATATTTTTTCAAACAGTAATAATACCGACGGGATATATAACAGCTTTGAAAAATTAAATTAGCATTTAGATAACTTAGGACAGCAAACTGATGACTAGAAATTCTCATGGGGACGCGCGCCTCTATGCGCCTTCATTACGAGCCCCGCCCTGCAGATAACAATCTCAGAAACTTCGTAAGGCGGCAACACCAACAGACTAGTGACCCATTGTTGCTCTGGTACTTTTGTGAGTCAGGCTTAGCACTCAAAGTGTTCAAATCTCTGTCATCCATATCGAACGTCTCTATCGTCATCTTCAAATCGCACAAAGCGACACAACAGCTTTGTGTTTGACACACAGTGTCATCATCACTATTTTGCGATGCACTCGTTATTTGAAGGTGCTCTGCTAGGCTTTCCTTTGTCGTTCCAATAGCTTGGCTTCTCATTCCTCATGATGTCACTCGGCTTCTTGTTTCTGTCGCTGGACTTTTTCTTCCTTTTCGTGTTTCAATGATCTGTTCAAGGAGTGCTTTCAAGAAATTATTTTAATAATTTTTAGACTTGACGATGAGGTTCTTCAGGTCGGCGACTTTGTCATTCTGAGATGGATCCTCTTCCAATTTGCATGCAAGCAGCTGCAGGTGTCTCTCTTCCTTCCTTTCACCAGAAATGATATCTTCGGCTCCAATCACAGTTCTGTTCTCGATGCTACTTCCGAAAATGAATGTTAGACTCCAGGAATCGCCGCGGCTTCAAGCAATTTATTCCGGGACTTTATACGATAAGAAAATGAACTTTATTGCAACTTGATAGATTCAAATGTGCAATCTCAATGCATACTCTCAATCTCAATCAATACTGCCCCTCTGCTACTGATGGAATTGATGTTCTCAAACAGTCCCTCGTTACTCAAGCACAAAGTAATAATATACCACTTCTATTTCAACGACTGTTGAATAGCTTCCTACACACTCTTATCGGCAGATATGTGCCTTCCAAATGCCTACAATGGACTTTCTTACCCTCTAGGGATATCGCTGAAAACATTGGGAGAAAAACTTCTGAAAGGACATATCGGCGTCCAAACAATTGAAACTCGTTCGTTTGAGGCTCACCACGTCTGTGTATTCTCAAAAACAGGCAATAAACAGACTTAGTGTCCACTCTAAATAACCATCAGCCAGCTCACTGGCTATTTATACATCAGTAATTGGCTTAAACTTTATGGCTTTTGCAGTGGCATATGCAAGAAGAACTGCTGCGGCATTGCGTTTCACTGCACACAAAAATTGTCCGCATTTTGATGGATATATATAACTTTTTTTTCCAAAATATTTGGAGTTTGAGTCGAAGTGAAAACATTAAATAAATGAATTATTTTAACATTAAAATATGTAGGCACTGATTGTGACCAAAGCCAAACATCCTATAAATGTGAAAGTCGTATAACTGAGCGACGTGTAAACGCAAAAATTCGAGTCGGTTTTCCAGACTTGAAAAAAATATTATGCTTATAACCGTCAGTTAATGCATATTTCAAATTTGCTTTAAAATTCATGTATGACGTATACTGAAAAAGTTTTTATTCACTTGTTAGGTACTATTCCAGCTCCTATGATGTTTGGCAAATTGATAGACTGGAGTTGTGAACTTTGGCATGATGCGTGTAATGAGCAAGGAGCGTGTCTATTTTATGATAACCAGCAAATGAGCATGAATGTTTTGATATTAGCTTCAGTCTTGAAAGCTTTGTCTACATTTTTCTTTATGTTGGCCTGGCTTCTTTATAAAGCTCCTGGCGAGGATGAAGTATTAGCCTGCCGTAAAGTCACTCCAACTGTCACTTCTTTCAGCATTGTACAAGAAGAAGTCATGCAAATTGATAGCAGTGAAAAAAAAGATAACATTCATGGAATAGGAAATGGAAGCATTCTTTAAATGATGGGTGACGTGATGATTTTTGTGATATTTATTTGAAGAAAAACATGTACAGGGTGGTTATAATTGAAGTTCTCGTACTCTAGGTAGTTTTTCTCATATACTACTCATCCAAATACAGCCAAGTTTTCAGGATATCTTAATGAGACCATGGGGAGAGATTTATACAATAAAAAAATTGTTCAGTTTTTGAACACCAGGTGAATAAGTCGCGTTTTTTTATTCAATTTCCCTTTTTTTCTCCCATGGTCCATATAGCTGATATACCGAATTTCCATGGAATACGTCCGCCACAATAGGCTCTATATAGGTCTGAGTAGTTTCAGTATACTGACACTGCTCAGACCTATGAAGTGCCCATTCTGAAGGAGGCATTCCATCGAAACTTAGTATATACGCTATATGGACCATGAAAAGAAAAGGAAATTCAATAAAAAAAGTGTCACTTATTCACCTGGTGGTCAAAAATTGAACTATTTTTTATTGCATAAATCTGTGTCATGGTCTCATTAATATATCCTCAAAATGTGTTCGTATTCGGATGAGTAGCTTAGCTTTGCAGAAAAAACTCTTCAGAGTATGCAACAGTTTTATGGCAACAAAATTACAATCACCCTCTATGTACGGTACCCATGAAATATAAAGAACTGTATGTTACTTTGAATCAAATCGTTTTTTTTTTATTATATGACATAAATGCATTTAGAGGCATACACAGGAGGGGCCTTTAAAAATGTTTTTCTCACTAGGGTTGTAAGTAACAATTGACCGATTCGTAAACCGAAAAGAAATTACTGCTTTAATCAATGTCTTTCAATTTCAAATAGTACTTTTTGAAACAATTAGTGGATAACTCGGTTTCATCAGTAAACAGCAAATCGGGAAAAATTTTGGAGTCTGAAATGTGATCCACAGATGTAGTACAATAAGAGAAAAAATAACCATGCATGCAACATAAAATAATGAAATTTCATTCTAGTTTTGTGCTGAAGAACAGAAAATTCGTATTTTTATACGCAAGAAAAAGGGAAAATGTGAGTTTTTTTTTCAGATGAAAATTACTTCTATTATGTAGTATGTCTTCCTCGGGAAGGAAAGCAATGCTTGAAACATTTGAGTTATGGACTCGCAGACATTATTGATGAAGGACGGAGGTATTCTGCACCACTGCTGCTGAAGTGCAGTTTCCAGCTGTTAAACAGTTTCTGGGGGTGATGGACGATCAGCAAATCTTTTCCCTAGAATGTCCCAAACAATGGAATTCAAGTCAAAAGAACATGGTGGCCAGCCCATTTGAAGGATTCCTTCATCGAAATGGAAGTCATTCACAAGCTAAACACAATGCGTGGTAGTGTCCATGAAAAGAAATTCATTTCCAACAATCTGAACCTTTAGTAAAAGGTAAAAGATTAACTTGGAGACTGAAGAGAAAAGCCAGAGCATATTTCCAACTACTTCACCCTATAAGGGATTACAAAAAATCTGAGAATTTCATATCCATAGCACTGAGCCATCAGTGATCATTCCTTATGATGTACAGGTTGGTGTGATCTACAGTTGGGCATTTTGTCAGCAAAAAGTTATTTTCGTCGAGACAGTGGTAAAAACCAGGGCAAAAACGATTTTATGGAAAAAACATTTGACTTAAAATGTATTATATATATCAGAGACTTCACATCATTACAACAATCAACTTTATACTGTTATATTAAGAAGTAATCTGATACTTTACAAATAAATAAATAGAGATACAGTCGATGCTCTTTATAATACCCCCACGTTATAGCGATCATTAAATTAAAATGACCTGTAGGAAAAATCGGTTATAGTTTCCTACAGGTGAAAAATCATTATAACAATATACAATTCTTTTGCATCAACTTTTTTTAGTGATACTTGACATAAATTAATGTGGAAATTAAAGATTTGTTTTATGCTTGGCAAAAACCTATTTTTGTCAGGACGTTTTTCCCTGCAGTTAAAAACTTGACCTTACTGGCAAAAACTTAACAACCCTAAACGTTATTGATTATTAAACCAAAATTTGAGTTCAAAACTATGTCATTTGTATAATAAATGGTTAAATACACTCATGTCCATAAATTGAGGATAATGCCAGCTCCGGCAAATAAAGGTTCAGAAACAAAACAAACGTTACTTATTCATAAAGCCCATTTATTAAACAAAAGATAAAGAACAAAAACGATGGTGTATGTATGATACCATTCATAAAAACTACGATTTTTGCTTCCTGGAGCAATCGTAAAAAATATCTCCTTTACAAAAACTTACTATTACATGGTTGGTATGATGGTTAATACATTGTATGTCTCCCATGCGATGAAATACAGTCCGTACAACGCCTAGACATGTTGAGTATCAAATTATCGACCTGATCTTGGGGAAGATCACTCCACTCAGCAAGCAATGCTCTCCGAAGTTCCGGTACACATGTAGGAGGTGGTTGACGGGATGCAACTCGTCGGCCAAGCATGTCCCACACATGCTCTATCGGATTCAAGTCAGGTGAGAATGCTGGCCATTCTATACGGGTTATATCCTCAGATTCAAGGCATTCGATGTTTACGATGTTTGCTCGGTGAGGACGGGCGTTGTCATCCATAAACACAAATTCTGCGCCCATGGCACCCCTAAACAAACGTACATGTTCTTCCAGAATGACGTCCGTATAAATTTGGGCTTTCATGTTCTGGAACACAGTATAATTCCACCCCAAACGAGCAATGCTGCACCACCGTAACGGTGTCGTTCAATGATGTTGTCTTGGTGATAACGCGGTACCTGGCGTTCTCCATATGAAAGTCCGACGTGAATCAGACTGCAAGCTAAACCTGGACTCGTCGGAAAACATCACGCAAGCCTACTGTGACGATGTCCACATTGCATGTTCTCTAACTCCAGGCTAATCGCTGCCGACGGTGAGTTGCCGTGAGCGGAACACATCTGACAGGCCTGCGAGCATATAGACCAATATCTCCCAAACGTCTGTACACGGTTTGTCTTGAAACTGTGGTACCCGTGGCTGCAGATAGCTGACGAGACAGTTCGGATGCTGTGCCCCGTCTGCTTCTTTTGGCAGTTACTGCCACATACCGGTCTTCATTCGGCGTTGTAACTCGGGGGCGACCTGTACTGTAACGTCTCATGCTCTGGCTTCTCTTCAACTTTCGAGCTAATCTTTCGCCTTTTACTAAAGATTACCGTGGAGAGGAGCAACATAAATGAGCTTAAGGAAATTTCTACTGACATTCCCGTTATCTTGGAATCATTGCCAAAGCCTAGAGATGACACTTTGGGCAATTCCAAGTTCCTCGGATACTTTCATCTGAGTACGCCCACATTCCAGGCGGCCGATAATTCTACCACGTAAAAAATCATCCACATGCGTCCTCTGTGTCATAACTATTCGCTTATGGCACTGAGCGCCTTACAGAACTCTTGTGAACAATTTCACTTCTTTGTCACCATTCCTTATATACCCTCCTCTTACACTCTCGTCATTGTGACGTACTATCGGCATCATCTGGTGGCTTCCTGAAATTTGCATATCATTCTTGCAGATGTGTGTGATAATTCTACAGGTGAAATTTTTACTTTAGATTTCGATTTCCGTGTGATTCTGAATTATCCTTAATTTACGGACATGAGTGTAAATGCATAACAATGCCTCACATGCATAGATAGATGGGGAAAAATCAATTTTTGTCTGGACAGTTTTAACCGTGGTTATTTCCACCTATGGCAAAAACATGCCAACCCTGATACAGTGAGATCTTGACATAATGATACTCTATGGATCAAGAAAAATATAGTACTGTAGAGGGATTTATATTTTGCTATATCAAGCACATCGTTGTAGTGAGGTTTCAATGTACGGTATTACCACGACTTGCGCGATTTCTGAAATTTAAGCATAATCACTGGATTATTCCTGCGATACTGGAGAGCATTAAATGTTTGCAATAAAAAATTGAATAAAAAATTGTTTTATTCGATCGGATTATTAGTTAATGAAATTGCACCAATTTTTGAGAGTTTTCAGTATGTAAAGATTAAAATGCTGCTGGGATTTTAGGATGGAATCCTAAGGCTTGTTTGGTATGTGTCATTTTTCACAGAGAAGGTCACAATTTTATATGTGAAGTCCAACGCAAAGTATAAAAATTAATTTGTTTAATGTATTGTTCTTTGATGACAATGCACCTGGTCTGCAACTTTCAATAAACTCCAACTGGCACTTCACAATATGCACCTGCTGATTTCTTTGGGGCTTGCTTCGCGGTCGTTTATTCATAAATATTAAACGACATTTTTTAGAACACTAGATTTAATTTCTTCAAATACAAAACATGCAAGCTACATACATGTGCGACTTGCCATCACGATGTTTAGAACCTTACTCACTGGTGTCATCATACAAACAGTAATAATGAGAATAATTGTCTATTGCCATCTTACAGACGGTAATAATGAGACTAATTGATAAAAACGAAGAAAAAATAAAACGATCCCCGATCGTCCACCAACTAATGGCTGAAATTTTTTTTTTTGCCTCCAAGACAGCAGCAGTTCATTTCTTTCGATTGGTCAAGATTTTATCAAAACATACATTAAACAAAGAGATTAACACACACCTTTCATTTGCGCAGATTTCAGAGTGTAAGTACAGATTTTAAGTCTTTTTTTACCCGACCAGATTGCAGTCACAGTGCAAGTTAAATTTATGAAGCCCCATAGCATTATAGAGTAAGAAAGAATACGACAGGTGTTCTTCCAAAAAAACCATGGTTTAAACTGTCCATCAAAAACCTCAAATATTGCTTTTCAATATAAAAGTTCTCGGTGAAAATACACACATTGATTGCATGTAATGTTTAAAGTGACTATGTTATACAAAGAATAAATACTTAATATGATTATAAAATAATTTTCTGCTCTCCACAGAATTATTTTGGACTTTTTATGTGTATTTTTTCTTGTAAAGTATGCAATTATACTACAGCATAACATAAAAGCTGAAGGGAAAAACTATGCAAATATCTGATATTCTTCAATTCAGATGATTGTCAACCTTACAACATTTCTTCAATTGCTTACATATGTATGTGTAGGCTGCTGTACTCTTCATGGACAGTTGTTCAGAAAGTTCTTTCACACCATATAAGTAGGTCATTTCATAGGTGCCAATTCACAGACTTGAAAAATCTAGTTCATCATGTGACTACATACTTTGCATCAAAAAAAAGTCACACAAATGGAAAGGAAAAACCCCAGAGATTTATTTTTTGGGATTGCAACAGATGACAATATATAAATCCCATTTTCACTGGACGCATTTTTCAGGGTTCTACGCAGGGCCGTCATTTCAACTTTTTCCAGGGGAGGGGGCAAGCACATGTACTCAATGTTTGTATATACACTGCTGGCCACCGTAAATGCAACACCCTGAAGGAAGCATGCAAATAATATGAAATTTACAACATGCATTAGCGGAGGTGAGATATGCAAATGATTAGAATTTCAGCGCAAACGCACATCAAGCGCGCCTGTGGCGCCACTTCAAAGCGCTATTTAAGGCTTGGAGATTTCGACGATTTGAAGTAAGGCAATTGTGTTTTTCTTGTGGTTTTTTCAAAAAAACGATCAATTATGCCTCGTAGAAAACAGCGATCATCTTTTGATCAAGTATCCGAGTTCGACAGAGGAAGGATAGTGGCCTACTGAGATTGTGGATTATCTTTCAGGGAAATCGGCAGTCGTGTTGGACGAAACCAAACAACTGTAATGCGGATATGTGATCGTTGGATGCAGGAGGGTACGACGGACCGACGTGTTCGATCACATCCACCTCAGTGCACCACTTCACGTGATGACAGGCGTATTGTGCGTATGGCAGTGACGGATCGCTCAGCCACATCACGAACCATAGCACAGCACATTCAGTGTCTGCGCGTACCATTCGACGCCGTTTACAGCAGAGTGGTCTGTCCGCAAGACGTCCATTGCTTCGTCTACCCTTGACGCAGAACCACAGACGTCTCCGCCGCACATGGTGCGATGAAAGAAGAATGTGGACGGCACAATGGAATGAAATTGTCTTTACTGACGAGTCACGCTTCTGTCTGCAATATCACGATGGTCGGATTCGAGTCTGGAGACACCGTGGAGAGAGGATGCTGAACAGCTGCGTTATGCACCGGGTATTATGGTATGGGGCGGTATTGGATATCACTCTCGCACTCCTCTAGTACGCATTGCCGGTACTTTAAAAAGCTAGCGCTACATCTCCGAGGTGTTGGAGCCAGTTGTCCTTCCTTACCTTCAGGGCTTGCCCACAGCCATATTTCAACAGGATAATGCGCGACCACACGTGGCACGCATTGTCCAAAGGTTCTTCGTCAATCGCCAGATTGAATTGCTTCCCTGGCCAGCTCGCTCTCCGGATCTTTCGCCGATAGAAAACATGTGGTCCATGGTTGCTCAACGATTGACCCAGATTAAATCCCCAGCTGCCACACCAGATCAACTTTGGCAACGCGTGGAAGCTGCTTGGTCTGCTGTACCCCAAGAACACATCCAAAGTCTCTCTGAATCAATGCCGAGGCGTGTGGCAGCGGTGATCTCCAACAATGGCGGCTACTCTGGCTACTGATTTTGGCAGGAACCACACTTCACAGAAGTCTATAAATTTAATCATTTGATGCTTGGTCAACATGTTATCTACAAAATAAATATTGTTGCGATATCTCTTGTCTTTCTTGGTGTTGCAATTTGGGTGGCCAGCAGTGTATATATATATATATACCATTTTTAGTGTATTTTCAAAAGCCAGGGGGGCAACGGCCTCCCCCCCTCTAAATGACGGGCCTGGGGTTCTGATTTGTTAGCAATAATTGGAAACTTTGCTTGCTTTTTGACATCATATTAGGTGACAATTACCGATTTTTTGTACTTGAAATCTTGAGAGAGAGATTTCCCATATTTTCCCGAGAAAATGTGGTCAGCCTAGAATTGCAAGTTCTGAAGGGATATTTTCTTTAGGGATTTCCCATTGAAACAAGGCACAATTTGAAGACTTTTAGTGATCATTCTATGCAAATAAGAAAAATCGGAAGCATTTTCACCTGTATAATGTAGATTTTTGTTATTATTAAATTATCTGGGTAATCACTTTATTTATTTTATTTATTTATTAAATAAGTTAATAAAATGATACCTTTATTGTGCATAACATTAGAATGTAGCTAGCAATCCAAATACTAAATTGTAGGACTAATATGTCCTTTAATTTCAAAGCTACATTAAGAGTAATTAACTTTAAGAAAATCAGCTTTGTTTAATTTGGCAGTGCTGGCTTTTATATCATGCTTGAGCAACTCTTGTAACTTATTCCTAGTGAAAAAGTAAGAATGACTAATTACTAGCATTCCTGACGCTTTGGTTTTCCAATTGAATCTGTGCCAAACAATGTTTTGGGTATCAAGTCATAACAGCTCTGCTTTCACTGAAATAAGTAATAATAATACTTTTTTTAAAACGCCGGATTTATGAAACCTAAGCCAAGAAATGTGAAGGTGAAAATAAACGAGTTAAGTTAGTGTATTAACAGATGATACGCGAGAATTTTTTTTATATGGAATAAAATTTTGAGCAGAACAGAAAATTCAAAATATCGAAATCGATATTTTTTCTCAGTAATTACATTCAAAATATAAAACACTTTAATCTACATAAAATTAAATGTTTAGTGTTGTTACTTAGCATATCTATTTGGTTAAAAACTATTTGATAATATTGACAATAAGTTTCTGACTGTTTTAATTCTGACTTGGTTTCTGAAGTCAGCATCTAACCCTGATCCCCCATCACACATATTTTGAATAAACAGCTCTATTTCATTTCGTAAATTGACCACAGGTTTAAATAAAATAGACCATAAAATTATATTTTATATAATCTAAACTTTTTATGTCGAAAAATTCAAAATTGCAATTAAACGTAAAAAAAAAGTAAGTTTGTCATTATGTTATATATCTATAGTGTTCAAAATATTATCCAAAAGTTTTCATTTGAATTTTTGAAGGTTTTCGATGGTTTAAACCAGTTTTTGACAGTTTAAACCAGTTTTGAACGTTTGTCATGTCAAAAATCAACCCTGGTTTCAAACAATTTTTTTGTATTCTATTTTTTCTGAAATGATGCTAGAAAAAATATGTATAAAGTATCAATTTTTGATGATTGGGAAAAACCCATTATTGTCAGGACATTTTTCACTGCAGTTTTTTCCAAGAATGGAAAAACTCATCAACTAAAAAAATTATTAATTCTTATAGTAAAGTTTGTTAAAAGCTATCCTATCTGCATTTAAAAAATAATCAAATGCACAATAATGTCTCGCATGTATAAATGGGGGGGGGGGGAATCAATCTTTGCCACTTGGCAAAAACTGGCAAAACCTATTTTTGCCGGGATGGTTTTACCGTCCCATTTTTTTTCCCCAGGTTTTTTCTACCCATGGTAAAAACTAACCATCTCTAGTGTGACCATTTATAGAGACAGCGACCCAGAGAACATCAACCATGAATCCGCCTCCTTCATACCGGGTACTTTCACGCATGAATCTTGGATTGTTTTGAGTGCCACATTCTTTCCAGATCAACAGTCACCTATTGCCAGGTTGAAGAGTGATATACTCATTGATAGAAGACACATTCATTTCAGACCATTTTATAAGAAATTTTAATACCAGAACTACCGGAGCGGTTTTTTGGACCGCTATTGCAAAAATACATGAGACAGCTGCAAATATGGATTTATTTTGGATGAAAACAAGTGTCATAAGAAATAGGGTTGTCTATCTTGAAAAATTGTCGTATGGAGGTTTCAGGGACTCTGGGGGGCCCAACCCCGTGAAAAAAATCATGTTTATATTTTTAGAATTTATACGACGTAATAGATTACGTATTGCGTATTGTTAATAATAATTCAAATATTCAAAATTCAATAATTCAAATCGTAAGTTTTCAGGAACTGTTTCACAATCAGCGGGGGCATTTCTCAATACACCCCCCCCCCCCACCCAGTTGGATAAATTGAAAACTTTGATTTTGAAGCAAACGCTTAATGTATTTCTTACAGTTCTAATAAGCAAACAAAAGACCAGTCTCGGTTAAAAACAATCACGATTTAAATTAAGGATAACGAAAATACAAATAAACCGTATTTACACGATTACATTGATAAACCCGGTCTAATATCCGCATCGATAAGTGGGCATTTACTCGGCTCTCACAATTTTATTCCTCAAATTTAAACAGTATACATTCACTAATGAACTAAAATATTGCTAGGGCCTGGTCCTATTAATCGATTAATTGGGTCGGCTAATCGCTGTTGAAAATGTAAATTGAGTTGACTCGATCAATCCGATTGAAATTAGGGTAAAACGTTTGTAATTTAACTTTACTTTTTTAACGAAACCGATTAGATGTCATAAAAACTATGTACCTATATATTATTTTATATTTTTCACATTTTAGATAAGTGGCCATATTTAAGAATATTTGGATAAATATTTTTATCAAACTTTTCGGGCATGGGTCACACAAATCGATTCAACGAAAATTTAGGATTTCCTTTTCAAATCGAATTTGAGGAGAGTTTTACAAGACAAAAGACCAAAATTTATTGTTTCCACTATGTGAAACTCCTCTGCTGGACTTAGGTTGTTGGTGCTAGCGAGTCGACAGTAAAATCCACATGTTTCCTTCCTGGAACTTATGGTTCACACCGTCATTTTTCCGGCATTTTCTGGTTGGAATTGAGCTGGACGGGTTTCGACGAGAGCTAGTAAAGAAGCGTCAAAAAGGAGGTTCTAGCCTGGACGTGTTTCGGTGCCGCCGAATATCTCATTTTCTTTTAGGTACTTGGGTTCTGGCACGTGCGTTCTCGGCGATACTGAAAAGGCCTAGGTGAAGGATCTGGTTCCTGCGGCGTTGAGAGATTGTGGAGGTGCCTTGCTGGACTGAATGATGTTCCTGTCTCCGACTGTTCTGCTAGAGCTGCCGGTGAAACAGGTGAGTACATTTTGCATTCTTGTCTGCGTAAAATGGTAAAATTTTGCCCCATTTTGGGTGCGAGCTTGGGTAAAGATCTAGATTTCATAGTTCTAAAAGGTAATGCCAACGAGTTATTTGGCCATGAGACAAAACCTTCTGCAGATACCCATGACTTTGAAGTTAAGCTGTTATCATGGCTGGGAGGCTATTATGATAGACAACTGAGGGAAATTTCTGCTAGTGACGCAGATTGCTTGATAGCTGAAAATTTTACTGTTTTGTTGGCAGTATATAATAAATATATAACTGCAGAGGAGGAGGATCAGGGTGATTGTCTCCCCGAGGTTTTCACTGCAACATGTGTATTTTTTGAATATGTAGATAAAAAATCTATGCCACAATGTGGCAAATAATTTTCGTGTGAGCCCCAAAATAAACGATGAAGTTAGTAAAAGTGACGATATAAAGAAAAGGTTAAAACCTCGGAAAAAGAAAATCAGTAGAAAGGATGAGAATGAGGAGAAAATGGTAAAGGGAAAAAATGTAAACAAGAGAAACGCCCCCTCTGAAAAAAGGGATGCTGAAAATGTTAATGATAGTTTTACTCTTGCTTTTGCCATAAATTCTGAAGATGAGAATCCAAATGGAAGTGGCGTGGATAGAAGGGATAAAATAATTGAAAATGCTGAAAATACAAAACTCGGAGTTAATGTGGGTGCAAGTAACTAGTTCTGCACACTCGGAAACGCAGTTGATGTTAAATGAAATGTCTCCAACTGAACAAAATGAGGATGAAGGCTAGGACTACTCCAGTGAATCGAAAAAAGAACAAATTTAATATGCCCCCTGATAGTTCTATCAGACTGGGGATCAAATTGGTTAAAAGACTAAAAGCTGAGAGCCCAATGTGAATTTTTGTGGTGTTTGGTCAGAACATGATAACTCCAAAATCATATTTTTGAGATATAAGCTTTTTATGAAAATGACCTCCACTGTCGAAATTGTCTTCGGACTGAACATGCTTCGTATACGTGCTATTATAAGCTAAACTGTGCATGTTGTGCATAACAACTCAGTACTCGTGCATGCCCAAATAAAGGAAATGACGATTAAGAAAATTTGTGTGGCGAGAAAACTCATACTGGCACATACGGGACCTGTCCCTTAAGGTTGGAAAAAAGAAATAAGGCCAAACATACAAAATTATTTATTCCCTCCCACCCAACAATAATCCGTAGAGAGATTTCCCCGGGTCTCTCCTTCGCGAAAGCAGTCTTAACCCTTCACCCGTCGAAGACGTGTTGACGCGACCAAAAAATTCTCTCGAAAACGGGGGAGGGGGCGTTCCTCCCCCCCCGGCTTTTGAAAATACACTAAAAGTGATATATATATATATATGTACAAATATGTATATACATACATTGACTACATGTGCTTTGCCCCCTCCCCCCCTGGAAAAAGTTGAAATGACGGCCTTGTTTTTACAGCATCTCATTAATGTTATGAATGTGTGTATGAAACAGTAGGCCCCTACTCAAAACCATAATTAGAACAACAGACAGTAAAGACATGGCTTTAATTTCGAAAACTGAGAGCTGGGGGAGGGGGTGTAAGCATGATTTTTCGGAAAAAAATTAAGAAACAAAATACACAGAATAAAATAATCTGAAAAAAAATTACAAAGTTCTGCGCGAATCATGCAGGCTGGAAAAAATTTCAAAGTAGTCCAAATCTTTCTTGTGAAAGGTAAAGTAAAAATTTATTAATATTTTAGCGCGACAAAAATAAATTGCAGTCAAAAAGGAAATGAAAAATCTTCATTGCACATGCAGAAATCGGTATGAAAATGTGACTCGATGAATAGAAAATATCCGAATCTACTAATTATTTTGAATACGCCAATTCATAAAATGCCTTAAATGTTATTATTTTACTGTTTTTACAAGTCACCTTCGTCAAGCTACCATTTTTGCAATCTTCGTTCAAGTTTTTTTACACATGACTGTTTCGATGAAGTTTTAAAATAACTCAAAAATATTGCCGTTTCATTGATCAACATGTAATCTGATTTAAACGACAGCATATAAAAAGGATCGCGTAGTAAACACAACGCACTGTATGCACATTCCCTCAGAAATTAGATTTAGTAAAGATAAAAAAAATTGCACATTTTGGCAAAAAAGTGTTGATTTAGCTAAAAAAAATTTCAAACACATCTCATTGGGCTAACATAGTACAAATCTTGCGAAAAATTTGCCAACATAGAAGACGAAGCTAACACCTAAGTGATACGTAATAGCAAGGTTATAGTATCACACTACATGGAGAGAAAAAGTGTCAATCGTGAAGGCCGAACTTGGCTTCTAATGGGATTGAATATTTCAGTTCATTTCTAAGAAGTGACAACCCGCAGCTGGCGGAGAAATGCACTTTGGTTCGGTGTTTGGTATATATAACTGACCGTTAGAAAAATGACACATCACAAAATTTTGAAAGTTTATAACTCACTTAATATTCGTCCGATCGAAAAACGTAAAACACTTTTCTATGTTAGTTTTTCACAAGGAATCACGTGTGTAATTATTGGGCGGTCGATAGTTACCACCCTGTATAATTTATAGACCATAATGTTTATTTTTATTTGGTTCTGTTTTTTCCACACAGACTGTAAAAAATATATGATTATCTAACCTTCGTATTTACAGTGTTTCTTCCCGGGGGCAGGTTATGAAGTAATTGCTCGGACAGCAAACGCAGTTTTTGAGAAGCTAACGGAATGACTGGCAGACAACCATCTTCATATGGCGACTGAGAAGACAGCATTTCTATGGCCGCACGCAAAGAAGTAGAGGCCTAAAATAATCATAGATGGTATGAGAATACGATCATCAAATGTGTTGCGATACCTGGGCGTACACATTGATTGCAAATTAAATTTTTTGCCGCATATCCATCAGCAAGCGAAGAAAGTCCATGATACTCTGCAACGGCTGAGGCATTTGGCAGGGCCTAAATGGGGCATAAAACTGGACTTCAGAAATATCCTTTATCGAACAGTGATGCAACGCCAGTTGTCTTATGGCTGTGCCACATGGTACAATGAACCGACCCAGCGAATGAAACGTGCTCTGGACATAATTCAGCGTCCGTTCCTCTTGTACGTGACTGGGGCGTACGTAACCTCGGCAAACGAGGTTATTATATGTTGCCACGGGCGATCCTGCGCTGATTAGATTTATGGACTATGAGGCCAAGAAGATACGACTGTTACAAATACAACGCCACAACAGGCAAATTGCCCAACGAGGTGGCTGACTTAAGAACATCATGGATCCCGGAGCCATTTTTTGGAGGCCCTACCTACTACTACTACTACACCACGCATGCACCCCGCCCACATCCCCCCCCCCCGCGGAACCCCCCAAGAAATCGGTACATGCGGGAATGTTGCGAATGATGTAGTATTTAGAGATAGGGTTAAGAACTGTCAGGATGTTAGATAGGCTGTCCGAATATTTAGTCGTGAGCTCATGCTGTTCTTATGCAAATTGCACCGCATTGAATACGGCGAGCATCTACGGAACGCTGAATTTGCATTGTTCAGCCGGACTGACCAGGTCCGATCTCTGTTCATCTCTAAAGGCTACAAATGCATCTGCCACACCTCCAGAATGTTTAGAGCCATCTGTATAAATTGAGATGGGGTGTCGGTTGATTTACTATTTGATTAGTAGAAATTTGATTGTCCAACAGACCGCAGCTTGGGTGACTAGGCCATCCCGAAGCAAGAGGCTCAAATGTGGTTGCGAAGAACCTCGTATTGCAAAAGCGTATGTCTCTCCTGAATCGTAAAAGTTGAATACTCATGGCTTCAGTTTGTAGAGCAAGGCCCAGAGGGGATTTCCAGAAGCAACTTGGAGAACCTTTGTTGCTGTGGTCCTGTATGCTCGGGTAATAAATAATAGGGCAGGCCTTTGTACGATATTCATTTTCGCCATAAGTCTGGCTGATGGAGATGAAAACCAGATCGAGACACCATAAGCCACTTGACAATAGAGTACTGTCTTGTAAAGGATGTTTTTAAGATTTCTATGGAAACCCCAATTCGACCCAGCGAGGCGGCGTAAACTTTCCAGGGTACTGGTTATTTTACGGATCAGTGAGAGAGCATGGGCTAAAAATTTGAGATTTTTTGTCGAAAATAATGCCGAGTATTTTGACGGTTTCGGCTGACTTTATTCGTTTACCATCTATTTTAATGGAAGGCTTTTTTTTCTCGTCGATTCGGACAAAGAAATAAAGAAATGATGACTTTTTAGCTTCTACTTGCAAAGCATTTGCTTGAAGCCATTCATGAATTTGTTGTAGCGCTGTATTAGCCAATTATGAAATTTCTTCCGGCTCTTTGGCGGAAATTATGAGAAGGAAATCGTCAGCAAAGGCATGGGCAGAGATTCCGTGGGCCCGTAGCATAAGTAGTGGGTCGAAGGCAATATTCCAGAAAGCAGGAACACTACATGAGCCTTGAGGGCATCCTCTGCTCAAAGTTCTTGAAACAGCCTCCGATCTTATGTGGAGGGTGATTGTCCGGTCAGAGAAAATGTCCTTAATTAAAGAATTTTCCTTAGTGAACATGGGGTAGGAAGATTTCGGAGGTTGTTGGAAATTACCTCCTGTCTGACACAGTTGAAAGCACCCTTCATATCTAATGAAATAACTGCAGTTAGTAGACGTTTCTTTCTTCTTTCTTCCAGCTGATTCATAAGATGTTGAGAAGCATCATCCGTTGAAAGTGAAATCCGAATTGGTGTGGATGGAGAAGGGCATCTCGTTTGACATAAAACATTAGTCCTTGTACAAGAAATTTCTCCAAAATCTTGCCCAAATTAGAGGTTAGAGTAATCGGTCGAACGGCTTTAGAAGCACCAATTCCTTTTTTTAGGCAAAAGAACAAGTTTTCCTGGCTTCAACACATCCGGAAAAGTGGAAAAAGAGAGACATTTATCAAAGAAATTCTTGAAGTATAATAGATGAGCCCGGATGGTTGCTTGGACTAAACGGTTAGACAAGTTGTCCGGACCAGCTCTTTTTTTTAAATTTAGTCTGTTAACAACTTTTAAGATTTCGTGGATTTCAAAATTAGGTTCGAGTTGCATGCTATTACGGTGATGATTTTGAAAAGGAATGAATGATGATACTGCTGGGAAGAGGTCATTCATCTGTTGTGTAGCTAAGTCCTTCGCAGTTGTGGTGGTCGGTGAAATTGTAGGCTGAATTTGAGAGTGTCGTGGCCGAAAAACAGCTTTGTATGGTGTGCCATATGCTGTCGTATCCTGAGAACAAAATTTCTGCCAGGAGTTAATTTTGGTTGTGCGAACCGCTTTCTTGAACTGAGCTTGAGTTCTTCGAAGTTGCAAGAGTAAATCATCGGTGTTCAGTCCAAGTTTTTTCTTATGGTAGAGTTTTCGTTCCATGGCTCGTAGTCTTTTCTTTTTATGAGTAAGGTCATCGGTCCACCAATGAATTGTCATTGGATGAGTAGTTGTAGCTTGAAATCCCAGAATGGTAGTACATTAGTCGTCTACCATACAAACCGTGTCTAAATTAACCAAAATGACGGCTTCCTGCGCGACTCATGAAAGGAACACATCTAGATTTAAAGAAACGTACAAATGAATGTACAGGATGTTTCTAAAAGAATCATCCGATTTAAAAAAAACCATAACTATTCAGCTTTTAATTCGTTTTGACCGAATAATGTATAGGTAGAAAGAGGGAAATCTCGAGTTTCACGCAGTTGCCAGCAGTTAGCGCTCTTCCTTCGGCCACCACTTTAGTGTTTTTCAAGATTCGCTTTTCCCACAGTTATAAATCGATTCGGATGACTTCATTTTCTAGCAGGACGGGGCACCACCACACTGGAGATTGGACGTTCGAGAATTTTTGAACAATCGCATTCATAAACGATGAATCGGCCGTACAGGACCTGACGATTCCGTTAAGCATCACTGGCTTCCAAGATCGCCGGACCTCACAGTGAGCGATTTTTTCTTGTGGGGGTTTATAAAAGACTACGTTTATGTGCCTCACCTTCCTGCTACATTAGCCGAACTGAAGATACGCATAGCAGCAGCAGTGTGTGCAAACATGCTCGCAAAAGTTTGGGACGAATTTGACTACCGTATATAGACATGTGCCGTCCATTCCTAGCTATAATACCCGGCGCTGCCTGGGTTTTCTTCAATGAGGCTTTTTGGCTCACGTGATATCGCCGTCTTTCCTTGAGGAACATAAAAACCGTATCCCCGTTAACCAATGTGGTGACTTCCTGCGCGACTCATGAAATAAACAAATATAGATTTAAAGAATGAATGAATATGAATTTATGCAGTTGAATATTAAAAGACAATACGGAGACATTAATTTTCATGCGTGAGAAGATATAAATAAAAAGTTGAAATCAATGTTATTGCATGGATATCCAACTCGAAGGTAGGTCCGGCTTAATTACTTCATAATTAATCTCCTGGGCTTCGTATCTCTAAGCGAACTCATATTGCAAAAATCGAGTATTTAATACAATTTTTAAAATTATTGATGTGAAAGAAAACCCCACCAAATTTCCGCATTTCTACATTAAAATCGGCAATTTTAACACTGATTTCTATGGGGGATCATCCTTTGCCTGTCCCTCAAAGTGATACTGATGATGATTCTGACGACTATTGAAAAAGTGGCAACCCATTATAAAGGCATAAACTATTGTAAATATACTGGCAGCATTAAAGAAGTGTTAAACCACTGCAAAGGCATGTACACGTCTGAAACGCATCGGTGGGGAACCACGGTAACCAAAGTAAACGTTCCGAAAGTGATTGTTGAGGCCGAGAAACCATTGTTGCCAGACAGTTTTCATCCATTTTGGGCATTTTCCCTACTCTGACAAAATTTTAAAGTAGCCTATCGTTTAAGTCGGGTCCCATTTGGTATATATGCAAAATTTGGCGACGATCGATCTAAAATTGTAAATTTGTATAGAGATACACACACATACAGAAAATCAATTTTATATATATAGACTAGCTATAATACCCGGCGTTGCCCGGGTACAAAAATGGGAAAGAAAACATGTTGCGATCTTGTATAACATCAAAAATGAAAAAAAAAACATGTTGGAAATTGCACAATATAAAAAGTGAGAGAAAAACATGCTATATACGAACTTGTATAACGACAAAAATGAAAGAAAAACAATTTGTACTTGCGTAATTACAAAAATAAATAAGGGAACGTGTTTCGAACTTGCAGAATTGCCGGAATGATAGAGGAATGAGGATTTGTATAATTACAAAAATGCGGGAGAAATTTCAGGTGCTCCCACCCTGGAGCATGCGACGTAAAGCTGGCCGTGAGAGAAACATGGATTTTCCAGACTGATACCTGCAACTTTGAGAGATTGTCTTTGAGCTTTATTGATGGTGATGGGAAATTGCAATCTCTTGAAATTAAAATTCAAGTCAGTTGATATCATAGGAATTCGTGGAATGAACACATCTTCACCTTTACCACTTCCAGTCAATATTGTCGCTTTTATGATGTTGACCATAAGTTTCTTGGTTCCATAGCCTGGTTCCATTACACAGTTTTAGAGGATCCAGATTTCTCAGAAGCATAATTGGAGCTACAACTTTTAAAACCAGTCTATGAGGTGGCAAACCTGGCGGCTCTAAGGAGTTGAGGAATTCTGTTGGGTAGTAGGTGACTTGATCATTTTAAACGACTGTGTCAAACGATTTGTAAGCAACTTCGGGATCAGGAAGCTTGCTTTGTATTATCATGTTTATTGCATTAACATTGTCGTTTTTTGGTGACAAAATTGCTTGCTCGCATCGTGTGCGGAAAATTCACCGACCAACAATTCACCGCTAGGAAAATTCACCGACCAACAATTCACCGCCATGCAATTCACCACTAGGAAAATTCACCGACTAGCAATTCACCGACAACAGTTCAATGCGAGTCAGTTAGCGAGGGAGTGAGCGACTGAGTGAGTGAGTGAGTGACCGAGTGAGTAAGTGATTGAGTGACCGAGTGAGTAAGTGATTGAGTGACCGAGTGAGTAAGTGATTGAGTGACCGAGTGAGTAAGTGATTGAGTGACCGAGTAAGTGATTGATCCAGTGACCGAGTAAGTGATTGATCCAGTGACCGAGTAAGTGATTGATCCAGTGACCGAGTCAGTGATTGAGTGACCGAGTGAGTGAGTGACCCAGTGAGTGACTTATTGACCGAGTAAGTAAGTGACTGAGTGACCGAGTGAGTAAGTGATTGAGCTGGTGAGTGAGTGACCCAGTAGTGACTGAGTGACCGAGAGAGTAAGTGATTGAGCTGGTGAGTGAGTGACCCAGTAGTGACCGAGTGAGTAAGTGATTGAGCTGGTGAGTGAGTGACCCAGTAGTGACTGAGTGACCGAGAGAGTAAGTGATTGAGCTGGTGAGTGAGTGACCCAGTAGTGACCGAGTGAGTAAGTGATTGAGCTGGTGAGTGAGTGACCCAGTAGTGACTGAGTGACCGAGTGAGTAAGTGATTGATCGAGTCAGTGATTGAGCGAGCGAGTAAATTGGTTAGTGAGTTAGGGAGTGAGAGAATTGGTTAGTGAGGGAGTGAGAGAATTGGTTAGTGAGGAAGTGAGAGAATTGGTTAGTGAGGGAGTGAGAGAATTGGTTAGTGAGGGAGTGAGAGAATTGGTTAGTGAGGAAGTGAGAGAATTGGTTAGTGAGGGAGTGAGAGAATTGGTTAGTGAGGGAGTGAGAGAATTGGTTAGTGAGGGAGTGAGTGAATTGGTTAGTTAGTTAGTTTTTAACCTAGTAGTGTCCCAAATGATTAAAAAATCCGATTGTTCCGAAAACGTATTTATGATGAAGTGTAGATTTGAAGACACTTGGATCGGGCGTCCTCTTCGTCGTAGTGGTCGTCGTCAGCCGCGCTTTGACATTGACATTTGGAACTGCTTTCAAGGAACGCATAACGATTTCCCTAATACCAACAATTCTATAGAAGGATGGCATCGAGCGTTCCAACAGCAATTATCTGCTCACCACCCAGATATATGGAAGTTCATCGGTGCCATAAAAAGAGAACAGAGTTTGAATGAAGTTCGGATGGAGCAAATTGTAAGTGGACCAAACCATCACATTAGGAGAAAAAAATATGGGACTCTGCGCAGAGATTAAATACAAATACAAATACAAGATTAAAGAATTTAGTTGATAAGTATCATCAAGGATGTGACATTAAAGACTATTTGAGAATTATAGCTCATAATGTATCATTTTAATTATGATATCAATATTTGTGAGAAATGAATATTTTTCTCCCGTTTTTTCTTACATTTGCGTATTATCTGTTTTTCTAGATTAGTGGATTGGAACCCTTTAATTATAAATATGTAAGAAAGAAAATCATGTAGAAAATTGTTAAATAAATACTGTATGTTTTGAATGAAAATTATGTCAGATATTACTAATTAAATATTGTAGGTTTTGATTGAAAATTACCAATTAAATATGTATGTAATGAAAACTGTGTGAAAATTATCCTTTTAAAATACTCCTCTAACATAGCCCAAAAAGACTCATTTTTTATATCGTTTTTTGAAGCTGTGGTTCCGTGAGTTTCAATTTTCGAAAATGTTATTTGTCACCCAAGAGGTTTTATGTCCAAGAATTGGATGTTTAAAACGAGATAATTTCATACGATTTTTGAACTCACGCGTATAACTTTAAACAATATGAGGCTATGGCTTTCTTTTACCAGTTTTGCTGATGGAGAAAATTAAACTTATCTTTATATTCACTTTATTCCATTAATTTTTTTTTCCAGCATCAGTAATAGGACATAATTATATGGCCTCTACAAAACGAACTGCGTCGTAGCGAACTAATATGAGGTGGGGATCATACATAATCACCGGTAAATGTTAGAAAATAACTAAAAGAGCTCTTGAACAATATTCTAAAAGTGAAAGCAATACAGCCAGACTCGGTTATAACGCCGAAATCCCGCGAAATCTTCGATGTCGTTATAACCGAGTTTAACTGTATTTAAAATACTGGGTTTAATAGGTGTGGCATCATCAACAACCAATTTCAATCCACTGCTGGTGGATGTATGTGTCCTCCTTAGATTTCCCCTCAAACGAAATGCGATATTTTATGAAATTTTCGGAACTTCTATATGGTAATATTGCAACAACAAATTCAAGAAAACTTCGACTGTAAACGAGTAAAACCGTGACATTTTTCAAAAAGTCTGGATGGAGAAGAAAAAACAGAAAAACCGGACTGTCATGGAAAATACGAGACAAAATGCAGGACATGTGGTCACCGATGCTTAGACTAGATTTTTAAAGATTTGTAAAATCACCCCTACCAACAGCGAGCTCTAAATCCACCCCGTCTTCAACATATAGGTTTGTGTCATCTGCGAATGAAATTATTTTACCGTTCTACTTTATTTTACATAAATCATTAATATAAACTAGAAATAATTATGACCCAAGGGCCGATCCTTTTGGGGCTCCTTCCATTATACACTCATGTCCATAAATTAAGGATAATTCAGAATCACACGGAAATCGAAATCTAAAGTAAAAATTTCACCTGTAGAATTATCACACACATCTGCAAGAATGATATGCAAATTTCAGGAAGCCACCAGATGATGCCGATAGTACGTCACAATGACGAGAGTGTAAGAGGAGGGTATATAAGGAATGGTGACAAAGAAGTGAAATTGTTCACAAGAGTTCTGTAAGGCACTCAGTGCCATAAGCGAATAGTTATGACACAGAGGACGCATGTGGATGATTTTTTACGTGGTAGAATTATCGGCCGCCTGGAATGTGGGCGTACTCAGATGGAAGTATCCGAGGAACTTGGAATTGCCCAAAGTGTCATCTCTAGGCTTTGGCAATGATTCCAAGATAACAGAAATGTCAGTAGACATTACAGTACAGGTCATCCCCGAGTTACAACGCCGAATGAAGACTGGTATTTGTCAGTAACTGCCAAAAGAAGCAGACGGAGCACAGCATCCGACCTGTCTCGTCAGCTATCTGGAGACATGGGTACCACAGTTTCAAGGCAAACCTTGTACAGATGTTTGGGAGATATTGGTCTATATGCTCGCAGGCCTGTCAGATGTGTTCCGCTCACGGCAACTCACTGTCGGCAGCGATTAGCCTGGAGTAGAGAACATGCAATGTGGACATCGTCACAGTGGGCTTGTGTGATTTTTTCCGACGAGTCCAGGTTTAGCTTGCAGTCTGATTCACGTCAGACTTTCATATGGAGAACGCCAGGTACCGCGTTATCACCAAGACAACATCATTGAACGACACCGTTACGGTGGTGCAGCATTGCTCGTTTGGGGTGGAATTATACTGGGTTCCAGAACAGATCTGCAGGTTCAAACCGGAACCATGAAAGCCCAAATTTATCGGGACATCATTCTGGAACAACATGTACGTTTGTTTAGAAGTGCCATGGGTGCAGAATTTGTGTTTATGGATGACAACGCCCGTCCTCACCGAGCAAACATCGTAAACGAATGCCTTGAATCTGAGGATATAACCCGTATGGAATGGCCAGCATTCTCACCATACTTGAATCCGATAGAGCATGTGTGGGACATGCTTGGCCGACGAGTTGCATCAACCACCTCCTACATGTGTACCGGAACTTCGGAGAGCATTGCTTGCTGAGTGGAGTGATCTTCCCCAAGATCAGATCGATAATTTGATACTCAGCATGCCTAGGCGTTGTACGGACTGTATTTCATCACATGGGAGACATACAATGTATTAACCATCATACCAACCATGTAATAGTAAGTTTTTGTAAAGGAGATATTTTTTACAATTGCTCCAGGGAGGAAAAATCATAGTTTTTATGAATGGTATCATACATACACCATCGTTTTTGTTCTTTATCTTTTGTTTAATAAATCGGCTTTATGAATAAGTAACGTTTGTTTTGTTTCTGAACCTTTATTTGCCGGAGCTGGCATTATCCTTAATTTATGGACATGAATGTATTTCAAATGTGCTGATTTTACCATTTATTATGGCAGCTTGTTTCCTGTTGTAGTAATATGTTTTAAACCAATATAGTACATTACCTCATATGCCTGCTGAGAAGTGTTTTTATTTGTTAGAATATTTAAATGAACATAATCGAATGTTCGTTTTAAGTCTAAGACTGTAAGTCAAATGTCAAAATTCAACCCCCCTAATAAAGGGGGGGGGTGTTCAAAGGTTATATGGAGTAATCATCACTGAGCCGAAATCACTGAAGCCATAAATATAAAATTTAGTAAGCATTATATTTTATTACCAGTTGTTATCCGCGGCTTCGCTGGCGTGGATTTTGCAATCTCAAAATTACTCTCACCTCATAACCCCCATGGGTGATGAACTTTCAGAAATCCTGTCTTAGTGTATATGTACATTATAAAATTTAATACTAACTAAATTTCATATTTATGGCTTAAGCGACTTCGGCTCAGTGCTGATTGCTCCATATGACTTTTGAAACTCCCCTTAGGGGGTTGAATTTGGAAAAATCCCTTCTCAGTGAGTCTATATTACAATATTGATCCAATGTCATATTTATAGCTTCAGCTGTTTCGGCTCGGCATGATTTCAACGTTGACCACCCCCCCCCCCCCCCTCTTACGACATCCTTAGGTTGTCGAATATGGAAAAACCATTTCTTAGTGAGTAGTGAGTCTTTACGTCGTGAAAAAAACTATTCACAAAATTTGATATTTACAGCTTCAGCGGTTTTGGCTCGGCGATGATGAATCAGTCAGGACATGTTATTTTATATACAGTACTAGGGGCTATGCCCCCCTACCACCTTTGGCGGCCACCCCCCCCCCTCCCCTTTTCTCTTCACAACATATCTTGTTTATTTCGTCCCACTTCATCAGCGTGCTATGGAAAGGGACACGTGAAAGCACCAGCTTACTGAAGAAGCGAATTTTATAATAATAAAGCAACAAAAAACAAATGTGATTCATCAAGTAACCCCAGAAAACTTCCCCAGGGGGGTCCCCAAACTCCAATTCGTTGAATTTTAGGGGGGTGGCCCTGACTGGATTTATCTCGGGCTACCGATGTGTTGCAAATTTTACAATGTTAAACAACAAAAACCAATGAGATTCATTCAGGGACACCCGAAATGAAACCTATCAACTTTTCCATGGGGTCCCGACCTGAAGGCTTGTCGGACATACCCCCTGTGAGTGGCCACGAAAATTTTTAATTTTTATCAATTTTAAAACGAATAAAATCCAGGGCCCACATCCAGTAACGGGGACCCCATACGCAGATTTTTAGTGGGGCACACAGACACTGGATTTATCTCGCGCTTGTGCTGTTGAAAATTCTACAATGTTAAACAACAGAAAAGAATGAGATTCATCCAGTGCCCCCAAAATGGAACGGGACCCCTGACTCGGAAGCTAATCGGGCATCCGAGGGCCACTGCAAATATTTATTTTACCAACGAATAAAATCCAGCCCCCCTCCGTCACGCAATTACCCTTGACCGAATTCGCAAATTTTATGGGGTCCCAGACTGGATATACCTTGGGCTTCCGCTATCGCAAATTTTTCAATGTTAAACCAGCAAGAAAACAATGAGTTCCATTAAGGACCCCTGGAAATGAAACCTGTTAACTTCCCCATGAAGGTATATGTGCAATCCCCTGGGTACCCCGACCCTGTATGTTGGGAGCATTGGTGATATATGTATATTTTACGTATACATACCTCTCGGCATGACCCCCACGAGGGCAGGGCTGACAGGAGCCGGAACGTTTCTCATCGCTTTTTGATATTTTCACACTATAAATTAAGCACAGAGGGGCCCGTGAAAAAGCTGGTTTGTGGGCCCGCCATCTATTTCAGCTTAGGGAACTTGCTGTAGGATGTGGGAAACTCTGGGTACATGCACATTACTTGGTCCCGATGTGTCAAATGGGTCCCGATATATGCAAGAGTTAAATGAAAACTTGACCCCAAAATCGTAACCGACTTCCGTAACACAAAAACGTAACAGATTACCGTCACTTAAAAAACGTCACCGACTCCCGTAATAAAAAAATCGTCACTAATTTCCGTTGCATAGGAAGTATATATATATAGTAAATATAGAGTAAGTAAATATATAGAGTAAATATAGAGTAAGTAAATATATAGAGTAAATATAGAGTAAGTAAATATATAGAGTAAATATAGAGTAAGTAAATATATAGAGTAAATATAGAGTAAGTAAATATATAGAGTAAATATAGAGTAAGTAAATATATAGAGTAAATATAGAGTAAGTAAATATATAGAGTAAATATAGAGTAAGTAAATATATAGAGTAAATATAGAGTAAGTAAATATATAGAGTAAATATAGAGTAAGTAAATATAGAGTAAGTAAATATAGAGTAAGTAAATATAGAGTAAGTAAATATAGAGTAAGTAAATATAGAGTAAGTAAATATAGAGTAAGTAAATATATAGAGTACATATAGATATAGATACGCACTAAGGCGGGATTTCTGAAAGTTCATCACGTGAAATCGCGGGTAACAGCTAGTTCAGCATAAAAAAAATCCATTGGTTACTGTTAAAGAGAGAGGTGCGAACGAGTGGATGTCAGGAAGCAGACTCTTTATTATACAAGAGAGGACACAATATACAAGCACATACACACCTACGCAGATAACTAGAAACGACCGGTTGATGGACATGCAGCGTCATCTATACACAAACATATATAACATAAACTAGTGCGATTACATTTCTAACACCCGCCCTTAATCGCACATTTTCAGACAACACAAATGCATAAGTTCAGATAATACAAATTTGGGCAATGCTTTCGTGAGCATATCGGCGGTTTGCAATTTAGTAAAAACATATTCAATTTGAATATTATTTTCTTTGATAACATCACGTAAAAACTTGAGCTTAATGTCCAAGTGCTTTAGCCTACCATGACTATTCTCATTTGTTACACATTTAATGCAAGATTGATTATCTTCGTATACAACATTTGCTACATTGATTATCTTCATATACAACAACATTTGCTACATTGATTATCTTCATATACAACAACATTTGCTACATTGATTATCTTCATATACAACAACATTTGCAACATTGATTATTTCAGAAGATACGTTCTTAAACCACAAAAGATCTTGAATTGCTTTCACCATAGGAATAACTTCTGCTTCGGTAGAACACAAAGCAATACAATTTTGTTTCTTTTTTTGCACGACCATGATATAGGACAGTCATTTATCATAATAATATTACCTGAGACTGATTTTCTATCCTTAGGATTTGCTCCCCAATCTGCATCGACATACACTGACAATTTTGAAACAGGGGAATCATTTCTTTTATATTTCATTTTCATGTCAACCGTTCCCTTTAAATATCTGAGGACCCTTTTCAAGGCACTAAAAGCAACATCAGTTGGATGCTCTTGGAGCTGACTCAAACAATTGACAGCAAACGGAATATCAGGTCGAGTAACGTGAGCCTGGTACAACAGAGAACCTATGAGCTCCCTGTACGGTCCTTCGAACAAATTCCCACTCATGAAATTAACAGATGTTGATTTCGGTTCCATTGGAACAGCACTAGGTTTGCATTCATTCATATTAAATTTCTGCAACAATCTTAAAATATAGGATTTCTGATCAAGATATAAACAATCAGAAGAGAACTCCATATGAATACCCAAGAATTCTGTTGCTAATTCACATTTTGACATTTCGAACTCTTTAGATAACATAGCAATAATTATTTTAAGCTCCTTATCATCTGAGCCGGCAATTAATTTAACAAATCATCTACATACAAAGCAATGATAATTTTCTTAGTATCATTAAAATTTCGGATAAAAATACACAGTTCAGAAATACATTGAATAAAACCTACTTTTACCACGAAGTTGACAAATTTCTGATACCATTGGCGTGGGCTCTGTCTCAATCCGTAGAGACTTTTCTTCAGCTTGCACTTCCGGCCACTCTCGTCGTCATATCCCTGAGGTTGATCCATGTAGATCACTTCATTTAAGTCGCCGTTTAAGAACGCGGTTTTCACATCTAATACAAACACTTGTAGATTCTCTTGAAGTATCACCACGAATACAAGTCGCAAAGCCGAGATATCAATGACTGGTGAATGTGTTTCGTTGTAATCCAGTCCTTCTTTCTGCATGAAGCCGCGAGCTACAAGCCGAGCTTTGTGCTTACCATCGCGTTTCTTTCTGCAAACCCACTTGCATGAGATGGCCTGCTTTCCTCTAGGAATTTCCTCCAGAGTCCACACGTCGTTCTTGATCATGCATTTCATCTATTCATCCATGGCCTGCTTCCAGGGTCGCTGTTCCTTTTTCGAAAGCGATTGAATATCGTTGTATTCAAGAGTTTCTTGACAGGCAACCATTGCCATATAGGTATCAGGATACCGGATCGGCTGTTTCATTTCTCTTTCGGATCTTCTTGGTTCTGGTGTGACATGGCCGTTTTCGTCACTTTCCTTCTTCGTTGGATTGCCATCACTGTCCTGAGAAGAGAAATTATCTTCCACGGTTGCATCATCGATCGGGTCGTCTATGTTGTCATTGATGACGGCCTTCTTTTCTTCATTGAATTTTACATTTCTTGAGACTATGATACGTTTCGTCTCTGGATCCATGAGTCGGTATCGCATTGAAGAATATCCGACGAAGATCATTTTCTTCGATCTCTTATCCAGTTTCTTTCTCAGAGCTGCAGGAGTTAACACATACGCACTGCATCCAAAAACTCGAATACTCCCAAACTTCAGTTTGTACGGTGTACAGTTCTTTACGGTATCGCTTGGAATTCGATTATTCAAGTACCCAGCAGCTCGAATTGCTTCGCCCCACATTTGTTTCGGCAAGTTGGCTTCAAATATGAGGGCCCGCCCTTTGTCCAGCAAAGTTCGATTCGCTAGTTCAGCAACTCCGTTCAACATTGGATTATAAGGAGGAGCAGGATCAATCGTGATACCATTTTCTGTTGCGTAACGAACAAGTTCGCCTTTCACATATTCGCTAGCATTATCACATCTTATTTTCTTCACAGAAGTATTCAGCTTCAGAAATTTTATCAGTTCTGTAGGAACCTCACTTTTCTTTTTCAGCAATCGAACCTCCATGAATCGTGAGTAATCATCAATAAAAGTGATGAAATACTTCTCACCCGAACTGTCGTCGGTGAATTGTTGGTCGGTGAATTTTCCTAGCGGTGAATTGTTGTCGGTGAATTTTCCGTAAACCCATTCTAAATGGATGGAAGTATACCCGATGAAATCAACAAACACGTTCAAGACAGTTGAATGCCTACGGGACTGTTTCTCTCGATTTGGACTGCCTTTAGTATTAGTGAGTGACAATGGTCCTCAGTTCACATCACACGAGTTTGAAATATTCATGAGGAATAATGGAATAAAGTACAAAACGTGTGCTCCCTTCAAACCATCAAGAAACGTGCAGGCAGAGCAATACGTTCACAATCCCTTCGGGCGATGCAAAGATTTCCCGGTAACATCTACCAAAAAGTGAGCACGTTTTTGCTGAATTGCAGAAAAGCACCGAATGCGACTACCATGCAAAGCCCAGGATTGTTATTCCTAAAAAGAATAATCCAAACTAGAATAGACTTAGTCTTGCCAAATATCAAGAACATAGTTCAAGAAAGGATCAGAAATGAGGACTTCTATGACCGAACTTTCGAGCCAGGAGATCATGTGGCTGTGCGAGATTACAGATCCGCCAATAACAAGTGGAAGTTCGGAACTGTTCTCAACAAAGACGGAGTTCTACACTACACTGTAGATGTAAATGGAACTCTCTTCCGACGTCACATCGATCAGATGAGAGCAGCTGGTTCAAGTTCAGCCAACCTTGGTGATACCCAGAGTTCCAGGCAAACTTTCATCGGCTCCTGTCACTTCTGACTCCGAGGTACAAATTGTTCCAGAAGAACAGATAACTCCGGCAGAGATCAGTAGCGATCTACCAACACCAGCTAAGGCACCAGCGACGTCCAGCAAGCCTACATGTCCAGTACTCCCGTTCCTTTGCGACGTTCCCAACGAACCAGGAAAGCTCCTGTCCGGTTGGATCTTTAAATTAGCGGGGAGGAATGTGGTGTCCTTATAAGAAATGACTAAAAGAACTGAACTGATAAGAACATACAACGCCACCTAGTGTTGTGTAAGGGGAACTAGTGAGTTCCACCTCGGACATCAAGTAGACAAGATATCTATATGTTCTGCTCTTTCCGCTTTATAAATTCTTTCTATCTTTATGTATGTAATCTATCTAAGTCTAACGTAATAATAAATACTCATCAAAATAAATACCCATGTGTTATCCACTCGGCTAACAAAGTGTTAAAGAAAACACATCAGATCGACCTTTTATTAGTATTTGGAAGCCTTTTTCTGACCTTCACAGCACCTGGTAAGGTCCCTCGTACGGAGGTTCTAGGCCTTTCTTCACTCTGTCCGTGCGGAGGAAAACATATGAGCAGGACAGCAGGTCCTTGCTGACAAAAACAGCACATTTTCCGTGGCAAACAGTCTTTCTAGGGCTTAAATTTTCCATGGTGGTCTTTAACTGATCAATGAAGCATGATGGGTCGGAGTGATGACGACTAGGTAAGAAAAACTCTCCTGGAAGTCGTATAGGTGCACCATACACCATTTCTGCAGTTGTAGCTTGCAAGTCCTCCTTCCAGGCGGCTCGAAAACCCAATAGAATCGTGGGAAGTACTGTTACCCAGCGGTTAGTTGCATGAGCCTTGATAGCAGACTTAAGGTCTCGATGGAAGCATTCTATTTGACTATTTGCTTGTGGATGATATGATGTGGTCCTCTGGCTATTGGTTCCCAAGAACTTGGTTAGAGCCTTGAACAAAAAGGACTCAAACTGGACACCTTGATCTGAGGTGATTCTGTTAGGTGAACCAAACCGAGCAACCCATCCAGCATAGAAAACCTTGGCCCCAGTGTCAGCAGAGCTATCCAGCATAGGGAAGGCTTCAGGCCATTTACAGAAGCGATCCACACAGATGAGGCAATTTGTGTAGCCTTCTGATGGAGGCAAAGGCCCTACAATATCAACGTGGACGTGTTCAAATCTGGCATCAGGTGGTGAAAATTCCCCACCTGGGCTCTTTGTACTCCGCCTCACTTTAGACTTCTGACAGTTAATGCATGTACTTGCCCAAGTAGTTGTACATGCACTGAAGGTCAGCCTTCAGTGCGGGCCACACGAAACGCTCTTGAATGCTATGCTCTCCATGCAAGGCAGTAAAGATGTCCCTATGCATCGAGGGTGGAACCAGTGGTCGAATGCCTCCTGTAGAGACGTCACAGTACAACTGAAGCTTTGATTCATCAACAGGAAGAGAGTGGATTGTCAAGGAAGTAGATGAAGGATTGGTGAGTAGTTGCTGAATATACTCATCTTTGAGTTTTTCCTCTGCCATTCGTTTGAAGTCGGTGGGAGATGGCGTCTCTATGGAAGATATGGATATCTGAGACAATGTATCTGCCACAACATTTTCGACACACCCTTGATGTGTCGGATGTCAGTGGTAAACTGACAAATGAAATCCAGGTGTCGAAGCTGACAAGGTGAGCACTTGTCAGTAGTCTCTCTGAAGGCATATGTGAGAGGCTTCTGATCCGTGTACAGGACGAATGAGTGGCCTTCAACCATGTGCCTGAAATATTTGATAGCAGAGTAAGCTGCCAATCGTTCTCGATCATAGGCACTGTAATTCTTTTGTGCAGGAGATAACTTCTTGGAGTAGAACCCAAGTGGCTGCCAAGATCCTGACACGCGTTGTTACAAAGTTGTGCCCATGGCAATATCGGAAGCATCTACCAGAATAGCCAAAGATGCTCCTGCCACTGGAAATGCCAAAGCTGTTGCATCTGCCGGATTCCGCTTAGACTTCAGGAATGCTTCATTGGCTTCTTTAGACCAAGCAATCTTCCTCTTATCGTTTCTCTTGACACCCTCTAGAAATTTAAGAGTGCCTGCATCTCTGCTGCTTTTGGAACGAAGCGACGATAAAAATTGAGGAGAGCCAAGAAAAGTCGGAGCTCTTTGACTGTGTCTAGCTTTGAGTATTCAGCGATGACCGACACTTTCTCTGGAAGAGGTGCAACGCCGGTTGCAGAGATCATATGACCCAAAAATCGAACTGATGGTTGTCCCAGAACACATTTAGGGGGACACATGACGTTCAAATATAAATTTCTTATTACTGTATATTTCTTACTAAAAATGCTTCAATGGCATTTCAATGTATATGTAATAATAACTTTAGGTCTTTTAGTTTAAAAAATATGTGTATCAGAAAGCTTGGCACCTTATTTAGACACCAAAAGGCGCCAAACCAAAATGGAGATTTTTTGTCCCTTGCGTCTCAAATTTTATTTAAAAGTACCAATATTTTTTTTATTTTTCTCTGTAGGCATATATCAATTATTTGTAGCAGCATTTTGAACTAAGAGAAACCATTAATGAATAAAAAATATAAACCTGTTTTTATGGCATAAATTTGCAAATGTTTCATAATTTTTTTGCCAAAGTTATCATGAAAATAAAATCACACAGCAAAATGGATGCTTACGATTATGCAGCACATAAAAATCTATAAATCTGCCAAATTTCAAGAAAATTTGATTAAAACTAATGCGCAAGGGACTTTTTCCATAAGGGGTCATTCAAGTATTATGTCATCATCGATGGGGGGAGGGGGTTTCTGATTTGCTGACTTTTGATGACAAGGGGGGGGGTTTGGATTTTGCTTACGTCATCAACCACCCTTTATGAAAATATGAATTAGGATTCAGAGGGGCAGAGCTGATGAAATTTTGCTGACGGCCCCTAACAATCTGTTACCCGAATGTCCGTTTTCAGAAAATCAACGTTAAAGTTTGTGTACTTTCATGAATGTGATATCAAGTTTTTTTGGCATTAAAATTGTCCGCTCCATATGAAGGTCCTTCTTTCTTCATCTTATTTCTTTCTTTAGTGCTTTTATGGTGTTTATTTGCCAAACATTTGCACTTGTAGTACCTAGTAGAGCATCTGGTGCTTTGCGTCAATCGTCTTCCATCTCGCTGCTTGGCCAGTTCCAACACAGGAGTACTTACATTCTGATCCTCTTTGACAATCAATGAGCTCTCGCATCCTATGTTGAACTGAGACACTGCAGAAACAACTGCTATATGCAAACGTTTCAATGAAACAAAGATTTCTTCAGGACAGTATGTCCGTATCAGATTGTGGAGGCTTTCGTTAGCATTTTGTGTTTTAGCAGCGGAACACCTCACTAATAGTTCATTGGAAGCAAGTCGTTGGTACACAGGCAGTATCTTTGCAACTACAGCTTCAGTTAGATACATCTTCATGTTTTTATGCATATGCGGAGTGGAACCATCTGCAATTGCATGATTATAAAAACACCAAGAAGTTTCACCTTGTGAGCATTTATTGTGCCGAGCCTTCTCGTCTGTTGACATAACGTGATACAGAGTTGCAAATATGGCACTTTTCATTCTTTGTACATCTGAAGGTGGCCTTCCGATAAAAATTACTTAATTTGACAATATTTGCCTCCGTAAGGTTTCCCTTTTTCTTTCCGCCTGCCCAAACAAACACTTTTCGCTCGCCATTCTTTTATCTTATTACGAAGGCCCGTACCAAGTCTCTTTGCAACATGATTAATGCACACTCTTCCTTCTTTATAACTACATCTACACGATACACATTTCCGATACTGAGCTGGTTGAATGTGCGAGAGTCCCTATCACACAATATAGTCGTGTATCTTACATTCCACTCTGAAATCGAACAAGCCCATCCCCAAAGCAGAATGTGCCAAAATCTGCGACGTACGTCGCAGAACAATTCGGAAGAATTTGAACAAAAAGTGCAAAAAACACTATTACATATATGGGGATTTTTACCGCAGAACATTTCCAGTCAGCCAAGGGCTACTCGCAGAACAGTGCTAAACATTCTGCTTTGGGGGTGCCCATCATATCTGAGCAACATGAGTTTCCATTGATACAGATGACCCATCATAATTTTTACAGCATTCTATTTTGTAACCCTCAAACCAAGCTGCATATTCTGCAGAGTCAGCACCCAAATCTCTCTGAGTATCAATACAATTTTGGCAATACTTTGAAACAATTTCATAGTCTACTGCAAGATCGGTGAAAAGATCAATAACGACTCCTATACCATACATACATGCCATGTGCCATCATATAATACATGCATGTCTAAAACCGTATCACTTGTGATGGAGCTGTCCAGCTGCACGTAATGCTCACGTGCCATATTCCTTGAAAGATTCAAAACTCTTTCCTTGATGTTCATTCCATTATCAGCCAATTGCTTCATGCAAGACGTGAACACTGTTTGCATCGCAGCATGACCACGTCCGAATTCCAAAAAAGCTTTCACCAAATCAGTATTTACTTGAAAAAACGACGACTGTTTTCCATTCTCAAGCTTGAGAATGTACGTCCATGGCCATGATTACAGCTTTTGCACACAATTTCCATCTGAGAGACAAAACCATAATTTTGTTCCACGTTAACATCTAGGGCTGCATCTCCACAATTGTCACATGAACATTCTTGAGGATATCACTCCAAGCTGCACTATGAACAAACGTGTAAGTTGGCTTGGTTGAAAGTTCAACAGGAACAGAACACTTTGAACGAACCATTTTCAACTTCTGGGAACTGGCATTTTCAGTCATTACATTTGAGGATGATGAACCAGCTTCATTGGTTTCAGCCATACTCCATAGTGCAGCTGCTCTTTTCAATGCCAATGTTTTTTGTTTTTTTTTACATTCTAATACTAGGCTTTCGCCATCTCGAACTTATAGAATGCATCGTCTAACTGGACAGATAACGAATGAATAAATTAAAATTACACTTGAATGGTAATTAATAAAACACTTATTTAGTAAATAAAATAAATTGGCCCCGAAAGGGACCGTGGAACAGCTTTGGTATAAGGGACACGCCAAATTGGCGACTTCTTCCGGTTTTTTCCGGCGATAAGTTGCCATCGTTGGCGCACTCTGGTTCGGTGTTGTTCTGCTGGGTTGTCGCTGTTCTGGAAAATTCTGCCAGGCGGCGTTAGTTGTTGTAGCGCGTCTTTTCAAACAGTCGTACAGCCATTTTGTCGTTTGTGCTTGTTGTCGGTTGTGTCGAGTGTTTGGATTACATTTTCGTCGCTGGTCAGGTTGTATTGTTCCCTTTTTTTTCCTTTATTTAAACAGTGCCCGTATTTTATTTATACCCTGATCTCTTTATTATTTAAACAATGCCCGGGCTTTATTTAACCCCAGATCGATTTATTATTTAAACAACGGTCCGGGCTTTATTTAAATCCAGATCGATTTATTATTTAAACAATGCCCGGGTTTTATTTAAACCCAGATCGATTTATTATTTAAACAACGGTCCGGGCTTTATTTAAACCCAGATCGATTTATTATTTCAACAACGGTCCGGGCTTTATTTAAACCCAGATCGATTTATTATTTAAACAACGGTCCGGGCTTTATTTAAACCCAGATCGATTTATTATTTAAACAATGCCCGGGCTTTATTTAACCCCAGATCGATTTATTATTTAAACAACGGTCCGGGCTTTATTTAAACCCAGATCGATTTATTATTTAAACAATGCCCGGGTTTTATTTAAACCCACATCGATTTATTATTTAAACAACGGTCCGGGCTTTATTTAAACCCAGGTCGATTTATTATTTAAACAATGCCCGGGTTTTATTTAAACCCTGATCGATTTATCAATAAAGTCGGTCAAGTTCGGATAACAACGGTCCGGGCTTTATTTTAAAGAATGCCCAGGCTTTATTTAAACCCAGATCGATTTATTATTTCAACAACGGTCCGGGCTTTATTTAAACCCAGATCGATTTATTATTTAAACAATGCCCTGGTTTTATTTAAACCCAGATCGATTTATTATTTAAACAACGGTCCGGGCTTTATTTAAACCCAGATCGATTTATTATTTAAACAATGCCCGGGCTTTATTTAACCCCAGATCGATTTATTATTTAAACAACGGTCCGGGCTTTATTTAAACCCAGGTCGATTTATTATTTAAACAATGCCCGGGTTTTATTTAAACCCTGATCGATTTATCGATAAAGTCGGTCAAGTTCGGATAACAACGGTCCGGGCTTTATTTTAAAGAATGCCCAGGCTTTATTTAAACCCAGATCGATTTATTATTTCAACAACGGTCCGGGCTTTATTTAAATCCAGATCGATTTATTATTTAAACAATGCCCGGGTTTTATTTAAACCCTGATTGATTTATTTTTATCCAGAGTTTTATTTTTTAAACAATCCATAGCTTATTTTTGTTTGTTTTTTGCTGTTTTCTATGCTGGCGATTTTTTTTTTCTGGCGCACGTAGTGCCTGGCGGCTTTTTCTCGGACCGTTGGACATATTTGGCGTCAGAAAAAAAAAGTCGCCAATCTGTCCCTTATACCAAAGCTGTTCCGGGACCGTTTTTTTTTTGAGTGTGAAAAGAAAGAAATGTTGAAAACGGCAAGGAAAGGACACTAATCGACAAATCTAGCAAAAGTAAAGAAAATGTAAACAAACAAGGAAAACCGGTTACAGTTGCATGTTCACGATATCTACAGACAAAATGTTCGGAAGCCCGTATTCTGTTCCCTGATTGGTTAATTTAGTAGAGGGTGGTCAGGCCTGGCCATTTATCGTTGGCGACAAAATAACGTTAGCAAATATCCTGACATAAATACCACGGGAAAAAAATACGGTAAATGCGAAATTTGGACGAATAAATGCTGAAATTGAGTTTTTTACTATTTTTTCGCGAAATCTAGGTAATTTACACTTTTTGAAGTGGAAAATCGTAATTTTGCTCAGTACTTGTGAGCGTGCTTGAAAGGGAAACCACAAGCATCACTTTTTCCCTCTTTGGCGTTGTGTTAGATGTAAATACAGTCAAGTTCGGTTACAACATAGCCCTAGGTGATTCGAGAAGTGTATGTAATAACCGACGGGTATGTTATAGAGAGGTGTTGAAATTAGATCGTATCAATGATATATATGCATTATTGAGATTGCCGTGGAAAAAATAAGCTTATACCTCATTATACCTCACATAATTGAACTATAATATAGCATGAATATATAGTTTTTGATTGGTACCTGGAAATTTATTTAGAAAACGAGATAATATACAACAACATGCAGATATTTTTTGAAATGTTAATGAGAGAGAGATTTTTTTGAGTTTATGCTAATGGTTTTTCCCTTTGAAGTTGACAGTATTGTACAATTAAAAAATTCAGAAAAAATAATCCCACTCTGTGATGTTCATGAATTCCCCAATTAATAATACACTTGATTTGGCCACCAATTTCAACTTGAATTGAGACCACGAATAAAAAAAAGATCACAAAGTTATAAAAAAAAGTAAAAATTCCATATGATTCGAAAAGCATAGACGATAAAGTTCTGCACATCAAGATAGGATTTTATAAAATGTCAAAATTTCATTGCCAAAATAGTTATATTTATTATCGACAGATGGCGCTAAAGTTTTCCAATTATAATATTCAGTGCTATCTGTTGATTAGGAAGTATAACTATTCCATCCATGTTAATCATTAATCTATAGGGAAATTCAAAGGCATCTCGTTACAGCCTTCGCTCCTCTGGACCGGTTATTGGTTGACAACGAGGAAAAAATTTTAAGTTTGGAAAACTGGGTTGATCACTTCTCCATGGTGTCAGAAGTATTTCAATCATGTGGGTGATTGTCTTGAGCTTCACATAGGAAATTTTTCATTTCTGAATCGATTCTGGAATTATTTATTCTAATAATTCAGGATTCTCATCAATTTTGGAATTATCTCTGTCATTAATTCTGAATTCTCGATTAGTTTTGGAATAATTTCTTAACTACATTTTAGATTTCTTTCATTCATTCCTAGAATAATTTCTTTCATTTATTTTAGAACTATTTCCTTCATTTATTCTAGAATTATTTCTTTTATAAATTCCGAAATTACAGTATTTATTTCTTCTTGCATAAATTCCGAAATTACTTTTCTCATTGATTTCGAAATTATTCTTCAATGAACTGTGGAATAAATCGTTTTTCAATGTTTTCAACTATTTTCAGAAAATGATCAGCGGACCACACGTTGAAGACAAGGCGAGAAAATTTGCCGAGAGAAATGTATACGTGATGGTAACCTCTCCTAGCAAAATTTCCCGCAAAAAATTTACCTTTTGACTAAATTTTTCCCACGCATTCCAAAAAATGTGCTGCCATCTGCCGGTGAAAATTTGTCAAGTATTTTACAATAGAAAAGTATCGCACAGCATTAATATTTCTTATTTTTAATCAAAAAATTCTTTTGTTTGATGAAATCTCAAAATTTCCCACAAATGCTAAGAAATTTCCCACTTGGCCAATTTTTCCCACGGATATGGGAAATTTCCCATGAGTTACCATCACATCAATTAAAGAATGACATGACATGGCCAAGCAAAGGGAAAGTAGCCAAACAGACAGCGCTCCGGCAACCTTGTTTCGTCCAATCAGGGCGCAGAATCTGGACTCTCGAACATTTTGTCTATAGATAGGGTGAACTTGCGTTACAGTTTGAGAAATAGTCAAACGATTACGATGAAAGCATAATTTTATAAAGAGGAAAGATTTTTGCAAATATATCCGAACCCTAATCGAGGGAAAACTACAAGGATTTGGGGAAAGCATGACTGTTTGCTGAAGGTCATTTAAACGGGAGTCCCTTTAAATCGAGCCTGCTGATGTAAACCAAGAATTTCACGGACACAAAATTGATTATTATAAAAAAAAACTACTATACGGATTTCGATGTGGTTTGAATTGTCAGATTCTTTGAAAATTGAACTATTTTTATAAGCTTAAAAGTAAAAATCGATTTTTTCTGATGAGTCCAACGTCATGTGTCCCCTTAGCAGCATTGAGGCGAACTCCAAATTCGGAAAAACGTATGAATACTTAGTGCAAATGTTCCTTGTGCACTTCAGCATTTATAGATGCCACGAGAACATCGTCGAAATACGGTACACAAAAGGTGAAACCCTGCAACACCCTATGTATGAACTTCTATAATGTTGCAGCTGCATTCGAGAGTCCGAAAGGCATGAAGAGAAATTCGAACAGCCCGAATGGTGTTGTTACAGCTGTTTTCGGAATATCCTCTTGTCTCACAGGGATTTGATGGAAAGCTTTTGCAAGATCTAGGGTGGAAAATATTTGTTTCCCCTCTAGCGCCTGGAGACAGTCCTGGATGTGTGGAACGGGCTATCTGTCAGGGATAGTTGCAGCATTCAGTCTCCTGTAGTCACCGCATGGTCTCCAATCTCCGTTACACTTGGGTACCATGTGCAGTGATCCCAGCAACTTTGAGATGGCCCTCTTGGCTGCACGCAGCTTATCCGGTGGTAGCCTGCGAGGTTTTGATGCAACTGGCGGGCCTTTGGTCTCAATGCTTAACAGCATTAAATGTTGCTACATTCTCTGTCAGTTCAGAGAACTCGGTGAGAATTCGATGAAATTCACTGTTATCATGGATGCATTTCACTGCTGGGGATGGTACGTCCGCACCATCAATCTTGCAATGTGAACGAAGCTGAGTGAGTGGATCGATTAATTGACCTCGCGGAACATCTATAAACAGTCCGGAATGTCCCAGAAAGTCAGATCCGATTATTGGACGCAAAACTGCAGCAACGATGAATGACCAATGAAATGCACGACAAAGTCCTAGGTCTAGTTTTAACAGTCGCTGACCGAAGGTATTTATGGCAGTTCCGTTTGCAGCAAACAACTGAAGCTTGTCTGGGTGATGTCGGGAATCATCTTTACATAGCGGCAGTACAGATACATCGGCGCTGGTGTCTATGAGGAACTGCACGGAAGATGACTGGTCAGATAGATATAGCCGGAAGCACTCGAGTTTGCCGTCACTTTCAGCATCGAGTGACGGACGGCCCAGCTAGTTTCCCTGCTGGTTGAAACTGCAAGGCCGGACCCATTTGGTTGCTTTTTCTGTGAAACGCCAGTGGTACAAACAGCACTGGTAGTTTCTGTCACGACTGCTGGAACGCTGGCGAGATCTTCTGCGATTTCTTGATTGGGATCGAGTACGCGTTTCGAGACGCTGCAGACGGGAAGAATTGTCCATTAGAATGGTCTGCATTTGCGAAGCTTCAGCTGACACCGCATGAACTGCAGTGGAGCTTTCCGCGGCGACAAGTATGGCATCGGCCATTTCTGCCAATTTATCTAGGCTATCATTGGATATTGCTAGTATTTGCTAAACATTTGTAGGCAGTCGCTGGACTTCAAAATATCATCACTCACCCGTTGCCCAGCTCTATTTCGCATTTCCAGGAGACGGCGTGATGGTTTCCGATCACCCAGTGGCAATCCAGAAATTAGGTCGCGCAAACGCTGTTCCTCCGTACTGCATGCACAAACGGTGTTTTAGCGTAGCGTAAGATGTTGCGGTGGGTGGGCTGGTGATGACAACAGACAGCTCCTCTGGTTGCAAGGCAGATACGATATGATGATACTTGCTCACCTCGGCTGTCACTCCTGCCAGAAGAAACTGACTTTCCATCTGCCTAAACCAGTTCTCTGGATTTTCTCAACAAAAGGGTGGAGCTCTTACGGAAACATGGGCGATCTCTGCCGAACCAGTTGCGTTTTCATCTGCCATTTTTGTTCTGCTTAAATCCTTTGGTTGCCTGTCCTCTTTACAATATAGGTCACCAGTTGTAGTGATTAACGATGATAAAATCTATTCAATTTATTTAATTGACAAAAACAAATCACAAAAATCACTACATACGCATGGAACGAACATACACACGCGCAACAACATGTGACACCTCAACCAAAACACCGAGCGTCATCTCCAAACGGCTTTGACTTCTCTACTTCATTTGACTTGACTTGTTTTCCGTCCTTTTGTATCAACCTAGGGCTTTAGGACAAGGGGAGAAAAAAGAAACATACAAAGTTACGGCCGTATTCACCGTCCAGGTTCAGAACGCGATCCAGGTTCTAAATCGCGTTTCACCTCAAAATTGGTGTTCACCGCCCCTGAATCGAGATCCGGGGACCAGCTTTTCGAGCCTGAAACTGAACCTCCGATTTCGGCGATCCAGCAGGGTGGATCGAGTTTCAGCGCATGCGCAGTGAGCATTATCGTCGCCGCAAACACAAACATCGACGTAATAATGGCGGTCGTGCTGAATTGTTTTTACGATTGGGAAATGCTCCGGTTGCTCCATTTTATTTACGGTCTTGACCTAAAGGTTAAAATGGTGGGGCATAGTGTCACGCTTTTGAAGTTTTTTCCTCTCTGAAAATAATGAATCATGGGTCTGAAAAGAAGTCATGAATATCTCTCTTGAATTGCAGGAATAGTCACTTGTATACAACTTCGAATTTTCTCAGCATGAATCGTAATTAATTTCTTTTTAGAAAAAAAAATTTCCCTAACCAGGACCATCTTAAGAGCATGATGGGTGCCCCGAGACGAGAAATTTTTCTGTGGCGCTACCTGGTAAATTCTAGAAAATTTCAACCAGATCTCATTTTTGTGGGGCCCCACTTTTCTCTTGAGGAGCCTCATACATTTAAGAACTCAAAAAATGTACTAGGCAAAAGCGATCATTACATAGTGCATTTTAGTGACGTCACAGAGTATCGTTTATGATCGGTCACTACACACTCTCCCCCTAGTGTCAACGAAATTTGTGGTCGAATATCTGTCGGGGAAGTGGACGTGACGACCGGAGCGAGTCACAGTTGCTGGTACTGCTTGTGCTGGCAACGCTGTACTGGATGGCTGTATGGGCACTTCTGAAGGTACCTTAAAGCTATCTCCAAGGAAAGCTGGAATCAAACGATCAATGGAGATCCTCTTGCTTGCCCCATTGATGCCAATGTCGAAAAATTTTTCTCTGCGATCTTTGACAGGAAACGGGCCTTGATATGTTGGTTGTAAGGCAGGATGTGGTGCGTCGTTGCGTACGAAGACATGCGACGCGGATTGCAGATCATTAGGAATATACGTCGGCGTGTATCCGTGAGTTGTTGTAGGCACCGGCTTCATTGAACGCATTAGCTTTTGGATTTGATGGACGAAATCGGATTGTATAATGTCTGGTGTTTTCGAAAAATACTCGCCGGGCAACTGCAATGGTGTTCCGTAGAGGATTTCTGCGGAAGAGCATCCCAGGTCTTCTTTCACTGCTGCTCTTAGACCCAGTAGGGCGAATGGAAGAGCATCAACCCAAGCAGGATTCGATTGAATACGGCATCTCAGGGCAGTTTTCAGCGATCGGTGTTGTCTCTCGATCAGCCCATTTGCTTGTGGATGATAAGCAGTCGTTTTATGATGTTGGAATCCTAGATATCTGCTCAAGCTTTGGAAAAGCTGGCTCTCGAACTGTCTGCCCTGGTCGGTGGTGATCCTGTGCGGTATGCCGAATCTTGCAAACCAAGTGGCAATTAATGTTTTGGCGACTGTTTCGGCAGTTTGGTCTGGCATTGGAGAGGCTTCGATCCACCTGGAGAATCTGCCTATCATCGTTAGGAGGTACCGAGAACCTTGGCATAATGGTAATGGACCAACTATGTCAAGATTGATATGCTGAAATCGGTTGTTAGATACCTTGAATTCAGCCAGCGCGGATCGAGTGTGTCGGTGAACTTTAGAGCGTTGGCATGGAATACATGCTCTAGTCCACTCACGACAGTCAGATCTAATTGAAGGCCAAACAAATCTGTCGCTCAGCAGTTTTGATGTTGCTCGGATGCCAGGATGTGATAAGGAATGCAATGATTCAAACGCTCGTCGTCGTTGAGAAATTGGTACAAAAGGCCTTATTTTACCGTTTGACACATCACACCAAATTTCGGCTGTTGCGTCAGGAAGCTGAGTTTCTTCAGTTGTAAAGATGATTCACTAGAATTTAAGATGGTTTTGAGATCGTTGTCATTCTCTTGGTCAGCTGCGAGTTGCACATAATCTAAAGGTGTGGGTACAGAAATGGTCGATATTCTAGAAAGAGTATCAGCTGGAATATTGTCGACACCTTTTATATGGAGAATTTCTGTTGTGAATTGGCTGATAAAGTTCAACTGTCGTAGCTGGCGTGGTGAGCACTTTTCTGGTTTCTGCCTGAACGCATACACCAACGGCTTATGGTCACTACAAATACAGAATTGTCTTGCTTCTAGCATATACCTGAAGTGCTTGACAGCAGAATAAGCTGCAAGTAATTCTCTATCGTATGCAGAATAACTTCATTGTGCGCTTGAAAGCTTCTTTGAGAAGAATGCAAGTGGTTGTAGTTGCTTATCGTCAGATACTTGATGCAAGGCGGCACCTATAGCAAAATCACTGGCGTCCACATGTAAAACTAATGGTGATGATGCTGAAGGATGGTGCAAAAGAGTTGCATTAGCGAGCTGCGTTTTGCATTTTTCGAATGCTTGTCTGGTCTCAAGAGTCCAAGGAATTGATGTCTTGTCATTCTTCTTGGTGCTGGACAAGAAGGAATGAAGTGGTGCTTGCACAGCTGCTGTAGATTGTAGAAATCGCCTGTAAAAGTTCAAAGTTCCCAGAAATCTTCGCAGCTGCCTTATGTTTTCTGGAAGAGGAAATTCTTGGATTGCACGAACTCTGTCTGGAAGAGGCTTCGAGCCGTGTTCATTGACCAAATAGCCCAGGAAGGAAATTTCCGGTTACACATTTAGATGTGTTGATTGTCAGTCCGTACTTATCGAGTCTTTCAAACACTTCTCTAAGGTGCTTGTGATGTTGCTCTGCGTCATGGCTGGCGATGAGCACGTCATCAAGATACGAGAAACAGAAGTCGAGATTGCGTAGCACCTCGTGGATGAAGCGTTGGAACGTTTGTGCAGCGTTTGAGAGTCCAAACGGCATGACTACAAATTCAAACAAACCAAAGGGAGTTATGATTGCTGTCTTGGGAATGTCGTCGGGATTTACAGGAATATGATGAAATGCTTTGACCAGATCTATTTTAGAGAAAATTTTACATCCATGCAGATTCTGCGCAAAGTCCTGTATATGTGGCACTGGGTAGTTATCCGGCACAGTAATTCGATTCAGACTTCGATAATCACCAGTTGGTCTCCACTCATTCGGTCCTTTTGAAACCATGTGCAACGGGGAAGCCCAGTTTGATTTGGATGGACGACATATACCTTGGTCCAACATCATCTGGAATTCGGTCTTGGCAATCTTGAGTTGAGCTGGGTGCAATCTGCGTGGCTTTGCGAAAACAGGAGGACCTTTAGTTTCTATGTAGTGCAAGGTATTATGGGAAGCTTTCCTCGAAAACGGACGAGGTCTCGTTAATTCGGGAAATTCCTTCAAAATTTCAGTTATAGCACTGTTTCCTGAGATTGTTTTAATCGTTGTCGAAGGTCCATTGTAAGTAAAACCTTTACATGTGAGAGAAGTGAGTGGATCTATAAGTCGCTTGTTTTTGATATCGATGATGAGTCCGTAGTGAGCAAGGAAATCCGATCCGATAATTGGTCTCTCAACGTCAGCGAGGGTGAAATGCCATTTGTAATTCCGCCGTAAGTTCAAGTCCAATTCCAGGAGTTTCAAACCGTAGGTAGATATACGGGAACTATTTGCAGCGAAAAGCTCAAAAGTTGTCGGTTTGCCGTTGCCTTTGTAAGGTAAAATTGATATATCAGCTCCAGAGTCAATTAAAAACTTCATGCCGCTTTTCCTTTCCATAATGAACAAACGGCTATGGTGAAGACTGCTATCGCCGCCACCGCATGCCGTTACTGCGGGGGGCTTGGACCGTTTCCCTGAATATTCTGAGCGTTGTAAGCGCAGGGGGACTTGCATCTGGAAGCTTTATCTCCGAACCTGCTATGATAATAACACACTTTAGGGTTTTCATCGGAGTCTTGATATCGCGAGCGATTCCTTGAACCAGAATAACGTCGGTCTCGACTGGAGTTTCGATAGCAGTTCCGGCTATTCCTCGGATATTTGCCCAACTGCTCAACTCTTTTAGTCAGCTCCGAGATTTGCAGTTTAAGGTCTCTTATTTCCGAGCAACACGAGGCTTCTGCTACATGACCGTAATTGGGTTCGGTGAGCTCAGCTACTCGATCAGCTAACTCGGCTAGCTTGTCCAGTTCTTCACTGCTAGCTGCTAACACCGTTTGTATACTCTTTGGTAGCCGTTGAAGCCACAAATTTTTGAGGAAGGTCTCATCGTTAATTCGCCCTGTCGAAAGCTCGCGCATTTTACGTAGCAACGTACTAGGCTTCTGATCACCTAGGGATAGGTCTTCTAACAATATCTTGACCTCTTTCGCGGCTGAATGTTTATACACAGCGAGAAGTCTCTCCTTGAGTTTCGAGAACGGATCCGATGCGGGAGGATCGTAAACAATGTCACTTACCGTTGACAAGACCTCCACATCTAGGCAGTTGACTAGGTAGTTATACTTGGTTCCTTCGGCTGTAACATGGTTGATCTTTAAGGCAGCGTCGAGCTGGACGAAAAAAAGTTTGATCCTGTCCTTCGAGAATGTCGGCAGTTTCGCGTGGTCAGCTTGAATTCGAAGATCGCTTTCTTGCTGTTCAGCCATGGCGATAAGTTCTTGGCAGGTTCAGGATCACGTCCGGGTCACCAGTAAAGGCGACGGCAATGAGAAGATGTAAATTTCATTTTTAAAACATGAACATTTTATTTACACACACACGAACAAGTTATACGCGACATCCTTTCTGTACGACGAAATACAATCAACTGATTAAAACGTTCGAAAACTCTCTGGCGATCCGTTGCTAGGTTACCATCCATCGCAAGGCGAAAAACGCTACAACGAGAAAACGTGACATCGTGACGTCAGAGTATCGTTTATGATCGGTCACTACAGTTAAACTGCTGCCACTCGATTAGAGATGTGAGATGAGAATATTAATATGAGAAATAACTTGAGAATAATTATTATTTTTGATAAGAATAATCCCCAGTAATTTATAAAAGAAGTCTTTCCAGAAAATTTTCTCTAGAATTATGTTATAAATAACTAGAGAATATTCTCATTAAGAATAATAAGAATATTCTCAAGTTATTTACAATAGTAATCCTTCCAGAGAATATTCTCCCTCGTGACAATATTCTCAAGAATTTTACATCTCTACTCTTAATACAACAGCAATCCCTCTATTGATATTTTTTCTTGATTTGCAGGATATCATTTTATCGAGATTTTAGTGTGTGATCATACCTTTCATGCTCAAAACACCAATTCAAAAAATTCATGAAATTACTTTTTGGAACCTTATGTATGTGCAGTTCATGCCAGCAGTGGGCAATGATTGAGTGAAATTTATAACATTTAAGTAATCTATCATTACATAACTCGTACCACGTGATTGCTGATTACATGTGCTTTATTCGTATTATGCAGTATGATTCCACTATATTTGAAATCACAACACATGAGTATAATTTGCTTCATTCTTTAGGGAAATTTTTTTTTTTCATGAAACCTATGTTTAATTTTTCAGATGAAACAAGTATTTGGGAGCAAAAGTAGGGTGAAAACACATATCTATGATAAAATGTGGCCACTGAAGACGAGCTGACTCTATCACGGAAGAAAATCTCAATATTTAGTTACTATGTGTTTGTGTTATACGTACCATTATTTTTTTAGCAATCTCAAATACTTCCATATAAATATGAATAAATTATTTTTGATAATTGATTTGTCGTTATTTCTTAAGTGAGGAAAATGTTAGCCTTTTTTCACGTAGTTTGAATTTGTGCCTTAATAATGTTCAAGTTACAGTGTGAATTTTGAAAGTAACGAATTACTAGATTATTGTGATTATCATGTAAATACAGAATATATTTTAAAAATAATCCAGATTTAACTACCAATCCTGCTAGTAAAAAGAGGGATGAATAATGATTTTGAATCTATCAATATGTTTTTTTTTTCAATTTTCATTTTTTAATTTTTAGTCTTGGCTATTAGTTACCCTTTATAAGTTGAACGTGATTCAAAGGCAATGCATTTTACACATAAAAAAATTGTCCATACACTAATGCTTGTATTGACTGTCAGATTTGAAACTTTGTTTACAGATTTTTTATTTTTAAGAATCTCTTTCAGCTTCAAGGAAGTCCTTTCAACTTATATCTAATAATATAATGAACTGTTTTCAACTGAATTTAACTTTTTATGTAAGCTAATCAAAAAAGTAGTACACATGTTGGAACAGTTTTTTGTTGAAAAGAAAACTGTTGGGTTTAGCATTTTATACATTGGGAGGGGGCACATCTTGTGTGTAGGAAGGATTGCATAAAAAATAGTATCTTAAGAAGTGCATGCAACTAGCATACAAGTTTCAACAAATATAATTACAAAAAGTGTCTCAGATATTAACTTATTTGGCTAATAGAAAATATAGCTATTAATGTTCGGTAATTTAATATTCAATGTCCATCACAAGAATTACTATTAGCACTAAAAATTTTTTTTTGGAAATCAAATTTACTGAATTTTGTACTTTTTAATTTTAATGTGTTTATCTTATTAGTGTTTACAAAATTGTGGTTTCAGGTACAAAACAATCGTAATTTAAAAAATATTCAGATAAAAATTATTTTTGAAAAATTTCCAAATGTATTAGGATTTTTTATAATATAAATTTTACACAATTTTGCGACCGTCCTTTTTTCCTTCATTTCATTCACGATTAATAAAATTTGTATGTGCTGATACATTTTTTTTTGTTCAAAGCAATGAAAATCGCATAGGCGGCTGATTATACGTGGGAAAATACAATACATGCGATATAAATTATTTGCTAATAATCTATATGTATAAAATTGATTTTCTGTCTGTCTGTGTGTATGTATGTTCTCTATACAAATCTACAATTTTAGATGGATCGTCGCCAAATTCTGCATATATATCAAATGGGACCCGACTTAAACGATAGACTACTTTAAATTTTTGTCAGAGCAGGGTAAGTGCCCCAAATGGGCAAAAAACTGTAGGGCAACAATGGTTTTCGGGCCTCAACAATCACTTTCCGAACGTTTACTTTGGTTACCGTGGTTCCCTAGCAATGCGTTTCAGACGTGTATATGCCTTTACAATGGTTTGTCACTTCTTTAATCCTGTTAGTATATGTATAATAGTTTATGCCTTTATAATGGTTTGCCAATACTACACAATACTACTATTCAATACAATTACATTTCAATACTCTCAGTAATGAGGCTTTTTGAATAGACGTCATAATCATCATCAGCATCGCTTTGAGGGTCAGGAAAAGGGTGAGACTCATAGAAATCACTGTTAAAATTGCCGATTTTACTGTAGAAATCCTGAAATTTGGTGGGGTTTTCCGCCACATCAATAATTTAAAAAATTGTATACAATTCCCGATTTCTGAAATACTGTGTTTGCTTAGAGATATACGAAGCCCAGGAGATTGAATATAAAGTAACTAGCCGGACCTAATTTTGAGTTGAATATCCAATGCAATAACATTGATTTCAACTTTTTATTTATCTCTTCTCAAGCATGAAAAATTAATGTCTCCGTATTATCTTTTGATATTCAACTGCATCAATTCATACAGTTTAGGTTGTTTTAAAAGTAATTATGGGCCAATAAAAAGTACATCAAAAAAATTCCACAGCTTTAATTAAGCATTTTTGAAAGCTGAAACAGGCAGATAACTAACTTGAAGTTTGGGGGGGGGGGAAATAGAAATACATAGCAAAAAAAGGAATACATTAAAAAAGGAAAGAAAAGTATATATTCATTTCTATGTTTCTTTAAATCTAGATGTGTTTATTTCATGAGTCGCACAGGAAGTCGCCATATTGGTTAATTTGGACACGGTTTGCATGTCCCTCAAAGAAAGCGGGAGATATCACGTGTTTCTAACAGCCTCATTGAAGAAAACCCGGGCAGCGCCGGGTATTATAGCTAGTGATATATAAAATTTATCTAATCTGAGAATATTAGCAATTCCGTAGCGAAATGAAAAACCATCATTATAGATATATCGGGAGTGGGAAAGAAAAACGTTGCTGGAATGAAATGGAATTTTCATTAAAAAGGAGATGATAAAACCATATTTTGCTTATCGAAAAAAAAAATGTTGAAAAACGTAAACACAAGAATCCTACCGTTGAGTTTTATACTTCATTAGAAGATCAAAAACCCTTCATCCAATCAGCATCGGATCTACTCTCGCCAAGCTAATATACGCCAAATATTCACCAACTGAACCAAGTTTCACTTGATATGCACTCGAGACTCACTGGTGAATAGCAAATTCGTTCTAAAACTGAAACGGGTTTCAACTGATCCGCGTTTCAGGACCGTGAGTAGTGAATACGGCCGTTACTGTGTTAGATTGTTAGTTTTTTAGAAAAAGAATTTGATGCATCACCATAGATGAAAAGTACCATACCATTAGAATATTGTAAATATCTTAAACATATATATTTTAAAATCATATATGTATATATAGCAGTACACATTCATGTGTAACGTGACCATACGTCCTGTATTTCCCGGGACAGTCTCGGTATTTTCTGTTTTTTTTCCGTCCTGACTTTTTGGCAAAAGTGTCCCGGTTTTTCCCGTATTTCACACGAAGCCTACTTGAATTTTTATTCTTTATTGAAGTCAAAGATTGAAATTATTTTTCAACTCATAAATTATTTTAAGATAATTACAACTATGTATGGGAACATTAATCATTAACATTTGCCTTGGTGAACTTTTTTTTTTCGTGGTGCTAAGTGGTGACGGTAGCGCAATTGCATCTGACTCCATATGAATGAAACGTAGTTGTAGATACATTATCTTTAATTATGATGCTATATAGAAGATATTATTTACATAGTACATATATTAAGAGAGAGAAAGATGACGTTGGTGCATCTCGTGTGAGAGCTGGAGCTGAACTGGTGTTCTCACACACATGGCCCTTCGGACCCTCCGAAGGGGCATCCGGTCACGTGACCAGAGCGTGCTTGTTAAGAGAGAGCCAATGTATAAAGTAAAGTAATAATAATAATACATATAAGAATATATATTGAGGCTCTACAGTACCCCCTCCCCAGTGTCAATGTTGGACACGATAAAAATCCGTGAACCGGACTCGACGTCCAGATCGTGTGGTCACTGGTGGTTTCGATTTTGTGGCCGAGTTCTCTGACGTAGAGTGCTTAGTTTGCGTTTTCGCCACCAGTGGCGTTGTATCTTCCGAGAGGAAGAATGCTGGTTTTGAGCGGTCGATGAAAACCGAAACTGTTTTGCCATTGATGTCAAGTTTGAACACTTTTTCATTTTTGTTAATGACAAGAAAGGGACCATCATATGGTCTCTGGAGGGGTCGACGGACACTATCACTACGTAGTAATACGCGAGTAGCATTCATCAGTTCTGGATACACAAATGTAGCACGTTTTCCATGATGTTTTGTTGGTGTTGGACGGAACTGCTGCATGTGGCCCCGTAACTTATTTACGTAGTCACAAGGGTCAATGTTGACATTCGTTGAGTCGAAAAATTGGCCGTGAAGACGCAAGGGTGCACCAAACACGAGTTCGGCTGGCGTACACTGCAGGTCGGCTTTTAGAGCGGCTTGGTAGCCCAGAAGTATAGTTGGTAATACTTCGGTTCAACGTTCGGTGTTATGGCATTTAATGGCCGTTTTTAGTGGTCGATGAAATTCCTCAATCAAACCATTCGCTTGAGGATGGAAAGCGGTAGTTCTAGCTCGTTCGGTGCCTAGAAGTTGTAGGAGAGAGCGGAAAAGGTGGGACTCAAATTGTCGACCTTGATCAGTTGTTATAACTGATAGAGCACCATAACGGGATACCCAACAGTTATAAAAGACTTCCGCTACAGGTGGAGCTGTGATGTCTTCTATCGGTTGTGCTTCTGGCCAGCGGGAAAAACGATCGATCATGGTGAAACAGTCAGTATAACCATTTGATGGAGTTAATGGACCCACTATGTCCAGATGAATGTGGTCAAATCTTGCAGATGGCATAAGAAATTCTTTCAAAGGAGATTTGACATGTCTGTGAATTTTACTTTTTTGACAAGCCATGCAAGTTTTTGCCCATTTTGTTATTTCCTTATTGATACCAGGCCAAACAAAGCGAGAACGGGTTTGGTGGATCGTTCTTCTGATGCGTGGGTGCGCTAAGTTATGAACGTGATCAAACACCGTTTTCCTATACTGCACAGGAACGTAAGGACGCGCACTTCCAGTGGAGATATCACAAATTAAATCTATGTCAGATTCGGGAAGTTTAATTTTTTTCAATTGTAAGCCACAATTTGAATCACCCATCAATTTTGATAATTCATCATCTTTCGCTTGAGCTTCAGCGTTTTCATTGTAAATAATTTGGCTTTGCATTGAAATAGCACATATGCGGGACATTATATCGGCTGCTATGTTTTCTGAGCCAGGAATATGACAAATATCACTCGTGAATTGGGAAATGAAATCCAAATGTCTCGTTTGGCGAGGCGAGCGTTTGTCATGCTTCTGTCGAAAAGCATAGACAAAAGGTTTTTGATCTGTAAATATAGTGAACTGACGTGCTTCGAGCATGTGTCGAAAATATTTGATAGAAGAATATGCAGCCAATAGTTCTCTGTCATATGCGCTATAGCGTTTTTCCGCAGGAGTGAGTCTGCGAGAGAAAAATCCTAGCGGTTGCAAAGAATTGTCCACTACCTGGTGTAATGCACCACCAATTGAAAAATCAGATGTATCAACATGAAGTGCAAGTTTTGCAGATGTGGAAGGATGAGCTAATAGAGTGACATTAGCGAGTTGCTCTTTGCATTGATTGAATGCTGCGAGTGCAGAATCAGCCATTCAATTTTACGATTATCTTTTTTACGGCGGGAGCCCTTTAGAAAATCGCGTAAGAGTATTTGCGACTCAGCAGCATGTTTTATGGACCTTCTATAGAAATTTATGAGACCAAGAAATTTTCTCAACTCAGAAATTGTGTCAGGTCTCTTGAAATCTAATATTACTTGCACTTTGCTAGGTAATGGTTTAATGCCAAGAGGAGTAATTAAATGACCTAAAAATTCCAAATTATCTACACCTAATACACATCTGAAAATATTAAGTTTCAAGCCATACTTGTGTAGACGCTCAAATATTTGCCTTAGGTGATTTTCGTGCTCTTCAACAGATGATGAATATACGAGGATATCATCTAAATATGCATAACAAAAAGATAAACCTCTTAACACCTCGTGCATGAAACGCATAAATGTTTGAGGCGCATTTACTAAGCCAAAACAAAGCCTTGTATATTCTAACAGACCCCATGGTGTTGTCACCGCTGTTTTAGGAATATCAGGTTCGAAAATAGGGATTTGATGGTATGCTTTGAAAATATCTAATTTTGAAAAAATTGACTTACCGTGAAGTGCATTGCTGAAATCACTTACGTATGGGATGGGATAGGAATCGAATTCTGTGACGGAATTTAATTTTCGATAATCTCCCACTGGTCGTATAGATGTTTCCGACTTCGGAACAATATGCAATGGTGAAGACCATGAACTTTTTGAAGGACGAATTATTCCTTGTTGTAACAAAAAATCGAATTCCGTCTTCACCTTGTCAAAGTGTTGAGGGTGAAGCCGTCTCAGTCGAGAACATATTGGAGGACCTTTAGTCACTATGTGGTGAACTGTGTCGTGCGATGCAGGTTCGCCTATTAAGCACGGATTTGTGATGTCTGGGAATTCAGAAAGAATTTTCTCGTACTGAGATGGGCCCACTGTGGAAATTGAGAGATGAGCCGTTTGATGCACTGATCCCAGTGAATGAAGGGATGTGCTAGAGCTAATGAGACGATGCTTTTTTCAAATCTACCATGAGATTGAAATTACGCAGAAAATCTGCTCCGATGATAAGGCACGAAACCTTGGCGACGACGAATGTCCATGGAAAATTTTGGCGCAAACCCAGATCTAGGACAATATTTTTGGTACCGTAGGCCGGTATTGACGTCTGATTTGCTGCGTAGAGACGAAATGTGAAGCAGGGAGTGGTGGAAGCAATCGCTGACGGCGGAACGACCCTAATTTCACTGCCCGTGTCAACGAGATATTTTTCCCAAAGAAGGAGATCTAAAAAACATAAACTGCCCCTCTGGAAAATCGTGATACCTCGCGGCGAGAAATCCAAAGAAATTCTCAAATTGCACCACCTCAACTTTGTGCCTGTTCAAGTCGAGATTTTTAAACGATACCCAAGGCGCTCTCTCCCCAAGCGCTGCATAAAATGCCAAAGATGGTCACACACGGCTAACGAATGCAATTTCGCCGAGAGATGTATCAAATGCACAGAAAACCATATCGGCCAACCGTGTCGGAAAATCAGAGGGACACATCCACCGGAATGCGTCAACTGCAAGAAGGAAGGACACCCAGCGAGCTACAAAAATTGCAGCTCCTACATAGCCGAACTTCGAAGGCTAAAAAACGGGAACTCATTACCCGTAAAAACGGGACAACCCATCCAAGCAGACGACGAAAATTCATCTAAACCGCCTGAACGCCCAACTTTTCTCCCAAGAAGTGTTTGGAAGAATATTAACGCATCCCGCATCACCGAAAAAAATGACTCTTCTCCTAAAGAAAAAAACCCAAAGAAATCGGCAAAGAATACAAGTCCAGAAGTTGCATCGAAAGAAAATACCAAGTCCAAAGAGATTGCAAGAACCAATCCCAAACCGAGTTCTACCTCTACGGACTTCGCAACACAGTCACCATCTACGGACTTAACAAAAAACTTGGAGAAATCCCCGAGCCAGCTTTCTACGGCCAGCAAAGCCGCATCGAAAGGCAAAAAAGTCGCCGAATCACGTCCGGCATCATCGGCTGCATCAAAAGCCAAAAAAACCGGCGACCGCACCCGGGTCGAAAACGAATGTCCAAATTCAACTTTGTATATGTTTGAATACGCGAAACTTTGCTTTGAGGACATTCTCAAATTCAACTCCAAAAAAGATCGGCGTGCGGTCTTCGAAAAATTTCTCTACGAGGCCGGGAGTATCATCTCCGAAACCTAGGCCTCGCCAAAAAACCGGAAAAACCTTCTTCAGTATTTAATCGGAAAGTATACTTTTCTTCTCTTTTTCCTTTCCACTTCTTTTTTTCTATCAAAAAAAAAAAATCATCTTCAAAAAAAAAAATCGTGATTTAAACATTCTCTTCATCGTTTTTCTATCTTTTCTCGACTTTGAAAAATAATCGTATTAACACTATCTCTTTTTTTCCCACTTCTTGCCACTAATAATTTTATTTTGTGCATAACATGTATCTTTTCAGATTCCAGCCAATACGGAATCACGAAGGCGTCTGATCCAATCCCAGACGTGCAGGCCAACACCAAAGCGTTGCCCGACCGGGCTTCTTCACAAGACCGGCATTTCACCGATTTTAAAATTTAAATTAAAAACCGACAGACCATTTAAGCGACCATGAATTTTAAAAAAAAAGAGGATTTTCCCAAACTTTCCCTTCTCATACATGCACTCTCACATCTACACATACATTACTCACTTGTCCTTCTCTTCACCGGGGGTCCCCAAGGGGCCCCAATCTTTATGTTGGCTAATGGCCCGCTTTAAGGGCCAGTCACCATCGCGAAAATTTGAGTCTGGTCTGGTTTTATTCCCGTTTTACGATCATGGATGAACAACCTGCTGGTCTCTGAGCTCATGTCCGCCATGCCAGCTATGACGGAGCTCCTGCGTTTTTTGGTGCGCTGAAGTTGCACGGTGTAGTGCAGCGCCGAGCGTTTTTACCGAAACGATGATGGTAGTAGCACATTCGGGAGGAATTTTTCCTGTTTCTGGAACTGGAACGCCTCTTTAAGAAGTTGTTTTGCCCGCGATGTGGTGAACGTCCACGTTATTGAGAGGAAAGTTCATCCAATTTTTTGGTGAGCATTGCGATTTGTGCACGCAAGTCATCTTGATCCGGCGGTGGAGAAACAGCACAAACGGATGCATTTTAGCTTATTTCCGCGATTTTGTCAGCCCGTTCCGCGAGTTTATCCAGTCCATCACTCGATATTGAGAGGACAGTTTGGATTTGAGTGGGAAGACGTTGCAGCCACAATGTCTTTAAGAAATCATCGGTTAGTCGAGATCCCGAGAGTTGGCGCATTTTTTGTAGCAGCTGTGATGGTTTATCATCTCCGAGTTGAATTTCTGTGAGCAACTTCTTGATTTTGGCAGATTCAGTTTCGGCAAACTCCTGTATCAGCCGGTCCGAAAGAGCCTGGAATTTCTCGGTCGCAGGAGGATTGACGACAATATCGGCAACCGCATGTAGTGTTTCTGAGTCCATATTAGCGACGAGAGCGGCGAATTCGGTATCATAACTTGTAATGCAGCTGAGGATGAAAGCTTGCTCGCATTGCCTCACCCAGAGAGAAACGTTTGTCTTCCAAAATAGGGGAAGGCGGAGAGCGACACTGGAAACTTGGGGAACGGTATTGTCCCCTTCTGCTGCCATCATCCTGTTGCTTGAGAGAGAAGAGAACCAAGAGGTCAAGCGGAAGTGACCTCATGAGGGAGGCTGCTCCGTGGTCCACTGTTGCTAGGAGAAAAATCCTCTGCTGCTGCTCTCACCGTAATGGCGTCTTTTGAAGAATATTCAGAAGGTATCATTATTTGCGTTTAAACTTCTGCGGTCACCAATGCTAAATTGCTAAATGCTAAGTGGTGACGGTAGCGCAATTGCATCTGACTCCGTATGAATGAGCTATATAGAAGATATTATTTACATAGTACATATATTAAGAGAGAGAAAGACGACGTTGGTGCATCTCGTGTGAGAGCTGGAGCTGAACTGGTTTTCTCACACACATGGCCCTTCGGACCCTCCGAAGGGGCCATGGCCCCCACAAGGGGTGGGCTGGCAAGGCTCCAGCCCTGGGGGCCCGGCACTATTTTCATTATTTTTTGTTTTTTCACGCTTTAAATACATCATATGAGGGCCCGTGAAAGTCTGGTCCGGGGACCCGCAAAAGATCCCAGCCTAGGGCCCTACTCCAGGATGTGGGGGCCATGGAAGGGGCATCCGGTCACGTGATCATCTCGTGTTTCAGTACAGAATGTACTGAGATTCTTTCACGTGACCAGAGCGTGCTTGTTAAGAGAGAGCCAATGTACAAAGTAAAGTAATAATAATAATACATATAAGAATATATATTGAGGCTCTACATTGGAGTACATTTTAATCCACTGCAATTTGCAGTAATGCATCATTTCCCGCCAATGTGATTTTTCCGTAGTTACAACAATATTTGGCAACTTTGTATGGTTTTGGCGTCATTTTTGGCGGTAATTGGCGATGTCCCGTATTTTCCCGTATTTGGAATCGCGATGTCCCATATTTCTCTCGAAGGAATATGGTCAGCTTATTCATGTGGTACCACACACACTAAACCCACACAGGTGCAGTGTTTGACTTCTCTACCTTGACTTGACTTGACTTGTTTTACGTCCTTTTGTACCAACCTAGGGTTTTAGGACGGGTAAAAAAAAAGAAATATACAAGGTTAATGTGTTAGTTTGTTAGTTTTTTAGGGTAGGAAAAAAATTTTTGATACATCAACATATATGGAAAATACCATACATTTAGAAAATTATAAAATAACTGAAACATATATATAACTATACCCATTCACTTTGTATATACCACCTATACAAAACCCATACCAGTACACAGCTTTATCACAAATTGTACAAATATTAAATCAAATTCACAATATATACAGCACAAGAAATTTTCTCGCATCAAACCAAATAGCTACATACAAGAAAAACAATCATACTTGTATGATCCAACATAATTATTCATAACAAAAATCACAATACATTAAGCAAAAAATAAAAATAAATAAAATAAATTCCATAAAATAGACAAATGTATTATAAAAAAATATATATATATACAGGAATTATAACGATGTTTGCAAGACATGAGTAGATGGAAAAACAAATCAGTGATATTTACATCAGATTAATCAGGGACTTGAGGGGAAGAAAGAGAGAGAGAGATAGAGAGAGAGAGAGAGAAGAAAAAAAAAAAAAAAAAAAATTAAAAAAAAAATTGACTATTCAAAACAGGATGTATATCAAATTATCAAATTTTCAGAGGAAAAAAAAAAAAAAAAATATCAGAATCTATTACATTTAGATAAATACACTTCCAATCCTTTGACAAATAATTTTGGAGGAGCAATAAACATAGCTTTCCAATTACAATTCTGATTATTTCTTATACCAATACTTTGGAAAAAGGTATTGCGATATTTATTCCAATGTTTGCATATAAAAAAGAAGTGATCATTTGATTCTTGATCATCACAATAGTCACATTTCGCAGTCTCTTTCTGATTAATTCTGCACAGATAACCATTAGTTGGGGCTCTGTTTGACAATAATCTGTAAAATAATGTTTCATATTTTCTCTTCGTAAAGTAAGGTGAATATTTATTAATAGTATTAAAAAAACGTGATGCAAGTGGATAAAGAAGCTGATATCTGAAATATCGTTCAATGTGGATGTTCCATGACTTCTCAAGCAAATTCAGCACATCTTCAACATATGAAAAATCTGGAAAAGTAGGGTTTGCATTATTAGCAGCAGTTCGAGCCAGTTTATCTGCAATTTCATTGTAGGAGATGTTCTTGTGACCTGGTGACCAGACAATTGAAATGAATTCTGCCCGGCTAGAAGCATCTATTAAAGAGAGATGTGTAGTAAAGATGGCTGAATGTGACTTTGGATTTATGGAGGCTAATGCAGAAATTGCTGATTTGCTGTCTGATAATATAACATAGTGACGTTTTTCAGATATAAATTTTGAAGCAGCAACAGCAATGGCAAGACACTCAGCTGTAAAAACAGAAGAAGAGTCATGAACTGTAGCCTGGAAAGTTCCCATATTTTTATTACAAAAGACTCCTATTGTTGTATGAACTGATTTGGATGCATCACTAGCAATTATAATTGAGTTAGACCAATGTAATTGTTCGTATTGTTGAAATAAAGGGTTGACCAAATTTGGATCTGTCGTAATCTGGAATGGCAGTTCATCAGTAGTATACGATATATTAGAGATGATCCAGGGTGGATTAGCAAAAACTATAGGTTGAACTGGTATGAGTAGATGATTGTCCTGGATGAAATTTATGACTGAAGAACTAAACATGGGTAGAGAAGAAGTCACAGCTGTATTATTTAAGTTGGCACTAATGAATTTAAAGCTGGTGTTGTACGTTGATGCTCTGGCTTTAATAATTTGTCTTGATACAGATTTCATAATCATTAGTTCAAAAGGAGGTTTGCCACAAATACTTAATAATAATGGTATTGGAGTTGAAATGGGTAATCCAGCTGCAATTCTGAGAACTTGACGATATAATACTGCACATCTGTTTAAATTTCGTTGTGAACAGTTGTGCCAGAGTAAAGAACTATAATTGAAAAAACTGCAAATGATATTTGATGCAATAGCAAGGAGTTTGCTACCAGGGGCTCCTCTAAGACGACCAGCAATGATCCGAATTATGTTTAATGTTTTTATTCCTTTTTTTAGGATGTGATCAACCTGAGGATTCCAAGTAAGTTTCTGGTCAAAGATGACACCCAAAATCTTGATGTTTTGTACTAATGACAGAGGGTTCCTATTAATGGCCAGATTACAAGTACCAATAACATTTTTCTTTGTAAATATACTATATGAACACTTTTCAACTGATAGGGTAAAACCCCATTTTCCTAACCAATCAGTAATCTTCAACAATGCATTGTTTATATTATTTTCTACGATTTTAATGTCTTTATCACTACACCATAACAGTATGTCATCTGCATAAACAAATTGATGGATAGAACTTGGTAATTGAGCAAACATATCATTCATATATAAATTGAAAAGCCATGGTGATATAACTGATCCTTGAGGAAGGCCTCTATCAAAATTGATTAGATTTGACTTGTGATTTCTCCAACTAATATAACATTTTCTTTCAGATAAGAAACTTTTCAACCAAGCAATAAATTCACCACAAAAACCTGTGGATTGAAGTTTATATATAAGAGCAGAATGTATTATAGAGTCGTATGCACCCTTTATGTCTAGAGAAACTAAAATTCCAATCTCTTTAGATTTGAAAGTATTGACAATATTGCACTTTAAATCATTTAACAAATTTTGTGTCCCAGATTTAGATTTAAAAGCATATGTGTTTGAAGGGAACAGTTTATATTTCAGTGATATCCAGTTCAATCGAGATAAAACAATGCGTTCAAAAATCTTCATAATTGTGTTTGTGAGAGTAAGTGGTCGATATGATGAAGGGCAAGTAGGTGTCTTGTTGGGTTTGAGAAGAAATATTATCTTTCCCTGCTTCCAATCTGAAGGAATGGTGCCTGATGACCAAATCTCATTAAGTTCAGAATTGAGGAATTTTAGATGATCATCTGGAATTAATGAATAGGCCTTGCTGTTAATTGAATCAGGACCTGGAGTTGTATGTGGTGATTTAATAATTGCTGTCTTCAATTCCGAAATTTGTATTGGAGAATTCATATCTGTGGCAAAGTTTTGACAAGGGCCACAAAAAAAATCGAAGTCTTTATGGATATAAGGTTTGATGAGGGTTTGCTGTAAGAGTTCAATTTGTTTATAAGGATCACTGATGACTGTATTGTTATGACAGAATAACAAATTTTCATCTTCATATACTTTGGAGTGAATAACTTTCAGTCTTCTTAAAATAGTAAAAATTTTTGGATAGGCTGCATGTTTATACAGTTGATCTTCAAATGATTTATTTCTTTGATTTTTCAGAGTTCTTTTAAAAATAGCTGAGTTTTTCTTATAATTAATCCAGCATACCTGACATGGACATCTCCTGTATTTTCGAAATGATCGTTTCTTTGCTATTAGCAGCATACGTAGATTAGCATCAAAGTAGTCATTGTATTTGAAATGATGACGATTTGAAGATCTTTGAGCTTCCATGTGTTTATTTTTCACAAAATTAAAGTAAGTAATATTTTCATCATAGTTATTCAGACTGTCATTAAATGTTCTCCAACTAGTGTATTTATGAATAATGGATGTAGATCTTGCTTGAGTTTTCAATTCTAATGTTATTGGAATATGGTCACTGTCATACAGAGAGTTACCACATGACCAAGTAATATTTCCAATTAAATCGGTACTACAAAAACTCAAATCAATTGAGTTGGAAGATTGTGAAGAGTAATGAGTTGGAGCAAGCGGTTGAATTAGCCCAATAGAATTCTGAAGATACCAATTATAAAGCTGACGACCAGCATTATCAGTTCTGGATGAGCCCCATGCAGGATGTGAGCTATTAAAATCACCCAAAATAACAAAAGGTGGAGATATTTGATCAAAAATCACATTCATGACGTTAATAATATTTGAAGAATCTGATATATATGTTACCGGCAAAGTATGAAATCCAGGCATTCTATAGAATGCCTAGGCATTGTATAGAATGCCTGGTCGTTTCAGGCAAAGTATGAAATACCGGTTTTATTCTATACTTTGCCTAGGCATTCTATAGAATGACTAGTCATTCTATAGAATGCCTAAACACAATCCAGGCAAAGTATGAAATATCTTCTTCCAACAAATCTCTTTAGGGGCGGTATAAAATATTACATAAAATTAAAATTTCATAGAATTTTCTTTTTTTCCCGGAAACGTTTCCCTTTCGCACTCGTGAAAAAGGATCTGTTGAGGGGCGGTATAAAATATTACAATTTCTTCGAATTAAAATTTCGCAGAATTTTCGTCGTTTTTTCCCGTTAACGTTTCCCTTCGCTCTCGCGAAAAAGGATCTGTTGAGGGGCGGTGTAAAATATTACAATTTCTTCAAATTAAAATTTCGCAGAATTTTCGTCATTTTTTCCCGGAAACGTTTCCCTTTCGCTCTCGTGAAAAAGGATCTGTTGAGGGGCGGTGTAAAATATTACAATTTCTTCGAATTAAAATTTCGCAGAATTTTCGTCGTTTTTTCCCGGAAACGTTTCCCTTCGCTCTCGCGAAAAAGGATCTGTTGAGGGACGGTATAAAATATTACAATTTCTTCAAATTAAAATTTCGCAGAATTTTTGTCATTTTTTCCCGTTAACGTTTCCCTTCGCTCTCGCGAAAAAGGATCTGTTGAGGGGCGGTATAAAATATTACAATTTCTTCGAATTAAAATTTCGCAGAATTTTCGTCATTTTTTCCCGGAAACGTTTCCCTTTCGCTCTCGTGAAAAAGGATCTGTTGAGGGGCGGTATAAAATATTACAATTTCTTCGAATTAAAATTTCGCAGAATTTTCGTCATTCTTTCCCGGAAACGTTTCCCTTTCGCTCTCGTGAAAAAGGATCTGTTGAGGGGCGGTATAAAATATTACAATTTCTTCGAATTAAAATTTCGCAGAATTTTCGTCATTTTTTCCCGGAAACGCTTCCCTTTCGCTCTCGTGAAAAAGGATCTGTTGAGGGGCGGTATAAAATATTACAATTTCTTCGAATTAAAATTTCGCAGAATTTTCGTCATTTTTTCCCGGAAACGCTTCCCTTTCGCTCTCGTGAAAAAGGATCTGTTGAGGGGCGGTATAAAATATTACAATTTCTTCGAATTAAAATTTCGCAGAATTTTCGTCATTTTTTCCCGGAAACGTTTCCCTTTCGCTCTCGTGAAAAAGGATCTGTTGAGGGGCGGTATAAAATATTACAATTGCTTCGAATTAAAATTTCGCAGAATTTTCGTCATTCTTTCCCGGAAACGTTTCCCTTTCGCTCTCGTGAAAAAGGATCTGTTGAGGGGCGGTATAAAATATTACAATTGCTTCGAATTAAAATTTCGCAGAATTTTCGTCATTCTTTCCCGGAAACGTTTCCCTTTCGCTCTCGTGAAAAAGGATCTGTTGAGGGGCGGTATAAAATATTACAATTGCTTCGAATTAAAATTTCGCAGAATTTTCGTCATTCTTTCCCGGAAACGTTTCCCTTTCGCTCTCGTGAAAAAGGATCTGTTGAGGGGCGGTATAAAATATTACAATTTCTTCGAATTAAAATTTCGCAGAATTTTCGTCATTTTTTCCCGGAAACGCTTCCCTTTCTCTGTCGTGAAAAAGGATCCATTGAGAGGCGGTGTCGTCAAATTAAAATTTCACACAGTTTTCAATTTCAAACGTTTTCCTTTAACTCTCTTGAGAAGGAATCCCTTGAGGGGCGATGTCGTCAAATTAAATTTTCACACAGTTTTCTTCGATTTTTCCGGGATACCTTAACGTCTGGCTCTCTGGAGGAGGGATCTGTTTATAGGATCGGTATAAAATATTCAATTTATACGATTACAATTTAATATAATTTTTCCTAATTTTTTTCTGTAAACTTTTCCTTTGGCTTTCTTGACAAGGGATCTGTGGATGGACGATATAAAATGTCACATTTTCGTCAAATTAAAATTCATTCGTCAAAATAAATCACAACTGAATTTAAGCGTGTAATTTCTTTTTGGAATTTCAAATCGGATACGGACAACATTTTATCACTTTCGGACGTTTTTCGTGGAATACCTTTTATACGTTACCGTAAACAAAACGGCATAAATCTGTAATTACGCATAATCACCGGATTTATATCGATTACTATGCATAATCACCGATCAAAACGGATGAAATTATTGTGCATAATAACCGGCGATTATGCACAATCACCAGATTTATCACAATTACTGTATTTTATACATGGCACCAACCTGTAAATGTTGTCAAATTTAGTGCTCAATGATAACAATTCTGAAAAGTGCCCCGCGACGTAAAATTTTTGGAACCAGTATTCTATCACTTTGGTCCCTCCCCACGAAATGAAAGTGATCCCCCTTGGAATGAAATTTCTGGCTAGGGGCCTGATGAGACACATAACGTCAATTATTTCACCACTGACGTAAGCTCCCAAAGCTGAAGTAAATTGCTATCCAAAGAATTCTCGTAATTTTGGTAGATTGTAAAAACCGTGTCACTAAGTTTTATTGCACATTTAGGCTAACAAATTTCTTCGAGAAAAATACCGGAACTCAGGATTTCAAATACGGGTAAAATACGGAACATCGCCAATCATCGCCATAAATGACGACGAATGTAAGCAAAGTGGAAAACTTTTGCAGAAATCCCTTAAAAAACACCAATGGCAGGAAACAAACATTACTCTGAGAGAATTGCAGTGAACAAAACTGGATTCCACGAAGTACATTGTAAAATAACGAAATAAAACGTTTGAAGGGGCAAACAATTAAATCAACGTTTAGTATTTGCCGTCTTGCAGTGGAGTAGTTTGGGAGCTAGCGTTTTACTGTGGAAGTGTTGGTTCGAACCCTGATTCTCTCTGGCATGGATGTTTATCAACATTAACAAATTCCCTGGACAGATCATACAGGATCTCTTGAACATATTTGAGGATCACTTTATCAAGAAAGTAAAAAAACCATGACGTACGTGAGGTGAATATTCTTATTCATAGTTGTAATTATAGTGATATAATTTATGCGTCGAAAAATAATTTCAATAGTTGATTTTAATAAAGTATAAAACTATAAGCGTCTTTGCCGCTGTAGTGGTCGAGTGGTTATAGTGACGGACTCGCGTTGCGAGGATCCGGGTTCGAACCCCACAGTGGTGGTCGGCTGAAGTTGGTTTTCTGTGGTTCCCAGCTTCAAGGCGCAAATGCAAGCCGATCTCCCCGTTAAAAAGTCTCGCCACAGAGAGCGACAGTCCTACAACAATAAATCATTCAATCATAACACTTCACTCATAGTTAGAAAAACTGGTGGCAGATGGCAGCACTACACATAACAAGCATTAGAGAAACAAAAAACTTCACGTCAGGTTTCACTACACGTATTTCTGTTTTTTTGCTGTCCCGACCATCGAGGAGAAATAAAGTATTTTATTTCTCCTCTAAGGTCCCGACTTTTTTGCAGAAATGTCCTGAGTTTTCAAATATTTTCAACGAAGTTAACTTGACTTTTTATTCTTCAAATCAACGATTAAAATGATCTTTCCAGCTTAGAAATTACATCACGATAATGAGGCTTTTGGAATAGACATCATAATCATCATCATCATTGGCGTACTCAAAGGGAAAAAAGGTAAAACTCCCTCAGAAGGTAAAAAAATCTCAATTCCCCCTCGAGAAAATTCTGCGTACGCCTATGATCATCAGTATCACTTGGAAGGACAAGCACAGCATGTTTCTCCCATGGAAATCAATGTTAAAATTGCCGAATTTACCGTTGAAATGTGGAAATTTAGTAGGGTTTTCCGCCTCATCAATAATTTTAAAAATTGAACTGAATTCTCGATTTTAGAAAAATTGAGTTCGCTTAGAAATATAAAGCACAGAAAATTAAATATGAAATAATTATCCGGACCTACTTTTGAGTTAGATATTCATGCAATAACATTGATTTATATCTTCTCAAGCACAAAAATGAGAATTAATACTTCTGTATTGTTTTATAATATCCAATATCATCAATCTATATAGTTTAGGATGTTTTGAAATTAATTATGGGCCCATAAATTACACTGAAGAAATTCCGCAGCTTTAATCAAGCATTTTTTGAAGCAAAAGCAGGCAAATCGATAACTTGAGCTTCAAGAAAATTTTCGAAATATCTAGCACCCATCAAAAAGTAGAAAAAAAACCAATTCATTTCTACGTTTCTTTAATTTTGATTTATGTCTTTCATGAGTTGCGCAGGAAGTCGCCATATTGGTTACTATGTATGTCTCTCCAGAAAAAGGGAAATATCACGTGATTCAAAAAGCCTCATTAAGAGACTAAAAACAAGAATATTCATCTCACACATTTGTCATGTTTTTTTTTAATTCACTTTAATTTGAAGTGGCACTTTATTTCTCACGATTGGCGAATTTTCAGTGATTTTAGCACGAGTTAACGATTTCGTTTACTTTTGGCATCATTTAGCGATAATTGACATTGTTCCACATTTTCCCGTATTTCGAATCCCAATTTCACGTATTTTTCTCAAGCAAATATCGTCGACCTAACAATAAGCAATTCTTTACTTAGGATCTCTATCTCCCGTATTTCCACCGATAAAATATGGTAAACCTACGTATACCAATTTGTTTTCCGTGACCGACATACCACGGTCACTTACCCTCGATTAGATGAGTTAACGGGCGCTTTATACATTATATTTTTTGTTCATAAATCCGTAGAGGAAAATTTCGGTTCTTTCAAGACAAAATGATATCGCATAATCCGCATTTGCAAGTTCCATTTATCAATGATGAAATATTAACAGTAGAAAGACGGAACGGGTGTCTTTTTGACCCTGCACGCTGTTTAAGCTTCCATATCTCTGCTAAGAACAAACCGAACCACTTGGAATTTCTGGACTGTTCCTGAATTAGCACGTTCTTATTGTATACCAAAGCTTCCTTTCGTTATCTTTTTTAACAACGAAGCTACGAGCGGATATACCTAGAAAGACCGAAGGGGGGGTCATAGTGACCCTTCCTTATATTCTAGCACATTATGCGGTAAATACTACTATCGTCGTCACAATTGATTTCTAAGTAGGCTATAATCCTTCTGAAAGTCTTTTTTGCGTTTGACCTTGTGTGTGACCTTTCTTTTCCTCTCATTCTTATCTGCAAGTGTCGTCAGCAGGTGTGTCATTTTTGGTTTTTGTCAAGCATTCTTGCCATATTATCCGTTAAATTGTTTATTCTGGGACGTAGAAAATTTGAGTGCATGTGATCTTTTCAAACAGTTAGTTTAGAACATAGTTTCCCAAACTTTTTGTTCCATCGCCCCCTTCTTCAGATAAATTTTTCCCTCATCACCCCCCTCCCCCCCACTCAAGCGAACCCATATATCCTATGTTATACCTGTGGCTTCTATCGCTCCCTTGGTCCTTTCTATCGCCCACCAGGAGGCGATTGCCCACTTTGGGAAACATTGGTTTAGAATGACGAGAAAACGTATATTTACTGAAGAAATACTCCAGGAGATGCAAAGATTAGATGAGAGAAACTCTGGAAGCAGTTATGATGAAAGTGCAGAAGAGCATACATCTACCCTATGTCGAACTGTAGTGAAGAAAGTAGCGGTTCTGATGACGAATATTTAAATCAATATAAAATTATTTCTCGGGCGCGGTAGCCCAGGTCGATAAGATACTCGCCTAAAGTACCAAAGGATGTTTAGAGGTGTCGTGAGTTTGATACCCGGTTCGTCTTTGTCAGAAAACTTTCCTGGCACAGGGGTACAACAGACACTGCGACTTGACCGCATGAAGTCCCCCATTGAGGAGTTAGTGCACCAACCTCTCGATGAGCTTAGAAACAAGCTTGCCGTTCGGAATCGGCAATAAATTGTAGGTCCCGGTCTAATTAGCTCTCGTGTGCAGAAAATGACCGTGGTGTGACTCATTATAACTCGTTGAAGCCACAGAAACGATCTAAGAAACTGCAGCAGATGGGAGCATATGGAAAATCATAGAACCTTCCTCAACTTTAGGATGTCGAGGATCGCAAAATATATTGAGAGGAAATCAAGGCCCCACATTTTATGCGCTCAAAAAACATAAATGAAAGTGTTTTGGGTTCGTGACGCCTTATTTTCTGCGACAAAATGATTCGACATATACAGAAGCTGAAGCCCATCTTGGTCAGTTTCTTTGCTTGAACTGGATGCAACAATATCCATTATGTATGCAAGAGGTGCAAAAAACTTCCTACTGAATTCATTGTGGTCGTCCAGATTTGGGGTCCTCTATTTTTTCCCCAAACAATGACAAGATATCGTTTCAAAGAAATTTTGAAATTCATGCGATTCGATCTGACCAATTTTCTCTTGCATGTTCACTATGGATTTCATTCATAGAATACAGTGCGACGTGCTACAAACCAGGGCCCAATCTAACTGTGGACGAACAACTTCTACCCTCAAAAGCAAGATGTCCATTTACACAGTATATCCCAAGTAAGCCAGACAAATTTGGGACAGAATTCTGGCTTCTTGCCTGCGTTGATTCCAAATATATTCTGAATAGACAGAAAATCAGTTTCGATTACACTGGGACAGATAACACCAGACCAGCAAATTAACTTGTCTATGAACATGTTATTCGATTAGTCAAACCTTACCTAGGAGAACGTCGAAACAAAACAACAGATGATTATTTTACATCACTGAGATTATGTGCATTTTTGAAAAGGACAAGCTTGGTTGGGACCCTTCAAAAAGACCGTCGTGAGGTAACTCCAACTGCAAAAACAGGAACACGGGATCTATACTCGTCAATAGTATTCAAAACTGGAACTGATATCACGCTGACATCTTATCAGAGAAAAAAAAAATTAAAAATGTTCTAGTTCTGAGTTCACTTCATACTGATGTAACTATCAACGAAAACGTGAAAAAGACCCCAGAAACAGTTGCCTACAATAACGAAATTAAATATGGAGTCGACATCGTGGATCAAATGGTGCGATTATACACCAATAAGAATGGAAGTCGTCGCTGGCCAATGCATGTTTCCGGAAAAAATTACGAACTTCAACAGATCCTTTTTCACGAGAGCAAAAGGGAAACGTTTCCGGGAAAAAATGACGAAAATTCTGCGAAATTTTAATTTGAAGAAATTGTAATATTTTATACCGTCCCTCAACAGATCCTTTTTCACGAGAGCGAAAGGGAAACGTTTCCGGGAAAAAATGACGAAAATTCTGCGAAATTTTAATTCGAAGAAATTGTAATATTTTATACCGTCCCTCAACAGATCCTTTTTCGCGAGAGCGAAGGGAAACGTTAACGGGAAAAAACGACGAAAATTCTGCGAAATTTTAATTCGAAGAAATTGTAATATTTTATACCGTCCCTCAACAGATCCTTTTTCGCGAGAGCGAAAGGGAAACGTTTCCGGGAAAAAATGACGAAAATTCTGCGAAATTTTAATTTGAAGAAATTGTAATATTTTATACCGCCCCTCAACAGATCCTTTTTCACGAGAGCGAAAGGGAAACGTTTCCGGGAAAAAATGACGAAAATTCTGCGAAATTTTAATTCGAAGAAATTGTAATATTTTATACCGCCCCTCAACAGATCCTTTTTCGCGAGAGCGAAGGGAAACGTTAACGGGAAAAAATGACAAAAATTCTGCGAAATTTTAATTTGAAGAAATTGTAATATTTTATACCGTCCCTCAACAGATCCTTTTTCGCGAGAGCGAAGGGAAACGTTTCCGGGAAAAAACGACGAAAATTCTGCGAAATTTTAATTCGAAGAAATTGTAATATTTTACACCGCCCCTCAACAGATCCTTTTTCACGAGAGCGAAAGGGAAACGTTTCCGGGAAAAAATGACGAAAATTCTGCGAAATTTTAATTTGAAGAAATTGTAATATTTTACACCGCCCCTCAACAGATCCTTTTTCGCGAGAGCGAAGGGAAACGTTAACGGGAAAAAACGACGAAAATTCTGCGAAATTTTAATTCGAAGAAATTGTAATATTTTATACCGCCCCTCAACAGATCCTTTTTCACGAGTGCGAAAGGGAAACGTTTCCGGGAAAAAAAGAAAATTCTATGAAATTTTAATTTTATGTAATATTTTATACCGCCCCTAAAGAGATTTGTTGGAAGAAGATATTTCATACTTTGCCTGGATTGTGTTTAGGCATTCTATAGAATGACTAGTCATTCTATAGAATGCCTAGGCAAAGTATAGAATAAAACCGGTATTTCATACTTTGCCTGAAACGACCAGGCATTCTATACAATGCCTAGGCATTCTATAGAATGCCTGGATTTCATACTTTGCCGGTAACATATATAAGTTTACAATGGTGAAATGAAAATTCTGCAAATAAATTTTGATAACAAGAGCTTCAACACCAGATGAGTTATATTTGAAAAGAATGTTTGATGGAAACTTATTTCTGATAGCCATTAATACACCTCCTCTCCCACTGTTAAGTCTATCACATCTGTATATTTGGAAATTAGGTAAATAATATAATTCATCAGATAAAAATGTTTCTTGGAAGCACATGATATCAAAATCATTCATGAAACGAAGAATATGATATTTCTTATTTTTAATACTTCTACAATTCCATTGAAGAATTCTATGGATGTTAGTCATGTGTGATTCAAACCGAATCTTCAAGTAAATTTTTAATAAAGTAGTATTTATAAATTAGTTTGGCAATGAGTAAATGTGGCATAAAATCAAATATAAAAACAGGTTAAGACTTTCTCTTTGAACCATGTCTGTCTTTAACAGTTTCAGAAATGGTGCTATTGAAACTAATTGCATCTCTCAATTGATCATCAGAAGAAGCCGATCTTTTTCTTGAAGAATTAACAAGATCTTTTAACATAGGCTGAAGCTGGTTAGATATACAGGAGATGATTTCTGGTACAATTTCTTTCAATGATTGTGTAATTATTTCAGCTACAGACTGTTTGATTTCCAGCATTATTGATTCTTTTATTTCTGCCAGTTCTTTTGCAACAAGAGATTGGATATTTTTTTTGATATTAGATAAATCTATGTGTTGAGACGAAGTTTGCACTCTAGTGGCATATGACATCTCATTTGGCTTACAGAATCTCCTCGCTACATGAATAGGCACATTATGTTCAGACTTGTAATTGAGAATTTTTTGTTCATGGATATATTTTGGACAATTTCTGTCAGTAGGAAGATGATCTGGTGATGAACAATTAATGCATTTCTTTTCACTATCACAATCTTTGGCAATATGGTTACCACCACAATATAAACAGATTTGAGACTTGACTGGGCAGAATTTTGATTTGTGAAAGAAACTGAAACATTTGTTACACATGGAAGGTCGTTCTATAAATCTTTGTGGCTTAAAGATCTGATACCATAATTTAAGTTCAATGGGCACAGAAGTCCCTAGTGCAATAATAATAATAGTTGGTGTCTGAATTTGGTTTCGTAGAATATGGCGGATATTCAAAGGGTAAAAACCATTTAGAATTAACTCATTAGCAATTTCATCTAATGGAATTTCAACTGGAATATTCCTCACAATATATTTTGAAGATAGTGTATCGGTTAGAAGTGAGTTAACAACTGGAATGTCAAGGATAGTTTTGATGTTAAGTAGCTCCTTCGCCACCAATGCAGAATTAGTAGTAACAAAAAGATCACCGCTCTTGGCTACCCTTATTTCAGTAATTTGATCTGAATTGCTGATCATATTAACAAAGTTCCTTCTGAGATCATTAGGTCTGGACGTTGGAATTCTGGTATTTCCGTGATATTTCACGGTGAAGCTAGTGATGTCTGTTGAAAAATCTATTATTTCATTATCAGAATAATTAGATGACCATACAGGGAAAATAATACCCTGACCTTGGTTTGCATTACCATTCCCTTCTTGAGTCTCCATTAAACTTGCCGCCATTATCGCCAGAGCTATGGTGGCTTCAATTTACGAAGCCATATAAATAACTGAAGACAACTTGAAATTAAGTATTCAATACGGGTATGAAGTTAGAAAACGTCTTCCGACGTTGTTCGATGACAACTAACCCAACGCTGGTACCACTAATGTTCGACACAATAGGCCTGTCTTTCAATCTATATTCCTTAACTTGATAATTGTTAGAGCAAAAAAAAAAAAAATACAAATTCACAAAACAAAGAATTCAATCACGAAGAGCAAACACAACACGTCCGTTCATGAACTCACCTCCCTTTTCTGGGAAGTTTGGTTTCAGTCCGAGCTCGAAAAATACTCTTCTTGATAAAAGCGCAAACCAAACTTGGGTCTAAAAGAAGTAAATATCGACTTCTCTACCAACCACAAGGAAAAAATATATATAAAATATCCGGACGGCTTTGACCGATTTCGCACGTTTTCAATGTTTTCCAATGACAACCATTTTCTGAAAATCATCGGCGGGTCACGACAAAAAGCTTCGAGGGCCAAATCTGGCCATGCATTGAGGACCCCTGGCTCAAGCCTTCCATATTACGTATAGCCAAGACCCCTGTAAGCCTGGGGTCTTCAACGCAGGGCCGGATTTTATCCTCGAAGCTTTTCGTCGTGGCCTTAGAGCAGAAATAAAATAAAATAATAAAAATTTATTCTCCTCCTTAGAGGAGAATAAAAGAATAAATATTTATATTTATTCTTTATTTATATTTATACTTTATTATATACTTAATATTTCTTCTCGATGGTCGTGGCCCGCCGATGTTTCCTCATGTTATTTCTCAAAATGTTATCAATTCAGTTATTTATTATTATTATCTATTACTTTTTTTTATTATTTCTTATTATGTATTTTTGTATTCTTTTATCAGTACTAAATTCAGTCAACTTAAATATTATTTTTCTAACTGACGGAAGCGATCGTCGTTAAGCTTTTTGGAGGCGAAAAAACACGTTTTTTTTATTTCAGAGAGTGTCTTCTGGTATAATAGTAATTTATAAAATTAGGTTAAAAAAATTCCAAAATTCTTAGTCAAAAAATTTCGGTTCAAAATAATATGATGGAAAAATACACGGCTTGACAAATCCCAGGCACTAGGTCACCATGGCGACTAAGAAATTGTCTTTGACGCCTAATATTTTTATGTATGATAACTGATAACTATATTGAAGTCTGAGAACAGTACAGAATTATCGGAAATTACGTCGACTTGTCTGCCAACATGGAAGGGGTCCTGAACAAGTCAGAATACACATTTTTGGACGGATTTTGTGGGGGAGGAAAAATCTTGGCGCATATAATATTTTGTTTGCACGTAATTTTTTTTTTGGATTTGTCTAGCCCTGCTCATGTATATGTATATACTCATGTATTTGAGCGTATGTATAGCATTAATAGGTCTACATATACTGTACGCCGGCTCAGGGACGTGCGCAGAACCAAACTTTGTGGGAGAGACCGGGGTATCCCTCCCAGAAAAAATTTGAATCGCTAACCTTTAAAAAGAGTTAAAAACAAACCGAAATAGAAAGAAAATGCATATAAACTGAAGAGCCAAAAAAACTGGTACAGGCATGCGTATGCAAATAAAGAGATATGGAACAAATCAGAGTACGGTGCTGCGGTCGGCAACGCCTATATAACACAACAAGTGCCTGGCATAGTTGTTAGATCGGTTACTGCTGCTACAATGGCAGGTTATCGAGATTTAAGTGAGTTTGAACGTGGTGTTATAGTCGGCGCACGAGAGATGGGACATAGCAACTCTGAGGTAGCGATGAAATTTGGATTTCCACGTACGATCATTTCCCGAGTGTCCCGTGGATATCGGGAATCCGGTAAAAAATTAAATCTACGACATCGCTGCGGCTGGAAAAAGATCATGCAAGAACGGGACCAACGACGACTGACGGGAATTATTAAACGTGACAGACGTGCAACTCTTCCGCAAATTGCTGCAGATTTCAATGCTGGGCCATCAACAAGTGTCAGCGTGCGAACCATTCAACGAAACATCATCGATATGGGCTTTCGGAGCCGAAGGCCCACTCGTGTACCCTTGATGACTGCACGACACAAAGTTTTACGCCTCGCCTGGGCCCGACAACGCCGACATTGGACTGTTGAGGACTGGAAACACGTTGCCTGGTCTGACGAGTCTCGGTTCCAATTGCTTCGAGCTGATGGACGTGTACGGGTATGGAGACAACCTCATGAATCCATGGACCCTCCACCCCCTCTTACTCCTACGGATTTATGGACGTGTCCGGAAAATTCACCGCCAGCAATTCACCGACAACAATTCACCGACCAACAATTCACCGCTAGGAAAATTCACCGACCAACAATTCACCGCTAGGAAAATTCACCGACCGACAATTCACCGCCATGCAATTCACCGACAACAGTTTTAGTGCGAGTCAGTTAGCGAGGGAGTGAGCGATTGAGTTACTGAGTGAGTGAGTGACCCAGTGAGTGACTGAGTGACCGAGTGAGTAAGTGATTGAGCGAGTGACCAAGTGAGTAAGTAATTGAGCGAATGACCGAGTCAGTGATTGAGTGACTGAGTCAGTGATTGAGCGAGTGACCGAGTCAGTGATTGAGCGAGTGACCGAGTCAGTGATTGAGTGACTGAGTCAGTGATTGAGCGAGTGACCGAGTCAGTGATTGAGCGAGTGACCGAGTCAGTGAGCGAGTGACCGAGTCAGTGATTGAGTGACTGAGTCAGTGATTGAGTGACCAAGTGAGTAAGTAATTGAGCGAGTGACCGAGTCAGTGATTGAGTGACTGAGTCAGCGATTGAGCGAGTGACCGAGTCAGTGATTGTGTGTGTAGTTCGTTCTTATCTGTATAGATGGCGCACCCTCCTCACGCTCCTGGTGATTGTAAAAAAAAGAAAAAATGCCAGTTGGAATTGTACCACCGATTTGTATACACGTGTCATCCTTCTCGTTATGTTTCTTTCGTATATTAAATCGTTAAGTTTTCATTACGTTTTATGTCGTCACTACAAGCATCGGATTACTGGTGACCTATAGGACGCATCTGATTTTGGACATTGAAGTTAATTTCTCCATCGTTTAAATTTCGTTTTCGCGCCTTGTGCTTTCCGTTCGTACGCTCTTCAAAGATGAAACTTTTCTAATCTCCTAGTCTTTTGGATATACTATATATTTTTTTTTCAAGCCAAGTCTACTCGTTTCTACCCAATATAGAGACGTTCCTGGAAATTCAAGGTGAGGAATAAACTTTCTACTCTCGATTTGCCGGTCTCCATACTTGCATTAGTCATGGCTCAACCTATTGCATCAGCTGAAGTTTCATGTGTTGCCTTTCGAGCCCCTCCGTTCTGGGAAGCAAATCCAGAGATTTGGTTTCTTCAAATTGAGTCACAATTCAAAACGGCAGGCATAACCGCCGATGAAACTAAATTTCACGCCGTTGTAGGAGCTCTTGATTGCAAAGTTTTGAACTATGTTTCTAATATCGTTCGCAATCCTCCGCAACAGCACATGTACGAGACTCTCAAAACTCGCGTGCTGGAGCAGTTTCAACAATCAGAATCTTCCAAATTGCGAATGTTACTCCAGGAGCTTCAACTAGGCGACAAACGTCCGTCCCAGCTTTTGCACGAAATGCAAACGTTAGCTGAGGGTAAAATGGAAAGTGACATTTTGAGAAATCTCTGGATGCAGAGATTACCTTTGCACTCCCAACAAATATTACAAGCTTCTAGTGAACCGTTAATTGGGTTAGCGAAAATAGCCGACAAAATCTGTGAGGTTTCTCATGTGTCATCTAATACTTCAGCTGTGTCTCACACTTCAGAGTTTGATGATTTGAAAAACGAAATTGCTTCGCTACGGCAATCATTTGAAAGGCTTTCGCGATCTCCTAGACCATCTCGCGGTTATCGCAAACGATCTCAATCTCGTAGCCGAAATAAATTCGGCGATGCTTTGAAAAACGGGAGGCTTTGCTGGTACCATGAGCAGTTTGGAGAAAAAGCTCATAAATGTATTCCTCCATGTCAGTTTCAGGAAAACTAGTGGGCTCGTCTGTTTCGGCGACAGCTGACGAAAGCCTTCTCCATAGTCGCCTATTTGTCATCGACGTTAATACGGGTTTCCGATTTCTAATTGACACTGGCGCATCAATCAGTTGTTTTCCGAAACGCCTGACTAACTTGACAAAACCTCACAAACTCTCACTGTATGCTGCAAATGGATCCGAAATCCAAACGTTTGGCAACAAAAATCTAGTTTTGAATCTTGGACTAAGGAGGGACTTTCCTTTCGTTTTCACTGTGGCAGATGTTTCACATCCCATTATTGGAGCCGACTTTTTGGAAAGATTTGGTTTGCTTATAGATGCTAAAAATTCTCGTTTGATCGATAACGAAACATCGCTATCAGTGAATGGTTTAGAATCCCAGAACGGCTCTTTTGGTTTAACGCCGATCTCTAGTGATTCACCATACCACCGCATATTAGCCAAATTTCCTCAGCTTACCAGCTCAGTTCTAAATGCAGTTCCAAAGAAACACTCTGTCATGCACTTCATCGAAACTACGGGACCACCGGTTTTCGCAAAAGCTAGAAGATTGTCTTCTGAAAAACTTGCAGCTGTTAAAAAACAATTCAATGAACTGCTGCAGCAAGGTATAATTCGGCCCTCAAAAAGCCCTTGGTCGAGTCCCATCCATCTTGTACCCAAAAAAAGCAACGAATGGAGAATTTGTGGGGACTTCCGCGGACTCAATGCAATAACCATCCCAGATAGATACCCGCTTCCAAATATACAGGATTTTTCCATCAACTTGAGTGGTAAAAAGATTTTTTCAAAAATCGATTTAATAAAAGCATATCACCAAATACCAATCAATCCTAAAGACATTCCCAAAACCGCCATAATTACACCCATTGGGCTATACGAATATGTTTATATGTGCTTCGGCCTGAAAAATGCAGCTCAAACGTTTCAGCGTTTTATTGACGAAGCTTTTCGTGACTTAGATTGTTGTTACGCATATCTCGATGATTTGTTAATCGCTTCCATTGACGAAAAATCTCATGAAGCTGACTTAAAACGTGTTTTTCAAAGACTAAATGACTATGGTATCGTGATCAATCCATCTAAATGTATATTCGGTCAACGTCAAATTAATTTTCTGGGTTTTCTTGTTTCTCCCGATGGGATTGCACCTTTACCAGATCGAGTACAAACATTGCTCGATTATCCATTGCCATCAACAGTGACTGAATTGAAGCGTTTTTTGGCAATTGTAAATTTCTATCACAGATTCCTTAAAGATGCCGCCAGGGTGCAAGCTCCTTTGCATGAATTAGCAAAAAGCAAGATAAAAAAAGATAAAACTGAAATAGTTTGGTCTGAGGAGGCCAAATCCGCTTTTTTGTCATGCAAGCAATCAATTGCCAACGCCGCACTTCTGGCCCATCCTGTTCCGAATGCAAAATTGTTTTTGACTGTCGATGCTTCCGACACTTCATTGGGTGCAGTCCTTCAACAGCAAATAGGAAACAAAACCCAACCATTGTCATTTTTTTCACGCAAGCTCAGTTCGACTGAAAAAAAGTACAGTACATATGACAGAGAGCTCTTAGCAATATATTCAGCTGTTAAGCATTTCAAGCACATTTTGGAGGGACGCAACTTCATAATTTTCAGTGATCATCGTCCTCTCACGTATGCCTTCAAACAACGTAACGATAAATGTTCTCCCCGGCAACTTAGACATCTTGAATATATTAGTCAGTTTTCGACAGATTTACGAAATTTGCCTGGGGATAGTAACGTCATAGCTGATGCTTTCTCAAGAATTTGTGAAATCCACACTCCTTGTACAATCGATTATGCAGAATTGGCACGGGCGCAGGCAGATGATGATGAATTGCATACCTTGCTTCAAAGTGAAACTGGGCTTCAGCTAAAACGCTTCGATATCTCCGGTGTTAATATCTACTGCGATGTGTCTACTGACGATATACGCCCGTATGTACCCGTTTCAATGCGACGTCTAGCGTTCGACTCTGTGCATAATCTGTCCCATCCTGGGATAAAAGCCACTCTAGGTATGGTACGCAAACGATTTATTTGGAAATCGATTGCGAGAGACTGCAAAGATTGGTGTCGTACTTGCATCGCTTGCCAGAAGTCGAAGGTTATCAAACATACCAAGTCTCCTTTAGGCTCTTTCCAGGTTCCTGATTCTCGTTTTGCACACGTTCATCTGGACATTGTCGGACCCTTGCCTCCCTCTAAAGGATACACTTATCTCTTGACATGCATTGATCGGTACACACGGTGGCCGGAAGCGGTACCAATGTCTAACCAAACCGCTGAAACTACAGCTGAGACGTTCTTTTCTACCTGGGTGTGTCGGTTTGGCGTTCCTGAAAAGTTGACCACAGATCAAGGTCGTCAGTTTGAGAGTGATCTATTTCGCTCGCTTTCACGGCTGTGCGGCATCGAAAAATCCCGCACCACTGCCTACAATCCAAAGTGTAACGGCCAGGTTGAGAGATTCCACCGCGATCTCAAAGCCTCTCTGATGTGTGTCCTCAAAGGTAACGAGCACTGGGCAGAGGTTCTACCTACAGTCCTGTTGGGGTTACGTTCCAGCATCAAAGAAGACCTCCAAGTATCAACCGCTGAGTTGGTATACGGCACAGCCCTACGCCTTCCTGGTGAACTCTTCCGGCACTCGGATGAGCGAGACGTCCTACCTCGATATGACTTCTTGCAGAGACTGAGAGACCATTTCTCCCGTGTGAGACCAGTACCAACCTCTCATCACAATTCGTCTAAGCCCTTCGTCTCGACAGACTTGCTAACTTCTCCATCAGTATTCGTCCGACAAGACTGTGTACGCAAACCTCTACAACAACCATACACCGGACCATTTGAAGTTATTTCAAGAACTCATAAGTATTTTATGTTGAACATTAATGGCAATCATAAAAATGTATCCATAGATCGCCTTAAGCCATGTTTTATGTTAAATAATAATTTATGTGACACGTTCAAAAATCAGTATATTTCCGGGTCTGGCCGAAGAGTGCGATTTCGTATTGACCCTTCGAAATTAGCTATATGATTCGTAATTATGTATGGTATATATATATATATATATATTGCAATTTTTTTTTATTATTTGTATGATTATTATTCAAATTTTCTTCTCTTAAATGTTTCGTCTTCGACTGGAGGGGGAGTGCTGTAGTGCGTTCTTATCTGTATAGATGGCGCACCCTCCTCACGCTCCTGGTGATTGTAAAAAAAAGAAAAAATGCCAGTTGGAATTGTACCACCGATTTGTATACACGTGTCATCCTTCTTGTTATGTTTCTTTCGTATATTAAATCGTTAAGTTTTCATTACGTTTTATGTCGTCACTACAAGCATCGGATTATGTGACTGAGTCAGTGATTGAGTGACCAAGTGAGTAAGTAATTGAGCGAGTGACCGAGTCAGTGATTGAGTGACTGAGTCAGTGATTGAGTGACTGAGTCAGTGATTGAGCGAGTGACCGAGTCAGTGATTGAATGAGTGACCCAGTGAGTAAGTGATTGAGCGGGTGAGTGAGTGACCCAGTAGTGACTGAGTGACCGAGTGAGTAAGTGATTCAGCGGGTGAGTGAGTGACCCAGTAGTGACTGAGTGACCGAGTGAGTAAGTGATTCAGCGGGTGAGTGAGTGACCCAGTAGTGACCGAGTGAGTGATTGAGCGAGTGATCGAGTCAGTGATTCAGCGAGCGAGTAAATTGGTTAGTGAGTGAGGGAGGGAGTGAGTGAGTGAATGTTCAGTAAGTGAGTGAGGAAGTGAGTGAATTGGTTAGTTAGTTAATTTTTTTAACGTAGTAGTGTCACAAATGATTAAAAAATCCGATTGTTCCGAAAACATATCCCTTCTCAGTGAGTCTATTTTACAATATTGATCTAATGTCATATTTATAGCTTCAGCTGTTTCGGCTCGGCATGATTTCAACGTTGACCCCCCCCCCCCCTCCCATCTTATGACGCCCTTAGGTGTTGTCGAATATGGAAAAACCATTTCTTAGTGAGTACTGAGTCTTTACGTCGTGAAAAAAACTATTCACAAAATTTGATATATTTACAGCTTCAGTGGTCTTGGCTCGGCGATGATGAATCAGTCATGACATGTTATTTTATATACCGTACTAGGGGGCTCTGCCCCTTCCCTGTCATCTGTCAAACCCCCCTGCCACCTGTCAAACCCCCCCCCCCTTTTCTCTTCACAACATATCTTATTTATTTCGTCCCACTTCATCAGCGTGCTATGGAAAGGGACACGTCAAAGCACCAGCTTACTGAAGAAGCGAATTTTATAATAATAAAGCAACAAAAAACAAATGTGATTCATCAAGTAACCCCAGAAAACTTCCCCATGGGGGTCCCCAAACTCCAATTCGTTGAATTTTAGGGGGGTGGCCCTGACTGGATTTATCTCGGGCTACCGATGTGTTGCAAATTTTACAATGTTAAACAACAAAAACCAATGAGATTCATTCAGGGACACCCGAAATGAAACCTATCAACTTTTCCATGGGGTCCCGACCTGAAGGCTTGTCGGACATACCCCCTGTGAGTGGCCACGAAAATTTTTAATTTTTATCAATTTTAAAACGAATAAAATCCAGGGCCCACATCCAGTAACGGGGACCCCATACGCAGATTTTTAGTGGGGCACACAGACACTGGATTTATCTCGCGCTTGTGCTGTTGAAAATTCTACAATGTTAAACAACAGAAAAGAATGAGATTCATCCAGTGCCCCCAAAATGGAACGGGACCCCTGACTCGGAAGCTAATCGGGCATCCCCTGTGAAGGCCACTGCAAATATTCATTTTACCAACGAATAAAATCCAGGCCCCCCCCCCCCCCCCACGCAATTACCAGTGACCGAATTCGCAAATTTTATGGGACCTCAGACTGGATATACATTGGGCTTCCGCTATCACAAATTTGTCAATGTTAAACCAGCAAGAAAACAATGAGTTCCATCAAGGACCCCTGGAAATGAAACATTTTAACTTCCCCATGAAGGTGTATGTGCAATCTCCCGGGTACCCCGACCCTGTATGTTGGGAGCACTGGTGATATATGTATATTTTACGTATACATACCTCTCGGCATGACCCCCACGATGGCAGGGCTGACAGGGGCCGGAACGTTTCTTATCCTTTGTGATATTTTCACACTATAAATTAAGCACAGAGGGGCCAGTGAAAACGCTGGTTTGGGAGTTCGCCATCTATTTCAGCTTAGGGGACCTGCTGTAGGATGTGGGAACCTCTGGGTACATGCACATAACTTGGTCCCGATATATGCTAGAGTTAAATGAAAACTTGATCCCAAAATCGTAACCGACTTCCGTAACACAAAAACGTAACAGATTTCTATCACTCAAAAAACGTCACCGACTCCCGTAATAAAAAAATCGTCACTAATTTCCGTTGCATAGGAAGTATATATATACGTATATAGTAAATATAGAGTACATTTACTAGATACGCACTAAGGCGGGATTCCTCAAAGTTCATCACGTGAAATCGCGGGTAACAGCTAGTTCATCATAAAAAAAATCCTTTGGTTACTGATGATCAGCGATGTTTTTTATAATATCAAAGTGATAACAGGAGATGATTTTAAGCATTTTTAGGGGGTTGATTTATCGCGTATCCACTTACTTTATTATCTTTTAATTCTGTTATTATCCCTTTTAACATTTCATTAGAAGTTTCTGAGTAAAACAGAGTTAATGGAATTTTGTTGAATATACTATCTTGTATTGGGCAACAGCAATTTGTAATTTATACAAATACAAGGCCACAACAGGCAAAACGCCCAGCGAGAAAAAGATGCCCACAATAAATATGGATGTCATATATTTCAGAAATACAGCAACCCAAATCCGTATCATCTGAATTTCTTCTCATAAAGTCATTATTTAAACTTTCCGCCATATCTTTAGGATATGGCACTTACTCACTCAATAGATCACTCACTCACTTACGGACTGACTTATTCGCTTATTGAATCAGTAACTCACTCGCTTATTGAATCAGTAACTCACTCGCTCACTGTCTCACTGAATCACTTACTCACTGGGTCACTCACTCAGTAACTCAATCGCTCATTCCCTCGCTAACTGACTCGCATAGAACTGTCGTCGGTAAATTGCATGGCGGTGAATTGTTGGTCGGTGAATTTTCCTAGCGGTGAATTGTTGGTCGGTGAATTTTCCTAGCGGTGAATTGTTGTGTCGGTGAATTGTCGGTCGGTGAATTTTCCTAGCGGTGAATTGCATGGCGGTGAATTGTTGGTCGGTGAATTTTCCTAGCGGTGAATTGTTGTCGGTGAATTTTCCGTAAACCATTTATGGACAGCCCTGCAGGATTCATGGTGTCAATTACCTCCAGCACTACTTTAGACATTAGTCGAGTCCATGCCACGTCGTGTTGCGGCACTTCTGCGGGCTCGCGGGGGCCCTACACGAGATTAGGCAGGTGTACCAGTTTTTTTGGCTCTTCAGTGTAAATGCTATATGCAGTTTCTGTCGATATTTTAGTTTATTAAAAAAATACTCTAAATTTTTGATCATCTTGAGGCAGACATCCATAGATTTTTCATATTTTACTGAGGCGAAAATCTTTTTTCACAAAAGTAGGTTAAATTACCCGTCATCGCTGAAATCAAAATCAAATACAGATTGAGTATAAAAAACGGGACATTCTAATGCAAAAAAGTACGTATGGGCAATAAGAAATATATGCCATGACAAACACCCCCCCCCCTCCCTCCGTACTGAGTAATGTCCCATAAATTTTGAGCAACACCAATCATTTTTGACTTTCGGCGTCCATGACATTGCAACAATGTACAACCTTGAATTCCTTTATAACGAAATTTCGTTTCAGCGAAGTGATTTCTCTGGTCACTTGGAGCTCGTTATAACTGGATTCGACGATGTTATATTTTTTTGTTATCAGGTTTCTTCTCAAATATGGCTCGGAAAAATGTGATAAAGTTTCATAATCTACTTGATTCCATCGAAGAACCTGATTTTAACCACGCCACCATACGTCTCGGTTTTTCTGTGTCTGACTGTCCCGACTTTTTTTTCCTCAAATATCGAGTGAATATGGTCAGCCTCATGTATGGATTTTTTTTTTTTTTACGAAAATTAATAGCAGAGAAACTCCACTTGAAAAACGGGAAAAACCGGGTCACTTTATTATGCAGCAAGAAAAGCAAAACTGCCTTGAAAATGCGGAATGTATGGTCAATCAGGTTCGTACAGACGAAGGGAATGTCCCGTAAAGTAAGGATGATATGGTCATCTGATATAACTAAACAGTCAACCGGCGGAAGCAATCAGTACTACAAGATTTGTGTCTGTTATGTTTTTAACAAGGCTCTTGCTATTCTCCTGATCCCAATGACGTAAGTGGGTCTCTCATCTCAAGGTTGTGTACAGTTTGTAAGTCTTCAGAGGACATTGAGGGATGTGTGTTACATATCGGTAATTTCTTACGCGTTATGTGTGCATAACCTATGTAGGCAATGTGGATTTGGACTTCATTTGTAATATTCCATCTGGTATCCCAGTTCACAGCGATTGATTCGAAGATATTCTGGAATTAAACTTTTGAGTCGTCGAGAGCACATTGGAAGCAAGAAAAAAAAGGAGGGGGGGGGGGGGCAATTACTAGTTTGTGCGCCACGTAGAAATTGAAAGCTGTGAGAAAATCGAAAGGGTAAGTTTACGATGATTCAGTTTTACTTTGCAGTGTTTGTTTTTATCACGTAGTGTGGTTTTCTGGTGTTCATCTGCGCCCGTGTTTGGTAATGCTTTTCCTTCTTGAATCCGGTTGAGGTAGACTTGGTTCCGTCTCTTCAATAACCATCCCCTAATTGATGGGCCCATCACCAATACAGTAAAACAGCTCAAGCAATTCTTTTCCTTTTCTCAACCTATGGTCTGCAGACAGACCAGACGGGGTCCGCAGGCAGACTTGCAAATCAACTTCCAAATCAATTGTAAAATTGTTCAATTGGTGCAATTGGTATTAGTCTGGGATTACACTATAAAAGTTTTTTTTAAAGTTTTATAAAAAAAATTTTCAAAACTTTTATAGTGTAATCCCGGCCTTGGTAAATTTTCCTTTTGGAAAGGATTTTATCCAAGTACACTCCTGTGTAAAATTAAGAGAATTAGCACATTATGTCAAATTTCTGAAAAACTAGTGGATAGATGTTAATGAAATTTGGTAAGAAAGAGATGTACTATACAAAAGTCATAGTACTCACGCATGATTGCAGTAAAGCTCATCATTGCAGGAATGTCCAAAATCCATGTTGCGGGATGGAACTGAAAATGAGTAATATGGGGTATGGTCCCCTCTCACAGTCAGACAGCACGACAACATACTGGACACGAGGCAGTTGGAGATTCCCTGTGGCAAGCTGTGTCACTCCTGCAGCCATGTAGTTTTCAGTTCTGGGATGGTTCTCGGAGAGGGATGGTGAGATGCAATTGCCCTCCTAAGAGCATCCCAGACATGCTCTATAGGGTTTAGGTTAGGAGATCTGGCTGGGAAGGGGCAATCCATATGCCTAATAGTCCTTTCCAGATAATCATTGACCAGGTGAGCCTGATGTGGACGAGTGTTGTCATCCATGAACAGGAACCAAGGGTCAACTGCACCCTTGAAAAGCCAGACATAGGGCTCTAAGATCTCCTATCTATACCTCCTAGCAGTCACGAACCCTCTGCCAAACACATGGAGGGGTGTGCCACAGTCCAACATGATGTCTGCCCTCCACCACCATAGTGGTCCATTTCCCTGATATGGGAGGGATGTAGGTACCAGGCTCTCCCCAGATGAGTGTGCGTCGAGAATCAGTATCTGGGTTGAATCTTGACTCATCTGTAAAGAGCATGGTGGTCCGCTGAAGTCTGGTTCAAGGTTAATGTTTTCTGCACCATGCTAAACACGCTCTCTCATGTGCTACAGTTAGTGGGATATAAACAACAGGTCTTCTGGCATAATGCCCTCTCTCATGAAGCCTTCCGGCAACAGTAAATCGTGAAACTCGAGTTCCAATGACAACATGCAGCTCACATGAGAGCTGTGATGCTATAGCAGTCCTGTGGCGCCGTGCTGAAAGTGCCAAATAATAATCCTCATTGGTCATCATGACTGTTTGAAGACCTTGTCTAGGTCTTCTCGATATGGATCCAGTGCCCTGAAACTGTTTCCACAAATTGCAGGTGACATTGAGCGTAACATCGATCTCTGTAGCCACCTGCACTTGTGATTGTCCTGCCCCCAATCTACTGGCGATACTCTATCACATTCCGTCATCCATACGTTTGTGGCTACTCATTTTACCTCATAGCTTATAAAATTTACCAAACTCTTGCGAGGAACAGTGAATGTCACTAAGGAGTATGAGCACACGAATCATGGAGAACGCCTCTTGTCCTTATCATCCCCCTCCATGGTCACAGCTCCACCCACATGCACGTGTACGGGGAACAGCTGTCGTATGGTCCGCCACTTGGCGATTTTTTGGCGCCACACATGTCTGATGGCCCGACGAAGAGTCGCCAAGGCCGTCAGACACTACGGACACCGAAAAAAAACCCCATCAGCGTGCAAAACATAATAGAAACCACCAAGCATAAAAATATCAGTTAAAAAAATTTTTTTTAATAACCCATTAGCCCATTTTTTTAATAAACGGATCCGGGCATGAAAAATTCTGTAGGTTCATTTTAAATAATAAACCAATAAAACAGAAGGCATGGCAATGGATGAATAACTAATAAATACAACAAAATAATAAAACGGTATGATACAACCTGAGCAGTAGATAATAATCCAAATGACGTAGGCTACAGAAGGGAGGAATAATAATCAAAGAGAGAGAGACGCGCTGGAAATGGAACAACAGCTGCTTAGAATTTTTGAAAAAACGCGGTGAACAAAAGAAAAATCCTGTTTGGCGAAGCCAGCGCCATTTAGTATCACCCAGCGAAAACTGAAAAGATGTTAAAAATACTGCAACCCAGAGCCCCATTATGACGGTCTTGGTGACTTATCGTGAGGAAAAAGTCGCCAAAGTCGTGGCCGACCATACCGCATCTGTTCCAAAAATGTAATTTATGGCAAATTTGATAAATATTGCCAAATTTACTAAAATAAAGGGCTGCTGCAAATCACAGTAAACAAAGATGCATTGCTTAGAAGAAAAAAAAACATTCCTTACTGACTAGGTGACCGTGTTTCATTAAGTATTTGTTTAAAGTACCAGAATCTGGGATCTTAAATACTGTATAATATGGGACATAATCGATCGTCCCTATAAAAACGTTGTCATAAATCAACAATAATTGTTAAAATTGCTGAAAAATTAGTGCTCAAGAGGTGAAGCACTACTGGAGATCGCTGTTAATTTAACTCTTTAATCTACCAGAGGGGTGAAAATCTATGGACCCTAGAATTTCAGAGAGCTTCGAGACCAATTTCTTACTTCCGTATTTATTTCTCCTATTCTTCTACTGCGCATTGTAGAACCTTTCTCGACAATGACCAGATTACTGGTAGAAAGCAAAGTATTTAAACGCCCTCTTCTCTGATCAAACAAAGCGACTGGGCATGGAAAGAAGATTCGTCTGTCTTCACACAGTAAATTTGGGTCGCTCAAGTATTACGTAAGTAAATTTTTAGCCATTTTTGACCCCACCCTCCTTATCAGCAAAATTTTGTCATCAGCTCTGCCCCTCTGAATCCTAACTCGTATTTTCATAAAGGGTGGTTGCTGACGTAAGCATTATCCAAAACCCCCCCCCCTTTGTCATCAAAAGTCAGCAAATCGGAAACCTCCCCCCCCCCATTATCGATGTTTACGTAATACTTGAATGGCCCCTTTCCTGTGATGCAAAGTTTTGGCTACTTATGCTGTTTGCCATCACTAACTTCGCCATATGTCCTCATCAACAGCATTTTGTGACAGCAGAAATTAGATTAAACTTATTAATTGATAAAATTTTACGAATCTGAGTCAAAATATCTACAACCTACTCCTGTTTTAAACAGAATATGTATCAAGACAAGATGACGAAAACGAGAGAAATGTAAAGCTTAAAAATAATCCCTAAACTAATCACATTATAGAATTGTGTGAACATTATATATTCAGTAGGATTGCAGATAACTATAGTAGCATGTCTGTTAGTAGAAGACAGAGTTTAGACTATAAAACATCCCACAAATATTTTATCCTTATTTATCACACAATGGAACTCAATACCAGACACATTGATGGTAAAAAAAAGGTGCCCTGGAAAATACACGAGAATAAAGGGAGATTTTCTCTAATTCAATGCCTTTTTTGCATTTCCCAACAAAGTACTTATAAAGATCTTTAAATTACATGCCACTTGGGGTCGGCTAACTTTACAGTCTGAGGAACCCCAAACCTATTCTTCACAATGACTCAAAACTTATTCACAAGCCAAAAAGCTTTTCTTTTTTTCTTGCAAGTAAACTGCACTTTTTATTCTTTTCTTACTTTTACTAGAGAGCAACATGTACGTAGTCACAGAGCTGTAGTTTTTCACCCCAATCTATGAATCGATTAAAAAAAAAACTATTAAATAATTTTAAATGCCTTGTTTTCAGATTAGTAAGGACCTCCCAAAATCTAGTCGCAGTAGGAAATCATTTAAATCACGTTGAAGCCAAATCTTTTCACCATAGCTCTTTCTATTTTCAAGAAGTCTTTCTTTTGCAGAGTCCTGCCCAGGGTCGAATATTTTCCTTAATCCAGCCCTGCTGGTTTTTATACAAAGAGAATGAGAGCTAAAAATGAAAAGAGATGTCCAAACATGTAAAAAAACAACAGGATAACAAACAGCACAAAAAATCTGTGTGAAAGCCGAAAGCCACAACCATAGGCGTAAACTTGTATCCGGTCCATGGGTCCCGAGTCTCCCCCCCCTCCCCCCAACATTTTTGAAGACCCGGCTCAGCCCGCCCCAATAATAGATGCCAGAACCTAGAGGTTGAGGTCATTGCAATGCATCCTCCCTCTCTTTCGTACATGCTTGAGTCCTGTATATACGGGAGAACCAATAACTTTAACAACCCCCCCCCCCTACAATGTTTTCTTGAAAAATATTGGGGAAAAACAGTACATTTTAAATGTCCAAGGAGCCGTGGGCGTAAACTTGTATCCAGCCCACGGACCCAAGCGCCTCCAATAATTTTGGGATGGCTCAGCCCCCCCCCCCCCTCCCTCCCAAAAAAAAATTTGTGTTTATACGTTTCCCATATTTGGCTTGGAAAAACAATTTTTGAGATTAAAAAAATTGCCCCAAAAAAAAGTTTAGTTAAAAAAATCTGCTCAAAATTTTATTTTAATACTTTTTTAAAATCTCAATCGACTTGTCCTTGGTTTTCTTTTTTTGTAACAATTTGTAGTATATTTCTCATGGTCAACAACGACACTCGATCTCTAATTATCATTCTCCCTCGGTGCCAATCGTAGCTGCCTGAAGGCATGCATCTCTGGATGGCATCTGGAGACTATACATATTCTAGAAACCTTGGGGTGGGGAGGTGCTTTGGTCCTTTCTTGTTCCCGCTGTCGGAAAACTAGAAAAATCTCTTTCTTCTTTTGTTTGAACATGACTTTTTGGGGAGGAGGCTTCCAGACGATGCATGAGGAAAAGAAGGGTTAAAAAATAGATAGTGAAACCGAAACAAGTACACTCCGAGAGCCATATTTTACTTATCGAGTTCTGGAGCCCAGGCCGAAATTTTTTTGACAAAATACTGTATATACAAGATTCATCGAAAGACTGGTTATTTGTGGAGATGAAGATTACAAGGAAGAAAATTCATCACTGCCCCCGCGGGGACTCGAACCCCAGTCTCTCGCTTGCCGGACGAGTGCTCTACCATCTAAGCTATGGAAGCAGATAGAATATTTCAACCTTGGAGCGTATATATATGTTGAAAGGCACCGTACATGGACGGCGTCAACAATCAACTAATAGCTCGTGAATGACAAAGGCCAACCAGATGGCCATATGCATATAGAAAAAATAATGACAAGAATCATTTCTATATGCATTTGGCCATCTGGTTGGCCTTTGTCATTCACAAGCTATTAGTTGATTGTTGACGGCGTCCATGTACGGTGCCTTTCAACATAGAATATTTCAACCTTGGAGCGTATATATATCTGCTTCCATAGCTTAGATGGTAGAGCACTCGTCCGGCAAGCGAGAGACCGGGGTTCGAGTCCCCGTGGGGGCAGTGATAAATTTTCTTCCTTGTAATCTTCATCTCCACACATAACCAGTCTTTCGATGAATCTTGTATTGACAAGTGGAGAGGACGTTTCTATATGAAAATACTGTATGACTAATAACACCGAGACGAATAAACAATAGCTGAATGAAATGCAATGAAACCTCGATATAACGATTGCGGACCAAGAAAAAAAATCATTGTAGAGGAATTATTGTGTGTGTGTGTTATATCGACAGGCAACATTATCATCACATGCCCTGAAATTTCTGTTGCTGTTGGCATCTTTTCTGAATCACATTGTTAGTACCACAAAAAAAAAAATGTGTTTTTGAGTATTTATTCACCGTAAAAATAATTTAATTGCTTAATAAAATTCATTTGGATGTATTGTCCCCATAAAGAGCTTAATCGCAATACGCTGTGGCATGGCCCTCACATCCTGTATAGCAGGGCCCCAAGGCTGGGATCTTTGGCGGGCCCCTAACCAGACTGATTCTCATGGGCCCCAACAAGTAAATTTACATCGTGAAAAATAAAAAAAAATGACAATCATCCCCGGGCTGGAGCCCTGTCAGCCGCACCAATGTGAAGGGGGGGGGGGGCATGCAGAGACACCCACATGAAGAAAACATTGAAGGGGGCTGAAATTTGCTGGTCGTCCCGAATATACGGGAATATACAATTTTGAGAGGACGACAAATTTTAAAGGAAACAAAAACTATCGTTCAAAGTCATCGATTTTTACACTGTGGAGATGATGTAAAACTACATTTGTTTCAGCCCCCCAACTCGACAGCAATAATCTACACTCTTAGTTACGGCCCTGTCCGCAGCATCCAGAAAGTGCTGCAACAAACAGATTGGGAATCACAGCCCTATAGAAATACAGTTCAATATACTGTACATTCAATATAACAATATAATTTATCTGCAAAGTATCTCTCAGCAATGGGCCCCCCACATCATCGAACAAGGCTTCTGGATTGAGATGTTTTGTGGGTATTAGGGCAGGATTTCCCTATCCCCCTCCCCCCACCTGTTGTGAATTTATATGGTAAAATATTCCTCCCGAGACTTCAGCCAGGAGCTCTGTGGGACCTTCCTTCATGGGAGAGCCATGTGGCTCACCCTCTTGGGAATCATTCATATACAGTAAGACCTCGGTATAACTTCAACCACTTTTAACGTCAACACGCCTATAATGTCAGTTTCTTAGTCCTGCTAGCTTAACTGGCAAAACGTTTACTCGTTAGTAAATCACCCGTTAATGAAGTCATATTTATTCGGTCCTCATTTGTGACGTTATATCGAGGTCTGATAGATGATGAAATGGTGTCCGACTCGGAAAAGCGGTTTGTTGTAAGGAGCGGAGCACCCCAGATTCAGAAATAAAAATTTGTTATAAGCATAAATTTGTAATTGTTTCCGCAAATATTGAACATACATGGCCCTCACATCCTAGAGCAGGGTCCCTAGGCTGGGATCTTTTGCAGGCCCATTATGATGAATTTATAACGTGAAAAAACATGATGTGAATCACCTCAGGGCTGGAGCCCTGTCAGCCCCACACTTGTGAGGGCCATGATTGAACAAGGGAAGAATGAAAAATCTGTGTTTGCCATCTGTACGTTTTGAATCCCCCACCCCCGAAACTATTGCTTGTTTTTAGCCGCCAATAAAGAGGCATTTCCCACACCACCTTTCTTTCTTTAAATTTTGGTTGTGTGGAGGCTTTCTTGCTTTGCCCGAGGGATAGAGTGGGTACATCAATAGGACAGAGGATCCAGACGCACATTTTACAATTGTGCTACTCGCCAGAGGCCAAGCCGCATAACTTCAAAGTAGAATAACTGGTGAGTGATTGGGAATTTCCGATATTTATGACCAGCCACCAAATCCAAATCGAGAAAAATTTACGGCAGGGTCTATCTGTTTGCCGACATCAGCTGCCCTCAAAATGGGGAACCTGTATGAAGAAAAAGACGAGATCGTATGTGTATGTTTTGTGTGGAATGTATGTATGTCAGTAGAGAAGGTTCTGAAGCCCAGCCGCAAAACACCCATAAATCTCTAGTTCTGCATGAGTACCAGCTGAATATATTGTTTTGAATCGGTCTTCAAGGTGCACATGACTAGTGATGTACCATACAGTTTTCTTTGCATGCAGTGAATTATGTTGCGAGTTTCCGTTGTGATTTTTTTCCAGTGCTGTATTGTTCATTTATTCAAATGATAGGTTCAGAAATATAAATTTTTGTTACGAATTCAGAGAAAAGTTTTCAAATTTTTGAGTAGAAAAATCACTTGAAATTTAAGTTACACAATTTACATGAGCATCTATCATGAATATCGAAACTTGCGGCCTTCTTCACGATACACAGCCTACCACAATTTTTTTCCACAGAAATAGAAACCAATGATTTCGAATTGAAACCATTAAATTCTTTAAAAAAATGGCTATGGCTGTAGAAGGAGAGAGGGGGGGTGGGTCATTTTCAAAAAATTTCAGTAAAACAACTTTCGTATTTATACGACGTTTTGACCTGTATGAGTGTGCAAACTTTGTTTATACGGCGCGTCGTATAAACGAGGTTTCGTTATATTGAAACTGAGCCCCCCCCCCTCCAATAACATTATCAATAACTTTACGCCTATGGCCACAACCCAAATTCTGTTATGTTTATAAGCATATATGTATTGAGATAGTATAGGCCAGGCCAATTTTTCCTGGAACTCGCCTGTATAAAAGCCCTTACTTATCTTCCCATACATCTATTGTCCACTTTGTGATGAATTCTTGACAAGTGGATCAGAGGCTGAAAATGAGTAGTGTTTATCAAAATCTATTCTAGTTTTCTTATCATTAATTTTAAGCTTTCAGGGCAGTGTTTCTCAAAGTGTGTGTTGTGGCTCCTAGGGGTGTTGCCAACCTTTTGTGAGAGGCGTCACGACGAGCTGGAAATACTGATGTCTATGTGTATGTCTATTTATGCTTTGAAGTGGTTTTTTTATGGATGTACAATATCTATACTAAACTATTTTGAGAGCCACAGATGAACTATGAACAGGGCAAGGGAGGCATGAGCATGACCCCCACAAGGGTAGAGCTGACAGGGCACCAGCCATGGCGTCCGGGATGATTATTATTTTTTGTTTTTCTCGCTCATAAATTCATCATAAGAAGGCCCTTGAAAGTCTGTGCTGGGGGCCTGCAAGAGATCCCAGCCACCCTGCTCCAGGATGTGAGGGGCCATAGCCATGAGTGACAAACGTTTGAGAACCACTGCAGTTGGGTGTGGAATATAGAATTCAAACTAAATCCACAAAAATAAAAAATAACAATTTCTTTCAGTTTTACCAATATTTAACTACTTTTTTGACGGAAACTATATATTTGAAAGAAAAAACATGGAAAGATCGAACTTTGGTAATCTTAGCTCTAGAAATCATTTGAAATTGTACGTAAGTTAATTAACAACGAGTGATGCGCAAATACAATAATATTTAGTTGTCTTTTTCGACATTGATTCCTTCAAAATCTAATGGGTCCGATGTACAGTACATCTGAATTTAGACATTCATTGAATGTTTCATAAAAAAATGTCTTAAAATAGAATTTTTGTAATTTTTTTAATTACAAAAAAAATTAAGATTTTCTGATGTATTAAAATTAATGTTCTTTTTCTTATATTGTACTATTAAAGAAATTCTTCGATTACTAATCAAACCTATAGCTAGCTGGCAGATCTTTAATTAGTTTCAAAGAAAACGAAATAAACTTTCAATGAAAATCAGAATGTTGGCGAAATTTCAAAAAATAGTAACCACACGTCTTTCTCAAAGCTTACCTGAGGTATTAGCATTGTCAATAGTCATTCTTACATAAGTAACTGTAGTTGTGTAAAATAATCCTCTTTCTCCGACAAGAACCCCGCGCAGCAGACGTCAACAATCTGTCACTGTGTCCCGCCCATGGAATAAAAGAATGTGAAATGCCTATCCCTATACTTCAGCCGGCTCGGCCGGATCTGGTAGTCTGCATGACGGGCCGGATATAGTAGGGTTAGTAGAGTTATTATTATCTATTATAGTAGAGTTAAATGTAGCCATAACTACATTATATATATAATATGATTTATAAGTTATAAAAATTACCATCATTCATGAGTTTAGTAAGCATTACAAATTCAAATAAGCTTCGTAGGAAAAAATGGGGCAAGTGAATAAAATAATCGGAACACCTAAAAATCTGGTCATGCTGACAGTCCCGTAAAACACGGGAAACCATCATGTTGTAAGATTGTGATCCGCCCAGTTGTTTTAGATGGTCCGCACCTTACTTATTTTACTGGTCATTAGATTCAGAAATGCTGAGAAACACCACGGTAGACCCCTGATAATTTGAGGTTGATAGGGCAGAGGCCACACTTTGAATTATCAAAAAAGTCAAATTATCCGGAAAAACAATAAAATACAGGGTATGAAAAAAATAGAAATCCGATTTTTTTTTAAAATTTCAAATCAGATTTTTTGATTAAAATTATCTGATTGCTTATTAATTAAAATAAATCTTGTTAATCATTAAGAATTTATATTTTCATATCACCTAACTGCTTTTTTCTCCTAATCGCTCAAATTTAATTAACCGTTTGAGTCCCAAGCAGCGCGATCACGCTGTTGAGATTTTATGTAGAGAAAACCCAGTACATTTCAAACATTGTGGACAACTGGCGGTGTGTTACAGATTGTTGAAGTCACGCACTCAGATTTACTGAAGCAAGTACATCACACAGCTCCTTTTAATGTAAATAGTACATTTTACAATAGGTAGGATAATACTATAATAATGCAATAATACATTACAAAATAAAAATTTTTATTTCATTGCTATCTTCTCAATAATATTTAACAAACAAAACTTGAAATATTTATAAATTTACAGTACGCATATGTAATAATACAGATGTATTTTATAAAATAACAAATTACTAATTAACAATATTTTTGTGTTATGAACAAACAATTTAAACTGCAATAAATGTGATGGAGCAATGAGAAAAAGACAAGAATCACATTACCTAATACAAAAAGCGCTATTGCTCCGATTGGGATTCATAGATGTAAAATAAACAAAACGCTATCTCGCCGCTTGGTATTTCTTGACATAAAATAAAACAAGCGCTATCGCACTGCTTGGGTCTTTTCGTACTCATTTAGAGAAAGCGCGGTTGCACTGTTTGGGATTCTTTGACAGTGTTTTTTCAATACCCCCTGGGACTCAAACGGTTAAGCATAAATGAATAAACAACCAACAATTTATGAGCAAAAAATACGAACACCAAAAATCTGTGTTTATGTAAACATGAAAGGTGATTGAGCACAAATTAACTTCATGGATTAACATTTTTTTGTAGAAAAGTATTTTTATTCACGAACCTCCCACTTTTTTTTTTGTGTGTCTCCATCCTGTGGGTGACTCAAATAAAGCAACCAATGAAAAACTAGCATTTTATGGCATTATCAAAAGGGCAGCCCCCTCCACTTCACATGTATGTGACTTGCCCTTCATAACTTTCAAGTGGCTTAGGTGACTTGTCTGTCATAGGCCTAATGATGAAAGAAATTTAGAATTTATTTATTAGAAATTATATTTTTTTTCTACAATTGTTTTTTTTTTTTTGAAGTTGTCTTTTTCTCCCTATTGCAGTTCAGTGGATTAAAAAGTTAATTTTTTGAAAAAAAAAGTTAAAAATACTGTACACTTTAGTTTGATAATTTTTCAAATGCATACAGAATGATTCTCAGCCTTTAGTATGGAATCTGCTTGTGTGTTAAACAAAAAAAAAGTAAATTATGTTTGAAAAATACTCAATGTCTCCTTGCACCCCACCTCCTGTGAAGGTCGATCTTGCATATGTACAAAGCAAAAAAACAAAAGGCTGTTCAAGTATTACGTCAGCAAAACTCTGACCCCCTCTCCCCCCTTGTCCACAAAATTTCGTCATCAGCTCTGCCCCTCTGAATCCTAATGCATATTGGTGGGATCAGAGACGTACATGGGGGCATAGGAGGCTTGTGCCCCCGCCCCTCCCCACCAATCAATTTTTTTTTTTTTATTGAAATTTCAGAAGAAAATTCCTTTATATGTTATTATAATCGATTTCTGCTAATTTCAATGCTGTTTAAACCTAATTTTATAAAAATGAACTAAGGATCATTCAAGTATTACGTCAGCATCGATGGAGAGAGGGTTTTCAAATTTGCGGACTTTTGATGACAAGGGGGTGGGTTTGGATGATGCTGACGTCTTCAACCACCCTCTACGAAGATATGAAATATTCTTAAATGACATCTTATTCGGTGTGCCAAAAACAGGAAAAAAACATTTCAATAGTTATTGGGCACCTGAACTAATATTCTCCCTATTGATAAGTCTCCTACATAGCCACTTTAATGATCTATAAATGTTTTACCGATTCTTCAAGTGCTCTGGAAATGTTACGGGCCTCTTAAGTGCTCTGGAACTGTGCCACGCATCACTCAAGGGACTCGTAATTATTCCACGGATCACTTAAGTAATCTGGGGATGTTTTGCAGCTAACTTGTGTGATGTAGATTGCACTGGGGCCGCTTAAGTGCTCTAAAAGTGTGCCAAATGCCACTCAGGGAATCTCTAAATGTGCCACGGATCGTTTAAGTGTTCTGTAACTGTGTCACAGGTCATTTAAGCGATTTGTAAATGTGCCGCTTAGTTCATTTTTATAAAATTAGGTTTGACTGAGGCAAGCCACATCAGATAACCTTCAGGGCCACATTTGGTCTGCAGGTCAACGGTTTACCATATATGGCTCAAATGGTGGGTCACAATGAATTTCTTAGAGATAAATTTGGAGTTCTTACCCTTCAAATAGCATTGAAATTAACAGAAATCGATTAGAATAACATACAAAGGTATTTTATTTCAAAATTTTTATTTTTTTTTTAAATATTTTTTGCATTAAAAAAAAATATTTTTTTCATTTGTGGGGGGGGGGGGGCTCATGTTTCTGATCCCACCAATATGTGTTAGGAGGTCGAAGGCAGTGATGACGAAATTTTGCTGACGGAGGGGGCGGTCAAAAATGGCTAATAATTTGTTTACGTAATACTTGAACGGATCCTAAGCGGCAAATTTTCAGATAATTTAAATGACCCGGGATAGTTCCAGAACACTTGAGTGACATGTGGCATAGTTTTAGAGCACTTAAGTGGCCCTCAGTGCAGTTCTACATCACTCAAGTTACCCGCAGCACATTCTCCGATTTTTTAAGTGATTCGTGGCGTATAATCACTTAAGTGATGCATGGCACAGTTCCAGAGCACTTGAATCCGCGAAACATTTACATGGTTCGTACGGTCCTTGAAAACCTTGAAAAGTCCTTGAAAAAAAAAAGTTCATTTTCAAGGCCTTGAAAGTCCTTGAAAATAAATAAGAGTCCTTGAAAATAAATAAGAGTCCTTAAAAATAAATAAGAGTCCTTGAAAAAGAATTTTTTTTTAAGAATTCTGTGAGAGTCCTTGAAAAATTTGTGTTTTCCGAAATAGTTTTCGCCACTTTTTTTTTTTACTTCGTAAGTGACGTCCTTAAAAAAGTGCAAAGCACAGGGAAAAAGCCTTAGTAGCCAATAACCCTGGATAATTGGATTTAAAGCACGTTTTTCCCCATTATTATAAAGCCGGGTTTTCGTAGGAGCAGGTTTTTTGTGCCGCGTGCAAAGTGAATCGCCCAGCGTGACACGCCGTCCACTCAATAATAATAAGAAAACAAGTTCGACTGTTTTCCTAGAGAGCGCGACAAGCCTCACACGGCAGTGTTTTACGTCGGGCGTGATTGGCCGACTGTTTCTGGAGGAGTCAAATGCGTTGTGCACCACTCGTTTTACCGATCTTCTCTTCATTTTTGTTTGCTTTCACTTCCCTTCATCGAGCTCGATGCTTCCCTTCAAACCGGAGCATGCAGATGACAGAGTAGCTGATAGCAGGGCCGTGAGCTGATGCGCCACGGTAGGAATACACAAACGCGTAGTGTGATTATGTGAAACGTTTCTGTCGACGCGAAATAATACAGTTCGGTTCATGCGGTGCCAAAAACCTATGTTGGAATGTTTTTTCCCTTTTTATTCTCTGTGCACGTGGAACCGCTCGGCCCGACGCAATATGTAAATCGCTGGCGGCATGCTCACGGGAGCTCGGCTTTGTACTGTAGGCTGGTTTTTTTCCGCGTCTATGTCGGGATTGTTTTTTTTTCTCCGAGATTGCCGGTTGTTATTTGTCTGCTGTTTTATTTATTTCTTTTATGATCGTAAATGATCTTGTTTTTTTTCCTTGCAACTTTTATGGAATAAAAGCTAGAGTTCAAAATGAACTTCCGATCGTTGTTTTTTTTCTTCAGCTCAGTCGGCACACTCTGACCCCCAACAACCAACCAATACCTATTTCTAGAGTAGAAGTCCTTCTGTTCTAAAGGTATCGCAACAACCCACTTCTAGGAAAACCCGGCTTTATGGTAGCATGTATTCTGTGATCGTACGTAGACGTATTTAGAGTCGTTGGAAGTCATTAAACTTTTGTACTAGGTATTTTTTCTGGAGGACTTGAGAAATCAATATCTTAATAAAAAAGTGCCATAATTTTTGCCGAAATAAATAATTTCAGCCTTTCGGTCCGTAAGTGAGCGAAGCTTCCTCTGATTACTGTAAACTATAGGCGAAGATTGACTTGGAAGTCTGGGGGGGGGGGACACGATGTTGATGTCAATTCATATATGCATATATACATTAGATCAGTCAACTTCACATCCCCCCCCCCGTATCTCCGCCCATGCTGTCTAAGGTTGTATAAGGTTCTTTAAAGAAAGAAAACAAAAAATGAGTAACAAGTGTGTGTACTTTTAATTACTTGTGTGGCTGAAAAATCCCTTCTATCAAGATTGGTTGCTGAGTGTGCCAGACGAAAATGTCGCCAAATGCAAGCTGTACTTCAATGGGTGAATCGGCGCTGAAATCCATTGAGCTTATATTACTGGAGGGAGTATGACGCAGGACCATAACTAGGATTTTTGTATTGTCTTGCCGCCCCCACCAATTCGGAATTCGATAATTTTATAACGGTGTTCACCTAAAAATTGCCACCCGGGGCAGTTGCCCCCCCCCCCTCCCGCGTTCTAGTACCGGCGCTGGTATGACGTCAGTGGTCTACATAATTACTTGGAAGATCACGTGACTCGTTGGATGTCGGCGCATCTCCGTTATTTTCTAATGGCATCCATAGTTGTTTAAAGGAGTTTAAAACAATAAATGAAAGAAATAATTTCAGTATCGATGATATGATTCCAAAATTAATGAAAGAGATAGTTCCAGAATTAATGAAAGAAAGAATTACAGAATTAATGAAAGAAAGAATTACAGAATTAATGAAATATAATTCCAAAATTAATGAAATATAATTCCAAAATTAATGAAATATAATTCCAAAATTAATGAAATATAATTCCAAAATTAATGAAATATAATTCCAAAATTAATGAAATATAATTCCAAAATTAATGAAATATAATTCCAAAATTAATGAAATAATTTTAGAATCAATAAAAGAATTCAGCATTAGCGAAAGAAACAAATCCAGAATTGATGAAAGCAATTATTCCAAAAGTTATGAAAAATTATTCCAGAATTGTTGAAAGAAATAATTCCAGAATTGGTGAAAAAATTCCAGAATTGATGAAAAAATTCCAGAATTAATGGAAAAAATTATTCCAGCATTAATGAAAAAAATTATTCCAGCATTAATGAAATAAATAAATTCAGAATTAATGAAAAAAATAATTTAATATTTTTTTATCTTTAGAAGAGTTCTTTTTTTTAGTCTTTAAAAGGAAATTAATTGCAATATTTAGAGACTAAACTACGTTTCAATGAGGAAATTGACAGGCACGAACTGTGTTATTCAATGTGCCATATGTTTTGTATGATATATATGTGTATGTGGCCTCCTTTATTCATTACAGATGATGTGAAATAAAGTAGGGAGAAATGTAATCTCTGAAAGTTTTAATCAAAATTAAATATGCGCCTATTCATGTTAGAAATATGCTTTTGTAAAAAAAGTCCTTGAATTTTTAAGTTTTACCTTGAAAAGTGCTTGAATAGTCCTTGAATTTTTTTTCGTTGGAAGAGTACGAACCATGATTTAGAGATCACTAAAGTGCTGTGTAGGGGAATTATACTATGTGTAGGGGAGAATGTTACTTTAAGTGTCTACAAACTCATTTGGTTTTTCTCATTTTTTGCACACTGAGTAAGATCCCATTAAAAATATTTCATATTTTCATAACGGGTGGTTGATAACGTAAGCATTATCCACCCCCGCCCCCCATCAATGCTGACAACGTAATACTTGAATGACCTCTTACTGCCGTCATAAATTTCTGCTTTTCTATTGGTTGCTTGTTTTGGGTCACCCGCATTATGGAGATGCACATCTTCACCCCCATTAAAGTGAATGAGTATTGGCAACTCAGTATTGGTGCAGACATCTCAATTGACTCGATGTTCAAGCAAAGGGCCATTCAGCATCGACTATATAAAACAAATTCTATTGCCAAGATTGTTTCTTGCACAATTAATGGATGTGTTTCCAACTTGCATGTTGTTGCTTAATAGTTTACACATTTTCATTCTTTCACAGATTTGATGAGTTTTTGTAAAAAAAAATGGGCAAACTCAAAATTTTAATACAAAAAGTAAAGTTGAAAGCCCAATGATATCTGTGTTTTTTTTTTCATACTGAGCACAACTCAGGTCTATCGCCATAGGCAATTTACTACCTAGTGAGTTGTGCCGGAATTGTAAGTGTGTGTACCTAACAGTCTGAGTGCGTATCTAGTGTTGTGTATGATTTTTCAGTGCTGCCATCTATATCTCAGAAGTGAAGTGAGTGATGTGTAGTGACTGAATATTTGTACTGTTTGTAGGCCTGTTGCTCTCTGTGGCTAGATTATACTATATTTACTCCAAAAAGATCTTCTATACTTCTTTTAATCACTAACTTTATCACATTACATTAACATGCAAACCATACAAGGTTTACCAGTTCTCAGCCGCCTCGTTGGGCATTTTGCCTGTTGTGGCGTTGTATTTGTATTTTATTTACTTCAATATCATTGAATATTATGTTAAAAAAACAATTTAAATTTTGTGATTTAAATCAATGATTTAAAAAAAAATCAAGTGATTAATCAAGCTGATTAAGATCGGAGTACCCTGATAAAATATGCTTTAAATGTTGGTTTTATTAAAAAATAATAATAAAAGCAGTACTAGCATACTTACTGTATTTTTATACTTGAATAAGGCTGGGATTACACTATAAAAGCTTGATAAAAGTACTTTTACAAAACTGTAAAAATGCTACCAATCTGTTGAAGTGAAAATGCTACCAATCTGTTGAAGTGTAAGATGAGAGAGATGATTGCAAAAAGTTGGAGATGAGATTAATGATAAAGTTGAGGCATTGATATCTTTCGACTGCCTTTCCAATGATTTTATATAAGTAATTAGGGAACAATGCCACTGTCCATCATTATAAAGAAAACTGTCAAGCTTGTCCTTCTTTCTTTGCGACCCCCGCCCCTGAAAGTTAAAATGGTGCAAGTCCATTCAAGGATCCAATATTTTATTACGTCAATTATACCCAATATAGGGCTGGGGGCTGCCTAACTTCTTTCAAACTGCAATTACTGTGCAATATGGATATTCTAAGTAGTACTCCTGAGAAAAAAATAATGAAATCGGGTTCTCAGAAAAAAAAAATAGGGTCTCAAGAAGGAAATTCAAAATTTTTCCATGCCTAGGATTATTCAGAAACTCGAACTTTTGGGCTCAGATTTTTGAGGCTTTACTGTATATTAAAACCTTGTTAAGTCTTCACTCATGTTATCAAGAAATTATGATAGCTTGGGCAGAGTGATAATTTAAGGAAATTGTTGTTAGCTTCAATGTGCAATATTTGAAAATCGTATGATTCTAAAGTAATACAAGGTTTATTAAAATATTATTTAAAATTTATATTAACAAAATTTATAGATTACAAAAGAAGGAAAACAAAATTTTAACTTTTTTTGATCACTTAATATCTTGATTGTTAGGGGCCGTTCAAGTATTACGTCAGCAAATTTTTCAGCCACTTTTGACCCCCCTTCCCCATCAGCAAAACTCTGACACCCCTCTGCTTGGAACTAAAAATTTATTTTTTATGAAGTTTATTTCATGACTTTTCATCAATATATTGGATTAACTAATCTGCTGACTTTTTAAAAGGCAAGCTCAACCCACCATTAGTGCGAATAACGTCAAACAACTCTAGACGAGTCATACGAGGCCATTTCAAAAATTTCTTACGTAAAAAGGGGCAGCTACGCATAATGCAAAACGTTCACCAACAATGTGTGGAACATCTGAAAAAACATTTCACGATTGAACAGTTCCAATTGAATTTATTTGTCTTGAAAACGTGGCAATTTTTATATAAATTAAAACCAGCCAAAGTTTCTAATTTTCGTGATAATATTTTAGTGACCATTCGACCAATTGAATTTATTTGAAAACGTGGCAATTTTTGTATAAATTAAACTTTTTTTATAACTCACTTTTTGTACTCAAAAATAAGCCAAACTTTAAGGACGAATTACGAAAATTATTCCCCCTACTCGGAAAATAACGAACCAAAAAGGACATAGAACTAAAAATGAATAGTAAAAAGAATTTCATGGTTCCATTTAAACGCAACCCGGTAACAACCTAAGAAAGTTAAGTTTTTCATCACATTTCCGCGAGAGCCCCATCTGAGTGAGTCTTGACCCCCCCGGGACTCCCCCAATGTAAATCACAAAACAAATATCACCCCAAGATGCACCAGACGTTTCTCTAGACACCCATATGGTTTTTTTCTCAGAAGCAAGAACTTCATTTTTTTTTCCCCCAGCTAATTTCCTGATTTGGATGGACCACTGTGCAGCGTTTTCTTCTGATGCACATCTCTGTCTGGCCATGCACGCCGATTCCAACGGCAAACTGCTGATTTTGACAGTCGGCGCCGGTCTTTGAACGAACTGCTCGATCAATTGCACCTTGCTCCATTCAACATCGTTCGGGTCTTTTGCTCTGATTTGAGCTCACTATTGCTATACGTTGCAGTGCAACGCTGCTGTTGTGCACACAGCTTAATATCGATCAATAGTGTGTTCAGTAGTTTTGCATTCGCAGGATGCGTTTTCAACGAGCGCGGGTGCTCCCACAAAGCTTGCTTTAGAAAGTTTTGTCGTAGGTGGAGAAGAAACTCCGATACGACAAAAACATTGAGGAGGGTAGTGGTCTAGGGGTTCCAAACGTACATATATACGACTTGCAATGGTGTATGCAGGAATAGATTGCATTGAATATTCATGATCACCTGAGGGCTTAGGTGATTGAAGCTATGGGTGGGGATACGGGAGCGGGGCAATGAAGACGATCGCCGCCCCCCCCCCCCCAAGATTAAAAAAATTACTAGCGTAGGCAGAAAAGCAAAAGGTGGACACTTGGCCCCTCCCACCTTGTTAGGGAAAAACTGTATCCACTTATGCTTTTGCAAGAAGAAGGTTTATGTGGCTTGAGCCCTTAGGATCCAGTTTCTATGGGGCTTTGTATTTGAATAAACTTTAAATTTAAACGTTTTTAAAATGTTGAAACAAAATTCAGGTCTTTTTTTTGTTAATTTACTTGTGTTCCCCCATTTCATGAAGACCCTATATTTTATTAACCCAAACCCCCAGATGGTCGCTATTTACAGTTTGGGAACAACTGATGTAAGAAAGCAGTCCAGCATGGCTCATTTTGTCTAATTCAGGGCTCCCACTCGTCCTGCTTTGCCTACTTTTTGGTAAAATGGTAAAATGTCCTGCTTTGTCCTACATTTTAACAAAATCCGATCAAAAAAATTTGTATAATTGATTTTAATTGAGAAGGGAATCATGGACATAATGCCAAATAATACAAATGTAGTAGATTGCAATTAATGGTTCTGCCAAAGCAGAAATTGTATTGTTTTTAAGGTTATTTGGGGACAGGGTGTATGTGGACCATTTGGTGGTTCAGTAATTTTTCATTTGCTTAGTTTGAGTGTTCAACACGTAGAGTAGTCATTAAAACTTCTGCCTGGTTGAAAAAAAATAATTTTGTAGTTATTTCTCTTCATGGTCTTGGTCAGTAACATACATTCATCATTCAAAATTATTGTGCACATTTTGTGTATAGGTGAAACAACAGTTTGTATAACAAAGCAGTTGGGTAAATAGACCTATTTTAAGTTTTGTGACTTTGATGATACCTAATAGCATTCAGTTTTCTTCTGTATTTTTAGGCATGCAGAGGCACAAACAATATTTGCAATGCATATAGAAATGTCCTCTCCACTTGTTAATACAAGATTCATTGAAAGACTGGTTATTTAACCAGAGCATAAATAACCATCTTTCAATGAATCTTGTAATATTTACAATGCTCAAATAAAGAACTAGAAATGAAAGTGCTTCATTTGTCAAAAACGATTACACTGACATTGACCACTAAAATTTAAAAAAATCCTTTTTAAAAGGGATGGACAATGCAGTAAAACCATGTGGTCCACCTTGACTTTTTTATATCGGACCTTGTAATTTACACATTTTGCTTTTGGAAGTGGTATTGAAAGAGTGTCATTCTTAAAAAACTTACATATCTTCATAATTTGCCATGTGTATTGTCGAAGAGAGTTGACAGACTGGATTGTGGACTCCCAAAAAAGAATGTAATATATATATTGTGAGGAGAGCTGAAAAGAATTATCTGGAGTTACTCAAGGAAGTGCCCTTGGCCCATACTTTTTGTACTTTTTATCGATAAACTTGATCAAGGATTGCTAACAAATTCGCAGATGATGTGAAACTAATTGGGGGGGGGGGGGGTAATCTGGAATCAAAGCGATAGGGAGTTGCTGCAGACCAACTTAAACAGGATTGCAGCATGGCATTTAGTGTTGACGAGTGCATGGTCGCTCATTTTGGTTCAAGCGACCCACGGTTCTCTTACAAGTTGAATGGTGTCACTATCTCGGATGCAACTAAGGTCACCGATTTGGGAATTCTCATTGACGAGTGGCTTAGGTTTTCTGAACATTGTTCAGTGGTGGTCATAAAAGTGAATAGAATGCTTGGTTTCGTTTTCAGAATGGTCTCTTCGCACTCTCCTAAAGTCATTCTTCCACTTTTCCAAGGCTCAGTTCATCCTGGACTGGAGTATGCTGTGAGGTTTTGGAGACCATATCTACAGAGGGACAAAGACTTGGTTGAAGGGGTGCAAAGAAGAGCTACATGTGTCCTTATTGGCACACAGGACTTGAGTTATGAAGAGACGTCATTTTTTGAATGTTTACATTGGATGAACAGAGATCAGAGAGATATAATCAAAATGTTCAAAATATTCTACGGGATGGATAAGATGGACCATGAATTATTAGTACACCGTTAATTGACTGCTTTTACAAAGGCCACCAGTATCGATTGGTAAGGGACAATGAGAGGTTATGGTGTTGCAGGGAATTTTTCTCTAATAGGGTTGTTTAATAAATGGAATAGCTTACCCCTGGAGGTAGTAAATTCTAACACAATTGACACGTTTAAAAAGAAATACGATAAACATGTTGGGTAAATCCAGAAGCTATCCATACCTAGAATTTAGACAACCATAACTATTCTTTATGGGCATTGTATAATAAATCATCATGTATATTATATTGTTTGTAATTACATTTTTAATTGGATTGCTGTATTTTTGAAATATATGACATCCATATTTGTTATGGGCATCTTTTTCTCAGCCACCTCATTGAGCATTTTGCTTGTTGTGGCATTGTATTTGTATAAAAAGATTATTTTCTCCAATATTTTAATTTTCTCCAAAAATATTTTTCATTTTTAATTTTCTTCGGGGGAGGGGGGATTGGGCCTTCTTACCCCCTAGATTTTGCTTTTGGTGAAAATCTGGGTTTGGTACCCGCAGTTGCACCGTGGTAATCAGCTAAAAATACGATTTTCTAACGTTTTTCAATTTTGAGTTGGCCGTTCCTTTGAAAAGTGCTCTGGTTGCCACGACAATCACACAAACTACGTCACAAATATGTATACATTAAATTTCATATCCATGCATTACCAATTTGGAGGATAGATGCAGGACCGAAGCTAGGGTGAAGGGGGGGGGGGAGAAGCAGGTGGGTCTAGTGCCCCCCCCCCTCTTCGGGCTCTGGCCTAGAGGAGGCGCAGAATTCACTCTTTATGACTGCTTCTTCTACATTACACATGGTGTCAAAATGTGTGCTTGTCCCCATTTGAGTATCTGGTAGCGGCTTTAGATAGATGGCACCACCTATACTGAACACTAAATGCTGGGCACACACACTCACACAAGCACACTTAACTTTCACCAACACAAATCTAACATAGCTCCAATATTCAGGTGTGAAAATATGTGGCAGTTAAATGGCGACAGATCAGAGTGGTGGACCATCAGGGAGGTAAAATGAAATCATTCCACCAGGAAATCGCTTTGCAAGGATTTATATGAAATCCTTGCTCCCGTGAACAGGGAAGGTAAGTGTCTGAGAGAGAGTGTACTGAGAGAAAGAGAATCTCATTTGCTTTAAATTTAAATCAGAAGATATTATTGAAAGAGCTAAGATTTTTTTAAATAAATGAAAAATCAATCAGAAGGAAATTTATAGATTTATTAATTAGTAAATATATAATTGTATGCCTCTAACTTTTGATTACAGTGGATCCTGCTTATAACGTTTTTCAAAAAACTTTCATAAAAAACATTCTAAGCAGGAAAACACTTCAAATGGGAAATCTTAATAAGAATTACTTAGAGTTGGGACAATGCAAATCTATGGTACTAAGTGAAAAACTTTCTAAATGGGAACGTTATAAAAGCTGTTTAGATTTGTTATATGTGCTACATTCTACATATGTTAAATTCTTAGTATTAATGGGCTTCTTTGCAAGCTGTTCCTGCTAGAGTAGACAATGAAAGTAAATGAACCTTTGAATAGAACATGTTTTTATAAATGAATTATTTATTTGATCCACAGAGATACCTCCTCCTCCTACCCAGACCATGGCTCACTGCTCTGTCTCATTCAAGAGATCTGAGCAAGTGATCAAAGACCTGGGGCATGCTGGAAAAAAAAATTCATGGAGATACCAGTGAATTATGGGGGGAGGGAGCATACCTTTTGTCAAGATAATGTTTTTCGATAGGGACCCACTTTCACTCAAAAGGGACCCAGATTTTTTAATACTCTGGGTCCCAGGTAAATTAGAGTACAGCAGCATCTCTGATTAACATACATAACAGTACATAAACATCATCTATTCCTTTCTCAAATTTTTCCATAGTTATGAGTTAACCGAAATAAGCAATGAGTAAACGAGGGTTTGATAACATTGTTATCTATGAATACAATGATAACTTCATCGAAGAAAAATTATGACTTCACCCTAGTGATGACTTACAAAGGTTTTACTGTATGATTAATACTGTATTCAGAGTAATTAGCAAATTTAATTTTGCTTTTTCCCCGTTAAATTCTACGCATCCACAAATAAACTATGTGGGTCACACACACTCCCAAAAAGAAGTGTACAAACCGTTTCTGAGAATTTGTAATTCTTTTTACAACAATTTCAGAGCACTCTGGTAGTAATTTTAATTTTTCCTAGTACTTCATTTGATTCTCTGTCATGGCATTTCATAATTTGTTTCAGATGGTATCTAATTTTTTTTAAATCATTGTTTGTAGCAAAACTTCAAAATCTGGCGGTCCCAGCTTCAGAAAAGGTGTTAAACAAAGAGATTTGGTGTAAATCTGGAATTTTTTTTCAAAAACATCAAATCACATAATATATGTGCTATAGATGAATAAAACTGACAATAAAATTTTGAAAATTTTTTTTTTTCTTATGAAAAACTATTTTTTGTTCGTGTTCGAACATTTTTCCCATTTTAAAATGTCCACTCTGTTATGGTCATGTGGGAAATATATTTTTATTCCAGATTAGATCTGATAACACTTTTGACTTGTTTTACATCCTTTTGTACCAACCTAGGGTTTTAGGACGGGTAAAAAAAAGAAATATACAATGTGTTAATGTGTTAGTTTGTTAGTTTATAAAAAAAATGATTTTTTTTTTATACATCAACATATATGAAAAGTACCATACATTTAGAAAATTGTAAAATAACTAAAACATATATATAACTATGCACATTCATTTTGTATATACCACATATACAAAACCCATACAGGTGCACAGCCTTATCACAAATTGTACAAACAAATTCACAATATATACCGCACAAGAAATTTTCTCAAATCAAACCAAATAGCTACATACAAGAAAAACAATCGTACTTGTATGATCCAACAGAATTATTCACAACAAAAATCACAATACATTTAGCAAAAAATAATTCCAAAAAACAAACAAATGTATTATATATAAATACTAGCTATAATACCCGGCGCTGCCCGGGTTTTCTTCAATGAGGCTCTTTTGGATCACGTGATATCTCCCTCTCTTTTTTTGAGGGACATACAAACCGTGTCCAAGTTAACCAATATGGCGACCTGCGCGATTCATGAAATAAACAAATCTAGATTTACACAGAAACGTAGAAATGAATATATATTTTTCTTTTTTAAGGGGCGCTAGGTATTTCGATCCCCCCCCCCCCCTGAAGTTCCAGCTTCCAAAAATCCTTAGTTAAAGCTGTGGAATTTTTTCGATGCACTTTTCACAGGCTCATAACTAATTTTAAAATATCGTAACCCACATGAATTTATGCAAATAAATATCAAAAGAGACAATATGGAGACATTAATTTTCATACTTGAGAAGATATAAATGAAATCAATGATATTGCTCAAATATCCAACTCAAAAGTATAGGTTTGGCTAATTACTTCATATTTAATCTCCTGGGCTTCGTATATAAGCGAACTGAACATTTCAAAAATCGAGAATTCAATACAATTTTTAAAATTATTGATGGGGCGGAAAATCCCACTAATTTCCGCATTTCTACAGTAAAATCGGCAATTTTAGCACTGATTTCTATGAGGATCACCCTTTTCCTGACTCTCAAAGCGATGCTGATGATGATTATGACGTCTATTCAAAAAGCCTCATTACTGAGAGTATATTGAAAATGTGGCAAACCATTATAAAGGCATAAACTATTATACATATACTAACAGGATTAAAGAAGTGACAAACCGTTGTAAAGGCATATACACGTCTGAAACGCATTGCTAGGGAACCACGGTAACCAAAGTAAACGTTCGGAAAGTAATTGTTGAGGCCCAGAAACCATTGTTGCCCAACCGTTTTTTGCCCATTTGGGGCATTTGCCCTGCTCTGACGAAATTTTAAAGTAGTCTATCGTTCAAGTCATTTAGTATATATGCAAAATTTGGTGACGATCGATCTAAAATTGTAGATTTGTATAGAGAACACACACACACACACAGACACACAGAAAATCAATTTTATATATATAGATATACAAGAATTACAACGCTGTTTGCAAGATATGAGTAGATGGAAAAACAAATCAGTGATATTTACATACAATCAGGGACTTAAAAAAAAAAAACAAAAAAAAACTTGACCATTCAAAAAAGGATGTATATCAAAATTTTAAAAAAAAAATAAAAAGAAAAAAATCAATCTCTCTCTCTATATTACATTTAGATAAATACACTTCCAATCCTTTGACAAATAATTTTGGAGGAGCAATAAACATAGCTCTCCAATTACAATTCTGATTATTTCTTATACCAATACTTTGGAAAAAGGTATTGCAACATTTATTTCAATGTTTGCATATAAAAAAGAAGTGATCATTTGATTCTTGCTTATTACAATAGTCACATTTCGCAGAGTCTTTCTGATTAGTTCTGCACAGATAACCATTAGTCAGGGCTCTGTTTGACAATAATCTGTAAAATGTTTCATATTTTCTCTTTGTAAAGTAAGGGGAATATTTATTCACAGTATTAAAAAAACGTGATGCAAGTGGATAAAGAAACTGATATCTGAAATATTGATCAATGTGGATGTTCCAAGACTTCTCAAGTAAATTCAGCACATCTTCAACATATGAAAAATCTTGAAAAGTAAGGTTTGCATTATTAATAGCAGTTCGAGCCAGTTTATATGCAATTTCATTGTAGGAGATATTCTTGTGACCAGACAATTGAAATGAATTCTGTCCGGCTAGAAGCATCTATTAAATAGAAATGTGTAGTAAAGATGGCTGAATGTGACTTTGGATTTACAGAGGCTAATGCAGAAATTGCTGATTTGCTGTCTGATAATATAGCATAGTGACGTTTTTCAGATATAAATTTTGAAGCAGCAACAGCAATTGCAAGGCACTCAGCTGTAAAAACAGAAGAAGAGTCATGAACTGTAGCCTGGAAAGTTCTGATATTTTCATTGCAAAAGACTCCTATTGTTGTATGAATTGATTTGTATGCATCACTAGCAATTATAATTGAGTTAGACCAATGTAATTGTTTGTTTTGTTGAAATAAAGGGTTGACCAAGTTTGGATCTGTCGTAACCTGGAATGGCAGTTCATCAGTTGTATACGATGTGTTAGAGATGATCCAGGGTGGATTAGCAAAAACTATAAGGTTGAACTGGTATGATGATTGTCCTGGATGAAATTTATGACTTAAGAACTAAACATGGGTAGAGACGAAGTCACAGCTGTATTATTTAAGTTGGCACTAATGAATTTGAAGCTGGTGTTGTACATTGATGCTCTGGCTTTAATAATTTGTCTTGATACAGATTTCATAATCATTAGTTCAAAAGGAGATTTGCCACAAATACTGAATAATAACGGTATTGGAGTTGAAATGGGTAATCCAGATGCAATTCTGAGAACTTGACGATATTATACTGCGCATCTGTTTAAATTTCGTTGTGAACAGTTGTGCCAGAGTAAAGAACTATAATTGAAAATACTGCAAATGATATTTGATGCAATACCAAGGAGTTTGCTACCAGGGGCTTCTCTAAGATGACCAGCGATGATCCGAATTATGTTTAATGTTTTTATTCCTTTTTTTAGAATGTGATCAACCTGAGGATTCCAAATAAGTTTCTGGACAAAGATGACACCCAAAATCTTGATGTTTTGTACTAATGACAGAGGGTTCCTATTAATGGCTAGATTACAAGTACCAATTACATTTTTCTTTGTAAATATATTACACTCATGTCCATAAATTAAGGATAATGCCAGCTCCAGCGAATAAAGGTTCAGAAACAAAACAAACGTTACTTATTCATAAAGCCCATTTATTAAACACAAGATAAAGAACAAAAACGATGGTGTATGTATGATACCATTCATAAAAACTACGATTTTTGCTTCCTGGAGCAATCGTAAAAAATATCTCCTTTACAAAAATTTTCTATTACATGGTTGGTATGATGGTTAATACATTGTATGTCTCCCATGTGATGAAATACAGTCCGTACAACGCCTAGGCATGCTGAGTACCAAATTATCGATCTGATCTTGGGGAAGATCATTCCACTCAGCAAGCAATGCTCTCCGAAGTTCCGTACACATGTAGGAGGTGGTTGACGGGCTGCAACTCGTCAGCCAAGCATGTCCCACATGCTCTATCGGATTCAACTCAGGTGAGAATGCTCGCCATTCCATACGGGTTATATCCTCAGATTCAAGGCATTCGTTTACGATGTTTGCTCGGTGAGGACGGGCGTTGTCATCCATAAACACAAATTCTGCACCCATGGCACTTCTAAACAAACGTACATGTTGTTCCAGAATGATGTCCCGATAAATTTGGACTTTCATGGTTCCGGTTTGAACCTGCTGATCTGTTCTGGAACCCAGTATAATTCCACCCCAAACGAGCAATGCTGCACCACCGTAACGGTGTCGTTCAATGATGTTGTCTTGGTGATAACGGGTACCTGGCGTTCTTCATATCAAAGTCTGACGTGAATCAGACTGCAAGCTAAACCTGGACTCGTCGGAAAAAATCACACAAGCCCACTGTGACGATGTCCACATTGCATGTTCTCTACTCCAGGCTAATCGCTGCCGACAGTGAGTTGCCGTGAGCGGAACACATCTGACAGGCCTGCGAGCATATAGACCAATATCTCCCAAACATCTGTACACGGTTTGCCTTGAAACTGTGGTACCCGTGTCTCCAGATAGCTGACGAGACAGGTCGGATGCTGTGCTCCGTCTGCTTCTTTTGGCAGTTACTGCCAAATACCAGTCTTCATTCGGCGTTGTAACTCGGGGGTGACCTGTACTGTAATGTCTACTGACATTTCTGTTATCTTGGAATCATTGCCAAAGCCTAGAGATGACACTTTGGGCAATTCCAAGTTCCTCGGATACTTCCATCTGAGTACGCCCACATTCCAGGCGGCCGATAATTCTACCACGTAAAAAATCATCCACATGTGTCCTCTGTGTCATAACTATTCGCTTATGGCACTGAGTGCCTTACAGAACTCTTGTGAACAATTTCACTTCTTTGTCACCATTCCTTATATACCCTCCTCTTACACTCTCGTCATTGTGACGTACTATCGGCATCATCTGGTGGCTTCCTGAAATTTGCATATCATTCTTGCAGATGTGTGTGATAATTCTACAGGTGAAATTTTTACTTTAGATTTCGATTTCCGTGTGATTCTGAATTATCCTTAATTTATGGACATGAGTGTATATGAACACTTTTCAACTGATAGGGTAAAACCCCATTTTCCTAACCAATCAGTAATCTTCAACAATGCATTGTTTATATTATTTTCTAAGATTTTAATGTCTTTATCACTACACCATAACAGTATGTCATCTGCATAAGCAAACTGATGGATAGAACTTGGTAATTGAGTAAACATATCATTCATATATAAATTGAAAATCCATGGTGATAATACTGATCCTTAAGGAAGGCCTCTGTGAAAATTGATTAGATTTGACTTATGATTTCTCCAACTAATAACATTTTCTTTCAGATAAGAAACTTTTCATCCAAGCAATAAATTCACCACAAAAACCTGTGGATTGAAGTTTATATATAAGAGCAGAATGTATTATATAGAGTCGTATGTACCCTTTATGTATAGAGAAACTAAAATTCCAATCTCTTTAGATTTGAAAGTATTGACAATATTGCAATTTAAATCATTTAACAAATTTTGTGTCATAGATTTAGATTTAAAACACATGATATCAAAATCATTCATGAAACGAAGAATGTGATATTTCTTATTTTTAATACTTCTGCAATTCCACTGAAGAATTCTATGGATGTTAGTCATGGTTCAAACCAAATCTTAAAGTAAATTTTTAAGAAGGTAGTATTTATAAATTAGTTTGGTGATGAGTAAATGTGGCATAAAATCAAATATAAGAACAGGTTAAGACTTTCTCTTTGAACCATGTCTGTCTTGAACACTTTCAGAAATGCTCCTATTAAAACTAATTGCATCTCTCAATTGATCATCAGGAAAAGCTGATCGTTTTCTTGAAGAATTAGCAAGATTTTTCAACATAGGTTGAAGCTGGTTAGATATACAGGAGATGATTTTTGGTACAATTTCTTTCAATGATTTGTAAGAAATGATCAATTTCAGCTACAGACTGTTTGATTTCCAGCATTATTGATTCTTTTATTTCTGCCAGTTCTTTTGCAACAAGAGATTGGATATCTTTTTTGATATTAGATAAATCTATGTTTTGAGACGAAACTTGCATTTTAGTTGCATATTACATCTCATTTGGCTTACAGAATCTCCTCGCTACATGAATAGGTACATTATGTTCAGACTTGTAATTGAGAATTTTTTGTTCATGGATATATTTTGGACAATTTCTGTCAGTAAAAAGATCTGGTGATGAACAATTAATGCATTTCTTTTCACTATCACAATCTTTGGCAATATGGTTACCACCACAATATAAACAGATTTGAGACTTAACTGGGCAGAATTTCGATTTGTGAAAGAAACCGAATCATTTGTTACACATGGAAGGTCGTTCTATAAATCTTTATAGCTTAAAGATCTGATACCATAATTTAAGTTCAATGGGCACAGAAGTCCCTAATGCAATAACAAATAGTTGGTGTCTGAATTTGGTTTCGTAGAATATGGCTGATATTCAAAGGGTAAAAACCATTTAGAATTAACTCATTAGCAATTTCATCTAATGGAATTTCAACTGCAATATTCCTCACAATATATTTTGAAGATAGTGTATCAGTTAAAATTGAGTTAGCAACTGGAATGTGTCAAGTATAGTTTTGATGTTAAGTAGCTCCTTGGCCACCAATGCAGAATTAGTGGTAACAAAAAAGATCACTGCTCTTGGCTACCCTTATTTCAGTAATTTGGTCTGAATTGCTGATCATATTAGTAAAATTTCTTCTGAGATCATTAGGTTTGGACGTTGGAATTCTGTGATATTTCATGGTGAAGCTAGTGATGTCTGTTGGAAAATCTATTATTTAATGATCAGAACGACCATACAGGGAAATTAATACCTTGACCTTGGTTTGCATTACTATTCCCTTCTTAAGTCTCCATTAAACTTGCCGCTATTATCGCCAGAGCTATGGGGGTTTCAATTTACGCCGCCATACAAATAACTGAAGACAACTTGAAATTAAGTATTCAATACGGGTATGAAGTTAGAAAACCGTGGCCTTGGAAAACGCCTTCCGACTTTGCTCGATGAGAACTAACCCAACGCTGGTACCACTAATGTTAGCCACAATAGGCCTGTCTTTTAATTTATATTCCTTAACATGATAATTGTTAGAAAGAAAATACAAAATTCACAAAACAAAAAGAATTCAATCACGAAGAGCAAACACAACACGTCCGTTCATGAACTCACCTCGAGTCGTTCCATAACATTTTTGAGCTTATTGAAAGGTTCACTTTTAATGCTTGATCAACAGTTTTGGATTTGACTTCTGCAAAATGACAATATTCACGTTATGTCTTTAGTACCAGATTTTTCTCTGTCGGATGTATGTCCACTCTGTTACCTCATTATCATGAATAATTAAGATATGTCTTTCATCTATATTAACATCAACTGATTGTACATGGAGATATGCTTCAAAATATAAAAAAGTTTTCATCAATCATTTAAATTTATAATGAAAAAATAATTTAGGCTAATTTGTCCACTCTGTTACGTCTTCCAAAAACTCAAGCGATGTAACAGAATGGAAACTATGATTTAACGTAAATGTTTCTTAGTTAAAAGGTTCTGAAGGTTTGAACTAAATTTTTAATAAGTTATCTATTCAATTTAAACCCTTTACCACATTCTCCATCATGTTATTTTTTCAGTAAAATACGAAAGTAAAGTAGTACAGATCATTAAAATCACTGCCAGGCACAGACCCAGGGACATTTCGTATGAGTGAAGGTCGTTATATGACAATGCATTCTGTATTTTATGGGACAACCATTATCTTCCTATATTTTTGCTTTCAGTCCCAATCTCCCCCACAAGTTGTGAGATTTATACCAGCATCAAATTACTATTCAATTTCAACAAAAAACATTGAAATAAAATAAAAATCATCCCAATGGTATGACATACAGCTGAACAAGTCCAGTGCCCACTTTGACCAGATTATGAATATTTTACCAGACCAAAATTTAAACTATGGTGTGCACGTTTTTAGAATTTGGTCATGGGTTGGATGTTTTTCAAAGGCTATAAGAGGAGTTTCTGGGTCACCTATCACATTTTGTATATAATTTTTTTAAAAATGAAAGTGTATTATCATGGCTTATTGGAGATAGCTTTTTGTCAGTTAAATATTTCTGTGTATTCTGTTACAATTGTGTCCACTCTCTTACGGGAAGCATTTTTTGCGATTCACAGGCGGAAAAATTTAGGAACACTTCAAACTAAGATGTTAAATTATAAATTACCAACCCATTGTCTGTCAGAAATAAAAAGTTTTGATTTTAAGTAGCTAAATATATGCAAGAAATAAACTTTTCCATGTGCTATTTCGAAAAAATCATGAAAAACCATCAAAACAACAGAAAAGAGGTTGAAAAAAATTTAACTTTTTTTTCAGCATATGTGTAAGAAATAAGCTGATCTCTTTATTTTAAGAGATAAAAACAGCAGAAATAATAATTTTTTGTATAGAGCGATATTTGTTTTCGTAACAGAGTGGACAAAATCCATGATTTTCAGTCATCAAACCCCTCGCCGCTGTGGTGGTCAAATGGTCATAGTGACGGACTCGTATCGCAAGGATCCGGGTTCGAACCCCACCGGAGCTACAGTGGTGGTCGGCTGAAGTTGGTTTTCTGTGGTTCCCAACTTCAAGGTGCGAATGCGAGCCGATCTCCCTGTTAAAAAGTCTCACCACAGAGAGCAACAGGCCTACAACGTTACAAATATTCAATCATTACACTTCACTCACAATTTCAAGTATAGATGGCAGCACTGAAATATCAGACATAACACTAGCTACACACTCAGACTGTTAGGTGCACTCACTTTGTTCCAGACTCAGCAATGGGATAAGTCCGGTGGCAGAACCCCTGGCGTTCATTCATTCAGTCACCAAACCCAAAAAATAAAATATTACAAAATAAAAGTGAAAAATATTTATGAAATATTAAACTTCAAGTCATTGGCTATAATTTGAGATTTTCATTTTGAAAATTCAATTTTGAATTTTTCATTCCAAAGATGTGGAATATACACTTTTTTCAGAATGACCCATGTATTCAAAATATCTTTGTTTCAGATTTTGCACTTTTCATCCCAAATTTTGCTGCCCCCTCTGGATTATCACCTGGGGATATATCACTGTCTTCATTGTTGTCTGGAAATTGGAGAAAATTAAAAATAGATCCCTAAAAATGAACTGAAGAAATCAATTGAGAACACAAATAAAACATGTAAAATTCACTCACAAGAATTCATTTTCTCAAATACAAAACTTTAAATTTATGAAATTTTTAATAATTTGCAATTTCTGCTGAATTCCATGAAGATAGCAGTTAATTTAGAAACAATAGGCTATCTGGAAGCAGGGTTGGCATGTTTTTGATGGGTTAAACTGTCGTCGAAAACCCCAAATATTGTTTTTATAAATAAAAATCCCCATATTGGAAATACACATGCAATAATTGCTTGTAATGTTTAAAGTGACTACGTTATAAAAAGAATAAATATTTAATATGATTGTAAAATACTTTTCTACTTTCTACAGAATTATTTTGGACAATTGTAAAATACTTTTCCACTTTCTACAGAATTATTTTGGACGTTTTTTTTACATGAAATATGCAAGTTGATCATTTTTGTCGCACCATGGTGATTTTCTACACAGGAGGGCTAATTAGACTGGGACATGCAATTTATTGTTGATTCAGAATGGCAGCCTTTTTAATACTCACAGAGAGGCTGGTATACTAACCCCTCGATGTGGGACTCCCTGCGGTACCTATATTTTTCTGTGGTCATGTCGCAGTATCTGTTGTACCCCTGTGTCCGGAAAGTTTCTGATAAGGACAAACTGGGTATCAAACTTGTGACATCTCTAAACATCTTTTGATGCTTTAGGCGAGTATCTTATCGACCTGGGCTACTGTGCCCTATACGATTTGAATAAAGCATAGCATAAATACTGAAGGAAAAACTATGTAATGATCTTAAATTCTTCAATTCAAGATGATTCTCGACCTTCCAAAATTTCTTTAACTGCTTATAGGCCTATATGTGTGTAGATATAAACATTTGCTATACTCTTTTTATAGCAGATAGGCATGCAAAAATTTCTTTTAGGCCATATATGTAATGCTAATTTCTGTTATTAAATTATTTGGATAATCACTAATATTTAAAACAATACCCTTATTGTGCATATCACTATTTATATCTAGTTATTGAAACACTAAATTGTAGGACTAAAATGTCTTTTTGGCTTGTAAATGATTAAGAAACTCCTATAACTTATCCTTAGTACAAAAATAATAAGTTTGATTATGATATGGTTTATTTACTGGCATTTATATATATGACGCAATGATTTTCCAGTTGAAGCTGTATGTAAACGAGCAAACAATGTGTAGGGACTATCCTGTAAATATCTTAGAGAAGTCAAAGCCGTCCGGATGTAATATTTTTCCTCGTTCTGTTGGGGAGAAGTGAAAGCCGTCGTGATATGGCACTTGGTTTTTCATGTGCATCTGCAGCCTGCGGTAGACCCAAAACCAACAACCAATCAAAAAGCATCATTTTGACGTCACCAAAAAGGGAGATCCCCCCCCTCCCTTCCTCGCTTAGCGGTGACTTGTCCTGCTTGGCGACTTGTATCAAGGTTTCTAGAATATATAAAGGACTTGTATGTCATGTTGGCGAGAGAAATTTGTGGCGTCTGTAAAAAAGGATTTCAAAAGTAAATCCCCCCCCCCCTTATTAAGGAAACACGTGAGAAATGTCCACAAAATTTTATGTGAAGGTTCCATTTCTTGCTTTGAAGAGAACTGTTCTGTGTGCAAAGTTTAGAACATTTTGTGATTACAGAGAACATATGAAAGAAGTGCATTCTGTTACGTAAACTTAACATAAAATTTCTGTTACGAGGATATAATACATCAAGAACAAATGAGTTTTCCTTCAAAAAAATTATAAACATGGATTTTTTTATAATTAAAAAAAAAATATATGGAACAAAAAAATAAATTTTATAAGTCATTTCAAACTCGCTATTCATGCGAAATCTGCGTTAAAACCCTTACTTTTTTAGTTTATTAATCACCTTTGCAATTTAAATATTGAAACAATTAAGTTTTATGTTTTTTCTATTTGTATTTTTTCTGCTTTAACAGGGGTTTGATCCTTAAAATTTCTTGGGCTGTGTACTATTGACAATAACTTGATATGATTTTTAAAAAAACAAAAAACAAGTAAGATTCATCCTGTTTTGATTCTATCATGTCAGACATAATATAAATAGAACATTTATTTATAAAAGCATGTTTATTTTGATTGGATACTGGTGATATGAATGAATCGCATTTAATCATACATTAAAAAAACGAAGATAGTAATGAGAAAAACAAAAAAACCTCAGTCGAGTTAGTGGGATTCGAACCCACAACCTTCGCAATGCGTGTCTTAGGCCGGTATTACACTATGAAAGTTCTTTGTCAAAGATCATTTATAAAATACGTTTGACAAAAAATTTCATAGTGTAATGGGCAACTTCGATAAAAGTCGCTCTTTATCAAGTTTTATTTTATCAAAGTTAGCCTCCTTGTCCTATATTTGAAAAAAGATTAATGCTGATGCTTTCTATACTGCAGTTTCAATTGCTGAAGTTTACGTATAGGCTATACTTTATGATTTCATAAAGAAATTAGAAAATGAGTTGTAAGGTAGTCAGTGGGAGTTACAAATATCTTAATGCCGTATATGTGAATATCAGCCTACAAAAACAGAAACAAATAGTTGGATGCTTATCCGTTATAACGAATTCAATTCAGTCCTAGTGAACCTGCAATGCAATACTAAAATAATGTTGAATATATCGTTATAACGAATGGTCATATTTATATATATGGGATACAAGGGGTCTCATATTTGCAAGTAATACGTCACCACTCGTGGTGGTGGTGGTGGGGGGGGGGGTTCGCGTTTGCTGACTTTAATGACAAGGTGGGGGGGGGAAGGAGTTAGAGTGATGATTGTTTGAGAAATAGAGGGGTAAGAAAATATGAAATTGGGTTATGGTATTTGGTTGGTATATATGAAATGGTATATTATTTCCGAAAGTAAAGTATTTATGTAAATTAGGCCCTATACTTCTGGTACTTGCAATCAGGTAGTGGAGGCCCTATAACATCACTCGGTCTGGGGCCGTGGCCACCACAAGGGCTGTGCTGACAAGGCTCCAGCCCTGGGGCCCAGGATGATTTTCATAATTTTTTTGTTTTTTCAACTATAAATTCATCATAAAGGGGAACGTGAAAGATCCCAGCCTAGGGGCCCTGCTTCAGGATGTGGAGGCCATGCCCGGGGCCTTATGATGCTCTAAAGTTTTACAGACATGGGTTATAGCAAGATTGGGGTTGGATGGGTCAATGAAGGTTACATGTCGTGGGTGACAATCTACGAGTCCGCAAATTTTAGGGGGCGGGGTTGTTTCCAAGTTTTTCTTTGGGGAGCCACACTGGTGGATCGATTTTTTTTTTCAATGGATTAAGTTCCATAAAATCGAAAGTTGTATTTCAAGAAAAAAGCCTGAATATCTCTCTGAAGCACTACCGTACTTTTGCGAGAATCTACGTCGGGTGTGTTTTGTCAACGCGATAGCTAGATGCCGATCTCTAGCTTTAGATAACGCTCTGATTCTGTTCATTCCCATATAACCACTCAAAGAAGGATCGACGTAACTACAGATTTGTGTCAGAGTTCCTCACTCTTCGTAAGCCAATGCGCCACAGTGTTGGTCGATTTTCAACTTTGAGCCCTGAAGGCTAGTCGATCTCACGTTAAAAAGTCGCGCCACTGAGAGCAACAGTCCTACAACAGTACAAATATTCAATCATTACGCTTCACTCACAATTTAAAATATCGATGGCAGCACTGGAAAATCAGACAACACTAGATAGGTACTCAGACTGTTAGGTACACTCCCACATTTCCGGCACAACTCAGTCGGTAGTAACTTGCCCATGACGATAGACCGGAGTTTTGCTAGGTTTGAAAGAAAGTCTTTGTAAACGTTAGAACCATTGAAATATTGATAACAATTCAATGGACCACTTACAGCCATGATTCCATGGCTCCCTTGTCTCAGTCAACGGCTCACCCACGGCTCTCTTAATACTTGAAGTACTACTTCAAATCACTGAACAGTTACACATCAACATAGATAGCTTGGCTCTGATAAAGGCTGATGACTCACCCATAGAAGCTGCGACTCACACTTTGAGAACAACTGACTTGCCGTACACGGGTATTAATATTTTATTCAAAAGCTATGTGAACATCTTTAATGTTTGTGACACATAAGTAAATAATTTTAATTTTTTAAAATTTTTAAGTCTGTTCGAGGACCACCTCTTCCATTATCGCGAATAGGTTGAGGACTCAGTTTTCTTCATTAAACTCAAATATTTACATTGTATCGGTTTTCACGAATATCGTATTTGTCGAATTTTTTTTCACGTGCCACTTCGCTATATCCGGGCTCGACTGACACATCACTGGATTTGTTGGTTCATATAGATGATACATTTATTTCATTATCATCTGAGATAGTTGACAGTAAACCAATATCAGGTGGGAAATCTTTTATCAAATATTGCCTCCTCATCAGGGGCGTAGCCAGAAATTTCGTTCGGGGAGGGGGACCACTTTCATTTTGGGGGGGGGGACCACAGTGACAGAACAATGGATTCGGCCATCTTTTTACCTTTTTTCGGTAATTTTCTCACATTTCGGGGGGGGGGGGACCAGACCCCCAAGTCCCCCCCCCCTCGCTACGCCCTTGCTCCTCGTCAATGTTTGATAAAAGAGTTATGCTGATGCACTTCCTATCCTGCACTGTGACGTATTAACTCTTCAAAAACCTGTTATTTCTACGCAGGGCCGGAACTAGATATTTTGTCACCCGGGGCAAGTCGGCATTTTGGCGCCCCTTGTAATGTAGAAGCAGTTAAAGGGTGAATTCGGCACCCCCTTCTGGTTCAGCGCCCGGGCACCCGACCCGCCTGCTCTCCCCCCCCCCCTATTTGCGGCCCTGTTGCTACGTTACCTTCTCCTCTCACTTGCCACTCCCTTCTCTGGGTACAAAAAAAGATTCTTTTCTGTGTGTATTTCTTGGATTAAAAAAAAAAAAAAAACTTGATTTTCTATCATATTTATTATTGAAAAAAACCCCGCAAGAATCTATAACTAGGCTGAGGCAATCGGGGCACTGTCCCAGGGCTCCGAGTCGAATGTGGCGTGAAGCCGAGGCGTACACAAAAATTTACACTTACTAGGGGTCTGTTAAATTACCCCATCCAATACAATCATCCACATAAGTTTCATGTTTTTTAAAACCGAGGCCATTACAGAGGTTGTAAATGATAAATTTCCTATAGCAAATGGTAAAACAATTTCTTCATCTATAACTACTACCAGCAACAGCACAAGACTAAGGCCGGGATTACACTATAAAAGTTTGATAGAAGTTCTTTTATAAAACTTCAAAAATGCAACCAATAGGCGGATCAGTTAAGTTCGCTCGAATGTAACAGATGTGTTTATTGGTTACATTTTTCAAGTTTTATGAAAGAATATTTATCAAAGTTTTATAGTGTAATACCAGCCTAACGAAGACTGACAAATGGACGAAAACTTTTGCAAAAACAATATAAAAACAAACACTTAAAAAATCACATATAAATCACATAAAATCACACATATAAATCTTTTATAAAGTGTAATGTGGTCCATTTCCTTTATAAAATAAATTAAAAAAAAAATTGAATACAAAATTTATAAAAGATCTTTGCCAAGTTTTATAAAAGAAAATTTATCAAACTTTTATAGTGTAACGCCGGCCTTACGCTCTAACCACTGTACTAATTGCGGTTATAAAACACCTGTAAAATTACACATATCTATCATTAAACGTCGCCAAGTATGTTGGCGTCAATCAACAATCGTGCCAAATAACCAAGATCATATCCTGCGATCAAGCTCTAGTGAAGATAAGAGGAAAAAACCTTCTCCACTCCCTATTTACTGACGTTATAAAATGCTGCTTTTTCATTGGTTGCTGGTTTTGGGTCTACCGCAGGCTGTAGACGCACGTTGGTTTTTCTGTTGTGGTTTTGGCACGTTGTTGCTCGCGTGTGTTATGTCCGTGCCATGCGTTTGTAGTGATTTCGTGGTTGGTTTTTGTTAATTAAAGTAAATTAAATAGATTATTCCATTGTCAATCACTACAACTGGTGACCTATATTGTGAAGAGAACAGACAACGAAAGAATTTAAGCAGATAAAAATGACAGATCAAAACGCAACTGGTTCCGCGGAAATCGCCCATGTTTCTGTAAAAGCTCCCCCGTTTTGGCGAGCAAATCCGGAGATCTGGTTTAGGCAGATGGAAAGTCAGTTTCTCTTGGCAGGAGTGACAGCCGAGGTGACAAAGTATCATCACATCGTATCTGCCCTGCAATCCGAGGAGCTGTCTGTTGTCGGGGACATTATCACCAGCCCACCCACCGCAACATCTTACCCAACGCTAAAACACCGTTTGTGCACGCAGTATGCGGACTCGGAGGAACAGCGGTTACGCGACCTAATTTCAGGGTTGCAACTGGGTGATCGGAAACCATCACGCCTTCTCCTGGAAATGCGAAGTAAAGCTTGGCAACGGGTGAGTGATGATATTTTGAAGTCTTTTTTCCTCCAGCGGCTGCCTACAAATGTTCAGCAAATATTAGCAATATCCAATGATAGCCTGGATAAATTGGCAGAAATGGCCGATGCCATACTTGCCGCCGCAGAAAGCTCCAATGCAGTTCATGCGGTGTCAACTGAAGCTTCACAAATGCAGACCATTCTAATGGATATTTCTTCCCGTTTGGAACGTCTTGAAACGCGTGCTCGATCCCAATCAATAAATCGCAGCGGATCTCGTCAGCGTTCCAGAAGTCGCGACAGAAACTACCAGCACTGTTGGTACCATTCGCGTTTCAAAGAAAAAGCAGTCAAATGTGTCCAGCCTTGTAGTTTCAACCTGCAGGGAAACTAGCTGGGCGTCACTCGATGCTCAGAGTGATGGCAAACTCGAGTGCTTCCGTCTCTATCTGTCCGGCCAATCATCCTCCATGAAGTTCCTCATTGATACAGGCGCGGATGTCTCTGTAATTCCTGCCACAACTGCAGAATCAAGTCGTCAGCCTGGAAATTTAATGTTGCAGCAATTTCACAACCCATCCTTGGGGCAGATTTCCTACGTCACTTTTGCCTGTCAGTTGATGTTCGACAAGGATGGATGTCTGGTTGATCCTTTAACACAACTTTGATCAAAAGGTCAAATCTCAACTGCACCACAAATTCAAGCAAAGTCCATGGATGGAAACTCAATCTTTCATCACCTGCTAGCAGAATTCCCAACACTAACAGAAGCTTCCGTGGGTCCTCGACAAGTTCAACACGATGTGCAACACTTCATCGAGACGAAGGGGCCACCGGTCTATGCGAAGCCAAGGCGATTACCTGCAGACAAGCTGAAGGCTGCTAAACAAGAATTTGAATATCTCGTGGCGCTTGGAATATGCAGACCATCAAAAAGCAGTTGGGCCTCATCACTTCACATGGTGAAGAAAAGCAATGGTGACTGGCGCCCATGTGGCGATTATCGAAAGCTCAATAGTGTAACGGTGCCAGGTATCCAGTCCCACACATTCAAGACTGTGTACAAATGTTGGAAGGCAAACAGATATTCTCCACGCTTGACTTAGCCAAGGCATTCCATCAAATTCCAGTAAAAGAGCAAGATATTCCAAAGACTGCTGTGACACCAACATTTGGACTTTTTAAGTTTGTATTCATGCCTTTCGGTCTATCAAACGTGGCTGCAACCTTTTAACGGTTTATACATTATGTTCTCAGAGGATTGAACTTTTGTATACCATATTTTGATGATGTCTTAGTGGACTCAGGACTCAGAAAGTGAAAGTCAGCATGTTGACCATCTGAAACAAGTTTTCCAGAGGTTTCAAAAATTTGGTGTTCTCGTCAACGCTTCCAAGTGCGTTCTTGGTCAAGCCTCTGTGAAATTCCTGGGTCACACTGTAGATGCAAAAGGCATTTTACCTGTTCCTGACAAAGTAAGCAATTATCAATTTTCCTAAACCAGATACCTTGAAGAAACTGCGTCAATTTCTGACCATCTATAGGCGTTTCATTCCTCATGCCACACAGTCACAAGTAGTGCTCAATAGTTAATTGAAGGGTGCCACAAAGAATGATAGAAGACCTATAGAGTGGTCAGACGAGGCCACCAAAGCATTCCAAAAGTGTAAGGATGACCTGGCTGAAGCAACCACATTATACCATCAGTCACCTACAGCTGCTGTAACTATTGTGGTTGATGCATCTGACACCGCTGTGGGAGCTGTGCTTCAGCAACAGGTAGGAAAAGATTGGCAACCATCAGCATTTCACTCCAAGACTTTATCTCCAGCCCAGCGAAAGTACAGTGCATATGATAGAGAGCTGTTGGCAGCGTACATGGCAATCAAATATTTCCGTCATATGGTGGAAGGCCGCTGTTTCATGCTTTTTTCTGATCACCGGCCACTTTCCTATGCATTTATGCAAAAAGAAGACAAGTGCTCTCCACGCCAACTGAGACACTTGGACTACATTAGCCAATTTACTATGGACATCAGATATCTGAAGGGCACAGATAATGTAGTGGCTGATGCACTATCAAGAGTACACATATCATTGATTAATACACCATCAATGTTCGACTTTAAGGAAATGCACAACAGCAAGCAAAAGATGAGGAACTGCAACAGTTGATATCTGGCGTCATTCCATCCTCTTTGACATTTCAAGCCATCCCAGTGGGCGGCCCTCCATTAGATCTTTTTTGTGACACATCTATCATCCATATTTATCCAGTCGTCCCACGCAACTTTCGTCGACCGATATTTGAAAAGCTGCACGGTCTCTCTCATCCTGGTGTTAAAGCCTCAACCAAGCTGGTACAACAACGGTATGTGTGGCCCTCGTTAAGAAGTGATAATTTTTCTTGGGCTCGCAAATGCATCAATTGCCAGAGGTCAAAAGTCTCCAGACACACCAAGAGCAAGCCAGGCATTTTTCAGCCATGTAGTTTCAGGTTTGAGCATGTACATATTGACCTGGTAGGACCGCTTCCTCCCTCCGAAGGGTTCCGGTACTGTCTCACTATGATCGACCGTTTTTCTAAATGGCCAGAAGCTGTACCTATGGTGGACAGTTCCGCCTACACGGTGGCAGAAGTTTCTTACGCCAGCTGGGTTGCTCGTTTTGGCCCTCCTCTTCGGTTGACATCAGACCAAGGTGTCCAGTTCGAATCATCACTCTTCTCTGCTCTGATCCCCTGGCTTGGTACTATCCGTCATTGCACATCTCCTTATCACCCAGCTGCTAATGGGCAGGTGGAAAGATTTCACAGGCAACTAAAATCTGCAATCATGGCCCATGCTACAACAAGTTGGAGTAAAATTCTCCCTTCCATTCTGCTAGGCTGCCGTGCTGCTTGGAAAGAAGATATCCAGACTATTGCAGCAGAAATGCTATATGAGGTTCCGATTCTACTGCCAGGAGAATTTTTGACGCCTCTCAGTGTCAGTCCAGATCCAGCGACTTTCATTGGTAGGTTGCGACAAACTGTGCAGAACTTGTGTCCTACTTCAAATCAGGCGCATGGATCAACAACAATCTTCGTCAGCAAAGACCTAAAGACATGCTCACATGTCTTCTTGTGAACTGATGCTCTTCTTCGAAGCCTTCAGCCTCCATATACTGGTCCACATCAAGTTGTCTCTCATGGGGATAAAGTTTTCAAAATTATTGTACGAGGTCGTACCGTGACAGTGAATATTGATCGTGTCAAGCCTGCATATGTGTTGAAAGACACTGATCTGCCACCCTCTACCTCATCTCGAACAACTACCTCATCTCAAACAGCTGACTGTACTCCTGCCAAAGACTTGTCAAGTGATTCCAATGTGAAATCTCAGGTGGTGACTAGATCTGGGTGCAAAGTAAAATTTAACTTGAAGTATCAAAATTGATACACTTTGTGTAGCAATCATCTCGCTGCGCTGGCGGGGGGCTACTGTCAGTCCCGTCTTAACGCATGGGCCCACCCGGGCACGGCCCGGGGGCCTCAAGAGAAGAGGGGCCTCACAAAAATGAGATTCAGCTGAAATTTTCTAAAATTCACCTGGTAGGGCCTCAGAAAAGCCACTTGGCCCGGGGGCCCATGACGCTCTTAAGACGGCCCTGGCTACTGTAGGGACTATCCTGTAAATATGTTAGAGAAGTCAAGGCCGTCTGGATGTAATATTTTTCCTCGTGTTGGAGAAAAGTCAATGCCGTTGATGTGACGTTTGTTTTTCTGTTGTGGTTTTGGCACATTGTTGCTCGCGTGTGTTATGTCCGTGCCATGCGTTTGTAGTGATTTCGTGGTTTGTTTTTGTTAATTAAAGTAAATTAAATAGATTATTTCATTGTCAATCACTACAAATGCTTTGAGTATGAAGTGCTGCCAGTTTTACTTTGATTGAAAACACTCTTTAAAAAAACTGGATTTATACAACCTGAGCTAAGAAATTTTTAGGTGAGAATGATGAATGAGTTCAATTAGTGTATTAGCAGATGCTACTCAAGAATTTTTAATATAGATTAAAATTTTGGGCATATCAGAAAATTCAATATATATATATATATATATATATATATTTTTTTTTTTTCTCAGTAATTATAATCCAAAATATAAAATACTTACATAACATTAAATGTGTTAGTGTTGTATTGTATCTAAATAAAATTAAATATGTTTTTCCTTCCTTAAAAAATCAACATCTCAAAAAATAAATATCTTCACAACATCCAGATTTCTGTATATCTTGCATTAACAAGTGAAGAGTGACATCATGTCATATATCAATTAATAATTTATCACATAAACTATAATCATGAAGATGGTCTTATGTTTGCAATCTCTCAAAACAAAAACTTGATCAGAAAAACTGGATGACCATATTTTCTGTATTTTATCTTGAAAAAAATTACTTTTTCTTGTCATTTCAATAAAAATAAGCATTTGGTGGAATTTGTTAGAGAAATGTTAAAATATTTTTGAATTGGCAATATCTCAACATAAATTATTCACTGATAGAATGCCTCAATTTTGGAAATATGGTTGCATTACATCAGTGCCGACAGGGATGCTGGGAACATATGTGCTCGAGCAACAAGATCACCCGAATGGTATTGCTGAGCAACACCATTCAAATTCAGCCAATAGATAATTTCTAATTTAAAGTGCCCTTCCAAATATGACAGAATTTTTTTTTTAAATTCTAAATATGAATCCTAATTTATTTGGCATTAGTTTTGTCCCGAAAGGCAAAAGTGAAAAACTAACAAAAGGGTTAACCTGCTACTTTTGGCTGATATACTGGCCTGTAAAATGACAAGTTTCTCAATACAGATCTACTCAACATTTCTATTCAAAAATGGCCAGTGTGTACTTGTCTCCTTTATAACCAGTGGGTTTTTCTGAGCAAGGACGACACCCTTTTTCGCATTGTAGTTATGTACCTTCTTTCCATTTCCTGGAATCCCCTTCCCCCACACCTGCCCCTAATGTGTCTTTGCGATGCGTTTCTGAAATTCTTTTTGAAGCAGAGTGTTTTTATTTGTTGAAACTAGAGCCAGACAAAGCCTGACATTGCCTTCTAGTCATGGCAATCTTCCAGTCAAGCGGCAGCCAGAATTGCCCCTGTCCAACAGTTCAACCTGCAGTAATTCTAAACACAAATTGGGCTGTACACGAAAGAACCAGATTGTAGGTAAGAGGCGTGAATGCTCTTCCTAAGAAAAATATAATAAGAGAAAAAACAAAAATTGATGTACTCTGAACACACATATGGCTTCACTTTTATTACTCATCCGTCATTGAGAACTCCAGAAATGTCACCACAAAAGACTGTTCTCCAAAACTAGACAATTAAAAAGAAAGACTGGATAGACCTCGCTCCAGGCCAGTCTTCCAAAAACCTTTTATTCCACCAGCCTTCGAATTCGGTGGTGATCATTTAATGAAAAAAAAACTGCAGTTCAGAAATTGCTTGTTGTTAAACCCATGTTCCCACATGTTCGATAAATTTCTGGCTTCCTGGTGATTCCCCCCCCCCCCCCAAATTTTTTCTGTTCAATGCCAAGCAGTTAGAAAAAACGATCATATTTTTACTTGCCTTTGCTTAAGATACTCACGTTTTCACAACCATATGATATATACATATTCACCATCGGTGTTTATTATTGGTAATTGACTATTATGGGAAGTTCTCCTGCAGAGCAGAAAAGAGAAATAATTACAATTTTTTTCTCAAAGAAATTGCATATCATTGTTGATGATGGAGCAGATTTTATACCTCATGTGAGTTGACTTTTATCTAAACTACTTTCTCTATTTCTCTATTGTATTATTACCTTTGTAATAGATAGGGCTTATACCAACAATATTTTTTTGTGAGAAACCTCATTTAACATACTCGGCAGGGTTCGCACATCCTTACAAACTCCTTAAAAACTCCTAACTTTTCATTTCCCTCTGGAAGGGCCCTTATAACTCCTTACTTTTTGCAGCCAAGCCTGAAAAAGTCCTTTTTTTTTCTCTCTGAAGGGATCTTTCTTAGAATAGGCATTCCCCATGGGTGATGAATAGCATTGCCTAGAAAAATAAGAGGAAGCTTCCCCCGAATATAAAGAGGAAGAAAAGAAAAAAAAACGGTCTCTCCCTTTGTAATAGGAAATGTGAAAGCAGGGGGATGGGATTGGAACATCCAGTGGTTGTGCATACCTGCCAACTGTTACAATTTTGTCGTATTTAGTAAATTAATACGATTATACGCTTTTGCTTCTAAAAATATGATTTTTTACCGAATCGCTAGTTTTGACGTGTTTTCCTGCCTATGTCGCAAACTGGTCAGCATTGGAAATCGATGGTCCGTAAAACGACATCACTCCGCTGAACCAGTAGGTGAAAATTCCCCCATGTCCAGTGGTGAGAAAGTTTTTTTAAGCTTTTACTTATGCGGTGAAACGAAGTCTTGAACCTCCTATATTACGCAGTATACTGAGTGCAGACCTCGCAGCTTTCCTATTTTTCCTACTTTCGCCGCAATCGTCTTTTTTTTTACTGCAATTCTCTCCTACTATTCCTATTTTATCCCTCCTTCCCATTTGCTTACAGCCAATATCTCTACGAAAATTCTGAGAAACCGCAAAATGTCACTGCTTTCCGCAGTTTTTTTGACGTGTTTTATTCACATTACAACTCGCTACTGAAAAAGAAGAAAGGAAAAAAAATTTCAGTTCCACTGGAGTAAGGGACGACGACAAGCGTATCTTTTCGCTGCCGTGCCTTAAAGTGCTAAAAACTGAAGTCCAGTGGGGAAGGCGAATCTGTTTCGCAGATTGGTTGCCATAAATAAAAAGGCAAAAAAAAAAGGAACAGGCTCTATCCACACTCAAGAGATTCTATGAGAGACAATGGGTTTATCTCTCCTGGGATCCCGTAACGAGCTTTCATCCCTGAAGCCAGGTTTTCCTAGGAGTAGGCTTTTTGCACCGCGTGAACCTAACTGGATCATTTCGTGTCGGCAGAAATGAGTTACATAATGACGTTACGCATTTCCATCTTCCAAGCGTGGTGCATCGGCTTAGGGCGGCTATATAGTATATGATCCTGGCATCATATACTCTATCGGCTGCATGCTCCGGTTTAAAGGGAGGAGACACAACTCGAAAATGAAGGGAAGATCGCTGAAACGCTTGGCACACGACGCTTAACTCCTCCAGAAGCAGTCTGCCAATCACGTCCGACGTAAAGTGCTGTCGTGAGCTGTATTGCGCTCTGTAGGAAACAATCGTACTACTTTTCATATTGATGAATAGACAGCGTGTCGTGCTGGGTGATTCACGTTGCTCGCGGCATAGGAAACCTGCTAGTAAAACCCGGCTTTTAAAAGTGACAGCCCGAGCCACGTCTGGTTTTACAGGGCGGGGGGGAGGGGGAAGCTGATCAGCCGCTATAGCTAAACCCACTTTTTTTAACCTTCAGAAAATAACTTTCGGGTATCTTTATGTTAGGGGTCATTCAAGTTATTACATCAGAATGGATGGGGGATTTTCGATTTGCTGACTTGATGACGTGGAAGGGGGAGGGTTAGATGATTCTTACGTCATCAACCACCCTTTATAAAAAATATGAAATGTTCTTAATGGCGTCTTACTCTGTGCGCGAAAAACGAGTAAAACTTTTCACAGTTTGTGGACGCCTGAATTAACATTCTCCCTATTGAGTCCCCTACAGAGCCACTCTAGTGATCTTCAAATACTTAGCGGATCCAAATGCTCTGGAGCTGTGCCGCGCGTCATGTAAGTGATCCGTGATTATGCCGCAGATCACAGGGAATGTGCTGCGGATAACTTGAGTGATGTATAACCGCACTGGTGGCAGGACCAATGCTCTAAAACTTTGTCACATGTCACTCAAGGGATCGCTTAATGTGCCACAGATCACTTAAATGGTCTGGAATTGTGCCACGAGTCACTTAAGCGATCTGTAAATGTGTCACTTGGTTCATTGTTACAAAATAGATTTAGGGACATGCCACATCATAACGCCAGGGCCACATTTGGTCCGCACAGGCCGAATGTTTACCGCGGGTCAAGGGTTACCAAGGGGTTAGAGAGGTAGGGTCGCAATGAATTTCTTGAGCAATTTTAGGTTCTTAGCCTTCAAATAGCATTGATATTAACAAAAATTGATTATAATAACATGTAAAGATATTTTGTTTCGAAATTGTAAAAAATATTTTTACAATTCTTTTAAAAAATATTTTGTTGATTAAAAAAATAAATGTTTGATCATCTGGGGGGAAGCCCTCAATTCAGATTCCACCAATAAGCGTAGGAAGAAGGGGGCAGAGCGCTGACAGGGGGGGGGTGAGAGTTTTGCTGACTTTTTCTGACAAGAGGGGTGAGTCAAAAATTGCTGAAAATTTGCTGACGTAATACTTGAACAGCCCCTTATTTTAAAGCATACATGTGCTCAACACATGGCCTAAATGTGGCCTGCCTCAAGTGGCTCGTGGCAAATTCTTACTTCAATTGAGCGGCCCGCGGCACATTCCCAGATTGTTTGAGTGAGAGATTTCCGGGGGGGGGGGGGCTTTCTTTCTTTCAAACCAAGCACAACTCAGGTCTATTACCATCTATGGGCAATTTACTATCTAGGAAGTTGTGCTGGAAGTGTGTGTGTACCCCTAGAGTTGTTGCAAATATAAATAATTTTGTAAGAAAAATCTTTGTCTGCTGTGGTTTTTATTTTGAATAATTGGAGGGGGAATGAATATCACTTTTAGAATTTTTATAATTTATGTGATGCTGTTACGAGTTATATTTTTGACTAATACTTGAAGGTTTTAGAACACTTTGGTGACGGCAGAAAGCATGTATGTGGATTGATTATTTTATGAATTCTTATGATGCTGGGTAACAAATCAAAACTTGTAATTTTTGAACCACTTCTACATCTATATTTTTGAGAAGAGGGAAAGTTTGTTTGTAAATTAAAAATAAATTTGCATATGTGCCCCGCCCCTTTTTTTGCTGTAAAACTTGTAAGTTATGAAGTTTGCCATGACTCCTTAAAAACTGCTTGAAACTCCTTAAAAAGTCCTTAAAAACTCCTTACTTTTCATTTTGAAAATTTTGTATGAACCCTGCTCGGTTCTCTTTTCCATGATATTTTTTCAAATCTTGTTTGGAAATGTCCAGTCTCAGTATAATGGTAATCCCTCGACAGCAGTGGTTCTTAACTGCAGGTGTGGGAGAGTATTTTTAGAGGTGGGAGATAGAAAAAAAATCACAACATGTTGACTGATTATTCAGGAATATTGAAATGATAAAAATTGAATTTTTCGATTTTTAAAAAAACAGGAGTGAAACACATTTTCACACCTTACCTTTTAAATTTCCGTTCTAGAAATGTATCTAGATACATAAAATTTGCTATGCATAAGATTCCTTTTTTGATTAGTGTTCATATTTGATTTCCATTTTCATTGAGAAAAAACACCATTTATACCCAAAATATGTTGTTTTATTTACATTATTGTATCTCGTTATTAGCATGCTGCGTTTTGATTTAATACTGTCATGAGCGTAAATCAGGAAATCGTGCCCCCCCCCCCTCCCAAGGGTAGGGCTGACAAAGTCCTGCCCTAAGGCTCGAGACAATAACCACCATTTTTTGTTTTTTCATGCTATGAATTCACTATAGAAGGGCCCTTGAAAAGCCTGGCTTGGGGGGCCTCCCTAAGAACTCCAACCTTGGGGGCCTGCCACAGGATGTGGTCCATGTAGGAAATACGTCAGAAAGTTCAAGTGCCAAACAAACATATACCATAAACATATAACTGCCTTTATCACATCAACCATTCATCACAGAGGAATGGTTTAAATTTTCTAAAAATTCTCAAAATATTCAAAAATCAGTCTACCAGTTTTGAGAGGGAAAATACTATGCCACGAAATAAAAAATCTAAATTTTATACGAACGCCCCGTTTTAAAAATCCCAATTAGAAAGTTGTTGCTCTCTCTACTGAGGCCGACAAAAAAATTACAATATTTCGGCAATATTCGCTGAGACATTTGAATTCATAAGTCGCATTGCACTAGGGGTGCGGGATGGGAAAAAAGGGTAAGAGCACTCGTGCTCTTCAGTGATATATTTTTTGGGTCGGCAGAGAGAACAAAAAGCTCATGTGAGTAAATATGATAAATCGTGAATTAATTACTTTAACTGAACATAACTATGGTCCAGGGGATGCTGAATTCGAATTGTAATTTTGGTTTTGTTTGTTGATACGTGTGATACAAGCCAACATTACAAGACCGATAATGATACAAATACAACGCCACAACAGGCAAAATGCCCAACGAGGTGGCTGAGAAATGAATCATCTGGTGGTGATATGAATCATATTTTCCTTCTTCATATTTATTTTAATTTAATTTTTATTGCTAAATATGTGTTGCACACGTATCGTGTACGAATAAAAATGATTAATTGTGTTGTTTAATGAAGAAAAGAAAGGTTATAAATTTTCTCATATTTAGCAGACATTCCAACTTTATTTGGGAATTATGCATAATCACCGGTAAAATCGATGAATGCAGTGAAATTTAATTAAACTTTCTTTATCGAGACGATTGGTGATTATGCAACACAACCTGTGCATCACTTTAACAGTAACATACTTATTTTAACATTGAAATGTTTTGGAATCATTTGCGACAGAAGCCAAAGGTCCCATGGGTTCGAATTCAGGCATAGAACGTCAGAAGCAAGTTCTTTACCTACCTTCGACCACTGATGGATGGAGCCTTTATTTCCCACCCAGCTCCACTGGTTGGAAATTGCCGTATGGTGATATGACCGGAGTTGGTGTGTGGTAAAGTAGTGTAAAGTAGATGCCTAAGGTCGTATAAATGTGAAAGTCGTATAAACAAGGTTCCATTGCATATCGCACCTCCCGATTAGCGGACAAATTTTTTTTCTTGTGGGTGTCCGTTATCGAGAGATTCTACCGTATTAAGCTATACAGTCGAATCCTGTTATAACGAACTCCAAGAGACCGGAGAAATCACTTCACTATAATGAAATTTTGTTATAAAAGAATTCCAGGTATTTGCATTGTCTCTATGTAAACTCATCTGGGGGATTAGAAAAGTGTTCATTAAAACGGTATTTTCGCTATAATGGTATTCGTTAAAACGATATTTTCGATTTGCTATACCAGTGGTTTTTAAATTGTGTGCTGTGGTACCATAAACTTCTATCCATTCAGTAATTCAATGGTATGATTTATTAAAATATTTCTTATGATAAACTGCACATCAGTATTCTTAAATATTTTCACATTTGTGGACTGGTGAAAATGTGTGAAAAATTTCTCAGACCAAAAAAAAAAATCTGAGGGAAAGAATGAATCCAAACTGACCTTGTGATGGATAACGTAGAAATAAAACCCAATATTCAGTTTAACTTCCTCTCTCTACTCTTTGTCTCATTTCTTGATTAACATTGTTATATAGATTTTTCCATGGTTGATTGAACATAGACACTTCTAGTATCTTAGCCAAACCATCCTACATCTTTCAATGGCTCGACCATTTCCTTAAAATAAAACCTATTTTTGCTTCCACTGCTGCTTTAAATACAGCTTCTTTCCTGATACCATTGGTGAATGGAGCAAACTCCCTAGATGTATTGTCGAATTCCCCACTATCACTAGGTTTTTGTCTAATATCAAACAATATCTTTGCCATTTTCAATCGCATCCTCTTGTATAAGCCCCAGGACCAACAATATTGCATAAATAAATATTGACAAATTTAGAGTCAAGGAACAAGAATTTTTGATTGGCATGGCATCTGTTTTTTTCTTAGTAAAACAGAAAAGTTTATATACCATGACTGGGTGGCCAAAAAAGAAAATGTTGCAGTATATTGCATACCTCGAAGGAAGTATTATAGTTTTTCTATAAGGCTGGACTTCGGGCTGAAAAAAAATTATCAAAATTTTTTTTGGCACAAACGGCACTGTGAACTGAAAATGTAGGGGTGTGCGGCAGGTGCAATTGCACTGTGACCCGTGATTTAGGAACCCCTGCACTTACTGTAACACAGTAAGAAGTGCTTACTGTAACATATTAAGAAGTGAAAAATATTTACATGCATCAAATATATGTATATTTTCGTAGTAAACAAGGTGTCTGAGCTTTAATTGATTTAATTCTGGAATTTTCATCAATTCTGGAATCATTTCTCTCATTAATTCTGAGAATTTCCATCACAAATATAGGAATTTTTCCTAATTAATTCTGAATTTTCATGAATTCTGAGGGGTTTTTTTCCCATCACTTTCTGAATTTCGATTCCGGGGTTTTCCCCAATTAGTTCTGAATTTCCAATCCTGTTATTTTTTTCTTTGGATGCTCGACCCCCCCCCCCCACAAAATAAATAAAATTGGGGCTAAGGAGCCCCAAAATTATTTTCAAACCAGGATTTGCTTTTGATAAAAGCAGCCAGGTGTATAGCAGTGCATTTACTGAACTTTTTGGGCCTTGTGACTCATTTTTCCCATATCTGTTAGTTTGCTTGCTTTCCCTCCTCCCCCCATAACAAGTAGTTTCATAGGTGTAGGGCGGCATTTCTCACACTTTTTCCACCCACACCTCCTTTGTCATTGTTTATCAGCGAATCAGTAGAATAGTCTAAAAAGGACCACTTCAAAGTCTTTAATGGGGACACATCAATAAACCAACTTGTCGCGGCACCACAGAAAGCTTTGACACACACTTTGAGAACAACTAGCGGGGGGGGGGGGGTAGCTTCAGCGGGATTGTAACTAAGAGTTTTGCCACCCCAACAACTTTAAAATTCAAAATTTTACAACGGTTGACTTTCTTCCCACTTAAAACTCACACCTGTAGTTCTACAAGTAGTTTCGGCCCAGTTTTCAGTGTCATCCTTATGCATGACCCACCTTGGCACAGCTCGGGGACCTCGGGTGCATAAGAGAGCCTCATTGTTAGATCAGGTACAAAGATTTCCAAGATGTATGTAAACTGTAAGTCGGTAGGTCCGGTCTCAGAGATGAAAATGTCTCATGATGCTCTTGAGAGGCCTTAGGTATCTCAATATATTCTGGTACTACTAAAATTGGGCTTTACCCTCATAGATAGCCAAGTACATAACAATAATAAATTAGAAATTCAAAATGAATGTAACGATTGAATTCATTTTTACAGTACATTCAAATGATCCACAATATTATTCTGAGGTGATGGTTTTCAATTTAAATTTCGGAGGACGTTTCAAATCCAATGAATATACAATTTGAATTGATAGGAAAAGTTCTAAAATGTGCACTGTAAATATTCGATTCAGATTACATATTTCAGCATGATGGTTTATAAAACAGCGGTTCTCAACCGGTGATCCACGGCCACTCAAAAAAATTAAATAAATCATTAAATTTGATTTTAAAAAAAGAGAGGCCCACAGGATTCCGCCATAGAAATTACAACAAAATTTCCAGTACTCGGGATCACGTGACACTTTCAAAGTCGTTGACTCGACTCTTGGGAGCTCTCTGCGTGGGGCACCCACTAAGTTTTTCCCGCATATTCCAGGGTTGTTATGAAATTTTTCTATTCAGAATTTTGTAAATTTCCACAATTTTCACAATAAGAGTTGAAAAATTTAGGTTGTCTGCTTGAAAAGTAATGTATAAGACCCAAGTCCAAACATCTTTTAAGAGACAAATGCTTGCAACAAAGGTGAACTCAGATACTGCCTCTAAAAAAGGCTGGGGGATTTAGTGTATTTAAAAAAAAAAAAAAAATTCAACCTGAATTTTGAGAAGTATTTTCACCCCCTAAGATGTCCCCCCGATCAGGTGTGAATCTAGAACTTTTGTCAGGAGGGTACGCCCCTCCCTGTGAAAATTCATAGTTCCATATATGGATTTTTTTCCTCCCGTTATGTAAACTTTTTACTTTACATCCTTAAATTTTGCAATTTTAAGTATTTAAAGGGATTGCCCCCCCCCTCCCCCATGTAATTCTTGTTATTGAACATCATTCAAGTTGGGGGGGAGACAAGAAGTTATTTACTTAGTTAAGGAGGCACAGGACTGTTGAAGGACCAGAAAAATCGATTTATGTATTTATTTTTTTAAATGATGCAGAACATAACGAACATTTCGATATCTCAATTTTGTGTCTACGAGCAGTAGAAGTCGAGATATGAATGAAATGTTCCATGTGTGAATATTAAAAGCCCTCAGTTTAAAGCAGGGCTGTTTGGTTTAAACCATGTTGGTTTTCTTCAAAAAATCAAATAAAAGTTGACTAAATATAATTTTTTTCCGTGAAAAATATCATATTGGTTCATTATTAGCCAAAATGTTTCATTTTTACCCCATTTTATATCCTTGGGGTACATTCTGATGGTATATCTAAATGACATAAAATTTTATAAGTGGTTTTTTTTCAAAAAAGTCTCATAAAAGTGGCCAGAAAATATATATATTTTTTCATATGAAGTATCTTAGTTATTTAAAGTTGTATACAGAAGCCAAAATTTCTCATTCTTACTGTATTTTCTAACCTTTGGCTATATTCTGATGCTCTATCTTTAGCAAATTCATGAATAAGGATTGCATCCCACATCTAAATGTAGTGGTGTATTATCTCACAGGGTTTCTTTTTCTATTCACAAAGAAGCAGCAACAGTAGTGACACCATCATGATAGGGGCAGGTGGTCCTATAATCCAATAAAGACACCAGCTGTCCTTAAAGGACAAAGACCAGTGTACTAGTAGTTACATTACCTCACATACATTTTCATTTTCTTTCCCATAAGAAGGAGCACATCTCCTACTGTATATCTCCCAGTCTTATATAATATAATAATATTATAATATTATAATATATATTCAATAATATTATAATACTAGCTATAATACCCGGCGCTGCCCGGGTTTTCTTCAATGAGGCTTTTTTGGATCACGTGATATCTCCCTCTCTTTTTCTTGAGGGACATACAAACCGTGACCGTGTCCAAGTTAACCAATATGGCGACCTGCACGATTCATGAAATAAACAAATCTAGATTTACACAGAAACGTAGAAATGAATTTTTTTCCCCCTATTTTTAAGGGGCGCTAGGTATTTCGACCCCCCCCCCCCTTAACTTCAAGTTATCCATCTGTCTGTTCAGCTTCCAAAAATCCTTAGTTAAAGATGTGGAATTTCTTCGATGCACTTTTCACGGGCTCATAACTAATTTTAAAATATCCTAACCCACATGAATTTATGCAAATAAATATCAAAAGAGACAATATGCAGACATTAATTTTCATACTTGAGAAGATATAAATGAAATCAATGATATTGCTCGAATATCCAACTCAAAAGTATAGGTTTGGCTAATTACTTCGTATTTAATCTCCTGGGCTTTGTGTATATCTAAGCGAACTGAATATTTCAAAAATCGAGAATTCAATACAATTTTTAAAATTATTGATGGGGCGGAAAATCCCACTAATTTCCGCATTTCTACAGTAAAATCGACAATTTTAGCACTGATTTCTATGAGGAATCACCCTTTTCCTGACTCTCAAAGCGATACTGATGATGATTATGATGTCTATTCAAAAAGCCTCATTACTGAGAGTGTATTGAAAATGTGGCAAACCATTATAAAGGCATAAACTATTATACATATACTAACAGGATTAAAGAAGTGACAAACCGTTGTAACGGCATATACACTTCTGAAACGCATTGCTAGGGAACCATGGTAACCAAAGTAAATGTTCGGAAAGTGATTGTTGAGGCCGAAAAACCATTGTTGCCGGACAGTTTTTTGCCCACTTCGGGCATTTGCCCTGGGCTGACGAAATTTTAAAGTAGCCTATCGTTCAAGTCGGGTCCCATTTGGTATATGTGCAAAATTTGGCGACGATCGATCTAAAATTGTAGATTTGTATAGAGAACATACACACACACACACACACACACACAGACAGACAGAAAATCAATTTTATAGATATAGATTATTGAATATTATAATAATCAATAGTTGTTTTTTTTATACTTTCACACTGTCAATGCCAGTTAATCAAGGTTCTACTGTATAGTAGTAACAGATTTATGAAAAATAATCAGCTATATACAGGGTGATTATAATTTAAGTTTTGATTCCAAAACTATACAATAAGTACTGATCGGAATGACCTGAAAATTTGCATGGATACTCCTGAAGCAATGGACGTTTCTTTTGCAAAAGGGAAAAAAGTGCTAGTAGTGCAAAATGTGCAAGTAGATGATGCTGTACTTGGCCAGCAGTATAATATTTTGTGCAACCACATCATTTCAGCACTTCCACAGCATCAGTGTGTGGATAGAACTTCTATCAAGATGCACATTGCAATTCCAGCGAAGCAGCTGCTGAAGACCCATTTTGACAGGATGCACCTTAACCCTTGCAACTTCTGGCTGTGGGGGTACCTCAAAATGTTATAATCAGTGGTCAGATCGCAAACTTTGGTGAATTGCAATCTCCAGCACATTCCCTATATGTTAGAAGTTCCTCAGGAATATTAACGGGGGGGGGGGGGGGGAACGCGTTTGGTTTAATGAAGCTGAAATTGCAAGCACATCCACATCATGACCATGGCATACTCCGATTCTGTTGTTGAACAACAATTTTTGTGCTTTCAACCTCAGGTTGGACAACATATTTAACATTTCTTAAGTAAGTTGTAGCTATTTGTTCAATTACTTCGTTTTTTGTGATGTTTCCATGAATTATGAAATCGTGCAATGCTATAATTAAGGTATCATTTTGCCATGACTGGCTATCGTTTCCATTCTGTGAGCAAATTTCCCACATGTTGGATGATGTCATTAATTTTACATTTTTAAGTATTTTTTCCCCTTTATCAAATAAAATTGGATTTTTTCAGGAATATTCATGTCGATTTTCAAGTCATTCTGACAATCGTTCTTTTTTTACAGTGTTTTGAAATCAGAACCTTAGTTATAATCATCCCGTATATCGTAAATCATTGCTAATTAATCTGCATTATTTATGCTTCATTAAATACATTATATTCACCTAATTTTTATTACTTTTTGCAAAATAGCTTCATAATTAAGCATACTAAAAGTAACTGGAGAAAAACCTTTATATACTATATGATTAATAATAACATTGAAAGAATTTTCAAACACACAGTAATCCATTGAGTTAAGCAAAAAATAATTAAATTGCAAAAGTTGGTTTTTGTTAAAATTTAAGAAATATTTACTGATTAATTAGTATGGGAATAGTGTTAATTACGTTAATAACCATTTTATTTTAGTTAATTATTAGAAGTTTGAATGATTTTTCAGAAATTTCATTGTTTTTAATGTTAATACTATTTAAAACAAAAAAAAACGGTTTAAACCAAAAAAAACCTGGTTTAAAGAGACTTGGACAACATGAGGCCCCATGTTTACCTTGTAAAGGGCGTGTTTAGAGTTACTTTTTCAAAACTTTTTTTTTTTTTGGTGCTCAGATGTTCATGATAGCATCTTTTTCCTTTTTATTTTTTGTTTGAAGTAAAAAACTACTCAAATGTTTTCTCATTTTGTTTCTTTGTATTGGTGCACATGCTTGACTTTGTGCTCTTCCTTTGTTGTACACAGTGCTATTTTTTATATTTTTTCAGTTATTACTTTCGTAATTAATACGTAATTTGTGACATACATAAATATGAAGTAGTCAAGCTGAGATTTTAAGCACGGAAATTTTCTATAAAATGTGAATAGTGCTTCGCAAATTTCTAGTCTTCTGCATGAAGCATGAACACATTTATCGATGTGTTTTTGAAACATGAAAAATTTTGTGCACTTGTTCATCTCGAGCATCAGGAAATTATAGTGCCACAACTATATAACTATTGCAGTAGTACATATTATGCCACTGTTTTCATGACAGAAAAATATGAATTTGAAGATCATGAAAGCAAAGAAATTCAATAAGTCATTGGTGTATGTTTTGTGGTTATGGGTTATTTTGTGTAACTCTGTATGCATAGGTGATTATTTTGAGCTGTGATATTCAAACAAGAATTAAAGGAGGGGAAGCGTATAAAAATCTCAAATAACAAGTGTTTCAATTTATTATGCATCATTTTCCCATGCCAAGTGATGTGTCTATACAGCAAAGGTTTTTTTTTTCCCAGAGGGCTTCCTTGTCTCCAAAAGACCAATTATGAAACTTAGAACACATTTTAATGATATTGATTGTGAGGAAAATAATGTTTTTGAACCACAGTCCACAAAATGTATTGAAATAATTATATATATTCAAGAAATCCACTGAAAATACCTTCAGATATGTTTCTGAGTATGAAAATGAAAAAATGAACGAGTCTCAGTGTCTCGTCATGTATAATGTTCACCAAATTCGTAATTATTTTCCTGTTCACATGCCATATCACTTTGTATAAATACACAACACATTGAATAAATCACACCATAAAAAACAACTTTAAATGTATCGCTGACTAACTAAAAGCCCAACAAGTGTGGCTTTTTCCACCTCACTTCGTCTGAAGTGCACAAAGTCGCAAACCTCTGACACATTCAGAATGATAAAAAAGGTATTAAAACATGATAACTCAAACAAATGTTGAATTTCTTAAACTTTGAGTGATTTTTCAATTTCATGAGGAGTTTTTGGTTTGGAAAAAACATTTTCATAGGAATTTGTTTCTGAATCTTTAAATACGTTTTTCTCAAAATGTGTTTTTTTACCCTTGCATGCATGATATCTCAAGAACTAATTTTCAAATGAGCTATGAAATTTGGTAAGAATGTGCTCCTTTGCTAGGTGCATAGAATGAACCTCAATATTGTAGATACATTGAAATATTTTAAAATTTTAGGAAATTCATAAAAATAGAATTTTTAAAGTTTTTGAATTTTTAAAAATACTTCTATGTAATACAGTCTCAAACAGCTGCTTCATTCTATTAAACAGTCAATTCTAACACAAAACAGTTTTTTTGTTTAAAAATATACATAAATTATGAAATCATGAGCACAGCAAAGGTATGTTGAAAATTTTGACAATATTTTTCTATTTCATTTCAAATTTAAAAAAGAACACAATAATTTTCTAAAATTTGAAGCAAATACAGTAAAGAATAGAAACCCTTTAAAATATGTACAAAAATTTGAAGATAATATTGTTATTTATGATTTTTAATGGAATTTCCCCCATGTTCAACAGTCCTGTGCCCCTTAAAAGCAGCAGTTCTTGAATTATGGGTCCTTGGAAAGACTTCAAGGGTTCTGTGAACTTGGATGCGATAACAATTAACTCATTGTTTTTACATTGCTACATACAGAATATTATTTTGTAACGAGGTCCATGACTTGCATATTTCTTTTTATTGACATTGGGTCATTAGACTTCATCTCACTGACACACATTGTCCATGGAACACAAAACATTAAGCACCCTTGGTTAATCCACTTTAAAAAAAACACTGAGAGAAGAATTAAACGAATGAAGTCATCAAAAGAAATTGTTTAAAAGTGTAAAATTCAACTTATATAAAAAATGTGGAGCTCTGCAAAAGTTCAAAGAAAGTAATAAAAAAAGAGTCTAAAACTCATTCTCATATTGCCCCTCCTAAAAATCATATTGACCCCGAGTGGGACGTGGGGTTCCACGTTGTGAATCACCAGACATCACCACAGCATCAAAACCAGTGTGTTTCTAATAAAATTAATGATTATTTAGAGTAAAATTATTCAATACTGCTGTAAGAAATGTTTTTCCCCTCCTTAATAAAATGTTCCGATATATTTCACTAGGGGTCATTCAAGTATTATGTCAGCATTGATGGAGGGGGGTTCCCGATTTGCTGACTTTTGATGGCAAGAGGGGGGAGGGGGGTTTGGATGATGCTTACTGCAACAATATTTGCATACCCGGTATGTTTTTTAGATAACTTTTGGTAGACAACAATAAGGAATGACACTATTTTTCTGTAAACATTTATTACATCATCATCCTCCTCCTCCTTTTGTGTCCCGTAAGGGAAAAGCCTAGGCAAATTTTGCCCATTGCTCTAACATCAAGTGGTATGAAGAGAAACATTCTGTGGAAATTCCCAGAGTTTTTGTGGTCACTCTGGGCACAAAAGTTATGGTATCGGTTACCATTATACTGAATCTCTGTATGTGAGAAATTATGGAAAACCGCAACCAGTAAAGGCCATATCAGAAAATTTGAGGCTGTTCCTGTCCGCGGAGGAGCAGCTTCAACCACTTTTTTTTAGAAAAGGAGCAGAGGTGGTCTCAGAGAGATATGGCCGAGAACTCAACATAAAGTTAAGGGCCATTCAAGTATTATGTAAGCAGATTTTCAGCCATTTTTGACCCCCCCCCCATATCAGCAAAACATTTACCTCCCTGCCCTGCCATCAAAATTTCGTCAGCAGCTTATTATATTTCATATCTTCAAAAAGGGGTGGTTGATGATGTAAGCAACCTTCGAACACCCCACCCCCCCTTGTTATCAAAAGTCAGCAAATCCGAAACCCCCCCTGATGCTGACGTAATATTTGAATGACCCCTTATTAGATAACGCATGAGAGTTCAAGTTAGAGCAGAATTGAAACTCACTATGTATTCAGGTGTTTAGTGTAATTGAGGAAATTGACCAGGTTGTAAATACTCGAGCATTTACAACTTCACTTAGTTTCACCTGATGATCACCGAAGTAGTTCCTTCTCAGGATAGAGAAGGCGGGACATTGTCCCACATAGTGGAGTGGAGTTTCGTCATCTTCTCCACACGCAGGACAAATGGGCGAATCTGCATAGCCACAGTTGTGTAGGTGTTTCGCTAGGTTAGCATGACCAGTGGTGATCTGTATAACCTGTCGAATTTGTTTCCTGTTCAATGAGATGAGTTTTTTGGCAATATTCGGATGGGTTCCCAAGGCCAGCTTGGCCTGTCTTCAGTCCTGCCTTGAGTTCCATTGCCGCAAATGTTTGTCTTCTATCCATTGTTTGACATCTCCTTCGATGGTTGACATCGAAACAGGATAGAAAGGTTCAGGTCCAGATAGCTTCAGGTTCGCTGCCTCTTTGGCTATCTGGTCTGCGAGTTCATTTCCCTGGAAATTTACATGACCAGGAACCCAGTAAAGGTTGATGGCAGCCCAATGCTGCCAAGTTATTCAGCATGTCAGTAGTTAAGAATATAGTTATATCGAGGTTTCACCAATTCCAGAACTGATGAAAATTCAGAATTGATGGAAAATTCAGAAATTATTAAAAAACAATTCCAGATATAGTGGAAATTCAGAATTATTTATTTCTAAATGAAAATGCAGATTTCCAGAATTTATGAAAGAAATTATTGCTGCTGTAAATGCAGTCCCCCCCCCCCCAATTGCAGATCCCGTTGCGACCGCTCCTTCCTCACACCATTAAAGGCTTTAATTTCAACAATAACACATAATTCTTGAAGTTTAGGCTGAACATCCGTGAAATTTTAAAAAAAAATACCTAAATTGAAAAAAGCAACCCACACGTTTGTGCATTACAGGGTCTAAATAGATTATGCATATAATCGCCGGTAAAAGTGATGAATGTTTCGAACTTAACGAGACAATTGGTGCATTACCGATATGCTTTACTGATTCAACACATTTACCGTAACATACATTTAATTGCTTCAAAAAACTTCATATCAAATATAGAAAGACACATACCAGAAATTTCTTATTCGAAATGGATTTGCCACCGCATCCCTCTTTATTTTGGGTATGTGAGGTACTACTTTATTTCCATGGAAATCCCAATTAACCTACCCTATTCTGCTGCATATAATCTGTGGATTATATGTTAAAAAAAATCATGTTGAAATAAAAACAAAACGTCGAAAATGAGTTTCTTAGTGTGGATCATAGCTGAATGAAGAGTTTCAGCTTTGAAAAGGCTTTAGATATTAGCTTATATACAGCCTTTTCTTTGTGAAAGAGGTTTGATTAGTGATATTTAAGTTAAAAATTTATTTACAAAACTTTATTTTTTTTAATACAGGGTTGGCAATAAGTCCGTAAAAACTTTAAAGATTCATAAAAACCGGAAAAATAACCAAAATAAAAAACGTTTTGCAGGGTTGGCATTGCTAGGTCACATGAATTTTTACAACACAAGAAAAATAACAGAAAACAGTCAATAGGTGGCGCTGACGTACACAAGTCAAGGAAAAGATACGCAAATAACGAACAGAATACCTCCAAATCGTTTATTACACCAGTATGTATTTCAAATGACCACCACAGCGGATAACACATTGCAGGCGAGTCATAAATCCAGCAACGGCAGAGTGTAACACAGGTCCAGATGTATACATGATGCCATTAATTACAGCAACAATCGATCAATAATCTACAGAAAAATGATAATCATAATGCAGAAATTTTAAATGTTTATGTTAATAAGATTTAAAGTCAAAATATCACAGTCATAATTGAAATCTTTCTCACCAATACAACGATGGGAGAGAAAATATCCATATGACTAGAAAGTCAGTAACATCCACGTTATCACCATTCTTGACACCTAGAAATCACCCGGGACCATATTGCGGGAACCTGATTACCACAAACACGGATTCAAGTGGCTGTCACATCTCGTCATAGGCACAATAATCTTTCACCAAGAGATTGGCAAAACGGCGATGAAGTACGGCACTGAACATGATCACCTGTATAGACCCAGCGAGACAGCGATCGAAAGGTGGCTACAACATCGGCGGTTCATTCTTCAGGGTGAGTACGGAAATGCACAAAGCGTCTTTATCGTGAGCTATTTCATACTGCGAAAACGAAGAAATGAGCGCGAGAGGATAACATGCAACCGGTATTTATGGGAAACTTCCCCGACCACGCAAGGTCACTGGATCCAATCATAGGCTATTCAAGAAATAATACCAGAATTTGCATAACATAGCAGTTGAACAGTCTTATCTCAAATCTGGTAACAGCCTGAGGATCAGCTGCGATTGCCCAAACATGATCATTGAGACTGATCTCAAAGAGAGCAAAAAGGCAAATATTCAATAAATATAACTATATTGACATTAAATATGGCTTTTCTGCTGGGCCGTAGCATGGATATGCTACATTACGTCATTCTCACCATTTATTCTTAATGGCATCTTACTCTGTTCGCCAAAAATGAGAAAAAACTTTTGCTAGTTTGTGGGTACCTGAACTAACATTCTCCTTAATGATGAGTCCCCTATCACTTTAGTGACCTCTAAATGTTTCACAGATCCTTCAAGTGCTCTGGAAATGTGTTCGGACTGCTTAAGTGTTCTGGAACTGTACCATGCATCACCTCAAGTGATCTGTAATTATGCCATGGATCACTTAAGTAATCTGGGAATGTGCCATGGGTAACTTGAGTGAAGTATAACCATACTGGGGCCGCTTGACCCATTTTTGACTGCCGCTTCTGCATAATGCTTCATTTAAAAAATTTCTTTCAAATACTTTTCATTCAAATTTTGTATAAATTAACATTTTTGGGAACTAAAAGGTCTAATGAGTGTCATAGTATTTTTTAAAATTTGTTTATAACAAAATCTGATTTTTTATGAATTTTCAAAAATGAAATTCTCAGTAATTTTATTCCGATTTTCTATCTGAATTTTTTTTTTCCCTGACCATGAACAGAAATAATTTTTTTACAAATTGAAAAAAATAATTTTTCCCTTAACTTTTTGTGTAACATGGTCCATGAAGTTCCCCAAAATTACATTATAATTACTAATTATTTTGATTAAAATAAGATAATTAATTTACATTAATTAGAAATTTAATTAATTGGAAATTTTCATTAATTACAAAGAAAAACATGCTAAATTGATGTCAAATTTTTTTAAACTTCAAAAATGTTATTTATGTAAGCCAGTCATCATGTATAAAAAAATTGTGCGATTCGGTCACGAATTGTAAGCATGGTAAAAAATGGGTCAAGTGCTCTACAACTGTGCCACATGTCACTGAAGGGATCTCTAAATGTGCCACGGATGCCTTAACCCTTTGAGGGGCACTATATAAAAAAAATTTTTTTGGCCGAACTAACTTCATATACTTGATACATAGGACTCATATAAATATGTTTTGCAACTATTCTTTTATTTTCATCAAAATCCAGCGAACAACAGGTGGTCGCACAGCGGGGACACCTAGAACACTGAAAGCTTCCCTAGAGTGTAATGCAGGAAAAGCAACACTTTGTTTGAAAAATTCCCTTTCCACTGATTTTGTAGGCCAAAATGATCAACATAAACATATTGATAGCTGGTAAATTTTTTTCAATGAGATGGCAGTGTAAATTTTCCTTCTTGAGTGGCATATAAATTTATTCGAAATGCTAAATTTTCCATCAGTGGCACTGACAAAAAGAATGAGAACACCAAGATTGGCTATGTATCCGGCATTGGTAGAATTTACTGAGATGGTCCCACTTCTTCCTTGAAATCTGGGTTTTGGTTTTTTTCTCGAACCATATGAAATTGTCGAGAGGATTGGGCAGTGTATCATCATCAGCATCATTTTCGTGATAATCCATGCAGTAAGCTTTGTTTTATTTTCTTTATCTGGTGTATCATCAGATGCATTAGACTCCAGATCAGAGAGAAGCTCTGAAATTAGTATAATATTGCTTCAACTATACTTAGGAATTTTATAGGCATTTCACCACCAATAAAAGTAATGAATGCCCAATAATCAGTTTGGGGAGGAACTCAAGGCGAAATAAATTCCAGAAAATAAAATTAAAGCAGTAGAGAGAGCATAGAAAGTAGTCGTCAAAAGAAAAAGCTGCTCTAAAACCACTAGAATGAAAGAATGGTTATGTGTGGGACAAAAAAATAACATATGTTGTGTCTTCCATTCTAACCCCCGAAATTTCCACCACAAATACATATCTGAGATGTTTCAACACCATTGCTGCTGTCACCCATTTTCTAGTAAACAAGAAAGAGGGAAGAAAATGAAGAAAAAAACAAGGTCGCTTCGTCTCCAACAGGTGGTTTCACACTGACGTCACTTGGTGTATCTCATTGCTCTAGGTGTGCAATGTCCTCAGTATGGAACCACCTTTTTAAAACTTTCATAATTTGATTTTAAACTATTCTTAAGTTTATTGAATGGCTTGATTTCAACAAATAGGGCAAAATCTATAAAAAAATCAATTTTTGAAAAAAAAAAATTATATTAGGAAATAAATTTTAAAACAAGTACCATAAAAATAGAGAAAATGGCGGATTTTTTTACCACTTGCAAAATAAAACCAGTATGATGCTGCTATCTCTGACAGAAAATCTAAATCTTAAGCTATATAATAGGATTTAAATGATTACTGTGCGAAAATTAGTTATTTTTTTGATGGAATTTTGAAAAGGTGGTTTCGCTATGGGGACACCGCGCCGGAAAGGGTTAAGTGTTCTGGAACTGTGTCGTGGGTCACTTAACTGTTTAAAGGCCGATTTTTCATAAATGGAACATAGTTTTTATTTGCAAAAACATCGGATAAAAATTGATTCAAACATTTCCGATTTTTTATTGTTGAAGAGTTCAAAGTATATTTTGAAATAAATTCAGAAACTTTAGGTTAATATAAACTTTTTGACAGTATTTGACATATTTTGGGCATTTTTTCTCCATTTCGATTAAAATTTGTGAATTTCAATTTTGAAGTAAATTGAAAATTATTGTGTGTGTTTCTACCACTTGATATATCAAAGTAAATCAATTAATTTTTTTTACTGTTACACATGAACAAGCTATGCACGTTCAAAACACATGCCCCATTTATGGAACATTGACAGCAGGATTTTAGGGATATCTAATATCAGTGCGCCCGTTTGATCCCCAGGGTGTTCTCGCCATTCAACATGTGTATAGTGGCAAATTCTGTATAATATGACAGAGAGGGATGTGCTTCTTGGGGTGAATTGTTTATATTGGGTGAGTATTCTTCATTCTTGCATTCTCAGAAATACATGTTTTTGCAAACCGCAGACTAATCAAACCGAGATCAGCAATCGTAGATAGTCTTGTTATGTTCAACTGCACGTAACCATGTCCAAAATCCAAAAAATATCTCACATTAGAAGAAGCTGTAGGATATGTAAAAACTCTTAGATGTATATAACTAGTAGGATATAGATAAATGCCAATTACTTGCTAATGAAAATAGGAACATCATGGATGAGATGTTATTGTTGAAAATGATCTAGTGACAACAGTTCCAACTGATGTATGTGGAATGGTAGATATATTTTGTAAAAAAGGAGGATGAGGTATTAGAAACTCCCAAAATGTAATCTTCAAAAGCTATAGGGCAGAAAAAATGAGCAAAACGTAAGTGCAATACTCATGTGAAAGTTTCAAGAAAAAGGTAAGACAGCTTTGAGCAACCTGAAAAAAAATTTAAAAAATAACCATTGCATGGGATAAAAAAATTATTCTTAGAATCCAATCAAAACGTCAGCTCCAGATTCCATTGGAAAAGATTTACCATATGACCATTACAGCACGTTGGAAAATTCAGAGTTGCAAGAAGCTTATCATATTTTGCATTTGGAATTCTGAAGAGAAGTGACATGAACCGAACCTTCTACGAATGAAGGAGGGGTTAATTGTTCATCCAGGTCCACGTTGTCAACTGAAAAAAGATGTCAGGTCATCTGATGGCCATTATATTGTGTGTGCGACGCAAGGACGGGGTGCGGTTTGCCAAAAAACACTAAATGTTACCAATGCGATAAACGGGTCAATCAAAGATGTTTTCCTTCTTTTATCGTGGACATTAGAAAAGAAATTGCATTTTCTGCACATATTTTTGTTTAAAAAATTATGTTTTTCGAATGTATGTGTTTTGAAATATTTCGAAATATGTGTTTCGAATTTGAATTTGTAGTAGAAAATAGAAAAGTTTGTGTGATAACTGTACTCAGAATATATAGGCGATACCAGTTTCCGCTTTCACCTCTAAGTGCAGATGTTCCATTTATAGAACATCGTGAAAACAACGAAAAAAATTTTTTTCTTCAAATTTAAAGTTGATCAAGACATGATTATAGGTATGCAAAAGGACCTCAAATTCCAAATTTCAAAACAATAAGTGATTTTGTTCATAGTTTGGAGTTTAAACGATTAAGTGATCTATATGAATGTGCCACGAGCCTACTTGAGTGATCTGAAAAATGTGCCACATGCAGCTTTTTAAATTCTCTGGAATCGTGCCATGTGTCATTTAAGTGACCTGCAAATGTGCCGCTTAGTTCATTTTTACAAAATAAGGTTTGAGGGACAAATCACATCCGATAAACCTCAGGGGCACATATGGTGTGTGGGCCAAGAGTTTACCATGTATAGGTTAAGGGGTGGGTCGCAATTAATTTATTAAAAAGAAATTTTGAGTTTTTATCCTTCAAATAGCATTGAAATGAACAGAAACTGGTTATAAATGTATTTTCTATGAAAATTTTAATTGAACAAAAAATTTCATCATTAAAAATTTTTTTTTTCTTCTGGGGTACTCATGGAAACCCTCCCCCCTCCTGCATACATCTGTAATCCTAGCAGTGTGAGTTAGAAGATAGGGAGAATGCTGACTGAAGGACGGACGGGGTCAAAAATGGATAAATAAAAATTTGACAATACTTAAATGCCCCCCAAAGTGTATATTTATCTTTCGTTTACTAATATTTTTAAGTACCCATTATTTTTTTAGTTAAAATTTCTTTAGTTCTATATTCTTTAAAGAAAATGTAGATTAATGACTGGTGAGTCATTAATTCAATTTTCAGTCATTAATTCTAATTCTCATAAATATCCGGCGCTGCCCAGGTTTTCTTCAATGAGGCTTTTTGGATCATGCGATATCTCCCTCTTTCTTTGAGGGACATGCAAACTGTGTCTAAGTTAACCAATATGGCCACTGCCTGTGTGAATCGTGAAATAAACAAACCTAGATTTAAAGAAACGTAGAAAAGAATTGTGTGTTTCCCCTTTTCCCAAACTTCAAGTTATCCATCTGCCTGTTTCTGCCTACAAAAATGCTTAATTAAAGCTGTAGAATTTCTTCGATATACTTAACGGGCCCATAATTAATTTTAAAACAACCTAAATTATATTAATTTATGCAGTTGAATATTAAAAGACAATACAGAGACATTAATTTTCATGTTTGAGAAGATATAAATAAATGGTTGAAATCAATGTTATTGCATAGATAGCCAACTCAAAAGTAGGTCCAGCTAATCATTTTATATTTAATTTTGTGGGCTTGGTATCTCTAAGCTGACTCAATATTTCAAAAATCGAGAATTCGATACAATTTTTAAAATTATTGATGTGGTGGAAAATGCCACCAAATTTCTGCATTTTTACAGTAAAATCAGCAATTTTAACACTTTCTATGGGGATCATCCTTTACCTGATCCTCAAAGTGATGCTGATGATTGTTCTGATGTCTATTCGAAAAGCCTCCTTACTGGGAGGATTGAAAAAGTGGCAAACCATTATAAAGGCTTTTATACATATACTGGTAGCTTTAAAGAAATGAAAAACCATTGTAAAGGCATATATACGTCTGAAATGCAATACTAGGGAACCACTGTAACCAAAGTAAACTTTCCGAAAGTGATTGTTGAAGCCCCAAAACCATTGTTGCCCAACAGTTTTTTTTGCCCTGCTCTGACGAACATTTAAAGTAGCCTATCCTTCAAGTCAGGTCCCATTTGGTATATATGCAAAATTTGGTGACGATTGATCTAAAATTGTAGATTTGTATAGAGAACATACACACACCACACACAGAAAATCAATTTTATTTATATAGATTGTTTAAAGATATCATGATTTAAATTTTAAAAAAATCTTATATTAAATGAAATAAATCAATTTTTTTAAAATCAAATTCAACAGCCCTCTGCTTTTAAAATACCATTATTTTATTTTGAGCTGCACTTAACTTGATAGAACCAAATTTCTCTGTCTTGTCAATCCAAAAAAGGGGGAAATTAGAGTTTACTGACTTGCATTTCAGAATTTCCCGATCGTGTTGGAATTTTCCGCATCAGTCAACATCAATTTCTGACCACTAGGTGATTATATGTTGCAGAAAAATGGATGATTAAACGTTTAACATGCTGTTGTGCCCCCTAACATAGATTAATGACAGAAGATCATGTTAAACATTTATTTAAACAATGATAATACACGATAAAAATAACAGAAAGTTTGATAATTATATAAAACAACCAGCAGTAATGCTATAACATGTCGGGTACTTAAAATTTCAAAAGAGAATTTAAAAATTCAATTTGCACACATGCCACTGTACACTTTTAATCAGTAAAGGTCTTTTCAACAATGGTAGTTAAAGAGATAGACACAAGTTTGAACAGTGACTTCACTTAGCAAATAGCAATTACAAATTAGCTTTTTTTTCTATTAGTGATGTCACATAATTTATGTTGAGACAGAAATGCTATAAATTTCTGTGATTTAAGTGTCATTCATGTTTCTCAATTGAAAGATGGCTTTCTTGACTTTTTATTGTTTTAGTAATAATTAAGTATTTTTGTGAGTGCTTATTTTAGCCACTGAGAGAGATTATGCAATCAAAGCTTTGAATGATAGTTTTTGTCCTCGTTATTTTTTCTGCAAATTTTATAACAGTTCATTTAATTACCCTTTCAGCTTTTGCCATCGATGTGGGGAATTCTGTTTACATGGGAGTTGAAAATGTTACAAAGGCCTATCAGCGTAATAAAAATTATGAAAGATCAAAAGAACATCTACTGAAAGCAGTGCAATTATATTTGAAGTGGATACCCTTTTTCTTTCCATAGAAATAGAACTAATGAATATATTGTAATTAACAATTACAAAATGATGAAAGACAGATCCCATAAATTTAGCTTGAAAAAGAAAAACTTTTCAAATAGCAATTTTTTGTTCTGATGAGCAACAAGGAAAAACAAACAAGCATTATAAAGCACAGCACATTCAGTGTTAGATCTGAGGTCAACTCTGATGCCAATCTATTGAATCACATTACTTGTCCAGCTAAAACTTGCATTCGAAAAAAATGTGTTATTGGAAATTCCTGTAATATCAAACATCGGAATTATGGAGAAGAATTCATCTTTGAATTCATGCCTATCCTCCATTGAAACAGGACAAATGGCTAATACAGTAAATGGTTCTTGCAGAATGAAATTAATTTCACATTCTGCTGATAGTTATGCAATCGACAATCTTCCAAGCTCTGTTTATGGTGTTTATGCATCAAACATAGAACAGATTTTACCTGGCTTGCAAATCGATAGCTTGAAAATTTTAGGTGAAAAATGTGTAGCAGACTATGTTCCTGCTTTACAAGAAATCACCTCCAATGAATCAAATGAAACTGTATCTGACTACACAAAGAATGAAATACAAAAATTGATGACATTGAAAATGAGTAAATTGAAAAAAATCATTTGTTCTAACAATGATTTGGATATTAACACCAAAAAGTTAAATCCAAAGTTACCTGTTCATGAAATGACCTTACCTAAAATTCTTGAAAGAAATAACATGATTCCGAAGAATAGAGCAACAGTCTGTAGCTCTGATTCTATGAAATTTTCCACCAAGCCTAATGCAGCAGCTTCTATCAAATGTGTTTTTTCTGAAAGTATTTGTTCAAATTCTGACACTAACTCGTATTCAAAACTACAGTCAGCTCTTCTTGGTGCCAAGTTTGATGGTGCATATCCAGAGATTGCAGTGAAAGGTTGTTCATTTTCAGATAAGAATAAAATCGAAACTAATTCGTTGCTAAAACATGATAGCACTGTGAAAGACTCTTTGACATTCAACAAAGACTGTGAAAAATCTGAGGAAAAGGCACATAATCATAATTCTGAATATTTTAAAAAGTGTGACAAACAGCTTTTGGAAACAATATCTGTTAATGAACATGGAATGATTGAAGCTGCAACTAAAATATCTGCACCTATTGCTAACTCTGTTTGTTCAGTTGTAAGAGTGAATGTTAATTCATCTTTATTGAAGTCTGCAGATGATTGCTACAGGGATTTAGAGTTTTGTAAATACATCCAAAATGACAGGGTTAGAACACTTTCAAAATCATGCTTTTCATTGCAGAAAAATCCCCAAAATTGTTTTAAAAGCAATGATATATGCAATGGTTTTAGTAGTGATGATTTATTCAGAAATGCAATTGTATCAGATGTGCAATTATATTCTTCACGTTTTTTTGCCGAACAAAAACATTTAAAAGATTCTTATGAAATCTCTTGTACAGTCTTTGACTCTGATGTTCCAAACATATGTCTAGATGTCCATGAATCAGAAAAGGTAGCAAAATCAAATTCAGACAAATGTAATTTCACAAATGAATCGTGTGTTGAAAACAGTCCAGCTCTTTTGAATGAAAGAAAAACACAAAATGTTAATGACAAATTTGATCTTGTAAAGAATTCCAGGAATTTTTCTTCAGTGCGTCCAAAATCACTGCCATTTAATAAGAGACCGCTATCCATGGTAAGTTCTACATTAGTGAGTCCAGATACGCCAAGACCAAATAAGAGTTGTAAACAGCTTTACATTAATGGCCATGCTTATACCTATCTGGGCTTGAAATGCTCTACGCGATCTACATACTGCTGTATTTATCAACCACAGCCTATGTTTGTTATGCAAGAAACTGACCCAACTTTGTCAATGTATTCAAACTGGCAAGTTGTTCCATCGCAAAAAGAGCTTGAAGATCTAACACCTGGTCAAATTATAGGTCTATATAATTCAAAGAAACATAATTCAAACATTATTTATACTTCAGCTTTGCTAAATATGCCAGTTTTAGCTACCCATTCAAGTTACTCTGCACTCTGCTCTCAAAAGATGAAAGAAAGTGAAATTCACCATTCACCTAAAATTCAACCAGTCAACTTCGAAGAGAATTCCATTGTGGGAAATCAACAGATGGAGGATGGTCAGGTAATGAAAATTAGCCTTTGAACGTTAAGAATTAAAAAAAATGATTTGAAAAAACTCCGTATCGATATAATCTCACATTTTCTCCACACTTTTTTTTTTTTCAAATTAAAAAGCTTGTCTGTATTAAAAGCTGACAAAGAAGGAAAAAATACTCTCTTTTCAATATTTACAAAATTACATTATCTTCTCATGTCAATCATCAAGAATACGTCATCTTGCATGATATTTCCTATAAAGTGGATTTCGTATCTTATGCATTTCCAGTAGAATCATAATTTGAAGTCACACAAATGAATCATAAGCCTTACATTAAGTAAAATAATAAATGATATCCTGTGAACTGCTGAATTCTCCAGAGAGATGAATGTGCGATTTGTATTGTTGTCAGTGGTAAAATAACTACAGCCTTGAAATGATTTCAAATAGGATTTGAAATTGATTGGGTCAAATGTGATAGATGGTATTTTACAATCATAACTTCATAAACTTTGAGCAGCAGATCTTTTTCTTCCCTTTTTTTTCATTAGGTGCTGAGCTAAAGCAGATTTATGTTCAGAATATAGTATATTATTTAGATCACATTGAGAGCCCCAATTTTAGGTGGGTCTCAATGTGATGCCCACTGGCACCATGGCACTCAATATAGGGATTGCAACAGCGTTGGGTTTTTACCTGGAAATGGTAAAAACTAGATATTTACCGGTAAATATAGTCAGGGGTCTGTACAGCCAAAATTTGGGTCAGTTTTCTGAACCCTTCACAAAATTCCAGATCTGAAAAACTGACCCTTCACTAAATTCTGGATCTGAAATCACTAAATTCTGAATCTGAGAAACAGACCATTCACAAAATTCTGGATCTGAAATCACTAAATTCTGAATCTGAGAAACAGACCATTCACAAAATTCTGGATCTGAAAAATGAACCCTTTGCAAAATAAAAAATAATGAAACCATAAATTTGAAATTTCATTTCTTTTGTTATAGATCAGCTAGATTATTTTGCTTCCCCCAAAATTACTCATTTCTCACAAAATTAATGACTTTTTTTCACAAAAATAGGACCTTATAAAAAAGTTGGACCAATCCCTCACCATGGTAAAAAACCTTGTATATATGTATATATACACACTAGGCAGGGCCGCAACTAGGGGTGGAGCAGGCGGGTCTCGTGCCCCGGGTGCTAAACCCGAGGGGGCACAAATTTCATTCTGAAACCTCTCCTTCAACATTACAAGGGGGCATCAAAATGCGCTCTTGCCCCGGGTGACCAAGCATCCAGTTACGTCCCTGACACTAGATTTTCACCATATATAATTAGCCTCTATGTATTGATAATTAACATGCAGAGTAAGTTTTTCTATTAACTAATGAGTTCAATTAAACTTAGGAATTAATTATTAAACTTTTTAAATTACTATCAGAGGTATTATTTTCGAAGGAAAGGGGGTGACTAAGTGACTTCTGTCTGTAGTTCAAGGCGGTAAATTTAAGTAATTTGTGGTCAAAAACAATTTTTAAACAGGAGGAGGGAGGCAAAATATTTAAATAGCAATAAATCTGTCTCTGCTATTTATAAAGATACGTTAACTAGAATTTATAGCATGTATACTTTTTTCTATTAATCCATCAGCATATGATAATATGAGCCTATCTTTATAGTAGGGCTTGACAAATGAAAAAAATATATATATTTATGCACTAGTGACATTGCTTAGAAGCAGGGTTGGCAAGGTTTTGGACAGTACGGTAAATACCGTGGTTTTTACCGTACTGTCCAAAACCCTCCTGTCCTAAACTGTCCAAAACCTCCTATTTATAACTATAAGTGAAAAAGTTTGTAATTTGATAAAGAGGTAACTTCTATAATCAATTAAACTTTATATTATATAAATTATATTATTAATTACATTAAATTTAATAAAATTTTGAAATTCAAAACAGTATATGCAAAGGGTTGGAAACGAAGAGGAAACATGAAGAGTAAATTATTTTTCATTTTATAAATTTTTTGTCAATTTCTGAATGTTTTTTTTCTAATTTGAAAACAATACAGGGTGTTTCAAAAAGTTAGACCAAATATTAGAGAGGTAGTAGAATACCCATTTCAGTACAAGAATATTAATTAAGAGCCAGGATTTTTTGCTGTGAGGTCAGAAATTAAACTGGCTAGAGGTGTGCAACAAGCACCCATTTTCAGGGCTCCCACTCGTCCTACTTTTCAGTAAAATGTCCTACTTGCTCGGGTTTGTCCTACTTTTTACAAAATTCTATCAACAAAATTTATGTAATTGAGCAGGGAATCCTTGATATATTGCCAAATATTACAAATGTTGGAGATTACAATTAATGATTCTGCCAAAGCAGAAATTGTATCACTTCAAAGGTTATTTGGGGACGGGCTGTATGTGGACCATTTCATTTATTAGTTTTTCATTTGCTTAGTTTGAGGGTTCAATAATTATAGTAGTCATTAAAAACTTCTGCTGGTTGAAAAAAAAAAAAAATTTGTATTTATTGCTCTTCATGGTCTTGGACAGCAACTAACATACATAATTCAAAATTATGGTGCAAATAGGTGAAACAACAGTTTGCATTACAAAGCAGTTGGATACATAGGCCTATTTCAAGTTTGGTGATTCTGATGCTACCCAATAGCATTCAGTTGTCTTCTGTATTTTTAAGGCATGAATAGGCGTAAACAATATTTACCAGAGTTGGCAAGATTTTGGATAGTACGGTAAAATATAAAATCGTACTGTCCAAAACCGTCCTAATCTGTCCAAAACCTCATATTTATAACTAAGTGAAAAACTTTGCAATTTGATGAAGAGGTAACTTCTATAATCAAATAATAAACTTTATATTATATAAATTATATTATAATATTAAAATTACATTAAATATAAAATTTTGAAATTCAAAACAGTATGTGCAAAGGGTTATATGACTGATATCAGGTTATCAAACAATTGAAACTGAACTGTCTTGAGGTTAGATATTAGATTTATGAAAACATGAAAGATACAAGAATGGGATAAAAAGTTGTTGCATGGAAATCAGAAGAAAACAATAGATATGACTACAGAATGAAATTAAACTTACGTAATAATCGAGCACTAATAATGAAGCACAGCTGCACCTTTTAGCATTCAATATAACACATAACTAATTTAGCTGCCCTATCTGTGCCAAAATGATTTCTAAGATAACAAAATTTGAAAATATTCTTTCAATTGATGCATAATTTGGGCGACATGAAAATAAAAAAAAACGTGTTAAAGACAGTCTTTTGATAAGCCTTCTTCCAGTGTTTTTCGTATTGAATGATAGAATTGTAATTGTATGAATTGTACAATTGTATTGTATTGATAGTATTGAATGATAAAATTGTAAATATAGCTTGAATTTATTCGGTAAAATATTAGCTCCTAGCCTCATAACCGCAGCAATTTAAATTTAACAAAAACTTTGGGTCTTGAAGTCTTTTATCATTATATAGGCGTAATCAGTGTTTGTGAAATTGTGTTTTGTTAGTCATGAGTAGGTGCTACATAGGTGGCCTCATTTTCTTCAGATATATTTTCCTTTATTTATAATTAGTTTTTAAAAGTTGAGAATGTAAAATAGAAAGATCTATATTTAAAATTAAAAAAAAAAGTTTGAAAAGTCAAAACAGAACAACTTGCATCAAATAAACACTACACCATTGATGTATATTCACATCATTATATTGCTATTTAATAAAAAATAATATTTATGTTGAGTTTCACAATAATGCAATGATTATAACTGTGACTATGCGTATTTGGTAACTTCAATATAATATATTTTTTAAAGAAAAGTGTTTGGAGAGATTCGGCAGGGTTTTGGACAACCACTGTACTAAATACAGTACCTGCTTCATAATCATACATGAAAAATAAGATGTGGAGTAGAAATAACATTTATGACAAACTAAAAAACTGAAAACAGTGTTTATATTTAAACAGTTATATACGTGATATTAATTTACTATCAGATTTCCAACTTAAAACCATCAATTTGGTGAAAGTTTATTTAGGAAAAAAAACAAATGACACCTTTTTGAAATATTTTTGATTTAGTTTTATTTTCTGCTAGTATTTTTTGTAATATGTTAGTATCATGAAAAAATACAAAAAATCCAAAAGGTTTCCACATAACATTTTGAAACTTGGAGGTTTTAGACAGTTTCAGACAGTTTATCCCGCGTGTCCTGTCCAAAACCAGTTTCAGACGTCAAAACCCTGTAATAATAACAATAAATCTGTCTCTGCTATTTATAAAGATACGTTAACTAGAATTTATAGCATGTATACTTTTTTCTATTAATCCATCAGCATATGATAATATGAGCCTATCTTTACAGTAGGGCTTGACAAATGAAAAAAAATTTATATTTATGCACTAGTGACATTGCTTAGAAGATAAACATAATTCTTTGCTCAAGAGAAATGTTGCTAAATATTGGTTTTTTTTACTCAAATACCCCCTTTTTTTTGCTAAATGACAAACAGAAAATGAAATCAGAAAATTTTGTGTCACCCATAGAATTCAAGTGAACAATTACATACAGAAAATTTTAGGTGCCAATATCTATTTTCTAGGCACCATGGTGACCTGGTGTCTAGGGTCAAGCCCTGCTTTGTGACTAGAAAGTGTATAACAATAGATCAAATCAGCATATTATAATTAAATATGCATGCTAGTAAGAATTTAATAATTTTATTGTTTTGTGTTCACACAACATTATATCAAAATTATGACTGTTTTTGGGAAAAGTAGGTAATTATTTAAAAAAAAACTCAGAAGGTGGTAAAAAACCATGGGTTTTCTCTGGACGGTAAAAACCGCTGGAAAAAATGTTTTTACCAAGACACTCTCTGTGCAAACCATCAATGGTAAATACTGTGCCAACTCTGGATTGCAAACAGGTATTGTGAGCAACTTGCCAGTTCTTTTTTTGAAACCAACATTTCCATATGAAAAAAAATCATTTTACAGGCTTTACATACTGAATGCATGCATTCAATTGATGATTGAATCTGTATTTTTTTTACTCGTTGAAAAGAGAGCCACTGATTGGCATACAATGAGTAAATGTGTTCAAACTTCCTTGCTATTCTATAAGTAGGTATATAGTAAATTTTTTACATGAAAAAAAACCCTTTCTATTGTTATATCAATCCGGTACTTATTTGTAAGATAATGGTGTGTGGCCAATTTTTTTCCTCATTTCTATCTGATGACTAACTGCATATAGACGATGCAGCCATTTTCTTACTTGCCGCTCATGTAAGATTTGACTATTTTGTCACATAGTGATAAAAAATTTGCTGTACTTGAAATGATGAAACATGATTAAAAAAAGGACAATTACTTTAGATTTGTTACTTCAAAAAATTGCATAGTGATGCAGTTATGAAGAATATGCGCAAATATTCTACTTTTATACATATAAGGGGGGGGGGGGAGGAAGTCCACTTTTGTCGGAATAAGATCTTAGAATTGTATTTGTATTAACTCTAGAAAAATGAACCTCTGTTGTTTAAACAATGTTTTCTTTTAGGAGTGGCGTAGTCGAGAAAGAGATAGCTCCTCAATGAAAATTTTGCCTGCGTATGCACCAATTCTCCTAAATGACTTTTGATCTCCAAAAAAAATATTTTTTTTGCTTTCATTGTCTGGAGGAATGAGCACCTAAATAAGAAAAAAAAGTCCATTCATGTTATTCTTAGGGGGGGGGGGGAACTGATTCGATTTCTGTTTTTAAATTGAGAGAAATGAAAAATGTGGAAGAACTTTGCTTCATCTGAGAGCAGTGCCTTGGCTTATTTAGGTGTCTTGGCTAGAGTTCAAGCTCATGGAAATAGAGCCTTCTCTATGGGACCTTGGCATGTACCTAGGCATGATTTCTTTTTCTTGGAGTTTCTGTTTCATGACTAAAAATATAAAGCTCCCATACTGTTGCTCTAATAAAATGTTTTGATTGACATTGTGACAAAGTTCTTCCACAACCGCGATCCAAGATAAATATAAGCATCACAAGCAAATGCAACAAGAGTCGAGAATTAGAACTTATTGAAATTAACTTTTATTATTGAATTTAACATTATTTAAATGTATTGAATATATTTGGAAATTTTGACAAAGATTGAGTTTCAGCATAAGTCTTGCTCTGTCGATGTGACAGTATGGATCTTCAATCCATGGAGAATCAGTCTTTTAAAGTGTTCTGCCATCACTCTCAAACTACTCCACCTAGTTCCTTTACTTTGAGAACCTTAGATGACGATACAGTAGCCATAGTTGAATTCAAGAACACCGATGATGGAGGACCATACTCCCCAGGTGGAGTCAGCATACGACCGATGCAGCAAGTTACGGAGATTCAAGATGAGATTTAATGCCCTGAAATGATCTCCTCGCTGTCACCTTATGTAGGGTTGGTTGCTGCCAAGGCGACCAGTCGACACTGATCTCATCCCCCATTTGCATAACTATTATTCTGGAGCCATCATATGACATAAGCAGCAGTAATGCCATGTTATTTTACCGTAACAGCCATGAGGCAGGTGTATCCCGCCGACAATATGCCACCACATCTGACGACTTCCGGTCGACCCCAGACGAGACTTGATATTTTAGATGAATTATTACTATTAGAAATATATATTAATTAGCACTTATTTAAAATTGGGTGCCTCCCCCTCTCCCCCACCGGCCGCGTGCTCATACCATTACAACATAAAGTTTATCAAATAATTTTCTCAATACAGCCCAGATGCAGAAGAGTCTTGAAACTAGGACAGTTTTTTTCATTCTGACTGTTTTTGATTTTCGTGATGAACCAGATCATTTAAAATGTTGAAATTTCATGATGTTTCTCTAAAATGTTCAAATATTACGCTGCCCAACTATTACAGTGGAACTTCGGTTAATGAGCTTAATCTGCTCCATCAACATGCTCGTTATCCGAACTGCTCATTATTCGAATCAAACTTCTTCATAGAAAATAATGGAAACTTGGATAATTCGTTCCACAATTATTCACATGAAAATGGCTAATAAAAACATCATTCATTCAATAATGCAACAATAAACAATACAATGTAAAATAAAATAAATATAATGCCATAAATAAATAATACGATAATAATACAATAATGCAAATTAACTTATTCTAAATGACCAGTGAGAGGAAGACTATCGTTTAGGGTGCCCTACTAGCATGGGTGGAGATACAGAGACATGGGGGGTACCCCTCCCCCCAACGTCATAGGTAAAGCCAACTGATCTAATATATTTGCGTATATTTGAATTGACATAATCATGCCCCCAGACTTTCAAGTCTATCTTCGCCTATGTTACTAGGGGACTCCTGATTTCTCTCTTAGTCTTCTCCAGACGAGATCCCATGCATAAGCTCTTTCTGTGGTGCACAATGGAGATTCATCAGTTCGCCTGTGGATATTACCATGTTCTTCCACTAGTTCTTTAATGAGGTGCTCATGAACCTCCAGTCCCATAGTCTTCTCCAAGGACACAATCTCTCCTTGTTCATGTGCTAGCCCCCTCAAAGTCATATTCAATAATGCAATCAGCCCACAGTTTTCTCCAAGCACAATTAAAAAAATGCTTTAAGTGCATATACACGTGATTACGATAATACCAAGAGTTTCATATTGTAAGCAGTGACATTTGTACAGGAGTTCATTTTTTCGAGTTAGGCACTCTGTCCGGAGACTGTAGGAAAGAATATTACCTACAATTTCGCAGCACATGTGTTGACAGAAGCGAAAAACCATCAGCTCAGTTGCGACAATGTGAAATAAATAAATGAAGTTTGAAAATTTTGGTCGTAATGAGGATCATCGCTCGTTAATCAAATCAAAATTTTTGCTCATTATGCCAGTTGGGAAGTTCCACTATAAGTTTTAGAAAATAATTTGATGAGATATTTTTAGTTATACCTTGAAGGATCATCACTAGTCAATTTGACCGGTTATGTTATACATATTTTAACAGTCATTCGCAGCAAATATTTTGTTGAATCGTGCGTGACATCAAAATTTCTACTTTACAGATATGCTCACTTCTTGAAAGCATCCTTAATGATAAACTAATTACGGGGACAATTTCACAGTGACTGATGGCATTAAATTTTGAATTTTTTTAGATGTTAATAACGCAATAATAAGTTTCTTGATTTATTTGAAATTTATGACACAATGTCTCAAAGGTTGGGAACTTAAAATTGAAAAGATCAGGATTAAAAATTATTTCTTTTGGACCATTCAAAATGGCATGACTGACCTTATGCAGAGCTGCCAATTTCTACGGATTGTACTTTGTAGTTTATTGCGGCCATCCATAGAAACTGAGCTACGAGTGACACTCTCAATACTACAGAAATTGTTTTAAAAAAATTGGGTCTTTTAGATTCTTAGTGTTCCACTTATTTTTAAAAATTGCATCAATCATTGCCATAACAATGAATTTGTATACGCATGTGAGAGAGTTTGAGAGAAGGCAATCTTGGGGCCAATTTGTTTTGTCTGTGCACATAAGGCAATTTTTAAAGTCATGTCTAAACCCATTGCTCCTGATGCCCAAATGCGCAAAAACCAGTTTTCTGTCAAAACCACCCCACACTGGTCTAAAAACATGTTTTTGCACAGTGATTCAGCACAGCGGGTCAAACTACATGGTGCATGGTTGAGCTCACAGAACTTGTGTTAGACAATGTTTCATCATAGGTGCCATAGGAGCTCTTATACGAAGAAAATGGGGAAAGAGTTTAGGGTTGCTAGATGTCCACATATATATATACGGTCCACAAGGGTGTATGCAGGTTGGGATTGCATTAAATATTCATGAATTAGTAAGGGACTCTGTGGCCTTGGAAAGTTGCTTTGGGAGGCCTGAGCCTTCTAGGTTCCAATGCCAATGAGGTGCTGTATTTAATGAACTTTCAATTAAAATGTAACAAAAATAATTACATTTTTGTGTGATTATTTTTTGTTGTACTATGATTATGTTGTCCTGGGGGGGGGGGGTTACCGCCATGACAAAGCCAAACATTCACCACTACTGAGAAGCTTTAAGCCCATGTTGGCATGTCTGAATAAAGTTAAACAAGCTCTCTGTGTTTTCTTTCTTCCCATCAGGCTTTGTTGTAACCCTACAAAGTTGTTCTTTCTACCTTCCTTTTATTTCCATACAATTATTAGTGACTTTTTCCCGCATATAATGTATCCTTCTGCTATATATGTGTAAGAGCAAAAAAGGTTGGATGAGGTTGAAAAGAGTAATCTACTTTGTATGACTACACTACTGTTTTCCTTTCTTTTGTTTTTTTTCCCTCAACTTCTTTACTTTTCTCTAACATGCAGTTTGATTAGGTTACCATATTTTTCACCGATTCGTCAAATAGAGATCATCAGAATTTCTTGCCAAAACGTTGTCAGCAAAGCGGTTAAAGCACAAATGTTGGTCTGTTCTCGTTTTGAAAAAAAAAAGACGCCACTTCAAGCAGCAATTACTATAGTCGATTCGTATTGCTTCAAATCCTGATGTTTCATGGAAAACATTTCATTCTGCCGAATTACAAATTTCTATTTAGCAACTTTGCCGAACATCGAGCGTTAAATTGCTGAATGACGAGCATTAAATTGCCGATCTCGCTAAATAGCAAGTGCTGAATCACCAAACATAGTGTTGATTCTTCCAAAAAAATTTTTCCATTTTGCAAAAATTTCATTGAGTTGTTGAAAATTTATTATAGAAAATTTTCAGCCCATTGAAACTGCTGCTGTTCCAGACAGCAAACGAAAAGTATGGCATCCTAAATAGACTGGTATGGAAAATTCATAAAAAATATGCCTGCTTTTTTAAGATAAATTTTTGTGGGTTTTTTTCCCTCATTTTTGTGTTATCAATCCCAAATATTGTTTTTTTAATTCATAGTTCCCAAACTTTTTGTTCCATCACCCCCTCCTTCTGAAATATTTTATCTCTCATACAGTGGCGGTTCATGGTCGGATATTCTGGGAGGTGCAGATTTCAAAATATTTACTGCCATCTATCAGTGAAAATATGTAGTCAAGTATTAACAAGTATATAGTAAAGTGTTGCACTGAATTAAAACATTTTATTTTTGTTTATCAAATTATCTGTATATCTATGCAGTACAAAAATAATAATGCTCTATCTACTCAACACTAATGTAAATAATTTGCGCAGGGATCCTAATCAATATTTTAACAATATTGAAAATCATCATTTAGGTTCACCAGTTGACATGGGCAGTGGTTTTTTGCAAATTTTGTGACATCATACTCTTCTTTTAATATTATAAACCAACATTTCAAAATTTCTAAGACAAGTTTGACAGAAACAAAAGTGGAAGATGTAGAAAGATTGACGCCTGGAAACAGACGAACTGTGAAAAATGAGAGACAAAGTCAAGTAAGATGTTATCGATGTGGTAATGTGGGCCACTTGAAGTTAGGATGTCTCGAATTATCCAGGAACGACTATTGCTCAACATCGTTCAATAAGGACAGCGAGAGAGGAAATGCCAGACACTCACTTTATAGGAATATCAATGTTACAGTACTGAGGGTGGAAAGGTTTCTACTAAACAGATGAAATTCAAAAATTTGACAGTCTGTGCACTCGTCAACATGGGCAGGGTCGTATGCCTTTTGCCTGAAGATGCATAAGAACAAGCTGTTGGTGTTCCGGAATTGACGAGTAACCCATACTATTATCTGGAATTGGTGCGGGGCAAGTGTGAACTAAAGGATACTTTGAACAGGAAGTTGAGTTGGACGGAAATAGTTTCACCCTTACGTGGCATGTTATACCCACAACACAACTGAACTTTCAAGCAGTGATTGAAATTGGAATCCTTAAACAGGCTTCAATGAAAGTGGAGTCACTTTTCGCAAGAACGAGAAGAAAATATTGCTTGTTCAGAGTTGTGCTGAACTGAGCCAAGAACACCAACCTAGCGTGGATCCCATTCGTAATAAAGAGGTTAATTAAGAGAAACAGTTTTGATACATAAGCCAGAAAAAACAAATGTTTTGAGGAAAATCATTCTCATTGACGATGTTGGGGGCAGAGTGTTGCCAAAATAGTAGGAATATGCAATGGTGAATTCAATTTTTCACAATTTTTCAAAATTTGGTACAACCAAATAACCACTTTGACTGTTCAATAATGCTTCAAACTCCGCTTCCATAGTTGAAATCGCCACAGATTTTTTTGATGATTTCCAAGAAATCTGAACACCTCCTAGTAAAATAGCATACCCTTTCATGACAAACTCCAAACTCTATAGCCTTTTGTTTTTTTTACATAGCCAACCAATACTCCTGTTTCTGCCTTGCTATCTTGTTTGCTTTTGTCTTTTAGGAATGAACACAGCCAAACTTCCTATAACTTTCAAATGTCTGATGGAAATTTTTTGCCGCTGAAAATGCTGAAGGGTGCTTTCCCTTTCAAAATTTTCTGTGGGAATCTATTTCGTAAATAGTTCCGGTATTCACCAGTTCTACCCACATGTCTTTCAGCAATTTTCCTTGAAGCAACAAGGACCTGACTCCTTCCATGAGGATTTGGTTATAGCGTTCCGTGATACCATTCATTTTCTGGAGAGTAGATATTAGTACTTTCATTTCTTTCTCTCTCAAATATGTCTCGAAATATTTAGCACAAAACTCTAAACCATTGTTTGATCTAATTTGTTTGATTATTTTCCCCGTTTGCCATTCCATTTTAGTTTGACACGATTTGAAACAGTTAAAAACCTTATATATTCCCCATGTTCTTTCTTTTCTTTCAAACTGAACACAACTCGGGTCTATCACCATCTATGGGCGATTTACTGCCTAGTGAGTTGTGCCGGTAGTGTAACTGTGTGTGTGTGTAGTGTTGTGTTTGATTTTTCAGTGCTGCCATCTAAATTTCAAAAGTGAAGTGAGTGATGTGTTATGATTGAATTACAATTTGTACTGTTTATAGGTCTGTTGCTCTCTGTGGCAAGACTTTTTAAAGGGGAGACCGGTTCGCGTTCATGCCTTCTGTTGCTCCAATTTATTATACATCCTTGCTCTAAAATTGCTCCAAATCCTATATTTTACTGCTTCAAAAAATTGACTTCATTTCTTCCCACTCCTGAACTTGTTTTTTTTTAATTTATCATCCATTTTTTTAAAATCTTGTCTATCTTTACCGACCAGCTATTGTGAATGACGAAATTGTACAGTATGTGCATGTGACAAAACCAGGTGAGTTTGAGATAAGACAAACATTGTGGACCCCAAAGCAGAATGTGCCAAAATCTGTGACGTACGTCGCAGAACAATTAGCGCTACTGCAGAGCAGTTAGAAGAATTTTAAGAAAAAGTGAAAAAAAACACTATTCCTTTATGAGTATTTTTACCGCAGATCATCTCCAGTCAACTGAGGACTCGTCGCAGAACTGAACAGTGCTAAACATTCTGCTTTGGGGATTGTGGATATGTTTGCCATTACACGTTTGCCTTTTGTTGGGAGGCAGCCAACAAAAGTTTTAGAACCATTAAAATACTGTGACAGTCTTGCGATCTGTACTGAAACTAAAGCATGACAATAGGGCAAATAATGAGTGCCTAATATCAGACTTCGAAATATGTGAATAGGAAAAGGAATATGTGAAATCCATCCTTCGGAAACACCCTTAGTTGGTCTAGTACAGTGCTTCTCAGCAATCACCGAGCAATGAGTGCTTTATTGTTTCATTTTTACATTAATTGTATGTATGGCCAGGCCTACTCAAGAAAAGAAATCAACAGGGAAGCAGGATTGCAAAGGTTGAGAACCACTAGTCTAGTGATCGCACATCCTGCTGTAGGGACTCTAAACTGAAATCTTCAGCGGCCCAGGCCAGATTTTTCCTGTATAGTGAATTTATAGTGTGAAAAATAAACAAACAGAATTATATTATGCACCCGGGCTGGAACCCTACTGTGCCATTGTAACTCATTGAACCGATGGAACAAACAGCCCAATCGCTTCAACATTGTTTGGCTCTTTTGAGCCTCAATATTGCTATCCATTGTAGTGCTTCACAACGTAACATGACTATTGTGCCCACAGTTTAATATCCATCAATATTGTACAGTATTTCATTCACAGAACACTTTTTCAATGTGCGCTGCTGCATCCATATAGCTTGTTTTGGAAGTTTTGCCGTAAGTGCAGATGGATACAATGAACCTACTTAGGGTTTCCAGACGTGCAGTATATGACCCACAAGGGTGTATGCAGGGAGGGATTGCGTTGAATATTCATAATGTACGGAGGGCTTAGGCAGCCTTGCAAAGTTGTTTGGGGCATGGGTGGGGATACAGAGATGAATGATCGCCTTCCCCCAATTCGAAAACCAACCTTTATCCACTTATGCTTGAAGGGGGGGGGGTGGCTTTGAGCCCTTAGGGTTTCCGTCTTAGGGTCCAGTTCCTATGAATGGTTGCATTCAAATAAACTTTAAATTTGAAAGTTTTTAAAAATAAATTTTGAAGATTATTTTTATTCTGGTTAGAAAGGGGTCCCCACAACCAGAATACAAAATGGGTTGGCTCGAGTTTGGGGGGGGGGGAGTGATACGAATGAAAACATTTCGGAAAGGAGGGCAATGAAACAAAATGTTCTGTAGTGATGCCTAATACTGAAAAAAAAACCATTTATTACATGTTTGAGGTTCCAACTTGTGTCTATGTATCTATAAGTATGACTCGTATACAGGGCATTGCCATATTTTTCCATATTTAAGAGAAAAAAAAATTTCTAGTCAAAAAAAAAATTGGATCCAAAACTGCTTATGCAGAAACATAGAAATTAAAAACACAGAAAATTAAAATTGTTTATTAAGTGGTCAAGGAGTAGAGATGCTACCCGTACTGCCACCAGATTAAAATTAGATGCAGTTGATATATCTGAATGTTTTAAAGCGATGCATTCATGAAAACTCAGTGGTAAATATAGGTTTTTATACATTTGGATATTGAAGTAAAAGTAATTTGCATTAATTAAAGTTATGTGAACACTCGTGAATAAAGAATAAATATATATATAAAATGTAAAACTAGGTGATTGGAAACCATCATGCCTTCTCCTGGAGATGGGGAGTAAAGCTAGGCAAAGGGTGAGTGAATGAAGTCTCTGTTCCTCCAGCAGCTGCCTACAAATGTGCAGCAAATATTACCAATATATAACCTGGATAAATGGGCAGAAATGGCCGGTGCCGTACTGGCCGCTGCAAAAAGCTCCACTGCAGTTCACACAGTGTCAACTGAAGCTTCACAAATGCAGACCATTCATTTCTTCCCGCTTGAAACATCTGGAAACGTGAGCTCGATTCCAATCAAGGAATTGTATCGGATCTTGTCAGTGTTCCAGAAGTTGTCAGAAACTACCTGCATTGTTGGTACCACTGTTGTTGGCCCTGAGTCCCACAAATTCAAGACTGCATACAAATGTTGGAAGGCAAACAGATATTATCCATGCTTGACTTAGACTGGAATTTTGTGGAATGCCTTGGCTAACAGCAAAGATATCTCACAAAGACTGCTTTGACAACACTATTTGGACTCTGAGTTTCTCTTCATGCCTTTCGGTCTATCAAACGCAGCTGCAACATTTCAACGATTCATACATTATGTTCTCAGAGAATTGGACTTTTGTATACCATATTTTGATGATGTCTTAGTGGCCTCAGAGAGTGAAAGTCAGCATATTGGTCATCTGAAACGAGTTTTCCGGAGGTTTCAAGTATTTGGTGTTCTCATCAATGCTTCCAAGTGGACACTTGGTGAAGCCTCTGTGACATTTCTGAGTCACACTGTAGATGCAAAATGCATTTTACCTCTTCCTGACAAAGTAAGCAATTATCAATTTTCCTAAACCAGATACCTTGAAGAAACCGCGTCAATTTCTGGCCATCTAGAGGCGTTTCATTTCTCATGCCGCACAGTCACAAGTAGTGCTCAATAGTTAATTGAAGGGTGCCACAAAGAATGATAGAAGACCTATTGAGTGGTCAGACGAGGCCACCAAAGCATTCCAAAAGTGTAAGGATGACCTGGCTGAAGCAACCACATTATACCATCAGTACCTACAGCGGCTGTAACTATTGTGGTTGATGCATCTGACACCGCTGTGTAAGCTGCATTTCAGCAACAGGTGGGAAAAGATTGGCAACCATTGGCATTTTACTCCAAGGCGTTATCTTCAGCCCAGCGAAAGTACAGTGCATATGATAGAGAGCTGTTAGCAGCATATATGGCAGTAGAATATTTTTGCCATGTGGTGGAAGGCCGCTCTTTTGGCCTTTTCACTGATCACCATCAGACCAGACACGACCCAGGGTCTGTCCCTCCTGGAATATAAGCCTTTTACCCATGTTGGTGTCACTGATCACCGTCTTATTTCCTATGCATTTTCACAAATAGATGTGCTCGCCATGCCAACTGAGGCACTTGGACGACATTAGCCAGTTTATATATTGATATGTGCACATATCATTGATTAATGCACCATTAATGTTGGACTTCATTTGAATAGCTCAACAAGAAGCAGAAGATGAACTCCAACAATGGATATCTGGCATCATCCCATCCTTTTTGACATTCTAAGCCATCCCAGTGGGCGACCCTCCATTGGATCTTTTTGTGACTCATCTGTTGGCCATATCTGTCCAGTCGACTTATATTTGAAAAGTTGCACTGCCTCTCTCGTCCTGGTGTTAAAGCCTCAATCAAGCTGGTACAACGATGACAATATGTGTGTGGCCCTTGTTAAGAAATTATATTTCTTCTTGGGCTCACAAATGCATCGCTTACCAGAGGGGAAAAATCTCCTGACACACCAAAAGCCCACCTGGCATTTTTCAACCCTGTAGTTCTAGGTTTGGGCATGTACATATCGACTTAGTTTCGGCATGTACATAAGGGTATGTCAAAAAAATAAAAGTCACATATTTTAAGGGGGCACAGTGATAAAAAGGTGCTAAATGGCCTCAAAATAACACTTGTGATTTTTTTTACATTCTGATTAGTGTAACTGCCTCCGGATTGATATAGATTTTTTTGATTTTTTCAATATTTTTGATTTTTATTTTCAAGGTAGGTTTCAGTTAGGGTTTCGACCAATTACATTACTTTCTACAAATATAGACAATTCGTCATATTGTACTTGTGAGGGGTGGATGGGTGGGTAGAATGGGGGAAGAGTCTAGGAAGACCCTACACGTCTTTCCCAGTATAACTCCGGCTGAAATAAGGCGAGGTTGTGTCGCACTCGCTTGTGCCATTTTCATCATGGATCATACTCGTTCAAAGTAGAAATGCCCGTTATTTCGTGATTCAAGTGCCGTTAAATGAAATATGTTACCAACCTATGAAGATGGTATGAAGTTTTATGAGTGGAATCGTCATAAGATGAAACGTGATAATGAAACTAATAAAGAACCCACGTATAAAGAACTAGAAGGCATTGTCGAGGCAAAAATTGAAGAAATATGGTCAAGAACTTCCATTCCTTCTGCCCAACATAAGAGAGTGAAAGCGATGTTAAAGGCGTATCATGTATGAAATACAAAAATCTTAAAATCACACCCTAAAATACCGAAGAAGCAATTAGAAGAGTTTTGCCATTAATTATTGTTTGATATTTATTTCAGCCAGCAAGTGTAAAAACATCGAAGAAAGCATTTGCCCCAAATACAAAATATACCGGTCAGAGAGAAAAGCTTCCTAATCGAGACCAAAGTTCTACAAACAACTGCTTTATACTTCGACGGGGACACGGGAGGATAAAACGTTAATTATATCAGAGGACGGAAAAATGTATAGACAGAGCATTCTTGAGGAGCATATTTCATCGACAATGGTTTCATTATCAAAGTACCAGCTTCTGGCACAGCTGAATGCATAGAAAAAGCAATCTTCGATTTCTCCTTGGAATCAAATATCTATGGAGTCTTTAGTGGCAGTTGGGTGTGACGTGGAACTAATGTGGATGATGGTAAATATGCAAGTGTCATACGTCTGCTTGAAAAAAGGTTAGATAAGCCATTGCTATGGATTATCTGTTTACTGCATATGAACGAATTACCATTCCGACACTTGTTTCTACATAATAACGGCAGCACATCGGGACCCAAAACATTTTCAGGGAGAATTGGCAAAGGAAGATATATAAAGGAAAATATATGAAAAAAAAACCTGGTGTTTTTCGTTTGAAGTTATTTCAATAGAGTTACCCAAGTTTTCTATTCAAGGTATTTGCACAGACCAAACATTAGAAACTCTGCTGGGACTAGTCTGTACTAAAGGCCTAAGGATTTAGCAAACAAATCACTAGGGCGCGTGGTTGCTGAAGTCGATAAGATACTCACTAGAAAACCAAAGAATGTTTAGAGGTGTCACGAGTTCGATACCCGATTCGTCCTTGTCAGAAAACTTTCCTGACACGGGTACAACAAAAACGACGTCATGACTGCAGAGACAGATTGCTACCGCAGGGAGTCCCCCATCAAGGGGTTAGCACACCAACCTCTCGATGAGTATAAAAAACAAGCCTGCCGTTCAAAGTCGGCAATAAATTGTAGGTCCCGGTCTAATTAGCCCTCGTGTGCAGAAAAATGACCATGGTATGACAAAAATTATCGAAATGGTCAACATCTCGCCAAGCAAAATGTCTCATGCCCCTCGTGCTAATCTAATTCTACATTTGTACGTTTTGATGGAATCTCCTGAAATTTTTTTAAATAATACTAGCAACAACGTATGTCGTCAAGTTTTATGCTCCAATTTGGTTTGCTATGAAAGCTCACCCTTCCTGTAAAGATAGAACACAGCACCTGTTCAAGCTCCTCACTGCAACTAGGTATTTGCCCGCAGAACTGAAAGGCAAAATATATCCCGTAATTCTCAAAGAAACGCATACTTTGCACATCCTGAAAATGCATTGATCGCAATGCTGGCTGACTCTGAACCGCGCATCTGTAAACCAGCAGCCCACTGCATTCAGAAAAATAGACTCGGACTGTTTCAACTTCCTATTGCAAAATTTGTTGTATAATTGTACATCGATCTCATTGACTGGCAGAAGTAGAATATATCTGATCCACTGTCATATTCTTTTTTACCCTGGCAGTGATTTATTGGTTAGAAATTCTTCGGAATATGGACTGGGTCGCCGTTTCAGTTAGTAAATAAGTCTCAAAACACTGTGCCGAAATTCAATAGTAAGAAGGATTTTCGTGCTATTTGAAATATGATAATATAAATGCCACTTCTGTAAACTTTTTCTTGTAATAAATGAATGTTACTCATGCAATTTTTATTTGTTTTATAGACTCACAATAAATTTTTTTTTTAAAACCTTACTCTGACAAATTATCAAAAAAAAAATGTAATTTTTTTTCAAAATATGTATTCTTTAAAGTCAATCCGGAGGCAGAAGATAAAAACCCATTCTTGAAAAAAAATTATATGTGAGCTAAAGACATCATTTGGCACCCTTTTTGTGCTGTGCCAGATAGAAATTAAAAAAAAAAAAAATTTACATAGAACTGTGACTTACCCTAATTTTCATATAGCAGCTTTCTCGATCCAAAGGGTTCTGGTTCTGTATCACTATGATCGGCCATTTTTCTAAGTGGCCAGAAGCTGTACTTCTAGTGGACAGTTCCGCCTAATAGTGGCAAAAGTTTTTTACGGCAGCTGGGTTGCTCGATTGGGCCCTCTTTGGTTGACTTTGTATTGCCCAGATCGGCCGAAGTCGGCTAAAAAGGTAAATGCTTGTAACTGCCTCAAGTCTGCCTAAATAGAGGGTATGGGTATGTTTTTGTGGGCTTTTTTGTCAATAACAGGGAAGAAGATGAAAGCTCTTGTCAGAGGCGGGAAGGGAAAACACTACTGTAATGCCCTATCAATGGGATTTTAGAAGCTGATGTACTAGAATGTTCCTCGAGGATGCACTGATTATAAAGTTTCTGTCTTAAGTTACTTACTACCAAATAAAGTTACTGTCTTCCATACAAGGAAGTAAACAAGGTTTATTTTTGTTCATAACAATATCGCACAAAATGAAAGTACATAGTGGAGGTTGCATTATTTTTTCGCGGTGTTGGGAACTTTTTTCGAAAAGACACTAGAAAATAACGAGAATATAAAATCACTTGGACCATTCAGAGCAATGCAGAACCTGCCTTGGGGGGGGGGTGAAACTTTTTCTTGATTTTAAAAAAAATTCAAGAAAATTTGTGATTTTTTTTGTTTTTTTGGATGGAGTCTGAGTGCCGGGGGGGGGTGAGGTACCCCCCTCCGAGAGAATTTCTGGATTTCAAAAAATGGCAAGTCTGCAAGAGCAAAACTATTTAAATTGAAGATAAATTTTATTAAATATACTTGTCAGGTATGATTGATTTCTGCAGTAAATAAAATACTTAGAAAAGCAAAAGATATTATGAACTGAAAAAAAGGAAATAACAAAATGTCTTATGCAGCTCTGGAAGATTTATCTCACAAGTTTAAAAAAAATAAGTTTTCCTTTATTTAAGATTTTTAAAACAGTTACAAAACATTTAGGGGCTAAGCAAGCTTGTGAGCCCACAAAACAATATCCGATAAATATCTGTCAACATAAATAGTAATGAAAGGGAAAAAAACCATATATATAACACCAAAAAATAAGTGGCAACAGGAATGGAGTTGATAGACAAAAATATCTGGCTTTTAGCAGATAAAAGATTACATTACAATATCAAACATAATTTAAATCATCTTGAGTTAACAACCAAGATTTTAAATTGATAAAAAAAGATGTACATGAAGATTGTTCTTTTATTAACTGAGGGAGTAAATATTGTGGGAGCTAAATAAAGGAAAAAATTTTGGAAACAAGTTTTAGTTGTCCTTGGTATAGTATGATGTCTAAATTGCATTCCAGATGTATGTAATTTCAGATTGAGATGGCCACTTCTTTTATAGAACATTTTTAAACTTTTATAACCGTACAAATGTTGTAGAGGGAGTAGCTTTAATTTATTGAAAAGTGGAAATGTATGTGTGAGACTGTTTTTACTCAGAATGATATGGATGAAGGACTTCTGTGACAAAAAGTGAAGAAAGATTGCTGAAGTATGTCCCACCCCAACATATAATGCCGTAACTTAATCTAGATTCTACTAATGCAAAATAAAGAAGTTTTAAAATAGATTGGGAACATTTATTCCTGACAAAATAAAATTTCCTAAAAAAAAAATGTTGCAATTTAATTCTACTCAAATAATTGTGTTTTCCAGGATAGTTTTGAATCTAAAAAAAATCCCTAAATACTTGAAGGTGTCTACTCTATTTACAACTGTGCACATACAATCTGAGATACAACCATCTGTCACACTGGTATTTTAGGACACCAAAATCATTGAAAGTACCAGAACCAAATAACGTATTTTGTTTTATCTATATTCAATTTTAAATTATTTCTAAACCAGATATTTATTGAGTTAAGATAATTTTGCATGTTATTCCTCAAGTTGATTGAAGAGCTTTCAAAGTTCATCAGCAAAAGCAGTGATTTTTCCTTTCAAATTAAAGTTAACTAAATTTATGTATATTAGGAATAAAATAGGTCCAAGTACTGATCCTTGAGGTACACCAGATGTAATTTGTCTTTCAGAACTCGAAACAAAATTTACTTTCACACTTTGAACTCTGTTAGTAAGATATATTTTGAAAAATTTAAGTGGCAAACCCTGAATTCCTTCATATTCTAGTTTGGTTACAAAAATACTATGATTCATGGATTCGTAAGCTTTGCTGACATCTAAAAATAATGATGCAACTTTACAATTATTCTTATCTGCTATATACACATTTGAAAGAAAATTAACAAGAGCGTTCCTCTGAATTTTTGGCTTTTCTGAATCCAAATTGATTCTCACTAAAAAATTAGTGCTGTCAAGAAATTTAATTATTCTGGATTTAATTATTTTTTCTGTGACCTTTGAGAAGACAGACAGATAGTAAAGAAATCTGTCTGTAATTATTAACACTCTTCTTGTCCCTTTTTTTTGTGTATTGGAGAAGCGATTGCAAGTTTCAGGCACTCTGGAAATTCACCAGTGATGAAACTTAAATTAAAAATAAACGTAGGACATCACTTACATAAGGTGCAATGCACTTCAATATTATGGAATTAGTTTTGTCAAATCCTGATAATTTTTTGGAGTGTAAAGACTTTATTATACTCAATACTGCATGACTATCTGTAGGGTATATAAAAAAGATTTCTCAAAAATTTAAATTTGAATAATATAATGAATTACAATTATTAGGAAGATAATCATTGTTACAAAAATTAGAAAAAAAGTCATTAAAACATTCAGCAATATCAATTTGATTCGTTTCTTTTCAGCAATATCAATTGGATTTTCTTATTCTGTTTTATCTCATTGTTTAACATATTTCTAAATGTCTTGAAATTATATCGCAGCTCAATATCAAACTGTTTCTTTTTAATTTCTTTCAATAATCTATGCTTAATTTTAATTTTTTCATAAAATTTGTTCGTAATCCAGGGTTCTTATTCTTTTATTATACTTTAGTAGAAGCATCAACACAATTCTTAATTAAATCCAAGAAAGTATTCATTCCGAGTTTGCTGATTCACAACTGTAAACAGTATCCCACGTTACCATTTTTACAAGATCAATCAATTTATTTTCAAGATCAATCAAAGCACCTTGTTTCACAATTCGTCATTGCTGTCATGATCTGTTTCTAAATAAAATTATCGGGAATTATGAGAGGCATCGGTTGCGTGTAGTTTCAAGACAGAGACATGCATTTTTCTCTTACACAAGGGACGGACTTTATTTACACAACATACTATATACAGGACGAGAAACGAACTGTGTAATAACTAGAATAATCACATGATGGCACTTTGAGCGCGTACATCAATCATCGCTCTGAGGAAGTGGCTTTCTTTTCCCACACGTGTCGGCGGTGGCGCCACAGACTATCCCCCCAGTGAGCGAGCGAACGCTAATGTAGGAAATACAAGATTGACATTCATATATTGATGATACAAAATTATAACAAATAATAAGCAATGTGCATGTGTGTATAAATATTTGCAACAGCTTAGAATTCAATATTTTGCAAAGACGAATGAAAAATACGAATGCATACGATGTTAACATATTTGCAATGATTTGAAAAAAAAAATGTAATTTAACACTTATGTGAGAAATGCGAAAATAATATAAACACATATGCGAAAATGTAAAGGCATAACACAATAATATAAACAAACAAATCGTTCTGGAAAATGAACTCTTCGTCCATAACGAGTTGTTACTGTTTTTTCTGTCGTTGACACTGGACTTTTGGAGTCCTGTTTAGAACTGATCTCATTTGGTAGTTTGGTGACTGCAGGTGGTTCTCTGTCATCCATGGTGAATGCAGGTTTGACTCTGTCAATAGACACTGAGATAGATTTACCGTTTACTTTGATTACAAAAACTTTGTCAGTCCTTTGCACTACAGGATATGGTACAGTGTAGGGTGCGCTTAATGCAGGTCGAACTTTGTCTACGCGTAAGAACACATGAGAACAAGATTTTAAGGAAGGATGAACATAAATCTTGAAAGTATTCTTATGAGATGGAGAAACGGGTGATAAACTCCTCATAAGCGAAGACAGCATTGATGCATAGGTAGCGGCGTCTGGTGTAGATTTGGACACCTCATCTGAAAGTAGGTCAGATGGCAATCTAATAGTGGTTCCATACACCAGTTCGGCACAAGTAGCTTGAAGATGCTCCTTGAAAGCAGATCGTAGACCCAGGAGGACTATCGGAAGCGATTCTGACCATTTGGTATTGTCGTGAGCAATGATGGCACTTTTTAGGGTGCGATGAAATCGCTCGACCAGACCATTGGCAATTGGATGATGTGCAGTGGTTCGTACGCGATCTGTTCCTAGTAGTGCTGCGAGCTGCTAGAAGAGATGCGATTCAAATTGAGTTCCACGATCTGTGGTCACTGTTGAGGGACAACCAAAACGACTAATCTATGAATCAAAGAATGCTTTGCAGATGGTTTCGGCGTGTATGTCCGGTATCGGTGTTACTTCGGGCCATCTTATAAATCTGTCTATCGTGGTAAGACAGTAGATGTTCCCGTTTGATGGTGGATAAGGGCCTATAATGTCAATGTGCACATGTGAAAAACGAGCGTCGGGAAGTGCGAAGGTGCTCAGAGGTGCTTTTGTGTGCCTCTGGATTTTCGATCGCTGGCATGATTGGCAACAGCGTACCCAAGCTGTGATGTTTTTGTTCATGTTTGGCCACACATATTGTGAGCAAATGAGGTTTTTTGTTACAGCGATTCCGGGATGCGATAGATTGTGAAGGTGGTCAAAAATCAGCTTTCGATACGAGTCTGGAACGAAAGGTCTGGGTGAGCCAGTTGAAATGTCACACCATAATTCACCATCTGTTAGATGACATGGCTTCAGTTCCAGCTGTAGAGATGTGTTGTTACCCTTCAAAATTTCTTTCAGTTTCGGGTCGCTTGATTGAAATTCCCCAAATTCTTTGAAATTAATGTCCTTAGAAACAGTTATTGCGTCGATTTCGATTCTTGACAGTGCATCTGCGACATAATTTTGAGAGCCTTGGACGTGACGGATATCGGTTGAATACTGGGATATCAAGTCCAAATGACGAAGCTGTCGCGGTGAACATTTGTTTGGATTCTGCTTGACGGCATAAATCAGGGGCCTCTGATCTGTGTAGATAATTAATTCTCTGCCTTCGAGCATGTGTTTGAATTTTTTTATGGATGAATAAATTGCAAACAGTTCTCGGTCGTATGCGGACCATTTGTTTTGACTTTTGGACAATTTCATAGAGAAAAATGCGATGGGTTCCCAATTGTCGGCTAATTGCATGAGAGCACCACCCACTGCGACATCTGAAGCATCTACCCAAACACTTAATTTAGCTCCAGGAAGTGGATGTCTCTAGTGTGGCATTTGCCATGGCATCTTTGGCCAAAGTGAACGACTTTGTTGCTTCATCGGTCCACGCGAGTTGGTCGTTGGCACGAGCAGAACGAGGTGATTTTTTATTTTTATGACCTTCGACAAATTTTATTAACGGATGTAACAAATCGGCAGCTTTCAGAATGAAACGTCGATAAAAATTGTACATACCGAGAAATCTTCGAAGTTGTGTCAAGGTCGTTGGCTGTGGATAATCCAAGATACACTGAACTCGATCTGTCAGAGGTTCGATGCCGCTTGTAGATAGCCGGAATCCAAGGAAGTCGATGGTTTCTTTACCGAAGTTGCACTTGGAGACGTTGACGCAGAATCCATATTCTTGAAGTCTGTTGAAGAGAGTCTTGAGATGATGGATGTGTTAATTAGGATCTTTTGATGCAATCAGGATGTCGTCGACGAATGCGTAAACTCCAGTAAGTCCTCTGGTCACTTCATCGATGAATCGCCGGAAGGTTGCAGAAGCATTGCACAATCCGTATTGCATCCTGGTGCTCTCAAACAATCTGAAAGGTGTGCATATTGCTGTTTTGTAGATGTCATCAGGATTTATTGGGATCTGATGGTAGGCTTTTATGAGATCCACATGGCTGAAAATTTTAGTACCATGCAGTTCAGCAGTGAAATCAGCAATGCAAGGAATGGGGTATTTGTCTTTTAATGTTTGTGCATTTAAAGCACGGAAATCTCCGACCGGTCGAAATTCCAAGGTACCCTTTTTTGGAACCATATGAAGTGGTGAGGCGTAATTACTCCTCGAAGGTCTCAAATGCCCCAGTTGCAGCATGTTGTGAAATTCCGATTTCGATATTTTTAATCTGTCTGGAGCTAACCTACGAGGTTTTGCCACCACAGGCGGTCCTTTTGTGGATATATGATGGATGGTGTTGTGCTTTACTGGTGCATTTGGATTAGGAAGTTTAGTGATCTCCGGGAATTCAGAAATCATCTTGTGATACACTGAGTCACCGGTAATCGTTTTCACCGAATGAATGCACGTTGCGTTTGAGACGCGTCCGGGACGTTTCAATTTCGTTTTCAAGTCACGTAGGAACTTGTTGCGAAGGTCCGGGAGTAAGTCGAAATAGTGAAGGAAGTCTGCACCCAGGATAGTAGTTGACATATTGGCGATGTAAAATGGCCAGGAAAAATTTCGTCTCAAGCCGAAATCCACGGAAAGAATACGTTGGCCGCACACCTCGATGGATGATGAATTCACGGCTGCGAACGCTTGAACAGGCCGTTGTTTGCGGTGAGAAAGGCTTGCCGGCAAGATCGAAACATCACTGCCCGTATCAACGAGGAAAGATAGATTCGTTTTCATGTCTTTCACAAACAGGCGACGTGACGTAGATGGCAAAGAGCAAGTCGCCTCTACTCTTTGCTGAGTTCGTTTCCCGAATATTTGCAGGGAGAGACATATTTCTTGGCATCGGTGCCGAATCGTCGATGATACCAACACTCGTCGCGATTTTTCGATCTGCTACGCTGTCGCAGGTAGCGGTTTCGGTACGGGCTACGACTTCGCCCTCGGGAAATCTCGTCGATTCGCATATGGAGCTTTTCGATTTCCGACAACAAACGTTCCTCGATGGAATTCGCGGAAGAGTTAGAACAGGCACTTACCGCTTGTGGTGCTACGTCCATGACGCGATCGGCGATTTCGGACGCTTTGTCCAACGTTAGTGGTGTGACCGCAGCCAGGATGGATTGCGCAGATGTTGGCAAATGCTGAAGAAACAGTTCCAACATGAGCTCGTCCGGAACGCTGTGTGATTCCTCGCGACGCCGCATGACGCGCAAAAGTTCACTTGGACGACAATCACCGAGTTGCTCCCCAGTGAGAAGTTTCCGTATCTCTTGCTGTGACGATTCACCACTGCGCTTGATTAACTCCGATTTCACGTGTCCGTAGGGATCTGTTGCCGTTGGATTCGTAATGACATCGCGGATGATGGAAGCTGCTTCCGGTGGTAGATGGGCCACTATGTAGTTGAATTTTGTGCGACTGTCCGTTACCGGTTTCGGAATCCCCAGTTCGAAAGTTGATTCGCACATCAGGAACCACAGTGTAGGATCGGCGAAATTGTACGGTGGTATCTTTACCGCTGCAACGTCCGCCATGATTTCGCTTTTGCGTGGGCGAGAATGTTCAACAGCACGTGTTGTTTCCGTTGAGATGCGCCCGCTGTTTCTTTTTTAGATATAATGTCTCAACTGATGATCAGACTTTCCAAGGTCACCAATATCGGGAATTATGAGAGGCATCGGTTGCGTGTAGTTTCTAGACAGAGACATGCATTTTTATCTTACACAAGGGACGGACTTTATTTACACAACATACTATATACAGGACGAGAAACGAACTGCGTAATAACTAGAATAATCACATGATGGCGCTTTGAGCGCGTACATCAATCATCGCTCTGAGGAAGTGGCTTTCTTTTCCCACACGTGTCAGCGGCGCGCCACAAAATAAAGCCATTTTATGATCAGTTATGCACAAATCGAGAAGTACAGCTTTTTTTTTATTTTAATTTCTAGATCTACAAAAAATATGATCTATGCAAGTTGACATTTCATCGGTTTCTCTAGTTGGAGAATTAATTAATGATTGAAATCCAGATCTTGACATCAAATTCACATAAGAAAAAATATTTAAGTATTCAGATCTTATAATATCAATGTCTAAGTCCCTGATCACACACACACACACAAATACATATCTTTATCTCATTTATAATCAAGCAAAATTAATTTTGTTTATGAATGTATCAATAGAATACAGGTAGTACCTGTAGATACTTAATAAAATAAATTTGTATTTCCTGTAAGTGCAATCAACCAACAGCGAATCAACACATGTCATCTCATTTAAATGCAACTTATTAAAAATTATACTTATGTGCTGTACCACACCAGAGCATTTTATATGTTTCCACATTCAAAAAAACTTCTGTACCCATGTATCTTTTAAAACGAAGTTTCGCATTCAGAGATCCAGATTTCAGTGAGTATTATTACTGAGGGTTTTACATCAAGCCGATCTAAATATGCTAAAAAGATGTCAAAATTTGCACGTAAACTATATATATTCAAGTGGGCCATGGTAAGATTATTTATATTGTCATAAAAAAAATGTTGAAATCATCAACTGTAGAAAATGTCAAATTCTGATCCATTTAAAAAAAAAACAAGCAAATTCAATCACATACCTGAGTTACAAATTTTTCAATGCATCTGAATTCACTACGAGAAATGATCGATCACTTGATTGCTTTCTTATTAGAATCTTACCATCTTTGACCCACACGAAAGTATAACTCTTCGGTGTCACAACTTCCTTGAGAAGTAGTTTATTCTGCTGCATGAGGTGCTCGTTGATGAACACTTGCTGTTTTTCCGATAAGGCACCATGGATGTCTTTCGCCGTCAAACACATTTTTTGTGATGCAGTAATGTAGGCATCCCAAATGTCCTGTGAACGGAATGTGCAACGATTTTATCAGGTTGTTGGTCACCATAGTTTCTGATCCAGTGTGTGACATCAGTGTCCATCTCCAATACCTCAAGTCCAGCTTTCTGCCCAGTCGTGGATACAATAGTCTTCACATTTTCATCCTTCGTGCGTGAAATTCCAGAAATATCTACATTATGATTCCTGCGATACTGTGACAGGTCATTTAGTTGGCACATTAAGTCACTTGAACTTCCAGCGATGTCTGATCCCGAGAAAGGGATTTTTGTTTTGAAGGTATTTCATCGGTTGACACTTTGTAACATATTGCCCCTAGGGCTTTATGTTCCATTAACCCTTTACTATTAACTTTACATTAACCTTAGCAGAGTGGCCCTGGGAGAAGACCCGTTCGAGTCACAGGATTTTTGTTTATATAATGTTTATGTTTATTTGGCGATATTTATACTGTAAGGATATACATGTACATTGTATGAAATGTGATTAATGTTTCTATATACCTTGTCTCACGGGCAGAGGTACCTGCGGACTTCCGTTCCGTCATTACCATTCCACGATCTCAAATTGCCAATAGCCTTGTCAACAATGGTAGAAGCCTGATCAACTTCTTCCATCTTGTTGAGCCTGTTGCCACCCATAGAAAATAATGGTATTCCGATAATTGCAATCCACATCTCAGTATGCAAATCCATCGATGTTACTCTGTGCGCCAAAGGTCAACAGCATGCTGATTGATCCACTGAAAACCCTGTTCTCCGCCGCTATATATACTCCTAGCTGATGCTTCAGCTGTGCATTCGTTCTTCAGTTCATCTTGTTTCGTCAACAAAGCAGTTCTGAGTATAAAGAGCAGGAAGCTCTCTACTAATATCTCATGGTATTGTGAGCAAACCCTAACCATGTTTGAATAATATGTTCGAGTATTGTGTTTTGTGCTACTCCGACTGGTCCGGGTAGTTAGTGATGAGTTCTTACATATAGTTATTCATATTAAGTTCACATGGTGATAAGGTGGTTGATGTTATAGTGATACGTCTGGCAGTGATGTGATTACGGCTTCTTGCAACGAGTGACGATGGTCAATCTCTTCACGTGATGAGATCTCACTAGTGTCTCTGTGTCGTCTTCCTGTCAACCAATGCCTAATCTTATGCGCCATGTCGTCAATGTGCCGAGTGGTGAAGCGCGATCTTGCCAACATTATCGTTTGATTTTTCAGAGAGTTCGTCAGGATTCTCTTAGCCTGAGGGATACTTGCTGACATAATTGGGTGAGGTCTTATATGTTTTATATTGAGAATTTCTTCCAGCTTTTGCGAGTTGTCTTTGATCTCCTTGAAAGCTACAAACATTGATTCCAATCTCAAAAATATCACAGTTTCAAAAGACCTGCAGAAATCACACATCCATGTATTTTTTGGCGAAGCTGCTTGCTTTGGAATAACGGTAGTGCCAGTGCATACAAAATGGAAACTTCTGCCACAGTTTCCCGCACATTTTACCAAATCCTTTGTATTTGCGATGTTAGACTTGCACATGCTACAGTTTTCCATTCCTTACAATTTACTCATTAAAAAAATAAAATAGCCTAAATTAATAAAATAAATCAGTCAATAAAATAGGAAGAAAACGAGAGATGTGAAAAAAACATGGTCCTACTTCCTGCATCACCTCAAATTCTGTAGATCATTTCATTTTTTTTATATTATTTTTTCAAAAAAAGGGGAAATTTTATTTCTCTCATGCAGTTTAATAGAAACATGCATGGTACACAAAACTACACATTCATAAATATGTGCATTCCAATTGTTTACAACACTAATAAAACACTCAGATTCATCAGGACACCATACTAACTGGGCTTAGTTTATTTGACGCGATGTGAAATGTTGCTTGCTATCATTCCTTTGATCCGAAGAATTTTAGACTAGTGAAAATACAATTCTAAATCAATTGAACATTTGGAAGAGTAGATAACTTTGCCTAATAATACTCAAAAAATTGTCAACAAATAAGGCAAATACCAGGAAATACTAAAAAATTCCTAATGTATTTGAACGCACAATGGGTGTCGTCTTCAGAACTGACCGAGTTTCCCACTTGGATTAATTACCAAATCTTCAATCTCGGTTGCTCAGCTGAACGAAAAAATAATACATTTGTTTAAGTCAAACGTTGTGTCGAGAATGAAGTGAAGTGCCTGCGTGTAAGTCTTTTGCAACAACCTGATTGGCTGCTTGCAAAATGGAGCTATCCGATTCATCTATTTGAATTTTCTTTAAATTCCCACTCCTAATGAATTAAAGACATGGTGTTGCGACCAATGGTGTTGATTTATTGTCGTTTACTAATTTATTTTTGAAGGCCCGGATGTATGTGCCTTTGTAAAAGTCTAAATTGGCCATGGATTTCACTTTGTGAAAAACTCTTGATTCCTGAAATTTGAATCCATGGCCCTCTTGCCAGCAGTGAGCTGCGATGATCGATTTTTCCTCACTATATTTTTTCCTCATATTAATCCTCACTACTTTACAATTCAAACAATAAATAGCAAAGTTGGACTTTTCTCTAGTACACTGGTCTTTGTCCTCTAAGGGCAGCTGGTGTCTTTATTGGATTATAAGACCATCTGCCCCTAGCATGATAATGCAGTCACTACTGTTGCTGCTTCTTGGTGAAGGAAAAAGAAAACCCTGTGAGATAATATACCACTACATTTAGATCTGTGATGCAATCCCCATTCATGAATTTTCTAAAAATAGAACGTCAGAATGCATAGCCCAAGGTTAGAAAATGTGGTAAGAATTAGCAATTTTGATATTGTAATATAACTTAAGTAACTAAGATAATTTATATAAAAAATATGTATATTCAGGCTACTTTTATAAGGTCTTTTTGAAGAGAAAAAAACACTTATTTAAAAATATACCACCAAATGTAACCCAAGAATAGAAACTGTGGTAACAATGAAAAATTTTGACTAATCATGAACTAATTAATTTTTCAGGAGAAAAATTATTTTAGGATAATTTAGTATTTTGATTGCTGGATATATATATTCTAATGTTATGTACAATAAGAATATTGTTTTAAATATCTGGGATTGTCTAGATAATATAATAACAGAAACCAACATTATATATAGCAAGCATGAAAGAACTTTTTAAACATGTATCTGTTGTAAAAAAAAAAGTAGAGCAGATGTTGATATGCAAATATATTTATATTCATATATAAATAAACAGTTGAAGAAATTTTAGAAGGTTGAAACTATCTTGAATACATTACATATCCTTCCTTAGTTTTATGCTATGCTCTACTCAAATTCTATATTTTACAAGTATATATACATGTATATAATTGTCCAAAATAATTATGTAGGGGGTGGGGGAAGATTATTTTAAAATCACACATTATGTATTGCAGCATAGTCACTTTAAGCATTACATGCAATCAATGTTTGTATTTTCAATGGGAATTTATATGTTGAAAAGCAGTATTTGAGGTTTTTGACATGACAGTTTAAACCGCGGTTTAAAACGTCAAAAACTGACATGCGTCAAAAACCTGCCAACCCTGCTCCTGAAGCAATGGATATTTCTTTGGCAAAAGAAAAAAGTGCAAGTAGCGCAAAATGTGAAAGTAGATGATGCTGTACTTGGCCAGCAGTATAATCTATTTTGTGCAACCACATCATTTCAGCACTTCCACAGCATCGGTGTGTGGCAGAACAACTTCTATCAAGATGTACGTAGCAATACCAGCAAAGCAGCTGCTGAAGACCCATTTTGACAGGATGCACCTTAACCCTTGCAACTTCTGGCTGTGGGGGTACCTCAAAATGTTATAATCAGTGGTCAGATTGCAAACTTTGGTGAATTGCAATCTCCAGCACATTCCCTATATGTTAGAAGTTCCTCAGAAATATTAATGTACAGGCGCGTTTAGTTTAATTAAGGTGAATTGTAAGCGCATTCACATCATCCAAATGGAATACTCTGATCTGTTGTTGAACAAGAGTTTTTGTGCTTTCACCTCATAACCAGAACATGGTAGACAACATATTTAACATTTCTTGAGTAAGCTGTAGTTATTTGTTCAATTACTTTGCTTTTTGTGATGTTTCCATGAATTACGAAATCGTGTAATGCTATAACTAAGTTATCATTTTGCCATGACTGGCTATTGTTTCCATTATGCAAGCAAATTTCCCACACCTTGTATGATGTCGTCAATTTTACATTTTGAAGTATTTGAAGAATATTAAAGCGCGATCTCGCTGCAACTTTCTCTCGGGGGAATTTCTTCGTTTCCAAGATGGCCACCGTGAACTACTACTTGTACTTGGCAATCCTAAGCAACTACTAAAAAACAACTATTATTCGGCTAAGGACCGCAGAGATAGTTCACCCCCTGGATTCTGATCTGGGGAAATCTGTGCAATCGATACACAGTAAGAGAGAGAGAAATGATTTCATGAGAATTTCATTTCCAGATTTTAACATAAGTAAATTTATCAATACTTTTAACAAATACATAGGTTACGATTAACAAAATTATTTCTCAAATTCATACCAATCCCCATGCAAGTCCGTTGACTCATCAATATAGTCCGGCGACAGAAGTTTGACGATCTTTCTTGAATTATTATGAACTGAGACGGCATTGACCTTGACGGGAGCGAGCAAATGTCACCACCCAAGACGAGGCTTCACGGGGTTGCGAGAGCGCATGTTCACGATATCTACAGACAAAATGTTCGGAATCCCGTATTCTGTTCCCTGATTGGTTAATTTAGTAGAGGGTGGTCAGGCCTGGCCATTTATCGTTGGTCACAAAATAATGTTAGCAAACATCCTAACATAAATACCACTGCAAAAAATACTTGAAGCGGAATAGAGCAACTATTGAAAAGAAAGCTCCTCCCCCTTTCATTGGATTTTTTGTAATATGAATATTAATTTTAAGAAATAATCTTTTTTTTAAAAATTTCATTGCTTTTTCTCTTCCTTCTTTATTGTGTAAAAAGGCAAAAATATGTGGATATGCAAACGATGGAACAGATGTACCACACTAGGAAAATACAAACACGTAGCTTAAATAAGTTTTTTACGTTTCTGCCAACCGAAAATGGTCCTATTCGGTTCACTTGGATTTATTAGTGCATATTATATAATGAAAAAAAATTTCCTCCTCTAAGTTGACAGGTGGGGGTTAATTAATGTCTGCTTTGCCCAATGCTACGGTCCTCACATCCTGGCGCAGGGCTCCCTAGGCTGCGATCTTTCACGGGCCCCTATATGATGAATTTATAACGTGAAAAATACTGAGAAGTATTCCAGGCCATCTCGTCCATATTCCAGGGTCCCAGGGCTGGAGATCTGTCACCGCACCCTCGTGGGGGCCATGCCCAGGGCTCTTGCAAAAGTTGGTTCCTGAGGAGTATACCCCGAGCAGGGCCGCAACTAGATACTTTGTAATCCGGGACAAGCCAGCATTTTGGTGCTCCTTGATGTAGAAGAAACCGTTAAAAGGTGAATTTTTGGCGCCCCTTTCTGGTTCAGTGCCCGGGGCACCGGACCCACCTGCCCCCTCCTAATTGCAGCCATGGCCCCCACATCCTGGAGCAGGGCCCCTAGGCTATGATCTTTTACGTCCCCTCCCTGTCATCCCCAGCCTTAGGCATTTATAGAAAATATATGAATTGACGTCATCGTGTTCCCCCAGATGATCAAGTCTATCTCCGCCTATGCTGGTGACCCATGTCCACCCACAATTACGTGTCTGACAGAGCTCAGGATGATTCTTTCAACTTTTTATATTTTTCACAGAATAAATTTACTGTGGGGGATGGGACGCCAAAGATCCCAGCTGAAGGATGTGGGGCAATCTATACATTTTTTGTATAAGTTACCGTAAATGTAATAAATCCGGTGATTATGGACCATCATGGTCCCCACAGCCTGAAGCAAGGCCCCTAGGCTGGGATATTTTGTGGGCCCACAGACCAAACTTTTCATGGGCCCTTCAACAGTGAATTTGTAGCATGAAGGGAAATGATTGTCCCGGGCCCTACCTAACCTTGCGGGGCCATGGCGACCATTATATACTGCATATCATCGTGCCCTTCCCCCAGAACTTGTCTATGTATGCCTTACACGGGTGGAACAGTGTCATCTTAACACAAACTCACCCAAGCCTGGCGGGATCATCTTTGAATTTTCTTTAGTATACATGTAAATTCATAGGCAGACCATTTTTAGTCAGGTAGGACCTCAGAAAAATCTTGGCCAGACACCCACCCGCGTCTCAGGTAGCTGTTTAAGATCTGAAGTTCTCTTACATAGCCAGAATTTTTTTCTGCTGGGAGAGAGAAATCTACTTTTTTCAATGACCTTGCTTTGACTACAACCAGCATAATGTTAATTCTTGAAGTGGTTTCCAACTGGGCTGTTGAACAGCACTCTTGGGTGCTAGCAAGCAATAGGCGAGATGAGTTTTAAATCATTAATCTATAGGGAAATTCAAAGACATCTCGTTACAGCCTTCGCTCCTCTGGACCATTTCATCACCCCCTCAGAAGTTATTGGTTGACAAGGAGGAAAAAATTTGAAGTTTGCGAAACTTGGCTGATCTTTTCCCCATAGTGTCAGAAGTGTTTCAATCATATCTTGAGCTTCACATAGGAAATTTTTTATTTCTGAATCGATTTTGGAATTATTTATTCTAATAATTCAGGATTCTCATCAATTTTGGAATTATCTCTATCATTAATTCTGAATTTTCGATTAGTTTTGGAATAATTTCTCAACTAAATTTTAGATTTCTTTCATTCATTCCTAGAATTATTTCTTTCATTCATTCCTAGAATTATTTCTTTCATTTATTTTAGAACTATTTCCTTCATTTATTCTAGAATTATTTATTTTATAAATTCCGAAATTACAGTATTTATTTCTTCTTGCATAAATTCTGAAATTATTTTTTTCATTGATTTCGAAATTATTTCTTCAATTAATTCTCTGGAATAAATCGTTTTTCAATGTTTTCAACTATTTTCAGAAAATGATTAGCGGGTCACACGTTGAAGATCCCTGGTACAACGGAAAGGCTATAAAGTCAATTGCATAGTGGTTTCTTTGTTTGTCACATCTTTTACTCTAAAAACAACGATTTTTCTCTCCTCGTCATTTCTAATTACTTTATAACAGTAATTACTAGGAAGATCCTCAATTGCGATCAATGTGATTTGGTCCTGAGAAGTGCCTTTTGTTAAATTAATAAAATTAAGCGCAAGATTAAAAGTTTAAAAGATAAAAATCGAAAAGTGGAAAAATAAAGCGAGAAAATTTGCTGAGAGAAATGTATAAAGAACGTGATGGTAACCTCTCCCAGCAAAATTTCCCGCAAAAATTTCCCTTTTGACTAAATTTTTCCCCCGCATTCCAAAAAATGTGCTGCCATCTACCGGTGAAAATTAGTAAACTATTTTACAATAGAAAAGTATTGCACTGCCTTAATATTTTTTATTTTTTTCAAAAAATTCTTTTGCTTGATGAACTCTCAAAATTTCCCACAAATGCTAAGAAATTTCCCACTTGGCCAAATTTTGGCCAATTTTTCCCATGAGTTACCATCACTGATAAAGAATGACACTACATGGAAAGAGAAACTAGCCAAGCAAAGGGAAAGTAGCCAAACAGACAGCGTTCTGGCAACCTTCGCTTTCAATATAGCCAATAGTGATGTATTTAGAGAAATGGTTAATACTTTGCATCCGGGTTATATCCTTCCTAATAGGGAGAAATTAGCTAGATTATTATTAGATGAGGCGATAAAACTGTTATATATTCTAATGGCAGAGGAAATGAAAAATTCAACTATCACTCTGATGTTGGATGGTTGGTCAAATGCTGACTCCATCATTGCAATGAGTATTCACACTGGCAAGAGCACCCATTTAATAAATGCTATCGAATGCGGCTCACACAAAAAAACAGCAGAATTCTGTGCGGAAATAGGTGAAAGGGCTATGGATACTATCAAGCGAGAGTGATACTATAATAAAAGTGTTTTTGCTGCTTGTTGCGATAACGAGAACAAAATGAAAAAATTTCGTGTAATTGTCCAAAACCGTCCACATGTCCTTGCCTTTGGCTGCTCAGCCCATTTTATGAATCTTCTTGTTAAAGAAATCACCCCTGAAAATGTGATAAAATATGTAGTAGAAATACAAAAATATTTTAGACAACACCAACACCATAGACCACTTTGGTGGCTTATGGAAAAAGATTGACAAAAGCCACAATTACCTAATGAAATAAGGTGGAATTCTGAAGAAGTTTGCCTTTCTTCATTGATCCATAATTACCAAAAATACGTAGAAAAATAGTATCTATTGAATATAAAGAAGAAATTGAAAAAAGTATTGTGATGTTTTTAGATAGCAAAGGATTATATAGAGAATGCATAAACTTGCAAGTACAGTTATCGAGTATTGGTAAAGCCCTAGATAATTTACAAAGAGATAGCTGTACTCTTGGACAGACAGTAGAAATATGGCTAGATGTATTGGAAAGTAAAGAATTATCTTCGTATAAGGAGTATGTTGCACATCGCTTTGAAAAAGCACTAAATCCATTTAATTTCCTTGCAAATATGACTGATCCTGCTTTGAGAGGAAAAAGATTAACTAAGGAACAAGAAGCTTCCACTGAACAATGGATCGAAAAACTGAATACAGAATTTGTTATTGCACTACAGGTGTTTCAAATAGAAGATGTAGAGATACTATCAAGCAAGTTCTATCCAGGAACAATGTTTTCACAAAACACGATGGAGTCAGTTGAAGCAAAAACGTGGCGGAAAATCACGCATTGCAAGGAAGAAAAAAATAAGACTTTTGCAAATTTTTGCTTTGTAATTTTTGACCTGCTTTCAATTACAATCTGCATCAATTGAGCATATTTTTTCTACTTTTGGACTAGTATGGTCAAAACTGAGAAATAAACATGGATGTGAAAAAGCAAAGAAATATAAGTGAAAGAAATAGTGAAAGATCATTAAAAAATCAAAAGGTGTTATTGAAAAGGATTGGTAATTGTGAGTTAGAAAACATTCATGAAAATGTTTATTTTCTTTATTTGTAAAAAAAAAGAAATTTAAAATATAATGGGAAGAAATATAATTTAAATAGCATTGAATGCAGATTTATTTATGTATTTTTCTTAAGATAGTCATAACCCCCCCCCCCCCACATCTCAGAGCCAGGACCCCTTGGCGATCTTTCATGGGGCTCCTCTGTAATGAATTTATAGTGTAAAAAAAATCAAATAATATTTGCCCCAGGCTGGAGTCCTGCAAGCCCCACCCTTAAGGGGGTCACAGAGTATACATATATATATAGACAATGCAATAAAATCATACTCTATCTGTGGCCCCCACAAAGGTATGACAATGGAATAACATTGCAAAGCATACTGTTTGCAAGTAATTGAAGTTTTAAGGTATAATTTTTAATGGGGGTGTTCACAGGTTTTTCTAACCCCTATGATCTAAATAGCACTGAATACACTGATTTATTTATGTATTTCTTTTACAAATACAACGCCACAACAGGCAAAATGCCCAACGAGGTGGCTTGAGATAGAGTATGACAATGCAATAACATAATTAGGAAGTATACTAGTGCAGTTTTTGTTGGGTTTTTTCAAGGGTTTTTCTTTTTTTTCACCTGGATTTTTCCGGGTTGGGCAAAATCAGACCAACCCTGCTCATTGGTCAGCTATACATATACAGTCCAATGCCAGAATGAGACATGTTTATGTGAATCATGTCGAGGAACAAGAATTTCTAATTGTCCTCTGCTTTTCTAACATGAGCTGCATTTATCTGAAACAAAATCATTCACGTCTAACACCATCTGATCAAAGCAAAGTAAATGCACAGCAATACCAACATCTCTATCTCTCAGAATAATTCTGAAATTATTTTCTTTATATTAACTTATTTGCGTTTAAATGGGGCTGGAAGGGGGTGAGGATGGGGCTTTCTGATGATAATTCGTACCAAGAGAGTTTTGGCATTTATGGCAAGAAAACTTGAAAAAAGGCATTTTTATCAAAAAAAAAGGTTTGAAAATAAGCAAAAAAAGGAATTTATGGCATTTTCCCTGAACTTCCGGGCTCTAGTAATTACAATAATTAAATAATAGAATATTAATATCAATTGAAATTTTGATTTTGATGACCTTTCCGCAATGACAAAAAAAAATTTTTTAGTAAACTGCGTGAACACTTTTGTTCATGTTTCTTATTTCATGTATAAGACAAAACCTACATACAAGATTGCGTGGAATATGTACAGTGAAGGATACTTTCCCACAAATTGATTCTGTGATAAACTGACTTCATAATGAATTGACATTCCAACGAACTTGTATTGCTATGAATTGGAGCTTTGACAAATTTGTACCATTGCGAATTGGAGCTTCGACAAATTTGTACCATTGCGAATTGGAGCTTCGACAAATTTGTACTGCAACGAATTGACACTGCAACAAACTTGTGTCGCGACAAATTTGTACCATGACAAATTGGCACTGCGAAGAATTTGTACCACGACAATCTGAGGCGTGATGAGTAGAGTGCGAAAAATTGAACAGCAAAGCCACAACTTTAGAAAAAGGTCTGTTAGGAATTGAGTGATTTGTCAGTGGTTCCTCAACATTCTGCTTCCTGAATGTTTTGTAAAATATCACAATTCAACATTATTCTTTCAGTATCTCTTTATAAGCCAGACCAATATAAGATCTCTCTTGCTTCACACTTAACAATCCCCATGTGTGACCCATGTATTAAACACAACATATCTTTAAACTTCTGTTTTTTTCCCTTACTTTCTAGTTTTTTCTTACTTTTTTACTTTTCTTATTTTTTCCTTGTTTTTTCTAACATGCCATTATGTTAGAACTAAGTTATCATATTTATTGCTGATTCATCAAACAGATCATCTGAATTTCTTGCCAATCGCTTGTAAGTTAAGCAGTTAACAGCTTCCGCCCATAACTTTTCTGGTAATTCCTTGCCGTGTAGCAGTCCCTGGCAGCTTCCACAAGAATTCGATTTTTTCTCTCAATTGCTCCATTTGGCTCGGGTGTGCATGGCACTGAGATTCGGTGAATCAATCCAATTTCTTTTCAAGGGATTTGAGGGTAAGCCACGTCAGATAACCTTGACGCCCACATTTGGTCCGGGGATCCAGGGTTTACTATATATGGTTTAAAGGGTGGGTCGCAATCAATTTCTGAAAGAGTAATTTTGAGTTCTTACCCTTCAAATAGCATTGAAATTAACAGAAATTGATTATAATAACACGTATAAAGGTATTTTCTTTCGAACTTTTAATTTTTTAAAATGTTTTTTGCATTAAAAAAATATTTTTTCGTCTGGGGGCGCACGAGCCCCTATGGCCCTCCCTCCTGCGTACGTTTCTGATCCCAACAATATGCGTTAAGAGGTAGAAAGCTGACGAAATTTTGCTGACAAGGGGGGGGGGGTGTCAAAAATGGCTAAAAATTTGCTGACGTAATCCTTGAATGGCCCAAAGGGCGGGAGTGCTGTCAAAAAAAATGGCTTCCCCCCCCCATCCCCAGGCACAGCTCCAGGGTCCAAGAGAAGAGGAGCCTCATAAAAATTAGATCTGGTTGAAACTTTCGATAATTTGCTTAATAGGGCCTCAGAAAAATCACTTGGCCTGGAGGCCCGTTAGAGATCCCAGGCAGCGTTGGAGGATGTGTGGGGCCTCGTATATACTTATATGTCAGGGACTCTCAAAAATTTTCCACCCGCGGCACTTCTTTTCCTAATCAATGCTTATCCGCAGCACCCCAGAGCAGTTTTACAATCTCTTCGGAAAACCTTTGCAGGATGCCGCTGCACACAGTTCGAGAACCCCTGCATTATATGTATTTGCATCACTTTCTGTTTTTAATGTAAGCTTCCCCAATATTCTGAAACACTATACTCAAAAGGAGAACTTGAAACGCGAATTCAACTAAATCATCAACAATCCAATCCAAAATTATTTATTAAAAACTATAAAATACATACCACAGAACTATTCGATTTCAGAATACGCATTAGCAGGGTTTTAAATAATTGACCAAAACCATCATTGATTGATGATTAAACCCATTTTCCACCACTTTATCGGTTTATAATAGAATTTCACAGTTTTATGTGAATATTATGGAGGTGACTGAGGGCATTGGTCCCAGAGGCATTTTGAATTCATTACCTTCAAAAAACATTTTAAATTAACAGAAATTGAAAAATATAGCACATAAAGGAATTTTCTTTCAATATTTTAATTTATTCAAAAAATAATTTTAATTTTTGTCTCTTGGGCAGGGCCGTCTTTAGAGCATCATGGGGCCCAAAGGCGATTTTTCTGACATCACCTTCGGCAAATTCTCAAATTTTAACTGGTTCTCATTTTTGTGAGACCCGCGTTCTCTTGAGGCCCCCGGGCAGTGCCTAGGTGGGCCCATGCATTAAGACAGCACTGGTCTTGGGGCAGACACGGGACCCCTATACCCCCCTCCTGCATAGGTTTATTACATTTTACTTTGGTAAAAATCTTACTACTACAAAAGTAGGTTGAAGAACGGGTCATCACTGAAATCAAATAGATTCAAAAAAAAAAAAAAATGGGACACTGCTTCAAAAAAGGGATGTATGGTCAGTGGAATATATATAAATATTATGGCCTGTACAGAGAAATGACTCTCATACTTTGAACGACACCAATCATTTCTGACTTCCGGGGTCCCTGTTTGTTGTATTCAATGGCTCCTGAGTGGCTTGCTCAATCTCCGTTTCAACCATTGTCTGCGAACCAGATGACAATAAATAGAACATGAATTTATCATATCGTCTGGTTGACAATTTGAAACCCTACTTTCAGTGTAGGAATTTACGGTTGCTAATTTTTAAGCAGTGCAGAACTCAAAACATTGGGATTTGTATTGTTACTGCCACTGCCTCCCACTCTACTAAAAAAAATTTTGATACAATCCTGATTGCAACGACTAAGCATGGAAAATTGCATGTCTAGCAACAGTTCTTGGCACAGCACAGGGCTCGGCACGGGTCACTTTTTCCCCTAAAAGTCACTTTTTTAGAAGCTGGTCACTTTTATTACCTATTTTCGGGCCCAGGTCACTTTTTCCACTTTTTTTAGCAAAAAAACCTCGGTCTCGCGCGCTTTTCGGGTGTCAGTGTTTTTCTTTTCTTCAAGGACGAACTTTACCGGTTCAAGGTCGCTAATTTTCTCCCTCCCTTCATTGAACTACGATCGTACAAGGAACCCATATATATATATATATATATATGAAGGCGTCTTTATCTTCCCGGGAGCATACCGTGTGACGTCAGCATAACTTGATTTCAAGGCGCTTGGAAAGAAAGCTCCTTATAGTTAAGAGTCGTCATTTTATGGAAAAGCCGATCGGAAAAAAATAGCGTATTTACAACAAAGAATTTTTTCCCCTCCTCTACTACCATTCTTTCTTATTTCCCCACTCGTTCTTTCATTTTCATCTTATTTTAAAATTGATCCTTTATTTTATTAGTTTTAAAAAGTTTGTCCTAAGGGCCGAATTCCTTTCTTGGAGCATCGAGCAAGTTACATTTGTTGTTTGTTCTATCGTTACTTTTATTAATTTTTTTTAACATTTGAAATGACGATTTAAAGGCTCATTTACATTGAGCGAGTTTATAAAGAGAGCCCGTGCAGAAACTAACTTACGCGCAGCGGGAGAATACCAAAGCGCGCATATTAAAGATGCATACTATTAATACGTATTAAGCGTATTATTAGTACGCTTTGGAGAATACTCTTGTAGCTGGCCAACGTTAAAGAAGCTCGCAAGTATTTTGAATTTACTTAGAATAAAAAAAAAAATCATCCGACTGAAAATCGCGATCTATCTAGAAATAAAATTCGTACTATTTTTCTAACTGGATTTAAATCTCAGCAAGAAACCGTAGCCCCAGATATGATCGAAAGGAGAACTGTTTATTAGATCACAGAATCCTGCAATTCAACGTTTATGGAAGGATGACGTCACTCTCTGCTACCATACGATGGTTTTTAACAACTGGCTGTTGCGAAGATATATTTTGGAAAGAGAGAAAATTCAACTGCCCCTGCTGGGAATCGAACCCACGTCCTTTCACTTTCCGGTTGAATTTTCTCTTTCCAAAATATATCTTCGCAACAGCCAGTTATTAAAAACCTTCGTGTGGTAGCGGAGAGTGACGTCATCCTTCCATAAGTCTCCATCTAGTGGCAGCGTCAGCAGTTGTGAGCTTGGCCTGAGTCTGGTCTGGCCGTCCATGTACGGTCCTTTTCAGTGTACACGAGCTCCAAGGAAAGATTGAGAGATTCGTTGCCTCTGTAGTCTAGTGCGTTCACCCGGAAAGTGAAAGGACGTGGGTTCGATTCCCCGGAGGGGCAGTTGAATTTTCTCTCTTTCCAAAATATATCTTCGCAACAGCCAGTTGTTAAAAACCTTCGGATTCAACGTTTATTTAACCAAATCAGATGAAAATTGGTCATCAGGCTGATGAAAACTCAGTTAACGTGCATGCGAGCCGTACATAGAGGTGGATTTAACGGTGGGCACAGCGACCGCGCCTTTGGCCCCTACTTTATACTTTTTTCCTAATTTAAGGGGCGTAATATTAATTTTTTTTTATGCCCGGGGCCGTCAACAACTGACCTTTATCCGCTTCTGGCCGTAACTTAATTTAGAGCATCTTCACGATGCTGATTGTTGACTTAATATCGACATATTGCGCTCCATTCTCGGTGTTGTGTAAAAAAAATCCCCTTTTCAGACCTCGGAAGTTATTACAACGTTTTTGTCTCGAGTCGCTGTTATGACCGCAATAGGAGAGGGCGGGGTCTGGTTCCACGGGTGTTGAACGAGGAAAGGTGCCGAGTTTACTCTTTTTTCCGTTATTAAAAATGGATACCGGCCCCGGGCGATAGTAAATTTTCGTTCGTACTTGCGGCCCGGGTTGCTACATACCGTGATCAAATCCAAAACTAGGGGGGGGGGGGCAATGCCTCGAATGGAATTTTTGATGGAATGGTATATTTAAGAAAAGGAAATAAATTCCTTTGCAAAATTATCGAATTTCACAGTCAAGGGGCAGTAAAATTACATTTCCCCTCCAGAAAAAATATCGTATTACGGCCATGGTAAATCGGGTGCCCCGGGTGGGGGCGAATTCACTGTTTTTGTTCTTTGAAAATTACGGGAGGAGTCCGAGCTAACGTGGCGACTTTTTTTCGCGCTAAAATAAGTAGCCCTGACAGCAGCATCCATAAACTCTATCAACCGCATTTATAAACCCCGTATGTCGTTGATTCGATTTTTGTGTTCATTTTATCCTAATTTTCCGTATTTCCCGATATATTTCTATCGATTTTCGCATATTGCCGCATATTTGGTTGATTCATGTTATAAATTATATATTTTTTTGTAATTTTATGTGCCCTTTGTCAGCCATCTTGAATTGATCGCCGCAAAACGGCGATTGGTTGGCGAGGAAAAAAGTCGCCACGTTGGTGCTTACAAGGTTCATGGGAAATTTACCGGGGAAGACCGCGGAGTCTTTTTCTGTTAAAAATTACGGGGGGGGGGGGGCAAAATTATATTGTTTCTGGGTAAAGTAGTAAATGTTTTTTTTGCAAGGGTGTATGTTGTGTGTAAAAAAAAAAGGAAAATATATATTTAAAAATTTTTCTCTCAAAAACCAAACAATTTCAAAACTGATTTGTTTTCTCCCTCACCCAAGGGCAGTATTATTTTGGAGCCTCCTTCGCCTGTAAAAGAGTAGACCCACCCACCCTTCCCAGTCCAGCCATAGGTGCAGATAGACTTGAAGGTCTTAGAGATGCGGCAGATGACAATTGATATACATCATTAGGCTCTGCCATTGACGTTGGGGGGGGGGGGGATGGATTGCCCTCCCTCAACGTATAAGGGGCCGTTCAAGTATTACGTAAGGAAATTTTTAGCCATTTTTGACCCCCCCCCCTTGTCAGCAAAATTTCGTCATCAGCTCTGCCCCTCTGAATCCTAACTCATATTTTCATAAAGGGTGGTTGATGACGTAAGCATTATCGAAACCCCCCTTGTCATCAAAAGTCAGCAAGTCAGAAACACCCCCCCCCTCCATCGATGATGACGTAATACTTGAACGGCCCCTAACAATTAAAATAATTTAGTTAATTTAAATAATTTATTTAATTCAGTAGTTTAAGTAATATTTTAATTTAATAATTTAAAATAATATTGTTAAAAATGTAATTTTAGTTTTTTTTTTAAATCAATCATTATAGTAAATTTCTTAAAATTTGTTGGAAGATGTTATACAAACCTAATTATGTAAATCAATTTGTACTTAGTTAAAAAAAAGAGTTTGAGTACATTTTGTATACTGTCATTCATAGCATAACATAATGAAAAATCCACTAGGATGTAGATGGGACAAATTCTCTCATCAAATTTTGTGTTATTTCATTTTTTTTTCTTTCTTTGAATGTGAAAATTTTTTCCCGTTTTGAAGTTTTTCCTGCTTAAATTGATTTTAAGATGGGTTGTGGATAGCAATATGGGGCCATTCAAGTATTACATAAGCAAATTTTTAGTCATTTTCGACCCCCCCCCCCGTCAGCAAATCGGAAACCCCCTCCCCCCATCTATGTGATGACATAATACTTGAACGGCCCCTATGGGAGGGGGAAAGGCATTACTACTGTTACTTAGAAAGGATGTAATGTTACTCTCTCACACATAGTTGTTGATAAATTTGATAAGTTATTCAAAACTTTTCTGGTTAGCAGAATGCATTCGAGTTTGATTTATTTCACACTGCTATATGTAAAAAAAGCAATTTCGATGAGCTCCATTGAAATACAAAGTTTAGTGAAAACTAAATTCATTCAATTTGGTAATAATCAAAATTCATTGTCCATTTGGTCTCTTTCTAAAATTATTTTGGTCACTATTGGGTCACTTTTCAAACATTTTGGTCACTATTTGGTCACTTTTTTAAATATTTTGGTCACTATTTTCACTAGTTTTGAGGCCATGATCCGTGCTGAGCCCTGCACAGCATCATTAAGGTCGTTAAAAGGTCGTTCCTACCTTTTAACGGCCAATGTTCCCAATTGGGAACATGCTTTCAATTAATTCAGAAAAATATTTTTCTTTCACGAAAATAGCTGATTTTTTTTACCTGAACATATAAGGTTCTGAACTTAATTTAGAAAAGACAAAAGTTATTCAGTTCAGCTTTTACCATGTCAATTTATTATTCTAAAATCACCCATTTTCAAGGCACAATATCTCTAAGTTTATGTTTTAATTATTAAAATAGTTTTTGTAAGCATACATGCATCTAAGTTTTTTTTTAATTCTAGAATATTGCCAAGAATGATAAGAAATGCTCAGAGACAAAAAAATTTTTTGTTCGAATTAGAGGGAAATTTTTCTATGATTGTTCCCAATTGGGAACATTGGCCACTACTGACCATTCTAAGTTCAATGCAGAGGAGTGGCATTCCAAAAATCAATTTATTACTTTTTCCCTCTCTCTGGTGTGTCTCAAAAGGAAGGAAAAGTATCAAATTTCGCATTCCGATGTTACATGCAGCACCCCTTTTTTCTGTGACTGACCTTGCCCCTCCCCCCACCTTCCCTCTATGTTTTGAGTGATTTTGTTGGTATGTTGGTCTTTCAGTTCTCAGTTGATATCTGGTCTTGTGACTTTCTACACCTCTTTTTACCATCTTTTTTTGTTATACTAGTAGCTTTATTTGACTGAGTTTGAGAGATTCTGATATATCACATCTCTCTGATGAAAATGAGCGGGTTACAGATCGATGACAACATGCTTGGCCTGGTCATTCCTGCAGATGTTTGTGGATATCTAAGTGTTTTAAGATCACCACGTAGTTCATTTGTGGGTGAATTTGCAGATCCTATAAACATGCCTTCTACATAAAAAAATTGTCCTCCAAAGATCAGATAATTACCCAGTCAAAAAAATAAGAAAACATCATGTGCCAAGTGTCAAAAGTACTTCTTCCACCAAGTCAAAGGAAAAAAGTACTGCATTCTACCAAAATATAGGAAGCTAACCTGCTGAAGCAATCGGTCATAAGTTTCCTGAGCTATGTGCAAGCCGACTCGATTGATATTTTTTCAAATTTTTATCGTAAGAGTACCTCAGTTACTTGGCTGAGATGACAAATATTTATGTCGCACAACGTGGATCGAATTTGAAAATTGAGTGGAAAGAAATCGCAAAGTTTTTTGGATTGGTTTTGCTAAGTGGGTATCACGGAATACCAAGTGAAAATGACTACTGGGGTACTTTCAGAAGACACAGCAGTACCGATCGTCCCCACTGTTATGCCGATAAATAAATTTAGAGACATAAAACAGAACTTCCATTTGATAACTCTTTCTTACAACCCGGTGATAAGTTGGCTATCTATGATGAATTAAATGAAAAATTCACACACACAAATTCAGTTTGGGTTGTTCCATGATAAACTAAGTATCGATGAATCAATGGTGCAGTATTACGGTCATCATTCAAGTAAGATGTTTATATGGGGAAAACCACGCCACCGATTTGCTTTGGATGTAAAATTTGGATGATTTGCTCAAACAATTGTCTCCCATATAAAATGGAAATATATCCTGGTGAGCAGTCATCGGAGCCTGTGCCTTTAGGTACCAGAGTTGTGTGTAAATAATATTCTATCTTTATATTTTTAAAGAATCTTTTAACTTACCATGGGATCCATACCTAAACCCGTATGTATGTATTCTTTTGTGAATTTTAGACCAGCATTTCAGCTCATAAGTTCTTTATTATAATCCAGATATACATGCCTTTTGAGTATATTCGAGAAAAATTTATTTCCATAATTTTTAAAATTCTATATATGAACGTCGGTGGAAGAATCCATAGACACGCATTATGTATAATATAAACATTTACTACACATAATAAAGTAAAACAGGAATAACAAAGATACAAACGTGCGTACGGTACAACCGCCAAATAGCAACAGACAAATAGTCCACATTACCGCATGAGGGCGCTGTGCTCAATACGGAAATTGCATTCCATAACATCAACACTATATGTATTCTTTAATTTTTAAAATAAATTTATTAGGGGTCGTTCAAGTATTACGTAAGCAAATTTTTAGCCATTTTTGATCCCCCCCCCCCCCTCTGGTCAGCAAAATTGTGTCATCAGCTCTGCTCCCTCTGAATCCAACTCATATTTTCATAAAGGGTGGTTGATGACTTAAGCATTATCCAAACCCCCTCCTCCCTCCCCTTGTCGTCAAAAGTCAGAAAATCAGAATCCCCCCCCCCATCGATGATGACGTAATACTTGAACGGCCCCTTAAATGATGAAGAATTTTGTATCATCCTGTACAAATGGCTTTACTGCGAAAAATATGTTTAGTCACATCCGGCCAATGTTACCAATTGGGAACATTCAAGAAAACGCATAGGGAAATTTTTTTCTTCAATTTCTTGATTGATATCTCTTAACTAAAAAATCAGAAGGAGAAATTAACAAAACAAAATAATGAAAATCAGTTGGAATCTGAATTCGACCGGTAAAAGGTTAATGTCTTCAACGTTAGTGTCCAACCAGCTTTGGAGCGGGGTCTTTTTTGTGGCTTCTTGGAAGGACTAGAGCTCATGAAGATCCATGACTCAATGAAACTACAGGTTTCTTCCCAGACCTGTGAATGCATACTGCCACTAAAAGGTTTCCTCTGGGTTCCATTTGTAGAATTGAAAATGCCGTCCATGGTTTTTACGAACTCTACAGTTGGTGCAGTGGATGCATGGATCAAACCACCCAATAGGCATAAATTCATACCTGCTGAAACAGAGTTACTAAACACTTGAGCAGCAAGCCCCACCGTCATTGAGTTCAGATCAGAGGTATATAATTTTGGAGCACATCTTGCAAAAATTTTTTTGTCCAACTCATAGAAGTCTCTTATATCTTGGAAAGATATTAGTCCTTTATTTGTGTCCAGATTATATTTCATGAGATTTCGACGCAAGTTTTTCATGAGATGTGGGGGATCACAAATGCCATAAATTCTTTGACCATTGAAAAAGAAAGTAAAGTAAACCCATTGAGTGGGTGGTATGTTCAACACAGAGAAGAGTTGTGAATTATTTGGTTCTTGATCAAAAACCAGAGTTTTCACAACAACATCAATTTGACAACACATTCAGAGTACCCAAAACAATTTCTTTTAGTTTATCTGCGGGCATGCCATTGCAAGAGAAGAAAAATCTCAAAGGTAGTTTTCTTTTACTTGTCAGGCTGCGCAACATGTCACAAGTGCTTGTTTGGCCAAATTTTCAGACTTGACACTGTTTCCGAAGTCTTCAAACCCAACAATGCTATCTGCACTTTTTATCATAAACCAAGAATGGTTTGGTTGACATCTCGTAAAAAATCTAGGGCAAACAATCAGTCTTGCTTGCCCGTTTCTTCCAAAAGTCTTTCAATGCAGTTAAAACGTCTGTTTATTCCGGGCACAGACAAACGCAATGAAATAAAACGCTGGAGTGTGTCTGTGGTGATGGCAGTTACAGAAAACTCTGAAGCATAAGATATGCTGAATGGCTCTTGCAGAAAATTTGGTATGCGTTAATTTTATCATATTGTGTAAATCTCTTGCCTTTCAGTTTTTGTGTGCTGAGTTTCACTTGCTGAGCGATGAAAGTTGAAAGATTATCGCTCACACCTTGCTCGAGAAGATTCTGCTTCAGAGAGAGCATTGTGTAGCAATCTGGATGGACTTCTTGTATTTGGCAAACTTTGCTCTCAATCTTCTCGCAGAATCCTTCTGTTTTTGAGTTTTCGTGCCAGCTTTATCTTTCGAGGTGTATATTTCTTGCTTGACACAGGAGTACTGTAGGACACTGGAGTAGGTCTGCAGGACGCAAGAGTTTGTTGAGAAGTATCTGCAGTTGATGGTGGAGTAAAGGAAGGTGTAAGCGTAGACCCAGAAAGCACACGTCCAGAAAGTGGGACCCTGATCAGCTAAAAGGCTACTACATGTTATTCTGCATCACAGAAGAAACAGATTTCAGTAAACATTGGATTGGACGGTTAAAATTCTACTGCATTTAGATCAAATTATAGAAATGCTTCCATACACAGTACAGTAATTCAGAGATGCCACAATAGCGCTTCAAATACCCGGAATCTCTGGGAAAAAAAGGACCCATAAAAGTTGTATTCACGTGTCCCAATGGGACATGTTACCTAGTAGACAAAATTAAAAGAACCTGGTTATAAGCTGATAAATTAATCCTTTTTTAATGAACCTTTGGTTTGAACATTTTTTTAGAAATGAATTATTTGATTCACAGGGTTACCAGTGAATGATGGGGGGGGGGGGGAACCATACTTTAATTTTTTTTTGAGAGGGACCCACTTTCACTCAAAAAGTACATTGATTTTTCCAATAAGGGACCCAGATAAATCAGAGTGCAGTGGCATCTCTGGTAATTGTCCACGGACAAGGACTTGTCGAAGTTGTAATTTACGGCACCAAATGTAGTTGCAATTTACTACAGCTTCTCATTGTCATGAGGTAATTTTTCATCAGTTACAGATGTCATGTGTGAATCTTCATTGTTACTTGATCTCGACTGATTAAATTGAATTTGAACCAAAGTTTTATCCCACTTAACAAGAGCATATTCATTTACTTAGGCCTGGGATCAGTATAGCACATACAGAGTGTGGTTATTATCTCCACAATAATCCTGTATTATGGGGAGTGCTTTAGTTCAACACATTTATCAAATCTTACCGTATAAAATGACAAAAAAAAATTCACCAGAACGAAAAATAAATTTTTGTTACATGGTTGGGTTGAATAAAGAAACTTGTGTTTAATGGGTTTTTTTCATTAATAGGAACTCTTCCATTTCACACATAACACATACAGCAAATTTTTCAAAAAAAAAAAGTAGTCTTCATACAGAATTTAACTTTTCTATCTGAACTATACCAACAATAGACCGGGACCTACAATTTATTGCCGATTCCAAACGGCAGGCTGGTTTTTTATACTCATCGAAAGGTTGATAACCCCCTCGATGGGGGACTCCCTGCGGTAGCAACTTTTTCTGCTGTCATGTCGCCGTTTCTGTTGTACCCCTGTGTCAGGAAAGTTTTCTGACAAGGATGAACTGGGTATCGAATTCATGACACCTCTAAACATCCTTTGGTACTTTAGGCAAGTATCTTATGGACCTGGGCTACAACGTCCATCTATTACTGAAATAAGTAATTTTTTTTTTTTGTAAATCAGGCTTGAGCAATGCAATCACCAAAAAATCCCCTCTTTAAATGCTGTTAATCTTTCACATAAGATACGAACACTTGCCAATTGCTTATTATGCATATGCATCTTTAAAAGAAATACTCATTCGCAAAAATTATAAAAAGGTGATTGAACTTCTTTTAAACTTAAAAAATATGTACTTATTCTGGAATTCTTCAATTTTATACATTTTTTGTGCATTAACACTGAAAAGGTCAAAATTTGCAAATTCATGTGCATGTATACATTTGCATATAATCTGGGCTCTGGTTATGAGAAAAGTTATTCAAACTCACCCATTAAGTTGTCAACAAAGAGAAGAACAAATATTAATGGTGTAATAAGCTGTAATGGTGTAATATAACTGTCATAATCTGCAAAAAGTAATACATGACTCCTACAGTTGTCAAGCTTATTTAATGTACTGTCCATTGATTAATTTTTTCCCTTCAGAGTTTCAGACCAGGTGAAAGGAGAGTAGGATGATGATGACCAAAAAGCTATACAATAGTTTTAGACTTGAAACATCTCAACATTTTGACACACACATGTCTAGCACAGACATTAGGAGTTAGAATGAAAACAAATTATTATAACGACCCCTCGCTTTTATTGAATTATGCTCACTGTCTGGCCAGTTTTATCACTTCGCCTAGAGCAAGGAGGGGCTTTTTTCTATGCCCTCAGAAGTTTCTCTTTTTAAATCTTTGGGGAGTGTTGCTTTTTTTTCTGCTGAAGGAATCAGCATTGAGTGTTGTTTGCATCATATTTTATTTATTTCTGAATGGATAGTAGGTACCCCCCTCCCCCACTTCAGTACACAGTGTCTGCTATTGGTGAGTAAACAATGGTATTCTCGAAATGGATATTATTGTTTTCTTCTTTCAGAGCTATTTTTCCGACTCTTTTTCATGTTATCCTTGGGTACGCTGAGCTATGATTAGAATAGCATTGCTCTGCCTGAAGGCAACTTGGATTTGTCTGGGAATTTTGAGAGTGTTGCTCAAAGGGTGTGAAACTGTGTGGGGGAAAAAGACATGCATGCAAACACTCTTACCAATGAAAAGATACAGTAGACTCTTGGTAACTCGACATGTAGATAACTCGACTATCCGGATAACTCGACATCTGTTATTCCCTTGGTTGGCCCAATACTAATTTCAATGAAGGGGAAACTCTCTAACTCGACACACGTTTGGCTTAACTCTGCTTAAGTCGACTACGACTTTTGTCACTTTACTACGACTGGTTTTTTGCCCGTGTTTTACCATTGGAAGAATTTTTCGACGTTGTCCGTGGGTACTTCAATAATCCTTTGATTCTTTGTTCTATATGATGAGTCCCTTTTTTGCGCTATGGGGGGGGGGCGTGCGTGTGAAGAATGAATATTTGAAGCCTCTTGGCCAGCCTATCATTTTATTGGTGTTTCCTGGACAGGTCTTTCATTCTTTTCATGGCCAAAAGAAGTGTGGATGATCCCTATTGGATGTTGAAATTGTCAATATCCAATAGGGATAAAAATCTTATTTATTGTGAGTTTTGATATTGTCTGTTGTGGAGAATACTTTTAGCGGCACTTGGTTTTACGATTTCTTGGAAAAGGAGTAAAAGAGAAAGAGCTAAAGCCTGGTTAGACGCTGAATATATCATTTGGTTATCATTGTGAGTATCAACGGCCGTGAATGCAATGTCTCCACGCGGACTTCATACTTTAACTTTAAAATCAAAAGTTGAAATTTTCAAAAAACTAGAATCGAAAAAAACTCAGAGTGAATTCTCTCTCCAAAGAATATGGAGTTCATGGAACATTTGCTTAAAATGAGGGGAAATTTTTTTTCAGCATTTGAATCCTATAAACCAAGCAGAAAACGCATAAGAAATAAGAATTCAGCGATGTAGAGGAAGCAACTCTTTTGTGATTCAAATCCCTCAATCTCACTCAATCAGAACCAGTAATTCAAGAGAAAGCAAAAGATTTTGCAAAAAGTCTCAATCAAGGAAATTATGAATTAATCTAAGTATGAAAACTTTTTACAGATAATTACAGACAAAAAAATTGTAAACTTGTGAATGTTAGAATGAACGCAAAAATTTCTGTTTTAGATGAAATGATTGATTCTGCATGAAACTCAGGCACGAGTGCCATGATTCGGAACTGCTTCCATCACGTTGGTTTTTGTTCCGAGTCTTTGGAGAACGATTATTTCTCCAAAGATTCTTCCCAGATTAAGTGTGAAGAAAGCATAAATAGCACTATAGGTGATTATATCGACGATAAATATGAGTATTGACTCTGATCTTGTAACTTCAGGATTTTTGGCAGATGGCGATATTCTAGAATCGATTACTCAAAGCAAGTGCTTCATGTTTCGAAGAAATAGAATCACAAAAAGTTCAGATGAAAAATTATCTGCACCATCTCTCCATGATGCACTAAAAACTCTAGATGTGATACGTCACTTCCTACAGTCAGGAAAAAGCTGAACAATCACAGTATAAACTGAATAGTGTAGAAAATTTTTTGTTTTTTCTTCGGAAAGAAAAAAAAGCAAATATAATTGATTATTTTTCATGAGGTAAATTTTTTTATACGTTTTGATTCTATTTTGAAATAACCCTGAAATGAAATTAATGAGAATTAGCATTTTATTTAATACAATTGTTAGAATGTATATAATTACGTACACAAAAACGATGTGACAAAAATTTAGAGTGAAACCCTGCTAACTCGACATCCGCTTAAGTCGACATGTTTGTTGATACTTTTGGGGTGTCGAGTTACCAAGAGTCTACTGTATGTGTTTCAGATTGAAAAAAGAATTTCCTTGAAACCAAAAAAGAAAATGATTTTGAAAACCTTTAAAAATGAGTGTACGAAAGGTCAAATTTTCGGAAATGTAGGAGGATGCTCCAAAATATGACACCAAAAAGGAGGACGGTTCATAACCATACATAAGAAGCAGCATGAGGAATGTGCCATTTATACAAAATATGATGCAGTACACACGCTTTGTTTTTTGAATATCAATGATAGTGGTATGTTTGTTCAGAACCTGAAAACGTTACTGTGGAATGTAGAGCTTGATAATAATCTGGAGACTATTCATCTCTATACTTATACATGAAATGCTGAGCTACATTAAATACATATGTGTGTTACATCCAGATTCAAAAGAGAGAAACTTCAAAAACAGAGAAAAAAAAATACTGGATGGCCTTTTTTGCAGAAATTTTCATTGCAGTATACATATGTATCATTCAATATTTAAACACCGTTTGCTTGTTAGACTTACATGCAGCCACACATTACTTCAAGCAGCCATGTCAAAAATTAATATGAATGTGAAAATTGTGCAACTGAAACTTCTTTGAAATTAGGACCTTCCACATATAACGTTCCCACTTATAACGTTCTCACTTGCAACATTTTCCAGCATATTACGACCTACTTTAACAGTCTCAACTCAACTAATTCTCATTAAGATTTCCTGTTCAAAAAACAATTAACAGGAACAACATAATTTGAAATGTATTTGAGAATGTCTTATTGTCGTGCTTATTGGTTTATATATCTAATCAAAGCAAATAATGTTTTGAGACTTTCTCTATGATTGAACCAGCAACTGTTAAAAGGTAAAACCAGCCACTCAAGTTTTTAATCGATATTGTGTACATGTGTGTTTCCTATTTATTAACAGGCATCCCAAATAATTTTAGTGCACTTTTCCTGTCCTTTAAGAAAAATGCTTTGGACATTAGAAAAAAAAAATTGTTTATGGCCACATTTCAAGCAATTTAGATCCTTTTATTTAAGACTTGCTTCGTCTGCTGATTTCTCAGAAAAGTGCAATGAATTCTCACGTAAGTGTTTACTTTTGAACAGTGTTGCTAAAGTGGGCAATATCACCTCCCTAGTGGGTGATGGAATGGTCTGAGGGGGCTATAGAACCTACAGATTTAACATAGGATTCTATGGGTTTACTTGAGTTGGGGGCAATGAGAGAAAGAAATTTCTGATGAAGGGGGCGATGGAATAAAAAGGTTGGTAGACTGTGCTTTAGAATGTCCATAACTGGCTCAATGCATTTCTTCATATCTGTCAACCGAAAGGTTAGGTTTTTGCTTTGTTAATAAGCAGGAAAAACTAGTTCTATGACGTGTTTTCACAATCTGTAAAAATTGCATGGATTTAATGTTTGGAAATGATGTCCAAGGATTCAGAGTTCCAGTTCAGTAAAAATGGCAAATAATTGAAATTGTGCATTGCATAAATGGAATATTTTTAAGTTAAAAATTATAGGCATGACCGAAGTCAAACTTCTCATAAATGTGAAAGTCATGTAAATAGGTCATGTCACTTACAAATAGGGTGTCACAGATTACGCTCAAGTGGAATTCAAAGACATTTATGCACAACCAAGTCCCACTTCGGCTTTCTTCTTTCTGGTTTTTTTTTCTGCCCTTTCTGTTATTATATCGCCTTCCTGAAGTTATGAACCAAAAATCTACATGGTTCTTTTACGAGATGATGAATGTCTCACCATATCAAAATTAAGTCAACTGTTATGATTTTTACAACAGATATGGAAAACTGGATGAATGAATAGATATTGATTTTTCAGGGAAGGAAAATTCGTCTCTGCCCTTGCGGGGACATGAACCCCGGTCTCTTGTTTGCTGGATGAGTGCTCTATCAACTAAGCTATAAAGACAGAACTCTTGCCCCGTGGAGCATATGTATATGTTGAAAGGCTCCATGTAATGGACAGGGGCAACATTCAGCTAATAGATTGCAAATGACATCAGGGCCACCAGATGGCAGTACAACTACTGTGGTGGTCATAGTGATGGACTCTCGTTGAGAGGTACCCGGTTCGAACCCCACTGTCACCACAGTGGTGGTCGGCTGAAGTTGGTTTTCTGTGGTTCCCAAATTCAAGGTGCGAGTGCAAGCCGATCTCCCCTTTAAAAAGTCTCGCCACAGAGAGCAACAGACCTACAAATGTAATTCAATCATAACACATCACTCACTTCCCTTCTGAAATATAGATGGCAGCACTGAAAAATCAAACAACAACACATATGCACTCAGACTGTTAGGTACACACACACACAGTTACACTTCCGGTACAACTCACTAGGTAGTAAATTGCCCATAGATGATGATAGACCTGAGTTGTGTTCGGTTTGAAAGAAAAAAAAAAGGTGGTAGAGTACATGATGAAAGACTCTCTCCCCATTGTTAATACAATAGATATGGAAAACAGGCCGAGTGAGAAGATATCAAAGAGATGAATTTTCTTGTCCTGAAATATCAATATCTTCCCACTCAGCCAGTTTTCCGTAACTGTCGTATTAACAAGGGACTGTCAAGCTTTGTCTATATGAATGTGAAGAAATGCATGAATCCACAAGTAACTAGGTGGCTTGATTTAATTCAGGATTATGAATTTGAGGTGAAACACCAATCAGGATCAAAAATGGCACTTAGTAGATCACCTTTATCAGAGCCAAAGGATACTCTAGACTCATTTATGTTAAATATTCTTATTAATTATTATTATAATTATTCCATATGTAAATTCACAGTGTTTATGCGTTTCTTTGCAAGCTTTCTTTATTAGTAGACAATGAAAGTAAAAGAATCTAGTTATAAGCTGGTAAATTAACTTTTTTTTTTATGAACCTTTGTTCTTTTTTTAGAAACAAATCATTTGATTCACAGGGATAGCAGTGAATGATGGGGGAGAAACCATACTTTAATTTTTTTCAAAGGGGACCCACTTTTCCTCTCAAAGGACCTAGATTTTGCTAATAATTCGGGACCCAGGAAAATCATACTGCAGCAGTATCTCTACCACTATCATGAACCTCATTAAAACAGCATTGTGGAACAGAATGGATGTATAAAATACAAATAACAGTGTTTCTGTTAATCAAGGTGTACCATCATGGAAAAGTCACAAAGTCCTGAAAAAGTCACAAAATTTGAGTGAAGATCACAGAGGTTTTTATTATTCTCCATGGAAAAAAATTTCGATTTTTTTTTTTTTTTTTTGTCTAAAAATCTAGGCTTTTAAGAAGCTATGACATTCAAAATTTTTTCTTCTCTCTCAGGTTTCTTTTCATCTTTTTTTCTTGCCCTGGAGGTATGAATGGGTGAGAAGCAGAAAAGAACGTTGTCAACCAACATTGGGGCAGTCATTATATGGATGGGACAAAAAATAACTTTTTGTTTCTTTCTTGTCTGGTCCTTTTAGCATTTATAATATTTCCTTAAAGCAGTGTTCTCAGGATCATATGATAATTCATAGAGGAGGGGATATGACTAACACAGCAGTAGGGAGTTCTCTTGGGAACAATATTGGTTTTCCGTAGAAAAAGGACTTTACCCCCACATCATGTCGCCTACGAACCTTACCCCCATATCATGGAGCAGGGCTTGTGGGCTGTTGGATTTTTGGCAAGTTCACAAGCCAGACTTTTCAGGGGGGGGGGGGGGTTGTGCAGTGAATTTATGGCATGAAAAAACGATGATGATTGCCTCTGAGCTGGAGGCCCTGTCAGTCCCATCCTTGTGGGGGCCAGGAGAAAGGGCACCAATTTCTTCCCCCTCCCCCGTGAAGGAAGAAAGTTTTTTTTTTTAAATCGTGTTGATCTTTACCAACTAGCTATAGTGAACAACGAAACCGTACAGTATATGCATGTGACAGAACAAGAGTTCGAGAGAAGACAAACATCTCAACTCATTTGTTATTAATTGTGTTGTGACACAACATTTAGGCCGGATTTAAAGGAATATGACAGTGTTTCTATAAGCGTGTGTCGCAGCTCCTAGGAGCATTGTGCCAAGTTAGAAATATTGATTTGTGTGCCTATTTATGCTTTGAAGTGGTTCTTTTATATGGAAAAATATCTGCTAAACTTTTTGGGGAGCCACTAATGAATCATGAATTACGCAAGGGAAGCAGCTGACAAAAGAGAAAGAACCATTAGAATACGGTGACAAGCTTGCAATCTAGACCGACACCAAAGCATGGCGATAGAGCAAATAACAAGTGTCTGATAGAAGTCATTAGACTTCGAAAAATGTGAATAGGAAAAAGAATATTCTTAAATTCTGTGCTGATGAAGTCTCCGATTATCTTTTAATTTTGTTCAATGTTTCCCTAAATACTGCTACCCTCCCCAACGACTAGAATGCGAATAACATGATTTCAATCCATAAACCAGGTCCAATACCCTTAACAATAGGCCAATAGCAATCACCTCTTCCGGAAAAAAAAAACCTGTTGTAAAATTTTCAAACACATTGTAGCAAAAGAAATCCGAACCCACTTAGACTCCATCAACTTTTTTTTCCCAATCAACACAGCTTTAGCAAAGCCCTTTGTACTACCTCTTAACTGGCCCTCTTCATCCACGACCTCTCGGGAGCCATCGGTAAACAACTTCAAACTGATGTTATTTTCCTTGATTTCTGTAAAGCTTACGATAAAGTTCCCCATGATATAAACTTCTGTTTAAACTCTCTAATTTCGGCCTCAACGTGCAACTGCTTAAATGGGTGGAGACTTTCCTGAAACATAAACAGTTTGTCCAAGATCGCACCTCCCTATCAGCCTACATAAAGTCTGGTACCCCTCAGTGATCAATCCTCTCCCCGTTATCATTTTTAATTTACATTAATGACCTCCCTGAATCCCTCAACTGCACTGCTAGATTCTTTGCAGATGACTGCATGATTTACGGCGTCAATCACCAACAGTTCGATCAAGAACTTCGCCAAAATAATCTGGCTTCTATCTCTGACTGGTGTTTGTAACATGACGACCTGGGTTCTCTTACAAATCTCAATGTTCATCTAATCTTATTTAGGCCCCAGTGTTCGTTGGCTACCAGAAACCACCTGAGGCTTCCACTAGCGATCTGGTTCGGGCCAGTTAGTTCGCTTAGTCTGATGGTTGGGAGGTCTTCTGGCCATCAGGCGAGAATGGGGCCAGAGGTCGGCTGCCGACGTCCCATATAAATTCTGGTTTACATCCATGTCAGAGATCCCAATAGCTCGTCTAGTTACCTTCTCTTTCCCTCTGGGGGTTCCTGTGGCTCGTAGGTGGGAACCGCGTCTAGTTGTCGTCGAACTCAAATATTGAATTAATTGTGCAATATGTTAGTGCAACATAATGTAAATGTTCTGCAATGTGTTATATAAATGTGCAATATGTTTTACCTCCACGCCGTCGGTAGGTCCTAGGACCATCTCCCGGTCTATAATGTCATGAGCTTATACAATATGCAATAGGCCTAAGAGTTGTGGATCCTGGCCAGATCTCCAATTTGTTATATTTGGTTGCCAGATTCAGTGTTATATTTTTTACAATATTTCCTTTTCTCTCATGAGGTTATGTAAATTAGACACAAGCTCAATTCTGCACCTTCGATCTTGTGATTGGTTCTGTCATGAAGCATTGTGGGAATGCTCCTGTATAAAAAGCAGATAGATATCTGCACGACTACTACTTCAGACTAACTTCCTGTCTTCATTACTAAGGCGTTACCCCTTAATCGAGGTATGAGCCAGATCGTCTCTCAGTTAAAACAATGTGTTAAATTTGGGAAGGTGTGCCTTTGGCAGGCCCGTCATTTAGGGAAGGTGTGCCCCCGGTTTTTGAAAATACACTACAAATGGTGTATATATATATATATTTAGGTATTCAAGTGTTTGCATATAGAAACGTCCTCTCCACTTGTCAATACAAGATTCATTGAATCCGTGTATACCTTTAATACATGCTCTTTGGCAACCCCTTCCTTTCTCCTGCTGAGGTGTAGAGAAGGCCACTGATTGACTGAGACATCTTGGAGTGTCTTGTGGATGATGTGAACTAATACGCGAATACCTTGACATAGCGGTGAGAGCGTTCTATTTTATTGTCTCATTGTAATGTCTGAGGAAAAAAGGCTAACTGTGATAATTATTTGTAAAAATGTTATACTAATAATTAATAGCTAATAGAATAAATATTTATAGTTTAACTAAAGTCTTGTTCCATTCATTATTGTCATCCATTCAATGATCACAGGTTAAATTGATAAACAACCGAGGAATGCAAGGTAAACGTTGCATGTTCACTATAGCAGATGTCACAACTTACTACTGAAAAAGAGAGGGGGAAAAAAACCGGAGCAGGGGACGATGACAAGTGTACCTGTATCTTTTCGCCCCCACGCTGTATAGTTGAAGTGCCAAAAACTGAAGTCCAGTGGGGAAAGTGAATCTGTTTGGGAGATCGGTTGCCATAAATAAGAAGGCAAAAAAAAGGGGGTAGGGACAGGCTCTGTCTACACACAAGAGAGATTCCATGAGAGACTATAAGTTTATTTCCCGGTATCTCGTAAGGAGCGTTCAAAGCCGGGTTTTCCTAGTAGGCTTTTCACGCCACGTGAACCGAACTGGATCGTTTCGCTTCAGCAGAAATGTTATATAATCACGCTAAGCATTTGTGTTTTCCAAGCGTGGCGCATCAGATCAGAGCGACTATATTGTAGTATATGGCCCTGGCGTTAGCTACGCTATCGGCTGCATGCTCCGGGTTTGAAGGGAAAGAGAACACAATAAAAATGAAGAGAAGATCGGTGAAACGCGTGGCACACAACGCATTCAACTACTCCAGAAGCAATCCGCCAATCACACTCGACGTAAAGCGTTGTCGTGAGCCGTATTGCGCTCTGTAGGAAAACACTGCTTTTCTTATTGGTGAGTGGACGGCGTGTCTCGCTGAGTGATTCACGTTGCGCGTGGCATAGAAAACCTGCTCCTAGGAAACCCCGGCTTTACGGGACAGCCCGAGCTGATTAGCCACTCGCTATAATATAAACCCAGCTTTTTTTTTTTAACCTTCAGAAACAACTTTCGGGTTTCTTTATGTTCGAGTCATTCAAGTATTACATCGATGGTGGGGGCTGTTCCGATTTGCTGACTTTTGATGACGGGGAGGGGAAATGTTAGGATGATGTTACTCCATCACCCACCCTTTATAAAAATATGAAATATTCTTGATTCGGTGCGCCAAAAACGAGTAAAACTTTTCACTAGTTTGTGAGCACCTGAAGTAACATTCTCCCTATGGGAATCCCCAACAGAGCCACTTTAGTGATCTTTAAATACTTAGCGGATCCAAGTGCTCTGATCCTGTGCCGCGCGTCATTTAAGTAATCTGGGAATGGGCCGTGGATAACTTGAGTGATGCAGAACCGCATTGGTGGCCGCACCAGTGCTCTAAAACTGTGCCACATGTCATTCAAGGGATCTCTAAATGTGCCACGTATCGCTTAAATGGCCTGGAATTGTGTCACAGGTCACTTAAGCGATCTGTGAATGTGCTGCTTGGTTCATTTTTACAAAATTAGGATTGAGAGGGGCAGGCCACATTTGGGCCGCACAGGCCAAGTATTTACCACGAGTCAAGGGTTACCTATGGGTTTATAGGTAGGGTCGCAATCAATTTCTTAAAAAGAAATTTTGAGTTGCCTTCAAATAATATTAAAATTAACAGAAATCCATATGAGTCACATAGTCTCCCGGTAGAGGCAGTAGAGATGAGTTTTTCCTCCTTTAAAAATATTTTATGAAAATATTTTCATTAAAAAAAAAAGAAGTTTTTTATCGTCTTTGGGGGGGGGGACCACGAGCCCCACGTAGATCTCTGATCCCACCACTATGCGTTAGGAGGTAGGGGGCAGAGTGCTAACGAAATTTTGCTGAAAGGGGGAAGGATCAGATTTTTAGTGACTTTCCCTAACAAGAGGGGAAGGGGTCAAAAATCGCTAAAAATTTGCTGACGTAATACTTGAACGGCCCCTTATTTTAAGTATGTGCTCAACCCATGGCCTAAATATGGCGTGCCTCAAGTGGCCTCGGTACACTTGCAGATAAATTAAGTAGCTCGTGGTGCATTCCTACCTCATTTAAATGACCCGCGGCATATTTACAGATCACTCAAGTGGCCCCTGGTACATTTACAGATCACAAATAAACTGCTGCGCTGTTCTAGATCACTTAGTTAAGTGGCCCGAGACACGTTTTCAAATCAATGAAGTGGCCCCACACTCTTCAAAAGGTTGAGTTGAGATGTAATGTGCCGCGAGTCAATCAGGTGGTCTGAAAGTGTGCAGCGGGCCACCTGAGTGGCCTAAAAATGTGTCAAGAGTGCCACTAAAATAATCTATAAAAAATGCATCGAGCCACTTAAAGCGTTAATGTATTCCAGACCATTAGGTGATCTGTGTGCTGCGAGCAACTCAAGTGATCTCTAAGCGTGTCATGGGCCACTCAAATGATATGTAAATGTGCCTCCAGCCTCCAACCGCTTACAGTAATCTGCAACTGAACTATGAACCACTTAAGATTTGTCTTCTGTAAATATAGAATACTGGGGGTTTGCCGCGAGTGGCTCAAGCAGGGATGCCGGAACATATTTGCTCGTGTTGCCAGAGCAATACCAATCATTTGAATGGTATTGCTCAGCAATACCAATTGAGATTCAGAGACGAAAGAGAAATGGTTTGACGTTTGTTTTTCTATTTTTCATGACTTCTGACTGTGTGAGAAAATTTGTGAAGAAAAAGAATACATAAATGACTGCAAATAAAAAGATAAGATACACAGCATTTTAATTATCACCATGAACATAGGCGTAAGCAAAATTTTCTCAGGGGGAGAGGGGGGTTCAGTTTTTTTTCCCTTCTGGGGGGGGGGGTTACGTTCTTACCTGCAAAATAGCACTACAATTTTGGCTCGAGGGGGGGGTTAGAACCCCAACCCCCACCCCCTATTGCGTACGCCAGTGACCATGAAGTTATTGTCGAAAACACCAGGAAACCCCTCCTACTACTTCCAGAACGCATATGAATAATCATTTCAGTATTCTATATTTACAGAAAACAAATCTCAACAATGATTCTTGTGCATGAAAGAAAAAATGATTCGATAAACGAGATCAAACACTGATTGCATGCACCATGAAAATTGAGACAAAAATGTCTCGTCTATCTCTTTTCTGGACATAAACGCGTTCACAAATTATACATCATGTTGCACAAGGGAAAAGTGAAGGAAATTTTTTAAGTAATTGAAAAAAAGTATTTTAATTATATATATATAAATCACTATATTTATTTTAATTTGCGTGTTTTTTTCATTACTTTTCCGTACTACCAACGGTAAAAGCCACCACTCCCCCCTCACCCACGGAGAACCTATGAATTTATAGAACCAGAATTTTAAAAGGTATGGATGGTTCGGTCCATAAGTCACCAATGAATTCATGTTTGAGAAGTCTGCACACTTTTCCAGACGTCTGGCTTGCTCATTATCCCCTACGGTTGACAAAACAGAATTTTGCTTAAAAAAGGACACCATTGACCAAATGTCCTTGCAAATGTCGTTGTCATTTTCCTCCCACATTTCTTGTATTCATATACCCATGTGATTTGCGTTGCATTGTTAAAAATCAAAACCGGCATCGATGCCCGTGGGCACCACTGGGAATTGCAAACGGGTATAGCTTCTTTTTCTCCTCGGAACCAAATATCTCTATAGGGAGAGGAAAAAATCGTTTTGCAGACCCATTCAACACATGCGTTCAATTAACAATATTTTCGCTGTCTGTCTTTTTTACTACTCAGAGGAAAGAGAGCCGCTGATAGCATACAATTGGTGTGCAGCCTGGCTGTTCCTTGAATAGATAGGCAGTATACCTACCATATGAAAGGGAAAAAAATCGTTTCTGTTGTACTGCTGGACTTCCTATGGTGTGTAAGTTTTTTTCCGTTCATCTCTGTCGGATGACCAGCTGCATGTACAGAATTGAACCATTCCTTGCCGCTCGTGTAAGATTGAACTATTTGTCAGATAGTAATAATCACAAATTTGCTCTACTATTTTGGAATCATGTCCCCCACAAGGGGTGGGCAGGCAAGGCTCCAGCCCTGGGGCCCGGGACGATTTTCATTATCTTTTGTTTTTTCACGATATAAATCCATCATAAAAGGCCCATGAAAAGTCTGGTCGGGGGGCCCCCGCAAAAGATTCCATCCTAGGGGCCCTACTCCAGGATGTGGGGGCCATGTGTGGAATAATGAAACGCTCCTATGTGAGCAAAAAAATGCATAAGATTTTTTTTTTCAAAGGATTTCATAGTGACATATTGATGAACTAGATTCTACCCCACGTAAGTTTGCTTTTATTTAAATTACATTTTTTTTTTTGCTTTCTTTTGTGTAATTAACGATAGAAAAACCATCCGCTGTCGTTTAAACTGGGAATGTTGCCAATAATTTTCAAGTTCAACTATTAAATTCGGTAAAATTGTTGTGCAGATGTCGACTCCCAATTTCCAAGTTCGGCATTTGACCCCACAAGGGAAGGGCTGACATGGGAACGGGCCTGGAACAATTAATATAATTTTTTGGGGTTTTTAAAGCTGTAAATTAAATACAGAAGAGCCCGTGAAAAGTTTTGCTTGGGGGGGGGGCAGATGAGGCAAAAGTAAATACTGGACCCCTTAAATTAGAAAAAAGTGTAATGTTTGGGTTTAACGCGGCCCAGGTTGTGCGCCGGTCCTTAAATCCACCTCCTACTTGGGCCCGCCAAAAAAGCCAGCCTACGGGATGTGAGCCCAGCCAACAAAATATTAAACAACAGGATATTCACTGACTAGCCAAGCACCTCTTCACCTTTGTCTCACCCCCCTCCCCCCTGTTCCCCAATTCTTGCTTTGCCCTCAGTGGAGAAAACGGTTGAGGCTGTCAAAGAGAAATGAGAAAAAGTGATTTCCGCTGTGAAAGTGGGAGCCGCTGTTAGGAGTGTGCGACAGGAGCGGTTGCACTGTGCTTTGTGGACCCCTGCCCTCACGGTAAACTATTGGAGACTTTCATGAATTCTGAAATTACTTCTTGCATTAATTCTGAAGTTTCAACAATTCTGAAATCCCATCTGGGGGCCCATCAAAGATCCTAGTGCAGGCAGCGTTGGAGGATGTGCGGGGCATTTTTTACACTTATATATATGTCAGGAGTTCTCTCAAACTTTTCCCACCCGCCGCACCTCTTTCTCTAATCAACGCTTATCCGCGGCTCCCCACAGAGCAGTTTAACAGACTCTCTTCGAAAAACCTTTGCAGGGTGCCGCGGCACAAAGTTCGAGAACCTCTGCGTTATGTATTTGTATCACTTTCTGTTTTCAATGTAAGCTTCCCCAATATTCTAAAACACTATACTCAAATGTTCTGCGACTTTACTCTGTGGTGATGGTTGTCAATTTAAATTATTGGAGAACTTGAAACACGAATCCAACTAAATTATCAACAATCCAATCCAAAAATCTGTAAAATACATACAGTAGAATTATTCGATTTCAGAAAAAGGAGCTGGCAAATAGCATGGTTTTAAAGAACTGATGATCAAAACAATCATTGATTGATGATTAAACACATTTTCCACCACTTTATCGGTTTATAATAGAATTTCACAGTTTTATGTGAATATTATGAGGGGAGCACAGGCAGTGGCGTCTTAAGACATGGGCCTACTCGGGTGCGGCCTGGGAGCCTCAGGAGAAAGAGCCTCACAAAAATGAGAGATGGTTAAAATTTTCAAAAATTTGTTTGGTAGGGCCTCAGAAAAGTTACTTGGTCCGGATGCCCACGATGCTCTTAAGAAGGCTCTGCGTACAAGGCATCTGTCCCAGAGACATTTTAAATTAACAGAAATTGAAAAATATAGCGCACACAAAAGTATTTTTTCTTTCAATATTTTAATTTATTGAAATTTTTTTTTTTAATTTTTGGTTGTCTTGGGCAGGGCCGTCCAGTCTTTAGAGCATCATGGGCCCCCGGGCCAAGTAATTTTTCTGAGATTCCACCTGGTAAATTCTCGAAAATTTTAACTGTGTCTCATTTTTGTGAGGCCAGCATTCTTTTGAGGTGCCCGGGTGGGCCCATGCGTTAGGGCGGCACTGGTCTTGGGGCAGACATGGTACCGCTATATCCCCCTTCTGGATAGGTTTGTTACACTTTACTGTGGTAAAAATCTTACCCCTACTGCAAAAGTAGGTTGAAGAACGGGTCATCGTTGAAATCAAATGGATTCGAAACAAAAAAAACAGGACACTCTACTTCAAAAAAAGGATGTATGGTCAGCCGAAAATATATGTAAATATCGTGGCCTGTACAAAGAAGTAACTGACATACTTTGAGCAACACCAATCATTTTTGACTTCCGGCGTCCCTGCGCTCAAGTGATTTGGAAATGTGCTTGGGGTCACTTAGGTGATCCGGATATATACTGTTGGCAGCGTAAATGATGTGGAAATGCGCCACTGAGGTAATCTAGAAATGAGTCCTCCTTAAATGATTTGATGATTGTTCGTGATCCACTTGTGTGGTTTTGTTATTCATCCTGGGCCCAGGGCCGTCTTAAGAGTATCATGGGCCCCCGGGCCAAATGATTTTTCTGAGGCCCTACGAGGCAAATTCTCGAAAATCTCAACCAGATCTCATTTTTGAGAGGCCCCTTTTCTCTTGATGTGCCCGGGTGGACTCATGCCTTAAGACGGCACTGCCTGGGCCACATAAGATAACTCCAAGGACCATTAGTTAGCATGTGCGTTTTAAGACATAACTAGGTTCGTGTGTGTATCAAGGATGTTCAACATTCAGTAGAATGTGGGTCGATACACTTAATGGACAGGTCGAATCTGCTCTGCCTTTCTCAGTTTCCGGGCACTTTTTAAGAGAATTAAATAAACATGTATGTATGTATGGTTTTAAAGCGTTGTAGTTTTATTAAATTAACACCATTTCTTATAATATTTTACAAAGTTATTTATTAACATGACTAATATTTTTTATGAGTGTGATATTTTGTGAAAAAATGGGCATTTCTTCCAAAGGATCATTTGGCCAGTAATCTTTCAAGGTCTTTTTCACTGTATGGCCCATCAAAAGTATAATTCCCATAAATTTTTTCATTTCATCACTTGTAATAACAGTCATTTTTCTAGATTTAAACAAACATTGGTATTTGTGTTTTATTCATAATACAAATTGCTTTGCTCTGCCATGATTGCAAACAAATCATCTTGTATAAATAATCCAACACACTGAAAAATAGACTTTGGATTACTGGGTATTTTTTGTACAGCAGAAGAACCAAGAAAGGGTTCTACAGACATTAATTTGTCTCTAGGTTCCCACTCACCTGTATTGAAGGCACTACTTTCAAATTCACTTTCTGAATACTCTGAAGACAGTAATCTCCACACTATGTTTTTGCTGGGAGCAACAATTTCACTCTCATCACTAGAAATATCACTTTCTCCATCACAGTTCTCTAATTCGTTATCACTTCCTATATCGGATAAGTTATCCGCATAAATTTCCTTATCTTCTACAGAAAAACTCTTTTGTGCTTGCCATTTTTACCATTACGAAATTATCTAAAAATACTACCTAAAAAGCAAAACTGTGCAGTAGGATCAACAAACAGATAGTACTATAACTAATTGTACCAAGAAAAAATAACACAATGTGCATAAAATGAAAAACTAACGCAGCGTACTAAAAATTCAAGCAAAAACATAAATTTATGTGGCCCGTCCGTTAAGTCTTAAAAGCCTCTCATTTGTTGATACTGTGGAGAATGTAAAAATATAAATATCAAGAACTCTCTCCAAATTTTTTTTAAAATTAAAAAATAAATAATTTCTTCTAGAGAGGAGATCTCTATGTATTTTTTACCTTGGGGGCACCCCTTTCTTCTGAGCTGAGATAGCACTGTTTCTCAAAGTAAAAAGTAATCCTGTGTACGCTACTGCATATACCTATATAAAAACTGTATTTTATTTACTGCCAAAATATAAAGGGCTACAAAAGTGATAAATACTGCCACAAAAATAATTTTCCCTGCTACAAAAACCCAATTTTTGTTTTTACCCCTGACTTATGCTTTTGCAGAGGGGGACTATGTCACTACGTGGCTTGAGCCCTTAGGTTTCAGTTCGTATGAGGTGTTGCATTTATTTAAAGCAACTTTAAAAGTTTTTAAAAATGAGAAAAAAATTCGTTTTTTTAATGTGGTTAGATGGGTTGTTCCTCCCCTTCCCCATTGTGGTGAAACTCAACATTCAGCACTACTGAGAGGCTTCATGCCAGGCTTGATAAACCAAGTGGTTTTTTTTACAAAAAACAATCTAGTTTTTTTTCAAAAAATCTCATAAAAGTGGCCTGAATATATCTTAGTTGCTAAAAGCTATATATACTGTACCAAAATTTCTTATTCTTACTGTATTTTCTAATTTTGCACTACATTCTGATACTCTATCTTAGGCAAATTCACGAATGAGGATTGCATCATACATATGTGTTGATGGTGTATTATCTCACAGGCATGCTAAGGGCAGGTGGTCTTATAATCCAAAAGGAGACTAGCTGCTCCTAAAATACAAAGACCAGTGTACTAGTAGTTACATTACCTATACAAGGATGACGTCACTCTCTACCACCATGCGAAGGTTTTTTAACAACTGGCTGTTGCGAAGATGCAATTTCGGAAAGAGAAAATTCAACTGCTTCTGCTGGGAATCGAACTCACTTCCTTTCACTTTCTGGGTGAACGTCCTGGACCACTAGACTACAAAGGCAACGAATCTCTTAATCTTTCCTTGGTGCTCGTGTGCACTGAATGGGGTCGTACATGGACAGCAAGACTTAACTCAGGCCAAGCTCATAACTGCTGATGCTGCCACCAGATGGCGACTTATACAATGATGACGTCACTCTCCTCTACCATACGAAAGGTTTTTTAACAACTGGCTGTTGTGAAGATGACATTTGCAAAGAAAAAATTCATCTGCTTTTGCAGGCAGGCTAATTTTTCTCTTTCCAAAATTTCATATTCGCAACAGCCAGTTGTTAAAAAAACCACCTTCATATGGTGGAGAGTGACGTCACCCTTGTATAAGTCGCCATCTGGTGGCAGTGTCAGCAGTTGTGAGCTTGGCCTGAGTCAGGTCCGGCCCCTTCCAGGGCACACGAGCTACAAGGAAAGATTGAGAGATTCATTGCCTTTGTAGTCTAGTGGTCTAGGCTGTTCACCCGAAAAGTGAAAGGACATGGGTTTGATTCCCCGCAAAGGCAGGTGAATTTTCTCTTTCCAAAATTTCATCTTCGCAACAGCCAGTTGTTAAAAAATATCTTTGTTACATTACCTCATTGACATTTTCATTTTTTTTTCATAGGAAGCAGCACATCTCATACTGTATATCGCTACAAGGCTTAATATTGAATTATTATTTTTACATATATTCATTATTACCCCCAGTTAATCAATGTTCTACTGTACAGTAGCAGAAGTCCGAAATTGGCCAGTTCGTGCAGTGGTCAGTGATCCCTGTCCAAAAAAATTTTCAGTTATAAATACCTTGGAATATACACTGGGTCACCATTTGGTTAGCATGTACAGTAAGTGATTTATAAAAATAATCAGTCGTATACAGAGTGATTAAAATTACAAAGTTCTGATTCCAAAACACAAATAAGAACTGCTGGTCAGAATGGTTTGAAAATTTGCATGGATCCATTGCATGAAACAATGGAATTTTCTTTGGCGATAGAAAAAAACCCTTTATAAAATGTACAAGTAGATGATGCTGTACTTGGCCAGCAGTATAATCTATTTTATGCAACCACATCATTCCAGCACTTCAACAGCATCAGTGTGTGAGTAGCAAAACTGGACAAATCCCAGATGCCAGGGTGACTAGAAAATCAGTTTTGGCACCTAAAATTTTATATGTATCATTGCTAAAATAAAGTGTAAGTACGAGACAATTTTTTGATTTTGTAATATGTAATAATGTGTCTTCCACCTTGAGAAGGGGTCAAAGTCTCGCAAAAGTAAAAAAAAGAAAAAATTATCCAGGACTGTTTTTAGGAGAAAAACATGTTTCACTCTTAATGAATTTGGATGTCACCTAAATTCTTTTTTAATTTGTTCAGCCCTGGGGGATAGCACAACTTTTATCAAGATGCACATTGCAACACCAGCAAAGCAGCTGCTGAAGAACCATTTTGACAATAAAAATATATGACACCTGGCCGGCATGTTCACCTGACAGGTGTACAGTAATATAACCCTCACAACTATTGGCTTTGGGGATACTCCAAAATGTTATGTGTCGTGGTCGGATTGCAAACTTTGGTGAATTGAAAGCACATCTACATCATTACTATGGAATAAGCCTACTCTGATCTATTGTTGAACAAGCACTTTTGTTCTTTCACCACACAGTCAAAACACAGTGGACAACCTATTCAACATTTCTTGTGCAAGCTGTACTTTGTTCAAATGACTTCATTTTTGTGATGTTTCCATGAATCACGAAATTGTACCATGCTAATTGCATTATCATTTTGTTTTGACTGGCTGTGATATCCATTCAGCGAGCAAATTTCCCGTGTGCTGGATGAATACAGTGTCATCTATCTTACATTTTTAAGTATTTTTTACCTCTTCGCCGTACAAAATTCCATTGCCTAAGGAACATTCATGAATGATAATACAAATCTTCAAGTCATTCTGATCAGTGGTATTATTTTGCAGTGTTTTGAAATAAGAACTTTAGTTATAATCACCCTGTATATTGTAAATCATTGCTAATTAAATTGCATTATTTATGCTTCATTGAACACACTGTATTGCTTAGATTTTATCATAGTTTTTGCAAAACAGAGGCCTAATTAAGCATATTGAAAAAGTGACCATCTTTATCACATGGTTAATAATAACATTAAAAGAAAGAATTCTCTCACACAAAATATTTCCTTAAGCTGTAAAATAACTAAATTGCAAAAGCTGGTTTTTATTAAAATATAAGAAATATTTATATATTAATTAATATGGGAATTGTGTTAATTTCATTAATAAACATTTTATTTTAATTAATTATTAGAAGTTTTAATGATTTTTCAAAATTTTACTTTTAATGTAAATGTTATTAAAACCAAAAAAAAAAATCTGGTTTTTGATTTTTCAAAACCCTGCTTTATGCCAATGTTAGCATGTCTGTGTAGACTCAGAGCTCATCACATTGAAGCAATGTTTGTAAATTGAAGAAAATATTCATTACATGTTTGAGGCTCTGACTTGTGTCTATGTATCTATAAATATGACTCGTATACAAGGCATTGCCATATTTAAATTAAAAAAAAATTCTCAAGTGAAAAATTCATTAGATCCGAAACTGCTTATTGAAAATTAGATTGCAAGTTATTATAACTATAAATGCAAAAACATAGAAATGAAAAATGTTAATGAGTGGTCAAGGAGTAAAGATACCCATACTGCCACCAAAATAAAATTCGATACATTTGATGTCTTAAAATACAATGATTTCTTAAAGTGATGTATGCATCGAAATTCAGTGGCTAATATAGGTCACTTGGATATTGAAGTAAAAATTTACATCACTTAAACATAAGTTGTATCAACATATGTGGATAAAAAACTAAATAAATGAATAAATATATGAAATGTAAAACAGTATTTTTAAGTCTGAAAAAAATTTGTTTAAAAAAAATCAGAATGGAAATACAATCAGATAGCAACCGAAGTGGCTAGTGTGAACAATTGTTACATAAAATAGGAAAATGATGCATATAAAAACATGATTGCCAGACACATCAAGAAAGCCATATTTGAGTTGTAAATCTGCATAGAAGTGATACGAAATGATTGCATGGAAATCAGTGGAGGGAGATAGTGGGGCTAGCGAGTGTGGGCATTGTTTTATTGCTTTTTGTTGTTTTTTCCTTCTTAAACTTTAGTGAATTATTGATCGATTAAATTGTTACTTGGTTAAATCAGTGTTCTCTCATGTATAAGATTTATAATACATTAAAACTATTCTATGTGTAAGACAGAAATTTCATACTAACTTGTTTTATTGAACTTTTCAGGAATATGATGATAACTATGAAAAGAATGAATACACCAGTGTATGTAGTTGGCAGCATCAGAAACGCATAAAGATATTTGATGGCGGATTCAAATCAAATGAAGATTATACATACATCAGAGGTAGAGGCAGGGGTAAATATGTATGTGAGGAATGTGGTATCCGTTGTAAGAAGCCAAGTGTTCTTTTGAAGCACTTGCGATCACATACAGATTTAAGGCCATATAAATGCCCTCTGTGCTTATTTGCATTCAAGACAAAGGGGAATTTGACAAAACATCAAAAAAGTAAAAGCCATCACAAAAAGTGCACAGAACTTGTTATATCTACTTGTCCTTTGAGTTATAGCTCTGCAGCAAATAGAGATAACTTCACAAAACAAGTATGTTCAAATTTTTTCAGATCATAAGTTTTTGAGATGTTTTTCTAAAACACATTTAATTGAGATTCTTCCAAAATTTATAAACCAATCCAACAGGATTGGGTTTTGGATGTGACAGGTGTAAAAAACTGATTTAAACCATCAAAAACGTCAATGCTTTTAGATGATGTTTTGAAAAAAATAGGTCTATAACATATAATGATGAGAAACTTACTTTTTACATTATACAATGCTTTATTTTGAAACACTAATTTAATGCAATAATTAGAATAAATATTCATTATAATTTGCAATTTTTTAAAGGGAAAGACCAATTGTGCATCTAACTTATAGTGAATCTTCACCAAAACCTTGTCTTCAGCTTTCATGCTGTGCTCTATTCAAATTGTATATTTTACACATATAGGGGAAGGTCAATTAGTATTGGACACCTAAGCTTCTCTTATATTATAAAATATTTTTACAGCTAAATTGGGGCACAAATTACATTCTATGCATAACTTCATTGTTCTATAAAAACACCTTTTGAAGCACATTTTTCTAAGATAAAAATATAGTTTTTTTACCCCCTTATGTTTTTATGAATTTTATTTGTGGAGGGTTGTATCGGACATGAAAAAATGTGCAAAAAGACAATTACTTTTAGTTTCACAAACAACTTTTTATTATTAGGCAGAGTTACTTTTAAGAAATTTATAAAAGTACAAATTACAGATCTCAAAACTAAAGAAGAAATAAGAAAGTGGTACATATATGAGAAAAATAGCCCAAAATAGCCCACATGAGAAGGTAAGCCCAACCTTCACAATTCCTCCACTGAATCCAGTCGTCTTCAAAGCTTTCACTACAGATGATTCAGTGAGTCTCTTAGCCTCTTCTCTCTTTTCTTCAGATTTTAGTTCACATTTTTGCTTGCATTTGCAACAAGTTTTCTGATTTATTTACTATTTTTCCTCCTTTTTCTCTCTTTGTTTAAACAATTTTCCCCCAGCAATTTTGTCGTACCTGAATAGATTCTTCCTTTTTCTTCTTCCTCTCATTTCTTTTGTTCAAGTTCGGTTTTGTATTTTATTTCAGTCAAGATTAAAATTTAACTTGTTTTGCACACTGCTTTGTCTTGATATGAATTTTGTATTTGAACTGCTAGGAACAAATGATATTTTCTCTAAAATATTTTGAGATGCAGTTGCTTTGGGAGAATCCTCAATAATAGAGGAAGTTATACTACTTCACCAAAAACAAACTCTGGCCATATCGCAATATTGCAATTTACTGCCATTAATGAGATGGGTTGGAAATGAAAATGCTGTCTACCGGTGGTCGCCTCGAATTCATTAGGGAAAATATCTTACCTATATCCTCCCTCGGGTTCGAGACCATGACAGCAACTTTTACGGTGGCAGAGGAGCATCTTACCACCAAGCCACTCGGGCTGGAGGACGTTATACTATCATTTTCCAAGACTGCTCGAACTTCCTCCATTTGCTTGTCTGCTACTGGTTTTGAAGGACCAGGCAAGCTCAAAATCATGGTAGATGTGGCAGCACCATTGTATAACACCATCTCCTGCTCATCATTGAACATTTATCACCAATGTTCTTGGTAAAAAATCATAACCTTTCCCAGACATGGTTTTATTTTTACCTCTTTAACTTTTGCAAAACCTTTTATTTTATTTCCTAGTGTGATTTTAGGAACAATATCTTTTGCTCGCTTCCCTAATTGTCTCATTTCCTTTGCTGTAACTTTTTCTACAGCTTCTTTCATATTCTTTTCCTCCCACCTCTGACATATAGTTTACCCATATTGTCCTGCAAAACAAAAAATTCAGTGAGAATATAATTCTTATCAACCTTAAACTCTGTATGATATTGATTTTCCTCACCCAAGTTAGAAATAACCCCTAGAAATAACCCCTGTATTTTCCTCATCCACGTTCGGGGGACGTTTCTTGTCTCCAATTCATCGCCATTTTCAGGTGATTGGCTAACTCGGTGCATATTCGCACTTGATTTTGTTGCCCTTGGTTTTTTCTTGGTGAAATTTTGCAAATGCATTTTATGTTTGCCCTTTACCCTGGAGAGCACCCCCTGCTGATCCTTCAGGAAAGTTTTCTTCACAAAATGAACACAGGGATTTTGGTCTACTTCCGAAAAGAAGGTCATGGTGGCCTCAATAAGGGAGGGCATAAATTCCTCCTGAGTCTCTTCCGGTCTATTAACATAGTCTGAATAAACACTTAATAAATCATCAAATTTAAAAGCAATTGGACATTCCGGCTCATCATATTTTCCGAAATAAGCCTGCTTATCATAGTAACCTCTCAACCAAACATTCAGGTCTCCATGAAATTCAGTAAGATCTCCTGTCAATAAATTTGCAACTGTACTTTTAAGTTTATGAAATAAATCCCCAGCAAGGGAGTCATTTATCGGGCAAAACCTCACCATGCTGTACAATAAAATAAAAATATGTGGACAAGAAAAACGCACTTACCTTGCTTGAATCTTGTCTAGGCAGGGGGAAATATGGCATTCAGAGGCCAGAATCAGCAGCAAAAATTAAGCCTTAAAATAAAGGCCAGGTCCAGGTCAGGCCAGCAAAACGCCACCACAACACGTCGTTCATCTCCCAGAAATTCCTCAGCAGGATGTCAGCAGACACTACGAAGTCCAGAACACCGGGAATCTGAAATAAAACAATGCGATATTGCGATAGTGGCAGGCTATCAACCTCTGTCAAAAAGGATTAAGTCCCCAATTTCAGGCAGGTGGCCATCAGTCTCTCCCCACTCACCGTCATATTCGCCCGCTCCGCCGGAGAAACTCACCACTTTCCGTTCAGCCAAATAAAATGCTCTGTATAGAGGAGCTAAAACCTTTGCGACTCCACTCTATGGAGACCACGTTGCGAATGAATGATCACTTCCAAAGATGGAGAACTCTTAGCACACCAGCAGTGCTCACGCGCTAACAAATCACAAGTAAGAAGAAACTACGCCTTCTTATACGAGTTAAAGTGCTCCAAGCATCATCTAGGCTTATTTGCATACTAGGAAGAAATTCTCTCCACGCTAGTGCAGTGACGTAGCCAAAAAATGTACGTCTATGTGAGGAAGATGATGTCACTCCTTGGGAGATGTACAAACTAAGATTGTTGTGCGCTCTCGGATCAGAGATTGTCACAATGGAAAAATTCTTCAGAGCGTGACAGCACTTCATAGGTCAGTTGTAGATGATGTCGGACTGCATCCGTGCAAACGAAAATATGTGTACAGGTTGTCAGGGCTTGTGGAATGTAGACATTACATGTGATGCCATGCCTTGAACTCAAGATCGCATGAGTGTGTCCATGGTGCATTTCAATTTGTTGAGATGGGTGATTACTGGCTCTGGGACATGTTGTTTGACGAAAATCTCTTCAGGCAATCTCAACGTTTGACAGAAGACCATTTCAGCAGTGGTGGTATTGAGGTCTGTTTGAAAACATGTTCAGAGGCCGAAGAGAGCAGAAGGAAGGTCATCGACCCAATTACATGTCAAGTTAGCCTTCAGTGCTTGTTTGAGCAGATGATGTTGGCATTTGATGAGCCAGTTTGCTTTTGGGTTGTAAGCAGTTGTATGAATATAGTTTATTCTGAACAAACTGTTCAATTTATGCAATAGATGTAATTCGAATCGCAAACCCTGGTCCGTAGTGATGGTTCTGGGTATCCCATATCATGAAAACCAGTATATAATGCTCGGGAACAAGTCTCTGTGGACATGTCTTGGATTGGGATGGCTTTGATCCATCGTGGGAATTGGCAGATAATGGTTGAAAGATATTCGTAACCTTGGGAATTTGGGAGTCTGCTCACAATGTCGATGTTCAGCAAATTTCTCAGATGGCACAGGAAAAACTCAGCGAGGCAATCAGGTGTGTTTGCAGGGCTGTCTTAAGAATATCATGGGCCCCAGGTCAAGTGGTTTTTCAGAGGCCCTACCTGGTAAATCATAGAAAATTTCAATCGGATATCATTTTTGTGAGGCCCCTCTTCTCTTGAAGCCCAAGTGGGCCCATGCATTAAGACAGCACTATGTGTTTGTGCACTGCGGTTCATTGACAGGTGATACAAGCATGGGTGAAGTTAGTGACGTCTCTTTATGTTTGGCCAGACGAAACGTTGAGTGAGAAGTTTCACAGATGCTTTGACCCCTGGATGGCATAGGGAATGAAATTTTTCACACTTGTTTAAAAAATGCTAGGGAACAAATATTCGCTGTAGTGTTCGTGAATGATCAGCATAGAGGTTCATTCTGTATTAGGGGAGAAACGTTAGTTGAATTTTTAGTGAATTTTGATTGCTTGTCGATCTAGAGTCAAGAAATTTAGAAAGTTCTGGATCAGTCTGTTGGGCGTTGGCCAGATGAGCATAGTCAATTTCGTCAAGATGGAATGCGTTAGCTTGTAACCGAGACAGAACATCTGCTGGAATGTTGAGAAGGCCTGCCAGATATCTGATGTTGGTGGTATACTTGCTGATGTAACACAACTGTCGTTGTACAATCGGAGATGCTGACTCGAGCTTCTGGTGGAATGCATGGGAAATTCGTTTATGATCACGACCTTGCAACTGATGGCGAAAATATTTTACTTTTAGGTAAATAGGCAGTACAAAGTTTTTAACAACTGGCTGTTGCGAAGATGAATTTTAAGAAAAAGAGAAAATTCAGCTGCCTTTGTGGGGAATCGAACCCACGTCCTTTTACTTTCTGGGTGAACGCCCTAGACCACTAGACTACAAAAGCAACAAATCTTTCCTTGGAGCTTGTGTACACTGAAATGGACCGTACATGGACGGCCGGACCTGACTCAGGCCAAGCTCACAACTGTTAACACTGCCACCAGATGGTGACTTATGAAAGGATGAGTCATCCTTCAAGAGAGGATGCAAGTTTGGTGTGCTATAAAATTGTTCACAGAAAGACAGATTAACTGTCTAGAACGCGAGTAACTGAAAGAAGACTGCTTAATGTTTCTTACACAAATCGCCAAGTCTTCAAAGCATTCATGGACCCTTCATATGATCTGTGTCGCATAGGTTCAGTTTTTTTTCCTGATACAATTCGGTCGTTTAAAGTTTGGGCGTTCACATACATTTTTCGCAAGCTCAGTGTGACCCATTACGGGTAAGGGGCTGTCATTGTGTGTGTGTGGTACATATTTATTTAATAACTGCTTTGTTTTTGTGTGTGAAGGTCATGGCTTTAGCCCGGGGCCAGGGACTATTCTCATCAAAATTTAAAATAAAAGAGATAAACTGCCACCCACATCAAAAACTCAGAAGGTGTTCTAATATATAACAATGCAGAGAAGGCTAAAGAATTTGTCAATATTTATGAAAAACAATTTTCTCCAAATAGAACTATAAATCAAAATTTTGTCCAAAATATTGAATCAGAGGTCCATGATTTTCTGGAAAATGAAATTCCAATAGACGCTACAGCATTCAGACCTATTACAATAGAAGAGACAGAAGAAAATATGGCCAGTATCAAACCAAGGAAGTCACCTGGATATGATGGCATCACATCAAAAGCCATAAAATTACTCACACCAAATGTCATTGTATCAATAGTGAATGTATTTAATCTAATCATGGGAATAGCATACTTTCCAAGTATATGGAAAAAAGCAATAATAAAAGTAATACACAAAACAGGGAAATCCAAAGAAGAAGCTAGCTCATGCAGGCCTATAGCCTTGTTACCACATTTATCCAAGTTGTTGGAAAAATCGATTACAGTGAGAATTGTGGAAACTACAAACAGACTCAAACTAGGTCCTATAGAACAATTTGGATTCAAGACCATGCATGGAACATGCCACCAACTACTTAGGGTAATAGACCATGTTCAAAGTGCAAGAATAAAAAGGGAATATACAGTAGCAGTGGCACTGGATTACAGCAAGGCTTTTGATTGCATATGGCCTGCTTCACAAAATGCTAACCAGAGGATACCCACCAGTTATTATCAAGTTTTTATTCTCATATTTTTCAAATAGAATTTTTCAAGTACAAATTGAAGAAGAAAAATCAAGTGTGGGAAAGATAACAGCAGGAATTAACCGGGGGTTCAATTTGGGACCATACATTCACAACATATTCATGGATGATTTCCCAAATATGGCCCATGGACTCCTTGGGTATGTATGATGATGATGTAATCCTGATGACATCAGACGATGATCCTCAAAAGGCACTAAAAATGGTTCAAGATGAAATATATAAAATAGAACAATGGAACTATTTCAACAAAGCAAAGCTAAACCCAGAAAAGTGTGAAATGGTATGGTTTTCTTCTAAAATTCTACCCACAAACACTTTTGTTAACATCATGGGACATATGATATACCCTTCTGAAGGTATAAAATATCTCGGAGTGTACATGGATAACAAATTAAATTTCAAAAGACATGTTGCAAACAGAATTAAACATGCCACGATAAACATTGATCAAATTCTGAGATTCTGCAATCCCAGAACAAAGTTGAGCATAAAAAACAAAATACACAGGTAATTAGACCATCCTTATTGTATGCTGCTCCGGCGTGGGCTTATGCCTCAAAAGGAAATATTTATACACTGCACGTTTTTCAGAATAAAGTTCTGAGGAGGTTCACAGGAGCGCCAAGGTATTTTAAGGTGATAGACCTACATAAAGAATTGAATGTGGAATCTATATACAAGTATGTGAAAAGAACAGCAGAGAACTTCTTCAATAGGTTGGAAAATTCAAATATTGAACATTTCCAAGAATTTGTTGCATACAATCATTAAGAAAGAATGAGACATCTAAGACTGAAAAATGTGCTAATGATTCAGTACAGAAGTGAGTTTAAAAAAAAAAAAAAGGAAAAATTGAGACACATTTAGGAAAGCTCAGCAAATAGGTAGAAATGGATAAGTAGTGATAGGATTTAAGGTTTTCTAGACTATGGTTATATATTTTTACTAATTTTTTGCTAGTGTCATTAATCATATTCATTTTGCAAATAGTTTGTATTGCTAGTTAAGAGAATTTATTGGTAAAGAGTTGAATAGATCTAATTCTAGGTGAGTTAGATTAATTACATTATGCATAATCAAATGGAAGAGTAAAGATGTTATATAACCGCATAATCAATGTTAGTATTTTTTGAGGATATTATAATTTGGTAATTTTGGATAAATTATCAGTTGATTTGTATAATTTTCATGCAAGAATTCATGAGAGAGAAAAAAAAGGTTTGAAGGTAAAATGAAAAAACAAAACTATCAGAACTATCATGATATTGAAGAGAGGGATGAAGAAAAGTGCAAAACCAATGATATAAGAAGGGAAATTGGATGGAAGATCAAAAAGGTTTCAAAAAAGATTTAAAAAAAAAAAAAGATGATACGATGAGTTTACCAAACATGGATCCTGTGCGACATCCCAGCATAACTACCCAGGATTCTGATCTGGTGAAATCGGTACACAGTGAGAGAGAGAAATTATTTCAAGAAAACCTCTAAATTTTAACATAAGTAAATTTATTAATACTTCAACAATTAACTATGTCACAATTAACAGAACAAAGTTATTTCTCTAAATCATACCAATCCTTAAGCCAGTCCGTTGATTCATCTATATAGTCCGGCGACTGCGAAGTTTGACGATCTTGAATCACTCAACCAGTGACGTCATTGACCTTGACGGGAGCGGGCGAAGGTCAATAGGGCGTAGACTCCACATGGCAACAAGAACGGCAAGCTCGATAGCTAGAGTCGAGGTAATGGTCGGAAGTGACAATCGACGGCAGGCCAAGTTACGGGCCAGCGATGATAGGAACCGGAACGATGGCAGTGACAACGGATGACTAGAGAGGAGGCATGATGGATCTAGAACCAGCCGGCGATGTGCCGAGCACCAGTGAGACGAGTTATTTCATACTATGAATGATTCACCAGAAGGCGACCACCTTCACCTTTAGTGATGTATACTGAGTTTAGAGCGAGATTGAATGCGAGCTAATGCGAAGTGACTCCGGGTATTTATGCCTATAAAAAGAAGTACCGAATGATCCAACTCCTGGGACCGACGATCTCAGAAAAATACACATCAGAGCACAACCAATAGGAAAATACAACATCTAATTTACATAAATAAATGACAATAGATTTTTTTATAGAAAATTTCACTGAATAAAAATTGCAACAATTATTCAAAATGGCGATGTGATCAGGATCGCACATTTTTCTGGACTATGAACAATGAAAATATCACAGACTAATTTAATCAACTGTGCACGGTTATAAAAGGTAAGAAAACATAACAAATTCTATTAAAAATTATACAATTACAACTATATAAACATGTTTCAAAAATAAGAGATAGAGGCAGGTTTGGCAAATTCCCCAAAGGTTCCTAACTATTGTTACACCTGCGTGCGATGACAGAGTGCGTAATAAAATAGTGTTATTATAACTAAATAAGATTTTCCTGGGGAACTGCAGTATTTTAATTCTAAAGAAAAAATATATATATATAACCCAAAGCCCTTTAATCGACCACGCCAATAGTGGTCACAATGATGAAGGAGATGTAGACCATTTATTAAAAAATGGGTCTGGTGCTCTATTTAACTGTTTCACTGTCAAGCTACACTGGTGAAATAAATTAAGAGAATTTGCATATTTTATCAAATTTCATGAAAAGAACTGAACCGAATGTAAATCCACTGCTTCTAGACAAAAATGCAAATCTTGTACGTCAGATACGTAAGCGTACATGTGTGTGTGGGCGGAGCCATTAGAGAAACAGGCTTTATAAGCACGCGTAAGGTAAGACGCATTTCGTTCGCTAGCACATCTCGGCGAATTTCTTGATGTTATTTTGCAACAATCGATTAATTTCAAATTGTAACAGTAAAAATAAGTAACCACCAACGTTTAAATGATGGAATGAGGTGGTGAATTGTGGGGAGGCTAGAAGCAGGCTAATCTCAAGTCCAGATTTGTAGAGGGTTCAATTTAACGCCCAGCGTCTTGTGTAACTTATGGAAACAGTTCCAGGATACCGGATCCATTGAGAGAAAGCCTGGACAAGGTCGTCCAAGAGCCACGACGGCCAGAGAAGATCGCCATTTGTCGATTATAGCAAGGCGTATCAGGCATGCCACCGCTTCTCAGCTCTCTTGTGACTTGTATGCAGCCACAGGAACCGGCATATCAAGGGTGACTGTTTCCAAAAGACTTCATGAGAGAGGGTTGTTTGCAAGAAGACCTGCTGTTTGCGTCCCGCTCACTTCTACGGAGAGGAGAATCCGTTTATCATGGTGCAGAGAGCATAGAGATTGGAGTATGGATCAATGGGCGACTGTTCTCTTCACTGATGAGTCCCGGTTCAGCCTAAGCACCGATTCTCGCCGTACGTTCATATGGAGAGAACCAGGGACCCACTACCTACCCTCCAATGTCTGTGAAATCGACCATTATGGGGGTGGAGGTTTAATGGTCTGGGCAGACATCATGTTGGATGGCCGCACACCTCTTCATGTCTTTGAAAGAGGCACTGTGACTGGTGTGAGGTATAGGGATGAGGTCTTGGAGCCCTATGTTCGCCTTTTCAGGGGTGCAGTTGGTCCTGAGTTCATTTTAATGGATGATAACGCGAGGCCACATAGAGCTCTTCTGCTCGACGAATTTCGAGAGAGTGAGGATATTTGCCGGATGAATTGGCCAGCCAGATCTCCCGACCTTAACCCTATAGAGCATGTCTGGGATGCTCTGGGGAGGGCAATTTCAACTCACAACCCCCCTCCAGGAACCATCCAGGGAATGAAAACAGCGTTGCTGAACGAGTGGGACCAATTGCCACAGGAAATGATAAACTGCCTTATTTCAAGTATGAAATCACGCTGCGAGACCTGTATATCTGTAAGAGGGGACCATACCCCCTATTAACCCATCTATTAATCCATTTTTTTTGTTTATTCTGCAACCGCTGTTTCATACCTTCCGACTCCAACGAGTGTTACACACGATCATTGCTTGTGTATTACAATTATTGAATGATTCTTTGTTTTGTATTGTATCAATGTATGTACATATCAAATTTCATTAAAATCGGTGCAGTAGTTCTATAGAAAATCGACCAAGTCTGCAAATTCTCTTAATTTCTTACACCAGTGTAGATCTTATTTCTGCACGGGCTCCATTGGAGAAAGTGGATAAACCTCGACACACCCAAGCTCTGTTGCAAGAAGCAACGTAAGCACTTCGGGGGGGGGGGGAAGGCAGGGCATGTCCGGCAAAACTAAAATTTATTGATGTGTCAAAGATTACATATAGTGCAAGTAAACAAAAATTATGTAAATCAAAGAATCAAATTAATCAAGCTAAAGTCAAAGTGCAACGGGCACGGATAATAAGTAATCATAGAAAGCATGGGCTCTACTAATTTAGGGCTTGAAATTTAAACAAAATGTCTTTGTTGAAAAAAATTAGACATTCTTTTCCAAGTTGAGGTCTCCAGTTTACTTTTCCCTGCTCAGGGCCCTCCACCAAGTCAAAAGTGTTCGAGATTACTTTGTAGTTGCATCATGAACTACTGATGAATTAAAAGACTAAAAATTAAATTTGTTGTATATGTAAAACTAATGTGCAATAGAGAGTTCTGTTATGAAGAAAAGCTACTTATTCAAACAGTTGCTCTGTTAGTCTAAATTAAAAATTACTAGTGAAATGTGTACAGTACATTTCACCACAATAATTTAAATAATAAGAGATAAAAAAGATGAAAAAAATTGCTATTATTGTTTTCTTTCGCAATGTATAAATTTTATTCATATTGTTATTTTGATTCATACTTTAATAAATATCATGTTACTTTAAATTTATACGATTTTCATAACATAGCACATTAAAACTGACGGAACTCCGCTTAAGTCGTCACTCGGCTTAAGCCGTCATAATTTATTTTGATAACTTGAGGTGACGACTTATCAAGGTTTTACTTTAGTTACACATTTTTGATAAATTCATACATTTTAAGCATTTTCTTCAATGATAATTTATTCAGAATCTTCAATGATAATTTATTCAGAATCTTCAATGATAATTTATTCAGAATCTTCAATGATAATTTATTCAGAATCTTCAATGATAATTTATTCAGAATCTTCAATGATAATTTATTCAGAATCTTCAATGATAATTTATTCAGAATCTTCAATGATAATTTATTCAGAATCTTCAATGATAATTTATTCAGAATCTTCAATGATAATTTATTCAGAATCTTCAATGATAATTTATTCAGAATCTTCAAAAACAATCTAGATACAGTATTTTGCAGCCCTCTGATACTTATAATCAATAAAGCGTAGTAAAAGATTTTTTTTTTCTGTTAGACATATCAATAAATTAATAAAACTTAACACGTTTCATTTTGCAATCATATTTAAAATTTATTTAAGAAAAACTTAAACTTCATTTGGCTTGCGAACTTTGACAAGTGACAATATTTAAATCAAGTTTTTATTAAGAAATTTATGCAACCAAAAAAGTTATTATTATTATTTTTCTAATTTAAAACCTGATCATGCCCCCCCCCCCCAAGGGGTGGGCTGGCAAGGCTGCAGCCCTGGGGCCGGGGACGAATTTCATTATTTTTTGTTTTTTCACGCTGTAAATTCATCATAAGAGGGCTCGTGAAAGTCTGGTTGGGGGGGGGGGGCGCAAAAGATCCCAGCCTAGGGCCCTACTCCAGGATGTGAAGGCAATGAACCTGACATATGACTCAATACATGAGAGTAAAATAAATCTTAAATAAGTGAAATGTAATTTGATTTTGAGGGAAATATACACTGTATCATAAAATATAAATAAATACAGGGCATTGCAAATCAGAAAATAATTTAGGCACCAAGCATGGTTTTTTCACGAGAAATGTGTCTTAAATAATCTTTTTTCAACCTTTCTGGGAATTGATGACCCCTTCCCACGGCCGCAATTAGATACTTTGTCACCTGGGACAAGCTGGAATTTTGACGCCCCTTGCATGTAGAAGAAGCAGTTAAAGGGTGAATTCGACTCCCATTCTGGTCCAGCTTCACCATAGGCCAGACCCATCTAGTTGTGGCTCTGCTCCTTTCCATGTTGGAAGACAGTTAATTATGAAATCGGGAAATTTTGAGCCATCTCTAGATTCTGATTTAGCAATCACATATACAAAATTTTAGGTGCCAATACAGATTTTCCAGTCGCCATGGTGGCCTGGTGCCTGGGATTTGTCCAACCCTGGAATAAATAAAGATGTATATACTGTATATATTTTTTGTATATTTTTACTTGCATTCTTTGAAATATAATCGTTTCGTGACCCCGTCCAGGGATTTTTTGGATTCGTGAGATCTGGGAGATATACTCAAATTTACGGCACAACTAGATCTGTAATAAATTGCCTATGGCGATAGACTGTAGTTGTGTGCCCGAGTGGCATGGTGGTAAGATGCTTGTTTACCATTGTGAAGGTTGTTGTCTGGGTCCCGGGTTCGAACCCAAGGAAGGATATAGATAAGATATTTTCCCTAACGAACTCGAGGCGACCACCAATAGACAGTGCCTTCACTTCCAGCCCATCTCACTAATGGCAGTAAATTGCAATATAGCGAAATGGCCAGAGTTGGTGTTTGGTGGAGTAGTAGACTGGAGTTGTGCTCGGTTTCACTGAGAGAGGGAGAGAATGAAAGTATATTTTTACTTGGACCGTGATCAAACTAGAATGGGGCTCAAGGGCAGGGGCGTATGTCCCCAACAATTAAATAAATTTTTGTTAATTAAATGCTTTTGCAAATTTTTCACCAGCTCAAAAATTCTCCAGAAGCAATTCCGTGCCCCCCCCCCCAGATCGGTCTTCTTGGGTACGCTCCTGCTCAGTGGCAGTCCCATTCCAAGGGCGTAGTGAGGGGGAAAACTCGGAGGGGTCTGGTCCCCCCGAAATGCGAGAAAATGACAGAAAAAAGGGAAATAGATATCCAAATATATTGTTCTATCACTTTGGTTCCCCCCCCCCTCCGAAATGTAAGTGGTCCCTCCGAACGAAATTTCTGGCTACGCCCCTGTCCTATTCACTTTGGTAACAATACATGAAATATATCAAAGAAACACCTATTTTCTGGATACTATGCTGAGGTGAACTCAGAAAGAAAAGTCATCTTGTCCCTGCCGGGATACGAACCTAGGCTTGGATTTGATTTTCAATTTATTGGCGCAAGGACCAATTTGGCCAAACTGCACCAAAGCATGACATAAAAATAAGAAAAATGTCCTTTTGTCATGTCAAAAAACTAAAACATATAAAAAGGAACATTAAACGTAAAACAATGACATAAATTGTAAAAACTATAATTTGTCATATAAAACCAATGGCCTTGATGAATTTAAAAATGCGAGATGCATCGCTATTGTCATTTAAAATGTCATGAAGTGAAAGATCACTCAGACCAAAAGCGGTCGTAAAATGATGACGAGGATGTGAACAAGTAAAAGCTTGATGGCATGAAGTTTATTATTTATCTGATGGTTCCAGTGCCCCTGCCAGTGGTGATGCATCACTTCCCGGAGGATTGAGAAGTGGTCACTGGCAGGTATCAAAAGGCTATTATCAATGTTAGTTGTTGTTCGAGCTGCGTTTTCTGCTTTTTCGTTGCCGGTATTCCTACATGACCTGGTACCCAGTAAAATTATACAGTGGTACCATGATGAGTGAGGTAATATAGTTCATGAAAAATGGCATGAATGAATGGATGAATGTGAAACGTACAGGAACTCATTTCTTGTAATGCGCTGAGAGAGTCGCTATAGATGATGCATCGTCGGTGGCGTTTGCGTCGTATATGACGTAGAGCCTGAAGGATTGCGTACAGTTCTGCCGAATATATAGTGAATGTGTCAGGAAGTTTGAAAGATGTCTCCTCACAGCAGATGTAGGCACAACCGACATGGCCAGGGCTCTTGGAGCCGTCGGTATATATGGGGAAGTACCTGTTGTACCTAACCCTGTGCCTAAAGAAAATCTGTTGTTATATGACATCTGCTGTGGTGGCTCTAGGATATAATGATAATGAAAGAGAGACATCTGGCAGAGACTGCTCCCATGGTGCCAGTTGCCAAGCAACTGGGGCCACACGACCGATGTCTAATTCTAGTTCTTCCACAAGTGCCCTCATATGAAGACTGTGAGATGGAACACATGAAGGTCGAGCAGCAAAAAGTCTATGAAATGAGGGATTAAAAATGACACGATGATGTGAATGACCTGTAAAAGATTTCATCTTGATATAATATTTCAAGGAAAGTTGCTTGCGTCTTGATGTCAGTGATGGCTCGTTGCATTCGACATACAGACTCTCCATAGGGAACGTCCGGAAAGCTCCAGAACAAATGCGAAGAGCAAGATGATGAACTGGGTCGAGCACACTCAGATAGCTCCGAGGTGCTGACCCGTATACAATGGAACCGTAGTCGAGCTTTGATCTTATTAGAGCTTTATACAAGTGAATGAGTGACTTACGGTCTGCTCCCCATGATGTAGACGAGATAACCTTCAAGAGGTTCATCGTCTTCATGCAACGAGCTATCAATTGTGCAATATGAGGTGTGAAAGTAAGTTTTTTATCGAATGTGATGCCGAGGAATTTTGTTTTTTCTACTATTGGTATTTGACTATTGTTTAGAAACAATTGTGGGTCATCATGTAGGTCTCGACACCGACAAAAGTGCATAGCGACAGTTTTGTCAGCGGAAAATGAGAAGCCGTTATTATGTGCCCACTTGTTGATCTTGTTGAGTGCGGTTTGTAATTGTCTCTCGGCTGTCCTCATATTCACTGATTGATATGATATCAACAGATCATCCACGTAAAGTGCGCCAGTGACAGACAACGGGAGTTGGTTCAACACGCCGCTGAGTCTTGAAATAAACAGTGTAACACTTAAAATACTACCTTGAGGTACACCTTGTTCTTGGATTTGGGGAGCTGATAATGTACTTCCGATCCATACCTGGAAGATGCGTCGAGCGAGAAAGTTCTTAATAAAAATGGGCAAGTGGCCCGCAAGCCGCAATTATAGAGGTCGGAAAGAATTCCATGCCCCCAAATACAGTCGTAGGCCTTTTCTATGTCGAAAAATATGGCTAGCATATGTTCCCTCTTCACAAATGCTTGTCTTATTGATGTCTCAAGGCGTAACAGATTGCATGTTGTTGACCTGAACCGTCTAAAGCCGCTTTGATGTGTTGATAAAATATTGTTAACCTCAAGGTAGTGCATAAGGCGATAATTGACCATGCGTTCCATGAGCTTACACAGACAACTGGTCAAAGCAATAGGTCTGTAGCTATTAGGTTGCTGAGGATTTTTGCCAGGCTTCGGGAATGCAAGAACAATGGCTGCTCGCCATGTGTCAGGAAATGAATGACTGACCCAAATCCGATTAAATAATATGAGTAAATGTGAGAGTGATTCAGATGAGAGATGCCGAATCATGGAGTAATGAATGGCATCGGGCCCAACAGCTGAGTCAGGACTTCGCTGCAAGGCCGTCGTCAGTTCATGAAGGGTGAACAATGAATTGTACCCCTCCGGTGTAAAAGGCCGGAAGGTGTACGATGTACGTTCGGCTGATGATTTAATGGGATGAAACGATGGGGGATAGTTCGCATCGCTGGAAACAGCAGCGATGGTGTCCGCAATATTCCTCACATCGCTGATGATAGTGCCTTTGGTATTTAAAATAGTGATGGGATGAGACTGATAATGACCATTGATTTTTTGGATCCAGTCCCAAATGATTTTGGATGAAGTTGATGAATTGATTCCCGTCGTAAACTTTTGCCAGGACTCGCGCTGAGCCTGGCGCCTGGTTCTTCTCGCTATCGCCTTTGCTTTTAAAAATGCCAACTTGTTTTCATGGGTAGGATACTGCCGAAACCTACTCCATGCTTTCTTTTGAGCTTTAATTGTAAGATTGCATTCGTGATTCCACCAAGGTTTAGGAAATTTAGGAAGTTTCGAGGAGACTTTGGGTATTGTTTCATTGGCTGCTGAGATCATACAACTGGTCACAAGGTCGACACAATGGTCGACTTCGGGTTGAGAAACCATATCCTCCGTGATTTCTGCCTTGACCATGAAGTCAGCTCATCAGGCGGCCACAAGCTTCCACCGAGGAGGTCCCTCAGGTATGCTATGGCTTCGGTCAAGGCACTTAACCACTAGAGGAAAATGATTGCTCCCGTGGAGGTCTGGATCAACCGACCAGGACCAGTTGGGCAAGAGTGTGGGTGAACATAACGATAGATCTATTGCAGTGAAACTATTGTTTGGGGCATGGAAATTAGTGAAACTGCCATCATTCATGATGCCAAGGTCCATATTGTCTAACAGATGTTCAACCATTTTCCCACGAGGGGTGTTGCCTATAGAACCCCAAATCATATTATGTGCATTGAAGTCTCCAAGAAGAAAAAATGGTGGAGGTAATTGATCAATCAGATCTTCTAGATCTCTCTGTAAGATGGTGTCATTTGGTGGCAAATAAATGGAACAGATGGTAATTCTTAGGCCTGTAGAGATTTCCACAGCGATGGCTTGCAGGTTCGTGCTCAGCGTTAAAACGCGCGACGACACGTGATGTGGAACCAGCAGAGCAACACCGTGGCAAGCCCTACTCCCGTCAATCGATACGGAACAGGGAATGTTGCCTGATGTTCCATGTCTCCGAGGGCTTCGTAAAAGTTTCCTGGAGTGCCACGCAAACAGGATGATAGTGATTGATCAAATCCTTGAGATCTTTATAATTGGATCTAAGACCACGAATGTTCCATTGGATTATGTTGGCCATAAATTAGGTAGAAGTAGACGGTTCGAGGTCTTTAAATTTATTCTGGTCTAGTTTCCGGCGAGTACCACCAGATTCTGATGGATTATCAAGATCCATGTCACCAATTGACTTGTCATTAATTAGTGACACATTCTTGAGGGTGGGACATTTTATTGCTCTCTGTATTGCTTTTCTTGAATATCCAGTCTTTAACTTTTTAGATTTATTTCCAGAATTAATCTTGGGTTTAGTACCAGTAGGTTTTTTGAATGTGTGTGCTGTTGCTTTTCCTGCCTCTTCTTGGAGGTAGTGGACTCCCTCTGGAATCCAGCAGAGCAACAGCAGCCACAACTAGTACACGGTTGGTTAGATGATGATGTTTGAGTTGATGTATCAGCTATTGGTTCAGTCTGAGTTGTTACAGATGCTTTGGTGATATTGTTAGTCGTATTAGCTGTTGATGGATTTGTTACCATATTGGAGTATGATCTACTAGCTATTGGAGTTTGGTTAGGGATTATACGACGGCGTGCTTCAATATATGAGATGTTATTAAGGACCTTGATCTTCTGGATCTCTTTTTCTTCATTCCATTTCGGACACTTTCTGTGAAATGCGGGGTGGTCACCACCGCAATTGACGCACTTGAATGGTAAATTAGTGCAGTTGTCCGAAATGTGGTCCTTCTCACCGCATTTTGCGCAGGTGGGTTGACTGCGGCATGCCGTTCGTGAGTGACCGTATTTTTGGCAGTTAAAGCATCGGACAGGGTTAGGAATGTATGGCCGGATTTTGAGGTTATAATAACCTATTTTGATATCTTTCGGTAACGTTGGTGATGAAAATATGAGAATTATATTACGTGTTGGAGCTGGATTGCCATCTTTGTGACTCGTAATATGTTTGGCTGATGTTACGCCTTGAGACGCTAGCTCTTGTGTTAGTTCTTCTTCATCCATGTTTTTTTCCCATATTTGAATGGGTATTGTTCCACTCTCACCCACCATGCCCACCATGGAGCCCTACGAGGGGACGCGCACACATAACAAATGAAGGTTAGTAGCAACGCCAGGTTAGGTGAAAGCTATACACCACCAAAACAGGCGAGCAGACGCGTTCAAGATCCAAGATCGTCGTGAAGCAGCACCAACAAACCTCAACGACGTCCGGCAGTCCCGCCCCCTCTACCTGCCCAGTAGTGTAACCCCTTCAGCCACCGAGGCGACCACAGCCGATTGACCTGGACGGGGCTAGTCCAAGCCTCCCGTTTCGGCTGAATTCGAGGCCAAAGCTAGCGCATCAGGCTAACCAGGATCCCCATCTCCAGCCTTACGGGTCTCCACGCACGGCAAACACACAGGTAGACAGCATCCCAGATAGGGCATACGCTAGAAGCAATGCCCTGTCTGGGAGGACTTCTCCCCACCTAAGCTGGGCCCACAATGAGGGGTGATACATTAAAGACGAAAACAGGACGAAACGAGACTTAAGACAAGTACTGTAAGATGTGTGGAAATATACATGTAATCTGGGCTATTGAAAGTGAAAGATATGAGCACAAAAATGCGATGACAATGACGTGTGATAGATTTGACGTTACCCAGAGTGCACCACGAGGAGGCCCATCACATTACACCCCTCGAACCTAGGCCCTCTTGCATACCGGGCAAGCATGCTTTTCTTTCAGAGTTCACCTCAGCATAGTATCCAAAAAATAGGTGTTGCCTTGATATACATCTTGGGCTGAGAAAAAGTCATCTATCTCTCTAGATACATGAAATGATTGATGTAATTAGAGTCCGAATTTTCCACTTAAAAAATGGCAAAATATGAACTATACGATATAGTTCATATTTTGATATATACTTTGATAACCTCGTTATACGGCGCGTCGTATAAACGAGGTTCCATTAGAGCTTGAGCCCTCCCAACATTTTCAATAAATTTGCTCCTATAAAGGCATCATTTGGCCTAGCAAAAGTCTGGGCTAGTGTCAAGTTGGAAAAGTCGTGGGACACTTTCCCCCCTTTTGTGATATATGACATAAATAGGGAATTTATAATCAAGATTTAGTCATGTCCTGTACGTGTGATTTTTGTTGAATCGTAGATATGTGAAAAGGGACAAAGAATATGGAAAAACATTCCCCATCCCTGCAGTTTTGTTTGGGTCTAATGAAGATGAATACTCAAAAAAAACGAAAAGAAAAAAATACAATTAAAAATATTAGTTTCGAGGGGGAGTGGAGGACCAGAGACATGTTCCCCTTCCTTTGGGCCTTGCAATAAAACGAAGGATTTTCAGTGTGATAAGGGGAAGAGGGATCCTCAAAATTCTTATAATTTACAATTGCGGTGGGAAACCTTTGTTCTGGAACTCTAGGAGGGTTTTTCATCTTTCCCTTTGTATGATTTTTGGACTGAAAAATTAAAATAATATGTACCATAATAGTGAAATAAACCAATTAGTTATTCGTGGAAATGCTTTGAAAAATGAAAGGGTAATGAAAATATTCTGACGGTCCGGCGGTTGAGAAACACTTGTATAGTTTCGTTCGAGAGTATAGTATAATCGTTCAAGAGGATTCATTCATGGCATTTTCTTCTCCTTTCGCCAATCGATCTACAGAGACAGTAAGCAATCCTCAGCAAGGAAAAAAAAATTAGATATTTTTTGTGATGGCTTTTTTCTGATGCTGCTTCATGTGCTTTATTTTCCTCAAATGGTTAATTCTGCCTGTTGCAACCCAACGGCTTTTCTTTGTTCACTCCACACGATAGCCTTTGTCCAAACGCTTTGCTTTTTTCTATCGACCTGGGAAAGGTGTTTGTCTAGAATAACTACTATATGTTCATACAGTCCCGTGACTAGGCTGGGGCAACCAAGGCATTGCCCTGGGGCCCCTGGGCATGCTACGGGCCTGTGTTCATAGAAGAAAAATGTCACGCTAAACATGGAAAGAAAACCTGTTAATACATAACTTTTTTGAATCGATTTTCAATTTAAAATCTTATATAAGGATGACAGCAAGAGAGGCTTGACAAAGTAGCGTAGCCGGTCAATTTGTCGCACTCAACTTGTCGCGGTACAAATTCGTCGCAGTGCCAATTCATCGCGGTACAAGTTTGTCGCAGTATCAATTAGTCGCGGTACAAATTAGTCGCAGCTCCAATTCGTCGCGGTACAAATTTGTCGCAGCTCCAATTCGTAGCTGTACAAGTTTTCCGCCGTGTCAATTCGTCGTGACGTCAATTTATATATTACAGCACAGAATCAATTTGTTGAACCGTCGATTCTTCACTGTACATGTTCCACGCGAGCTTGTATGTAGGTTTTTGTCTTACACGTGAAATAAAAACATGAACAAAAGTGTACACGCAGTTAACTGAAAATAATTAATTTTTGTCAATGCAGAAAGGTCATCGAAATTAAAATTACAATATCAATTACATTTAAAAATTTAACTGCATATAAAAGTTTAATTATATTTGAAAATTCGGTTAGAAAAATTTGAAATGTTAAATAATTGATTTTTGCTGAGATAAAATTTCAATATCATGTGGAAAAATTTCGGTTTGTATGATATTCCCCAAATTACTGTGAGCCTATCTTTAACGGTAAATTTCTATCTGCCCCATTACAGTATCTCCATAAGAACCTGAAATATTTAATTAATTAATAATTCAATTAAATTAATATTTAATTTTCACCGTATAAGCCGCACTTCCCACTTTTGTTGGGATTTCTCACAGCGAAGGGAGTTGGGCGCAGATCAAGGATGGAAATGTACAGTGCTTATGAATGACAATTCGATGAAGTTTTCATAATGCCCACAGGATGAGCACCGACAAAGGCAATGTAATCACCAATAAGAAAGGTGACTATGGGTCAGTCGCATAGATATAACCATTAATCTTATGTTTATAATAAGTCGCATATCTTTGGCTGGCTTGTTTGAATATTTTCACACAGTTTTCATTAGCGTCTAAGCTTTTGGAACAAGGTTGGTGTGCTTGGTCTACATATTTCTGTTGGCATAAACATGGAATATTGCAAAACCGAACGTGGAAATGATATGTTGGTTTACGTGTGTGTTTAAAAGTTTTTTCCCCCATAATTCATGTTCCGAAATTAGAAAAACTTTTAATGCAATTCAAAATGAATTAGACTATTATTAATTTTCTTTATTTGAGTTTTTTGTTGTATCTTAAAGAGAGAGATACAGGTTATACGGATGACAAAAAATAATGTAGTACTTTTTAAAATTAAATTGTTTGAATTCAATTTAAATTGCAATAAATTGAAATCTTCTACGTATCTTAAAAAAAAATTATGGTAGTTCAAAATACCATCACGTATTATTCTATAAATCATCATCGGGTTTTTACTGCGATATTCACGTATATAAGTGTAAATAAAATGATACTCAAAGCGCTGCAAATAAATAAAGGTTTAGATATTGTGGAGTGTTTTTATATGTACGATACGAATTGTTTTTAAAATTAAAATTATCCTAATAAATGTAGGCTATAATCAGAGGCGGATTTATAGTTTTCCCACCTGTGGGATATTCATACCTTGCCTTCCTTCTTCCTTTCTAATTCATGTTCTTGATCCCCAATTACTTAATTTTGGTCACGCCCTTTCACTTGAACTTGTCATCTTGGGATAAAGCCCGCAGACCCCCTCCCCACCTAGGAAATATACCTCTGAATATAATAATCTTACATTGTCTGTTAATGTTAATTCACTTGTATTGTAAGAAGAAATTTTTACTAATCATTGACTGGAGCCGTAGACCAAGCACACCAGCCTTGTATCAAAAGCTTAGACGCTAATGAAAACTATGTGAAAATATTCAAACAAGCCAGCCAAAGATATGCAACTGATTATAAACATAAGATTAATGGTTATATTGTATCTATGCGACTGACCCATAGTCATCTTTCTTATTGGTGATTACATTGCCTTTGTCGGTGTTCATCCTGTGGGCATTATGAAAACTTCATCGAATTGTCATTCATAAGCACTGTACATTTCCATCCTTGATCTGCGCCCAACTCCCTTCGCTGTGAGAAATCTCAACAAAAGCGGGAAGTGCGGCTTATACGGTGAAAATTAAATATTTCAGGTTCTTATGGAGATACTGTAATGGGGCAGATAGAAATTTACCGTTAAAGATGGGCTCACTGTAATTTGGGGAATATCATACAAACCGAAATTTTTCCACATGATATTGAAATTTTATCACAGCAAAAATCAATTATTTAACATTTCAAATTTTTCTAACCGAACTTTCAAATATAATTAAACTTTTATATGCAGTTAAATTTTTAAATGTAATTGATATTGTAATTTTAATTTTGAGTGTCATGTACATGAATAATAATGATCTAATTAAAAGTATAATTTCATTCTTTTCACTTGAGAGTTGTTACTTTACAGTTGAAAAAAAATCAAAAATCGATTGACATTTGCAGTGGTGACAGAGATGCTGTTGGTACCCAGGGTACTTTATGGAATGGGTATGAGCACCCAGAGAAATTATTCAGAAATCAAAATTTCCTACTTCAACATCAAGACAAGAACCCACAAGTTCCAAACACTTCCGGTATGCTTGGCCAGTCAAAAGTGCCGAAACGAAGGAAACATTGAGGAGGTGAGGTGGGGGGGGGGGCTTAAAATCGCCATTCATTCCATTTATAAGGGACTCAAACCCGTACTCAGGGACTCAAATCACGACAAAAAGTGGGAAATGCGACTTATAAGGTGGAAATTGAAATTTAAAAATTTATTTGATCTCAATTTTTTATTTGGGTGAGCTCTTCAACATCCCTCACTGCGAGAAAGAGAAATCCCGACAAAGATGCGGCTTATATGGTAAAAATTAAATTTTAAAAATTTAATGACTTCAATGAATACTTTCCTTCATTTGTTAAAAATTAAAACAGATGGGCAGGGGGAACATTTCCAATAAATGAGAAAAAAAATTAGTTCCATTTTTTACGCCTAAAGCACCTATCCTATTTATAAGATCACAACAAACATATGAATTTTAAAGCAATTCAAATTTGTCGTGATGAAATGAGCCTGCGACAAATTTGTACCGCGACGAAATGAGCCTGCGACAAATTCGTACTGCGACGAAATAAGCCTGCCACAAATTTGTACCGCGATGAAATGAGCTTGCGACAAATTTGTACCGCGACGAAATAAGCCTGCAACAAATTTGTACCACGACGAAATGAGCCTGCGACAAATTCATACTGCGACAAATTTGTACCGCGACGAGTTTGTAGCACAACGAATTGTCCCGCGACAAGTTGAGCGCGACGAATTGACCTAGACCCACAAAGTACAATAAAGACCTCGTTGTAATATCAACTCTATTAATGTCATCAAGCATACATTACACTATAAACATGCCAGCATAATCAATGAATTGGGACTACTTGTTATCAAGTTATCCCCGCTTATGGTCATTTTTATTTTTTGCCCAAGTGACGTTATACCAAGGATTGACTATTTATGATTTGTTGAATTCTAAATGCCCAGATACATTTTGTGTCATTTATATACCCATATTGTGCATGCATTTCACTGTTTATGAAGGGGTGGCCAACCTGCTTTCTTAGGTTATTGAATGTCCTTAGGTAATTTTTGCTTTTTCAGTTGGAAATTCTTTTTAATTTGTGAGCGATATTTTTCTTATGAATGAATGAGTCTTGTAACCAACTTGTAGGCCACCACCCCCGTACACTGATAATGTATAGTAGGCCTTCTTTACAATGACTCAGTAACAGCTTTTAATTGAATTTGTTTTAGTTTAATTTCTCATCTTTGAAACATCCAACCAGACGGGAAGAAAACTTGAAGGCGGGGGCGTAACTAGGATCTTTGCAACCTGGGGCAAACATTAATTTGTCGCCCCCACAACTTTAAAATTCGATAATTTTTTTACAGTGTTCTTTGTTCCTTACCTAAAATTGCTGCCCCTTGAATTTTGCTGCCCTGGGCATTTGCTCTGCCCCCCCCCCCCAGTTCCGGCCCTGCCTAGGAGCTCCTTCGACCTTTGAAGACCGGACACAGCCCGCTTCACATCTCAGAGAGATATCGAAGCATACCCAGAGGACGGGTGCGGTCAAAAATTTAATTTTTTTCACATAATCAACACTCGTCAATGGGTGGATCATTATATGCAATAAAAAATCAACTATAAAATCACCATAATCTTCTGAAGTTCTTGAGGAACCAAGGTTCTGGCCGAGGGGCCTTTAAACCTTTGAAAATTGTTTATTTATTTTTATTTCCTTTTTTAAAATCAATATTATAATTCACTTGTTTATTTGCTTCTTTGTTCTTCCCCCCCTCCCCACAGTCAAATATTGTTGCAACGAGGCTCGAAAAATGTTTCAGCAACAGCTGTTCAGTTCTCTGTTGTGAATGGACATTTAGAATGTCCTGTTTTTCCCCCAAAATGTTTCAAGTTGTTGGTTCTGCCATATATACGGGACTCAAGCTGGTATGAAAGAGGGAGGGTGCATTGCATTGTTTTTTCAGAAATTATTGGGGGGGGGGCGGCTCAGTCCCCTTACAAAATGTATTGTAGGCGCTTAAATGGCCTCAGCTCATAGGTCTTCTATTCTGGTGCCTATCTTGTACAGAGTGTAATTTTTCTTATCTTGGTTTCAATATTATTGACCTGCCGATTTTCACCACCACCACACATATTTGAGCCCCCCAATAAATTTTTTAAGGGGGCTGAGCCCCCCTAATAATTTCCGAAAAAGCAATGCAATGCACCTTCTCTCACCTGCATACTTGAGTCTTGTATATACAAAACGACCAGCATCTTTCGCCCCCCCCCCAACCCCCCAATGTTTTCTTTGTGTTGGCGCCTCGTCCACCACACATCTTTGGGCGTAATTTCATGTTGATGTCATGCGGCCCCCCCCCTTCCCTTGGTCACAGCGAACAACAGAAGATGCACTCTTCTGGCAGTGAAGAGTTTGTCCAGGCAAACAAGAAAAGGCCCCTCCCCACTCAAACTTTGTCATTCGTGCCTTCTGGCAGTAAGGATTGGCACCGTGGAACTGTGGGGACTGAGCGACAGGGAAGAAATGAGAGAGTCTTATTGGCATGGAACAAGAAAGTTAAAGACCATTGAGAGTATTAAAAAAAATAAGATTTTGAGGGGATTGTTTTCCATTATCTGATTCATAATTAAGACAATTTTTAGTAAATAAATTTTTTTTTTTCATCATACAAAATGAGGAAACCATTCAGGCGAAGTTTGGGGGGGGGGCGAGCTGGGTCTTCAAAAATATTGGGAGGGCTTGGGCCCATGGGCCGGATACAAGTTTACGCCTATGAATATGATATGAATATTTCTCAGCATACACTTCACTTGTTTCAAAGGCTTTTTCTCCAGCTTTTTCACACACCTACTTCTACTTTCAGTAGAGATGAAGGATCAAGCATCTCTGTATTGCTCTAAAAGTTTCTGTTTCAATGCTTGGCATAATTTTGGCATCAAAATTACAAAGTTCCATTTCTGTAACTTTTCCATTAAAATTTTGAATGACAGATTCAATATTTTTCTTAATTAATAATTCTGATTAATGTTACATCTTATTTGTTAGAATTGAGTGAAAAAGAAATGCCACTCAATGTTACTAGTTTTGGAATTTTTCCTTTTATATTTTCCAAAACGACAGACCGTTGATTTTTACCTTTTGTTCTAAGTCTTTTGAAAACATTCGAAGATATTTTTTCCCATTAACCACTTTTTAAAAGTTCCCAAACCGGCTTCAAGTGGAACTACTTAACATGGCATAGCCACAATATTATCCGCAAGTACGGTAGTGTCTCGATAATCAGAGATGAACGGGGCTGAAACTACCTCGGGTTACTGAAAACTTGGATTTTATCCCAGAAACAATAAAAAAACTTTGGGGACGACGACTTATTGTACCTTATTTTTGGATAATCACAATCATCCAGTGCCTTTTCTTTGTGATATGATTGAATTTTAATCTGGTGGCACATTCCTTGTCTTTTTTTTTTCTCTCGCTTATATCCATCTCTCCATTGAGACAAAGCGGTGGGGACCATGATCTGATTAGGAGCAGGTAGTATTTCTTTTGCTTTTATGGTAGATCAAACCACACAGTTGATACACTTATGATCTATATATGAATATATCCTAGAATCTGCACGTTTCAAGTTCATGTTCTTATTCTCTGCAGAACTTGGCTTATTTCGGTGCCTTCTCGACTTTAAGTGCTTAGAGATCGTAGTAGCGATTAAAATCTGGTTAGTTTTTTTGAGAGTAAGTATGTAAATTGGAAGGCAGGTATTTTTAGGTAGATGTGGGCCATGGAAAAATTGTTTTGCCCAAAGGGGGAGGGCTGCTTTCAAGAACGGATCGACCTTTCGAGGGCCACAAGGAGTCTTTCCAGATAAATTTTGAGTAACTAACTGTCAAAACAAATTTTTTTTATCAACAGATACTTTTATTTGGTAGCATATAAAGTATTTCCTTTCCATATTTTAATTATTTTAATAAAAGTATTTTAAATTTTTAATTATCATTTGGGGGGTATGGGGCATTTACCTGCGTAAACCTCCGGAGCCTATGAGATATTGTTAAGAATGTCTGGCTTACTTTATTTAAATTTTGTGAATTACATAGCATTCCAAAAACTCAAAATATTACAAATAGGAGTTCACATTAATTCTATTATTGATGCTGTGCAAATTGCATATACATCTCCTCTTGCTTTAAAAAGGAATTTCAAGATGTTTTCATTTCCATTGAAGATTTTCTACCGAATGGTTAATAGTGTGGAAAAATTATACATTACATATCAAAAAATATAATTTGATAACTTTTCATGTTGCCCCTTTTCTCCTGATGCCATGTGCTTATTTCACTTAATGGTTAATCCGATTCTGCCCGCTCCCCTTCCCCAAAAAAAAAAAAAAACCGACCATGAGCCGCCACTGGTTTTAAACTACCTTCCGTCTCACAAGTTGAGACCACTACCCCAGTAGCACATCAATATAGAACGACGTAGAGATTTCTATAACGTTCGACGTCGTTTACCGATGTTGTTCTACGTAAAAATGGCATATATTTGTCGGTATTGTTCGACGTAGCGAAATCCAACGTCGAACGGTGTCGGGTCAGATATAGTTTAACAGCGTTTACTGACACCGTTCGCGTAAAAATGGCATACATTTATCGACACAGTTCGACGTCGGATTCGCTACTTCGAACTATATCTGACCCGACACCGTTCAACGTAGTTTACCGATAACGTAGTTTACATAAAAATGGCATATATTTGTCTGTATAGTTCGACGTAGCGAATCCGACGTCGAACTATATCTGTCTTGGCACCGTTCGACGTAGTGAATCGGACGTCGAACTATGTCTGACCCAATCCATCCATTGATGTAAAAATGTCATACATTCGACGGCGTAGTTTGACGTTTACGTTATCTATGATTTATGTTATTACAATATAAAACATGTCGACACATTTCTATTTCGAGAAATCGGCCCTTTCTTCATCCTGCGGCACACTTGAATTCAAATGAAATAGAAAATATTTTTTTGTTATGATTGTCACAAAATTTGTTTTAAATAACTATTTACTATAATCGGTCACAAAAAATAAATTAAAATTCAGAAACTCAATCATTCTGCTGTTAATTTAATTAAGTTAAATCTGAGTAAGTTAATAGAGTTTACAATGTCTGCTTTTGCTAGGTTGAATTTTGGGCAGGGATAGGTTTAAATATCTTCTTGTAAGATTTATTATTTGTTATAGATTTCTGTGTTCCATAGTATCAAATGAAATGCAGGAAAGATTGCTTTCCACAAATATAATAACGTATGATAACGAGAACAGAAGTATTTCTATATACCTTTCTTTTGTGCAATTCTTGAAAATTCTTCCATTAAGTGATAACAGAAATGAACCACGGCCAATATTTAAAAGAAGAAACTATTGTTTTCTCTCAATTACTCAGTTTCCCCTCTTACACATACATCTAATTTGAAAAAAAGAATTAATTCCTCGCACTTAAGTATTCAGATACTGTGTAATCAATATCTGCGGCTTTTTTTCAGACTTCTTTTAAAAATTAATCTGATAAATTCCTGAAAAAATTTTTATGGCGCAACTACAATTCTCATGTAGCACACTAGTTGAAAAACTCTGATGCATAAGTTCTAGTTAAGTTCAGAATTCAGTTTCTATAATACTACTATACAAAACACTTATGTGTTCTGAATGTAAACAATAGAACTTACTGTTACAAAAAGTAAATGTAACAATAGTGAGCCAGTTCAAAATATTTAATGTTATTTTTAATATTCGAAATAATTATTTGTATAATAATTTTTTTATTATAATTCAAACTCATCTGCTATTGTTACTCGATCAAATTTTGACTGCTAAGAATTATATAAATAAAATAATATTTACAGTCCATATAGCAGTAAATGGCCACCCAGATATTGAATGAAAACAATGAAAAATATGCAATAGGCTTGACAAAACTGTAAAAAGAAACATCACTGAAAAATATTATAATAAGTGGAACAGGTCTCTGCTATAATAATTTCAAATGACAATTTGACCACCTTGCATTCTTTCACAGGTGATTTTTTTTTATCCAAAGAATAAACAATGTGCTGCTCTTTCAATTTCAACTGTGGAAATAATGTAATAATATTTGGACGTATTATGTGAACACATAATTTTGTACATGAACAAAACACCTATTATTTCCTGTCAATCTCAAAAACCTTGAGCAATTATTTTTCTTTTATTTCTTGAAACATACATATAGTTATATGTATTTTTGAGAGAGCTTTTGTTTTTACATTTAAAAGTGACACAAACACATGGAACTACTTTAATTTTTATTTTCAGTTGTTTTATTTATTCTTTTCCAATTCTTGCTTGTTCTGTTTTCTCTAAGCTTCATTTTTTTTATATTTAAGCATTCAAGAAGTTGCTTCTGCAGGAATTTAGTCTCATTCTTTTTTTTTTTGTCTTAATATCTGTATGTGGATAGAAAAGAATTCTCTTAAAAGATATATAAAGGTATGTTTCAGCAAGATTGGTAGGCCTGATTACAATGTCACGTCATACAATTTGAATAATGTGAAAATGATTGACCCTAGAGTAGGCCACCATTTCAACTCTTCATGTGCAATTTGTTTAACGTCTTATTTAAAGCACAATTAATTTTGTATTTAAAATATGAAATTATTACTTATTATGACTGAATGATTATTGGCATCCTGTTTCCCCCCTGGGTTTTTTTTCAAAACCAGCTTAGACACCAAACGGCAACTGAAAGAATATAGTTGGTATATGGTAAAAAAAGCTACAGAGTTTTCTCATAACTTTATAAATATGTTTTTTAAAGCTTGAAAAAAGAAGCCTATTACTGGTGTACTTACCTCACACTATACATGTATATGTACAGAATCCTAGAAATTCAGGCCATTTGAACACACCACCAATAATTTTAAAAGCGTTTTATATGATGTGTTCAAATAAAACTGGTTTCAGTTTTCTGGGGATTAAATAAAGAGAGCAAAGATAAAGCAAGCACAAATAGAATTTTTAGCCATGATTTAATATTGCTTTATGTACAAGTTCTTAAAGAGATATTTTCAAATATTTATAATTTTTTTTTAATATAGACAGACTTTATTTCAGATGGAATAGGGTGCTTCATGCCAGCAAAAAATTTCAGCAATCTTTTATGTTTCAGACAAAACCTATAAAACATTGAAAATACATTTCTTTTAATTTATTGAATATTGAGAATATTTTGATAGTACAAGTATGACGTCACTCTCCGCTACCATACAAAGGTTTTTAACAACTGGCTGTTGCGAAAATATATTTCGGAAAGAGAGAAAATTCAACTGCCCCTGCGGGGAATCGAACCCACGTCCTTTCACTTTCCAGGCGAACGCCCTAGACCACTAGACTACAGAGGCACAGAATCTCTCAATCTTTCCTTGGAGCTCGTGTGCACTGAAAGGGACCATACATGGACGGCCGGACCAGACTCGGGCCAAGCTCACAACTGCTGACGTTGCCACCAGATGGCAACTTATACAAGGATGACGTCACTCTCCGCTACCATACGAAGGTTTTTAACAACTGGCTGTTGCGAAAATATATTTCGGAAAGAGAGAAAAATTCAACTGCCCCTGCGGGGAATCGAACCCACGACTTCAGTGTACACGAGCTCCAAGGAAAGATTGAGAGATTCTTGCCTCTGTAGTCTAGTGGTCTAGGGCGTTCACCCGGAAAGTGAAAGGACGTGGGTTCGATTCCCCGCAGGGGCAGTTGAATTTTCTCTCTTTCCGAAATATATCTTCGCAACAACCAGTTGTTAAAAACCTTAGTATTTTGATAGTAGCCTACATTAGAGAGATATATTTTATTAGTACTTTTCACTGGCTCAAGTCCCCCCCTCCCCAAACAATATCTCATGAAATCATGATAATTTTAAATAGGTATATATTGAAATGTTGAACTGGTGTCCCACCAATATCTTTGATAACTTTGCCTATGGTGTGAAAAATGCACATTCTTTAACATCAAAATAATCTCTCAGACCAATCACATGAATACCACAAAAAATAATAGCTACTGATACATTTGCACTGGATGTTGGAAATGTTTTGCATCAGCGGGTGTTCATCTTGAGCTTCACGTTAAAAAAAATCTGATTTCTGGATTGATTTGGACTTTCTAAACAGTGGCCGAAATTTACTGGATGATTCTTAGCCGAACAAATTCAGTTTCATAGAATGAAAATAAGGCAAAATGTAGTAAAAAATTACAAACTGTGCTTGTGTGTGTGCACATGCAAGAATGTATTCAGATGTTGGTTTAAATCTTGATCTCGTGTAGAGGTCAAGATTTAAAGCAATGTTCTGTTCATTTGATAAACTAATGTTCAGGTTGTAGGAATTGTCTATACTAAAAATATTATTTGATAATTAATTTTCACTCTAAATCTTTCAAAACATGGTTTTTTGAAATGAAAATTAATGCAGAAGCTGCACTAATTTTTGCTCAAGTCTCCACAATCACATTTTCAAAAACCTAAGCACAGTTGCAGCGGGAAAAACTAATTAAAAAAAAAAACCACACATTTATACTGTAATTATGAATATTCTTTAAATTGTATCCTGGAATTTGAGTAGGTGCCTTATTTATACTATAGCAGGGAAGCTTATAGAAGTTCCACATAAAATTCAATCTTCCTTATTTGTGACCTAACAAAACAGGTTTTAATCAATATTCACATGTTGTACTTATTTTATTTGGAAGAGTTGATGAACTTTGCCCAAGAATATTAAGAAGACACCAATGAATAAGGCAAATACACGAAATGTACAAATTTTTGTATTTTTCATGCCTTATTCTTGGTGGTCTGGTCGTTGGTGTCTTCTTAATACTTATTTTATTGCAAATAATATAAATAGTCTGCAATTGTACACAAACTACAAACAAATGCACCACTTTGAAAACATTTTGTGTAGAATTCAAATTATTTTTATTTTTTTTAGTTGTGTATGGAGACCTATGCTTGGACTTTTCATGTCAAGGTTTTATGAACTGTAAAAACATAGATTATTTCAACGTAGCAAAGCCATATATATGATATGAGTGATATTCCAACTCAGCAATATTTCCTTCATGACAACCCTGTATAGCAATCAGCTGCACAATCACACTCAGAGAATAATCGTTCAATGCATGAACTTCATATATACTGTACATCCAAATTATATTACGAATTATACAAAATTACCATCATTATTGTAGGAATTGTCTATACTAAAAATATTTGATAATTAATTTTCACTCTAACTTTTTCAAGATTGTATTATACAGGTTTACCATTTTAACCGCATTTGCCCCGTGGCAGTTGAACATCAGTTTCCAACAGATTAGAATGCATGTTGATTTCTTTTTTTCTGATACAACTTTTATTTAAAATAATAAAATATCATAAAAGGTAAAATTCCAATTTAATAGTATTCAAAGAGAGAAAAATACTTACCATCGCACACGATTTATTGGTGGAATAGTGCGACATGACAGCAGAGTAGTATCATTATATAGGAAATCATCATTGTATCGCAGTTTCACTGTGTCATGTTTAACTCCTAGAAAAATTTCAAATAGGTACATGTGGTATAAAAATGTCAAAGTATACATTTGCTTATTAATATTTCACGTTTATACTTTGAACAATTTTAATCATAGCCCCTTGCATACAGAGTGGAAATGGGAGCTGACAAAGAATGTAATCACTGTTCACTTACATTAGAAATATACTACACAGAACCACGTAAAAAATCCTTTTTTATGAGCGATTATGGGTCCAGATTAGTATATCAGAGGCTATTAATGGGCTAATAAATATTTTCAACATCACCAAGTAGGCATGCCCCTCTCTTTACATCTTGAAGATGGCCCCTAGACAGGAATCTTTGGTAAAGTACCCCAAATGGCGTATTCACAAAGAGGCTATGTGGGCTATAGCTCAGGGCGAAAATTTCAAAGGGGCTGCAAATTTAAGGAATGACTAGTCAACTGGGAGTCCCTTCCCACTCTACCAAGAGATTATGGAACTAAGTCACTATGCAGCAAAAAGAGTGTGCAAGTACATGAGTAACAGTGTGCAAGCATAGGAGTAACAAAAAGTGTGATTTAGAGGGTGTGAGTATAGGAGTGACCTGGAGAGAGCAAGAAATCGGGTGAGTGTGTGACAGAATGATCAGGGTTATAGTGATTTAAATCAGCAGTTTAAATCAACTGATTTTTTTTAAATCACTGATTTGAATCAATTTTTTTCAGATATGAAAAATTATCTGTTGTAATTGAATAAAATTATTTTAAATATCAATCAATTTAAATATTATATTTTCAAATATTTTTATAATATATATATTATGTACGGGGTGATTATAAAAAAACTATCCCGACATATGGGCCCCTAACTATCATACCATTCACAGAAACCAAATGAAATTTTGGCATAAGGCATTTTGAGGTATGCGCTCAAGAATGATATGAAAAACAACAGTGTCACTCTAACAGTTACGGTTACAGTGAGAAAATTTCGAAAATATCAAATGGCAACACCAAGTTTTTTGTATTGGAATGCGATCTCCATACTGAAAAACACTAAATAGCGTTGGAATGGCACCTGTAGCACGAAAATCCCCGGAGCTAGGCAAGGAAAAAGTAAAAAGGATTTTGCCGTGCACCAGAGCATTAATGTTCGTTTCATTCGTCACACCGTTTCTTCGGCTGAGATCCCAGCCTGATTAGTCTTCCACAAGGTCATGTGGAAAATTTGTGAAACACAATAAAATGCTTTATTTTATGCTGCTTCTCTGTCCTTATTGGTTATCCTCACTTTTAGCCTATCTACCGCCGGTGATTTTCATGCTACAGTTGCTGTTCGAACGCTATTTAGGGTTTTTCACAATGGAGATCACATTCCAATACAAAAAACTTGGTGTTGCCATTTGATATTTTCGAAATTTTCTCACTGTAACCGTAACTGTTAGAGTGACACTTGAGTGCATACCTCAAAATACCTTATGCCAAAATTTCATTCATTTTCTGTGAATGGTATGATAGTTAGGGGCCCATATGTCGGGATAGTTTTTTTATAATCACCCTGTATATATACATATTAATATATCTATATTGTAATATCAGGGACACCATAGGGGTACCAATTTAGCTAATAAATGCCCAAGATTTACAATGATGATCGAAGTTAGACTTAGACTTAGGATGTAAAGTTGACTTAGAAAATCAAAAATTGCATGGCGATGGATGGATGGATATACATAATGAATAAATTCTGTGTGTTATCAAACGGTGTGGTAAAGCCATCTATGTTGATACTATTGACACATCCAGCTTATCACATGCTGGAAATTATTTAGCAAATGTGGTTTTTAGTTCAGTAAAGTCAACAGAAGAAAACTTCATATGTAACATATTGGTGCCCCCCCCCCAAGTTTTGTTACTGCAAATATGGTTTCATCCAGAAAGACCCTGGATGAAAAGCTTTGCTTTTCGGGACTTACATATTGGTACAGTGCTCACATTTTAGTCGAAGATTTGGTTAAAACTGATGTATGTTACAAATATATTTAGATACTTCCACAATCATCTCTCAAAAGCATGGTATTATGTGTAAGGTGGAAGTTCATTAGTCTTCCTGCAGAGGTATGATGGAATACTTATTGTGATTCTCTTGAATCTTATGTTAAAAATTTGTCAGTTGTTACCAAAGTTTGTGAAGACCACAGATCTCAGATAGTAACATATCTAGTGAAATCTTAAATATTGATTCAAAAAGAAATGTCAAGGACATAATTGCAATTCTGAAACCAATAGCCAATTAATTAACGATTTTGTATAAAAGAACCCACACACAACTGCTCCATAGCTGAATGTGTGTATTGGCATGGAAAAATCTGCAATTGAAGATAAAAGCAGCATCAGCATCAAACAATACAAAGGTTTTGTCATCTTATATATAAATGTGAAAGTATGTATGTATGTATGCTCTTTATACAAATCTACAGTTTTAGACCGATCGTCGCCAGATTTTGCATATATACCAAACAGGTCCGGGATTGAACCGTAGGCTACTTTAAAAGTTCGTCAGAGCTGGGCAAATGCCCGAAATGGGCAAAAAACTGTCGGGCAACAATGTTTTTCGGGCCTCAACAATCACTTTCGGAACGTTTACTTTGGTTACCGTGGTTTCCAACAATGCATTTCAGACATGTATATACCTTTACAATAGTTTGTCACATCTTTAACGCTGCCATCATAACAGTTTATTCCTTTATAATGGTTTGTCACTTTTCCAATCCTCCCAGTAATTGAAGAAAACCCGGGAAGCGCCGGGTATTTCTGCTAGCCTATATACAGGGTGTCCTGTAAGTGATAATGCGGCCCTTATCTTATCAACCGGCCATTGTATAGGTATAGATTCAATTTAAAAAATGCTTAAAAGGCGTTTGAATAATATTCGTTGCACAAGATGGACGTATGACGTCGCTAACAACAGAGAACAACAACTACAACGACAAAACTGGGAATAAAAATGTTCAACGTCAACTGATGAATTCAATGCTTGCCTCAAATCATCAACACCCTGCCACGAAGCTAAAAAATTATCATTATCCACCCACATGCGAGTTCAACGGCAAAATGACTCAGCACTGCTATCATTTTCACATCAGTTGATCAAACTTGGCAATGGACGTATTCCCGTAGACCCAAGCACCGGACTGATTACTTTCCCAAATGGATTTTGCCAGTTGTTAAATTCAGTTCAAGAACTTGCAGACAAAGTCTTCCCAAACATTGAACAAAATCACCGAAACCATGAGTGGCTTTGTGAGAAAGCAATTCTGGCATCGAAAAATGACAGTGTGAACAGGATCAACGGAAAAATCCTAAAAATTATTCCGGGAGACTCCACATTTTACAAACCGGTTGACACTATCACAGACACAGCGCAGACAGTTCTGTATTCTGCAGAATTTCTGAACTCTCTGGATATTCCGGGTGTGCCACCACACAATTTGACCCTCAAAGTCGGAGCACCTATAATGCTTTTGAGAAATTTGTCGACACCGATACTCTGCAATGACAACAGGCTCTGCGTGAAGAAATTGCATCATTGAAGCAACGATTCTAACTGGATGTGACAAAGAAAAAGAAGTCTTCATTCCACGCATCCCAATTATCACTGAAGAAATGTCATTCACTTTAAAGCGATTACAGTTCCCGATTCGTTTAGCTTTTGCCATGACAATCAACAAAGCGCAAGGCCAGTCGTTAGCAGTGGCAGGTATCAACTTACTTAAGCCCTGTTTTTCACACGGACACCTTTTCGTCGCCTGTTCGCGTGTTGGTAATCTCAAAAATGTTTACATCTACACACCAGATGGACAAACAAAAACATTGTGTATCCACAAGCAATTGCCTGAAGTTTTAATTAAAATATTTAAAAATAAAAGTAGTTTTTTTCTTACTTCATGCAGAAATTTTTTTGATTACATATATATACCTGATTAATTATTTCTTAAACTTTTTACAGGGCGGGCAACGTCGCCGGGTATCAGCTAGTCAGAATATAAAAATATATATGAAAAATAGTTAACAGATGCACACTTTGATGCATTTATTCTAAGCTCATCAGTGTTAACTTATCAAAGTATGCCAGTATGGGAGGGACTCCAAAAATAAAGAAAAAAAGTCAGTGAGTAACTAAATGAGTAAGCAAGGGATGAATAGAATAACCCAGAGAGTGTGCAAGCATGCGAATAATGAAAAAGTGATATCTATAGAGAAGGGATCAGGTTTGTTAGAGAGTGTATAAGCATGGAATTGGCTTAAAGAGCAATGAAATAGGCTGTGAGGCAAAAAAAAATAGCAACATAGAGTGTGCAAGCACGAGTGATCTAGAGAGTAAGGAATGTGACAAAAGGAGTTACATTGTTATTGATGAAATATTTTAACACTGTATAGAATAGTGTGCCAAGACCAAAGAGCAATATTTTTATACAGCCAATTATCATTCGGTTGAAGTTTCAGTCAAGTTTAACTCATAGCATGTAAAATTTCAAATCAGTATATAGTATACAGATTTCAAATAGATTTCCATGTTCATATTTGATCTATTACGTACATACTTTAAACAATTTTAAGCATGTCCCGTTGCATTCGAGGAAAGGGGGACACAATGATTGAATTCTGTCATGACAAAATTCAATAATTGTTTAATTTTTACATAAAAATACAATTCATATAAAATATACATAATATTATACAAAAATTTACTTCAGAGAACAACATAAAAACCCCTGCCCTGATAGCCCACGGGTGAGGCTCAGGATAGAAAAAGGTGCATAATCGGGCCTGTAAATAGGTTGGGGCATCCAGCCAAATGAAGCCTCACGAAAAATATGTATACTTATTTTGCAACCTTTCAATGGGGGCCCCAAGACTGCAATTCTACGACCTTGCCCATGATCATTCAGTTTGCATTAAAAAAATATTGAGGGGGATGAAAATCCCTAGTCGTCCCGTAGGCAGGAGGAATGGTGTGTATATTCGTGAATATGGGTTGGGGGCTCAACACAAAAGAGGGAGAGCTCAACATGGCTCATCACAAGGGTAGGGCTGACAGGGTCCAGGGAAAATGTCATCACTTTTGATTTTTCCATGCTATGAATACAGAAGGACCCCAGAGAAGATCTTAGTTTAAGAGCCCTACCCCAGGATGGAGGCCATAGGGGCTGAAATAGCTTCAGCTCCAAGGTTACGGCACAGGCACGTACGCCTCAAGTGCTGTGACAACCCTTATTTACCTTTTTTCACACTGTAAATTCACTACAGGGGGGCCCATTTTAACCTGACTTAAGGGCCCGCCAAAGATCACAGCGCAGCAGGAGGGAATGGATTTATGAGAATTTAAACAACAAAAAAACAATGGTAAAAAAACAAACACTGACAATATCTTGAAAAATTTAACGTCTAGTTCGATAATAATAGTAAAATAATGCTTATCTTTTCTCAAACGATGGCTTCGGCGTCAACTGTTTCGTTAATAAACAATAAAATCTCTGGTTTTCGCAGCTTGTAACTAACGCTGTGTCTTCCAAAATGGCCGTCTGTTTACTCTAACTGACAGGGAAGAGGGGGGGGGAACATGTGGTGAGGGCCTGTACCGTTCTTGGTCGTTGTCGGTCGTTATAAATGGCAAGTGCGACGTTATGATGGGCAAAAAATTTAGATTATTTCAAAAGAAACAAATTATCGTTCAAGATATTCTCCTTCGAAACGAAATGCTGTAAAAATGAGAGTAACACTATTTTAGAGAAAAAAATAAAGATATTTTGGCGTTTACCGAATGAATACATTTTTACTATACCGTTCGGTATCGGACACGTAGAAATTTCCGACCTCTTTACGACACTCGGTATTCATTTGACGTTCCGATGTAGCATCGACGTCTATCCGACACCTGACGATACCGTTGTGCTACTGGGGTATACATAAACTTCAGGAAATGGCGGAGTACTGATCCCCTTTCTCTCCCCTGCAATAAATTTTTTGAGAGGAGACTGATTTCCCCCTCCCCCCTCCAGAATGATTCTTGAAAATGCAATGTAACCCAGCCACCTCCTGAACTTCAAGGCGTGAATGCAAGCTGATCTCCCTGATAGTCTCGCCACAGAGAACAACGGGCCTACAAATGGTATAAATATTCAGTCATTACACTTCACTTCTGAATATAGGTGGCAGCATTGAAAAATCAGATAAAACACTAGATATGCACTTATACTGTTAGGTATGCATACTTACACTTTTTTCACAACTCACTAGATAGTAAATTGTCCAGGGTGATGCACCTGAGTTATGCTCGGTTTGAAAGAAGGCCACCACCACCCCTCTATGACAATGCTCTTGATTGCAGTGTATATAGGGCATCTAGTAACTTTTTTGCACCCCAATGTTTTATTTGCATCAGCACATCTGGTGTAGTATTTTCAACATGAAAGACAAACTAAACATTCAAATTATTAAATGATGACAATGACTTAAGTTTGATTTAAATTGATAAAATAAGTTTATGAATGTTTTTTCTCTTAGAAAAACTTGGAAAACCTAAAGTATGAATATTTTGATGAAGATGATGATGACCCAGATGACTTTCTTGATGACAGTGAAGACATTGATGAAGAAAGTGAGAGTGATAGTAACATGATGACTTCTAACCTCAAATTATCGTAAGATATATTAAATACCATTTTCCTATCTGTCTTATATATGTGGTGCAATATATTTAGAGCCATACTTGTGTAGTAAAATTTGTATTCTCAATCATACTTGCAGGAGAAGTCAACGTGCAATCTAATTGTGAGTGAGTGAGCCTGAAAAAAATCATTTCATTTTTTTAAATAATGTACAGATAATCATGGTGGATTGAAAAAAAATGGCAGGCAATCTTACATTAATATCCCCCAGTATATGGGTACACTATACTTAGTGGATACTATGGTTTTCTGCCGTCATAAGTAGAGCAAGACTGTGTGCGAGGCGTTTCAAATCAAATGGTAGATGTTGGTAATTATGTACTTTGTTTCCCTCACTGTCTTAGATAAGACTAGAGATTTCCAATCCAAGTGGCTCAGAGGCCTATGAAGAGCTGGTGTAAAACTGTTTAAAATTTGAATAATTGGCCAGAAATAATTGAGGAATCCTAAACTAAGGAAACAGTCAGTAGGCAAAATGTTTTAAATTAGTTTTCTTCAACCTATGTACATCTGCTGACCAATGACTTGAAATATCTGGTCTGTTCAGACCCAGACCATCTGCATCAGTGTAAATCAAAGAAAATTAAAAATCTGTAGATTGACAGAAAAATTATTTCCTAGGAAAACCAAAGTAAATTTGCTAATTTCTCTGGCAGTCAGAGTTGTATTATACGAAAGTATTAATCCTTCTGTGGAGATTTCCCAACTGTTTCTGGAACAGTCTTGGAGGAGGATGTACCTTTTAAATATTGACACCACCTATTTGCTGCTGCGGTAACCTTTTACTGTCTATGCTTGTTTTTCCGAACTCGTGCAGATTTGAACATTTAGTTTGTAATGGGGATGACATATATTTAAAGAAATAGCATATTGTTTGGCACCAGATGGCTGGTTCATAAAAATACTTGGGTTCGTAACATCAAGTGACATAAGAAGAGGTCTTCTATATATATATATATATATACATATATATGAAGGTATAACCAAAAACTCAAGAAATAACAGTTAAAGTCAATATTGATACTGGCCATATGTTAGCTTGATGACCCCGTTTAAAAGCAATAGATTTCCAGGTCTTATTTTATAACAAAACTCTTTATTACAAACTTTAAATATAGGAATAATTGGCAGGTGAGATTCTTCAATTTTTCTTCGCCAACTTCTTTTCTCTCCAACTAGTTAATAATACTAGATTTTGATACAACACTGATTTTGTTCCCAACAATATTTTGGTGATTTTGTTGTGTTGATTCAGAATCTGGTTTTGTTCGATTTAGCTCTAGTTTTTGAGATAATTGTGAAAATTAAATTTCAATAGATTGTGTGTGTATCAAAGATGCCATTGACGCCCTATAACATATCAAATACCTGAAATTTCGGAAAAGGACGCATAAAAATTTTGTTCATGCATCCTTTTCTAGTTCTAAGAAGAAAAAGTAGAGAGAAAACCTCCCCTTTTTTTTCTTTTTTTACCATGTATCATGATCACGCAACCTTGGAAAAGTGGTTTTACTACTTTGTACACTGTACTGATATACATGCGGGCTGTTGAATAAGATAAGGGATATCTAGCTGCTTCCCTGAATGAGAGGTTGTGTAATTGTCAAATTTTGGGGTTTTTATTTTCTTGTGGATTTTCTCCCTTCTGGTTACATACCAAAATTACGGTACTTTTGCGGCTATTTGCCGGCATTCAAAGACAGCATCTATACAGCATAAATTTGCCTTTTTTCCTATAATATTATGAATGTGAATTTTTTTAGAATCGTAAAGAATCGGAATACAAGTTGAAACTGTAAAACTTTCCAGACATCGTGGGAAAAAAAAAACTGAATCTGCAAAAACTCTACCTTGAATATCCACAGTTTTGTCATCTAGCTGCTATGTGTTAGTCACTGCTTTGCATCGCAAAAATAATGGGTGTGCATGCAGAATCGACTTTTGGAGAGGCACAAGGATCTAATTCTTCACAGAAAGTTTAGGTCACCAACACTAGAAAACAATTTTAAATTAACAGATTGCATAAAAGAAATTGTTTTATTTCAATACTTTAATTCTCTACAAAAATATTTATAATTTTTTATTTTCTGGATTCTAATGGTGAGAATCCAGGTTTGGAACCCTGCGATTGCGCAGTGGTAATCAGCTAAAAATACAATTTTCTAAGCTTCTCCAATTTTGAGTTGATTATTCCCTTAAAAAACTTCTGGTTGCCACGGTGATCACACATACCTACAACATAAATATGTACCGTATATACTCGTGTATAAGCCGACCCCCCCCCCCACTTCAGGACCACCAAAACCGCAATAAATTGAAAACCTGTGTATAAGCCGACCCCAAAAAATCAATGCATTTCAGAAAAAAAAAATTCTTATATTTTCAAGCAAAATGAATAGCTTACGCAAATTTACAATAGAAAATGATTCAAACTTTTTAAGCCGTTTCTTCTGAGTCTCCAAGTTGATCGTAATCCATCAGATCATCATAGGGTGCGGCATCTTTGTTTTTATCTTCATCTGGGCTGTCATCGCCATTGTCACTTTCAAACAGGATATCATCTTCAGTTCCGTCCATCGCATTGCTGATGCAACACTTTTTGAAGCATCGGATAATAATTTCGTTGGAAACAGAATTCCACGTCTCATGTACCCATTGAGACACTGGGGCAGCAGTTCCCAACCGGGGGTACGCGAGAGGCCGTTAGGGTGTACGCGAAAAGAAAATGGTAATGGCTGCCATCCATCTAAAAAAGAACAAAATAATTAAAAAACATTAAAAAGAATTTTTAAAAGTAGGTAGTTGTTTTTACTAATATTGTGAGTTGTAATATATTGGCCTTCCCTATCAATAAAATCTTCTATAACAGAGGGGTTTTGTCCGCTGGAAGATTCGGCCTTCCCTCCTCCCGCCCAAACTATGATCGGGATTCGTGAACTCCATCCTCTCGACTCACTTTTCTTCAGTGTTTTAGATTTGATTGTTGACACATGCCTGGCTGTGCATAAAAGAGTAGAATTAATTTGTTTTGTGTTTTACTTTTGTTGTGGACGTTTGTATTAAGGTGTGTGCGTGTTATTCCCACAATTTTCCGCGTCAACTTTTCTACCAAGCACCTACTACTCATGCGATTTGCGCTATGGATCAGTGGCTAAAAACTAGATCTGCGCGGAAGTTCACCGAAACACCAAAATTAAATACCGAACACCTGTGAACGAGAAAACATTTGAATCTTCCAAAAGTGATTCTACCAAAGCTACCGAAACTTCCTTCTACATTAGCTATCGTATTGCGAGACGGGGGGAAAAATCACACTATTGGTAAAAATATGATGTCAGATGCATGTTTACAGAGGAAAGTGCTCTTATAATGAGTTTGATACCTCTGTCAAATAATACGGTGTCTCGGAGAATACAGGACATGTCAGACGATGTTAACAGCACAGTCATAAGTCACGTCAAAGGTTGTGATTTTTTTCTTTTCGTCGTTCCAAGTCGACGAAAGTATCGGCGTTTTGCGTGATATTCTGTGGCACTTGAAAGATAATTCGAAGTAAATCTTTTTATTTGTCACCCATTGAAGGGGTCGTACGACTGTTAAGGACTTATTTGAAACAATTAATCATTATTTCATTGAAAAAGAATTCAATGGTCAAAATGCATTGGGCTCACAACAGATGGAGGAAAAACCACGGAAGGTTTCTACTCAGGCTGTCGTGCACACCCAAAGTCACCCCCAAAACGAAATGGACTCACTGATATATTCACGGCCCTGCAACGAAACCGTTGCCTCCAAATTTGCGAAACGTTCTTGATGAAGCGATCAAGGTTTTCAACTTTGTCAAGGTGAATCCTATCAACTTCAGGTTGTTTAAATTGTGGTGGGCAGTCCCGTCTTAACACACGGCCCGGGGGGCCTGAAGAGAAGAGGGGCCTCACAAAAATGAGATCTGGTTGAAATTTTTCAGAATGTACCTGGTAGGGCTTCAGAAAAACCACTTGGCCCGGGGGCCCATGATGCTCTTAAGACGGCCCTCGTTGTGGGAAGACACAGACATCCTTCACAACGCTTTGCTTTTTGTACACGGAAGTTACGTGGCTGTCTCGAGGTTAAGTCCTGATATTGCTGTTCGAACTTCGGAATGAGGTAGCCCTTTTTTTAGGAAGTGTTTAAAACACTTCACGATTTCTTGTCACAAGCCGAGCTAAATTTAACAGTCGGCCACTTGAACGGATTAAAATCCTCGTTTGAAAAATATTTTTCAGAGCCGGAAATGGGTGATCGGTGGAAATCTAATTCCTTCAAAGTACACTGCTGGCCACCCAAATTGCAACACCAAGAAAGACAAGAGATATCGCAACAATATTTATTTTGTAAATAACATGTTGACCAAGCATCAAATGATTAAATTTATAGACTTCTGTGAAGTGTGGTTCCTGCCAAAATCAGTAGCCAGAGTAGCCGCCATTGTTGGAGATCACCGCTGCCACACGCCTCTGCATTGATTCAAAGAGACTTTGGATGTGTTCTTGGGGTACAGCAGACCAAGCAGCTTCCACGCGTTGCCAAAGTTGATCTGGTGTGGCAGCTGGGGATGTAATCTGGGTCAATCGTTGAGCAACCATGGACCACATGTTTTCTATCGGCGAAAGATCCGGAGAGCGAGCTGGCCAGGGAAGCAATTCAATCTGGCGATTGACGAAGAACCTTTGGACAATGCGTGCCACGTGTGGTCGCGCATTATCCTGTTGAAATATGGCTGTGGGCAAGCCCTGAAGGTAAGGAAGGACAACTGGCTCCAACACCTCGGAGATGTAGCGCTGGCTTTTTAAAGTACCGGCAATGCGTACTAGAGGAGTGCGAGAGTGATATCCAATACCGCCCCATACCATAATACCCGGTGCATAACGCAGCTGTTCAGCATCCTCTCTCCACGGTGTCTCCAGACTCGAATCCGACCATCGTGATATTGCAGACAGAAGCGTGACTCGTCAGTAAAGACAATTTCATTCCATTGTGCCGTCCACATCCTTCTTTCATCGCACCATTGGCAGCGAAGACGTCTGTGGTTCTGCGTCAAGGGTAGACGAAGCAATGGACGTCTTGCGGACAGACCACTCTGCTGTAAACGACGTCGAATGGTATAGCGCTTTGAAGTGGCGCCTGATGTGCATCTGCGCTGAAATTCTAATCATTTGCATATCTCACCTCCGCTAATGCATGTTGTAAATTTCATATTATTTGCATTCTTCCTTCAGGGTGTTGCATTTACGGTGGCCAGCAGTGTATTTTGAACCGGCTTTATTGGCGATTCTAGAAAAGGAGAAATTGCCAGAGCTCGCATCAGATACTCCTCTGAAGATCCTCTTCAATGACGGAATGGTGAAACTAGTCAGTTTTTGGGCTTGCCGCGGTGACGAATACGTTGAGCTTTCTAGAAAAGCCATAATGTTTTTGTTGCCGTTTGTTAGCACAGAGCTTGTTGAACAGGCGTTTTCTTCATATAACTTTTACATGAAAAATAAATATAGAAGCAAATTGAACGCAGCTCCGGCTTTGAGTTTGTATTTATCCTCTTTTGAGCTTAATTTTTCAAAACTTTGTAATTCAATACAGTCCCAAACATCACATTAATTTTTTTTCTCAATCTTTGTGTTAATTTGTTTGCTTACTTGAAAAATAAAAAAAAGCTAAATAATGAAAAATATACCATTTAATTTAGTTCAACGTGTACGTTTTTTTTTACGTTTTCCGAAAACTGTAATGAGTGAAACAGATTGGGAGGGGGGGGGGTCCGGAGGATTCGGGGTTTGGGGTACGTGGAAAGGAACCGCGGCAACTGGGGGTACGTGGACTGAAAAAGGTTGGGAACCACTGCACTAGGCCAATGTCAGGTTTCTTCAAAGCACCACTTTTTTTGTAGTTTCTTTATCATCGGAACTCATCCATTCGATCCACAAATGCCTCAAATAGTATTTGAAAGGCTTGTTAATGCTCACATCTAAAGGCTGTAAAATCGACGTTAACCCACCTGGTATTAAAGCCATCGATTTCTTTGCCTCGGCTTTGACATTATCGGTTTTGTGGAGTTTGAACATATCCCATAGCAATAATGCCGGTTTCTCGAACACTGCTCCGGGCCTTTTGTTCTATATTTCCTGGATCCATTGTAGAATGCCTTTTTCATCCATCCAGCCCTTTTCCTGGGCTTCCACGATCATTCTTGGTGGGAACTTCATGTTCGGAGGAATTTTCTTCCTTTCGAAAATCACAACTGGAGGCAATTCCATCGGCCATGCACGATAGCACGACCGTGAATCGTGTTTTTTCGTGCCCAGTTGTTCTAACAAAGATGGTTTTTTTTTCCGAGTTCATCAACAGTTCTATTGCTTGGAAAATCGAAAGTAACCAGGGTTTCATCCATGTTACCGATTTGTGACAGTTCAAATCTGTCTTTTTCGCAGTTCAATTATGAACTTCTGGAAAGATTCAATTCTGCTTTCCAATTCTTCTGGGAGTTTTTGTGTGATCTTTGTTCACTGGCGTAAGCACAGGTCAAACTTTTCTGGATTTGTGTCTTTGAATTTAACATTCTCAGCTAGTTTCGATGCTTTCAGACGTATGGCTGTCCTTGTCACGATTGTACCTTTCAGTCTGAGGTGTAGCACCCATTCATTCAATTCCTTCTCAAGTTCAGGGAACACCTATACTTTTCCTCAAAGAGCCTTTTTTGTCTTCCGCATGGCTGAAATTTTCTCTTTCATTTTCCGCCATTCTCTCACTTGTTTCTCATTGACGTTATATGTCCGAGCTGCAGCACAATTATTGTTTTCTTTGGCGAATTTGATCATTTTCAGTTTGAAAGACGCATCATACGCAAATCTTTTAGCTTTCTCTATTTTTGATCGTTGATACTTACTGATACAACACTAGATCAATGATTTTTCTGTGGGTAGTCACGACACACACTTATATTGCCTGGGAAAAAAATTACCACCTGGATTTAACCCGAAAACTACTAATACTACTAACACAACCACCATCTATTTATAGCTACAAAAATCACTCTGATGATTTGCAATGCCATCTATCACTACTAATTATTAGCGCCATCTATAGTTACAAAAATAACTATTGATTGCGGGGGTCGATATTTTCTCGTCAAAAACTGACCCGAGTGAAGGCCGACCCCCCCCCCCCACTTTAGGAATGAATTTTCCCACAAAAAAACTCGGCTTATACACGAGTATATACGGTATATATTAAACTTCAAATGCACGCATTACCAATTTGGAAAATAGGTGAAGGGCTGTAACTGGGAGTGGGAGGGACAGGCGGGTCTAGTATCCCGGGCTCTGGACTAGAGCGGGACACCAAATTCACCCTTTATAACTGCTTCTACATTACATGGGTGTGCCAAAATGTGTGCTTGCCCCGTTTGAGAAAGTATCTGGTTGCTGCGCTAGATAGATGGCACCACCTATTGAATACAAAACATGCCAAATGCTGGGGCACATGCATAAGCACGCTGTTAAGTTTCTCCAACACAAATCTGACATAGGTGTGAAAATATGTGGCAGTTAAATGGTGACAGATCAGTGGTGGATCATCAGGGAGGGAAAATAAAATCATTTTACCAGGAAATCCAAAGTATGAATAAGGAATCAGAAGATAGTGTCTGAGAGAGGAGAGAGAATATAATTTGCTTTAAATTTGATCAGAAGATATTGAAAGTGAGTCATTCCATGTCAAATCACCCAGCCATGAAACCCATAGTCTCAGAATTTAATGATTTTTATTTTATTTGTTGCTTTTACCATCCTTATGAACCGTGTGAAATATTATTTGCATATCTCTAAAACTTTTTGAGAAAAAAAATGTTGAAATTTATCAAAAAAAATGATGCATATTACTTTTCCAAGGCTCAATTTTCAAGTGCATTGTTTGAGAAAATAAATCATAACTTTTTCAATTTTCAATATATTGAAGTGAAGTTTTCACTAAAGTGTTCTCAAAAACATACAGAATATGAATAAAAATAATTTATGCACTCATATTTGAAATTTGCATGCAAAAACATTATGTAAACTTTGTTTTTGTGGAATTTTTTGTCAGAAAAAATACAATTTTTCTAACATATTTTTAGACCAGAGAGAGGCACAGCAGTTACCAAAACAACTTTTATTTTGAATTTTTCCTAAATATATAAAGTGAAAGACTGGAGAAAAAAAATGTTTTTTTTTTTACTGTCAATATATTTATATATTTTGACTCTCAACACAAAATTCATCAAAATAAGACTGGATCGCTCCGATTTCAAATCATTCAACTAGATACTGAAGTGAAACCTATCATCCCAGATTCAAATTATTATTTTTTGTTTATTGCTTCTACCATCCTTGTTGACCATGCAAAATTTCATGTACATATCTCAAAAATTTTGAGAAAAAAATGTCTTCTAACCCCATTCAAACAATATTATTTATGACAATATATCATAACTTCGCAGATTTCAAATGAAATCTCATCACATTCAAATGAAATTTTCAATAAAATGCTGACAAAAATGCAAGTTATGACTAGGAAAGAAAATTTAAACCTTTGAATTAAAAAATTAGATTGCAAAAAAATCATTGAAATTTATATAATTTTTGATTTTTTTTATAATAAAAACACAATAACTGACCTTTGCTTTTTCTGCTTTTCTCACAGCATTTAATTCTTCACAGATTTTTTTTCTTGTTCCATGAAGCAGGGGCCAGACTTAAAAGTTTCAGTTTCCCCTTGTTGTGATGGTTAAATTGAGTCTTATTTCGAAGATTAACTCTATCACAATAATCATACCATATGCTTTCTGTTTGATATTTTCATTAAGTGTGCTTTGAGATTCAAGCCCATTCAAGCAATATTATTTATAACAATATATCATAACTTCGCAGATTTTCAATACATTCAAATGAAATTTTCAATAAAATGCAAGTTATGACTAGGAAATAAAATTTAAACCTTAGAGCAAGAAAGTCATTTAAATTTAATTTTTTTTTTGTAAAACAATTTTTTAAACACTTTCGGATGCACAGCATGAATTTTCAATTTTTTAAAATTTAATCCTATTAATATATTAAGAAGACGACTATCGAAGAGTAAACACTATTTTGACAGTTAATACATTTGAATAACAAAACACAATTGTACTTGTATGACTACATTAATTATATTTGTACATTTTGACTTAATATAATGATTCATGCTTAGTAATAAGAAATTTATATTTTATTTTTCATGCACGCTTATACATTTATTACAGTATTCACTAAATTAAATCCCTCCGCACATGGAGTGATTACTGGGCGATCGTGACGAATTTCCAATGATACGGGCGATGATACAATTCATACGATTGGCATCCGCCAATGGCTTAATTTTTTCTGCAGCGAACTTGCTGATTTTTCGCCTTGTTATCAGTGTGCTCTTCTTATTTTCTTGCCACCACTTCCTCCCTGCCTTGCGGTATTTTTTCTTCGTTATTTCGTTGTGTGCACTACATAATTTTTTTTCACATTTTATTTTTTGTTGCGTTAAAATATGGAAAGTTCAAGGGATTAGAAGGCTATCGTTATGTTCTATTTCTACAAAAAAACACATTGGGTCCATATCTACATTGAAAGGAACCTGCATAGCAGGCTGTTTGCGGTGGCAAGAACTGTAGGAAAGTGATACAAAACTTATGGAATTTTATAGAATGTCTAAAGTAGGTCCAGGGGAGGGGGGGGGCACAAAAATTTGGGATGTGGCAAATTTTTCCTGTGGAAACAAGGAACACCATTATGGAGTTATCAAATTTTAAATTGGCGGGACGGCAAAAATCCTAGTTACAGCCCTGTCCAAAGAAACATACAAGAAGAACAAGAACCTTCCCCTTCAAGGTCCAGCAACAGAATGATGACAACAGCCAATCAGATAACTCCACATCTCTCGGCCAATCAGGTTCTACCAGCATAACAACTGTTTACAATACGCTGCCAGCCATAGAATCAACTGACCAATCGCAAAACAATAGTGTAGTTCAAGCCACTTATGTGCATAAATACAACCTGAGACTCCGGAAAACTTGACTTTGATCCAGTTTATCAATTCTCCTGATGATGCCAACCACTAGTGTTGGGGAAACGTTGAGAACGGACGACGGTCTTTGAACCCGAAAAAACAATTTTTATACAAGAAGCTAATGGAAATTATTTCGCCAGCCACAGAAAAGCGAAATACTAACATGCGAGAATGCGTGGGTCCACAATTACATTGAGTTCAAGTTATATATATTAATTCAAATAAAATTAAAATTTGAACAATGAATAGAAATCATAATTTATTCAAACACAAATTTATTAATTTAGGAAAGGACATAAAAAATACTTTTTTTTTAGTACATAAAAAGTCAATATAATATTTCTGCAAGGGGCAAAAAAAAACTATGTTGGGAAATTGAAAGATACATAAAAATAAATTATATATTACACAAGTAGGAAAAAAATATTGATACTTAAAAGTTGAATAAAATTCACAAATCGGTATAAATTTTCTCCAAGGAGCAGCTAGATACCTACATTGGGAAATTGGGAAACAAGTAAGCAGAAGTGCACCATCTAATATTACAAACACAAAATGAAAAACATATGTTGGTCATTATCCCATAACTGGACAAGAACTTATCACAAATAAATGACCCATATAAAGGGATAAACAGGTCTGAAACATATTGTTTTACAACTTAAGTAAACATTCCAAAACCCATTGTTTGAGGCCCATGAAACTATTGTACTCAACCTCCAACACTTTTTTTTGGCTAGCTCTGCTAAACTTCAACACTAGCCTATCATTCAAGTCTGGTCCTGTTTGGTATATATGCATAGTCATGCATGGTCAAACAAGCGAATAGAATGCTTGGTTTCAATTTCAAAAAGGTTTCTTCTCGTTCTTCTTCTTTCACTTTTCTGAGGCTTATTTTGTCCTGGACTGGAGAATGCTGCAAGGTTTTGGGGACCATAACTACAGAGGGACATAGATTTGGTTGACCGGGGGTGTGCAGAGAAGAGCTACAAGTGCTCTTGTTAGTGCGCAAGGCTTGAGCTATGAAGAAAGACTTGATTCCTTGAATATTTTTAGATTGGAGGAACGCAGGTGTTGGGGGATATGATCGAAGTGTTTAAAATTTTCAAAGGGATGGATAGGATGGACCATGAGTCATTAATAGACCCTCAATCAATTGCTTCGACAAAGGGACATCAGTATCGTGTAGTGAGGGACAACTCCAGGTCATGGTATAGCAGGTAGTTTTTCCCATAATAGGGTTGTCAATAAACGGAATAGCTTACCTCTGGGGGTCGTTAATTCCAACACAGTTGACACGGTTAAGTAGTACGATAACATATTGGGATAAATTGAGAAGCTATCCATACTTAGTTAAGATAACCATAATCATCTTTTTTATGGACAGTGTTTTATGTATTGGTAAATTTAATTTTTTTTAGTGATATATGCTTTTATACTGGATTGTTATATTTTGTTTATATTTAATATCCATATTTTTTGAGGATAAATTTTTTCAGCCACCTCGTTGGGCAATTTGCCTGTTGTGGCTCTTGTATTTTTATAATTCAGTGCCGATTAATATAAAATTATTTCGAGAATGTACACGCAGAGCAGATAGAAAAACCGATGATGCATACAGATCATACATACTTCTTTCTAACAGGGTATGTCAATTTGAATTTGCTGGATTTGAATCTGGATTTGATTATGGTTGTCTTAACTAAGTATGGATAGCTTCTCAATTTATCCCAATATGTTATCGTACTACTTAAACGTGTCAATTGTATTGGAATTAACGACCCCCGGACGTAAGCTATTCCATTTATTGACAACCCTATTATGGAAAAAAGTGAATTTTATTCATGATTCAAGATATTTAAGATATTATTATTATATTGTATTATTATATTACACTGGTGAAATAAATTAAGAGAATTTGCATATTTTATCGAATTTCATGAAAAAAACTGAACTGAATGTAAAACAACTGCTTCTAGACAAAAATGCAAATCTTGTACGTCAAATACGTAAGCGTACACGTGTGTGTGTAGGCTGAGCCAGTAGAGAAACAGGCTTTATAATTGCGAGTAAGTTCGCTAGCACACCTCAGCGAATTTCTTGGTGTTATTTTGCAACAATCGATTAATTTCAAATTGTAACAGTAAAAATGAGTAACCACCAACGTTTGAATGATGGAATGAGGTGGCGAATTGTGGGGAGGCTAGAAGCAGGCCAATCTCAAGTCCAGATTTGTAGAGGGTTCAATTTAACGCCCAGCATCGTGTGTAACTTATGGAAACAGTTCCCGGATACCGGATCCATTGAGAGAAAGCCTGGACAAGGTCGTCCAAGAGCCACGACAGCCAGAGAAGATCGCCATTTGTCGATTATAGCAAGGCGTAACAGGACTGCCACAGCTTCTCAGCTCTCTTGTGACTTGTATGCAGCCACAGGAACCGGTGTATCAAGGGTGACTGTTTCCAAAAGACTTCATGAGAGAGGGTTGTTTGCAAGAAGACCTGCTGTTTGCGTCCCGCTCACTTTTACGGACAGGAGAATCCGTTTATCATGGTGCAGAGAGCATAGAGATTGGAGTATGTATCAATGGGCGGCCGTTCTCTTCACCGATGAGTCCCGGTTCAGCCTAAGCACCGATTCTCGGCGTACGTTCATATGGAGAGAACCAGAGACCCACTACCTACCCTCCAATGTTTGCCAAATCTACCATTATGGCGGTGGAGGTTTAATGGTCTGGGCAGGCATCACGTTGGTTGGCCGCACACCTCTCCATGTCTTTGAAAGAGGCACTGTGACTGGTTTGAGGTACAGGGATGAGGTCTTGGAGCCCTATGTTCGCCTTTTCAGGGGTGCAGTTGGCCCTGAGTTCATTTTAATGGACGATAACTCGAGGCCACATAGAGCTCTTCTGCTCGACTATAGAGTGGGGATTTTCTAGAGAGTGAGGATATTCGCCGGATGGATTGGCCAGCCAGATCTCCAGACCTTAACCCTATAGAGCATGTCTGGGACGCTCTGGGGAGGGAAATTTCAACACGCAACCCCCCTCCGGGAACCATCCAGGGAATGAAAACAGTGCTGTGAGACCTGTATATCTGTAAGAGGGGACCATTCCCCCTGTTAACCCATTTTTTTGTTTATTCTTCAACCTCTGTTTCATACCTTCCGACTCCAACAAGTGTTACGCACGATCATGCGTGTGTATTACAATTATTGAATGGTTATTTGTTTTGTATTGTATCTATGTATGTACATATCAAATTTAATTAAAATCGGTACAGTAGTTCTAGAGATAATCGACCAAGTCTGCAAATTCTCTCAATTTCTTACACCAGTGTAGATTATTAAGATATTTATGACAACCACATTACTATATTACTAGGTTATTGGCATTTGAATTTTGTGATTTAAATGTATGATGTTTAAAAAAATATTGGGTAATATGAAAAATTCAAAGATTCAAATTTCCCAATACCAATTACCCATTGATGTGTGCATGTATAATTATGTGTATGTGTACAGTTCTATCTCATCAGCAAATAAACAAAATAATATATTTTTTTGCAAAAAGTTTCCAAATCTCAAATTGGAGTGAAAAAAACATGGCATGTGACAATAGTTGTATTTAAAAAAAATCGAACTACTTATTTGTGACTTGTAGTCCACAGGTTTATTTTTCAGGTTCAAAACAGTGGGAAGTGACCCTATTCTCAGGTGTGAAGAATAATATCAATGCAAACAGGGGCATCAGAAGTGTTTCAAACCTGTGGGTGCTCGTTTTGAGCTTTACATAGACAGGAGTGGAAAATCTGCTACAATTTCAGATGTCTGCTTTATTCTGCTACAATTTTGACAATTTTCACTCGTTTGCTACATTCTGCTACAAAAATGCCGAAATTCTTTAATTCGGCACCATCTTTCACCAAAAACAAAATTTTCTATTAAGAAATTTTGAAGTTGTGTCACAATAAATGCTGACTTTTCCATGACATCATTTTACCTCCCTGCAATTCTATTTCTTTGGGCTACAAATGGAATTTGGAATTAGCTTGAGGTCTCTTTCGCCAGGATTCGGTGCCTAGGTTTCCAACAATGTATGAAATGGAGTCAGACTACGCGAATTGCTGCTCATCCACAGAACAAAAACATTCAATCGCTGTTTCCAGCTATTTTTAAAAAAAAACTAGGCTCCTTTAATTTATTTACACAAAAAATTCAATCCGAGTACATTTGTTTTCACTCCTTATCTTTAATTGATTTGTGATTGCTCCATGTATTTTATTTTCCAGCATATTTAACAGATTTTCAGTCTCTTGTTTTGCTACCAAGTTTTCTATTATTCATTTTGTACTATTCATTCTCTTGATGTCATTTCCTTTTATGCCATTCACTGGCATGTTTAGTGTTGTTCCATGGAAAATGCTTTCCAGTTGTGCATTAATTAAAATTACCTTGTCTAGACCATGGTTGTGGTTGGTTTGTTTGAAAGGTATTTGATGTAAGATTTCAGCAAAGCTTATTTAGGCAGACAAGCTGAGGTAAAACAAAAATCATAAAACTTTTCTTTAGGTACGTGGTAGACACCCCGATAATGAAAATAATAAGGTAACAAGCTGGCATCCCTCGCAGCTACAGTGACCATTTTTGTCACATCATTATCATATTCTGCATATCAGGGGTAATTGTATTGGGATCTACAGTTTATAGCCGATTCCAAAACAGACACAGTTTCAGAGGATGGCAATCACCCCTTCCAAGATCTGAATACTATGAAAAACATTGGTCTGTATTGTAAAATATGAGATGATCTCACAAACCTATGAAATAAATCATCCTGGACCTGTCCTTTTTTTTTTAACGGTCATCCCACTGAGGCTACATTGCTTTGAGATAGAGCAGTTATACCAACAGGTATAGGGGCTTCCTCATCTAGGAATGTGGTTTTCCTAGGTCATTATTTTTTAAGCACACCCGGGTCACAATTTTTCACAGGTCCGTTTATTAAAAAATATATATAATAGCCCCTGTGCAGTCATGTGAAGGAGCAGGCAAGGCTTGAGACAGAATTCTCACCTGGGCAAGACATCATTTTGGTGCTTTTCTGACATATAACTGGGAGGGGGCCTGCGAAAGATCCCAGCCTAGGGGCTCATACCCTCACTCAGAATTTGATCCACAATAGTCAAATGAAGGCAAAGGAAAATTTTGGTTTTTCAATTGTCCGACCCCTGGAATACCAGAAACAACTTTGAAAAAATTTTCTTAATAAAAATTACCCCGTTAAATATCATCTTCACAGGATAAGTGATGATGGCTCACAAAAATAAGTGCTCTTTCAAGGATTAAGTTATCTGGCATTTATTAAGAATGGTAAAATAGTTCTAAAACAAAAAATTTTCTACTTCAAAAGTGGGACGTATGGTCACGCACATTTTGCACGAAAAACAATTATGTGCGGCTTTCTTCTGAAAAAAAATCAGGTTTATCTCCAGGTGCCCTTCACCGAATCCCTATCACCCTCCTGGCGGGGTCTCCAGTAGGGACGGTACATGAGGCTTCGCACCCGGGCGGCAGGTAAGCTCGAGCCGCCCCTGTATTTGGACTTCCTCCAAGATTGACACCACATCTTTAAAGTTTTTTTAATCGATACTGTAATGCTTCCTTTTAACTGCCCTATTACTGGCCAAATAATTTCAATGCAATTTTCCTATCCTGCAAGAACAATGTTGTGGACATTAGAAAAAAAATTCTAAAAAAGCGTATGACTACATTTAAAGCAATTTAAATTGGTTTATTAGAGACTCACTGCATTTGCTGATTTCTAAAAAAAGTGCAATAAATTCTCACGTAAGTCCATAACCCGCTCAATGCGTCTCTTTGTACTGTCAACCTAAAATTTATGGTTTTTAGTGTTGATGATACGCATGCGAAACCAATTCAGCGACGCGTTTTCACAATCTGCAAAAACTGCTTGGATTTGATAGTTGGAAATGTCTAAATGCCAAAGATTTGGAGTTCGAATCAAAATGAAAATGTCAAATAATTGAAATTGTGCTTCGTATAAATGAAATATTTTAATATTGAAAGCTATATATATAGAGATTAATCTCGTGCCCGTAGTCATACATCTCATAAATGTGAAATTTTTTCATAAAACTGAGAGTGAGGCACGAATCCCCTTGCGCACAAGTGGAATTTCGAGGCATTTATGCACAACCAAGCCTGTCTTTTCTCCCCACCCTTTCTTCCTTTTGTTTCCTTCCTAAATTTATAAAAGTAAAAAGGACATAAACATTATAAAAAGGACTGTTTTCAGATCAAATTGCTGAAGTTCAATTACTTTACTGCAAAAATGTCAGTTTTTTTTTTTTGGAGGGGGGGGGGAAATATAGTCAAACCCAAAGCGTATTAAAGACCCTTCATTAATACGCTTTGGTCAAACCCCATTAAACTGGAACTCCAAGAGACCCGAGAAATCACTTCGTAATAACGAAATTTTGTTACAAAGGAATTCCAGATTTTTATATTGTTCCTATGTGTAAACCTATCCGAGGGATTAGTAAAGTTTTCGTTAAAACGATATTTTTCCCATTGTAATGGCATTTGTTACAATGAGAGTTGACTGTATTTCGTCTCAAACTATTTTTTTACGTGCATATGCAGACTGCATGGGTAACAAGGCGTATGCTACTTTACTGGGGAGCCGTAAGTCTTAGATACATACCCAACTAGAAAAAGTATCCAAATCATGTATCCAACTCAAATATGTCATTCATGTTGTAAGGGGTTGTATAGTTATAAAATAAAAATAAAAAAAACTTTTTATGCCGTCCCCGTGTGCCAAAGAACCAAATTAAGAAGTTTTTGCTCTGTCTTTCCTGATGCCAACTAAAATAACTTCACGTTTCCAAGTGCAATATTCACCGAGATATGCGAATTCATTTATCTACTGTGTGTAGAGCTTTTTTCTCAAAAAGTATGAAACATACCCGAAAACATGCTTTAATCCTTTTAATTTTAAATGTCATAAGAAAAAAATAACAAAAGGTTTAAGGATAGTAAACTTGTATTTTTCACGTATAATGGTTGTACAAAATCAATTCCAAGACAAAAAATATGCCATACTTGTAGGGACAAAGTGAATAAACACATCAATAAATTAGGTGAAGAAACTGAATACTGTGAAGAGATGAACAGTGTTATTGATGTAGAGATAAGTAACTTGGAAATGTCAATTTCTAAACAAGAAACACTTGAAGAAATAAATTCATCTTTACAGAACATAGAAAAGAGTCATCAGTTAAACTTCATAAGGTAGCTCCACAGTGCAGGTCAAACTATCCCAAAAGAAAAGTTGAATCTGCCTATAACACTTTAAAATCAAAGGTTTGTGAAGTTTTGAAGAAGAATCACCAGAAAATGAATCTCAAAGCACACTTAATGAAAATATCAAACAGAAAGCATATGGTATGATTATTTTGATAGAGTTAATCTTCGAAATAAGACTCAATTTAACCATCACAACAAGGGGAAACTGAAACTTTTAAGTCTGGCCCCTGCTTCATGGAACAAGAAAAAAAATCTGTGAAGAATTAAATGCTGTGAGAAAAGCAGAAAAAGCAAAGGTCAGTTATTGTGTTTTTATTATAAAAAAAATCAAAAATTATATAAATTTCAATGATTTTTTTGCAATCTAATTTTTTAATTCAAAGGTTTAAATTTTCTTTCCTAGTCATAACTTGCATTTTTGTCAGCATTTTATTGAAAATTTCATTTGAATGTGATGAGATTTCATTTGAAATCTGCGAAGTTATGATATATTGTCATAAATAATATTGCTTGAATGGGGTTAGAAGACATTTTTTTCTCAAAATTTTTGAGATATGTACATGAAATTTTGCATGGTCAACAAGGATGGTAGAAGCAATAAACAAAAAATAATAATTTGAATCTGGGATGATAGGTTTCACTTCAGTATCTAGTTGAATGATTTGAAATCGGAGCGATCCAGTCTTATTTTGATGAATTTTGTGTTGAGAGTCAAAATATATAAATATATTGACAGTAAAAAAAAAACATTTTTTTTCTCCAGTCTCTCACTTTATATATGTAGGAAAAATTCAAAATAAAAGTTGTTTTGGTAACTGCTGTGCCTCTCTCTGGTCTAAAAATATGTTAGAAAAATTGTATTTTTTCTGACAAAAAATTCCACAAAAACAAAGTTTACATAATGTTTTTGCATGCAAATTTCAAATATGAGTGCATGAATTATTTTTATTCATATTCTGTATGTTTTTGAGAACACTTTAGTGAAAACTTCACTTCAATATATTGAAAATTGAAAAAGCCATTACTAATAAATCATAAACAAAAGACAAAAAGAGGTAATGTATATTGTTGCGCCTAAATTTTACTTTTATGTCCTGTATTCATATCCTATTCCAATTCATTATGATTGACATATAACGGGGAGTGCTCATGATCCGGCTGCAAGCCAAATGTGGCCTGCGAAGGGGTTCCTGAAGAAAGTTATCAATACACACAACGCGATAGCTACACCAGTTTCTAGCTTACGAGTGGAAAACCAAAAAAAAACAAAAACAAAAAAAAGCCTCCCAACTCAGAAGGAGCCCATAGAATCCTATGTTATAACCATAGCTTCTATCCCCCCCTCCCCACCTGGACCATTCCATCGCCCACTTTGGGAAACACTGCTCTAGCCTGTCTTTTCAGATGGTCAACCATATCCCAAAGCCTTCCACCAAAAAGCCCCCACTAATGCCAATAAGAAAATCTTTGTTGCATAAGATTCTTTTTTTGTCCTGTCTACTCATCCTACAGCAGGAAATCCCTCATTATTTTTTCTTCCTAGTATTCAAAAAACCTGCGTTGTAGAACGTTCTGTCGTTGGGGCCGTTCATCAGCAAATTTTTGGCCATTTTTGACCCCGCCCCTGCCAGCAAAAGTCAGTGAAACTCTGACCCCTCCCTACTTTGTCAGCAAAATTTCATCATCTCTGCCCCCTACCTCCTAACACATATTGGGGGATCAGATGCAACCTTTCATGCACTTCCAGATTCTATTTTTATCTTTCAAGTTATTTGACAGCAAAGGGAAATGACTCAGTCATATTTCAAATCAAGACATTTATTCAAATCACAAAAAGAACACGATTACAAAATTTAGTAAAGAACACCTTGCTAACGTTATTAAATTTTAGTATAATATTAAAAGACGAATATATATCACAAACATTTTCACATAACATTATTGCACTTATCTGATACTGGTCTGGAATTTTGGCATGAGACTGAAGAGCTCTGTTCCCACACAACTTCTAAAGTCCAACAGTTTTCAGGTGGACATCTTCAGTGAAGTTGACCCGATGGTGGCGACAGCATAACACACTGGAGATCGTATCACCACACATCAAGGCTCACTTTTTGGAACTAGCACAAAATTGGAACCAAGTAATGAATCTGGCCAGGCAAGTGATGTAAGTCCATAGATGAGACGTTGATCATCAGACATCAGTTCAGAGAATGCCAAGGGACTCAATTTGAGGGAGGATTGGAGTTAGGTCGCGACAGGGCATATGTTGAGGATAGCCAGAGTCGACCCATCCATTCGACGTGATTGACGATATCAATTTGATTAGCACCAGGGACACTAGGTGTTGTGACTTTCCATCGTCACTGGGTGTGCATTAGGAAAGCTAAATCACAGCTCTCATTTGAAATCACTATTAATTCATAAGAAATGCGGACCTGCCGAGACGAGCGCAAATTTAGAAAGACATTACAGGATATATTTCCAAGCCTAAAGCTAGATGAAGTTTCGTTACATTTCAGCTGATACGTAAAACACTAAACCACCACTGTGCTACAACATTGGAGAACTAAGCTCGTAAAACGAGTGAAATGAAATGTGATTGTTCAACAAACACAATCTGTACTTATACTGATCTTGAAATAAAATAATCGTGGTCCACTTGGACCACGGGAACACTTCATCGCAACAAGAAAAATACAGCATCATACAAAGTACATTTGGATATAATTTGCATATAGTTTCAGAAATATTATTGTAAACGACAAAACATCATTTGGCAACATGCCAAGTGCCAAGTGAACTGGCCAGGTTCACCCAACATGACCAATGATAATTGGGAATAATTTACCAACGTATGTTCGCAGCCATCCACCGGCAAACAAAATAATTTAATCATGCAATATTAAACTTAAAATTAACATACAAAAAGGACACGAAACCCCAATGAGACCAGGTGACACCTCTCCTGGGAGGCACCTACAGTATTAAGGAATTATAAGTTAAAAATGTGGATGAGAGATTAATTTTGATGAGACATTAGCAGCCCGACCTGCAGTCTCATTCTCGTCTAGCGACTGGAAGACCCCACCCTCCAGCCGAAAGACTAAGTGGACGTTCTAGCCCATACCGGAACAATGCTAACGAGACCTTCGGTGGTTTCCGGTAGTTAAGCAGTCCCTGGAGTCTAAAGGTAAGAATTCTCTCTTGATATTAAGATTTAGTATGAAAAACATGACCCGGAGACCGTCATGTTACACAGAGACGTACGTGGGCTCTTGTCCCCCTCCCCCCCCCCCCTCTGGACGATCAAAAATTTATTTTTTAATGCAAAAAATATTGTTTTTAAAAATTAAAATTTCAAAAAAAAAATCAAATGATCAAAAGAAAATATCTTTATATGTTATTATAATTTCTGTTAGCAATACTATTTGAAGGCTAAGAACTCTGAAGACTTTTTATTATCTTTTACCTTAATTATCTGACCCTGTGTCGGACCCAGTTATAGCAAGAAGTGGCCTTTACATGGCAAGTTTGACATGCGTATGTCTGAAATCAGGATGATCTTAATCCTTGAATGGACTTTGTTCAAGGCGTTCAATGAGGACGCTGATCAAGTACACGCGAGCACAAAATCTGATATGAGCATCGAGCACTCTGGGTGCTTCATGGTGCACTGTGGTACTCGGGAGCAACAGGTTGAAGATGCCTGCTCTAAAAGATAGCCCTCCAAAGAAGATACCACCCCTTTTTCTCTCGGCTGAACTCTTGTCTTTTTTTCCAACACCTTCAGTAATCTAAAATGAGTGCTTTACTTCGCTGGATGTATACTCACTTTCCCAACTCCACTTGTGACAATACTACACTCATGTCCATAAATTAAGGATAATTCAGAATCACACGGAAATCGAAATCTATGCCTTGAATCTGAGGATATAACCCGTATGGAATGGCCAGCATTCTCACCTGACTTGAATCCGATAGAGCATGTGTGGGACATGCTTGGCCGACGAGTTGCAGCCCGTCAACCACCTCCTACATGTGTACCGGAACTTCGGAGAGCATTGCTTGCTGAGTGGAGTGACCTTCCCCAAGATCAGATCAATAATTTGATACTCAGCATGCCTAGGTGTTGTACGGACTGTATTTCATCGCATGGGAGACATACAATGTATTAACCATCATACCAACCATGTAATAGTAAGTTTTTGTAAAGGAGATATTTTTTACAATTGCTCCAGGGAGCAAAAATCATAGTTTTTATGAATGGTATCATACATACACCATCGTTTTTGTTCTTTATCTTTTGTTTAATAAATGAGCTTTATGGATAAGTAACGTTTGTTTTGTTTCTGAACCTTTATCTGCCAGAGCTGGCATTATCCTCAATTTATGGACATGAGTGTATTTGCGTAGGCGGCGAGTAACAATGTAAAAACAAAGGTTAGATGATCATATATTTTTTTGCTTCAACAGCATTCTGTGTGGAAAGAACACAAACAAATAAAAATAAGCAATATAGTATATTAATTATATATTATTTACGATAGAAATGACACATGGCACTTCCACAAGTTTATGAAACAGGAATTTAAAAAAATGTTTTTCTCTACTCTCTTTCTATACTCAAATATTTGCTGCCCCTCCGAATTTTCTGCCCTGGGCTATAGCATGCTTACCTCCCCTGTAAATACACTACTGTGTATGTATATATGAGTCAGGCACTAAAAACACAGATGCTTGTATCCACGTCTTCATCGTAATGAAGGGAGAATTCATCTAATAGTTGTATTACCCTTGCTCTGGTTTTAGATTCAAAGTGGTTACGGAGAATTGTCCACACTTTAGGATCATCCATTATGGCACTGATGATATTACGATATTGCGGTTCCACAGCATATCATATGTTAGAGTACGCACGACCTTTTCTCTAGTTATAGTCTATTATTTCGTGACGAGACATTCCTTAGGCGATAGGCAGTTCAGAGTTCTCAGTGAAGGACCAGCAAACTCTGTCCATTGAGTAGACTTTGCTATTGTACTTCCATAAAGAATAACTTCCCAGGCTGAGCAGAGAGAACTTGAAGTCGTATTCCATCTCCAGGAACAATAAGGTTTGTCAATATTTTGGCGGTGGCTCCCTTCTGATGAACACGGGAAGAGCACTTGGAAAATTCCAAGTTCTCTTGGAATAGAAATTATATATTGAAAAGGGCTCAGCGAGTCAAAAAAGTTTGAGAACTGCTGTCGTAGAGTATGCATGACCTTTTCTCAAGTTATAGTCTATTATTTCACGACGAGCCATTCCTTCGGCGATAGAAGAAGGCGCATTTCTTGAGGTTCAGAGTTCTCAGTGAAGGACCAACAACCTCTGTCCATTAGGTAGACTCTGCTATCAACTATGTACTTCCATGAAGAACAAGTTCTCTCTGTTCAGCCTAGGATATTAAAGTCTGATTCCATCTCCGCGAATGATGAGCAAAAGGTTTCTGTCAATATTTTGGCAGCTGCCCCCTTCTGATGGATATGGGAAGAGCACTTGGAAAATTTATTTCAATAGCAGTATATATATAGTAGTAGCATAGAAATCACATTGAGACTACAAAATGTAAATCAATAAAGTTGAGATCAATACATTTAGACTACTGAGCCAGATTTTAGAAGTAATTTTTCTGTAGTGCCTCTGTAGTCTAGTGGTCTAGGGCATTGACCCGGAAAGTGAAACGACGTGGGTTTGATTCCCTGCAGGGGCAGTTGAATTTTCTCTTTTCAAAATATATCTTTGCAACAGCCAGTTGTTAAAAAAACCTTCGTATGGTAGTGGAGAGTGACGTCATCCTTGTATAAGTCACCATCTGGTGGCAGCGTCAGCAGTTGTGAGCTTGGCCGGAGTCTGGTCCGGCCGTCCATGTACAATCCCTTTCAGTTACACAAGCTCCAAGGAAAGATTGGGAGATTCGGTGCCTCTGTAGTCTAGTGGTCTAGGGCGTTCAGCCAGAAAGTGAAAGGGCGTGGGTTCGATTCCCCGCAGGGGCAGTTGAATTTTCTCTCTTTCCAAAATATATCTTCGCAACAGCCAGTTGTTAAAAACCTTCATATGGTAGCGGAGAGTGACGTCATCCTTGTATTATCAAAATATTCTCAATATTCAATAAATTAAAAGAAATGTATTTTCAATGTTTTATAGGTTTTGTCTGAAACATAAAAGATTGCTGAAATTTTTTGCTGGCATGAAGCACCCTATTCCATCTGAAATAAAGTCTGTCTATATTAAAAAAAAAATTATAAATATTTGAAAATATCTCTTTAAGAACTTGTACATGGAGCAATATTAAATCATGGCAGTTGAATTTTCTCTCTTTCCAAAATATATCTTCGCAACAGCCAGTAGTTAAAAAACCTGTAGTGATGGACAATGGTATAATCTATTCAATTTATTTAATTAACAAAAACAAATCACAAAAAATCACTACAAACGCATGGCACGGACATAACACACGCGAGCAACAACATGCCAAAACCACAACAAAAAACCAAGAGCCATATCACGACGGCTTTGACTTCTCCCCAATACAACGAGGAAAAATATTACATCCGGACGGATTTGACTTCTCTAAGATATTTACAGGATAGTCCTTGCGCCGCTGTGGTGGTCGAGTGGTCATAGTGACGGACTCGCATCGCGGGGACCCGGGTTCGAGCCCCACCGTCACCACAGTGGTGGTCAGCTGAAGTTGGTTTTCTGTGGTTCCCAACTTCGAGGCGCAAATGCGAGCCGATCTCCCCGTTAAAAAATCTCGCCACAGAGAGCAACAGACCTACAAACAGTACAAATATTCAGTCACGACACATCACTCACTTCACTTCTGAGATATAGATGGCAGCACTGAAAAATCATACACAACACTAGATACGCACTAAGACAGTTAGGTACACACACTTACACTTCCGGCACAACTCACTAGGTAGAAAATTGCCTATGGCGATAGACCTGAGTTGTGCTCGGTTAAAAAAAAAAAAAAAAGGATAGTCCTTGCAGTAGCCTCCCGCCAGCACAGCGAGATGATTGCTACACAAAGTGTATCAATTTTGATACTTCAAGTTAAATTTTACTTTGTGCCCAGATCTAGTCACCACCTGAGATTTCACATTGGAATCACTTGACAGAAGTACAGTCAGCTGTTGGAGATGAAGTAGTTGTTTGAGGTGAGATAGCGGTTGGCAGATCAGTGTCTTTCACCACATATGCAGGCTTGACACGATCAATATTCACTGTCACTGTACGACCTCGTACAGTAATTTTGAAAACTTTATCCCCACGAGAGACTACTTGATGTGGACCAGTATATGGAGGCTGAAGGCTACGACGAAGAGCATCAGTCCGCAAGAAGACATGTGAGCATGCCATTAGGTCTTTGCTGACGAAGATTGTTGTTGATCCATACGCCAGATTTGAAGTAGGACACAAGTTCTGCACAGTTTGTCGCAACCTACCAATGAAAGTCGCTGGATCTGGACTGTCACTGAGAGGAGTCAAAAATTCTCCAGGCACGCGAATCGGAACCCCATATAGCATTTCTGCTGCTGTAGCCTGGATATTTTCTTTCCAAGCAGCACGGCAGCCTAGCCGAATGGAAGGGAGAATTTTACTCCAACTTGTTGTAGCATGGGCCATGATTGCAGATTTTAGTTGCCTGTGAAATCTTTCCACCTGCCCATTAGCAGCTGGGTGATAAGGAGATGTGCAATGACGGATAGTACCAAGCCAGGGGATCAGAGCAGAGAAGAGTGATGATTCGAACTGGACACCTTGGTCTGATGTCAACCGAAGAGGAGGGCCAAAACGAGCAACCCAGCTGGCGTAAGAAACTTCTGCCACCGTGTAGGCGGAACTGTCCACCATAGGTACAGCTTCTGGCCATTTAGAAAAACGGTCGATCATAGTGAGACAGTACCGGAACCCTTCGGAGGGAGGAAGCGGTCCTACCAGGTCAATATGTACATGCTCAAACCTGAAACTACATGGCTGAAAAATGCCTGGCTTGCTCTTGGTGTGTCTGGAGACTTTTGACCTCTGGCAATTGATGCATTTGCGAGCCCAAGAAAAATTATCACTTCTTAACGAGGGCCACACATACCGTTGTTGTACCAACTTGGTTGAGGCTTTAACACCAGGATGAGAGAGACCGTGCAGCTTTTCAAATATCGGTCGACGAAAGTTGCGTGGGACGACTGGATAAATATGGATGATAGATGTGTCACAAAAAAGATCCAATGGAGGGCCGCCCACTGGGATGGCTTGAAATGTCAAAGAGGATGGAATGACGCCAGATATCAACTGTTGCAGTTCCTCATCTTTTGCTTGCTGTTGTGCATTTCCTTAAAGTCGAACATTGATGGTGTATTAATCAATGATATGTGTACTCTTGATAGTGCATCAGCCACTACATTATCTGTGCCCTTCAGATATCTGATGTCCATAGTAAATTGGCTAATGTAGTCCAAGTGTCTCAGTTGGCGTGGAGAGCACTTGTCTTCTTTTTGCATAAATGCATAGGAAAGTGGCCGGTGATCAGAAAAAAGCATGAAACAGCGGCCTTCCACCATATGACGGAAATATTTGATTGCCATGTACGCTGCCAACAGCTCTCTATCATATGCACTGTACTTTCGCTGGGCTGGAGATAAAGTCTTGGAGTGAAATGCTGATGGTTGCCAATCTTTTCCTACCTGTTGCTGAAGCACAGCTCCCACAGCGGTGTCAGATGCATCAACCACAATAGTTACAGCAGCTGTAGGTGACTGATGGTATAATGTGGTTGCTTCAGCCAGGTCATCCTTACACTTTTGGAATGCTTTGGTGGCCTCGTCTGACCACTCTATAGGTCTTCTATCATTCTTTGTGGCACCCTTCAATTAACTATTGAGCACTACTTGTGACTGTGTGGCATGAGGAATGAAACGCCTATAGATGGCCAGAAATTGACGCAGTTTCTTCAAGGTATCTGGTTTAGGAAAATTGATAATTGCTTACTTTGTCAGGAACAGGTAAAATGCCTTTTGCATCTACAGTGTGACCCAGGAATTTCACAGAGGCTTGACCAAGAACGCACTTGGAAGCGTTGACGAGAACACCAAATTTTTGAAACCTCTGGAAAACTTGTTTCAGATGGTCAACATGCTGACTTTCACTTTCTGAGTCCTGAGTCCACTAAGACATCATCAAAATATGGTATACAAAAGTTCAATCCTCTGAGAACATAATGTATAAACCGTTAAAAGGTTGCAGCCACGTTTGATAGACCGAAAGGCATGAATACAAACTTAAAAAGTCCAAATGTTGGTGTCACAGCAGTCTTTGGAATATCTTGCTCTTTTACTGGAATTTGATGGAATGCCTTGGCTAAGTCAAGCGTGGAGAATATCTGTTTGCCTTCCAACATTTGTACACAGTCTTGAATGTGTGGGACTGGATACCTGGCACCGTTACACTATTGAGCTTTCGATAATCGCCACATGGGCGCCAGTCACCATTGCTTTTCTTCACCATGTGAAGTGATGAGGCCCAACTGCTTTTTGATGGTCTGCATATTCCAAGCGCCACGAGATATTCAAATTCTTGTTTAGCAGCCTTCAGCTTGTCTGCAGGTAATCGCCTTGGCTTCGCATAGACCGGTGGCCCCTTCGTCTCGATGAAGTGTTGCACATCGTGTTGAACTTGTCGAGGACCCACGGAAGCTTCTGTTAGTGTTGGGAATTCTGCTAGCAGGTGATGAAAGATTGAGTTTCCATCCATGGACTTTGCTTGAATTTGTGGTGCAGTTGAGATTTGACCTTTTGATCAAAGTTGTGTTAAAGGATCAACCAGACATCCATCCTTGTCGAACATCAACTGACAGGCAAAAGTGACGTAGGAAATCTGCCCCAAGGATGGGTTGTGAAATTGCTGCAACATTAAATTTCCAGGCTGACGACTTGATTCTGCAGTTGTGGCAGGAATTACAGAGACATCCGCGCCTGTATCAATGAGGAACTTCATGGAGGATGATTGGCCGGACAGATAGAGACGGAAGCACTCGAGTTTGCCATCACTCTGAGCATCGAGTGACGCCCAGCTAGTTTCCCTGCAGGTTGAAACTACAAGGCTGGACACATTTGACTGCTTTTTCTTTGAAACGCGAATGGTACCAACAGTGCTGGTAGTTTCTGTCGCGACTTCTGGAACGCTGACGAGATCCGCTGCGATTTATTGATTGGGATCGAGCACGCGTTTCAAGACGTTCCAAACGGGAAGAAATATCCATTAGAATGGTCTGCATTTGTGAAGCTTCAGTTGACACCGCATGAACTGCATTGGAGCTTTCTGCGGCGGCAAGTATGGCATCGGCCATTTCTGCCAATTTATCCAGGCTATCATTGGATATTGCTAATATTTGCTGACCATTTGTAGGCAGCCGCTGGAGGAAAAGAGACTTCAAAATATCATCACTCACCCATTGCCAAGCTTTACTTCGCATTTCCAGGAGAAGGTGTGATGGTTTCCGATCACCCAGTTGCAACCCAGAAATTAGGTCGCGCAACCGCTGTTTCTCCGAGTCCGCATACTGCATGCACAAACGGTGTTTTAGCGTTGCGTAAGATGTTGCGGTGGGTGGACTGGCGATAATGTCCCCGACAACAGACAGCTCCTCGGGTTGCAGGGCAGATACGATGTGATGATACTTTGTCACCTCAGCTGTCACTCCTGCCAAGAGAAACTGACGGAACATATGCAGTATGGTCCGCCACGACTTTGGCGACTTTTTTCTCGTGATAAGTCGCCAAGACCGTCATAATGCTTCTCTGGGTTGCCGTATTTTTTAACACTTTTCCGGTTTCGTTGGGTGATACTAGATGGCGCTGGCTTCAACAAACAGGATTTTTCTTTTGTTCACCGCGTTTTTTCAAAAATTCTAGGCAGCCGTTGTTCCATTTCCAGCGCGTCTCTCTCTCTCTCTCTCATTATTATTCCTCCCTTCTGTAGCTCTAGTTATTTGGATTATCTACTGCTCAGGTTGTATCATACCATTTTATTATTTCGTTGTATTTATTAGTTATTCATCCATTGCCATGCCTTCTGTTTTATCGGTTTATTATTTAAAATGAACCTACAGAATTTTTCATGCCCGGACCCGTTTACTTAAAGAAAAGGGTCCGGGTTTTAATTTTAATGCATAAATATTTATTTATTCAACATGCCCGGATCCGTTTATTTAAAAAAAAGGGTCCGGGTTTTAGTTTTAATGCATAGAATATTTATTTATTTATTCAACATGCCCGGATCCGTTTATTTAAAAAAAAGGGTCCGGGTTTTAGTTTTAATGCATAGAATATTTATGCCCGGAATTCCTTATGCCCCGATCTTTTTATTATTAAAAAAATGGGCCAGGTGTAATTTTTTTTTAACTGATATTTTTTTATATTTTTATGCTTGGTGGTTTCTATTATGTTTTGCACGCTAATGTTTTTTTTTTCGGCGTCCGTAGTGTCTGACGGCCTTGGCGACTCTTCGTCGGGCCATCAGACATGTGTGGCGCCAAATAATCGCCACGTGGCGGACCATACGACAGCTGTTCCACCAGTTGTAGTGATGGATAATGGTATAATCTATTCAATTTATTTCATTAACAAAAAAAAAATCACAAAAATCACTATTAACGCATGGCACGGACATAACACACGCTAGCAACAACATGCCAAAACCACAACAAAAAACCAAGAGCCATATCACGACGGCTTTGACTTCTCCCCAACACAACGAGGAAAAATATTACATCCGGACGGCTTTGACTTCTCTAAGATATTTACAGGATTGTCTCTATAAACCTTTGTAGTTTCCTTAATACAGTTTACTATAGTGTATTAAGTAGGCCTGTAGAATCAAAGGAAAATGTATTTGTTTTCATGTAATATTTGGATAAAATACTGGTCTTGGATAGTTTGCAACAGTCTGAGGACAGTTTTTTTTTTATGCTTTTACTCTGTTTTATTTAGCAAATTTGGATTTTGATTATTTTTAATTAATTTTTTATGTGTTACTTTCATTTTAAAACAAATCCATTGATTTCCACGGTTTACGTTGGCTTTTTGAAGTTTTTGATAGTTAAGTACAATTTTGTATTAAAAAAAATCTATGTGGTCTGCCCAAAACCCTCAATTTTAATATACACTGCTCAAAACAATTAGGGGAGCAAGGAAAAAAGTGAAGAAAACCGTGCAAGACAGCCACGTATTGGCATACAATGGATAGTACACGCGTATCAATGTGCAATACAGAAAAAAGACGTAAAAAAATTTGGAATTAAGCTTTAATTCTTTGAAAATATGGAAAAAACATGAAAAGATGATTTAGGGCAACAATTTGGTTACATGTAAACGATAAAAAAAAGTACTGTTTAGATATGATGCATGAGTTTTAATAGGGCGTGTGGTCTCCTCGAACAGCTAAGACTGCTGCACACCTGTTTGCCATGGATGCGATGGGGTTATCGATCAGACTTTGGGGAATACTGCTCCACTCCTCAAGAAGTGCAATCTGCAAGTCTCGGACAGTAACAGGCGGCCTTGGTCGCGCAGCAATGTGTCGTCCGAGCATGTATGCTCGATTGGATTCAGGTCAGGAGAGCACGCTGGCCATTCCATACGCTGTATTGTTTCAGCTTCAAGCATGTTCTTCACCAGTGGAGCTCTATGCGGTCGGGCATTATCATCCTGGAAAACAAAGGAATCTCCAATGGCTCCAGCGTAAGGGATGACATGAGGTCGCAGTATCTCGTCTGCATACCTTGGGGCCATCAAAGTGCCATTCCGAATGATATGCAGGTCTGTACGTCCGCCTATGCTGATTCCACCCCATACCATCCAACCAGCTCGTCTGTATTGTGACCTTTCACGAACGAATGCGGGGGTTATTTCGAGTGCCCCTGTCCCTCCATACCAGAACACGTCGGGTGTCACACTCCAGACTGAATCGGGACTCGTCTGTAAACAGCACTTGGCTCCAATCATGTTGCTCCCAATCTCGATGTTCAGCAGCCCATCTTCTTCGGGCCGCACGGTGGCGTGGGGTCAACGGAATGCAGACCATTGGCCTACGTGCATAGAGCCCTCCCTCATGAAGCCGATTACGTGCTGTTTGGCTGGACACCCTTCGTCCTGTTGCCAAGAGCAACCGTCTTTGCAGCTGCGTAGCATTCTCTGTTCTGTTTCGACGGGCTGTTAACCGTATATACCGGTCATCAGTTGCTGTAGTGGTGCGTGGCCGACCTTGCCCTGGTCGACGTCTAACATTTCCTGTTTCTTGGAATCGATTCCACAGCCTTGCAACAACACTTCTGGCGACTCCAACAGCGTCCGCGACACTACGTTATGTTTGCCCGGATTCCAGTCTGCCTATAACACGGCATGCCATGGATTCCGGTAAATCACGTTGTTGATACATCCTCAAGTCACCTGGTCTCAAAAAAAAATACTGCACAATCGAATTTCACAGTTACGGCAGTAAAACAGACGTTTCTGCAACATCCCGATTTCTGCCCTTATCTCCTTTTTCTGGTTTTTGACGTCATGAACTTTGATTTGCATATGAAGTTTTCTTCTTCCGTTTCCTGCTAGGCTATAAATTATGGATGATTCATTTTATGTTACTTATCGGTATACATCTTTGCATAATTTTGTTAAAATCATGTGCTCCCCTAATTGTTTTGAGCAGTGTATATTGTCCCAAAAATAATTCTTTAGAGTAAAAAATTATTTTACAGACATGTTAAATATTCATTCTTGTGTAATATAGTCACTTCAAATATTACATGCAATCAGTGTGTGTGTATTTTCTGTGGAAATGTTTTTTTTTTTTGAAAAACAGTATTTGAGGTTTCTGACACTTTTTGACCACAGTTTAAACCATCAAAAACCTGCCAACCCTGGTATAAATAATGTTACAATTGAAAAAACTGTTGAATATATATAAAAAATACTTACAATTTGTGTCCATTGTTTCTTAATATTACAAGGAGTGAATCTGTGGAGGATTTTGCTGCTGTTAATATTCAATCTATTGAACAAGTTGAACAAGAAGCTGCTAGAAGTCTGCTACATTTATCATCGCTAAATGAAAATATGCAGCAGTTGTCTTCCGTTTCTAGTAAGACATTAAATTTATACTTTTTCAATTACATGAACCCAGGGCCGCAACTAGGGGGGGGGCAGGCAGGTCTGGTGCCTTAGGTGACAAAGAATCTAGTTGCGACCCTGCATGAACCTATGTTTGTTTTTTCTTATTTTTAATTTTATGGATATTTTTTTTTCAAATGTATTTTTCCCTTTTGCAACTGGGGTTTTTGGATGATGAAAATTATGATCAAATTATGACTTGTGCTTCTAAGAGTGAAAATGAAATGATCACTCATGCATAAGTGGATACAGGCTTTTCGAGTAGCAGTGATCACAGAGGTTATCAGTGCCTGTTGAATTTTAAGGGTTCCTCAAAATCTGAGTTTGTTCTCAATATGTACTTTCTCATTTTGTTGGATTTTTTCAATTCAAAATTTAATACCCTGATAAAGAATTAAATTTTATTTTTTATCAGTAATCATGTGCAGGATAATTTGTGTTACACTGTGTACAAACTTCTAGAAGAAATAGGTGACTATAAGATGAATCTGAATCGTATAAGGTCATGCAGGGATGGAAATGCTTTCCTGAAGGAGTAGCATAAACATTAGAAGTGAAAAAACACCACCAAAATTAATATGATGCGCTTATGATGTACTCCAAAAAAGTAACAATGTGTTCAAGGTGTCGTCCACGATTTGTAATACTGGCTCACATGTCTAGTGCATAGTATTTCAATTATTTTAGAAGACATATCGTAGATTTCTGTGAAATACGTACAAACAACTCCACAGGGATGTCATACATCAGTGTGTTGACATGTTCCCAGTCTGAGGGCCACAGAAGAAGTAAACAAATATTAGATAGATCCCGCAACTGAGAGGGTTAATGCACCTAATGCCTGGAACTCCTGCATCAGTACAATGATATCTACAGCTTCAGGAAAGTTTTTCCTAGCCCTGCATTGCTATATGATTCTGATTCAACTTGAAATCACCTACTCCTTTCAGAATTTTTTACTTGCGGTAGCAAATCACCCTTTATAATTGCTACATAATGATGCCTGTAACTATGCCTAAAAAAATGGTATGTTTATTATTGCTCCCCCTAAAGGAAAAATTCATTTTTGCCCAGGACCTGAACTTTGTGTAATTTGATTTTGATTAGTTCAAAAAAAAGTGCCGAAGTGTCTAAATCATTTATTATTAAGTTGAATGTTCAAGTTCAGTGGTAAACAGCATTCATGGCACACTATGGTATCTGGATTCGCACTTGAAGGCTTTTTTTTTTTTAATCCAAGAAATTCTATTTACTATATTTCAATGTGTATAAGGGACTCCCTGATCTTTGGGCTTGAAATTTTGTCAAAAAGTTTCTATCAAGCCTTTATTTTATGTTCATATAAGAAACCCCCTTTATTTTTGGTATGCAATTTTTGGCAAAAAGGGGGATTCTATATATATACGTTAAAATACGGTAATTACTCAATTAAAGAAATTATGTCTAGTTTTTAAATTTTCATCTTTCTCTTATCAATCTTGTAGACTACCTAAATGCATGTATTCAAACAAAACAAGGTGGTGATAACATAAGCATTTTTATTAAAGCAGGATAGTGAAAAGATTTTAAGAGGGGAGGAAGGAAGCTTCTATGGCTTGTCAAAATAGGATGTATGGTCTGTGTTTGCAAAGTGACACATGAACCAAAAATAGTCTTAAAAGTATCATGGCTTGGGAAAAAGTTGATTACATTCCTTATTCTACTCAATAATATCTGGTCAAATTTAACAGTGAGATATGCTTGTTTGTGAATTATTATTATTTTGCATTAATGCATTAGTATTTGTTTTTAAGGAAAATAATAATAATGATAATTAAAAAAATTAAGATGGAGTAAATAAAATAAAAGTAATAAATTTTTATTTTTCAGTATCAAGTTGGTGTGTGTATGTAATTTCTGAAACATGTTTTGTTAATCTAGGTAAGGATTTCACAGATATTGAGCCAAAAAATTTGCCTTCACTTGCATTGACTACTACTGTACCAGATGCATTTCCAAGTTTGTCCGGTCAGACCATCTCAACTTCAAAAAGTAATGTCAACCGTGCCTGTGTTTCTGAGGAGTCATTAAGACACCGACCTCGTTCATATTCTGCTAATACCCCGCTTTGGAGTGGGAAAGAATGCTTACAGGTCTGTCCAACACATCTAATTTCCTCTGAGAGACAAAATTCTCAATCAAATGATAAATGCTTGAGAAATTTCTTGGAGTTTGATGTGAAAGAAAAGGGAACTCGCCGATATTCTATATCAGTTGCTAGAGAAGCTAAAAAGGTAAGAGTTATTCATCCACATCACTGGGATGATATTGTACCAGAATCAAGTTTAGTGAAAACAAGTGAGTCAGCAGAGCAGCCTATTGATCTTCGAATAACAAAAGCAAGTGATAACGTGTTGAGTAGTGTTTCGGGTATGACTTTTTTGAATCCCCAAACAACATATCATAATACATCTCCACACTCAGATTTTTCAAATAAAATGACTACAACAGAGAGAAAATTCATAGAATTTGAAGTATCTATGCATAATGATGAAAATTTAGGAGATTTTGTTTCTTCTGAAGAAGTGCAGCAACAGATAGTTAGACATGGAGATTCTGCTTCCAATAAACAACTGTACTTTCACTCTCAAGATGATGCTGATTATTTAGAAACTATTCAAACGGAAAAAGGCTTGATTTATGACCAATTAGATTATTCAGGAAGGGAAAATTCTGTTACTTCAGCTACTGCTGAAGATGATGTTGTCACTCATGAAACTGTTGCTAATAAAAAAAATACTGAGCAGCAAATGCATTTGCAAAAATCTCATGCAGATTTTATGAACCCAGGAACTTCAAATATAGAAGATGGAAAATGTGTTTGTCGCATATGTAATAAGATATTTGCTAAAGCTGGGCAATTAAGAATTCATGTCAATATCCATTATTTTGAGAGACCTTTCAGGTGTGAAAATTGTGGCGTCTCATTCAGAACAAAAGGGCATTTACAAAAACATAAGCGTTCGGTTAGCCATTATAATAAAGTGAATATGAATATGACTTTTGGCACTCCAAGTGTGGATAACCCACGACCTTTCAAATGTGCAGACTGTAAGATTGCTTTCAGAATACATGGACATCTTGCTAAACATCTTCGTTCTAAAATGCATATTATGAAATTAGAATGTCTTGGGAAGCTTCCTTTTGGAATGTATGCAGAAATGGAAAGATCAGGTATCAGTTTAAATGAGATTGATACTACTGATTGCAGTAATTCTTTGGAGAGTCTTCAAGTCATGGCACATAGATTGTACCATCGTGATCCTCGCCGTATGAGATGGCAACAGGGTCTTAAGACTGTATCAGAATTTGACAAATTTTCTACAGATGCAGAGCCTGAACAGCAACCTCTTTGTACCATTGCAATGCCTACAATTATGAGTTTTAACACAGATAATGATAATGCAGACGGTGTCAAAAGAGAGCCAGTAGAGGGAGAAGATACTGCTGGTTTAACTGTTACATCCTCTCCAGTTGAAGTTTGTTTGTCTTCGTGTATTCAAGATAAAAATAGTATTATTCCATCAGAAATGTCATCTACTGTGCAAAATGAAAGGTCAAATACAGACAATGCTGCATCATCTTCAATGCATCGTTCAGACACTTGCCATTTATGTGGTAGAATGTTCAAAAGTACAAAGTTTTTGCAGGTTCATCTTTACTGTGATCATTCGTCATGGGACTCATCAGCAGATTTTACTGTTGAAAATTCTGGTTTTACAACTGCTACTGTGGTGAAAGATGTAACTTGTAATATTTGCTGTAAAAGTTTCCAAAACCACAGTGACTTGCAGCAAGTGAGTATAAATCAGTGAATTTTTTTTCATGTAAAAGAGTTATTTTTTTTTAAGGAACATTATTTTCAATATAGGAATTCAAAAGGATTCGTGCAATTAACAGAGCCATGGCGTGATTGTTAAAGGTCAGAATTAAAGTAATTCTGGTTGTCTATCATCACTGGAAAAGTCATGAAATGCGAAAAATGTCTCGGAAGTCCAAAAAAATTATTAAATTCCAGTGAAGGTTAGATTTTTTTTATTATTCTTGAGACCTTTTTTTTTTCCTCTCCTCTCCCCCTAAAATCTAGGCGTTTAAGAAACTATCACATTCAGTTTTTCCTTTCTCTTTAGTTTCTTTTCTCCTACTTTGTTTTTTCCCCCGGGGAGGACATGAGTGGGTGAGTAGCAACAGAAAAGAACAATGTTACCTGTCAATATGTAGCCTACATTGGGGCAGGAATTATAAGGGTGGATGGGAGCTATTTGGCTGGATGAACAAAAAAAAACCCTTTTTCTTTGCTTGTCTGGACTGTGCAGTTGTATAATAAGCAGTATTCTCAAAATCATGTGATATTTCCTGGAGGAAGTCCTTTTGTTAACAATATTGATTTCCATAAGGAAAAGGATATGGCCCCCACCTTCCTGGAGAAGGGTTCTTAGGCTGGGATCTTTGGCGAACATCCATGTCAGACTTTTCACAAGGAATTGGGGAGGACTTCTATAGGTAATTTATAACATGAAAAAACAAACTGTTGTCCTAGGTCCCAAGAATGTCGGCCCCATTCTTGTGGAAACCATGAGAAAGGACACCAATTAAAAAAAATTTTCATGAAGGAAGTAAGTTATGTTTTCAAAATTATCATCCTCTTTTTTTCTATTAATTGCATTGATCTAGCTGTAGCAAAAGACAAAATCCTATACGCATGTGACAAAACGAGAGAGTTCAAGAGAAGACAAGGATCGGACTAAAATATAGTCTGTGATCGAGGTGACAATTTGTTCGGTATTAATTGTGTTGCAACGCAAAATTTGGACAGAATTTGAAGGAGTACGGTGACAAGCTTGCGATCTGGGGGATATCAGAGCATGGCGATGGAGCAGATAACAAGCATCTAATTCAAGAAATGTGAACAGTATGAGGAACATACTGTATATGTGGAATCCGTCCTCCAGAAGAGCCCTTGGTTGCACTGTGTTTTTTGGTTGCACTTGTGTGATAACTGTGTTTTTTTTCTTTGTCCAGTAGCGTCCAAAGCTGCATTAAGAACTTACAAGCGGCTTTGAGTAGCGTCTATTTTGTTCACAACGTGTTGTTGCCTCGTCGAATGGATTATCCCCGATTGTGAGGTTGGGAACAGCTTTGGAATAAGAGACACGCCGAATTGGAGACTTTTTTTCAGCGATAAGTTGCCATCGTTGGCGCAGTCTTGTTCTGCTGGGTTGTCGCTGTTTTGAAAAATTCTGCCAGGTAGCGTTAGTTGTTTTCTTTTCAAACAACTGTACAGCCATTTTGTCGTTTGTGCTTGTTCCGAGTGTTTGGATTACATTTTCGTGGTCTGGTCAGGTTGTATTGTTCCCTTTTTTTTCCCTTTATTTAAACAGTGCCCGTATTTTATTTATACCCTGATCGCTTTATTATTTAAACAATGCCCGGGTTTTATTTACACTCATGTCCATAAATTAAGGATAATGCCAGCTCTGGCAGATAAAGGTTCAGAAACAAAACAAGCGTTACTTATTCTCTAAAGCCCATTTATTAAACAAAAGATAAAGAACAAAAATGATGGTGTATGTATGATACCATTCATACAAATTACGATTTTTGCTCCCTGGAGCAATTGTAAAAAATATCTCCTTTACATAAACTTACTATTACATGGTTGGTATGATGGTTAATACATTGTATGTCTCCCATGCGATGAAATACAGTCCGTACAACGCCTAGGCATGCCGAGTATCAAATTATCGATCTGATCTTGGGGAAGATCACTCCACTCAGCAAGCAATGCTCTCCGAAGTTCCGGTACACATGTAGGAGGTGGTTGACGGGCTGCAACTCGTCGGCCAAGCATGTCCCACACATGCTCTATCGCATAGTCTCCCAAACTTTTTGTTCTATCGCCCCCTTCATCAGAAATTTGTTTCCACTCATCGCCCCCCAACTCAAGTGAACCCATAGGATCCTATGTTAAGCTCGTAGCTTCCATCGCCCCCCTGGACCATTCCATCGCCCACCAGGGGGCGATATTGCCCACTTTGGGAAACACTGCTCTATCGGATTCAAGTCAGGTGAGAATGCTGGCCATTCCATACGGGTTATATCCTCAGATTCAAGGCATTCGTTTACGATGTTTGCTCGGTGAGGACGGGCGTTGTCATCCATAAACACAAATTCTGCGCCCATGGCACCCCTAAACAAACGTACATGTTGTTCCAGAATGATGTCCCGATAAATTTGGGCTTTCATGGTTCCGGTTTGAACATGCAGATCTGTTCTGGAACCCAGTATAATTCCACCCCAAACGAGCAATGCTGCACCACCGTAACTGTGTCGTTCAATGATGTTGTCTTGGTGGTAACGGGTACCTGGCGTTCTCCATATGAAAGTCTGATGTGAATCCAACTGTAAGCTAAACCTGGACTCGTCGGAAAACATCACACAAGCCCACTGTGATGATGCCCACATTGCATGTTCTCTACTCCAGGCTAATCGCTGCCGACAGTTAGTTGCCGTGAGCAGAATACATCTGACAGGCCTGCGAGCATATAGACCAATATCTCCCAAACATCTGTACACGGTTTGCCTTGAAACTATGGTACCCGTGGCTGCAGATAGCTGATGAGACAGGTCGGATGCTGTGCTCCGTCTGTTTCTTTTGGCAGTTACTGCCAAATACCGGTCTTCATTCAGCGTTGTGACTCGAGGGCGACCTGTACTGTAACGTCTACTGACATTTCCGTTATCTTGGAATCGTTGCCAAAGCCTAGAGATGACACTTTGGGCTATTCCAAGTTCCTCGGATACTTCCATCTGAGTATGCCCACATTTCAGGCGGCCGATAATTCTACCACGTAAAAAATCATCCACATGCGTTCTCTGTGTCATAACTATTCGCTTATGGCACTGAGCGCCTTACAGAACTCTTGTGAACAATTTCACTTCTTTGCCACCATTCCTTATATACCCCCCTCTTACACTCTCGTCATTGTGACGTACTATCGGCATCATCTGGTGGCTTCCTGAAATTTGCATATCATTCTTGCAGATGTGTGTGATAATTCTACAGGTGAAATTTTTACTTTAGATTTCTATTTCCGTGTGATTCTGAATTATCCTTCATTTATGGACATGAGTGTAAACCCAGATCGATTTATTATTTAAACAACGTTCCGGGCTTCATTTACACGGAACAGCTTCGGTATAAGGGACAGGTTGGCGACTTTTTTTCCCGATGCCAAAATGTCCGATGGTCCGAGAAAAAGCCGCCAGACACTACGTGCGCCAGAAAAAAAAAAACCATCTCCAGCATAGAAAACAGTAAAAAACAAAAATAAGCTCTGGTTTGTTTAAAAAATAAAACTGTGGATAAAAATAAATCAATCGGTTTAAATAAAACCCGGCCATTGTTTAAAATAAAGCCTGGACCGTTGTTTAAATAATAAAGCGATCATGGTATAAATAAAATACGGGCACTGTTTAAATAAAGGAAAAAAAAGGGAGCAATACAACCTGACCAGCACAATGTGTAATCCAAACACACTGTGGATCGGAACAAGCACAAACGACAAAATGGCTGTATGGCTGTTTGAAAAGACGCGCTACAACAACTAACGCCACCTGGCAGAATTTTTCAGAACGGCGACAACCCAGCAGAACAACACTGAACCAGAGTGCGCCATCGATGGCATTTTAGCGCCGGAAAAAAGTCGCCAATTTGGCGTGTCCCTTATACCAAAGCTGTTCCGTTTTTTACTGTTTTCTATGCTGGCGATTTTTTTTTTCTGGCTCACGTAGTGTCTGTCGGCTTTTTCTCGGGCCGTCGGACATATTTGGTGCCGGAGAAAGTCTCAAAAAATCACCAACCTGTTCGTTATACGTGGAAAAAAACTGCTTGATCCCTAATTAAAAAGGGTGGTGGAAGGATGAGTTAGCTTTCTCTCTCTCAAGGGAAAAAATGATTACAGGAAGGAAGGGAAATTTAGATTTAATTTTAAGATTAATTATATAATTTCCCAAACGTTGTTCTATCACCGCCTTCCCCCTTTTCAATTTTTTTCCCTCATCAACCCCTTCCTCTAGGGAACCCATAGGAAATCTCCCTAGCTTCTACTTTGGAAATGCTGGATTAAATAAAGGAAATAACTTTTTGGAGTCATTGAAAATGCAGAGGTAGGAAAAATTAATAACTTTGGGACAACCTATGCCTCTGTATTAGAAATTTATTTCTGCCGGTTCACGATAATTTTAACTTAGTCTATCATTGAATATACTTCAACTGCTGAATAACACACAGAAACACTAGTTAAATTATTTCAGAAGGTATAAATTTATTTTTTTAAACAAATTATGCAAACATAACATATGTAACTCATGGAAGCACAATTTTACAACTATCATATTCAAAACAGTACATATATTTCGATACAATGTATGCAACAACTAAGCTACTGCAAGGGGATTCAACCTTCAAATTACAGAGAAATCTTTAACAGATAAGGAATTTTATTTCTATTAAATAAGTTACTGACTGAGCATAAACGATAATATCTAGTCCTTTTTTTCCTTGCTGTGTAACCTAACAGCAATTCATCTGAAAAAAAGTTAAATTAAATAAATATATATTGTATTTAAAATCAACACTTCATATGAGCCACAAAAGCCCAAACACTGTAAATGAAAATTACAACAACAATTATCAAAATACATGCAGGAATATTAAAAATTGGTAATTGAAATATTTTTTAATATTCATGCCTCTAAAAAAATGGGCTATATATAGAGTGCGCATTTTAAAATTCATAGTGGCACTTGCGTGGAAAATAATCTGGACTGTGGCATGGCTTGGAAAAAGGTTGGCCACCCGTTATAAATAAATGTATAAAAACCACACACATCACAATATACATATATTCTTGGTACAAACACACATTAATTCTTTTTAACAAATAAATATATTTGCATGTATACATTGTCCAACCAAGTTTTTCCCCCCTCTAAAAACTAAATAAATACAAAATGATGAGCAAGCCAAACGAAAGCTTTTCTTAAGCATATGGAAAAGACTGGCATTTCCATTAAAGTATAATTTCTATTTTCCATGATATTGCATGTTAATTCATTCATTATATGTGTATATATAGTGAACCCTCAGTACAACAGTTACTCAATATAACAAAAAAATCCCTCTACAGCAATATTTTTTCAAATCTTGTTTTGTTCGCAAAAATATTATGACATTTTATAACGAATTATGTTATTGAGTTCATTCATTGTAATAACCAGTGTGGGATCTTATCAATTATTTTGAAATGTTAAAGTATTTAAATTTTTAAGCAAAATTTGAGCTTTCAAAATTTTACCATCAAATTTCACACATAAAACAAAATTTAAACAGTAATAGACCAATTCACCATTGAAAAACATGTTCAGATAAAACCCCATTTACCTTTAGAATCTTTATAACTTCCCTCATACATAGTATCCTGTATTCTTTGCTGTTTGATGTGTATGGATGCTGCCAGTGTGAACAATACAGCTACACCTGATTTGAAGATATAATAAAAATGTCACAGGTTCATATTGCTTGAAATTTACGAATGAATGATGGTACATATTATTAAGTGATACATTCACATAAGATCTGTAATGACTAAAATACTGCCAATTTTCTTTTTAAGAACTTTGTCTTTCAAAGATTTTTTTTTTTAATTATTGCAACTGATGTTCCAAATTTTACATTGGAAGTAAAAGATAAGTATTAAATTTGGCTACCAACACAAATTAATGATCACTAACAAACACAATTATGTTCCCTGTTGTAAAATAAATTAAGGGACAGAAATAAAAAAAAATTCTACGTCCATTATATTGATTTTTAATTCCACTACATTTGATTTTTAATGAGGATGTAATTTGAGCCAATCACTCCTAATCTACAAGTGATAAGTCACCAAATCAGCAAAACTCAGTAATCAAGCCCGATTCTAGAGCTGATTTTAAATTAATTTGAATTCACTTTGATGTGGTACTTAAAAATAATAAAATAAGCATATTTGTAATTTAAACATGTTATTTTCCCCTCAATACATAAAATAAGTTCAATTTCAAATTCTTTCAATAAAACAATAATAGATCACTGCCACGTCGCAATAATTTGCCAAACTTGGAACAGAAAATGTGAGCTATCATAAATGTTTCAGAATTAATTCATAATTAATTCAAGATTCAACTAGCTCTGTTAGTTAGAAATCCTGTAGTTATTTATTATTTCTCCTAAATCATTCGGAATATAAAAGAAAATGATTTCATATTTTAAAATCACGTAACTCTTGTGCCTAAACACAACACAAAAATAATATGGCGTCAAATGTTATCTCTCTACTATTTCCCACCGATTTTTTTATTCCCATTTTTTCATTCAGTTCTTATTGTTATTTAAAAACATTACCAGAAATATGGTTTTGAAAGAATTTAACACACAAAATAATTAAATTTCACTTCTCAGGGAGAAGCTTAATTTCTCGGTGAGAACTTGTCGCTAATGTAGTTCACGATCTATTTCTCACATCAATGTTTATCACAGTGGAAATCTTTTTATCCGAATTTAAACTTTACGGAAGCCGAACAACAAGGCATTCTTGCAGTTATTTTGTAAAAAATGACTCAAAACTCTCTAAAAAAATAATTAAAAATAAAGGAAGAATTTGTAGAGAGCCTATGGTAGGATAACATTGCGCATCGCTACGGAAAGGTACAAAATGGCAGATGCATATGCCTCCCTTATTCTAGTGGCTACTGTCCGAGCAGAAATGATGATCACGTGACCAAGTCCTAGCTTTTTCCCCTGTGTCCGTCTGTAGCATGGCTTTCTTGCAAAACATCCTGTGCCAATAGCCAAGTTTTTCCAACTTTGCAGAACATTCCCTGCAATCTTTCGCAGCATATAAATATGCATTCTGTTTGCAAAATATGTTCTGCCCCAAACAGTTTAAAGAGAAAAAATATATAACATTTATATAATGAAATATTAAGCTTCTTCCAAGTCTTTCTACACAAATTTGAATGTAATTTTCCCTCAAATATTGGATAGATCAATTTTCTTCTTACTATGTAGATGATTACTGTATACAAATCTCATGCGCCCCACATCCTGGAACAAGGCTCCCAGGTGATATGGGGGGGCCCCCCCAATGTCAAAGGTTGAGTCGACTGGTCTAATATATATACACGCAATATATTATGCAAAAACCTGTGAATAAGACTTTTTTTGAAATTATAAACACTAGAAGAATAAAAAAAACATTTTTTTACCCTTAAAATTGGGATAACAAACTGCTGAAAATATACTGCACCGATTTACCTGCTTTTAATAGCTCGTAGACTTCGTAAACTCTAGAAATAAAGATATCTGGAAAAGTACCCTTCAAGTCATTTTTTTCAGGTACACTAATGGCCGTATTCACCACTCAGCGTGCTGAAACGCGGATCAGTTGAAACCCGTTTCAGTTTCAACGTGAAATCAGTATTCTCCAAACACTACCATGCGAGTATCAAGTGAAACTCAGTTCAGTTGGCGAGTATTTGGCGTATATTAACTTGGCGAGAGTAGATCCGATGCCGATTGGATGAAGGGTTTTTGATCTTCTAATGAAGTAGAAAACTCAACGGTAGGAATCTTGTGTTTACATTTTTCAACAATTTTTTTTCGATAAACAAAATATGGTTTTATCCCCTTTTTAATGGAAATTTCATTTCATTCCAGCTACGTTTTTCTTTCCTACTCCTGATATATCTATCATAATAGTTTTTCATTTCGCTACGGAATTGCTAATATTCTCAGATTAGATAAATTATATATATCATTATTAGCAGATAATTTATATAGCATGTATTGTATTTGCCCACGTATAATCAGCCTATGCGATTTTCATTGCTTTGAAGAAGAAAAAAATTATTTATCAGCACATACAAATTTTATTAATCATGAATGAAATTAAGGAAAAAAGGTGGGTCGCAATTGTGTAAAATACTAATAAATTTGTGGAAATTTTTCAAAAAGTAATTTTCATCTGAATATTTTTCAAATTATGATTGTTTTGTACCTGAAATCAAATTTTGTAAACACTAAGATACACATATAAAAATTAAAAAGTACAAAATTCAGTAAATTTGATTTCCAAAAAAAATTTTTAGTGCTAATAGTAATTCTTGTGATGGACATTGAATATTAAATTACTGAACATTAATAGCTATAGTTCCTATTAGCCAAATAAGTTAATATCTGAGACACTTTTTGTAATTATATTTGTTGAAACTTGTATGCTAGTTGCATGCACTTCTTAAGATACTATTTTTTATGCAATCCTTCCTACACACGAGATGTGCCCCCTCCCAATCTATAAAATGACAACTGACCTCAGTTGTTAAAACCTTCGTATGATAGTGAAGAGTGACTTCATCCTTGTGTAAGGCGCCAACTGGTGGCAGCGTCAGCAGTTGTGAGCTTGGCCTGAGTCTGGTCTGGCCGTCCATGTACGGTCCCTTTCAGTGTACACGAGCTCCAAGGAAAGATTGAGAGATTCTGGGCCTTTGTAGTCTAGTGGTCTAGGGCGTTCACCCGGAAAATGAAAGGACATGGGTTCGATTCCCCCGCAGGGGCAGTTGAATTTTCTCTCTTTCCAATATATATCTTTGCAACATCCAGTTGTTAAAACCTTCGTAACATTTTCCTCACTTAAGAAATCAATTATCAAACATAATTTATTCATATTTATATGGAAGTATTTGAGATTGCTAAAAAAAATAATGGTACGTATAACACAAACACACACAGTAAATAAATATTGAGATTTTCTTCCGTGATAGTCAGCTCGTCTTCAGTGGCCACATTTTATCATAGATATGTGTTTTCACCCTACTTTTGCTCCCAAATACTTGTTTCATCCAAAAAATTAAACATAGGTTTCATGAAAAAAAAATTTCCCTAAAGAATGAAGCAAATTATACTCATGTGTTGTGATTTCAAGTCCAGTGGAATCATACTGCATAATACGAATAAAGCACATGTAATCAGCAATCACGTGGTACAAGTTATGTAATGATAGATTACTTAAATATTATAAATTTCACTCAATCATTGCCCAATGCTGGCATGAACTGCACATACATAAGGTTCCAAAAAGTAATTTCATGAATTTTTTAAATTGGTGTTTTGAGCACGAAAGGTATGATCACACACTAAAATCTCGATAAAATGATATTCTGCAAATCAAGAAAAAATATCAATAGAGGGATTGCTGTTGTAGAATATTGTCACGAAGGAGAATATTCAAGAATATTCTCTGGAAAGACTACTTTTATAAATTACTGGGGAATATTCTTATCAAAAATAATTATTATTCTCAAGTTATTTCTCGTATTAATATTCACATCTCTAATTGAGTGGCAGCAGTTTGACATTATACTATAGGAATTTCCAAACAAGACTTTCAAAATATCAATGTATACGGATTTATTTTTATATCAAGTATCATTGTAGTGAGGTTTAACTGTAAATAATAAACCAATGAACTGGTATTTATATGCAAAATACTGATGCACAAATAGAATGAAATGAGCTGATAATTATATGATTTTGGATAATGAGAATGCACCACAGAAAATATTTTTTGTTGTGCATGTGTTTTCATTTGTGCAAATACTGTGGATTCTGCTTGTAAAGGTTTTTTTTTTCAAAAAATTACCATGAAAAATATAAGCGGGGAAAATGCTTTAAACAGGAAATCTTAATAAAAATTAGTTCGAGTACTAAGCAGGAAAATATTATACATGGGAATGTTATAAGCAAGATCGACTAAATATAGAAGGAAAATGTCATGTTTACACATAGCAGCAAAATATCATGTAATAAATATATTCCTGCCAAGAGGTAAAAGCTAAAAAAATATAATATATTTTGCTTGGCATTAATATAAATATTTTCATATTAGAGATGAAACATTTCATACACAAATCTATATTTGTGGTGAATATTGTATTGTTTAGGAATTAAAATGCACTATGTAATGATCGCTTTTGCCTAGTACATTTTGTGAGTTCTTAATGTACGAGGCTCCTCAAGAGAAAAGGGGGCCCCACAAAAATGAGATCTAGTTGAAATTTTCTAGAATTTACCAGGTAGGGCCACAGAAAAATCCCTCATCTCGATGGCCCCCCATCATGCTCTTAAGATGGTCCTGGTTAGGGAAATTTTTTATATAATACTTTCAGGGGCCCCCCACTCAAGAAAAAAGTCTGCATCGAGAGAGCCCATTACGACCCTGCTTCAGGTACCATAAAGATGAATTTGTGTTATTAATATCAATACATGAGTATATTACACATACTATCTTATTACACATGCTAACTTAATTATTCTATCATTATTTGATAATGATCATTTTGCTAGCGAATAAAGTTCAGATTTGAAGGAAATCATAGAAAAGTATCATTACTCACCTTCTTTCGTCACTTGGCTTCAAAAAGTAGTTGAAAGCTTTCATACTGATCGGGGATAATTATTTAACATATATTTAATACCTAAACGCGGACACTCATCACCTTATAATTAATAAATTATTCTAAATTCCCTATTTCATTCCGGCTCATCGTAAAAACAATTCAGCACGACCGCCATTACTACGTCGATGTTTGTGTTTGCAGCGACGATAATGCTCACTGCACATGCACTGAAATTCGATCCACCCCGCTGGATCGCCAAAATCGCGTTCTGAAACTGGATGGTGAATATGACCGTAAGTATTATATTCAAATGCATTTTCATAACCCTCAAATGACAATCTATTCGCCAAACACATACTGAAATAAAGTTTATTTGCATTAGCGATACAAGATCTATAGCTTAATTCTATGTAGTAAAATACAACTTTTTGCACATTAAAGAAATTTTGTAAACTGCTTATTAAGTGTAAAAATATTAAAATAAGAGAGAAAAATCAGACAGAAGTGTTTAAAAGTTTTATTTTTCAATAATTTAATGCATAATTTATTACAAAGCTGAAGTTTTGCAAGAAATAAAACCACCAAAGTGTTGAAGCTACCAAATACTACAAATGTAAGCAACAATTTTGCAACATAACCACAGTTGCTCTAATTTTCTTCACCCCTAAAAACAAACTACTCGGGTGGGTTTCTAGATTTTAAAGTTATAGGATTCTATCATTTTTGTCTAACTCCATTTTATTTCTTTTATTTCCTTGCAAATATGACTGATCCTGTTTTGAGAGGAAAAAGATTAACTAAGGAACAAGAAGCTTCCACTGAACAATGGATCGAAAAACTGAATACAGAATTTGTTATTGCACTACAGATTTTTCAAATTCAAGACTTAGAGTTCTATCCAGGAACAATGTTTTCACAAAACATGATGGAGTCAGTTGAAGCAAAAAAAGTGGCAATGCAAGCAGGAAAAAAAATAAGATTTTAAATGCAGACTTTTGCAAATTTTTTTGGAAGACCTGCTTCCAATTACATCTGCATCAATTGAGCGTATTTTTTTTTACTTTTGGACTACTACGGTCAAAACTGAGAAATAAACATGGATGTGAAAAAGCAAAAAAGAATATAAGTGAAAGAAATAGTGAACGATTACTGAAATCAAAAGGTGCTATTGAAAAGGATCGGTAATTGTGAGTTAGAAAACATTAATGAAGATGACATGAATGTCGCTCTCCACTTGTTAATACAAGATATACAGAAGACTGGATATTGTGAAGATATTTATTATTTGAGGTGTTAATTTTTTTTAAGGAAGGAAAAACTCCCGGTAGAGGCAGAGATGAGTTTTTCCTTCCTTAAAAAAAAAAAAAATTAACATCTCAAATAATAAATATCTTCACAACATCCAGTCTTCTGTATATCTTGTATTAATGAAGATGTTTATTTTCTTTACTTGTAAAAAAAGACATTAAAATATAATGAATATATAATATAATATATAAATATAAGAAATATAATTTAAATAGCATTGAATGCATAGATTTACTTATGACAATGCAATAACATCATTAGAAAGTATACTGTTTGCGAGTAAATGCAGTTTTGAGGTGTAGTTTTTGTTGGGTTTTTCAGGTTGGGCAAAATCGGACCAACCCTGCCTATCACACTTATTTTGAATAAACAGCTCTATTTCACTTTTTTTCACCAGCTTTCCTGCTGCTACTGCATGTTCTGCAAAAATATTTTATTTAAAAGTCATAATTTGTTCCAATTTTCAAAAAAAAAATTATTTTGTGAAACATCTACCTTCATAATTTTTTGATACACTTTTCGCCTTATATGATTCAAATCTGTGTTTGTTTCAAAAACATTATTTCACTGTTTATTTTATTACTACTTTTTAATATTTCATTTACTTATTGAGTGATTTGAAATTATTTTATCCAACTTGATTTCTTTTTGCAACTGTTTATTTTTGAAGCATGTTTTGAGCCACACACCAGTAACCAGCCAGAAAAATGCAGAATTGATTTGATGCAGGATTGTACTTAAGATGAGGAATGAACATTGTAAGTCATGGTAAGTAAAAAACTTATTAGAAACAATTATGAGATAAACTTACTAGGACCTAGGTTTTTATGCAAGTTGTGATTTTAAAAACATTATTTGCTGACATTTTGACCACAAGTATTGTATATGTAGGAAGAAAGCAACTGTGTATTTCTGTACGTCCCATGCATGTTTAATGGGGTCGGTGTCTGTAAAATATTCAAATGATTTAGGAGATCTGCAGCAAAGTGGTCACAACCTTTGATATCTTTCAGAATCAAATACACCTTGTATTGCTGCAATGAAAGAAATAAAATAGTTAAGAACATTGTGTCTCAAAACTGCAGTAATTTGTTTCTGATAATTATGGGACGGAGGTACCATGGCTCCAATAACTCTAAATCTGCACTTCCTTCACAAATAAAGAATGTCATCAGACCAAAATGACAAGTCATCTTGATGGAACAATGAGTTTGACGCTCGTACACAGGTCATCTGGGAAGTAAAGAATGTTAATCGTGCCTCACACTGTCCCGCACTGTGACCGCCACCTTATCAATGGCCTTCTTGTTCCCCCGCTTCAGTCTGATGCTAACAGCAAGCCAATACAGACGTTTACTGTTTAGTTGTTTGACGAATTTTTTTAACAATCGTGCAAAATGTGAGGTTTGTTTTTGTTTCTTCATTCTAATTTACATGGGTCTCGCGACACATGTAATGCTCTCAAAACTATCGCTGAACCACCACCCATTTGACGGCTCATTAATTACGCCGTTGAAGACTCAAATCATTCCGATATGAATGGAAACCACGTGGACCATCAAGATTGATTTTCTTTTCAATGGGGAACATAACAGATGAGTCCAACGCATGGTACATTTTGTGAGAGCCGAGTGATCTTTTTTTAACTTGCCTTTATTGCCAAAGAAATAAAGGCCCCAAAGCAGAATGTTTTGCGATGTTCTGCAACGAGCCCTCAGCTAACTGAAAATGTTCGGCTGTAAAAATTTTAATATACATAATAGCATTTTTCTACACTTTTTTTATAATTCTTCTAGATTGTTCTGCAACAGCACTGGTTGTTCTGTGACGTACGTCACACATTTCGGCATATTCTGCTTTGGGGAATAAGGGCAAGTTCAAATAAATAAAATACATGCAATGAAGAGTTTCCAGGAGCTTGGAAAATCAGGGAGAATCTGAATCAGAAAAACAGTCAGAGAAAGCAGGAAAAATGTTAAATATTTGCGGGCTCCCACTCGTCCTACTTTTTTTACTTTTTGGTGAAATGTCCTACTTTCTAGTTTTTGTCCTCCTTTTCCTACTTTTTTACCAAATCCTATTGACAAAATTTGTGCAATTTATTTTAATTGAGCAGGAAATCATTGATATATTGCCAGATATTACAAATGTTGGAGAATGCAATTAATGATTCTGCCAAAGCAGAAATTGTATCATTTTTAAGGTTATTTTGGGTTATGTGGACCATTTGGTTGATCAATTTTTCATTTCCTTAGTTTGAGGGTTCAACAAGTATAGTAGTCATTAAAAACTTCTGTTTGGATGGAAAAATAATTTTGTATTTATTACTTCATGGTCTTGGACAGTAACTAACATTCATCATTCAAAATTACGGTGCAAATAGTTGAAACAACAGTTTACATTTCAAAGCAGTTGGATACATAGGCCTATTCTAGGTTTGGTGATTTTGATGCTACCCAATAGCATTCAGTTGTCTTCTGTATTTTTAAGGCATGAAGAGGCATAAACAATATTTACAATGCTCAGCAAAGAGCTGGAAATGGAAGTGCAATTTTCATTTGTCAAAAATGATTACACTGGCATTGAACAGTAAAATGTGAACAAATCCCTTTAAAAAATGATGGACAACACAGTAAAACAGGTTCACCTTGCCTTATTTACATCGGATCTTGTAATCTACACATTTTGCACTGTGATTTTGAAAGTGGTCTCAAAGGAGTGTCATTCTTAAAAAACGTACGTCTTCAAAATTTGCTGTGCATTGTCGAAGAGAGTTGACAAGCTCTGCACTTTGGAAGACTCCATAAAAGAACGTAATATATATGAGGAGAGGCAGCAAAAAATTATCTGTGGTTGCTAGTTTTGACCAAAAAGTCCTTTATCATTTTGTTTTGGCTTGAGTCAATCTTATAGGAAACTGAAATAGTGCTATAAAAAAAAGTTTATTCAAAATTAAAAAAGAATTTTTTTTAAGTATTTCAATTTTTTTTTTGCAAAAAAATTTTTTTTAAGTAATTTTTTCCATTATGTTGTCTAAGGGGGTTACCCTCCCTATCCTACTTTTTAGTCGTGTGTTTTTTTACTTTTCTCATTTTTAGAGTGGGAGCCGGTTGTTTGTCAAAAGTTGGAAAATCTGAGGGGGGAGAAATCAGGGAATGAATTCCCATTCCAGGGGTTGGTCTTCACATTTTCCCCCATAAAAGATTATATCTTTTAGATCCTTTCGTAGAGAATAAGAAAGCCTTATCAACAATCTTTATCTGCATTTTTCTCTGGATCGGCTATTGCCAGACAGTTTGTCTGATCAGTTCAAGGGTGGGATTTTACATGCTGGAAACCAATGTGTTGGTCAAGGTTACTGAACCTGCTTTTTCGGTAAATGGATCAAGGGGTCCCTCTTTTCTATTGTTCATTGTTGAAAACAAAGCCAATACTAGCTCTAATTTCTTTTCTGTCTCTTCTGAGAAAATGGTTTTATCCTCTTGCCTTTTTTTTTTGCTGCCTCTGTATAGGGATATAATTCAGATATTATGTCAAGGGGGGGGGGGGTTCTACGTGTGGGTTGTATGGAAGACAGCTGGATGAGATGAAACAACTTGTCAATGGTGGGTCACAATCCCGACAGAAGAAATACAGACAGGTCAACATCCAAACAAGTCTAATTTAAAAATTCAGTTTTGCTAATATGAGCCGCATTTTGCAGTTTCTGTCTGGATTTGCATTTCTCATGAATAAGGGCATTGGGGGTGCAGATAACAATAATAAGTTTGCGATGAAATAAATTTTGAGATTTTAATTCTGCTGTATAAGTCGCATGTTGCATTTTCTGCTGGGATTAGCATATCTCGTGGTGAGGGGCGTCAATAAGAATAATAAATTGTGATCAAATACATTTTGTAATTTTAATTTCACTGTATAAGCCACACGTCACATTTTCCGTTGGGATTAGCATTTCTCGTGGCAAGGGGGAGTTGGAGCAACGATAAGAATAATAAATTGTGATCAAATAAATTTTCAGATTTTAATTTCGCCATATGCACTTTGCGCTTTCTGTCGGGATTTGCTTTTCTCGCAGCAAGATGCGTTGTGGCATTGAATAATAAATTGCTATCAAATAAATTTTCAAATTTTAATTTCAAATGTATTGTGTAGTGGAGTTTGTGAGAAGTGACGTTATGTCCTGTTATTCTTTACCCCTTAACTTGCTTATACCGAATTGACGCTTTTCATTGCTAAGCTGCCTTACACATTTACCTTGCTGATTTACTTTTTTCTCCATGATTTCAAAAAGTAAATGCAGTAAAACCTGTCTTCAACGGAAAAATTTTGTGGTCCCATGCCCCCCAATGCCAAAATACACATTAAACACTGGGCTCGGCATGGGTCATTTTTTTAGAAACTATTCCACTTTTTTTTAGCAAAAAAATTTCGGTCTCGTGTGCTTTTCTGCTGTCAGTGTTTTTCTTTTCTTCCAAGGAGGAACTTTACCGGTTCAAGGTCGTTAATTTTCTCCCCTTCATTGAACTACGATCGTTAGCTCCCTTCCCGTAGAACCCCTATACATCAGGGTTTATGCTGGATAAAAAATTCTTTTCACAAAAAGGCAAAAATGGAGGAAAAAGCTTTAGCAAAATGTTACAATGCTAATGTAATGATTGATGGGTGGAAGTCTACTCGTTTCATACATGCTGTATGTGTTTTTGCAAAAATGGCTACTACTTCTTTCTCATTCTGCGAAAAATTCAACTGTAGCTTAAACCCTGCTATACATGAAGGTGTCTTATCTTCCCGGGAGCATACCGTGTGACGCCAGCATAACTGGATTTCAAAGTGCTTGAAAAGAAAGCTGGTTAAAGAGTCATCATTTTATGGAAAAGTCGGTCGGGAAAAAAATAGCGTAAAAGCCGTACTTACAAAAAAGAATTTTTTGCCCCTCCTCTACAACTATTCTTTCTTATTTTCCCACGTGTTCTCACTCGTTCTTTCATTTTCATCTTATTTTAAAATTGATCCTTTATTTTATTTGTTATAAAAAGTTTTAGTCCTAAGGGCCAAATTCCTTTCTTGGAGCATCGAGCAAGTTAGATTTGTTGTTTGTTCTATCGTTACTTTTGTTAATTTTTTTATAAAATGTTATTTGAAATGACGATTTAAGAGAGCCGTGCAGAAACTAACTTACACGCAGTGGGAGAATACCAAAGCGCGTATTGTTAATACGTATAATACATATACAGTTTTAGGTGAGAACAAAGAACACTCCCACAAAATTATCGAATTTCAAAGTTCTGGGTCATCAAAATTGTGTTTGCCCCAGGTGGCTAAAATTCTAGTTGCAGCCCTGTCCCAGGGGGGAGGGTTTCTCATGCTGTTGAGATGGTCCTGGTCAGGGCAATGCATACAACCTGAAATATTTTGGAGCCAGCATGGCTCCCACAAGGGCATAGCTGCCAAGTCTCCCGAATTTTTCGGGAATCTCCCGAATTTTATCTTCATCGCTCGATCTCCCGAAAAGTTCTTAAATCTCCCGAATTTTTACGAAAATCACAAAAATCCCTAATTGTCCCTAAAAATTCCCTACTTCATTAAAAAATCCCCGCTTATGAAAACAATCCCTAAGGAATTTCTTGTGGAGCATGAAGCCTCTTTTTTTTCCCTTTCGAAATGACGTCACATGTCGTAAATGGGGAAATTCCCTTTTTAAGGAAGTTTTACAAACCCTCTGATGGTAACAAGGAAGTTGTTTGTCTTATTGTGCAGGGAAATAGCTTAGCAGCCAATAGTCCTGGATAATAATTGAAGATTATGGTGATGCACATGTGGTCAAAATTTCTTTTGTTGAAGTTGCGTACGTGCGATATAACAAAGCATGAATACTGATAAGCAAAAATATATTTAATCAATTTTAAAGATACTTATTCCGATGAATTTCCTTTCATCAAACGTTCCAGAAGAGGGCCGACTTTTCCTTTTTGTACAAGTTGTGTTACGGACATAAACATCGGTCATGGAAAGACTGCCATCATCTCTCATGTGAAATGAAAAAAAAAACAAGCAAGTGTCACAAAAAGTCAGTGTTCTTCAAAAATTGACGGTGTTTTCCTTCATCTTCCGATGATTTTGGGGTCATTCGCGGAGAATGTTTGTTCACAGCGTTTCTGATTGAACACAATATTTATTTTTACATCATTGAAGTTTTGGTCTCCAATTTCACTTGTTTTTTTGCGTAGGAATTTTATTCCCAAGGGTTTAACTTCCATGTGTGTAAAATCCCTATTTTAATTTGACTTCAGGTTTTGAGTAGGGATTTTATTCCCTACGCTTCAACTTTTATGTTTGGAAAATCCCTATTTTATTTGGAAAAATCCCTATTGTATTTATTAGGGAGTGGTTTTAGCATAAAATACGGGTGTGCGCGAAAATCTCCCAAATTTTCATTTTCAAAAGTTGGCAGCTATGCAAGGGTACCAGCCCTGGGGCTCGGGATGATTGTGCATAATTTTTGTTCTGCATACTTTATAATGCAATGTGAGGGGGGGAGCGCAAAGATACCAGCTTATTTGGCAGGGGTGGGGAATGGTTGCGCTACAGCTTTCGATTGTAATTCTGCAATACACACACACACACACACACACACACTGTCCCAATTTTAAGTCAAAAAAATACAGTTATATAAAACATTTTACAGCATCTCCATTTATGTGATGTATGAAGCAATTCTCAAAACCATATTTAGAAGAACAAATGCCAAGAAATGCCTTTCATTTTGAAAATTTACAGCTACATTATACATAAGAGCATTTCATATGAGCAGCCAAATCAGAAGTATCTAGAACAGTGAGAGCCTGAGTGCGTCTCTGCCGAGAGGGACAATCCTGTCTAGGGGAGAGAAGCAAGTATCGAAACGATAAATAAAGATGGCCTAGTTGGCAAAAGGAACAAGGATGACCATGGCCACCAACAGTAGCGTAGGTTTTGGTCCATGGGGGAGCGAAATTGTGAAAGGCGCCATGTTTTTGTTTGCGCTTAAGGCACAAACTTAAAATTACGCATTACTGGAAAGAACTTCAAATTTCCTAATTTAAAAAAATCAAATTTATTTTGTTTTCAGTTGATGTTATTTTTAAAATTCAAATTACCTTTCAATTGATTAATGTATTTTAATTTTTTAATTAATTTTAAAAAAATGTGAATTCTATTTTATGCTTTGTGTACTTACACAAATGCAAACACCAAAAACAACTGGGAAGTCACCCTAACAGGTAGTTGGAAAAAAATTTAGATTAAAATATAAAAAATGATATAGGGGAATAAAATAAAAGGAAAAAAAAAATATTTTTTCTCTCTCTCTAAAATTATTCCAAGATATGAAAATACAGAGAAATTTTCATGCTTCCATTTAATCGCTTTTATCATATTACACTCTTATCGTAAGCATGTGTATCACACGTACACTACTTCTACTCAATCGTGCATGTACTTCCAAGATTATTTTCTCTTATGGAATTTATATTTAATTAATGCATGCCGGAAAGTTCTTTCTTATATTATGCGTGGCCATAACGTATATATGATGTCATAGTTATGCATGGTTTCAGTTCGGAAAGTTTTGCCACCTGTCTTCCATATTAGAAGTAAAACTGGCAGATGCCTGAAGTTTTTCGTGTTATGCAAATACCACGGTGAAAGCCTGCCTGCTCTCTGCGGGAAGGCTTTCCTAACGAAAGATCGGTTAGCATTCGTACCTAAAAATTGAAGGGAAAAAAAGATGCTTTAGTCAACTGCCACTGTGCCACTAGTGGGGTTCAAACCGGCATGAATCCATCATGATGCCCACACGATCGCAGTGCTTATCACATACTACTAGACTGCAGACGCACAAGCAGAGGGTGGCCTGAATCCAAAAAAGTTTAGAAACCATTGCTTCAAACGAATTGGTGTGCTCCAGAAATTGTCGCATGTGCCAGTAATCTTATCTCTGAGGCGTGTTTGTGATACCACTGCTCATCTTCCGAATCGAAGTGAAAATGGCAGGTATATGAATCGATTGAAATATTTTTTTATGTTTTATTATCTACCGGCTCCCTTTGGAGATACTATTTAAAGGAGAGTTCAGCTCAAGGTTGAAAAACTTTAAAAGACACATTGTGCATAGTATATATGTATATTTATTTCTAGTGAAATAAATGTGTTTTATAACAAATCAGAGAAGAATGGAAATATATGAGTGATGAATTACACACAGACTAGCGCAGGGGTTCTCAAACTTTTTCCATCCGCGGTGCCTCGTTACTTTAATCAATGCTCACTTGCGGCTCCCCAGAGCAGTTTAACAAGGAATCTCTTTGAAAAAACCTTTGGGATGCTCCACGGTGTCCCAGACAACCATTGATGACGCAAAGTTTGAGAACCCTCTGGACTAAGGACTTGGTTTTTTCCCCTCGTAATTTGACCAGAGGACCTTCGGGTAAGTGCTGGCAAACCTCATGACACTATAGTTCATATTAGAAAGTATGGTAAGCCCTCGGATAAGCACTAATTGAAAACACTAGATAATTTTTTAAGAGTAGACTCAACGTTTCGTGGACACTTTCTGTTTTTCTGAAATACTATATGTATCTGAAGTTACTTTTAAACTTTCCTCGTAATACATGGACAATTCCAGCCCGGTCCAGGTGCCTCAAGTGCAGAAGGGACTTCATGAAGATGAGATCCAGTTAAAATTTTCGAGAGTGAACTGTTAGGCATTAATTTCTGAACAGGTAAAGGGCCTTAGACAAGTCCCTTTGATGCTCGTAAGACGACCCTGCGTAGACCACCTATGTGTTGTTGTGGGAAATAAAGAAACAAATAACGCCAGGAATTCTGCTCTAAAAAGCTATGAGTATATATAGTGCATTTATATTATTTCGAAAATATTCAATGGATTCTCAAAGTGTGTGCTCGTGGCTCATCGCCACCCTTTTTTGAGGGACGTCTCAACGGGTTGGTGTATTGATGCTTACTCATTCAGTTTTTTGTAATGGGTTTTTTTACATTAGGCCAAGGGATTCTCAAACTGTGCACTGCGACACCCTGGTGCGCCTCCAATCTTTGTCAGGGTCACCGCTCCATGGTGCCCCTGACAAAGGTTTTTCAAAAATATTTTTTGTTAAACAGCTCTAGGAAGCTAGATAAGTATTGAATAGGGGGGAAAGGGGCACCTTGGGTGGAAAAAGTTCGATAACGCCCTGCGTCAGGCTATTCTAGGCAGTCACGGATAAATGATGACGAAGTCGGGGGGGGCACGGGTGCCAAATTTTAAGAAACACTGGATCAGTTGGAGAGGAGATATACATGCATGAGGTAACAAACACATCGGCACACTGCTGTACTATATGCATAATGATGAAACAAACTGATTTATAGAAAAGAGAAACTACACCATGAAAAAAGACAATGTTTCTGAAAAAGTCATATTTCAACATAAAATTATGCATTACATTCTCTACATATCAGAGCGCTATTGCTCCAAGATTATAGGTTTTCTATTTACCCACCTTTAAGGAAAAACTCTTCCAGAACCCCCTTTTGTGCCCCAAAATCTTGGATTTTTTACGGCTCAAAATAGCTGTTTACCATCTTTTCCTAGTCTTTGACACTGCCCTATACACAAGCTAGTAGCTCTTGCCAAGACACCTGCAGATAACGTGGCATTTCTAGGCACTATGAATCTAACTAAGTCCCCATACACAAAGTAGTATTTCTAAGACTTCAAACTTTACCTAAGGCGCCCAAAGAAAAGGTGATACTTCTTGGAGCTTTAATCCTATCCATTACTTCATAGGTTCAGTGGTCTGTCCACAATAGGTTCCCGTGCCTAATTTCTTCAAAAGACGCCTTAGTCAATGCTCTTGGTGGCCCTTCAGAACAGAATGAGCATTTCTTGAACGCCATATCCTCATACCTATGAAAGGTATTTCTAGGAGCTCTACCGAGAACGACCAATAGTAAGAGAAAAAAGTTACAGCTAGAAGCGGGCAAGATTCTGCCCTTTAATAAAGCTGAGGGAACAGAGGCTGATCTGAATATGCTTCCAGATGAAGAGCTTGAGAGCAATTGTCAAAAATGGTAATGAAAAACCTCCACTTTCTTTTTTTTCCCTTCCCTTAAGGATTAGTACAAACCCAATCACGAGAGGCGCAAATATAAATGTAAATTTTTTCCCCTTACTCATTATTTTAGTCAATGAAGGTTGAAAATGAAGAAGTCAATATTTTTCAAGTTTATTTAAAGATCAAGAGTCATTTAGAAAAATAGGTGCCAATGTAGGCAAAATTTCGTTTGGGGGAGCAATCGCTCCCTCTGCTCTCTTCTCCCCCCCCCCCCCCCTGGCTATGTCATTGGCCACCAACTTGGGGATAGAAGTCTGAGCAGAGTTCAACTTAATGCAATTAGTGAGTGTCATACAGGAAAGTGAAGTGTACAACGGAGCGACATGCAGAGAAATGCTGAAAACGATCATAGACAATAGGAAAGAGAAGAGATAGAGGAATGGCATAGAGATGGATCATGAACTAGAAAGGCAGGATCGAGACAGGAGCTAGAAGAGAGGAAGATAATCAGGCTGGGTACGGCAGAACCCCCAGCCGGGATTTCCAGAACACAGGGGTGCAAGAGCTGCACCAATTGCGCCGGAACTGTTCTCTTGCTACACGGTGCGCCAAATCGCTGAGGTACCGCTAATGGGTTTACGGAAAATTCACCGCCAAAAAATTCACCGACAACAATTCACCGCCATGCAATTCACCACGAGGAAAATTCACAGACAACAATTCACCGCCATGCAATTCACCACTAGGAAAATTCACCGACCAACAATTCACCGCTGGGAAAATTCACCGCCATGCAATTCACCGACGACAGTTCGATGCGAGTCAGTTAGCGAGGGAATGAGCGATTGAGTTACTGAGTGAGTGACCGAGTGGGTTACTGATTCAATGAGCGAGTAAGTCAGTCCGTGAGTGAGTGAGCGAGCTACTAAATGAGTGAGCGAGCTACTAAATGAGTGAGCGATCTATTGAGTGAGTAAGTGGCATATCATAAAGATATGGCGGAAAATTTAAATAATGACTTTATGAGAAGAAATTCAGATGATACGGATTCGGGTTACTGTATTTTTGAAATATATGACATCCATATTTATTGTTGGCATCTTTTTCTCAGCCACCTCGCTGAGCATTTTGCCTGTTGTGGCCTTGTATTTGTATAAATTACAAATTGCTGTTGCCCAATACAAGATAGTATGTTCAACAAAATTCCATTAACTCTGTTTTACTCAGAAACTTCTAATGAAATGTTAAAAGGGATAATAACAGAATTAAAAGATAATAAAGTAAGTGGATACGCGATAAATCAACCCCCTAAAAATGCTTAAAATCATCTCCTGTTATCACTTTGATATTATAAAAAACATCACTGATCATCAGTAACCAATGAATTTTTGTTATGATGAACTAGCTGTTACCCGCGATTTCACGTGACAAACTTTCAAAAATCCCGCCTTAGTGCGTATCTAGTAAATGTACTCTATATTTACTATATACGTATATATATACTTCCTATGCAACGGAAATTAGTGACGATTTTTTTATTACGGGAGTCTGTGACGTTTTTTGAGTGATGGAAATCTGTTACGTTTTTGTGTTACGGAAGTCGGTTACGATTTTGGGGTAAAGTTTTCATTTAACTCTTGCATATATCAGGACTATTTGACACATCGGGACCAAGTTATGTGCATGTACCCAGAGGTTCCCACATCCTACAGCAGGTCCCCTACGCTGAAATATATGGCGGGCCCCCAAACCAGCTTTTTCACGGGCCCCTCTGTGCTTAATTTATAGTGTGAAAATATCAAAAAGCGATAAGAAACGTTCCGGCCCCTGTCAGCCCTGCCCTTGTGGGGGGTCATGCCGAGAGGTATGTGTACATAAAATATACATTTATCACCGGGGGATTGCACATATACCTTCATGGGGAAGTTAAAAGGTTTCATTTCCTGGGGTCCTTAATGGAACTCATTGTTTTCTTGCTGGTTTAACATTGAAAAATTTGCGATAGCGGAAGCTCAAGGTATATCCAGTCTGGGACCCCATAAAATTTGCGAATTCGGTCAAGGGTAATTGCGTGAGGGGGGGGGGCTGGATTTTATTCGTTGGTAAAATGAATATTTGCAGTGGCCCTCACAGGGGGATGCCCGATTAGCTTCCGAGTCAGGGGTCCTGTTTCATTTTGGGGGCACTGGATGAATCTCATTCTTTTCTGTCGTTTAACATTGTAGAATTTTCAACAGCGGAAGCCCGAGATAAATCCAGTGTCTAGGTGTCCCACTAAATATCTGCGTATTGGGTCCCCGTTACTGGATGTGGGCCCTGAATTTTATTCATTTTAAAATTGATAAAAATTAAAAATTTTCGTGGCCACTCGCAGGGGGTATGTCCGACAAGCCTTGAGGTCGGGGCCCCCATGGTAAAGTTGACAGGTTTCATTTCGGATGTCCCTGGATGAATCTCATTGATTTTTGTTGTTTAACATTGTAAAATTTGCAACACATCGGTAGCCCGAGATAAATCCAGTCAGGGCCCCCACTAAAATGCAACGAATTATAGTTCAGGGACCTCCATGGAGAAGTTTTCTACGGTTACTTGATGAATCACATTTGTTTTTTGTTGCTTTATTATTATAAAATTCGCTTCTTCAGTAAGCTGGTGCTTTCACGTGTCCCTTTCCATAGCACGCTGATGAAGTGGGACGAAATAAACAAGATATGTTGTGAAGAGAAGGGGGGGAGAGGTTGGCCGCCAAAGGTGGTAGGGGGGGGGGCAGAGCCCCCTAGTACTGTATATAAAAAAACATGTCCTGACTGATTCATCATCGCCGAGCCATAACCGCTGAAGCTGTAAATATCAAATTTCGTGAATAGTTTTTTTCACGACGTAAAGACTCACTAAGAAATGGTTTTTCCTGGAAATGGTTTTGGAAATTTAGTTAGTATTATATTTTATAATGTACATACACACTAAGACAGGATTTCTGAAAGTTCATCACCCATGGGGGTTATGAGGTGAGAGTAATTTTGAGATTGCAAAATCCACGCGAGCGAAGCCGCGGATAACAACTAGTAATAAAATATAATGCTTACTAAATTTTATATTTATGGCTTCAGGGATTTCGGCTCAGTGATGATTACTCCATATAACCTTTGAACCCCACCCCACTTTATTAGGGGGGTTGAATTTTGACATTTGACTTACAGTCAGACTTAAAACTAACATTTGATTATGTTGATTTGAATATTCTAACAAATAAAAACACTTCTCAGCAGGCATATGAGATAATGTACTATATTGGTTTAAAACATATTACTACAATAGGAAACAAGCTGCCATAATAAATAGTAAAATCAGCACATTTGAAATATAATGAAAGGAGTCCCACAAGGATCGGCCCTTGGGTCATAATTATTTCTAGTTTATATTAATGATTTATGTAAAATGAAGTAGAACGGTAAAATAATTTCATTCGCAGATGACACAAGCCTATGTGTTGAAGACGGGGGTGGATTTAGAGCTCGCTGTTGGTAGGGGTGATTTTACAAATCTTTAAAAATCTAGTCTAAGCATCGGTGACCACATGTCCTGCATTTTGTCTCGTATTTTCCGTGACATTCCGGTTTTTCTGTTTTTTCTTCTCCATCCAGACTTTTTGAAAAATGTCACTGTTTTACTCGTTTATAGTCGAAGTTTTCTTGAATTTGTTGTTTAATTTGTTGTTGCAATATTACCATATAGAAGTTCCGAAAGTTTCATAAAATATCGCATTTCGTTTGAGGGGAAATCTAAGGAGGACACGTACATCCAGCAGTGGATTGAAATTGGTTGTTGATGATGCCACACCTATTAAAACCAGTATTTTAAATACAGTTAAACTCGGTTATAATGACAACGAAGATTCCGCGGGATTTCGGCATTATAACCGAGTCTGGCTGTATTGCTTTCACTTTTAGAATATTGTTCTAGAGCTTTTTTAGTTATTTTCTAACATTTACTGGTGATTATGTATGATCCCCCACCTCATATTAGTTCGCTACGACGCAGTTCCTTTTGTAGAGGCCATATAATTATGTCCTACTACTGATGCTGGAAAAAAAATTAATTGAATAAAGTGAATATAAAGATAAGTTTAATTTTCTCCATCAGCAAAACTGGTAAAAGAAAGCCATAGACTCATATTGTTTAAAGTTATATGCGTGCGTTCAAAAATCATATGAAATTATCTCGTTTTAAACATCCAATTCTTGGACATAAAACCTCTTGGGTTACAAATAACATTTTCGAAAACTGAAACTCACGGAACCACAGCTTCAAAAAACGATATAAAAAATGACAGTCTTTTTGGGCTATGTTAGAGGAGTATTTTAAAAGGATAATTTTCACACAGTTTTCATTACATACATATTTAATTGGTAATTTCCAATCAAAACCTACAATATTTAATTAGTAATATCTGACATAATTTTCATTCAAAACATACAGTATTTATTTAACAATTTTCTACATGATTTTCTTCCTTACATATTTATAATTAAAGGGTTCCAATCTACTAATCTAGAAAAACAGATAACACGCAAATATAAGAAAAAACGGGAGAAAAATATTCATTTCTCACAAATATTGATATCATAATTAAAATGATACATTATGAGCTATACCTCTCAAATAGTCTTTAATGTCACATCCTTGATGATACTTATCAACTAAATTCTTTAATCTCTGCGCAGAGTCCCGGTATTTCTTTCTCCTGGTGTGATGGTTTTGTCCACTTACAATTTGCTCCATCCGAACTTCATTCAAACTCTGTTCTCTTTTTATGGCACCGATGAACTTCCATATATCTGGGTGGTGAGCAGATAATTGCTGTTGGAACGCTCGATGCCATCCTTCTATAGAATTGTTGGTATTAGGGAAATCGTTACGTGTTCCTTGAAAGCAGTTCCAAATGTCAATGTCAAAGCGCGACGACCACCACGACAAAGAGGACACCCGATCCAAGTGTCTTCAAATCTACACTTCATCATAAATACGTTTTCGGAACAATTTGATTTTTTAATCATTTGTGACACTACTAGGTTAAAAACTAACTAACTAACCAATTCACTCACTCACTCACTAACCAATTTACTCGCTCGCTCAATCACTTACTCACTCGGTCACTCAGTCACTACTGGGTCACTCACTCACCCGCTCAATCACTTACTTACTCGGTCACTCAATCACTTACTTACTCGGTCTCTCAATCACTTACTTACTCGGTCACTCAGTCACTCACTCGGTCACTCAATCACTGACTCGGTCACTGGATCAATCACTTACTCACTCGGTCACTCAGTCACTACTGGGTCACTCACTCACCCGCTCAATCACTTACTTACTCGGTCACTCAATCACTTACTTACTCGGTCTCTCAATCACTTACTTACTCGGTCACTCAGTCACTCACTCGGTCACTCAATCACTGACTCGGTCACTGGATCAATCACTTACTCACTCGGTCACTGGATCAATCACTCGGTCACTTAGTCACTGAGTTGGTCACTTGCTCAATCACTCAGTCACTCACTGGGTCACTCACTCAGTAACTCAATCGCTCACTCCCTCGCTAAATGACTCGCATTGAACTGTTGTCGGGGAATTTTCTTAGTGGTGAATTGTTGGTCGGTGAATTTTCCAGCGGTGAATTGTTATCGGTGAATTGCTGGCGGTGAATTTTCCGCACACGCCGCTTATGCACTGTAGTATGCCAAATACCCTTAATTTAGGAAAAAGGAGCATCAAAATTTTGTTCACGGGACGCGTTCTTTCCGAGACACAGAAAAATATACGGGGGGGGGGGGGGACTTCAATTTTTTTTCACTTCCCACCATCTACCACAATCGCATTATCTCGTGACCTTGGAAAGTAGTTATACTACCTAGAAGTATCAAGTCCTGTACTGTTACTGGTATAACCGGCGGACTATCAAAGTCCCTGAATGAATCTGCCAAATTTTCCAATTTTGGAGACCGGTTTTTCTCCTGCGGGTTATATACTGAAAATAACGGTAATTTCGCGGCTGCCAACCTGCGTTCAAAGATGACATACATCGAAAAGGGGGATTGATTTACTCGTTTAAATTACCGACATTTTTCGGTGATCATTGGGAAGAAATAGGATCTGTAAAAACTCTAGCTAAAATATTCATAGAAGAGTTGATCCACTTTGCCCAAGAATATTTAGAAGACACCAACGAATAAGGCAAATACACAAAAAATAATAAAAGTCCTAATGCATTTCAACACCAATGGGTACCGTCTTCAGAGGAAAAAATTTTAACCACTAGTTTTGCTGACCGAGTTTCCCATTTGGGTTGAATACCAAATCTTCACGCTCGGTTGCTCAGCCGAAGAAGTATGTCTTTTCACTTCAAACGTCGTGGTCAGAATGAAGCTGTGAGCCTGCGTCCTGATTGGACATTTGCGGAATAGTGCTATCTGATTGGTACATTCGAATTTTCTTGTGATTCCCGCTCGAAATGAATTTAAGCCATGGTGTTGCGATCGGAGGAGTGGATTTATTATCATTGACTAGTGTATTTTTGAAGGCCCGAATATATGTGCCTTCGTAGAAATCTAGATCAACTGTGGACTTGACTTTGTGTAAAACTCTCACTGCTTGAAATTTGAATTTATGGCCTTCTTGCCAACAGTGAGCGGCGATGGTCGATTTTTCACATTCCTGATTCTTAACACAGCGAGCGTGTTCATTTAATCTTGCTTTTATGGGTCTCCTTGTCTGTCCTATATAACCAAGAGAGCAATCACCACATGGAATGTAATAAATGCCCCATTGTTTATTCTGCGGTATAGCATCTTTAGGGGGCATGAAACCAAAGTTTTTAGTGGGCACATCTATGGTTCAAGATATACAGAAGACTGGATGTTGTGAAGATATTTATTATTTTAGATGTTAATTTTTTTATGGAAGGAATAAACTCATCTCTGCCTCAACCGGGAGTCGAACCCGGGTCCCTCGATTGCCGGACTAGTGCTCTGACCACTAAGCTACAGACGAGATAGAGATTTTCCTTCGCTAGAGCGTATATATGCCGAACGGAACCGTGCAATGGACGGTGAAACCGATCAGCTAATAGCTCATGGACGACGAGCCACCAGATGGCTATGTATATGACACGAATGTCGCTCTCCACTTGTTAATACAAGTTAAAATATTAAAATAAAATAATAAATATCTTCACAACATCCAGTCTTCTGTATATCTTGTATTAACAAGTGGAGAGCGACATTCATGTCATACATCTATGGTTGTTAGATTAAACTTTTTAAGAATTGGTTTGATCTTCAGTGAGAGTATTGGATCGTAGGGTATGACTACACTTTCTCTGAGTGGTCTCTCTGTAATATTTTCTAGAGTGGTTCCTCGTGCCGGTTTCAAGAATTTTTTTTCTACTTAATTCGTCAACGATCTTGGTGTTGAACCCCCTGTCTATCGCAATTGCTCTGATGGTTTCAAGTTCATGGTCTAAAGTGTTCTGATCTGAACAGATGTTAAATGCTCTTGCTACATAGGTGCGAAAAGACGAAAGTTTCTGTTGCATGGGATGGCAAGATCTGAAATGAGGTGGTAATGAGACTGCGAAAGGCTTACGATAGACCGAGGTTTGGAACTGTGATTTCTGTTTGGTTACTAATACGTCCAAGAAAGAGAGTTCATTGTTAGTTTCAAATTCGGCTGTGAACTGAACATGAGGGTCTATGTCATTCATAACGAGTAACAATTGTTCCAAGTCATCTTTAGAGCCGTCCCAAAGCACAAAAGTATTGTCCACGTATCTTCGATAAAATGAGAAGGGCACAACGTTCAATAGCTTACTCTCAAAGTCGTCCATATCGACTCCACTCGCCACTGTGGTGGTCGAGTGGTTATAGTGACGGACTCGCGATGCGAGGATCCGGGTTCGAACCCCACAGTGGTGGTCGGCTGAAGTTGGTTTTCTGTGGTTTCCAACTTCAAGGCGCAAATGCGAGCCGATCTCCCCGTTAAAAAGTCTCGCCACAGAGAGCAACAGTCCTACAACGACAAATCATTCAATCATAACACTTCACTCATAGTTAGAAAAAAACTGGTGGCAGATGGCAGCACGACACATAACAAGCATTACACAGGAACAAACTTCACGTCAGGTTTCACTACACGTACACACACATTCCCGCATGTACCGATTCGTTGGGGGGTTCCGCGGGGGGTTGTGGGCGGGGTGCATGTGTGGTGTAGCAGTAGTAGGTAGGGCTCGTAGGTAGGGTAAAAAAAAAAAGGGCTCGGGGATCCATGGTGTTCTTAGGTCAGCCACCTCGTTGGGCAATTTGCCTGTTGTGGCGTTGTATTTGTATTTGTATATATATATCTCACAAAATCGGCGAGATGGGATTGCCCATTGCTAGACCATCTGTCTGGGTGTAAAACTTGTCATCGAAACTGAAGGCTGTTTGTGAGATACATGTGAAGGTGAGATTGCAAATTTCTTCTACTTCAGGCTGTGAAAAATTGTGGGTTTTAAGTTGTCTTTCTGGACAACTGATACTACCACTTATGGGAATGTTCGTAAACATTGACACTATGTCGAAAGACACCATGTTGAGCTGTTTGGGTTCAATTGTACGTATTATTTGAGCGAAGCTAAATGAATTTCTAACTGTATTATTATTTGATCTAGTGAGTGGAGAGAGAATTGGAACAAGGAATTTAGCGAGCTTGTATGACGCTGTACCAATGTTAGAGACTACGGGACAGAGAGATAGTGTTGGTTTGTGCACTTTGGGTAGGCCATAGATCCGTGACGAAATGGCGTTTGATGGAATTACGCTCGTTTTTGCATGCTCGGGAAGAGAGACACTGGTTTTTACCACTTCTTTCAATTTTCTCAAGTGAGAATCAGATGGATCTTTCTTTAATTCTTTATAAGGACCACTCAAAATATGTGATGTCATCAAATCCGAATATTGCTCTTTAGGCATTATCACAATTTGCCCACCTTTATCTGCTCTAGATATTACGATATTATTATCATTTTGCAGTTGTTTGATGCTTCGACGTTCGTCCGGTGAGTAGCCTACAGTAACCTTCTTGTTCTTTCGCTCATTATCCACCAAAATGTTGGATATGAGATGTCTCAGGGTGTCTTTTTTTGTTCAGGTAGAATCTTACTGCGTGAAACTGACTTCTCTATAGGGGCAATGAAATTGATTGGGTAAAATTTAGGGTTAATTCTCGCTGTGTTAAGAATCAGGAATGTGAAAAATCGACCATCGTCGCTCACTGTTGGCAAGAAGGCCATAAATTCAAATTTCAAGAAGCGAGAGTTTTTCACAAAGTCAAGTCCACAGTTGATCTAGATTTCTACGAAGGCACATATATTCGGGCCTTCAAAAATATACTAGTGAACGATAATAAATCTACACCCCCGATCGCAACACCATGGCTTAAATTCATTTCGAGTGGGAATTACAAGAAAATTCGAATGGACCAATCAGATAGCACTATCCCGCAAATGTCCAATCAGGACGCAGGCTCACAGCTTCATTCTGACCACGACGTTTGAAGTGAACAGACGTACTTCTTCGGCTGAGCAACCGAGCGCGAAGATTTGGTATTCAACCCAAATGGGAAACTCGGTCAGCGAAACTAGTGGTTAAAATTTTTTCCTCTGAAGACGGCACCCATTGGTGTTGAAATGCATTAGGTCTTTTATTATTTTTTGTGTATTTCCCTTATTCGTTGGTGTCTTCTAAATAAAATATTCATCGTTTTGTCATCTAGCCACTATGCGTTCGTGTGGTTATCGTCGACGGTTGCCGATCGTAATAATTTCACATCGCGAAAATCCGGATTTGGCGAACAGAGCCGGCTCCAGGGAAAAAATCTCTATCCATGCAGAACCCTTTTTTTGGCGCTACTGACCACGTTTTTTTGGTCGACAAACCTTTTTCCACCCTTTCAACTCCATTTGGCACCCGTCCTTGAGCGGCGTCCAATATGGCTGCACGGTAAGCCACTGCATTGGTGGGGGAGTGATATACTCCTAACAATAGCAGGGGTGGGAACTTTGCGCCGCACTGCGCCAAAATTAACATCTTGCGCCATCCTGCTCCAATAGGGTACTTTCGTATTTTTCTGCGCCAAATAGCGAATTTCGCTTCAGTATGCCCGGAATTTCGGAAAGGACGTCAAAAAATTTTTGTTTCTGCTTGCCGCGAAACGATTCTTTCCGAAAAGAGCGTGTTTTATTCCACTGTACTTCAACTATCGCCGTATGTAAATTATCGGCCCATCATCGGGCTTTCCATCGCAAAACCCCAATAATATCCGTGATCGTGCAACTGAGGATGGTTTGCAATAATCTTTCAGCTTTAAAGCGCAAATGCGAGTCATTTTCCGTTTTTAAAAAAAAAAAAAGTCGCCACTGGAAGCAGCAGAAATTACTTTAGTCGATCGTCATATGCGTCAAATCCCGATGTTTCGTGAAAAAAAAATATTCCGGGAGTGAAAAGAGCGTGTCCGCCGAATAACGAGCGTTAAATCGCCAATCTCGCCAAATAATGAGTGCTGAATCGCAAACCATCGTGTCGATTCTTCCAAAAGACTAGAAAATTTTCAGCCCATTTGAAGGGCTGCTGTTCCAGACAGCAAATAGTGCCCTGAGTAAGCAAAAATCATCTTAAATAGACTAGTGCAAAAAATTTTATGACAGCCGCTCTTTCAAACAAGGTGTCAAAAGCCTGAAACGCCAAAAACAAAAAACAAGCTGATGAAAAGATGTTTGATAACAAAAGACAGTGCAGTTGTTTTATTTTGAAAAGGGGTGAGGGTTAACAAAAATATTGTTGTTAATTTCGCTGCTCCAATTTATAAATATCTGCTCCGAATCCTCAATTTGCTGCTCCAAAACTGCTCCGAATCCGGAATTTTGCTGCTCCACAGCTGCTCCGAAATGGACTTTGTCACTTCCCATTCCTACAATAGTAAAGGAAGCAGTTTGTACTAGGAGCATGCTCATTTTACATAACTTCTGTTAGATATCTATTATATATTAATGTCCTACCTTTCCAAAACATGTTGGAGAGAATGAAATGTTTGCACCCTTTCTTGTTTTTCGCAGTCCCTCTCGTGCATTGCTGGGATGGTGCATTACCCTCTCACATATTGCTGTGATGTTGTTTAACATTGTATCACCAACAGAACTATTGATTATGTGTGATGAATGGGTTGCACTACAATCCAAAGAATTACAAGAAGTGAAATCAGTTGAGAGAATAGATAGATAGATATTGGGCAGACATATTCAAACTTTGTAACTTTGAAAGCAACCCAAAGTTCAAAATTTTGCCAGTTTTGGTGAAGGCTTTTTTATCTGCATCACATGGTAACAGACAGTGAAAGAGAGTTCATTGTTAACAAATAAATAAAAGTCTGTTCATACATTGAAAAATCTGTCCATCCAATGCTTTAATGGAATAAGACATACAAAATCTTATGTTCAAGGGCATAAAAAATTGTCATTGAGATGCTGTACTTCTGAAAGGTTTACGGAAAATTTACCGCCAACAATTCACCGCCGGAAAATTCACCGCCATGCAATTCACCGCTAGGAAAATTCACCGACCAACAATTCACCGCCATGCTATTCACCGCTAGGAAAATTCACCGACCAACAATTCACCGCCATGCAATTCACCACTAGGAAAATTCACCGACCAACAATTCACCGCCATTCAATTCACTGCTAGGAAAATTCACCGACCAACAATTCACCGATATGCAATTCACCAACGACAGTTCGTTGCGAGTCAGTTAGCAAGGGAATGAGCGATTGAGTTACTGAGTGAGTGAGTGACCCAGTGAGTAAGTGATTCAGTGAGCGAGTGGGTTACTGATTCAATGAGCGAGTAAGTCAGTCCGTGAGTGAGTGAGCGAGCTGCTAAGTGAGTGAGCGATCTAGTGAGTGAGTGATCTATTGAGTGAGTAAGTGCCATGTCCTAAAGATATGGCGGAAAGTTTAAATAATGACTTTATGAGAAGAAATTCAGATGATACGGATTCGGGTTGCTGTATTTTTGAATTATATGACATCCATATTTATTGTGGGCATCTTTTTCTCAGCTACCTCACTGGGCATTTTGCATGTTGTGGCCTTGTATTTGTATAAATTACAAATTGCTGTTGCCCAATACAAGATAGTATATTCAACAAAATTCCATTAACTCTGTTTTACTCAGAAACTTCTAATGAAATGTTAAAAGGGATAATAACAGAATTAAAAGATAATAAAGTAAGTGGATACGCGATGAATTAACTTCCTAAAAATGCTTAAAATCATCTCCTGTTATCACTTTGATGCTATAAAAAACATCGCTGTGATCATCAGTAACCAATGGATTTTTTTTATGCTGAACTAGCTGTTACCCGCGATTTCACGTGATGAACTTTCAAAAATCCCGCCTTAGTGCGTATCTAGTATATGTACTCTATATTTACTATAAACGTATATATATACTTCCTATGCAACGGAAATTAGTGACGATTTTTTTATTACGGGAGTCGGTGACTTTTTTTGAGTGATGGAAATCTGTTACGTTTTTGTGTTACGGAAGTCGGTTACGATTTTGGGGTCAAGTTGTCATTTAACTCTTGCATATATCTTGACCCATTTGACACATCGGGACCAAGTAATGTGCATGTACCCAGAGTTTCCCACATCCTACAGCAGGTCCCCTAAGCTGAAATAGATGGCGGGCCCCCAAACCAGCTTTTTCACGGGCCCCTCTGTGCTTAATTTATAGTGTGAAAATATCAAAAAGCGATAAGAAACGTTCCGGCCCCTGTCAGCCCTGCCCTCGTGGGGGTCATGCCGAGAGGTATGTATACGTAAAATATACATGTCACCAGTGCTCCCAACATACAGGGTCGGGGTACCCGGGGATTGCACATATACCTTCATGGGGAAGTTAAAAGGTTTCATTTCCAGGGGTCCTTGCGATAGTGGAAGCCCAAGGTATATCCAGTCTGGGACCCCATAAAATTTGCGAATTCAGTCAAGGGTAATTGCGTGGGGGGGGGGGCGGCTGGATTTTATTCGTTGGTAAAATGAATATTTGCAGTGGCCCTCACAGGGGGATGCCCGATTGGCTTCCGAGTCAGGGGTCTCGTTTCATTTTGGGGGCACTGGATGAATCTCATTATTTTCTGTCGTTTAACATTGTAGAATTTTCAACAGCGGAAGCCTGAGATAAATCCAGTGTCTGGGTGCCCCACTAAATATCTGCGTATTGGGTCCCCGTTACTGGATGTGGGCCCTGGATTTATTTGTTTTAAAATTGATAAAAATTAAAAATTTTCGTGGCCACTCACAGGGGGTATGTCCGACAAGCCTTCAGGTCGGGGCCCCATGGGAAAAGTTGACAGGTTTCATTTCGGGTGTCCCTGGATGAATCTCATTGATTTTTGTTGTTTAACATTGTAAAATTTGCAACACATCGGTAGCCCGAGATAAACCCAGTCAGGGCCCCCACTACAATTCAACGAATTGGAGTTTGGGGACCCCCATGGGGAAGTTTTCTGGGGTTACTTGATGAATCACATTTGTTTTTTGTTGCTTTATTATTATAAAATTCGCTTCTTCTGTAAGCTGGTGCTTTCACGTGTCCCTTTCCATAGCACGCTGATGAAGTGAAACGAAATAAACAAGATATGTTATGAAGAGAAGGGGGGGGGGTTGGCCGCCAAAGGTGGTAGGGGGGCAGAGCCCCCTAGTACTGTATATAAAATACCATGTCCTGACCAATTCATCATCCCCGAGCCAAAACCGCTGAAGCTGTAAATATCAAATTTTGTGAATAGTTTTTTTCACGACGTAAAGACTCACTACTCACTAAGAAATGGTTTTTCCATATTCGACAACCTAAGGGCGTCATAAGAGGGGGGGGGGTCAACGTTGAAATCATGCCGAGCCGAAACAGCTGAAGCTATAAATATGACATTAGATCAATATTGTAATATAGACTCATTGAGAAGGGATTTTTCCAAATTCAACCCCCTAAGTGGGGTTTCAAAAGTTATATGGAGCAATCAGCACTGAGCCGAAGTCGCTTAAGCCATAAAGTTAGTATTATATTTTATAACGTACATACACACTAAGACAGGATTTCTGAAAGTTCATCACCCATGGGGGTTATGAGGTGAGAGTAATTTTGAGATTGCAAAAACACACGAGTGCGAAGCCGCGGATAACAACTGGTAATAAAATATAATGCTTACTAAATTTTATATTTATGGCTTCAGGGATTTCGGCTCAGTGATGATTACTCCATATAACCTTTGAATCCCCCCCCCCTCTTTATTAGGGGGGATTGAATTTTGACATTTGACTTACAGTCTTAGACTTAAAACGGACATTCGATTATGTTGATTTAAATATTCTAACAAATAAAACACTTCTCAGCAGGCAAATGAGGTAATGTACTATATTGGTTTAAAACATATTACTACAATAGGAAACAAGCTGCCATAATAAATGGTAAAATCAGCACATTTGAAATATAATGAAAAGAGTCCCACAAGGATCGGCCCTTGCGTCATAATTATTTCTAGTTTATATTAATGATTTATGTAAAATAAAGTAGAACGGTAAAATAATTTCATTCGCAGATGACACAAGCCTATATGTTGAAGACGGGGGTGGATTTAGAGCTCGCTATTGGTAGGGGTGATTTTAAAAACCTTTAAAAATCTAGTCTAAGCTTCGGTGACCACATGTCCTGCATTTTGTCTCGTATTTTCCGTGACAGTCCGGTTTTTCTGTTTTTTCTTCTCCATCCAGACTTTTTGAAAAATGTCACGGTTTTACTCGTTTATAGTCGAAGTTTTCTTGAATTTGTTGTTTAATTTTTTGTTGCAATATTACCATATAGAAGTTCCGAAAATTTCATAAAATATCGCATTTCGTTTGAGGGGAAATCTAAGGAGAACACCTACATCCAGCAGTGGATTGAAATTGGTTGTTGATGATGCCACACCTATTAAAACCAGTATTTTAAATACAGTTAAACTCGGTTATAACGACATCGAAGATTTTGCGGGATTTCGGTGTTATAACCGAGTCTGGCTGTATTGCTTTCACTTTTAGAATATTGTTCTAGAGCTCTTTTAGTTATTTTCTAACATTTACCGGTGATTATGTATGATCCCCACTTCATATTAGTTCACTACGACGCAGTTCGTTTTGTAGAGGCCATATAATTATGTCCTACTACTGATGTTGGAAAACAAATTAATGAAATAAAGTGAATATAAAGATAAGTTTAATTTTCTCAATCAGCAAAACTGGTAAAAGAAAGCCATAGCCTCATATTGTTTAAAGTTATATGCGTGAGTTCAAAAATCGTATGAAATTATCTCGTTTTAAACATCCAATTCTTGGACATAAGGTGGACATAAGTGGACTCTTGGGTGACAAATAAAATTTTCGAAAACTGAAACTCACGGAACCACAGCTTCAAAAAACGATATAAAAAATGGCATTCTTTTTGGGCAATGTTAGAGGAGTATTTTAGAAGGATAATTTTCACACAGTTTTCATTACATACATATTTAATTGGTAATTTTCAATCAAAACCTACAACATTTAATTAGTAATATCTGACATAATTTTCATACAAAACATACAGTATTTATTTAACAATTTTCGACATGATTTTCTTCCTTACATATTTATAATTAAAGGGTTCTAATCTACTAATCTAGAAAAACAGATAACACGCAAATGTAAGTAAAAACTGGAGAAAAATATTCATTTCTCACAAATATTGATATCATAATTAAAATGATACATTATGAGCTATACCTCTCAAATAGCCTTTAATGTCACATCCTTGATGATACTTATCAACTAAATTCTTTAATCTCTGCGCAGAGTCCCGGTATTTCTTTCTCCTAATCAATGTGATGGTTTTGTCCACTTACAATTTGCTCCATCCGAACTTCATTCAAACTCTGTTCTCTTTTTATGGCACCAATGAACTTCCATATATCTGGGTGGTGAGCAGATAATTGCTGTTGGAACGCTCGATGCCATCCTTCTATAGAATTGTTGGTATTAGGGAAATCGTTATGCGTTCCTTGAAAGCAGTTCCAAATGTCAATGTCAAAGCGCGACGACCACCACGACGAAGAGGACGCCCGATCCAAGTGTCTTCAAATCTACACTTCATCATAAATACGTTTTCGGAACAATTTGATTTTTTAATCATTTGTGACACTACTAGGTTAAAAAAATTAACTAACTAACCAATTCACTCACTCCCTCACTCACTTACTGACCATTCACTCCCTCACTCACTTACTGACCATTCACTCACTCCCTCACTCACTAACCAATTTACTCGCTCGCTCAATCACTGACTCGATCAACCACTTACTAACTCGGTCACTCAGTCACTACTGGGTCACTCACTCACCCGCTCAATCACTTACTCAGTCGGTCACTCAATCACTTACTTACTCGGTCACTCAGTCACTCACTGGGCCACTCACTCAGTCGGTCACTCAATCACTTACTTACTCGGTCACTCAGTCACTCACTGGGTCACTCAATCACTTACTTACTCGGCCACTCAATCACTTACTTACTCGGTCACTCAGTCACTTACTTACGCAGTCACTCAGTCACTCACTTGGTCACTCAATCACTCGGTCACTCAATCACTTACTTACTCGGTCACTCACTCACTTACTTACTCGGTCACTCACTCACTTACTTACTCGGTCACTCACTCACTCACTGGGTCACTCAATCACTGACTCGGTCACTGGATCAATCACTCGGTCACTCAATCACTTACTCACTCGGTCGCTCAATCACTGACTCGGTCACTCAGTCACTCACTGGGTCACTCACTCACTCAGTAACTCAATCGCTCACTCCCTCGCATTGAACTGTTGTCGGTGAATTGCTAGTCGGTGAATTTTCCTAGCGGTGAATTTTCCTAGTGGTGAATTGCATGGCGGTGAATTGTCGGTCGGTGAATTTTCCTAGCGGTGAATTTTCCTAGTGGTGAATTGCATGGCGGTAAATTGTTGGTCGGTGAATTTTCCTAGCGGTGAATTTTCCGGCGGTGAATTGTTGTCGGTGAATTGCTGGCGGTGAATTTTCCGGACACGCTTCTGAAAGTGACTCGTGATTCATAATCTATTAACATGCTATTAGGTTGAGAAATTCTTTAACTAAATAAGGTATTTATATTTTTCTCGTTTCTTGCATTTCGCTTTTAAATTTAATAATTCCTTTAAATTCTGTGAGAAGCTAATTTTTTTTTTTCATGGAAACACTTATATTCTGCACGCACTTTTTTGCTATTTATTTATTTATTATTTATTTATACAATATTGTTGGCCCTTGGGCCTATACAAGAGGATGCGATTGAGAATGACAAAGATATTGTTTGAATATATATGCTATATCAGGAGGAATAAGATTTTCGTGTTAATGCCTAGGTTTTCAGTATACATGTTGTTTAATTTGAAAAGAGTAATAATTTTTATTCATCATTTCAAGTAATACACATTTTATTAGTGACAGATAAGATAATTCAGAAAAAATTTAAATGGATTTTAATTTGTGAAGAAAATTTATTTAAAATTATTTGTTCCAACCATTTTTGGCAAAACTTTTGGCATTTCACAGAAAAATTACTCCTTATATTGCAGATATAGTTTGTGTTTAGTTCTGCTCCATTTTCAAAATTTCTGCTCCAAAACTTAAATTTACTGCTCCGAAATGGATGAGGGGCACTTGCACCCTTGAGAACATGATGCAAAAGTTCAGGATGGAAGAAGACATAAGTCTGTACCTGGTGCTGTTTGAGTGGCAAGCTCGTCGTGTGGCCCTGGCACGGGAAGATTGGTTAGCTGCGTTCTTGGGATTTCTTCTCTACGAAATAAACCAGTTAATTGCCCGCTAGCCGGAAGAGCAAGTACAGGACTATAATCAAGTTGAAGAATTATTGAGGAGATTCAAATTCGCCCCAGAGAAGTTCAGGCAGATGTTTTCTTCGAGCCACAAAAATCAAGAGGGCACCTGGAGAAACTTCTACCACACACTGTGTATCTATTTTGATGGATGGACGGAGGCTTTGGGGGTCACAACGTTTGAGCAACTGAGATTTAATTATCACCAATCAAATGAAAAACACGTCCCAGCAGATTTTAGAGAACACTATCTGGGCTAATGGTGTGATATGATGTCGCCAAGTGAGCTATCAGAGAAACTAGATAGCTTTGATGATGTAAAGAGGACTGTGAAGACACCTCTCCCTAGTGACAGAACGAGGAACCCAAGACCATTTCATCAAAGTCAGAGGTGGGAAGCCTGCGGAAACCAGAGACTTCAGGGCGAGTCCTTCCCACCTAAGGTGACAATGGGTTCAAATACTAGAGAGAGCCGCAGTCACTTTTTATGCGTGTGGAGCAGAAGGCCATATAGCAAGGTTTTGTCTTACAAGAGGTCAGCAGGAGCCATTGAGCCGGTCCCAGGCGAACTCTGTCCAGACAGAAGGGGGGGGGCACAATTGAAGAAACCACAGTCCTAACAGCACGTATCATGGTGCCGACAGCTGGTGTTGGTGCGAGCATTGGCAGACCGCGAATTTGAAATATGGTCAGAAGACAATAAGAGGCGTAGTCGATTCAGTTATTAGATCGGATTTGGTTGAGATCGATGACAGTGAAGGCGAGGGGAGAATAAGGATCAAGTCTGCATTTGGTGAAAACGAGATAGCCCCTCTGAAAATATGCATGATGAAGATCGGCGACGGCAAATGCTGGTACATGATCGCGATTGCCGTACGATCGGTGATTGTGAACTATGTAGTATCGATTGTTTCAATTTGAAATATGTAAATTTCGCTGATATTTCGACTATGGCATATTTTTTGTACTCCGAGACGTTGTAACGTTACCGATTGGGCCCCCGCGGAAATCTTCCTTATTCTAGTCATTGTTTATATATTTTGGGTTGTTTTTTTACCTTTGTCTCCGGGATCGACCGACAGGATCATGTATCCGCCGATCGGCCGCCATCTTGTTTTGTTTGGTTGCCACATTGAATATTTTTTACAATATTTCCTTTTCTCATGAAATTATGTAAATTAGATACAAGCTAACGCCGCACCTTCGACCTTGTGATTGGTTCTATCGTAGAGCATTATGGGAATGCTGCTATATAAAAACCAGCTAGAGATGTGCTTCACTACGACTTACGAACGATTCTACTACTTCTGACTTGTCTTAATCACTAAGGGCCGTATTCACCGACTGCAGTTTAAAACTTGCGGTTTAAACTGCTAGTCACAATTTTTTGATAACAGATCGACACGGATTGGTTAAATTCAGGTTTTTTAACCAATCTATGTTGATCTCTTATCAAAAAATTGTGACTGCAGTTTAAACCATGTCGGTGAATACGGCCCTAAGGTGTCATGCCCTATTGAGGTGTGAGCTAGATCGTCTCTCAAATACAATGAGTTAAAATTGTAGAAGTGTGCCTTGGCACCTCGCCGTCTCATCGCTTGACTTCATGTGAGGATTGGTTAGTGGCCAGACCAGCTACCCGTGGACTTTCCCCTCCAGTTCCATGCGCAGCGGCTGACCTGTGATCTCAACGTATGTTTGAAGACACTAAACCCGTCTGAAGCTGGTGTCGGGAGTCTTCTGCTGTGAGGTAGACACTTGGGAGTGTATCGGAGGATGTGAACTAACACGTGAAAACCTGGACATGGCAGTGAGACAATCCCTTTTATTGTTTCGTTGTAATATTGAGAGAAAGGCCTAACTGTGATAATTGTTGATAAAACGTTACATTAATAGTTTAATATATAATTGAATAAATGTTTATAGTTTAATCAAAATCTTGTCTATTTCATTGTTGTCATCCACTCAATGGTTACTGGGGGAAAAAATGTTAAAGAATCCGGGAAGTAACGATCATCATTACATAATTGGGGGCTCGACCGGGATCACATCGTTACAACGTAAGGTACAGGTAATCCGATTATGGCTTGAAAAATACTGGTTCCTTAATATATAAATACTTGTGTCAAGTCGGTTGCGACTGTTACTCTTTCCGATTGAAGTTAACATGATGTGAAAATGCTAATTGATCGTGCCAAGGCACTCCTACAGGCTGGTACTTTACAAAATAATGTTGAGCTGTATTGCAGACCAAGTAGGGATCTCGTTGAGGACAATAAGGGTCCTTTGCCTAAGGCAGTCATTGTTGATTCTAACGTTGACACGATGTCGAATCGTGATGATGAAGACTGGATATTGGGCGATCCTCTACGACAACACGCTAAGGCTTGGATGTGGTGTAGTTTGCCAAAACTACCGGTGGACAACCACTCGGGGGAACTTGGTTGAATCATCTACGCCGTAGCTCTGCGTCCATAACTGACGAACCGGTTCCTGAGGAAAGCTGCATTGCATCGTCAGAAGATTCTTGCATCGTCAAACAGAGGACTGAAATGCTCAATTTTATATTGAGAACTATGGACCTCGTCAGCCCACCCCATGTGGGGGCTATAGTTGTCCGGTACTGTCTCAGGAACTCAAACTTCAAGTTGACTGAGAAGGTACTAAAGTGCGCTGGATCATGCCCATACCGGCTTTTGAGAAGACCAGATGCGCTAAAATGATCTTGGTCTGCAACATGCCATCCGAGGAAGTGACACCCAAGTCGGTGTCACAGTTTATGTCAGAACTCGAAGTCATCGACATGACAGTCGTCAATCGAGTATCTAAGATACCAGATGTCTGTACGAGGCGCTGCCTCTATGTCAATGGGGATGTGGTAAAGAAGACAAAACATGTGGTAAAGAAACATAGAATTGCGGAAATTTAGTAAGGTTTTCTGCCGCATCAATAATTTTAAAAATTGAATTGAATTCTCGATTTTCGAAATATTGAGTACGCTTAGAGATACGAAGCCCAGAAAATTAAATATAAATTAATTAGCCAGACCCACTTTTGAGGTGGATATTCATGCAATAACATTAATTTCAGCTTTTTATTTATATCTTCTCAAGCACGAAAATGAAAATTAATGTCTCCGTATTGTGTTAATCAATTCATAATTGGATTAATCATGTATGGATTGATTGCATCAATCCATATAGTTTAGGATGTTTTGAAATTAATTATGGGCCCATATAAATTAAATTCTGCAACTTTAATCAAGCATTTTTTGAAGCAAAAACAGGCAGATTAATAACTTTAACCAAACATAATTTTAGCATTAATGAAAGATAATTCCAAGATTTATGAAAGATGCTTTCAGCATCGATGAAATTGATAATTCCAGTTCCAAATTAATGAAAGACATAATTTCAGTTCCAAATTAATGAAAGATAATTTCAGCTCCAAATTAATGAAAGATAATTTCAGCTCCAAATAAATGAAAGTGATAATTCAGAATTAATGAAAGATAATTCAGAATTAATGAAAGATAATTCAGAATTAATGAAAGATGATTCCAGAATAAATGAAAGAAAAATTTGTTTTAATGATACAGATAATTTCAGTTCCAAAATAAATGAAAGCGATAATTTCAGTATTAATAATGAAAGAAATAATTTCAGAATTAAGAAAAAGGGATAATTCCAAAATTAATGAAAGCGGTAATTCCAGAATTAAAGTGAAAGATAGTTCCAGTTCTAAAATTAATGAAAGAAAAATTTTAGAATTAATGAAAAAGTGATACTTCCAAAATTAATGAAAGAGATAATGCCAGAATTAATGGGATATAATTTCAGAATCAGTGAAAGAAATAATTGCAACATTAGTAAAAGAAATAATATCAGCGTTGATGAAAAATAATTTCAGCAATAATGAAAGAAACAAATCCAGAATTGATTAAAGCAATTACTCCAGAAGTAATGAAAGAAATAATAATTAATAAAGAAATAATTCCGTAATTAATTTCAAAACATCCTAAACTATACGGATTGATGCAATTGGATAATATAAGACAATACGGAGACATTAATTTTCATTTTCGTGCTTGAGATATAAATAAAAAGCTGAAATTAATGTCATTGCATGGATATCAACCTCAAAAGTGGGTCTGACTAATTAATTTATATTTAATTTTCTAGGATTCGTATCTCTAAGCGAACTCAATATTTCGAAAATCGAGGATTCAATTTAATTTTTAAAATTATTGATGCGGCGGAAAACCTTACTGAATTTCCGCAATTCTATGTTAAAATCGGCAATTTTAACATTGTATTGATCTCTATGGGAGATCGTGTTTGTTTTCACCGGATCACGTGGTATCCTTGCATTAGATGCAGACGACGTCGCGGCGGCTGGATGCTCCCTCCCGTAATATAAGCTCGATGCTGCCAAGTCTCCCGAATTTTTCGGGAATCTCCCGAATTTTAGCTTCATCGCTCGACCTCCCGAAAAGTTCTTAAATCTCCCGAATTTTTAAGAAAATCACAAAAAATCCCTAATTGCCCCTAAACATTCCCTACTTCAATAAAAAAAAATCCCCGCTCATGAAAACAATCCCTAACGAATTTCTTGTGGGGCATGAAGACTTTTCTTCCCCTTTCGAAATGACGTCACACGTCGTAAATGGGGAAATTCCCTTATTAAGGAAGTTTTACAAATCCTCTGATGGTAACAAGAAAGTTGTTTGTCTTATCGCGCAGGGAAATGGCTTATCGGCCAATAGTCGTGGATAATAATTGAAGATTATAGTGACGCGCATATGGTCAAAATTTCTTTTGTTGAAGTTACGTACGTGCGATATAACAAAACATATTTAATCAATTTTAAAGATACTTATTCCCATGAATTTCCTTTCATCAAACGTTCTATAGTCCGTTTCAGGTTAACTTTGCAGTGAAGAGGAAGCTGCGAGGGAACCGCATCACTCGTTGCTATGACAACGAAAGCCTCTTAACCTATGTATCGATGCGCGGCCTCGGTAAGGTATGGCTGATTCTCGCCAATCTCGCAGAAAAAAATATTTTTTACGTGTAACGTAATGCTTGTAGAAAAAATTGCAGTCAGTTAGTAACAAAAAATTAGCTAATGAAGAAAAAAAAATCATTGTCGATACTTTCAGAAATCAAAGTTGCGGTTTTTGAAATCATTTTTTTTTATTGAAAAGTATCTTAGTAACTCCTATTAACCCGGTTTTCACGTTTGAATTTGGGAATAGCCCCAAATAATAATAATAAAAATGATAAGGCGAAATTTAGAATTCTTTTACTCACTTTTCTTGCCGAAATTTCCGTCGCTCACCCACCCGAACGCACGGTATACGTCGATGCCACTTATTATCACTACAGTTTTAGTCATTTTTCACGGATTCCCATTCTATGGAATCCTCACTTGACGTTGTAGAACTATCTGATTCTCTATTACTTATTAATTGTTGTTGCTCCAACATGTGTTCCATCAGGCCACCTGCAATCCAAAATTCCTCTTCTTTTTCAATAACGTGCTTTATGCATTATTGCCAAAAAGAACGGAGAACGTTTTAGCGTGTCTATCTCTGGTGAAAAGAAAGATACAACTGTAACAGAAGGAAAAAATACACTGCAAGCCTAAACCATTGTGGGTCTCTCTCTCTCTTGCTTATTTATATTTATCTGGAGAGACACTGAAGGGTCATCTGGAAGAACAGCCTCTGCTGTGGGGGAGGAAGTTGGTGTGGGTGAAAAATAGACATTACTTATGTCAACACCCTCCGCTATCGGCTATTGGAATTCAGAAACCACCCCTATCCTACGAACACGGCAAGAAATAGATATAAAAAAAAGGGAGGGGGGGGGGTCTGGAACCGTAACCTACCCCCATAAAGAGAGCCTCTCACAACGGTATCGGCGCTGTCGTGAAAGAGGGACACTTGCTGTAATCTATGAGTGAATATTTGAATTCGTTGGAGGTTATTTTCGGGAGAAAAAGAAACTAATTGAATATTCGTCTGGGTGTGTAGGCCTATAACTACATGCAAAACTGAATGAAAAATTGTATCGGAAAAAATTCAACAAAATGACGATATAATATATATATATATATATATAACTCTCTCTCTCTCTCTCTCTGAGCAATCAAAAAAAAAAAAGCACGATAGTAATATTGGCGGGGAAAATTTCTTGGAAATCGCGCCAAAATGTTCTTGAGCTCGCCATGGATTTTTGATAATGGTAACCAATATTTTTCTAATTTAAAAATTTTAAACGAATATACATTGGTTCAAAACGGTATTTTTTCAGTATCTTTTTCAAAATCATAAAAAAATTTGAAATATTCTATATAAATGATCATCAGAAACCTCCGATGTAAGGGAACTATATTTTGCGGCGAAGGAATACACTCTCTACCTTTCTCTCCACTGCAAAGTTAACCTGAAACAAACTATAGAAGAGGGCCGATTTTTCCTTTTTGTACAAGTTGTGTTACGGACAGAGAGCCTCTAAGGTTTTAGGAGACAATCGGTTTTCTAGCCCCGAGAGCCCCAAATTTTCGAGTGCCTGGGGAAGCACTTGCAATTTTTTCACTGGGAAGCGGACACTTTTGTCCATATTTATTGCCAAATGGAATTTTTATATGACTACGAAGGAGTTTTACAGTCGTTCTCGGGAACCAGAGTACCCATGGAGTATTGAAAAACCTCTGTTGAGAGGGGCCGCAATTGTTTTTTCGCACCTGGCCGCAAAATACTTAAGCCCGTCCCTGGTCATTCGCGCAGAATGTTTGTTCACAGCATTTCTGATTGAACAAGTGGTGAGATTCGATTTGTATTTTATCTGACAGATGGCGGCACATGTAAAGCCGACGCCATCCTATTGTTACGCGTGAAATCGCGGGAGAACCGATCGAACGATCTAGCGCTCAACATGTCGCTCCGTAGATTTTCATTTTGTCTTATGTTTCGTGTTGTAAATAAATAATTATTTTAAGAAATTAATCAATTATCCCGAATCCTTCGTTTTATACAAATCACGCTACCTCATAACCCAAAGAATGGTGACCCCGGACTTCAAACAAGTTCCAGTTTCTTCATGAGGCAATCTACGGGCGTTTCCCGTGAGTGAACTTTCGCTTTCCGGAACTTGACATCACTTTTCCTGGATTTTCAACATGGAAGTAAGTGCCGTTCAGATACCACTTTTTAACCACCATGATCCAGCGCTGTGGTTCATCATGTGTGAAAGCGCTTTCGCTCTCGTTGTTCCGAAACCGATAACCGAATCTGTCACGAAGTACAACTATGTTGTCGCGAATCTGCCTCCGGAAAGTGCGGCTCTTGTCCGAGACATTCTCGTTAATCCGCCGGCCACGGATCCGTATGAAAGGCTGAAATCGGAACTGATTAAACGGTCGAGCGAATCGTCGTCCACTCAACTTCGAAAGCTCTTAACATGCGGGTCATTGGGAGATCGGAAACCATCCGACATCCCCCGCGAATTGCGACGACGAGCGGGATCGCATTCTGTCTTCGACGAATTGCTGATGGAGCTTTTTCTCCAGCACCTGCCGGCATCAACTCAGTCCATTCTCGCTGCTGTCACTCCACTCGTTCTCTCGAAAGCTGCTCAACTCGCCGACAAAATTCACGAAGTGAACCCTCAGCATGTTGACGCAGTTGAGAAACCGCAACAGCCGGATTCTGTCGCGCAACTTCGGGACGAAGCGGCTCAGTTACACCGCGAGTTGAAAAACGTCCTGCGTTCGCGTAGCAACTCCCGTCAACGTACCTCACGTGCGCGCAGTCCGCATCCACCATCGGAAAACTGCCGGTATCACAACAAATTCGGCAACAACGCCAAAAAGTGCGTGTCGCCGTGCAAGTTTCAAAAAAACGAGGCGGGCGAGGAGTAATCGCGACATGCTCCTTGCCACAGGCATCTCGTCGCCTTTTTACCATGGACAGAAATTCCGAAATTCGATTCCTGATTGACACTGGATCCGATGTTTCTATCCTTCCAGCATCACCATCATAACGACGCTGCGACGCCACTATGAAGCTCTCTGCTGCTGATGCTTCATTCATTACTGTTTATGGTCAAAAGAGGGTGACATTAGATTTCAATCTCTGTCGTAATTTCACTTGGACTTTTCCTACTGGCAAATTTTTCCACACCCATCATTGGGGCAGACTTTTTGTTCAACTTTGATCTTTTTCGGGATCTCCGACAACAATGTTTACTGGATAGGACAACAAAACTCAATGCTGACTGTGATCTTCACATTGTTGAAGTTCACTCAATCAAACTCATCGAAGGTGACACCATCTACCACAGCCTTCTCAGCAAGTTTCCCGACATCATCAAACCACCACAACCTGTGAAACACACTGTCATGCATCATATCGAGACTGTCGGTCCACCCGTGCATGCCAAACCAAGATGTCTAGCTCCTGATTGATTGAAAATCGTGAAGCAAGAATTTCAGCAGATGCTTGACCTCGGCCATTTACGGCCATCTAACAGCTGCTACGCATCACCTCTGCACTTGGTCCCAAAAAAGGACAGTGATGAATGGCGTCCAGTTGGTGATTACCCAGCTTTAAATGCACAGACTGTGAAGGACCGGTACAGTGTTCCAAATGTTCTGGACTTTACATCTGAATTGCATGGTAGTAAAATATTTTCTCACATAGATCTCATCAGGGCCTATCATCAGATTCCTATACATCCTGAAGATGTCCATAAAAGTGCTATTATCACACCATTTGGGTTATTCGAGAGCACTCGAATGCAATTTGCCCTTTGCAACGCTGCAGCCACATTCCAAAGGTTTATTGACGAGGTCACTCGTGGACTTCCATTTGTATATGCCTTTGTTGATGACATACTGGTGGCCTCGAAATCACCAGAAGAGCATATTGAACATCTTCGGTTGCTATTCGAACGTCTGCAAATATATGGCCTCAACATCAAGCCCTCTAAATGTGTATTTGGTGTTTCATCAATTGAATTTTTGGGTTACAAAGTTTCTGGATCTGGCATCGAGCCTTTAAAAGATCGCGTTGATTGCATCCTGAACTTTCCTAAGCCAAACACCATCACTCAATTGCGACATTTTCTTGGTCTCTTCAACTTTTATCGTCGTTTTGTGCCCAGAGCTGCACACATCTTAACACTTTTACACAAGTTTTTGGAGGGGATAAAAAACAAGAAATCTAAAAGAGCTACTCAAACCAAGCCAGCTGATATCCTTCAGTGGACTGATCCAGCTGAGCAAGCATTCATTGATACGAAGCAAGCTTTAGCGAGTGCAACATTACTTCACCATCCAATTCCTGGTGCCAAGCTAAGTCTTTGGATTGGCGCCAGTGATTTAGCAGTCAGTGGTTCGCTAATGCAATCAAATGGAAAAGGATGGGAACCCATTGCATTCCTGTCCATGAAACTGACAAAGAGTCAACAGAAGTTCTCCACTTACGACAGAGAACTGTTAGCAATGTACACTGCTGTCAAAAGATTCCGGCACATGCTAGACAGCCGTGAGTTCATAATTTTCACCGATCAAAAACCTCTTGTCTTTGCCTTCAAGCAAAATCCTGATAAATGCAGCCCACGTCAATGGCGACTTCATCTTGCAATTCAGCACTGATGTTCGTCATACTAAAGGTGCAGATAATGTGGTAGCTGAAGCTCTTTCAAGAATAGAAATCAACTCCTTCCAAATCACCATTCCTGGATTTTGACCTTTTTGCAACTGCTCAACAAGAGGATCCCGAATTAAAACAGTTACAGTAAGACAACTCTAGTTCACTGACTTTCAAATCAATGCCAAGTCCATTTACCGCAACAGAACTGGTGTGATGTGTCTACAGGCTCACTAAGACCATTTGTTCCAGCCGGCTTCCGCAAGACTATTTTTCATCATTTCCACAATCTTGCTCATGCAGGTGTAACATCATCTACTCAGCTGATATCTGCAAGATACGTTTGGCCTAACATGAGAAGGAACATCAAAGATTGGGTGAAGTGTTACAATGAGTGCCAACGCTCAAAGGTTCATAAGCATACCAAAACACCTTTAGGCACTTTTACAACACCTGATGCAAGTTTTTCTCATATTCATATCGATCTGGTTGGACCTCTGCCTCCTTCAGAAGGGAAGACATACTGCTTAACAGTAATTGATCGCTACACCAGATGGCCGGAAGTCATACCTGTAGCAGACATCACAGCAGACACAGTTTGTCATGCCTTGTTCTATGGTTGGATTTGCCGTTATGGATGTCCATCAACCATAACAACCGACCAAGGATGGCAGTCGAATCATCACTCTTCAGAGAACTGATCAACCTGCTTGGCACTAGCAGGATTCGTACCACTGCTTACCATCCACAGGCCAATGGCATAGTTGAACGGTTCCACAGTGTCTTAAGAAGCTCATTAAAGGTACACGAGAATCCAAAGTGGACCGTCACATTGCCAGCCATCTTACTTGGTCTCAGGGCAGCCATCAAGCCGGATATCAAAGCCTCTAGTGCCAAGTTAGTTTTTGGTACATCTTTGAGATTACCTGCACGGATACACCCGGTCAGCTCTCATCAACATACACATACGTACAACAGCTCAGAGAGCGTATGAATAGTATCAAACCATGCAAAACATCATCTCACAGGCAATCCAAAATTTATGTGCATCCTCAACTGCAAACATGCTCACATGTGTTTCTTTGAATTGACAAGATCACACCACCTTAGACACAACCATATACTGGACCCCACGAAGTGCTTTCTCATAATGAAAAAACAATCACTTTAAATGTAAATGGGAGAAAGACCTGTGTTTCACTTGACAGAGTGAAACCCTCATTTATCTTTAACGATGTCTGTGTGGAACTTGACAAAAACAAGCTCAAAGAAAAGAAAAATGACACTGTGCCAGTACAACCATATGTCACTAGGTCTGGCAGAAAAGTCAAATTCAGTCCTAGGCTGATAACCGAAATTCATTCAATTTCGAATTGTGCATCATAATATTTTTTTGCATCATATAATTCTACATTTCATTGATTTTTTTTGCATCTGGTATTTCATGCATGTCATTTATATTATGCATCCGATATATATTTTTTACACCTTATTGCATTTAATTGTACATTTTGCATCGTATATTTTCAATTGTATACTTATTGCACATGATTTCCTGCATCATTTTATTTTGCATCTTATACATCTATTATTTTGCATCGTATGATTAATTTTTTTGTATCACATTTTCATTGTGTATCACATTTATCGTTCTCTCACCATGTTCCTTCACTGGGGGGAAACTCGGCACGGGAGAAAGCGATCGAACCATCAAGCGCTAAACATGTCGCTCCGTAGATTTTCATTTCGTTTTATGTTTAGTGTTGTAAATAAATAATTATTTTAGGAATTAATCAATTATCCCGAATCCTTCGTTTTATACAAATCACGCAACCTCATAACCCAAAAACACAATATTTATTTTTACATCATTGAAGTTTTGGCCTTCAATTTCACTTGTTTTTCGCGTAGGAATTTTATTCCCAAGAATTTAACCTCCATGTGTGTAAAATCCCTATTTTAATTTGACTTCAGTTTTTGAGTATGGATTTTATTTTCTACGCGTTAACTTTTATGTTTGTAAAATCCCTATTGTATTTATTAGGGAATGGTTTAAGCATAAAATACGGGTTTGCACGAAAATCTCCCGAATTTTCATTTTCAAAAGTTGGCAGCTATGCGCTACATGAGACTGAAGACAGATTTGAAGCACGGACGTGATTATATATAGCTCTCAAATCACTAAGCATGCAAATGAGGAGTAACGCACATGCGCCCCCCCCCCCATCGACATCGGCGTTCCAAGCGGCAAGTTCGGAAACTTGTTTCTTTTCTTCCTAAAGCAGTTCGTGACACGTCGGCACCGAAAACGTCTGTAAGTAACAAAAGTTTGTTTAGCCAACATAAAATAATTATAAACATAAAGTATATCATAGACATAACACAAACTCAATAATAAAACATAACACATGCACTACCATTATATAAGGGGTGAAGGTCAGGCAAGCGCCAACAAGGCCATGTTACAACCATAACTCATTGCGACCTATCTCTTAACTATGATTCTATCCAATTCAGCAAGTTGCCCCCAATCCAATCTTGTGTAAACGCTTCAAGAGTTTACCATGTTGGACCCGGATCGAATGCCTTCTGGAAATCAAGGTAAACAACATCTACATTTTTACTCTTACCCAAAGCTTTAGATACGTGATCATAGAAGCAAAGGAGGTTAGTTACACGTGACTTCCCCTTGCTGAACCCATGCTGATTATCTGACAATACATTATTCTCGTCTATCCACTTCACAAACAAGACTTCAACATTTGACTCAAATACTGGCTTATCTTTTCATTACATTTTTCTTTGGAAGTTTTACACACTGGTTAAATCTTTTTTGTTATAATATTTGTTTGAAGGATTTGGTACTTTTACATTACAATTAACCTTCAAATGTCCTAACTCCCCACATCTGTAACAAGGTCCAAGTTTTCGAGATGTCAATTTTTCTTTTGATCTTTAACTTAGTTTTAGCATTTAGATTACCATTATTGCATTTAAAAGTTGATCCATATGCCCCATCTATACTATTCTAAAAATTACTCATGTCTTTGTTAGCTTGTAACAATCTATTTTCTCCCAATACTAGTTCTTTAGCGACTTTATCAAAAAGAAAATCTTTTTCAGGCCATCTACAAATAGTTTGAACTATTTCTGAAAATTCTTGTGGGAGATACCTTATCAATTGAAAACTCTGATACAAAGATTCTAATGCATGTCCAGCATCTTCTAATCTTTGTACGCAATTTCTCAATCTAGCACAATATAAGCCTATAGTTTCTGATCTCTTATCAAATCTAAGTGAGAAAAATTCATCTAATAATGAGATGACGTGTGCTCTGGTATTTGGCTCAAAGTACTCTTTTAGTATCATATATGCAGATTTCCCATCAGTATTTTTAGCTATCAAATTTCTGTACTGAGGATAAACTGCATAGTATATTGTTGAATATGCCTTATTTTTTCTCAATTTATAATCCAATACTTCTTTACGTGATGCGGTTTCATCATCCAATGGAGGTTCTGTTTCATCTATGAAAGACCAACAAAACGTATCCATGAGAAGGACCTTAATATCAGCTATCCAAGTATTCCAATTGTCCCCATTTAGGACCTTAATTCTTATATCCTTTGTCTCCATAATGTATAAGAATATAATTTATAAGCATACACAAAAAAAAAAACAAAAAAAACAATAGAGTATAATAATGAAATTACCATTTCTTAAAAAAATGTTGCAACGAGTATAAGCATATAATACAACCTTGCCAGCAGTCTAGTACAACTATTCTCTGCGGCCCCTGTCGAAAAACTCGTATTGACAATGAAAAATTTTAGAATTTTTCTCATACCTGAAAGATTTCTTCATCCTGGTATTTTGATTCAATCAATCTTTAATTCGGCGATGTTTCAGTTGGAACACTCAGTAAATCCAGTTTTTTTTTTTTCAAGTCCACTGATTGTTCTTGATGAAACAAATCGGCTACGAGCTTGAGCGGAAAAGACTGATCAACGAAAAACACAAATTTAAATGATTGTGAATATGCACTTTCGATGAAAAACTACGATTATTTCCCGGTAATCTGCAAAATAAAGCTCCCATCGATCTTATAAGCTTGATAAAGGATGAATGTGCTAGACCCGATGAAACCGGCGATCAGTGAAAATACAATGTCTGAGAACCCGATGATGACCTTGATCGGTAGTAATTCTGATGTCAAAGATATTACGGATGGAAGTTTCCGACTGAAAATTATAGTTCGCTGACCAGTGTCGCAAATACAATGAGAAAAATATGGGCATGTTTGCACAAAGGACTTTTTCACTTTCCGATTCAAAATCGTAACTTAACCTTTAAAATTTCCGATCTGCACTTGTGGCTGGGCCCATAACCCTTGTTGGCAAAGTGTGGTTATGTGTGAGTACAGATGGAAAGAATATGAAAATAATAATTGGCAAATTAACGGATTTATTTAACGGAAGCATATTGATCTCCGCTGGAAATCATTGAAAATTAAAGTCCATACTGATGAAACAACGCAAACATGACGCTAAAACAAGAACAATACAGGATTTCAACAGTTCATATATACGGGGTGATTATAAAAAAACTATCCCGACATATGGGCCCCTAACTATCATACCATTCACAGAAACTGAATGAAATTTTGGCATAAGGTATTTTGAGGTATGCACTCAAGAATGATATGAAAAACAACAGTGTCACTCTAACAGTTACGGTTACAGTGAGAAAATTTCGAAAATATCAAATGGCAACACCAAGTTTTTTGTATTGGAATGCGATCTCCATACTGAAAAACACTAAATAGCGTTGGAATGGCACCTGTAGCACGAAAATCCCCGGAGCTAGGCAAGGAAAAAGTAAAAAGGATTTTGCCGTGCACCAGAGCATTAATGTTCGTTTCATTCGTCACACCGTTTCTTCGGCTGAGATCCCAGCCTGATTAGTCCTCCACAACAGGGGTGGGAACTCTGCGCCAATTGCGCCGCACTGCGCCAAAACGAATATCTTGCGCCATCCTGCTCCAATAGCGTATTTTCGCATTTTTCTGCGCCAAATAGCGAATTTCGCTTCAGTATGCCCGGAATTTCGGAAAGGACGCCAAAAGTTTTTTTGTTCCTGCTAGCCGCGAAACGTTTCTTTACGAAAAGAGCGTGTTTTATTCCACTATACTTAAACTATCGGCCCCTGATCGGGCTTTCCATTGCGAAATCCCGATATTGTCCGTGATCGTGGAACTGAAGATGGTTTGCAATGCCTTTCAGCTTTAAAGTGCAAATTCGAGTGTTTCCGTTTAAAAAAAAAGTCGTCACTGGAAGCAGCAGAAATTACTGTAGTCGATTGTCATTGTGTTAAATCCCGATGTTTCGTGAAAAAAATTGTCATTCCGGGAGTAAAAAGCGCATGTTCGCCGAATTACGAATGTTAGTTTAGAAACTTTGCCGAATAACGAGTGTTAAATCGCCAATGTTGCCGAATAACGAGCGCTAAATCGACGATGTTGCCGAATAACGAGGGTTAAATCGCCAATGGTGCCGAATAACGAGCGTTAAATCGCCAATCTCGCCAAATAACGAGTGTCAGATCGCCAATCTCGCCAGATATTGAGTGCTGAATCGCCAAACATCGAGTTGATACTTCCGAAATTTTCTCCCATTTTGCAACAATTTCTTTCCAAGTATAAAAAAATTAAAAACTTATAAAAATTTTTTTTAGCTCATTTGAAGTGCTGCTGTTCAAGGCAGCAAATAGTGCCCTCAGTAAGCAAAAATCATCCTAAATAGACGGGTGCAAAAAATTTTATGACAGCCGCTCTTTCAAACAAGGTGTCAAAAGACTAAAACACCAAAAACAAAAATCAAGCTGATGAAGAGATGTTTCATAGCAAAAGACAGTGCAGTTTTATTTTGAAAAGGGTTGAGGGTTAACGAAAATATTCTTGTTAATTTCACTGCTCCAATTTATAAATATCTGCTCCGAATCCCACATTTTGCTGCTCCAAAATTGCTCCAAATCCAGAATTTGCTGCTCCAAAATTGCTCCAAATCCAGAATTTGCTGCTCCAAAACTGCTCCGAATCCTGAATTTTGCTGCTCCAAAGCTGCTCCGAAATGGACTTAGTCACTTCCCACCCCTGCCACAAGGTCATGTGGAAAATTTGTGAAACACAATAAAATGCTTTATTTTATGCTGCTTCTCTGTCCTTATTGGTTATCCTCACTTTTAGCCTATCTACCGCCGGTGATTTTCATGCTACAGTTGCTGTTCGAACGCTATTTAGGGTTTTTCACAATGGAGATCACATTCCAATACAAAAAACTTGGTGTTGCCATTTGATATTTTCGAAATTTTCTCACTGTAACTGTTAGAGTGACACTGTTGTTTTCCATATCATTCTTGAGCGCATACATCAAAAAACTTATGCCAAAATTTCATTCAGTTTCTGTGAATGGTATGATAGTTAGGGGCCCATATGTCGGGATAGTTTTTTTATAATCACCCTGTATACACTGTGGTGTCCTTATAAGAAATGACTAAAAGAACTAAACTGATAAGAACATATAACGCCACCTAGTGTTGTGTAAGGGGAACTAGTGAGTTCCACCTCGGACATCAAGTAGATAAGATGTCTATATGTTCTGCTCTTCCCGCTTTATTAATTCTTCCAATCTATATGTATGTAATCTATCTAAGTCTAACATAATAATAAATACTCATCAAAATAAATACCTATGTGTTTGTTATCCACTCGGCTCACAAAGTGTTAAAAAAACACATCATGCACATTACAAACATGTGCGATCGCATCATGATTTACATATCGTGATCGAACCGGTTACAGTTGAGTTCATTTAATTTGCATGAAATAGAACAAACCTAACAAAGATTCAGACCTGCCAACTCTCCCGATTTAGACGGGAGACTCCTGATTTTTCATCCTTCCTCCCGCTCTCCGGATTTGTTAAAATTTCTCCGGATTTTGGCGGAAAATTAGATTTTTCACGTTGTCGTGGCGTCAATGATTACAGTCATCGTTAAGGAAAACACCCATAGAGGGCAGCCGTAAAAAAAGTCTCTGTGACCGCATTTGAGCAACTAGCGAAGACTTCGTTTTCATAGCGTTTATCGCAATCATTTATCAGGGGCATGATCTTTGTTGCCGAAATTCCTGTATAATCGTTATTGTATTCCATTAACAGCCATGCGGTAAACACGTTTTTTCGTCCGTAGCTTTGTAATTTGAATTTTTTTAAATCGTTTCTTCCGATTAAACATCTTCAAAAAGAAAATATAAAACTTTAAGCTATATACAGCTAAATATAAAGCTTTTAAGAATTCATATGCCCAAGATTATCAATCACTGATAGCATCCACGAAAGGAAACACTTATAATTTATGAACAGTATGTAGATGTGATTTCTCTATTCCGCATGGAAAGATTGACATGGAATTATATTCTGCTCAGGGGCAATGCAGAACCTGCCTTGGGGGGAAGAATGTAACTTTTTCTTAATTTATTAAAATAAAAAATTCCGAATTTTTTTTATGAACTTTTTTTTTGATCGAGTCTATGAGTGAGGGCCCCCCCCCCCTCCCTCGAGAGAATCTCCGGATTTCTGGATTTCAAAAGTTGGCACGTCTGGATGCTGACAATAAAGGTCCCCTCAGAACCCGAAGGCTGGAGTTATTTTTTTACCAGCCTAGAAAAAAAGTGTTTCTTAGTGAGAAGGTGCCAGAGGAAGCAAAAGCAAAAATTTTGATTTTCATGCTTGCAGAAAGGGCAGCGAATCTACTTATGTGCATGAACAGCTACCAGTACGATGATTACGATGAACTTAAAACAATTCTACTAAGGGAATATCAACCCTTTTCCCAGACCTGCCTGGAAAATTTCAGGAAGGCTAGGCGAAACAAGGAAAAGACATTCGTTCAGTTTACGACAAGACTCACGTCGCAATGGGAGCATTACATTAGTTTGAGAGGGGTTCAGGATGTTGAAAGCATCAATGCGTTAATGGTGGCAGATAAAATGAATGTTCCAAACGTTGGATCCAGAGACATCATCCCACGTTGGTATTCGACAAAGGGAAGGTTGGCTAAGACCTCTGGAGAGAATGCAACACATTTGTTGCATCTAAAGGAGGAAATTACGGGAGGGATGAACATAGAGATATATCAAACAAACGGGGACCAGGGCAGCTGCATGGCAGTGAGAACAAATCATATGAGGGTAGTAGAAAAGGGATGCAATTAAGGGAGAATTGGAGGCAGCCTACCTGTTTTGAATGCAACTCGAGGTTTCACTTTCGGCGCAACTGCCCTGTTTACGGAGCGCAATGCAGCTGAAGCTGGAAATAGTCAAAGAAGGGCTAATATAAATAGAGAACAAACATCAGAGACAGAAATAGAAGAACAAGAAAGAGCCATTGTTGGGATCGATCTTTCGGGCAGACAACTGAGGGGAGTTCCATCCAGGAACATTTCTGCAAGCTGGAAAGGATTTCAGTTATCATGAATGGAAAGGTGGTTAAGGCTCTCGTGGACTTTGGCACAGAGATTACCGTGGTGAGACAGGATATAGTTCCAAGAATTCCAAAACATGGAAAATCAATCATCTTAAGGGGAATTTTCGGCCCCATTGTGAAATGCCCACTTTTAAGCATCCCATTAGGAATGTCGATCGGGGACAAACCCAACATGATGCACCAGGAGGTCCTGTGTGCGGTAGCGAAAAATCCAGTGGAGGTCTTGTTATTGCCAGATATAAGGGACCTGTTGAGGGGAAACGAAGACAACCAGAACGAATACGGCAAAATCAGTTTACGGGGGATCATCACCCTGAGCGAGGTGACAGAACAGGAGCGGAGGACTGAAGAGGAAGGGTCACTAAATAGCAGCTGCAACGCAAGTCAATTGGGTGATCAGAAACTGGAGAGGAGAGGGGTTAAAGAAAAAGGAAGTTGCGGTGGTGTCGATAAGGGACGACTTCCTTCGAGAACAAAACCTGTGTATGGACTTGCAGGAAGCTTGGGAGAATGCGAAGGGTGGGGGAGGCTAACTACTTCATGGCTGGTGAACTTTTATGGCACCGGGATAAAATCCTCAGGAAAGGAGTAGCACAGCTCATTCTGCCTCGAAGCAGGAGAGAACAGATAATGCAAATAGCTCACTTTTCTGTGTTTAGGGGGCACATGGGGATAATAAGAATAAAATAGTGGAAAGAATAAGGTACTCATTCTTCTGGGACACCCTAAAGAAGGATGTTCAGAGGTATTGAGACATGTAAGGAGGGGCATTGTTCCCTGTCAACTAGGGAAAGGATCGCAGTTACAAGACTAGAATTGCCGTTCCAGGTAGTATCTACCTGGAAGGGCAATTCTGGTCTTGACCCATTCAGCCAGGTCGACAGTGAGAAGTTATAAACAGGGTGACCAGGTCATTGTACCTGGATGATACTAGTACCGGATTCCCAAAATAAAGTATACGTTAGGTGGCAAGGGCCAGGTGTCATCAAAAGCCAAAAAAGCCAGCACTCCTTTCTGGTAGAGATGGAAGGTGGCACTGTGAAACATGTGCATCGAAACAAACTTAGGAAGTTTGCCTCCAGCGTGAACTCAGTCCGCGTACTTTTTGAAGGGGATGAAAATTTTTCGGTAGTGGAGACATGCCCCATAGAACAATTGAGGATTGCAGAGTTCATGAGGGGGATAGAAGCTCTGGGTGCGCAAACCCTCAGTCAAAAACAAGCAGCGGAATTGAAGCAAATTATTATACAAATACAAATACAAATACAACGCCACAACAGGCAAATTGCCCAACGAGGTGGCTGACTTAAGAACATCGTGGATCCCTGAGCCCCTACCTACTACTGCTACACCACACATGCACCCCCCCCCCCCCGCGGAACCCCCCCCCCCCAACGAATAGGTACATGCGGGAATGTGCGTGCAACCTGACGTAAAGTTTGTTTCTGTGTAATGCTTGTTATGTGTAGTGCTGTCATCTGCCCCCAGTTTTTCTAACTATGAGTGAAGTGTTATGGTTGAATGATTTACCGTTGTAGGACTGTTGCTCTCTGTGGCGAGACTTTTTAACGGGGAGATCGGCTCGCATTTGCGCCTTGAAGTTGGGAACCACAGAAAACCAACTTCAGCCGACCACCACTGTGGGGTTCGAACCCGGATCCTCGCATCACGAGTCCGGCACTATAACCACTCGACCACCACAGCGGCTTATGAAACAGAAGTCTCTATCCACAAGACCCATTCGGCCAGCGAGGGTGAGAAAACACAAGATTGAACTCGTACCCGATGCGACGAGGCGGAAACCCCCATTGCTACAGGATACCGATGGCGTATCGAGCAGATGTAGACAAACAGGTCCATGAGTTACTGGCTGCAGACGCATCAGTTGGGGATGTCTTACCCAGACGGATTCTTAGGACCCATAGCTTTTGTGAACCACAAACTTACTGACACACAGGAAGTGGGTTACTATAGAAAAAGAGGCATGGGCCTCTTCGTCCTTGAAAAATTCAAGAAATGGACAATGGGATCCGAAATTGAAATCATAACGGACCACGATCCCCTGACATATCTGCAAGATACCACTCCCAAAGCTAATGCGCTGGGTCCTGGCGCTGCAAAGGTGGAATTTCATGATCGTTCACAAGGCTGGCCTATGAAACCAGGTATCAGATGCATTGTCAAGATTATAGTACCAAGGTTATCAGAAATTTTTTTAGAAAATTTTTATTTTTGTATCTTATGTTTTTTTTGTTGTTGTTGTATCCTATGTTTTTTTATTGCTTATATACTATTACTTTGTTGTGTTTGTATTGTCTTATACTCAATTATGTCTAAGTGAAATGATAATTTTTGAGTATGATCTGATAATATTGTGTGGTATATTTCAAATGTATTAGTAGTTATTAGTATTAATATTTAATTCAACAATGTGATCATCTTTCTGTACGGAAAATGGTTTGTAAAGTCTGAATTCCAATGTTGTTTATATGATTGTAAAAGGAGAGAGGAAGGGTGACAGAAAAGCCATAGGCATTATCACATTGTGGGTTGTGTGGTGTATTCAAGAAGCAAGGCAAGTTTCTCTCTTGGAGGGGGCGTGTGAAGTATGAGGGAGAGAACCCCGCCCCCCACCCTGACCGGGAGGTGATTGCAAGGAACTGAATGGTCATGGGAGAAACAAGAAAAGAAAGAGAGAGGCGAGAGAAAACGGACAGTTGGTGTCGGAATCTGCCAGGGGCGGACGTAGTAAAAGAGAGAGGTGATGGTCAATGAAATTGTGGCTAAAATGTGTTGGTGGTAGTTTTTGTACACATGAGTTTTGTTATGTGGTCTGAGTTATTAAAGTCTCAGAAAGAAAAGTACAGCGTGTTGGTATGATGAAATCGAGTATTTACACTCATTGAAGAAAGGGTTCAGCTGATGAACAGCCGCGAAACCTTACAGTGGCTACTACTACTTTTGCATTCTATGATTTTCTTTCACATTTTGCAAAAAATGCAACCGTAGCTTAAACCATGTTATATTGTGATGTTCACAATATACCACCAGTTCACGGAACTCTTGTGGAATTTTAAGATCATAGGCCATGTAGACAGAGCAAATCATGATAGGGCAATTCTTGTTAAGTTCATTACCCTTTGTTAGAACTGCAACAACATCTGCTGATGTGAATTGTGAAAGTGCCCAGGCATGGATACCTTTTGCAAGGTGCACACATTCTCTAGGGTGAGTCTAGGGTAAGTTGAGAGTTGGGTAGTCGTCCCATAATCATCCCGTTTCTGATCCACGGTTCTTGAATCAGAGCTGCAAAGCAACTTTGATTAAGTAAAGAAGCTGCAAGGATGATGTAGCTTTGCTATGTTGTCAATTTATCTGTTTAAATAATATTTGACAAGGTATATTAAAATTTATTTTACTTACTTGTGGGTAGTTCGCTACCACTCGGTGCATGGAGAACCATGACGTGGTGACCCGAGGGATGGATCGGAGTCAGGCGCGGTCCTGTTCCAGGTTCCAATCCGTTATTGCCCTGTTCAGACCTGCCAACTCTCTGGATTTAGGCGGGAGTTTCTGGATTTTTCATGCTTCCTCCTGCTCTCCAGATTTGTTAAAATTTCTCTGGATTTTGGCAGAAAGACTACGCAAGCTTTCACGTTGTCATGACGTCAACTGTCATTGTCGTTAGGGGAAATACCCATAGAGGACAACAGTGGTCATTTCCATCGAGCAGCCGTAGCAAAAATCTTGGTGACCAAATTTAAGTAACTGAAAGACGTGACTTTGTTTGCATAGCATTTATCTGCAATCATTTATCAGGAGTTTATCTTGGGTTAATCATTTTTCTTGGCCGTGTGGTAAACATAAGTTTTTTCATCAACAGCTTTGTATTTTGAAGTTTTTTAAATTTTTTTCTCTGATTAAATATGTATTCAGAAAGAAAATATGAAACTTTAAGCTATAAGGGGTGATCAAATGAAAAGGTACGAAACGACACGGTGGGTACAAATGTAGACTTTATTCAAAATATACACCATAGGCCTGAGCACAACGATCCCACCGATGAACAAGCCGCAGGATTCCTTGTTCCCAGAATTCCTGTGGCCGTGACGAGACCCAGTCCTTCACAGCGTCCTTGAGTACGTCGTCCGAGTTGAAGCGCTTCCCTTTCAGGTGTTTCTTCAGTGGACCAAACACATGGAAATCGCAGGGCGACTTGTCTGGACTGTAGGGCGGATGGTCCAATGGCTCCCACTTGAACTTGGCCAGTTCCATGTATGTGACTTTGGAGACGTGTGGACGCACGTTATCATGGAGCAGAACCACACCCTTCGTGACCAGCCTCGGTCTTTTGTTCTTGATGGACCTGCATAGGCGACGGAGTGTCCATGGCCCCCACATCCTGGAGAGGGGCCCCCAGGCTGGAATCTTTTGAGGGCCCCCCGTCATACTTTTCACTGGCCTCTTCTGTAGTTAATTTATAGCGTGAAAAAGCAAAAAATGATGAGAACTGCCCGGGCCCCAGGGCTAGAGCCCTGTCAGCCCCCCCTTTGTGGGGGGCCATGGGAGTGTCTCACAGTACACATCAGAGTTTATGGTTTTTCTGTGCTTGAGGAATTTCACAAGTAGCGGACCTTGAACGTCAAAAAAGACGGTGAGCAACACCTTGCCTGCTGACGGCACGGCTTTGAACTTTTTAGGGGGAGGTGACGACGCATGCTTCCACTGCATGCTGTCCCGCTTTGTCTCTGGCTCGTAGTGATGGCACCAGGTCTCATCACCTGTGACGATCCGCTCCATGAAAGCGGGGTCTTCCTGATACCGAAACAGATGTTGCAGTGCTAGCCCCATACGCAGTTCCTTTTGCTGGTCGGTGAGCTGCTTCGGAACCCAAGCGGCACACACCTTCCGATATCGCAACCTGTCGTGAACAATTGTCCACACGGTTCCATAGCTGACATCCATCTTCACCGCCAACATTCGCAATGTGACACGCCGATCACTTCTCACTAGGTCGTCCACCTTGTCGATGAGATCGCTCGTGATGACAGTGTTTGCCTGCTCTGGTCTCGGGTCATCACCCACACTCTCACGGCCTGCATGAAAACAGGCACTCCATTTTCTGACAGACTTGTCAGAGACACATTTCTCCCCGTAAACTGTCACCATCCGGCGATGAATAGCTGCCGGTTTCTCACCTTCCGCTGTCAGAAATCTGATAACACCTCGCTGCTCCTCAATCGTCGAATTTTGCAACACAAACGCCATCTTGTCCTCATACGGACTGCCGCATCATTTGGACGCCGCTTTTGATAAGAGCCTCTGCTCTCTCCTGCGCATGCGGGCGCCCGCGCATGCTTCGATCCCAGTCAGAGACTCCAATCGCATCCCGAGATGTCTCGCTACATTCTCCCATGGCGGAATATGCAATATCCCCAGTAGCACAACGATATAGTACAATATCTGGACCATATTGTTATATATCGAAATGTCAGAGGAATATCAGATGTCATAACTATGATATAGAACGATCTCGTCTTATATGGTGCAAATTATTTACGATGTTAATTGATCAAGTCTTTAATTTTTCAGCCGAATATGTATTTGATTTCATGTGAATAATCTCTACTTTGAAGGACAGCAACTTGGGACAATAAATAATTTTAATATAGTTTGAAAAACATAGATCTATATCGTGCACCTGACAAAGATCTATATCAGATTCTCAATATAGACCTGATATAGATATATCAAAGAAGACATAGCTCTATATCCTGAACATGACATACATCTATATCGTGAACCTGACAAAGATATATATCAGATACACAATATGTTGATATATCAACATATTGTGTGACTTTAAATAAAAATATTGCCTTCAAATAAAAATTTGGGGAAAATTTAAAGTCGAGCGTACAATTTTTTGTTTGAATTGAAATTAAAAACGTTTGAATGAATAATTTTTATATGAAATTTTGATTTTAATAGGATTGATTATGTTGATATATCAAAATCATTTCGTCAATTATAATTGAATCCTTACTGTGTATGTTTTACATCGTAGATGTTGGTATTTTAGGAGGAGCGAGAACTTATCCACCGTAACTTTAATTGCCACTTTATAATTGCACATATTTTTTAATTTAAAAAAAATTGCTCTTGTTTTTGTTGTTTTTCATAAAATTATTTATTTTTTTCCTTCGATGTTTTCATTTTTTACCATATTTTTCACATATTATTTATTCTGTATTTTTTGTTTTATTAGCATAAATTAATAATTTTAAATAATTAATATACTACACAATACATTAATTTGATTCTTGTGTTATATGTAATTTTTCAATTATCTGCCTCAAAATGATAAATATGTCTCACAATTTCTATTTTCTAACTTTTGTGCATACATGAAAATGAATAAATTTGATTGAAAATACAAGTAAAAAAAATTAGTTACTTGTAAATTAATGTTATAATAACAACTAGTAACCAGTGCTGTAGTGGTGGGTTGGTAAGATACAGGGTTAGAGATGGGAAGGGTTCAGGTGAGAATGGGTTCAAACCCACCCACCTCCAAATAATTACTTTTTTTTTTAATTTCTTCCGAAAGGGCGCCATCTATCGTCCAAAATTTGAATTATTTGAATATATCACGTTCACGATATAGATCTATTTATCTCCGACTATGCCTTTTTTAGCCAGAACGATATCGTGGCCCGATATAGATCTATATTGGAAACTGAAATTTTACGATATAGATCTATATCTTTGTGCTACTTGGGATTTAACTGTTACGTTTTTGTGTCGTTTCGTACCTTTTCATTTGATCACCCCTTGTATATAAAGCTGAATATATAAAGCTTTTAAATGTTCATATACTCAAGATTATCAATCACGGATAGCATCCACGAAAGAAAACATTTATGTTTTATGAACAGTATGTTCATATGTGGATGTAATTTCTCTATTCTGCATGGAAAGACTGACATGGAATTGTATTCTGCTCAGGAGCAATGCAATCCCCCCCCCCCTTGGGAGGAGGAATGGAACTTTTTCTTAATTGATTAAAAAAAAAAAAATTTTCAGAAAAAATTATTAGTGAATAATTCTTTTTCCCGATCGAGTCTATGAGTGTGGGGGGGGGGGGTACCCCCTCTGGAGAATCTCCGGATTTGTGGATTCCAAAAGTTGACACGTCTACCTGTTGCAGTTCTAGAGGCAGTCCCACTTCAGTTGCAGGCTCTGTCTGGGATGTAGATGTCTCATCATGATATGGAGGTGACACTGTGGCTGGCTTCTGTTGCTGGGATGGCTCTCTGAATGTAACTGTGCTCAGCCCACAGAAATGTGCCAAAGGTGCACCTCCATCTGGTGCCAAGACAGTCAACCATTGCTTGCTCCACCTCGATCACCACCCCAGTTTCCTGGGATGACAGCCCACAAATAGAGCTGCCCAGGCACCATACCCTCATTCCACACACTCAATTTTTTTAATTTTTTTTTTTAATTTTCAGAGATCTGTTTAGATCCCTGTCTCCAGGAATCCATACAAAGAACTTTTTGGTTTGAGGTTTATCACCTGGACCTAGAGAGCTTGATATCCAGTTTGACCCTCAGTATAAGGTGGAGGCAGTAACCGGTTGATCACCTCTTTTAGCCACTCCAGGCTGGTCTGGTCTCTACAAATGATGCGTAGACCTTCTGCCCCGAAAATGGTTCAGTCGACATGGGGATAGATACCCCCAGTGCCCTCCAGCATTCTGTCCTGAACTGAGTTGGTGATTTATGAGACTTCGGCTGAGGTCAGGATTCTTGGCCTGGACCCTGAGGGTGATTACTTACTTTGCAGCCTTGCTGTAGGATATATCTTTGCAAGGTTTTTTTGACATTACCACCAAATCCGCAATAAATTGAAAACCTGTGTATAAGCTGACCCCAAAAAATTAGTGTATTTCAGAGAAATAAAATTCTTATATTTTCATGCAAAATGAAACAAAAATGACTACTGATTGTGGGGGGTCGATATTTTCTCATCAAAAACTGAGTAATAAGCCGACCCCCCCCCCCCCCCCCACACACACACACACACTTGAGGAAGGAATTTTTCCACAAAAAAAACTCGGCTTAGGGGCTGTTCAAGTATTATGTAAGCAAATTTTTAGCCATTTTTGACCCCCTACCATTCCCCCCCCCCTTGTCAGCAAAACTATGATCTCCTCCTCCCCCTTGTTAGCAAAATTTCGTCATCAGCTCTGCCCTTCTGAATCGTAACTCATATTTTCATAAAGGGTGGTAAGCATTATCCAGACCCCCCCTCCCCCCTTGTCATCAAAAGTCAGCAAATCTGAAACCCCCCCCCCCCCCATCGATGATGACGTAATACTTGAATGGCCCCTTATACACGAGTATATATGGTAGTTTCTGGCATGTCACCAGGAGCTCTTGCTTGCAGGGGATAGCCCCTTTGACTGTGTGGCTCAGACAGCACCCAATGTTAGTCCTGAGGGTCCAGGCATAGCTGCCTTCTCATTCTTTGCATCATCCTGGGCCAGGTACACTCTCACCAGAGCCTTTGTGATAGGTAAACACCACCACTAAAAATATATATATATACGACACCAAAATAATGTTGTGGTTAGAAACTTATGACACCAAATGTCACTGTTGACCAACACCTCTAAACAAATAAAATATTGTTTCTTGATCTTGACTGATTTAACTGAATTTTAACCAGAATTTAACAAGAGTATTCAAACAATTTGGCTGTTGATCCGTATAGAGCAGTGATTCCCAACGTGGGCGATGAAATGTTTCAAGGGGACGGTAGAAGCTACGGGTATAACATAGGATCCTATGAGTTAGATTGCGATGGGAGAAAAAAATTTCTGAAGAAGGGGACGATGGGACAAAAAGGTTGGGAAACTATGGTATAGAGCAGTGTTTCCCAAAGTGGGCAATATTGTCCCCTGGTGGGCGATGAAATGGTCCAAGGGGGCGATAGAACCTACTGATTTAACATAGGATCCTATGGGTTTACTTGAGTTAGGGGCGATAAAAGGACAAAATTTCTGATGAAGGGGGCGATGGAACAAAAAGTTTGGGAAACTATGGTATAGAGTATACAATGTGCGATTACTGTGCTGTAACAACCCTTTATTACAGGGAGTGCTTTTGTTAACACGTTTATCTAATCTTACCACATGAAACCACAAAAAAAAATAATTCACCAGAATGAAAATTAAATTCATGTCACACAGGTTAAATAAAGAAGCACAAATTTAATTATTTTTCTTTTAAAGGCACTTTACCATTCCAAAAATGTGACACGTTTTTGTGTTCTTGGAAAAATTTTATTCAGTCTCTTCACACAAAATTTTTCTTTTGTAACTTAACTAATGAATTTTCCTTTTGAAAATATTAAGACACTTCATAAAAAAAAATCAAAAGGTGCATGTCCCATCAATGTTTCAGGAATTATTTTACTTAAGTATTTTTTAAACTTAAACGAGACTGAAAATTTCTCAAAGGGGGAGTTGGTGCAAACAGTAAAAATATTGGATATTACCTAATTTTAGAACTCAGACACGCCATAAACTTCCAAAAATGAGAGGAACTAGGAAAATTTTCTCACATACCTTCTTGATTTTGATCCAAGTGACTCGTTTTTCGGTCACTTAGGGGTACAGTCCTCGTCCTTGAGGGCAACCACACTCCAAACGCGTTTTAGTTCTCTAGTAACTCAAGCAGTCAAGTCCGTTTGGTACTGGGCAGCAGATAACCAGAACCGAAATATGGTAAAGTCTTTTTCCAGGAACCTTTTCGGCAGAGGTGACACGTTTTGACCAATGTCGGCTCGACTCGAATTCCATCTTCGTTCTAGCCATGGTAGTTCACTTACGAACTACTTCTCGGGATCATCCCTCATGAGAGACTCAGGCAACTGGAGTTCATAGTGCGGGAAAACTTCAGCTTCAGCAAACTTTACAGGGAGAAGGGAAGGATGTGGGAAATTAATTCAGCTTTACAACAATAGGTCACACTGCCTACTTTGCTACATAGATACAGGAAATTATTTTGTCACATGACAAAGAAAATTAAAAAAAACTAATTAACACTAAATCTTAATTTCACAGTGATACATAGAAAACATTCTTTAAGTATCTGCATGTTTTTAGATTGAAATTACAATCAATATTCAGTGTTGACATTTTTCCGAGGCACATGTGTGACTTTTTTTTTTCCAAAAATTTCAATTTGTAGCAAATTATTTATTGTGGCCAAAAATTATTTCAGTGTGTTCCTCTTTCTCTAGTTAAATTCTGATGACGAAATTAAAAAATTCAGACACGAAATGCGGTAATTATGTGTGTATTGTGAACAAAAAAATGTAAAAAGCTATCTCTGGCCTTCCCATAACCGGATGAATTTCACATTCGCAAACCAACAATTTCATTCTACAAAGATGTTTCAATTCGGCTCAAAACCTGACTCCAGGGGGGGGGGGGGAATTAATAAATAATTTAGTGAAATAGGCTAAACTCTTACATATCGGGATCGCACCCAAAATTTTTAAAAAGAACATAGTGTGTACCAAAAGTATGTGTGCAACCAACTCGTTTTCCCAAATGACAACTCGAGCTAGGACTTTTCCCGAAAATATTCTGAATGGATTCCACAAGAGAGAGAAAAACTACACAATCACTGGATTTAGACCTGCATACTACCAACAAACAAGGCAATAAACAAAGTTTCTTGAGACAAAAGAACCATATATGATTTGACAAAAATCCCACGTACAGGACATGATTATAAATTCTCTATTCATCTCAAAAAAGGGGGAAAAGTGTCCCATGACTTTCCACCTTGACACCTTTTCCAGATTACGCCTTTCTTTTTGGCGCTGCTTGTTGTTCTCCTTTATTGAGAGAAATTGCATTCCCTCTGCAGCAGGGTTCCTGGTTTCTGCTTGTGCTTCCGTAGGTGTTTCCACTCATGCTTCTGCACTTGCTTCCACAGGAGTTTCCGCCTCTCCTCCTGGTGCAGGGGATCTCTTTTTGTGTTTTTTCTCTTTCTTTGCTATTTTTCATGTTCATGGTTTTGTTTTTGTGATGTGTGACCAGCTTCCCTGGGATCACTCCAAGGAAGATTTGCTGAAGCTAACCCCAGATTTCCTTTTACAGCAGTGGCCTCAGGAGAGCCCTCTGCATTGTCGAGAATTACCCCACCCAAGTGCCAGCTGGAAATGCAGGACGAGTGAGATTATACACCAGTTGATAAGGCAGCCTCCCTGTTGGCTAGACAGGGTTCGGGCCTCTGTACTACCTGGCAGCCCAGGAAACACTAAACCAGATTTTTCACCTGTATTCCCTCTACTGCAGATATCCTGACTGAGACTCCATTCCCACCCTCCAGGTAGTTCCTCCAGTTTTTCTGGCCACACAAGAGATGCTACCACTTTCTTCATTTGAATCTCACTGCGTTAGTACAGAATAACCCAGGGGGTCCTGATGTGGAAGTTAAGATAAGTGGATTTGACTTAACCGTGCCCACACACCGGACTTATAATAAAAGTGGTAACAAATTCTTCACTTTAATAAATTTTTGTGTTAGAAAAATCTCTGAATATCTCATGTGGGTAATTCTACTGCCGTTTTTTTTCTTAATAAATTTTTGTGTTAGAAAAATCTCTGAATATCTCATGTGGGTAATTCTACTGCCGTTTTTTTTCCCCCAAAGAGATTGAAAGAGAAATATTTTACTTAACAAAAAATAATTCATTGGAAAAATTAGTTTTTTCCTATAAAAAAGATGACCACAAACCTCATCCATTTCCCAAATTTCTTTGGTGGTGAATGAATGATACATATAATAATTCATTATATACATCATATGGTGAACAAGTTTTTTTCAAAGTGATGAAAGTGGTATCTCCGAACTTTATGGAGCCACTGTAAGTTAGTTTCTGCTAAAATTCAAAGTTACACAACTGTCGATGCTGACCTGTGCATAGCAGCAATAAGGGAGTTTGGGAGGGAAAAAAAGAAAATTTGTTTCTTAAATTAAAAAAATAATTTGGCATCAAAATACTCTTGAAGATTGCCTGATAACTCTCAAAAAAGTATTCTCCTGTCTGTTTTGAAAGTACTTCTCAGTTTTAAAAAACTTAAGGAGAAAAATACGAGATTGTCAAACACCCCTCCCTCACATTTCCAAAGTTATTGGAAATGTGAGGGAGGGAGGAAAAAAAATAACTTAAGTGGGATGTAAAAAAGTAACTGAATATGGGATTTGAACCTGAGACATTCACCATGAGAGAGTCCTACACTACAGCAGATATCAGATTTTGAATGTAATTAAATCAGCGATTCTCTACCATTTTTGACTTAACCTTTCTGGTCTATAATTTCTATGGCGGATCTCCATAGGTCTATTTTTTTATATTCATCAGTTACTGATTTATTTTTATTACTTGAAAATATTTTTTCTTCAAATTTATTTTTTTCATTTTCTTTGACTGGCCGCAGAGCCCCCGAGGAAGGAAACAATTGAGAAACGCTGATCAAGTCAATAAAATTGAAAAAACATTACAATCAACTTTGCCAAGTGATATTTTGCCCAGTGTTTTTCTATAAGTATAAGTGCATTGGTTCATTGTGACCAATCATGGGATGCTAAATTTTCTATTACAATATACATTCTTTGTTTATATGCTGCCCGTTACAAATGTGAGCTCATTATGGAATCCCGTAAAAGGCAGCAAGATTCTCTTAACCCTGGAAACTTACGAGTGCATTTTAGACACAGGATCCTGGGAGAGAAACCCTGTGCAGCAGTCATGTAGATTGCCACTGTGGTGGTCGTGATAAACTCGCGTCGTGAGCACCCTGGTTGGAACCCCACCATTTCAACAGTGTTGGTCAGCAGGAGTTGGTTTTCTGTGGTTCCCAACTTTAGGCGGGAAAGCTAGCCAATGTCCCCGTTAAAAAGCCTCACCACAGAGTGCAACAGGCCTACAAAGGTACAATTATTTAATCATTACAGTTCACTCATTTCACTTCTGAAATATATGGCAGCACTGAAAATTCGGACATACACGCTCACAATTCTGGCACAACTCGCTTAGTAGTAAATTACACTGCTTTAGACAGGAGTTGTGCTCTGTTTGAAAGAAAGTCATATAGATTCTGTAGCTCTTTATTCTGACAGTAAAGGGAGTAGGGTGCACACATGAATGTTTGTTTTTTTTATTCTTTTTCAAGCCGAGCGCAACTCAGGTCTATCGCCATAGGCAATTTACTATCTAGTGAGTTGTGCCAGAAGTGTAAGTATGTGTACCTAACAGTCTGAGTGCGTATCTAGTGTTGTGTATGATTTTTAGTGCTGCCATCTATATCTCAGAAGTGAAGTGAGTGAAGTGTAATGACTGAATATTTGTACTGTTTGTAGGACTGTTGCTCTCTGTGGCGAGACTTCTTAACGGGAAGATCGGCTCACATTTGCGCCTTGAAGTTGGGAACCACAGAAAACCAACTTCAGCCGACCACCACTGTGGTGACGGTGGGGCTCAAACCTGGGTCCCCGCAATGCGAGTCCATCAATATGGCCACTCGACCACCACAGCGGCACACATGAATGCTTTTTTTTTTTTTCCAAACCGAGCACAACTCAGGTCTATTGCCATAGGCAATTTACTGCCTAGTGAGTTGTGCCGGAAGTGTAAGTGCGTGTACCTAACAGTCTGAGTGCGTATCTAGTGTTGTGTATGATTTTTCAGTGCTGCCATCTATATCTCGGAAGTGAAGTGAGTGATGTGTAGTGACTGAATATTTGTACTGTTTGTAGGACTGTTGCTCTCTGTGGCGAGCATGAATGCTGCATTGTGGCAGCCAGTTCCCATCTTATTTGTAACACCAGACCTCAAGTTAACCCGGCTAGGCCTCTCTGAGGTCACTCCCACTGGCCTTTATTTTTTTTCACCTTAAACGGGGGTGGATCCAGCACATGCCATGCCCAAGGTATGACCAAATAAGTTGTGTGTATGATTGTTTCGTGTAAAACTGCAACCACAATTTGCCTGGTCTAATAATTTTTTTTTCTACTTGATAGGTAGCATTTCAGAAAATGAAGATTCTCAAGAATGGTACGCACAAATTCAATCTCTGTTTGCCTCAATTTCTAGTTTAATAAAGTTTTATCTAGCATATCTGCATGGTCTATCCAGTCTTATGTTCTCAAATACCACAATGATTAGTGAATTAGAAACTTTTGATATCTTTAAATGCTAGAGAAACACATTTTATATTACCAAGGTTATAATTATATATTAAGTCCTTTTTGATTAATGTTGCTTTTGGCAGCCTGGCTAGGTTTCACTTTCATATGACATGAACAAAACAGTAGGGTAGGTCATGATTCTATATATAAAAAAAAAAAATTGATTTCTATCTGGCACAGCATGAAAAGGGTGCCAAATGATGTCTTTGGCTTACATATAAATTACTTTAAGAATGGGTTATCATCTTCTGCCACCTGATTGACTTTGAAGAATACATATTTTGAAGGGAAAAAAACCCTTTTTTTTATTTTTTTCAAAGTAAGGTTTTAAAATAAATTTTTAAAGTTTGTCTATAAAACAAATATAAATCGCATGAGTGACATTTATTTATTACAAGGTAAAAGTTTAAAAAGTGGCATTTATATTATCATATTTCAAAAAGCTCAAAAATCCTTCTTACTACTGAATTTCGTCAAAGCATTTCGAGACTTACTAACTGAAACGGCGACCCAGTCCATATTCAGAAGAATTTCTAACTGATAGGTCACTGTCAAAGTAAAAGAGTATGACAGTGGATCAGATATATTCTTCTACTTCCAGTCAATGAATCGATGTAAGATGATACATCAAATTTTACAATAGGAAGTTGAAACAGTCGGAGTCTATTTTTCTGAATGTGGCGTGTTCACGGATATGTGGTTCAGAGTCGGTCAGCATTGCAATTAATTAATTTTCAAGGTGTGCAAAGTGTTTCTTTTGAATTACGGGATATATATTTTGTCTTTCGGTTCTGCAGGCAAATACCTAGTGGCAGTGATAAGCTTGAGCAGTTGCTGTGTTCCATCTTTACACAGGTGAGTTTTGATAGCAAAAAAAGTTGGACCGTGAAACTTTGACGACATATGTTGCTAGAATTATAAAATTTTCAGAAGGAGATTCCATCAAAACACACAAATGTACAATTTGATTAGCACGAGTTAGCTATAGGGCACGAGACATTTTGCCTGGCGATTTGTTGATCATTTTTGTTGCACCATGGCCACACAAGGGCTAATTAGACCGGGACCTACAATTTATTGCAGATTCTGAATGGCAGGCTTGTTTTTTGTACTCAAGAAGAGGTTGGTGCTCTAACCCCTCAATGGAGGACTCCCTGTGGTAGCAATCTTTTTCTGCGGTCATGTCGCTGTTTTTGTTGTACCTTGTGTCTGGAAAGTTTTCTGACAAGGACAAACCGGTTATCGAAATCGTGACACCTCTAAACATTCTTTGGTTTTTCAGACTAGTATCTTATCAACCTGGGCTATCCTATTTAGCAAACTTCGCTAAAGCCTTTTGAAACTGCTGAGACTATTCTGTACAAATATGTTTGGTCTGTGAATAGAAATAGTTTGGTCTACCTTGAATAGAAAACTTGGGTAACTCTGTTGAAATAACTTGAAATGAAACACTTGGTTTTTTTCACATATTTCTATATATCTGCCGATTCTCTCTGAAAATGTTTAGGGTCCCAATGTGCTGCCATCAATATGTAAAAACACGTGTTGAAAGGGTAATTCGTTCATATGCAGTAGACAGATAATCCACCACAACGGCTTATCTAATTTTTTTTTTCAAGCAGACATATGACACCTCCATATTTACCAACGTTCACATTAGTTCCACATCACACCCAACTGCCACTAAAGACTTCATTGATATTTCTGATTCCAAGAAGTCGAACATTGCTTGTTCTATGCATTCAGATGTGTCAGAATCTGGTGCTTCGACGATGGTTCCATTATCAGTGAAATATATGCTCTTCAAGAATGCTCTGTCTATACCTTTTTCCGTCCTTTTCTGATCTAAAGCTTTATCCTTCTGTCTGTAGAAGTATAAAACAGTTATTTGTAGGACTTTGGTCACTCATTAGTTGATTAGGAAGCTTTTCTCTCTCTGACAGGTGTATTTTGTATTTGGGGCAAATGATGTTTGGGGCTTTTTGATGTTCTTGCACTTGCAGGTTGAAATAAATGTCAAACAATAATTCGAGGTGAATTTCTTCTAATTGCTTCTTCGGTATTTTAGGGTGTGATTTTAACAGATTTTTGTATTTCTTACATGATACGCCTTAAACATCTCTTTCACTCGTTTATGTTGGACAGAAGGCCATATCTGTTGATCATATTTCTCCAAGTTTTGCCCCGACAATGTCCTCTAGTTCTTTATACGTGGGGCTCTATTAGTTTCATTATCACGTTTTATTTTATGAAAGTTTCACTCGTAGAACTTGATAATATCTTTGTAGGTTCGTAATATATTGCATTTAACGTCACTTGAATCACGAAATAACGGACATTTCTGCTTTGAATGAGTACGATCCATGATGAAAATAGCACAAACGAATGCAACACAACCTCGCCTTATTTCAGCCGGAGTTACACTGGGAAACATGAGCGTCCCATGCGCACGCATAGGGTCTTCCTAGACTCTACACCTGATACCAACAACGTGACGAATTGTCTATGTTTGCAGAAAGTAACGCAATTGGTCAAAACCCTACCTGAAACCTACCTTGGGGAAAAAATCAAAAATACAAAAAAAAATCAAAAAATCGATATCCAAAGGCAGTTACATTAATCAGAATGTAAAAAAATCACAAGTGTTATTTTAAGACCATTTAGCACCTTTTTATCACTGTGCCCCTTAAGAAATGCGAATTTTATTTTTTTACCCACCCTAATGTACAGTGTGAAATGCCTAGTGATCTAATGTGTCATACACTACATACTAAAGATCTCTGTATTTTTGTGGTGTGTAATGTTTTTCGTTCTTAAAACACTCAAATGTCGTCGGAAGAGTTACGAAACCGTGGGTGCTTGACTTGAGCTTTACATGGAAACTATTGATCCCTGAATGAATTTTGGGGGTGCTCAGATCAGTGGTACAGAATACTGTAGGTACTCGAGCACTCACTGCACCCTCTGGCTCCACCCCCACTGCCAGTCATCCCCCTAAATGCCAGAATTTTACTTATATATTGTGGAATCTTGACTAAGCTATTGTCCACATAATAGAAAGGTCTTACAGATCTTGAGGTCAAACAACCTAACAGAACATTTATTTGCACAATAATGTTTTTAGGAAGAAATTTAACGATCAAACGGGCCACAGCAATTGAATTCAATTAGTGAGAAAAACTAATTTCTTATTAAAATAATTACCGTACTCCCCCACATTAGCTGGCATGCCGGGAAACAGTGGGGCAAATCAGCATGCTGAAGATATCCGTATTTTCCGGAATGCTGATAGATTCGATTCATGGATTCTGGAAAATTCTTGAATATCTTTATTTTTTATTAATTTCTTATCAGGAAAATAGATTATACATATCCACGGAGCCAACAATGATGGCTCTTACTGGATGTTAGTGAAAACAAACAGTTGAATATTTACAATTAGAATGAATAACTGAATGGGAGGAAGAAGGAAATGAAATATTTCAGAGAGAATCAGAAATATTGTTCAATGTCGGTACTGTAATTGAAAGAAGGTAAAATTTGATTAGTCTTCTATACATGTGTATGAACAAGGCAGCAACTAGATAACTAGATGCTTGGTCACCCGGGGCAAGCGTGCATTTTTACGCCCTCTTGTAATGGTAAAGGAGAGGTTTCAGAATGAAATTTGCACCCCCTCGGGTTCAGCGCCCAGGGTACGAGACCCGTCTGCTCCCCCTAGTTGCGGCCCTGTGTATGAATGAAGGCTGACAGTTGAATTCATATCAGATGGCATAGGATTATAAAATTCAGGAACTATGTAAGTAAAATACTTTCTTTTCAAAGTTTTATGAACACAAGATAATGCATAGATTCAATTTATTCCTGAGGAAGAATGAGACAAATTAATATTTAAAGAAAACTGATTTTTGAAAATGAGGAAGAGTGATTTAGAAAAAATATATATACATATCAACTTTATTCGGAAAATCCATTGATTCAGCTGAATGCATGCTGTGATCCTATTATAACCTCACTTTTTCCGGCATGCCGAAAGTGGCCAAGACCACAACATACAAAAAGCTGGTGCCCCTCGTGTTTTACGGCATGCTGGCCAATGCGTGGGAATACGGTAAGTTTATTGAAATTTTTGAGTAAAATAATTTGGTAGTTGTTCAAATCAGCGCTCATGTGTAATCACTTTCATTTTGCCCAGATCTTTACTTGAAAAGCAAAAAATACGTTGGCAGAGGAATGGGAAAAAAGGACGAGCCCACAAATAGCCAAGTATTGTACTTAGTTTGAATCCTTTTATGAGAGAACACACCTTTTCTTTCCCTCTCCTACAAAGAAGCATTCAACAGTTGGCGGAACAAAAATTTTAAACCACACAACACTAAATCCGATATCTCGCTGTATGTACGGGGGGAAGGAAAAATTGTTGGATTTTTTTAGAAGCAGTTTTGTGACAATTACCTGAACCTTTTTCAAGTAGATTTTCTCAACACCCTCAAACCGTCAGTCGGTTAAAGAGAGAGGTGCAAACCAGGCGATGTCAGGAAGAAGACTATTTATTATACAAGAGAGGACACAATATACAAGCACATACACACCTAAGGAGATAACTAGAAACGACCGGTTGATGGACATGCAGCGCCATCTATACACATACATATATAACATAAACTAGTGTGATTACATTTCTAACAGTTTTACATTCAGTTCAGTTCTTTTCATGAAATTTGATAAAATATGCAAATTCTCTTAATTTATTTCACCAGTGTATTTTGTAGGGGAATTAGACACACATCTCCAAAGATTCATGCATTATCACAGAATATGTATACAGGAATACTGAAAAAAATTGACATATTTAAATCTGAATTAACACAAGTCACACACAATTAAAATTTTTAATTAATGAAAGAAGAAAAATCACGGGATTTTAAATTCAGAATTGATGGGGGGAAAAATCCCAGAATTTTCTCTCTCAGGAAGATTCAAAATTAATTTTAAAAAATCAAAATTCAGAATTGAGATATAGAAGAATAGAATAGAATCCATTAAGAGAGAGAGAGAGGCTGACACCTTTTTACTACAAAAAATATGTACTTGATGCTGCTTATAGCTTTCCCAGTTGGAACATTCTCCCGCTTAGTATGACTTATTTTCATGGTCTCAATCCTAACTATCCTGCTCACAGCGTTTCCTACTTATAATGTTTTTTTCATGACAGTTTTTCAAAAACGTTATAAGCGAGATTGACTATGTATATTTGATGCATGTAAATATTTCACTTCTGTTGCAGTAAGTGCAGAATCGCCCAAATCATGGGTCCTGGTGCAACCATACCTGTCATACACCCCTAAGGGTGGATCTGGTTGTACATATAACATGTAGTAAACTGTGTAGCCCAGTAATTTCCAAACATTTTTGGTTCACTGTGTATTACCGCTTAAAAAAAGTTTTGATAACTTTTTTATCCCCACTCCAGTTTAACAGAAAAAAAAAAATACAATGCTTCCTCTGAGGCTTGCACCAGGCCTGTGATACACTGCAACATTTCTTTTTTGCCCTCCTTCTTTACAAATTTTTCTGTTTCAACAAAGAAAAATGGATGCTGTGTTAATAAAAAATTCTTGTTCCTTGACTCTAGATTTTTCAATATTGGGTTTTATTTTTGCATTAACCATCACCAGGTCTGTTAATTCTTGCCATTCTTTCTCTCATTTTTTTCCAGTCTGCGAAATTTTTCATACATTTTCACCAGTCCACAGATGTCAAAAGGTTCAAGAATGCAGGCCTTTCCAGAAGGAGCTTCCTCCCCCCCTCCCTCCACCTCGGCTTTAGAAAATACATTAGAAATGATACATACATATATATATATATATATATATATATACACACACCAATAGATATATGTACGTTGAGTACATGCATGTCGTCGTCCCCTGGAAAAAGTTGAAATTATGGCCCTGTACAGTTTATCATAAATGTCATTACAGTACATTCAGTAATTCAATAAAAGTCATACCATATTGAATTACTGAATGTATAGAACGTCATGGAACCACGTTACACAGTTTGGAGCCACAGTGGTGGCCAGCTGAAGTTAGTTTAAAAGTCTCGCTGCAGAGAGCAACAGGCCTACAACATTAAAATTATTCATTCATTGCAAGTTGAGAAAAACTCATAGTTTAAAAAATTGATTGCAGATGGCAGCACACAACACATAACAAGCATTACACAGAAACAAACTTCATGGAAGGTTCACTATATGTACACACACATTCCACAATTCGTTAGAAGTTCCGCAGAGGAATATGAACAAAGTGCATGTCTGGTTTAGTAGTAGTTGTACACAATTTGGAAACCACTGGTACAGCAAATCTAAGCCTTTTGTTCTCTATGGAACGAAATGAAATTTATTGCTGAAGAGCGGTGGCCTTTACCCTTTTTTCTATCTCGCATAGCTGCCAAGTCTCCTGAATTTTAGCTTCATCTCTCGACCTCCTGAAAAGTTCTTAAATCTCCCAAATTGTTACACAAAAATCACAAAAGCCCTAATTGTCCCTAAAACTTCCCTACTTCATTTAAAAAGAATCCCCGCTTCTGAAAACAATCCCTAAGGAATTTCTTATGGGGCAGAAAAGCTTTTGCCTTTTTCCCCTTTCAAAATGGCATCACACGTCATAAATGAGGGAATAGAGGGAAATTCCTTTAGAGGTAAAAATAGAGGTAAAACTTCCTTTAAGGAAATTTTACCTCTATTCTAAACTTCCTTAAAGGAAGTTTTACAAATCCTCTGATGGTAACAAGAAAAATTGTTTGTCTTATCGTGCAGGGGAATAGCTTAGCATCCAATAGTCCTGGATAATAATTGAAGATTATAGTGTTAGTATGTGGTCAAAACTTTTGTTGAAATTGCGTACATGCGATAACAAAACACAAATACTGATACGCAAAAAAATATTTATAATCAATCTTAAAGATACTTATTCTCCCGATCTTAATTCCCTTTCATTAAACATTCCAGAAAAGAGCAGACTTTTTCTTTTTGTACAAGTTGTGTTGCAGACATAAACATCGGCCATGGTGGAAGGACTGACATCACCCATGTGAAATAAAAAAAAATCAAGCAAGTGTCACAAAAAGTCAGTGTTCTTCATCTTCTGATTTTGAGGTGATTTGCCAAGAATGTTTGTTCACACCGTTTCTGATTGAACACAATATTTTTTTCACCATTGAAGTTTTGGCCTCCAATTTCACTTGTTTTTTGATTAGGGATTTTATTCCCAAGGGTTTATAATCCCTATGATGTGAGTAAAATTCCTATTTTATTTGACTTCAATTTTTGAATAGGGATTTTATTCCTTAATTTATGTGTGGGAAATCCCTATTTTATTTGGAAAAATCCCTTTTGCATTTATTAGGAAGTGGTTTTATTATAAAATACCTAACGCAAAATCTCCCTAATTTTCATTTTCAAAAGTTGGCAGCTATGATCTGCCAATTTTTTTTCTTCAGTCATTACATTAATTATCTGTATTAATTAATTTTGTACTCTTATTATTTAATTCCATTTTTCTGCTATTATTAACATTCATTTTTGGTGGTTTTTTTTCTTCAATAAATTCAAAACTAAACTGAAAAAAGTTACTGTTCTATAACATTTTTCGAAATTAGGAAATTGTTGTTGAACAGAATTGTTCTTTACTTATTGATTCCAGCTAGTACAACAATATGCACTGTGTCCTCTAAGTCCTAACTCATCAAGCATTCATCATAAAGAAACGGTTCCAATTTTAAAGATGCTGAAAATATATTGCAAAAAATCACTCTTTGTATATGTGTATATCACTCTTTTCAGAGTGAAATTAAGTAGCACTGCCATACAGAGATTACTGGGAGGCAGTTTATTTAGACTACAGGCATTTCCAAACAAGATTTGAAGAATTTTTCGTGGAAGAGGGACTTATCGGGATACCCCGAGTAATACTGAAATGAGGTTTCACCAGCAAATATTGTTCATGGAGGAAAGAATAACAGGAGGTGACATCAGGCACAAAAATTGAAGCCGTTGTGGCAACCCTATGGGCTGACAAGTAAGCCCAAACAAACCGCTCTTTTCCCTATATTTAACATGTGTTTTTCCGGATCGAATTCTCTTAAAATATTAATATCTAAATAAATTTAAGCACCATGATTGTTTAATGCATCTTCAGGTAATCTACATTATCCAATAATGGGAAAAGATAAAAGTTTATCCTTGTATAAGGGGTTTTTATATTTTTAATTTATTTTTGAAAGGGGAAAATCATTTCTCACTCTCAACTCATCATGCGTTTTTAGTTCAGTGCCTTCAATTTATTTTAAAAATTCGATGTATCACCTTAATGTGTATGGAAATATGATTAATTAAAATAATATGAAGCTCCAATAAAATGCAATTTTCATAATTTTTTCTTTTAACTGTTTATCTTGCCTTTTTGTTTCGTTCATCATTATGATAGATCCGGGACATTTGGAAAGTGTTTCAGGGTCGTGGGCGCTCGTCCTAAGCTTTACGTGAGGAATTTTGATTTCTGAATCAATTCTGAGGTGCTCTGACTATGTTCCGTAGCTAGGATTTTTGCCATCCACGGCAAAGAGCATTTTGCCGCCCCTGTGCCTCAAAGTACTCGAAGTGCTTGAGCGTCCTTCGCCACTGTGTATTTATGGTTTTGCTGCCTGTAGGCTGTATAAATTTCGCCACCCTTCATCCATATATTCTTGAATACGTATGATTGAAATATATGCCGCCCATCCGAACCTTCCGTAAGGTAGATGTAGTATTGAGAAAAAAAATATTGAAAATAAAAAACTTTTTTTACGAGCCACGATAAGTCATCTCTCTGGCATATAGTATTTAAGAAAATAATCACTAGGGCTGTTTTTTTTCCTCTTCATTTTGTACCTATTACTTTGCTTTTAAAGTGGTATGTGTACGAAAATTTGAAAAAAAAAACCAGTTTCGAATTGAATTTGAAATCTAAAATTGTCTGTGCTCGAGTTTTTGTTGTTCTACCTGGACTGGAAGTATTTCTACAATATTTTAATATAAACAGCTGAAAGGCATTATATACGTTAATATTTTGCATATATAATGTTTTTCGCAAAAAAAAAAAAAAAGTCTGATTTTTTCAAACACCGCTTGTTCAAGTGTCTTCAAACATTGTGTCTCTCTCAGCACTGAGGTATTACATGCTTTGGCATAATTTTTTTTAAATTAAAATGCAGGGAAGGAATTTTGGTTATTTTTGCAAAAGGTTCCATGTTGTTGTAGTTGATATTCGAAAACAAATAACAACTAAAATTGTAAAAGCTCTCGTTCAATTGTATAAATATATCCACAGAATTTGAGGGGAAAAAATAGAGTTCCTAAAGTGAATAGTAAATTTTTAAATGATTTTTAAAAACGAGAATGTTTCTCATAGGAAAGCATGGGAAGCCACGGTTTGTTTGGGCCTACTCGGTCCCTTTAATAGAGCGATCACTGGCTTCATCTGGCAACCCAGATTCCCCATGCTTTCTCAACGGACGCGCTGGCCGCGTCACCTCCTGTTACTCTTTCCTCCATGAATATTGTTGGTATGAGACAGTGTCTCTGTACCCAGGGCTAGAACTCCTTGATACACTATTAAGGCGTCTTACCCAGGGCAGACCTGCCAACTCTCCGGATTTAAGCTGGAGACTGGATTTTTCATCCTTCCTCCTGCTCTCCAGATTTATTAAAATTTCTCTGGATTTTGGCAAAAAATTAGATTTTACGCGAGTTTTCACGTCGTGACGTCAATGACTGCCATCGTCATTAGGGAAAACACCCATAGAGGACAGCTGTGGTCATTTCCATCGAGCAGCCATAAAAAAGTCTTGGTGACCGCATTTAAGCACCTGGCAAAGACATGGCTTTGTTTACGTAGCTTTTATCGCCAATCATTTATCAGGGGCATGACCTGGGTTGCCGAAATTCCTGTATAATCGTTATTGTATTTCATTAATGGCCATGCGGTAAACACAATTTTTTCTATCAGCAGCTTTGTATTTTGAAGTTTTTTAATTGTTTCCTCCTATTAAATATGTCTTCAGAAAGAAAATATATAAAACTTTAAGCTATATAAAGCTTTTAAGAGTTCATATACCCAAGATTATCAATCACTGATAGCATCCACGAAAGGAAACACTTATGTTTTATGAACAGTATGTAGACTTGATTTCTCTATTCTGGATGGAAAGACTGACATGGAATTATATTCTGCTCAGGGGCAATGTAGAACCTGCCTTTGGGGGTGGGGGGATAATGGAACTTTGTCTTAATTGTTGAAAAAAAAATTTCTTGTGAATTTTTTTTTTAGGAAATTGAGTGAGTGAAGTCTGAGTGCTAGGGGGGGGGGGGGGGTTATCCCCCTCGGGAGAATCTCCAGATTTCTGGATTCCAAAAGTTAGCACGTCTGCCAGGGATATTATTACAAAGGTATTGATAGATTAGATTGTACAATTGATTAGGTACATTAGATGAAAGTCAACTCTCACATGAGGTATAAAATCTGCTCCTCTTCATCTCAATGATATGTAATTTCTTTCAGAAAAAAAATTAATTTATTAAACACTGGCGAATATGTATATAGGGTCTTCTGTTAATTTGACCGATGAACTCAGGGTTGTTATCAAGAGGAACAAAAATTGTTGTGGAACATGGTGTTGCAAACCACGTTGAGAGGGTGAAAGTTGCGGAAAAAACACATGCAGGTTTCAATGTCACGCTGGAATGACAAAAAGTGCAATAATAACTACAAAAAGATTTGATTAATTATTTCAAGAGTTGTTGGAAGTGGCGGCCGTTGACATTGCAGTCTACAATGGCTTAAAAATGATTCCTGGGCGTGGGCTCGAAGATATAAGGTATGCTTTTGATGTCTGCCACAGCAACAGCAGTCTGCACTATGAGATCCTCCAGTTTGTCCACAGGCGTCACATAAACGTAGTCCACAGCACATGATCGTACCCCAGCACATGCATTCTGCAATGCTGCTTACGTCAGATATGGTGTGCGAACCCACAAACACATTTAACGATCAACTGACATTCACCTTTTGTCTTCTCTGTACAGAGCCTGCATGCTTTTTTTTTTGCAATTTTCACCCTCTCAATGTGGTTTGCGCCCAGTGCCATCTTAATGCATGGGCCCAACCAAGTACGGCCCAGGGGCCTTAAGAAAAGGGACCTCAGAAAAATGAGAAATAGTTGAATTTTTTGAGAATTTTCCAGGTACAGCTTCAGAAAAATCACTTGGTTCGGGGGCCCATGATGCTCTTAAGATGGTCCTGTTTGTGACACCATGTTCCATTGCAGTTTATGTTACTCTTGATGCCTACTAACAACCCTCTGAGTTTGTCAATCCATTAACAGAACACCCTGTATATCGTATGGTTTTGAAAACTTGCATATCTTGAGCAAAGACAAGTGAAAATATGATTGCCTTTTCTAATTTATCTCAAAACTGCTTGTCATTGGACAGAGAAAATTTGTGGGGGGGGGGGGGGATCACCAGGAAGCTCAAAATTTATCAAATATGTGGGAACATGGGTTTAACAACAAGCAATTTCTGAACTATAGGGATTTTTTTGCCATATGGTCCCTTCAGAATTCAGAGGCTGGTGGAATAAAAATGTTTTTGGAAGACTAGCCTGGAGTGAAATTTACCCAGTCTTTTTAATTGTTTAGTTTTAGAGAACAGTTTTTTGGGGCAAAAGTAGTGGGGACATTTCTGGGGTTCTCAATGACAGATGAGTAGGGATATGTAAATTTCGCAAAAAAAATTTAAAAATCATAAATTTTGCATTTATTTGCAAAAAAATTCAGGTCAGAAATTTTGTATTTGTTCACAAAAAAAACTCATTTTTTCACTAAAAATAAAATATATAAAAAAAATAGCATATCACATAGGCCCTCGGCTAAAATGATTTTTCTGAGGCCCCTTCCCTCTACCTTGCTAGAAATGCTTACTCTCGATAATTTGAACCAGATCTCATTTTCATGAGGCCCCTCTGCACTTGAGGTTTCTGGGCCGTTCTCGGTCGGACCCATTAATTAAGACAACAATGGTTGGATGTCATGTGTGAAGTCAATTTATTTTAACTCTTTTCTGCTGCTGTGTCTTCAGCAGAATACTATGCCGTTCATCAATTCCAACACACAGTAGAGTCCCATTTATCCGATCTTCCATATTATCGGACATCCCACAGTAAAACAAAAATGATCAAGAACCAACTCTTGAGCTTTCAGAATTTCACATAACGATGGCTTTAGAAACTACAATTAAATACATTGAGCAACAAGAAAAAGCTACAGGAATCAACATAATCACGTTGCAAAGGTGGTGAGATTTGGCAGCGAAGAAATGGCACTCATCAGGAAAGCAAACTATGATCAAAAATCATCACAGGACCGAACTTTTTTAAGTACTGTATTTGACTTCAAAATATTCTGTAACTTCAAGTTCATTTTCTCACTAAATTTTTTCTGTTGTTTTGCTGTAAACATGATTATTAGGTTCGTACTGTGTAAAATTACAACAGTTTGACGTTCAATAGGCTTTTTCCTTGGCACCTCCGTATTATCCAACGTTCTGCTGGCCCCTTTATGTCGGATAAGCGACTCTGCTGTACTCATTTGTCAATTTTTTTTCTGTAAAATTACCCTTAAAATTTAGGCCCAAAAGATTTCAAATGTACTACTAACTTACTCCACAAAACATGTGCAAATGGAAAGTTTGATCCTTTCAAATTGTCAATTAGCATAATTTTCGTACAGAACTCGGAAACGAAAGTAAACTGAATCCGTATTTTAGGAGCTAGAATTTCATAGTCAAAACTGAAGAAACTTATGCTGGACTATCGTCTTCATATTCATTGAGAAAAGCAGCAATATATCATATTCGCTCAGATGGAACCCTGAATTCTGCTTCGTTATTACAGGCGTTGGGAAGAATTTTGCTACCAGTAATAGCCTACTTATACAGTGATAGTGGTAGCTTAAATACGCACTGCTCATTTTTCTTGAGTGCAAAAAAAGTTATCTTTATCTTGGCTGCAACAGAATTAAATTATTTGAATTCTCTTTAATGAATGCGTCACCCACAAGATTCACTTTATGCGCTCACCATTAGTAGTGCAAAATGTTGTCCCCTTTTTAATAATTTCTAGAACGCAGTCATGTAACGAGCAGAGTCTGATACTAGAACCTTTATTTTCGTATTTAGTTTCGAATTCTGTTAAGCTGTCAATTATACAGGGCTCCCACTCATCTTACTTTTCCTACTTTTTGGTAAAATGTCCTACTTTCTAGTTTTTGTCCTACTTTTCCACCAAATCCTATCAACAAAATTTGTGTAATTGATTTTAATTGAGCAGGAAAGTATTGATATATTGCCAAATATTACAAATGTTGAAGAATGCAATTAATGATTCTGCCAAAGCAGAAATTGTATCATTTTTAAGGTTATTTTGGGTTATGTGGACCATTTGGTTGATCAATTTTTCATTTCCTTAGTTTGAGGGTTCAACAAGTATAGTAGTCATTAAAAACTTCTGTTTGGATGGAAAAATAATTTTGTATTTATTTCTTCATAGTCTTGGACAGTAACTAACATTCATCATTCAAAATTACGGTGCAAATAGTTGAAACAACGGTTTACATTTCAAAGCAGTTGGATACATAGGCCTATTCTAGGTTTGGTGATTCTGATTCTACCCAATACCATTCAGTTGTCTTCTGTATTTTTAAGGCATGAAGAGGCATAAACAATATTTACAATAAATAGTTTATAAGGTTTTCGCGGCCATCATTTGATAAAAATTGTTTTTTCGGGTTCGAAGACCGTCGTCCGTTTGAGTTTGTTCTCAACGTTTCCCCAACACTAGTGGTTGGCATCTTCAGGAGAATTGATAAACTGGATCAAAGTTTTCCGGAGTCTCAGGTTGTATTTATGCACATAAGTGGCTTGAACTACACTATTGTTTTGTGATTGGTCAGTTGATTCTATGGCTGGCAGCGTATTGTAAACAGTTGTTATGTTGGTAGAACCTGATTGGCCGAGAGATGTGGAGTTATCTGATTGGCTGTTGTCATCATTCTGTTGCTGGACCTTGAAGAGAAGAAACTTTGAAATTGAGCAGATCCTGGACACCAGCTCTCAGAAGAACAAGAACCTTCCCCTTCAAGGTCCAGCAACAGAATGATGACAACAGCGAATCAGATAACTCCACATCTCTCGGCCAATCAGGTTCTACCAACATAACAACTGTTTACAATACGCTGCCAGCCATAGAATCAACTGACCAATCACAAAACAATAGTGTAGTTCAAGCCACTTATGTGCATAAATACAACCTGAGACTCCGGAAACTTGACTTTGATCCAGTTTATCAATTCTCCTGAAGATGCCAACCACTAGTGTTGGGGAAACGTTGAGAACAAACTCAAACGGACGACGGTCTTCGAACTCGAAAAAACAATTTTTATCAATATTTACAATGCTCAGCAAAGAGCTAGAAATGGAAGTGCAATTTGCATTTGTCAAAAATGATTACACTGGCATTGAACAGTAAAATGTGAACAAATCTCTTTAAAAAATGATGGACAACGCAGTAAAACAGGTTCACCTTGCCTTATTTACATTGGATCTTGTAATCTACACATTTTGCACTGTGATTTTGAAAGTGGTCTCAAAGAAGTGTCATTCTTAAAAAATGTATGTCTTCAAAATATGCTGTGCCTTGTCGAGGAGAGTTGACAAGCTCTGCACTTTGGAAGACTCCAAAAAAAGAATGTGATATATATGAGGAGAGACAGCAAAGAATTATCTGTGGTTGCTAGTGCACTGTTTTGTCCGAAAATTGGTTTTGTAACCAAGCCATTTGTCATTTTGCTTTGGCTTGAGTTAGTCTTATAGGAAACTGAAATAGTGCTATGAAAACAAAAGTTAATTAAAAAAATTTTTTTTTTTTTAATTTCGAAAAAATTTTTTAAGGATTTTTTTCCATTATGCTATGATTATGTTGTCTAAGGGGGTTACCCGCACCCATCCTACTTTTTAGTCCTGCGTTTTCCTAATTTTTTGAGTGGGAGCCCTGATTTTGCAGAAAAGTAGGAAAATCTCAAATTTTTACATGTATTCGTCAAAATTAGCAAATTTTGCCTTTATCACATTTATTCCGTGAATTTTGCATTTATCACGGTTATTTCGTATATACAAAATTTTCGTATCCCTACAGATGAATAATAAAAGAAAGGCTATATGTAAAAGGCCAAAATTCAGAGTACAACAATTTCGCTTTTTTTCTCCATTATATTTTTTATCTCTTCCCCACAATCTGGTCTTTTCGTGTACAGTCCAATCTGTGATTTGAATTGCTCTAGGTTAAACTGCTGGATAAATAAGATAATATAATGATCATTATCAGTAAGATAAGTCAAATGCAATAATCATTAAGATATATTGAATTTATTTCAAATCATTTAATTAATCATTAAATTCAAAATTTAATTTGATTTTTATTTATAATTATCATTTTTCATTAATTTTAAATTTTCCCTTATTATTTATTATTAAATAATTATAAAAAATTATTTCTAATTACCTAACAATGAATTCAGAAAAAGCAAATCAATTAGAATTAATGATTTTAATAAATAGAAATAAATTTAGGATTGATTGAAAATGAATTTTAAATTTCTCGAAGTAATTTCCGTTAATACCAATTAATTTTCGAATTCACTAACTTTTTTTTTTTATAATTAATTATTAATAACCATTATTTATTGAAAATTAAATTAATTAAAATGAAATAAATAATATAATAATGAAAATTGAATTTTTTTAATTTTATTGAATTCAATTATAATTCTTATCAATTTTCAATAATTCTAAAATTTTTCTCATTACCTATTCAGATTATTAAGAATTATAAATTATTTTAGAGCAGGTGAAAATTAAAGATTTCACGAGGTAGTTTAGGATATAAGGTTTATTATATAACCAACACGAACACAATTTTCATTTCTTCTGAAGAATAATGACAGTTCAGCGTCATCATCAACTTTCATCAACTTTTTCATTTCCAAAATGTCCCTCCAATCCAGAATATTTCGCGCTATGCTTGGTATAGTAATGTGTCTTAATATTCTATTCTTTAATTATGGTCTCATTGCAAATGAGACAAACTGCTTTAGCCTTTTGTTCGATGAAAAAATAAAGGGATGACCACTTGGAATAATATTTTCCAACCAATCAAGATGCATCATACATCCACATGCTCCTTTCCCAACCATGCACAGGAGAAATATGATATCATGGAAATTCTGTTCAGTTCTGCTTTGTCCCACTCAAGGAGAATGGGATGTACTCAAAGTTATTTATGGTATGAAAAAGTATATGGTGTGGTTTCTTTTGCGTTAGCCCTTATTAAGAAGCTAAATACTGTCAGCCTGTCCTTGTTAGTTAGTGTTTTGTTTTTTGCCGAAATCTTTGTTTTACCCTATTTTTGAATGATATTGCGGACATCAAAATGTTTTGGCGGGCCACAGGTTGAAGACCCATGAATTAGTCTAGGGTGTTCACCTGAAAGTGAGAGGATGTGGGTTCGATTTACTGCAGAGGCAGTTGAATTTTCTCAATTTTTCAAAATATATCTTCGCATCAGCCAGCTGTTAAATTATCAGCCTTTGTATAAATATATTTGTAATTAATGATTTAGTGAGTATTTAAATAATCATTAATCAAATCATGGGTGGAGATGTGGGGGGGGGGAGGCATTACCCCCCAGAGTCAAAGGTGGAGTTGACTGATCTAATGTGTATATGTATAGACATCATCCTCCCCCCCCCCCAGCAATAATGACTGTGCCCCCCCCAGATTTCCAAGTCTATCTCCGTCTATGAATCAAATTAATAATTGAATTAATTATTATCGGTTCATATTAATAATTATTATTTAGTATTAATAATCAGAAGAAAAGATTGGTTCTAAATATTATTATTATTATTTCAATTGTTCAATGTTATCCGAGGATAATTTATGCTACCCATACGAAAGTAATAACACACTGGTTGATGTGAACATATATATTTAGGAAAGAAAGAAAATTCAACTGCTATGCTGGGAATCGAATCTATCAAACATCACTTGCCGGGTGAGCGCACTAGACTACACAGGCAACGAATATCGCTATCTTTCCTTAGAGCTTGTGTACACTGAACGGGACCGTACATGGGTGGTCAAACCTAATTCACACAGCTCACAATTGCTGCCAACAGATGTCGACTTGACAAGGATGATGTCACTCTCCGCTATTCATCAATTTTTAACACCAAGCTGATGTGAAGATATATTTTAAGAAAGAGAAAATATTCAACTGCCTCTGTGGTGGGAGTCAAACCCACGTTCTATCACTTGCCAGGTGAGCGCACTAAATTACTATGATATATTTGGTTATCATGGACTGTGAAATTATTTCTAATTGATTTGTTATAATTACTTAATTTTCTTTTGCAGAATTTGGATCAGTAAGGATCAAATATAATAAGGATAAATTTGTAACTTAATAAGCAAAATTAACTTAGGAATTTATTAATAGAATTTAGTACTACATCATCAAATCAATAAAAGTTCATGCTTCAGTTCATAATTCAGGGGATTAATTAGCGATTCTAGAGTGATTAAAAATTTTAAAAATGATACGAGTCTGACTTAATTTGAAAATCTCAAGTGATTTTGATTATGATTAAATTGTTTTGATGTTTGACCAATGATTTTTTGATTTAGCGATTAGAGGAAATATTTTCCTCTAATCACTTTAGAACATTATTAATAAGATTTTTTAACTAATAATAGTTTAAAAAATTTTTTTTTTACAAAATAAGCATGTCAAAGTTACATCAAACTTTCGTTAACTAAAACAATTATTTCAATAAGTAAATCATTCCAAGTCTAGGTAATTTCTTTTTATTATAATTTTTCAGTAATTAAAAAAAATTGGCAACAGCTAGAAATAATTTAAGGTTGAATCATAGTCCAAATGAGTTAGTTCTGAATATACGTAATGATATCAATTAGTGATTATTAAGTCAAATAAGTTAAGAATTTAATTAATCAAAACTTTTTTCATTAGAAACCTAATTTATTAATAATGAATAACTTTAATAACTAGGATATTTATATAATATGTTCTAGATTGATAAATAATTTTAGAATTATTAAATTTAAGACAAAATAATGATGCAAATTTCAAACAAATTTGAAAAAAAACTAAAACTTTCTCGAAAACTAAAAGTAATTTTCAAGTAACTATTGGGGTATAATGTGATAGGCCTCCTCGTGGTGCACTCTGGGTAACGCCAAATCTATCACACGTCATTGTGATCGCTTATTTGTGCTCATATCCTTCACTTTCAATAGCCCAGATTACATGTATATTTCCATACATCTTACAGTACTTGTCTTGCGTCTCGTTTTGTCTTGTTTATGTCCTTGTCTTTTGTGTCCAACCCCTCATTGTGGGCCCCGCTCAGGCAGGGAGAGGTCCTCCCAGACGGGGCATTGCTTCTAGCGTATGCCCTATCTGGGATGCTGTCTACCTGCGTGTTTGCCGTGCGTGGAGACCCGTAAGGCTGGAGATGGGGATCCTGGTTAGCCTGATGCGCTAGCTTTGGCCTCGGATTCAGCCGAAACGGGAGGCCTGGATTAGCTCCGTCTGGGTCAATCGGCTGGTCGCCTCAGTGACTGAAGGAGTTACACTACTGGGCAAGTAGAGGGGCTGGACGTCATTGAGGTTTGTTGGTGCTGCTTCACGGCGATCTTGGATCTTGAACGCGTCTGCTCGCCTGCTTCAGTGGTGTATAGCTCCTACCTAACCTGGCGTTGCTACTAATCTTCATCGGTTACGTGCGCACGCCCCCTTGTAGGGCTCCATGGTGGGCATGGTCAATACCTTCTAAAGCAGAAGGTCTGCCCCCGAGATTCGTGACGTCATCGAATTCCGTCCTACGAAACACATCTTCCCTGTAAGATCGTTTTCCAGCACCACACTAACACCGATGTGTTATAACTAGAGCCCGGATTATATGCAAATGCATATGTGCATATGCTTTTGCATATTTTGACCTTTTTTAGCATTAATGCATATAAATGCATAAAATCAAAGAATTTTCAGTATAAGTGCATATTTTGAAGGTTTATTTTATTTAACTCACTCAATTTTTTTTTATAATTTTTCAAATAAATATTGTTCATATAAATAATATATTGTTCAAATAAATATTTTTATAATATCGATTTTCTTCCCGCAAGTGAAATTTAGTGAATTAATACATATTTATAAAGTATTTTACGAATATTAGCCGTTTTATTGTCGTGTTAAATTTTTTTTAGAAATAGTGTCGAAATTTTTTCTTACTGGTATTTTCGTTATTGAGCAACTACAACGAACTAAAAGTAGAAAAGATGCATTTTAAAAACACATCTGTGCTTTTTTTTTGCATGGTAATTTTTTTAATGCATATTTTCTCATTTTTTGTACATACTTCGGAATTTTTGACTTTTTCAAGATTTCTAGTGCATATTTTGGGATTTTCAGTGTATATTTTGGCATTTTAAGTGCACATTTTGGCATTTTAAGTGCATATTTTTGTAGTTTTAAGTGCATATTTTTGCATTTTTCAGTGCATATTTGCATATTTTTAGAGCATATTTTGCCACTTTTTTAGTGCATATAATCCGGGCTCTAGTTATAACACATCGACCCACGTTGCTATATTTTTTCTTAATGTTATATAAAAAAAGAGGCTAAATTATTAGCATATTGAAAGACTTGCACTCGAATAGACAAGTTTATACTTATAATTCATTATTTCCAAGTATCAATTAGCGCCAGAGTTTTGATAAAAACTTAATATTTGAAAAAAATTACCTCTTGACCTCAAAACTTCCCCAAGAGCATTAATTTTTCAGAACTTCATTTCTGTTGACTTTAACCAAAAAAATATCCATTGAATACCAAAAGAAAATTGAGACCAATTCAACTATATAGTATCCTTTATTTCTCAACACATACAATACATATTTTAAGTCATTTATAAAAAAAATAAATATGTAAAAGGAACTTTTCGTGAAATAAATATAATAAATAACTTGAGAATTATATAAGTTCTTGATGAGAATATTCTCTTGTTATTTATAATATATAGTTACATATAATATCCTTGAGAACATTCTCTGGAAGGACTACTTTCATAAATTACTGGGAATTTTCATGTAGAAAATAATTATTCTGAAGTTATTAATAATAGTGCTTGCAGAGAGAATATTCTTCAGTTACCAAAATCTTTCCAGAGAGTATCAAGAATATATGTAATAACATGTATTATAATAATCTTGATAAATAACTTGAGAATATTCTCTAGTAATTTATAATAGTTGTCTTTTCATAGAATATTTTCTGTCCCCGTCTCTCTTCCCGTCAAGAGTTCAATCAATATTCTAGAACTAAAAGTTATCGTTGGGGATGATTATACTAAAAACTGTTTTGTTGTAAATGTTTCGGGCAAAGAAAACTGATTTATATTTCACAATATAAACAAAGTTAGTAAAAAAAAAATTTAATTTAAAAGAAAAATGAATATTCTCGATTATTCTCCAATTTTTACATCCAGGATAATATTGATAATATTCTCATATCTCTAGATTAAAGTAGTAAAAATCAAAAATAGTGCTTTTTTGAAAATGTCACCACTTTCCTTTTTTGCATAAAATTTATTGACAATAATTTTCCTTTAAAAGTGCATTTTTATTTGAAGGTTCTTTAGAAATACGTCACAAAAACTCCACAGAAAATTACCCCCTCCCACATACTAAAACTTACCTCAAAGATATATTGTTAGTACCTGTCTATATTTCCCAAACCTGGCTTTTGAATACATATTTGTATATATTTTCCAGTTAAAACATGGAAAACCCAATTCATCAACACAGTATTTTGTAATTTCTAAAGAACTCAAAGTTGTTCATCATAATGCACTGCAAGTCTATTTCGAAAATGCCCCTTCTGTACCAATCACTGACAAACGTAGATTAATTTTAAGAATTATATTATGAAGCAACATGTGATCTATGTTCAAGAAGGCCAAAACATGAACCTCACGAAATTTATAGGCGAGATGAAATTCTATTTGAAAAAATAAACCTCAGTTTTTTAATACAGCCAGCTTTTCTGATAATTTTAATCAGATACACTATCAGGGCAAAAATGGTCTGGCCCTTTATGTTGAAGGGCGAGGATGAACATGGAAATTTATATGGGGACTAATAGACAAACCCAGTATTTTGTTATTAATGCAATTAATTATCAGTTGCGATGGCTACAACAATAAAGCCAATAACATCCGAAGTGGATCACACAATTTTGAGAATTACATTATGAAGCAACGAGCCATATATGTTCAAGACAGGTAAACTATGTATCTGACCAAATTTATATAGACATGGGAAAAATTCTAGTTAATATTCTATGATTATACACTACTCCCACGTTGGTATCAATATAATCATCACTCAAATATTTTAAGTTGTTTTGTGTATTGAGAAATCTTAATTTATATGGAAAAATAAATTGACATTTTTTTAACCTAATAGTCTAGCCCAGATATAATTCCACCACCCCCGTCCCAAAGAATTTTGGCATTATAACAGGTAATATGGTTGGAATAGTGTTTCAGAGGGGCTTCATTACATAAATTCACACATTTATAATGAAACACTTTGTCTTCTTAGTTATTCTATAAATATTTCAACACTCATTTAATTTTAAGAGAAAATTCATGAAATTTTAAAAACTGTGCATCATTACTTGAATATTTCTTGATATAAAACTTGACACATATTTTACACTTACCTTTGAAGTTATTTTAGTTCTAAATTACATTGTAATCCCAATATAGATGTGTGCACTAATCATATTTATATCAAAAATTAAAAAAAAAAAAATCACCCTGGCGAATAGGATTGGTTTGACTGATATTTGAGTGACTATTGTATAACATCTTTACAAACTTTGTGATTTGACTGGTGATGGTGGTGCCTGCTTGGCTTCACTGCAAATTAAGGTTTTTGCAAAAAATGATATCTTTACCTAGAAAATGAGTTATACAGAGCTTGCTTTGAACTCGCATGTAAATGACCACTGTATCATCATTTTTCTTGAACTGTTTCTCTCCTTAGGAAAAGGCTCAAATGTTGTGGTGGCATGTTTTTTTTTTCCAAGGCTAAAATTTTCATTAGCAATGACCGAACAGGCCCATTTATCCCGAAATTATCAACTTTTCTCTTTCACACACATCCATACACTTGCACAAAACCCATATCTCCCCTTCTTCATAGGCCTATCTGGGCCCGTCTGTAGTCCCACAGTCAGCCCTTATGGAGCTGGCCAGTGGGAAAACTTTCGATTCTGGTCTGGTGGTTCTATCCAGTCCTCACTCTTCTTGGGCGCTCAGCAAATTCACATGATTCTGGTCTCATCCCATGATACTGTCCAAGTCATACACACCTATTGGCATGAAATAAAAGCATCATTGGACATTTGAATTTTTACAAAATTTGTGAAATTTAGCTGAAATTATAACATTAAAAAAAATTTAGAATTTTCATTGCTTTGACCCTAACAGATCTTACCAAGGGACCCAGTTTCAGGAGGGGGCATGAAATAAAATATTTCCTATCTCGTAATTATTTGAAGTTCCATCACAAAGGCTCCAATGAGAAATATTAGAGTGGGATCCACTAAAAATTTTATAGAACCCCGGCTCCTGGATGTGAGGTGGCGGCAAATGAAATATATTTTCTGTAATTATTCTAAATTCCCTCCAACTGTTTATTTTTCAAAAACTTCTTACGTTTAAGGATAACATAAAAAAAAAAAGATTCAAATAGCACAGTGCCAATTATCAATTGACTTAATAAAGCCCTATCCCTATGTAAAGCACTGAGTTTATGAAAATTGGGATTATGAAATTAACTATGTTTGCAACAATAATATTAAAGAATATTCATCAATGCATTTCATGTAATAGTAAAAAATGAACTAACCTGTGTGATTTTATATGCAGCTGTACAGATAGGCCTATACTTTAGAGATGGGCGATCCGCTCATGAACCGTCCAGAAGAGCGGCTCTTTTCAAAGAGTGAGTGAGCCACGGCTCTTGAAAAAAGAACCGCGGCTCTTACACTTCCATCGCATACAAGAAACTACCAAGAACAAGCAGGCTTTTGAAAACGTTGTGAAAAGAACCGTGACGGCTGACAGCTCATATTGCCGACTCCTATTGGCTACAAACGAACCGTGACAAGCCGAGAGCCGCAGAAATGAAAGTGAACCGTTTCCCGTTGAAACGCTTCTTGTAATTGGTCAGAAATGACCCGTGAATCGCTTCTTTTTTCGCCTGTGTTGCCTGCTCCTATTGGCTACAAATGAACCGTGAAGAGCCGTGAGCCGCAGAAATGAAATTAAACCGTTGCCCGTTAAAACGCCTCCTGTAATTGGTCGAAAATGAGCCGTGAATCGCTTCTTTTTTCGCTTGTGTTGCCTGCTCTTATTGGCTGCAAATGAACCGTGGAAATTCAAATGAGCTGTGTCTTGTTAAAAGGCCTTCTGTAATTGTTAGAACTGGTTTCTTCCCATGTCCCACACCTTCCCCTCTAAGAAGTAAGAACGCGTTGGCTACTCTTTCTCCACCCCCCCCCCCCGTTTTGCTTCTTACGTTTTTCTTTTTTTTGCTCTTTCACCCGGACTGGGTGCACCTGTTGGAGAAGGGACGGAATTATTTTCCTTATTATTATTGTTATTTTAATTGTTAACCAGTGCAGTTTTATGAGGCGATCCCCGGAGGATCTCAGATGTAGAATGGGATCGTGAGAATGGGATAATATAATTTGCAAAAGTTTTGCGGAATTTTTAGCCCGATAGAGCCGGGCCGCAACTAGGTGGGTCTGGTGCCCGGGTGCTGGACTAGTGAGGGAGGCGGATGCACCCTTTTAACTGCTCCTTCTACATTACACGGGGGCGCAGAAATGCGAGCTTGACCCAGCTCAAAAAGTTCTAATTGCGTCCCTGGATTGGGGTGGGGGTCCCAGGATTGCCGTGAATACGGCCCTGCTGTTCACCTCGGATTTGTTACCCTTCTTGAGCTGATAGAAATCATTTTCCCCAATTTTTCTCCCTTTTGATCAATATTAATTTTTTTTTTTAGCTCTTCCACCTCGGATTTGGCGCCCATCCTCGAAAGGATAGAAATAATTTTCTTTAAATTTCTCTTTCTTTGGTAATTTAAAATTTTTTTTCTCACCTCGGAGAGATGTGGACTTTCTCCTAGAGCGGAGTGAATTCATTTTCCCTAACTTTTCTTTGAATAATAAGATTTTCTTTATTTTGCTCTATCTCTCATCACGGATTTTTCGCCCCTCAAAAAATCATTTCCCTAATTTTTTTCGACTTTTTCACTTCGGATTTGATGCCTTTCCTAAGAACAGACAGAAATCGTTTTCCTTCATTTTTTGTGGTTCTTTAATTTTTTTTCCATTCTTCCACCTCGGTTTTGTCTCCCCCCCCCCCCCTTACAGCGGACAGAAATCATTTCCCCAAATTTTTTGCGTCGTTCTTTAAAATTGCACCCTTGCACCTCGGATTTGGTGCCCCTCCTAAGCGGACAGAAACAATTTTCCCTAATTTTTTTTGCAGTCAATAAACTTTTTTTTGCTCTTTCTTCACGATTTCGGCACCCCTCCTAGAGTGGACAGAGATCATTTTCTTCTTTTTTTTTTCTTTTTTTTTAAATATTCCCTCTTTCACCTTGGATATGGTGCGCCTTTTGGAGGGGATACAAAATCTTTTTCCTTATTATTATTTGCCTATTCACCAGTGCAGTCTTACGCACGGGCCTACCCGGGAACGTCCCCGGGGGGGGGGGGTGTTCGTGAGGTCCCTCAGAGGAAGTCTCATGAAAATGAGATGTTACATTTTTTAATAGTAGGCGTAGGCAAGAGGTAGGCCTAAATTTTTAGCCAGATGGAGAAGGGCCGCAACAAAGGGGAGGGGGAGTAGGCGGGTGCGGTACCCGGGTGCTAGATTAGTGGGGAAGCCGAATCCACCTTTTAACTGCTCCTTCCACATTACACGGAGGCACAGAAATGTAAGCTTGTCCCGGCTCAAAAGGTATCTAGTTATTGCTCTGCATTGGGGTGGGAGTACCAAGAGGCTCTCAAAACGGCCCTGCTCTTCACCTCGGATTTATTGCCCCTCTTAGAGAGCTGACAGAAATCGTTTTCCCTAATTTTTCTCTTGATCAATATAAATATTTTTTCGCTCTCTCACCTCTGATTTGGCGTCCTCTTAGAGCGGCGCCTCCTGTGCTCGTACGATTGTGCAACCCAGCGGCCCTTGCATAATTTTTAATTGAAATTTGAATCGTGATTTTTTTTTAATTGAAATTTCACATATATAATTTGTATTATAATTTCATACTCATAATTTTTTAGTCACAATTCCACATATAATTTTCAATGAAATTTCTGTCATTGTCTTCAAGTTTCATGCTTAATTATACTTATATTTCACTCACAATTTTTAAAATTACAGTTTTACACAATATCCCATTTCACCCCTACAATATCTCACATATTTGTTTTTTTCTATTGAAATTTCCCTCATAACTTGAATTTTACTCCATTTTACAAGTCGTCAAATCATTCAGAATTTGTTTTTACAGTGGATCCCGCTTATAACGTTTTTCAAAAAATTGTCATAGGAAAACGTTGTAAGTGAAGAAACGCTTTAAACAGGAAAAATCTTCACGAGAATTACTTAATGTTGATACCACGAAAATAAGTCGTACGAAGCGGTAGAAAATTGTAAGTTGGAATGTTATAAGCGGGATCGACTGCATTTTTTTATTCAGGAATTTTTCCGCAGATTCATTCTATGTTTTTATATTCTTATTTTTGTTGGCATTTTTGACCAGTTTCTCCATGAGTGGGTGATATCCCCTTCCCATGAAATGACGGGGGGGGGGGGGGGGGTTATGAAACGTATTAGTGGGGCGTGCATAGCTACGAATACAATATAGCAGTATTTCTCAACCTCTGGTCCGCGACGATGGCATAAGTGGTCAGCATGGTCACTCGATAAAATTATTCACCCTTTGAAATAGACGTTAATAATTACAATACGGCTTCAAATAAAATTATACCTCTGTACCGAGGTTCCCCACATCATCGAGGGGGAATGCAACAAAATTGCAATCATGAAGACGAAATATCACTACATTTAGTCGAAAGTCGCAATTCATTGCTTCAAGTGTAATTTGCTAATTACTGCTAAAATTGCTGAATGGTGTGGAAATAAAGGGCTACTGCAAATCACAGTAAACAAAAATGTATTTCTCGAAAAAAATATCCAAATATGACCTGATGATCATATTTCATTGAGAAAAATAAAATTCGGTATAAACTGGCATCTTAAATAATAATCTGTACAAAACGGGGCATCAATTGCCATCAGAAACATTGTCCGAAGTAGGCATAATCATCGATCGTAATTAAAATTCCAAAAAAATTGCTACAAAAAATTAAACCTGATTTATGTCGGCATTACACTACAAACGTTTTGTAAAAGTGCTTGTATAAAACTCGAAAAATACAACGAATAAGCTGATCGATTACATTCGAGCAAATGCAATCGATCAGTTTATTGGTCGCATTTTTCAAGTTTTATACAAGCACTTGGACAAAACTTTTATAGTGTAATACTGGCCTTTTATGTATAAACCTGACAAATATGCCAGATAAATATTTACAAGTTTTTTCCATAATTATCGTAATGTAGTGTAATATAATGAAAACACTGTGTATGTGTAATACGGGACACAATTGGTCCGTAAATTTGTTTCGGACATTTTACTGGTCCTTGTTTTCAGGAAGGTTGAAAAAAACCGCGATGGAGAATATTTTCTGTGGGATCGTTCCAAACATTTCAGACCTAACCAGAATGAAATTTTGCCTCCCGGTACTGGCCCTTACGGGTCAACTGTGGGCTTACAAATTGCAGCCTCGTGGAGACTACGTGTGAGGAGAAAGGCAAGTGAGTATTTGTGTGTGTGTATTATGTGAGTGCGGTTGTGTAAAAGAGAAAAATTTTGTCAAATCCGGGTAACTGTCTGGTACTGTCACTTTTTAACACAATTTTGCAGATAAAACGCTTCACAACCTTCTATTAAAAATGTTTACACTTGGAAGAGAATAGAGAAAAAAAGGTGTCGGAAAGACAATTGGAGAAAGTTTCCATCATGTACTCACTAATGCGAGCTTCGACAAGTTTTTTTTTCTGGTCATTCTCAGGAAATAGAAGAAAAAGTGGGAGGTGGGTGAATATATAGGAGGAAAATTTGGTTAGTTATTGTTAGTGGGGGAAGATGATGTCAAGGGAGGGGGTGAAAATTTTGCCAGTGACAAATCAAAAGTAACAAAAAATTATGCGCTTTTGCTTCAAAAATATTTAATGAAGTAGCAATTTATGATATCATGGTTCAATGATGTCGGCCTTTTGGGGCAATATTGTTGTTGGCACAATAAAAAATTTTATATACATGTTGAGCAAAGTTCAACAAATTCCTGGGTAAAATAATTTCAATCTTGATTAAGCATATATTTACAATAGGAGAGAACTCTTTCTCATTCTGCAGGGCCCTCTGACGCGGAAGAGTGCTTGAATTGTTGGTCTCGGTGGGAGAGCCATCCACGGATGACAACATTACAACTTAAGCCTTTTTACTTAAGCCTTTTTTGGTGCATCGAGGGAAAGCCATCGATACTATTGTTGTACTGTAAACTAAATAATGTTGTATTGTAAACTAATAATAATAAATTTGTCTCTGCGATCCGATCATCAGCGCCCTTTGTTGAGGAAGAATTCATGGGCGATGATCCGCTGACAACGAGCGAAGTGCTATTCTCCTGTTGTCAGCAAGTGCGTTACTTTTTTGTTGTTATTATTTCTTTTAAATGGATTTTTTTTTTTCAAACATTTCGTACCTTCAGTTGGGGCTTTTTATATGTAGACAGCTGTTTTTGTTGGCCTTCCTCTTTTTGTTAGAGCAGCGTTTCTCAACCGGTGCTCCGCGGTGACTCAAAGAAAATAAAATAAATCAGTAAATTAGATTGATACATGAAAAATAGAGGCATAAAGGGTTCCGCCATAAAAAATTATATATAAATCTGGCTCCGCAATAAAAATTATATACTGAGAAGGGCTCCGCAAGTCAAAAAAGGCTGAGAACTCCTGTGTTAGAGGGTTGGCGATTAAAAGAATTGTTTTTGTTTGATTAAAAATGTATTTCTTGATTGAACACATTTATTTGAAATTTTGTGTTCAGTGGAACTGAATTAGAGTTCATTCCAAGGGAGGTCCAAAATTTGTTTGGGCCTTCGAAATTTCCAAATCTCATCATGTCGTAGTCCCCAACGTCTCTTAAATGTTGGTGTTGTGAGTTGCCCATTCTGTCAAATTGATTGAGGTTTAATTCTTGTACGTATGACCAAATATGGGAGAGTTGAAGGTCCGTTCATATGTTGATGTAACGAAGGAACCAGTGCTTTTGTTAGCTGTCGAGGGATTTTATTTTGTATCACTTGCAGGGTTTTTATATTTAGTTTGCGTTCGTGGGCGAACACCGATGAGACGTAAAGCATTGTGGGTCGAAAAAATGCATTTGTATAGAATTATTTTTTCGAATAGTGAATTTCGCTCTGTGAGGAGTTTCAGGATCAGTGAGGAAAGTTTTCTCTCTGAGATGAGGGCGGTAAAAGAAAAAACGTGGGGAGACTATGCTGAAGCAATTGACAATCGTACCAACTTACCACGGAAGGAAGTGTAATGTGCGTCACTTATTTTTGATTTTTCAGGTGACTAAAAGAAAAACGAATCATTTGCTTAAGGTAGTGGATCTCAAAGTGGGCGCCGCGGAAATCTGGTGTGCTATTGATGTGTACTTGTTAAGTGCTTCGAAGCGATTCTCAGACTGCTTTGAGAAGTCGCGGATAGACACTGAGTCTAAGGGAGTCGAAGGCGAAAAAAAGCTTTAGAGAACCACTGGCTTAAGGGTTTTATATAGACGTTGCTTGGATCGCAAAAAGAAATTCTTCAGAAGTTTTCTTTACTGTTTAATTCCTCCTCCCCCCACAAGAATTTCATTGGTGACTCCCTTTTAGTCCCCCCTTCCCGGTCTTCTTTGCCTCCTGCTAAAATCTACTTCGAAATGAACAGTGACTCAATTGGCACTGCTGCCTACTAGTTTCTTAATATTTTGATTATTTCTAAGTATGCGTGTACTGAGTACACTGTATTGATTGTTGTTGATGTAGAATTCTAATATATTCCATCCGTGCTAAATAGGAACGTTTAAAGTTAAAATATTACAGTATGTATGTGTTACGGTGAATGTGATAAATTCGGAATACATGTTTGAACGAAATTTATCAAACTCATCAAAATGGTCGGCGATTATGCATAATCAACGCATAGATGAAATTTACCCTAACAGACACTGCATATTGGTTTAATGTATTTTTTTACTTAGGGACAGATGAGCTTAAATTTCTGATCAAGACGTTTATATTTTGGGAGTTCTCTCGAGACAAGTTAATCGACGAAACCCCTTGGAGAACCGACCAGCAGACTCAAACTCGAAGCCTTTTAAAAATCAAAAACTGGCTTCAAAGGGGGAAACAGCATAGGAATGGTCCCTGGTACGGAGCCATTGTAAATATTTGCTTTTGTGTCCTACCTTCAGTAGTTCTTTATCCTATCGAGGTTTTAACATGGGGTGCTTCTGTAGATGCCGACTGAGGGACGCTAGTCTAGACTAGCGTTGAAGTCCCTAGTTGAAGAATGAAAGGTTCCCAGGGATTTGTTAACTATTGTGATGAGATACTTGACACAGTATATTTAACTACTTATGTGGGGACGAAGAAAATGACATGAAAGCTCTCCGGCTTATTGTGGGAATATGACGACGCAAAGAAGATGCATATTCATACGGCGAATGAGTGCAACGGGTGGCAGGCACAGAAGAGCGGTTTTTTTTTCTTTTTTGACACCTTTCCGTTTCCATGCGTCTAGTTTTGTGTCCGAGAAATACCACAATCACATATACCGCGGTAAAGATGTAGTGAACAAACAACATCGTTCGTGTATTTCGGACAATTAAAACTGTTGTTAAGCACTGAATGGTTCTGTTGTGAGTAAAGTTGTCGTGGTGAACTGCAAAAAACTTAACAAAAAACATAAAGGCCTGCAAACAAAAAGCTACTCTTTCTTTCTACAAATTACAAAACGTAATGAATTACAAATACAACGCCACAACAGGCAAATTGCCCAACGAGGCGGCTGACTTAAGAACATCATGGATCCCCGAGCCCCTACCTACTACTGCTACAACACACATGCACCCCCCCCACGTAACACCCCCCCCAACGAATCGGTACATGCGGGAATGTGCGTGTACGTGTAGTGCAACCTGACGTAAAGTTTGTTTCTGTGTAATGCTTGTTATGTGTAGTGCTGTCATCTGCCCCCAGTTTTACAAACTATGAGTGAAGTGTTATGGTTGAATGATTTACCGTTGTAGGACTGTTGCTCTCTGTGGCGAGACTTTTTAACGGGGAGATCGGCTCGCATTTGCGCCTTGAAGTTGAAAACCAACTTCAGCCGACCACCACTGTGGGGTTCGAACCCGGATCCTCGCATCACGAGTCCGGCACTATAACCACTCGACCACCACAGCGGTCTACACTCTGTAAGCTACACAAAAGAACTAGTTAATCACTTTTTGTGCGCATGTTATTATATAAAGCAGCGTTTCTCTTTCCTTTTTTTTTGCCCGTCGCCCCCTTTGAATATTTTTTTTTCTCGTGGCGCCCCTGAGTCTTCGACCCTCATCTAGAAGCAAGATCGTTTATACGTATTGAATTGATTTTTTCAGTGAATTTATACTGAATGAAAATTTTTGCAAATAAAATTGGCCTCCGGACCACTGGCTTAGAATTTATTGAGCTGCCCACTAATCCGAATTCTATTCAGGACCGTCTCAACATCATGGGCCCCTCAGGCAAAGTGATGCTATGGTAGTCCTATACTTAGCAGGAAATAAACAGCCTACATATTTCCTACTTATTTTAAAAATTTATTGCACTATACAAAATATCATAAGGTGGAGTCACTTGTGTACATGAGACCCCCCGGGCATGACCCCTCACAAGAGTGGGACTGACAGAGCTGCATCCCAGGGCCTGATATGGTTTTCATCATTTTTTGTTTTTCCCACTAAATTTAAAGTAGAGAAGGGGGTCTGAAAAATGTAGCCGGAGGCCTGCGAAAAACCCCATCCTAGGGAACCTGCTGCAAAATGTGGGTGGTGAGGCCCGGGTGAGTCCATGCCCTAAGATGGCCCCGGTTTCGTTGGATTCTGCAAGTGTATAGTCAATATAAAAGCATTATTTCTTCCCACCTTAATTTTTCTTTTCAGCTCTCTGCAGCCCTCCAAACCACCTGTCACGGCCCCTTTCTAAATTTATTGCATCTCCGTGATTCCTAAATTTCTACACAAATATTGAGTTTTGAACACCCCTCCCCAACCACTATTTACTGCTCCCGACATTTCCTATTATTTTACGCCTATGATGATGTCGTACTGACTTAAATTCTTCACGGTTGTAATCGCAACAAAATGTATAATGCATAACATGATTCTATTCCGAACACATTCTTCGACCTCACTTGGTAATGCATAATTTCTCAAATTATAATATTTTGTTTCGAAATTCATGGGTACATTTTTTTCAAGTGAGCCAGATTAGTTCGCAAGCAGGGGTTTGTTCCTCCATGTATTTCATTTCATTTTTATGTATTTTTTATTTATGAATTATGTGGAAAATGTTTGCCGATTGCCCACAACTTCTGTAAATAAATGTATAGAAAAAAAGGCTATGGAGTGTGTGTGTTGTGTTTTCGTTGGTGTTCACATTTTTCTAATGATTGACCAATTTTTCATGTACCAAAACAAGACTCAACTTGAAAGATAGAATTGCCGAAAATGTCAAAAAAGTAATAATAATAATACAGCATAGTATGCAAGGGCGAAGCGAGGGGGGGGGGCCTGGGGGTCTGGTCCCCCCCCCCCCCCGAAATGTGAGAAAATCACCGAAAAAACGGAAAAAGATGGCCAAATCCATTGTTCTGTCACTTTGGTTCCCCCCCCCCCCGAACGAAATTTCTGGCTACGCCCCTGATAGTATGCTTATTATCTTGGTTTTAACAATGGCTTTCCGCACATTTTATGTCAGTTACATGGTTTTCACATGGTCGTCGCGTTATTGATTTTAAAATTATTATTATTATATATTATAAAAATGATAGCATGATATATTAGGAATTATAAAGGCGTGGTTCATTAAAAACTTTGGCTATTCTAACTTTCCAGGATGCCTGTACTCGTTAACAGGGCCGGCCGTCTTAAGAGCTTCATGGGACCCTGGGCCAAGTGGTTTTTCTGAGGACCAACATAATTAAGGGGCTCTGGGCAAACCCTCTCGTCAATCCAGAAATCGGCCCAGACCAAAAGAAGTTTCAGACACGAATTATACATTATACGTATTCATCAAATGGGCTTCAAAACTGGGAGATTGGAAGTATGAAAAGATTGGGGAAAAAAGGGTGTCAAAAACCATAAATCTGTCTATCATCCTGACCCCCCCATCCTGCAGCAAGCCCCCCGACCGGGACTTTTCAAGGCCCCGCTATAGTTAATTTATAGTGTTAGAAAGTAGAAAACTAAGAATCAGGGCCGTAACTAGGATTTATGCCGTCCGGGGCAAACATCACTTTCGGTGCCCCACAACGATTTATAATGATAAAATTCGACTATCTTGTAATGGTGTTCTTTGTACCCCCGCCTAAAACTACTGCCCCCTAAATTCTGCCACCCGGGACCGTCACCCTCCACCCTGCCCCCCTCTAGTTACGGTCCGGGTAAGAATAACTGCGAACTCAGCCCTCCCCCAGTGGGGGAGTGGCGGAATACGAACTTTTCGCTCATATTGCAGGCTCCTTTCAGCTACAAATGAACCGTGACAAGCCGAGAGCCGCAGAAATGAAAGTGAACCGTTGCCTGTTAAAACGCCTCCTGTAATTGGTCGAAAATGAGCCGTGAATCGCTTCTTTTTTCGCTTGTGTTGCCTGCTCCTATTGGCTACAAATGAACCGTGACGAGCCGCGAGCCGCAGAAATTCAAGTGAGCCGTGTCCTTTTAAAAGGCCTCCGGGAGCCGCTTCGCTTGCCACTGTTCTGCAGAACTTAACAACTAGTCTCTTCCCAAGTCCCCACCCTCCCTTCTAAGAAGACGTTAGCCACGCTTTCTTTTTTCCCCCTTTTGCAAGATTTTTTTTGCACAAAAGGCTTTTACAATCCCCCTTTCGCTGCGTTCTTTTTTATTTACTATTATTTTTTGCTCTTTTACCTCGGATTGAATGCATCTCTTGAAGGGGAAGGAATCTCATTCTCGTTGTTGTTATTATTATTGTTATTTGGTCTACTCACCAGTGCAGTCTTAGGCTGCCGGCACACTACGGTTCGGCTGGCGCGGTTGATCTTATCAGCAACCGTGAAATTTTGCGTGAAAAACACACTGCTGTTAGCAACCGGGTTTTTTTATTTTTTTATGTCACGTGACATCTCGGGATTGGCTAAATTTTTTTCGCCAAGCTGAAGTTGGCTCCAGTTAGCATGCAAATTCGTGCTCATAAGCTGCATTGCAGTAAAACCCCGTCTTAACGGATACTCCCTCTTTTACGGACAAATAATAATTTACAGATGTATAATATAAAAACGTATGAATTTCAAACCTCTTTTTAACGGTCACCCATTTTACATGTATTTAATTTTTTTGTCCTGTCCGTGTTCACAAAAAGGAGGGGGTTTTATTGTATATACTAATAAAAATATTCATGTAATGAAATTTAATTTTCTGTAACAATATTTGCCATTTGAAATTAATTCAGAGTTGAAAGACAGCCTACAAGTTGACCCATTTTTGATGCTTTTACGATTCGTGACCAAATCGCTCAAATTTTTTTATATATGATGACTGGAATCATCATAATTAATTCAAATAACATATATATTAAAAAACTATTTAAGTAACATATTTTTGAAGTTTTGGCTTGAAGAAAATTATTGGCCATGAATTTAGCACGTTTTTCTTTGTAATTAAAGTAAATTTCCAATTAATTAAATTTCTAATTAATGGAAATTAAGCACAATAATTGTGATTTTGGGAAACCCCATATGACCAAAAGAAAGTCAAGGAAAAAATGATTTTCTCCTCTTTAAAAAAAATATATATTTCTTTTGATGGTCAGGAAAAAAAAATTCAGATAGGAAATCAGAATAAAATTTCTGAATTTCATGTTTTAAAAACTGTAAAAAATCAAATTTTTTTAAAAAAACATTCTGATACTCATTAGACCTTTTAGTTCCCAAAAATGTTCATTTGGTGTGATTCAAGTATTACGTCAGCATCGAGGGGGGGCGGGGGCGGGGTTTCGGATTTGCGGACATTTAATGACAAAGGGACGAGGGGGGTTTGAAGGTCACTTACATCATCAACCACCCCCTTATACGAAATTATTTACATGCTTCACACTAAATCTCTTTCCAGACACAGATTTATGGCTTCGCCACGTGCTGGCTATTCGAATTGCTCTGCCCCCTATTCACGTTATAATTTAAAGTTCTTGACCACGAATTACTCAAATTTGCCGCCCCTCTGAACTTGCTACCCCGGCCCGCTTTACACCCTGTACATACGACATCAGGGCCGCAACTAGAGAGGAGCAGGTGGGACTGGTGCCAGGGTCGTCTTAAGAGTATTATGGGGCCCCCGGGCCAAGTGGATTTTAGGAGGCCCTACATGGTATATCCTTGAAAATTTCAATCGTATCTCATTTTTGGAAGGCCCCTCTTCTCTTGAGGCACCCGGGCCGTGCTCGGGTGGGCCCATGCGTTAAGACGGCACTGACTGATGCTCCGAACTCCGAGCCAGACAGGAGCGCAAATGTTAACCTTTCATCTCTCCTTCAATATTAAAAGGGGGCGCCAAAATGCGTGCTTGCCCCGGCTGACCACGCATGTCGTTGTGGCCCTGTACATCAGTATGTATGTTGCAAGGTTTAAGGTACATACAGGGCCGCAGCTGGATACTTTTTTAACTGGAGCTAGCAAGCTTTTGGCGTCCCCGTGTAAGGAAAGGTTAGGAGTGGTGTTAAAGTGGCAATTCGGCGCCCCCTCTAGTTCAGCACTCGATACAGTGGACCCGCTCTCCCTAGTTGCGGCTTTGTAAATCAAAAACTGCTTGAAAAGAACGGTAGGTGTGAAAATTGTCTTAGTGCACTCTTCGATATTACCCGCATACAACGTTTTGCCTAGATCAGCGGTTCTCAATCTTTTTTGACCCACGGAGCCCTTTCCAGTATATAATTTCTATGGCGGAGCCCCGTAGGCCTATTTTTTATTTATTCATCAAAGTTACTGATTTATTTTTATTCAAAAATATTAATAATTATTTTTTTCAAATTTACTGGTTCTTTTTTTATTTTCCTCGAGGGCCGCGGAGCCCTTGGGAGTTCACACGGAGCACGGTTGAGAACCGCTGGACTAGATGGTTTTTTTTTCATTGCAAAAACAACAGATAGACAGCCACATTCATATACGATACAAAAATAAATACCAAAAAGACAGAATAATGAAAGCAAAACACACACAATGCAGCTCTTAGGGACGTATTTCCTCCCCGGTTCATACTTAGGCTTTTAATAAATGTTTCAAAAGTTTCATATGGAGAATTTGCAAATATAAAAATATATTCCTTCAGATGTCTGATTATTTTTACTTCTAATTTTTTATGAATTTATTATAAATGGTTGGGCCCCGTGGTAATTTGTACTCTTTTGGATGAGGTAACTAATTGGTTTTTTGCTAACACGTTATAATCGGGATCCAATGCATTTCATTCAAGTGTTCTAAAATATACATCTCGGTTTTAGCGTAATCACGTTAGTTTATGAATGTCATTATAACCGAGTTTTAATGTGTGCTCATGTAGAGCAAAAAAATTTCACTAGTTAGAAAATTTTTTTTTCTTCATTGGTTTTTTTTATTGTTATCAGTGCAAAAGCGCCAAACAAAGAATTAGCTTCTGTCGAATAGAACTTCACCATACAGTTCTTCGAATTTGCTTTTCCCCTCATTTTTATGGCAACCTGAGGAGAGCAATTCCTTTGTCCAGTGCATCCGAAATCCCGTCACCCTCCTTGTCAAACCACTTAATAGACAATGGAAGAGAGCAACCGCAGGTCCAGCCGAACCGTCATCGGGGAGCGCAAGCCTTTGCAATACATGATGGCAGCTTTCCGTCCCAAAAAATGTGGATTTTCTCGGTTGAAAAAACCGCGCTCAGCGGTTGCAGTTGTATCTGTGCGTTGACAGAATAAAACTATAGATGATGCCTTCCCCCCCCCCAACCTCAACCGCGTCCAACCGCGCCGTAGTCAGGTCCCAGCCTTACGCATGGGCACGTCCGCGGGGAGGGGAGGTGTAGAAGAGGCAGATCTCCTGAAAATAAGATGTTCAAATTTCCAAGATTCAGAGTACTTTGAATTGATAGGCAGTAATTTTTAGCCAGATAGAGAAGAGCCGCAACTGGGGGGGGGGGGGGGGGGGGTCTGGGGCTCGGGCGCTGGACTAGTGGGGGAGGCGAATGCACCTCTTTTAACTGCTCCTTCTACATTATACGGGGCACAGAAATGCAAGTTTGTTCCGGCTTAAAAAGTATCTAGGTGCGTATCCCTGGATTGGGGGGGGGGGGGGGTTGCTGTCATTACGGCTCTGCTCTTCAGCTCGGATTTGTTGCTCCTCCTAGAGATGACAGAAATCGTTTTCCTGATTTTTCTTTTCTTGACCAGTATAAATTTTTTTTAGCTCTTCGACGTCGGATTTGGCTTCCAGCAAAAATCATTTTCCCCAATTGTTTTTTTGGTCAATAAATCTTTTCTGCCCTATCGTGACAAATTTGCCCCAACCCCTTCCTACAGTGGACGGAAATCATGTCCCCTAATTTTTTTTCGACTTTTAACTTCAGATTTGATGCCTTTCCTACGAGCATACAAATCATTTACCCTAATTTTTTTTGGTCAATAATATTTGTTTTTGCCCTTTCATCATGGATTTAGCACCCCACCTAGAGCGGACAGACACCATTTCTCTAATTTTTTTGGATACATAAGATTTTTTTTTTTTGCTTTTTAATCTCTCTAACAGCGATATCCCATGTGAACGTACGGATCACGCGGCTGAACAGTCGCCCCTGCATTCATAATTTTCAACCGCAATGTAATTTGTTGTTTCAGTTGTGATTTTTCAATTAAAATTTCGTATGTAATTTTAGTCGTTATTATAATGAATAAAAGAAGGGGGGGACGATTGTCCACCTCTTCCTTTGCGACTATACCAGTGATTCCCAACGTGGGCGATGGAATGTTCCGGGGGCGGTAGAAGCTACGGGTATAACATAGGATCCTATGGCTTAGATTGCATTGGGGGGGGGGGGGAAGAACAAAATTTCTGAAGAAGGGGCCGTTGGGACAAAAAAACGTTGGGAACAATGGCCTATACCAATACATTTTTTTTTGTGAACTGGAGGGGGACTTGTTATCACTCAAGTTTATCAACGTAACCCCTTGTGAACCCAACCCGCACTCTCGAAGTATTTTTTCCTAATGTGTCACACTAGGATACCTAGCTAGGTATAAAGGCTGTATTCCGTACGAGAACCTTTCGCGACCCCTTACAAAATGACTTTTGTGCGAGAGAAAAAAAACGGTGATTGTTTATTTTTATGTGAGATGTCTCGAAAATCTACATCAAAAGCTGTCCGGCGTATTAAAAAAGACGACCATGGGCAGAGATAGACTTGGAAGTCTGGAGGGGGGGGGGCGGGGCACGATGATGATGATGTCAATTCACATATATATTTATACATTAGATCAGTCGACTCTATCTTTGACGCTGGGGAAGAGCAATGCCCCCCCCCCACGCCTCCCGTATCTCCGCCCATGAAGACGACACAGGAGATGAATACAAATCGTTTATCGATTGTTACGTAAATGAGAACATGGATGTTCATGCAAATACAGTAATATGGAGATTTTTTTCTCACCATCTTCAGGGCCGTCTTAAGAGCAACATGGGCCCGCGGGCCAAATGACTTTTCTGAGGCCTTTTTTCTCCTGAGACCCCCGGGTGGGCCCATGCCTTGAGATGGCACTGACCATCTTACGTGTCTGGTTTAGTGCATGAAACCATCTTCTAATAGGGGCCATTCAAGTATTACGTAAGATGATTTTTAGCCATTTTTGACTTCCCCCCCCCCATTTGTCCGCAAAAGTCGCAAAACACTGACCCCCCCCCATATCTTCAGAAACGGGTGGTTGATGACGTAAGTAACCTTCAAACCCCCCTCCCCCCTTATCATCAAAAGTCAGCAAATCCGAAACCTCCCTCTCGATGCTGACGTAATACTTGAATGACCCCTAAGGGAAAAAGTTTATTATTATTATTTTTGGAATGAGAGAGAGAGAAAAGCTTGATTTTTTGCATATTTCTCTGGTTGATTTTTTAATTGAAACGCAACGTGTGTCCATCAACTAAAGCGTAAACGCAGTGTGCTGTAATTGAAAAAAAAATTAAGATATTGTTTGCGGGGGGGGGGGGGGGAGGAGGAGAGGCGGGTAAATCACAAGAGTTTACAAGACACTTCGCTAGATGGCGCTCTTGATCAACTCTTTAAAAGAGCCGTGTAAGAGCTGCGGTTCATTTTGGTGAGTGAGCGGTTCAGAGCCGCTCACGGAAAAGAACCGTTTTGCCCATCACTACTGGGAACGTTGAAGAGAGAAGATGAAGCGTGTTCTTATTGGCCCGCTATGGCAATGCTTGTGATTGGTCAACTCTGGATCTACTGGTTAGGATCAGTTATCATCCTGGATGTTAGGGATTAGTGAGAAGATAATGTGTTAGAGACAGAATAGGGACTTTTTTTGTATTTTCCAAAATTTTCTATATTTTTTTTTTGATTTTTTATATATATGTCTAGATATATGCATATATAAGATTTTGTATTTTTTTTTTTTTTCAAGAAAGAAGAGAAGTAAGTTTATATACAATTGCTGCAGGAGCAGCCATAACCACAAGTCATCAATGCATTCATCATATAAAGTGTCATAAAAGCGCCCTCTTTTGGTAGAGAAGTATATTAAAGGTTCTGTTCCCAGGTCATAGACAGAATGTTTCTAGGCCTGGGGAATTCCAGGATTTCTTCCGAAGGATATGATATGAGTTCTCTAATATGTGGAACCAGAATAAAAATTTTAAGGGGATGCCTGGCCCTTATGCGGGCCATATATTCCCCATACAGGCTGGGGGCCCGTCGCGTCCCCCTGATGAAGGAAAAAAAGACAAGGGAGTAATGTTTGTGTAAATATGTATGTGAGTGTACGAGAGGGGAAAGGTTGGGAGAAATTCCTCTTTTGAAAAAGTTAATTAATGGTTCACTGGTTTTCAATTACAATTAAATTTAGACGATGTAAAATGCCACCACTTCCTTACGATGTTAGTATTATTATGATTATACGAATACGAATGGGGATTTTTGGCAGTACCTGTCATGGTGACACTAGCTGCCCTCATGTCAGCCCACGATATTATTATTATTATATGATTAAGCTTCGCATGTGAAGAAGCCCGGTCGGGCAACGCTTTGATGTTGGCCTGCACGTCTGGGATTGGATCAGACGCCTTCGTGATTCCGTATTGGCTGGAATCTGGAAAGATACATATTTCATACAGTAAAAGTAAAAATTTGCAAAGACAGGGAAAAGCAGAGATAGTATTAGTACGATTATTACAAAGTTGGGAAAAATGAAAGAATTTCGACTAAGAGAAGAGAAAATTTAAAGTCGATTAAATACGATTATATATGTTCACAACACGATTTTTTTTTTTTTTCACAAAATATTTATATATTTTTTTGGAGAGAATTTTTTTTTTTTTTTTTGATTAAGACAGAGCAAAGATGGGGAAAGGAAAAAGATAGTGAGATAATCCGATTAAATAATGCAGCTTCGATGAGGCTTTAGCTAGGCCTGATTATATTTCCTGCCTCGACAAGAAATTTCTCGTAGACCGCTTGCCTTTCTTTTTTTGTTTTTAACTGTAGAGAGTCCTCGAAGCATAATTTTGCGTACTCGAAAATGTAATACGTCGAGTTTGGGCAGCTGTCATCTGACGTGGAAGAACTGTCAGAGAGATCGGCACTGTTGGCGGCCGGTGTTGCCGTCAAAGGTTCGGCATCTTCTGGCTGCTTCTTGGCGTGAGCATTTCTTTCGGCTGGGGCTTTCGAGGATTTTTCTAAGTTTTTCTGGAAGTCGGTAGATCCATTCGATGGTCGGAAGTCCGTAGAGTCGACTTTTTCGCTGCGGTTTGAATTCACTTTCTCTGCGGACTTGTCTTTTTTTCTTGGATCGAGCGGTTTAACGGTGGATTGTTGCAACGGTGGCGTGGGGGTGACACAGATTTTTTTCCTTGGTGCCGAAGATATTTTCAGAACACTGCGAGGCACGAAAATTGGGGGGGGTTTTTTCGATGTTACGTTGAGTGACACTGAAAACGGGTGCACTGTCTTGAACTTTCGGGTGGTTAGCTCTCATTTTTTTAAGTTCAGCGATGTATGCACTGCATTTCTTGTAACTGGCGGGATGATTTCCAGTATTGCAATTCACACAAGTCGGCTGGTGGACACCGAAGATGTTCGAGCATGGCTGTCCCATATGCTTTTTGGTGCACTTGATGCATCGTTCCTCAAATTCACAGTTTTCGGCTCGATGGGTCCACCGCTGGCAGCGGGTGCATCTGGTTGGTGTGGGCCGTCTTGGTGAGCGTCGAAAAGGGGTGAACTTGACGGTGACGAATTTTATAGAAGAAACTTCGATTATGCTGCGGGACGTCTGGTCACGGGGGAGTGTAACTTTCCAAAGTGGAAGTTTTCTACGTCGTGTGGATTTTTTCTTAGAGGACATTTGTGTGATGCTCAGGGCAGAGAAGCCAAGGTTTTTAAGTTCTTTTTCGATTATTGAGGCAGGTGTTGTTAAGCCGAGGCCTTTGAGAACGAAGCTCTGGCTGTCTTGATCGCTGTTTGCGATTTGGGGAATTTCGACTTCGTTGCTGCGGAGGAATTTTGTAGCACAGTTGAAATCATTCTTGCTTTGAAACGAAATTTTGTAGAGTTCGTTTTCTATAGTCTGTTTCAGGTTAACTTTGCAGTGAAGAGAAAGGTAGAGAGTGTATTCCTTCGCCGCAAAATATAGTTCTCATATATCGGAGGTTTAAGATGAACCTTTATACAGAATATTTCAATTTTTTCTATGATTTTGAAAAAAATACTGAAAAAAATCGTTTTGAACCGATGTTTACTTGTTTAAAATCTTTAAATTATAAAAAATATTGGTTACCATTATTAAAAATCCATAGCAACGGCAACGACACTCTGGCGCGATATCCTAGAAATTTTCCCCGCCAATTTCACTGTCGTGTTTTTTTTCGTTACACAATTATATACTGTATGTATACATTTTTTTTTTTCGTTATTTGGTTGAATTTTCCATAACGATACAATTTTTCATTCAGTTTTACATGCAGTTGTAGGCTTACATAAAAACGAATATTCAATCAGTTTTATTTTCTCCTAAAAATAGGCTTCAGTGAGTTCAGATGTTCACTCATAGATTACAAGAAGTGTTTCTCTTCCACGAGAGCACCGATATTGTTATGAGAGGCCCTCTATGGGTGCAGAAATTTTGGTTATAGGTCCTCCTTTTTTGAATTATTTATTTTTTGCCATGTTTATGGGATAGTTTTAGTTTCCGATCACGGAGAGTGTTGACAGAGTCGCGACTTCCACTCACACGAACGGACGCCATCTTCTACCCGCCTGTTTCTCTTCATGCCCCTTGCCTTTAGCGTCTCTTGAGATACAATAAATGAGTGGGGGGGGGGGGGGTCCACAGTGGTTTGGGCTTTCATCTGTTATGTGACAGTTGTGTCTTAATTTTCACCAGAGATAGCCACGCTAAAGTTCTCTGCTCTTCCATTCCTGAATACTATATTTTTGGTTTTTGAATATTCGTTGTAAACAAAACTCTATAAGAATAATCCGTAATAACCATGAGCAGCACATAAACCGTAACAAAAGACTAAAGCTGTCGGGAAAACAAGTGGCATCGACGTATACCGTTCGGGGAAGGGGGAGGTCGAGTGACGGAAATTTCAGCAAGAAAAGTGAGTAAAAAAATTCTAAACTTTTCCGTATCATTATTATTATTTGGTGCTATTCCTGCATTTACACGTGAAAACAGAGTTAATCTGCTTCTTAATTTTATTTAACATTAATTTTTTCATATAAATTGAAGAAAAAATTAGAAATCCCCAAGTTTTTGAGAGCCATGGTTAATATACAGTATTTTAAAATTATACGTTGCTTTCATAATATTGTTTGGATTTTTTTTTGTAAATAAATTTCAGCTGAGGGAAGGGAAACACTGCAGAAAAATATTACTGTTTTTGAAATTTTTAATGTTAGTTACGGCCCATCAATGAAGAGTAAGTGACACGCTGATAGAAGATAATTATTTTTTTCTAAATTTTAAAACATTTTCTAATCAAAAAACAAAACAAATGATTTCAAAAACCTCACTTTAGTTTCTGAAAGTATCGACAGTGGTTTTCTTTTAATTCTATAATTATTACTAATCTAACCGTGCAATTACGTTACACGTAAAAAATATTTTTCTCAGTGAGATTGGCGAGAATCGGCCCTATCTTACTGAGGCCGCGCATCGATACATTGGTTAAGAGGCTTTCGTTCCCATAGCAACGAGTGATGCGGTTCCCTCGTAGCTTCCCCTTCACTGCAAAGTTAACCTGAAACGGACTATAGCTTAACGTTGAAGTCGTGTGCACAAAGTTTTCTAAGGGGGTCGGCTAGCTGAAACCAGCGGTCGTCTGCCGAGATGTATACGGCGAAGCTTGACCTGTTTCCTTGCGGTGGCTGCGAGCTGTCACTCACGTTGGTGGGAGTGGCGACTTTTGCAGGGACGCTTTTTGATTGGTCCGTTTCAGCAGGCTTTTGGGATGCTACCGGTTGCGCCGCAAGGCATTGTGGGATAGCTTTCGTCGTGTTTTCAAAGATAACTGTTGGGATTATTGAAAGTTCTCCGGAGTCGCTTTCTTTTCCGGGATAGTTTTCGCGGTGGTTCCGGCATATTTCCTGTGTTTTGGGCTTCGTTAGTGGTTTCGAAGCAGGGGCCAGGGGTGATTTGGCTTTTTTCCTGTTGTCTGAAATCGGTTTTGGTGATTCCAAGATTTTCTAGCTTTTTCCGGATATCAAGTCTTTTTCTGTTGGCTAGTCCAGGGTACTCGTCGTAGAAACATGGGCTCGGAAAATTGATCAGGTACTTGATACCTCCTTCTGAGAGAAACTGAAGGCGTTTGATCTCCTTTGGCTCCGATGTTTCTGCGATTTTCCCAAAGTCCAGGAAGGCATTCTGTAAGGTGAGACCTTTGTTGCACGATTTAGACGTCATGCTGTCAGCTTGTAACAGGCTGGTGTAGTCATCATGAATGCCTTCGAAGAAGTCTTGCATGGACAGAACATGCTCGGCTGTGGATTTCTTGCTGCGAAATTCCGCCGTGAGTTTACGCCAACCGGGGTTGTTTGGTTGCTCTATCACGTCGTGAAAGAAACACACGGGGATATATTTACAGTCGTTTGAGGGATTCATTGCAAAGCTTAGTTAACTAGAAAAAGAATGGGGGGAAATTACGATTAATTGGTTTATTTAGTTTGATATGGCTCCGACTGAGTACGGGCCTTGAAATGACAATTTTAGTCTATCATTTGGGAGCAAGAATTTTTGCGACCGTCCCCGACGGTGACTGGGGATGTATGTGAATATTCCGAATTTTCTACTTGTTCGAAAAAGTTTGTAGCTATTTTGAGGATGAAAACGTCGATCGTTTCGGTGAATTGAAGGTCTCTTCTGATGTCAGTGTTTCTGATGTAGTAGGGTACATGAGCAAATCTCCTGAGCGTTTTGTTTTCGAAAGTGAGCAGGCCCTTTCTAGTGAGTTTGTGGGCAGAGGCCCAGACCGGGGCCGCATATGTAACGACGGGGCGAAGAATGGTTTTGTAAAGGAGAAGTTTATTTTTAAGTGAGAGCTTTGCCTCGGGGAAGGTTATCTTGTTGAGAGAATTAAGTGTTACAAAAGCTTTGATTTTGGCTGTTTTTATGTGCTTTTTGAAGAAAAGTCTTTTATCGAGTGTAACCCCAAGGTATTTAGTTTCATCTACGGGATCGAGCTCAAATTGACCAAGTTGTAGTCTGTAGTTGACACCTGTGAATGTGTCTACTGGTGAACCACATGAAATTAGATTTGTCATAATTGAGGGTGATGTCATTTGATCTGCACCAGGACTCAATTTGATTGGTTGTTTCTTGTAGGTTAGAAAGGGCTTTGGCCGGGTTTCTATCGTCGGTGACAATGAGACTATCATCGCAATAAAGTGCAAGAATGCCTTTCTGTGGAGACGGGAAATCGTTAATGTAGAAGTTAAAAAGCCATGGGCCCAATATCGACCCCTGGGGGACAGAGGCCCTTATGGGCCTGGAGGAGGAACGGGCAGAATTAATTTTGACATGAAAGGTACGATTTGAAAGATAGTTACGAAAGAAGAAAATGAATTGTGGTGGGAGATTATTATCGATAAGTTTGGCGAGGAGAATGGCATGATTGCATCTGTCGAAGGCGCGGGCAATGTCGAGAAAGAGGGCACAGGAAAAATCTTTGTGGAGAAAAGCATTACGGAGATATTCAGTAACTCTAAGGAGTTGCGTAACGCACCCATGATTTTTACGAAATCCATGTTGTTCAGATCTGATGAGATTATTTTCATCTGAGAATGCAATAAGTTTGGTGTGGAAAAGTTTTTCAAAGAGTTTACTCTGCGTACTCAAGAGGCTAATGGGCCTAAAATTTTGTAGGAAAAGAGGGTTCTTACCAGGCTTGTGAATCGCCTTGATTGTTGCTTCTTTCCAAGATGTGGGAAAAAATGTAGAAGCAAGAATAGAGTTAAAGAGAAGAAGAATGGCGTTTAAAAAGGCTTGCCAATATGACTACACCATCACCGACTACTAACAATATCACCAAAGTTTCTATTAAAACTCAGACCGAACCAATAGCTAACACATCTACTCAAACTTCATCCAATCAACCATGCAATAGTTGTGGCTGCTGTTGCTCCGGTGGATTCCGGAGGGAGTCCACTACCTCCGAAGAAGAAGCTGGAAAAGCAACAGCAAACACATTTAAAATATCTACTGGTACAAAACCCAAAATTAGTTCTGGAAATAAATCAAAAAAGAAGCCATTCAAGACGGGGTATTCCAAAAAAGCCATACAGAGAGCTCTGAAACATCCCACCATTAAAAATGTATCACTAATCGATGACACATCGATTGGTGACATGGACCTTGACAAGCCTACAGAATCCGGTATTACTCGCCGCAAGATTGACCGGAATAAATTCAAGGACCTTGAACCGTCTACTTCTATTTGAAATTGAAATTTATGGCCAACATAATTCAATGGAACATTCGTGGTCTTAGATCCAATTATGAAGATCTCAAGGATTTGATCAATCGTTATCATCCTGTTTGCGTGGCACTCCAGGAATCTTTTACGAAGCCCTCGGAGACATGGAACATCAGGCGACATTCCCTGTTCCGTATTGATTACGATGACGGGAGTAGAGTCTGCCGCGGTGTCGCTCTGCTGGTTCCACATCATGTGCCGTCGCGCGTTTTAACGCTGCGTACGAACCTGCAAGCCATCGCGGTGGAAATCTCTACAGGCCTAAGAATTACCATCTGTTCCATTTATTTGCCACCAAATGACACTATCTTACAGAGAGATCTAGAAGATCCGATTGATCAATTACCTCCACCATTTTTTCTTCTCGGAGACTTCAATGCACATAACATGATTTGGGGTTCTAACAGCAATACCCCTCGTGGGGAAATGGTGAAACGTCTGTTAGACAATATGGACCTCGCCATCATGAATGATGGTAGTTTCACTCATTTCCATGCCCCAAACAATAGTTTCACTGCAATAGATCTATCCTTATGTTCACCCTCACTCTTGCCGAACTGGTCCTGGTCGGTTGATCCGGACCTCCATGGGAGCAATCATTTTCCTCTAGTGGTTAAGTGCCTTGATCGAAGCCATAGCATACCTGAGGGCCCTCCTCGGTGGAAGCTTGTGGCCGCCCGATGGGCCGACTTCACGGTCAAGGCAGAAATCACGGAGGATATGGTCTCGCAACCCGACGTCGACCATTGTGTCGACCTTGTGACTGTTGGAAAAAAAAAAAAAAATCTTCATGCCTTATGCAAATGACGGATTACGCTCGTCGACAACCGGTCGATTCCCATGAGGGAAAGAATTTTCCTGTCTATAAAAGATGATGTTTGTTCTCGATCAGTGTTCATTTTCTTTTTCGGTTATAGTTTAATGTATGTTCGTTATGTCTCGTCACTATATTATTTTCATGCCTAAGCCAGATGTGGAATAAAATGAAGTCTTCAATCAAATTGAGTTTTTATTGAGCGACACTGCACATTGCGCTGACAAGGTTATGGGCCACGCATTATAATGATACGCAGTGTGATGCTCATATAACCCAGCGTAACGTATTTCCACAGTGAACTTCCCGTATTCGCCAGAAGGGGGCTGCCGCCGAAAAATATTAACGAACCTATATTAACGAACGCCTATCGTTTCCGGAGATGGATTCAGACTTCAAGTTTTCTCTGCTCAGCCCGAGAATTTATTCTTCATAGAAGTGCGATGTCAAAGTCTACCTAATGGACAGAGGTTGTTGGTCCTTCACCGAGAACTCTGAACCGCCTATCACCGAAGGAATGTCTCGTCGAGAAATAATAGACTATAACCTGAGAAAAGGGCGTGCATATTCTACGATATATTATGCCGTAAAACCACAATATCGTAATCTCATCAGTGTTACAACGGATGGTTCCGAAGTGGTTCTCCGTAACCACTTCGAACCTAAGACCAGAGCAAGAGTTATACAACTACTAGATGAGTTCTTCTCGCTTCGTTACGATGAAGACGTTGATACAAGCATCGGTGTTTTTAGTGCCGACTAAGGAACACCGTGCAAGCGCTAAACGAAGCAGGCCGTCCACTCGAGAACTTATATCAGGGTTTTCAACTCATAAGATTCCTGCCTCAACGTTTTCAAGGCATAGTTGATCTACCGGTGGGATGACAAAGATTTCGTATTCAATAACATCGAACAAGAACTCGTATTGGAGGAGAACAGATTACAACAAGCCAAGAAAGATTTGGATGTACATTCCGAAATTGGAGCCTATAATGTAAACTCTCGTGCCAATCCGCTCGTTTTGCCAAGGGACAATGCTGAAAATGACAATTTCAAGAAAGTTAAGAAGAAATTCATAAAAGGTAAATTAAATCTTTCCCAAAATAATATGCGTAAAAATTATGTAAAACACGATGTAAATGCTTTAACTTACCATTTTGATGACGATACTAATGTATTGCCGCTGTGGTGGTCGAGTGGTTATAGTGCCGGACTCGTGATGCGAGGATCCGGGTTCGAACCCCACAGTGGTGGTCGGCTGAAGTTGGTTTTCTGTGGTTCCCAACTTCAAGGCGCAAATGCGAGCCGATCTCCCCGTTAAAAAGTCTCGCCACAGAGAGCAACAGTCCTGCAACGGTAAATCCTTCAATCATAACACTTCACTTATAGTTAATAAAACTGGGGGCAGATGACAGCGCTACACATAACAAGCATTACACAGAAACAAACTTTACATCAGGTTGTACTACACGTACACGCACATTCCCGCATGTACCGATTCGTTGGGGGGTTCCGCGGGGGGGGGGGTGCATGTGTGGTGTAGCAGTAGTAGGTAGGGACTCGGGGATCCATGATGTTCTTGGGTCAGCCACCTCGTTGGGCAATTTGCCTGTTGTGGCGTTGTATTTGTATCAAATGTAACTTTTGCAGAGCATAATGCATATTTAAGTGAAGCTTTCGCAATTCAAAATAATGATCCTGTAGAAAAATTTAATTGGCTAATAGATACAGCCGCGACAGGTAATTTTTGTAATAATCTCGATCTATTTATCGTATATAAACCTATCGCAAATGCAACGATGTCTCTAGCTGTAAATGATGTAGAAAGTCCGATAAAAGGCATCGGAACGGTTAAATTTCATGTTTTCACGAATGGTGTTAAAAACGAGTTATATTTTCATAATACTCTTTATTCGCCCAAAATTCGCCGTAATCTAATTTCCGGTTCGAAAATCGATAAAAATGGTTGTCATTTTGTTTGTTCTAATGGTAAAATACAAGTTTATTCTCCCGAGTGGAAAAAGATATTTTACGCCCGAAGGCAAGACATGTTATACTTTGTTAAACCTAAGTATGAAAAGATAGTTAAGAAATCTAAAGAAGTCCGTGATATCAGTCCTGCAACGATACCTAAATCCGAACAGAGTATCAAATCTTACAATCTAACAGTGACAACTAAAGCTGACATAAATCTATGGCATAAGCGTTACGGACACATAGACGCCGATTATATAAGGCACACAGCCAAGTGTTCTGGTGTGAGAGGTTTGCCTGAATTAAACAATTCCATGCAATCCTGTGACATTTGCAAATTATGTAAATCCAAGAGAATTTTTTATAGATCTCTTGGAAAAATTCGATCAAAGAAGCCCTTAGAACTATTACATATGGACGTTTGTGGTCCAGTTCCCGATCAATCAATTTCCGGTTGCAAATATTTTTTAACAATAATCGACGATTATTCAAGAAAGGTTACAGTTTTTCCTATCAAGAAATCTGACGTATTTAAATGTTTCCGTCGTTTCCAGAAAAGAGCGGAAGGATTTCTAAACTTAAAAATAAAAAAACACAAGAACTGACAATGGAATGGAATTTCGCAAGAAAGAATTTAACGAATTTCTTGAGAATCTAGGTATTAGAGCCGAACGTACAAACGATTATACGCCTCAACAGAACGGGGTTGCTGAAAGCTATAATCAAACTGCCGTTGATGCAATCAATTCTCTATTGAAACAAAGTGGATTGAAAAATGAGTTTTGGTCAGAAGCGTTATCTTATTTCTCCTACGTAAGAAACAGGGTTTGTCTGAAAGGTCAAAATAAAACGCCATTTGAACTGTACAGCGGAAATAAACCTTCAGTCAAACATTTCAAAGTATTCGGATGTAAAGCTTTTGAGATATCCCAAAGCAAAAACGTAAGAAATTCGATCCAAGAGCTAAAATTGGTATTATGATTGGATATGCCCAGCGAACGCGGGAATATAGGATTTGGATGCCTAAATCCAATCAATTGGTTGAAACATCAAATGTTCGTTTTGATGAAAATGTTACTGATGTGGAAGCGATACTGGATCCCGATCGTAAAAGAGAAAGTTATTATCACTTCGAAATGAACACTTTTGATGATTAATGCTATACTAGTTCCGTGGACAAAAATTCCGTAGTTCAATCATCAACCGAAGAGAGATCCGAAAGTTCAAAATCAACGGAGAAACCGCAAATTCGAATTTCAAAATCTGATGACGAATCACAAATTCGAACTTCAAAACCGGCGGGTGGATCGCAAATTCAAGTTTCAGCCGCATCTGACATTATTCCTTGTAGTGATGTTAATTGGATTCGTAAAGCTGTTCCTCGACCCGACGGATCACGTGTTGATATTTATTACGGAATATCCGGAACAAATATAAGATTACGTTCACATCATGATATCAAAAAATATTGTGAAAAAAATAAGATTAGATATAATAAGGATGTTTTCGATTTCAGTGGTAAAAACAAATGTTCAGGGAAAGTGAAAATCACTAAACTCGAAGCTAATCATGTGGACGTAAAAATTCCGCGAAACTTTCACGAAGCTATGAAATCTCCTGATTCATCTGAATGGCAGAAAGCTATGGATGCAGAGATGGATGTTATGAATGAACATGAAGTGTGGACTTTGGTTCCTCAACCCGAGAATACGAAAATCTTGGAGAATAGATGGGTTTACACAGTGAAAAGAAATGAAAAAGGGAACATTGAACGCTATAAAGCTAGACTTGTAGCTAAAGGTTACAATCAAATTTATTGTGACTCTTATGAAGAAGTATTTAGTGCACTTGTTTATTTAGTTACACTTGTGAGGTTATTTTTCAGTTTGTTAGTAAGTTGTCTTGGATGGCTTCATTGTCAATTGGATGTCAAATGCGCATATCTTTATGCGAAATTGAATCATGAGGTGTACATGAAACAACCATTTGGTTACATTGACTCTTATCAAACCTAATTATGTCTGTCGCTTGAACAAAGCAATCTATGGTCTACGTCAGAGTGGATGTGAGTGGTTTTTAGAATTTGATTCTGTTCTTAAATCTTTACAATTTAAGAAATTGAAATGGTGTAATTGTGTATATATATTTGGAACAAGTGTATTATTTTATGTCGATGATATTATTGTTTTTGGAAAATCAGAAAATAATTTAAGCCATGCTAAATCTCTTTTGAACAGTAAATTTGACTTAAGATTTAGGTCCAACTAAAAAATTGTTAGGTGTTGAATTCATTGAAAAGGATGGCAAGATATTTATTCATCAACACCAATATATAGATAAAATTTGTAATATGTATTCTAAATACAGATATCCTCATTGTTCTTTACCTATTGCCAAAGGTTGTGTACTAACAAAACTTGACTGTCCAGCTATTACTGATCAAGTAAATGAAATGAGCAATTTTCCTTACAGAAGTGTATTAGGTTGCTTGGCATTTATTGCAAATCGTACACGTCCAGATATTTGTTATGCTGTTAATATATTGTCACAATTTCAGGAAAATCCAGGTCTGAAACACTGGAATATTTTGGTAAAATTATTGGGATATGTGAACGATTCTAAACATTTTATGTTGAATTTATCAAATGTCAAAAATTTGAAATTACGTTGTTATTCTGTGATTCTGACTTCGCCTGTAATAGGGATGATAGGATTTCTATTGGAGGAATGATCATGTTATTGGATAATGCATGGCGAACACTTAAACATAAATGTGTTAGTTTATCAACTATGGAGGCCGAGTATATATCATTAACTGAATGTGTTAAAGAACTTATTTGGGTGAAAAATATTTTATTTGAATGCAAACAATTAAAAATTGATTTTGATAATTATATTGTGTATTGTGACAACTATGCCGCCATTGATTCTTCATTCTCGCCCGTTGAGAACAACAGGTCAAAACATATTGATGTAAAGTATCATTTTCTAAGAAACCTTGTGGAAAAGGAACTTTTTAAATTGAAATATATCAATAGCAAATGTAATCTTGCAGATTATTTTACGAAACCTATTGTTTTCAGTAATATTAAATTATTATATGAACTTTTATATGAAAGCATCCGGCATGAGGGGGGCTGATTGTTGGAAAAAAAAAAATTCTTCATGCCTTATGCAAATGACGGATTACTCTCGTCGACAACCGGTCGATTCCCATGAAGGAAAGAATTTCCCTGTCTAGTTTTCGATCAGTGTTCATTTTCTTTTTCGGTTATAGTTCAATGTATGTTCGTTATGTCTCGTCACTTATTTTCATGCCTAAGCCAGATGTGGAATAAAATGAAGTCTTCAATCAAATTGAGTTTTTATTGAGCGACACTGCACATTGCGCTGACAGTGACCAGTTGTATGATCTCAGCAGCCAATGAAACAATACCTAAAGTTTCCTCGAAACTTCCTAAACCTTGGTGGAACCACGAATGTAGTCTCACGATTAAAGCACAAAAGAAAGCATGGAGTAGGTTCTGGCGGTATCCTACCCATGAAAACAAGTTGGCATTTTTAAAAGCAAAGGCAATAGCGAGAAGAACCAGGCACCAGGCTCAACGCGAGTCCTGGCAAAAGTTTACGACGGGAATCAATTCATCAACTTTATCCAAAATCATTTGGGACCGGATCCGAAAAATAAATGGCCATTACCAGTCTCATCCCATCACCATTTTAAATACCAATGGCACTATCGTCAGCGATGTGAGGGATATTGACCAGACCAGACCAGACCAGAATTAAACTTTTCCTCCCGGGCCTGGCTCAATGGAGCCATCTGCGGGCTTACAAATTGTAGCCACGGGGACTACGTGTGAAGAGAAAGACAAGAGAGTATGTGTAATTAAGTGCATGTGTAATGAGAAAGTTTGTCAAATTTGGGGTTTGGTCAATAATTAACGACTGGTCTGGTATCACGCCTGCAGGTAGAATGCGCCACAACCTTCTGCTAGTATTGTTAACAAGTAGAAGAAGACAGAGAAGTGAGCTGTGAAGACGAGGAGACCTCTTTTTGCAAAAGAAATTTTTTTTTTTTTTTTTTTTTTTTTGAAGTTTTTTGAGTTTTCTGAATATGCGACAACTTCTGCTTTTCCAGTAGTGTAGTGAGCTTCCGTCAGAACAATGCGACAAGTTGTGGTGACCTAGAGTGAAGGAGAGAGTGCAAGAAAAAGAGGGGGGATAGAAGAAAAATTAGTACTTGTTAGGGGGGGGAGAGAGGTGACAAAGTAAAGGAGGGAAGACATGAATTTGATATACACAAACAAGCAACAACAAACAGTAGTATTCTCTTGCTCTTGATGCCAATTTGAAATTATGGGTACCATGGTATGAGAAGTTTCCACCCCCATTGGGGTAAATTACGAGAATTATTTTATTTATATATGCTTGCTAAAAAATATTTCCGGAGTAGTAGATATTCCCTGATTAAATGTTTTCCCTCTCGTTGGGGTGAGCTTATGGGAATTATGTAATTTATACAAGCTTGCAAAAATTCCTGGGGTAATATATGTTCCTTGATTAAATATGGTTAAGTATAATATGTACAGTGTAGCTAGAGCTGGGATCCCCTTCAGCACGGTTCAATTCCGCTCAGCTGTGAGCCGTGTCGGGCGAGCGGTCGCTCCTATATTTACATGTTGTCATGGGAGGCCGACTTTACTCCCTAAGCCTTTTCCGCTAGGCCTTTTTTGGCGTATGTGAGGGAAGCCCTCCGCTACTATAATAGTAATAAAAAGTTTCTCTTTTTTTTTTTCCTCCTTCAGCGCCCTCTGACGAGAGAGAGGCAAGTTGGGAGAGCAGTTTTGGCTCCGTGCCAAGCGCTTTTTCTCTTTTCTTTCCCTTCTTTTTCTCGCTCCGTGACCTTGTAGAGGCCGTTCGTGACGTCAGAGGAGAAGAGAGAGAGCTATTTCTCTCTCTTTTCTGCTGCTTGGTGTTTCTTTTCCTCATCCATCGATCAGTTCATGTTGTTTGTTTACAAGAAGGGAGTGGGAACGCCCCCTTATGGAAGTGGTGTGTTTATCGGCTCGTGCTATGGAGGTTATGGTACTGGGTGCTCGAAAAGTATGTTGGACACAAGGAGCTAGAGCTCGTGCCATTGTAGTTGCCCAATTTGTTTGGGCCTTCTATATTTCCATTGTTCATTAACGTCATAATCTACAATTATTCGGATATGTGGGTACGTTGACTCGCTCATTCGGTCGAATTGGCTTTGATTTAGGCGGAGTATATATGGCCAGAGATGTGAGATTTGCAAATCTGCTCTGATATTAATGTTCCGGAGATACCAAGGTGCGTGAAGAAGTTGCCTTAGTATTTTATTTTGTCTTGTTTGGAGTCCTTTAATATTTAGTTTGCGGGCATGGGCCCATACCGGGGAGGCATATAGCATTGTGGGTCGAAGAATGGATTTGTAAAGGATTATTTTATTGTGTGTTGTTAGTTGTGCTTGAGGGAAAGTGATTCGATTGAGCATGCCCATGATTCCAACAGTTTTATTCCGGGCCATTTGAACATGCTCTCTGAAGAGAAGTTTTTTGTCGAGTATGCACCCGAGGTATTTAATGTGTGTGACTGGGTTCAGTCTGTGTCCCCCAAACGCAAGTGCGTATCTAGGTAATTTAGTTCTACGCGCAAACCACATGAACTTGCATTTGTCGTAGTTCATTCGCACATCAGAATTTACGCACCATTGTTCTATGTCGTGGGCAGCATCTTGGAGATTCCAAAGGGCATATGCAGGGTTTCTACTGCTGCATAGAATCGCTGCGTCATCGGCAAATAGTGCAAGTATACCATTTCTGGGCGTAGGGAAATCGTTGATATATAGTAAGAAGAGCTGTGGGCCCAGGACGCTGCCCTGTGGGACGGAGGCCCGTACGGGTCTGGTGGTTGATAGCTCTTGATCTATTTTGATCTGGAAGGTACGGCCCATCAGATAATTGTAGAAAAAGAGTACGTAGTGTGGTGGAAACCTCAGGGCGATGAGTTTCGAGAGTAGGGTGGCTATTTCGCACTTATCAAAGGCTTTAGCTATATCGCAAAAAAGAGCGGCCACTGTGTCTGTGTAATTGAATGCGTTTGTAATATATTCCGTGACTCTTAGTAGCTGTGTTACGCATGAGTGTTCGGGACGGAATCCATGCTGCTCTGGTCTGATTATATTATTAGTTTCTATATGTTGCGAGAGCCTTGCCGCTACAACTCTTTCGTAGAGTTTGGAGAAGTTTTTTAAGAGCGATATTGGGCGGTACGATGTCGCTTCTTCTGGGTTTGTGCCGGGCTTGTGTATCGCCTTGATTATGGCGTGTTTCCAGGGGGTTGGGAAAAAGTTTGTTTTCAGTGATGCATTGAAGATGTGCAAAAGTGAGGAAAGATGGGCCGGGGCCATTAGTTTGAGAGCTTTATTGCTTATATGGTCCGCCCCCGGAGCTTTTTTTGCATCAAGATTTTTAATAAGGTTTTTTATTTCATCTTCAGTGGTGAGGTCCATGTGGTCTGTGCCTTGTGCCCTGTGTGAGAGTATGTACGCGGTCACTCTTTGGCAGGTGGCTATTGTTTCTTGTCTTGTTTGTACTCTGTTAGGAGTGAATTGTTGTTCGTACGCATCTGCAAATGTTTCTGCTATTTCTTGGGGGGCGAAAACAAAGTGGTTTCCTTTTTTAATTTTTGTAATTCGCGATGTGGGGGGTCTGCATATTCGCCAGGCCTTCCATAAGTTGCCGTTTTCGGCAGTGGCATTTCCGACGAAGTCTGTAAAGCGATCGTTGGTGAAGTTAGCGACATCCCTTTTAATTTCGCTTTGGAGTTTGTTTAGGAGAATTTTGTCAATGCGTTTGCGGTATCTCTGCCAGTTTTTCCGAATTCTGTTTTTGAATTTTATTTTTTGAAGAATGTCGTTTGGCAGCCCGTATCTGTGGTCCGAGAAGTGTATTTCCTCCGACGCCTGTTCTATCGCTTCTTGGAAGCGAGTGGTGATTTGGGTGACCGCTTCGTTTATTTGCGTTGGTGTTGTCTCTTCTATGTGAATTATGTCGTCATCTTCAGTTAGCTCCTGGAATTTAGTCCAGTTTACCCTTTTTAATATCCTCTTAGTTCTGGGTATTTGGTGGTCTATTTCAAAATAGACAGGGTTATGTGGTGAATTGAGTATGATTTTGGTATGGGTGTGTATGTCGTGTAAAAAATTTTTTGAGATTCCGAAGTCAATTATGTCTGGTTCATACCTAGGGCAGCTTGGGATATGTGTTGGAATGGGTGTTGAGTGTACTTGAAGAAATTTATTCATGCAATAGCGTCTAAGGGCTGCTCCATGCTTGTTTCGTTTTTTGCTGTGAAAGAGTGGGTCTTTAGAGTTCCAGTCGCCCCCAATGAAGACTGGTTTGGTTGTGTTGGATATTGCATTCAGAAGATCAGTATCAATCTTATTTCTGGGCGGCTTGTATATTGCACAAAATATGAATTGTCTATTGTTTATGTGCACTTCGACTGCTACTGCCTCCATTTCTGTTGAAGGGGGGAGAGTGATGTTCAGAAAGGGAAAAGAGTTTCTCACGAGAACTGCGACTCCGCCCCCTCGATTGTGCAATCGATCTTTGCGGGCTATTGAGAAGCCCGGAAGCTTCGGGTCGTTACTTGGGAGCAGCCAGGTTTCAGATAGAAGGATTATGTCGACCTGGGTTCTATGAACTTCATCCTGGAGCTCTTTCAGGTTGTCCCTGAGTCCGTTGCAGTTCCAGGCCATTGCCCTTAGGGGCCTGGGGGGGGCGTTAATTATTTGCGCTATTGTTGAGGAGTGTGTGTAACAAGGTAATTAAAATTTGAATGTTTTCCTTGTTGAGGTTCTGTAATTGCTGAAGAAGCTCAACTGGTATGTTGTTTGTTTTGGTTTCGTTTTCTTGTATGGGCAGTTGGGATAATTGTTGTTCGGGTTGACTGCTTGTTTGGGTATTATTTCCTTGTGCGGGCTCAGGCGGTGTCTCCTGGGCCAAATTTGTCTTGGGTGAGGGCTCCATTGATTTGTTGCTCACTGGGGGTGTTAATTCCTCGTGGGCATCCTCGAAAATTTCCTCATCAGAGTCAATCTCCTCGGTTCCTATGACATAGTAATTATATGCCGCTTTTGCGGCTTGCTTGCTTGTGTTCATTTTCCCAAGTCGTTCTTTCATTGTATGCAATTGTTGTATTTCTATTCCTTCTGCCATGGGTGGGGCACCTGGAAAAATTCGTGCGTGAAGTTCGGATTGTTTGATCTTGAGGTCATTTATGTAATCATTTGTTTTTCTTGGTGATTGTGTTATGTGCGGCTCATCAGCTGGCCCTTGGGGCCGGGATGTGCGAATTGTAATTGTTTGAGTGCCCAGTTCAAAGTTTTCATCTCCATCAATTTGGGGCTGTACAGTTTCGGGCAACTGGTCCCCTGCCGGCGGTTGGCTTCCTGGGAGAGGGGGAAAGTCCTCTTCACAGGGGGGGCGAAGATGTAGGGGGAGAAGTGGGGTAAAAATTCGCCCCTTTTCTTGTTTGCGGGCATTGGGATGCCTTGGGCAACCTGGGAACGTAGCAGTGTGCGGGCCGCCACAGAACGCACATCGAATTTTTCTCCTATCGCCCTTGTCCTTGCAGTTTTTGGTTTCATGCGGCCCTGAACAGAAGGCGCATACTGCCCGGCCCTTACAGAAAAGGGCCGTGTGGTTGAAGGCCATACAGCGACGGCATTGTATGGGTGCAGCATTCCCTCGATATCTTTCGATATCTATTGGTATGCCCGCGATTTCCTTGATGTTGGCAAAGTGTTTGTTTGCAACTGTTATTTCGATTAAAAATAGTGGCATGGGTCTATTCGCTGCCCTTGTGGTCATGTTTGCAATTTTAACTGTTTCAACGTTTTGCTTTATAAGTTCCGCCTTTATTTCCTCGGGTCGGACGTTGGCCGGTAGCCCGCGGATGACAAATTTTAGTGTTTTTTCTGTGAATCTCTGGTAAGTGTGATATTCAAATTTTCTTTCGTCAAAGAACTTAGTTGCAGTTCTGTGATCATTTTCAGTATACACCTCAACAATAAGTGAGTTTTGTGCTGGGGTAGAAAGAGGCGGAACTTCGCACAGTGCCCTGAGGGCGCCAAAGTCCGTGAGCCAAGTGTTCCCCCATTTTCTAAGAATAATTTGAGGGATATTCTTTTTTCTTCGTGGACGACGTAATACAGGCTGGAAGCCTTCATTATCTATGTTGTTTTCATCAATTTCGCCCTCTTCGTTCAATGGAATCGTGGGGGGAATATTTATGTTTACGTTTTGTGCTGCTGTCAGCGAGTGGGCGTTCCCTGTTGTTGTGTTTGGGATCGGGTGGGCGTTGTCCGCCGGATCAGTGGGGGCGTCTCCCACTGGTATGTTATTACTTGGGTGGGCGTTCCCTGTCGAATTTGTGGTAACGTCAGTGTTTGTTGATGTTCCGGCCCCCGTGTCGATAGGGGGGCAAATTGGTGACTTAGGGGTCACATTTGTTTCATCCGCCGCTAATGTATTTTGGTTGCCGTTTCCATTCGTTGCACTTGAATGCTCCGCGTTATGTGTGGCGAAGATCTGTTCTTGTTGCGGGCTGTCAGCCGAAGTAATGCTCTGAGCTGATGAGCTGTTTGGAGCCGAAGAGCCGGAATTTGAGCTCGAGCTATTTTGGCTCATAGAGGTGCTTTTTGACGATGATTCCGCCGAGGTGTTATGCGATTTATCCTCGGAGATTGTGGTTCGTTGTGTTTCAGAAGATTTGTCCTCTTCTTCATTAATTATGGGCGTATTTTCAGTTAAATTTAGTCTAAGATTTATTCCACTGTTCGTGGACGTTCCGGACCCTTGGGTCAAATTTTTGGTGCTTTCGCTTAGGTTGACAGATCTCATTGAGTCTGATGAGCTACCAGGGGCTGTTGAGCTCCCCGAATTTTGAGTTTCCCTCTTTTTTTTACCCTTCTTTTTTAGTTTCTTTTTCCTTTTTTCGTTCCCCGAGGGAGGGGGGTCCGAGTCACCTTGTGCGAGGGGGGTGGATGTGAGTTTCCTTTTAAAAAGGAGAGCCCGCTTGTGGCTACATGAGTTCGTCTCCAGATATTCCATAAGGTTTCTGGCATCACAGAACAGCCCCTCAAGGCCCGTAAGGGCCACTTCACCCTTCCCTTCCTGTTCCAACCGGTAATATTTAATTACTAGGCACTCTAGTTTTTGTTCGAATTTACAGCTGTTATGAGCGATGTTATTACCCATTACGAGGGTTTTCAGCTTTTCGATCCATGGGAGGAACAGCTTCCCAAATTCGGCCCGTGGCCCGGACTCGTCGAGGTCCGTCGTAAGCATGCGCATTTTAGTGATGGCATCGGCGCCATTCTGATCGGCATATGGGCATATTAGTCCCATTTTTTCACAAGAGCACATGCAAGAGAATACCACTCACCTTGCTGTTACTTACCTAGTGGAATTCATGTCACTGAAGTTCCATGCTAGATGTACGGTGATGGTAAGATGGGGGGAGAAAACACAGTGGGGGAAAAAACGTGGATTCTATGGCTAGCGCGCCGCTATCTAGCAGGCCACGCCAGCCTTGGCCCTCACTAGAATATGTTCACTTTTTCTTTTTTTTGGCTATTGTCAAAAATATGTACTGAGAGCATTGAAAGCTCTGACCCGTCCAGCCTGTGCCTAGGGTCCGGTGGTGTCCCCTCGGAGGGGCGGATTTCCTCCTGCCCTCACCGCCTACGGGAGAACTGCACTGCACGTCGTTATGTCTGAAGGTTTTCCGCACGTCCGTTCGCAACCAGTTCTCGTTCAGGTGTTGTTATCTTGAAAATGTGAGGGATATTGCGGACACCTTCGCCACTGTCTCCAGTGATGCGAATTATCCCCCATAGTTTCATCGCATCAAATCATTGGCCGAACGCAATGCGTACACCTTCCGGCCTTTTACACCGGAGGGGTACAACTCATTGTTCACCCTTCATGAACTGACGACGGCCTTGCAGCGAAGTCCTGACTCAGCTGTAGGGCCCGATGTCATTCATTATTCCACGATTCGGCATCTCTCACCAGAATCACTGTCACATTTACTCATTTTATTTAATCGGATCTGGGCCAGTCATTCATTTCCTGACACCTGGCGAGCAGCCATTGTTCTTGCATTCCCGAAGCCTGGCAAAAATCCTCAGCAACTTAATAGTTAGACCTATTGCTTTGACCAGTTGTCTGTGTAAGCTCATGGAACGCATGGTCAATTATCGCCTTATGAGGTATCGCCTTATTACCTTGAGGTAACAATATTTTATCGACACATCAAAGCGGCTTTAGACGGTTCAGGTCAACAACATGCAATTTGTTACGCCTTGAGTCTTCAATCAGACAAGTATTCGTAAAGAGGGAGCATATGATAGCCATATTTTTTGATATAGAAAAGGCTTACGACCGTACTTGGAGGCACGGAATTCTTTCCGACCTCTATAATTGCGGCTTGCGGGGCAACTTGCCCATTTTTATTAAGAACTTTCTGGCTCGCCGCATCTTTCAGGTACGGATCGGAAGCACGTTATCAGCTCCTCAAATTCAAGAACAAGGTGTACCTCATGGTAGCATTTTAAGTGTAGCACTTTTTATTTTAAGACTCAACGGGGTGTTGAACCAACTCCCGTTGTCAGTCACTGGCGCACTCTACGTGGATGATCTGTTGATATCTTACCAATCAGTGAATATGAGGACAGCCGAGAGACAATTACAATCCGCTCTCAACAAAATCAGCAAGTGGGCTCATGATAACGGCTTCTTTCTTTGCCGACAAGACTGTCGCTGTGCACTTTTGTCGGCGTCGAGATTTTCATGATGACCCACAATTGTTTCTAAACAATAGTCAAATACCAATAGTAGAAAATACAAAATTCCTCGGCATCACGTTTGACAAGAAACTCACTTTCAAACCTCATATTGCGCAATTAAGAGTTCGTTGCATGAAGACGATGAACCTCTTGAAAGTCATCTCTTCTACATCATGGGGAGCAGACCGTAAGTCACTCCTCCACTTATATAAAGCTCTAATAAGATCGAAGCTCGACTACGGCTCCATTGTATACGGGTCAGCACCTCGGAGCTATCTGAGTGTGCTCGACCCAGTCCACCATCTCGCCCTGCAGATTTGCTCTGGAGCTTTCCGGACGTCTTCAATGGAGAGCCTGTATGTCGAATGCAACGAGCCATCACTGACATCAAGACGCCAGAAACTTTACTTGAAATATTATATCAAGATGAAATCTTTTACAGGTCATTCACATCATCGTCATTTTTAATCCCTTATTTCATAGACTTTTTGCTGCTCGCCCTTCATGTGTCCCAACTTACGGTCTTCGTATGAGGGCACTTGTGGAAGAACTAGAATTAGACATCAGTCGTGTGGCCCCAGTTGCTTTTCAACTGGCACCATGGGAGCAGTCTCTGCCAGATGTCTCTCTTTCATTATCATTATACCCTAGAGCCACCACAGCAGATGTCATATAACGACAGATTTTCTTTAGGCACAGGGGTAGGGACAACAGGTATTTCCCCATATATACCGACGGCTCTAAGAGCCCTGGGCATGTCGGTTGTGCCTACATCTGCTGTGAGGAGACATCTTTCAAACTATCAGACACATTCTCTATTTATTCGGCAGAACTGTACGCAATCGTTCAGGCTCTACGTCATATAAGACGCAAACGCCACCGACGATGCATCATTTATAGCGACTCTCTCAGCGCATTGCAAGCACTGTGTTCCTTCAGTTTTCACACTCATCCTTTCATTCATGCCATTTTTTTATGAATTACATTACCTCATCCATCACGGTACCACAGTAAAATTTTACTGGGTACCAGGTCATGTTGGAATACCGGGCAATGAAAAAGCAGACAACGCAGCTCGAACAACAACTAACATCGATAATAGCCTTTTGGTTCCTGCCAGTGACCACTTCTCAATCCTCCGAGAAGTGATGCATCGCCGCTGGCAGGATCACTGGAACCATCAGATAAATAATAAATTTCATGCCATCAAGCCCACACTTGGCCATTGGCGTTCGAGCTGCAGAACTAACCGAAAGGAGGAAGTTCTGCTTGCCCGGTTACTTATAGGACACAGTCGCCTCACGCAATCATATTTGTTATTGCGAGAGTTAACCAGAGTGCCCTCATTGTCAAAGTCCATTGCTCATGCTTTTACTTGTTCACATCACCGTCATCATTTTACGACCGCTTTTGGTCATAGTCATCTTTCACTTCATGGCATTTTAAATGACAATAGCGATGCATCTCGTGTTTTTAAATTCATCAAGGCCATTGGTTTTTATAACAAATTATAGTTTTACAATTCATGTCATTGTTTTACGTTTCATGCTGCTTTTTATCATGCGCCTTTTTAATTTTTCGACATGACAAAAGGACAATCTTTTTTATAATCATGTGTTTTGGCGCAGTTTGAATCTAGAAGTGCTTGAAGGGAGGAGCGGCTATCAGTTATTATTAAAACTCGCTCTTCTGCTCCCGTTGCGTATTGTGCAGCTACTTCTATCGCTAACAATTCTGCTTGGAAGTTACTATTGTTTTTATCTAGCGCTGCTTGCCACGTTTACTTTTCTGTATTGTTTGTGTATACACAATAGGCTGCCCCGACGCCTTCATCGGTTTTGGAGCCATGTGGGTGTTTGCTAGTTTTATATCGTGGCCGTCAATCGAAATATATCGAACTTAGTGTAAGTCGCCTGACCAATATTTCTATTGAGGTTCACAAACTGTTAGACAGCCTAGAGTCCAGGATCATCAAGCTCGAGCTGACCACAACAACACAAGCGAGGAATACAATGGACAAGGACATCCAGACAGACTCTTTTCTCCATGCCTTCGCCTCTACCCAAACCCTACCCTCCTTCACATCAATCTTTAACGATATTCCAAATCCTATTCCCACACTTTCATCTGAAACCCAAACATCTCCTCTAGCTGTTTCTCAATCCCAGCCTCTCTCCACTACATCCACATCCACCAACACTCCACTTCCTTCCTCCACAATACTTTCTTCTCTCCCTGTTACTTCCACTCCCAACCCATCTTCCTCCGCCGCCTCTCATTCTTCTCTCGATCCTCCTCCCAGATCATATATTATTCCAAAATCCTATGCTCGTACCACCTCCAACACTCGTCCTTCTCTTGACCTCCCTCCCCATGCACCCTCTATAATCCCAAAATCCTCCTCTTGCACCTCCACTGGACCTTCCTACCGCCGCCTTGGACAACCTCTTAATATCCCACATCCTGTGCTTTACACCCTTCCCCCTATCAAAACCCAGCACACCCTGTTAAAACCTCGCAACAAACTCTCATCTAAAACCACTAAACTTTCACAACCTGCAATCAAAGCGCCCTCAACTTCAGCTAACCACCCTACCTCTTCAAACTCTGCTCAAAGTCCTACCGCTTCAACCTCTGCTCAATATCCTATCACTTCAACCTCTGCTCAACATGCTACCATTTCAACCTCTGCTCAACATGCTGCTGCTTCAACCTCTTCTTCCAACACTGTTAACTGTTGCACTGACCCCCCTTCTCTACCTCAATCATATGCTCAACTTCTCCGTCTCAACAGACAGGTATACACCCTCCTGATACAATTCAAAAGCCCGATAGACGATGAGCACATACACAACGAGCAGGCCAAGCTCAAGGCATTCCTGAGAGCTAAAGTCGATCTACCGGCACACAACATCAACATTCAAAAAGTAAGACCGATCAGGAGTGGTATAGCTATAGACCTACCCACTGAGGAAGACAAGCACTGGCTCGAGCAACTATACTAAAGAAGCTGACACAACACAACTCAGAATGGCAGGCGAAGACACCCCCCATGACAACACAACCAAAACTCATCATATTTGGCGTTCCGAGTAATACAACTGACCAACTAGTTATTGACGCCATATCTACAATCGCGCAGGCACCCGGGCAGATCAACATAGATTCTAGAATCTCGGCCAAACCAGACAACACACATTGTAGTGGCAGTCCCTGGTAGGGTACTAGAACGCATTCTGCTGGCAAAATCACTTTTCATACACTGGGAAAGTTACCGAGTGCGCGAGTACCTTCAAGTACGACGCTGCACAAGGTGCCAATCCCACAAACACACCACCGGCCAGTGCCAGTCAGAAACACCGTATTGTGCCACCTGTTCCGGTAGGCACAATACTTACACATGCACGGAGGATCGTGTCAGGTGCATCAACTGTTTAATGAGCAATGACGACCACTACACAAAATACCCGACAGGACACAGAGCATCATCCCCGACATGTCATTGCTACAGGGCTTTAACCGAACGGCTGAGGAAGAAAATAAACTACAAATAATTCCCTTAATATTGTAAATAAAAAATTCCCTCAGTACAATTAGCTACTACAAAACTAAATCCGAAATTTAAAAATGAGCTCAAATAGAATTCCAGATGTCATGTCCCACCTCTTTCCTACACAATTAATTAATAAATCTAGCATTAAACTAATCCAACTTAATTGCGACCACACGAAAGCGGCCATGGATAAACTTCCAATAATCTCAAATAAATACCAAATCGACATATTCCTCATCCAGGAGCCCTACATCTACAATAAAAGAATACCCAATATCCCAAAATCATGGTCGGTCTGGCTCGCAAAAGAAAATAAAGCCGCGATAATCTGTCCTAACCAAAACATAAAACCAATTTTAATAGAGATCCTTAATCACACCGTCGCCGTTAAACTTTCTTTCGACAACAAGCCTCTTACTCTGATTTCAGCCTACGCCCCTCCCCATGGTGACCTGAAAGAAACACTCGCTGAAATTGCAATTATCCTCGATGCAATCAAACCGGAACAAGCACTGATCGGGTCTGATCTAAACGGGCAAAATCCGCAGTGGAACTATCCGAGGCTTAACGGTATAGGCAAAGAGATAGAGCAATTCATTGGCGGACATGATCTTTTTCTCCATCACTCAAACTCAAACCCACCGTCATATGTCCATGGCGACAAAAAAAAGCTGGCCCGACCTAACTCTCACAACAAACACAGAAATAGTGCAATGTCTATAGTCCGTTTCAGGTTAACTTTGCAGTGAAGAGGAAGCTACGAGGGAACCGCATCACTCGTTGCTATGACAACGAAAGCCTCTTAACCTATGTATCGATGCGCGGCCTCGGTAAGGTATGGCTGATTCTCGCCAATCGCGCAGAAAAAAAATTTTTTTACGTGTAACGTAATGCTTGTAGAAAAAATTGCAGTCAGTTAGTAACAAAAAATTAGCTAATGAAAAAAAAAAATCATTGTCGATACTTTCAGAAATCAAAGTTGCGGTTTTTGAAATAATTTTTTTTTATTGAAAAGTAACTCCTATTAACCCGGTTTTCACGTTTGAATTTGGGAATAGCCCCAAATAATAATAATAATAATAATAAAAATGATAAGGCAAAATTTAGAATTCTTTTACTCACTTTTCTTGCCGAAATTTCCGTCGCTCATCCACCCGAACGCATATACGTCGATGACACTTATTATCACTACAATTTTAGTCATTTTTCACGGATTCCCATTCTATGGAATCCTCACTTGACGTTGTAGAACTATCTGATTCTCTATTACTTATTAATTGTTGTTGCTCCAACATGTGTTCCATCAGGCCACCTGCAATCCAAAATTCCTCTTCTTTTTCAATAACGTGCTTTATGCATTATTGCCAAAAAGAACGGAGAACGTTTTAGCGTGTCTATCTCTGGTGAAAAGCAAGGTACAACTGTCACAGAAGAAAAAAATACACTGCAAGCCATTGTGGGTCTCTCTCTCTCTTGCTTATTTATATTTATCTGGAGAGACACTGAAGGGTCATCTGGAGGAACAGCCTCTGCTGTGGGGGAGGAAGTTGGTGTGGGTGAAAAAGAGACATTACTTATATCAACACCCTCCGCTATCGGCTATTGGAATTCAGAAACCACCCCTATCCTACGAACACGGCAAGAAATAGATATAAAAAAAAGGGAGGGGGGGGGGTCTGGAACCGTAACCTACCCCCATAAAGAGAGCCTCTCACAACGGTATCGGCGCTGTTGTGAAAGAGGGACACTTCCTCTAATCTATGAGTGAATATCTAAATTCGTTGGAGGTTATTTTCGCGAGAAAAAAAAAACCTGATTGAATATTCGTTTGGGTGTGTAGGCCTATAACTACATGCAAAACTGAATGAAAAATTGTATCGGAAAAAATTCAACAAAATGACGATATAATATATATATATATAACTCTCTCTCTCTCTCTCTGAGCAATCAAAAAAAAAAAAAAGCACGATAGTAATATTGGCGGGGAAAATTTCTTGGAAATCACGCCAAAATGTTCTTGAGCTCGCCATGGATTTTTGATAATGGTAACCAATATTTTTCTAATTTAAAAATTTTAAACGAATATACATTGGTTCAAAACGGTATTTTTTCAGTATATTTTTCAAAATCATAAAAAAATTTGAAATATTCTATATAAATGATCATCAGAAACCTCCGATGCATGGGAACTATATTTTGCGGCGAAGGAATACACTCTCTACCTTTCTCTCCACTGCAAAGTTAACCTGAAACAAACTATAAATAGAAATATAACAACAGACTTCTCAGCCAGCCTTCATAAATACATTCTGATAGAACTAAACATCTCTGCCAACGCTATCTCACTCACAAGATTCAAAAGTAAATTTGGTCTCTCTAAACTTAACAAGCATCTCAGGGACATCCCCAAATTAATAACTTTAATTAATAATTGCCACACCTCGGAGGATCTCAACGCTAAAACGGAAGCGTTGGAAAACTTAATTTTCCAGGCTTGCCATAAATCTCTTAAAAAGAAAACATCCAAACTTAATATCAAAACCTCCTGGTGGGCCCCCAAGTAAATGCCGCACAAAATAAACTCAAAGCTCTACAGCTTAGAACACAAATAGCCTCCCCAGATGAAAAACCCAGACTTTATATAATACTTAAACGTGAAAGAGCAAAATTTTATAAACTAATTCGCAAATCAAAAAGAGAAACCTTCAGAGACTTCTGTAATAAAGCTTCTAATCCTTATGGTAAACAATATAAAACAGTTAAATCCAAAAGCACCATCCAGGGCCTCGGCACGGGTCACTTTTTTCACTAAAAGTCACTTTTTTAGAAACTGGTCACTTTTATTACGTATTTTCAGGCCCAGGTCACTTTTTCCACTTTTTTAGCAAAAAAACCTCGGTCTCGCGCGCTTTTCTGCTGTCAGTGTTTTTCTTTTCTTCAAGGAGGAACTTTACCTGTTCAATATCGCTAATTTTCTCCCTCCCTTCATTGAACTACTATCGAAGGCATCTTATCTTCCCGGGAGTAAGACGCCTTCATATACCTATCGTGTATTAAGGAGTTCTACCCGGGAGCATACCGTGTGACGTCAGCATAACTTGATTTCAAGGCGCTTGGAAAAAGAAAGCTCCTTGGTTAAAGAATCGTCATTTTATGGAAAAGCCGGTCGGAAAAAAAAAACTAGCATAAAAGGCGTACTTACAACAAAAAATTTCCCCCCCCCCCATACTACCATTCTTTCTTATTTCCCCACGTGCTCACTCGTTCTTTTATTTACATCTTATTTTAAAATTGATCCTTTATTTTATTTGTTTTAAAAAATTTTAGTCCTAAGGGCCGAATTCCTTTCTTGGAGCATCGAGCAAGTTACATTTGTTGTTTGTTCTATCGTTACTTTTGTTAATTTTTTTAAATGTTATTTGAAATGACGATTAGAGAGCCCGTGCAGAAGCTAACTTACGCGCAGCGGGAGAATACCAAAGCGCGTATTAAAGACGCGTATTATTAATACGTATTAAGCGTATTAATACGCTTTGGAGAATACTCTTGTAGCTGGCCAAGGTTAAAGAAGCTCGCATGTATTTTGAATTTACTTACAATAAAAAAAAAATCATCCGATTGAAAATCGCGATCTATCGACAAATAAAATTCGTACTATTTTTCTAACTGGATTTAAATCTGAGCAAGAAACCGTACCCCCAAATTTGATCGAAAGGAGAACTATTTATGAAAAGATCACAGAATCCTGCAATTCAACATTTAGTTTAACACAAGGGTTTCCAAATCAGATGAAAATTTGTCATCAGGCTGATAAAAACTCAGTTAACGTGCATGGGAGCCGTAACTAGAGGCGGATTTAACGATGGGCACACACCGAGCGCGCCTTTGGCCCCTACTTCACATTTTTTTCCTAATTTAAAGGGCCTAATATTAATTTTTTTTATTCCCGGGCCGTAACTTAATTTAGAGCATCTTCACGATACTGATTGTTACTTAATATTGTTGGATTGTTTTCCTTTTTTTTTCTCTCCATGCACGTGCGGGAACCGGTTGTTCCGACGCTGTATGCAAATCGGCGGCGGCGTACTCTCACGGGAGCACGGATATATAGACTGGTTTTTTCTTTATAGGTGAGATGTCTGTTTTTTCCGCATGGATGTATGTCGGGATTCGATTTGTTTCTCCCTTTTGATTGCCGGCCGTATTTTTGATGAACGAAAATGATCTTGTTTTTTGTTTTTGCAACTTTTACGGAAAAAGAGTTCAAAATGAACTTCTGATCATTGTTTTTCTTCAGCTCAGTCGGTGCGCTCTGCCCCCCAACAAATATCGACATCTTGCGCGCCATTCTTGATGTGTAAAAAAATCTTATTTTTAGACCTCGGAAGTTATTAAAACGTTTGTCTCGAGTCTGTTATGACCGCAATAGGAGAGGGCGGGGGTCTGGTTCCACGGGTGTTGAACGAGGAAAGGTGCCGAGTTTACTCATTTTCTGTTAAAAAGAGTGGATACCGGCCCCGAGCGATAGTAAATTTTCGTTCGTACTTGCGACCCGGATTGCTACATACCGTGATCAGATCCAAAAGCGGGGGGGGGGGGGAGAAAACAATGCCTTGGACGGCGTTTTTGATGGAATGGTATATTTAAGAAAAGGCAATAAAAATTCCTTTGCAAAATTATCGAATTTCACAGTCAAGGGGCAGTAAAATTACGTTTCCCCTCCATAAAAAACAATTGTATTACGGCCATGGTAAATCGGGTGTCCCGGATGGGGACGAATTCACTATTTTTGTTCGTTGAAAGTTACGGGAGGAGTCAGCGCTAACGTGGCGACTTGTTTTCGCGCTAAAATAGGTAGCCCTGACAGCAGCATCCATAAACTCTGTATCAACCGCATTTATAAACCCCGTATGTTGTTGATTCAATTTTTGTGTTCATTTCATCCTAATTTTCCGTATTTCCCGATATATTTCTATCGATTTTCGCATATTAGGTTAATTCATATTATAAATTATATATTTTTTTGTAATTTTTTATGTGCCCTTCGTCAGCCATCTTGAATTGACTACCGCAAAACGGCGATTCCTTGGCTCGAAAAAAAGTCGCCACGTTGGTGCTTACAAGGTTCATGGGAAATTTACCGGGCAAGGCCGCTGAGTCTCTTTTTCTGTTAAAAATTACGGGGGGAAGGCCAAAATTATACTTTTTCCAGGGGTAGGAACACTGCGCCAAAATTAACATCTTGCGCCATCCTGCTCCAATAGTGGTTTCGTATTTTTCTGCGCCAAATAGCTAATTTTGCTTCGTATGCCCAGAATTTCTTAAAGGTCGCCAAAAATTTTTTGTTCCTGCTTACCGTGAAACGATTCTTTCTAAGAGCGTGTTTTATATATATGGGTTCGAGCCCCATCGTCACCACAGTGGTGGTCGGCTGAAGTGGGTTTTCTGTGGTTCCCAACTTCAAGGCGCAAATGCAAGCCGATCTCTCCGTTAAAAAGTCTCGCCACAGAGAGCGACAGTCCTACAAACAGTATAAATATTCAGTCATTACACTACACTCACTTCACTTCTGAGATATAGATGGCAGCACTAAAAAATCATACACAACACTAAATACGCACTCAGACTGTTAGGTACACATACTTACACTTCCGGCACAACTCACTAGGTAGTAAATTGCCCATGGCGATAGACCTGAGTTGTGCTCGGCTTCAAAAAAAAAAAAAAAAAGCTTTAAAGTGCAAATGCGAGTCAGTTGCCGTTTAAAAAAAAGTCGCCACTGGAAGCAGCAGAAATTACGAATGTTAATTTAGAAACTGCCGAATAACGAGTGTCAGATCACCAATCTCGCCAAATAATAAGTACTTAATCGCCAAAGGTCGTGTTGATTCTTCCGAAATTCTCCCCCCTTTTGCAACAATTTCTTTCCGAGTATAAAAAAGTTATAGAAAATTTTTTGCTCATTTGAAGTGCTGCTGTTCAAGACAGCAAATAGTGCCCTCAGTAAGCAAAAATCATCTTAAATAGACTGGTGTGAAAAATTTTATGACAGCCTCTCTTTCAAACGATGTGTCAAAAGCCTGAAACACCAAAAACAAGCTGATGAAAAGATTTTTGATAACAAAAGACAGTGCAGTTTTATTTTGAAAAGGGAGGAGGGTTAACGAAAATATTCTTGTTAATTTCCCTGCTCCAATAAATATCTGCTGAATTTGCTGCTCCAAAACTGCTCAGAATCCTGAATTTTGCTGCTCCGAAATGGACTTTGTCACTTCCCACCCCTGTGTTTCTGGGTAAAGGAGTAAATGTGTTTTTTTTGCAGGGGTGTATGCATGGCCCCCACATCCTGAAGCAGGGCCCCTAGGCTGGGATCTTTTACGGGCCCCCTGACCAGACTTTCACGGGGCCCCCCTTTATGATGAATTTATAGCGTGAAAAAACAAAAAAATTATTAAAATCCTCCCGGGCCCCAGGGCTGGAGCCTTGTCAGCCCACCCTTTGTGGGGGCCATGGGTGTATGTTGTGTGTAAAAAAAGGGAAAATATATATTTTTACAAATTTCAAAACTGGTTTATTTTTTCCCTCACCCAAGGACAGTATTATTTTGGTGCCCCCGCCTGTAAAATAGTACTCGCCCACTTTTCCCAGTCCAGCCATAGGTGGAGATAGACTTGAAGGTCTTAGGGGTGTGGCACGATGACAATTGATATACATCATATACATGTATACATCAGTAGGCTCTGCCATTGACGCTGGGGGGGGGGGGGTGGATTGCCCCTCCCTCAACATATAATAATTAAAATAATTTAGTTAATTTAATAATTTGAATACTTTATTCAATTTAATAATTTAAATGATTTATAATTCAGTAATTTAAGTAATTTTTTAATTTAATAATTTAAAATGTTAAAAATTTAATTTTATGGTTTTTAATCATTAAGTAAATTTCTTAAAATTTGTTGGAACATATTATACAAACCTAGGTATGTAAATCAAATTTGTACTAGTTAAAAAAAGTTTGAGTACATTTTGTATACTGTCATTCATAGCATAACATGAATGAAAAATCCACTGGAATGTAGATGGGACAAATTCTCTCATCAAATTTTGTGTTATTTCATTTTTTTCCCTTCTTTGAATGTGAAAAATTTTTCCCGCTTTGAAGTTTTTCCTGCTTAAATTGATTTTAAGATGGGTTGTGCAAAGCAACATGGGGGAAGGCATTGCTGCTGTTACTTAAAAGGGATGTAATGTAGTTATTCTCTCACTCATAGTTGTTGATAAATTTGATAAGTTATTCAAAACTTTTCTGGTTAGCAGAATGCGTTTGAGTTTGATTTAATTATTTCTATCTATTATGTAAAAAAAGCAATTTCAATGAGTTCTATTGAAATGCAAAGTTAAAACTAAATTCAATTTCAATTCATTCAATTTGGTAATAAAAATTCATTGTCCATTTGGTCTCTCTCTCTAAAAAATTTTGGTCACTATTTGGTCACTTTTAAACATTTCGGTCACTATTTGGTCACTTTTTCAAACATTTTGGTCACTATTTTCACTAATTTTGAGGCCATGATCCGTGCTGACCCCTGCACCATCCCGTCCCAGCTTTTCAAACTTCTTGGAGAAGATGCACAAGGAACCCAAAGATATTTTGCTAATATAATTCTGGAAAAACTCTTTCTCACACCACCTAACACGTCCTCCGCATAGAGCACGAACACTATGACATCGTCGAACTACAATGACTCTCCATTCAGTCCGGCCGAAGTGGATAGGATTATAAAACTGATCCCGACAAACAAAGCCTCCGGTCCTGATAGTATTGACGGCCCGATAATCAAGCATGTACACAAACAATACCCAACTCTTTTCCTCACGCTGTTCAACAAATGCCTCGAACTAAAAACATTCCCCAACATCTTCAAGATAGGGCAAGTAATACTCTTTCAAAAACCAGATAAAAAACCAGATGTAATCGACTCGTATCGTCCAATAACCCTTTTGCCCATAGGAGGTAAATGTCTTGAAAAATTTTTGACTCAACTTTCACCTGGAATCTCAAAACCATAACTCTAACCTTCAATTCGGCTTTAGGTCAGGTAATTCTATAGATGATGCCCTCAACCTAATACTCACTAAAATTAATGAATTCAAGAGCAAAGAACTGGACGTCGAATTTATAAGTATCGATATTAAAGGAGCTTTTAACAACCTGACCTATTCCTCAATAAACCAAGAACTGTCCAAAGCTCCCCTCCCTAACAATATTAAATCAATGTTTTCGGACCTCCTAGCAAATAGACATGTCTTAATCACAAGACCGGAAGGCCTGGCGGTTAGAAAACAGGATATTGGCTGTCCACAGGGTTCGTGTAGCGGACCAGCTTTATGGAATCTTGTGGCCAATCAAGCCCTAAAAATCCCCCTCCCGGAAGATGCCCATATCCAAGCCTTTGTTTGCTGATGACTTTGCCTTTGTGATAGGGTCAGTAAATGTATCACAGCTAGCGACAAAGGCAACTAAAATTCTTAACGATTTTTCGAATTGGCTTAATGAACATAACCTCAAAATCTCAACAGAAAAAACACAATTTCTCTGTTTCACAAAAAATAAATATCCCCCTAGGATCAAAATTAATGGTAAAAATATTAAATGCGTAAACAATCTCAAATATTTAGGCGTAACCATCCAAAAAGACCTCGGCTGGCAATCACACATCAATGAACGCAAACTAAAAGCGATTCGCTTCCATTTTAAACTAACTAAAATAGCAGGAAAATCCTGGGGCATCTCACAAAGCATTAGGAACACTATCTACAAGACGGTGGTCGAGAGATTCTTGGCCCATGGCACCTCAGCTTGGTATAGGCATCCAACCAAAAAACACAACAGGCTTTAGATAGTGCACAGAGGAAATTTCTTTTAACAATAACCGGAGTCTATGACACAACAGCTACGCTCGGACTCCAAGTGATCACAGGCAACTGCCCACTACACCTAAAGCTCCAAATGGAAGCAGTCTACACAAACGCAGTTAGGTTTAGGAAAAACATTCAACCAGAACTTCTAGACTTTGACCCCAATAACTTTGAAGCACTGGAGCATGGCTGGCACCACCCCTCCTGCTCAACTGTCCCCAATCAAATTTCGATTGACGGCCACGATATAAAACTAGCAAACACCCACATGGCTCCAAAACCGATGAAGGCGTCGGGGCAGCCTATTGTGTATACACAAACAATACAGAAAAGCAAACGTGGCAAGCAGCGCTAGATAAAAACAATAGTAACTTCCAAGCAGAATTGTTAGCGATAGAAGTAGCTGCACAATACGCAACGGGAGCCGAAGAGCGAGTTTTAATAATAACTGATAGCCGCTCCTCCCTTCAAGCACTTCTAGATCCAACAAATAGAAACACAATAGTACGTGTATTAAGGCGGCGTCTATTAAATAACCCAAACATTTTCCTAGGTTGGACCAAGGCCCATGTAGGTAATCTTGGAAACGAGAGAGCAGACTCTCTAGCCAAAGCTGCAATCAACTGTGACAATAAACTTGATAACCCTTTCCCACTAACGCTCCTGAAGCGACAACTTAAACAAGCAACCCTCCAGAAATGGCAGCAAATTTGGGACCAAGGAACAACAGCCAGGAAAGTGCACGAAATTGTCCCTCGAGTCACATACAACACACTAAACTGGAATAGGGAGGTGACTATCTTCATAACAGGACACGGCCCATTCCCTATATATCTACACGAACGGAAACGCCGCCGAACAGACAAATGTGCCTGCGGTATGGTGGGTACTCCTGTTCACTATGCAACAGAGTGCAAATTTACAAAACATCTACACATGTACAAATATTCCGAAAACAATAGAAAACAATGGTTCACTCAAATAATCAAAAACAAAAACACAGCAGCAAGGATTACGAGCCTTGTCAGATATATACACGCCAACGAAAAACAAGATCTCTGTTCACCAGATTTATAAAATAATGTTTTAAATATTACAAAAATAAGTGGGAGAAATAACAGAAATGGATAAAAACAACAACAAAAATCATATCCACATGACTGCCACTACTAATACATGATATAGCATGTACTAACGGGACCCGAACAAGAATTTTTGACATTCCCGTTACAATGATGTAAATGTGATAACCACAAGTGTCCTTCATGCCGCTATTCTAGCTAGGGTGCTAGGCGGGACGACACGAATGGTTTCATAATAACCATTACACATGCAGTTTATATTATATATACACTGCTGGCCACCGTAAATGCAACACCCTGAAGGAAGCATGCAAATAATATGAAATTTACAACATGCATTAGCGGAGGTGAGATATGCAAATGATTAGAATTTCAGCGCAAACGCACATCAAGCGCGCCTGTGGCGCCACTTCAAAGCGCTATTTAAGGCTTGGAGATTTCGACGATTTGAAGTACGGCAATTGTGTTTTTCTTGTGGTTTTTTCAAAAAAACGATCAATTATGCCTCGTAGAAAACAGCGATCATCTTTTGATCAAGTATCCGAGTTCGACAGAGGAAGGATAGTGGCCTACCGAGATTGTGGATTATCTTTCAGGGAAATCGGTAGTCGTGTTGGACGAAACCAAACAACTGTAATGCGGATATGTGATCGTTGGATGCAGGAGGGTACGACGGACCGACGTGTTCGATCACATCCACCTCAGTGCACCACTTCACGTGATGACAGGCGTATTGTGCGTATGGCAGTGACGGATCGCTCAGCCACATCACGAACCATAGCACAGCACATTCAGTGTCTGCGCGTACCATTCGACGCCGTTTACAGCAGAGTGGTCTGTCCGCAAGACGTCCATTGTTTCGTCTACCCTTGACGCAGAACCACAGACGTCTCCGCCGCCAATGGTGCGATGAAAGAAGGATGTGGACGCACAATGGAATGAAATTGTCTTTACTGACGAGTCACGCTTCTGTCTGCAACACCACGATGGTCGGATTCGAGTCTGGAGACACCGTGGAGAGAGGATGCTGAACAGCTGCGTTATGCACCGCCACACTGGTCCTGCACCGGGTATTATGGTATGGGGCGGTATTGGATATCACTCTCGCACTCCTCTAGTACGCATTGCCGGTACTTTAAAAAGCCAGCGCTACATCTCCGAGGAGTTGGAGCCAGTTGTCCTTCCTTACCTTCAGGGCTTGCCCACAGCCATATTTCAACAGGATAATGCGCGACCACACGTGGCACGCATTGTCCAAAGGTTCTTCGTCAATCGCCAGATTGAATTGCTTCCCTGGCCAGCTCGCTCTCCGGATCTTTCGCCGATAGAAAACATGTGGTCCATGGTTGCTCAACGATTGACCCAGATTACATCCCCAGCTGCCACACCAGATCAACTTTGGCAACGCGTGGAAGCTGCTTGGTCTGCTGTACCCCAAGAACACATCCAAAGTCTCTTTGAATCAATGCCGAGGCGTGTGGCAGCGGTGATCTCCAACAATGGCGGCTACTCTGGCTACTGATTTTGGCAGGAACCACACTTCACAGAAGTCTATAAATTTAATCATTTGATGCTTGGTCAACATGTTATTTACAAAATAAATATTGTTGCGATATCTCTTGTCTTTCTTGGTGTTGCAATTTGGGTGGCCAGCAGTGTATATTCTTTTTTTTTAATATAAATATTATAATATAACCAGCCAGATAGTCAACCAAGACCGAAGCTGATCCTTAGCTAAGGCTCTCTCCAGACAATCCCCCATTTAAATCAAGCCCACATTGCTCACCAAAATAGGTTTAGGACGAGACGACTCCACCTGGCAGTTATATATATGTATATAAATGTGTGTGTTTCTCTTTCCTCTATTCAAGTTGTCCATGCATTTCATGTCCACAACACACGTGCGTACTCATATTGTCGGATTCATGTTGCTCACCGAATAAGGTGAGCGAGATGCCACGGGTCTCCCTAATTGTATATATTCCCCCACACAATACTTCTATTTTGTATATTTTCATTAAATCCGAAAAATCATTGATCAAACAAACATAATTACATGATTGGTAATTTTATATCTAATTTTTTATTTTTCTGAAAGTTACTTAATCATAATTAAGTAAATGATAATGTAACCTATCATAATAATTCATCAAAAAAACAAATATATTTAGAAATTAATCTAATCTTTAGTAATCTTAGTTATTTCTGGTCTTTTTGAATTAACTGAGTTGCTTGAATGAACAGTTAACAGTTTCAAACGCATTGAATATTCAACATTTCATAAGTTCCAGACGTCAAAAAAATCATTATTCGAAAAGAAAAAAAATTCTGTAAACTAAGTTACAAATTATTTTAATATCTGATCCAAATTCTGAAGTTCAAATTAAATTTTCAAATTAAATAATCTCTTCTAAATTCTTGAAAATCATATCAAATGATTCGACTGACAATCTGTGACAAGAATTTAAAATTCTGAAAGGAGTATAATTATAATAATTTTTGATTATTGAATTATTAATGCATATTGAACAGTCGATATTCCAAAATTTACCCATGAATTTCACTTTAATATCATTTTCACCAAGGAAGGAAGTTATTATCCGTTAGAAACAATTGAAATTATTTTGAGCTGTAGAAATTTGAGCTTTAACAGGAATTTCAATCAATTCGATCAATTTATTATATCAATGTGCACCCCCAACGCCCCTCGCTGCAAGAAATGCGGGGAATGCCCTACAGAAAGCGGGAAGCGCGGCCTATACGATGGAAACTAAATTTTCAAAATTTATTTGATCCCAATTTATTATTTGGGTTAGCTCCCATCGCCCCTCACTGCAAAAAATGGAAGTACTGACAAAAAGTGGGGAATGTGGCTTATACGGTGGAAATTAAAATTTAAAAATTTCTTCGATCTCAATTTATTATTTGGGTGAGCTCTTCAACGCCCCTCACTGCGAGAAATGGAAATCCCGACAGAAATGCGGCTTATATGGTTAAAATTAAATTTTAAAAATTTATTGCGTAGTAGTAGTAGTAGGTAGGGCCTCCAAAAAATGGCTCGGGGATCCATGATATTCTTAAGTCAGCCACCTCGTTGGGCAATTTGCCTGTTGTGGCGTTGTATTTGTATTTGTAAATTAGTTAGTTTTCAATAATAATTTATGGTATTAAATTGAAAGTTGAAATTGATCGAATTGATTGAAATTCCTGTTAAAACTCAAATTTCTGCAGCTCAAAATATTTTCAATTGTTTCTAACTGATAACTTCCTTGGTGAAAATGATATTAAAGTGAAATTCATGGGTAAATTTTGGAATATCGCTGTTCAATATGCATAAATAATTCAATAATCAAAAATTATTATAATTATACTTCTTTCAGAATTTTAAATTCTTGTCACAGATTGTCGGTCGAATCATTTGATATGATTTTTGAGAATTTAGAAGAGATTATTTAATTTGAAACTTGAAAGTTTAATTTGAACTTAAAAATTTATATCAGAGATATTAAAATAATTTGTAACTTAGTTTACAGAATTTTTTTTTTCTTTTCGAATGAAGATTTTTTTTGACGTCCGGAACTTATGAAATGTTGAATTTTCAATGCGTTTGAAGCTGTTAAATGTTCATTCAATCAACTCAGTTGATTCAAAAAGATCAGAAATAACTAAGATTACTAAAAATTAGATTAAAATTTTTAAAACTCTGAAGCATACTTTTTTCAATTATTTCTCATTAAATATTAATTATTGCTATATTATGAAAGAGAAGAGTTTGAAATTTCTAGTTAAAAAAAACTATTGAGATTTAAAAAAAAAATCATGAAAATTGCCAAAAACCTGGTTTGTCCGCAGGGACAAACATAGTTTTTATTTGTATAATTATTTGTGTGTCATAATTATTATATATATTTTTTCGTTCCAGAAGATTTATAGATTATGTTTGAAAACACTTAAGGAGACAGGATTTGACATTTTTACGTTGTGTACAACATACATTACTGATCATTGATCAAACATCAAAACATGATTGGTAATTTTATATTTTGTTTTTTGAACCTAAACAGTCAACAGTTTCAAACGCGTTGAAAATTCACCATTGAACGTTCCAAACGCCAAAAAAATCATTATTCAAAAAAAATAATTATGTAAACTAAGTTACAAATTATTTTATATTTTAACATCTGATCCGAATTCTGATTTCTAAATAATCTTCTAAATTCTTGAAATAGAAATCATTCGACCGACAATCTGTGACAAGCATTTGCAAACGATTATAAATTGAAAAGGATTATAATATAATTCTGAACGGATTACAATATATTAATTTTATTATTGAATATTAGACATTACAAAATTTACCCATGAATTTTTATTCTGTTAACAAATATTTTGCTCCTTTTGAAACAGGAATTGGAAAACATCCCAAAAGATCTCAATTGAAGATTGTCGGTTTGATGTGTAATGTATGCTTAATATGTATTAGTAATAAACGTATAAAATATACCTAGATCAAATTTTCTGATACTTTATTTGTTGAATCACATGTTTTATACGCAAGTCAGGTTTTAACAATCTTCGTTGAATCCAATAACCGTACAAATCGGTACACCGACACAATTATCACAGCTGATTCGAGTTTCGAACCTAAAACCTTTCGATACACAGTCGCGCGCTCTACCAACTGTTCCATTCGGACAACGATGTAAGGGTACGTCCATAGTGCACCGCTTCTCGCTTTATTGCTTAAACCGCGGCCGTTGTAGAAGGCGAGATGATCCCGCGCGATTCTAGCCGGTGGTGGTTATAGTGCACCGCTCGCGGGAGCGTCTGCCTGCATGAGCAGTTGGCATCATGGAGCTATCACGTGGGGATGTATTGTGTGTGTTTCTGTTGACAACAAAAAATATTTATCATAAAATTTAAATATGAAAGAACGACGAATGTACATGAAATGAATAGGACTCGCCTTGAAGTTGCAATGGGTTTAGTGTAATCGCTAATTATAGTTAATTAATTGATGATAAATCAGTGATTTCGCTTTTAGTGCCACAAAAAATTTTTGATTAGGAAAACGAAAATTGATCGTTACAAAATTCCGTTTCATTTAGTTTTATCGTTAATTAGTTTATTAACGATAAAACTAAATCATGATTGGTAATTAGTTAATTAACGATAAAACGCAGACCTGCCAACTCTCCCGATTTAAGCGGGAACTCCGGATTTTTCATCCTTCCTCCCGCTCTCCGTATTTGTTAAAATTTCTCCGGATTTTGGCCGAAAATTAGATTTTACGCGAGCTTTCACGTCGTGGCGTCAATAATTACCATTGTCGTTAGGGAAAACACCCAAAGAGGACAGCCGTAGTCATTTCCATCGAGCAGCCGTAAGAAAAAGTCTGTGACCGCATTTAAGCAACTAGCAAAGACGCGACTTCGTTTTCGTACCATTTATCGGCAATCATTTATCAGGGGGAAGCCCTTGGTTGCCGAAATTCCTGTATAATCGTTATTGTATTCCATTAACAGCCGCACGGTAAACACGTTTTTTCGTCCGCAGCTTTGTAATTTGAGTTTTTTTTAAATCGTTTCTTCCGATTAAACATCTTCAGAAAGAAAATATAAAACTTAAAGCTATATACAGCTAAATATAAAGCTTTTAAGAATTCATATACCCAAGATTATCAATCACTGATAGCATCCACGAAAGAAAACACATACATTATGAACAGTATGTAGATGTGATTTCTCTATTCTGCATGGAAAGACTGACATGGAATTTTGGGGGAAGAATGTAACTTTTTCTTTATTTATTAAAAAAAAACAATTTTTTTTTCGAAAATTTTTTTTATGAACTTTTTTTTGATACTCTATGAGTGTCGGGGGAGAGGGGGGGGGGTACCCCCCTCGGGAGAATCTCCGTATTTCTGGATTTCAAAAGTTGGCACGTTTGAAAACGAAATACAACGGTATTTTGATTAATTAACGATATCGTTTTTATTATGTCACCTAATTAACGATTAGTATTAACAATAATTAGGCGTCATAAAAACTCCGTTGGATTTAGTATGATCATTAATGATCCTTAATTAATTAACTATTTTGCTTATTATGTCATAACTAATTAACGATCAGTATTAGCAACAATTATCCATCACAAAAACTCCGTTGGATTCAGTATAATCGTTAATTAACCTTAATTAATGATTAATCAACGATATCGCTTTCATTATGTTATATCTAGTTAACGATTAGTATTAACAATAATTATTCGTCATAAAAACTCCGTTGGATTCAGTATGACCATTAATGATCCTTAATTAATAACCGATTTCGCTTTTATTATGTCATAATTAATCAACGATTAGTAATAACGATAATTGTCGTTACAAAAAATCCGTCGATTTACTATTCCACTATAAAACGAACTACGCAAGTTTTACAGCAAATTATCCGGTTTAAACTGCAAGCGGTGAGCCGGTCAAGCGAGAAAAAGAAATAATCCATTCCGGTTAAAGCGGGTAAAAGCAGTTTGAGCCGGTAGCACTATGGCCGCCCCAATGAGTTTTCACGATCTTTTTTCAGCCGCGATAAAGCGAGTAGCGATTCACTATGGACGTACCCTTACCTGCTTGGAACTTGTATTTCACATTACGAGGCTGTAAACATAATGTATATTATTCATCACGGTTTCTAGATGGCGGCAGTGCGTACGTTCAATCAATCAAACCATATCAATTTGAGGCACTGACACGATATCACACTGCGCATTCGGGTTTCGAACCCAAGACTCTTCGCTACACTGTCTAGCGCTCTACCAACTGGTCCATTCGGACAACGATGTCATCTGTTACGAACTTTACTTACACATTACGAGACTGTACATACAATGTATATTATTCAACATGGTTTCTAGATGGCGACTGCGTACGTTCAATCACACAAACCATACAGATTCCAACACTGATTTCGAATAAGAAAAAGTCAACCGTAACCGCGTAACCCGTACCCGTGAGAAAAAAATCGAAAAAATCTGTTTCGAATGCCATGATTTTTCTGAGTCATTTTTCCAAGGGGGGGTACTGTGGATTTTCGAGAAAAAAAAATTTCAAGCTAAAAGGAAACCATTAGGTGCATTTTATAGAGAATCAGATTTCGAATAAGAAAAAGTCAACCATAACCGCGTAACCCGTACCCGTGAGAAAAAAATCGAAAAAATCTGTTTCGAATGCCATGATTTTTCGGAGTCATTTTTCCAGGGGGGGGGGGGTACTGCGGATTTTCGAGAAAAAAAAAATTTCAAGCTAAAAGGAAACCATTAGGTGCATTTCATAGAGAATCAGATTTCGAATAAGAAAAAGTCAACCATAACCGCGTAACCCGTACCCGTGAGCAAAAAAACGAAAAAATATGTTTCGAATGCCATGATTTTTCGGAGTCATTTTTCCAAGGGGGGGGGGGGTACTGTGGATTTTCGAGAAAAAAAAATTTCAAGCTAAAAGGAAACCATTAGGTGCATTTTATAGAGAATCAGATTTCAAATAAGAAAAAGTCAACCGTAACCGCGTAACCCGTACCCGTGAGCAAAAAATCGAAAAAATCTGTTTCGAATGCCATGATTTTTCCGAGTCATTTTTCCAAGGGGGGTACTGTGGATTTTCGAGAAAAAAAAATTTCAAGCTAAAAGGAAACCATTAGGTGCATTTTATAGAGAATCAGATTTCGAATAAGAAAAAGTCAACCGTAACCGCGTAACCAGTACCCGTGAGAAGAAAAATCGAAAAAATCTGTTTCGAATGCCATGATTTTTCGGAGTCATTTTTCCAAAGGGGGGGGTACTGTGGATTTTCGAGAAAAAAAAAATTTCAAGCTAAAAGGAAACCATTAGGTGCATTTCATAGAGAATCAGATTTCGAATAAGAAAAAGTCAACCGTAACCGCGTAACCCGTACCCGTGAGCAAAAAAACGAAAAAATCTGTTTCGAATGCCATGATTTTTCCGAGTCATTTTTCCAAGGGGGGTACTGTGGATTTTCGAGAAAAAAAAATTTCAAGCTAAAAGGAAACCATTAGGTGCATTTTATAGAGAATCAGATTTCGAATAAGAAAAAGTCAACCGTAACCGCGTAACCAGTACCCGTGAGAAGAAAAATCGAAAAAATCTGTTTCGAATGCCATGATTTTTCGGAGTCATTTTTCCAAGGGGGGGGGGTACTGTGGATTTTCGAGAAAAAAAAAATTTCAAGCTAAAAGGAAACCATTAGGTGCATTTCATAGAGAATCAGATTTCGAATAAGAAAAAGTAAACCGTAACCGCGTAACCCGTACCCGTGAGCAAAAAAACGAAAAAATATGTTTCGAATGCCATGATTTTTCGGAGTCATTTTTCCAAGGGGGGGGGGGTACTGTGGATTTTCGAGAAAAAAAAATTTCAAGCAAAAAGGAAACCATTAGGTGCATTTTATAGAGAATCAGATTTCGAATAAGAAAAAGTCAACCGTAACCGCGTAACCAGTACCCGTGAGAAGAAAAATCGAAAAAAATCTGTTTCGAATGCCATGATTTTTCGGAGTCATTTTTCCAAGGGGGGGGGGTACTGTGGATTTTCGAGAAAAAAAAATTTCAAGCTAAAAGGAAACCATTAGGTGCATTTTATAGAGAATCAGATTTCGAATAAGAAAAAGTAAACCGTAACCGCGTAACCCGTACCCGTGAGAAAAAAATCGAAAAAAACTGTTTCGAATGCCATGATTTTTCGGAGTCATTTTTCCAGGGGGGGGTGTACTGTGGATTTTCGAGAAAAAAAAATTTCAAGCTAAAAGGAAACCATTAGGTGCATTTTATAGAGAATCAGATTTCAAATAAGAAAAAGTCGAGCGTAACCGCGTAACCCGTACCCGTGAGCAAAAAATCGAAAAAATCTGTTTCGAATGCCATGATTTTTCCGAGTCATTTTTCCAAGGGGGGTACTGTGGATTTTCGAGAAAAAAAAATTTCAAGCTAAAAGGAAACCATTAGGTGCATTTTATAGAGAATCAGATTTCGAATAAGAAAAAGTCAACCGTAACCGCGTAACCAGTACCCGTGAGAAGAAAAATCGAAAAAATCTGTTTCGAATGCCATGATTTTTCGGAGTCATTTTTCCAAGGGGGGGTACTGTGGATTTTCGAGAAAAAAAAAATTTCAAGCTAAAAGGAAACCATTAGGTGCATTTCATAGAGAATCAGATTTCGAATAAGAAAAAGTCAACCGTAACCGCGTAACCCGTACCCGTGAGCAAAAAAACGAAAAAATATGTTTCGAATGCCATGATTTTTCGGAGTCATTTTTCCAAGGGGGGGGGGGGTACTGTGGATTTTCGAGAAAAAAAAATTTCAAGCAAAAAGGAAACCATTAGGTGCATTTTATAGAGAATCAGATTTCGAATAAGAAAAAGTCAACCGTAACCGCGTAACCAGTACCCGTGAGAAGAAAAATCGAAAAAAATCTGTTTCGAATGCCATGATTTTTCGGAGTCATTTTTCCAAGGGGGGGGGGTACTGTGGATTTTCGAGAAAAAAAAATTTCAAGCTAAAAGGAAACCATTAGGTGCATTTTATAGAGAATCAGATTTCGAATAAGAAAAAGTCAACCGTAACCGCGTAACCAGTACCCGTGAGAAGAAAAATCGAAAAAAATCTGTTTCGAATGCCATGATTTTTCGGAGTCATTTATCCAAGGGGGGGGGGGGTACTGTGGATTTTCGAGAAAAAAAAATTTCAAGCTAAAAGGAAACCATTAGGTGCATTTTATAGAGAATCAGATTTCGAATAAGAAAAAGTAAACCGTAACCGCGTAACCCGTACCCGTGAGAAAAAAATCGAAAAAATCTGTTTCGAATGCCATGAATTTTCGGAGTCATTTTTCCAGGGGGGGGGGTACTGTGGATTTTCGAGAAAAAAAAATTTCAAGCTAAAAGGAAACCATTAGGTGCATTTTATAGAGAATCAGATTTCGAATAAGTAAAAGTCAACCGTAACCGCGTAACCCGTACCCGTGAGAAAAAAATCGAAAAAAACTGTTTCGAATGCCATGATTTTTCGGAGTCATTTTTCCAGGGGGGGTGTACTGTGGATTTTCGAGAAAAAAAAATTTCAAGCTAAAAGGAAACCATTAGATGCATTTTATAGAGAATCAGATTTCAAATAAGAAAAAGTCAACCGTAACCGCGTAACCAGTACCCGTGAGAAGAAAAATCGAAAAAAATCTGTTTCGAATGCCATGATTTTTCGGAGTCATTTTTCCAAGGGGGGGGGGGTACTGTGGATTTTCGAGAAAAAAAAATTTCAAGCTAAAAGGAAACCATTAGGTGCATTTTATAGAGAATCAGATTTCGAATAAGAAAAAGTAAACCGTAACCGCGTAACCCGTACCCGTGAGAAAAAAATCGAAAAAAACTGTTTCGAATGCCATGATTTTTCGGAGTCATTTTTCCAGGGGGGGTGTACTGTGGATTTTCGAGAAAATAAAATTTCAAGCTAAAAGGAAACCATTAGATGCATTTTATAGAGAATCAGATTTCAAATAAGAAAAAGTCAACCGTAACCGCGTAACCCGTACCCGTGAGAAAAAAATCGAAAAAATCTGTTTCGAATGCCATGATTTTTCGGAGTCATTTTTCCAAGGGGGGGTACTGTGGATTTTCGAGAAAAAAAAATTTCAATCTAAAAGGAAACCATTAGGTGCATTTTATAGAGAATCAGATTTCGAATAAGAAAAAGTAAACCGTAACCGCGTAACCCGTACCCGTGAGAAAAAAAACGAAAAAATCTGTTTCGAATGCCATGAATTTTCGGAGTCATTTTTCCAAGGGGGGAGGGTACTGTGGATTTTCGAGAAAAAAAAATTTCAAGCTAAAAGGAAACCATTAGGTGCATTTTATAGAGAATCAGATTTCGAATAAGAAAAAGTCAACCGTAACCGCGTAACCAGTACCCGTGAGAAGAAAAATCGAAAAAAATCTGTTTCGAATGCCATGATTTTTCGGAGTCATTTATCCAAGGGGGGGGGGTACTGTGGATTTTCGAGAAAAAAAAATTTCAAGCTAAAAGGAAACCATTAGGTGCATTTTATAGAGAATCAGATTTCGAATAAGAAAAAGTCAACCGTAACCGCGTAACCAGTACCCGTGAGAAGAAAAATCGAAAAAATCTGTTTCGAATGCCATGATTTTTCGGAGTCATTTTTCCAAGGGGGGGGGGGTACTGCGGATTTTCGAGAAAAAAAAAATTTCAAGCTAAAAGGAAACCATTAGGTGCATTTCATAGAGAATCAGATTTCGAATAAGAAAAAGTCAACCGTAACCGCGTAACCCGTACCCATGAGCAAAAAAACGAAAAAATATGTTTCGAATGCCATGATTTTTCGGAGTCATTTTTCCAAGGGGGGGGGGGGTACTGTGGATTTTCGAGTAAAAAAAATTTCAAGCTAAAAGGAAACCATTAGGTGCATTTTATAGAGAATCAGATTTCAAATAAGAAAAAGTCAACCGTAACCGCGTAACCCGTACCCGTGAGAAAAAAATCGAAAAAATCTGTTTCGAATGCCATGATTTTTCTGAGTCATTTTTCCAAGGGGGGGTACTGTGGATTTTCGAGAAAAAAACATTTCAAGCTAAAAGGAAACCATTAGGTGCATTTTATAGAGAATCAGATTTCGAATAAGAAAAAGTCAACCGTAACCGCGTAACCCGTACCCGTGAGAAAAAAATCGAAAAAATCTGTTTCGAATGCCATGATTTTTCGGACTCATTAGGGGGGGGGGGGTACTGTGGATTTTCGAGAAAAAAAAATTTCAAGCTAAAAGGAAACCATTAGGTGCATTTTATAGAGAATCAGATTTCGAATAAGGAAAAGTCAACCGTAACCGCGTAACCAGTACCCGTGAGAAGAAAAATCGAAAAAATCTGTTTCGAATGCCATGATTTTTCGGAGTCATTTTTCCAAGGGGGGGTACTGTGGATTTTCGAGAAAAAAAAATTTCAAGCTAAAAGGAAACCATTAGGTGCATTTCATAGAGAATCAGATTTCGAATAAGAAAAAGTCAACCGTAACCGCGTAACCCGTACCCGTGAGCAAAAAAACGAAAAAATATGTTTCGAATGCCATGATTTTTCGGAGTCATTTTTCCAAGGAGGGGGGGGTACTGTGGATTTTCGAGAAAAAAAAATTTCAAGCAAAAAGGAAACCATTAGGTGCATTTTATAGAGAATCAGATTTCGAATAAGAAAAAGTCAACCGTAACCGCGTAACCAGTACCCGTGAGAAGAAAAATCGAAAAAATCTGTTTCGAATGCCATGATTTTTCGGAGTCATTTTTCCAAGGGGGGGGGGGTACTGTGGATTTTCGAGAAAAAAAAAATTCAAGCTAAAAGGAAACCATTAGGTGCATTTTATAGAGAATCAGATTTCGAATAAGAAAAAGTAAACCGTAACCGCGTAACCCGTACCCGTGAGAAAAAAATCGAAAAAATCTGTTTCGAATGCCATGATTTTTCCGAGTCATTTTTCCAAGGGGGGTACTGTGGATTTTCGAGAAAAAAAAATTTCAAGCTAAAAGGAAACCATTAGGTGCATTTTATAGAGAATCAGATTTCGAATAAGAAAAAGTCAACCGTAACCGCGTAACCAGTACCCGTGAGAAGAAAAATCGAAAAAATCTGTTTCGAATGCCATGATTTTTCGGAGTCATTTTTCCAAGGGGGGGGGGGTACTGCGGATTTTCGAGAAAAAAAAAATTTCAAGCTAAAAGGAAACCATTAGGTGCATTTCATAGAGAATCAGATTTCGAATAAGAAAAAGTCAACCGTAACCGCGTAACCCGTACCCATGAGCAAAAAAACGAAAAAATATGTTTCGAATGCCATGATTTTTCGGAGTCATTTTTCCAAGGGGGGGGGGGTACTGTGGATTTTCGAGAAAAAAAAATTTCAAGCTAAAAGGAAACCATTAGGTGCATTTTATAGAGAATCAGATTTCAAATAAGAAAAAGTCAACCGTAACCGCGTAACCCGTACCCGTGAGCAAAAAATCGAAAAAATCTGTTTCGAATGCCATGATTTTTCCGAGTCATTTTTCCAAGGGGGGTACTGTGGATTTTCGAGAAAAAAAAATTTCAAGCTAAAAGGAAACCATTAGGTGCATTTTATAGAGAATCAGATTTCGAATAAGAAAAAGTCAACCGTAACCGCGTAACCAGTACCCGTGAGAAGAAAAATCGAAAAAATCTGTTTCGAATGCCATGATTTTTCGGAGTCATTTTTCCAAGGGGGGGTACTGTGGATTTTCGAAAAAAAAAAAATTTCAAGCTAAAAGGAAACCATTAGGTGCATTTCATAGAGAATCAGATTTCGAATAAGAAAAAGTCAACCGTAACCGCGTAACCCGTACCCGTGAGCAAAAAAACGAAAAAATATGTTTCGAATGCCATGATTTTTCGGAGTCATTTTTCCAAGGGGGGGGGGGTACTGTGGATTTTCGAGAAAAAAAAATTTCAAGCAAAAAGGAAACCATTAGGTGCATTTTATAGAGAATCAGATTTCGAATAAGAAAAAGTCAACCGTAACCGCGTAACCAGTACCCGTGAGAAGAAAAATCGAAAAAAATCTGTTTCGAATGCCATGATTTTTCGGAGTCATTTTTCCAAGGGGGGGGGGTACTGTGGATTTTCGAGAAAAAAAAATTTCAAGCTAAAAGGAAACCATTAGGTGCATTTTATAGAGAATCAGATTTCGAATAAGAAAAAGTAAACCGTAACCGCGTAACCCGTACCCGTGAGAAAAAAATCGAAAAAATCTGTTTCGAATGCCATGAATTTTCGGAGTCATTTTTCCAGGGGGGGGGGGTACTGTGGATTTTCGAGAAAAAAAAATTTCAAGCTAAAAGGAAACCATTAGGTGCATTTTATAGAGAATCAGATTTCGAATAAGTAAAAGTCAACCGTAACCGCGTAACCCGTACCCGTGAGAAAAAAATCGAAAAAAACTGTTTCGAATGCCATGATTTTTCGGAGTCATTTTTCCAGGGGGGGTGTACTGTGGATTTTCGAGAAAAAAAAATTTCAAGCTAAAAGGAAACCATTAGATGCATTTTATAGAGAATCAGATTTCAAATAAGAAAAAGTCAACCGTAACCGCGTAACCCGTACCCGTGAGAAAAAAATCGAAAAAATCTGTTTCGAATGCCATGATTTTTCGGAGTCATTTTTCCAAGGGGGGGGGGGTACTGTGGATTTTCGAGAAAAAAAAAATTTCAAGCTAAAAGGAAACCATTAGGTGCATTTTATAGAGAATCAGATTTCGAATAAGAAAAAGTAAACCGTAACCGCGTAACCCGTACCCGTGAGAAAAAAATCGAAAAAATCTGTTTCGAATGCCATGAATTTTCGGAGTCATTTTTCCAGGGGGGGGGGGTACTGTGGATTTTCGAGAAAAAAAAATTTCAAGCTAAAAGGAAACCATTAGGTGCATTTTATAGAGAATCAGATTTCGAATAAGTAAAAGTCAACCGTAACCGCGTAACCCGTACCCGTGAGAAAAAAATCGAAAAAAACTGTTTCGAATGCCATGATTTTTCGGAGTCATTTTTCCAGGGGGGGTGTACTGTGGATTTTCGAGAAAAAAAAATTTCAAGCTAAAAGGAAACCATTAGATGCATTTTATAGAGAATCAGATTTCAAATAAGAAAAAGTCAACCGTAACCGCGTAACCCGTACCCGTGAGAAAAAAATCGAAAAAATCTGTTTCGAATGCCATGATTTTTCGGAGTCATTTTTCCAAGGGGGGGGGGGGGGTACTGTGGATTTTCGAGAAAAAAAAAATTTCAAGCTAAAAGGAAACCATTAGGTGCATTTCATAGAGAATCAGATTTCGAATAAGAAAAAGTCAACCGTAACCGCGTAACCCGTACCCGTGAGCAAAAAAACGAAAAAATGTTTCGAATGCCATGATTTTTCGGAGTCATTTTTCCAAGGGGGGGGGGGGTACTGTGGATTTTCGAGAAAAAAAAATTTCAAGCTAAAAGGAAACCATTAGGTGCATTTTATAGAGAATCAGATTTCGAATAAGAAAAAGTAAACCGTAACCGCGTAACCCGTACCCGTGAGAAAAAAATCGAAAAAAACTGTTTCGAATGCCATGATTTTTCGGAGTCATTTTTCCAGGGGGGGTGTACTGTGGATTTTCGAGAAAAAAAAATTTCAAGCTAAAAGGAAACCATTAGGTGCATTTCATAGAGAATCAGATTTCGAATAAGAAAAAGTCAACCGTAACCGCGTAACCCGTACCCGTGAGCAAAAAAACGAAAAAATATGTTTCGAATGCCATGATTTTTCGGAGTCATTTTTCCAAGGGGGGGGGGGGTACTGTGGATTTTCGAGAAAAAAAAAATTCAAGCAAAAAGGAAACCATTAGGTGCATTTTATAGAGAATCAGATTTCGAATAAGAAAAAGTCAACCGTAACCGCGTAACCAGTACCCGTGAGAAGAAAAATCGAAAAAAATCTGTTTCGAATGCCATGATTTTTCGGAGTCATTTTTCCAAGGGGGGGGGGTACTGTGGATTTTCGAGAAAAAAAAATTTCAAGCTAAAAGGAAACCATTAGGTGCATTTTATAGAGAATCAGATTTCGAATAAGAAAAAGTAAACCGTAACCGCGTAACCCGTACCCGTGAGAAAAAAATCGAAAAAAACTGTTTCGAATGCCATGATTTTTCGGAGTCATTTTTCCAGGGGGGGTGTACTGTGGATTTTCGAGAAAAAAAAATTTCAAGCTAAAAGGAAACCATTAGGTGCATTTTATAGAGAATCAGATTTCGAATAAGTAAAAGTCAACCGTAACCGCGTAACCCGTACCCGTGAGAAAAAAATCGAAAAAAACTGTTTCGAATGCCATGATTTTTCGGAGTCATTTTTCCAGGGGGGGTGTACTGTGGATTTTCGAGAAAAAAAAATTTCAAGCTAAAAGGAAACCATTAGATGCATTTTATAGAGAATCAGATTTCAAATAAGAAAAAGTCAACCGTAACCGCGTAACCCGTACCCGTGAGAAAAAAATCGAAAAAATCTGTTTCGAATGCCATGATTTTTCGGAGTCATTATTCCAAGGGGGGGGGGGTACTGTGGATTTTCGAGAAAAAAAAAATTTCAAGCTAAAAGGAAACCATTAGGTGCATTTCATAGAGAATCAGATTTCGAATAAGAAAAAGTCAACCGTAACCGCGTAACCAGTACCCGTGAGAAGAAAAATCGAAAAAAATCTGTTTCGAATGCCATGATTTTTCGGAGTCATTTTTCCAAGGGGGGGGGGGGTACTGTTAATTTTCGAGAAAAAAAAATTTCAAGCTAAAAGGAAACCATTAGGTGCATTTTATAGAGAATCAGATTTCGAATAAGAAAAAGTAAACCGTAACCGCGTAACCCGTACCCGTGAGAAAAAAATCGAAAAAAACTGTTTCGAATGCCATGATTTTTCGGAGTCATTTTTCCAGGGGGGGTGTACTGTGGATTTTCGAGAAAAAAAAATTTCAAGCTAAAAGGAAACCATTAGGTGCATTTCATAGAGAATCAGATTTCGAATAAGAAAAAGTCAACCGTAACCGCGTAACCCGTACCCGTGAGCAAAAAAACGAAAAAATATGTTTCGAATGCCATGATTTTTCGGAGTCATTTTTCCAAGGGGGGGGGGTACGGTGGATTTTCGAGAAAAAAAAAATTCAAGCAAAAAGGAAACCATTAGGTGCATTTTATAGAGAATCAGATTTCGAATAAGAAAAAGTCAACCGTAACCGCGTAACCAGTACCCGTGAGAAGAAAAATCGAAAAAAATCTGTTTCGAATGCCATGATTTTTCGGAGTCATTTTTCCAAGGGGGGGGGGGGTACTGTGGATTTTCGAGAAAAAAAAATTTCAAGCTAAAAGGAAACCATTAGGTGCATTTTATAGAGAATCAGATTTCGAATAAGAAAAAGTAAACCGTAACCGCGTAACCCGTACCCGTGAGAAAAAAATCGAAAAAAACTGTTTCGAATGCCATGATTTTTCGGAGTCATTTTTCCAGGGGGGGTGTACTGTGGATTTTCGAGAAAAAAAAATTTCAAGCTAAAAGGAAACCATTAGGTGCATTTCATAGAGAATCAGATTTCGAATAAGAAAAAGTCAACCGTAACCGCGTAACCCGTACCCGTGAGCAAAAAAACGAAAAAATATGTTTCGAATGCCATGATTTTTGTAGTCATTTTTCCAAGGGGGGGGGGGGGTACTGTGGATTTTCGAGAAAAAAAAAATTCAAGCAAAAAGGAAACCATTAGGTGCATTTTATAGAGAATCAGATTTCGAATAAGAAAAAGTCAACCGTAACCGCGTAACCAGTACCCGTGAGAAGAAAAATCGAAAAAAATCTGTTTCGAATGCCATGATTTTTCGGAGTCATTTTTCCAAGGGGGGGGGGGGTACTGTGGATTTTCGAGAAAAAAAAATTTCAAGCTAAAAGGAAACCATTAGGTGCATTTTATAGAGAATCAGATTTCGAATAAGAAAAAGTCAACCGTAACCGCGTAACCCGTACCCGTGAGAAAAAAATCGAAAAAAAACTGTTTCGAATGCCATGATTTTTCGGAGTCATTTTTCCAGGGGGGGTGTACTGTGGATTTTCGAGAAAAAAAAATTTCAAGCTAAAAGGAAACCATTAGATGCATTTTATAGAGAATCAGATTTCAAATAAGAAAAAGTCAACCGTAACCGCGTAACCCGTACCCGTGAGAAAAAAATCGAAAAAATCTGTTTCGAATGCCATGATTTTTCGGAGTCATTTTTCCAAGGGGAGGTACTGTGGATTTTCGAGAAAAAAAAAATTTCAAGCTAAAAGGAAACCATTAGGTGCATTTTATAGAGAATCAGATTTCGAATAAGAAAAAGTCAACCGTAACCGCGTAACCCGTACCCGTGAGCAAAAAATCGAAAAAATCTGTTTCGAATGCCATGATTTTTCCGAGTCATTTTTCCAAGGGGGGGGGGGTACTGTGGATTTTCGAGAAAAAAAAATTTCAAGCTAAAAGGAAACCATTAGGTGCATTTTATAGAGAATCAGATTTCGAATAAGAAAAAGTCAACCGTAACCGCGTAACCCGTACCCGTGAGAAAAAAATCGAAAAAATCTGTTTCGAATGCCATGATTTTTCGGAGTCATTTTTCCAAGGGGGGGGGGGTACTGTGGATTTTCGAGAAAAAAAAATTTCAAGCTAAAAGGAAACCATTAGGTGCATTTTATAGAGAATCAGATTTCGAATAAGAAAAAGTCAACCGTAACCGCGTAACCCGTACCCGTGAGAAAAAAATCGAAAAAATCTGTTTCGAATGCCATGATTTTTCGGAGTCATTTTTCCAAGGGGGGGTACTGTGGATTTTCGAGAAAAAAAAATTTCAAGCTAAAAGGAAACCATTAGGTGCATTTTATAGAGAATCAGATTTCGAATAAGAAAAAGTCAACCGTAACCGCGTAACCCGTACCCGTGAGAAAAAAATCGAAAAAATCTGTTTCGAATGCCATGATTTTTCGGACTCATTAGGGGGGGGGGGTACTGTGGATTTTCGAGAAAAAAAAATTTCAAGCTAAAAGGAAACCATTAGGTGCATTTTATAGAGAATCAGATTTCGAATAAGGAAAAGTCAACCGTAACCGCGTAACCAGTACCCGTGAGAAGAAAAATCGAAAAAATCTGTTTCGAATGCCATGATTTTTCGGAGTCATTTTTCCAAGGGGGGGTACAGTGGATTTTCGAGAAAAAAAAAATTTCAAGCTAAAAGGAAACCATTAGGTGCATTTCATAGAGAATCAGATTTCGAATAAGAAAAAGTCAACCGTAACCGCGTAACCCGTACCCGTGAGAAAAAAATCGAAAAAATATGTTTCGAATGCCATGAATTTTCGGAGTCATTTTTCCAGGGGGGGGGGTACTGTGGATTTTCGAGAAAAAAAAATTTCAAGCTAAAAGGAAACCATTAGGTGCATTTTATAGAGAATCAGATTTCGAATAAGTAAAAGTCAACCGTAACCGCGTAACCCGTACCCGTGAGAAAAAAATCGAAAAAAACTGTTTCGAATGCCATGATTTTTCGGAGTCATTTTTCCAGGGGGGGTGTACTGTGGATTTTCGAGAAAAAAAAATTTCAAGCTAAAAGGAAACCATTAGATGCATTTTATAGAGAATCAGATTTCAAATAAGAAAAAGTCAACCGTAACCGCGTAACCCGTACCCGTGAGAAAAAAATCGAAAAAATCTGTTTCGAATGCCATGATTTTTCGGAGTCATTTTTCCAAGGAGGGGTACTGTGGATTTTCGAGAAAAAAAAATTTCAAGCTAAAAGGAAACCATTAGGTGCATTTTATAGAGAATCAGATTTCGAATAAGAAAAAGTAAACCGTAACCGCGTAACCCGTACCCGTGAGAAAAAAAACGAAAAAATCTGTTTCGAATGCCATGAATTTTCGGAGTCATTTTTCCAAGGGGGGAGGGTACTGTGGATTTTCGAGAAAAAAAAATTTCAAGCTAAAAGGAAACCATTAGGTGCATTTTATAGAGAATCAGATTTCGAATAAGTAAAAGTCAACCGTAACCGCGTAACCCGTACCCGTGAGAAATAAATCGAAAAAATCTGTTTCGAATGCCATGATTTTTCGGAGTCATTTTTCCAAGGGGGGGGGGGGTACTGTGGATTTTCGAGAAAAAAAAATTTCAAGCTAAAAGGAAACCATTAGGTGCATTTTATAGAGAATCAGATTTCGAATAAGAAAAAGTAAACCGTAACCGCGTAACCCGTACCCGTGAGAAAAAAATCGAAAAAATCTGTTTCGAATGCCATGATTTTTCGGAGTCATTTTTCCAAGGGGAGGTACTGTGGATTTTCGAGAAAAAAAAAATTTCAAGCTAAAAGGAAACCATTAGGTGCATTTTATAGAGAATCAGATTTCGAATAAGAAAAAGTCAACCGTAACCGCGTAACCCGTACCCGTGAGAAGAAAAATCGAAAAAATCTGTTTCGAATGCCATGATTTTTCGGAGTCATTTTTCCAAGGGGGGGTACTGTGGATTTTCGAGAAAAAAAAAATTTCAAGCTAAAAGGAAACCATTAGGTGCATTTTATAGAGAATCAGATTTCGAATAAGAAAAAGTAAACCGTAACCGCGTAACCCGTACCCGTGAGAAAAAAATCGAAAAAATCTGTTTCGAATGCCATGAATTTTCGGAGTCATTTTTCCAGGGGGGGGGGTACTGTGGATTTTCGAGAAAAAAAAATTTCAAGCTAAAAGGAAACCATTAGGTGCATTTTATAGAGAATCAGATTTCGAATAAGTAAAAGTCAACCGTAACCGCGTAACCCGTACCCGTGAGAAAAAAATCGAAAAAAACTGTTTCGAATGCCATGATTTTTCGGAGTCATTTTTCCAGGGGGGGTGTACTGTGGATTTTCGAGAAAAAAAAATTTCAAGCTAAAAGGAAACCATTAGATGCATTTTATAGAGAATCAGATTTCAAATAAGAAAAAGTCAACCGTAACCGCGTAACCCGTACCCGTGAGAAAAAAATCGAAAAAATCTGTTTCGAATGCCATGATTTTTCGGAGTCATTTTTCCAAGGGGGGGTACTGTGGATTTTCGAGAAAAAAAAATTTCAAGCTAAAAGGAAACCATTAGGTGCATTTTATAGAGAATCAGATTTCGAATAAGAAAAAGTAAACCGTAACCGCGTAACCCGTACCCGTGAGAAAAAAAACGAAAAAATCTGTTTCGAATGCCATGAATTTTCGGAGTCATTTTTCCAAGGGGGGAGGGTACTGTGGATTTTCGAGAAAAAAAAATTTCAAGCTAAAAGGAAACCATTAGGTGCATTTTATAGAGAATCAGATTTCGAATAAGTAAAAGTCAACCGTAACCGCGTAACCCGTACCCGTGAGAAAAAAATCGAAAAAATCTGTTTCGAATGCCATGATTTTTCGGAGTCATTTTTCCAAGGGGGGGGGGTACTGTGGATTTTCGAGAAAAAAAAATTTCAAGCTAAAAGGAAACCACTAGGTGCATTTTATAGAGAATCAGATTTCGAATAAGAAAAAGTAAACCGTAACCGCGTAACCCGTACCCGTGAGAAAAAAATCGAAAAAATCTGTTTCGAATGCCATGATTTTTCGGAGTCATTTTTCCAAGGGGGGGTACTGTGGATTTTCGAGAAAAAAAAAATTTCAAGCTAAAAGGAAACCATTAGGTGCATTTTATAGAGAATCAGATTTCGAATAAGAAAAAGTCAACCGTAACCGCGTAACCCGTACCCGTGAGCAAAAAATCGAAAAAATCTGTTTCGAATGCCATGATTTTTCCGAGTCATTTTTCCAAGGGGGGGGGGGGTACTGTGGATTTTCGAGAAAAAAAAATTTCAAGCTAAAAGGAAACCATTAGGTGCATTTTATAGAGAATCAGATTTCGAATAAGAAAAAGTCAACCGTAACCGCGTAACCCGTACCCGTGAGAAAAAAATCGAAAAAAATCTGTTTCGAATGCCATGATTTTTCGGAGTCATTTTTCCAAGGGGGGGGGGATACTGTGGATTTTCGAGAAAAAAAAATTTCAAGCTAAAAGGAAACCATTAGGTGCATTTCATAGAGAATCAGATTTCGAATAAGAAAAAGTCAACCGTAACCGCGTAACCCGTACCCGTGAGAAAAAAAACGAAAAAATCTGTTTCGAATGCCATGAATTTTCGGAGTCATTTTTCCAAGGGGGGAGGGTACTGTGGATTTTCGAGAAAAAAAAATTTCAAGCTAAAAGGAAACCATTAGGTGCATTTTATAGAGAATCAGATTTCGAATAAGAAAAAGTCAACCGTAACCGCGTAACCCGTACCCGTGAGAAAAAAATCGAAAAAATCTGTTTCGAATGCCATGATTTTTCGGAGTCATTTTTCCAAGGGGGGGGGGGGTACTGTGGATTTTCGAGAAAAAAAAATTTCAAGCTAAAAGGAAACCATTAGGTGCATTTTATACAGAATCAGATTTCGAATAAGAAAAAGTCAACCGTAACCGCGTAACCCGTACCCGTGAGAAAAAAATCGAAAAAATCTGTTTCGAATGCCATGATTTTTCGGAGTCATTTTTCCAAGGGGGGGGGGGTACTGTGGATTTTCGAGAAAAAAAAATTTCAAGCTAAAAGGAAACCATTAGGTGCATTTCATAGAGAATCAGATTTCGAATAAGAAAAAGTCAACCGTAACCGCGTAACCCGTACCCGTGAGAAAAAAAACGAAAAAATCTGTTTCGAATGCCATGAATTTTCGGACTCATTTTTCCAAGGGGGGGGGGGTACTGTGGATTTTCGAGAAAAAAAAATTTCAAGCTAAAAGGAAACCATTAGGTGCATTTTATAGAGAATCAGATTTCGAATAAGTAAAAGTCAACCGTAACCGCGTAACCCGTACCCGTGAGAAAAAAATCGAAAATATCTGTTTCGAATGCCATGATTTTTCGGAGTCATTTTTCCAAGGGGGGGTACTGTGGATTTTCGAGAAAAAAAAATTTCAAGCTAAAAGGAAACCATTAGGTGCATTTTATAGAGAATCAGATTTCGAATAAGAAAAAGTAAACCGTAACCGCGTAACCCGTACCCGTGAGAAAAAAATCGAAAAAATCTGTTTCGAATGCCATGATTTTTCGGAGTCATTTTTCCAAGGGGGGGTACTGTGGATTTTCGAGAAAAAAAAAATTTCAAGCTAAAAGGAAACCATTAGGTGCATTTTATAGAGAATCAGATTTCGAATAAGAAAAAGTCAACCGTAACCGCGTAACCCGTACCCGTGAGCAAAAAATCGAAAAAATCTGTTTCGAATGCCATGATTTTTCCGAGTCATTTTTCCAAGGGGGGGGGGTACTGTGGATTTTCGAGAAAAAAAAATTTCAAGCTAAAAGGAAACCATTAGGTGCATTTTATAGAGAATCAGATTTCGAATAAGAAAAAGTCAACCGTAACCGCGTAACCCGTACCCGTGAGAAAAAAAACGAAAAAATCTGTTTCGAATGCCATGAATTTTCGGAGTCATTTTTCCAAGGGGGGGTACTGTGGATTTTCGAGAAAAAAAAATTTCAAGCTAAAAGGAAACCATTAGGTGCATTTTATAGAGAATCAGATTTCGAATAAGAAAAAGTAAACCGTAACCGCGTAACCCGTACCCGTGAGAAAAAAATCGAAAAAATCTGTTTCGAATGCCATGATTTTTCGGAGTCATTTTTCCAAGGGGGGGTACTGTGGATTTTCGAGAAAAAAAAAATTTCAAGCTAAAAGGAAACCATTAGGTGCATTTTATAGAGAATCAGATTTCGAATAAGAAAAAGTCAACCGTAACCGCGTAACCCGTACCCGTGAGCAAAAAATCGAAAAAATCTGTTTCGAATGCCATGATTTTTCCGAGTCATTTTTCCAAGGGGGGGGGTACTGTGGATTTTCGAGAAAAAAAAATTTCAAGCTAAAAGGAAACCATTAGGTGCATTTTATAGAGAATCAGATTTCGAATAAGAAAAAGTCAACCGTAACCGCGTAACCCGTACCCGTGAGAAAAAAAACGAAAAAATCTGTTTCGAATGCCATGAATTTTCGGAGTCATTTTTCCAGGGGGGGGGTACTGTGGATTTTCGAGAAAAAAAAATTTCAAGCTAAAAGGAAACCATTAGGTGCATTTTATAGAGAATCAGATTTCAAATAAGAAAAAGTCAACCGTAACCGCGTAACGCGTACCCGTGAGCAAAAAATCGAAAAAATCTGTTTCGAATGCCATGATTTTTCCGAGTCATTTTTCCAAGGGGGGGTACTGTGGATTTTCGAGAAAGAAAAATTTCAAGTAAAAAGGAAACCATTAGGTGCATTTCATAGAGAATCAGATTTCGAATAAGAAAAAGTCAACCGTAACCGCGTAACCCGTACCCGTGAGGAAAAAAACGAAAAAATCTGTTTCGAATGCCATGAATTTTCGGAGTCATTTTTCCAAGGGGGGGGGGGGGGTACTGTGGATTTTCGAGAAAAAAAAATTTCAAGCTAAAAGGAAACCATTAGGTGCATTTTATAGAGAATCAGATTTCGAATAAGAAAAAGTCAACCGTAACCGCGTAACCCGTACCCGTGAGAAAAAAATCGAAAAAATCTGTTTCGAATGCCATGATTTTTCGGAGTCATTTTTCCAAGGGGGGGGGGGTACTGTGGATTTTCGAGAAAAAAAAATTTCAAGCTAAAAGGAAACCATTAGGTGCATTTTATAGAGAATCAGATTTCAAATAAGAAAAAGTCAACCGTAACCGCGTAACCCGTACCCGTGAGCAAAAAATCGAAAAAATCTGTTTCGAATGCCATGATTTTTCCGAGTCATTTTTCCAAGGGGGGGTACTGTGGATTTTCGAGAAAGAAAAATTTCAAGTTAAAAGGAAACCATTAGGTGCATTTCACAGAGAATCAGATTTCGAATAAGAAAAAGTCAACCGTAACCGCGTAACCCGTACCCGTGAGGAAAAAAACGAAAAAATCTGTTTCGAATGCAATGAATTTTCGGAGTCATTTTTCCAAGGGGGGGGGGGGGTACTGTGGATTTTCGAGAAAAAAAAATTTCAAGCTAAAAGGAAGCCATTAGGTGCATTTTATAGAGAATCAGATTTCGAATAAGAAAAAGTCAACCGTAACCGCGTAACCCGTACCCGTGAGAAAAAAATCGAAAAAATCTGTTTCGAATGCCATGATTTTTCGGAGTCATTTTTCCAAGGGGGGGGGTACTGTGGATTTTCGAGAAAAAAAAATTTCAAGCAAAAAGGAAACCATTAGGTGCATTTCATAGAGAATCAGATTTCGAATAAGAAAAAGTCAACCGCAACCGCGTAACCCGTACCCGTGAGAAAAAAAACGAAAAAATCTGTTTCGAATGCCATGAATTTTCGGACTCATTTTTCCAAGGGGGGGGGGGTAATGTGGATTTTCGAGAAAAAAAAATTTCAAGCTAAAAGGAAACCATTAGGTGCATTTTATAGAGAATCAGATTTCGAATAAGTAAAAGTCAACCGTAACCGCGTAACCCGTACCCGTGAGAAAAAAATCGAAAAAATCTGTTTCGAATGCCATGATTTTTCGGAGTCATTTTTCCAAGGGGGGGGGGGGGTACTGTGGATTTTCGAGAAAAAAAAATTTCAAGCTAAAAGGAAACCATTAGGTGCATTTTATAGAGAATCAGATTTCGAATAAGTAAAAGTCAACCGTAACCGCGTAACCCGTACCCGTGAGAAAAAAATCGAAAAAATCTGTTTCGAATGCCATGATTTTTCGGAGTCATTTTTCCAAGGGGGGGGGGGTACTGTGGATTTTCGAGAAAAAAAAATTTCAAGCTAAAAGGAAACCATTAGGTGCATTTTATAGAGAATCAGATTTCGAATAAGAAAAAGTCAACCGTAACCGCGTAAACCGTACCCGTGAGCAAAAAATCGAAAAAATCTGTTTCGAATGCCATGATTTTTCGGAGTCATTTTTCCAAGGGGGGGGGGGGGTACTGTGGATTTTCGAGAAAAAAAAATTTCAAGCTAAAAGGAAACCATTAGGTGCATTTTATAGAGAATCAGATTTCGAATAAGAAAAAGTCAACCGTAACCGCGTAACCCGTACCCGTGAGAAAAAAAACGAAAAAATCTGTTTCGAATGCCATGAATTTTCGGAGTCATTTTTCCAGGGGGGGGGGGTACTGTGGATTTTCGAGAAAAAAAAATTTCAAGCTAAAAGGAAACCATTAGGTGCATTTTATAGAGAATCAGATTTCAAATAAGAAAAAGTCAACCGTAACCGCGTAACGCGTACCCGTGAGCAAAAAATCGAAAAAATCTGTTTCGAATGCCATGATTTTTCCGAGTCATTTTTCCAAGGGGGGGGTACTGTGGATTTTCGAGAAAGAAAAATTTCAAGTTAAAAGGAAACCATTAGGTGCATTTCACAGAGAATCAGATTTCGAATAAGAAAAAGTCAACCGTAACCGCGTAACCCGTACCCGTGAGGAAAAAAACGAAAAAATCTGTTTCGAATGCCATGAATTTTCGGAGTCATTTTTCCAGTGGGGGGGGGGGGTACTGTGGATTTTCGAGAAAAAAAAATTTCAAGCTAAAAGGAAACCATTAGGTGCATTTTATAGAGAATCAGATTTCGAATAAGAAAAAGTCAACCGTAACCGCGTAACCCGTACCCGTGAGAAAAAAATCGAAAAAATCTGTTTCGAATGCCATGATTTTTCGGAGTCATTTTTCCAAGGGGGGGGGGTACTGTGGATTTTCGAGAAAAAAAAATTTCAAGCTAAAAGGAAACCATTAGGTGCATTTCATAGAGAATCAGATTTCGAATAAGAAAAAGTCAACCGTAACCGCGTAACCCGTACCCGTGAGAAAAAAAAACGAAAAAATCTGTTTCGAATGCCATGAATTTTCGGAGTCATTTTTCCAGGGGGGGGGGTACTGTGGATTTTCGAGAAAAAAAAATTTCAAGCTAAAATTAAACCATTAGGTGCATTTTATAGAGAATCAGATTTCAAATAAGAAAAAGTCAACCGTAACCGCGTAACCCGTACCCGTGAGCAAAAAATCGAAAAAATCTGTTTCGAATGCCATGATTTTTCGGAGTCATTTTTCCAAGGGGGGGGGGGTACTGTGGATTTTCGAGAAAAAAAAATTTCAAGCTAAAAGGAAACCATTAGGTGCATTTTATAGAGAATCAGATTTCGAATAAGTAAAAGTCAACCGTAACCGCGTAACCCGTACCCGTGAGAAAAAAATCGAAAAAATCTGTTTCGAATGCCATGATTTTTCGGAGTCATTTTTCCAAGGGGGGGGGGGGTACTGTGGATTTTCGAGAAAAAAAAATTTCAAGCTAAAAGGAAACCATTAGGTGCATTTTATAGAGAATCAGATTTCGAATAAGAAAAAGTCAACCGTAACCGCGTAACCCGTACCCGTGAGCAAAAAATCGAAAAAATCTGTTTCGAATGCCATGATTTTTCGGAGTCATTTTTCCAAGGGGGGGGGGTACTGTGGATTTTCGAGAAAAAAAAATTTCAAGCTAAAAGGAAACCATTAGGTGCATTTTATAGAGAATCAGATTTCGAATAAGAAAAAGTCAACCGTAACCGCGTAACCCGTACCCGTGAGAAAAAAAACGAAAAAATCTGTTTCGAATGCCATGAATTTTCGGAGTCATTTTTCCAGGGGGGGGGGGTACTGTGGATTTTCGAGAAAAAAAAATTTCAAGCTAAAAGGAAACCATTAGGTGCATTTTATAGAGAATCAGATTTCAAATAAGAAAAAGTCAACCGTAACCGCGTAACGCGTACCCGTGAGCAAAAAATCGAAAAAATCTGTTTCGAATGCCATGAATTTTCGGAGTCATTTTTCCAAGGGGGGGGGGTACTGTGGATTTTCGAGAAAAAAAAATTTCAAGCTAAAAGGAAACCATTAGGTGCATTTTATAGAGAATCAGATTTCGAATAAGAAAAAGTCAACCGTAACCGCGTAACCCGTACCCGTGAGAACAAAATCGAAAAAATCTGTTTCGAATGCCATGATTTTTTGGAGTCATTTTTCCAAGGGGGGGGGGGTACTGTGGATTTTCGAGAAAAAAAAATTTCAAGCTAAAAGGAAACCATTAGGTGCATTTCATAGAGAATCAGATTTCGAATAAGAAAAAGTCAACCGTAACCGCGTAACCCGTACCCGTGAGAAAAAAAACGAAAAAATCTGTTTCGAATGCCATGAATTTTCGGAGTCATTTTTCCAGGGGGGGGGGGGTACTGTGGATTTTCGAGAAAAAAAAATTTCAAGCTAAAAGGAAACCATTAGGTGCATTTTATAGAGAATCAGATTTCAAATAAGAAAAAGTCAACCGTAACCGCGTAACCCGTACCCGTGAGCAAAAAATCGAAAAAATCTGTTTCGAATGCCATGATTTTTCCGAGTCATTTTTCCAAGGGGGGGTACTGTGGATTTTCGAGAAAGAAAAATTTCAAGTTAAAAGGAAACCATTAGGTGCATTTCAGAGAGAATCAGATTTCGAATAAGAAAAAGTCAACCGTAACCGCGTAACCCGTACCCGTGAGGAAAAAAACGAAAAAATCTGTTTCGAATGCCTTGAATTTTCGGAGTCATTTTTCCAAGGGGGGGGGGGTACTGTGGATTTTCGAGAAAAAAAAATTTCAAGCTAAAAGGAAGCCATTAGGTGCATTTTATAGAGAATCAGATTTCGAATAAGAAAAAGTCAACCGTAACCGCGTAACCCGTACCCGTGAGAAAAAAATCGAAAAAATCTGTTTCGAATGCCATGATTTTTCGGAGTCATTTTTCCAAGGGGGGGGGGGTACTGTGGATTTTCGAGAAAAAAAAATTTCAAGCTAAAAGGAAACCATTAGGTGCATTTCATAGAGAAACAGATTTCGAATAAGAAAAAGTCAACCGCAATCGCGTAACCCGTACCCGTGAGAAAAAAAACGAAAAAATCTGTTTGAATGCCATGAATTTTCGGACTCATTTTTCCAAGGGGGGGGGGGGTAATGTGGATTTTCGAGAAAAAAAAATTTCAAGCTAAAAGGAAACCATTAGGTGCATTTTATAGAGAATCAGATTTCGAATAAGTAAAAGTCAACCGTAACCGCGTAACCCGTACCCGTGAGAAAAAAATCGAAAAAATCTGTTTCGAATGCCATGATTTTTCGGAGTCATTTTTCCAAGGGGGGGGGGGTACTGTGGATTTTCGAGAAAAAAAAATTTCAAGCTAAAAGGAAACCATTAGGTGCATTTTATAGAGAATCAGATTTCGAATAAGTAAAAGTCAACCGTAACCGCGTAACCCGTACCCGTGAGAAAAAAATCGAAAAAATCTGTTTCGAATGCCATGATTTTTCGCAGTCATTTTTCCAGGGGGGGGTACTGTGGATTTTCGAGAAAAAAAAATTTCAAGCTAAAAGGAAACCATTAGGTGCATTTTATAGAGAATCAGATTTCGAATAAGTAAAAGTCAACCGTAACCGCGTAACCCGTACCCGTGAGAAAAAAATCGAAAAAATCTGTTTCGAATGCCATGATTTTTCGCAGTCATTTTTCCAGGGGGGGGGTACTGTGGATTTTCGAGAAAAAAAAATTTCAAGCTAAAAGGAAACCATTAGGTGCATTTTATAGAGAATCAGATTTCGAATAAGTAAAAGTCAACCGTAACCGCGTAACCCGTACCCGTGAGCAAAAATCGAAAAAATCTGTTTCGAATGCCATGATTTTTCCGAGTCATTTTTCCAAGGGGGGGTACTGTGGATTTTCGAGAAAGAAAAATTTCAAGCTAAAAGGAAACCATTAGGTGCATTTCACAGAGAATCAGATTTCGAATAAGAAAAAGTCAACCGTAACCGCGTAACCCGTACCCGTGAGGAAAAAAACGAAAAAATCTGTTTCGAATGCCATGAATTTTCGGAGTCATTTTTCCAAGGGGGGGGGGTACTGTGGATTTTCGAGAAAAAAAAATTTCAAGCTAAAAGGAAGCCATTAGGTGCATTTTATAGAGCATCAGATTTCGAATAAGAAAAAGTCAACCGTAACCGCGTAACCCGTACCCGTGAGAAGAAAATCGAAAAAATCTGTTTCGAATGCCATGATTTTTCGGAGTCATTTTTCCAAGGGGGGGGGGTACTGTGGATTTTCGAGAAAAAAAAATTTCAAGCTAAAAGGAAACCATTAGGTGCATTTTATAGAGAATCAGATTTCGAATAAGAAAAAGTCAACCGTAACCGCGTAACCCGTACCCGTGAGGAAAAAAACGAAAAAATCTGTTTCGAATGCACTGAATTTTCGGAGTCATTTTTCCAAGGGGGGGGGGGTACTGTGGATTTTCGAGAAAAAAAAATTTCAAGCTAAAAGGAAACCATTAGGTGCATTTTATAGAGAATCAGATTTCGAATAAGAAAAAGTCAACCGTAACCGCGTAACCCGTACCCGTGAGAAAAAAATCGAAAAAATCTGTTTCGAATGCCATGATTTTTCGGAGTCATTTTTCCAAGGGGGGGGGATACTGTGGATTTTCGAGAAAAAAAAATTTCAAGCTAAAAGGAAACCATTAGGTGCATTTTATAGAGAATCAGATTTCGAATAAGAAAAAGTCAACCGTAACCGCGTAACCCGTACCCGTGAGAAAAAAATCGAAAAAATCTGTTTCGAATGCCATGATTTTTCGGAGTCATTTTTCCAAGGGGGGGGGGTACTGTGGATTTTCGAGAAAAAAAAATTTCAAGCTAAAAGGAAACCATTAGGTGCATTTCATAGAGAAACAGATTTCGAATAAGAAAAAGTCAACCGCAATCGCGTAACCCGTACCCGTGAGAAAAAAAACGAAAAAATCTGTTTTGAATGCCATGAATTTTCGGACTCATTTTTCCAAGGGGGGGGGGTAATGTGGATTTTCGAGAAAAAAAAATTTCAAGCTAAAAGGAAACCATTAGGTGCATTTTATAGAGAATCAGATTTCGAATAAGTAAAAGTCAACCGTAACCGCGTAACCCGTACCCGTGAGAAAAAAATCGAAAAAATCTGTTTCGAATGCCATGATTTTTCGGAGTCATTTTTCCAAGGGGGGGGGGGTACTGTGGATTTTCGAGAAAAAAAAATTTCAAGCTAAAAGGAAACCATTAGGTGCATTTTATAGAGAATCAGATTTCGAATAAGAAAAAGTCAACCGTAACCGCGTAACCCGTACCCGTGAGAAAAAAATCGAAAAAATCTGTTTCGAATGCCATGATTTTTCGGAGTCATTTTTCCAAGGGGGGGGGATACTGTGGATTTTCGAGAAAAAAAAATTTCAAGCTAAAAGGAAACCATTAGGTGCATTTTATAGAGAATCAGATTTCGAATAAGAAAAAGTCAACCGTAACCGCGTAACCCGTACCCGTGAGAAAAAAATCGAAAAAATCTGTTTCGAATGCCATGATTTTTCGGAGTCATTTTTCCAAGGGGGGGGGGGTACTGTGGATTTTCGAGAAAAAAAAATTTCAAGCTAAAAGGAAACCATTAGGTGCATTTCATAGAGAAACAGATTTCGAATAAGAAAAAGTCAACCGCAATCGCGTAACCCGTACCCGTGAGAAAAAAAACGAAAAAATCTGTTTTGAATGCCATGAATTTTCGGACTCATTTTTCCAAGGGGGGGGGGGTAATGTGGATTTTCGAGAAAAAAAAATTTCAAGCTAAAAGGAAACCATTAGGTGCATTTTATAGAGAATCAGATTTCGAATAAGTAAAAGTCAACCGTAACCGCGTAACCCGTACCCGTGAGAAAAAAACGAAAAAATCTGTTTCGAATGCACTGAATTTTCGGAGTCATTTTTCCAAGGGGGGGGGGGGTACTGTGGATTTTCGAGAAAAAAAAATTTCAAGCTAAAAGGAAACCATTAGGTGCATTTTATAGAGAATCAGATTTCGAATAAGAAAAAGTCAACCGTAACCGCGTAACCCGTACCCGTGAGAAAAAAATCGAAAAAATCTGTTTCGAATGCCATGATTTTTCGGAGTCATTTTTCCAAGGGGGGGGGATACTGTGGATTTTCGAGAAAAAAAAATTTCAAGCTAAAAGGAAACCATTAGGTGCATTTTATAGAGAATCAGATTTCGAATAAGAAAAAGTCAACCGTAACCGCGTAACCCGTACCCGTGAGAAAAAAATCGAAAAAATCTGTTTCGAATGCCATGATTTTTCGGAGTCATTTTTCCAAGGGGGGGGGGGGTACTGTGGATTTTCGAGAAAAAAAAATTTCAAGCTAAAAGGAAACCATTAGGTGCATTTCATAGAGAAACAGATTTCGAATAAGAAAAAGTCAACCGCAATCGCGTAACCCGTACCCGTGAGAAAAAAAACGAAAAAATCTGTTTTGAATGCCATGAATTTTCGGACTCATTTTTCCAAGGGGGGGGGTAATGTGGATTTTCGAGAAAAAAAAATTTCAAGCTAAAAGGAAACCATTAGGTGCATTTTATAGAGAATCAGATTTCGAATAAGTAAAAGTCAACCGTAACCGCGTAACCCGTACCCGTGAGAAAAAAATCGAAAAAATCTGTTTCGAATGCCATGATTTTTCGGAGTCATTTTTCCAAGGGGGGGGGGGGTACTGTGGATTTTCGAGAAAAAAAAATTTCAAGCTAAAAGGAAACCATTAGGTGCATTTTATAGAGAATCAGATTTCGAATAAGTAAAAGTCAACCGTAACCGCGTAACCCGTACCCGTGAGAAAAAAATCGAAAAAATCTGTTTCGAATGCCATGAATTTTCGGACTCATTTTTCCAAGGGGGGGGGGGTACTGTGGATTTTCGAGAAAAAAAAATTTCAAGCTAAAAGGAAACCATTAGGTGCATTTTATAGAGAATCAGATTTCGAATAAGAAAAAGTCAACCGTAACCGCGTAACCCGTACCCGTGAGGAAAAAAACGAAAAAATCTGTTTCGAATGCACTGAATTTTCGGAGTCATTTTTCCAAGGGGGGGGGGGTACTGTGGATTTTCGAGAAAAAAAAATTTCAAGCTAAAAGGAAACCATTAGGTGCATTTTATAGAGAATCAGATTTCGAATAAGAAAAAGTCAACCGTAACCGCGTAACCCGTACCCGTGAGAAAAAAATCGAAAAAATCTGTTTCGAATGCCATGATTTTTCGGAGTCATTTTTCCAAGGGGGGGGGATACTGTGGATTTTCGAGAAAAAAAAATTTCAAGCTAAAAGGAAACCATTAGGTGCATTTTATAGAGAATCAGATTTCGAATAAGAAAAAGTCAACCGTAACCGCGTAACCCGTACCCGTGAGAAAAAAATCGAAAAAATCTGTTTCGAATGCCATGATTTTTCGGAGTCATTTTTCCAAGGGGGGGGGGGGTACTGTGGATTTTCGAGAAAAAAAAATTTCAAGCTAAAAGGAAACCATTAGGTGCATTTCATAGAGAAACAGATTTCGAATAAGAAAAAGTCAACCGCAATCGCGTAACCCGTACCCGTGAGAAAAAAAACGAAAAAATCTGTTTTGAATGCCATGAATTTTCGGACTCATTTTTCCAAGGGGGGGGGGTAATGTGGATTTTCGAGAAAAAAAAATTTCAAGCTAAAAGGAAACCATTAGGTGCATTTTATAGAGAATCAGATTTCGAATAAGTAAAAGTCAACCGTAACCGCGTAACCCGTACCCGTGAGAAAAAAATCGAAAAAATCTGTTTCGAATGCCATGATTTTTCGGAGTCATTTTTCCAAGGGGGGGGGGGTACTGTGGATTTTCGAGAAAAAAAAATTTCAAGCTAAAAGGAAACCATTAGGTGCATTTTATAGAGAATCAGATTTCGAATAAGAAAAAGTCAACCGTAACCGCGTAACCCGTACCCGTGAGAAAAAAATCGAAAAAATCTGTTTCGAATGCCATGATTTTTCGGAGTCATTTTTCCAAGGGGGGGGGGATACTGTGGATTTTCGAGAAAAAAAAATTTCAAGCTAAAAGGAAACCATTAGGTGCATTTTATAGAGAATCAGATTTCGAATAAGAAAAAGTCAACCGTAACCGCGTAACCCGTACCCGTGAGAAAAAAATCGAAAAAATCTGTTTCGAATGCCATGATTTTTCGGAGTCATTTTTCCAAGGGGGGGGGGGTACTGTGGATTTTCGAGAAAAAAAAATTTCAAGCTAAAAGGAAACCATTAGGTGCATTTCATAGAGAAACAGATTTCGAATAAGAAAAAGTCAACCGCAATCGCGTAACCCGTACCCGTGAGAAAAAAAACGAAAAAATCTGTTTTGAATGCCATGAATTTTCGGACTCATTTTTCCAAGGGGGGGGGGTAATGTGGATTTTCGAGAAAAAAAAATTTCAAGCTAAAAGGAAACCATTAGGTGCATTTTATAGAGAATCAGATTTCGAATAAGTAAAAGTCAACCGTAACCGCGTAACCCGTACCCGTGAGAAAAAAACGAAAAAATCTGTTTCGAATGCACTGAATTTTCGGAGTCATTTTTCCAAGGGGGGGGGGTACTGTGGATTTTCGAGAAAAAAAAATTTCAAGCTAAAAGGAAACCATTAGGTGCATTTTATAGAGAATCAGATTTCGAATAAGAAAAAGTCAACCGTAACCGCGTAACCCGTACCCGTGAGAAAAAAATCGAAAAAATCTGTTTCGAATGCCATGATTTTTCGGAGTCATTTTTCCAAGGGGGGGGGATACTGTGGATTTTCGAGAAAAAAAAATTTCAAGCTAAAAGGAAACCATTAGGTGCATTTTATAGAGAATCAGATTTCGAATAAGAAAAAGTCAACCGTAACCGCGTAACCCGTACCCGTGAGAAAAAAATCGAAAAAATCTGTTTCGAATGCCATGATTTTTCGGAGTCATTTTTCCAAGGGGGGGGGGGGTACTGTGGATTTTCGAGAAAAAAAAATTTCAAGCTAAAAGGAAACCATTAGGTGCATTTCATAGAGAAACAGATTTCGAATAAGAAAAAGTCAACCGCAATCGCGTAACCCGTACCCGTGAGAAAAAAAACGAAAAAATCTGTTTTGAATGCCATGAATTTTCGGACTCATTTTTCCAAGGGGGGGGGGGTAATGTGGATTTTCGAGAAAAAAAAATTTCAAGCTAAAAGGAAACCATTAGGTGCATTTTATAGAGAATCAGATTTCGAATAAGTAAAAGTCAACCGTAACCGCGTAACCCGTACCCGTGAGAAAAAAATGGAAAAAATCTGTTTCGAATGCCATGATTTTTCGGAGTCATTTTTCCAAGGGGGGGGGGGGTACTGTGGATTTTCGAGAAAAAAAAATTTCAAGCTAAAAGGAAACCATTAGGTGCATTTTATAGAGAATCAGATTTCGAATAAGTAAAAGTCAACCGTAACCGCGTAACCCGTACCCGTGAGAAAAAAATCGAAAAAATCTGTTTCGAATGCCATGATTTTTCGGAGTCATTTTTCCAAGGGGGGGGGGGGTACTGTGGATTTTCGAGAAAAAAAAATTTCAAGCTAAAAGGAAACCATTAGGTGCATTTTATAGAGAATCAGATTTCAAATAAGAAAAAGTCAACCGTAACCGCGTAACCCGTACCCGTGAGCAAAAAATCGAAAAAATCTGTTTCGAATGCCATGATTTTTCGGAGTCATTTTTCCAAGGGGGGGGGGGGTACTGTGGATTTTCGAGAAAAAAAAATTTCAAGCTAAAAGGAAACCATTAGGTGCATTTTATAGAGAATCAGATTTCGAATAAGTAAAAGTCAACCGTAACCGCGTAACCCGTACCCGTGAGAAAAAAATCGAAAAAATCTGTTTCGAATGCCATGATTTTTCGGAGTCATTTTTCCAAGGGGGGGGGGGGTACTGTGGATTTTCGAGAAAAAAAAATTTCAAGCTAAAAGGAAACCATTAGGTGCATTTTATAGAGAATCAGATTTCGAATAAGAAAAAGTCAACCGTAACCGCGTAACCCGTACCCGTGAGCAAAAAATCGAAAAAATCTGTTTCGAATGCCATGATTTTTCGGAGTCATTTTTCCAAGGGGGGGGGGTACTGTGGATTTTCGAGAAAAAAAAATTTCAAGCTAAAAGGAAACCATTAGGTGCATTTTATAGAGAATCAGATTTCGAATAAGAAAAAGTCAACCGTAACCGCGTAACCCGTACCCGTGAGAAAAAAAACGAAAAAATCTGTTTCGAATGCCATGAATTTTCGGAGTCATTTTTCCAGGGGGGGGGGGGGTACTGTGGATTTTCGAGAAAAAAAAATTTCAAGCTAAAAGGAAACCATTAGGTGCATTTTATAGAGAATCAGATTTCGAATAAGAAAAAGTCAACCGTAACCGCGTAACCCGTACCCGTGAGAACAAAATCGAAAAAATCTGTTTCGAATGCCATGATTTTTTGGAGTCATTTTTCCAAGGGGGGGGGGGGGTACTGTGGATTTTCGAGAAAAAAAAATTTCAAGCTAAAAGGAAACCATTACGTGCATTTCATAGAGAATCAGATTTCGAATAAGAAAAAGTCAACCGTAACCGCGTAACCCGTACCCGTGAGAAAAAAAACGAAAAAATCTGTTTCGAATGCCATGAATTTTCGGAGTCATTTTTCCAGGGGGGGGGGGGTACTGTGGATTTTCGAGAAAAAAAAATTTCAAGCTAAAAGGAAACCATTAGGTGCATTTTATAGAGAATCAGATTTCAAATAAGAAAAAGTCAACCGTAACCGCGTAACCCGTACCCGTGAGCAAAAAATCGAAAAAATCTGTTTCGAATGCCATGATTTTTCCGAGTCATTTTTCCAAGGGGGGGTACTGTGGATTTTCGAGAAAGAAAAATTTCAAGTTAAAAGGAAACCATTAGGTGCATTTCAGAGAGAATCAGATTTCGAATAAGAAAAAGTCAACCGTAACCGCGTAACCCGTACCCGTGAGGAAAAAAACGAAAAAATCTGTTTCGAATGCCTTGAATTTTCGGAGTAATTTTTCCAAGGGGGGGGGGTACTGTGGATTTTCGAGAAAAAAAAATTTCAAGCTAAAAGGAAGCCATTAGGTGCATTTTATAGAGAATCAGATTTCGAATAAGAAAAAGTAAACCGTAACCGCGTAACCCGTACCCGTGAGAAAAAAATCGAAAAAATCTGTTTCGAATGCCATGATTTTTCGGAGTCATTTTTCCAAGGGGGGGGGGGTACTGTGGATTTTCGAGAAAAAAAAATTTCAAGCTAAAAGGAAACCATTAGGTGCATTTTATAGAGAATCAGATTTCGAATAAGTAAAAGTCAACCGTAACCGCGTAACCCGTACCCGTGAGAAAAAAATCGAAAAAATCTGTTTCGAATGCCATGATTTTTCGGAGTCATTTTTCCAAGGGGGGGGGGTACTGTGGATTTTCGAGAAAAAAAAATTTCAAGCTAAAAGGAAACCATTAGGTGCATTTTATAGAGAATCAGATTTCGAATAAGTAAAAGTCAACCGTAACCGCGTAACCCGTACCCGTGAGAAAAAAATCGAAAAAATCTGTTTCGAATGCCATGATTTTTCGGAGTCATTTTTCCAAGGGGGGGGGTACTGTGGATTTTCGAGAAAAAAAAATTTCAAGCTAAAAGGAAACCATTAGGTGCATTTTATAGAGAATCAGATTTCGAATAAGAAAAAGTAAACCGTAACCGCGTAACCCGTACCCGTGAGAAAAAAATCGAAAAAATCTGTTTCGAATGCCATGATTTTTCGGAGTCATTTTTCCAAGGGGGGGGGGTACTGTGGATTTTCGAGAAAAAAAATTTCAAGCTAAAAGGAAACCATTAGGTGCATTTCATAGAGAATCAGATTTCGAATAAGAAAAAGTCAACCGTAACCGCGTAACCCGTACCCGTGAGAAAAAAAACGAAAAAATCTGTTTCGAATGCCATGAATTTTCGCAGTCATTTTTCCAGGGGGGGGGGGGGTACTGTGGATTTTCGAGAAAAAAAATTTCAAGCTAAAAGGAAACCATTAGGTGCATTTTATAGAGAATCAGATTTCGAATAAGAAAAAGTCAACCGTAACCGCGTAACCCGTACCCGTGAGAAAAAAATCGAAAAAATCTGTTTCGAATGCCATGATTTTTCGCAGTCATTTTTCCAGGGGGGGGTACTGTGGATTTTCGAGAAAAAAAAATTTCAAGCTAAAAGGAAACCATTAGGTGCATTTTATAGAGAATCAGATTTCGAATAAGTAAAAGTCAACCGTAACCGCGTAACCCGTACCCGTGAGAAAAAAATCGAAAAAATCTGTTTCGAATGCCATGATTTTTCGCAGTCATTTTTCCAGGGGGGGGGGTACTGTGGATTTTCGAGAAAAAAAAATTTCAAGCTAAAAGGAAACCATTAGGTGCATTTTATAGAGAATCAGATTTCGAATAAGTAAAAGTCAACCGTAACCGCGTAACCCGTACCCGTGAGCAAAAAATCGAAAAAATCTGTTTCGAATGCCATGATTTTTCCGAGTCATTTTTCCAAGGGGGGGTACTGTGGATTTTCGAGAAAGAAAAATTTCAAGTTAAAAGGAAACCATTAGGTGCATTTCACAGAGAATCAGATTTCGAATAAGAAAAAGTCAACCGTAACCGCGTAACCCGTACCCGTGAGGAAAAAAACGAAAAAATCTGTTTCGAATGCCATGAATTTTCGGAGTCATTTTTCCAAGGGGGGGGGGTACTGTTGATTTTCGAGAAAAAAAAATTTCAAGCTAAAAGGAAGCCATTAGGTGCATTTTATAGAGAATCAGATTTCGAATAAGAAAAAGTCAACCGTAACCGCGTAACCCGTACCCGTGAGAAGAAAATCGAAAAAATCTGTTTCGAATGCCATGATTTTTCGGAGTCATTTTTCCAAGGGGGGTGGGGTACTGTGGATTTTCGAGAAAAAAAAATTTCAAGCTAAAAGGAAACCATTAGGTGCATTTCATAGAGAATCAGATTTCGAATAAGAAAAAGTCAACCGCAACCGCGTAACCCGTACCCGTGAGAAAAAAAACGAAAAAATCTGTTTCGAATGCCATGAATTTTCGGACTCATTTTTCCAAGGGGGGGGGGGTAATGTGGATTTTCGAGAAAAAAAAATTTCAAGCTAAAAGGAAACCATTAGGTGCATTTTATAGAGAATCAGATTTCGAATAAGTAAAAGTCAACCGTAACCGCGTAACCCGTACCCGTGAGGAAAAAAACGAAAAAATCTGTTTCGAATGCACTGAATTTTCGGAGTCATTTTTCCAAGGGGGGGGGTACTGTGGATTTTCGAGAAAAAAAAATTTCAAGCTAAAAGGAAACCATTAGGTGCATTTTATAGAGAATCAGATTTCGAATAAGAAAAAGTCAACCGTAACCGCGTAACCCGTACCCGTGAGCAAAAAATCGAAAAAATCTGTTTCGAATGCCATGATTTTTCGGAGTCATTTTTCCAAGGGGGGGGGGGGTACTGTGGATTTTCGAGAAAAAAAAATTTCAAGCTAAAAGGAAACCATTAGGTGCATTTCATAGAGAAACAGATTTCGAATAAGAAAAAGTCAACCGCAATCGCGTAACCCGTACCCGTGAGAAAAAAAACGAAAAAATCTGTTTTGAATGCCATGAATTTTCGGACTCATTTTTCCAAGGGGGGGGGGGTAATGTGGATTTTCGAGAAAAAAAAATTTCAAGCTAAAAGGAAACCATTAGGTGCATTTTATAGAGAATCAGATTTCGAATAAGTAAAAGTCAACCGTAACCGCGTAACCCGTACCCGTGAGAAAAAAATGGAAAAAATCTGTTTCGAATGCCATGATTTTTCGGAGTCATTTTTCCAAGGGGGGGGGGGGTACTGTGGATTTTCGAGAAAAAAAAATTTCAAGCTAAAAGGAAACCATTAGGTGCATTTTATAGAGAATCAGATTTCGAATAAGTAAAAGTCAACCGTAACCGCGTAACCCGTACCCGTGAGAAAAAAATCGAAAAAATCTGTTTCGAATGCCATGATTTTTCGGAGTCATTTTTCCAAGGGGGGGGGGGGTACTGTGGATTTTCGAGAAAAAAAAATTTCAAGCTAAAAGGAAACCATTAGGTGCATTTTATAGAGAATCAGATTTCAAATAAGAAAAAGTCAACCGTAACCGCGTAACCCGTACCCGTGAGCAAAAAATCGAAAAAATCTGTTTCGAATGCCATGATTTTTCGGAGTCATTTTTCCAAGGGGGGGGGGGGTACTGTGGATTTTCGAGAAAAAAAAATTTCAAGCTAAAAGGAAACCATTAGGTGCATTTTATAGAGAATCAGATTTCGAATAAGTAAAAGTCAACCGTAACCGCGTAACCCGTACCCGTGAGAAAAAAATCGAAAAAATCTGTTTCGAATGCCATGATTTTTCGGAGTCATTTTTCCAAGGGGGGGGGGGGTACTGTGGATTTTCGAGAAAAAAAAATTTCAAGCTAAAAGGAAACCATTAGGTGCATTTTATAGAGAATCAGATTTCGAATAAGAAAAAGTCAACCGTAACCGCGTAACCCGTACCCGTGAGCAAAAAATCGAAAAAATCTGTTTCGAATGCCATGATTTTTCGGAGTCATTTTTCCAAGGGGGGGGGGTACTGTGGATTTTCGAGAAAAAAAAATTTCAAGCTAAAAGGAAACCATTAGGTGCATTTTATAGAGAATCAGATTTCGAATAAGAAAAAGTCAACCGTAACCGCGTAACCCGTACCCGTGAGAAAAAAAACGAAAAAATCTGTTTCGAATGCCATGAATTTTCGGAGTCATTTTTCCAGGGGGGGGGGGGGTACTGTGGATTTTCGAGAAAAAAAAATTTCAAGCTAAAAGGAAACCATTAGGTGCATTTTATAGAGAATCAGATTTCGAATAAGAAAAAGTCAACCGTAACCGCGTAACCCGTACCCGTGAGAACAAAATCGAAAAAATCTGTTTCGAATGCCATGATTTTTTGGAGTCATTTTTCCAAGGGGGGGGGGGGTACTGTGGATTTTCGAGAAAAAAAAATTTCAAGCTAAAAGGAAACCATTACGTGCATTTCATAGAGAATCAGATTTCGAATAAGAAAAAGTCAACCGTAACCGCGTAACCCGTACCCGTGAGAAAAAAAACGAAAAAATCTGTTTCGAATGCCATGAATTTTCGGAGTCATTTTTCCAGGGGGGGGGGGTACTGTGGATTTTCGAGAAAAAAAAATTTCAAGCTAAAAGGAAACCATTAGGTGCATTTTATAGAGAATCAGATTTCAAATAAGAAAAAGTCAACCGTAACCGCGTAACCCGTACCCGTGAGCAAAAAATCGAAAAAATCTGTTTCGAATGCCATGATTTTTCCGAGTCATTTTTCCAAGGGGGGGTACTGTGGATTTTCGAGAAAGAAAAATTTCAAGTTAAAAGGAAACCATTAGGTGCATTTCAGAGAGAATCAGATTTCGAATAAGAAAAAGTCAACCGTAACCGCGTAACCCGTACCCGTGAGGAAAAAAACGAAAAAATCTGTTTCGAATGCCTTGAATTTTCGGAGTAATTTTTCCAAGGGGGGGGGGTACTGTGGATTTTCGAGAAAAAAAAATTTCAAGCTAAAAGGAAGCCATTAGGTGCATTTTATAGAGAATCAGATTTCGAATAAGAAAAAGTAAACCGTAACCGCGTAACCCGTACCCGTGAGAAAAAAATCGAAAAAATCTGTTTCGAATGCCATGATTTTTCGGAGTCATTTTTCCAAGGGGGGGGGGGTACTGTGGATTTTCGAGAAAAAAAAATTTCAAGCTAAAAGGAAACCATTAGGTGCATTTTATAGAGAATCAGATTTCGAATAAGTAAAAGTCAACCGTAACCGCGTAACCCGTACCCGTGAGAAAAAAATCGAAAAAATCTGTTTCGAATGCCATGATTTTTCGGAGTCATTTTTCCAAGGGGGGGGGGTACTGTGGATTTTCGAGAAAAAAAAATTTCAAGCTAAAAGGAAACCATTAGGTGCATTTTATAGAGAATCAGATTTCGAATAAGTAAAAGTCAACCGTAACCGCGTAACCCGTACCCGTGAGAAAAAAATCGAAAAAATCTGTTTCGAATGCCATGATTTTTCGGAGTCATTTTTCCAAGGGGGGGGGTACTGTGGATTTTCGAGAAAAAAAAATTTCAAGCTAAAAGGAAACCATTAGGTGCATTTTATAGAGAATCAGATTTCGAATAAGAAAAAGTAAACCGTAACCGCGTAACCCGTACCCGTGAGAAAAAAATCGAAAAAATCTGTTTCGAATGCCATGATTTTTCGGAGTCATTTTTCCAAGGGGGGGGGGTACTGTGGATTTTCGAGAAAAAAAATTTCAAGCTAAAAGGAAACCATTAGGTGCATTTCATAGAGAATCAGATTTCGAATAAGAAAAAGTCAACCGTAACCGCGTAACCCGTACCCGTGAGAAAAAAAACGAAAAAATCTGTTTCGAATGCCATGAATTTTCGCAGTCATTTTTCCAGGGGGGGGGGGGTACTGTGGATTTTCGAGAAAAAAAATTTCAAGCTAAAAGGAAACCATTAGGTGCATTTTATAGAGAATCAGATTTCGAATAAGAAAAAGTCAACCGTAACCGCGTAACCCGTACCCGTGAGAAAAAAATCGAAAAAATCTGTTTCGAATGCCATGATTTTTCGCAGTCATTTTTCCAGGGGGGGGTACTGTGGATTTTCGAGAAAAAAAAATTTCAAGCTAAAAGGAAACCATTAGGTGCATTTTATAGAGAATCAGATTTCGAATAAGTAAAAGTCAACCGTAACCGCGTAACCCGTACCCGTGAGAAAAAAATCGAAAAAATCTGTTTCGAATGCCATGATTTTTCGCAGTCATTTTTCCAGGGGGGGGGGTACTGTGGATTTTCGAGAAAAAAAAATTTCAAGCTAAAAGGAAACCATTAGGTGCATTTTATAGAGAATCAGATTTCGAATAAGTAAAAGTCAACCGTAACCGCGTAACCCGTACCCGTGAGCAAAAAATCGAAAAAATCTGTTTCGAATGCCATGATTTTTCCGAGTCATTTTTCCAAGGGGGGGTACTGTGGATTTTCGAGAAAGAAAAATTTCAAGTTAAAAGGAAACCATTAGGTGCATTTCACAGAGAATCAGATTTCGAATAAGAAAAAGTCAACCGTAACCGCGTAACCCGTACCCGTGAGGAAAAAAACGAAAAAATCTGTTTCGAATGCCATGAATTTTCGGAGTCATTTTTCCAAGGGGGGGGGGTACTGTTGATTTTCGAGAAAAAAAAATTTCAAGCTAAAAGGAAGCCATTAGGTGCATTTTATAGAGAATCAGATTTCGAATAAGAAAAAGTCAACCGTAACCGCGTAACCCGTACCCGTGAGAAGAAAATCGAAAAAATCTGTTTCGAATGCCATGATTTTTCGGAGTCATTTTTCCAAGGGGGGTGGGGTACTGTGGATTTTCGAGAAAAAAAAATTTCAAGCTAAAAGGAAACCATTAGGTGCATTTCATAGAGAATCAGATTTCGAATAAGAAAAAGTCAACCGCAACCGCGTAACCCGTACCCGTGAGAAAAAAAACGAAAAAATCTGTTTCGAATGCCATGAATTTTCGGACTCATTTTTCCAAGGGGGGGGGGGTAATGTGGATTTTCGAGAAAAAAAAATTTCAAGCTAAAAGGAAACCATTAGGTGCATTTTATAGAGAATCAGATTTCGAATAAGTAAAAGTCAACCGTAACCGCGTAACCCGTACCCGTGAGGAAAAAAACGAAAAAATCTGTTTCGAATGCACTGAATTTTCGGAGTCATTTTTCCAAGGGGGGGGGTACTGTGGATTTTCGAGAAAAAAAAATTTCAAGCTAAAAGGAAACCATTAGGTGCATTTTATAGAGAATCAGATTTCGAATAAGAAAAAGTCAACCGTAACCGCGTAACCCGTACCCGTGAGCAAAAAATCGAAAAAATCTGTTTCGAATGCCATGATTTTTCCGAGTCATTTTTCCAAGGGGGGGGGTACTGTGGATTTTCGAGAAAAAAAAATTTCAAGCTAAAAGGAAACCATTAGGTGCATTTTATAGAGAATCAGATTTCGAATAAGTAAAAGTCAACCGTAACCGCGTAACCCGTACCCGTGAGAAAAAAATCGAAAAAATCTGTTTCGAATGCCATGATTTTTCGGAGTCATTTTTCCAAGGGGGGGGGTACTGTGGATTTTCGAGAAAAAAAAATTTCAAGCTAAAAGGAAACCATTAGGTGCATTTCATAGAGAAACAGATTTCGAATAAGAAAAAGTCAACCGCAATCGCGTAACCCGTACCCGTGAGAAAAAAAACGAAAAAATCTGTTTTGAATGCCATGAATTTTCGGACTCATTTTTCCAAGGGGGGGGGGTAATGTGGATTTTCGAGAAAAAAAAATTTCAAGCTAAAAGGAAACCATTAGGTGCATTTTATAGAGAATCAGATTTCGAATAAGTAAAAGTCAACCGTAACCGCGTAACCCGTACCCGTGAGAAAAAAATCGAAAAAATCTGTTTCGAATGCCATGATTTTTCGGAGTCATTTTTCCAAGGGGGGGGGGGGGGTACTGTGGATTTTCGAGAAAAAAAAATTTCAAGCTAAAAGGAAACCATTAGGTGCATTTTATAGAGAATCAGATTTCGAATAAGTAAAAGTCAACCGTAACCGCGTAACCCGTACCCGTGAGAAAAAAATCGAAAAAATCTGTTTCGAATGCCATGATTTTTCGGAGTCATTTTTCCAAGGGGGGGGGGGGTACTGTGGATTTTCGAGAAAAAAAAATTTCAAGCTAAAAGGAAACCATTAGGTGCATTTTATAGAGAATCAGATTTCGAATAAGAAAAAGTAAACCGTAACCGCGTAACCCGTACCCGTGAGAAAAAAATCGAAAAAATCTGTTTCGAATGCCATGATTTTTCGGAGTCATTTTTCCAAGGGGGGGGGGGTACTGTGGATTTTCGAGAAAAAAAAATTTCAAGCTAAAAGGAAAGCATTAGGTGCATTTCATAGAGAATCAGATTTCGAATAAGAAAAAGTCAACCGTAACCGCGTAACCCGTACCCGTGAGAAAAAAAACGAAAAAATCTGTTTCGAATGCCATGAATTTTCGCAGTCATTTTTCCAGGGGGGGGGGTACTGTGGATTTTCGAGAAAAAAAATTTCAAGCTAAAAGGAAACCATTAGGTGCATTTTATAGAGAATCAGATTTCGAATAAGTAAAAGTCAACCGTAACCGCGTAACCCGTACCCGTGAGAAAAAAATCGAAAAAATCTGTTTCGAATGCCATGATTTTTCGCAGTCATTTTTCCAGGGGGGGGTACTGTGGATTTTCGAGAAAAAAAAATTTCAAGCTAAAAGGAAACCATTAGGTGCATTTTATAGAGAATCAGATTTCGAATAAGTAAAAGTCAACCGTAACCGCGTAACCCGTACCCGTGAGAAAAAAATCGAAAAAATCTGTTTCGAATGCCATGATTTTTCGCAGTCATTTTTCCAGGGGGGGGTACTGTGGATTTTCGAGAAAAAAAAATTTCAAGCTAAAAGGAAACCATTAGGTGCATTTTATAGAGAATCAGATTTCGAATAAGTAAAAGTCAACCGTAACCGCGTAACCCGTACCCGTGAGCAAAAAATCGAAAAAATCTGTTTCGAATGCCATGATTTTTCCGAGTCATTTTTCCAAGGGGGGGTACTGTGGATTTTCGAGAAAGAAAAATTTCAAGTTAAAAGGAAACCATTAGGTGCATTTCACAGAGAATCAGATTTCGAATAAGAAAAAGTCAACCGTAACCGCGTAACCCGTACCCGTGAGGAAAAAATCGAAAAAATCTGTTTCGAATGCCATGATTTTTCCGAGTCATTTTTCCAAGGGGGGGGGGGTACTGTGGATTTTCGAGAAAAAAAAATTTCAAGCTAAAAGGAAACCATTAGGTGCATTTTATAGAGAATCAGATTTCGAATAAGTAAAAGTCAACCGTAACCGCGTAACCCGTACCCGTGAGAAAAAAATCGAAAAAATCTGTTTCGAATGCCATGATTTTTCGGAGTCATTTTTCCAAGGGGGGGGGGGGTACTGTGGATTTTCGAGAAAAAAAAATTTCAAGCTAAAAGGAAACCATTAGGTGCATTTCATAGAGAAACAGATTTCGAATAAGAAAAAGTCAACCGCAATCGCGTAACCCGTACCCGTGAGAAAAAAAACGAAAAAATCTGTTTTGAATGCCATGAATTTTCGGACTCATTTTTCCAAGGGGGGGGGGGTAATGTGGATTTTCGAGAAAAAAAAATTTCAAGCTAAAAGGAAACCATTAGGTGCATTTTATAGAGAATCAGATTTCGAATAAGTAAAAGTCAACCGTAACCGCGTAACCCGTACCCGTGAGAAAAAAATCGAAAAAATCTGTTTCGAATGCCATGATTTTTCGGAGTCATTTTTCCAAGGGGGGGGGGGGGTACTGTGGATTTTCGAGAAAAAAAAATTTCAAGCTAAAAGGAAACCATTAGGTGCATTTTATAGAGAATCAGATTTCGAATAAGTAAAAGTCAACCGTAACCGCGTAACCCGTACCCGTGAGAAAAAAATCGAAAAAATCTGTTTCGAATGCCATGATTTTTCGGAGTCATTTTTCCAAGGGGGGGGGGGGTACTGTGGATTTTCGAGAAAAAAAAATTTCAAGCTAAAAGGAAACCATTAGGTGCATTTTATAGAGAATCAGATTTCGAATAAGAAAAAGTAAACCGTAACCGCGTAACCCGTACCCGTGAGAAAAAAATCGAAAAAATCTGTTTCGAATGCCATGATTTTTCGGAGTCATTTTTCCAAGGGGGGGGGGGGGTACTGTGGATTTTCGAGAAAAAAAAATTTCAAGCTAAAAGGAAACCATTAGGTGCATTTCATAGAGAATCAGATTTCGAATAAGAAAAAGTCAACCGTAACCGCGTAACCCGTACCCGTGAGAAAAAAAACGAAAAAATCTGTTTCGAATGCCATGAATTTTCGCAGTCATTTTTCCAGGGGGTGGGTACTGTGGATTTTCGAGAAAAAAAATTTCAAGCTAAAAGGAAACCATTAGGTGCATTTTATAGAGAATCAGATTTCGAATAAGTAAAAGTCAACCGTAACCGCGTAACCCGTACCCGTGAGAAAAAAATCGAAAAAATCTGTTTCGAATGCCATGATTTTTCGCAGTCATTTTTCCAGGGGGGGGTACTGTGGATTTTCGAGAAAAAAAAATTTCAAGCTAAAAGGAAACCATTAGGTGCATTTTATAGAGAATCAGATTTCGAATAAGTAAAAGTCAACCGTAACCGCGTAACCCGTACCCGTGAGAAAAAAATCGAAAAAATCTGTTTCGAATGCCATGATTTTTCGCAGTCATTTTTCCAGGGGGGGGTACTGTGGATTTTCGAGAAAAAAAAATTTCAAGCTAAAAGGAAACCATTAGGTGCATTTTATAGAGAATCAGATTTCGAATAAGTAAAAGTCAACCGTAACCGCGTAACCCGTACCCGTGAGCAAAAAATCGAAAAAATCTGTTTCGAATGCCATGATTTTTCCGAGTCATTTTTCCAAGGGGGGGTACTGTGGATTTTCGAGAAAGAAAAATTTCAAGTTAAAAGGAAACCATTAGGTGCATTTCACAGAGAATCAGATTTCGAATAAGAAAAAGTCAACCGTAACCGCGTAACCCGTACCCGTGAGGAAAAAAACGAAAAAATCTGTTTCGAATGCCATGAATTTTCGGAGTCATTTTTCCAAGGGGGGGGGGGGTACTGTGGATTTTCGAGAAAAAAAAATTTCAAGCTAAAAGGAAGCCATTAGGTGCATTTTATAGAGAATCAGATTTCGAATAAGAAAAAGTCAACCGTAACCGCGTAACCCGTACCCGTGAGAAGAAAATCGAAAAAATCTGTTTCGAATGCCATGATTTTTCGGAGTCATTTTTCCAAGGGGGGGGGGTACTGTGGATTTTCGAGAAAAAAAAATTTCAAGCTAAAAGGAAACCATTAGGTGCATTTCATAGAGAATCAGATTTCGAATAAGAAAAAGTCAACCGCAACCGCGTAACCCGTACCCGTGAGAAAAAAAACGAAAAAATCTGTTTCGAATGCCATGAATTTTCGGACTCATTTTTCCAAGGGGGGGGGGGTAATGTGGATTTTCGAGAAAAAAAATTTCAAGCTAAAAGGAAACCATTAGGTGCATTTTATAGAGAATCAGATTTCGAATAAGTAAAAGTCAACCGTAACCGCGTAACCCGTACCCGTGAGGAAAAAAACGAAAAAATCTGTTTCGAATGCACTGAATTTTCGGAGTCATTTTTCCAAGGGGGGGGGGGTACTGTGGATTTTCGAGAAAAAAAAATTTCAAGCTAAAAGGAAACCATTAGGTGCATTTTATAGAGAATCAGATTTCGAATAAGAAAAAGTCAACCGTAACCGCGTAACCCGTACCCGTGAGAAAAAAATCGAAAAAATCTGTTTCGAATGCCATGATTTTTCGGAGTCATTTTTCCAAGGGGGGGGGGGGGATACTGTGGATTTTCGAGAAAAAAAAATTTCAAGCTAAAAGGAAACCATTAGGTGCATTTTATAGAGAATCAGATTTCGAATAAGAAAAAGTCAACCGTAACCGCGTAACCCGTACCCGTGAGCAAAAAATCGAAAAAATCTGTTTCGAATGCCATGATTTTTCCGAGTCATTTTTCCAAGGGGGGGGGGGGTACTGTGGATTTTCGAGAAAAAAAAATTTCAAGCTAAAAGGAAACCATTAGGTGCATTTTATAGAGAATCAGATTTCGAATAAGTAAAAGTCAACCGTAACCGCGTAACCCGTACCCGTGAGAAAAAAATCGAAAAAATCTGTTTCGAATGCCATGATTTTTCGGAGTCATTTTTCCAAGGGGGGGGGGGGTACTGTGGATTTTCGAGAAAAAAAAATTTCAAGCTAAAAGGAAACCATTAGGTGCATTTTATAGAGAATCAGATTTCGAATAAGAAAAAGTCAACCGTAACCGCGTAACCCGTACCCGTGAGCAAAAAATCGAAAAAATCTGTTTCGAATGCCATGATTTTTCCGAGTCATTTTTCCAAGGGGGGGGGGTACTGTGGATTTTCGAGAAAAAAAAATTTCAAGCTAAAAGGAAACCATTAGGTGCATTTTATAGAGAATCAGATTTCGAATAAGTAAAAGTCATCCGTAACCGCGTAACCCGTACCCGTGAGAAAAAAATCGAAAAAATCTGTTTCGAATGCCATGATTTTTCGGAGTCATTTTTCCAAGGGGGGGGGGTACTGTGGATTTTCGAGAAAAAAAAATTTCAAGCTAAAAGGAAACCATTAGGTGCATTTTATAGAGAATTAGATTTCGAATAAGTAAAAGTCAACCGTAACCGCGTAACCCGTACCCGTGAGAAAAAAATCGAAAAAATCTGTTTCGAATGCCATGATTTTTCGGAGTCATTTTTCCAAGGGGGGGGAGGTACTGTGGATTTTCGAGAAAAAAAAATTTCAAGCTAAAAGGAAACCATTAGGTGCATTTTATAGAGAATCAGATTTCGAATAAGAAAAAGTCAACCGTAACCGCGTAACCCGTACCCGTGAGAAAAAATCGAAAAAATCTGTTTCGAATGCCATGATTTTTCGGAGTGATTTTTCCAAGGGGGGGGGATACTGTGGATTTTGGAGAAAAAAAAATTTCAAGCTAAAAGGAAACCATTAGGTGCATTTCATAGAGAATCAGATTTCGAATAAGAAAAAGTCAACCGTAACCGCGTAACCCGTACCCGTGAGAAAAAAAACGAAAAAATCTGTTTCGAATGCCATGAATTTTCGGAGTCATTTTTCCAAGGGGGGAGGGTACTGTGGATTTTCGAGAAAAAAAAATTTCAAGCTAAAAGGAAACCATTAGGTGCATTTTATAGAGAATCAGATTTCGAATAAGAAAAAGTCAACCGTAACCGCGTAACCCGTACCCGTGAGCAAAAAATCGAAAAAATCTGTTTCGAATGCCATGATTTTTCCGAGTCATTTTTCCAATGGGGGGTACTGTGGATTTTCGGGAAAAAAAAATTTCAAGTTAAAAGGAAACCATTAGGTGCATTTCACAGAGAATCAGATTTCGAATAAGAAAAAGTCAACCGTAACCGCGTAACCCGTACCCGTGAGGAAAAAAACGAAAAAATCTGTTTCGAATGCACTGAATTTTCGGAGTCATTTTTCCAAGGGGGGGGGGTACTGTGGATTTTCGAGAAAAAAAAATTTCAAGCTAAAAGGAAACCATTAGGTGCATTTTATAGAGAATCAGATTTCGAATAAGAAAAAGTCAACCGTAACCGCGTAACCCGTACCTGTGAGAAAAAAATCGAAAAAATCTGTTTCGAATGCCATGATTTTTCGGAGTCATTTTTCCAAGGGGGGGGGATACTGTGGATTTTCGAGAAAAAAAAATTTCAAGCTAAAAGGAAACCATTAGGTGCATTTTATAGAGAATCAGATTTCGAATAAGAAAAAGTCAACCGTAACCGCGTAACCCGTACCCGTGAGAAAAAATCGAAAAAATCTGTTTCGAATGCCATGATTTTTCGGAGTGATTTTTCCAAGGGGGGAGGGTACTGTGGATTTTCGAGAAAAAAAAATTTCAAGCTAAAAGGAAACCATTAGGTGCATTTTATAGAGAATCAGATTTCGAATAAGAAAAAGTCAACCGTAACCGCGTAACCCGTACCCGTGAGAAAAAAATCGAAAAAATCTGTTTCGAATGCCATGATTTTTCGGAGTCATTTTTCCAAGGGGGGGGTACTGTGGATTTTCGAGAAAAAAAAATTTCAAGCTAAAAGGAAACCATTAGGTGCATTTTATAGAGAATCAGATTTCGAATAAGAAAAAGTCAACCGTAACCGCGTAACCCGTACCCGTGAGCAAAAAATCGAAAAAATCTGTTTCGAATGCCATGATTTTTCCGAGTCATTTTTCCAAGGGGGGGGGGGGGTACTGTGGATTTTCGAGAAAAAAAAATTTCAAGCTAAAAGGAAACCATTAGGTGCATTTTATAGAGAATCAGATTTCGAATAAGTAAAAGTCATCCGTAACCGCGTAACCCGTACCCGTGAGAAAAAAATCGAAAAAATCTGTTTCGAATGCCATGATTTTTCGGAGTCATTTTTCCAAGGGGGGGGGGGTACTGTGGATTTTCGAGAAAAAAAAATTTCAAGCTAAAAGGAAACCATTAGGTGCATTTTATAGAGAATTAGATTTCGAATAAGTAAAAGTCAACCGTAACCGCGTAACCCGTACCCGTGAGAAAAAAATCGAAAAAATCTGTTTCGAATGCCATGATTTTTCGGAGTCATTTTTCCAAGGGGGGGGAGGTACTGTGGATTTTCGAGAAAAAAAAATTTCAAGCTAAAAGGAAACCATTAGGTGCATTTTATAGAGAATCAGATTTCGAATAAGAAAAAGTCAACCGTAACCGCGTAACCCGTACCCGTGAGAAAAAATCGAAAAAATCTGTTTCGAATGCCATGATTTTTCGGAGTGATTTTTCCAAGGGGGGGGGATACTGTGGATTTTGGAGAAAAAAAAATTTCAAGCTAAAAGGAAACCATTAGGTGCATTTCATAGAGAATCAGATTTCGAATAAGAAAAAGTCAACCGTAACCGCGTAACCCGTACCCGTGAGAAAAAAAACGAAAAAATCTGTTTCGAATGCCATGAATTTTCGGAGTCATTTTTCCAAGGGGGGAGGGTACTGTGGATTTTCGAGAAAAAAAAATTTCAAGCTAAAAGGAAACCATTAGGTGCATTTTATAGAGAATCAGATTTCGAATAAGAAAAAGTCAACCGTAACCGCGTAACCCGTACCCGTGAGCAAAAAATCGAAAAAATCTGTTTCGAATGCCATGATTTTTCCGAGTCATTTTTCCAATGGGGGGTACTGTGGATTTTCGAGAAAAAAAAATTTCAAGTTAAAAGGAAACCATTAGGTGCATTTCACAGAGAATCAGATTTCGAATAAGAAAAAGTCAACCGTAACCGCGTAACCCGTACCCGTGAGGAAAAAAACGAAAAAATCTGTTTCGAATGCACTGAATTTTCGGAGTCATTTTTCCAAGGCGGGGGGGTACTGTGGATTTTCGAGAAAAAAAAATTTCAAGCTAAAAGGAAACCATTAGGTGCATTTTATAGAGAATCAGATTTCGAATAAGAAAAAGTCAACCGTAACCGCGTAACCCGTACCCGTGAGAAAAAAATCGAAAAAATCTGTTTCGAATGCCATGATTTTTCGGAGTCATTTTTCCAAGGGGGGGGGATACTGTGGATTTTCGAGAAAAAAAAATTTCAAGCTAAAAGGAAACCATTAGGTGCATTTTATAGAGAATCAGATTTCGAATAAGAAAAAGTCAACCGTAACCGCGTAACCCGTACCCGTGAGAAAAAATCGAAAAAATCTGTTTCGAATGCCATGATTTTTCGGAGTGATTTTTCCAAGGGGGGAGGGTACTGTGGATTTTCGAGAAAAAAAAATTTCAAGCTAAAAGGAAACCATTAGGTGCATTTTATAGAGAATCAGATTTCGAATAAGAAAAAGTCAACCGTAACCGCGTAACCCGTACCCGTGAGCAAAAAATCGAAAAAATCTGTTTCGAATGCCATGATTTTTCCGAGTCATTTTTCCAATGGGGGGTACTGTGGATTTTCGAGAAAAAAAAATTTCAAGTTAAAAGGAAACCATTAGGTGCATTTCACAGGGAATCAGATTTCGAATAAGAAAAAGTCAACCGTAACCGCGTAACCCGTACCCGTGAGGAAAAAAACGAAAAAATCTGTTTCGAATGCACTGAATTTTCGGAGTCATTTTTCCAAGGGGGGGGGGGGGTACTGTGGATTTTCGAGAAAAAAAAATTTCAAGCTAAAAGGAAACCATTAGGTGCATTTTATAGAGAATCAGATTTCGAATAAGAAAAAGTCAACCGTAACCGCGTAACCCGTACCCGTGAGAAAAAAATCGAAAAAATCTGTTTCGAATGCCATGATTTTTCGGAGTCATTTTTCCAAGGGGGGGGGGGATACTGTGGATTTTCGAGAAAAAAAAATTTCAAGCTAAAAGGAAACCATTAGGTGCATTTTATAGAGAATCAGATTTCGAATAAGAAAAAGTCAACCGTAACCGCGTAACCCGTACCCGTGAGCAAAAAATCGAAAAAATCTGTTTCGAATGCCATGATTTTTCGGAGTCATTTTTCCAAGGGGGGGGGGGGGTACTGTGGATTTTCGAGAAAAAAAATTTCAAGCTAAAAGGAAACCATTAGGTGCATTTTATAGAGAATCAGATTTCGAATAAGAAAAAGTCAACCGTAACCGCGTAACCCGTACCCGTGAGAAAAAAATCGAAAAAATCTGTTTCGAATGCCATGATTTTTCGGAGTCATTTTTCCAAGGGGGGGGGATACTGTGGATTTTCGGGAAAAAAAAATTTCAAGCTAAAAGGAAACCATTAGGTGCCTTTCATAGAGAATCAGATTTCGAATAAGAAAAAGACAACCGTAACAGCGTAACCCGTACCCGTGAGAAAAAAAACGAAAAAATCTGTTTCGAATGCCATGAATTTTCGGAGTCATTTTTCCAAGGGGGGAAGGGTACTGTGGATTTTCGAGAAAAAAAAATTTCAAGCTAAAAGGAAACCATTAGGTGCATTTCATAGAGAATCAGATTTCGAATAAGAAAAAGTCAACCGTAACCGCGTAACCCGTACCCGTGAGAAAAAAATCGAAAAAATCTGTTTCGAATGCCATGATTTTTCGGAGTGATTTTTCCAAGGGGGGGGGGATACTGTGGATTTTCGAGAAAAAAAAATTTCAAGCTAAAAGGAAACCATTAGGTGCATTTTATAGAGAATCAGATTTCGAATAAGAAAAAGTAAACCGTAACCGCGTAACCCGTACCCGTGAGAAAAAAATCGAAAAAATCTGTTTCGAATGCCATGATTTTTCGGAGTCATTTTTCCAAGGGGGGTACTGTGGATTTTCGAGAAAAAAAAAATTTCAAGCTAAAAGGAAACCATTAGGTGCATTTCATAGAGAATCAGATTTCGAATAAGAAAAAGTCAACCGTAACCGCGTAACCCGTACCCGTGAGAAAAAAAACGAAAAAATATGTTTCGAATGCCATGATTTTTCGGAGTCATTTTTCCAAGGGGGGGGGGGTACAGTGGATTTTCGAGAAAAAAAAATTTCAAGCTAAAAGGAAACCATTAGGTGCATTTTATAGAGAATCAGATTTCGAATAAGAAAAAGTCAACCGTAACCGCGTAACCAGTACCCGTGAGAAGAAAAATCGAAAAAATCTGTTTCGAATGCCATGATTTTTCGGAGTCATTTTTCCAAGGGGGGGGGGGGTACTGTGGATTTTCGAGAAAAAAAAAATTTCAAGCTAAAAGGAAACCATTAGGTGCATTTCATAGAGAATCAGATTTCAAATAAGAAAAAGTCAACCGTAACCGCGTAACCCGTACCCGTGAGGAAAAAAACGAAAAAATCTGTTTCGAATGCCATGAATTTTCGGAGTCATTTTTCCAGGGGGGGGGGGTACTGTGGATTTTCGAGAAAAAAAAATTTCAAGCTAAAAGGAAACCATTAGGTGCATTTCATAGAGAATCAGATTTCGAATAAGAAAAAGTCAACCGTAATCGCGTAACCCGTACCCGAGAGAAAAAAAACGAAAAAATATGTTTCGAATGCCATGATTTTTCGGAGTCATTTTTCCAAGGGGGGGGGGGGTACTGTGGATTTTCGAGAAAAAAAAATTTCAAGCTAAAAGGAAACCATTAGGTGCATTTTATAGAGAATCAGATTTCAAATAAGAAAAAGTCAACCGTAACCGCGTAACCCGTACCCGTGAGGAAAAAAACGAAAAAATCTGTTTCGAATGCCATGAATTTTCGGAGTCATTTTTCCAAGGGGAAGGGGGTACTGTGGATTTTCGAGAAAAAAAAATTTCAAGCTAAAAGGAAACCATTAGGTGCATTTTATAGAGAATCAGATTTCGAATAAGAAAAGGTCAACCGTAAACGCGTAACCCGTACCCGTGAGAAAAAAATCGAAAAAATCTGTTTCGAATGCCATGATTTTTCGGAGTCATTTTTCCAAGGGGGGGGGGGTACTGTGGATTTTCGAGAAAAAAAAAATTTCAAGCTAAAAGGAAACCATTAGGTGCATTTTATAGAGAATCAGATTTCGAATAAGAAAAAGACAACCGTAACCGCGTAACCCGTACCCGTGAGCAAAAAATCGAAAAAATCTGTTTCGAATGCCATGATTTTTCCGAGTCATTTTTCCAAGGGGGGGGGGTACTGTGGATTTTCGAGAAAAAAAAATTTCAAGCTAAAAGGAAACCATTAGGTGCATTTTATAGAGAATCAGATTTCAAATAAGAAAAAGTCAACCGTAACCGCGTAACCCGTACCCGTGAGCAAAAAATCGAAAAAATCTGTTTCGAATGCCATGATTTTTCCGAGTCATTTTTCCAAGGGGGGGTACTGAGGATTTTCGAGAAAAAAAAATTTCAAGTTAAAAGGAAACCATTAGGTGCATTTCACAGAGAATCAGATTTCGAATAAGAAAAAGTCAACCGTAACCGCGTAACCCGTACCCGTGAGGAAAAAAACGAAAAAATCTGTTTCGAATGCCATGAATTTTCGGAGTCATTTTTCCAAGGGGGGGGGTACTGTGGATTTTCGAGAAAAAAAAATTTCAAGCTAAAAGGAAACCATTAGGTGCATTTCATAGAGAATCAGATTTCGAATAAGAAAAAGTCAACCGTAACCGCGTAACCCGTACCCGAGAGAAAAAAAACGAAAAAATATGTTTCGAATGCCATGATTTTTCGGAGTAATTTTTCCAAGGGGGGTACTGTGGATTTTCGAGAAAAAAAAATTTCAAGCTAAAAGGAAACCATTAGGTGCATTTTATAGAGAATCAGATTTCGAATAAGAAAAAGTAAACCGTAACCGCGTAACCCGTACCCGTGAGAAAAAAATCGAAAAAATCTGTTTCGAATGCCATGATTTTTCGGAGTCATTTTTCCAAGGGGGGTACTGTGGATTTTCGAGAAAAAAAAAATTTCAAGCTAAAAGGAAACCATTAGGTGCATTTCATAGAGAATCAGATTTCGAATAAGAAAAAGTCAACCGTAACCGCGTAACCCGTACCCGTGAGGAAAAAAACGAAAAAATCTGTTTCGAATGCCATGAATTTTCGGAGTCATTTTTCCAAGGGGGGGGGGGTACTGCGGATTTTCGAGAAAAAAAAATTTCAAGCTAAAAGGAAACCATCAGGTGCATTTTATAGAGAATCAGATTTCGAATAAGAAAAAGTCAACCGTAACCGCGTAACCCGTACCCGTGAGAAAAAAATCGAAAAAATCTGTTTCGAATGCCATGATTTTTCGGAGTCATTTTTCCAAGGGGGGGGGGGGGTACTGTGGATTTTCGAGAAAAAAAAATTTCAAGCTAAAAGGAAACCATTAGGTGCATTTCATAGAGAATCAGATTTCGAATAAGAAAAAGTCAACCGTAACCGCGTAACCCGTACCCGTGAGAAAAAAAACGAAAAAATATGTTTCGAATGCCATGATTTTTCGGAGTCATTTTTCCAAGGGGGGGGGGGGGTACAGTGGATTTTCGAGAAAAAAAAATTTCAAGCTAAAAGGAAACCATTAGGTGCATTTTATAGAGAATCAGATTTCGAATAAGAAAAAGTCAACCGTAACCGCGTAACCAGTACCCGTGAGAAGAAAAATCGAAAAAATCTGTTTCGAATGCCATGATTTTTCGGAGTCATTTTTCCAAGGGGGGGGGGGTACTGTGGATTTTCGAGAAAAAAAAAATTTCAAGCTAAAAGGAAACCATTAGGTGCATTTCATAGAGAATCAGATTTCGAATAAGAAAAAGTCAACCGTAACCGCGTAACCCGTACCCGTGAGGAAAAAAACGAAAAAATCTGTTTCGAATGCCATGAATTTTCGGAGTCATTTTTCCAGGGGGGGGGGGTACTGTGGATTTTCGAGAAAAAAAAATTTCAAGCTAAAAGGAAACCATTAGGTGCATTTCATAGAGAATCAGATTTCGAATAAGCAAAAGTCAACCGTAACCGCGTAACCCGTACCCGAGAGAAAAAAAACGAAAAAATATGTTTCGAATGCCATGATTTTTCGGAGTCATTTTTCCAAGGGGGGGGGGTACTGTGGATTTTCGAGAAAAAAAAATTTCAAGCTAAAAGGAAACCATTAGGTGCATTTTATAGAGAATCAGATTTCAAATAAGAAAAAGTCAACCGTAACCGCGTAACCCGTACCCGTGAGGAAAAAAACGAAAAAATCTGTTTCGAATGCCATGAATTTTCGGAGTCATTTTTCCAAGGGGAAGGGGGTACTGTGGATTTTCGAGAAAAAAAAATTTCAAGCTAAAAGGAAACCATTAGGTGCATTTTATAGAGAATCAGATTTCGAATAAGAAAAAGACAACCGTAACCGCGTAACCCGTACCCGTGAGCAAAAAATCGAAAAAATCTGTTTCGAATGCCATGATTTTTCCGAGTCATTTTTCCAAGGGGGGGGGGGTACTGTGGACTTTCGAGAAAAAAAAATTTCAAGCTAAAAGGAAACCATTAGGTGCATTTTATAGAGAATCAGATTTCAAATAAGAAAAAGTCAACCGTAACCGCGTAACCCGTACCCGTGAGCAAAAAATCGAAAAAATCTGTTTCGAATGCCATGATTTTTCCGAGTCATTTTTCCAAGGGGGGGTACTGAGGATTTTCGAGAAAAAAAAATTTCAAGTTAAAAGGAAACCATTAGGTGCATTTCACAGAGAATCAGATTTCGAATAAGAAAAAGTCAACCGTAACCGCGTAACCCGTACCCGTGAGGAAAAAAACGAAAAAATCTGTTTCGAATGCCATGAATTTTCGGAGTCATTTTTCCAAGGGGGGGGGGGTACTGTGGATTTTCGAGAAAAAAAAATTTCAAGCTAAAAGGAAACCATTAGGTGCATTTCATAGAGAATCAGATTTCGAATAAGAAAAAGTCAACCGTAACCGCGTAACCCGTACCCGAGAGAAAAAAAACGAAAAAATATGTTTCGAATGCCATGATTTTTCGGAGTAATTTTTCCAAGGGGGGTACTGTGGATTTTCGAGAAAAAAAAATTTCAAGCTAAAAGGAAACCATTAGGTGCATTTTATAGAGAATCAGATTTCGAATAAGAAAAAGTCAACCGTAACCGCGTAACCAGTACCCGTGAGAAGAAAAATCGAAAAAATCTGTTTCGAATGCCATGATTTTTCGGAGTCATTTTTCCAAGGGGGGGGGGGGTACTGTGGATTTTCGAGAAAAAAAAAATTTCAAGCTAAAAGGAAACCATTAGGTGCATTTCATAGAGAATCAGATTTCGAATAAGAAAAAGTCAACCGTAACCGCGTAACCCGTACCCGTGAGGAAAAAAACGAAAAAATCTGTTTCGAATGCCATGAATTTTCGGAGTCATTTTTCCAAGGGGGGGGGGTACTGTGGATTTTCGAGAAAAAAAAATTTCAAGCTAAAAGGAAACCATTAGGTGCATTTCATAGAGAATCAGATTTCGAATAAGAAAAAGTCAACCGTAACCGCGTAACCCGTACCCGAGAGAAAAAAAACGAAAAAATATGTTTCGAATGCCATGATTTTTCGGAGTCATTTTTCCAAGGGGGGGGGGGTACTGTGGATTTTCGAGAAAAAAAAATTTCAAGCTAAAAGGAAACCATTAGGTGCATTTTATAGAGAATCAGATTTCGAATAAGAAAAGGTCAACCGTAAACGCGTAACCCGTACCCGTGAGAAAAAAATCGAAAAAATCTGTTTCGAATGCCATGATTTTTCGGAGTCATTTTTCCAAGGGGGGGGGGGTACTGTGGATTTTCGAGAAAAAAAAAATTTCAAGCTAAAAGGAAACCATTAGGTGCATTTTATAGAGAATCAGATTTCGAATAAGAAAAAGACAACCGTAACCGCGTAACCCGTACCCGTGAGCAAAAAATCGAAAAAATCTGTTTCGAATGCCATGATTTTTCCGAGTCATTTTTCCAAGGGGGGGGTACTGTGGATTTTCGAGAAAAAAAAATTTCAAGCTAAAAGGAAACCATTAGGTGCATTTTATAGAGACTCAGATTTCGAATAAGAAAAAGTCAACCGTAACCGCGTAACCCGTACCCGTGAGGAAAAAATCGAAAAAATCTGTTTCGAATGCCATGATTTTTCGGAGTGATTTTTCCAAGGGGGGGGGAATACTGTGGATTTTCGAGAAAAAAAAATTTCAAGCTAAAAGGAAACCATTAGGTGCATTTTATAGAGAATCAGATTTCGAATAAGAAAAAGTCAACCGTAACCGCGTAACCCGTACCCGTGAGCAAAAAATCGAAAAAATCTGTTTCGAATGCCATGATTTTTCCGAGTCATTTTTCCAAGGGGGGGGGGGTACTGTGGATTTTCGAGAAAAAAAAATTTCAAGCTAAAAGGAAACCATTAGGTGCATTTTATAGAGAATCAGATTTCGAATAAGTAAAAGTCAACCGTAACCGCGTAACCCGTACCCGTGAGAAAAAAATCGAAAAAATCTGTTTCGAATGCCATGATTTTTCGGAGTCATTTTTCCAAGGGGGGGGGGGGTGGGTACTGTGGATTTTCGAGAAAAAAAAATTTCAAGCTAAAAGGAAACCATTAGGTGCATTTTATAGAGAATCAGATTTCGAATAAGAAAAAGTCAACCGTAATCGCGTAACCCGTACCCGTGAGCAAAAAATCGAAAAAATCTGTTTCGAATGCCATGATTTTTCGGAGTGATTTTTCCAAGGGGGGGGGGATACTGTGGATTTTGGAGAAAAAAAAATTTCAAGCTAAAAGGAAACCATTAGGTGCATTTCATAGAGAATCAGATTTCGAATAAGAAAAAGTCAACCGTAACCGCGTAACCCGTACCCGTGAGAAAAAAAACGAAAAAATCTGTTTCGAATGCCATGAATTTTCGGAGTCATTTTTCCAAGGGGGGAGGGTACTGTGGATTTTCGAGAAAAAAAAATTTCAAGCTAAAAGGAAACCATTAGGTGCATTTTATAGAGAATCAGATTTCGAATAAGAAAAAGTCAACCGTAACCGCGTAACCCGTACCCGTGAGCAAAAAATCGAAAAAATCTGTTTCGAATGCCATGATTTTTCGGAGTCATTTTTCCAAGGGGGGGGGGGGTACTGTGGATTTTCGAGAAAAAAAAATTTCAAGCTAAAAGGAAACCATTAGGTGCATTTTATAGAGAATCAGATTTCGAATAAGAAAAAGTCAACCGTAACCGCGTAACCCGTACCCGTGAGCAAAAAATCGAAAAAATCTGTTTCGAATGCCATGATTTTTCCGAGTCATTTTTCCAAGGGGGGGGGGGGGTACTGTGGATTTTCGAGAAAAAAAAATTTCAAGCTAAAAGGAAACCATTAGGTGCATTTTATAGAGAATCAGATTTCGAATAAGTAAAAGTCAACCGTAACCGCGTAACCCGTACCCGTGAGAAAAAAATCGAAAAAATCTGTTTCGAATGCCATGATTTTTCGGAGTCATTTTTCCAAGGGGGGGGGGTACTGTGGATTTTCGAGAAAAAAAATTTCAAGCTAAAAGGAAACCATTAGGTGCATTTTATAGAGAATCAGATTTCGAATAAGAAAAAGTCAACCGTAACCGCGTAACCCGTACCCGTGAGAAAAAAATCGAAAAAATCTGTTTCGAATGCCATGATTTTTCGGAGTGATTTTTCCAAGGGGGGGGGATACTGTGGATTTTCGAGAAAAAAAAATTTCAAGCTAAAAGGAAACCATTAGGTGCATTTCATAGAGAATCAGATTTCGAATAAGAAAAAGTCAACCGTAACCGCGTAACCCGTACCCGTGATAAAAAAAACGAAAAAATCTGTTTCGAATGCCATGAATTTTCGGAGTCATTTTTCCAAGGGGGGGGGTACTGTGGATTTTCGAGAAAAAAAAATTTCAAGCTAAAAGGAAACCATTAGGTGCATTTCAAAGAGAATCAGATTTCGAATAAGAAAAAGTCAACCGTAACCGCGTAACCCGTACCCGAGAGAAAAAAAACGAAAAAATATGTTTCGAATGCCATGATTTTTCGGAGTCATTTTTCCAAGGGGGGTACTGTGGATTTTCGAGAAAAAAAAAATTCAAGCTAAAAGGAAACCATTAGGTGCATTTTATAGAGAATCAGATTTCGAATAAGAAAAAGTCAACCGTAACCGCGTAACCAGTACCCGTGAGAAGAAAAATCGAAAAAATCTGTTTCGAATGCCATGATTTTTCGGAGTCATTTTTCCAAGGGGGGGGGGTACTGTGGATTTTCGAGAAAAAAAAAATTTCAAGCTAAAAGGAAACCATTAGGTGCATTTCATAGAGAATCAGATTTCGAATAAGAAAAAGTCAACCGTAACCACGTAACCCGTACCCGTGAGGAAAAAAACGAAAAAATCTGTTTCGAATGCCATGAATTTTCGGAGTCATTTTTCCAAGGGGGGGGGGGTACTGTGGATTTTCGAGAAAAAAAAATTTCAAGCTAAAAGGAAACCATTAGGTGCATTTCATAGAGAATCAGATTTCGAATAAGAAAAAGTCAACCGTAACCGCGTAACCCGTACCCGAGAGAAAAAAAACGAAAAAATATGTTTCGAATGCCATGGTTTTTCGGAGTCATTTTTCCAAGGGGGGGGGGAACTGTGGATTTTCGAGAAAAAAAAATTTCAAGCTAAAAGGAAACCATTAGGTGCATTTTATAGAGAATCAGATTTCAAATAAGAAAAAGTCAACCGTAACCGCGTAACCCGTACCCGTGAGCAAAAAATCGAAAAAATCTGTTTCGAATGCCATGATTTTTCCGAGTCATTTTTCCAAGGGGGGGTACTGTGGATTTTCGAGAAAAAAAAATTTCAAGTTAAAAGGAAACCATTAGGTGCATTTCACAGAGAATCAGATTTCGAATAAGAAAAAGTCAACCGTAACCGCGTAACCCGTACCCGTGAGGAAAAAAACGAAAAAATCTGTTTCGAATGCCATGAATTTTCGGAGTCATTTTTCCAAGGGGGGGGGGGGGTACTGTGGATTTTCGAGAAAAAAAAATTTCAAGCTAAAAGGAAACCATTAGGTGCATTTTATAGAGAATCAGATTTCGAATAAGAAAAAGTCAACCGTAACCGCGTAACCCGTACCCGTGAGCAAAAAATCGAAAAAATCTGTTTCGAATGCCATGATTTTTCCGAGTCATTTTTCCAAGGGGGGGGGGTACTGTGGATTTTCGAGAAAAAAAAATTTCAAGCTAAAAGGAAACCATTAGGTGCATTTTATAGAGAATCAGATTTCGAATAAGTAAAAGTCAACCGTAACCGCGTAACCCGTACCCGTGAGAAAAAAATCGAAAAAATCTGTTTCGAATGCCATGATTTTTCGGAGTCATTTTTCCAAGGGGGGGGGTACTGTGGATTTTCAAGAAAAAAAATTTCAAGCTAAAAGGAAACCATTAGGTGCATTTTATAGAGAATCAGATTTCGAATAAGAAAAAGTAAACCGTAACCGCGTAACCCGTACCCATGAGAAAAAAATCGAAAAAATCTGTTTCGAATGCCATGATTTTTCCGAGTCATTTTTCCAAGGGGGGGGGGGCACTGTGGATTTTCGAGAAAAAAAAATTTCAAGCTAAAAGGAAACCATTAGGTGCATTTTATAGAGAATCAGATTTCGAATAAGAAAAAGTCAACCGTAACCGCGTAACCCGTACCCGTGAGAGAAAAATCGAAAAAATCTGTTTCGAATGCCATGATTTTTCGGAGTCATTTTTCCAAGGGGGGGGGGGGATACTGTGGATTTTCGAGAAAAAAAAATTTCAAGCTAAAAGGAAACCATTAGGTGCATTTTATAGAGAATCAGATTTCGAATAAGAAAAAGTCAACCGTAACCGCGTAACTCGTACCCGTGAGAAAAAAATCGAAAAAATCTGTTTCGAATGCCATGATTTTTCGGAGTCATTTTTCCAAGGGGGGGGGGGGTACTGTGGATTTTCGAGAAAAAAAAATTTCAAGCTAAAAGGAAACCATTAGGTGCATTTTATAGAGAATCAGATTTCGAATAAGAAAAAGTAAACCGTAACCGCGTAACCCGTACCCGTGAGAAAAAAATCGAAAAAATCTGTTTCGAATGCCATGATTTTTCGGAGTCACTTTTCCAAGGGGGGGGGTACTGTGGATTTTCGAGAAAAAAAAATTTCAAGCTAAAAGGAAACCATTAGGTGCATTTTATAGAGAATCAGATTTCAAATAAGAAAAAGTCAACCGTAACCGCGTAACCCGTACCCGTGAGCAAAAAATCGAAAAAATCTGTTTCGAATGCCATGATTTTTCCGAGTCATTTTTCCAAGGGGGGGTACTGAGGATTTTCGAGAAAAAAAAATTTCAAGTTAAAAGGAAACCATTAGGTGCATTTCACAGAGAATCAGATTTCGAATAAGAAAAAGTCAACCGTAACCGCGTAACCCGTACCCGTGAGGAAAAAAACGAAAAAATCTGTTTCGAATGCCATGAATTTTCGGAGTCATTTTTCCAAGGGGGGGGGGGTACTGTGGATTTTCGAGAAAAAAAAATTTCAAGCTAAAAGGAAACCATTAGGTGCATTTCATAGAGAATCAGATTTCGAATAAGAAAAAGTCAACCGTAACCGCGTAACCCGTACCCGAGAGAAAAAAAACGAAAAAATATGTTTCGAATGCCATGATTTTTCGGAGTCATTTTTCCAAGGGGGGTACTGTGGATTTTCGAGAAAAAAAAATTTCAAGCTAAAAGGAAACCATTAGGTGCATTTTATAGAGAATCAGATTTCGAATAAGAAAAAGTCAACCGTAACCGCGTAACCAGTACCCGTGAGAAGAAAAATCGAAAAAATCTGTTTCGAATGCCATGATTTTTCGGAGTCATTTTTCCAAGGGGGGGGGGGTACTGTGGATTTTCGAGAAAAAAAAAATTTCAAGCTAAAAGGAAACCATTAGGTGCATTTCATAGAGAATCAGATTTCGAATAAGAAAAAGTCAACCGTAACCGCGTAACCCGTACCCGTGAGGAAAAAAACGAAAAAATCTGTTTCGAATGCCATGAATTTTCGGAGTCATTTTTCCAAGGGGGGGGGGTACTGTGGATTTTCGAGAAAAAAAAATTTCAAGCTAAAAGGAAACCATTAGGTGCATTTTATAGAGAATCAGATTTCGAATAAGAAAAGGTCAACCGTAAACGCGTAACCCGTACCCGTGAGAAAAAAATCGAAAAAATCTGTTTCGAATGCCATGATTTTTCGGAGTCATTTTTCCAAGGGGGGGGGGTACTGTGGATTTTCGAGAAAAAAAAAATTTCAAGCTAAAAGGAAACCATTAGGTGCATTTTATAGAGAATCAGATTTCGAATAAGAAAAAGACAACCGTAACCGCGTAACCCGTACCCGTGAGCAAAAAATCGAAAAAATCTGTTTCGAATGCCATGATTTTTCCGAGTCATTTTTCCAAGGGGGGGGGGGGGTACTGTGGATTTTCGAGAAAAAAAAATTTCAAGCTAAAAGGAAACCATTAGGTGCATTTTATAGAGAATCAGATTTCGAATAAGAAAAAGTCAACCGTAACCGCGTAACCCGTACCCGTGAGGAAAAAAACGAAAAAATCTGTTTCGAATGCCATGAATTTTCGGAGTCATTTTTCCAAGGGGGGGGGGGGGTACTGTGGATTTTCGAGAAAAAAAAATTTCAAGCTAAAAGGAAACCATTAGGTGCATTTCATAGAGAATCAGATTTCGAATAAGAAAAAGTCAACCGTAACCGCGTAACCCGTACCCGAGAGAAAAAAAACGAAAAAATATGTTTCGAATGCCATGATTTTTCGGAGTCATTTTTCCAAGGGGGGGGGGGTACTGTGGATTTTCGAGAAAAAAAAATTTCAAGCTAAAAGGAAACCATTAGGTGCATTTTATAGAGAATCAGATTTCGAATAAGAAAAAGTCAACCGTAACCGCGTAACCCGTACCCGTGAGAAAAAAATCGAAAAAATCTGTTTCGAATGCCATGATTTTTCCGAGTCATTTTTCCAAGGGGGGGGGGTACTGTGGATTTTCGAGAAAAAAAAATTTCAAGCTAAAAGGAAACCATTAGGTGCATTTTATAGAGAATCAGATTTCAAATAAGAAAAAGTCAACCGTAACCGCGTAACCCGTACCCGTGAGGAAAAAAACGAAAAAATCTGTTTCGAATGCCATGAATTTTCGGAGTCATTTTTCCAAGGGGGGGGGGGTACTGTGGATTTTCGAGAAAAAAAAATTTCAAGCTAAAAGGAAACCATTAGGTGCATTTTATAGAGACTCAGATTTCGAATAAGAAAAAGTCAACCGTAACCGCGTAACCCGTACCCGTGAGGAAAAAATCGAAAAAATCTGTTTCGAATGCCATGATTTTTCGGAGTCATTTTTCCAAGGGTGGGGGGATACTGTGGATTTTCGAGAAAAAAAAATTTCAAGCTAAAAGGAAACCATTAGGTGCATTTTATAGAGAATCAGATTTCGAATAAGAAAAAGTCAACCGTAACCGCGTAACCCGTACCCGTGAGCAAAAAATCGAAAAAATCTGTTTCGAATGCCATGATTTTTCCGAGTCATTTTTCCAAGGGGGGGGGGGGTACTGTGGATTTTCGAGAAAAAAAAATTTCAAGCTAAAAGGAAACCATTAGGTGCATTTTATAGAGAATCAGATTTCGAATAAGTAAAAGTCAACCGTAACCGCGTAACCCGTACCCGTGAGAAAAAAATCGAAAAAATCTGTTTCGAATGCCATGATTTTTCGGAGTCATTTTTCCAAGGGGGGGGTGGGTACTGTGGATTTTCGAGAAAAAAAAATTTCAAGCTAAAAGGAAACCATTAGGTGCATTTTATAGAGAATCAGATTTCGAATAAGAAAAAGTCAACCGTAATCGCGTAACCCGTACCCGTGAGCAAAAAATCGAAAAAATCTGTTTCGGATGCCATGATTTTTCCGAGTCATTTTTCCAAGGGGGGGGGTACTGTGGATTTTCGAGAAAAAAAAATTTCAAGCTAAAAGGAAACCATTAGGTGCATTTTATAGAGAATCAGATTTCGAATAAGTAAAAGTCAACCGTAACCGCGTAACCCGTACCCGTGAGAAAAAAATCGAAAAAATCTGTTTCGAATGCCATGATTTTTCGGAGTCATTTTTCCAAGGGGGGGGGGTACTGTGGATTTTCGAGAAAAAAAAAATTTCAAGCTAAAAGGAAACCATTAGGTGCATTTTATAGAGAATCAGATTTCGAATAAGAAAAAGACAACCGTAACCGCGTAACCCGTACCCGTGAGCAAAAAATCGAAAAAATCTGTTTCGAATGCCATGATTTTTCCGAGTCATTTTTCCAAGGGGGGGGGGTACTGTGGATTTTCGAGAAAAAAAAATTTCAAGCTAAAAGGAAACCATTAGGTGCATTTTATAGAGACTCAGATTTCGAATAAGAAAAAGTCAACCGTAACCGCGTAACCCGTACCCGTGAGGAAAAAATCGAAAAAATCTGTTTCGAATGCCATGATTTTTCGGAGTCATTTTTCCAAGGGGGGGGGGATACTGTGGATTTTCGAGAAAAAAAAATTTCAAGCTAAAAGGAAACCATTAGGTGCATTTTATAGAGAATCAGATTTCGAATAAGAAAAAGTCAACCGTAACCGCGTAACCCGTACCCGTGAGCAAAAAATCGAAAAAATCTGTTTCGAATGCCATGATTTTTCCGAGTCATTTTTCCAAGGGGGGGGGGTACTGTGGATTTTCGAGAAAAAAAAATTTCAAGCTAAAAGGAAACCATTAGGTGCATTTTATAGAGAATCAGATTTCGAATAAGTAAAAGTCAACCGTAACCGCGTAACCCGTACCCGTGAGAAAAAAATCGAAAAAATCTGTTTCGAATGCCATGATTTTTCGGAGTCATTTTTCCAAGGGGGGGGTGGGTACTGTGGATTTTCGAGAAAAAAAAATTTCAAGCTAAAAGGAAACCATTAGGTGCATTTTATAGAGAATCAGATTTCGAATAAGAAAAAGTCAACCGTAACCGCGTAACACGTACCCGTGAGCAAAAAATCGAAAAAATCTGTTTCGAATGCCATGATTTTTCCGAGTCATTTTTCCAAGGGGGGGGGGCACTGTGGATTTTCGAGAAAAAAAAATTTCAAGCTAAAAGGAAACCATTAGGTGCATTTTATAGAGAATCAGATTTCGAATAAGAAAAAGTCAACCGTAACCGCGTAACCCGTACCCGTGAGAAAAAAATCGAAAAAATCTGTTTCGAATGCCATGATTTTTCGGAGTGATTTTTCCAAGGGGGGGGGGGATACTGTGGATTTTCGAGAAAAAAAAATTTCAAGCTAAAAGGAAACCATTAGGTGCATTTCATAGAGAATCAGATTTCGAATAAGAAAAAGTCAACCGTAACCGCGTAACCCGTACCCGTGAGAAAAAAAACGAAAAAATCTGTTTCGAATGCCATGAATTTTCGGAGTCATTTTTCCAAGGGGGGGGGGTACTGTGGATTTTCGAGAAAAAAAAATTTCAAGCTAAAAGGAAACCATTAGGTGCATTTCAAAGAGAATCAGATTTCGAATAAGAAAAAGTCAACCGTAACCGCGTAACCCGTACCCGAGAGAAAAAAAACGAAAAAATATGTTTCGAATGCCATGATTTTTCGGAGTCATTTTTCCAAGGGGGGTACTGTGGATTTTCGAGAAAAAAAAATTTCAAGCTAAAAGGAAACCATTAGGTGCATTTTATAGAGAATCAGATTTCGAATAAGAAAAAGTCAACCGTAACCGCGTAACCAGTACCCGTGAGAAGAAAAATCGAAAAAATCTGTTTCGAATGCCATGATTTTTCGGAGTCATTTTTCCAAGGGGGGGGGGGGTACTGTGGATTTTCGAGAAAAAAAAAATTTCAAGCTAAAAGGAAACCATTAGGTGCATTTCATAGAGAATCAGATTTCGAATAAGAAAAAGTCAACCGTAACCACGTAACCCGTACCCGTGAGGAAAAAAACGAAAAAATCTGTTTCGAATGCCATGAATTTTCGGAGTCATTTTTCCAAGGGGGGGGGGGTACTGTGGATTTTCGAGAAAAAAAAATTTCAAGCTAAAAGGAAACCATTAGGTGCATTTCATAGAGAATCAGATTTCGAATAAGAAAAAGTCAACCGTAACCGCGTAACCCGTACCCGAGAGAAAAAAAACGAAAAAATATGTTTCGAATGCCATGGTTTTTCGGAGTCATTTTTCCAAGGGGGGGGGGAACTGTGGATTTTCGAGAAAAAAAAATTTCAAGCTAAAAGGAAACCATTAGGTGCATTTTATAGAGAATCAGATTTCAAATAAGAAAAAGTCAACCGTAACCGCGTAACCCGTACCCGTGAGCAAAAAATCGAAAAAATCTGTTTCGAATGCCATGATTTTTCCGAGTCATTTTTCCAAGGGGGGTACTGTGGATTTTCGAGAAAAAAAAATTTCAAGTTAAAAGGAAACCATTAGGTGCATTTCACAGAGAATCAGATTTCGAATAAGAAAAAGTCAACCGTAACCGCGTAACCCGTACCCGTGAGGAAAAAAACGAAAAAATCTGTTTCGAATGCCATGAATTTTCGGAGTCATTTTTCCAAGGGGGGGGGTACTGTGGATTTTCGAGAAAAAAAAATTTCAAGCTAAAAGGAAACCATTAGGTGCATTTTATAGAGAATCAGATTTCGAATAAGAAAAAGTCAACCGTAACCGCGTAACCCGTACCCGTGAGAAAAAAATCGAAAAAATCTGTTTCGAATGCCATGATTTTTCGGAGTCATTTTTCAAAGGGGGGGGGGGGGTACTGTGGATTTTCGAGAAAAAAAAAATTTCAAGCTAAAAGGAAACCATTAGGTGCATTTTATAGAGAATCAGATTTCAAATAAGAAAAAGTCAACCGTAACCGCGTAACCCGTACCCGTGAGCAAAAAATCGAAAAAATCTGTTTCGAATGCCATGATTTTTCGGAGTCATTTTTCCAAGGGGGGGGGGTACTGTGGATTTTCGAGAAAAAAAAATTTCAAGCTAAAAGGAAACCATTAGGTGCATTTTATAGAGAATCAGATTTCGAATAAGAAAAAGTCAACCGTAACCGCGTAACCCGTACCCGTGAGAAAAAAATCGAAAAAATCTGTTTTGAATGCCATGATTTTTCGGAGTCATTTTTCCAAGGGGGGGGGGATACTGTGGATTTTCGAGAAAAAAAAATTTCAAGCTAAAAGGAAACCATTAGGTGCATTTTATAGAGAATCAGATTTCGAATAAGAAAAAGTCAACCGTAACCGCGTAACCCGTACCCGTGAGAAAAAAATCGAAAAAATTTGTTTCGAATGCCATGATTTTTCGGAGTCATTTTTCCAAGGGGGGGGGGGATACTGTGGATTTTCGAGAAAAAAAAATTTCAAGCTAAAAGGAAACCATTAGGTGCATTTTATAGAGAATCAGATTTCGAATAAGAAAAAGTCAACCGTAACCGCGTAACCCGTACCCGTGAGAAAAAAATCGAAAAAATCTGTTTCGAATGCCATGATTTTTCGGAGTCATTTTTCCAAGGGGGGGGGGGTACTGTGGATTTTCGAGAAAAAAAAATTTCAAGCTAAAAGGAAACCATTAGGTGCATTTTATAGAGAATCAGATTTCGAATAAGAAAAAGTAAACCGTAACCGCGTAACCCGTACCCGTGAGAAAAAAATCGAAAAAATCTGTTTCGAATGCCATGATTTTTCGGAGTCATTTTTCCAAGGGGGGGGGGGGTACTGTGGATATTCGAGAAAAAAAAATTTCAAGCAAAAAGGAAACCATTAGGTGCATTTCATAGAGAATCAGATTTCGAATAAGAAAAATTCAACCGTAACCGCATAACCCGTACCCGTGAGCAAAAAATCGAAAAAATCTGTTTCGAATGCCATGATTTTTCGGAGTCATTTTTCCAAGGGGTGGGTACTGTGGATTTTCGAGAAAAAAAAATTTCAAGCTAAAAGGAAACCATTAGGTGCATTTCATAGAGAATCAGATTTCGAATAAGAAAAAGTCAACCGTAACCGCGTAACCCGTACCCGAGAGAAAAAAAACGAAAAAATATGTTTCGAATGCCATGATTTTTCGGAGTCATTTTTCCAAGGGGGGTACTGTGGATTTTCGAGAAAAAAAAATTTCAAGCTAAAAGGAAACCATTAGGTGCATTTTATAGAGAATCAGATTTCGAATAAGAAAAAGTCAACCGTAACCGCGTAACCAGTACCCGTGAGAAGAAAAATCGAAAAAATCTGTTTCGAATGCCATGATTTTTCGGAGTCATTTTTCCAAGGGGGGGGGGTACTGTGGATTTTCGAGAAAAAAAAATTTCAAGCTAAAAGGAAACCATTAGGTGCATTTCATAGAGAATCAGATTTCGAATAAGAAAAAGTCAACCGTAACCGCGTAACCCGTACCCGTGAGGAAAAAAACGAAAAAATCTGTTTCGAATGCCATGAATTTTCGGAGTCATTTTTCCAAGGGGGGGTGGTACTGTGGATTTTCGAGAAAAAAAAATTTCAAGCTAAAAGGAAACCATTAGGTGCATTTCATAGAGAATCAGATTTCGAATAAGAAAAAGTCAACCGTAACCGCGTAACCCGTACCCGAGAGAAAAAAAACGAAAAAATATGTTTCGAATGCCATGATTTTTCGGAGTCATTTTTCCAAGGGGGGGGGGGGTACTGTGGATTTTCGAGAAAAAAAAATTTCAAGCTAAAAGGAAACCATTAGGTGCATTTTATAGAGAATCAGATTTCAAATAAGAAAAAGTCAACCGTAACCGCGTAACCCGTACCCGTGAGGAAAAAAACGAAAAAATCTGTTTCGAATGCCATGAATTTTCGGAGTCATTTTTCCAAGGGGGGGGGGGTACTGTGGATTTTCGAGAAAAAAAAATTTCAAGCTAAAAGGAAACCATTAGGTGCATTTTATAGAGACTCAGATTTCGAATAAGAAAAAGTCAACCGTAACCGCGTAACCCGTACCCGTGAGGAAAAAATCGAAAAAATCTGTTTCGAATGCCATGATTTTTCGGAGTCATTTTTCCAAGGGGGGGGGGATACTGTGGATTTTCGAGAAAAAAAAATTTCAAGCTAAAAGGAAACCATTAGGTGCATTTTATAGAGAATCAGATTTCGAATAAGAAAAAGTCAACCGTAACCGCGTAACCCGTACCCGTGAGCAAAAAATCGAAAAAATCTGTTTCGAATGCCATGATTTTTCCGAGTCATTTTTCCAAGGGGGGGGGGTACTGTGGATTTTCGAGAAAAAAAAATTTCAAGCTAAAAGGAAACCATTAGGTGCATTTTATAGAGAATCAGATTTCGAATAAGTAAAAGTCAACCGTAACCGCGTAACCCGTACCCGTGAGAAAAAAATCGAAAAAATCTGTTTCGAATGCCATGATTTTTCGGAGTCATTTTTCCAAGGGGGGGGTGGGTACTGTGGATTTTCGAGAAAAAAAAATTTCAAGCTAAAAGGAAACCATTAGGTGCATTTTATAGAGAATCAGATTTCGAATAAGAAAAAGTCAACCGTAATCGCGTAACCCGTACCCGTGAGCAAAAAATCGAAAAAATCTGTTTCGAATGCCATGATTTTTCCGAGTCATTTTTCCAAGGGGGGGGGGGTACTGTGGATTTTCGAGAAAAAAAAATTTCAAGCTAAAAGGAAACCATTAGGTGCATTTTATAGAGAATCAGATTTCGAATAAGTAAAAGTCAACCGTAACCGCGTAACCCGTACCCGTGAGAAAAAAATCGAAAAAATCTGTTTCGAATGCCATGATTTTTCGGAGTCATTTTTCCAAGGGGGGGGGGTACTGTGGATTTTCGAGAAAAAAAAAATTTCAAGCTAAAAGGAAACCATTAGGTGCATTTTATAGAGAATCAGATTTCGAATAAGAAAAAGACAACCGTAACCGCGTAACCCGTACCCGTGAGCAAAAAATCGAAAAAATCTGTTTCGAATGCCATGATTTTTCCGAGTCATTTTTCCAAGGGGGGGGGGGTACTGTGGATTTTCGAGAAAAAAAAATTTCAAGCTAAAAGGAAACCATTAGGTGCATTTTATAGAGACTCAGATTTCGAATAAGAAAAAGTCAACCGTAACCGCGTAACCCGTACCCGTGAGCAAAAAATCGAAAAAATCTGTTTCGAATGCCATGATTTTTCCGAGTCATTTTTCCAAGGGGGGGGGGGGGTACTGTGGATTTTCGAGAAAAAAAAATTTCAAGCTAAAAGGAAACCATTAGGTGCATTTTATAGAGAATCAGATTTCGAATAAGAAAAAGTCAACCGTAACCGCGTAACCCGTACCCGTGAGCAAAAAATCGAAAAAATCTGTTTCGAATGCCATGATTTTTCGGAGTCATTTTTCCAAGGGGGGAGGGGGGGTACTGTGGATTTTCGAGAAAAAAAAATTTCAAGCTAAAACGAAACCATTAGGTGCATTTTATAGAGAATCAGATTTCGAATAAGAAAAAGTCAACCGTAACCGCGTAACCCGTACCCGTGAGCAAAAAATCGAAAAAATCTGTTTCGAATGCCATGATTTTTCCGAGTCATTTTTCCAAGGGGGGGGGTACTGTGGATTTTCGAGAAAAAAAAATTTCAAGCTAAAAGGAAACCATTAGGTGCATTTTATAGAGAATCAGATTTCGAATAAGTAAAAGTCAACCGTAACCGCGTAACCCGTACCCGTGAGAAAAAAATCGAAAAAATCTGTTTCGAATGCCATGATTTTTCGGAGTCATTTTTCCAAGGGGGGGGGGTACTGTGGATTTTCGAGAAAAAAAATTTCAAGCTAAAAGGAAACCATTAGGTGCATTTTATAGAGAATCAGATTTCGAATAAGAAAAAGTAAACCGTAACCGCGTAACCCGTACCCATGAGAAAAAAATCGAAAAAATCTGTTTCGAATGCCATGATTTTTCGGAGTCATTTTTCCAAGGGGGGGGGTACTGTGGATTTTCGAGAAAAAAAAAATTTCAAGCTAAAAGGAAACCATTAGGTGCATTTTATAGAGAATCAGATTTCGAATAAGAAAAAGTCAACCGTAACCGCGTAACCCGTACCCGTGAGCAAAAAATCGAAAAAATCTGTTTCGAATGCCATGATTTTTCCGAGTCATTTTTCCAAGGGGGGGGGGCACTGTGGATTTTCGAGAAAAAAAAATTTCAAGCTAAAAGGAAACCATTAGGTGCATTTTATAGAGAATCAGATTTCGAATAAGAAAAAGTCAACCGTAACCGCGTAACCCGTACCCGTGAGAAAAAAATCGAAAAAATCTGTTTCGAATGCCATGATTTTTCGGAGTGATTTTTCCAAGGGGGGGGGGGATACTGTGGATTTTCGAGAAAAAAAAATTTCAAGCTAAAAGGAAACCATTAGGTGCATTTCATAGAGAATCAGATTTCGAATAAGAAAAAGTCAACCGTAACCGCGTAACCCGTACCCGTGAGAAAAAAAACGAAAAAATCTGTTTCGAATGCCATGAATTTTCGGAGTCATTTTTCCAAGGGGGGGGGTACTGTGGATTTTCGAGAAAAAAAAATTTCAAGCTAAAAGGAAACCATTAGGTGCATTTCAAAGAGAATCAGATTTCGAATAAGAAAAAGTCAACCGTAACCGCGTAACCCGTACCCGAGAGAAAAAAAACGAAAAAATATGTTTCGAATGCCATGATTTTTCCGAGTCATTTTTCCAAGGGGGGGGGGGTACTGTGGATTTTCGAGAAAAAAAAATTTCAAGCTAAAAGGAAACCATTAGGTGCATTTTATAGAGACTCAGATTTCGAATAAGAAAAAGTCAACCGTAACCGCGTAACCCGTACCCGTGAGGAAAAAATCGAAAAAATCTGTTTCGAATGCCATGATTTTTCGGAGTCATTTTTCCAAGGGGGGGGGGATACTGTGGATTTTCGAGAAAAAAAAATTTCAAGCTAAAAGGAAACCATTAGGTGCATTTTATAGAGAATCAGATTTCGAATAAGAAAAAGTCAACCGTAACCGCGTAACCCGTACCCGTGAGCAAAAAATCGAAAAAATCTGTTTCGAATGCCATGATTTTTCCGAGTCATTTTTCCAAGGGGGGGGGGGGTACTGTGGATTTTCGAGAAAAAAAAATTTCAAGCTAAAAGGAAACCATTAGGTGCATTTTATAGAGAATCAGATTTCGAATAAGAAAAAGTCAACCGTAACCGCGTAACCCGTACCCGTGAGCAAAAAATCGAAAAAATCTGTTTCGAATGCCATGATTTTTCGGAGTCATTTTTCCAAGGGGGGAGGGGGGGTACTGTGGATTTTCGAGAAAAAAAAATTTCAAGCTAAAAGGAAACCATTAGGTGCATTTTATAGAGAATCAGATTTCGAATAAGTAAAAGTCAACCGTAACCGCGTAACCCGTACCCGTGAGAAAAAAATCGAAAAAATCTGTTTCGAATGCCATGATTTTTCGGAGTCATTTTTCCAAGGGGGGGGTGGGTACTGTGGATTTTCGAGAAAAAAAAATTTCAAGCTAAAAGGAAACCATTAGGTGCATTTTATAGAGAATCAGATTTCGAATAAGAAAAAGTCAACCGTAATCGCGTAACCCGTACCCGTGAGCAAAAAATCGAAAAAATCTGTTTCGAATGCCATGATTTTTCCGAGTCATTTTTCCAAGGGGGGGGGGGGTACTGTGGATTTTCGAGAAAAAAAAATTTCAAGCTAAAAGGAAACCATTAGGTGCATTTTATAGAGAATCAGATTTCGAATAAGTAAAAGTCAACCGTAACCGCGTAACCCGTACCCGTGAGAAAAAAATCGAAAAAATCTGTTTCGAATGCCATGATTTTTCGGAGTCATTTTTCCAAGGGGGGGGGGGGTACTGTGGATTTTCGAGAAAAAAAAAATTTCAAGCTAAAAGGAAACCATTAGGTGCATTTTATAGAGAATCAGATTTCGAATAAGAAAAAGACAACCGTAACCGCGTAACCCGTACCCGTGAGCAAAAAATCGAAAAAATCTGTTTCGAATGCCATGATTTTTCCGAGTCATTTTTCCAAGGGGGGGGGGGTACTGTGGATTTTCGAGAAAAAAAAATTTCAAGCTAAAAGGAAACCATTAGGTGCATTTTATAGAGACTCAGATTTCGAATAAGAAAAAGTCAACCGTAACCGCGTAACCCGTACCCGTGAGGAAAAAATCGAAAAAATCTGTTTCGAATGCCATGATTTTTCGGAGTCATTTTTCCAAGGGGGGGGGGATACTGTGGATTTTCGAGAAAAAAAAATTTCAAGCTAAAAGGAAACCATTAGGTGCATTTTATAGAGAATCAGATTTCGAATAAGAAAAAGTCAACCGTAACCGCGTAACCCGTACCCGTGAGCAAAAAATCGAAAAAATCTGTTTCGAATGCCATGATTTTTCCGAGTCATTTTTCCAAGGGGGGGGGGTACTGTGGATTTTCGAGAAAAAAAAATTTCAAGCTAAAAGGAAACCATTAGGTGCATTTTATAGAGAATCAGATTTCGAATAAGAAAAAGTCAACCGTAACCGCGTAACCCGTACCCGTGAGCAAAAAATCGAAAAAATCTGTTTCGAATGCCATGATTTTTCGGAGTCATTTTTCCAAGGGGGGAGGGGGGGGTACTGTGGATTTTCGAGAAAAAAAAATTTCAAGCTAAAAGGAAACCATTAGGTGCATTTTATAGAGAATCAGATTTCGAATAAGAAAAAGTCAACCGTAACCGCGTAACCCGTACCCGTGAGCAAAAAATCGAAAAAATCTGTTTCGAATGCCATGATTTTTCCGAGTCATTTTTCCAAGGGGGGGGGGGGCACTGTGGATTTTCGAGAAAAAAAAATTTCAAGCTAAAAGGAAACCATTAGGTGCATTTTATAGAGAATCAGATTTCGAATAAGAAAAAGTCAACCGTAACCGCGTAACCCGTACCCGTGAGAAAAAAATCGAAAAAATCTGTTTCGAATGCCATGATTTTTCGGAGTGATTTTTCCAAGGGGGGGGGGATACTGTGGATTTTCGAGAAAAAAAAATTTCAAGCTAAAAGGAAACCATTAGGTGCATTTCATAGAGAATCAGATTTCGAATAAGAAAAAGTCAACCGTAACCGCGTAACCCGTACCCGTGAGAAAAAAAACGAAAAAATCTGTTTCGAATGCCATGAATTTTCGGAGTCATTTTTCCAAGGGGGGGGGTACTGTGGATTTTCGAGAAAAAAAAATTTCAAGCTAAAAGGAAACCATTAGGTGCATTTCAAAGAGAATCAGATTTCGAATAAGAAAAAGTCAACCGTAACCGCGTAACCCGTACCCGAGAGAATAAAAACGAAAAAATATGTTTCGAATGCCATGATTTTTCCGAGTCATTTTTCCAAGGGGGGGGGGGTACTGTGGATTTTCGAGAAAAAAAAATTTCAAGCTAAAAGGAAACCATTAGGTGCATTTTATAGAGACTCAGATTTCGAATAAGAAAAAGTCAACCGTAACCGCGTAACCCGTACCCGTGAGGAAAAAATCGAAAAAATCTGTTTCGAATGCCATGATTTTTCGGAGTCATTTTTCCAAGGGGGGGGGGATACTGTGGATTTTCGAGAAAAAAAAATTTCAAGCTAAAAGGAAACCATTAGGTGCATTTTATAGAGAATCAGATTTCGAATAAGAAAAAGTCAACCGTAACCGCGTAACCCGTACCCGTGAGCAAAAAATCGAAAAAATCTGTTTCGAATGCCATGATTTTTCCGAGTCATTTTTCCAAGGGGGGGGGGGTACTGTGGATTTTCGAGAAAAAAAAATTTCAAGCTAAAAGGAAACCATTAGGTGCATTTTATAGAGAATCAGATTTCGAATAAGAAAAAGTCAACCGTAACCGCGTAACCCGTACCCGTGAGCAAAAAATCGAAAAAATCTGTTTCGAATGCCATGATTTTTCGGAGTCATTTTTCCAAGGGGGGAGGGGGGGTACTGTGGATTTTCGAGAAAAAAAAATTTCAAGCTAAAAGGAAACCATTAGGTGCATTTTATAGAGAATCAGATTTCGAATAAGAAAAAGTCAACCGTAACCGCGTAACCCGTACCCGTGAGCAAAAAATCGAAAAAATCTGTTTCGAATGCCATGATTTTTCCGAGTCATTTTTCCAAGGGGGGGGGGGGTACTGTGGATTTTCGAGAAAAAAAAATTTCAAGCTAAAAGGAAACCATTAGGTGCATTTTATAGAGAATCAGATTTCGAATAAGTAAAAGTCAACCGTAACCGCGTAACCCGTACCCGTGAGAAAAAAATCGAAAAAATCTGTTTCGAATGCCATGATTTTTCGGAGTCATTTTTCCAAGGGGGGGGGTACTGTGGATTTTCGAGAAAAAAAATTTCAAGCTAAAAGGAAACCATTAGGTGCATTTTATAGAGAATCAGATTTCGAATAAGAAAAAGTAAACCGTAACCGCGTAACCCGTACCCATGAGAAAAAAATCGAAAAAATCTGTTTCGAATGCCATGATTTTTCGGAGTCATTTTTCCAAGGGGGGGGGTACTGTGGATTTTCGAGAAAAAAAAAATTTCAAGCTAAAAGGAAACCATTAGGTGCATTTTATAGAGAATCAGATTTCGAATAAGAAAAAGTCAACCGTAACCGCGTAACCCGTACCCGTGAGCAAAAAATCGAAAAAATCTGTTTCGAATGCCATGATTTTTCCGAGTCATTTTTCCAAGGGGGGGGGGCACTGTGGATTTTCGAGAAAAAAAAATTTCAAGCTAAAAGGAAACCATTAGGTGCATTTTATAGAGAATCAGATTTCGAATAAGAAAAAGTCAACCGTAACCGCGTAACCCGTACCCGTGAGAAAAAAATCGAAAAAATCTGTTTCGAATGCCATGATTTTTCGGAGTGATTTTTCCAAGGGGGGGGGGATACTGTGGATTTTCGAGAAAAAAAAATTTCAAGCTAAAAGGAAACCATTAGGTGCATTTCATAGAGAATCAGATTTCGAATAAGAAAAAGTCAACCGTAACCGCGTAACCCGTACCCGTGAGAAAAAAAACGAAAAAATCTGTTTCGAATGCCATGAATTTTCGGAGTCATTTTTCCAAGGGGGGGGGTACTGTGGATTTTCGAGAAAAAAAAATTTCAAGCTAAAAGGAAACCATTAGGTGCATTTCAAAGAGAATCAGATTTCGAATAAGAAAAAGTCAACCGTAACCGCGTAACCCGTACCCGAGAGAAAAAAAACGAAAAAATATGTTTCGAATGCCATGATTTTTCGGAGTCATTTTTCCAAGGGGGGTACTGTGGATTTTCGAGAAAAAAAAATTTCAAGCTAAAAGGAAACCATTAGGTGCATTTTATAGAGAATCAGATTTCGAATAAGAAAAAGTCAACCGTAACCGCGTAACCAGTACCCGTGAGAAGAAAAATCGAAAAAATCTGTTTCGAATGCCATGATTTTTCGGAGTCATTTTTCCAAGGGGGGGGGGGCTACTGTGGATTTTCGAGAAAAAAAAAATTTCAAGCTAAAAGGAAACCATTAGGTGCATTTCATAGAGAATCAGATTTCGAATAAGAAAAAGTCAACCGTAACCACGTAACCCGTACCCGTGATTAAAAAAACGAAAAAATCTGTTTCGAATGACATGAATTTTCGGAGTCATTTTTCCAAGGGGGGGGGGGTACTGTGGATTTTCGAGAAAAAAAAATTTCAAGCTAAAAGGAAACCATTAGGTGCATTTCATAGAGAATCAGATTTCGAATAAGAAAAAGTCAACCGTAACCGCGTAACCCGTACCCGAGAGAAAAAAAACGAAAAAATATGTTTCGAATGCCATGGTTTTTCGGAGTCATTTTTCCAAGGGGGGGGGAACTGTGGATTTTCGAGAAAAAAAAATTTCAAGCTAAAAGGAAACCATTAGGTGCATTTTATAGAGAATCAGATTTCAAATAAGAAAAAGTCAACCGTAACCGCGTAACCCGTACCCGTGAGCAAAAAATCGAAAAAATCTGTTTCGAATGCCATGATTTTTCCGAGTCATTTTTCCAAGGGGGGGGGGGGGTACTGTGGATTTTCGAGAAAAAAAAATTTCAAGCTAAAAGGAAACCATTAGGTGCATTTTATAGAGAATCAGATTTCGAATAAGAAAAAGTCAACCGTAACCGCGTAACCCGTACCCGTGAGAAAAAAATCGAAAAAATCTGTTTCGAATGCCATGATTTTTCGGAGTCATTTTTCAAAGGGGGGGGTACTGTGGATTTTCGAGAAAAAAAAAATTTCAAGCTAAAAGGAAACCATTAGGTGCATTTTATAGAGAATCAGATTTCAAATAAGAAAAAGTCAACCGTAACCGCGTAACCCGTACCCGTGAGCAAAAAATCGAAAAAATCTGTTTCGAATGCCATGATTTTTCGGAGTCATTTTTCCAAGGGGGGGGGGTACTGTGGATTTTCGAGAAAAAAAAATTTCAAGCTAAAAGGAAACCATTAGGTGCATTTTATAGAGAATCAGATTTCGAATAAGAAAAAGTCAACCGTAACCGCGTAACCCGTACCCGTGAGAAAAAAATCGAAAAAATCTGTTTCGAATGCCATGATTTTTCGGAGTCATTTTTCCAAGGGGGGGGGGATACTGTGGATTTTCGAGAAAAAAAAATTTCAAGCTAAAAGGAAACCATTAGGTGCATTTTATAGAGAATCAGATTTCGAATAAGAAAAAGTCAACCGTAACCGCGTAACCCGTACCCGTGAGAAAAAAATCGAAAAAATCTGTTTCGAATGCCATGATTTTTCGGAGTCATTTTTCCAAGGGGGGGGGGATACTGTGGATTTTCGAGAAAAAAAAATTTCAAGCTAAAAGGAAACCATTAGGTGCATTTCATAGAGAATCAGATTTCGAATAAGAAAAATTCAACCGTAACCGCATAACCCGTACCCGTGAGCAAAAAATCGAAAAAATCTGTTTCGAATGCCATGATTTTTCGGAGTAATTTTTCCAAGGGGTGGGTACTGTGGATTTTCGAGAAAAAAAAATTTCAAGCAAAAAGGAAACCATTAGGTGCATTTCATAGAGAATCAGATTTCGAATAAGAAAAAGTCAACCGTAACCGCGTAACCCGTACCCGAGAGAAAAAAAACGAAAAAATATGTTTCGAATGCCATGATTTTTCGGAGTCATTTTTCCAAGGGGGGTACTATGGATTTTCGATAAAAAAAAATTTCAAGGTAAAAGGAAACCATTAGGTGCATTTTATAGAGAATCAGATTTCGAATAAGAAAAAGTCAACCGTAACCGCGTAACCAGTACCCGTGAGAAGAAAAATCGAAAAAATCTGTTTCGAATGCCATGATTTTTCGGAGTCATTTTTCCAAGGGGGGGGGGGTACTGTGGATTTTCGAGAAAAAAAAAATTTCAAGCTAAAAGGAAACCATTAGGTGCATTTCATAGAGAATCAGATTTCGAATAAGAAAAAGTCAACCGTAACCGCGTAACCCGTACCCGTGAGGAAAAAAACGAAAAAATCTGTTTCGAATGCCATGAATTTTCGGAGTCATTTTTCCAAGGGGGGGGGTACTGTGGATTTTCGAGAAAAAAAAATTTCAAGCTAAAAGGAAACCATTAGGTGCATTTCATAGAGAATCAGATTTCGAATAAGAAAAAGTCAACCGTAACCGCGTAACCCGTAGCCGAGAGAAAAAAAACGAAAAAATATGTTTCGAATGCCATGATTTTTCGGAGTCATTTTTCCAAGGGGGGGGGGGTACTGTGGATTTTCGAGAAAAAAAAATTTCAAGCTAAAAGGAAACCATTAGGTGCATTTTATAGAGAATCAGATTTCAAATAAGAAAAAGTCAACCGTAACCGCGTAACCCGTACCCGTGAGCAAAAAATCGAAAAAATCTGTTTCGAATGCCATGATGTTTCCGAGTCATTTTTCCAAGGGGGAGTACTGAGGATTTTCGAGAAAAAAAAATTTCAAGTTAAAAGGAAACCATTAGGTGCATTTCACAGAGAATCAGATTTCGAATAAGAAAAAGTCAACCGTAACCACGTAACCCGTACCCGTGATTAAAAAAACGAAAAAATCTGTTTCGAATGACATGAATTTTCGGAGTCATTTTTCCAAGGGGGGGGGGGTACTGTGGATTTTCGAGAAAAAAAAATTTCAAGCTAAAAGGAAACCATTAGGTGCATTTCATAGAGAATCAGATTTCGAATAAGAAAAAGTCAACCGTAACCGCGTAACCCGTACCCGAGAGAAAAAAAACGAAAAAATATGTTTCGAATGCCATGGTTTTTCGGAGTCATTTTTCCAAGGGGGGGGGAACTGTGGATTTTCGAGAAAAAAAAATTTCAAGCTAAAAGGAAACCATTAGGTGCATTTTATAGAGAATCAGATTTCAAATAAGAAAAAGTCAACCGTAACCGCGTAACCCGTACCCGTGAGCAAAAAATCGAAAAAATCTGTTTCGAATGCCATGATTTTTCCGAGTCATTTTTCCAAGGGGGGGGGGGGTACTGTGGATTTTCGAGAAAAAAAAATTTCAAGCTAAAAGGAAACCATTAGGTGCATTTTATAGAGAATCAGATTTCGAATAAGAAAAAGTCAACCGTAACCGCGTAACCCGTACCCGTGAGAAAAAAATCGAAAAAATCTGTTTCGAATGCCATGATTTTTCGGAGTCATTTTTCAAAGGGGGGGGTACTGTGGATTTTCGAGAAAAAAAAAATTTCAAGCTAAAAGGAAACCATTAGGTGCATTTTATAGAGAATCAGATTTCAAATAAGAAAAAGTCAACCGTAACCGCGTAACCCGTACCCGTGAGCAAAAAATCGAAAAAATCTGTTTCGAATGCCATGATTTTTCGGAGTCATTTTTCCAAGGGGGGGGGGGGTACTGTGGATTTTCGAGAAAAAAAAATTTCAAGCTAAAAGGAAACCATTAGGTGCATTTTATAGAGAATCAGATTTCGAATAAGAAAAAGTCAACCGTAACCGCGTAACCCGTACCCGTGAGAAAAAAATCGAAAAAATCTGTTTCGAATGCCATGATTTTTCGGAGTCATTTTTCCAAGGGGGGGGGGATACTGTGGATTTTCGAGAAAAAAAAATTTCAAGCTAAAAGGAAACCATTAGGTGCATTTTATAGAGAATCAGATTTCGAATAAGAAAAAGTCAACCGTAACCGCGTAACCCGTACCCGTGAGAAAAAAATCGAAAAAATCTGTTTCGAATGCCATGATTTTTCGGAGTCATTTTTCCAAGGGGGGGGGATACTGTGGATTTTCGAGAAAAAAAAATTTCAAGCTAAAAGGAAACCATTAGGTGCATTTCATAGAGAATCAGATTTCGAATAAGAAAAATTCAACCGTAACCGCATAACCCGTACCCGTGAGCAAAAAATCGAAAAAATCTGTTTCGAATGCCATGATTTTTCGGAGTAATTTTTCCAAGGGGTGGGTACTGTGGATTTTCGAGAAAAAAAAATTTCAAGCAAAAAGGAAACCATTAGGTGCATTTCATAGAGAATCAGATTTCGAATAAGAAAAAGTCAACCGTAACCGCGTAACCCGTACCCGAGAGAAAAAAAACGGAAAAATATGTTTCGAATGCCATGATTTTTCGGAGTCATTTTTCCAAGGGGGGTACTATGGATTTTCGATAAAAAAAAATTTCAAGGTAAAAGGAAACCATTAGGTGCATTTTATAGAGAATCAGATTTCGAATAAGAAAAAGTCAACCGTAACCGCGTAACCAGTACCCGTGAGAAGAAAAATCGAAAAAATCTGTTTCGAATGCCATGATTTTTCGGAGTCATTTTTCCAAGGGGGGGGGGTACTGTGGATTTTCGAGAAAAAAAAAATTTCAAGCTAAAAGGAAACCATTAGGTGCATTTCATAGAGAATCAGATTTCGAATAAGAAAAAGTCAACCGTAACCGCGTAACCCGTACCCGTGAGGAAAAAAACGAAAAAATCTGTTTCGAATGCCATGAATTTTCGGAGTCATTTTTCCAAGGGGGGGGGGTACTGTGGATTTTCGAGAAAAAAAAATTTCAAGCTAAAAGGAAACCATTAGGTGCATTTCATAGAGAATCAGATTTCGAATAAGAAAAAGTCAACCGTAACCGCGTAACCCGTAGCCGAGAGAAAAAAAACGAAAAAATATGTTTCGAATGCCATGATTTTTCGGAGTCATTTTTCCAAGGGGGGGGGGGGTACTGTGGATTTTCGAGAAAAAAAAATTTCAAGCTAAAAGGAAACCATTAGGTGCATTTTATAGAGAATCAGATTTCAAATAAGAAAAAGTCAACCGTAACCGCGTAACCCGTACCCGTGAGCAAAAAATCGAAAAAATCTGTTTCGAATGCCATGATGTTTCCGAGTCATTTTTCCAAGGGGGAGTACTGAGGATTTTCGAGAAAAAAAAATTTCAAGTTAAAAGGAAACCATTAGGTGCATTTCACAGAGAATCAGATTTCGAATAAGAAAAAGTCAACCGTAACCGCGTAACCCGTACCCGTGAGGAAAAAAACGAAAAAATCTGTTTCGAATGCCATGAATTTTCGGAGTCATTTTTCCAAGGGGGGGGGGGGTACTGTGGATTTTCGAGAAAAAAAAATTTCAAGCTAAAAGGAAACCATTAGGTGCATTTCATAGAGAATCAGATTTCGAATAAGAAAAAGTCAACCGTAACCGCGTAACCCGTACCCGAGAGAAAAAAAACGAAAAAATATGTTTCGAATGCCATGATTTTTCGGAGTCATTTTTCCAAGGGGGGTACTGTGGATTTTCGAGAAAAAAAAATTTCAAGCTAAAAGGAAACCATTAGGTGCATTTTATAGAGAATCAGATTTCGAATAAGAAAAAGTCAACCGTAACCGCGTAACCAGTACCCGTGAGAAGAAAAATCGAAAAAATCTGTTTCGAATGCCATGATTTTTCGGAGTCATTTTTCCAAGGGGGGGGGGGGTACTGTGGATTTTCGAGAAAAAAAAAATTTCAAGCTAAAAGGAAACCATTAGGTGCATTTCATAGAGAATCAGATTTCGAATAAGAAAAAGTCAACCGTAACCGCGTAACCCGTACCCGTGAGGAAAAAAACGAAAAAATCTGTTTCGAATGCCATGAATTTTCGGAGTCATTTTTCCAAGGGGGGGGGGTACTGTGGATTTTCGAGAAAAAAAAATTTCAAGCTAAAAGGAAACCATTAGGTGCATTTTATAGAGAATCAGATTTCGAATAAGAAAAGGTCAACCGTAAACGCGTAACCCGTACCCGTGAGAAAAAAATCGAAAAAATCTGTTTCGAATGCCATGATTTTTCGGAGTCATTTTTCCAAGGGGGGGGGGGTACTGTGGATTTTCGAGAAAAAAAAAATTTCAAGCTAAAAGGAAACCATTAGGTGCATTTTATAGAGAATCAGATTTCGAATAAGAAAAAGACAACCGTAACCGCGTAACCCGTACCCGTGAGCAAAAAATCGAAAAAATCTGTTTCGAATGCCATGATTTTTCCGAGTCATTTTTCCAAGGGGGGGGGGGGTACTGTGGATTTTCGAGAAAAAAAAATTTCAAGCTAAAAGGAAACCATTAGGTGCATTTTATAGAGAATCAGATTTCGAATAAGAAAAAGTCAACCGTAACCGCGTAACCCGTACCCGTGAGGAAAAAAACGAAAAAATCTGTTTCGAATGCCATGAATTTTCGGAGTCATTTTTCCAAGGGGGGGGGGGGTACTGTGGATTTTCGAGAAAAAAAAATTTCAAGCTAAAAGGAAACCATTAGGTGCATTTCATAGAGAATCAGATTTCGAATAAGAAAAAGTCAACCGTAACCGCGTAACCCGTACCCGAGAGAAAAAAAACGAAAAAATATGTTTCGAATGCCATGATTTTTCGGAGTCATTTTTCCAAGGGGGGGGGGTACTGTGGATTTTCGAGAAAAAAAAATTTCAAGCTAAAAGGAAACCATTAGGTGCATTTTATAGAGAATCAGATTTCAAATAAGAAAAAGTCAACCGTAACCGCGTAACCCGTACCCGTGAGAAAAAAATCGAAAAAATCTGTTTCGAATGCCATGATTTTTCCGAGTCATTTTTCCAAGGGGGGGTACTGAGGATTTTCGAGAAAAAAAAATTTCAAGTTAAAAGGAAACCATTAGCTGCATTTCACAGAGAATCAGATTTCGAATAAGAAAAAGTCAACCGTAACCGCGTAACCCGTACCCGTGAGGAAAAAAACGAAAAAATCTGTTTCGAATGCCATGAATTTTCGGAGTCATTTTTCCAAGGGGGGGGGGGGGGTACTGTGGATTTTCGAGAAAAAAAAATTTCAAGCTAAAAGGAAACCATTAGGTGCATTTCATAGAGAATCAGATTTCGAATAAGAAAAAGTCAACCGTAACCGCGTAACCCGTACCCGAGAGAAAAAAAACGAAAAAATGTGTTTCGAATGCCATGATTTTTCGGAGTCATTTTTCCAAGGGGGGTACTGTGGATTTTCGAGAAAAAAAAATTTCAAGCTAAAAGGAAACCATTAGGTGCATTTTATAGAGAATCAGATTTCGAATAAGAAAAAGTCAACCGTAACCGCGTAACCAGTACCCGTGAGAAGAAAAATCGAAAAAATCTGTTTCGAATGCCATGATTTTTCGGAGTCATTTTTCCAAGGGGGGGGGGGGTACTGTGGATTTTCGAGAAAAAAAAATTTCAAGCTAAAAGGAAACCATTAGGTGCATTTCATAGAGAATCAGATTTCGAATAAGAAAAATTCAACCGTAACCGCGTAACCCGTACCCGTGAGGAAAAAAACGAAAAAATCTGTTTCGAATGCCATGAATTTTCGGAGTCATTTTTCCAAGGGGGGGGGGGGTACTGTGGATTTTCGAGAAAAAAAAATTTCAAGCTAAAAGGAAACCATTAGGTGCATTTCATAGAGAATCAGATTTCGAATAAGAAAAAGTCAACCGTAACCGCGTAACCCGTACCCGAGAGAAAAAAAACGAAAAAATATGTTTCGAATGCCATGATTTTTCGGAGTCATTTTTCCAAGGGGGGGGGGGTACTGTGGATTTTCGAGAAAAAAAAATTTCAAGCTAAAAGGAAACCATTAGGTGCATTTTATAGAGAATCAGATTTCAAATAAGAAAAAGTCAACCGTAACCGCGTAACCCGTACCCGTGAGGAAAAAAACGAAAAAATCTGTTTCGAATGCCATGAATTTTCGGAGTCATTTTTCCAAGGGGGGGGGGGTACTGTGGATTTTCGAGAAAAAAAAATTTCAAGCTAAAAGGAAACCATTAGGTGCATTTTATAGAGACTCAGATTTCGAATAAGAAAAAGTCAACCGTAACCGCGTAACCCGTACCCGTGAGGAAAAAATCGAAAAAATCTGTTTCGAATGCCATGATTTTTCGGAGTCATTTTTCCAAGGGGGGGGGGATACTGTGGATTTTCGAGAAAAAAAAATTTCAAGCTAAAAGGAAACCATTAGGTGCATTTTATAGAGAATCAGATTTCGAATAAGAAAAAGTCAACCGTAACCGCGTAACCCGTACCCGTGAGCAAAAAATCGAAAAAATCTGTTTCGAATGCCATGATTTTTCCGAGTCATTTTTCCAAGGGGGGGGGGGTACTGTGGATTTTCGAGAAAAAAAAATTTCAAGCTAAAAGGAAACCATTAGGTGCATTTTATAGAGAATCAGATTTCGAATAAGTAAAAGTCAACCGTAACCGCGTAACCCGTACCCGAGAGAAAAAAAACGAAAAAATATGTTTCGAATGCCATGATTTTTCGGAGTCATTTTTCCAAGGGGGGGGGGTACTGTGGATTTTCGAGAAAAAAAAATTTCAAGCTAAAAGGAAACCATTAGGTGCATTTTATAGAGAATCAGATTTCAAATAAGAAAAAGTCAACCGTAACCGCGTAACCCGTACCCGTGAGGAAAAAAACGAAAAAATCTGTTTCGAATGCCATGAATTTTCGGAGTCATTTTTCCAAGGGGGGGGGGTACTGTGGATTTTCGAGAAAAAAAAATTTCAAGCTAAAAGGAAACCATTAGGTGCATTTTATAGAGACTCAGATTTCGAATAAGAAAAAGTCAACCGTAACCGCGTAACCCGTACCCGTGAGGAAAAAATCGAAAAAATCTGTTTCGAATGCCATGATTTTTCGGAGTCATTTTTCCAAGGGGGGGGGGATACTGTGGATTTTCGAGAAAAAAAAATTTCAAGCTAAAAGGAAACCATTAGGTGCATTTTATAGAGAATCAGATTTCGAATAAGAAAAAGTCAACCGTAACCGCGTAACCCGTACCCGTGAGCAAAAAATCGAAAAAATCTGTTTCGAATGCCATGATTTTTCCGAGTCATTTTTCCAAGGGGGGGGGGGGGGTACTGTGGATTTTCGAGAAAAAAAAATTTCAAGCTAAAAGGAAACCATTAGGTGCATTTTATAGAGAATCAGATTTCGAATAAGTAAAAGTCAACCGTAACCGCGTAACCCGTACCCGTGAGAAAAAAATCGAAAAAATCTGTTTCGAATGCCATGATTTTTCGGAGTCATTTTTCCAAGGGGGGGGTGGGTACTGTGGATTTTCGAGAAAAAAAAATTTCAAGCTAAAAGGAAACCATTAGGTGCATTTTATAGAGAATCAGATTTCGAATAAGAAAAAGTCAACCGTAATCGCGTAACCCGTACCCGTGAGCAAAAAATCGAAAAAATCTGTTTCGAATGCCATGAATTTTCGGAGTCATTTTTCCAAGGGGGGAGGGTACTGTGGATTTTCGAGAAAAAAAAATTTCAAGCTAAAAGGAAACCATTAGGTGCATTTTATAGAGAATCAGATTTCGAATAAGAAAAAGTCAACCGTAACCGCGTAACCCGTACCCGTGAGCAAAAAATCGAAAAAATCTGTTTCGAATGCCATGATTTTTCCGAGTCATTTTTCCAAGGGGGGGGGGGGTACTGTGGATTTTCGAGAAAAAAAAATTTCAAGCTAAAAGGAAACCATTAGGTGCATTTCATAGAGAATCAGATTTCGAATAAGAAAAAGTCAACCGTAACCGCGTAACCCGTACCCATGAGCAAAAAAACGAAAAAATATGTTTCGAATGCCATGATTTTTCGGAGTCATTTTTCCAAGGGGGGGGGGTACTGTGGATTTTCGAGAAAAAAAAATTTCAAGCTAAAAGGAAACCATTAGGTGCATTTTATAGAGAATCAGATTTCAAATAAGAAAAAGTCAACCGTAACCGCGTAACCCGTACCCGTGAGCAAAAAATCGAAAAAATCTGTTTCGAATGCCATGATTTTTCCGAGTCATTTTTCCAAGGGGGGTACTGTGGATTTTCGAGAAAAAAAAATTTCAAGCTAAAAGGAAACCATTAGGTGCATTTTATAGAGAATCAGATTTCGAATAAGAAAAAGTCAACCGTAACCGCGTAACCAGTACCCGTGAGAAGAAAAATCGAAAAAATCTGTTTCGAATGCCATGATTTTTCGGAGTCATTTTTCCAAGGGGGGGTACTGTGGATTTTCGAAAAAAAAAAATTTCAAGCTAAAAGGAAACCATTAGGTGCATTTCATAGAGAATCAGATTTCGAATAAGAAAAAGTCAACCGTAACCGCGTAACCCGTACCCGTGAGCAAAAAAACGAAAAAATATGTTTCGAATGCCATGATTTTTCGGAGTCATTTTTCCAAGGGGGGGGGGGGGTACTGTGGATTTTCGAGAAAAAAAAATTTCAAGCAAAAAGGAAACCATTAGGTGCATTTTATAGAGAATCAGATTTCGAATGAGAAAAAGTCAACCGTAACCGCGTAACCAGTACCCGTGAGAAGAAAAATCGAAAAAAATCTGTTTCGAATGCCATGATTTTTCGGAGTCATTTTTCCAAGGGGGGGGGGGTACTGTGGATTTTCGAGAAAAAAAAATTTCAAGCTAAAAGGAAACCATTAGGTGCATTTTATAGAGAATCAGATTTCGAATAAGAAAAAGTAAACCGTAACCGCGTAACCCGTACCCGTGAGAAAAAAATCGAAAAAATCTGTTTCGAATGCCATGAATTTTCGGAGTCATTTTTCCAGGGGGGGGGGGGTACTGTGGATTTTCGAGAAAAAAAAAATTTCAAGCTAAAAGGAAACCATTAGGTGCATTTCATAGAGAATCAGATTTCGAATAAGAAAAAGTCAACCGTAACCGCGTAACCCGTACCCGTGAGCAAAAAAACGAAAAAATATGTTTCGAATGCCATGATTTTTCGGAGTCATTTTTCCAAGGGGGGGGGGTACTGTGGATTTTCGAGAAAAAAAATTTCAAGCAAAAAGGAAACCATTAGGTGCATTTTATAGAGAATCAGATTTCGAATAAGAAAAAGTCAACCGTAACCGCGTAACCAGTACCCGTGAGAAGAAAAATCGAAAAAAATCTGTTTCGAATGTCATGATTTTTCGGAGTCATTTTTCCAAGGGGGGGGGGTACTGTGGATTTTCGAGAAAAAAAAATTTCAAGCTAAAAGGAAACCATTAGGTGCATTTTATAGAGAATCAGATTTCGAATAAGAAAAAGTAAACCGTAACCGCGTAACCCGTACCCGTGAGAAAAAAATCGAAAAAATCTGTTTCGAATGCCATGAATTTTCGGAGTCATTTTTCCAGGGGGGGGGGTACTGTGGATTTTCGAGAAAAAAAAATTTCAAGCTAAAAGGAAACCATTAGGTGCATTTTATAGAGAATCAGATTTCGAATAAGTAAAAGTCAACCGTAACCGCGTAACCCGTACCCGTGAGAAAAAAATCGAAAAAAACTGATTCGAATGCCATGATTTTTCGGAGTCATTTTTCCAGGGGGGGTGTACTGTGGATTTTCGAGAAAAAAAAATTTCAAGCTAAAAGGAAACCATTAGATGCATTTTATAGAGAATCAGATTTCAAATAAGAAAAAGTCAACCGTAACCGCGTAACCCGTACCCGAGAGAAAAAAAACGAAAAAATATGTTTCGAATGCCATGATTTTTCGGAGTCATTTTTCCAAGGGGGGGGGGGGGGTACTGTGGATTTTCGAGAAAAAAAAATTTCAAGCTAAAAGGAAACCATTAGGTGCATTTTATAGAGAATCAGATTTCGAATAAGAAAAAGTCAACCGTAACCGCGTAACCCGTACCCGAGAGAAAAAAAACGAAAAAATATGTTTCGAATGCCATGATTTTTCGGAGTCATTTTTCCAAGGGGGGGGGGGGTACTGTGGATTTTCGAGAAAAAAAAATTTCAAGCTAAAAGGAAACCATTAGGTGCATTTTATAGAGAATCAGATTTCAAATAAGAAAAAGTCAACCGTAACCGCGTAACCCGTACCCGTGAGGAAAAAAACGAAAAAATCTGTTTCGAATGCCATGAATTTTCGGAGTTATTTTTCCAAGGGGGGGGGGTACTGTGGATTTTCGAGAAAAAAAAAATTTCAAGCTAAAAGGAAACCATTAGGTGCATTTTATAGAGACTCAGATTTCGAATAAGAAAAAGTCAACCGTAACCGCGTAACCCGTACCCGTGAGGAAAAAATCGAAAAAATCTGTTTCGAATGCCATGATTTTTCGGAGTCATTTTTCCAAGGGGGGGGGGGATACTGTGGATTTTCGAGAAAAAAAAATTTCAAGCTAAAAGGAAACCATTAGGTGCATTTTATAGAGAATCAGATTTCGAATAAGAAAAAGTCAACCGTAACCGCGTAACCCGTACCCGTGAGCAAAAAATCGAAAAAATCTGTTTCGAATGCCATGATTTTTCCGAGTCATTTTTCCAAGGGGGGGGGGGGGTACTGTGGATTTTCGAGAAAAAAAAATTTCAAGCTAAAAGGAAACCATTAGGTGCATTTTATAGAGAATCAGATTTCGAATAAGTAAAAGTCAACCGTAACCGCGTAACCCGTACCCGAGAGAAAAAAAACGAAAAAATATGTTTCGAATGCCATGATTTTTCGGAGTCATTTTTCCAAGGGGGGGGGGGTACTGTGGATTTTCGAGAAAAAAAAATTTCAAGCTAAAAGGAAACCATTAGGTGCATTTTATAGAGAATCAGATTTCAAATAAGAAAAAGTCAACCGTAACCGCGTAACCCGTACCCGTGAGGAAAAAAACGAAAAAATCTGTTTCGAATGCCATGAATTTTCGGAGTCATTTTTCCAAGGGGGGGGGGGGGTACTGTGGATTTTCGAGAAAAAAAAATTTCAAGCTAAAAGGAAACCATTAGGTGCATTTTATAGAGACTCAGATTTCGAATAAGAAAAAGTCAACCGTAACCGCGTAACCCGTACCCGTGAGGAAAAAATCGAAAAAATCTGTTTCGAATGCCATGATTTTTCGGAGTCATTTTTCCAAGGGGGGGGGGATACTGTGGATTTTCGAGAAAAAAAAATTTCAAGCTAAAAGGAAACCATTAGGTGCATTTTATAGAGAATCAGATTTCGAATAAGAAAAAGTCAACCGTAACCGCGTAACCCGTACCCGTGAGCAAAAAATCGAAAAAATCTGTTTCGAATGCCATGATTTTTCCGAGTCATTTTTCCAAGGGGGGGGGGGTACTGTGGATTTTCGAGAAAAAAAAATTTCAAGCTAAAAGGAAACCATTAGGTGCATTTTATAGAGAATCAGATTTCGAATAAGTAAAAGTCAACCGTAACCGCGTAACCCGTACCCGTGAGAAAAAAATCGAAAAAATCTGTTTCGAATGCCATGATTTTTCGGAGTCATTTTTCCAAGGGGGGGGGGTGGGTACTGTGGATTTTCGAGAAAAAAAAATTTCAAGCTAAAAGGAAACCATTAGGTGCATTTTATAGAGAATCAGATTTCGAATAAGAAAAAGTCAACCGTAATCGCGTAACCCGTACCCGTGAGCAAAAAATCGAAAAAATCTGTTTCGAATGCCATGATTTTTCCGAGTCATTTTTCCAAGGGGGGGGGGATACTGTGGATTTTGGAGAAAAAAAAATTTCAAGCTAAAAGGAAACCATTAGGTGCATTTCATAGAGAATCAGATTTCGAATAAGAAAAAGTCAACCGTAACCGCGTAACCCGTACCCGTGAGAAAAAAAACGAAAAAATCTGTTTCGAATGCCATGAATTTTCGGAGTCATTTTTCCAAGGGGGGAGGGTACTGTGGATTTTCGAGAAAAAAAAATTTCAAGCTAAAAGGAAACCATTAGGTGCATTTTATAGAGAATCAGATTTCGAATAAGAAAAAGTCAACCGTAACCGCGTAACCCGTACCCGTGAGCAAAAAATCGAAAAAATCTGTTTCGAATGCCATGATTTTTCCGAGTCATTTTTCCAAGGGGGGGGGGTACTGTGGATTTTCGAGAAAAAAAAATTTCAAGCTAAAAGGAAACCATTAGGTGCATTTCATAGAGAATCAGATTTCGAATAAGAAAAAGTCAACCGTAACCGCGTAACCCGTACCCATGAGCAAAAAAACGAAAAAATATGTTTCGAATGCCATGATTTTTCGGAGTCATTTTTCCAAGGGGGGGGGGGGGGTACTGTGGATTTTCGAGAAAAAAAAATTTCAAGCTAAAAGGAAACCATTAGGTGCATTTTATAGAGAATCAGATTTCAAATAAGAAAAAGTCAACCGTAACCGCGTAACCCGTACCCGTGAGCAAAAAATCGAAAAAATCTGTTTCGAATGCCATGATTTTTCCGAGTCATTTTTCCAAGGGGGGTACTGTGGATTTTCGAGAAAAAAAAATTTCAAGCTAAAAGGAAACCATTTTATAGAGAATCAGATTTCGAATAAGAAAAAGTCAACCGTAACCGCGTAACCAGTACCCGTGAGAAGAAAAATCGAAAAAATCTGTTTCGAATGCCATGATTTTTCGGAGTCATTTTTCCAAGGGGGGGTACTGTGGATTTTCGAAAAAAAAAAAATTTCAAGCTAAAAGGAAACCATTAGGTGCATTTCATAGAGAATCAGATTTCGAATAAGAAAAAGTCAACCGTAACCGCGTAACCCGTACCCGTGAGCAAAAAAACGAAAAAATATGTTTCGAATGCCATGATTTTTCGGAGTCATTTTTCCAAGGGGGGGGGGGGGTACTGTGGATTTTCGAGAAAAAAAAATTTCAAGCAAAAAGGAAACCATTAGGTGCATTTTATAGAGAATCAGATTTCGAATGAGAAAAAGTCAACCGTAACCGCGTAACCAGTACCCGTGAGAAGAAAAATCGAAAAAAATCTGTTTCGAATGCCATGATTTTTCGGAGTCATTTTTCCAAGGGGGGGGGGGGTACTGTGGATTTTCGAGAAAAAAAAATTTCAAGCTAAAAGGAAACCATTAGGTGCATTTTATAGAGAATCAGATTTCGAATAAGAAAAAGTAAACCGTAACCGCGTAACCCGTACCCGTGAGAAAAAAATCGAAAAAATCTGTTTCGAATGCCATGAATTTTCGGAGTCATTTTTCCAAGGGGGGAGGGTACTGTGGATTTTCGAGAAAAAAAAATTTCAAGCTAAAAGGAAACCATTAGGTGCATTTTATAGAGAATCAGATTTCGAATAAGAAAAAGTCAACCGTAACCGCGTAACCCGTACCCGTGAGCAAAAAATCGAAAAAATCTGTTTCGAATGCCATGATTTTTCCGAGTCATTTTTCCAAGGGGGGGGGGTACTGTGGATTTTCGAGAAAAAAAAATTTCAAGCTAAAAGGAAACCATTAGGTGCATTTCATAGAGAATCAGATTTCGAATAAGAAAAAGTCAACCGTAACCGCGTAACCCGTACCCATGAGCAAAAAAACGAAAAAATATGTTTCGAATGCCATGATTTTTCGGAGTCATTTTTCCAAGGGGGGGGGGGGGGGTACTGTGGATTTTCGAGAAAAAAAAATTTCAAGCTAAAAGGAAACCATTAGGTGCATTTTATAGAGAATCAGATTTCAAATAAGAAAAAGTCAACCGTAACCGCGTAACCCGTACCCGTGAGCAAAAAATCGAAAAAATCTGTTTCGAATGCCATGATTTTTCCGAGTCATTTTTCCAAGGGGGGTACTGTGGATTTTCGAGAAAAAAAAATTTCAAGCTAAAAGGAAACCATTTTATAGAGAATCAGATTTCGAATAAGAAAAAGTCAACCGTAACCGCGTAACCAGTACCCGTGAGAAGAAAAATCGAAAAAATCTGTTTCGAATGCCATGATTTTTCGGAGTCATTTTTCCAAGGGGGGGTACTGTGGATTTTCGAAAAAAAAAAAATTTCAAGCTAAAAGGAAACCATTAGGTGCATTTCATAGAGAATCAGATTTCGAATAAGAAAAAGTCAACCGTAACCGCGTAACCCGTACCCGTGAGCAAAAAAACGAAAAAATATGTTTCTGATTTTTCGGAGTCATTTTTCCAAGGGGGGGGGGGGGTACTGTGGATTTTCGAGAAAAAAAAATTTCAAGCAAAAAGGAAACCATTAGGTGCATTTTATAGAGAATCAGATTTCGAATGAGAAAAAGTCAACCGTAACCGCGTAACCAGTACCCGTGAGAAGAAAAATCGAAAAAAATCTGTTTCGAATGCCATGATTTTTCGGAGTCATTTTTCCAAGGGGGGGGGGGGTACTGTGGATTTTCGAGAAAAAAAAATTTCAAGCTAAAAGGAAACCATTAGGTGCATTTTATAGAGAATCAGATTTCGAATAAGAAAAAGTAAACCGTAACCGCGTAACCCGTACCCGTGAGAAAAAAATCGAAAAAATCTGTTTCGAATGCCATGAATTTTCGGAGTCATTTTTCCAGGGGGGGGGTACTGTGGATTTTCGAGAAAAAAAAAATTTCAAGCTAAAAGGAAACCATTAGGTGCATTTCATAGAGAATCAGATTTCGAATAAGAAAAAGTCAACCGTAACCGCGTAACCCGTACCCGTGAGCAAAAAAACGAAAAAATATGTTTCGAATGCCATGATTTTTCGGAGTCATTTTTCCAAGGGGGGGGGTACTGTGGATTTTCGAGAAAAAAAAATTTCAAGCAAAAAGGAAACCATTAGGTGCATTTTATAGAGAATCAGATTTCGAATAAGAAAAAGTCAACCGTAACCGCGTAACCAGTACCCGTGAGAAGAAAAATCGAAAAAAATCTGTTTCGAATGTCATGATTTTTCGGAGTCATTTTTCCAAGGGGGGGGGGGTACTGTGGATTTTCGAGAAAAAAAAATTTCAAGCTAAAAGGAAACCATTAGGTGCATTTTATAGAGAATCAGATTTCGAATAAGAAAAAGTAAACCGTAACCGCGTAACCCGTACCCGTGAGAAAAAAATCGAAAAAATCTGTTTCGAATGCCATGAATTTTCGGAGTCATTTTTCCAGGGGGGGGGGTACTGTGGATTTTCGAGAAAAAAAAATTTCAAGCTAAAAGGAAACCATTAGGTGCATTTTATAGAGAATCAGATTTCGAATAAGTAAAAGTCAACCGTAACCGCGTAACCCGTACCCGTGAGAAAAAAATCGAAAAAAACTGATTCGAATGCCATGATTTTTCGGAGTCATTTTTCCAGGGGGGGTGTACTGTGGATTTTCGAGAAAAAAAAATTTCAAGCTAAAAGGAAACCATTAGATGCATTTTATAGAGAATCAGATTTCAAATAAGAAAAAGTCAACCGTAACCGCGTAACCCGTACCCGAGAGAAAAAAAACGAAAAAATATGTTTCGAATGCCATGATTTTTCGGAGTCATTTTTCCAAGGGGGGGGGGGGGTACTGTGGATTTTCGAGAAAAAAAAATTTCAAGCTAAAAGGAAACCATTAGGTGCATTTTATAGAGAATCAGATTTCGAATAAGAAAAAGTCAACCGTAACCGCGTAACCCGTACCCGAGAGAAAAAAAACGAAAAAATATGTTTCGAATGCCATGATTTTTCGGAGTCATTTTTCCAAGGGGGGGGGGGGGGTACTGTGGATTTTCGAGAAAAAAAAATTTCAAGCTAAAAGGAAACCATTAGGTGCATTTTATAGAGAATCAGATTTCAAATAAGAAAAAGTCAACCGTAACCGCGTAACCCGTACCCGTGAGGAAAAAAACGAAAAAATCTGTTTCGAATGCCATGAATTTTCGGAGTTATTTTTCCAAGGGGGGGGGGTACTGTGGATTTTCGAGAAAAAAAAATTTCAAGCTAAAAGGAAACCATTAGGTGCATTTTATAGAGACTCAGATTTCGAATAAGAAAAAGTCAACCGTAACCGCGTAACCCGTACCCGTGAGGAAAAAATCGAAAAAATCTGTTTCGAATGCCATGATTTTTCGGAGTCATTTTTCCAAGGGGGGGGGGATACTGTGGATTTTCGAGAAAAAAAAATTTCAAGCTAAAAGGAAACCATTAGGTGCATTTTATAGAGAATCAGATTTCGAATAAGAAAAAGTCAACCGTAACCGCGTAACCCGTACCCGTGAGCAAAAAATCGAAAAAATCTGTTTCGAATGCCATGATTTTTCCGAGTCATTTTTCCAAGGGGGGGGGGGGGGTACTGTGGATTTTCGAGAAAAAAAAATTTCAAGCTAAAAGGAAACCATTAGGTGCATTTTATAGAGAATCAGATTTCGAATAAGTAAAAGTCAACCGTAACCGCGTAACCCGTACCCGAGAGAAAAAAAACGAAAAAATATGTTTCGAATGCCATGATTTTTCGGAGTCATTTTTCCAAGGGGGGGGGTACTGTGGATTTTCGAGAAAAAAAAATTTCAAGCTAAAAGGAAACCATTAGGTGCATTTTATAGAGAATCAGATTTCAAATAAGAAAAAGTCAACCGTAACCGCGTAACCCGTACCCGTGAGGAAAAAAACGAAAAAATCTGTTTCGAATGCCATGAATTTTCGGAGTCATTTTTCCAAGGGGGGGGGTACTGTGGATTTTCGAGAAAAAAAAATTTCAAGCTAAAAGGAAACCATTAGGTGCATTTTATAGAGACTCAGATTTCGAATAAGAAAAAGTCAACCGTAACCGCGTAACCCGTACCCGTGAGGAAAAAATCGAAAAAATCTGTTTCGAATGCCATGATTTTTCGGAGTCATTTTTCCAAGGGGGGGGGGGATACTGTGGATTTTCGAGAAAAAAAAATTTCAAGCTAAAAGGAAACCATTAGGTGCATTTTATAGAGAATCAGATTTCGAATAAGAAAAAGTCAACCGTAACCGCGTAACCCGTACCCGTGAGCAAAAAATCGAAAAAATCTGTTTCGAATGCCATGATTTTTCCGAGTCATTTTTCCAAGGGGGGGGGTACTGTGGATTTTCGAGAAAAAAAAATTTCAAGCTAAAAGGAAACCATTAGGTGCATTTTATAGAGAATCAGATTTCGAATAAGTAAAAGTCAACCGTAACCGCGTAACCCGTACCCGTGAGAAAAAAATCGAAAAAATCTGTTTCGAATGCCATGATTTTTCGGAGTCATTTTTCCAAGGGGGGGGTGGGTACTGTGGATTTTCGAGAAAAAAAAATTTCAAGCTAAAAGGAAACCATTAGGTGCATTTTATAGAGAATCAGATTTCGAATAAGAAAAAGTCAACCGTAATCGCGTAACCGTACCCGTGAGCAAAAAATCGAAAAAATCTGTTTCGAATGCCATGATTTTTCCGAGTCATTTTTCCAAGGGGGGGGGGATACTGTGGATTTTGGAGAAAAAAAAATTTCAAGCTAAAAGGAAACCATTAGGTGCATTTCATAGAGAATCAGATTTCGAATAAGAAAAAGTCAACCGTAACCGCGTAACCCGTACCCGTGAGCAAAAAAACGAAAAAATATGTTTCGAATGCCATGATTTTTCGGAGTCATTTTTCCAAGGGGGGGGGGGGTACTGTGGATTTTCGAGAAAAAAAAATTTCAAGCAAAAAGGAAACCATTAGGTGCATTTTATAGAGAATCAGATTTCGAATAAGAAAAAGTCAACCGTAACCGCGTAACCAGTACCCGTGAGAAGAAAAATCGAAAAAAATCTGTTTCGAATGTCATGATTTTTCGGAGTCATTTTTCCAAGGGGGGGGGTACTGTGGATTTTCGAGAAAAAAAAATTTCAAGCTAAAAGGAAACCATTAGGTGCATTTTATAGAGAATCAGATTTCGAATAAGAAAAAGTAAACCGTAACCGCGTAACCCGTACCCGTGAGAAAAAAATCGAAAAAATCTGTTTCGAATGCCATGAATTTTCGGAGTCATTTTTCCAGGGGGGGGGTACTGTGGATTTTCGAGAAAAAAAAATTTCAAGCTAAAAGGAAACCATTAGGTGCATTTTATAGAGAATCAGATTTCGAATAAGTAAAAGTCAACCGTAACCGCGTAACCCGTACCCGTGAGAAAAAAATCGAAAAAAACTGATTCGAATGCCATGATTTTTCGGAGTCATTTTTCCAGGGGGGGTGTACTGTGGATTTTCGAGAAAAAAAAATTTCAAGCTAAAAGGAAACCATTAGATGCATTTTATAGAGAATCAGATTTCAAATAAGAAAAAGTCAACCGTAACCGCGTAACCCGTACCCGTGAGAAAAAAATCGAAAAAATCTGTTTCGAATGCCATGATTTTTCGGAGTCATTTTTCCAAGGGGGGGGGGGGTACTGTGGATTTTCGAGAAAAAAAAATTTCAAGCTAAAAGGAAACCATTAGGTGCATTTCATAGAGAATCAGATTTCGAATAAGAAAAAGTCAACCGTAACCGCGTAACCCGTACCCGTGAGCAAAAAAACGAAAAAATATGTTTCGAATGCCATGATTTTTCGGAGTCATTTTTCCAAGGGGGGGGGTACTGTGGATTTTCGAGAAAAAAAAAATTCAAGCAAAAAGGAAACCATTAGGTGCATTTTATAGAGAATCAGATTTCGAATAAGAAAAAGTCAACCGTAACCGCGTAACCAGTACCCGTGAGAAGAAAAATCGAAAAAATCTGTTTCGAATGCCATGATTTTTCGGAGTCATTTTTCCAAGGGGGGGGGGGTACTGTGGATTTTCGAGAAAAAAAAATTTCAAGCTAAAAGGAAACCATTAGGTGCATTTTATAGAGAATCAGATTTCAAATAAGAAAAAGTCAACCGTAACCGCGTAACCCGTACCCGTGAGCAAAAAATCGAAAAAATCTGTTTCGAATGCCATGATTTTTCCGAGTCATTTTTCCAAGGGGGGTACTGTGGATTTTCGAGAAAAAAAAATTTCAAGCTAAAAGGAAACCATTAGGTGCATTTTATAGAGAATCAGATTTCAAATAAGAAAAAGTCAACCGTAACCGCGTAACCCGTACCCGTGAGCAAAAAATCGAAAAAATCTGTTTCGAATGCCATGATTTTTCCGAGTCATTTTTCCAAGGGGGGTACTGTGGATTTTCGAGAAAAAAAAATTTCAAGCTAAAAGGAAACCATTAGGTGCATTTTATAGAGAATCAGATTTCGAATAAGAAAAAGTCAACCGTAACCGCGTAACCAGTACCCGTGAGAAGAAAAATCGAAAAAATCTGTTTCGAATGCCATGATTTTTCGGAGTCATTTTTCCAAGGGGGGGTACTGTGGATTTTCGAAAAAAAAAAATTTCAAGCTAAAAGGAAACCATTAGGTGCATTTCATAGAGAATCAGATTTCGAATAAGAAAAAGTCAACCGTAACCGCGTAACCCGTACCCGTGAGCAAAAAAACGAAAAAATATGTTTCGAATGCCATGATTTTTCGGAGTCATTTTTCCAAGGGGGGGGGGGTACTGTGGATTTTCGAGAAAAAAAAATTTCAAGCAAAAAGGAAACCATTAGGTGCATTTTATAGAGAATCAGATTTCGAATAAGAAAAAGTCAACCGTAACCGCGTAACCAGTACCCGTGAGAAGAAAAATCGAAAAAAATCTGTTTCGAATGCCATGATTTTTCGGAGTCATTTTTCCAAGGGGGGGGGGGTACTGTGGATTTTCGAGAAAAAAAAATTTCAAGCTAAAAGGAAACCATTAGGTGCATTTTATAGAGAATCAGATTTCGAATAAGAAAAAGTAAACCGTAACCGCGTAACCCGTACCCGTGAGAAAAAAATCGAAAAAATCTGTTTCGAATGCCATGAATTTTCGGAGTCATTTTTCCAGGGGGGGGGGTACTGTGGATTTTCGAGAAAAAAAAAATTTCAAGCTAAAAGGAAACCATTAGGTGCATTTCATAGAGAATCAGATTTCGAATAAGAAAAAGTCAACCGTAACCGCGTAACCCGTACCCGTGAGCAAAAAAACGAAAAAATATGTTTCGAATGCCATGATTTTTCGGCGTCATTTTTCCAAGGGGGGGGGGTACTGTGGATTTTCGAGAAAAAAAAATTTCAAGCAAAAAGGAAACCATTAGGTGCATTTTATAGAGAATCAGATTTCGAATAAGAAAAAGTCAACCGTAACCGCGTAACCAGTACCCGTGAGAAGAAAAATCGAAAAAAATCTGTTTCGAATGCCATGATTTTTCGGAGTCATTTTTCCAAGGGGGGGGGGTACTGTGGATTTTCGAGAAAAAAAAATTTCAAGCTAAAAGGAAACCATTAGGTGCATTTTATAGAGAATCAGATTTCGAATAAGAAAAAGTAAACCGTAACCGCGTAACCCGTACCCGTGAGAAAAAAATCGAAAAAATCTGTTTCGAATGCCATGAATTTTCGGAGTCATTTTTCCAGGGGGGGGGGGGGTACTGTGGATTTTCGAGAAAAAAAAATTTCAAGCTAAAAGGAAACCATTAGGTGCATTTTATAGAGAATCAGATTTCGAATAAGTAAAAGTCAACCGTAACCGCGTAACCCGTACCCGTGAGAAAAAAATCGAAAAAAACTGTTTCGAATGCCATGATTTTTCGGAGTCATTTTTCCAGGGGGGGTGTACTGTGGATTTTCGAGAAAAAAAATTTCAAGCTAAAAGGAAACCATTAGATGCATTTTATAGAGAATCAGATTTCAAATAAGAAAAAGTCAACCGTAACCGCGTAACCCGTACCCGTGAGAAAAAAATCGAAAAAATCTGTTTCGAATGCCATGATTTTTCGGAGTCATTTTTCCAAGGGGGGGGGGGTACTGTGGATTTTCGAGAAAAAAAAAATTTCAAGCTAAAAGGAAACCATTAGGTGCATTTTATAGAGAATCAGATTTCGAATAAGTAAAAGTCAACCGTAACCGCGTAACCCGTACCCGTGAGAAAAAAATCGAAAAAAACTGTTTCGAATGCCATGATTTTTCGGAGTCATTTTTCCAGGGGGGGTGTACTGTGGATTTTCGAGAAAAAAAAATTTCAAGCTAAAAGGAAACCATTAGATGCATTTTATAGAGAATCAGATTTCAAATAAGAAAAAGTCAACCGTAACCGCGTAACCCGTACCCGTGAGAAAAAAATCGAAAAAATCTGTTTCGAATGCCATGATTTTCGGAGTCATTTTTCCAGGGGGGTGTACTGTGGATTTTCGAGAAAAAAAAATTTCAAGCTAAAAGGAAACCATTAGATGCATTTTATAGAGAATCAGATTTCAAATAAGAAAAAGTCAACCGTAACCGCGTAACCAGTACCCGTGAGAAGAAAAATCGAAAAAATCTGTTTCGAATGCCATGATTTTTCGGAGTCATTTTTCCAAGGGGGGGGGGGTACTGTGGATTTTCGAGAAAAAAAAATTTCAAGCTAAAAGGAAACCATTAGGTGCATTTTATAGAGAATCAGATTTCGAATAAGAAAAAGTCAACCGTAACCGCGTAACCAGTACCCGTGAGAAGAAAAATCGAAAAAAATCTGTTTCGAATGCCATGATTTTTCGGAGTCATTTTTCCAAGGGGGGGGGGGGTACTGTGGATTTTCGAGAAAAAAAAATTCAAGCTAAAAGGAAACCATTAGGTGCATTTTATAGAGAATCAGATTTCGAATAAGAAAAAGTAAACCGTAACCGCGTAACCCGTACCCGTGAGAAAAAAATCGAAAAAAACTGTTTCGAATGCCATGAATTTTCGGAGTCGTTTTTCCAGGGGGGGTGTACTGTGGATTTTCGAGAAAAAAAAATTTCAAGCTAAAAGGAAACCATTAGATGCATTTTATAGAGAATCAGATTTCAAATAAGAAAAAGTCAACCGTAACCGCGTAACCCGTACCCGTGAGAAAAAAATCGAAAAAATCTGTTTCGAATGCCATGATTTTTCGGAGTCATTTTTCCAAGGGGGGGGGGGGGTACTGTGGATTTTCGAGAAAAAAAAAATTTCAAGCTAAAAGGAAACCATTAGGTGCATTTCATAGAGAATCAGATTTCGAATAAGAAAAAGTCAACCGTAACGCGTAACCCGTACCCGTGAGCAAAAAACGAAAAAATATGTTTCGAATGCCATGATTTTTCGGAGTCATTTTTCCAAGGGGGGGGGGTACTGTGGATTTTCGAGAAAAAAAAAATTCAAGCAAAAAGGAAACCATTAGGTGCATTTTATAGAGAATCAGATTTCGAATAAGAAAAAGTCAACCGTAACCGCGTAACCAGTACCCGTGAGAAGAAAAATCGAAAAAAATCTGTTTCGAATGCCATGATTTTTCGGAGTCATTTTTCCAAGGGGGGGGGGGGTACTGTGGATTTTCGAGAAAAAAAAATTTCAAGCTAAAAGGAAACCATTAGGTGCATTTCATAGAGAATCAGATTTCGAATAAGAAAAAGTCAACCGTAACCGCGTAACCCGTACCCGTGAGCAAAAAAACGAAAAAATATGTTTCGAATGCCATGATTTTTCGGAGTCATTTTTCCAAGGGGGGGGGTACTGTGGATTTTCGAGAAAAAAAAAATTCAAGCAAAAAGGAAACCATTAGGTGCATTTTATAGAGAATCAGATTTCGAATAAGAAAAAGTCAACCGTAACCGCGTAACCAGTACCCGTGAGAAGAAAAATCGAAAAAAATCTGTTTCGAATGCCATGATTTTTCGGAGTCATTTTTCCAAGGGGGGGGGGGTACTGTGGATTTTCGAGAAAAAAAATTTCAAGCTAAAAGGAAACCATTAGGTGCATTTTATAGAGAATCAGATTTCGAATAAGAAAAAGTAAACCGTAACCGCGTAACCCGTACCCGTGAGAAAAAAATCGAAAAAACTGTTTCGAATGCCATGATTTTTCGGAGTCATTTTTCCAGGGGGGGTGTACTGTGGATTTTCGAGAAAAAAAAATTTCAAGCTAAAAGGAAACCATTAGGTGCATTTCATAGAGAATCAGATTTCGAATAAGAAAAAGTCAACCGTAACCGCGTAACCCGTACCCGTGAGCAAAAAAACGAAAAAATATGTTTCGAATGCCATGATTTTTCGGAGTCATTTTTCCAAGGGGGGGGGGTACTGTGGATTTTCGAGAAAAAAAAAATTCAAGCAAAAAGGAAACCATTAGGTGCATTTTATAGAGAATCAGATTTCGAATAAGAAAAAGTCAACCGTAACCGCGTAACCAGTACCCGTGAGAAGAAAAATCGAAAAAAATCTGTTTCGAATGCCATGATTTTTCGGAGTCATTTTTCCAAGGGGGGGGGGGGTACTGTGGATTTTCGAGAAAAAAAAATTTCAAGCTAAAAGGAAACCATTAGGTGCATTTTATAGAGAATCAGATTTCGAATAAGAAAAAGTCAACCGTAACCGCGTAACCCGTACCCGTGAGAAATAAATCGAAAAAATCTGTTTCGAATGCCATGATTTTTCGGAGTCATTTTTCCAAGGGGGGGGGGGGTACTGTGGATTTTCGAGAAAAAAAAATTTCAAGCAAAAAGGAAACCATTAGGTGCATTTTATAGAGAATCAGATTTCGAATAAGAAAAAGTAAACCGTAACCGCGTAACCCGTACCCGTGAGAAAAAAATCGAAAAAATCTGTTCCGAATGCCATGATTTTTCGGAGTCATTTTTCCAAGGGGAGGTACTGTGGATTTTCGAGAAAAAAAAAATTTCAAGCTAAAAGGAAACCATTAGGTGCATTTTATAGAGAATCAGATTTCGAATAAGAAAAAGTCAACCGTAACCGCGTAACCCGTACCCGTGAGCAAAAAATCGAAAAAATCTGTTTCGAATGCCATGATTTTTCCGAGTCATTTTTCCAAGGGGGTGGGGTACTGTGGATTTTCGAGAAAAAAAAATTTCAAGCTAAAAGGAAACCATTAGGTGCATTTTATAGAGAATCAGATTTCGAATAAGAAAAAGTCAACCGTAACCGCGTAACCCGTACCCGTGAGAAAAAAATCGAAAAAATCTGTTTCGAATGCCATGATTTTTCGGAGTCATTTTTCCAAGGGGGGGGGGTACTGTGGATTTTCGAGAAAAAAAAATTTCAAGCTAAAAGGAAACCATTAGGTGCATTTTATAGAGAATCAGATTTCGAATAAGAAAAAGTCAACCGTAACCGCGTAACCCGTACCCGTGAGAAAAAAATCGAAAAAATCTGTTTCGAATGCCATGATTTTTCTGAGTCATTTTTCCAAGGGGGGGTACTGTGGATTTTCGAGAAAAAAAAATTTCAAGCTAAAAGGAAACCATTAGGTGCATTTTATAGAGAATCAGATTTCGAATAAGAAAAAGTCAACCGTAACCGCGTAACCCGTACCCGTGAGAAAAAAATCGAAAAAATCTGTTTCGAATGCCATGATTTTTCGGACTCATTAGGGGGGGGGGTACTGTGGATTTTCGAGAAAAAAAAATTTCAAGCTAAAAGGAAACCATTAGGTGCATTTTATAGAGAATCAGATTTCGAATAAGGAAAAGTCAACCGTAACCGCGTAACCAGTACCCGTGAGAAGAAAAATCGAAAAAATCTGTTTCGAATGCCATGATTTTTCGGAGTCATTTTTCCAAGGGGGGGTACAGTGGATTTTCGAGAAAAAAAAAATTTCAAGCTAAAAGGAAACCATTAGGTGCATTTCATAGAGAATCAGATTTCGAATAAGAAAAAGTCAACCGTAACCGCGTAACCCGTACCCGTGAGAAAAAAATCGAAAAAATATGTTTCGAATGCCATGAATTTTCGGAGTCATTTTTCCAGGGGGGGGGGTACTGTGGATTTTCGAGAAAAAAAAATTTCAAGCTAAAAGGAAACAATTAGGTGCATTTTATAGAGAATCAGATTTCGAATAAGTAAAAGTCAACCGTAACCGCGTAACCCGTACCCGTGAGAAAAAAATCGAAAAAAACTGTTTCGAATGCCATGATTTTTCGGAGTCATTTTTCCAGGGGGGGGTGTACTGTGGATTTTCGAGAAAAAAAAATTTCAAGCTAAAAGGAAACCATTAGATGCATTTTATAGAGAATCAGATTTCAAATAAGAAAAAGTCAACCGTAACCGCGTAACCCGTACCCGTGAGAAAAAAATCGAAAAAATCTGTTTCGAATGCCATGATTTTTCGGAGTCATTTTTCCAAGGAGGGGTACTGTGGATTTTCGAGAAAAAAAAATTTCAAGCTAAAAGGAAACCATTAGGTGCATTTTATAGAGAATCAGATTTCGAATAAGAAAAAGTAAACCGTAACCGCGTAACCCGTACCCGTGAGAAAAAAAACGAAAAAATCTGTTTCGAATGCCATGAATTTTCGGAGTCATTTTTCCAAGGGGGGAGGGTACTGTGGATTTTCGAGAAAAAAAAATTTCAAGCTAAAAGGAAACCATTAGGTGCATTTTATAGAGAATCAGATTTCGAATAAGTAAAAGTCAACCGTAACCGCGTAACCCGTACCCGTGAGAAATAAATCGAAAAAATCTGTTTCGAATGCCATGATTTTTCGGAGTCATTTTTCCAAGGGGGGGGGGGTACTGTGGATTTTCGAGAAAAAAAAATTTCAAGCTAAAAGGAAACCATTAGGTGCATTTTATAGAGAATCAGATTTCGAATAAGAAAAAGTAAACCGTAACCGCGTAACCCGTACCCGTGAGAAAAAAATCGAAAAAATCTGTTTCGAATGCCATGATTTTTCGGAGTCATTTTTCCAAGGGGAGGTACTGTGGATTTTCGAGAAAAAAAAAATTTCAAGCTAAAAGGAAACCATTAGGTGCATTTTATAGAGAATCAGATTTCGAATAAGAAAAAGTCAACCGTAACCGCGTAACCCGTACCCGTGAGAAGAAAAATCGAAAAAATCTGTTTCGAATGCCATGATTTTTCGGAGTCATTTTTCCAAGGGGGGGTACTGTGGATTTTCGAGAAAAAAAAAATTTCAAGCTAAAAGGAAACCATTAGGTGCATTTCATAGAGAATCAGATTTCGAATAAGAAAAAGTCAACCGTAACCGCGTAACCCGTACCCGTGAGCAAAAAAACGAAAAAATATGTTTCGAATGCCATGATTTTTCGGAGTCATTTTTCCAAGGGGGGGGGGGGTACTGTGGATTTTCGAGAAAAAAAAATTTCAAGCAAAAAGGAAACCATTAGGTACATTTTATAGAGAATCAGATTTCGAATAAGAAAAAGTCAACCGTAACCGCGTAACCAGTACCCGTGAGAAGAAAAATCGAAAAAAATCTGTTTCGAATGCCATGATTTTTCGGAGTCATTTTTCCAAGGGGGGGGGGGTACTGTGGATTTTCGAGAAAAAAAAATTTCATGCTAAAAGGAAACCATGAGGTGCATTTTATAGAGAATCAGATTTCGAATAAGAAAAAGTAAACCGTAACCGCGTAACCCGTACCCGTGAGAAAAAAATCGAAAAAATCTGTTTCGAATGCCATGAATTTTCGGAGTCATTTTTCCAGGGGGGGGGGGGGTACTGTGGATTTTCGAGAAAAAAAAATTTCAAGCTAAAAGGAAACCATTAGATGCATTTTATAGAGAATCAGATTTCAAATAAGAAAAAGTCAACCGTAACCGCGTAACCCGTACCCGTGAGAAAAAAATCGAAAAAATCTGTTTCGAATGCCATGATTTTTCGGAGTCATTTTTCCAAGGGGGGGTACTGTGGATTTTCGAGAAAAAAAAATTTCAAGCTAAAAGGAAACCATTAGGTGCATTTTATAGAGAATCAGATTTCGAATAAGAAAAAGTAAACCGTAACCGCGTAACCCGTACCCGTGAGAAAAAAAACGAAAAAATCTGTTTCGAATGCCATGAATTTTCGGAGTCATTTTTCCAAGGGGGGAGGGTACTGTGGATTTTCGAGAAAAAAAAATTTCAAGCTAAAAGGAAACCATTAGGTGCATTTTATAGAGAATCAGATTTCGAATAAGTAAAAGTCAACCGTAACCGCGTAACCCGTACCCGTGAGAAAAAAATCGAAAAAATCTGTTTCGAATGCCATGATTTTTCGGAGTCATTTTTCCAAGGGGGGGGGGGGTACTGTGGATTTTCGAGAAAAAAAAATTTCAAGCTAAAAGGAAACCACTAGGTGCATTTTATAGAGAATCAGATTTCGAATAAGAAAAAGTAAACCGTAACCGCGTAACCCGTACCCGTGAGAAAAAAATCGAAAAAATCTGTTTCGAATGCCATGATTTTTCGGAGTCATTTTTCCAAGGGGGGGTACTGTGGATTTTCGAGAAAAAAAAATTTCAAGCTAAAAGGAAACCATTAGGTGCATTTTATAGAGAATCAGATTTCGAATAAGAAAAAGTCAACCGTAACCGCGTAACCCGTACCCGTGAGCAAAAAATCGAAAAAATCTGTTTCGAATGCCATGATTTTTCCGAGTCATTTTTCCAAGGGGGGGGGGGGTACTGTGGATTTTCGAGAAAAAAAAATTTCAAGCAAAAAGGAAACCATTAGGTGCATTTTATAGAGAATCAGATTTCGAATAAGAAAAAGTCAACCGTAACCGCGTAACCCGTACCCGTGAGAAAAAAAACGAAAAAATCTGTTTCGAATGCCATGAATTTTCGGAGTCATTTTTCCAAGGGGGGAGGGTACTGTGGATTTTCGAGAAAAAAAAATTTCAAGCTAAAAGGAAACCATTAGGTGCATTTTATAGAGAATCAGATTTCGAATAAGAAAAAGTCAACCGTAACCGCGTAACCCGTACCCGTGAGGAAAAAATCGAAAAAATCTGTTTCGAATGCCATGATTTTTCGGAGTCATTTTTCCAAGGGGGGGGGGGGTACTGTGGATTTTCGAGAAAAAAAAATTTCAAGCTAAAAGGAAACCATTAGGTGCATTTTATACAGAATCAGATTTCGAATAAGAAAAAGTCAACCGTAACCGCGTAACCCGTACCCGTGAGAAAAAAATCGAAAAAATCTGTTTCGAATGCCATGATTTTTCGGAGTCATTTTTCCAAGGGGGGGGGGTACTGTGGATTTTCGAGAAAAAAAAATTTCAAGCTAAAAGGAAACCATTAGGTGCATTTTATAGAGAATCAGATTTCGAATAAGAAAAAGTCAACCGTAACCGCGTAACTCGTACCCGTCAGAAAAAAATCGAAAAAATATCTTTCGAATGCCATGATTTTTCTGAGTCATTTTTCCAAGGGAGGGTACTGTGGATTTTCGACAAAAAAAAATTTCAAGCTAAAAGGAAACCATTAGGTGCATTTTATAGAGAATCAGATTTCGAATAAGAAAATGTCAACCGTAACCGCGTAACTCGTACCCGTGAGAAAAAAATCGAAAAAATCTGTTTCGAATGCCATGATTTTTCGGAGTCATTTTTCCAAGGGGGGGGGGGTACTGTGGATTTTCGAGAAAAAAAAATTTCAAGCTAAAAGGAAACCATTAGGTGCATTTTATACAGAATCAGATTTCGAATAAGAAAAAGTCAACCGTAACCGCGTAACCCGTACCCGTGAGAAAAAAATCGAAAAAATCTGTTTCGAATGCCATGATTTTTCGGAGTCATTTTTCCAAGGGGGGGGGGGTACTGTGGATTTTCGAGAAAAAAAAATTTCAAGCTAAAAGGAAACCATTAGGTGCATTTTATAGAGAATCAGATTTCGAATAAGAAAAAGTCAACCGTAACCGCGTAACTCGTACCCGTCAGAAAAAAATCGAAAAAATCTGTTTCGAATGCCATGATTTTTCGGAGTCATTTTTCCAAGGGGGGGGGGGTACTGTGGATTTTCGAGAAAAAAAAATTTCAAGCTAAAAGGAAACCATTAGGTGCATTTTATAGAGAATCAGATTTCGAATAAGAAAAAGTCAACCGTAACCGCGTAACTCGTACCCGTCAGAAAAAAATCGAAAAAATATCTTTCGAATGCCATGATTTTTCTGAGTCATTTTTCCAAGGGAGGGTACTGTGGATTTTCGACAAAAAAAAATTTCAAGCTAAAAGGAAACCATTAGGTGCATTTTATAGAGAATCAGATTTCGAATAAGAAAATGTCAACCGTAACCGCGTAACTCGTACCCGTGAGAAAAAAATCGAAAAAATCTGTTTCGAATGCCATGATTTTTCGGAGTCATTTTTCCAAGGGGGGGGGGGTACTGTGGATTTTCGAGAAAAAAAAATTTCAAGCTAAAAGGAAACCATTAGGTGCATTTTATACAGAATCAGATTTCGAATAAGAAAAAGTCAACCGTAACCGCGTAACCCGTACCCGTGAGAAAAAAATCGAAAAAATCTGTTTCGAATGCCATGATTTTTCGGAGTCATTTTTCCAAGGGGGGGGGGGGTACTGTGGATTTTCGAGAAAAAAAAATTTCAAGCTAAAAGGAAACCATTAGGTGCATTTTATAGAGAATCAGATTTCGAATAAGAAAAAGTCAACCGTAACCGCGTAACTCGTACCCGTCAGAAAAAAATCGAAAAAATATCTTTCGAATGCCATGATTTTTCTGAGTCATTTTTCCAAGGGAGGGTACTGTGGATTTTCGACAAATAAAATTTCAAGCTAAAAGGAAACCATTAGGTGCATTTTATAGAGAATCAGATTTCGAATAAGAAAATGTCAACCGTAACCGCGTAACTCGTACCCGTGAGAAAAAAATCGAAAAAGTCTGTTTCGAATGCCATGATTTTTCTGAATCATTTTTCCAAGGGAGGGTACTGTGGATTTTCGAGAAAAAAAATTTCAAGCTAAAAGGAAACCATTAGGTGCATTTTATAGAGAATCAGATTTCCAATAAGAAAAAGTCAACCGTAACCGCGTAACACGTACCCGTGAGAAAAAAATCGAAAAAATCTGTTTCGAATGCCATGATTTTTCTGAGTCATTTTTCCAAGGGAGGGTACTGTGGATTTTCGACAAAAAAAAATTTCAAGCTAAAAGGAAACCATTAGGTGCATTTTATAGAGAATCAGATTTCGAATAAGAAAAAGTCAACCGTAACCGCGTAACTCGTACCCGTGAGAAAAAAATCGAAAAAATCTGTTTCGAATGCCATGATTTTTCTGAGTCATTTTTCCAAGGGAGGGTACTGTGGATTTTCGAGGAAAAAAAATTTCAAGCTAAAAGGAAACCATTAGGTGCATTTTATAGCGAATCAGATTTCGAATAAGAAAAAGTCAACCGTAACCGCGTAACTCGTACCCGTGAGAAAAAAATCGAAAAAATCTGTTTCGAATGCCATGATTTTCCTGAGTCATTTTTCCAAGGGAGGGTACTGTGGATTTTCGACAAAAAAAAATTTCAAGCTAAAAGGAAACCATTAGGTGCATTTTATAGAGAATCAGATTTCGAATAAGAAAATGTCAACCGTAACCGCGTAACTCGTACCCGTGAGAAAAAAATCGAAAAAGTCTGTTTCGAATGCCATGATTTTTCTGAATCATTTTTCCAAGGGAGGGTACTGTGGATTTTCGAGAAAAAAAAATTTCAAGCTAAAAGGAAACCATTAGGTGCATTTTATAGAGAATCAGATTTCGAATTAGAAAAAGTCAACCGTAACCGCGTAACTCGTACCCGTGAGAAAAAAATCGAAAAAATCTGTTTCGAATGCCATGATTTTTCTGAGTCATTTTTTCAAGGGAGGGTACTGTGGATTTTCGAGAAAAAAAAATTTCAAGCTAAAAGGAAACCATTAGGTGCATTTTATAGAGAATCAGATTTCGAATAAGAAAAAGTCAACCGTAACCGCGTAACTCGTACCCGTGAGAAAAAAATCGAAAAAATCTGTTTCGAATGCCATGATTTTTCTGAGTCATTTTTCCAAGGGAGGGTACTGTGGATTTTCGACAAAAAAAAATTTCAAGCTAAAAGGAAACCATTAGGTGCATTTTATAGAGAATCAGATTTCGAATAAGAAAATGTCAACCGTAACCGCGTAACTCGTACCCGTGAGAAAAAAATCGAAAAAATCTGTTTCGAATGCCATGATTTTTCTGAGTCATTTTTCCAAGGGAGGGTACTGTGGATTTTCGAGAAAAAAAAATTTCAAGCTAAAAGGAAACCATTAGGTGCATTTTATAGAGAATCAGATTTCGAATAAGAAAAAGTCAACCGTAACCGCGTAACTCGTACCCGTCAGAAAAAAATCGAAAAAATATCTTTCGAATGCCATGATTTTTCTGAGTCATTTTTCCAAGGGAGGGTACTGTGGATTTTCGACAAAAAAAAATTTCAAGCTAAAAGGAAACCATTAGGTGCATTTTATAGAGAATCAGATTTCGAATAAGAAAATGTCAACCGTAACCGCGTAACTCGTACCCGTGAGAAAAAAATCGAAAAAATCTGTTTCGAATGCCATGATTTTTCTGAGTCATTTTTTCAAGGGAGGGTACTGTGGATTTTCGAGAAAAAAAAATTTCAAGCTAAAAGGAAACCATTAGGTCCATTTTATAGAGAATCAGATTTCGAATAAGAAAAAGTCAACCGTAACCGCGTAACTCGTACCCGTGAGAAAAAAATCGAAAAAATCTGTTTCGAATGCCATGATTTTTCTGAGTCATTTTTCCAAGGGAGGGTACTGTGGATTTTCGAGAAAAAAAAATTTCAAGCTAAAAGGAAACCATTAGGTGCATTTTATAGAGAATCGGATTTCCAATAAGAAAAAGTCAACCGCAACCGCGTAACTCGTACCCGTGAGAAAAAAATCGAAAAAATCTCTTTCGAATGCCATGATTTTTCTGAGTCATTTTTCCAAGGGAGGGTACTGTGGATTTTCGACAAAAAAAAATTTCAAGCTAAAAGGAAACCATTAGGTGCATTTTATAGCGAATCAGATTTCGAATAAGAAAAAGTCAACCGTAACCGCGTAACTCGTACCCGTGAGAAAAAAATCGAAAAAATCTGTTTCGAATGCCATGATTTTCCTGAGTCATTTTTCCAAGGGAGGGTACTGTGGATTTTCGACAAAAAAAAATTTCAAGCTAAAAGGAAACCATTAGGTGCATTTTATAGAGAATCAGATTTCGAATAAGAAAATGTCAACCGTAACCGCGTAACTCGTACCCGTGAGAAAAAAATCGAAAAAGTCTGTTTCGAATGCCATGATTTTTCTGAATCATTTTTCCAAGGGAGGGTACTGTGGATTTTCGAGAAAAAAAAATTTCAAGCTAAAAGGAAACCATTAGGTGCATTTTATAGAGAATCAGATTTCGAATAAGAAAAAGTCAACCGTAACCGCGTAACTCGTACCCGTGAGAAAAAAATCGAAAAAATCTGTTTCGAATGCCATGATTTTTCTGAGTCATTTTTCCAAGGGAGGGTACTGTGGATTTTCGAGGAAAAAAAATTTCAAGCTAAAAGGAAACCATTAGGTGCATTTTATAGCGAATCAGATTTCGAATAAGAAAAAGTCAACCGTAACCGCGTAACTCGTACCCGTGAGAAAAAAATCGAAAAAATCTGTTTCGAATGCCATGATTTTCCTGAGTCATTTTTCCAAGGGAGGGTACTGTGGATTTTCGACAAAAAAAAATTTCAAGCTAAAAGGAAACCATTAGGTGCATTTTATAGAGAATCAGATTTCGAATAAGAAAATGTCAACCGTAACCGCGTAACTCGTACCCGTGAGAAAAAAATCGAAAAAGTCTGTTTCGAATGCCATGATTTTTCTGAATCATTTTTCCAAGGGAGGGTACTGTGGATTTTCGAGAAAAAAAAATTTCAAGCTAAAAGGAAACCATTAGGTGCATTTTATAGAGAATCAGATTTCGAATTAGAAAAAGTCAACCGTAACCGCGTAACTCGTACCCGTGAGAAAAAAATCGAAAAAATCTGTTTCGAATGCCATGATTTTTCTGAGTCATTTTTTCAAGGGAGGGTACTGTGGATTTTCGAGAAAAAAAAATTTCAAGCTAAAAGGAAACCATTAGGTGCATTTTATAGAGAATCAGATTTCGAATAAGAAAAAGTCAACCGTAACCGCGTAACTCGTACCCGTGAGAAAAAAATCGAAAAAATCTGTTTCGAATGCCATGATTTTTCTGAGTCATTTTTCCAAGGGAGGGTACTGTGGATTTTCGACAAAAAAAAATTTCAAGCTAAAAGGAAACCATTAGGTGCATTTTATAGAGAATCAGATTTCGAATAAGAAAATGTCAACCGTAACCGCGTAACTCGTACCCGTGAGAAAAAAATCGAAAAAATCTGTTTCGAATGCCATGATTTTTCTGAGTCATTTTTCCAAGGGAGGGTACTGTGGATTTTCGAGAAAAAAAAATTTCAAGCTAAAAGGAAACCATTAGGTGCATTTTATAGAGAATCAGATTTCGAATAAGAAAAAGTCAACCGTAACCGCGTAACTCGTACCCGTCAGAAAAAAATCGAAAAAATATCTTTCGAATGCCATGATTTTTCTGAGTCATTTTTCCAAGGGAGGGTACTGTGGATTTTCGACAAAAAAAAATTTCAAGCTAAAAGGAAACCATTAGGTGCATTTTATAGAGAATCAGATTTCGAATAAGAAAATGTCAACCGTAACCGCGTAACTCGTACCCGTGAGAAAAAAATCGAAAAAATCTGTTTCGAATGCCATGATTTTTCTGAGTCATTTTTTCAAGGGAGGGTACTGTGGATTTTCGAGAAAAAAAAATTTCAAGCTAAAAGGAAACCATTAGGTCCATTTTATAGAGAATCAGATTTCGAATAAGAAAAAGTCAACCGTAACCGCGTAACTCGTACCCGTGAGAAAAAAATCGAAAAAATCTGTTTCGAATGCCATGATTTTTCTGAGTCATTTTTCCAAGGGAGGGTACTGTGGATTTTCGAGAAAAAAAAATTTCAAGCTAAAAGGAAACCATTAGGTGCATTTTATAGAGAATCGGATTTCCAATAAGAAAAAGTCAACCGCAACCGCGTAACTCGTACCCGTGAGAAAAAAATCGAAAAAATCTCTTTCGAATGCCATGATTTTTCTGAGTCATTTTTCCAAGGGAGGGTACTGTGGATTTTCGACAAAAAAAAAAATTTCAAGCTAAAAGGAAACCATTAGGTGCATTTTATAGAGAATCAGATTTCGAATAAGAAAAAGTCAACCGTAACCGCGTAACTCGTACCCGTGAGAAAAAAATCGAAAAAATCTGTTTCGAATGCCATGATTTTTCTGAGTCATTTTTCCAAGGGAGGGTACTGTGGATTTTCGAGAAAAAAAAATTTCAAGCTAAAAGGAAACCATTAGGTGCATTTTATAGAGAATCAGATTTCGAATAAGAAAATGTCAACCGTAACCGCGTAACTCGTACCCGTGAGAAAAAAATCGAAAAAATCTGTTTCGAATGCCATGATTTTTCTGAGTCATTTTTCCAAGGGAGGGTACTGTGGATTTTCGACAAAAAAAAATTTCAAGCTAAAAGGAAACCATTAGGTGCATTTTATAGAGAATCAGATTTTGAATAAGAAAATGTCAACCGTAACCGCGTAACTCGTACCCGTGAGAAAAAAATCGAAAAAATCTGTTTCGAATGCCATGATTTTTCTGAGTCATTTTTCCAAGGGAGGGTACTGTGGATTTTCGAGAAAAAAAAATTTCAAGCTAAAAGGAAACCATTAGGTGCATTTTATAGAGAATCAGATTTCGAATAAGAAAAAGTCAACCGTAACCGCGTAACTCGTACCCGTGAGAAAAAAATCGAAAAAATCTGTTTCGAATGCCATGATTTTTCTGAGTCATTTTTCCAAGGGAGGGTACTGTGGATTTTCGAGAAAAAAAAATTTCAAGCTAAAAGGAAACCATTAGGTGCATTTTATAGAGAATCAGATTTCGAATAAGAAAATGTCAACCGTAACCGCGTAACTCGTACCCGTGAGAAAAAAATCGAAAAAATCTGTTTCGAATGCCATGATTTTTCTGAGTCATTTTTCCAAGGGAGGGTACTGTGGATTTTCGAGAAAAAAAAATTTCAAGCTAAAAGGAAACCATTAGGTGCATTTTATAGAGAATCAGATTTCCAATAAGAAAAAGTCAACCGTAACCGCGTAACTCGTACCCGTGAGAAAAAAATCGAAAAAATCTGTTTCGAATGCCATGATTTTTCTGAGTCATTTTTCCAAGGGAGGGTACTGTGGATTTTCGAGAAAAAAAAATTTCAAGCTAAAAGGAAACCATTAGGTGCATTTTATAGAGAATCAGATTTCGAATAAGAAAAAGTCAACCGTAACCGCGTAACTCGTACCCGTGAGAAAAAAATCGAAAAAATCTGTTTCGAATGCCATGATTTTTCTGAGTCATTTTTTCAAGGGAGGGTACTGTGGATTTTCGAGAAAAAAAAATTTCAAGCTAAAAGGAAACCATTAGGTGCATTTTATAGAGAATCAGATTTCGAATAAGAAAAAGTCAACCGTAACCGCGTAACTCGTACCCGTGAGAAAAAAATCGAAAAAATCTGTTTCGAATGCCATGATTTTTCTGAGTCATTTTTCCAAGGGAGGGTACTGTGGATTTTCGAGAAAAAAAAATTTCAAGCTAAAAGGAAACCATTAGGTGCATTTTATAGAGAATCGGATTTCGAATAAGAAAAAGTCAACCGCAACCGCGTAACTCGTACCCGTGAGAAAAAAATCGAAAAAATCTGTTTCGAATGCCATGATTTTTCTGAGTCATTTTTCCAAGGGAGGGTACTGTGGATTTTCGACAAAAAAAAATTTCAAGCTAAAAGGAAACCATTAGGTGCATTTTATAGAGAATCAGATTTCGAATAAGAAAAAGTCAACCGTAACCGCGTAACTCGTACCCGTGAGAAAAAAATCGAAAAAATCTGTTTCGAATGCCATGATTTTTCTGAGTCATTTTTTCAAGGGAGGGTACTGTGGATTTTCGAGAAAAAAAAATTTCAAGCTAAAAGGAAACCATTAGGTCCATTTTATAGAGAATCAGATTTCGAATAAGAAAAAGTCAACCGTAACCGCGTAACTCGTACCCGTGAGAAAAAAATCGAAAAAATCTGTTTCGAATGCCATGATTTTTCTGAGTCATTTTTCCAAGGGAGGGTACTGTGGATTTTCGAGAAAAAAAAATTTCAAGCTAAAAGGAAACCATTAGGTGCATTTTATAGAGAATCGGATTTCCAATAAGAAAAAGTCAACCGCAACCGCGTAACTCGTACCCGTGAGAAAAAAATCGAAAAAATCTCTTTCGAATGCCATGATTTTTCTGAGTCATTTTTCCAAGGGAGGGTACTGTGGATTTTCGACAAAAAAAAATTTCAAGCTAAAAGGAAACCATTAGGTGCATTTTATAGAGAATCAGATTTCGAATAAGAAAAAGTCAACCGTAACCGCGTAACTCGTACCCGTGAGAAAAAAATCGAAAAAATCTGTTTCGAATGCCATGATTTTTCTGAGTCATTTTTCCAAGGGAGGGTACTGTGGATTTTCGAGAAAAAAAAATTTCAAGCTAAAAGGAAACCATTAGGTGCATTTTATAGAGAATCAGATTTCGAATAAGAAAATGTCAACCGTAACCGCGTAACTCGTACCCGTGAGAAAAAAATCGAAAAAATCTGTTTCGAATGCCATGATTTTTCTGAGTCATTTTTCCAAGGGAGGGTACTGTGGATTTTCGACAAAAAAAAATTTCAAGCTAAAAGGAAACCATTAGGTGCATTTTATAGAGAATCAGATTTCGAATAAGAAAAAGTCAACCGTAACCGCGTAACTCGTACCCGTCAGAAAAAAATCGAAAAAATATCTTTCGAATGCCATGATTTTTCTGAGTCATTTTTCCAAGGGAGGGTACTGTGGATTTTCGACAAAAAAAAATTTCAAGCTAAAAGGAAACCATTAGGTGCATTTTATAGAGAATCAGATTTCGAATAAGAAAATGTCAACCGTAACCGCGTAACTCGTACCCGTGAGAAAAAAATCGAAAAAGTCTGTTTCGAATGCCATGATTTTTCTGAATCATTTTTCCAAGGGAGGGTACTGTGGATTTTCGAGAAAAAAAATTTCAAGCTAAAAGGAAACCATTAGGTGCATTTTATAGAGAATCAGATTTCCAATAAGAAAAAGTCAACCGTAACCGCGTAACACGTACCCGTGAGAAAAAAATCGAAAAAATCTGTTTCGAATGCCATGATTTTTCTGAGTCATTTTTCCAAGGGAGGGTACTGTGGATTTTCGACAAAAAAAAATTTCAAGCTAAAAGGAAACCATTAGGTGCATTTTATAGAGAATCAGATTTCGAATAAGAAAAAGTCAACCGTAACCGCGTAACTCGTACCCGTGAGAAAAAAATCGAAAAAATCTGTTTCGAATGCCATGATTTTTCTGAGTCATTTTTCCAAGGGAGGGTACTGTGGATTTTCGAGGAAAAAAAATTTCAAGCTAAAAGGAAACCATTAGGTGCATTTTATAGCGAATCAGATTTCGAATAAGAAAAAGTCAACCGTAACCGCGTAACTCGTACCCGTGAGAAAAAAATCGAAAAAATCTGTTTCGAATGCCATGATTTTCCTGAGTCATTTTTCCAAGGGAGGGTACTGTGGATTTTCGACAAAAAAAAATTTCAAGCTAAAAGGAAACCATTAGGTGCATTTTATAGAGAATCAGATTTCGAATAAGAAAATGTCAACCGTAACCGCGTAACTCGTACCCGTGAGAAAAAAATCGAAAAAGTCTGTTTCGAATGCCATGATTTTTCTGAATCATTTTTCCAAGGGAGGGTACTGTGGATTTTCGAGAAAAAAAAATTTCAAGCTAAAAGGAAACCATTAGGTGCATTTTATAGAGAATCAGATTTCGAATTAGAAAAAGTCAACCGTAACCGCGTAACTCGTACCCGTGAGAAAAAAATCGAAAAAATCTGTTTCGAATGCCATGATTTTTCTGAGTCATTTTTTCAAGGGAGGGTACTGTGGATTTTCGAGAAAAAAAAATTTCAAGCTAAAAGGAAACCATTAGGTGCATTTTATAGAGAATCAGATTTCGAATAAGAAAAAGTCAACCGTAACCGCGTAACTCGTACCCGTGAGAAAAAAATCGAAAAAATCTGTTTCGAATGCCATGATTTTTCTGAGTCATTTTTCCAAGGGAGGGTACTGTGGATTTTCGACAAAAAAAAATTTCAAGCTAAAAGGAAACCATTAGGTGCATTTTATAGAGAATCAGATTTCGAATAAGAAAATGTCAACCGTAACCGCGTAACTCGTACCCGTGAGAAAAAAATCGAAAAAATCTGTTTCGAATGCCATGATTTTTCTGAGTCATTTTTCCAAGGGAGGGTACTGTGGATTTTCGAGAAAAAAAAATTTCAAGCTAAAAGGAAACCATTAGGTGCATTTTATAGAGAATCAGATTTCGAATAAGAAAAAGTCAACCGTAACCGCGTAACTCGTACCCGTCAGAAAAAAATCGAAAAAATATCTTTCGAATGCCATGATTTTTCTGAGTCATTTTTCCAAGGGAGGGTACTGTGGATTTTCGACAAAAAAAAATTTCAAGCTAAAAGGAAACCATTAGGTGCATTTTATAGAGAATCAGATTTCGAATAAGAAAATGTCAACCGTAACCGCGTAACTCGTACCCGTGAGAAAAAAATCGAAAAAATCTGTTTCGAATGCCATGATTTTTCTGAGTCATTTTTTCAAGGGAGGGTACTGTGGATTTTCGAGAAAAAAAAATTTCAAGCTAAAAGGAAACCATTAGGTCCATTTTATAGAGAATCAGATTTCGAATAAGAAAAAGTCAACCGTAACCGCGTAACTCGTACCCGTGAGAAAAAAATCGAAAAAATCTGTTTCGAATGCCATGATTTTTCTGAGTCATTTTTCCAAGGGAGGGTACTGTGGATTTTCGAGAAAAAAAAATTTCAAGCTAAAAGGAAACCATTAGGTGCATTTTATAGAGAATCGGATTTCCAATAAGAAAAAGTCAACCGCAACCGCGTAACTCGTACCCGTGAGAAAAAAATCGAAAAAATCTCTTTCGAATGCCATGATTTTTCTGAGTCATTTTTCCAAGGGAGGGTACTGTGGATTTTCGACAAAAAAAAATTTCAAGCTAAAAGGAAACCATTAGGTGCATTTTATAGCGAATCAGATTTCGAATAAGAAAAAGTCAACCGTAACCGCGTAACTCGTACCCGTGAGAAAAAAATCGAAAAAATCTGTTTCGAATGCCATGATTTTCCTGAGTCATTTTTCCAAGGGAGGGTACTGTGGATTTTCGACAAAAAAAAATTTCAAGCTAAAAGGAAACCATTAGGTGCATTTTATAGAGAATCAGATTTCGAATAAGAAAATGTCAACCGTAACCGCGTAACTCGTACCCGTGAGAAAAAAATCGAAAAAGTCTGTTTCGAATGCCATGATTTTTCTGAATCATTTTTCCAAGGGAGGGTACTGTGGATTTTCGAGAAAAAAAAATTTCAAGCTAAAAGGAAACCATTAGGTGCATTTTATAGAGAATCAGATTTCGAATAAGAAAAAGTCAACCGTAACCGCGTAACTCGTACCCGTGAGAAAAAAATCGAAAAAATCTGTTTCGAATGCCATGATTTTTCTGAGTCATTTTTCCAAGGGAGGGTACTGTGGATTTTCGAGGAAAAAAAATTTCAAGCTAAAAGGAAACCATTAGGTGCATTTTATAGCGAATCAGATTTCGAATAAGAAAAAGTCAACCGTAACCGCGTAACTCGTACCCGTGAGAAAAAAATCGAAAAAATCTGTTTCGAATGCCATGATTTTCCTGAGTCATTTTTCCAAGGGAGGGTACTGTGGATTTTCGACAAAAAAAAATTTCAAGCTAAAAGGAAACCATTAGGTGCATTTTATAGAGAATCAGATTTCGAATAAGAAAATGTCAACCGTAACCGCGTAACTCGTACCCGTGAGAAAAAAATCGAAAAAGTCTGTTTCGAATGCCATGATTTTTCTGAATCATTTTTCCAAGGGAGGGTACTGTGGATTTTCGAGAAAAAAAAATTTCAAGCTAAAAGGAAACCATTAGGTGCATTTTATAGAGAATCAGATTTCGAATTAGAAAAAGTCAACCGTAACCGCGTAACTCGTACCCGTGAGAAAAAAATCGAAAAAATCTGTTTCGAATGCCATGATTTTTCTGAGTCATTTTTTCAAGGGAGGGTACTGTGGATTTTCGAGAAAAAAAAATTTCAAGCTAAAAGGAAACCATTAGGTGCATTTTATAGAGAATCAGATTTCGAATAAGAAAAAGTCAACCGTAACCGCGTAACTCGTACCCGTGAGAAAAAAATCGAAAAAATCTGTTTCGAATGCCATGATTTTTCTGAGTCATTTTTCCAAGGGAGGGTACTGTGGATTTTCGACAAAAAAAAATTTCAAGCTAAAAGGAAACCATTAGGTGCATTTTATAGAGAATCAGATTTCGAATAAGAAAATGTCAACCGTAACCGCGTAACTCGTACCCGTGAGAAAAAAATCGAAAAAATCTGTTTCGAATGCCATGATTTTTCTGAGTCATTTTTCCAAGGGAGGGTACTGTGGATTTTCGAGAAAAAAAAATTTCAAGCTAAAAGGAAACCATTAGGTGCATTTTATAGAGAATCAGATTTCGAATAAGAAAAAGTCAACCGTAACCGCGTAACTCGTACCCGTCAGAAAAAAATCGAAAAAATATCTTTCGAATGCCATGATTTTTCTGAGTCATTTTTCCAAGGGAGGGTACTGTGGATTTTCGACAAAAAAAAATTTCAAGCTAAAAGGAAACCATTAGGTGCATTTTATAGAGAATCAGATTTCGAATAAGAAAATGTCAACCGTAACCGCGTAACTCGTACCCGTGAGAAAAAAATCGAAAAAATCTGTTTCGAATGCCATGATTTTTCTGAGTCATTTTTTCAAGGGAGGGTACTGTGGATTTTCGAGAAAAAAAAATTTCAAGCTAAAAGGAAACCATTAGGTCCATTTTATAGAGAATCAGATTTCGAATAAGAAAAAGTCAACCGTAACCGCGTAACTCGTACCCGTGAGAAAAAAATCGAAAAAATCTGTTTCGAATGCCATGATTTTTCTGAGTCATTTTTCCAAGGGAGGGTACTGTGGATTTTCGAGAAAAAAAAATTTCAAGCTAAAAGGAAACCATTAGGTGCATTTTATAGAGAATCGGATTTCCAATAAGAAAAAGTCAACCGCAACCGCGTAACTCGTACCCGTGAGAAAAAAATCGAAAAAATCTGTTTCGAATGCCATGATTTTTCTGAGTCATTTTTCCAAGGGAGGGTACTGTGGATTTTCGACAAAAAAAAATTTCAAGCTAAAAGGAAACCATTAGGTGCATTTTATAGAGAATCAGATTTCGAATAAGAAAAAGTCAACCGTAACCGCGTAACTCGTACCCGTGAGAAAAAAATCGAAAAAATCTGTTTCGAATGCCATGATTTTTCTGAGTCATTTTTCCAAGGGAGGGTACTGTGGATTTTCGAGAAAAAAAAATTTCAAGCTAAAAGGAAACCATTAGGTGCATTTTATAGAGAATCAGATTTCGAATAAGAAAATGTCAACCGTAACCGCGTAACTCGTACCCGTGAGAAAAAAATCGAAAAAATCTGTTTCGAATGCCATGATTTTTCTGAGTCATTTTTCCAAGGGAGGGTACTGTGGATTTTCGACAAAAAAAAATTTCAAGCTAAAAGGAAACCATTAGGTGCATTTTATAGAGAATCAGATTTTGAATAAGAAAATGTCAACCGTAACCGCGTAACTCGTACCCGTGAGAAAAAAATCGAAAAAATCTGTTTCGAATGCCATGATTTTTCTGAGTCATTTTTCCAAGGGAGGGTACTGTGGATTTTCGAGAAAAAAAAATTTCAAGCTAAAAGGAAACCATTAGGTGCATTTTATAGAGAATCAGATTTCGAATAAGAAAAAGTCAACCGTAACCGCGTAACTCGTACCCGTGAGAAAAAAATCGAAAAAATCTGTTTCGAATGCCATGATTTTTCTGAGTCATTTTTCCAAGGGAGGGTACTGTGGATTTTCGAGAAAAAAAAATTTCAAGCTAAAAGGAAACCATTAGGTGCATTTTATAGAGAATCAGATTTCGAATAAGAAAATGTCAACCGTAACCGCGTAACTCGTACCCGTGAGAAAAAAATCGAAAAAATCTGTTTCGAATGCCATGATTTTTCTGAGTCATTTTTCCAAGGGAGGGTACTGTGGATTTTCGAGAAAAAAAAATTTCAAGCTAAAAGGAAACCATTAGGTGCATTTTATAGAGAATCAGATTTCCAATAAGAAAAAGTCAACCGTAACCGCGTAACTCGTACCCGTGAGAAAAAAATCGAAAAAATCTGTTTCGAATGCCATGATTTTTCTGAGTCATTTTTCCAAGGGAGGGTACTGTGGATTTTCGAGAAAAAAAAATTTCAAGCTAAAAGGAAACCATTAGGTGCATTTTATAGAGAATCAGATTTCGAATAAGAAAAAGTCAACCGTAACCGCGTAACTCGTACCCGTGAGAAAAAAATCGAAAAAATCTGTTTCGAATGCCATGATTTTTCTGAGTCATTTTTTCAAGGGAGGGTACTGTGGATTTTCGAGAAAAAAAAATTTCAAGCTAAAAGGAAACCATTAGGTGCATTTTATAGAGAATCAGATTTCGAATAAGAAAAAGTCAACCGTAACCGCGTAACTCGTACCCGTGAGAAAAAAATCGAAAAAATCTGTTTCGAATGCCATGATTTTTCTGAGTCATTTTTCCAAGGGAGGGTACTGTGGATTTTCGAGAAAAAAAAATTTCAAGCTAAAAGGAAACCATTAGGTGCATTTTATAGAGAATCGGATTTCGAATAAGAAAAAGTCAACCGCAACCGCGTAACTCGTACCCGTGAGAAAAAAATCGAAAAAATCTGTTTCGAATGCCATGATTTTTCTGAGTCATTTTTCCAAGGGAGGGTACTGTGGATTTTCGACAAAAAAAAATTTCAAGCTAAAAGGAAACCATTAGGTGCATTTTATAGAGAATCAGATTTCGAATAAGAAAAAGTCAACCGTAACCGCGTAACTCGTACCCGTGAGAAAAAAATCGAAAAAATCTGTTTCGAATGCCATGATTTTTCTGAGTCATTTTTTCAAGGGAGGGTACTGTGGATTTTCGAGAAAAAAAAATTTCAAGCTAAAAGGAAACCATTAGGTCCATTTTATAGAGAATCAGATTTCGAATAAGAAAAAGTCAACCGTAACCGCGTAACTCGTACCCGTGAGAAAAAAATCGAAAAAATCTGTTTCGAATGCCATGATTTTTCTGAGTCATTTTTCCAAGGGAGGGTACTGTGGATTTTCGAGAAAAAAAAATTTCAAGCTAAAAGGAAACCATTAGGTGCATTTTATAGAGAATCGGATTTCCAATAAGAAAAAGTCAACCGCAACCGCGTAACTCGTACCCGTGAGAAAAAAATCGAAAAAATCTCTTTCGAATGCCATGATTTTTCTGAGTCATTTTTCCAAGGGAGGGTACTGTGGATTTTCGACAAAAAAAAATTTCAAGCTAAAAGGAAACCATTAGGTGCATTTTATAGAGAATCAGATTTCGAATAAGAAAAAGTCAACCGTAACCGCGTAACTCGTACCCGTGAGAAAAAAATCGAAAAAATCTGTTTCGAATGCCATGATTTTTCTGAGTCATTTTTCCAAGGGAGGGTACTGTGGATTTTCGAGAAAAAAAAATTTCAAGCTAAAAGGAAACCATTAGGTGCATTTTATAGAGAATCAGATTTCGAATAAGAAAATGTCAACCGTAACCGCGTAACTCGTACCCGTGAGAAAAAAATCGAAAAAATCTGTTTCGAATGCCATGATTTTTCTGAGTCATTTTTCCAAGGGAGGGTACTGTGGATTTTCGACAAAAAAAAATTTCAAGCTAAAAGGAAACCATTAGGTGCATTTTATAGAGAATCAGATTTTGAATAAGAAAATGTCAACCGTAACCGCGTAACTCGTACCCGTGAGAAAAAAATCGAAAAAATCTGTTTCGAATGCCATGATTTTTCTGAGTCATTTTTCCAAGGGAGGGTACTGTGGATTTTCGAGAAAAAAAAATTTCAAGCTAAAAGGAAACCATTAGGTGCATTTTATAGAGAATCAGATTTCGAATAAGAAAAAGTCAACCGTAACCGCGTAACTCGTACCCGTGAGAAAAAAATCGAAAAAATATCTTTCGAATGCCATGATTTTTCTGAGTCATTTTTCCAAGGGAGGGTACTGTGGATTTTCGACAAAAAAAAATTTCAAGCTAAAAGGAAACCATTAGGTGCATTTTATAGAGAATCAGATTTCGAATAAGAAAATGTCAACCGTAACCGCGTAACTCGTACCCGTGAGAAAAAAATCGAAAAAATCTGTTTCGAATGCCATGATTTTTCGGAGTCATTTTTCCAAGGGGGGGGGGGTACTGTGGATTTTCGAGAAAAAAAAATTTCAAGCTAAAAGGAAACCATTAGGTGCATTTTATACAGAATCAGATTTCGAATAAGAAAAAGTCAACCGTAACCGCGTAACCCGTACCCGTGAGAAAAAAATCGAAAAAATCTGTTTCGAATGCCATGATTTTTCGGAGTCATTTTTCCAAGGGGGGGGGGTACTGTGGATTTTCGAGAAAAAAAAATTTCAAGCTAAAAGGAAACCATTAGGTGCATTTTATAGAGAATCAGATTTCGAATAAGAAAAAGTCAACCGTAACCGCGTAACTCGTACCCGTGAGAAAAAAATCGAAAAAATATCTTTCGAATGCCATGATTTTTCTGAGTCATTTTTCCAAGGGAGGGTACTGTGGATTTTCGACAAAAAAAAATTTCAAGCTAAAAGGAAACCATTAGGTGCATTTTATAGAGAATCAGATTTCGAATAAGAAAATGTCAACCGTAACCGCGTAACTCGTACCCGTGAGAAAAAAATCGAAAAACTCTGTTTCGAATGCCATGATTTTTCTGAGTCATTTTTCCAAGGGAGGGTACTGTGGATTTTCGAGAAAAAAAAATTTCAAGCTAAAAGGAAACCATTAGGTGCATTTTATAGAGAATCAGATTTCGAATAAGAAAAAGGCAACCGTAACCGCGTAACTCGTACCCGTGAGAAAAAAATCGAAAAAATATCTTTCGAATGCCATGATTTTTCTGAGTCATTTTTCCAAGGGAGGGTACTGTGGATTTTCGACAAAAAAAAATTTCAAGCTAAAAGGAAACCATTAGGTGCATTTTATAGAGAATCAGATTTCGAATAAGAAAATGTCAACCGTAACCGCGTAACTCGTACCCGTGAGAAAAAAATCGAAAAAATCTGTTTCGAATGCCATGATTTTTCTGAGTCATTTTTCCAAGGGAGGGTACTGTGGATTTTCGAGAAAAAAAAATTTCAAGCTAAAAGGAAACCATTAGGTGCATTTTATAGAGAATCAGATTTCCAATAAGAAAAAGTCAACCGTAACCGCGTAACTCGTACCCGTGAGAAAAAAATCGAAAAAATCTGTTTCGAATGCCATGATTTTTCTGAGTCATTTTTCCAAGGGAAGGTACTGTGGATTTTCGAGAAAAAAAAATTTCAAGCTAAAAGGAAACCATTAGGTGCATTTTATAGAGAATCAGATTTCGAATAAGAAAAAGTCAACCGTAACCGCGTAACTCGTACCCGTGAGAAAAAAATCGAAAAAATATCTTTCGAATGCCATGATTTTTCTGAGTCATTTTTCCAAGGGAGGGTACTGTGGATTTTCGAGAAAAAAAAATTTCAAGCTAAAAGGAAACCATTAGGTGCATTTTATAGAGAATCAGATTTCGAATAAGAAAAAGTCAACCGTAACCGCGTAACTCGTACCCGTGAGAAAAAAATCGAAAAAATCTGTTTCGAATGCCATGATTTTTCTGAGTCATTTTTCCAAGGGAGGGTACTGTGGATTTTCGAGAAAAAAAAATTTCAAGCTAAAAGGAAACCATTAGGTGCATTTTATAGAGAATCGGATTTCGAATAAGAAAAAGTCAACCGCAACCGCGTAACTCGTACCCGTGAGAAAAAAATCGAAAAAATCTGTTTCGAATGCCATGATTTTTCTGAGTCATTTTTCCAAGGGAGGGTACTGTGGATTTTCGACAAAAAAAAATTTCAAGCTAAAAGGAAACCATTAGGTGCATTTTATAGAGAATCAGATTTCGAATAAGAAAAAGTCAACCGTAACCGCGTAACTCGTACCCGTGAGAAAAAAATCGAAAAAAATCTGTTTCGAATGCCATGATTTTTCTGAGTCATTTTTTCAAGGGAGGGTACTGTGGATTTTCGAGAAAAAAAAATTTCAAGCTAAAAGGAAACCATTAGGTGCATTTTATAGAGAATCAGATTTCGAATAAGAAAATGTCAACCGTAACCGCGTAACTCGTACCCGTGAGAAAAAAATCGAAAAAATCTGTTTCGAATGCCATGATTTTTCTGAGTCATTTTTCCAAGGGAGGGTACTGTGGATTTTCGACAAAAAAAAATTTCAAGCTAAAAGGAAACCATTAGGTGCATTTTATAGAGAATCAGATTTCGAATAAGAAAAAGTCAACCGTAACCGCGTAACTCGTACCCGTGAGAAAAAAATCGAAAAAATATCTTTCGAATGCCATGATTTTTCTGAGTCATTTTTCCAAGGGAGGGTACTGTGGATTTTCGACAAAAAAAAATTTCAAGCTAAAAGGAAACCATTAGGTGCATTTTGTAGAGAATCGGATTTCGAATAAGAAAAAGTCAACCGCAACCGCGTAACTCGTACCCGTGAGAAAAAAATCGAAAAAATCTGTTTCGAATGCCATGATTTTTCTGAGTCATTTTTCCAAGGGAGGGTACTGTGGATTTTCGAGAAAAAAAAATTTCAAGCTAAAAGGAAACCATTAGGTGCATTTTATAGAGAATCAGATTTCGAATAAGAAAAAGTCAACCGTAACCGCGTAACTCGTACCCGTGAGAAAAAAATCGAAAAAATATCTTTCGAATGCCATGATTTTTCTGAGTCATTTTTCCAAGGGAGGGTACTGTGGATTTTCGACAAAAAAAAATTTCAAGCTAAAAGGAAACCATTAGGTGCATTTTATAGAGAATCAGATTTCGAATAAGAAAATGTCAACCGTAACCGCGTAACTCGTACCCGTGAGAAAAAAATCGAAAAAATCTGTTTCGAATGCCATGATTTTTCTGAGTCATTTTTCCAAGGGAGGGTACTGTGGATTTTCGAGAAAAAAAAATTTCAAGCTAAAAGGAAACCATTAGGTGCATTTTATAGAGAATCAGATTTCGAATAAGAAAAAGTCAACCGTAACCGCGTAACTCGTACCCGTGAGAAAAAAATCGAAAAAATCTGTTTCGAATGCCATGATTTTTCTGAGTCATTTTTCCAAGGGAGGGTACTGTGGATTTTCGAGAAAAAAAAATTTCAAGCTAAAAGGAAACCATTAGGTGCATTTTATAGAGAATCGGATTTCCAATAAGAAAAAGTCAACCGCAACCGCGTAACTCGTACCCGTGAGAAAAAAATCGAAAAAATCTCTTTCGAATGCCATGATTTTTCTGAGTCATTTTTCCAAGGGAGGGTACTGTGGATTTTCGACAAAAAAAAATTTCAAGCTAAAAGGAAACCATTAGGTGCATTTTATAGAGAATCAGATTTCGAATAAGAAAAAGTCAACCGTAACCGCGTAACTCGTACCCGTGAGAAAAAAATCGAAAAAATCTGTTTCGAATGCCATGATTTTTCTGAGTCATTTTTCCAAGGGAGGGTACTGTGGATTTTCGAGAAAAAAAAATTTCAAGCAAAAAGGAAACCATTAGGTGCATTTTATAGAGAATCAGATTTCGAATAAGAAAATGTCAACCGTAACCGCGTAACTCGTACCCGTGAGAAAAAAATCGAAAAAATCTGTTTCGAATGCCATGATTTTTCTGAGTCATTTTTCCAAGGGAGGGTACTGTGGATTTTCGACAAAAAAAAATTTCAAGCTAAAAGGAAACCATTAGGTGCATTTTATAGAGAATCAGATTTTGAATAAGAAAATGTCAACCGTAACCGCGTAACTCGTACCCGTGAGAAAAAAATCGAAAAAATCTGTTTCGAATGCCATGATTTTTCTGAGTCATTTTTCCAAGGGAGGGTACTGTGGATTTTCGAGAAAAAAAAATTTCAAGCTAAAAGGAAACCATTAGGTGCATTTTATAGAGAATCAGATTTCGAATAAGAAAAAGTCAACCGTAACCGCGTAACTCGTACCCGTGAGAAAAAAATCGAAAAAATATCTTTCGAATGCCATGATTTTTCTGAGTCATTTTTCCAAGGGAGGGTACTGTGGATTTTCGACAAAAAAAAATTTCAAGCTAAAAGGAAACCATTAGGTGCATTTTATAGAGAATCAGATTTCGAATAAGAAAATGTCAACCGTAACCGCGTAACTCGTACCCGTGAGAAAAAAATCGAAAAAATCTGTTTCGAATGCCATGATTTTTCGGAGTCATTTTTCCAAGGGGGGGGGGGTACTGTGGATTTTCGAGAAAAAAAAATTTCAAGCTAAAAGGAAACCATTAGGTGCATTTTATACAGAATCAGATTTCGAATAAGAAAAAGTCAACCGTAACCGCGTAACCCGTACCCGTGAGAAAAAAATCGAAAAAATCTGTTTCGAATGCCATGATTTTTCGGAGTCATTTTTCCAAGGGGGGGGGGTACTGTGGATTTTCGAGAAAAAAAAATTTCAAGCTAAAAGGAAACCATTAGGTGCATTTTATAGAGAATCAGATTTCGAATAAGAAAAAGTCAACCGTAACCGCGTAACTCGTACCCGTGAGAAAAAAATCGAAAAAATATCTTTCGAATGCCATGATTTTTCTGAGTCATTTTTCCAAGGGAGGGTACTGTGGATTTTCGACAAAAAAAAATTTCAAGCTAAAAGGAAACCATTAGGTGCATTTTATAGAGAATCAGATTTCGAATAAGAAAATGTCAACCGTAACCGCGTAACTCGTACCCGTGAGAAAAAAATCGAAAAACTCTGTTTCGAATGCCATGATTTTTCTGAGTCATTTTTCCAAGGGAGGGTACTGTGGATTTTCGAGAAAAAAACATTTCAAGCTAAAAGGAAACCATTAGGTGCATTTTATAGAGAATCAGATTTCGAATAAGAAAAAGTCAACCGTAACCGCGTAACTCGTACCCGTGAGAAAAAAATCGAAAAAATATCTTTCGAATGCCATGATTTTTCTGAGTCATTTTTCCAAGGGAGGGTACTGTGGATTTTCGACAAAAAAAAATTTCAAGCTAAAAGGAAACCATTAGGTGCATTTTATAGAGAATCAGATTTCGAATAAGAAAATGTCAACCGTAACCGCGTAACTCGTACCCGTGAGAAAAAAATCGAAAAAATCTGTTTCGAATGCCATGATTTTTCTGAGTCATTTTTCCAAGGGAGGGTACTGTGGATTTTCGAGAAAAAAAAATTTCAAGCTAAAAGGAAACCATTAGGTGCATTTTATAGAGAATCAGATTTCCAATAAGAAAAAGTCAACCGTAACCGCGTAACTCGTACCCGTGAGAAAAAAATCGAAAAAATCTGTTTCGAATGCCATGATTTTTCTGAGTCATTTTTCCAAGGGAAGGTACTGTGGATTTTCGAGAAAAAAAAATTTCAAGCTAAAAGGAAACCATTAGGTGCATTTTATAGAGAATCAGATTTCGAATAAGAAAAAGTCAACCGTAACCGCGTAACTCGTACCCGTGAGAAAAAAATCGAAAAAATATCTTTCGAATGCCATGATTTTTCTGAGTCATTTTTCCAAGGGAGGGTACTGTGGATTTTCGAGAAAAAAAAATTTCCAGCTAAAAGGAAACCATTAGGTGCATTTTATAGAGAATCAGATTTCGAATAAGAAAAAGTCAACCGTAACCGCGTAACTCGTACCCGTGAGAAAAAAATCGAAAAAATCTGTTTCGAATGCCATGATTTTTCTGAGTCATTTTTCCAAGGGAGGGTACTGTGGATTTTCGAGAAAAAAAAATTTCAAGCTAAAAGGAAACCATTAGGTGCATTTTATAGAGAATCGGATTTCGAATAAGAAAAAGTCAACCGCAACCGCGTAACTCGTACCCGTGAGAAAAAAATCGAAAAAATCTGTTTCGAATGCCATGATTTTTCTGAGTCATTTTTCCAAGGGAGGGTACTGTGGATTTTCGACAAAAAAAAATTTCAAGCTAAAAGGAAACCATTAGGTGCATTTTATAGAGAATCAGATTTCGAATAAGAAAAAGTCAACCGTAACCGCGTAACTCGTACCCGTGAGAAAAAAATCGAAAAAAATCTGTTTCGAATGCCATGATTTTTCTGAGTCATTTTTTCAAGGGAGGGTACTGTGGATTTTCGAGAAAAAAAAATTTCAAGCTAAAAGGAAACCATTAGGTGCATTTTATAGAGAATCAGATTTCGAATAAGAAAATGTCAACCGTAACCGCGTAACTCGTACCCGTGAGAAAAAAATCGAAAAAATCTGTTTCGAATGCCATGATTTTTCTGAGTCATTTTTCCAAGGGAGGGTACTGTGGATTTTCGACAAAAAAAAATTTCAAGCTAAAAGGAAACCATTAGGTGCATTTTATAGAGAATCAGATTTCGAATAAGAAAAAGTCAACCGTAACCGCGTAACTCGTACCCGTGAGAAAAAAATCGAAAAAATATCTTTCGAATGCCATGATTTTTCTGAGTCATTTTTCCAAGGGAGGGTACTGTGGATTTTCGACAAAAAAAAATTTCAAGCTAAAAGGAAACCATTAGGTGCATTTTATAGAGAATCGGATTTCGAATAAGAAAAAGTCAACCGCAACCGCGTAACTCGTACCCGTGAGAAAAAAATCGAAAAAATCTGTTTCGAATGCCATGATTTTTCTGAGTCATTTTTCCAAGGGAGGGTACTGTGGATTTTCGAGAAAAAAAAATTTCAAGCTAAAAGGAAACCATTAGGTGCATTTTATAGAGAATCAGATTTCGAATAAGAAAATGTCAACCGTAACCGCGTAACTCGTACCCGTGAGAAAAAAATCGAAAAAATCTGTTTCGAATGCCATGATTTTTCTGAGTCATTTTTCCAAGGGAGGGTACTGTGGATTTTCGACAAAAAAAAATTTCAAGCTAAAAGGAAACCATTAGGTGCATTTTATAGAGAATCAGATTTCGAATAAGAAAAAGTCAACCGTAACCGCGTAACTCGTACCCGTGAGAAAAAAATCGAAAAAATATCTTTCGAATGCCATGATTTTTCTGAGTCATTTTTCCAAGGGAGGGTACTGTGGATTTTCGACAAAAAAAAATTTCAAGCTAAAAGGAAACCATTAGGTGCATTTTATAGAGAATCAGATTTCGAATAAGAAAATGTCAACCGTAACCGCGTAACTCGTACCCGTGAGAAAAAAATCGAAAAAATCTGTTTCGAATGCCATGATTTTTCTGAGTCATTTTTCCAAGGGAGGGTACTGTGGATTTTCGAGAAAAAAAAATTTCTAGCTAAAAGGAAACCATTAGGTGCATTTTATAGAGAATCAGATTTCGAATAAGAAAAAGTCAACCGTAACCGCGTAACTCGTACCCGTGAGAAAAAAATCGAAAAAATCTGTTTCGAATGCCATGATTTTTCTGAGTCATTTTTCCAAGGGAGGGTACTGTGGATTTTCGAGAAAAAAAAATTTCAAGCTAAAAGGAAACCATTAGGTGCATTTTATAGAGAATCGGATTTCGAATAAGAAAAAGTCAACCGCAACCGCGTAACTCGTACCCGTGAGAAAAAAATCGAAAAAATCTGTTTCGAATGCCATGATTTTTCTGAGTCATTTTTCCAAGGGAGGGTACTGTGGATTTTCGACAAAAAAAAATTTCAAGCTAAAAGGAAACCATTAGGTGCATTTTATAGAGAATCAGATTTCGAATAAGAAAAAGTCAACCGTAACCGCGTAACTCGTACCCGTGAGAAAAAAATCGAAAAAATCTGTTTCGAATGCCATGATTTTTCTGAGTCATTTTTTCAAGGGAGGGTACTGTGGATTTTCGAGAAAAAAAAATTTCAAGCTAAAAGGAAACCATTAGGTGCATTTTATAGAGAATCAGATTTCGAATAAGAAAAAGTCAACCGCAACCGCGTAACTCGTACCCGTGAGAAAAAAATCGAAAAAATCTCTTTCGAATGCCATGATTTTTCTGAGTCATTTTTCCAAGGGAGGGTACTGTGGATTTTCGAGAAAAAAAAATTTCAAGCTAAAAGGAAACCATTAGGTGCATTTTATAGAGAATCAGATTTCCAATAAGAAAAAGTCAACCGTAACCGCGTAACTCGTACCCGTGAGAAAAAAATCCAAAAAATCTGTTTCGAATGCCATGATTTTTCTGAGTCATTTTTCCAAGGGAGGGTACTGTGGATTTTCGACAAAAAAAAATTTCAAGCTAAAAGGAAACCATTAGGTGCATTTTATAGGGAATCAGATTTCGAATAAGAAAATGTCAACCGTAACCGCGTAACTCGTACCCGTGAGAAAAAAATCGAAAAAATCTGTTTCGAATGCCATGATTTTTCTGAGTCATTTTTCCAAGGGAGGGTACTGTGGATTTTCGACAAAAAAAAATTTCAAGCTAAAAGGAAACCATTAGGTGCATTTTATAGAGAATCAGATTTCGAATAAGGAAAAGTCAACCGTAACCGCGTAACTCGTACCCGTGAGAAAAAAATCGAAAAAATCTGTTTCGAATGCCATGATTTTTCTGAGTCATTTTTCCAAGGGAGGGTAGTGTGAATTTTCGAGAAAAAAAAATTTCAAGCTAAAAGGAAACCATTAGGTGCATTTTATAGAGAATCAGATTTCGAATAAAAAAAAGTCAACCGTAACCGCGTAACTCGCACCCGTGAGGAAAAAATCGAAAAAATCAGTTTCGAATGCCATGATTTTACTGAGTCATTTTTCCAAGGGAGGGTACTGTGGATTTTCGAGAAAAAAAAATTTCAAGCTAAAAGGAAACCATTAGGTGCATTTTATAGAGAATCAGATTTCGAATAAGGAAAAGTCAACCGTAACCGCGTAACTCGTACCCGTGAGAAAAAAATCGAAAAAATCTGTTTCGAATGCCATGATTTTTCTGAGTCATTTTTCCAAGGGAAGGTACTGTGGATTTTCGAGAAAAAAAAATTTCAAGCTAAAAGGAAACCATTAGGTGCATTTTATAGAGAATCAGATTTCGAATAAGGAAAAGTCAACCGTAACCGCGTAACTCGTACCCGTGAGAAAAAAATCGAAAAAATCTGTTTCGAATGCCATGATTTTTCTGAGTCATTTTTCCAAGGGAGGGTACTGTGGATTTTCGACAAAAAAAAATTTCAAGCAAAAAGGAAACCATTAGGTGCATTTTATAGAGAATCAGATTTCGAATAAGAAAATGTCAACCGTAACCGCGTAACTCGTACCCGTGAGAAAAAAATCGAAAAAATCTGTTTCGAATGCCATGATTTTTCTGAGTCATTTTTCCAAGGGAGGGTACTGTGGATTTTCGAGAAAAAAAAATTTCAAGCTAAAAGGAAACCATTAGGTGCATTTTATAGAGAATCAGATTTCGAATAAGAAAAAGTCAACCGTAACCGCGTAACTCGTACCCGTGAGAAAAAAATCGAAAAAATCTGTTTCGAATGCCATGATTTTTCTGAGTCATTTTTCCAAGGGAGGGTACTGTGGATTTTCGAGAAAAAAAAATTTCAAGCTAAAAGGAAACCATTAGGTGCATTTTATAGAGAATCAGATTTCCAATAAGAAAATGTCAACCGTAACTGCGTAACTCGTACCCGTGAGAAAAAAATCGAAAAAATCTGTTTCGAATGCCATGATTTTTCTGAGTCATTTTTCCAAGGGAGGGTACTGTGGATTTTCGAGAAAAAAAAATTTCAAGCTAAAAGGAAACCATTAGGTGCATTTTATAGAGAATCAGATTTCGAATAAGAAAAAGTCAACCGTAACCGCGTAACTCGTACCCGTGAGAAAAAAATCGAAAAAATCTGTTTCGAATGCCATGATTTTTCTGAGTCATTTTTCCAAGGGAGGGTACTGTGGATTTTCGAGAAAAAAAAATTTCAAGCTAAAAGGAAACCATTAGGTGCATTTTATAGAGAATCAGATTTCCAATAAGAAAAAGTCAACCGTAACCGCGTAACTCGTACCCGTGAGAAAAAAATCCAAAAAATCTGTTTCGAATGCCATGATTTTTCTGAGTCATTTTTCCAAGAGAGGGTACTGTGGATTTTCGACAAAAAAAAATTTCAAGCTAAAAGGAAACCATTAGGTGCATTTTATAGGGAATCAGATTTCGAATAAGAAAATGTCAACCGTAACCGCGTAACTCGTACCCGTGAGAAAAAAATCGAAAAAATCTGTTTCGAATGCCATGATTTTTCTGAGTCATTTTTCCAAGGGAGGGTACTGTGGATTTTCGAGAAAAAAAAATTTCAAGCTAAAAGGAAACCATTAGGTGCATTTTATAGAGAATCAGATTTCGAATAAGGAAAAGTCAACCGTAACCGCGTAACTCGTACCCGTGAGAAAAAAATCGAAAAAATCTGTTTCGAATGCCATGATTTTTCTGAGTCATTTTTCCAAGGGAGGGTAGTGTGAATTTTCGAGAAAAAAAAATTTCAAGCTAAAAGGAAACCATTAGGTGCATTTTATAGAGAATCAGATTTCGAATAAAAAAAAGTCAACCGTAACCGCGTAACTCGCACCCGTGAGGAAAAAATCGAAAAAATCAGTTTCGAATGCCATGATTTTACTGAGTCATTTTTCCAAGGGCGGGTACTGTGGATTTTCGAGAAAAAAAAAATTCAAGCTAAAAGGAAACCATTAGGTGCATTTTATAGAGAATCAGATTTCGAATAAGGAAAAGTCAACCGTAACCGCGTAACTCGTACCCGTGAGAAAAAAATCGAAAAAATCTGTTTCGAATGCCATGATTTTTCTGAGTCATTTTTCCAAGGGAAGGTACTGTGGATTTTCGAGAAAAAAAAATTTCAAGCTAAAAGGAAACCATTAGGTGCATTTTATAGAGAATCAGATTTCGAATAAGGAAAAGTCAACCGTAACCGCGTAACTCGTACCCGTGAGAAAAAAATCGAAAAAATCTGTTTCGAATGCCATGATTTTTCTGAGTCATTTTTCCAAGGGAGGGTACTGTGGATTTTCGAGAAAAAAAAATTTCAAGCTAAAAGGAAACCATTAGGTGCATTTTATAGAGAATCAGATTTCCAATAAGAAAAAGTCAACCGTAACCGCGTAACTCGTACCCGTGAGAAAAAAATCGAAAAAATCTGTTTCGAATGGCATGATTTTTCTGAGTCATTTTTCCAAGGGAGGGTACTGTGGATTTTCGACAAAAAAAATTTCAAGCTAAAAGGAAACCATTAGGTGCATTTTATAGAGAATCAGATTTCGAATAAGGAAAAGTCAACCGTAACCGCGTAACTCGTACCCGTGAGAAAAAAATCGAAAAAATCTGTTTCGAATGCCATGATTTTTCTGAGTCATTTTTCCAAGGGAGGGTACTGTGGATTTTCGAGATAAAAAAATTTCAAGCTAAAAGGAAACCATTAGGTGCATTTTATAGAGAATCAGATTTCGAATAAGGAAAAGTCAACCGTAACCGCGTAACTCGTACCCGTGAGAAAAAAATCGAAAAAATCTGTTTCGAATGCCATGATTTTTCTGAGTCATTTTTCCAAGGGAAGGTACTGTGGATTTTCGAGAAAAAAAAATTTCAAGCTAAAAGGAAACCATTAGGTGCATTTTATAGAGAATCAGATTTCCAATAAGAAAAAGTCAACCGTAACCGCGTAACTCGTACCCGTGAGAAAAAAATCGAAAAAATCTGTTTCGAATGCCATGATTTTTCTGAGTCATTTTTCCAAGGGAGGGTACTGTGGATTTTCGAGAAAAAAAAATTTCAAGCTAAAAGGAAACCATTAGGTGCATTTTATAGAGAATCAGATTTCGAATAAGGAAAAGTCAACCGTAACCGCGTAACTCGTACCCGTGAGAAAAAAATCGAAAAAATCTGTTTCGAATGCCATGATTTTTCTGAGTCATTTTTCCAAGGGAGGGTAGCGTGAATTTTCGAGAAAAAAAAATTTCAAGCTAAAAGGAAACCATTAGGTGCATTTTATAGAGAATCAGATTTCGAATAAAAAAAAGTCAACCGTAACCGCGTAACTCGTACCCGTGAGAAAAAAATCGAAAAAATCTGTTTCGAATGCCATGATTTTTCTGAGTCATTTTTCCAAGGGAAGGTACTGTGGATTTTCGAGAAAAAAAAATTTCAAGCTAAAAGGAAACCATTAGGTGCATTTTATAGAGAATCAGATTTCGAATAAGGAAAAGTCAACCGTAACCGCGTAACTCGTACCCGTGAGAAAAAAATCGAAAAAATCTGTTTCGAATGCCATGATTTTTCTGAGTCATTTTTCCAAGGGAGGGTACTGTGGATTTTCGAGAAAAAAAAAATTTCAAGCTAAAAGGAAACCATTAGGTGCATTTTATAGAGAATCAGATTTCGAATAAGAAAATGTCAACCGTAACCGCGTAACTCGTACCCGTGAGAAAAAAATCGAAAAAATCTGTTTCGAATGCCATGATTTTTCTGAGTCATTTTTCCAAGGGAGGGTACTGTGGATTTTCGAGAAAAAAAAATTTCAAGCTAAAAGGAAACCATTAGGTGCATTTTATAGAGAATCAGATTTCGAATAAGAAAAAGTCAACCGTAACCGCGTAACTCGTACCCGTGAGAAAAAAAATCGAAAAAATCTGTTTCGAATGCCATGATTTTTCTGAGTCATTTTTCCAAGGGAGGGTACTGTGGATTTTCGACAAAAAAAAATTTCAAGCTAAAAGGAAACCATTAGGTGCATTTTATAGAGAATCAGATTTCGAATAAGAAAAAGTCAACCGTAACCGCGTAACTCGTACCCGTGAGAAAAAAATCGAAAAAATCTGTTTCGAATGCCATGATTTTTCTGAGTCATTTTTCCAAGGGAGGGTACTGTGGATTTTCGAGAAAAAAAAATTTCAAGTTAAAAGGAAACCATTAGGTGCATTTTATAGAGAATCAGATTTCGAATAAGAAAATGTCAACCGTAACCGCGTAACTCGTACCCGTGAGAAAAAAATCGAAAAAATCTGTTTCGAATGCCATGATTTTTCTGAGTCATTTTTCCAAGGGAGGGTACTGTGGATTTTCGACAAAAAAAAATTTCAAGCTAAAAGGAAACCATTAGTCGCATTTTATAGAGAATCAGATTTCGAATAAGAAAAAGTCAACCGTAACCGCGTAACTCGTACCCGTGAGAAAAAAATCGAAAAAATCTGTTTCGAATGCCATGATTTTTCTGAGTCATTTTTCCAAGGGAGGGTACTGTGGATTTTCGACAAAAAAAAATTTCAAGCTAAAAGGAAACCATTAGGTGCATTTTATAGAGAATCAGATTTCGAATAAGAAAAAGTCAACCGTAACCGCGTAACTCGTACCCGTGAGAAAAAAATCGAAAAAATCTGTTTCGAATGCCATGATTTTTCTGAGTCATTTTTCCAAGGGAGGGTACTGTGGATTTTCGACAAAAAAAAATTTCAAGCTAAAAGGAAACCATTAGGTGCATTTTATAGAGAATCAGATTTCGAATAAGAAAAAGTCAACCGTAACCGCGTAACTCGTACCCGTGAGAAAAAAATCGAAAAAATCTGTTTCGAATGCCATGATTTTTCTGAGTCATTTTTCCAAGGGAGGGTACTGTGGATTTTCGACAAAAAAAAATTTCAAGCTAAAAGGAAACCATTAGGTGCATTTTATAGAGAATCAGATTTCGAATAAGAAAAAGTCAACCGTAACCGCGTAACTCGTACCCGTGAGAAAAAAATCGAAAAAATCTGTTTCGAATGCCATGATTTTTCTGAGTCATTTTTCCAAGGGAGGGTACTGTGGATTTTCGAGAAAAAAAAATTCCAGCTAAAAGGAAACCATTAGGTGCATTTTATAGAGAATCAGATTTCGAATAAGGAAAAGTCAACCGTAACCGCGTAACTCGTACCCGTGAGAAAAAAATCGAAAAAATCTGTTTCGAATGCCATGATTTTTCTGAGTCATTTTTCCAAGGGAGGGTACTGTGGATTTTCGAGATAAAAAAATTTCAAGCTAAAAGGAAACCATTAGGTGCATTTTATAGAGAATCAGATTTCGAATAAGGAAAAGTCAACCGTAACCGCGTAACTCGTACCCGTGAGAAAAAAATCGAAAAAATCTGTTTCGAATGCCATGATTTTTCTGAGTCATTTTTCCAAGGGAGGGTACTGTGGATTTTCGAGAAAAAAAAAATTTCAAGCTAAAAGGAAACCATTAGGTGCATTTTATAGAGAATCAGATTTCGAATAAGAAAATGTCAACCGTAACCGCGTAACTCGTACCCGTGAGAAAAAAATCGAAAAAATCTGTTTCGAATGCCATGATTTTTCTGAGTCATTTTTCCAAGGGAGGGTACTGTGGATTTTCGAGAAAAAAAAATTTCAAGCTAAAAGGAAACCATTAGGTGCATTTTATAGAGAATCAGATTTCCAATAAGAAAAAGTCAACCGTAACCGCGTAACTCGTACCCGTGAGAAAAAAATCGAAAAAATCTGTTTCGAATGGCATGATTTTTCTGAGTCATTTTTCCAAGGGAGGGTACTGTGGATTTTCGAGAAAAAAAAAATTTCAAGCTAAAAGGAAACCATTAGGTGCATTTTATAGAGAATCAGATTTCGAATAAGAAAAAGTCAACCGTAACCGCGTAACTCGTACCCGTGAGAAAAAAAATCGAAAAAATCTGTTTCGAATGCCATGATTTTTCTGAGTCATTTTTCCAAGGGAGGGTACTGTGGATTTTCGACAAAAAAAAATTTCAAGCTAAAAGGAAACCATTAGGTGCATTTTATAGAGAATCAGATTTCGAATAAGAAAAAGTCAACCGTAACCGCGTAACTCGTACCCGTGAGAAAAAAATCGAAAAAATCTGTTTCGAATGCCATGATTTTTCTGAGTCATTTTTCCAAGGGAGGGTACTGTGGATTTTCGAGAAAAAAAAATTTCAAGTTAAAAGGAAACCATTAGGTGCATTTTATAGAGAATCAGATTTCGAATAAGAAAATGTCAACCGTAACCGCGTAACTCGTACCCGTGAGAAAAAAATCGAAAAAATCTGTTTCGAATGCCATGATTTTTCTGAGTCATTTTTCCAAGGGAGGGTACTGTGGATTTTCGACAAAAAAAAATTTCAAGCTAAAAGGAAACCATTAGTCGCATTTTATAGAGAATCAGATTTCGAATAAGAAAAAGTCAACCGTAACCGCGTAACTCGTACCCGTGAGAAAAAAATCGAAAAAATCTGTTTCGAATGCCATGATTTTTCTGAGTCATTTTTCCAAGGGAGGGTACTGAGGATTTTCGACAAAAAAAAATTTCAAGCTAAAAGGAAACCATTAGGTGCATTTTATAGAGAATCAGATTTCGAATAAGAAAAAGTCAACCGTAACCGCGTAACTCGTACCCGTGAGAAAAAAATCGAAAAAATCTGTTTCGAATGCCATGATTTTTCTGAGTCATTTTTCCAAGGGAGGGTACTGTGGATTTTCGACAAAAAAAAATTTCAAGCTAAAAGGAAACCATTAGGTGCATTTTATAGAGAATCAGATTTCGAATAAGAAAAAGTCAACCGTAACCGCGTAACTCGTACCCGTGAGAAAAAAATCGAAAAAATCTGTTTCGAATGCCATGATTTTTCTGAGTCATTTTTCCAAGGGAGGGTACTGTGGATTTTCGACAAAAAAAAATTTCAAGCTAAAAGGAAACCATTAGGTGCATTTTATAGAGAATCAGATTTCGAATAAGAAAAAGTCAACCGTAACCGCGTAACTCGTACCCGTGAGAAAAAAATCGAAAAAATCTGTTTCGAATGCCATGATTTTTCTGAGTCATTTTTCCAAGGGAGGGTACTGTGGATTTTCGAGAAAAAAAAAATTCCAGCTAAAAGGAAACCATTAGGTGCATTTTATAGAGAATCAGATTTCGAATAAGGAAAAGTCAACCGTAACCGCGTAACTCGTACCCGTGAGAAAAAAATCGAAAAAATCTGTTTCGAATGCCATGATTTTTCTGAGTCATTTTTCCAAGGGAGGGTACTGTGGATTTTCGAGATAAAAAAATTTCAAGCTAAAAGGAAACCATTAGGTGCATTTTATAGAGAATCAGATTTCGAATAAGGAAAAGTCAACCGTAACCGCGTAACTCGTACCCGTGAGAAAAAAATCGAAAAAATCTGTTTCGAATGCCATGATTTTTCTGAGTCATTTTTCCAAGGGAGGGTACTGTGGATTTTCGAGAAAAAAAAAATTTCAAGCTAAAAGGAAACCATTAGGTGCATTTTATAGAGAATCAGATTTCGAATAAGAAAATGTCAACCGTAACCGCGTAACTCGTACCCGTGAGAAAAAAATCGAAAAAATCTGTTTCGAATGCCATGATTTTTCTGAGTCATTTTTCCAAGGGAGGGTACTGTGGATTTTCGAGAAAAAAAAATTTCAAGCTAAAAGGAAACCATTAGGTGCATTTTATAGAGAATCAGATTTCCAATAAGAAAAAGTCAACCGTAACCGCGTAACTCGTACCCGTGAGAAAAAAATCGAAAAAATCTGTTTCGAATGGCATGATTTTTCTGAGTCATTTTTCCAAGGGAGGGTACTGTGGATTTTCGAGAAAAAAAAAATTTCAAGCTAAAAGGAAACCATTAGGTGCATTTTATAGAGAATCAGATTTCGAATAAGAAAAAGTCAACCGTAACCGCGTAACTCGTACCCGTGAGAAAAAAAATCGAAAAAATCTGTTTCGAATGCCATGATTTTTCTGAGTCATTTTTCCAAGGGAGGGTACTGTGGATTTTCGACAAAAAAAAATTTCAAGCTAAAAGGAAACCATTAGGTGCATTTTATAGAGAATCAGATTTCGAATAAGAAAAAGTCAACCGTAACCGCGTAACTCGTACCCGTGAGAAAAAAATCGAAAAAATCTGTTTCGAATGCCATGATTTTTCTGAGTCATTTTTCCAAGGGAGGGTACTGTGGATTTTCGAGAAAAAAAAATTTCAAGTTAAAAGGAAACCATTAGGTGCATTTTATAGAGAATCAGATTTCGAATAAGAAAATGTCAACCGTAACCGCGTAACTCGTACCCGTGAGAAAAAAATCGAAAAAATCTGTTTCGAATGCCATGATTTTTCTGAGTCATTTTTCCAAGGGAGGGTACTGTGGATTTTCGACAAAAAAAAATTTCAAGCTAAAAGGAAACCATTAGTCGCATTTTATAGAGAATCAGATTTCGAATAAGAAAAAGTCAACCGTAACCGCGTAACTCGTACCCGTGAGAAAAAAATCGAAAAAATCTGTTTCGAATGCCATGATTTTTCTGAGTCATTTTTCCAAGGGAGGGTACTGTGGATTTTCGACAAAAAAAAATTTCAAGCTAAAAGGAAACCATTAGGTGCATTTTATAGAGAATCAGATTTCGAATAAGAAAAAGTCAACCGTAACCGCGTAACTCGTACCCGTGAGAAAAAAATCGAAAAAATCTGTTTCGAATGCCATGATTTTTCTGAGTCATTTTTCCAAGGGAGGGTACTGTGGATTTTCGACAAAAAAAAATTTCAAGCTAAAAGGAAACCATTAGGTGCATTTTATAGAGAATCAGATTTCGAATAAGAAAAAGTCAACCGTAACCGCGTAACTCGTACCCGTGAGAAAAAAATCGAAAAAATCTGTTTCGAATGCCATGATTTTTCTGAGTCATTTTTCCAAGGGAGGGTACTGTGGATTTTCGACAAAAAAAAATTTCAAGCTAAAAGGAAACCATTAGGTGCATTTTATAGAGAATCAGATTTCGAATAAGAAAAAGTCAACCGTAACCGCGTAACTCGTACCCGTGAGAAAAAAATCGAAAAAATCTGTTTCGAATGCCATGATTTTTCTGAGTCATTTTTCCAAGGGAGGGTACTGTGGATTTTCGACAAAAAAAAATTTCAAGCTAAAAGGAAACCATTAGGTGCATTTTATAGAGAATCAGATTTCGAATAAGAAAAAGTCAACCGTAACCGCGTAACCAGTACCCGTGAGAAGAAAAATCGAAAAAAATCTGTTTCGAATGCCATGATTTTTCGGAGTCATTTTTCCAAGGGGGGGGGGGGGTACTGTGGATTTTCGAGAAAAAAAAATTTCATGCTAAAAGGAAACCATGAGGTGCATTTTATAGAGAATCAGATTTCGAATAAGGAAAAGTCAACCGTAACCGCGTAACTCGTACCCGTGAGAAAAAAATCGAAAAAATCTGTTTCGAATGCCATGATTTTTCTGAGTCATTTTTCCAAGGGAGGGTACTGTGGATTTTCGAGATAAAAAAATTTCAAGCTAAAAGGAAACCATTAGGTGCATTTTATAGAGAATCAGATTTCGAATAAGGAAAAGTCAACCGTAACCGCGTAACTCGTACCCGTGAGAAAAAAATCGAAAAAATCTGTTTCGAATGCCATGATTTTTCTGAGTCATTTTTCCAAGGGAGGGTACTGTGGATTTTCGAGAAAAAAAAAATTTCAAGCTAAAAGGAAACCATTAGGTGCATTTTATAGAGAATCAGATTTCGAATAAGAAAATGTCAACCGTAACCGCGTAACTCGTACCCGTGAGAAAAAAATCGAAAAAATCTGTTTCGAATGCCATGATTTTTCTGAGTCATTTTTCCAAGGGAGGGTACTGTGGATTTTCGAGAAAAAAAAATTTCAAGCTAAAAGGAAACCATTAGGTGCATTTTATAGAGAATCAGATTTCCAATAAGAAAAAGTCAACCGTAACCGCGTAACTCGTACCCGTGAGAAAAAAATCGAAAAAATCTGTTTCGAATGGCATGATTTTTCTGAGTCATTTTTCCAAGGGAGGGTACTGTGGATTTTCGACAAAAAAAATTTCAAGCTAAAAGGAAACCATTAGGTGCATTTTATAGAGAATCAGATTTCGAATAAGGAAAAGTCAACCGTAACCGCGTAACTCGTACCCGTGAGAAAAAAATCGAAAAAATCTGTTTCGAATGCCATGATTTTTCTGAGTCATTTTTCCAAGGGAGGGTACTGTGGATTTTCGAGATAAAAAAATTTCAAGCTAAAAGGAAACCATTAGGTGCATTTTATAGAGAATCAGATTTCGAATAAGGAAAAGTCAACCGTAACCGCGTAACTCGTACCCGTGAGAAAAAAATCGAAAAAATCTGTTTCGAATGCCATGATTTTTCTGAGTCATTTTTCCAAGGGAAGGTACTGTGGATTTTCGAGAAAAAAAAATTTCAAGCTAAAAGGAAACCATTAGGTGCATTTTATAGAGAATCAGATTTCCAATAAGAAAAAGTCAACCGTAACCGCGTAACTCGTACCCGTGAGAAAAAAATCGAAAAAATCTGTTTCGAATGCCATGATTTTTCTGAGTCATTTTTCCAAGGGAGGGTACTGTGGATTTTCGAGAAAAAAAAATTTCAAGCTAAAAGGAAACCATTAGGTGCATTTTATAGAGAATCAGATTTCGAATAAGGAAAAGTCAACCGTAACCGCGTAACTCGTACCCGTGAGAAAAAAATCGAAAAAATCTGTTTCGAATGCCATGATTTTTCTGAGTCATTTTTCCAAGGGAGGGTAGCGTGAATTTTCGAGAAAAAAAAATTTCAAGCTAAAAGGAAACCATTAGGTGCATTTTATAGAGAATCAGATTTCGAATAAAAAAAAGTCAACCGTAACCGCGTAACTCGTACCCGTGAGAAAAAAATCGAAAAAATCTGTTTCGAATGCCATGATTTTTCTGAGTCATTTTTCCAAGGGAAGGTACTGTGGATTTTCGAGAAAAAAAAATTTCAAGCTAAAAGGAAACCATTAGGTGCATTTTATAGAGAATCAGATTTCGAATAAGGAAAAGTCAACCGTAACCGCGTAACTCGTACCCGTGAGAAAAAAATCGAAAAAATCTGTTTCGAATGCCATGATTTTTCTGAGTCATTTTTCCAAGGGAGGGTACTGTGGATTTTCGAGAAAAAAAAAATTTCAAGCTAAAAGGAAACCATTAGGTGCATTTTATAGAGAATCAGATTTCGAATAAGAAAATGTCAACCGTAACCGCGTAACTCGTACCCGTGAGAAAAAAATCGAAAAAATCTGTTTCGAATGCCATGATTTTTCTGAGTCATTTTTCCAAGGGAGGGTACTGTGGATTTTCGAGAAAAAAAAATTTCAAGCTAAAAGGAAACCATTAGGTGCATTTTATAGAGAATCAGATTTCGAATAAGAAAAAGTCAACCGTAACCGCGTAACTCGTACCCGTGAGAAAAAAAATCGAAAAAATCTGTTTCGAATGCCATGATTTTTCTGAGTCATTTTTCCAAGGGAGGGTACTGTGGATTTTCGACAAAAAAAAATTTCAAGCTAAAAGGAAACCATTAGGTGCATTTTATAGAGAATCAGATTTCGAATAAGAAAAAGTCAACCGTAACCGCGTAACTCGTACCCGTGAGAAAAAAATCGAAAAAATCTGTTTCGAATGCCATGATTTTTCTGAGTCATTTTTCCAAGGGAGGGTACTGTGGATTTTCGAGAAAAAAAAATTTCAAGTTAAAAGGAAACCATTAGGTGCATTTTATAGAGAATCAGATTTCGAATAAGAAAATGTCAACCGTAACCGCGTAACTCGTACCCGTGAGAAAAAAATCGAAAAAATCTGTTTCGAATGCCATGATTTTTCTGAGTCATTTTTCCAAGGGAGGGTACTGTGGATTTTCGACAAAAAAAAATTTCAAGCTAAAAGGAAACCATTAGTCGCATTTTATAGAGAATCAGATTTCGAATAAGAAAAAGTCAACCGTAACCGCGTAACTCGTACCCGTGAGAAAAAAATCGAAAAAATCTGTTTCGAATGCCATGATTTTTCTGAGTCATTTTTCCAAGGGAGGGTACTGTGGATTTTCGACAAAAAAAAATTTCAAGCTAAAAGGAAACCATTAGGTGCATTTTATAGAGAATCAGATTTCGAATAAGAAAAAGTCAACCGTAACCGCGTAACTCGTACCCGTGAGAAAAAAATCGAAAAAATCTGTTTCGAATGCCATGATTTTTCTGAGTCATTTTTCCAAGGGAGGGTACTGTGGATTTTCGAGAAAAAAAAAATTTCAAGCTAAAAGGAAACCATTAGGTGCATTATATAGAGAATCAGATTTCGAATAAGAAAATGTCAACCGTAACCGCGTAACTCGTACCCGTGAGAAAAAAATCGAAAAAATCTGTTTCGAATGCCATGATTTTTCTGAGTCATTTTTCCAAGGGAGGGTACTGTGGATTTTCGACAAAAAAAAATTTCAAGCTAAAAGGAAACCATTAGGTGCATTTTATAGAGAATCAGATTTCGAATAAGAAAAAGTCAACCGTAACCGCGTAACTCGTACCCGTGAGAAAAAAATCGAAAAAATCTGTTTCGAATGCCATGATTTTTCTGAGTCATTTTTCCAAGGGAGGGTACTGTGGATTTTCGACAAAAAAAAATTTCAAGCTAAAAGGAAACCATTAGGTGCATTTTATAGAGAATCAGATTTCGAATAAGAAAAAGTCAACCGTAACCGCGTAACTCGTACCCGTGAGAAAAAAATCGAAAAAATCTGTTTCGAATGCCATGATTTTTCTGAGTCATTTTTCCAAGGGAGGGTACTGTGGATTTTCGAGAAAAAAAAAATTTCAAGCTAAAAGGAAACCATTAGGTGCATTTTATAGAGAATCAGATTTCGAATAAGAAAATGTCAACCGTAACCGCGTAACTCGTACCCGTGAGAAAAAAATCGAAAAAATCTGTTTCGAATGCCATGATTTTTCTGAGTCATTTTTCCAAGGGAGGGTACTGTGGATTTTCGAGAAAAAAAAATTTCAAGCTAAAAGGAAACCATTAGGTGCATTTTATAGAGAATCAGATTTCGAATAAGAAAAAGTCAACCGTAACCGCGTAACTCGTACCCGTGAGAAAAAAAATCGAAAAAATCTGTTTCGAATGCCATGATTTTTCTGAGTCATTTTTCCAAGGGAGGGTACTGTGGATTTTCGACAAAAAAAAATTTCAAGCTAAAAGGAAACCATTAGGTGCATTTTATAGAGAATCAGATTTCGAATAAGAAAAAGTCAACCGTAACCGCGTAACTCGTACCCGTGAGAAAAAAATCGAAAAAATCTGTTTCGAATGCCATGATTTTTCTGAGTCATTTTTCCAAGGGAGGGTACTGTGGATTTTCGAGAAAAAAAAATTTCAAGTTAAAAGGAAACCATTAGGTGCATTTTATAGAGAATCAGATTTCGAATAAGAAAATGTCAACCGTAACCGCGTAACTCGTACCCGTGAGAAAAAAATCGAAAAAATCTGTTTCGAATGCCATGATTTTTCTGAGTCATTTTTCCAAGGGAGGGTACTGTGGATTTTCGACAAAAAAAAATTTCAAGCTAAAAGGAAACCATTAGTCGCATTTTATAGAGAATCAGATTTCGAATAAGAAAAAGTCAACCGTAACCGCGTAACTCGTACCCGTGAGAAAAAAATCGAAAAAATCTGTTTCGAATGCCATGATTTTTCTGAGTCATTTTTCCAAGGGAGGGTACTGTGGATTTTCGACAAAAAAAAATTTCAAGCTAAAAGGAAACCATTAGGTGCATTTTATAGAGAATCAGATTTCGAATAAGAAAAAGTCAACCGTAACCGCGTAACTCGTACCCGTGAGAAAAAAATCGAAAAAATCTGTTTCGAATGCCATGATTTTTCTGAGTCATTTTTCCAAGGGAGGGTACTGTGGATTTTCGAGAAAAAAAAAATTTCAAGCTAAAAGGAAACCATTAGGTGCATTATATAGAGAATCAGATTTCGAATAAGAAAATGTCAACCGTAACCGCGTAACTCGTACCCGTGAGAAAAAAATCGAAAAAATCTGTTTCGAATGCCATGATTTTTCTGAGTCATTTTTCCAAGGGAGGGTACTGTGGATTTTCGACAAAAAAAAATTTCAAGCTAAAAGGAAACCATTAGGTGCATTTTATAGAGAATCAGATTTCGAATAAGAAAAAGTCAACCGTAACCGCGTAACTCGTACCCGTGAGAAAAAAATCGAAAAAATCTGTTTCGAATGCCATGATTTTTCTGAGTCATTTTTCCAAGGGAGGGTACTGTGGATTTTCGACAAAAAAAAATTTCAAGCTAAAAGGAAACCATTAGGTGCATTTTATAGAGAATCAGATTTCGAATAAGAAAAAGTCAACCGTAACCGCGTAACTCGTACCCGTGAGAAAAAAATCGAAAAAATCTGTTTCGAATGCCATGATTTTTCTGAGTCATTTTTCCAAGGGAGGGTACTGTGGATTTTCGAGAAAAAAAAAATTCCAGCTAAAAGGAAACCATTAGGTGCATTTTATAGAGAATCAGATTTCGAATAAGGAAAAGTCAACCGTAACCGCGTAACTCGTACCCGTGAGAAAAAAATCGAAAAAATCTGTTTCGAATGCCATGATTTTTCTGAGTCATTTTTCCAAGGGAGGGTACTGTGGATTTTCGAGATAAAAAAATTTCAAGCTAAAAGGAAACCATTAGGTGCATTTTATAGAGAATCAGATTTCGAATAAGGAAAAGTCAACCGTAACCGCGTAACTCGTACCCGTGAGAAAAAAATCGAAAAAATCTGTTTCGAATGCCATGATTTTTCTGAGTCATTTTTCCAAGGGAGGGTACTGTGGATTTTCGAGAAAAAAAAATTTCAAGCTAAAAGGAAACCATTAGGTGCATTTTATAGAGAATCAGATTTCGAATAAGGAAAAGTCAACCGTAACCGCGTAACTCGTACCCGTGAGAAAAAAATCGAAAAAATCTGTTTCGAATGCCATGATTTTTCTGAGTCATTTTTCCAAGGGAGGGTAGTGTGAATTTTCGAGAAAAAAAAATTTCAAGCTAAAAGGAAACCATTAGGTGCATTTTATAGAGAATCAGATTTCGAATAAAAAAAAGTCAACCGTAACCGTGTAACTCGCACCCGTGAGGAAAAAATCGAAAAAATCAGTTTCGAATGCCATGATTTTACTGAGTCATTTTTCCAAGGGAGGGTACTGTGGATTTTCGAGAAAAAAAAATTTCAAGCAAAAAGGAAACCATTAGGTGCATTTTATAGAGAATCAGATTTCGAATAAGGAAAAGTCAACCGTAACCGCGTAACTCGTACCCGTGAGAAAAAAATCGAAAAAATCTGTTTCGAATGCCATGATTTTTCTGAGTCATTTTTCCAAGGGAAGGTACTGTGGATTTTCGAGAAAAAAAAATTTCAAGCTAAAAGGAAACCATTAGGTGCATTTTATAGAGAATCAGATTTCGAATAAGGAAAAGTCAACCGTAACCGCGTAACTCGTACCCGTGAGAAAAAAATCGAAAAAATCTGTTTCGAATGCCATGATTTTTCTGAGTCATTTTTCCAAGGGAGGGTACTGTGGATTTTCGACAAAAAAAAATTTCAAGCTAAAAGGAAACCATTAGGTGCATTTTATAGAGAATCAGATTTCGAATAAGAAAAAGTCAACCGTAACCGCGTAACTCGTACCCGTGAGAAAAAAATCGAAAAAATCTGTTTCGAATGCCATGATTTTTCTGAGTCATTTTTCCAAGGGAGGGTACTGTGGATTTTCGAGAAAAAAAAAATTCCAAGCTAAAAGGAAACCATTAGGTGCATTTTATAGAGAATCAGATTTCGAATAAGAAAAAGTCAACCGTAACCGCGTAACTCGTACCCGTGAGAAAAAAATCGAAAAAATCTGTTTCGAATGCCATGATTTTTCTGAGTCATTTTTCCAAGGGAGGGTACTGTGGATTTTCGAGAAAAAAAAAATTCCAGCTAAAAGGAAACCATTAGGTGCATTTTATAGAGAATCAGATTTCGAATAAGAAAAAGTCAACCGTAACCGCGTAACTCGTACCCGTGAGAAAAAAATCGAAAAAATCTGTTTCGAATGCCATGATTTTTCTGAGTCATTTTTCCAAGGGAGGGTACTGTGGATTTTCGAGAAAAAAAAAATTTCAAGCTAAAAGGAAACCATTAGGTGCATTTTATAGAGAATCAGATTTCGAATAAGAAAATGTCAACCGTAACCGCGTAACTCGTACCCGTGAGAAAAAAATCGAAAAAATCTGTTTCGAATGCCATGATTTTTCTGAGTCATTTTTCCAAGGGAGGGTACTGTGGATTTTCGAGAAAAAAAATTTCAAGCTAAAAGGAAACCATTAGGTGCATTTTATAGAGAATCAGATTTCGAATAAGGAAAAGTCAACCGTAACCGCGTAACTCGTACCCGTGAGAAAAAAATCGAAAAAATCTGTTTCGAATGCCATGATTTTTCTGAGTCATTTTTCCAAGGGAGGGTACTGTGGATTTTCGACAAAAAAAAATTTCAAGCTAAAAGGAAACCATTAGGTGCATTTTATAGAGAATCAGATTTCGAATAAGAAAATGTCAACCGTAACCGCGTAACTCGTACCCGTGAGAAAAAAATCGAAAAAATCTGTTTCGAATGCCATGATTTTTCTGAGTCATTTTTCCAAGGGAGGGTACTGTGGATTTTCGAGAAAAAAAAAATTTCAAGCTAAAAGGAAACCATTAGGTGCATTTTATAGAGAATCAGATTTCGAATAAGAAAATGTCAACCGTAACCGCGTAACTCGTACCCGTGAGAAAAAAATCGAAAAAATCTGTTTCGAATGCCATGATTTTTCTGAGTCATTTTTCCAAGGGAGGGTACTGTGGATTTTCGACAAAAAAAAATTTCAAGCTAAAAGGAAACCATTAGGTGCATTTTATAGAGAATCAGATTTCGAATAAGAAAAAGTCAACCGTAACCGCGTAACTCGTACCCGTGAGAAAAAAATCGAAAAAATCTGTTTCGAATGCCATGATTTTTCTGAGTCATTTTTCCAAGGGAGGGTACTGTGGATTTTCGACCAAAAAAAATTTCAAGCTAAAAGGAAACCATTAGGTGCATTTTATAGAGAATCAGATTTCGAATAAGAAAAAGTCAACCGTAACCGCGTAACTCGTACCCGTGAGAAAAAAATCGAAAAAATCTGTTTCGAATGCCATGATTTTTCTGAGTCATTTTTCCAAGGGAGGGTACTGTGGATTTTCGAGAAAAAAAAAATTCCAGCTAAAAGGAAACCATTAGGTGCATTTTATAGAGAATCAGATTTCGAATAAGAAAAAGTCAACCGTAACCGCGTAACTCGTACCCGTGAGAAAAAAATCGAAAAAATCTGTTTCGAATGCCATGATTTTTCTGAGTCATTTTTCCAAGGGAGGGTACTGTGGATTTTCGAGAAAAAAAAAATTTCAAGCTAAAAGGAAACCATTAGGTGCATTTTATAGAGAATCAGATTTCGAATAAGAAAATGTCAACCGTAACCGCGTAACTCGTACCCGTGAGAAAAAAATCGAAAAAATCTGTTTCGAATGCCATGATTTTTCTGAGTCATTTTTCCAAGGGAGGGTACTGTGGATTTTCGAGAAAAAAAAATTTCAAGCTAAAAGGAAACCATTAGGTGCATTTTATAGAGAATCAGATTTCGAATAAGGAAAAGTCAACCGTAACCGCGTAACTCGTACCCGTGAGAAAAAAATCGAAAAAATCTGTTTCGAATGCCATGATTTTTCTGAGTCATTTTTCCAAGGGAGGGTACTGTGGATTTTCGAGAAAAAAAAAATTTCAAGCTAAAAGGAAACCATTAGGTGCATTTTATAGAGAATCAGATTTCGAATAAGAAAATGTCAACCGTAACCGCGTAACTCGTACCCGTGAGAAAAAAATCGAAAAAATCTGTTTCGAATGCCATGATTTTACTGAGTCATTTTTCCAAGGGAGGGTACTGTGGATTTTCGAGAAAAAAAAATTTCAAGCAAAAAGGAAACCATTAGGTGCATTTTATAGAGAATCAGATTTCGAATAAGGAAAAGTCAACCGTAACCGCGTAACTCGTACCCGTGAGAAAAAAATCGAAAAAATCTGTTTCGAATGCCATGATTTTTCTGAGTCATTTTTCCAAGGGAAGGTACTGTGGATTTTCGAGAAAAAAAAATTTCAAGCTAAAAGGAAACCATTAGGTGCATTTTATAGAGAATCAGATTTCGAATAAGGAAAAGTCAACCGTAACCGCGTAACTCGTACCCGTGAGAAAAAAATCGAAAAAATCTGTTTCGAATGCCATGATTTTTCTGAGTCATTTTTCCAAGGGAGGGTACTGTGGATTTTCGACAAAAAAAAATTTCAAGCTAAAAGGAAACCATTAGGTGCATTTTATAGAGAATCAGATTTCGAATAAGAAAAAGTCAACCGTAACCGCGTAACTCGTACCCGTGAGAAAAAAATCGAAAAAATCTGTTTCGAATGCCATGATTTTTCTGAGTCATTTTTCCAAGGGAGGGTACTGTGGATTTTCGAGAAAAAAAAAATTCCAAGCTAAAAGGAAACCATTAGGTGCATTTTATAGAGAATCAGATTTCGAATAAGAAAAAGTCAACCGTAACCGCGTAACTCGTACCCGTGAGAAAAAAATCGAAAAAATCTGTTTCGAATGCCATGATTTTTCTGAGTCATTTTTCCAAGGGAGGGTACTGTGGATTTTCGAGAAAAAAAAAATTCCAGCTAAAAGGAAACCATTAGGTGCATTTTATAGAGAATCAGATTTCGAATAAGAAAAAGTCAACCGTAACCGCGTAACTCGTACCCGTGAGAAAAAAATCGAAAAAATCTGTTTCGAATGCCATGATTTTTCTGAGTCATTTTTCCAAGGGAGGGTACTGTGGATTTTCGAGAAAAAAAAAATTTCAAGCTAAAAGGAAACCATTAGGTGCATTTTATAGAGAATCAGATTTCGAATAAGAAAATGTCAACCGTAACCGCGTAACTCGTACCCGTGAGAAAAAAATCGAAAAAATCTGTTTCGAATGCCATGATTTTTCTGAGTCATTTTTCCAAGGGAGGGTACTGTGGATTTTCGAGAAAAAAAATTTCAAGCTAAAAGGAAACCATTAGGTGCATTTTATAGAGAATCAGATTTCGAATAAGGAAAAGTCAACCGTAACCGCGTAACTCGTACCCGTGAGAAAAAAATCGAAAAAATCTGTTTCGAATGCCATGATTTTTCTGAGTCATTTTTCCAAGGGAGGGTACTGTGGATTTTCGACAAAAAAAAATTTCAAGCTAAAAGGAAACCATTAGGTGCATTTTATAGAGAATCAGATTTCGAATAAGAAAATGTCAACCGTAACCGCGTAACTCGTACCCGTGAGAAAAAAATCGAAAAAATCTGTTTCGAATGCCATGATTTTTCTGAGTCATTTTTCCAAGGGAGGGTACTGTGGATTTTCGAGAAAAAAAAAATTTCAAGCTAAAAGGAAACCATTAGGTGCATTTTATAGAGAATCAGATTTCGAATAAGAAAATGTCAACCGTAACCGCGTAACTCGTACCCGTGAGAAAAAAATCGAAAAAATCTGTTTCGAATGCCATGATTTTTCTGAGTCATTTTTCCAAGGGAGGGTACTGTGGATTTTCGACAAAAAAAAATTTCAAGCTAAAAGGAAACCATTAGGTGCATTTTATAGAGAATCAGATTTCGAATAAGAAAAAGTCAACCGTAACCGCGTAACTCGTACCCGTGAGAAAAAAATCGAAAAAATCTGTTTCGAATGCCATGATTTTTCTGAGTCATTTTTCCAAGGGAGGGTACTGTGGATTTTCGACAAAAAAAAATTTCAAGCTAAAAGGAAACCATTAGGTGCATTTTATAGAGAATCAGATTTCGAATAAGAAAAAGTCAACCGTAACCGCGTAACTCGTACCCGTGAGAAAAAAATCGAAAAAATCTCTTTCGAATGCCATGATTTTTCTGAGTCATTTTTCCAAGGGAGGGTACTGTGGATTTTCGAGAAAAAAAAAATTCCAGCTAAAAGGAAACCATTAGGTGCATTTTATAGAGAATCAGATTTCGAATAAGAAAAAGTCAACCGTAACCGCGTAACTCGTACCCGTGAGAAAAAAATCGAAAAAATCTGTTTCGAATGCCATGATTTTTCTGAGTCATTTTTCCAAGGGAGGGTACTGTGGATTTTCGAGAAAAAAAAAATTTCAAGCTAAAAGGAAACCATTAGGTGCATTTTATAGAGAATCAGATTTCGAATAAGAAAATGTCAACCGTAACCGCGTAACTCGTACCCGTGAGAAAAAAATCGAAAAAATCTGTTTCGAATGCCATGATTTTTCTGAGTCATTTTTCCAAGGGAGGGTACTGTGGATTTTCGAGAAAAAAAAATTTCAAGCTAAAAGGAAACCATTAGGTGCATTTTATAGAGAATCAGATTTCGAATAAGGAAAAGTCAACCGTAACCGCGTAACTCGTACCCGTGAGAAAAAAATCGAAAAAATCTGTTTCGAATGCCATGATTTTTCTGAGTCATTTTTCCAAGGGAGGGTACTGTGGATTTTCGAGAAAAAAAAAATTTCAAGCTAAAAGGAAACCATTAGGTGCATTTTATAGAGAATCAGATTTCGAATAAGAAAATGTCAACCGTAACCGCGTAACTCGTACCCGTGAGAAAAAAATCGAAAAAATCTGTTTCGAATGCCATGATTTTTCTGAGTCATTTTTCCAAGGGAGGGTACTGTGGATTTTCGACAAAAAAAAATTTCAAGCTAAAAGGAAACCATTAGGTGCATTTTATAGAGAATCAGATTTCGAATAAGAAAAAGTCAACCGTAACCGCGTAACTCGTACCCGTGAGAAAAAAATCGAAAAAATCTGTTTCGAATGCCATGATTTTTCTGAGTCATTTTTCCAAGGGAGGGTACTGTGGATTTTCGACAAAAAAAAATTTCAAGCTAAAAGGAAACCATTAGGTGCATTTTATAGAGAATCAGATTTCGAATAAGAAAAAGTCAACCGTAACCGCGTAACTCGTACCCGTGAGAAAAAAATCGAAAAAATCTGTTTCGAATGCCATGATTTTTCTGAGTCATTTTTCCAAGGGAGGGTACTGTGGATTTTCGAGAAAAAAAAAATTTCAAGCTAAAAGGAAACCATTAGGTGCATTTTGTAGAGAATCAGATTTCGAATAAAAAAATGTCAACCGTAACCGCGTAACTCGTACCCGTGAGCAAAAAATCGAAAAAATCTGTTTCGAATGCCATGATTTTTCTGAGTCATTTTTCCAAGGGAGGGTACTGTGGATTTTCGACAAAAAAAAATTTCAAGCTAAAAGGAAACCATTAGGTGCATTTTATAGAGAATCAGATTTCGAATAAGAAAAAGTCAACCGTAACCGCGTAACTCGTACCCGTGAGCAAAAAATCGAAAAAATCTGTTTCGAATGCCATGATTTTTCTGAGTCATTTTTCCAAGGGAGGGTACTGTGGATTTTCGACAAAAAAAAATTTCAAGCTAAAAGGAAACCATTAGGTGCATTTTATAGAGAATCAGATTTCGAATAAGAAAAAGTCAACCGTAACCGCGTAACTCGTACCCGTGAGAAAAAAATCGAAAAAATCTGTTTCGAATGCCATGATTTTTCTGAGTCATTTTTCCAAGGGAGGGTACTGTGGATTTTCGACAAAAAAAAATTTCAAGCTAAAAGGAAACCATTAGGTGCATTTTATAGAGAATCAGATTTCGAATAAGAAAAAGTCAACCGTAACCGCGTAACTCGTACCCGTGAGAAAAAAATCGAAAAAATCTGTTTCGAATGCCATGATTTTTCTGAGTCATTTTTCCAAGGGAGGGTACTGTGGATTTTCGAGAAAAAAAAAATTCCAGCTAAAAGGAAACCATTAGGTGCATTTTATAGAGAATCAGATTTCGAATAAGGAAAAGTCAACCGTAACCGCGTAACTCGTACCCGTGAGAAAAAAATCGAAAAAATCTGTTTCGAATGCCATGATTTTTCTGAGTCATTTTTCCAAGGGAGGGTACTGTGGATTTTCGAGATAAAAAAATTTCAAGCTAAAAGGAAACCATTAGGTGCATTTTATAGAGAATCAGATTTCGAATAAGGAAAAGTCAACCGTAACCGCGTAACACGTACCCGTGAGAAAAAAATCGAAAAAATCTGTTTCGAATGCCATGATTTTTCTGAGTCATTTTTCCAAGGGAAGGTACTGTGGATTTTCGAGAAAAAAAAATTTCAAGCTAAAAGGAAACCATTAGGTGCATTTTATAGAGAATCAGATTTCCAATAAGAAAAAGTCAACCGTAACCGCGTAACTCGTACCCGTGAGAAAAAAATCGAAAAAATCTGTTTCGAATGCCATGATTTTTCTGAGTCATTTTTCCAAGGGAGGGTACTGTGGATTTTCGAGAAAAAAAAATTTCAGGCTAAAAGGAAACCATTAGGTGCATTTTATAGAGAATCAGATTTCGAATAAGGAAAAGTCAACCGTAACCGCGTAACTCGCACCCGTGAGGAAAAAATCGAAAAAATCAGTTTCGAATGCCATGATTTTACTGAGTCATTTTTCCAAGGGAGGGTACTGTGGATTTTCGAGAAAAAAAAAATTTCAAGCTAAAAGGAAACCATTAGGTGCATTTTATAGAGAATCAGATTTCGAATAAGAAAATGTCAACCGTAACCGCGTAACTCGTACCCGTGAGAAAAAAATCGAAAAAATCTGTTTCGAATGCCATGATTTTTCTGAGTCATTTTTCCAAGGGAGGGTACTGTGGATTTTCGACAAAAAAAAATTTCAAGCTAAAAGGAAACCATTAGGTGCATTTTATAGAGAATCAGATTTCGAATAAGAAAAAGTCAACCGTAACCGCGTAACTCGTACCCGTGAGAAAAAAATCGAAAATATCTGTTTCGAATGCCATGATTTTTCTGAGTCATTTTTCCAAGGGAGGGTACTGTGGATTTTCGACAAAAAAAAATTTCAAGCTAAAAGGAAACCATTAGGTGCATTTTATAGAGAATCAGATTTCGAATAAGAAAAAGTCAACCGTAACCGCGTAACTCGTACCCGTGAGAAAAAAATCGAAAAAATCTGTTTCGAATGCCATGATTTTTCTGAGTCATTTTTCCAAGGGAGGGTACTGTGGATTTTCGAGAAAAAAAAAATTCCAGCTAAAAGGAAACCATTAGGTGCATTTTATAGAGAATCAGATTTCGAATAAGGAAAAGTCAACCGTAACCGCGTAACTCGTACCCGTGAGAAAAAAATCGAAAAAATCTGTTTCGAATGCCATGATTTTTCTGAGTCATTTTTCCAAGGGAGGGTACTGTGGATTTTCGAGATAAAAAAATTTCAAGCTAAAAGGAAACCATTAGGTGCATTTTATAGAGAATCAGATTTCGAATAAGGAAAAGTCAACCGTAACCGCGTAACTCGTACCCGTGAGAAAAAAATCGAAAAAATCTGTTTCGAATGCCATGATTTTTCTGAGTCATTTTTCCAAGGGAAGGTACTGTGGATTTTCGAGAAAAAAAAATTTCAAGCTAAAAGGAAACCATTAGGTGCATTTTATAGAGAATCAGATTTCGAATAAGGAAAAGTCAACCGTAACCGCGTAACTCGCACCCGTGAGGAAAAAATCGAAAAAATCAGTTTCGAATGCCATGATTTTACTGAGTCATTTTTCCAAGGGAGGGTACTGTGGATTTTCGAGAAAAAAAAATTTCAAGCAAAAAGGAAACCATTAGGTGCATTTTATAGAGAATCAGATTTCGAATAAGGAAAAGTCAACCGTAACCGCGTAACTCGTACCCGTGAGAAAAAAATCGAAAAAATCTGTTTCGAATGCCATGATTTTTCTGAGTCATTTTTCCAAGGGAAGGTACTGTGGATTTTCGAGAAAAAAAAATTTCAAGCTAAAAGGAAACCATTAGGTGCATTTTATAGAGAATCAGATTTTGAATAAGGAAAAGTCAACCGTAACCGCGTAACTCGTACCCGTGAGAAAAAAATCGAAAAAATCTGTTTCGAATGCCATGATTTTTCTGAGTCATTTTTCCAAGGGAGGGTACAGTGGATTTTCGACAAAAAAAAATTTCAAGCTAAAAGGAAACCATTAGGTGCATTTTATAGAGAATCAGATTTCGAATAAGAAAAAGTCAACCGTAACCGCGTAACTCGTACCCGTGAGAAAAAAAATCGAAAAAATCTGTTTCGAATGCCATGATTTTTCTGAGTCATTTTTCCAAGGGAGGGTACTGTGGATTTTCGACAAAAAAAAATTTCAAGCTAAAAGGAAACCATTAGGTGCATTTTATAGAGAATCAGATTTCGAATAAGAAAATGTCAACCGTAACCGCGTAACTCGTACCCGTGAGAAAAAAATCGAAAAAATCTGTTTCGAATGCCATGATTTTTGTGAGTCATTTTTCCAAGGGAGGGTACTGTGGATTTTCGACACAAAAAAATTTCAAGCTAAAAGGAAACCATTAGGTGCATTTTATAGCGAATCAGATTTCGAATAAGAAAAAGTCAACCGTAACCGCGTAACTCGTACCCGTGAGAAAAAAATCGAAAAAATCTGTTTCGAATGCCATGATTTTTCTGAGTCATTTTTCCAAGGGAGGGTACTGTGGATTTTCGAGAAAAAAAATTTCAAGCTAAAAGGAAACCATTAGGTGCATTTTATAGCGAATCAGATTTCGAATAAGAAAAAGTCAACCGTAACCGCGTAACTCGTACCCGTGAGAAAAAAATCGAAAAAATCTGTTTCGAATGCCATGATTTTTCTGAGTCATTTTTCCAAGGGAGGGTACTGTGGATTTTCGAGAAAAAAAAAATTCCAGCTAAAAGGAAACCATTAGGTGCATTTTATAGAGAATCAGATTTCGAATAAGGAAAAGTCAACCGTAACCGCGTAACTCGTACCCGTGAGAAAAAAATCGAAAAAATCTGTTTCGAATGCCATGATTTTTCTGAGTCATTTTTCCAAGGGAGGGTACTGTGGATTTTCGACACAAAAAAATTTCAAGCTAAAAGGAAACCATTAGGTGCATTTTATAGCGAATCAGATTTCGAATAAGAAAAAGTCAACCGTAACCGCGTAACTCGTACCCGTGAGAAAAAAATCGAAAAAATCTGTTTCGAATGCCATGATTTTTCTGAGTCATTTTTCCAAGGGAGGGTACTGTGGATTTTCGAGAAAAAAAAAATTTCAAGCTAAAAGGAAACCATTAGGTGCATTTTATAGAGAATCAGATTTCGAATAAGAAAATGTCAACCGTAACCGCGTAACTCGTACCCGTGAGAAAAAAATCGAAAAAATCTGTTTCGAATGCCATGATTTTTCTGAGTCATTTTTCCAAGGGAGGGTACTGTGGATTTTCGACAAAAAAAATTTCAAGCTAAAAGGAAACCATTAGGTGCATTTTATAGAGAATCAGATTTCGACTAAGAAAAAGTCAACCGTAACCGCGTAACTCGTACCCGTGAGAAAAAAATCGAAAAAATCTGTTTCGAATGCCATGATTTTTCTGAGTCATTTTTCCAAGGGAGGGTACTGTGGATTTTCGACAAAAAAAAATTTCAAGCTAAAAGGAAACCATTAGGTGCATTTTATAGAGAATCAGATTTCGAATAAGAAAAAGTCAACCGTAACCGCGTAACTCGTACCCGTGAGAAAAAAATCGAAAAAATCTCTTTCGAATGCCATGATTTTTCTGAGTCATTTTTCCAAGGGAGGGTACTGTGGATTTTCGAGAAAAAAAAAATTCCAGCTAAAAGGAAACCATTAGGTGCATTTTATAGAGAATCAGATTTCGAATAAGGAAAAGTCAACCGTAACCGCGTAACTCGTACCCGTGAGAAAAAAATCGAAAAAATCTGTTTCGAATGCCATGATTTTTCTGAGTCATTTTTCCAAGGGAGGGTACTGTGGATTTTCGAGAAAAAAAAATTTCAAGCTAAAAGGAAACCATTAGGTGCATTTTATAGAGAATCAGATTTCGAATAAGGAAAAGTCAACCGTAACCGCGTAACTCGTACCCGTGAGAAAAAAATCGAAAAAATCTGTTTCGAATGCCATGATTTTTCTGAGTCATTTTTCCAAGGGAAGGTACTGTGGATTTTCGAGAAAAAAAAATTTCAAGCTAAAAGGAAACCATTAGGTGCATTTTATAGAGAATCAGATTTCGAATAAGGAAAAGTCAACCGTAACCGCGTAACTCGTACCCGTGAGAAAAAAATCGAAAAAATCTGTTTCGAATGCCATGATTTTTCTGAGTCATTTTTCCAAGGGAGGGTACTGTGGATTTTCGAGAAAAAAAAATTTCAAGCTAAAAGGAAACCATTAGGTGCATTTTATAGAGAATCAGATTTCGAATAAGGAAAAGTCAACCGTAACCGCGTAACTCGTACCCGTGAGAAAAAAATCGAAAAAATCTGTTTCGAATGCCATGATTTTTCTGAGTCATTTTTCCAAGGGAGGGTACTGTGGATTTTCGACAAAAAAAAATTTCAAGCTAAAAGGAAACCATTAGGTGCATTTTATAGAGAATCAGTTTTCGAATAAGAAAAAGTCAACCGTAACCGCGTAACTCGTACCCGTGAGAAAAAAATCGAAAAAATCTGTTTCGAATGCCATGATTTTTCTGAGTCATTTTTCCAAGGGAGGGTACTGTGGATTTTCGAGAAAAAAAAATTTCAAGCTAAAAGGAAACCATTAGGTGCATTTTATAGAGAATCAGATTTCGAATAAGAAAATGTCAACCGTAACCGCGTAACTCGTACCCGTGAGAAAAAAATCGAAAAAATCTGTTTCGAATGCCATGATTTTTCTGAGTCATTTTTCCAAGGGAGGGTACTGTGGATTTTCGAGAAAAAAAAATTTCAAGCTAAAAGGAAACCATTAGGTGCATTTTATAGAGAATCAGATTTCGAATAAGAAAAAGTCAACCGTAACCGCGTAACTCGTACCCGTGAGAAAAAATTCGAAAAAATCTGTTTCGAATGCCATGATTTTCCTGAGTCATTTTTCCAAGGGAGGGTACTGTGGATTTTCGACAAAAAAAAATTTCAAGCTAAAAGGAAACCATTAGGTGCATTTTATAGAGAATCAGATTTCGAATAAGAAAATGTCAACCGTAACCGCGTAACTCGTACCCGTGAGAAAAAAATCGAAAAAATCTGTTTCGAATGCCATGATTTTTCTGAGTCATTTTTCCAAGGGAGGGTACTGTGGATTTTCGAGAAAAAAAAATTTCAAGCTAAAAGGAAACCATTACGTGCATTTTATAGAGAATCAGATTTCCAATAAGAAAAAGTCAACCGCAACCGCGTAACTCGTACCCGTGAGAAAAAAATCGAAAAAATCTGTTTCGAATGCCATGATTTTTCTGAGTCATTTTTCCAAGGGAGGGTACTGTGGATTTTCGAGAAAAAAAAAATTCCAGCTAAAAGGAAACCATTAGGTGCATTTTATAGAGAATCAAATTTCGAATAAGGAAAAGTCAACCGTAACCGCGTAACTCGTACCCGTGAGAAAAAAATCGAAAAAATCTGTTTCGAATGCCATGATTTTTCTGAGTCATTTTTCCAAGGGAGGGTACTGTGGATTTTCGAGAAAAAAAAATTTCAAGCTAAAAGGAAACCATTAGGTGCATTTTATAGAGAATCAGATTTCGAATAAGGAAAAGTCAACCGTAACCGCGTAACTCGTACCCGTGAGAAAAAAATCGAAAAAATCTGTTTCGAATGCCATGATTTTTCTGAGTCATTTTTCCAAGGGAAGGTACTGTGGATTTTCGAGAAAAAAAAATTTCAAGCTAAAAGGAAACCATTAGGTGCATTTTATAGAGAATCAGATTTCGAATAAGGAAAAGTCAACCGTAACCGCGTAACTCGTACCCGTGAGAAAAAAATCGAAAAAATCTGTTTCGAATGCCATGATTTTTCTGAGTCATTTTTCCAAGGGAAGGTACTGTGGATTTTCGAGAAAAAAAAATTTCAAGCTAAAAGGAAACCATTAGGTGCATTTTATAGAGAATCAGATTTCGAATAAGGAAAAGTCAACCGTAACCGCGTAACTCGTACCCGTGAGAAAAAAATCGAAAAAATCTGTTTCGAATGCCATGATTTTTCTGAGTCATTTTTCCAAGGGAGGGTACTGTGGATTTTCGACAAAAAAAAATTTCAAGCTAAAAGGAAACCATTAGGTGCATTTTATAGAGAATCAGATTTCGAATAAGAAAATGTCAACCGTAACCGCGTAACTCGTACCCGTGAGAAAAAAATCGAAAAAATCTGTTTCGAATGCCATGATTTTCCTGAGTCATTTTTCCAAGGGAGGGTACTGTGGATTTTCGACAAAAAAAAATTTCAAGCTAAAAGGAAACCATTAGGTGCATTTTATAGAGAATCAGATTTCGAATAAGAAAATGTCAACCGTAACCGCGTAACTCGTACCCGTGAGAAAAAAATCGAAAAAATCTGTTTCGAATGCCATGATTTTTCTGAGTCATTTTTCCAAGGGAGGGTACTGTGGATTTTCGAGAAAAAAAAATTTCAAGCTAAAAGGAAACCATTAGGTGCATTTTATAGAGAATCAGATTTCCAATAAGAAAAAGTCAACCGCAACCGCGTAACTCGTACCCGTGAGAAAAAAATCGAAAAAATCTCTTTCGAATGCCATGATTTTTCTGAGTCATTTTTCCAAGGGAGGGTACTGTGGATTTTCGAGAAAAAAAAATTTCAAGCTAAAAGGAAACCATTAGGTGCATTTTATAGAGAATCAGATTTCGAATAAGGAAAAGTCAACCGTAACCGCGTAACTCGTACCCGTGAGAAAAAAATCGAAAAAATCTGTTTCGAATGCCATGATTTTTCTGAGTCATTTTTCCAAGGGAGGGTACTGTGGATTTTCGACAAAAAAAAATTTCAAGCTAAAAGGAAACCATTAGGTGCATTTTATAGAGAATCAGATTTCGAATAAGAAAAAGTCAACCGTAACCGCGTAACTCGTACCCGTGAGAAAAAAATCGAAAAAATCTGTTTCGAATGCCATGATTTTTCTGAGTCATTTTTCCAAGGGAGGGTACTGTGGATTTTCGACAAAAAAAAATTTCAAGCTAAAAGGAAACCATTAGGTGCATTTTATAGAGAATCAGTTTTCGAATAAGAAAAAGTCAACCGTAACCGCGTAACTCGTACCCGTGAGAAAAAAATCGAAAAAATCTGTTTCGAATGCCATGATTTTTCTGAGTCATTTTTCCAAGGGAGGGTACTGTGGATTTTCGAGAAAAAAAAATTTCAAGCTAAAAGGAAACCATTAGGTGCATTTTATAGAGAATCAGATTTCGAATAAGAAAATGTCAACCGTAACCGCGTAACTCGTACCCGTGAGAAAAAAATCGAAAAAATCTGTTTCGAATGCCATGATTTTTCTGAGTCATTTTTCCAAGGGAGGGTACTGTGGATTTTCGAGAAAAAAAAATTTCAAGCTAAAAGGAAACCATTAGGTGCATTTTATAGAGAATCAGATTTCGAATAAGAAAAAGTCAACCGTAACCGCGTAACTCGTACCCGTGAGAAAAAATTCGAAAAAATCTGTTTCGAATGCCATGATTTTCCTGAGTCATTTTTCCAAGGGAGGGTACTGTGGATTTTCGACAAAAAAAAATTTCAAGCTAAAAGGAAACCATTAGGTGCATTTTATAGAGAATCAGATTTCGAATAAGAAAATGTCAACCGTAACCGCGTAACTCGTACCCGTGAGAAAAAAATCGAAAAAATCTGTTTCGAATGCCATGATTTTTCTGAGTCATTTTTCCAAGGGAGGGTACTGTGGATTTTCGAGAAAAAAAAATTTCAAGCTAAAAGGAAACCATTACGTGCATTTTATAGAGAATCAGATTTCCAATAAGAAAAAGTCAACCGCAACCGCGTAACTCGTACCCGTGAGAAAAAAATCGAAAAAATCTGTTTCGAATGCCATGATTTTTCTGAGTCATTTTTCCAAGGGAGGGTACTGTGGATTTTCGAGAAAAAAAAAATTCCAGCTAAAAGGAAACCATTAGGTGCATTTTATAGAGAATCAAATTTCGAATAAGGAAAAGTCAACCGTAACCGCGTAACTCGTACCCGTGAGAAAAAAATCGAAAAAATCTGTTTCGAATGCCATGATTTTTCTGAGTCATTTTTCCAAGGGAGGGTACTGTGGATTTTCGAGAAAAAAAAATTTCAAGCTAAAAGGAAACCATTAGGTGCATTTTATAGAGAATCAGATTTCGAATAAGGAAAAGTCAACCGTAACCGCGTAACTCGTACCCGTGAGAAAAAAATCGAAAAAATCTGTTTCGAATGCCATGATTTTTCTGAGTCATTTTTCCAAGGGAAGGTACTGTGGATTTTCGAGAAAAAAAAATTTCAAGCTAAAAGGAAACCATTAGGTGCATTTTATAGAGAATCAGATTTCGAATAAGGAAAAGTCAACCGTAACCGCGTAACTCGTACCCGTGAGAAAAAAATCGAAAAAATCTGTTTCGAATGCCATGATTTTTCTGAGTCATTTTTCCAAGGGAAGGTACTGTGGATTTTCGAGAAAAAAAAATTTCAAGCTAAAAGGAAACCATTAGGTGCATTTTATAGAGAATCAGATTTCGAATAAGGAAAAGTCAACCGTAACCGCGTAACTCGTACCCGTGAGAAAAAAATCGAAAAAATCTGTTTCGAATGCCATGATTTTTCTGAGTCATTTTTCCAAGGGAGGGTACTGTGGATTTTCGACAAAAAAAAATTTCAAGCTAAAAGGAAACCATTAGGTGCATTTTATAGAGAATCAGATTTCGAATAAGAAAATGTCAACCGTAACCGCGTAACTCGTACCCGTGAGAAAAAAATCGAAAAAATCTGTTTCGAATGCCATGATTTTCCTGAGTCATTTTTCCAAGGGAGGGTACTGTGGATTTTCGACAAAAAAAAATTTCAAGCTAAAAGGAAACCATTAGGTGCATTTTATAGAGAATCAGATTTCGAATAAGAAAATGTCAACCGTAACCGCGTAACTCGTACCCGTGAGAAAAAAATCGAAAAAATCTGTTTCGAATGCCATGATTTTTCTGAGTCATTTTTCCAAGGGAGGGTACTGTGGATTTTCGAGAAAAAAAAATTTCAAGCTAAAAGGAAACCATTAGGTGCATTTTATAGAGAATCAGATTTCCAATAAGAAAAAGTCAACCGCAACCGCGTAACTCGTACCCGTGAGAAAAAAATCGAAAAAATCTCTTTCGAATGCCATGATTTTTCTGAGTCATTTTTCCAAGGGAGGGTACTGTGGATTTTCGAGAAAAAAAAATTTCAAGCTAAAAGGAAACCATTAGGTGCATTTTATAGAGAATCAGATTTCGAATAAGGAAAAGTCAACCGTAACCGCGTAACTCGTACCCGTGAGAAAAAAATCGAAAAAATCTGTTTCGAATGCCATGATTTTTCTGAGTCATTTTTCCAAGGGAGGGTACTGTGGATTTTCGACAAAAAAAAATTTCAAGCTAAAAGGAAACCATTAGGTGCATTTTATAGAGAATCAGATTTCGAATAAGAAAAAGTCAACCGTAACCGCGTAACTCGTACCCGTGAGAAAAAAATCGAAAAAATCTGTTTCGAATGCCATGATTTTTCTGAGTCATTTTTCCAAGGGAGGGTACTGTGGATTTTCGACAAAAAAAAATTTCAAGCTAAAAGGAAACCATTAGGTGCATTTTATAGAGAATCAGATTTCGAATAAGAAAAAGTCAACCGTAACCGCGTAACTCGTACCCGTGAGAAAAAAATCGAAAAAATCTGTTTCGAATGCCATGATTTTTCTGAGTCATTTTTCCAAGGGAGGGTACTGTGGATTTTCGAGAAAAAAAAATTTCAAGCTAAAAGGAAACCATTAGGTGCATTTTATAGAGAATCAGATTTCGAATAAGAAAAAGTCAACCGTAACCGCGTAACTCGTACCCGTGAGAAAAAAATCGAAAAAATCTGTTTCGAATGCCATGATTTTCCTGAGTCATTTTTCCAAGGGAGGGTACTGTGGATTTTCGACAAAAAAAAATTTCAAGCTAAAAGGAAACCATTAGGTGCATTTTATAGAGAATCAGATTTCGAATAAGAAAATGTCAACCGTAACCGCGTAACTCGTACCCGTGAGAAAAAAATCGAAAAAATCTGTTTCGAATGCCATGATTTTTCTGAGTCATTTTTCCAAGGGAGGGTACTGTGGATTTTCGAGAAAAAAAAATTTCAAGCTAAAAGGAAACCATTAGGTGCATTTTATAGAGAATCAGATTTCCAATAAGAAAAAGTCAACCGCAACCGCGTAACTCGTACCCGTGAGAAAAAAATCGAAAAAATCTCTTTCGAATGCCATGATTTTTCTGAGTCATTTTTCCAAGGGAGGGTACTGTGGATTTTCGAGAAAAAAAAATTTCAAGCTAAAAGGAAACCATTAGGTGCATTTTATAGAGAATCAGATTTCCAATAAGAAAAAGTCAACCGTAACCGCGTAACTCGTACCCGTGAGAAAAAAATCGAAAAAATCTGTTTCGAATGCCATGATTTTTCTGAGTCATTTTTCCAAGGGAGGGTACTGTGGATTTTCGACAAAAAAAAATTTCAAGCTAAAAGGAAACCATTAGGTGCATTTTATAGAGAATCAGATTTCGAATAAGAAAAAGTCAACCGTAACCGCGTAACTCGTACCCGTGAGAAAAAAATCGAAAAAATCTGTTTCGAATGCCATGATTTTTCTGAGTCATTTTTCCAAGGGAGGGTACTGTGGATTTTCGAGAAAAAAAAAATTCCAGCTAAAAGGAAACCATTAGGTGCATTTTATAGAGAATCAGATTTCGAATAAGAAAAAGTCAACCGTAACCGCGTAACTCGTACCCGTGAGAAAAAAATCGAAAAAATCTGTTTCGAATGCCATGATTTTTCTGAGTCATTTTTCCAAGGGAGGGTACTGTGGATTTTCGACAAAAAAAAATTTCAAGCTAAAAGGAAACCATTAGGTGCATTTTATAGAGAATCAGATTTCGAATAAGAAAATGTCAACCGTAACCGCGTAACTCGTACCCGTGAGAAAAAAATCGAAAAAATCTGTTTCGAATGCCATGATTTTTCTGAGTCATTTTTCCAAGGGAGGGTACTGTGGATTTTCGACAAAAAAAAATTTCAAGCTAAAAGGAAACCATTAGGTGCATTTTATAGAGAATCAGATTTCGAATAAGAAAAAGTCAACCGTAACCGCGTAACTCGTACCCGTGAGAAAAAAATCGAAAAAATCTGTTTCGAATGCCATGATTTTCCTGAGTCATTTTTCCAAGGGAGGGTACTGTGGATTTTCGACAAAAAAAAATTTCAAGCTAAAAGGAAACCATTAGGTGCATTTTATAGAGAATCAGATTTCGAATAAGAAAATGTCAACCGTAACCGCGTAACTCGTACCCGTGAGAAAAAAATCGAAAAAATCTGTTTCGAATGCCATGATTTTTCTGAGTCATTTTTCCAAGGGAGGGTACTGTGGATTTTCGAGAAAAAAAAATTTCAAGCTAAAAGGAAACCATTAGGTGCATTTTATAGAGAATCAGATTTCCAATAAGAAAAAGTCAACCGCAACCGCGTAACTCGTACCCGTGAGAAAAAAATCGAAAAAATCTCTTTCGAATGCCATGATTTTTCTGAGTCATTTTTCCAAGGGAGGGTACTGTGGATTTTCGAGAAAAAAAAATTTCAAGCTAAAAGGAAACCATTAGGTGCATTTTATAGAGAATCAGATTTCCAATAAGAAAAAGTCAACCGTAACCGCGTAACTCGTACCCGTGAGAAAAAAATCGAAAAAATCTGTTTCGAATGCCATGATTTTTCTGAGTCATTTTTCCAAGGGAGGGTACTGTGGATTTTCGACAAAAAAAAATTTCAAGCTAAAAGGAAACCATTAGGTGCATTTTATAGAGAATCAGATTTCGAATAAGAAAAAGTCAACCGTAACCGCGTAACTCGTACCCGTGAGAAAAAAATCGAAAAAATCTGTTTCGAATGCCATGATTTTTCTGAGTCATTTTTCCAAGGGAGGGTACTGTGGATTTTCGAGAAAAAAAAAATTCCAGCTAAAAGGAAACCATTAGGTGCATTTTATAGAGAATCAGATTTCGAATAAGAAAAAGTCAACCGTAACCGCGTAACTCGTACCCGTGAGAAAAAAATCGAAAAAATCTGTTTCGAATGCCATGATTTTGCTGAGTCATTTTTCCAAGGGAGGGTACTGTGGATTTTCGACAAAAAAAAATTTCAAGCTAAAAGGAAACCATTAGGTGCATTTTATAGAGAATCAGATTTCGAATAAGAAAAAGTCAACCGTAACCGCGTAACTCGTACCCGTGAGAAAAAAATCGAAAAAATCTGTTTCGAATGCCATGATTTTCCTGAGTCATTTTTCCAAGGGAGGGTACTGTGGATTTTCGACAAAAAAAAATTTTAAGCTAAAAGGAAACCATTAGGTGCATTTTATAGAGAATCAGATTTCGAATAAGAAAAAGTCAACCGTAACCGCGTAACTCGTACCCGTGAGAAAAAAATCGAAAAAATCTGTTTCGAATGCCATGATTTTTCTGAGTCATTTTTCCAAGGGAGGGTACTGTGGATTTTCGACAAAAAAAAATTTCAAGCTAAAAGGAAACCATTAGGTGCATTTTATAGAGAATCAGATTTCGAATAAGAAAAAGTCAACCGTAACCGCGTAACTCGTACCCGTGAGAAAAAAATCGAAAAAATCTGTTTCGAATGCCATGATTTTTCTGAGTCATTTTTCCAAGGGAGGGTACTGTGGATTTTCGAGAAAAAAAAATTCCAGCTAAAAGAAAACCATTAGGTGCATTTTATAGAGAATCAGATTTCGAATAAGAAAAAGTCAACCGTAACCGCGTAACTCGTACCCGTGAGAAAAAAATCGAAAAAATCTGTTTCGAATGCCATGATTTTTCTGAGTCATTTTTCCAAGGGAGGGTACTGTGGATTTTCGAGAAAAAAAAAATTTCAAGCTAAAAGGAAACCATTAGGTGCATTTTATAGAGAATCAGATTTCGAATAAGAAAATGTCAACCGTAACCGCGTAACTCGTACCCGTGAGAAAAAAATCGAAAAAATCTGTTTCGAATGCCATGATTTTTCTGAGTCATTTTTCCAAGGGAGGGTACTGTGGATTTTCGACAAAAAAAAATTTCAAGCTAAAAGGAAACCATTAGGTGCATTTTATAGAGAATCAGATTTCCAATAAGAAAAAGTCAACCGCAACCGCGTAACTCGTACCCGTGAGAAAAAAATCGAAAAAATCTCTTTCGAATGCCATGATTTTTCTGAGTCATTTTTCCAAGGGAGGGTACTGTGGATTTTCGAGAAAAAAAAATTTCAAGCTAAAAGGAAACCATTAGGTGCATTTTATAGAGAATCAGATTTCCAATAAGAAAAAGTCAACCGTAACCGCGTAACTCGTACCCGTGAGAAAAAAATCGAAAAAATCTGTTTCGAATGCCATGATTTTTCTGAGTCATTTTTCCAAGGGAGGGTACTGTGGATTTTCGACAAAAAAAAATTTCAAGCTAAAAGGAAACCATTAGGTGCATTTTATAGAGAATCAGATTTCGAATAAGAAAAAGTCAACCGTAACCGCGTAACTCGTACCCGTGAGAAAAAAATCGAAAAAATCTGTTTCGAATGCCATGATTTTTCTGAGTCATTTTTCCAAGGGAGGGTACTGTGGATTTTCGAGAAAAAAAAAATTCCAGCTAAAAGGAAACCATTAGGTGCATTTTATAGAGAATCAGATTTCGAATAAGAAAAAGTCAACCGTAACCGCGTAACTCGTACCCGTGAGAAAAAAATCGAAAAAATCTGTTTCGAATGCCATGATTTTGCTGAGTCATTTTTCCAAGGGAGGGTACTGTGGATTTTCGACAAAAAAAAATTTCAAGCTAAAAGGAAACCATTAGGTGCATTTTATAGAGAATCAGATTTCGAATAAGAAAAAGTCAACCGTAACCGCGTAACTCGTACCCGTGAGAAAAAAATCGAAAAAATCTGTTTCGAATGCCATGATTTTTCTGAGTCATTTTTCCAAGGGAGGGTACTGTGGATTTTCGACAAAAAAAAATTTCAAGCTAAAAGGAAACCATTAGGTGCATTTTATAGAGAATCAGATTTCGAATAAGAAAAAGTCAACCGTAACCGCGTAACTCGTACCCGTGAGAAAAAAAATCGAAAAAATCTGTTTCGAATGCCATGATTTTTCTGAGTCATTTTTCCAAGGGAGGGTACTGTGGATTTTCGACAAAAAAAAATTTCAAGCTAAAAGGAAACCATTAGGTGCATTTTATAGAGAATCAGATTTCGAATAAGAAAAAGTCAATCGTAACCGCGTAACTCGTACCCGTGAGAAAAAAATCGAAAAAATCTGTTTCGAATGCCATGATTTTTCTGAGTCATTTTTCCAAGGGAGGGTACTGTGGATTTTCGAGAAAAAAAAATTTCAAGCTAAAAGGAAACCATTAGGTGCATTTTATAGAGAATCAGATTTCGAATAAGGAAAAGTCAACCGTAACCGCGTAACTCGTACCCGTGAGAAAAAAATCGAAAAAATCTGTTTCGAATGCCATGATTTTTCTGAGTCATTTTTCCAAGGGAGGGTACTGTGGATTTTCGACAAAAAAAAATTTCAAGCTAAAAGGAAACCATTAGGTGCATTTTATAGAGAATCAGATTTCGAATAAGAAAAAGTCAACCGTAACCGCGTAACTCGTACCCGTGAGAAAAAAATCGAAAAAATCTGTTTCGAATGCCATGATTTTTCTGAGTCATTTTTCCAAGGGAGGGTACTGTGGATTTTCGAGAAAAAAAAAATTCCAAGCTAAAAGGAAACCATTAGGTGCATTTTATAGAGAATCAGATTTCGAATAAGAAAAAGTCAACCGTAACCGCGTAACTCGTACCCGTGAGAAAAAAATCGAAAAAATCTGTTTCGAATGCCATGATTTTTCTGAGTCATTTTTCCAAGGGAGGGTACTGTGGATTTTCGAGAAAAAAAAATTTCAAGCTAAAAGGAAACCATTAGGTGCATTTTATAGAGAATCAGATTTCGAATAAGAAAAAGTCAACCGTAACCGCGTAACTCGTACCCGTGAGAAAAAAATCGAAAAAATCTCTTTCGAATGCCATGATTTTTCTGAGTCATTTTTCCAAGGGAGGGTACTGTGGATTTTCGACAAAAAAAAATTTCAAGCTAAAAGGAAACCATTAGGTGCATTTTATAGAGAATCAGATTTCGAATAATAAAAAGTCAACCGTAACCGCGTAACTCGTACCTGTGAGAAAAAAATCGAAAAAATCTCTTTCGAATGCCATGATTTTTCTGAGTCATTTTTCCAAGGGAGGGTACTGTGGATTTTCGAGAAAAAAAAATTTCAAGCTAAAAGGAAACCATTAGGTGCATTTTATAGAGAATCAGATTTCCAATAAGAAAAAGTCAACCGTAACCGCGTAACTCGTACCCGTGAGAAAAAAATCGAAAAAATCTGTTTCGAATGCCATGATTTTTCTGAGTCATTTTTCCAAGGGAGGGTACTGTGGATTTTCGACAAAAAAAAATTTCAAGCTAAAAGGAAACCATTAGGTGCATTTTATAGAGAATCAGATTTCGAATAAGAAAAAGTCAACCGTAACCGCGTAACTCGTACCCGTGAGAAAAAAATCGAAAAAATCTGTTTCGAATGCCATGATTTTTCTGAGTCATTTTTCCAAGGGAGGGTACTGTGGATTTTCGAGAAAAAAAAAATTCCAGCTAAAAGGAAACCATTAGGTGCATTTTATAGAGAATCAGATTTCGAATAAGAAAAAGTCAACCGTAACCGCGTAACTCGTACCCGTGAGAAAAAAATCGAAAAAATCTGTTTCGAATGCCATGATTTTGCTGAGTCATTTTTCCAAGGGAGGGTACTGTGGATTTTCGACAAAAAAAAATTTCAAGCTAAAAGGAAACCATTAGGTGCATTTTATAGAGAATCAGATTTCGAATAAGAAAAAGTCAACCGTAACCGCGTAACTCGTACCCGTGAGAAAAAAATCGAAAAAATCTGTTTCGAATGCCATGATTTTCCTGAGTCATTTTTCCAAGGGAGGGTACTGTGGATTTTCGACAAAAAAAAATTTCAAGCTAAAAGGAAACCATTAGGTGCATTTTATAGAGAATCAGATTTCGAATAAGAAAAAGTCAACCGTAACCGCGTAACTCGTACCCGTGAGAAAAAAATCGAAAAAATCTGTTTCGAATGCCATGATTTTTCTGAGTCATTTTTCCAAGGGAGGGTACTGTGGATTTTCGACAAAAAAAAATTTCAAGCTAAAAGGAAACCATTAGGTGCATTTTATAGAGAATCAGATTTCGAATAAGAAAAAGTCAACCGTAACCGCGTAACTCGTACCCGTGAGAAAAAAATCGAAAAAATCTGTTTCGAATGCCATGATTTTTCTGAGTCATTTTTCCAAGGGAGGGTACTGTGGATTTTCGAGAAAAAAAAAATTCCAGCTAAAAGAAAACCATTAGGTGCATTTTATAGAGAATCAGATTTCGAATAAGAAAAAGTCAACCGTAACCGCGTAACTCGTACCCGTGAGAAAAAAATCGAAAAAATCTGTTTCGAATGCCATGATTTTTCTGAGTCATTTTTCCAAGGGAGGGTACTGTGGATTTTCGAGAAAAAAAAAATTTCAAGCTAAAAGGAAACCATTAGGTGCATTTTATAGAGAATCAGATTTCGAATAAGAAAATGTCAACCGTAACCGCGTAACTCGTACCCGTGAGAAAAAAATCGAAAAAATCTGTTTCGAATGCCATGATTTTTCTGAGTCATTTTTCCAAGGGAGGGTACTGTGGATTTTCGACAAAAAAAAATTTCAAGCTAAAAGGAAACCATTAGGTGCATTTTATAGAGAATCAGATTTCGAATAAGAAAAAGTCAACCGTAACCGCGTAACTCGTACCCGTGAGAAAAAAATCGAAAAAATCTGTTTCGAATGCCATGATTTTTCTGAGTCATTTTTCCAAGGGAGGGTACTGTGGATTTTCGACAAAAAAAAATTTCAAGCTAAAAGGAAACCATTAGGTGCATTTTATAGAGAATCAGATTTCGAATAAGAAAAAGTCAACCGTAACCGCGTAACTCGTACCCGTGAGAAAAAAATCGAAAAAATCTGTTTCGAATGCCATGATTTTTCTGAGTCATTTTTCCAAGGGAGGGTACTGTGGATTTTCGAGAAAAAAAAAATTTCAAGCTAAAAGGAAACCATTAGGTGCATTTTATAGAGAATCAGATTTCGAATAAGAAAAAGTCAACCGTAACCGCGTAACTCGTACCCGTGAGAAAAAAATCGAAAAAATCTGTTTCGAATGCCATGATTTTTCTGAGTCATTTTTCCAAGGGAGGGTACTGTGGATTTTCGACAAAAAAAAATTTCAAGCTAAAAGGAAACCATTAGGTGCATTTTATAGAGAATCAGATTTCGAATAAGAAAAAGTCAACCGTAACCGCGTAACTCGTACCCGTGAGAAAAAAAATCGAAAAAATCTGTTTCGAATGCCATGATTTTTCTGAGTCATTTTTCCAAGGGAGGGTACTGTGGATTTTCGACAAAAAAAAATTTCAAGCTAAAAGGAAACCATTAGGTGCATTTTATAGAGAATCAGATTTCGAATAAGAAAAAGTCAATCGTAACCGCGTAACTCGTACCCGTGAGAAAAAAATCGAAAAAATCTGTTTCGAATGCCATGATTTTTCTGAGTCATTTTTCCAAGGGAGGGTACTGTGGATTTTCGAGAAAAAAAAATTTCAAGCTAAAAGGAAACCATTAGGTGCATTTTATAGAGAATCAGATTTCGAATAAGGAAAAGTCAACCGTAACCGCGTAACTCGTACCCGTGAGAAAAAAATCGAAAAAATCTGTTTCGAATGCCATGATTTTTCTGAGTCATTTTTCCAAGGGAGGGTACTGTGGATTTTCGACAAAAAAAAATTTCAAGCTAAAAGGAAACCATTAGGTGCATTTTATAGAGAATCAGATTTCGAATAAGAAAAAGTCAACCGTAACCGCGTAACTCGTACCCGTGAGAAAAAAATCGAAAAAATCTGTTTCGAATGCCATGATTTTTCTGAGTCATTTTTCCAAGGGAGGGTACTGTGGATTTTCGAGAAAAAAAAAATTCCAAGCTAAAAGGAAACCATTAGGTGCATTTTATAGAGAATCAGATTTCGAATAAGAAAAAGTCAACCGTAACCGCGTAACTCGTACCCGTGAGAAAAAAATCGAAAAAATCTGTTTCGAATGCCATGATTTTTCTGAGTCATTTTTCCAAGGGAGGGTACTGTGGATTTTCGAGAAAAAAAAATTTCAAGCTAAAAGGAAACCATTAGGTGCATTTTATAGAGAATCAGATTTCGAATAAGAAAAAGTCAACCGTAACCGCGTAACTCGTACCCGTGAGAAAAAAATCGAAAAAATCTCTTTCGAATGCCATGATTTTTCTGAGTCATTTTTCCAAGGGAGGGTACTGTGGATTTTCGACAAAAAAAAATTTCAAGCTAAAAGGAAACCATTAGGTGCATTTTATAGAGAATCAGATTTCGAATAATAAAAAGTCAACCGTAACCGCGTAACTCGTACCTGTGAGAAAAAAATCGAAAAAATCTCTTTCGAATGCCATGATTTTTCTGAGTCATTTTTCCAAGGGAGGGTACTGTGGATTTTCGAGAAAAAAAAATTTCAAGCTAAAAGGAAACCATTAGGTGCATTTTATAGAGAATCAGATTTCGAATAAGAAAAAGTCAACCGTAACCGCGTAACTCGTACCCGTGAGAAAAAAATCGAAAAAATCTGTTTCGAATGCCATGATTTTTCTGAGTCATTTTTCCAAGGGAGGGTACTGTGGATTTTCGAGAAAAAAAAATTTCAAGCTAAAAGGAAACCATTAGGTGCATTTTATAGAGAATCAGATTTCGAATAAGGAAAAGTCAACCGTAACCGCGTAACTCGTACCCGTGAGAAAAAAATCGAAAAAATCTGTTTCGAATGCCATGATTTTTCTGAGTCATTTTTGCAAGGGAGGGTACTGTGGATTTTCGACAAAAAAAAATTTCAAGCTAAAAGGAAACCATTAGGTGCATTTTATAGAGAATCAGATTTCGAATAAGAAAATGTCAACCGTAACCGCGTAACTCGTACCCGTGAGAAAAAAATCGAAAAAATCTGTTTCGAATGCCATGATTTTTCTGAGTCATTTTTCCAAGGGAGGGTACTGTGGATTTTCGACAAAAAAAAATTTCAAGCTAAAAGGAAACCATTAGGTGCATTTTATAGAGAATCAGATTTCGAATAAGAAAAAGTCAACCGTAACCGCGTAACTCGTACCCGTGAGAAAAAAATCGAAAAAATCTGTTTCGAATGCCATGATTTTTCTGAGTCATTTTTCCAAGGGAGGGTACTGTGGATTTTCGACAAAAAAAAATTTCAAGCTAAAAGGAAACCATTAGGTGCATTTTATAGAGAATCAGATTTCGAATAAGAAAAAGTCAACCGTAACCGCGTAACTCGTACCCGTGAGAAAAAAATCGAAAAAATCTGTTTCGAATGCCATGATTTTTCTGAGTCATTTTTCCAAGGGAGGGTACTGTGGATTTTCGAGAAAAAAAAAATTTCAAGCTAAAAGGAAACCATTAGGTGCATTTTATAGAGAATCAGATTTCGAATAAGAAAATGTCAACCGTAACCGCGTAACTCGTACCCGTGAGCAAAAAATCGAAAAAATCTGTTTCGAATGCCATGATTTTTCTGAGTCATTTTTCCAAGGGAGGGTACTGTGGATTTTCGACAAAAAAAAATTTCAAGCTAAAAGGAAACCATTAGGTGCATTTTATAGAGAATCAGATTTCGAATAAGGAAAAGTCAACCGTAACCGCGTAACTCGTACCCGTGAGAAAAAAATCGAAAAAATCTGTTTCGAATGCCATGATTTTTCTGAGTCATTTTTCCAAGGGAGGGTACTGTGGATTTTCGACAAAAAAAAATTTCAAGCTAAAAGGAAACCATTAGGTGCATTTTATAGAGAATCAGATTTCGAATAAGAAAAAGTCAACCGTAACCGCGTAACTCGTACCCGTGAGAAAAAAATCGAAAAAATCTGTTTCGAATGCCATGATTTTTCTGAGTCATTTTTCCAAGGGAGGGTACTGTGGATTTTCGAGAAAAAAAAAATTCCAAGCTAAAAGGAAACCATTAGGTGCATTTTATAGAGAATCAGATTTCGAATAAGAAAAAGTCAACCGTAACCGCGTAACTCGTACCCGTGAGAAAAAAATCGAAAAAATCTGTTTCGAATGCCATGATTTTTCTGAGTCATTTTTCCAAGGGAGGGTACTGTGGATTTTCGAGAAAAAAAAATTTCAAGCTAAAAGGAAACCATTAGGTGCATTTTATAGAGAATCAGATTTCGAATAAGAAAAAGTCAACCGTAACCGCGTAACTCGTACCCGTGAGAAAAAAATCGAAAAAATCTCTTTCGAATGCCATGATTTTTCTGAGTCATTTTTCCAAGGGAGGGTACTGTGGATTTTCGACAAAAAAAAATTTCAAGCTAAAAGGAAACCATTAGGTGCATTTTATAGAGAATCAGATTTCGAATAATAAAAAGTCAACCGTAACCGCGTAACTCGTACCTGTGAGAAAAAAATCGAAAAAATCTCTTTCGAATGCCATGATTTTTCTGAGTCATTTTTCCAAGGGAGGGTACTGTGGATTTTCGAGAAAAAAAAATTTCAAGCTAAAAGGAAACCATTAGGTGCATTTTATAGAGAATCAGATTTCGAATAAGAAAAAGTCAACCGTAACCGCGTAACTCGTACCCGTGAGAAAAAAATCGAAAAAATCTGTTTCGAATGCCATGATTTTTCTGAGTCATTTTTCCAAGGGAGGGTACTGTGGATTTTCGAGAAAAAAAAATTTCAAGCTAAAAGGAAACCATTAGGTGCATTTTATAGAGAATCAGATTTCGAATAAGGAAAAGTCAACCGTAACCGCGTAACTCGTACCCGTGAGAAAAAAATCGAAAAAATCTGTTTCGAATGCCATGATTTTTCTGAGTCATTTTTCCAAGGGAGGGTACTGTGGATTTTCGACAAAAAAAAATTTCAAGCTAAAAGGAAACCATTAGGTGCATTTTATAGAGAATCAGATTTCGAATAAGAAAATGTCAACCGTAACCGCGTAACTCGTACCCGTGAGAAAAAAATCGAAAAAATCTGTTTCGAATGCCATGATTTTTCTGAGTCATTTTTCCAAGGGAGGGTACTGTGGATTTTCGACAAAAAAAAATTTCAAGCTAAAAGGAAACCATTAGGTGCATTTTATAGAGAATCAGATTTCGAATAAGAAAAAGTCAACCGTAACCGCGTAACTCGTACCCGTGAGAAAAAAATCGAAAAAATCTGTTTCGAATGCCATGATTTTTCTGAGTCATTTTTCCAAGGGAGGGTACTGTGGATTTTCGACAAAAAAAAATTTCAAGCTAAAAGGAAACCATTAGGTGCATTTTATAGAGAATCAGATTTCGAATAAGAAAAAGTCAACCGTAACCGCGTAACTCGTACCCGTGAGAAAAAAATCGAAAAAATCTGTTTCGAATGCCATGATTTTTCTGAGTCATTTTTCCAAGGGAGGGTACTGTGGATTTTCGAGAAAAAAAAAATTTCAAGCTAAAAGGAAACCATTAGGTGCATTTTATAGAGAATCAGATTTCGAATAAGAAAATGTCAACCGTAACCGCGTAACTCGTACCCGTGAGCAAAAAATCGAAAAAATCTGTTTCGAATGCCATGATTTTTCTGAGTCATTTGTCCAAGGGAGGGTACTGTGGATTTTCGACAAAAAAAAATTTCAAGCTAAAAGGAAACCATTAGGTGCATTTTATAGAGAATCAGATTTCGAATAAGAAAAAGTCAACCGTAACCGCGTAACTCGTACCCGTGAGCAAAAAATCGAAAAAATCTGTTTCGAATGCCATGATTTTTCTGAGTCATTTTTCCAAGGGAGGGTACTGTGGATTTTCGACAAAAAAAAATTTCAAGCTAAAAGGAAACCATTAGGTGCATTTTATAGAGAATCAGATTTCGAATAAGAAAAAGTCAACCGTAACCGCGTAACTCGTACCCGTGAGAAAAAAATCGAAAAAATCTGTTTCGAATGCCATGATTTTTCTGAGTCATTTTTCCAAGGGAGGGTACTGTGGATTTTCGACAAAAAAAAATTTCAAGCTAAAAGGAAACCATTAGGTGCATTTTATAGAGAATCAGATTTCGAATAAGAAAAAGTCAACCGTAACCGCGTAACTCGTACCCGTGAGAAAAAAATCGAAAAAATCTGTTTCGAATGCCATGATTTTTCTGAGTCATTTTTCCAAGGGAGGGTACTGTGGATTTTCGAGAAAAAAAAAATTCCAGCTAAAAGGAAACCATTAGGTGCATTTTATAGAGAATCAGATTTCGAATAAGGAAAAGTCAACCGTAACCGCGTAACTCGTACCCGTGAGAAAAAAATCGAAAAAATCTGTTTCGAATGCCATGATTTTTCTGAGTCATTTTTCCAAGGGAGGGTACTGTGGATTTTCGAGATAAAAAAATTTCAAGCTAAAAGGAAACCATTAGGTGCATTTTATAGAGAATCAGATTTCGAATAAGGAAAAGTCAACCGTAACCGCGTAACTCGTACCCGTGAGAAAAAAATCGAAAAAATCTGTTTCGAATGCCATGATTTTTCTGAGTCATTTTTCCAAGGGAAGGTACTGTGGATTTTCGAGAAAAAAAAATTTCAAGCTAAAAGGAAACCATTAGGTGCATTTTATAGAGAATCAGATTTCCAATAAGAAAAAGTCAACCGTAACCGCGTAACTCGTACCCGTGAGAAAAAAATCGAAAAAATCTGTTTCGAATGCCATGATTTTTCTGAGTCATTTTTCCAAGGGAGGGTACTGTGGATTTTCGAGAAAAAAAAATTTCAAGCTAAAAGGAAACCATTAGGTGCATTTTATAGAGAATCAGATTTCGAATAAGGAAAAGTCAACCGTAACCGCGTAACTCGCACCCGTGAGGAAAAAATCGAAAAAATCAGTTTCGAATGCCATGATTTTACTGAGTCATTTTTCCAAGGGAGGGTACTGTGGATTTTCGAGAAAAAAAAAATTTCAAGCTAAAAGGAAACCATTAGGAGCATTTTATAGAGAATCAGATTTCGAATAAGAAAATGTCAACCGTAACCGCGTAACTCGTACCCGTGAGAAAAAAATCGAAAAAATCTGTTTCGAATGCCATGATTTTTCTGAGTCATTTTTCCAAGGGAGGGTACTGTGGATTTTCGACAAAAAAAAATTTCAAGCTAAAAGGAAACCATTAGGTGCATTTTATAGAGAATCAGATTTCGAATAAGAAAAAGTCAACCGTAACCGCGTAACTCGTACCCGTGAGAAAAAAATCGAAAAAATCTGTTTCGAATGCCATGATTTTTCTGAGTCATTTTTCCAAGGGAGGGTACTGTGGATTTTCGACAAAAAAAAATTTCAAGCTAAAAGGAAACCATTAGGTGCATTTTATAGAGAATCAGATTTCGAATAAGAAAAAGTCAACCGTAACCGCGTAACTCGTACCCGTGAGAAAAAAATCGAAAAAATCTGTTTCGAATGCCATGATTTTTCTGAGTCATTTTTCCAAGGGAGGGTACTGTGGATTTTTGAGAAAAAAAAATTTCAAGCTAAAAGGAAACCATTAGGTGCATTTTATAGAGAATCAGATTTCGAATAAGGAAAAGTCAACCGTAACCGCGTAACTCGTACCCGTGAGAAAAAAATCGAAAAAATCTCTTTCGAATGCCATGATTTTTCTGAGTCATTTTTCCAAGGGAGGGTACTGTGGATTTTCGAGAAAAAAAAATTTCAAGCTAAAAGGAAACCATTAGGTGCATTTTATAGAGAATCAGATTCCGAATAAGAAAAAGTCAACCGTAACCGCGTAACTCGTACCCGTGAGAAAAAAATCGAAAAAATCTGTTTCGAATGCCATGATTTTTCTGAGTCATTTTTCCAAGGGAGGGTACTGTGGATTTTCGACAAAAAAAATTTCAAGCTAAAAGGAAACCATTAGGTGCATTTTATAGAGAATCAGATTTCGAATAAGAAAATGTCAACCGTAACCGCGTAACTCGTACCCGTGAGAAAAAAATCGAAAAAATCTGTTTCGAATGCCATGATTTTTCTGAGTCATTTTTCCAAGGGAGGGTACTGTGGATTTTCGACAAAAAAAAATTTCAAGCTAAAAGGAAACCATTAGGTGCATTTTATAGAGAATCAGATTTCGAATAAGGAAAAGTCAACCGTAACCGCGTAACTCGTAATCGTGAGAAAAAAATCGAAAAAATCTATTTCGAATGCCATGATTTTTCTGAGTCATTTTTCCAAGGGAGGGTACTGTGGATTTTCGAGAAAAAAAAATTTCAAGGTAAAAGGAAACCATTAGGTGCATTTTATAGAGAATCAGATTTCGAATAAGAAAAAGTCAACCGTAACCGCGTAACTCGTACCCGTGAGAAAAAAATCGAAAAAATCTGTTTCGAATGCCATGATTTTTCTGAGTCATTTTTCCAAGGGAGGGTACTGTGGATTTTCGACAAAAAAAAATTTCAAGCTAAAAGGAAACCATTAGGTGCATTTTATAGAGAATCAGATTTCGAATAAGGAAAAGTCAACCGTAACCGCGTAACTCGTAATCGTGAGAAAAAAATCGAAAAAATCTATTTCGAATGCCATGATTTTTCTGAGTCATTTTTCCAAGGGAGGGTACTGTGGATTTTCGAGAAAAAAAAATTTCAAGCTAAAAGGAAACCATTAGGTGCATTTTATAGAGAATCAGATTTCGAATAAGAAAAAGTCAACCGTAACCGCGTAACTCGTACCCGTGAGAAAAAAATCGAAAAAATCTGTTTCGAATGCCATGATTTTTCTGAGTCATTTTTCCAAGGGAGGGTACTGTGGATTTTCGACAAAAAAAAATTTCAAGCTAAAAGGAAACCATTAGGTGCATTTTATAGAGAATCAGATTTCGAATAAGAAAAAGTCAACCGTAACCGCGTAACTCGTACCCGTGAGAAAAAAATCGAAAAAATCTGTTTCGAATGCCATGATTTTTCTGAGTCATTTTTCCAAGGGAGGGTACTGTGGATTTTTGAGAAAGAAAAATTTCAAGCTAAAAGGAAACCATTAGGTGCATTTTATAGAGAATCAGATTTCGAATAAGGAAAAGTCAACCGTAACCGCGTAACTCGTAATCGTGAGAAAAAAATCGAAAAAATCTATTTCGAATGCCATGATTTTTCTGAGTCATTTTTCCAAGGGAGGGTACTGTGGATTTTCGAGAAAAAAAAATTTCAAGCTAAAAGGAAACCATTAGGTGCATTTTATAGAGAATCAGATTTCGAATAAGAAAAAGTCAACCGTAACCGCGTAACTCGTACCCGTGAGAAAAAAATCGAAAAAATCTGTTTCGAATGCCATGATTTTTCTGAGTCATTTGTCCAAGGGAGGGTACTGTGGATTTTCGACAAAAAAAAATTTCAAGCTAAAAGGAAACCATTAGGTGCATTTTATAGAGAATCAGATTTCGAATAAGAAAAAGTCAACCGTAACCGCGTAACTCGTACCCGTGAGCAAAAAATCGAAAAAATCTGTTTCGAATGCCATGATTTTTCTGAGTCATTTTTCCAAGGGAGGGTACTGTGGATTTTCGACAAAAAAAAATTTCAAGCTAAAAGGAAACCATTAGGTGCATTTTATAGAGAATCAGATTTCGAATAAGAAAAAGTCAACCTTAACCGCGTAACTCGTACCCGTGAGAAAAAAATCGAAAAAATCTGTTTCGAATGCCATGATTTTTCTGAGTCATTTTTCCAAGGGAGGGTACTGTGGATTTTCGACAAAAAAAAATTTCAAGCTAAAAGGAAACCATTAGGTGCATTTTATAGAGAATCAGATTTCGAATAAGAAAAAGTCAACCGTAACCGCGTAACTCGTACCCGTGAGAAAAAAATCGAAAAAATCTGTTTCGAATGCCATGATTTTTCTGAGTCATTTTTCCAAGGGAGGGTACTGTGGATTTTCGAGAAAAAAAAAATTCCAGCTAAAAGGAAACCATTAGGTGCATTTTATAGAGAATCAGATTTCGAATAAGGAAAAGTCAACCGTAACCGCGTAACTCGTACCCGTGAGAAAAAAATCGAAAAAATCTGTTTCGAATGCCATGATTTTTCTGAGTCATTTTTCCAAGGGAGGGTACTGTGGATTTTCGAGATAAAAAAATTTCAAGCTAAAAGGAAACCATTAGGTGCATTTTATAGAGAATCAGATTTCGAATAAGGAAAAGTCAACCGTAACCGCGTAACTCGTACCCGTGAGAAAAAAATCGAAAAAATCTGTTTCGAATGCCATGATTTTTCTGAGTCATTTTTCCAAGGGAAGGTACTGTGGATTTTCGAGAAAAAAAAATTTCAAGCTAAAAGGAAACCATTAGGTGCATTTTATAGAGAATCAGATTTCCAATAAGAAAAAGTCAACCGTAACCGCGTAACTCGTACCCGTGAGAAAAAAATCGAAAAAATCTGTTTCGAATGCCATGATTTTTCTGAGTCATTTTTCCAAGGGAGGGTACTGTGGATTTTCGAGAAAAAAAAATTTCAAGCTAAAAGGAAACCATTAGGTGCATTTTATAGAGAATCAGATTTCGAATAAGGAAAAGTCAACCGTAACCGCGTAACTCGCACCCGTGAGGAAAAAATCGAAAAAATCAGTTTCGAATGCCATGATTTTACTGAGTCATTTTTCCAAGGGAGGGTACTGTGGATTTTCGAGAAAAAAAAAATTTCAAGCTAAAAGGAAACCATTAGGTGCATTTTATAGAGAATCAGATTTCGAATAAGAAAATGTCAACCGTAACCGCGTAACTCGTACCCGTGAGAAAAAAATCGAAAAAATCTGTTTCGAATGCCATGATTTTTCTGAGTCATTTTTCCAAGGGAGGGTACTGTGGATTTTCGACAAAAAAAAATTTCAAGCTAAAAGGAAACCATTAGGTGCATTTTATAGAGAATCAGATTTCGAATAAGAAAAAGTCAACCGTAACCGCGTAACTCGTACCCGTGAGAAAAAAATCGAAAAAATCTGTTTCGAATGCCATGATTTTTCTGAGTCATTTTTCCAAGGGAGGGTACTGTGGATTTTCGACAAAAAAAAATTTCAAGCTAAAAGGAAACCATTAGGTGCATTTTATAGAGAATCAGATTTCGAATAAGAAAAAGTCAACCGTAACCGCGTAACTCGTACCCGTGAGAAAAAAATCGAAAAAATCTGTTTCGAATGCCATGATTTTTCTGAGTCATTTTTCCAAGGGAGGGTACTGTGGATTTTTGAGAAAAAAAAATTTCAAGCTAAAAGGAAACCATTAGGTGCATTTTATAGAGAATCAGATTTCGAATAAGGAAAAGTCAACCGTAACCGCGTAACTCGTACCCGTGAGAAAAAAATCGAAAAAATCTCTTTCGAATGCCATGATTTTTCTGAGTCATTTTTCCAAGGGAGGGTACTGTGGATTTTCGAGAAAAAAAAATTTCAAGCTAAAAGGAAACCATTAGGTGCATTTTATAGAGAATCAGATTCCGAATAAGAAAAAGTCAACCGTAACCGCGTAACTCGTACCCGTGAGAAAAAAATCGAAAAAATCTGTTTCGAATGCCATGATTTTTCTGAGTCATTTTTCCAAGGGAGGGTACTGTGGATTTTCGACAAAAAAAAATTTCAAGCTAAAAGGAAACCATTAGGTGCATTTTATAGAGAATCAGATTTCGAATAAGAAAATGTCAACCGTAACCGCGTAACTCGTACCCGTGAGAAAAAAATCGAAAAAATCTGTTTCGAATGCCATGATTTTTCTGAGTCATTTTTCCAAGGGAGGGTACTGTGGATTTTCGAGAAAAAAAAATTTCAAGCTAAAAGGAAACCATTAGGTGCATTTTATAGAGAATCAGATTTCGAATAAGAAAAAGTCAACCGTAACCGCGTAACTCGTACCCGTGAGAAAAAAATCGAAAAAATCTGTTTCGAATGCCATGATTTTTCTGAGTCATTTTTCCAAGGGAGGGTACTGTGGATTTTCGACAAAAAAAATTTCAAGCTAAAAGGAAACCATTAGGTGCATTTTATAGAGAATCAGATTTCGAATAAGAAAATGTCAACCGTAACCGCGTAACTCGTACCCGTGAGAAAAAAATCGAAAAAATCTGTTTCGAATGCCATGATTTTTCTGAGTCATTTTTCCAAGGGAGGGTACTGTGGATTTTCGACAAAAAAAAATTTCAAGCTAAAAGGAAACCATTAGGTGCATTTTATAGAGAATCAGATTTCGAATAAGGAAAAGTCAACCGTAACCGCGTAACTCGTAATCGTGAGAAAAAAATCGAAAAAATCTATTTCGAATGCCATGATTTTTCTGAGTCATTTTTCCAAGGGAGGGTACTGTGGATTTTCGAGAAAAAAAAATTTCAAGGTAAAAGGAAACCATTAGGTGCATTTTATAGAGAATCAGATTTCGAATAAGAAAAAGTCAACCGTAACCGCGTAACTCGTACCCGTGAGAAAAAAATCGAAAAAATCTGTTTCGAATGCCATGATTTTTCTGAGTCATTTTTCCAAGGGAGGGTACTGTGGATTTTCGACAAAAAAAAATTTCAAGCTAAAAGGAAACCATTAGGTGCATTTTATAGAGAATCAGATTTCGAATAAGGAAAAGTCAACCGTAACCGCGTAACTCGTAATCGTGAGAAAAAAATCGAAAAAATCTATTTCGAATGCCATGATTTTTCTGAGTCATTTTTCCAAGGGAGGGTACTGTGGATTTTCGAGAAAAAAAAATTTCAAGCTAAAAGGAAACCATTAGGTGCATTTTATAGAGAATCAGATTTCGAATAAGAAAAAGTCAACCGTAACCGCGTAACTCGTACCCGTGAGAAAAAAATCGAAAAAATCTGTTTCGAATGCCATGATTTTTCTGAGTCATTTTTCCAAGGGAGGGTACTGTGGATTTTCGACAAAAAAAAATTTCAAGCTAAAAGGAAACCATTAGGTGCATTTTATAGAGAATCAGATTTCGAATAAGAAAAAGTCAACCGTAACCGCGTAACTCGTACCCGTGAGAAAAAAATCGAAAAAATCTGTTTCGAATGCCATGATTTTTCTGAGTCATTTTTCCAAGGGAGGGTACTGTGGATTTTTGAGAAAGAAAAATTTCAAGCTAAAAGGAAACCATTAGGTGCATTTTATAGAGAATCAGATTTCGAATAAGGAAAAGTCAACCGTAACCGCGTAACTCGTAATCGTGAGAAAAAAATCGAAAAAATCTATTTCGAATGCCATGATTTTTCTGAGTCATTTTTCCAAGGGAGGGTACTGTGGATTTTCGAGAAAAAAAAATTTCAAGCTAAAAGGAAACCATTAGGTGCATTTTATAGAGAATCAGATTTCGAATAAGAAAAAGTCAACCGTAACCGCGTAACTCGTACCCGTGAGAAAAAAATCGAAAAAATCTGTTTCGAATGCCATGATTTTTCTGAGTCATTTTTCCAAGGGAGGGTACTGTGGATTTTCGACAAAAAAAAATTTCAAGCTAAAAGGAAACCATTAGGTGCATTTTATAGAGAATCAGATTTCGAATAAGAAAAAGTCAACCGTAACCGCGTAACTCGTACCCGTGAGAAAAAAATCGAAAAAATCTGTTTCGAATGCCATGATTTTTCTGAGTCATTTTTCCAAGGGAGGGTACTGTGGATTTTTGAGAAAGAAAAATTTCAAGCTAAAAGGAAACCATTAGGTGCATTTTATAGAGAATCAGATTTCGAATAAGGAAAAGTCAACCGTAACCGCGTAACTCGTAATCGTGAGAAAAAAATCGAAAAAATCTATTTCGAATGCCATGATTTTTCTGAGTCATTTTTCCAAGGGAGGGTACTGTGGATTTTCGAGAAAAAAAAATTTCAAGCTAAAAGGAAACCATTAGGTGCATTTTATAGAGAATCAGATTTCGAATAAGAAAAAGTCAACCGTAACCGCGTAACTCGTACCCGTGAGAAAAAAATCGAAAAAATCTGTTTCGAATGCCATGATTTTTCTGAGTCATTTTTCCAAGGGAGGGTACTGTGGATTTTCGACAAAAAAAAATTTCAAGCTAAAAGGAAACCATTAGGTGCATTTTATAGAGAATCAGATTTCGAATAAGAAAATGTCAACCGTAACCGCGTAACTCGTACCCGTGAGAAAAAAATCGAAAAAATCTGTTTCGAATGCCATGATTTTTCTGAGTCATTTTTCCAAGGGAGGGTACTGTGGATTTTCGACAAAAAAAATTTCAAGCTAAAAGGAAACCATTAGGTGCATTTTATAGAGAATCAGATTTCGAATAAGAAAATGTCAACCGTAACCGCGTAACTCGTACCCGTGAGAAAAAAATCGAAAAAATCTGTTTCGAATGCCATGATTTTTCTGAGTCATTTTTCCAAGGGAGGGTACTGTGGATTTTCGACAAAAAAAAATTTCAAGCTAAAAGGAAACCATTAGGTGCATTTTATAGAGAATCAGATTTCGAATAAGGAAAAGTCAACCGTAACCGCGTAACTCGTAATCGTGAGAAAAAAATCGAAAAAATCTATTTCGAATGCCATGATTTTTCTGAGTCATTTTTCCAAGGGAGGGTACTGTGGATTTTCGAGAAAAAAAAATTTCAAGCTAAAAGGAAACCATTAGGTGCATTTTATAGAGAATCAGATTTCGAATAAGAAAAAGTCAACCGTAACCGCGTAACTCGTACCCGTGAGAAAAAAATCGAAAAAATCTGTTTCGAATGCCATGATTTTTCTGAGTCATTTTTCCAAGGGAGGGTACTGTGGATTTTCGACAAAAAAAAATTTCAAGCTAAAAGGAAACCATTAGGTGCATTTTATAGAGAATCAGATTTCGAATAAGAAAATGTCAACCGTAACCGCGTAACTCGTACCCGTGAGAAAAAAATCGAAAAAATCTGTTTCGAATGCCATGATTTTTCTGAGTCATTTTTCCAAGGGAGGGTACTGTGGATTTTCGAGAAAAAAAAATTTCAAGCTAAAAGGAAACCATTAGGTGCATTTTATAGAGAATCAGATTTCGAATAAGAAAAAGTCAACCGTAACCGCGTAACTCGTACCCGTGAGAAAAAAATCGAAAAAATCTGTTTCGAATGCCATGATTTTTCTGAGTCATTTTTCCAAGGGAGGGTACTGTGGATTTTCGACAAAAAAAAATTTCAAGCTAAAAGGAAACCATTAGGTGCATTTTATAGAGAATCAGATTTCGAATAAGAAAAAGTCAACCGTAACCGCGTAACTCGTACCCGTGAGAAAAAAATCGAAAAAATCTGTTTCGAATGCCATGATTTTTCTGAGTCATTTTTCCAAGGGAGGGTACTGTGGATTTTCGACAAAAAAAAATTTCAAGCTAAAAGGAAACCATTAGGTGCATTTTATAGAGAATCAGATTTCGAATAAGAAAATGTCAACCGTAACCGCGTAACTCGTACCCGTGAGAAAAAAATCGAAAAAATCTGTTTCGAATGCCATGATTTTTCTGAGTCATTTTTCCAAGGGAGGGTACTGTGGATTTTCGACAAAAAAAATTTCAAGCTAAAAGGAAACCATTAGGTGCATTTTATAGAGAATCAGATTTCGAATAAGAAAATGTCAACCGTAACCGCGTAACTCGTACCCGTGAGAAAAAAATCGAAAAAATCTGTTTCGAATGCCATGATTTTTCTGAGTCATTTTTCCAAGGGAGGGTACTGTGGATTTTCGACAAAAAAAAATTTCAAGCTAAAAGGAAACCATTAGGTGCATTTTATAGAGAATCAGATTTCGAATAAGGAAAAGTCAACCGTAACCGCGTAACTCGTAATCGTGAGAAAAAAATCGAAAAAATCTATTTCGAATGCCATGATTTTTTCGAGTCATTTTTCCAAGGGAGGGTACTGTGGATTTTCGAGAAAAAAAAATTTCAAGCTAAAAGGAAACCATTAGGTGCATTTTATAGAGAATCAGATTTCGAATAAGGAAAAGTCAACCGTAACCGCGTAACTCGTACCCGTGAGAAAAAAATCGAAAAAATCTGTTTCGAATGCCATGATTTTTCTGAGTCATTTTTCCAAGGGAGGGTACTGTGGATTTTTGAGAAAGAAAAATTTCAAGCTAAAAGGAAACCATTAGGTGCATTTTATAGAGAATCAGATTTCGAATAAGGAAAAGTCAACCGTAACCGCGTAACTCGTAATCGTGAGAAAAAAATCGAAAAAATCTATTTCGAATGCCATGATTTTTCTGAGTCATTTTTCCAAGGGAGGGTACTGTGGATTTTCGAGAAAAAAAAATTTCAAGCTAAAAGGAAACCATTAGGTGCATTTTATAGAGAATCAGATTTCGAATAAGAAAAAGTCAACCGTAACCGCGTAACTCGTACCCGTGAGAAAAAAATCGAAAAAATCTGTTTCGAATGCCATGATTTTTCTGAGTCATTTTTCCAAGGGAGGGTACTGTGGATTTTCGACAAAAAAAAATTTCAAGCTAAAAGGAAACCATTAGGTGCATTTTATAGAGAATCAGATTTCGAATAAGAAAAAGTCAACCGTAACCGCGTAACTCGTACCCGTGAGAAAAAAATCGAAAAAATCTGTTTCGAATGCCATGATTTTTCTGAGTCATTTTTCCAAGGGAGGGTACTGTGGATTTTTGAGAAAGAAAAATTTCAAGCTAAAAGGAAACCATTAGGTGCATTTTATAGAGAATCAGATTTCGAATAAGGAAAAGTCAACCGTAACCGCGTAACTCGTAATCGTGAGAAAAAAATCGAAAAAATCTATTTCGAATGCCATGATTTTTCTGAGTCATTTTTCCAAGGGAGGGTACTGTGGATTTTCGAGAAAAAAAAATTTCAAGCTAAAAGGAAACCATTAGGTGCATTTTATAGAGAATCAGATTTCGAATAAGAAAAAGTCAACCGTAACCGCGTAACTCGTACCCGTGAGAAAAAAATCGAAAAAATCTGTTTCGAATGCCATGATTTTTCTGAGTCATTTTTCCAAGGGAGGGTACTGTGGATTTTCGACAAAAAAAAATTTCAAGCTAAAAGGAAACCATTAGGTGCATTTTATAGAGAATCAGATTTCGAATAAGAAAATGTCAACCGTAACCGCGTAACTCGTACCCGTGAGAAAAAAATCGAAAAAATCTGTTTCGAATGCCATGATTTTTCTGAGTCATTTTTCCAAGGGAGGGTACTGTGGATTTTCGACAAAAAAAATTTCAAGCTAAAAGGAAACCATTAGGTGCATTTTATAGAGAATCAGATTTCGAATAAGAAAATGTCAACCGTAACCGCGTAACTCGTACCCGTGAGAAAAAAATCGAAAAAATCTGTTTCGAATGCCATGATTTTTCTGAGTCATTTTTCCAAGGGAGGGTACTGTGGATTTTCGACAAAAAAAAATTTCAAGCTAAAAGGAAACCATTAGGTGCATTTTATAGAGAATCAGATTTCGAATAAGGAAAAGTCAACCGTAACCGCGTAACTCGTAATCGTGAGAAAAAAATCGAAAAAATCTATTTCGAATGCCATGATTTTTCTGAGTCATTTTTCCAAGGGAGGGTACTGTGGATTTTCGAGAAAAAAAAATTTCAAGCTAAAAGGAAACCATTAGGTGCATTTTATAGAGAATCAGATTTCGAATAAGAAAAAGTCAACCGTAACCGCGTAACTCGTACCCGTGAGAAAAAAATCGAAAAAATCTGTTTCGAATGCCATGATTTTTCTGAGTCATTTTTCCAAGGGAGGGTACTGTGGATTTTCGACAAAAAAAAATTTCAAGCTAAAAGGAAACCATTAGGTGCATTTTATAGAGAATCAGATTTCGAATAAGAAAATGTCAACCGTAACCGCGTAACTCGTACCCGTGAGAAAAAAATCGAAAAAATCTGTTTCGAATGCCATGATTTTTCTGAGTCATTTTTCCAAGGGAGGGTACTGTGGATTTTCGAGAAAAAAAAATTTCAAGCTAAAAGGAAACCATTAGGTGCATTTTATAGAGAATCAGATTTCGAATAAGAAAAAGTCAACCGTAACCGCGTAACTCGTACCCGTGAGAAAAAAATCGAAAAAATCTGTTTCGAATGCCATGATTTTTCTGAGTCATTTTTCCAAGGGAGGGTACTGTGGATTTTCGACAAAAAAAAATTTCAAGCTAAAAGGAAACCATTAGGTGCATTTTATAGAGAATCAGATTTCGAATAAGAAAAAGTCAACCGTAACCGCGTAACTCGTACCCGTGAGAAAAAAATCGAAAAAATCTGTTTCGAATGCCATGATTTTTCTGAGTCATTTTTCCAAGGGAGGGTACTGTGGATTTTCGACAAAAAAAAATTTCAAGCTAAAAGGAAACCATTAGGTGCATTTTATAGAGAATCAGATTTCGAATAAGAAAATGTCAACCGTAACCGCGTAACTCGTACCCGTGAGAAAAAAATCGAAAAAATCTGTTTCGAATGCCATGATTTTTCTGAGTCATTTTTCCAAGGGAGGGTACTGTGGATTTTCGACAAAAAAAATTTCAAGCTAAAAGGAAACCATTAGGTGCATTTTATAGAGAATCAGATTTCGAATAAGAAAATGTCAACCGTAACCGCGTAACTCGTACCCGTGAGAAAAAAATCGAAAAAATCTGTTTCGAATGCCATGATTTTTCTGAGTCATTTTTCCAAGGGAGGGTACTGTGGATTTTCGACAAAAAAAAATTTCAAGCTAAAAGGAAACCATTAGGTGCATTTTATAGAGAATCAGATTTCGAATAAGGAAAAGTCAACCGTAACCGCGTAACTCGTAATCGTGAGAAAAAAATCGAAAAAATCTATTTCGAATGCCATGATTTTTTCGAGTCATTTTTCCAAGGGAGGGTACTGTGGATTTTCGAGAAAAAAAAATTTCAAGCTAAAAGGAAACCATTAGGTGCATTTTATAGAGAATCAGATTTCGAATAAGGAAAAGTCAACCGTAACCGCGTAACTCGTTCCCGTGAGAAAAAAATCGAAAAAATCTGTTTCGAATGCCATGATTTTTCTGAGTCATTTTTCCAAGGGAGGGTACTGTGGATTTTCGAGAAAAAAAATTTCAAGCTAAAAGGAAACCATTAGGTGCATTTTATAGAGAATCAGATTTCGAATAAGGAAAAGTCAACCGTAACCGCGTAACTCGTACCCGTGAGAAAAAAATCGAAAAAATCTGTTTCGAATGCCATGATTTTTCTGAGTCATTTTTCCAAGGGAGGGTACTGTGGATTTTCGACAAAAAAAAATTTTAAGCTAAAAGGAAACCATTAAATGCGTTTTATAGAGAATCAGATTTCGAATAAGAAAAAGTCAACCGTAACCGCGTAACTCGTACCCGTGAGAAAAAAATCGAAAAAATCTGTTTCGAATGCCATGATTTTTCTGAGTCATTTTTCCAAGGGAGGGTACTGTGGATTTTTGAGAAAAAAAAATTTCAAGCTAAAAGGAAACCATTAGGTGCATTTTATAGAGAATCAGATTTCGAATAAGGAAAAGTCAACCGTAACCGCGTAACTCGTACCCGTGAGAAAAAAATCGAAAAAATCTCTTTCGAATGCCATGATTTTTCTGAGTCATTTTTCCAAGGGAGGGTACTGTGGATTTTCGAGAAAAAAAAATTTCAAGCTAAAAGGAAACCATTAGGTGCATTTTATAGAGAATCAGATTTCGAATAAGAAAAAGTCAACCGTAACCGCGTAACTCGTACCCGTGAGAAAAAAATCGAAAAAATCTGTTTCGAATGCCATGATTTTTCTGAGTCATTTTTCCAAGGGAGGGTACTGTGGATTTTCGACAAAAAAAAATTTCAAGCTAAAAGGAAACCATTAGGTGCATTTTATAGAGAATCAGATTTCGAATAAGAAAATGTCAACCGTAACCGCGTAACTCGTACCCGTGAGAAAAAAATCGAAAAAATCTGTTTCGAATGCCATGATTTTTCTGAGTCATTTTTCCAAGGGAGGGTACTGTGGATTTTCGACAAAAAAAATTTCAAGCTAAAAGGAAACCATTAGGTGCATTTTATAGAGAATCAGATTTCGAATAAGAAAATGTCAACCGTAACCGCGTAACTCGTACCCGTGAGAAAAAAATCGAAAAAATCTGTTTCGAATGCCATGATTTTTCTGAGTCATTTTTCCAAGGGAGGGTACTGTGGATTTTCGACAAAAAAAAATTTCAAGCTAAAAGGAAACCATTAGGTGCATTTTATAGAGAATCAGATTTCGAATAAGGAAAAGTCAACCGTAACCGCGTAACTCGTAATCGTGAGAAAAAAATCGAAAAAATCTATTTCGAATGCCATGATTTTTCTGAGTCATTTTTCCAAGGGAGGGTACTGTGGATTTTCGAGAAAAAAAAATTTCAAGCTAAAAGGAAACCATTAGGTGCATTTTATAGAGAATCAGATTTCGAATAAGAAAAAGTCAACCGTAACCGCGTAACTCGTACCCGTGAGAAAAAAATCGAAAAAATCTGTTTCGAATGCCATGATTTTTCTGAGTCATTTTTCCAAGGGAGGGTACTGTGGATTTTCGACAAAAAAAAATTTCAAGCTAAAAGGAAACCATTAGGTGCATTTTATAGAGAATCAGATTTCGAATAAGAAAAAGTCAACCGTAACCGCGTAACTCGTACCCGTGAGAAAAAAATCGAAAAAATCTGTTTCGAATGCCATGATTTTTCTGAGTCATTTTTCCAAGGGAGGGTACTGTGGATTTTCGACAAAAAAAAATTTCAAGCTAAAAGGAAACCATTAGGTGCATTTTATAGAGAATCAGATTTCGAATAAGAAAATGTCAACCGTAACCGCGTAACTCGTACCCGTGAGAAAAAAATCGAAAAAATCTGTTTCGAATGCCATGATTTTTCTGAGTCATTTTTCCAAGGGAGGGTACTGTGGATTTTCGACAAAAAAAATTTCAAGCTAAAAGGAAACCATTAGGTGCATTTTATAGAGAATCAGATTTCGAATAAGAAAATGTCAACCGTAACCGCGTAACTCGTACCCGTGAGAAAAAAATCGAAAAAATCTGTTTCGAATGCCATGATTTTTCTGAGTCATTTTTCCAAGGGAGGGTACTGTGGATTTTCGACAAAAAAAAATTTCAAGCTAAAAGGAAACCATTAGGTGCATTTTATAGAGAATCAGATTTCGAATAAGGAAAAGTCAACCGTAACCGCGTAACTCGTAATCGTGAGAAAAAAATCGAAAAAATCTATTTCGAATGCCATGATTTTTCTGAGTCATTTTTCCAAGGGAGGGTACTGTGGATTTTCGAGAAAAAAAAATTTCAAGCTAAAAGGAAACCATTAGGTGCATTTTATAGAGAATCAGATTTCGAATAAGAAAAAGTCAACCGTAACCGCGTAACTCGTACCCGTGAGAAAAAAATCGAAAAAATCTGTTTCGAATGCCATGATTTTTCTGAGTCATTTTTCCAAGGGAGGGTACTGTGGATTTTCGACAAAAAAAAATTTCAAGCTAAAAGGAAACCATTAGGTGCATTTTATAGAGAATCAGATTTCGAATAAGAAAAAGTCAACCGTAACCGCGTAACTCGTACCCGTGAGAAAAAAATCGAAAAAATCTGTTTCGAATGCCATGATTTTTCTGAGTCATTTTTCCAAGGCAGGGTACTGTGGATTTTCGACAAAAAAAAATTTCAAGCTAAAAGGAAACCATTAGGTGCATTTTATAGAGAATCAGATTTCGAATAAGAAAAAGTCAACCGTAACGGCGTAACTCGTACCCGTGAGAAAAAAATCGAAAAAATCTGTTTCGAATGCCATGATTTTTCTGAGTCATTTTTCCAAGGCAGGGTACTGTGGATTTTCGACAAAAAAAAATTTCAAGCTAAAAGGAAACCATTAGGTGCATTTTATAGAGAATCAGATTTCGAATAAGAAAAAGTCAACCGTAACCGCGTAACTCGTACCCGTGAGAAAAAAATCGAAAAAATCTGTTTCGAATGCCATGATTTTTCTGAGTCATTTTTCCAAGGGAGGGTACTGTGGATTTTCGACAAAAAAAAATTTCAAGCTAAAAGGAAACCATTAGGTGCATTTTATAGAGAATCAGATTTCGAATAAGGAAAAGTCAACCGTAACCGCGTAACTCGTACCCGTGAGAAAAAAATCGAAAAAATCTCTTTCGAATGCCATGATTTTTCTGAGTCATTTTTCCAAGGGAGGGTACTGTGGATTTTCGAGAAAAAAAAATTTCAAGCTAAAAGGAAACCATTAGGTGCATTTTATAGAGAATCAGATTTCGAATAAGAAAAAGTCAACCGTAACCGCGTAACTCGTACCCGTGAGAAAAAAATCGAAAAAATCTGTTTCGAATGCCATGATTTTTCTGAGTCATTTTTCCAAGGGAGGGTACTGTGGATTTTCGACAAAAAAAAATTTCAAGCTAAAAGGAAACCATTAGGTGCATTTTATAGAGAATCAGATTTCGAATAAGAAAAAGTCAACCGTAACCGCGTAACTCGTACCCGTGAGAAAAAAATCGAAAAAATCTGTTTCGAATGCCATGATTTTTCTGAGTCATTTTTCCAAGGGAGGGTACTGTGGATTTCGACAAAAAAAAATTTCAAGCTAAAAGGAAACCATTAGGTGCATTTTATAGAGAATCAGATTTCGAATAAGAAAATGTCAACCGTAACCGCGTAACTCGTACCCGTGAGAAAAAAATCGAAAAAATCTGTTTCGAATGCCATGATTTTTCTGAGTCATTTTTCCAAGGGAGGGTACTGTGGATTTTCGACAAAAAAAATTTCAAGCTAAAAGGAAACCATTAGGTGCATTTTATAGAGAATCAGATTTCGAATAAGAAAATGTCAACCGTAACCGCGTAACTCGTACCCGTGAGAAAAAAATCGAAAAAATCTGTTTCGAATGCCATGATTTTTCTGAGTCATTTTTCCAAGGGAGGGTACTGTGGATTTTCGACAAAAAAAAATTTCAAGCTAAAAGGAAACCATTAGGTGCATTTTATAGAGAATCAGATTTCGAATAAGGAAAAGTCAACCGTAACCGCGTAACTCGTAATCGTGAGAAAAAAATCGAAAAAATCTATTTCGAATGCCATGATTTTTCTGAGTCATTTTTCCAAGGGAGGGTACTGTGGATTTTCGAGAAAAAAAAATTTCAAGCTAAAAGGAAACCATTAGGTGCATTTTATAGAGAATCAGATTTCGAATAAGAAAAAGTCAACCGTAACCGCGTAACTCGTACCCGTGAGAAAAAAATCGAAAAAATCTGTTTCGAATGCCATGATTTTTCTGAGTCATTTTTCCAAGGGAGGGTACTGTGGATTTTCGACAAAAAAAAATTTCAAGCTAAAAGGAAACCATTAGGTGCATTTTATAGAGAATCAGATTTCGAATAAGGAAAAGTCAACCGTAACCGCGTAACTCGTAATCGTGAGAAAAAAATCGAAAAAATCTATTTCGAATGCCATGATTTTTCTGAGTCATTTTTCCAAGGGAGGGTACTGTGGATTTTCGAGAAAAAAAAATTTCAAGCTAAAAGGAAACCATTAGGTGCATTTTATAGAGAATCAGATTTCGAATAAGAAAAAGTCAACCGTAACCGCGTAACTCGTACCCGTGAGAAAAAAATCGAAAAAATCTGTTTCGAATGCCATGATTTTTCTGAGTCATTTTTCCAAGGGAGGGTACTGTGGATTTTTGACAAAAAAAAATTTCAAGCTAAAAGGAAACCATTAGGTGCATTTTATAGAGAATCAGATTTCGAATAAGAAAAAGTCAACCGTAACCGCGTAACTCGTACCCGTGAGAAAAAAATCGAAAAAATCTGTTTCGAATGCCATGATTTTTCTGAGTCATTTTTCCAAGGGAGGGTACTGTGGATTTTTGAGAAAAAAAAATTTCAAGCTAAAAGGAAACCATTAGGTGCATTTTATAGAGAATCAGATTTCGAATAAGGAAAAGTCAACCGTAACCGCGTAACTCGTACCCGTGAGAAAAAAATCGAAAAAATCTCTTGCGAATGCCATGATTTTTCTGAGTCATTTTTCCAAGGGAGGGTACTGTGGATTTTCGAGAAAAAAAAATTTCAAGCTAAAAGGAAACCATTAGGTGCATTTTATAGAGAATCAGATTTCGAATAAGAAAAAGTCAACCGTAACCGCGTAACTCGTACCCGTGAGAAAAAAATCGAAAAAATCTGTTTCGAATGCCATGATTTTTCTGAGTCATTTTTCCAAGGGAGGGTACTGTGGATTTTCGAGAAAAAAAAATTTCAAGCTAAAAGGAAACCATTAGGTGCATTTTATAGAGAATCAGATTTCGAATAAGAAAAAGTCAACCGTAACCGCGTAACTCGTACCCGTGAGAAAAAAATCGAAAAAATCTGTTTCGAATGCCATGATTTTTCTGAGTCATTTTTCCAAGGGAGGGTACTGTGGATTTTCGACAAAAAAAAATTTCAAGCTAAAAGGAAACCATTAGGTGCATTTTATAGAGAATCAGATTTCGAATAAGGAAAAGTCAACCGTAACCGCGTAACTCGTAATCGTGAGAAAAAAATCGAAAAAATCTATTTCGAATGCCATGATTTTTCTGAGTCATTTTTCCAAGGGAGGGTACTGTGGATTTTCGAGAAAAAAAAATTTCAAGCTAAAAGGAAACCATTAGGTGCATTTTATAGAGAATCAGATTTCGAATAAGAAAAAGTCAACCGTAACCGCGTAACTCGTACCCGTGAGAAAAAAATCGAAAAAATCTGTTTCGAATGCCATGATTTTTCTGAGTCATTTTTCCAAGGGAGGGTACTGTGGATTTTCGACAAAAAAAAATTTCAAGCTAAAAGGAAACCATTAGGTGCATTTTATAGAGAATCAGATTTCGAATAAGGAAAAGTCAACCGTAACCGCGTAACTCGTAATCGTGAGAAAAAAATCGAAAAAATCTATTTCGAATGCCATGATTTTTCTGAGTCATTTTTCCAAGGGAGGGTACTGTGGATTTTCGAGAAAAAAAAATTTCAAGCTAAAAGGAAACCATTAGGTGCATTTTATAGAGAATCAGATTTCGAATAAGAAAAAGTCAACCGTAACCGCGTAACTCGTACCCGTGAGAAAAAAATCGAAAAAATCTGTTTCGAATGCCATGATTTTTCTGAGTCATTTTTCCAAGGGAGGGTACTGTGGATTTTCGACAAAAAAAAATTTCAAGCTAAAAGGAAACCATTAGGTGCATTTTATAGAGAATCAGATTTCGAATAAGAAAAAGTCAACCGTAACCGCGTAACTCGTACCCGTGCGAAAAAAATCGAAAAAATCTGTTTCGAATGCCATGATTTTTCTGAGTCATTTTTCCAAGGGAGGGTACTGTGGATTTTTGAGAAAAAAAAATTTCAAGCTAAAAGGAAACCATTAGGTGCATTTTATAGAGAATCAGATTTCGAATAAGGAAAAGTCAACCGTAACCGCGTAACTCGTACCCGTGAGAAAAAAATCGAAAAAATCTCTTTCGAATGCCATGATTTTTCTGAGTCATTTTTCCAAGGGAGGGTACTGTGGATTTTTGAGAAAAAAAAATTTCAAGCTAAAAGGAAACCATTAGGTGCATTTTATAGAGAATCAGATTTCGAATAAGAAAAAGTCAACCGTAACCGCGTAACTCGTACCCGTGAGAAAAAAATCGAAAAAATCTGTTTCGAATGCCATGATTTTTCTGAGTCATTTTTCCAAGGGAGGGTACTGTGGATTTTCGACAAAAAAAAATTTCAAGCTAAAAGGAAACCATTAGGTGCATTTTATAGAGAATCAGATTTCGAATAAGAAAATGTCAACCGTAACCGCGTAACTCGTACCCGTGAGAAAAAAATCGAAAAAATCTGTTTCGAATGCCATGATTTTTCTGAGTCATTTTTCCAAGGGAGGGTACTGTGGATTTTCGACAAAAAAAAATTTCAAGCTAAAAGGAAACCATTAGGTGCATTTTATAGAGAATCAGATTTCGAATAAGGAAAAGTCAACCGTAACCGCGTAACTCGTAATCGTGAGAAAAAAATCGAAAAAATCTATTTCGAATGCCATGATTTTTCTGAGTCATTTTTCCAAGGGAGGGTACTGTGGATTTTCGAGAAAAAAAAATTTCAAGCTAAAAGGAAACCATTAGGTGCATTTTATAGAGAATCAGATTTCGAATAAGAAAAAGTCAACCGTAACCGCGTAACTCGTACCCGTGAGAAAAAAATCGAAAAAATCTGTTTCGAATGCCATGATTTTTCTGAGTCATTTTTCCAAGGGAGGGTACTGTGGATTTTCGACAAAAAAAAATTTCAAGCTAAAAGGAAACCATTAGGTGCATTTTATAGAGAATCAGATTTCGAATAAGAAAAAGTCAACCGTAACCGCGTAACTCGTACCCGTGAGAAAAAAATCGAAAAAATCTGTTTCGAATGCCATGATTTTTCTGAGTCATTTTTCCAAGGCAGGGTACTGTGGATTTTCGACAAAAAAAAATTTCAAGCTAAAAGGAAACCATTAGGTGCATTTTATAGAGAATCAGATTTCGAATAAGAAAAAGTCAACCGTAACCGCGTAACTCGTACCCGTGAGAAAAAAATCGAAAAAATCTGTTTCGAATGCCATGATTTTTCTGAGTCATTTTTCCAAGGGAGGGTACTGTGGATTTTCGACAAAAAAAAATTTCAAGCTAAAAGGAAACCATTAGGTGCATTTTATAGAGAATCAGATTTCGAATAAGGAAAAGTCAACCGTAACCGCGTAACTCGTAATCGTGAGAAAAAAATCGAAAAAATCTATTTCGAATGCCATGATTTTTCTGAGTCATTTTTCCAAGGGAGGGTACTGTGGATTTTCGACAAAAAAAATTTCAAGCTAAAAGGAAACCATTAGGTGCATTTTATAGAGAATCAGATTTCGAATAAGAAAAAGTCAACCGTAACCGCGTAACTCGTAATCGTGAGAAAAAAATCGAAAAAATCTATTTCGAATGCCATGATTTTTCTGAGTCATTTTTCCAAGGGAGGGTACTGTGGATTTTTGAGAAAAAAAAATTTCAAGCTAAAAGGAAACCATTAGGTGCATTTTATAGAGAATCAGATTTCGAATAAGGAAAAGTCAACCGTAACCGCGTAACTCGTACCCGTGAGAAAAAAATCGAAAAAATCTCTTTCGAATGCCATGATTTTTCTGAGTCATTTTTCCAAGGGAGGGTACTGTGGATTTTCGAGAAAAAAAAATTTCAAGCTAAAAGGAAACCATTAGGTGCATTTTATAGAGAATCAGATTTCGAATAAGAAAAAGTCAACCGTAACCGCGTAACTCGTACCCGTGAGAAAAAAATCGCAAAAATCTGTTTCGAATGCCATGATTTTTCTGAGTCATTTTTCCAAGGGAGGGTACTGTGGATTTTCGACAAAAAAAAATTTCAAGCTAAAAGGAAACCATTAGGTGCATTTTATAGAGAATCAGATTTCGAATAAGAAAATGTCAACCGTAACCGCGTAACTCGTACCCGTGAGAAAAAAATCGAAAAAATCTGTTTCGAATGCCATGATTTTTCTGAGTCATTTTTCCAAGGGAGGGTACTGTGGATTTTCGACAAAAAAAATTTCAAGCTAAAAGGAAACCATTAGGTGCATTTTATAGAGAATCAGATTTCGAATAAGAAAATGTCAACCGTAACCGCGTAACTCGTACCCGTGAGAAAAAAATCGAAAAAATCTGTTTCGAATGCCATGATTTTTCTGAGTCATTTTTCCAAGGGAGGGTACTGTGGATTTTCGAGAAAAAAAAATTTCAAGCTAAAAGGAAACCATTAGGTGCATTTTATAGAGAATCAGATTTCGAATAAGAAAAAGTCAACCGTAACCGCGTAACTCGTACCCGTGAGAAAAAAATCGAAAAAATCTGTTTCGAATGCCATGATTTTTCTGAGTCATTTTTCCAAGGGAGGGTACTGTGGATTTTCGACAAAAAAAAATTTCAAGCTAAAAGGAAACCATTACGTGCATTTTATAGAGAATCAGATTTCGAATAAGAAAAAGTCAACCGTAACCGCGTAACTCGTACCCGTGAGAAAAAAATCGAAAAAATCTGTTTCGAATGCCATGATTTTTCTGAGTCATTTTTCCAAGGCAGGGTACTGTGGATTTTCGACAAAAAAAAATTTCAAGCTAAAAGGAAACCATTAGGTGCATTTTATAGAGAATCAGATTTCGAATAAGAAAAAGTCAACCGTAACCGCGTAACTCGTACCCGTGAGAAAAAAATCGAAAAAATCTGTTTCGAATGCCATGATTTTTCTGAGTCATTTTTCCAAGGGAGGGTACTGTGGATTTTCGACAAAAAAAAATTTCAAGCTAAAAGGAAACCATTAGGTGCATTTTATAGAGAATCAGATTTCGAATAAGAAAATGTCAACCGTAACCGCGTAACTCGTACCCGTGAGAAAAAAATCGAAAAAATCTGTTTCGAATGCCATGATTTTTCTGAGTCATTTTTCCAAGGGAGGGTACTGTGGATTTTCGAGAAAAAAAAATTTCAAGCTAAAAGGAAACCATTAGGTGCATTTTATAGAGAATCAGATTTCGAATAAGAAAAAGTCAACCGTAACCGCGTAACTCGTACCCGTGAGAAAAAAATCGAAAAAATCTGTTTCGAATGCCATGATTTTTCTGAGTCATTTTTCCAAGGGAGGGTACTGTGGATTTTCGACAAAAAAAAATTTCAAGCTAAAAGGAAACCATTAGGTGCATTTTATAGAGAATCAGATTTCGAATAAGAAAAAGTCAACCGTAACCGCGTAACTCGTACCCGTGAGAAAAAAATCGAAAAAATCTGTTTCGAATGCCATGATTTTTCTGAGTCATTTTTCCAAGGGAGGGTACTGTGGATTTTCGACAAAAAAAAATTTCAAGCTAAAAGGAAACCATTAGGTGCATTTTATAGAGAATCAGATTTCGAATAAGAAAATGTCAACCGTAACCGCGTAACTCGTACCCGTGAGAAAAAAATCGAAAAAATCTGTTTCGAATGCCATGATTTTTCTGAGTCATTTTTCCAAGGGAGGGTACTGTGGATTTTCGACAAAAAAAATTTCAAGCTAAAAGGAAACCATTAGGTGCATTTTATAGAGAATCAGATTTCGAATAAGAAAATGTCAACCGTAACCGCGTAACTCGTACCCGTGAGAAAAAAATCGAAAAAATCTGTTTCGAATGCCATGATTTTTCTGAGTCATTTTTCCAAGGGAGGGTACTGTGGATTTTCGAGAAAAAAAAATTTCAAGCTAAAAGGAAACCATTAGGTGCATTTTATAGAGAATCAGATTTCGAATAAGAAAAAGTCAACCGTAACCGCGTAACTCGTACCCGTGAGAAAAAAATCGAAAAAATCTGTTTCGAATGCCATGATTTTTCTGAGTCATTTTTCCAAGGGAGGGTACTGTGGATTTTCGACAAAAAAAAATTTCAAGCTAAAAGGAAACCATTACGTGCATTTTATAGAGAATCAGATTTCGAATAAGAAAAAGTCAACCGTAACCGCGTAACTCGTACCCGTGAGAAAAAAATCGAAAAAATCTGTTTCGAATGCCATGATTTTTCTGAGTCATTTTTCCAAGGCAGGGTACTGTGGATTTTCGACAAAAAAAAATTTCAAGCTAAAAGGAAACCATTAGGTGCATTTTATAGAGAATCAGATTTCGAATAAGAAAAAGTCAACCGTAACCGCGTAACTCGTACCCGTGAGAAAAAAATCGAAAAAATCTGTTTCGAATGCCATGATTTTTCTGAGTCATTTTTCCAAGGGAGGGTACTGTGGATTTTCGACAAAAAAAAATTTCAAGCTAAAAGGAAACCATTAGGTGCATTTTATAGAGAATCAGATTTCGAATAAGAAAATGTCAACCGTAACCGCGTAACTCGTACCCGTGAGAAAAAAATCGAAAAAATCTGTTTCGAATGCCATGATTTTTCTGAGTCATTTTTCCAAGGGAGGGTACTGTGGATTTTCGAGAAAAAAAAATTTCAAGCTAAAAGGAAACCATTAGGTGCATTTTATAGAGAATCAGATTTCGAATAAGAAAAAGTCAACCGTAACCGCGTAACTCGTACCCGTGAGAAAAAAATCGAAAAAATCTGTTTCGAATGCCATGATTTTTCTGAGTCATTTTTCCAAGGGAGGGTACTGTGGATTTTCGACAAAAAAAAATTTCAAGCTAAAAGGAAACCATTAGGTGCATTTTATAGAGAATCAGATTTCGAATAAGAAAAAGTCAACCGTAACCGCGTAACTCGTACCCGTGAGAAAAAAATCGAAAAAATCTGTTTCGAATGCCATGATTTTTCTGAGTCATTTTTCCAAGGGAGGGTACTGTGGATTTTCGACAAAAAAAAATTTCAAGCTAAAAGGAAACCATTAGGTGCATTTTATAGAGAATCAGATTTCGAATAAGGAAAAGTCAACCGTAACCGCGTAACTCGTAATCGTGAGAAAAAAATCGAAAAAATCTATTTCGAATGCCATGATTTTTCTGAGTCATTTTTCCAAGGGAGGGTACTGTGGATTTTCGAGAAAAAAAAATTTCAAGCTAAAAGGAAACCATTAGGTGCATTTTATAGAGAATCAGATTTCGAATAAGAAAAAGTCAACCGTAACCGCGTAACTCGTACCCGTGAGAAAAAAATCGAAAAAATCTGTTTCGAATGCCATGATTTTTCTGAGTCATTTTTCCAAGGGAGGGTACTGTGGATTTTCGACAAAAAAAAATTTCAAGCTAAAAGGAAACCATTAGGTGCATTTTATAGAGAATCAGATTTCGAATAAGGAAAAGTCAACCGTAACCGCGTAACTCGTAATCGTGAGAAAAAAATCGAAAAAATCTATTTCGAATGCCATGATTTTTCTGAGTCATTTTTCCAAGGGAGGGTACTGTGGATTTTCGAGAAAAAAAAATTTCAAGCTAAAAGGAAACCATTAGGTGCATTTTATAGAGAATCAGATTTCGAATAAGAAAAAGTCAACCGTAACCGCGTAACTCGTACCCGTGAGAAAAAAATCGAAAAAATCTGTTTCGAATGCCATGATTTTTCTGAGTCATTTTTCCAAGGGAGGGTACTGTGGATTTTCGACAAAAAAAAATTTCAAGCTAAAAGGAAACCATTAGGTGCATTTTATAGAGAATCAGATTTCGAATAAGGAAAAGTCAACCGTAACCGCGTAACTCGTAATCGTGAGAAAAAAATCGAAAAAATCTATTTCGAATGCCATGATTTTTCTGAGTCATTTTTCCAAGGGAGGGTACTGTGGATTTTCGAGAAAAAAAAATTTCAAGCTAAAAGGAAACCATTAGGTGCATTTTATAGAGAATCAGATTTCGAATAAGGAAAAGTCAACCGTAACCGTGTAACTCGTACCCGTGAGAAAAAAATCGAAAAAATCTGTTTCGAATGCCATGATTTTTCTGAGTCATTTTTCCAAGGGAGGATACTGTGGATTTTCGAGAAAAAAAAATTTCAAGCTAAAAGGAAACCATTAGGTGCATTTTATAGAGAATCAGATTTCGAATAAGAAAAAGTCAACCGTAACCGCGTAACTCGTACCCGTGAGAAAAAAATCGAAAAAATCTGTTTCGAATGCCATGATTTTTCTGAGTCATTTTTCCAAGGGAGGGTACTGTGGATTTTCGAGAAAAAAAAATTTCAAGCTAAAAGGAAACCATCAGGTGCATTTTATAGAGAATCAGATTTCGAATAAGAAAAAGTCAACCGTAACCGCGTAACTCGTACCCGTGAGAAAAAAATCGAAAAAATCTGTTTCGAATGCCATGATTTTTCTGAGTCATTTTTCCAAGGGAGGGTACTGTGGATTTTCGACAAAAAAAAATTTCAAGCTAAAAGGAAACCATTAGGTGCATTTTATAGAGAATCAGATTTCGAATAAGGAAAAGTCAACCGTAACCGCGTAACTCGTAATCGTGAGAAAAAAATCGAAAAAATCTATTTCGAATGCCATGATTTTTCTGAGTCATTTTTCCAAGGGAGGGTACTGTGGATTTTCGAGAAAAAAAATTTCAAGCTAAAAGGAAACCATTAGGTGCATTTTATAGAGAATCAGATTTCGAATAAGAAAAAGTCAACCGTAACCGCGTAACTCGTACCCGTGAGAAAAAAATCGAAAAAATCTGTTTCGAATGCCATGATTTTTCTGAGTCATTTTTCCAAGGGAGGGTACTGTGGATTTTCGAGAAAAAAAAATTTCAAGCTAAAAGGAAACCATTAGGTGCATTTTATAGAGAATCAGATTTCGAACAAGAAAAAGTCAACCGTAACCGCGTAACTCGTACCCGTGAGAAAAAAATCGAAAAAATCTGTTTCGAATGCCATGATTTTTCTGAGTCATTTTTCCAAGGGAGGGTACTGTGGATTTTCGACAAAAAAAAATTTCAAGCTAAAAGGAAACCATTAGGTGCATTTTATAGAGAATCAGATTTCGAATAAGAAAAAGTCAACCGTAACCGCGTAACTCGTACCCGTGAGAAAAAAATCGATTTCGACAAAAAAAATTTCAAGCTAAAAGGAAACCATTAGGTGCATTTTATAGAGAATCAGATTTCGAATAAGAAAAAGTCAACCGTAACCGCGTAACTCGTACCCGTGAGAAAAAAATCGAAAAAATCTGTTTCGAATGCCATGATTTTTCTGAGTCATTTTTCCAAGGGAGGGTACTGTGGATTTTCGAGAAAAAAAAATTTCAAGCTAAAAGGAAACCATCAGGTGCATTTTATAGAGAATCAGATTTCGAATAAGAAAAAGTCAACCGTAACCGCGTAACTCGTACCCGTGAGAAAAAAATCGAAAAAATCTGTTTCGAATGCCATGATTTTTCTGAGTCATTTTTCCAAGGGAGGGTACTGTGGATTTTCGACAAAAAAAAATTTCAAGCTAAAAGGAAACCATTAGGTGCATTTTATAGAGAATCAGATTTCGAATAAGGAAAAGTCAACCGTAACCGCGTAACTCGTAATCGTGAGAAAAAAATCGAAAAAATCTATTTCGAATGCCATGATTTTTCTGAGTCATTTTTCCAAGGGAGGGTACTGTGGATTTTCGAGAAAAAAAAATTTCAGGCTAAAAGGAAACCATTAGGTGCATTTTATAGAGAATCAGATTTCGAATAAGAAAAAGTCAACCGTAACCGCGTAACTCGTACCCGTGAGAAAAAAATCGAAAAAATCTGTTTCGAATGCCATGATTTTTCTGAGTCATTTTTCCAAGGGAGGGTACTGTGGATTTTCGACAAAAAAAAATTTCAAGCTAAAAGGAAACCATTAGGTGCATTTTATAGAGAATCAGATTTCGAATAAGAAAAAGTCAACCGTAACCGCGTAACTCGTACCCGTGAGAAAAAAATCGATTTCGACAAAAAAAATTTCAAGCTAAAAGGAAACCATTAGGTGCATTTTATAGAGAATCAGATTTCGAATTAGAAAAAGTCAACCGTAACCGCGTAACTCGTACCCGTGAGAAAAAAATCGATTTCGACAAAAAAAATTTCAAGCTAAAAGGAAACCATTAGGTGCATTTTATAGAGAATCAGATTTCGAATAAGAAAAAGTCAACCGTAACCGCGTAACTCGTACCCGTGAGAAAAAAATCGAAAAAATCTGTTTCGAATGCCATGATTTTTCTGAGTCATTTTTCCAAGGGAGGGTACTGTGGATTTTCGACAAAAAAAAATTTCAAGCTAAAAGGAAACCATTAGGTGCATTTTATAGAGAATCAGATTTCGAATAAGAAAAAGTCAACCGTAACCGCGTAACTCGTACCCGTGAGAAAAAAATCGAAAAAATCTGTTTCGAATGCCATGATTTTTCTGAGTCATTTTTCCAAGGGAGGGTACTGTGGATTTTCGACAAAAAAAAATTTCAAGCTAAAAGGAAACCATTAGGTGCATTTTATAGAGAATCAGATTTCGAATAAGAAAAAGTCAACCGTAACCGCGTAACTCGTACCCGTGAGAAAAATATCGAAAAAATCTGTTTCGAATGCCATGATTTTTCTGAGTCATTTTTCCAAGGGAGGGTACTGTGGATTTTCGACAAAAAAAATTTCAAGCTAAAAGGAAACCATTAGGTGCATTTTATAGAGAATCAGATTTCGAATAAGAAAATGTCAACCGTAACCGCGTAACTCGTACCCGTGAGAAAAAGATCGAAAAAATCTGTTTCGAATGCCATGATTTTTCTGAGTCATTTTTCCAAGGGAGGGTACTGTGGATTTTCGACAAAAAAAAATTTCAAGCTAAAAGGAAACCATTAGGTGCATTTTATAGAGAATCAGATTTCGAATAAGGAAAAGTCAACCGTAACCGCGTAACTCGTAATCGTGAGAAAAAAATCGAAAAAATCTATTTCGAATGCCATGATTTTTCTGAGTCATTTTTCCAAGGGAGGGTACTGTGGATTTTCGAGAAAAAAAAATTTCAAGCTAAAAGGAAACCATTAGGTGCATTTTATAGAGAATCAGATTTCGAATAAGAAAAAGTCAACCGTAACCGCGTAACTCGTACCCGTGAGAAAAAAATCGAAAAAATCTGTTTCGAATGCCATGATTTTTCTGAGTCATTTTTCCAAGGGAGGGTACTGTGGATTTTCGAGAAAAAAAAATTTCAAGCTAAAAGGAAACCATTAGGTGCATTTTATAGAGAATCAGATTTCGAATAAGAAAAAGTCAACCGTAACCGCGTAACTCGTACCCGTGAGAAAAAAATCGAAAAAATCTGTTTCGAATGCCATGATTTTTCTGAGTCATTTTTCCAAGGGAGGGTACTGTGGATTTTCGACAAAAAAAAATTTCAAGCTAAAAGGAAACCATTAGGTGCATTTTATAGAGAATCAGATTTCGAATAAGGAAAAGTCAACCGTAACCGCGTAACTCGTAATCGTGAGAAAAAAATCGAAAAAATCTATTTCGAATGCCATGATTTTTCTGAGTCATTTTTCCAAGGGAGGGTACTGTGGATTTTCGAGAAAAAAAAATTTCAAGCTAAAAGGAAACCATTAGGTGCATTTTATAGAGAATCAGATTTCGAATAAGAAAAAGTCAACCGTAACCGCGTAACTCGTACCCGTGAGAAAAAAATCGAAAAAATCTGTTTCGAATGCCATGATTTTTCTGAGTCATTTTTCCAAGGGAGGGTACTGTGGATTTTCGAGAAAAAAAAATTTCAAGCTAAAAGGAAACCATTAGGTGCATTTTATAGAGAATCAGATTTCGAATAAGAAAAAGTCAACCGTAACCGCGTAACTCGTACCCGTGAGAAAAAAATCGAAAAAATCTGTTTCGAATGCCATGATTTTTCTGAGTCATTTTTCCAAGGGAGGGTACTGTGGATTTTCGAGAAAAAAAAATTTCAAGCTAAAAGGAAACCATCAGGTGCATTTTATAGAGAATCAGATTTCGAATAAGAAAAAGTCAACCGTAACCGCGTAACTCGTACCCGTGAGAAAAAAATCGAAAAAATCTGTTTCGAATGCCATGATTTTTCTGAGTCATTTTTCCAAGGGAGGGTACTGTGGATTTTCGACAAAAAAAAATTTCAAGCTAAAAGGAAACCATTAGGTGCATTTTATAGAGAATCAGATTTCGAATAAGGAAAAGTCAACCGTAACCGCGTAACTCGTAATCGTGAGAAAAAAATCGAAAAAATCTATTTCGAATGCCATGATTTTTCTGAGTCATTTTTCCAAGGGAGGGTACTGTGGATTTTCGAGAAAAAAAAATTTCAAGCTAAAAGGAAACCATTAGGTGCATTTTATAGAGAATCAGATTTCGAATAAGAAAAAGTCAACCGTAACCGCGTAACTCGTACCCGTGAGAAAAAAATCGAAAAAATCTGTTTCGAATGCCATGATTTTTCTGAGTCATTTTTCCAAGGGAGGGTACTGTGGATTTTCGACAAAAAAAAATTTCAAGCTAAAAGGAAACCATTAGGTGCATTTTATAGAGAATCAGATTTCGAATAAGGAAAAGTCAACCGTAACCGCGTAACTCGTAATCGTGAGAAAAAAATCGAAAAAATCTATTTCGAATGCCATGATTTTTCTGAGTCATTTTTCCAAGGGAGGGTACTGTGGATTTTCGAGAAAAAAAAATTTCAAGCTAAAAGGAAACCATTAGGTGCATTTTATAGAGAATCAGATTTCGAATAAGAAAAAGTCAACCGTAACCGCGTAACTCGTACCCGTGAGAAAAAAATCGAAAAAATCTGTTTCGAATGCCATGATTTTTCTGAGTCATTTTTCCAAGGGAGGGTACTGTGGATTTTCGAGAAAAAAAAATTTCAAGCTAAAAGGAAACCATTAGGTGCATTTTATAGAGAATCAGATTTCGAATAAGAAAAAGTCAACCGTAACCGCGTAACTCGTACCCGTGAGAAAAAAATCGAAAAAATCTGTTTCGAATGCCATGATTTTTCTGAGTCATTTTTCCAAGGGAGGGTACTGTGGATTTTCGACAAAAAAAAATTTCAAGCTAAAAGGAAACCATTAGGTGCATTTTATAGAGAATCAGATTTCGAATAAGGAAAAGTCAACCGTAACCGCGTAACTCGTAATCGTGAGAAAAAAATCGAAAAAATCTATTTCGAATGCCATGATTTTTCTGAGTCATTTTTCCAAGGGAGGGTACTGTGGATTTTCGAGAAAAAAAAATTTCAAGCTAAAAGGAAACCATTAGGTGCATTTTATAGAGAATCAGATTTCGAATAAGAAAAAGTCAACCGTAACCGCGTAACTCGTACCCGTGAGAAAAAAATCGAAAAAATCTGTTTCGAATGCCATGATTTTTCTGAGTCATTTTTCCAAGGGAGGGTACTGTGGATTTTCGAGAAAAAAAAATTTCAAGCTAAAAGGAAACCATTAGGTGCATTTTATAGAGAATCAGATTTCGAATAAGAAAAAGTCAACCGTAACCGCGTAACTCGTACCCGTGAGAAAAAAATCGAAAAAATCTGTTTCGAATGCCATGATTTTTCTGAGTCATTTTTCCAAGGGAGGGTACTGTGGATTTTCGAGAAAAAAAAATTTCAAGCTAAAAGGAAACCATCAGGTGCATTTTATAGAGAATCAGATTTCGAATAAGAAAAAGTCAACCGTAACCGCGTAACTCGTACCCGTGAGAAAAAAATCGAAAAAATCTGTTTCGAATGCCATGATTTTTCTGAGTCATTTTTCCAAGGGAGGGTACTGTGGATTTTCGACAAAAAAAAATTTCAAGCTAAAAGGAAACCATTAGGTGCATTTTATAGAGAATCAGATTTCGAATAAGGAAAAGTCAACCGTAACCGCGTAACTCGTAATCGTGAGAAAAAAATCGAAAAAATCTATTTCGAATGCCATGATTTTTCTGAGTCATTTTTCCAAGGGAGGGTACTGTGGATTTTCGAGAAAAAAAAATTTCAAGCTAAAAGGAAACCATTAGGTGCATTTTATAGAGAATCAGATTTCGAATAAGAAAAAGTCAACCGTAACCGCGTAACTCGTACCCGTGAGAAAAAAATCGAAAAAATCTGTTTCGAATGCCATGATTTTTCTGAGTCATTTTTCCAAGGGAGGGTACTGTGGATTTTCGACAAAAAAAAATTTCAAGCTAAAAGGAAACCATTAGGTGCATTTTATAGAGAATCAGATTTCGAATAAGAAAAAGTCAACCGTAACCGCGTAACTCGTACCCGTGAGAAAAAAATCGATTTCGACAAAAAAAATTTCAAGCTAAAAGGAAACCATTAGGTGCATTTTATAGAGAATCAGATTTGGAATAAGAAAAAGTCAACCGTAACCGCGTAACTCGTACCCGTGAGAAAAAAATCGATTTCGACAAAAAAAATTTCAAGCTAAAAGGAAACCATTAGGTGCATTTTATAGAGAATCAGATTTCGAATAAGAAAAAGTCAACCGTAACCGCGTAACTCGTACCCGTGAGAAAAAAATCGAAAAAATCTGTTTCGAATGCCATGATTTTTCTGAGTCATTTTTCCAAGGGAGGGTACTGTGGATTTTCGACAAAAAAAAATTTCAAGCTAAAAGGAAACCATTAGGTGCATTTTATAGAGAATCAGATTTCGAATAAGAAAAAGTCAACCGTAACCGCGTAACTCGTACCCGTGAGAAAAAAATCGAAAAAATCTGTTTCGAATGCCATGATTTTTCTGAGTCATTTTTCCAAGGGAGGGTACTGTGGATTTTCGACAAAAAAAAATTTCAAGCTAAAAGGAAACCATTAGGTGCATTTTATAGAGAATCAGATTTCGAATAAGAAAAAGTCAACCGTAACCGCGTAACTCGTACCCGTGAGAAAAATATCGAAAAAATCTGTTTCGAATGCCATGATTTTTCTGAGTCATTTTTCCAAGGGAGGGTACTGTGGATTTTCGACAAAAAAAATTTCAAGCTAAAAGGAAACCATTAGGTGCATTTTATAGAGAATCAGATTTCGAATAAGAAAATGTCAACCGTAACCGCGTAACTCGTACCCGTGAGAAAAAAATCGAAAAAATCTGTTTCGAATGCCATGATTTTTCTGAGTCATTTTTCCAAGGGAGGGTACTGTGGATTTTCGACAAAAAAAAATTTCAAGCTAAAAGGAAACCATTAGGTGCATTTTATAGAGAATCAGATTTCGAATAAGGAAAAGTCAACCGTAACCGCGTAACTCGTAATCGTGAGAAAAAAATCGAAAAAATCTATTTCGAATGCCATGATTTTTCTGAGTCATTTTTCCAAGGGAGGGTACTGTGGATTTTCGAGAAAAAAAAATTTCAAGCTAAAAGGAAACCATTAGGTGCATTTTATAGAGAATCAGATTTCGAATAAGAAAAAGTCAACCGTAACCGCGTAACTCGTACCCGTGAGAAAAAAATCGAAAAAATCTGTTTCGAATGCCATGATTTTTCTGAGTCATTTTTCCAAGGGAGGGTACTGTGGATTTTCGAGAAAAAAAAATTTCAAGCTAAAAGGAAACCATTAGGTGCATTTTATAGAGAATCAGATTTCGAATAAGAAAAAGTCAACCGTAACCGCGTAACTCGTACCCGTGAGAAAAAAATCGAAAAAATCTGTTTCGAATGCCATGATTTTTCTGAGTCATTTTTCCAAGGGAGGGTACTGTGGATTTTCGACAAAAAAAAATTTCAAGCTAAAAGGAAACCATTAGGTGCATTTTATAGAGAATCAGATTTCGAATAAGGAAAAGTCAACCGTAACCGCGTAACTCGTAATCGTGAGAAAAAAATCGAAAAAATCTATTTCGAATGCCATGATTTTTCTGAGTCATTTTTCCAAGGGAGGGTACTGTGGATTTTCGAGAAAAAAAAATTTCAAGCTAAAAGGAAACCATTAGGTGCATTTTATAGAGAATCAGATTTCGAATAAGAAAAAGTCAACCGTAACCGCGTAACTCGTACCCGTGAGAAAAAAATCGAAAAAATCTGTTTCGAATGCCATGATTTTTCTGAGTCATTTTTCCAAGGGAGGGTACTGTGGATTTTCGAGAAAAAAAAATTTCAAGCTAAAAGGAAACCATTAGGTGCATTTTATAGAGAATCAGATTTCGAATAAGAAAAAGTCAACCGTAACCGCGTAACTCGTACCCGTGAGAAAAAAATCGAAAAAATCTGTTTCGAATGCCATGATTTTTCTGAGTCATTTTTCCAAGGGAGGGTACTGTGGATTTTCGACAAAAAAAAATTTCAAGCTAAAAGGAAACCATTAGGTGCATTTTATAGAGAATCAGATTTCGAATAAGAAAAAGTCAACCGTAACCGCGTAACTCGTACCCGTGAGAAAAAAATCGATTTCGACAAAAAAAATTTCAAGCTAAAAGGAAACCATTAGGTGCATTTTATAGAGAATCAGATTTCGAATAAGAAAAAGTCAACCGTAACCGCGTAACTCGTACCCGTGAGAAAAAAATCGAAAAAATCTGTTTCGAATGCCATGATTTTTCTGAGTCATTTTTCCAAGGGAGGATACTGTGGATTTTCGAGAAAAAAAAATTTCAAGCTAAAAGGAAACCATTAGGTGCATTTTATAGAGAATCAGATTTCGAATAAGAAAAAGTCAACCGTAACCGCGTAACTCGTACCCGTGAGAAAAAAATCGAAAAAATCTGTTTCGAATGCCATGATTTTTCTGAGTCATTTTTCCAAGGGAGGGTACTGTGGATTTTCGACAAAAAAAAATTTCAAGCTAAAAGGAAACCATTAGGTGCATTTTATAGAGAATCAGATTTCGAATAAGAAAAAGTCAACCGTAACCGCGTAACTCGTACCCGTGAGAAAAAAATCGATTTCGACAAAAAAAATTTCAAGCTAAAAGGAAACCATTAGGTGCATTTTATAGAGAATCAGATTTCGAATAAGAAAAAGTCAACCGTAACCGCGTAACTCGTACCCGTGAGAAAAAAATCGATTTCGACAAAAAAAATTTCAAGCTAAAAGGAAACCATTAGGTGCATTTTATAGAGAATCAGATTTCGAATAAGAAAATGTCAACCGTAACCGCGTAACTCGTACCCGTGAGAAAAAAATCGAAAAAATCTGTTTCGAATGCCATGATTTTTCTGAGTCATTTTTCCAAGGGAGGGTACTGTGGATTTTCGACAAAAAAAAATTTCAAGCTAAAAGGAAACCATTAGGTGCATTTTATAGAGAATCAGATTTCGAATAAGGAAAAGTCAACCGTAACCGCGTAACTCGTAATCGTGAGAAAAAAATCGAAAAAATCTATTTCGAATGCCATGATTTTTCTGAGTCATTTTTCCAAGGGAGGGTACTGTGGATTTTCGAGAAAAAAAAATTTCAAGCTAAAAGGAAACCATTAGGTGCATTTTATAGAGAATCAGATTTCGAATAAGAAAAAGTCAACCGTAACCGCGTAACTCGTACCCGTGAGAAAAAAATCGAAAAAATCTGTTTCGAATGCCATGATTTTTCTGAGTCATTTTTCCAAGGGAGGGTACTGTGGATTTTCGACAAAAAAAAATTTCAAGCTAAAAGGAAACCATTAGGTGCATTTTATAGAGAATCAGATTTCGAATAAGGAAAAGTCAACCGTAACCGCGTAACTCGTAATCGTGAGAAAAAAATCGAAAAAATCTATTTCGAATGCCATGATTTTTCTGAGTCATTTTTCCAAGGGAGGGTACTGTGGATTTTCGAGAAAAAAAAATTTCAAGCTAAAAGGAAACCATTAGGTGCATTTTATAGAGAATCAGATTTCGAATAAGGAAAAGTCAACCGTAACCGTGTAACTCGTACCCGTGAGAAAAAAATTGAAAAAATCTGTTTCGAATGCCATGATTTTTCTGAGTCATTTTTCCAAGGGAGGATACTGTGGATTTTCGAGAAAAAAAAATTTCAAGCTAAAAGGAAACCATTAGGTGCATTTTATAGAGAATCAGATTTCGAATAAGAAAAAGTCAACCGTAACCGCGTAACTCGTACCCGTGAGAAAAAAATCGAAAAAATCTGTTTCGAATGCCATGATTTTTCTGAGTCATTTTTCCAAGGGAGGGTACTGTGGATTTTCGACAAAAAAAAATTTCAAGCTAAAAGGAAACCATTAGGTGCATTTTATAGAGAATCAGATTTCGAATAAGAAAAAGTCAACCGTAACCGCGTAACTCGTACCCGTGAGAAAAAAATCGAAAAAATCTGTTTCGAATGCCATGATTTTTCTGAGTCATTTTTCCAAGGGAGGGTACTGTGGATTTTCGAGAAAAAAAAATTTCAAGCTAAAAGGAAACCATCAGGTGCATTTTATAGAGAATCAGATTTCGAATAAGAAAAAGTCAACCGTAACCGCGTAACTCGTACCCGTGAGAAAAAAATCGAAAAAATCTGTTTCGAATGCCATGATTTTTCTGAGTCATTTTTCCAAGGGAGGGTACTGTGGATTTTCGACAAAAAAAAATTTCAAGCTAAAAGGAAACCATTAGGTGCATTTTATAGAGAATCAGATTTCGAATAAGGAAAAGTCAACCGTAACCGCGTAACTCGTAATCGTGAGAAAAAAATCGAAAAAATCTATTTCGAATGCCATGATTTTTCTGAGTCATTTTTCCAAGGGAGGGTACTGTGGATTTTCGAGAAAAAAAATTTCAAGCTAAAAGGAAACCATTAGGTGCATTTTATAGAGAATCAGATTTCGAATAAGAAAAAGTCAACCGTAACCGCGTAACTCGTACCCGTGAGAAAAAAATCGAAAAAATCTGTTTCGAATGCCATGATTTTTCTGAGTCATTTTTCCAAGGGAGGGTACTGTGGATTTTCGAGAAAAAAAAATTTCAAGCTAAAAGGAAACCATTAGGTGCATTTTATAGAGAATCAGATTTCGAATAAGAAAAAGTCAACCGTAACCGCGTAACTCGTACCCGTGAGAAAAAAATCGAAAAAATCTGTTTCGAATGCCATGATTTTTCTGAGTCATTTTTCCAAGGGAGGGTACTGTGGATTTTCGACAAAAAAAAATTTCAAGCTAAAAGGAAACCATTAGGTGCATTTTATAGAGAATCAGATTTCGAATAAGAAAAAGTCAACCGTAACCGCGTAACTCGTACCCGTGAGAAAAAAATCGATTTCGACAAAAAAAATTTCAAGCTAAAAGGAAACCATTAGGTGCATTTTATAGAGAATCAGATTTCGAATAAGAAAAAGTCAACCGTAACCGCGTAACTCGTACCCGTGAGAAAAAAATCGAAAAAATCTGTTTCGAATGCCATGATTTTTCTGAGTCATTTTTCCAAGGGAGGGTACTGTGGATTTTCGAGAAAAAAAAATTTCAAGCTAAAAGGAAACCATCAGGTGCATTTTATAGAGAATCAGATTTCGAATAAGAAAAAGTCAACCGTAACCGCGTAACTCGTACCCGTGAGAAAAAAATCGAAAAAATCTGTTTCGAATGCCATGATTTTTCTGAGTCATTTTTCCAAGGGAGGGTACTGTGGATTTTCGACAAAAAAAAATTTCAAGCTAAAAGGAAACCATTAGGTGCATTTTATAGAGAATCAGATTTCGAATAAGGAAAAGTCAACCGTAACCGCGTAACTCGTAATCGTGAGAAAAAAATCGAAAAAATCTATTTCGAATGCCATGATTTTTCTGAGTCATTTTTCCAAGGGAGGGTACTGTGGATTTTCGAGAAAAAAAAATTTCAAGCTAAAAGGAAACCATTAGGTGCATTTTATAGAGAATCAGATTTCGAATAAGAAAAAGTCAACCGTAACCGCGTAACTCGTACCCGTGAGAAAAAAATCGAAAAAATCTGTTTCGAATGCCATGATTTTTCTGAGTCATTTTTCCAAGGGAGGGTACTGTGGATTTTCGACAAAAAAAAATTTCAAGCTAAAAGGAAACCATTAGGTGCATTTTATAGAGAATCAGATTTCGAATAAGAAAAAGTCAACCGTAACCGCGTAACTCGTACCCGTGAGAAAAAAATCGATTTCGACAAAAAAAATTTCAAGCTAAAAGGAAACCATTAGGTGCATTTTATAGAGAATCAGATTTCGAATAAGAAAAAGTCAACCGTAACCGCGTAACTCGTACCCGTGAGAAAAAAATCGATTTCGACAAAAAAAATTTCAAGCTAAAAGGAAACCATTAGGTGCATTTTATAGAGAATCAGATTTCGAATAAGAAAAAGTCAACCGTAACCGCGTAACTCGTACCCGTGAGAAAAAAATCGAAAAAATCTGTTTCGAATGCCATGATTTTTCTGAGTCATTTTTCCAAGGGAGGGTACTGTGGATTTTCGACAAAAAAAAATTTCAAGCTAAAAGGAAACCATTAGGTGCATTTTATAGAGAATCAGATTTCGAATAAGAAAAAGTCAACCGTAACCGCGTAACTCGTACCCGTGAGAAAAAAATCGAAAAAATCTGTTTCGAATGCCATGATTTTTCTGAGTCATTTTTCCAAGGGAGGGTACTGTGGATTTTCGACAAAAAAAAATTTCAAGCTAAAAGGAAACCATTAGGTGCATTTTATAGAGAATCAGATTTCGAATAAGAAAAAGTCAACCGTAACCGCGTAACTCGTACCCGTGAGAAAAATATCGAAAAAATCTGTTTCGAATGCCATGATTTTTCTGAGTCATTTTTCCAAGGGAGGGTACTGTGGATTTTCGACAAAAAAAATTTCAAGCTAAAAGGAAACCATTAGGTGCATTTTATAGAGAATCAGATTTCGAATAAGAAAATGTCAACCGTAACCGCGTAACTCGTACCCGTGAGAAAAAAATCGAAAAAATCTGTTTCGAATGCCATGATTTTTCTGAGTCATTTTTCCAAGGGAGGGTACTGTGGATTTTCGACAAAAAAAAATTTCAAGCTAAAAGGAAACCATTAGGTGCATTTTATAGAGAATCAGATTTCGAATAAGGAAAAGTCAACCGTAACCGCGTAACTCGTAATCGTGAGAAAAAAATCGAAAAAATCTATTTCGAATGCCATGATTTTTCTGAGTCATTTTTCCAAGGGAGGGTACTGTGGATTTTCGAGAAAAAAAAATTTCAAGCTAAAAGGAAACCATTAGGTGCATTTTATAGAGAATCAGATTTCGAATAAGAAAAAGTCAACCGTAACCGCGTAACTCGTACCCGTGAGAAAAAAATCGAAAAAATCTGTTTCGAATGCCATGATTTTTCTGAGTCATTTTTCCAAGGGAGGGTACTGTGGATTTTCGAGAAAAAAAAATTTCAAGCTAAAAGGAAACCATTAGGTGCATTTTATAGAGAATCAGATTTCGAATAAGAAAAAGTCAACCGTAACCGCGTAACTCGTACCCGTGAGAAAAAAATCGAAAAAATCTGTTTCGAATGCCATGATTTTTCTGAGTCATTTTTCCAAGGGAGGGTACTGTGGATTTTCGACAAAAAAAAATTTCAAGCTAAAAGGAAACCATTAGGTGCATTTTATAGAGAATCAGATTTCGAATAAGGAAAAGTCAACCGTAACCGCGTAACTCGTAATCGTGAGAAAAAAATCGAAAAAATCTATTTCGAATGCCATGATTTTTCTGAGTCATTTTTCCAAGGGAGGGTACTGTGGATTTTCGAGAAAAAAAAATTTCAAGCTAAAAGGAAACCATTAGGTGCATTTTATAGAGAATCAGATTTCGAATAAGAAAAAGTCAACCGTAACCGCGTAACTCGTACCCGTGAGAAAAAAATCGAAAAAATCTGTTTCGAATGCCATGATTTTTCTGAGTCATTTTTCCAAGGGAGGGTACTGTGGATTTTCGACAAAAAAAAATTTCAAGCTAAAAGGAAACCATTAGGTGCATTTTATAGAGAATCAGATTTCGAATAAGAAAAAGTCAACCGTAACCGCGTAACTCGTACCCGTGAGAAAAAAATCGATTTCGACAAAAAAAATTTCAAGCTAAAAGGAAACCATTAGGTGCATTTTATAGAGAATCAGATTTCGAATAAGAAAAAGTCAACCGTAACCGCGTAACTCGTACCCGTGAGAAAAAAATCGAAAAAATCTGTTTCGAATGCCATGATTTTTCTGAGTCATTTTTCCAAGGGAGGATACTGTGGATTTTCGAGAAAAAAAAATTTCAAGCTAAAAGGAAACCATTAGGTGCATTTTATAGAGAATCAGATTTCGAATAAGAAAAAGTCAACCGTAACCGCGTAACTCGTACCCGTGAGAAAAAAATCGAAAAAATCTGTTTCGAATGCCATGATTTTTCTGAGTCATTTTTCCAAGGGAGGGTACTGTGGATTTTCGACAAAAAAAAATTTCAAGCTAAAAGGAAACCATTAGGTGCATTTTATAGAGAATCAGATTTCGAATAAGAAAAAGTCAACCGTAACCGCGTAACTCGTACCCGTGAGAAAAAAATCGATTTCGACAAAAAAAATTTCAAGCTAAAAGGAAACCATTAGGTGCATTTTATAGAGAATCAGATTTCGAATAAGAAAAAGTCAACCGTAACCGCGTAACTCGTACCCGTGAGAAAAAAATCGATTTCGACAAAAAAAATTTCAAGCTAAAAGGAAACCATTAGGTGCATTTTATAGAGAATCAGATTTCGAATAAGAAAAAGTCAACCGTAACCGCGTAACTCGTACCCGTGAGAAAAAAATCGAAAAAATCTGTTTCGAATGCCATGATTTTTCTGAGTCATTTTTCCAAGGGAGGGTACTGTGGATTTTCGACAAAAAAAAATTTCAAGCTAAAAGGAAACCATTAGGTGCATTTTATAGAGAATCAGATTTCGAATAAGAAAAAGTCAACCGTAACCGCGTAACTCGTACCCGTGAGAAAAATATCGAAAAAATCTGTTTCGAATGCCATGATTTTTCTGAGTCATTTTTCCAAGGGAGGGTACTGTGGATTTTCGACAAAAAAAATTTCAAGCTAAAAGGAAACCATTAGGTGCATTTTATAGAGAATCAGATTTCGAATAAGAAAATGTCAACCGTAACCGCGTAACTCGTACCCGTGAGAAAAAAATCGAAAAAATCTGTTTCGAATGCCATGATTTTTCTGAGTCATTTTTCCAAGGGAGGGTACTGTGGATTTTCGACAAAAAAAAATTTCAAGCTAAAAGGAAACCATTAGGTGCATTTTATAGAGAATCAGATTTCGAATAAGAAAAAGTCAACCGTAACCGCGTAACTCGTACCCGTGAGAAAAAAATCGAAAAAATCTGTTTCGAATGCCATGATTTTTCTGAGTCATTTTTCCAAGGGAGGGTACTGTGGATTTTCGACAAAAAAAAATTTCAAGCTAAAAGGAAACCATTAGGTGCATTTTATAGAGAATCAGATTTCGAAGAAGAAAAAGTCAACCGTAACCGCGTAACTCGTACCCGTGAGAAAAAAATCGAAAAAATCTGTTTCGAATGCCATGATTTTTCTGAGTCATTTTTCCAAGGCAGGGTACTGTGGATTTTCGACAAAAAAAAATTTCAAGCTAAAAGGAAACCATTAGGTGCATTTTATAGAGAATCAGATTTCGAATAAGAAAAAGTCAACCGTAACCGCGTAACTCGTACCCGTGAGAAAAAAATCGAAAAAATCTGTTTCGAATGCCATGATTTTTCTGAGTCATTTTTCCAAGGGAGGGTACTGTGGATTTTCGACAAAAAAAAATTTCAAGCTAAAAGGAAACCATTAGGTGCATTTTATAGAGAATCAGATTTCGAATAAGAAAATGTCAACCGTAACCGCGTAACTCGTACCCGTGAGAAAAAAATCGAAAAAATCTGTTTCGAATGCCATGATTTTTCTGAGTCATTTTTCCAAGGGAGGGTACTGTGGATTTTCGAGAAAAAAAAATTTCAAGCTAAAAGGAAACCATTAGGTGCATTTTATAGAGAATCAGATTTCGAATAAGAAAAAGTCAACCGTAACCGCGTAACTCGTACCCGTGAGAAAAAAATCGAAAAAATCTGTTTCGAATGCCATGATTTTTCTGAGTCATTTTTCCAAGGGAGGGTACTGTGGATTTTCGACAAAAAAAAATTTCAAGCTAAAAGGAAACCATTAGGTGCATTTTATAGAGAATCAGATTTCGAATAAGAAAAAGTCAACCGTAACCGCGTAACTCGTACCCGTGAGAAAAAAATCGAAAAAATCTGTTTCGAATGCCATGATTTTTCTGAGTCATTTTTCCAAGGGAGGGTACTGTGGATTTTCGACAAAAAAAAATTTCAAGCTAAAAGGAAACCATTAGGTGCATTTTATAGAGAATCAGATTTCGAATAAGAAAATGTCAACCGTAACCGCGTAACTCGTACCCGTGAGAAAAAAATCGAAAAAATCTGTTTCGAATGCCATGATTTTTCTGAGTCATTTTTCCAAGGGAGGGTACTGTGGATTTTCGACAAAAAAAATTTCAAGCTAAAAGGAAACCATTAGGTGCATTTTATAGAGAATCAGATTTCGAATAAGAAAATGTCAACCGTAACCGCGTAACTCGTACCCGTGAGAAAAAAATCGAAAAAATCTGTTTCGAATGCCATGATTTTTCTGAGTCATTTTTCCAAGGGAGGGTACTGTGGATTTTCGACAAAAAAAAATTTCAAGCTAAAAGGAAACCATTAGGTGCATTTTATAGAGAATCAGATTTCGAATAAGGAAAAGTCAACCGTAACCGCGTAACTCGTAATCGTGAGAAAAAAATCGAAAAAATCTATTTCGAATGCCATGATTTTTCTGAGTCATTTTTCCAAGGGAGGGTACTGTGGATTTTCGAGAAAAAAAAATTTCAAGCTAAAAGGAAACCATTAGGTGCATTTTATAGAGAATCAGATTTCGAATAAGAAAAAGTCAACCGTAACCGCGTAACTCGTACCCGTGAGAAAAAAATCGAAAAAATCTGTTTCGAATGCCATGATTTTTCTGAGTCATTTTTCCAAGGGAGGGTACTGTGGATTTTCGACAAAAAAAAATTTCAAGCTAAAAGGAAACCATTAGGTGCATTTTATAGAGAATCAGATTTCGAATAAGGAAAAGTCAACCGTAACCGCGTAACTCGTAATCGTGAGAAAAAAATCGAAAAAATCTATTTCGAATGCCATGATTTTTCTGAGTCATTTTTCCAAGGGAGGGTACTGTGGATTTTCGAGAAAAAAAAATTTCAAGCTAAAAGGAAACCATTAGGTGCATTTTATAGAGAATCAGATTTCGAATAAGGAAAAGTCAACCGTAACCGTGTAACTCGTACCCGTGAGAAAAAAATCGAAAAAATCTGTTTCGAATGCCATGATTTTTCTGAGTCATTTTTCCAAGGGAGGGTACTGTGGATTTTCGACAAAAAAAAATTTCAAGCTAAAAGGAAACCATTAGGTGCATTTTATAGAGAATCAGATTTCGAATAAGAAAAAGTCAACCGTAACCGCGTAACTCGTACCCGTGAGAAAAACATCGAAAAAATCTGTTTCGAATGCCATGATTTTTCTGAGTCATTTTTCCAAGGGAGGGTACTGTGGATTTTCGACAAAAAAAAATTTCAAGCTAAAAGGAAACCATTAGGTGCATTTTATAGAGAATCAGATTTCGAATAAGAAAAAGTCAACCGTAACCGCGTAACTCGTACCCGTGAGAAAAAAATCGAAAAAATCTGTTTCGAATGCCATGATTTTTCTGAGTCATTTTTCCAAGGGAGGGTACTGTGGATTTTCGAGAAAAAAAAATTTCAAGCTAAAAGGAAACCATCAGGTGCATTTTATAGAGAATCAGATTTCGAATAAGAAAAAGTCAACCGTAACCGCGTAACTCGTACCCGTGAGAAAAAAATCGAAAAAATCTGTTTCGAATGCCATGATTTTTCTGAGTCATTTTTCCAAGGGAGGGTACTGTGGATTTTCGACAAAAAAAAATTTCAAGCTAAAAGGAAACCATTAGGTGCATTTTATAGAGAATCAGATTTCGAATAAGGAAAAGTCAACCGTAACCGTGTAACTCGTACCCGTGAGAAAAAAATCGAAAAAATCTGTTTCGAATGCCATGATTTTTCTGAGTCATTTTTCCAAGGGAGGATACTGTGGATTTTCGAGAAAAAAAAATTTCAAGCTAAAAGGAAACCATTAGGTGCATTTTATAGAGAATCAGATTTCGAATAAGAAAAAGTCAACCGTAACCGCGTAACTCGTACCCGTGAGAAAAAAATCGAAAAAATCTGTTTCGAATGCCATGATTTTTCTGAGTCATTTTTCCAAGGGAGGGTACTGTGGATTTTCGACAAAAAAAAATTTCAAGCTAAAAGGAAACCATTAGGTGCATTTTATAGAGAATCAGATTTCGAATAAGAAAAAGTCAACCGTAACCGCGTAACTCGTACCCGTGAGAAAAACATCGAAAAAATCTGTTTCGAATGCCATGATTTTTCTGAGTCATTTTTCCAAGGGAGGGTACTGTGGATTTTCGACAAAAAAAAATTTCAAGCTAAAAGGAAACCATTAGGTGCATTTTATAGAGAATCAGATTTCTAATAAGAAAAAGTCAACCGTAACCGCGTAACTCGTACCCGTGAGAAAAAAATCGAAAAAATCTGTTTCGAATGCCATGATTTTTCTGAGTCATTTTTCCAAGGGAGGGTACTGTGGATTTTCGAGAAAAAAAAATTTCAAGCTAAAAGGAAACCATCAGGTGCATTTTATAGAGAATCAGATTTCGAATAAGAAAAAGTCAACCGTAACCGCGTAACTCGTACCCGTGAGAAAAAAATCGAAAAAATCTGTTTCGAATGCCATGATTTTTCTGAGTCATTTTTCCAAGGGAGGGTACTGTGGATTTTCGACAAAAAAAAATTTCAAGCTAAAAGGAAACCATTAGGTGCATTTTATAGAGAATCAGATTTCGAATAAGGAAAAGTCAACCGTAACCGCGTAACTCGTAATCGTGAGAAAAAAATCGAAAAAATCTATTTCGAATGCCATGATTTTTCTGAGTCATTTTTCCAAGGGAGGGTACTGTGGATTTTCGAGAAAAAAAATTTCAAGCTAAAAGGAAACCATTAGGTGCATTTTATAGAGAATCAGATTTCGAATAAGAAAAAGTCAACCGTAACCGCGTAACTCGTACCCGTGAGAAAAAAATCGAAAAAATCTGTTTCGAATGCCATGATTTTTCTGAGTCATTTTTCCAAGGGAGGGTACTGTGGATTTTCGAGAAAAAAAAATTTCAAGCTAAAAGGAAACCATTAGGTGCATTTTATAGAGAATCAGATTTCGAATAAGAAAAAGTCAACCGTAACCGCGTAACTCGTACCCGTGAGAAAAAAATCGAAAAAATCTGTTTCGAATGCCATGATTTTTCTGAGTCATTTTTCCAAGGGAGGGTACTGTGGATTTTCGACAAAAAAAAATTTCAAGCTAAAAGGAAACCATTAGGTGCATTTTATAGAGAATCAGATTTCGAATAAGAAAAAGTCAACCGTAACCGCGTAACTCGTACCCGTGAGAAAAAAATCGATTTCGACAAAAAAAATTTCAAGCTAAAAGGAAACCATTAGGTGCATTTTATAGAGAATCAGATTTCGAATAAGAAAAAGTCAACCGTAACCGCGTAACTCGTACCCGTGAGAAAAAAATCGAAAAAATCTGTTTCGAATGCCATGATTTTTCTGAGTCATTTTTCCAAGGGAGGGTACTGTGGATTTTCGAGAAAAAAAAATTTCAAGCTAAAAGGAAACCATCAGGTGCATTTTATAGAGAATCAGATTTCGAATAAGAAAAAGTCAACCGTAACCGCGTAACTCGTACCCGTGAGAAAAAAATCGAAAAAATCTGTTTCGAATGCCATGATTTTTCTGAGTCATTTTTCCAAGGGAGGGTACTGTGGATTTTCCACAAAAAAAAATTTCAAGCTAAAAGGAAACCATTAGGTGCATTTTATAGAGAATCAGATTTCGAATAAGGAAAAGTCAACCGTAACCGCGTAACTCGTAATCGTGAGAAAAAAATCGAAAAAATCTATTTCGAATGCCATGATTTTTCTGAGTCATTTTTCCAAGGGAGGGTACTGTGGATTTTCGAGAAAAAAAAATTTCAAGCTAAAAGGAAACCATTAGGTGCATTTTATAGAGAATCAGATTTCGAATAAGAAAAAGTCAACCGTAACCGCGTAACTCGTACCCGTGAGAAAAAAATCGAAAAAATCTGTTTCGAATGCCATGATTTTTCTGAGTCATTTTTCCAAGGGAGGGTACTGTCGATTTTCGACAAAAAAAAATTTCAAGCTAAAAGGAAACCATTAGGTGCATTTTATAGAGAATCAGATTTCGAATAAGAAAAAGTCAACCGTAACCGCGTAACTCGTACCCGTGAGAAAAAAATCGATTTCGACAAAAAAAATTTCAAGCTAAAAGGAAACCATTAGGTGCATTTTATAGAGAATCAGATTTCGAATAAGAAAAAGTCAACCGTAACCGCGTAACTCGTACCCGTGAGAAAAAAATCGATTTCGACAAAAAAAATTTCAAGCTAAAAGGAAACCATTAGGTGCATTTTATAGAGAATCAGATTTCGAATAAGAAAAAGTCAACCGTAACCGCGTAACTCGTACCCGTGAGAAAAAAATCGAAAAAATCTGTTTCGAATGCCATGATTTTTCTGAGTCATTTTTCCAAGGGAGGGTACTGTGGATTTTCGACAAAAAAAAATTTCAAGCTAAAAGGAAACCATTAGGTGCATTTTATAGAGAATCAGATTTCGAATAAGAAAAAGTCAACCGTAACCGCGTAACTCGTACCCGTGAGAAAAAAATCGAAAAAATCTGTTTCGAATGCCATGATTTTTCTGAGTCATTTTTCCAAGGGAGGGTACTGTGGATTTTCGACAAAAAAAAATTTCAAGCTAAAAGGAAACCATTAGGTGCATTTTATAGAGAATCAGATTTCGAATAAGAAAAAGTCAACCGTAACCGCGTAACTCGTACCCGTGAGAAAAATATCGAAAAAATCTGTTTCGAATGCCATGATTTTTCTGAGTCATTTTTCCAAGGGAGGGTACTGTGGATTTTCGACAAAAAAAATTTCAAGCTAAAAGGAAACCATTAGGTGCATTTTATAGAGAATCAGATTTCGAATAAGAAAATGTCAACCGTAACCGCGTAACTCGTACCCGTGAGAAAAAAATCGAAAAAATCTGTTTCGAATGCCATGATTTTTCTGAGTCATTTTTCCAAGGGAGGGTACTGTGGATTTTCGACAAAAAAAAATTTCAAGCTAAAAGGAAACCATTAGGTGCATTTTATAGAGAATCAGATTTCGAATAAGGAAAAGTCAACCGTAACCGCGTAACTCGTAATCGTGAGAAAAAAATCGAAAAAATCTATTTCGAATGCCATGATTTTTCTGAGTCATTTTTCCAAGGGAGGGTACTGTGGATTTTCGAGAAAAAAAATTTTCAAGCTAAAAGGAAACCATTAGGTGCATTTTATAGAGAATCAGATTTCGAATAAGAAAAAGTCAACCGTAACCGCGTAACTCGTACCCGTGAGAAAAAAATCGAAAAAATCTGTTTCGATTGCCATGATTTTTCTGAGTCATTTTTCCAAGGGAGGGTACTGTGGATTTTCGACAAAAAAAAATTTCAAGCTAAAAGGAAACCATTAGGTGCATTTTATAGAGAATCAGATTTCGAATAAGAAAAAGTCAACCGTAACCGCGTAACTCGTACCCGTGAGAAAAAAATCGAAAAAATCTGTTTCGAATGCCATGATTTTTCTGAGTCATTTTTCCAAGGGAGGGTACTGTGGATTTTCGAGAAAAAAAAATTTCAAGCTAAAAGGAAACCATTAGGTGCATTTTATAGAGAATCAGATTTCGAATAAGAAAAAGTCAACCGTAACCGCGTAACTCGTACCCGTGAGAAAAAAATCGAAAAAATCTGTTTCGAATGCCATGATTTTTCTGAGTCATTTTTCCAAGGGAGGGTACTGTGGATTTTCGAGAAAAAAAAATTTCAAGCTAAAAGGAAACCATTAGGTGCATTTTATAGAGAATCAGATTTCGAATAAGAAAATGTCAACCGTAACCGCGTAACTCGTACCCGTGAGAAAAAAATCGAAAAAATCTGTTTCGAATGCCATGATTTTTCTGAGTCATTTTTCCAAGGGAGGGTACTGTGGATTTTCGACAAAAAAAAATTTCAAGCTAAAAGGAAACCATTAGGTGCATTTTATAGAGAATCAGATTTCGAATAAGAAAAAGTCAACCGTAACCGCGTAACTCGTACCCGTGAGAAAAAAATCGATTTCGACAAAAAAAATTTCAAGCTAAAAGGAAACCATTAGGTGCATTTTATAGAGAATCAGATTTCGAATAAGAAAAAGTCAACCGTAACCGCGTAACTCGTACCCGTGAGAAAAAAATCGAAAAAATCTGTTTCGAATGCCATGATTTTTCTGAGTCATTTTTCCAAGGGAGGATACTGTGGATTTTCGAGAAAAAAAATTTCAAGCTAAAAGGAAACCATTAGGTGCATTTTATAGAGAATCAGATTTCGAATAAGAAAAAGTCAACCGTAACCGCGTAACTCGTACCCGTGAGAAAAAAATCGAAAAAATCTGTTTCGAATGCCATGATTTTTCTGAGTCATTTTTCCAAGGGAGGGTACTGTGGATTTTCGACAAAAAAAAATTTCAAGCTAAAAGGAAACCATTAGGTGCATTTTATAGAGAATCAGATTTCGAATAAGAAAAAGTCAACCGTAACCGCGTAACTCGTACCCGTGAGAAAAAAATCGATTTCGACAAAAAAAATTTCAAGCTAAAAGGAAACCATTAGGTGCATTTTATAGAGAATCAGATTTCGAATAAGAAAAAGTCAACCGTAACCGCGTAACTCGTACCCGTGAGAAAAAAATCGATTTCGACAAAAAAAATTTCAAGCTAAAAGGAAACCATTAGGTGCATTTTATAGAGAATCAGATTTCGAATAAGAAAAAGTCAACCGTAACCGCGTAACTCGTACCCGTGAGAAAAAAATCGAAAAAATCTGTTTCGAATGCCATGATTTTTCTGAGTCATTTTTCCAAGGGAGGGTACTGTGGATTTTCGACAAAAAAAAATTTCAAGCTAAAAGGAAACCATTAGGTGCATTTTATAGAGAATCAGATTTCGAATAAGAAAAAGTCAACCGTAACCGCGTAACTCGTACCCGTGAGAAAAAAATCGAAAAAATCTGTTTCGAATGCCATGATTTTTCTGAGTCATTTTTCCAAGGGAGGGTACTGTGGATTTTCGACAAAAAAAAATTTCAAGCTAAAAGGAAACCATTAGGTGCATTTTATAGAGAATCAGATTTCGAATAAGAAAAAGTCAACCGTAACCGCGTAACTCGTACCCGTGAGAAAAATATCGAAAAAATCTGTTTCGAATGCCATGATTTTTCTGAGTCATTTTTCCAAGGGAGGGTACTGTGGATTTTCGACAAAAAAAATTTCAAGCTAAAAGGAAACCATTAGGTGCATTTTATAGAGAATCAGATTTCGAATAAGAAAATGTCAACCGTAACCGCGTAACTCGTACCCGTGAGAAAAAAATCGAAAAAATCTGTTTCGAATGCCATGATTTTTCTGAGTCATTTTTCCAAGGGAGGGTACTGTGGATTTTCGACAAAAAAAAATTTCAAGCTAAAAGGAAACCATTAGGTGCATTTTATAGAGAATCAGATTTCGAATAAGGAAAAGTCAACCGTAACCGCGTAACTCGTAATCGTGAGAAAAAAATCGAAAAAATCTATTTCGAATGCCATGATTTTTCTGAGTCATTTTTCCAAGGGAGGGTACTGTGGATTTTCGAGAAAAAAAAATTTCAAGCTAAAAGGAAACCATTAGGTGCATTTTATAGAGAATCAGATTTCGAATAAGAAAAAGTCAACCGTAACCGCGTAACTCGTACCCGTGAGAAAAAAATCGAAAAAATCTGTTTCGAATGCCATGATTTTTCTGAGTCATTTTTCCAAGGGAGGGTACTGTGGATTTTCGAGAAAAAAAAATTTCAAGCTAAAAGGAAACCATTAGGTGCATTTTATAGAGAATCAGATTTCGAATAAGAAAAAGTCAACCGTAACCGCGTAACTCGTACCCGTGAGAAAAAAATCGAAAAAATCTGTTTCGAATGCCATGATTTTTCTGAGTCATTTTTCCAAGGGAGGGTACTGTGGATTTTCGAGAAAAAAAAATTTCAAGCTAAAAGGAAACCATTAGGTGCATTTTATAGAGAATCAGATTTCGAATAAGAAAAAGTCAACCGTAACCGCGTAACTCGTACCCGTGAGAAAAAAATCGAAAAAATCTGTTTCGAATGCCATGATTTTTCTGAGTCATTTTTCCAAGGGAGGGTACTGTGGATTTTCGACAAAAAAAAATTTCAAGCTAAAAGGAAACCATTAGGTGCATTTTATAGAGAATCAGATTTCGAATAAGAAAAAGTCAACCGTAACCGCGTAACTCGTACCCGTGAGAAAAAAATCGATTTCGACAAAAAAAATTTCAAGCTAAAAGGAAACCATTAGGTGCATTTTATAGAGAATCAGATTTCGAATAAGAAAAAGTCAACCGTAACCGCGTAACTCGTACCCGTGAGAAAAAAATCGATTTCGACAAAAAAAATTTCAAGCTAAAAGGAAACCATTAGGTGCATTTTATAGAGAATCAGATTTCGAATAAGAAAAAGTCAACCGTAACCGCGTAACTCGTACCCGTGAGAAAAAAATCGAAAAAATCTGTTTCGAATGCCATGATTTTTCTGAGTCATTTTTCCAAGGGAGGGTACTGTGGATTTTCGACAAAAAAAAATTTCAAGCTAAAAGGAAACCATTAGGTGCATTTTATAGAGAATCAGATTTCGAATAAGAAAAAGTCAACCGTAACCGCGTAACTCGTACCCGTGAGAAAAAAATCGAAAAAATCTGTTTCGAATGCCATGATTTTTCTGAGTCATTTTTCCAAGGGAGGGTACTGTGGATTTTCGAGAAAAAAAAATTTCAAGCTAAAAGGAAACCATTAGGTGCATTTTATAGAGAATCAGATTTCGAATAAGAAAAAGTCAACCGTAACCGCGTAACTCGTACCCGTGAGAAAAAAATCGAAAAAATCTGTTTCGAATGCCATGATTTTTCTGAGTCATTTTTCCAAGGGAGGGTACTGTGGATTTTCGACAAAAAAAAATTTCAAGCTAAAAGGAAACCATTAGGTGCATTTTATAGAGAATCAGATTTCGAATAAGAAAAAGTCAACCGTAACCGCGTAACTCGTACCCGTGAGAAAAAAATCGATTTCGACAAAAAAAATTTCAAGCTAAAAGGAAACCATTAGGTGCATTTTATAGAGAATCAGATTTCGAATAAGAAAAAGTCAACCGTAACCGCGTAACTCGTACCCGTGAGAAAAAAATCGATTTCGACAAAAAAAATTTCAAGCTAAAAGGAAACCATTAGGTGCATTTTATAGAGAATCAGATTTCGAATAAGAAAAAGTCAACCGTAACCGCGTAACTCGTACCCGTGAGAAAAAAATCGAAAAAATCTGTTTCGAATGCCATGATTTTTCTGAGTCATTTTTCCAAGGGAGGGTACTGTGGATTTTCGACAAAAAAAAATTTCAAGCTAAAAGGAAACCATTAGGTGCATTTTATAGAGAATCAGATTTCGAATAAGAAAAAGTCAACCGTAACCGCGTAACTCGTACCCGTGAGAAAAAAATCGAAAAAATCTGTTTCGAATGCCATGATTTTTCTGAGTCATTTTTCCAAGGGAGGGTACTGTGGATTTTCGACAAAAAAAAATTTCAAGCTAAAAGGAAACCATTAGGTGCATTTTATAGAGAATCAGATTTCGAATAAGAAAAAGTCAACCGTAACCGCGTAACTCGTACCCGTGAGAAAAATATCGAAAAAATCTGTTTCGAATGCCATGATTTTTCTGAGTCATTTTTCCAAGGGAGGGTACTGTGGATTTTCGACAAAAAAAATTTCAAGCTAAAAGGAAACCATTAGGTGCATTTTATAGAGAATCAGATTTCGAATAAGAAAATGTCAACCGTAACCGCGTAACTCGTACCCGTGAGAAAAAAATCGAAAAAATCTGTTTCGAATGCCATGATTTTTCTGAGTCATTTTTCCAAGGGAGGGTACTGTGGATTTTCGACAAAAAAAAATTTCAAGCTAAAAGGAAACCATTAGGTGCATTTTATAGAGAATCAGATTTCGAATAAGGAAAAGTCAACCGTAACCGCGTAACTCGTAATCGTGAGAAAAAAATCGAAAAAATCTATTTCGAATGCCATGATTTTTCTGAGTCATTTTTCCAAGGGAGGGTACTGTGGATTTTCGAGAAAAAAAAATTTCAAGCTAAAAGGAAACCATTAGGTGCATTTTATAGAGAATCAGATTTCGAATAAGAAAAAGTCAACCGTAACCGCGTAACTCGTACCCGTGAGAAAAAAATCGAAAAAATCTGTTTCGAATGCCATGATTTTTCTGAGTCATTTTTCCAAGGGAGGGTACTGTGGATTTTCGAGAAAAAAAAATTTCAAGCTAAAAGGAAACCATTAGGTGCATTTTATAGAGAATCAGATTTCGAATAAGAAAAAGTCAACCGTAACCGCGTAACTCGTACCCGTGAGAAAAAAATCGAAAAAATCTGTTTCGAATGCCATGATTTTTCTGAGTCATTTTTCCAAGGGAGGGTACTGTGGATTTTCGACAAAAAAAAATTTCAAGCTAAAAGGAAACCATTAGGTGCATTTTATAGAGAATCAGATTTCGAATAAGGAAAAGTCAACCGTAACCGCGTAACTCGTAATCGTGAGAAAAAAATCGAAAAAATCTATTTCGAATGCCATGATTTTTCTGAGTCATTTTTCCAAGGGAGGGTACTGTGGATTTTCGAGAAAAAAAAATTTCAAGCTAAAAGGAAACCATTAGGTGCATTTTATAGAGAATCAGATTTCGAATAAGAAAAAGTCAACCGTAACCGCGTAACTCGTACCCGTGAGAAAAAAATCGAAAAAATCTGTTTCGAATGCCATGATTTTTCTGAGTCATTTTTCCAAGGGAGGGTACTGTGGATTTTCGAGAAAAAAAAATTTCAAGCTAAAAGGAAACCATTAGGTGCATTTTATAGAGAATCAGATTTCGAATAAGAAAAAGTCAACCGTAACCGCGTAACTCGTACCCGTGAGAAAAAAATCGAAAAAATCTGTTTCGAATGCCATGATTTTTCTGAGTCATTTTTCCAAGGGAGGGTACTGTGGATTTTCGAGAAAAAAAAATTTCAAGCTAAAAGGAAACCATTAGGTGCATTTTATAGAGAATCAGATTTCGAATAAGAAAAAGTCAACCGTAACCGCGTAACTCGTACCCGTGAGAAAAAAATCGAAAAAATCTGTTTCGAATGCCATGATTTTTCTGAGTCATTTTTCCAAGGGAGGGTACTGTGGATTTTCGACAAAAAAAAATTTCAAGCTAAAAGGAAACCATTAGGTGCATTTTATAGAGAATCAGATTTCGAATAAGAAAAAGTCAACCGTAACCGCGTAACTCGTACCCGTGAGAAAAAAATCGATTTCGACAAAAAAAATTTCAAGCTAAAAGGAAACCATTAGGTGCATTTTATAGAGAATCAGATTTCGAATAAGAAAAAGTCAACCGTAACCGCGTAACTCGTACCCGTGAGAAAAAAATCGATTTCGACAAAAAAAATTTCAAGCTAAAAGGAAACCATTAGGTGCATTTTATAGAGAATCAGATTTCGAATAAGAAAAAGTCAACCGTAACCGCGTAACTCGTACCCGTGAGAAAAAAATCGAAAAAATCTGTTTCGAATGCCATGATTTTTCTGAGTCATTTTTCCAAGGGAGGGTACTGTGGATTTTCGACAAAAAAAAATTTCAAGCTAAAAGGAAACCATTAGGTGCATTTTATAGAGAATCAGATTTCGAATAAGAAAAAGTCAACCGTAACCGCGTAACTCGTACCCGTGAGAAAAAAATCGAAAAAATCTGTTTCGAATGCCATGATTTTTCTGAGTCATTTTTCCAAGGGAGGGTACTGTGGATTTTCGACAAAAAAAAATTTCAAGCTAAAAGGAAACCATTAGGTGCATTTTATAGAGAATCAGATTTCGAATAAGAAAAAGTCAACCATAACCGCGTAACTCGTACCCGTGAGAAAAATATCGAAAAAATCTGTTTCGAATGCCATGATTTTTCTGAGTCATTTTTCCAAGGGAGGGTACTGTGGATTTTCGACAAAAAAAATTTCAAGCTAAAAGGAAACCATTAGGTGCATTTTATAGAGAATCAGATTTCGAATAAGAAAATGTCAACCGTAACCGCGTAACTCGTACCCGTGAGAAAAAAATCGAAAAAATCTGTTTCGAATGCCATGATTTTTCTGAGTCATTTTTCCAAGGGAGGGTACTGTGGATTTTCGACAAAAAAAAATTTCAAGCTAAAAGGAAACCATTAGGTGCATTTTATAGAGAATCAGATTTCGAATAAGGAAAAGTCAACCGTAACCGCGTAACTCGTAATCGTGAGAAAAAAATCGAAAAAATCTATTTCGAATGCCATGATTTTTCTGAGTCATTTTTCCAAGGGAGGGTACTGTGGATTTTCGAGAAAAAAAAATTTCAAGCTAAAAGGAAACCATTAGGTGCATTTTATAGAGAATCAGATTTCGAATAAGAAAAAGTCAACCGTAACCGCGTAACTCGTACCCGTGAGAAAAAAATCGAAAAAATCTGTTTCGAATGCCATGATTTTTCTGAGTCATTTTTCCAAGGGAGGGTACTGTGGATTTTCGAGAAAAAAAAATTTCAAGCTAAAAGGAAACCATTAGGTGCATTTTATAGAGAATCAGATTTCGAATAAGAAAAAGTCAACCGTAACCGCGTAACTCGTACCCGTGAGAAAAAAATCGAAAAAATCTGTTTCGAATGCCATGATTTTTCTGAGTCATTTTTCCAAGGGAGGGTACTGTGGATTTTCGACAAAAAAAAATTTCAAGCTAAAAGGAAACCATTAGGTGCATTTTATAGAGAATCAGATTTCGAATAAGGAAAAGTCAACCGTAACCGCGTAACTCGTAATCGTGAGAAAAAAATCGAAAAAATCTATTTCGAATGCCATGATTTTTCTGAGTCATTTTTCCAAGGGAGGGTACTGTGGATTTTCGAGAAAAAAAAATTTCAAGCTAAAAGGAAACCATTAGGTGCATTTTATAGAGAATCAGATTTCGAATAAGAAAAAGTCAACCGTAACCGCGTAACTCGTACCCGTGAGAAAAAAATCGAAAAAATCTGTTTCGAATGCCATGATTTTTCTGAGTCATTTTTCCAAGGGAGGGTACTGTGGATTTTCGAGAAAAAAAAATTTCAAGCTAAAAGGAAACCATTAGGTGCATTTTATAGAGAATCAGATTTCGAATAAGAAAAAGTCAACCGTAACCGCGTAACTCGTACCCGTGAGAAAAAAATCGAAAAAATCTGTTTCGAATGCCATGATTTTTCTGAGTCATTTTTCCAAGGGAGGGTACTGTGGATTTTCGACAAAAAAAAATTTCAAGCTAAAAGGAAACCATTAGGTGCATTTTATAGAGAATCAGATTTCGAATAAGAAAAAGTCAACCGTAACCGCGTAACTCGTACCCGTGAGAAAAAAATCGATTTCGACAAAAAAAATTTCAAGCTAAAAGGAAACCATTAGGTGCATTTTATAGAGAATCAGATTTCGAATAAGAAAAAGTCAACCGTAACCGCGTAACTCGTACCCGTGAGAAAAAAATCGAAAAAATCTGTTTCGAATGCCATGATTTTTCTGAGTCATTTTTCCAAGGGAGGATACTGTGGATTTTCGAGAAAAAAAAATTTCAAGCTAAAAGGAAACCATTAGGTGCATTTTATAGAGAATCAGATTTCGAATAAGAAAAAGTCAACCGTAACCGCGTAACTCGTACCCGTGAGAAAAAAATCGAAAAAATCTGTTTCGAATGCCATGATTTTTCTGAGTCATTTTTCCAAGGGAGGGTACTGTGGATTTTCCACAAAAAAAAATTTCAAGCTAAAAGGAAACCATTAGGTGCATTTTATAGAGAATCAGATTTCGAATAAGGAAAAGTCAACCGTAACCGCGTAACTCGTAATCGTGAGAAAAAAATCGAAAAAATCTATTTCGAATGCCATGATTTTTCTGAGTCATTTTTCCAAGGGAGGGTACTGTGGATTTTCGAGAAAAAAAAATTTCAAGCTAAAAGGAAACCATTAGGTGCATTTTATAGAGAATCAGATTTCGAATAAGAAAAAGTCAACCGTAACCGCGTAACTCGTACCCGTGAGAAAAAAATCGAAAAAATCTGTTTCGAATGCCATGATTTTTCTGAGTCATTTTTCCAAGGGAGGGTACTGTCGATTTTCGACAAAAAAAAATTTCAAGCTAAAAGGAAACCATTAGGTGCATTTTATAGAGAATCAGATTTCGAATAAGAAAAAGTCAACCGTAACCGCGTAACTCGTACCCGTGAGAAAAAAATCGATTTCGACAAAAAAAATTTCAAGCTAAAAGGAAACCATTAGGTGCATTTTATAGAGAATCAGATTTCGAATAAGAAAAAGTCAACCGTAACCGCGTAACTCGTACCCGTGAGAAAAAAATCGATTTCGACAAAAAAAATTTCAAGCTAAAAGGAAACCATTAGGTGCATTTTATAGAGAATCAGATTTCGAATAAGAAAAAGTCAACCGTAACCGCGTAACTCGTACCCGTGAGAAAAAAATCGAAAAAATCTGTTTCGAATGCCATGATTTTTCTGAGTCATTTTTCCAAGGGAGGGTACTGTGGATTTTCGACAAAAAAAAATTTCAAGCTAAAAGGAAACCATTAGGTGCATTTTATAGAGAATCAGATTTCGAATAAGAAAAAGTCAACCGTAACCGCGTAACTCGTACCCGTGAGAAAAAAATCGAAAAAATCTGTTTCGAATGCCATGATTTTTCTGAGTCATTTTTCCAAGGGAGGGTACTGTGGATTTTCGACAAAAAAAAATTTCAAGCTAAAAGGAAACCATTAGGTGCATTTTATAGAGAATCAGATTTCGAATAAGAAAAAGTCAACCGTAACCGCGTAACTCGTACCCGTGAGAAAAATATCGAAAAAATCTGTTTCGAATGCCATGATTTTTCTGAGTCATTTTTCCAAGGGAGGGTACTGTGGATTTTCGACAAAAAAAATTTCAAGCTAAAAGGAAACCATTAGGTGCATTTTATAGAGAATCAGATTTCGAATAAGAAAATGTCAACCGTAACCGCGTAACTCGTACCCGTGAGAAAAAAATCGAAAAAATCTGTTTCGAATGCCATGATTTTTCTGAGTCATTTTTCCAAGGGAGGGTACTGTGGATTTTCGACAAAAAAAAATTTCAAGCTAAAAGGAAACCATTAGGTGCATTTTATAGAGAATCAGATTTCGAATAAGGAAAAGTCAACCGTAACCGCGTAACTCGTAATCGTGAGAAAAAAATCGAAAAAATCTATTTCGAATGCCATGATTTTTCTGAGTCATTTTTCCAAGGGAGGGTACTGTGGATTTTCGAGAAAAAAAAATTTCAAGCTAAAAGGAAACCATTAGGTGCATTTTATAGAGAATCAGATTTCGAATAAGAAAAAGTCAACCGTAACCGCGTAACTCGTACCCGTGAGAAAAAAATCGAAAAAATCTGTTTCGAATGCCATGATTTTTCTGAGTCATTTTTCCAAGGGAGGGTACTGTGGATTTTCGACAAAAAAAAATTTCAAGCTAAAAGGAAACCATTAGGTGCATTTTATAGAGAATCAGATTTCGAATAAGAAAAAGTCAACCGTAACCGCGTAACTCGTACCCGTGAGAAAAAAATCGAAAAAATCTGTTTCGAATGCCATGATTTTTCTGAGTCATTTTTCCAAGGGAGGGTACTGTGGATTTTCGAGAAAAAAAAATTTCAAGCTAAAAGGAAACCATTAGGTGCATTTTATAGAGAATCAGATTTCGAATAAGAAAAAGTCAACCGTAACCGCGTAACTCGTACCCGTGAGAAAAAAATCGAAAAAATCTGTTTCGAATGCCATGATTTTTCTGAGTCATTTTTCCAAGGGAGGGTACTGTGGATTTTCGAGAAAAAAAAATTTCAAGCTAAAAGGAAACCATTAGGTGCATTTTATAGAGAATCAGATTTCGAATAAGAAAAAGTCAACCGTAACCGCGTAACTCGTACCCGTGAGAAAAAAATCGAAAAAATCTGTTTCGAATGCCATGATTTTTCTGAGTCATTTTTCCAAGGGAGGGTACTGTGGATTTTCGACAAAAAAAAATTTCAAGCTAAAAGGAAACCATTAGGTGCATTTTATAGAGAATCAGATTTCGAATAAGAAAAAGTCAACCGTAACCGCGTAACTCGTACCCGTGAGAAAAAAATCGATTTCGACAAAAAAAATTTCAAGCTAAAAGGAAACCATTAGGTGCATTTTATAGAGAATCAGATTTCGAATAAGAAAAAGTCAACCGTAACCGCGTAACTCGTACCCGTGAGAAAAAAATCGAAAAAATCTGTTTCGAATGCCATGATTTTTCTGAGTCATTTTTCCAAGGGAGGATACTGTGGATTTTCGAGAAAAAAAATTTCAAGCTAAAAGGAAACCATTAGGTGCATTTTATAGAGAATCAGATTTCGAATAAGAAAAAGTCAACCGTAACCGCGTAACTCGTACCCGTGAGAAAAAAATCGAAAAAATCTGTTTCGAATGCCATGATTTTTCTGAGTCATTTTTCCAAGGGAGGGTACTGTGGATTTTCGACAAAAAAAAATTTCAAGCTAAAAGGAAACCATTAGGTGCATTTTATAGAGAATCAGATTTCGAATAAGAAAAAGTCAACCGTAACCGCGTAACTCGTACCCGTGAGAAAAAAATCGATTTCGACAAAAAAAATTTCAAGCTAAAAGGAAACCATTAGGTGCATTTTATAGAGAATCAGATTTCGAATAAGAAAAAGTCAACCGTAACCGCGTAACTCGTACCCGTGAGAAAAAAATCGATTTCGACAAAAAAAATTTCAAGCTAAAAGGAAACCATTAGGTGCATTTTATAGAGAATCAGATTTCGAATAAGAAAAAGTCAACCGTAACCGCGTAACTCGTACCCGTGAGAAAAAAATCGAAAAAATCTGTTTCGAATGCCATGATTTTTCTGAGTCATTTTTCCAAGGGAGGGTACTGTGGATTTTCGACAAAAAAAAATTTCAAGCTAAAAGGAAACCATTAGGTGCATTTTATAGAGAATCAGATTTCGAATAAGAAAAAGTCAACCGTAACCGCGTAACTCGTACCCGTGAGAAAAAAATCGAAAAAATCTGTTTCGAATGCCATGATTTTTCTGAGTCATTTTTCCAAGGGAGGGTACTGTGGATTTTCGACAAAAAAAAATTTCAAGCTAAAAGGAAACCATTAGGTGCATTTTATAGAGAATCAGATTTCGAATAAGAAAAAGTCAACCGTAACCGCGTAACTCGTACCCGTGAGAAAAATATCGAAAAAATCTGTTTCGAATGCCATGATTTTTCTGAGTCATTTTTCCAAGGGAGGGTACTGTGGATTTTCGACAAAAAAAATTTCAAGCTAAAAGGAAACCATTAGGTGCATTTTATAGAGAATCAGATTTCGAATAAGAAAATGTCAACCGTAACCGCGTAACTCGTACCCGTGAGAAAAAAATCGAAAAAATCTGTTTCGAATGCCATGATTTTTCTGAGTCATTTTTCCAAGGGAGGGTACTGTGGATTTTCGACAAAAAAAAATTTCAAGCTAAAAGGAAACCATTAGGTGCATTTTATAGAGAATCAGATTTCGAATAAGGAAAAGTCAACCGTAACCGCGTAACTCGTAATCGTGAGAAAAAAATCGAAAAAATCTATTTCGAATGCCATGATTTTTCTGAGTCATTTTTCCAAGGGAGGGTACTGTGGATTTTCGAGAAAAAAAAATTTCAAGCTAAAAGGAAACCATTAGGTGCATTTTATAGAGAATCAGATTTCGAATAAGAAAAAGTCAACCGTAACCGCGTAACTCGTACCCGTGAGAAAAAAATCGAAAAAATCTGTTTCGAATGCCATGATTTTTCTGAGTCATTTTTCCAAGGGAGGGTACTGTGGATTTTCGAGAAAAAAAAATTTCAAGCTAAAAGGAAACCATTAGGTGCATTTTATAGAGAATCAGATTTCGAATAAGAAAAAGTCAACCGTAACCGCGTAACTCGTACCCGTGAGAAAAAAATCGAAAAAATCTGTTTCGAATGCCATGATTTTTCTGAGTCATTTTTCCAAGGGAGGGTACTGTGGATTTTCGAGAAAAAAAAATTTCAAGCTAAAAGGAAACCATTAGGTGCATTTTATAGAGAATCAGATTTCGAATAAGAAAAAGTCAACCGTAACCGCGTAACTCGTACCCGTGAGAAAAAAATCGATTTCGACAAAAAAAATTTCAAGCTAAAAGGAAACCATTAGGTGCATTTTATAGAGAATCAGATTTCGAATAAGAAAAAGTCAACCGTAACCGCGTAACTCGTACCCGTGAGAAAAAAATCGATTTCGACAAAAAAAATTTCAAGCTAAAAGGAAACCATTAGGTGCATTTTATAGAGAATCAGATTTCGAATAAGAAAAAGTCAACCGTAACCGCGTAACTCGTACCCGTGAGAAAAAAATCGAAAAAATCTGTTTCGAATGCCATGATTTTTCTGAGTCATTTTTCCAAGGGAGGGTACTGTGGATTTTCGACAAAAAAAAATTTCAAGCTAAAAGGAAACCATTAGGTGCATTTTATAGAGAATCAGATTTCGAATAAGAAAAAGTCAACCGTAACCGCGTAACTCGTACCCGTGAGAAAAAAATCGAAAAAATCTGTTTCGAATGCCATGATTTTTCTGAGTCATTTTTCCAAGGGAGGGTACTGTGGATTTTCGACAAAAAAAAATTTCAAGCTAAAAGGAAACCATTAGGTGCATTTTATAGAGAATCAGATTTCGAATAAGAAAAAGTCAACCGTAACCGCGTAACTCGTACCCGTGAGAAAAATATCGAAAAAATCTGTTTCGAATGCCATGATTTTTCTGAGTCATTTTTCCAAGGGAGGGTACTGTGGATTTTCGACAAAAAAAATTTCAAGCTAAAAGGAAACCATTAGGTGCATTTTATAGAGAATCAGATTTCGAATAAGAAAATGTCAACCGTAACCGCGTAACTCGTACCCGTGAGAAAAAAATCGAAAAAATCTGTTTCGAATGCCATGATTTTTCTGAGTCATTTTTCCAAGGGAGGGTACTGTGGATTTTCGACAAAAAAAAATTTCAAGCTAAAAGGAAACCATTAGGTGCATTTTATAGAGAATCAGATTTCGAATAAGGAAAAGTCAACCGTAACCGCGTAACTCGTAATCGTGAGAAAAAAATCGAAAAAATCTATTTCGAATGCCATGATTTTTCTGAGTCATTTTTCCAAGGGAGGGTACTGTGGATTTTCGAGAAAAAAAAATTTCAAGCTAAAAGGAAACCATTAGGTGCATTTTATAGAGAATCAGATTTCGAATAAGAAAAAGTCAACCGTAACCGCGTAACTCGTACCCGTGAGAAAAAAATCGAAAAAATCTGTTTCGAATGCCATGATTTTTCTGAGTCATTTTTCCAAGGGAGGGTACTGTGGATTTTCGAGAAAAAAAAATTTCAAGCTAAAAGGAAACCATTAGGTGCATTTTATAGAGAATCAGATTTCGAATAAGAAAAAGTCAACCGTAACCGCGTAACTCGTACCCGTGAGAAAAAAATCGAAAAAATCTGTTTCGAATGCCATGATTTTTCTGAGTCATTTTTCCAAGGGAGGGTACTGTGGATTTTCGACAAAAAAAAATTTCAAGCTAAAAGGAAACCATTAGGTGCATTTTATAGAGAATCAGATTTCGAATAAGGAAAAGTCAACCGTAACCGCGTAACTCGTAATCGTGAGAAAAAAATCGAAAAAATCTATTTCGAATGCCATGATTTTTCTGAGTCATTTTTCCAAGGGAGGGTACTGTGGATTTTCGAGAAAAAAAAATTTCAAGCTAAAAGGAAACCATTAGGTGCATTTTATAGAGAATCAGATTTCGAATAAGAAAAAGTCAACCGTAACCGCGTAACTCGTACCCGTGAGAAAAAAATCGAAAAAATCTGTTTCGAATGCCATGATTTTTCTGAGTCATTTTTCCAAGGGAGGGTACTGTGGATTTTCGAGAAAAAAAAATTTCAAGCTAAAAGGAAACCATTAGGTGCATTTTATAGAGAATCAGATTTCCAATAAGAAAAAGTCAACCGTAACCGCGTAACTCGTACCCGTGAGAAAAAAATCGAAAAAATCTGTTTCGAATGCCATGATTTTTCTGAGTCATTTTTCCAAGGGAGGGTACTGTGGATTTTCGACAAAAAAAAATTTCAAGCTAAAAGGAAACCATTAGGTGCATTTTATAGAGAATCAGATTTCGAATAAGAAAAAGTCAACCGTAACCGCGTAACTCGTACCCGTGAGAAAAAAATCGAAAAAATCTGTTTCGAATGCCATGATTTTTCTGAGTCATTTTTCCAAGGGAGGATACTGTGGATTTTCGAGAAAAAAAAATTTCAAGCTAAAAGGAAACCATTAGGTGCATTTTATAGAGAATCAGATTTCGAATAAGAAAAAGTCAACCGTAACCGCGTAACTCGTACCCGTGAGAAAAAAATCGAAAAAATCTGTTTCGAATGCCATGATTTTTCTGAGTCATTTTTCCAAGGGAGGGTACTGTGGATTTTCGACAAAAAAAAATTTCAAGCTAAAAGGAAACCATTAGGCGCATTTTATAGAGAATCAGATTTCGAATAAGAAAAAGTCAACCGTAACCGCGCAACTCGTACCCGTGACAAAAAAATCGAAAAAATCTGTTTCGAATGCCATGATTTTTCTGAGTCATTTTTCCAAGGGAGGGTACTGTGGATTTTCGAGAAAAAAAAATTTCAAGCTAAAAGGAAACCATTAGGTGCATTTTATAGAGAATCAGATTTCGAATAAGAAAAAGTCAACCGTAACCGCGTAACTCGTACCCGTGAGAAAAAAATCGAAAAAATCTGTTTCGAATGCCATGATTTTTCTGAGTCATTTTTCCAAGGGAGGGTACTGTGGATTTTCGAGAAAAAAAAATTTCAAGCTAAAAGGAAACCATTAGGTGCATTTTATAGACAATCAGATTTCGAATAAGAAAAAGTCAACCGTAACCGCGTAACTCGTACCCGTGAGAAAAAAATCGAAAAAATCTGTTTCGAATGCCATGATTTTTCTGAGTCATTTTTCCAAGGGAGGGTACTGTGGATTTTCGAGAAAAAAAAATTTCAAGCTAAAAGGAAACCATTAGGTGCATTTTATAGAGAATCAGATTTCGAATAAGAAAAAGTCAACCGTAACCGCGTAACTCGTACCCGTGAGAAAAAAATCGAAAAAATCTCTTTCGAATGCCATGATTTTTCTGAGTCATTTTTCCAAGGGAGGGTACTGTGGATTTTCGACAAAAAAAAATTTCAAGCTAAAAGGAAACCATTAGGTGCATTTTATAGAGAATCAGATTTCGAATAAGAAAAACTCAACCGTAACCGCGTAACTCGTACCCGTGAGAAAAAAATCGAAAAAATCTGTTTCGAATGCCATGATTTTTCTGAGTCATTTTTCCAAGGGAGGGTACTGTGGATTTTCGGCAAAAAAAAATTTTAAGCTAAAAGGAAACCATTAAATGCGTTTTATAGAGAATCAGATTTCGAATAAGGAAAAGTCAACCGTAACCGCGTAACTCGTACCCGTGAGAAAAAAATCGAAAAAATCTGTTTCGAATGCCATGATTTTTCTGAGTCATTTTTCCAAGGGAGGGTACTGTGGATTTTCGAGAAAAAAAAATTTCAAGCTAAAAGGAAACCATTAGGTGCATTTTATAGAGAATCAGATTTCGAATAAGAAAAAGTCAACCGTAACCGCGTAACTCGTACCCGTGAGAAAAATATCGAAAAAATCTGTTTCGAATGCCATGATTTTTCTGAGTCATTTTTCCAAGGGAGGGTACTGTGGATTTTCGAGAAAAAAAATTTCAAGCTAAAAGGAAACCATTAGGTGCATTTTATAGAGAATCAGATTTCGAATAAGAAAAACTCAACCGTAACCGCGTAACTCGTACCCGTGAGAAAAAAATCGAAAAAATCTGTTTCGAATGCCATGATTTTTCTGAGTCATTTTTCCAAGGGAGGGTACTGTGGATTTTCGAGAAAAAAAATTTCAAGCTAAAAGGAAACCATTAGGTGCATTTTATAGAGAATCAGATTTCGAATAAGAAAAAGTCAACCGTAACCGCGTAACTCGTACCCGTGAGAAAAAAATCGAAAAAATCTGTTTCGAATGCCATGATTTTTCTGAGTCATTTTTCCAAGGGAGGGTACTGTGGATTTTCGAGAAAAAAAAATTTCAAGCTAAAAGGAAACCATTAGGTGCATTTTATAGAGAATCAGATTTCGAATAAGAAAAAGTCAACCGTAACCGCGTAACTCGTACCCGTGAGAAAAATATCGAAAAAATCTGTTTCGAATGCCATGATTTTTCTGAGTCATTTTTCCAAGGGAGGGTACTGTGGATTTTCGAGAAAAAAAATTTCAAGCTAAAAGGAAACCATTAGGTGCATTTTATAGAGAATCAGATTTCGAATAAGAAAAAGTCAACCGTAACCGCGTAACTCGTACCCGTGAGAAAAAAATCGATTTCGACAAAAAAAATTTCAAGCTAAAAGGAAACCATTAGGTGCATTTTATAGAGAATCAGATTTCGAATAAGAAAAAGTCAACCGTAACCGCGTAACTCGTACCCGTGAGAAAAAAATCGAAAAAATCTGTTTCGAATGCCATGATTTTTCTGAGTCATTTTTCCAAGGGAGGATACTGTGGATTTTCGAGAAAAAAAAATTTCAAGCTAAAAGGAAACCATTAGGTGCATTTTATAGAGAATCAGATTTCGAATAAGAAAAAGTCAACCGTAACCGCGTAACTCGTACCCGTGAGAAAAAAATCGAAAAAATCTGTTTCGAATGCCATGATTTTTCTGAGTCATTTTTCCAAGGGAGGGTACTGTGGATTTTCGACAAAAAAAAATTTCAAGCTAAAAGGAAACCATTAGGCGCATTTTATAGAGAATCAGATTTCGAATAAGAAAAAGTCAACCGTAACCGCGTAACTCGTACCCGTGAGAAAAAAATCGAAAAAATCTGTTTCGAATGCCATGATTTTTCTGAGTCATTTTTCCAAGGGAGGGTACTGTGGATTTTCGAGAAAAAAAAATTTCAAGCTAAAAGGAAACCATTAGGTGCATTTTATAGAGAATCAGATTTCGAATAAGAAAAAGTCAACCGTAACCGCGTAACTCGTACCCGTGAGAAAAAAATCGAAAAAATCTGTTTCGAATGCCATGATTTTTCTGAGTCATTTTTCCAAGGGAGGGTACTGTGGATTTTCGAGAAAAAAAAATTTCAAGCTAAAAGGAAACCATTAGGTGCATTTTATAGACAATCAGATTTCGAATAAGAAAAAGTCAACCGTAACCGCGTAACTCGTACCCGTGAGAAAAAAATCGAAAAAATCTGTTTCGAATGCCATGATTTTTCTGAGTCATTTTTCCAAGGGAGGGTACTGTGGATTTTCGAGAAAAAAAAATTTCAAGCTAAAAGGAAACCATTAGGTGCATTTTATAGAGAATCAGATTTCGAATAAGAAAAAGTCAACCGTAACCGCGTAACTCGTACCCGTGAGAAAAAAATCGAAAAAATCTCTTTCGAATGCCATGATTTTTCTGAGTCATTTTTCCAAGGGAGGGTACTGTGGATTTTCGACAAAAAAAAATTTCAAGCTAAAAGGAAACCATTAGGTGCATTTTATAGAGAATCAGATTTCGAATAAGAAAAACTCAACCGTAACCGCGTAACTCGTACCCGTGAGAAAAAAATCGAAAAAATCTGTTTCGAAAGCCATGATTTTTCTGAGTCATTTTTCCAAGGGAGGGTACTGTGGATTTTCGGCAAAAAAAAATTTTAAGCTAAAAGGAAACCATTAAATGCGTTTTATAGAGAATCAGATTTCGAATAAGGAAAAGTCAACCGTAACCGCGTAACTCGTACCCGTGAGAAAAAAATCGAAAAAATCTGTTTCGAATGCCATGATTTTTCTGAGTCATTTTTCCAAGGGAGGGTACTGTGGATTTTCGAGAAAAAAAAATTTCAAGCTAAAAGGAAACCATTAGGTGCATTTTATAGAGAATCAGATTTCGAATAAGAAAAAGTCAACCGTAACCGCGTAACTCGTACCCGTGAGAAAAATATCGAAAAAATCTGTTTCGAATGCCATGATTTTTCTGAGTCATTTTTCCAAGGGAGGGTACTGTGGATTTTCGAGAAAAAAAATTTCAAGCTAAAAGGAAACCATTAGGTGCATTTTATAGAGAATCAGATTTCGAATAAGAAAAACTCAACCGTAACCGCGTAACTCGTACCCGTGAGAAAAAAATCGAAAAAATCTGTTTCGAATGCCATGATTTTTCTGAGTCATTTTTCCAAGGGAGGGTACTGTGGATTTTCGGCAAAAAAAAATTTTAAGCTAAAAGGAAACCATTAAATGCGTTTTATAGAGAATCAGATTTCGAATAAGGAAAAGTCAACCGTAACCGCGTAACTCGTACCCGTGAGAAAAAAATCGAAAAAATCTGTTTCGAATGCCATGATTTTTCTGAGTCATTTTTCCAAGGGAGGGTACTGTGGATTTTCGACAAAAAAAAATTTCAAGCTAAAAGGAAACCATTAGGTGCATTTTATAGAGAATCAGATTTCGAATAAAAAAAAGTCAACCGTAACCGCGTAACTCGTACCCGTGAGAAAAATATCGAAAAAATCTGTTTCGAATGCCATGATTTTTCTGAGTCATTTTTCCAAGGGAGGGTACTGTGGATTTTCGAGAAAAAAAATTTCAAGCTAAAAGGAAACCATTAGGTGCATTTTATAGAGAATCAGATTTCGAATAAGAAAAAGTCAACCGTAACCGCGTAACTCGTACCCGTGAGAAAAAAATCGAAAAAATCTGTTTCGAATGCCATGATTTTTCTGAGTCATTTTTCCAAGGGAGGATACTGTGGATTTTCGAGAAAAAAAAATTTCAAGCTAAAAGGAAACCATTAGGTGCATTTTATAGAGAATCAGATTTCGAATAAGAAAAAGTCAACCGTAACCGCGTAACTCGTACCCGTGAGAAAAAAATCGAAAAAATCTGTTTCGAATGCCATGATTTTTCTGAGTCATTTTTCCAAGGGAGGGTACTGTGGATCTTCGACAAAAAAAAATTTCAAGCTAAAAGGAAACCATTAGGTGCATTTTATAGAGAATCAGATTTCGAATAAGAAAAAGTCAACCGTAACCGCGTAACTCGTACCCGTGAGAAAAATATCGAAAAAATCTGTTTCGAATGCCATGATTTTTCTGAGTCATTTTTCCAAGGGAGGGTACTGTGGATTTTCGAGAAAAAAAAATTTCAAGCTAAAAGGAAACCATTAGGTGCATTTTATAGAGAATCAGATTTCGAATAAGAAAAAGTCAACCGTAACCGCGTAACTCGTACCCGTGAGAAAAAAATCGAAAAAATCTCTTTCGAATGCCATGATTTTTCTGAGTCATTTTTCCAAGGGAGGGTACTGTGGATTTTCGACAAAAAAAAATTTCAAGCTAAAAGGAAACCATTAGGTGCATTTTATAGAGAATCAGATTTCGAATAAAAAAAAGTCAACCGTAACCGCGTAACTCGTACCCGTGAGAAAAATATCGAAAAAATCTGTTTCGAATGCCATGATTTTTCTGAGTCATTTTTCCAAGGGAGGATACTGTGGATTTTCGAGAAAAAAAAATTTCAAGCTAAAAGGAAACCATTAGGTGCATTTTATAGAGAATCAGATTTCGAATAAGAAAAAGTCAACCGTAACCGCGTAACTCGTACCCGTGAGAAAAAAATCGAAAAAATCTGTTTCGAATGCCATGATTTTTCTGAGTCATTTTTCCAAGGGAGGATACTGTGGATTTTCGAGAAAAAAAAATTTCAAGCTAAAAGGAAACCATTAGGTGCATTTTATAGAGAATCAGATTTCGAATAAGAAAAAGTCAACCGTAACCGCGTAACTCGTACCCGTGAGAAAAAAATCGAAAAAATCTGTTTCGAATGCCATGATTTTTCTGAGTCATTTTTCCAAGGGAGGGTACTGTGGATCTTCGACAAAAAAAAATTTCAAGCTAAAAGGAAACCATTAGGTGCATTTTATAGAGAATCAGATTTCGAATAAGAAAAAGTCAACCGTAACCGCGTAACTCGTACCCGTGAGAAAAATATCGAAAAAATCTGTTTCGAATGCCATGATTTTTCTGAGTCATTTTTCCAAGGGAGGGTACTGTGGATTTTCGAGAAAAAAAAATTTCAAGCTAAAAGGAAACCATTAGGTGCATTTTATAGAGAATCAGATTTCGAATAAGAAAAAGTCAACCGTAACCGCGTAACTCGTACCCGTGAGAAAAAAATCGAAAAAATCTCTTTCGAATGCCATGATTTTTCTGAGTCATTTTTCCAAGGGAGGGTACTGTGGATTTTCGACAAAAAAAAATTTCAAGCTAAAAGGAAACCATTAGGTGCATTTTATAGAGAATCAGATTTCGAATAAGAAAAAGTCAACCGTAACCGCGTAACTCGTACCCGTGAGAAAAAAATCGAAAAAATCTCTTTCGAATGCCATGATTTTTCTGAGTCATTTTTCCAAGGGAGGGTACTGTGGATTTTCGACAAAAAAAAATTTCAAGCTAAAAGGAAACCATTAGGTGCATTTTATAGAGAATCAGATTTCGAATAAGAAAAAGTCAACCGTAACCGCGTAACTCGTACCCGTGAGAAAAATATCGAAAAAATCTGTTTCGAATGCCATGATTTTTCTGAGTCATTTTTCCAAGGGAGGGTACTGTGGATTTTCGAGAAAAAAAAATTTCAAGCTAAAAGGAAACCATTAGGTGCATTTTATAGAGAATCAGATTTCGAATAAGAAAAAGTCAACCGTAACCGCGTAACTCGTACCCGTGAGAAAAAAATCGAAAAAATCTCTTTCGAATGCCATGATTTTTCTGAGTCATTTTTCCAAGGGAGGGTACTGTGGATTTTCGACAAAAAAAAATTTCAAGCTAAAAGGAAACCATTAGGTGCATTTTATAGAGAATCAGATTTCGAATAAGAAAAAGTCAACCGTAACCGCGTAACTCGTACCCGTGAGAAAAAAATCGAAAAAATCTGTTTCGAATGCCATGATTTTTCTGAGTCATTTTTCCAAGGGAGGGTACTGTGGATTTTCGACAAAAAAAAATTTCAAGCTAAAAGGAAACCATTAGGTGCATTTTATAGAGAATCAGATTTCGAATAAGAAAAAGTCAACCGTAACCGCGTAACTCGTACCCGTGAGAAAAATATCGAAAAAATCTGTTTCGAATGCCATGATTTTTCTGAGTCATTTTTCCAAGGGAGGGTACTGTGGATTTTCGAGAAAAAAAAATTTCAAGCTAAAAGGAAACCATTAGGTGCATTTTATAGAGAATCAGATTTCGAATAAGAAAAACTCAACCGTAACCGCGTAACTCGTACCCGTGAGAAAAAAATCGAAAAAATCTGTTTCGAATGCCATGATTTTTCTGAGTCATTTTTCCAAGGGAGGGTACTGTGGATTTTCGACAAAAAAAAATTTCAAGCTAAAAGGAAACCATTAGGTGCATTTTATAGAGAATCAGATTTCGAATAAGAAAAAGTCAACCGTAACCGCGTAACTCGTACCCGTGAGAAAAAAATCGAAAAAATCTGTTTCGAATGCCATGATTTTTCTGAGTCATTTTTCCAAGGGAGGGTACTGTGGATTTTCGACAAAAAAAAATTTCAAGCTAAAAGGAAACCATTAGGTGCATTTTATAGAGAATCAGATTTCGAATAAGAAAAAGTCAACCGTAACCGCGTAACTCGTACCCGTGAGAAAAATATCGAAAAAATCTGTTTCGAATGCCATGATTTTTCTGAGTCATTTTTCCAAGGGAGGGTACTGTGGATTTTCGAGAAAAAAAAATTTCAAGCTAAAAGGAAACCATTAGGTGCATTTTATAGAGAATCAGATTTCGAATAAGAAAAACTCAACCGTAACCGCGTAACTCGTACCCGTGAGAAAAAAATCGAAAAAATCTGTTTCGAATGCCATGATTTTTCTGAGTCATTTTTCCAAGGGAGGGTACTGTGGATTTTCGACAAAAAAAAATTTCAAGCTAAAAGGAAACCATTAAATGCATTTTATAGAGAATCAGATTTCGAATAAGGAAAAGTCAACCGTAACAGCGTAACTCGTACCCGTGAGAAAAAAATCGAAAAAATCTGTTTCGAATGCCATGATTTTTCTGAGTCATTTTTCCAAGGGAGGGTACTGTGGATTTTCGAGAAAAAAAAATTTCAAGCTAAAAGGAAACCATTAGGTGCATTTTATAGAGAATCAGATTTCGAATAAGAAAAACTCAACCGTAACCGCGTAACTCGTACCCGTGAGAAAAAAATCGAAAAAATCTGTTTCGAATGCCATGATTTTTCTGAGTCATTTTTCCAAGGGAGGGTACTGTGGATTTTCGACAAAAAAAAATTTCAAGCTAAAAGGAAACCATTAAATGCATTTTATAGAGAATCAGATTTCGAATAAGGAAAAGTCAACCGTAACCGCGTAACTCGTACCCGTGAGAAAAAAATCGAAAAAATCTGTTTCGAATGCCATAATTTTTCTGAGTCATTTTTCCAAGGGAGGGTACTGTGGATTTTCGAGAAAAAAAAATTTCAAGCTAAAAGGAAACCATTAGGTGCATTTTATAGAGAATCAGATTTCGAATAAGAAAAAGTCAACCGTAACCGCGTAACTCGTACCCGTGAGAAAAAAATCGAAAAAATCTGTTTCGAATGCCATGATTTTTCTGAGTCATTTTTCCAAGGGAGGGTACTGTGGATCTTCGACAAAAAAAAATTTCAAGCTAAAAGGAAACCATTAGGTGCATTTTATAGAGAATCAGATTTCGAATAAGAAAAAGTCAACCGTAACCGCGTAACTCGTACCCGTGAGAAAAAAATCGAAAAAATCTGTTTCGAATGCCATGATTTTTCTGAGTCATTTTTCCAAGGGAGGGTACTGTGGATTTTCGACAAAAAAAAATTTCAAGCTAAAAGGAAACCATTAAATGCGTTTTATAGAGAATCAGATTTCGAATAAGGAAAAGTCAACCGTAACCGCGTAACTCGTACCCGTGAGAAAAAAATCGAAAAAATCTGTTTCGAATGCCATGATTTTTCTGAGTCATTTTTCCAAGGGAGGGTACTGTGGATTTTCGAGAAAAAAAAATTTCAAGCTAAAAGGAAACCATTAAATGCATTTTATAGAGAATCAGATTTCGAATAAGGAAAAGTCAACCGTAACCGCGTAACTCGTACCCGTGAGAAAAAAATCGAAAAAATCTGTTTCGAATGCCATAATTTTTCTGAGTCATTTTTCCAAGGGAGGGTACTGTGGATTTTCGAGAAAAAAAAATTTCAAGCTAAAAGGAAACCATTAGGTGCATTTTATAGAGAATCAGATTTCGAATAAGAAAAAGTCAACCGTAACCGCGTAACTCGTACCCGTGAGAAAAAAATCGAAAAAATCTGTTTCGAATGCCATGATTTTTCTGAGTCATTTTTCCAAGGGAGGGTACTGTGGATCTTCGACAAAAAAAAATTTCAAGCTAAAAGGAAACCATTAGGTGCATTTTATAGAGAATCAGATTTCGAATAAGAAAAAGTCAACCGTAACCGCGTAACTCGTACCCGTGAGAAAAAAATCGAAAAAATCTGTTTCGAATGCCATGATTTTTCTGAGTCATTTTTCCAAGGGAGGGTACTGTGGATTTTCGACAAAAAAAAATTTCAAGCTAAAAGGAAACCATTAAATGTGTTTTATAGAGAATCAGATTTCGAATAAGGAAAAGTCAACCGTAACCGCGTAACTCGTACCCGTGAGAAAAAAATCGAAAAAATCTGTTTCGAATGCCATGATTTTTCTGAGTCATTTTTCCAAGGGAGGGTACTGTGGATTTTCGAGAAAAAAAAATTTCAAGCTAAAAGGAAACCATTAAATGCATTTTATAGAGAATCAGATTTCGAATAAGGAAAAGTCAACCGTAACCGCGTAACTCGTACCCGTGAGAAAAAAATCGAAAAAATCTGTTTCGAATGCCATAATTTTTCTGAGTCATTTTTCCAAGGGAGGGTACTGTGGATTTTCGAGAAAAAAAAATTTCAAGCTAAAAGGAAACCATTAGGTGCATTTTATAGAGAATCAGATTTCGAATAAGAAAAAGTCAACCGTAACCGCGTAACTCGTACCCGTGAGAAAAAAATCGAAAAAATCTGTTTCGAATGCCATGATTTTTCTGAGTCATTTTTCCAAGGGAGGGTACTGTGGATCTTCGACAAAAAAAAATTTCAAGCTAAAAGGAAACCATTAGGTGCATTTTATAGAGAATCAGATTTCGAATAAGAAAAAGTCAACCGTAACCGCGTAACTCGTACCCGTGAGAAAAAAATCGAAAAAATCTGTTTCGAATGCCATGATTTTTCTGAGTCATTTTTCCAAGGGAGGGTACTGTGGATTTTCGAGAAAAAAAAATTTCAAGCTAAAAGGAAACCATTAGGTGCATTTTATAGAGAATCAGATTTCGAATAAGAAAAAGTCAACCGTAACCGCGTAACTCGTACCCGTGTGAAAAAAATCGAAAAAATCTCTTTCGAATGCCATGATTTTTCTGAGTCATTTTTCCAAGGGAGGGTACTGTGGATTTTCGACAAAAAAAAATTTCAAGCTAAAAGGAAACCATTAAATGCATTTTATAGAGAATCAGATTTCGAATAAGGAAAAGTCAACCGTAACCGCGTAACTCGTACCCGTGAGAAAAATATCGAAAAAATCTGTTTCGAATGCCATGATTTTTCTGAGTCATTTTTCCAAGGGAGGGTACTGTGGATTTTCGAGAAAAAAAAATTTAGAGCTAAAAGGAAACCATTAGGTGCATTTTATAGAGAATCAGATTTCGAATAAGAAAAAGTCAACTGTAACCGCGTAACTCGTACCCGTGAGAAAAAAATCGAAAAAATCTGTTTCGAATGCCATGATTTTTCTGAGTCATTTTTCCAAGGGAGGGTACTGTGGATTTTCGAGAAAAAAAAATTTCAAGCTAAAAGGAAACCATTAGGTGCATTTTATAGAGAATCAGATTTCGAATAAGAAAAAGTCAACCGTAACCGCGTAACTCGTACCCGTGAGAAAAAAATCGAAAAAATCAGTTTCGAATGCCATGATTTTTCTGAGTCATTTTTCCAAGGGAGGGTACTGTGGATTTTCGAGAAAAAAAAATTTCAAGCTAAAAGGAAACCATTAGGTGCATTTTATAGAGAATCAGATTTCGAATAAGAAAAAGTCAACCGTAACCGCGTAACTCGTACCCGTGAGAAAAAAATCGAAAAAATCTGTTTCGAATGCCTTGATTTTTCTGAGTCATTTTTCCAAGGGAGGGTACTGTGGATTTTCGAGAAAAAAAAATTTCAAGCTAAAAGGAAACCATTAGGTGCATTTTATAGAGAATCAGATTTCGAATAAGAAAAAGTCAACCGTAACCGCGTAACTCGTACCCGTGTGAAAAAAATCGAAAAAATCTCTTTCGAATGCCATGATTTTTCTGAGTCATTTTTCCAAGGGAGGGTACTGTGGATTTTCGAGAAAAAAAATTTCAAGCTAAAAGGAAACCATTAGGTGCATTTTATAGAGAATCAGATTTCGAATAAGAAAAAGTCAACCGTAACCGCGTAACTCGTACCCGTGAGAAAAAAATCGAAAAAATCTGTTTCGAATGCCATGATTTTTCTGAGTCATTTTTCCAAGGGAGGGTACTGTGGATTTTCGAGAAAAAAAAATTTCAAGCTAAAAGGAAACCATTAGGTGCATTTTATAGAGAATCAGATTTCGAATAATAAAAAGTCAACCGTAACCGCGTATTTCGTACCCGTGTGAAAAAAATCGAAAAAATCTCTTTCGAATGCCATGATTTTTCTGAGTCATTTTTCCAAGGGAGGGTGCTGTGGATTTTCGACAAAAAAAATTTCAAGCTAAAAGGAAACCATTAGGTGCATTTTATAGAGAATCAGATTTCGAATAAGAAAAAGTCAACCGTAACCGCGTAACTCGTACCCGTGAGAAAAAAATCGAAAAAATCTGTTTCGAATACCATGATTTTTCTGAGTCATTTTTCCAAGGGAGGGTACTGTGGATTTTCGAGAAAAAAAAATTTCAAGCTAAAAGGAAACCATTAGGTGCATTTTATAGAGAATCAGATTTCGAATAAGAAAAAGTCAACCGTAACCGCGTAACTCGTACCCGTGAGAAAAAAATCGAAAAAATCAGTTTCGAATGCCATGATTTTTCTGAGTCATTTTTCCAAGGGAGGGTACTGTGGATTTTCGAGAAAAAAAAATTTCAAGCTAAAAGGAAACCATTAGGTGCATTTTATAGAGAATCAGATTTCGAATAAGAAAAAGTCAACCGTAACCGCGTAACTCGTACCCGTGAGAAAAAAATCGAAAAAATCTGTTTCGAATGCCTTGATTTTTCTGAGTCATTTTTCCAAGGGAGGGTACTGTGGATTTTCGAGAAAAAAAAATTTCAAGCTAAAAGGAAACCATTAGGTGCATTTTATAGAGAATCAGATTTCGAATAAGAAAAAGTCAACCGTAACCGCGTAACTCGTACCCGTGTGAAAAAAATCGAAAAAATCTCTTTCGAATGCCATGATTTTTCTGAGTCATTTTTCCAAGGGAGGGTACTGTGGATTTTCGAGAAAAAAAATTTCAAGCTAAAAGGAAACCATTAGGTGCATTTTATAGAGAATCAGATTTCGAATAAGAAAAAGTCAACCGTAACCGCGTAACTCGTACCCGTGAGAAAAAAATCGAAAAAATCTGTTTCGAATGCCATGATTTTTCTGAGTCATTTTTCCAAGGGAGGGTACTGTGGATTTTCGAGAAAAAAAAATTTCAAGCTAAAAGGAAACCATTAGGTGCATTTTATAGAGAATCAGATTTCGAATAATAAAAAGTCAACCGTAACCGCGTATTTCGTACCCGTGTGAAAAAAATCGAAAAAATCTCTTTCGAATGCCATGATTTTTCTGAGTCATTTTTCCAAGGGAGGGTGCTGTGGATTTTCGACAAAAAAAATTTCAAGCTAAAAGGAAACCATTAGGTGCATTTTATAGAGAATCAGATTTCGAATAAGAAAAAGTCAACCGTAACCGCGTAACTCGTACCCGTGAGAAAAAAATCGAAAAAATCTGTTTCGAATACCATGATTTTTCTGAGTCATTTTTCCAAGGGAGGGTACTGTGGATTTTCGAGAAAAAAAAATTTCAAGCAGAAAGGAAACCATTAGGTGCATTTTATAGAGAATCAGATTTCGAATAAGAAAAAGTCAACCGTAACCGCGTAACTCGTACCCGTGTGAAAAAAATCGAAAAAATCTCTTTCGAATGCCATGATTTTTCTGAGTCATTTTTCCAAGGGAGGGTACTGTGGATTTTCGAGAAAAAAAATTTCAAGCTAAAAGGAAACCATTAGGTGCATTTTATAGAGAATCAGATTTCGAATAAGAAAAAGTCAACCGTAACCGCGTAACTCGTACCCGTGAGAAAAAAATCGAAAAAATCTCTTTCGAATGCCATGATTTTTCTGAGTCATTTTTCCAAGGGAGGGTACTGTGGATTTTCGACAAAAAAAAATTTCAAGCTAAAAGGAAACCATTAAATGCATTTTATAGAGAATCAGATTTCGAATAAGGAAAAGTCAACCGTAACCGCGTAACTCGTACCCGTGAGAAAAATATCGAAAAAATCTGTTTCGAATGCCATGATTTTTCTGAGTCATTTTTCCAAGGGAGGGTACTGTGGATTTTCGAGAAAAAAAAATTTAGAGCTAAAAGGAAACCATTAGGTGCATTTTATAGAGAATCAGATTTCGAATAAGAAAAAGTCAACCGTAACCGCGTAACTCGTACCCGTGAGAAAAAAATCGAAAAAATCTGTTTCGAATGCCATGATTTTTCTGAGTCATTTTTCCAAGGGAGGGTACTGTGGATTTTCGAGAAAAAAAAATTTCAAGCTAAAAGGAAACCATTAGGTGCATTTTATAGAGAATCAGATTTCGAATAAGAAAAAGTCAACCGTAACCGCGTAACTCGTACCCGTGAGAAAAAAATCGAAAAAATCAGTTTCGAATGCCATGATTTTTCTGAGTCATTTTTCCAAGGGAGGGTACTGTGGATTTTCGAGAAAAAAAAATTTCAAGCTAAAAGGAAACCATTAGGTGCATTTTATAGAGAATCAGATTTCGAATAAGAAAAAGTCAACCGTAACCGCGTAACTCGTACCCGTGAGAAAAAAATCGAAAAAATCTGTTTCGAATGCCATGATTTTTCTGAGTCATTTTTCCAAGGGAGGGTACTGTGGATTTTCGAGAAAAAAAATTTCAAGCTAAAAGGAAACCATTAGGTGCATTTTATAGAGAATCAGATTTCGAATAAGAAAAAGTCAACCGTAACCGCGTAACTCGTACCCGTGAGAAAAAAATCGAAAAAATCTGTTTCGAATGCCATGATTTTTCTGAGTCATTTTTCCAAGGGAGGGTACTGTGGATTTTCGAGAAAAAAAATTTCAAGCTAAAAGGAAACCATTAGGTGCATTTTATAGAGAATCAGATTTCGAATAAGAAAAAGTCAACCGTAACCGCGTAACTCGTACCCGTGAGAAAAAAATCGAAAAAATCTGTTTCGAATGCCATGATTTTTCTGAGTCATTTTTCCAAGGGAGGGTACTGTGGATTTTCGACAAAAAAAAATTTCAAGCTAAAATTAAACCATTAAATGCATTTTATAGAGAATCAGATTTCGAATAAGGAAAAGTCAACCGTAACCGCGTAACTCGTACCCGTGAGGAAAATATCGAAAAAATCTGTTTCGAATGCCATGATTTTTCTGAGTCATTTTTCCAAGGGAGGGTACTGTGGATTTTCGAGAAAAAAAAATTTAGAGCTAAAAGGAAACCATTAGGTGCATTTTATAGAGAATCAGATTTCGAATAAGAAAAAGTCAACCGTAACCGCGTAACTCGTACCCGTGAGAAAAAAATCGAAAAAATCTGTTTCGAATGCCATGATTTTTCTGAGTCATTTTTCCAAGGGAGGGTACTGTGGATTTTCGAGAAAAAAAAATTTCAAGCCAAAAGGAAACCATTAGGTGCATTTTATAGAGAATCAGATTTCGAATAAGAAAAAGTCAACCGTAACCGCGTAACTCGTACCCGTGAGAAAAAAATCGAAAAAATCAGTTTCGAATGCCATGATTTTTCTGAGTCATTTTTCCAAGGGAGGGTACTGTGGATTTTCGAGAAAAAAAAATTTAGAGCTAAAAGGAAACCATTAGGTGCATTTTATAGAGAATCAGATTTCGAATAAGAAAAAGTCAACCGTAACCGCGTAACTCGTACCCGTGAGAAAAAAATCGAAAAAATCTGTTTCGAATGCCATGATTTTTCTGAGTCATTTTTCCAAGGGAGGGTACTGTGGATTTTCGAGAAAAAAAAATTTCAAGCTAAAAGGAAACCATTAGGTGCATTTTATAGAGAATCAGATTTCGAATAAGAAAAAGTCAACCGTAACCGCGTAACTCGTACCCGTGAGAAAAAAATCGAAAAAATCAGTTTCGAATGCCATGATTTTTCTGAGTCATTTTTCCAAGGGAGGGTACTGTGGATTTTCGAGAAAAAAAAATTTCAAGCTAAAAGGAAACCATTAGGTGCATTTTATAGAGAATCAGATTTCGAATAAGAAAAAGTCAACCGTAACCGCGTAACTCGTACCCGTGAGAAAAAAATCGAAAAAATCTGTTTCGAATGCCATGATTTTTCTGAGTCATTTTTCCAAGGGAGGGTACTGTGGATTTTCGAGAAAAAAAATTTCAAGCTAAAAGGAAACCATTAGGTGCATTTTATAGAGAATCAGATTTCGAATAAGAAAAAGTCAACCGTAACCGCGTAACTCGTACCCGTGAGAAAAAAATCGAAAAAATCTGTTTCGAATGCCATGATTTTTCTGAGTCATTTTTCCAAGGGAGGGTACTGTGGATTTTCGAGAAAAAAAATTTCAAGCTAAAAGGAAACCATTAGGTGCATTTTATAGAGAATCAGATTTCGAATAAGAAAAAGTCAACCGTAACCGCGTAACTCGTACCCGTGAGAAAAAAATCGAAAAAATCTGTTTCGAATGCCATGATTTTTCTGAGTCATTTTTCCAAGGGAGGGTACTGTGGATTTTCGACAAAAAAAAATTTCAAGCTAAAAGGAAACCATTAGGTGCATTTTATAGAGAATCAGATTTCGAATAAGAAAAAGTCAACCGTAACCGCGTAACTCGTACCCGTGTGAAAAAAATCGAAAAAATCTCTTTCGAATGCCATGATTTTTCTGAGTCATTTTTCCAAGGGAGGGTACTGTGGATTTTCGAGAAAAAAAATTTCAAGCTAAAAGGAAACCATTAGGTGCATTTTATAGAGAATCAGATTTCGAATAAGAAAAAGTCAACCGTAACCGCGTAACTCGTACCCGTGAGAAAAAAATCGAAAAAATCTGTTTCGAATGCCATGATTTTTCTGAGTCATTTTTCCAAGGGAGGGTACTGTGGATTTTCGAGAAAAAAAAATTTCAAGCCAAAAGGAAACCATTAGGTGCATTTTATAGAGAATCAGATTTCGAATAAGAAAAAGTCAACCGTAACCGCGTAACTCGTACCCGTGAGAAAAAAATCGAAAAAATCAGTTTCGAATGCCATGATTTTTCTGAGTCATTTTTCCAAGGGAGGGTACTGTGGATTTTCGAGAAAAAAAAATTTCAAGCTAAAAGGAAACCATTAGGTGCATTTTATAGAGAATCAGATTTCGAATAAGAAAAAGTCAACCGTAACCGCGTAACTCGTACCCGTGAGAAAAAAATCGAAAAAATCTGTTTCGAATGCCATGATTTTTCTGAGTCATTTTTCCAAGGGAGGGTACTGTGGATTTTCGAGAAAAAAAAATTTCAAGCTAAAAGGAAACCATTAGGTGCATTTTATAGAGAATCAGATTTCGAATAAGAAAAAGTCAACCGTAACCGCGTAACTCGTACCCGTGTGAAAAAAATCGAAAAAATCTCTTTCGAATGCCATGATTTTTCTGAGTCATTTTTCCAAGGGAGGGTACTGTGGATTTTCGAGAAAAAAAATTTCAAGCTAAAAGGAAACCATTAGGTGCATTTTATAGAGAATCAGATTTCGAATAAGAAAAAGTCAACCGTAACCGCGTAACTCGTACCCGTGAGAAAAAAATCGAAAAAATCTGTTTCGAATGCCATGATTTTTCTGAGTCATTTTTCCAAGGGAGGGTACTGTGGATTTTCGACAAAAAAAAATTTCAAGCTAAAATTAAACCATTAAATGCATTTTATAGAGAATCAGATTTCGAATAAGGAAAAGTCAACCGTAACCGCGTAACTCGTACCCGTGAGGAAAATATCGAAAAAATCTGTTTCGAATGCCATGATTTTTCTGAGTCATTTTTCCAAGGGAGGGTACTGTGGATTTTCGAGAAAAAAAAATTTAGAGCTAAAAGGAAACCATTAGGTGCATTTTATAGAGAATCAGATTTCGAATAAGAAAAAGTCAACCGTAACCGCGTAACTCGTACCCGTGAGAAAAAAATCGAAAAAATCTGTTTCGAATGCCATGATTTTTCTGAGTCATTTTTCCAAGGGAGGGTACTGTGGATTTTCGAGAAAAAAAAATTTCAAGCTAAAAGGAAACCATTAGGTGCATTTTATAGAGAATCAGATTTCGAATAAGAAAAAGTCAACCGTAACCGCGTAACTCGTACCCGTGAGAAAAAAATCGAAAAAATCAGTTTCGAATGCCATGATTTTTCTGAGTCATTTTTCCAAGGGAGGGTACTGTGGATTTTCGAGAAAAAAAAATTTCAAGCTAAAAGGAAACCATTAGGTGCATTTTATAGAGAATCAGATTTCTAATAAGAAAAAGTCAACCGTAACCGCGTAACTCGTACCCGTGAGAAAAAAATCGAAAAAATCTGTTTCGAATGCCATGATTTTTCTGAGTCATTTTTCCAAGGGAGGGTACTGTGGATTTTCGAGAAAAAAAAATTTCAAGCTAAAAGGAAACCATTAGGTGCATTTTATAGAGAATCAGATTTCGAATAAGAAAAAGTCAACCGTAACCGCGTAACTCGTACCCGTGTGAAAAAAATCGAAAAAATCTCATTCGAATGCCATGATTTTTCTGAGTCATTTTTCCAAGGGAGGGTACTGTGGATTTTCGAGAAAAAAAATTTCAAGCTAAAAGGAAACCATTAGGTGCATTTTATAGAGAATCAGATTTCGAATAAGAAAAAGTCAACCGTAACCGCGTAACTCGTACCCGTGAGAAAAAAATCGAAAAAATCTGTTTCGAATGCCATGATTTTTCTGAGTCATTTTTCCAAGGGAGGGTACTGTGGATTTTCGAGAAAAAAAATTTCAAGCTAAAAGGAAACCATTAGGTGCATTTTATAGAGAATCAGATTTCGAATAAGAAAAAGTCAACCGTAACCGCGTAACTCGTACCCGTGAGAAAAAAATCGAAAAAATCTGTTTCGAATGCCATGATTTTTCTGAGTCATTTTTCCAAGGGAGGGTACTGTGGATTTTCGAGAAAAAAAAATTTCAAGCTAAAAGGAAACCATTAGGTGCATTTTATAGAGAATCAGATTTCGAATAAGAAAAAGTCAACCGTAACCGCGTATTTCGTACCCGTGTGAAAAAAATCGAAAAAATCTCTTTCGAATGCCATGATTTTTCTGAGTCATTTTTCCAAGGGAGGGTGCTGTGGATTTTCGACAAAAAAAATTTCAAGCTAAAAGGAAACCATTAGGTGCATTTTATAGAGAATCAGATTTCGAATAAGAAAAAGTCAACCGTAACCGCGTAACTCGTACCCGTGAGAAAAAAATCGAAAAAATTTGTTTCGAATACCATGATTTTTCTGAGTCATTTTTCCAAGGGAGGGTACTGTGGATTTTCGAGAAAAAAAAATTTCAAGCTAAAAGGAAACCATTAGGTGCATTTTATAGAGAATCAGATTTCGAATAAGAAAAAGTCAACCGTAACCGCGTAACTCGTACCCGTGTGAAAAAAATCGAAAAAATCTCTTTCGAATGCCATGATTTTTCTGAGTCATTTTTCCAAGGGAGGGTGCTGTGGATTTTCGACAAAAAAAATTTCAAGCTAAAAGGAAACCATTAGGTGCATTTTATAGAGAATCAGATTTCGAATAAGAAAAAGTCAACCGTAACCGCGTAACTCGTACCCGTGAGAAAAAAATCGAAAAAATCTGTTTCGAATACCATGATTTTTCTGAGTCATTTTTCCAAGGGAGGGTACTGTGGATTTTCGAGAAAAAAAAATTTCAAGCTAAAAGGAAACCATTAGGTGCATTTTATAGAGAATCAGATTTCGAATAAGAAAAAGTCAACCGTAACCGCGTAACTCGTACCCGTGTGAAAAAAATCGAAAAAATCTCTTTCGAATGCCATGATTTTTCTGAGTCATTTTTCCAAGGGAGGGTACTGTGGATTTTCGAGAAAAAAAATTTCAAGCTAAAAGGAAACCATTAGGTGCATTTTATAGAGAATCAGATTTCGAATAAGAAAAAGTCAACCGTAACCGCGTAACTCGTACACGTGAGAAAAAAATCGAAAAAATCTCTTTCGAATGCCATGATTTTTCTGAGTCATTTTTCCAAGGGAGGGTACTGTGGATTTTCGACAAAAAAAAATTTCAAGCTAAAAGGAAACCATTAAATGCATTTTATAGAGAATCAGATTTCGAATAAGGAAAAGTCAACCGTAACCGCGTAACTCGTACCCGTGAGAAAAATATCGAAAAAATCTGTTTCGAATGCCATGATTTTTCTGAGTCATTTTTCCAAGGGAGGGTACTGTGGATTTTCGAGAAAAAAAAATTTAGAGCTAAAAGGAAACCATTAGGTGCATTTTATAGAGAATCAGATTTCGAATAAGAAAAAGTCAACCGTAACCGCGTAACTCGTACCCGTGAGAAAAAAATCGAAAAAATCTGTTTCGAATGCCATGATTTTTCTGAGTCATTTTTCCAAGGGAGGGTACTGTGGATTTTCGAGAAAAAAAAATTTCAAGCTAAAAGGAAACCATTAGGTGCATTTTATAGAGAATCAGATTTCTAATAAGAAAAAGTCAACCGTAACCGCGTAACTCGTACCCGTGAGAAAAAAATCGAAAAAATCTGTTTCGAATGCCATGATTTTTCTGAGTCATTTTTCCAAGGGAGGGTACTGTGGATTTTCGAGAAAAAAAAATTTCAAGCTAAAAGGAAACCATTAGGTGCATTTTATAGAGAATCAGATTTCGAATAAGAAAAAGTCAACCGTAACCGCGTAACTCGTACCCGTGTGAAAAAAATCGAAAAAATCTCATTCGAATGCCATGATTTTTCTGAGTCATTTTTCCAAGGGAGGGTACTGTGGATTTTCGAGAAAAAAAATTTCAAGCTAAAAGGAAACCATTAGGTGCATTTTATAGAGAATCAGATTTCGAATAAGAAAAAGTCAACCGTAACCGCGTAACTCGTACCCGTGAGAAAAAAATCGAAAAAATCTGTTTCGAATGCCATGATTTTTCTGAGTCATTTTTCCAAGGGAGGGTGCTGTGGATTTTCGACAAAAAAAATTTCAAGCTAAAAGGAAACCATTAGGTGCATTTTATAGAGAATCAGATTTCGAATAAGAAAAAGTCAACCGTAACCGCGTAACTCGTACCCGTGTGAAAAAAATCGAAAAAATCTCTTTCGAATGCCATGATTTTTCTGAGTCATTTTTCCAAGGGAGGGTACTGTGGATTTTCGAGAAAAAAAATTTCAAGCTAAAAGGAAACCATTAGGTGCATTTTATAGAGAATCAGATTTCGAATAAGAAAAAGTCAACCGTAACCGCGTAACTCGTACACGTGAGAAAAAAATCGAAAAAATCTCTTTCGAATGCCATGATTTTTCTGAGTCATTTTTCCAAGGGAGGGTACTGTGGATTTTCGACAAAAAAAAATTTCAAGCTAAAAGGAAACCATTAAATGCATTTTATAGAGAATCAGATTTCGAATAAGGAAAAGTCAACCGTAACCGCGTAACTCGTACCCGTGAGAAAAATATCGAAAAAATCTGTTTCGAATGCCATGATTTTTCTGAGTCATTTTTCCAAGGGAGGGTACTGTGGATTTTCGAGAAAAAAAAATTTAGAGCTAAAAGGAAACCATTAGGTGCATTTTATAGAGAATCAGATTTCGAATAAGAAAAAGTCAACCGTAACCGCGTAACTCGTACCCGTGAGAAAAAAATCGAAAAAATCTGTTTCGAATGCCATGATTTTTCTGAGTCATTTTTCCAAGGGAGGGTACTGTGGATTTTCGAGAAAAAAAAATTTCAAGCTAAAAGGAAACCATTAGGTGCATTTTATAGAGAATCAGATTTCTAATAAGAAAAAGTCAACCGTAACCGCGTAACTCGTACCCGTGAGAAAAAAATCGAAAAAATCTGTTTCGAATGCCATGATTTTTCTGAGTCATTTTTCCAAGGGAGGGTACTGTGGATTTTCGAGAAAAAAAAATTTCAAGCTAAAAGGAAACCATTAGGTGCATTTTATAGAGAATCAGATTTCGAATAAGAAAAAGTCAACCGTAACCGCGTAACTCGTACCCGTGTGAAAAAAATCGAAAAAATCTCATTCGAATGCCATGATTTTTCTGAGTCATTTTTCCAAGGGAGGGTACTGTGGATTTTCGAGAAAAAAAATTTCAAGCTAAAAGGAAACCATTAGGTGCATTTTATAGAGAATCAGATTTCGAATAAGAAAAAGTCAACCGTAACCGCGTAACTCGTACCCGTGAGAAAAAAATCGAAAAAATCTGTTTCGAATGCCATGATTTTTCTGAGTCATTTTTCCAAGGGAGGGTACTGTGGATTTTCGAGAAAAAAAATTTCAAGCTAAAAGGAAACCATTAGGTGCATTTTATAGAGAATCAGATTTCGAATAAGAAAAAGTCAACCGTAACCGCGTAACTCGTACCCGTGAGAAAAAAATCGAAAAAATCTGTTTCGAATGCCATGATTTTTCTGAGTCATTTTTCCAAGGGAGGGTACTGTGGATTTTCGAGAAAAAAAAATTTCAAGCTAAAAGGAAACCATTAGGTGCATTTTATAGAGAATCAGATTTCGAATAAGAAAAAGTCAACCGTAACCGCGTATTTCGTACCCGTGTGAAAAAAATCGAAAAAATCTCTTTCGAATGCCATGATTTTTCTGAGTCATTTTTCCAAGGGAGGGTGCTGTGGATTTTCGACAAAAAAAATTTCAAGCTAAAAGGAAACCATTAGGTGCATTTTATAGAGAATCAGATTTCGAATAAGAAAAAGTCAACCGTAACCGCGTAACTCGTACCCGTGAGAAAAAAATCGAAAAAATTTGTTTCGAATACCATGATTTTTCTGAGTCATTTTTCCAAGGGAGGGTACTGTGGATTTTCGAGAAAAAAAAATTTCAAGCTAAAAGGAAACCATTAGGTGCATTTTATAGAGAATCAGATTTCGAATAAGAAAAAGTCAACCGTAACCGCGTAACTCGTACCCGTGTGAAAAAAATCGAAAAAATCTCTTTCGAATGCCATGATTTTTCTGAGTCATTTTTCCAAGGGAGGGTGCTGTGGATTTTCGACAAAAAAAATTTCAAGCTAAAAGGAAACCATTAGGTGCATTTTATAGAGAATCAGATTTCGAATAAGAAAAAGTCAACCGTAACCGCGTAACTCGTACCCGTGAGAAAAAAATCGAAAAAATCTGTTTCGAATACCATGATTTTTCTGAGTCATTTTTCCAAGGGAGGGTACTGTGGATTTTCGAGAAAAAAAAATTTCAAGCTAAAAGGAAACCATTAGGTGCATTTTATAGAGAATCAGATTTCGAATAAGAAAAAGTCAACCGTAACCGCGTAACTCGTACCCGTGTGAAAAAAATCGAAAAAATCTCTTTCGAATGCCATGATTTTTCTGAGTCATTTTTCCAAGGGAGGGTACTGTGGATTTTCGAGAAAAAAAATTTCAAGCTAAAAGGAAACCATTAGGTGCATTTTATAGAGAATCAGATTTCGAATAAGAAAAAGTCAACCGTAACCGCGTAACTCGTACACGTGAGAAAAAAATCGAAAAAATCTCTTTCGAATGCCATGATTTTTCTGAGTCATTTTTCCAAGGGAGGGTACTGTGGATTTTCGACAAAAAAAAATTTCAAGCTAAAAGGAAACCATTAAATGCATTTTATAGAGAATCAGATTTCGAATAAGGAAAAGTCAACCGTAACCGCGTAACTCGTACCCGTGAGAAAAATATCGAAAAAATCTGTTTCGAATGCCATGATTTTTCTGAGTCATTTTTCCAAGGGAGGGTACTGTGGATTTTCGAGAAAAAAAAATTTAGAGCTAAAAGGAAACCATTAGGTGCATTTTATAGAGAATCAGATTTCGAATAAGAAAAAGTCAACCGTAACCGCGTAACTCGTACCCGTGAGAAAAAAATCGAAAAAATCTGTTTCGAATGCCATGATTTTTCTGAGTCATTTTTCCAAGGGAGGGTACTGTGGATTTTCGAGAAAAAAAAATTTCAAGCTAAAAGGAAACCATTAGGTGCATTTTATAGAGAATCAGATTTCGAATAAGAAAAAGTCAACCGTAACCGCGTATTTCGTACCCGTGTGAAAAAAATCGAAAAAATCTCTTTCGAATGCCATGATTTTTCTGAGTCATTTTTCCAAGGGAGGGTGCTGTGGATTTTCGACAAAAAAAATTTCAAGCTAAAAGGAAACCATTAGGTGCATTTTATAGAGAATCAGATTTCGAATAAGAAAAAGTCAACCGTAACCGCGTAACTCGTACCCGTGAGAAAAAAATCGAAAAAATTTGTTTCGAATACCATGATTTTTCTGAGTCATTTTTCCAAGGGAGGGTACTGTGGATTTTCGAGAAAAAAAAATTTCAAGCTAAAAGGAAACCATTAGGTGCATTTTATAGAGAATCAGATTTCGAATAAGAAAAAGTCAACCGTAACCGCGTAACTCGTACCCGTGTGAAAAAAATCGAAAAAATCTCTTTCGAATGCCATGATTTTTCTGAGTCATTTTTCCAAGGGAGGGTGCTGTGGATTTTCGACAAAAAAAATTTCAAGCTAAAAGGAAACCATTAGGTGCATTTTATAGAGAATCAGATTTCGAATAAGAAAAAGTCAACCGTAACCGCGTAACTCGTACCCGTGAGAAAAAAATCGAAAAAATCTGTTTCGAATACCATGATTTTTCTGAGTCATTTTTCCAAGGGAGGGTACTGTGGATTTTCGAGAAAAAAAAATTTCAAGCTAAAAGGAAACCATTAGGTGCATTTTATAGAGAATCAGATTTCGAATAAGAAAAAGTCAACCGTAACCGCGTAACTCGTACCCGTGTGAAAAAAATCGAAAAAATCTCTTTCGAATGCCATGATTTTTCTGAGTCATTTTTCCAAGGGAGGGTACTGTGGATTTTCGAGAAAAAAAATTTCAAGCTAAAAGGAAACCATTAGGTGCATTTTATAGAGAATCAGATTTCGAATAAGAAAAAGTCAACCGTAACCGCGTAACTCGTACACGTGAGAAAAAAATCGAAAAAATCTCTTTCGAATGCCATGATTTTTCTGAGTCATTTTTCCAAGGGAGGGTACTGTGGATTTTCGACAAAAAAAAATTTCAAGCTAAAAGGAAACCATTAAATGCATTTTATAGAGAATCAGATTTCGAATAAGGAAAAGTCAACCGTAACCGCGTAACTCGTACCCGTGAGAAAAATATCGAAAAAATCTGTTTCGAATGCCATGATTTTTCTGAGTCATTTTTCCAAGGGAGGGTACTGTGGATTTTCGAGAAAAAAAAATTTAGAGCTAAAAGGAAACCATTAGGTGCATTTTATAGAGAATCAGATTTCGAATAAGAAAAAGTCAACCGTAACCGCGTAACTCGTACCCGTGAGAAAAAAATCGAAAAAATCTGTTTCGAATGCCATGATTTTTCTGAGTCATTTTTCCAAGGGAGGGTACTGTGGATTTTCGAGAAAAAAAAATTTCAAGCTAAAAGGAAACCATTAGGTGCATTTTATAGAGAATCAGATTTCGAATAAGAAAAAGTCAACCGTAACCGCGTAACTCGTACCCGTGTGAAAAAAATCGAAAAAATCTCTTTCGAATGCCATGATTTTTCTGAGTCATTTTTCCAAGGGAGGGTACTGTGGATTTTCGAGAAAAAAAATTTCAAGCTAAAAGGAAACCATTAGGTGCATTTTATAGAGAATCAGATTTCGAATAAGAAAAAGTCAACCGTAACCGCGTAACTCGTACACGTGAGAAAAAAATCGAAAAAATCTCTTTCGAATGCCATGATTTTTCTGAGTCATTTTTCCAAGGGAGGGTACTGTGGATTTTCGACAAAAAAAAATTTCAAGCTAAAAGGAAACCATTAAATGCATTTTATAGAGAATCAGATTTCGAATAAGGAAAAGTCAACCGTAACCGCGTAACTCGTACCCGTGAGAAAAATATCGAAAAAATCTGTTTCGAATGCCATGATTTTTCTGAGTCATTTTTCCAAGGGAGGGTACTGTGGATTTTCGAGAAAAAAAAATTTAGAGCTAAAAGGAAACCATTAGGTGCATTTTATAGAGAATCAGATTTCGAATAAGAAAAAGTCAACCGTAACCGCGTAACTCGTACCCGTGAGAAAAAAATCGAAAAAATCAGTTTCGAATGCCATGATTTTTCTGAGTCATTTTTCCAAGGGAGGGTACTGTGGATTTTCGAGAAAAAAAAATTTCAAGCTAAAAGGAAACCATTAGGTGCATTTTATAGAGAATCAGATTTCGAATAAGAAAAAGTCAACCGTAACCGCGTAACTCGTACCCGTGAGAAAAAAATCGAAAAAATCTGTTTCGAATGCCATGATTTTTCTGAGTCATTTTTCCAAGGGAGGATACTGTGGATTTTCGAGAAAAAAAAATTTCAAGCTAAAAGGAAACCATTAGGTGCATTTTATAGAGAATCAGATTTCGAATAAGAAAAAGTCAACCGTAACCGCGTAACTCGTACCCGTGAGAAAAAAATCGAAAAAATCTCTTTCGAATGCCATGATTTTTCTGAGTCATTTTTCCAAGGGAGGGTACTGTGGATTTTCGAGAAAAAAAAATTTCAAGCTAAAAGGAAACCATTAGGTGCATTTTATAGAGAATCAGATTTCGAATAAGAAAAAGTCAACCGTAACCGCGTAACTCGTACCCGTGTGAAAAAAATCGAAAAAATCTCTTTCGAATGCCATGATTTTTCTGAGTCATTTTTCCAAGGGAGGGTACTGTGGATTTTCGAGAAAAAAAATTTCAAGCTAAAAGGAAACCATTAGGTGCATTTTATAGAGAATCAGATTTCGAATAAGAAAAAGTCAACCGTAACCGCGTAACTCGTACCCGTGAGAAAAAAATCGAAAAAATCTGTTTCGAATGCCATGATTTTTCTGAGTCATTTTTCCAAGGGAGGGTACTGTGGATTTTCGAGAAAAAAAAATTTCAAGCTAAAAGGAAACCATTAGGTGCATTTTATAGAGAATCAGATTTCGAATAAGAAAAAGTCAACCGTAACCGCGTATTTCGTACCCGTGTGAAAAAAATCGAAAAAATCTGTTTCGAATGCCATGATTTTTCTGAGTCATTTTTCCAAGGGAGGGTGCTGTGGATTTTCGACAAAAAAAATTTCAAGCTAAAAGGAAACCATTAGGTGCATTTTATAGAGAATCAGATTTCGAATAAGAAAAAGTCAACCGTAACCGCGTAACTCGTACCCGTGAGAAAAAAATCGAAAAAATTTGTTTCGAATACCATGATTTTTCTGAGTCATTTTTCCAAGGGAGGGTACTGTGGATTTTCGAGAAAAAAAAATTTCAAGCTAAAAGGAAACCATTAGGTGCATTTTATAGAGAATCAGATTTCGAATAAGAAAAAGTCAACCGTAACCGCGTAACTCGTACCCGTGTGAAAAAAATCGAAAAAATCTCTTTCGAATGCCATGATTTTTCTGAGTCATTTTTCCAAGGGAGGGTGCTGTGGATTTTCGACAAAAAAAATTTCAAGCTAAAAGGAAACCATTAGGTGCATTTTATAGAGAATCAGATTTCGAATAAGAAAAAGTCAACCGTAACCGCGTAACTCGTACCCGTGAGAAAAAAATCGAAAAAATCAGTTTCGAATACCATGATTTTTCTGAGTCATTTTTCCAAGGGAGGGTACTGTGGATTTTCGAGAAAAAAAAATTTCAAGCTAAAAGGAAACCATTAGGTGCATTTTATAGAGAATCAGATTTCGAATAAGAAAAAGTCAACCGTAACCGCGTAACTCGTACCCGTGTGAAAAAAATCGAAAAAATCTCTTTCGAATGCCATGATTTTTCTGAGTCATTTTTCCAAGGGAGGGTACTGTGGATTTTCGAGAAAAAAAAATTTCAAGCTAAAAGGAAACCATTAGGTGCATTTTATAGAGAATCAGATTTCGAATAAGAAAAAGTCAACCGTAACCGCGTAACTCGTACCCGTGTGAAAAAAATCGAAAAAATCTCTTTCGAATGCCATGATTTTTCTGAGTCATTTTTCCAAGGGAGGGTACTGTGGATTTTCGAGAAAAAAAATTTCAAGCTAAAAGGAAACCATTAGGTGCATTTTATAGAGAATCAGATTTCGAATAAGAAAAAGTCAACCGTAACCGCGTAACTCGTACCCGTGAGAAAAAAATCGAAAAAATCTGTTTCGAATGCCATGATTTTTCTGAGTCATTTTTCCAAGGGAGGGTACTGTGGATTTTCGAGAAAAAAAAATTTCAAGCTAAAAGGAAACCATTAGGTGCATTTTATAGAGAATCAGATTTCGAATAAGAAAAAGTCAACCGTAACCGCGTATTTCGTACCCGTGTGAAAAAAATCGAAAAAATCTCTTTCGAATGCCATGATTTTTCTGAGTCATTTTTCCAAGGGAGGGTGCTGTGGATTTTCGACAAAAAAAATTTCAAGCTAAAAGGAAACCATTAGGTGCATTTTATAGAGAATCAGATTTCGAATAAGAAAAAGTCAACCGTAACCGCGTAACTCGTACCCGTGAGAAAAAAATCGAAAAAATTTGTTTCGAATACCATGATTTTTCTGAGTCATTTTTCCAAGGGAGGGTACTGTGGATTTTCGAGAAAAAAAAATTTCAAGCTAAAAGGAAACCATTAGGTGCATTTTATAGAGAATCAGATTTCGAATAAGAAAAAGTCAACCGTAACCGCGTAACTCGTACCCGTGTGAAAAAAATCGAAAAAATCTCTTTCGAATGCCATGATTTTTCTGAGTCATTTTTCCAAGGGAGGGTGCTGTGGATTTTCGACAAAAAAAATTTCAAGCTAAAAGGAAACCATTAGGTGCATTTTATAGAGAATCAGATTTCGAATAAGAAAAAGTCAACCGTAACCGCGTAACTCGTACCCGTGAGAAAAAAATCGAAAAAATCAGTTTCGAATACCATGATTTTTCTGAGTCATTTTTCCAAGGGAGGGTACTGTGGATTTTCGAGAAAAAAAAATTTCAAGCTAAAAGGAAACCATTAGGTGCATTTTATAGAGAATCAGATTTCGAATAAGAAAAAGTCAACCGTAACCGCGTAACTCGTACCCGTGTGAAAAAAATCGAAAAAATCTCTTTCGAATGCCATGATTTTTCTGAGTCATTTTTCCAAGGGAGGGTACTGTGGATTTTCGAGAAAAAAAATTTCAAGCTAAAAGGAAACCATTAGGTGCATTTTATAGAGAATCAGATTTCGAATAAGAAAAAGTCAACCGTAACCGCGTAACTCGTACACGTGAGAAAAAAATCGAAAAAATCTCTTTCGAATGCCATGATTTTTCTGAGTCATTTTTCCAAGGGAGGGTACTGTGGATTTTCGACAAAAAAAAATTTCAAGCTAAAAGGAAACCATTAAATGCATTTTATAGAGAATCAGATTTCGAATAAGGAAAAGTCAACCGTAACCGCGTAACTCGTACCCGTGAGAAAAATATCGAAAAAATCTGTTTCGAATGCCATGATTTTTCTGAGTCATTTTTCCAAGGGAGGGTACTGTGGATTTTCGAGAAAAAAAAATTTAGAGCTAAAAGGAAACCATTAGGTGCATTTTATAGAGAATCAGATTTCGAATAAGAAAAAGTCAACCGTAACCGCGTAACTCGTACCCGTGAGAAAAAAATCGAAAAAATCTGTTTCGAATGCCATGATTTTTCTGAGTCATTTTTCCAAGGGAGGGTACTGTGGATTTTCGAGAAAAAAAAATTTCAAGCTAAAAGGAAACCATTAGGTGCATTTTATAGAGAATCAGATTTCGAATAAGAAAAAGTCAACCGTAACCGCGTAACTCGTACCCGTGTGAAAAAAATCGAAAAAATCTCTTTCGAATGCCATGATTTTTCTGAGTCATTTTTCCAAGGGAGGGTACTGTGGATTTTCGAGAAAAAAAATTTCAAGCTAAAAGGAAACCATTAGGTGCATTTTATAGAGAATCAGATTTCGAATAAGAAAAAGTCAACCGTAACCGCGTAACTCGTACACGTGAGAAAAAAATCGAAAAAATCTCTTTCGAATGCCATGATTTTTCTGAGTCATTTTTCCAAGGGAGGGTACTGTGGATTTTCGACAAAAAAAAATTTCAAGCTAAAAGGAAACCATTAAATGCATTTTATAGAGAATCAGATTTCGAATAAGGAAAAGTCAACCGTAACCGCGTAACTCGTACCCGTGAGAAAAATATCGAAAAAATCTGTTTCGAATGCCATGATTTTTCTGAGTCATTTTTCCAAGGGAGGGTACTGTGGATTTTCGAGAAAAAAAAATTTAGAGCTAAAAGGAAACCATTAGGTGCATTTTATAGAGAATCAGATTTCGAATAAGAAAAAGTCAACCGTAACCGCGTAACTCGTACCCGTGAGAAAAAAATCGAAAAAATCTGTTTCGAATGCCATGATTTTTCTGAGTCATTTTTCCAAGGGAGGGTACTGTGGATTTTCGAGAAAAAAAAATTTCAAGCTAAAAGGAAACCATTAGGTGCATTTTATAGAGAATCAGATTTCGAATAAGAAAAAGTCAACCGTAACCGCGTAACTCGTACCCGTGTGAAAAAAATCGAAAAAATCTCTTTCGAATGCCATGATTTTTCTGAGTCATTTTTCCAAGGGAGGGTACTGTGGATTTTCGAGAAAAAAAATTTCAAGCTAAAAGGAAACCATTAGGTGCATTTTATAGAGAATCAGATTTCGAATAAGAAAAAGTCAACCGTAACCGCGTAACTCGTACACGTGAGAAAAAAATCGAAAAAATCTCTTTCGAATGCCATGATTTTTCTGAGTCATTTTTCCAAGGGAGGGTACTGTGGATTTTCGACAAAAAAAAATTTCAAGCTAAAAGGAAACCATTAAATGCATTTTATAGAGAATCAGATTTCGAATAAGGAAAAGTCAACCGTAACCGCGTAACTCGTACCCGTGAGAAAAATATCGAAAAAATCTGTTTCGAATGCCATGATTTTTCTGAGTCATTTTTCCAAGGGAGGGTACTGTGGATTTTCGAGAAAAAAAAATTTAGAGCTAAAAGGAAACCATTAGGTGCATTTTATAGAGAATCAGATTTCGAATAAGAAAAAGTCAACCGTAACCGCGTAACTCGTACCCGTGAGAAAAAAATCGAAAAAATCTGTTTCGAATGCCATGATTTTTCTGAGTCATTTTTCCAAGGGAGGGTACTGTGGATTTTCGAGAAAAAAAAATTTCAAGCTAAAAGGAAACCATTAGGTGCATTTTATAGAGAATCAGATTTCGAATAAGAAAAAGTCAACCGTAACCGCGTAACTCGTACCCGTGAGAAAAAAATCGAAAAAATCAGTTTCGAATGCCATGATTTTTCTGAGTCATTTTTCCAAGGGAGGGTACTGTGGATTTTCGAGAAAAAAAAATTTCAAGCTAAAAGGAAACCATTAGGTGCATTTTATAGAGAATCAGATTTCGAATAAGAAAAAGTCAACCGTAACCGCGTAACTCGTACCCGTGAGAAAAAAATCGAAAAAATCTGTTTCGAATGCCATGATTTTTCTGAGTCATTTTTCCAAGGGAGGATACTGTGGATTTTCGAGAAAAAAAAATTTCAAGCTAAAAGGAAACCATTAGGTGCATTTTATAGAGAATCAGATTTCGAATAAGAAAAAGTCAACCGTAACCGCGTAACTCGTACCCGTGAGAAAAAAATCGAAAAAATCTCTTTCGAATGCCATGATTTTTCTGAGTCATTTTTCCAAGGGAGGGTACTGTGGATTTTCGAGAAAAAAAATTTCAAGCTAAAAGGAAACCATTAGGTGCATTTTATAGAGAATCAGATTTCGAATAAGAAAAAGTCAACCGTAACCGCGTAACTCGTACCCGTGAGAAAAAAATCGAAAAAATCTGTTTCGAATGCCATGATTTTTCTGAGTCATTTTTCCAAGGGAGGGTACTGTGGATTTTCGAGAAAAAAAAATTTCAAGCTAAAAGGAAACCATTAGGTGCATTTTATAGAGAATCAGATTTCGAATAAGAAAAAGTCAACCGTAACCGCGTATTTCGTACCCGTGTGAAAAAAATCGAAAAAATCTCTTTCGAATGCCATGATTTTTCTGAGTCATTTTTCCAAGGGAGGGTGCTGTGGATTTTCGACAAAAAAAATTTCAAGCTAAAAGGAAACCATTAGGTGCATTTTATAGAGAATCAGATTTCGAATAAGAAAAAGTCAACCGTAACCGCGTAACTCGTACCCGTGAGAAAAAAATCGAAAAAATTTGTTTCGAATACCATGATTTTTCTGAGTCATTTTTCCAAGGGAGGGTACTGTGGATTTTCGAGAAAAAAAAATTTCAAGCTAAAAGGAAACCATTAGGTGCATTTTATAGAGAATCAGATTTCGAATAAGAAAAAGTCAACCGTAACCGCGTAACTCGTACCCGTGTGAAAAAAATCGAAAAAATCTCTTTCGAATGCCATGATTTTTCTGAGTCATTTTTCCAAGGGAGGGTGCTGTGGATTTTCGACAAAAAAAATTTCAAGCTAAAAGGAAACCATTAGGTGCATTTTATAGAGAATCAGATTTCGAATAAGAAAAAGTCAACCGTAACCGCGTAACTCGTACCCGTGAGAAAAAAATCGAAAAAATCAGTTTCGAATACCATGATTTTTCTGAGTCATTTTTCCAAGGGAGGGTACTGTGGATTTTCGAGAAAAAAAAATTTCAAGCTAAAAGGAAACCATTAGGTGCATTTTATAGAGAATCAGATTTCGAATAAGAAAAAGTCAACCGTAACCGCGTAACTCGTACCCGTGTGAAAAAAATCGAAAAAATCTCTTTCGAATGCCATGATTTTTCTGAGTCATTTTTCCAAGGGAGGGTACTGTGGATTTTCGAGAAAAAAAATTTCAAGCTAAAAGGAAACCATTAGGTGCATTTTATAGAGAATCAGATTTCGAATAAGAAAAAGTCAACCGTAACCGCGTAACTCGTACACGTGAGAAAAAAATCGAAAAAATCTCTTTCGAATGCCATGATTTTTCTGAGTCATTTTTCCAAGGGAGGGTACTGTGGATTTTCGACAAAAAAAAATTTCAAGCTAAAAGGAAACCATTAAATGCATTTTATAGAGAATCAGATTTCGAATAAGGAAAAGTCAACCGTAACCGCGTAACTCGTACCCGTGAGAAAAATATCGAAAAAATCTGTTTCGAATGCCATGATTTTTCTGAGTCATTTTTCCAAGGGAGGGTACTGTGGATTTTCGAGAAAAAAAAATTTAGAGCTAAAAGGAAACCATTAGGTGCATTTTATAGAGAATCAGATTTCGAATAAGAAAAAGTCAACCGTAACCGCGTAACTCGTACCCGTGAGAAAAAAATCGAAAAAATCTGTTTCGAATGCCATGATTTTTCTGAGTCATTTTTCCAAGGGAGGGTACTGTGGATTTTCGAGAAAAAAAAATTTCAAGCTAAAAGGAAACCATTAGGTGCATTTTATAGAGAATCAGATTTCGAATAAGAAAAAGTCAACCGTAACCGCGTAACTCGTACCCGTGTGAAAAAAATCGAAAAAATCTCTTTCGAATGCCATGATTTTTCTGAGTCATTTTTCCAAGGGAGGGTACTGTGGATTTTCGAGAAAAAAAATTTCAAGCTAAAAGGAAACCATTAGGTGCATTTTATAGAGAATCAGATTTCGAATAAGAAAAAGTCAACCGTAACCGCGTAACTCGTACACGTGAGAAAAAAATCGAAAAAATCTCTTTCGAATGCCATGATTTTTCTGAGTCATTTTTCCAAGGGAGGGTACTGTGGATTTTCGACAAAAAAAAATTTCAAGCTAAAAGGAAACCATTAAATGCATTTTATAGAGAATCAGATTTCGAATAAGGAAAAGTCAACCGTAACCGCGTAACTCGTACCCGTGAGAAAAATATCGAAAAAATCTGTTTCGAATGCCATGATTTTTCTGAGTCATTTTTCCAAGGGAGGGTACTGTGGATTTTCGAGAAAAAAAAATTTAGAGCTAAAAGGAAACCATTAGGTGCATTTTATAGAGAATCAGATTTCGAATAAGAAAAAGTCAACCGTAACCGCGTAACTCGTACCCGTGAGAAAAAAATCGAAAAAATCTGTTTCGAATGCCATGATTTTTCTGAGTCATTTTTCCAAGGGAGGGTACTGTGGATTTTCGAGAAAAAAAAATTTCAAGCTAAAAGGAAACCATTAGGTGCATTTTATAGAGAATCAGATTTCGAATAAGAAAAAGTCAACCGTAACCGCGTAACTCGTACCCGTGAGAAAAAAATCGAAAAAATCAGTTTCGAATGCCATGATTTTTCTGAGTCATTTTTCCAAGGGAGGGTACTGTGGATTTTCGAGAAAAAAAAATTTCAAGCTAAAAGGAAACCATTAGGTGCATTTTATAGAGAATCAGATTTCGAATAAGAAAAAGTCAACCGTAACCGCGTAACTCGTACCCGTGAGAAAAAAATCGAAAAAATCTGTTTCGAATGCCATGATTTTTCTGAGTCATTTTTCCAAGGGAGGATACTGTGGATTTTCGAGAAAAAAAAATTTCAAGCTAAAAGGAAACCATTAGGTGCATTTTATAGAGAATCAGATTTCGAATAAGAAAAAGTCAACCGTAACCGCGTAACTCGTACCCGTGAGAAAAAAATCGAAAAAATCTCTTTCGAATGCCATGATTTTTCTGAGTCATTTTTCCAAGGGAGGGTACTGTGGATTTTCGAGAAAAAAAAATTTCAAGCTAAAAGGAAACCATTAGGTGCATTTTATAGAGAATCAGATTTCGAATAAGAAAAAGTCAACCGTAACCGCGTAACTCGTACCCGTGTGAAAAAAATCGAAAAAATCTCTTTCGAATGCCATGATTTTTCTGAGTCATTTTTCCAAGGGAGGGTACTGTGGATTTTCGAGAAAAAAAATTTCAAGCTAAAAGGAAACCATTAGGTGCATTTTATAGAGAATCAGATTTCGAATAAGAAAAAGTCAACCGTAACCGCGTAACTCGTACCCGTGAGAAAAAAATCGAAAAAATCTGTTTCGAATGCCATGATTTTTCTGAGTCATTTTTCCAAGGGAGGGTACTGTGGATTTTCGAGAAAAAAAATTTCAAGCTAAAAGGAAACCATTAGGTGCATTTTATAGAGAATCAGATTTCGAATAAGAAAAAGTCAACCGTAACCGCGTAACTCGTACCCGTGAGAAAAAAATCGAAAAAATCTGTTTCGAATGCCATGATTTTTCTGAGTCATTTTTCCAAGGGAGGGTACTGTGGATTTTCGAGAAAAAAAAATTTCAAGCTAAAAGGAAACCATTAGGTGCATTTTATAGAGAATCAGATTTCGAATAAGAAAAAGTCAACCGTAACCGCGTATTTCGTACCCGTGTGAAAAAAATCGAAAAAATCTCTTTCGAATGCCATGATTTTTCTGAGTCATTTTTCCAAGGGAGGGTGCTGTGGATTTTCGACAAAAAAAATTTCAAGCTAAAAGGAAACCATTAGGTGCATTTTATAGAGAATCAGATTTCGAATAAGAAAAAGTCAACCGTAACCGCGTAACTCGTACCCGTGAGAAAAAAATCGAAAAAATCTGTTTCGAATACCATGATTTTTCTGAGTCATTTTTCCAAGGGAGGGTACTGTGGATTTTCGAGAAAAAAAAATTTCAAGCTAAAAGGAAACCATTAGGTGCATTTTATAGAGAATCAGATTTCGAATAAGAAAAAGTCAACCGTAACCGCGTAACTCGTACCCGTGAGAAAAAAATCGAAAAAATCTGTTTCGAATGCCATGATTTTTCTGAGTCATTTTTCCAAGGGAGGATACTGTGGATTTTCGAGAAAAAAAAATTTCAAGCTAAAAGGAAACCATTAGGTGCATTTTATAGAGAATCAGATTTCGAATAAGAAAAAGTCAACCGTAACCGCGTAACTCGTACCCGTGAGAAAAAAATCGAAAAAATCTCTTTCGAATGCCATGATTTTTCTGAGTCATTTTTCCAAGGGAGGGTACTGTGGATTTTCGAGAAAAAAAATTTCAAGCTAAAAGGAAACCATTAGGTGCATTTTATAGAGAATCAGATTTCGAATAAGAAAAAGTCAACCGTAACCGCGTAACTCGTACCCGTGAGAAAAAAATCGAAAAAATCTGTTTCGAATGCCATGATTTTTCTGAGTCATTTTTCCAAGGGAGGGTACTGTGGATTTTCGAGAAAAACAAATTTCAAGCTAAAAGGAAACCATTAGGTGCATTTTATAGAGAATCAGATTTCGAATAAGAAAAAGTCAACCGTAACCGCGTATTTCGTACCCGTGTGAAAAAAATCGAAAAAATCTCTTTCGAATGCCATGATTTTTCTGAGTCATTTTTCCAAGGGAGGGTGCTGTGGATTTTCGACAAAAAAAATTTCAAGCTAAAAGGAAACCATTAGGTGCATTTTATAGAGAATCAGATTTCGAATAAGAAAAAGTCAACCGTAACCGCGTAACTCGTACCCGTGAGAAAAAAATCGAAAAAATCTGTTTCGAATACCATGATTTTTCTGAGTCATTTTTCCAAGGGAGGGTACTGTGGATTTTCGAGAAAAAAAAATTTCAAGCTAAAAGGAAACCATTAGGTGCATTTTATAGAGAATCAGATTTCGAATAAGAAAAAGTCAACCGTAACCGCGTAACTCGTACCCGTGTGAAAAAAATCGAAAAAATCTCTTTCGAATGCCATGATTTTTCTGAGTCATTTTTCCAAGGGAGGGTACTGTGGATTTTCGACAAAAAAAAATTTCAAGCTAAAAGGAAACCATTAAATGCATTTTATAGAGAATCAGATTTCGAATAAGGAAAAGTCAACCGTAACCGCGTAACTCGTACCCGTGAGAAAAAAATCGAAAAAATCTGTTTCGAATGCCATGATTTTTCTGAGTCATTTTTCCAAGGGAGGGTACTGTGGATTTTCGAGAAAAAAAAATTTCAAGCTAAAAGGAAACCATTAGGTGCATTTTATAGAGAATCAGATTTCGAATAAGAAAAAGTCAACCGTAACCGCGTAACTCGTACCCGTGAGAAAAAAATCGAAAAAATCTGTTTCGAATGCCATGATTTTTCTGAGTCATTTTTCCAAGGGAGGATACTGTGGATTTTCGAGAAAAAAAAATTTCAAGCTAAAAGGAAACCATTAGGTGCATTTTATAGAGAATCAGATTTCGAATAAGAAAAAGTCAACCGTAACCGCGTAACTCGTACCCGTGAGAAAAAAATCGAAAAAATCTGTTTCGAATGCCATGATTTTTCTGAGTCATTTTTCCAAGGGAGGGTACTGTGGATTTTCGACAAAAAAAAATTTCAAGCTAAAAGGAAACCATTAGGTGCATTTTATAGAGAATCAGATTTCGAATAAGAAAAAGTCAACCGTATCCGCGTAACTCGTACCCGTGAGAAAAAAATCGAAAAAAATCTGTTTCGAATGCCATGATTTTTCTGAGTCATTTTTCCAAGGGAGGGTACTGTGGATTTTCGACAAAAAAAATTTCAAGCTAAAAGGAAACCATTAGGTGCATTTTATAGAGAATCAGATTTCGAATAAGAAAAAGTCAACCGTAACCGCGTAACTCGTACCCGTGAGAAAAATATCGAAAAAATCTGTTTCGAATGCCATGATTTTTCTGAGTCATTTTTCCAAGGGAGGGTACTGTGGATTTTCGAGAAAAAAAAATTTCAAGCTAAAAGGAAACCATTAGGTGCATTTTATAGACAATCAGATTTCGAATAAGAAAAAGTCAACCGTAACCGCGTAACTCGTACCCGTGAGAAAAAAATCGAAAAAATCTGTTTCGAATGCCATGATTTTTCTGAGTCATTTTTCCAAGGGAGGGTACTGTGGATTTTCGAGAAAAAAAAATTTCAAGCTAAAAGGAAACCATTAGGTGCATTTTATAGAGAATCAGATTTCGAATAAGAAAAAGTCAACCGTAACCGCGTAACTCGTACCCGTGAGAAAAAAATCGAAAAAATCTCTTTCGAATGCCATGATTTTTCTGAGTCATTTTTCCAAGGGAGGGTACTGTGGATTTTCGACAAAAAAATATTTCAAGCTAAAAGGAAACCATTAGGTGCATTTTATAGAGAATCAGATTTCGAATAAGAAAAACTCAACCGTAACCGCGTAACACGTACCCGTGAGAAAAAAATCGAAAAAATCTGTTTCGAATGCCATGATTTTTCTGAGTCATTTTTCCAAGGGAGGGTACTGTGGATTTTCGGCAAAAAAAAAATTTAAGCTAAAAGGAAACCATTAAATGCGTTTTATAGAGAATCAGATTTCGAATAAGGAAAAGTCAACCGTAACCGCGTATCTCGTACCCGTGAGAAAAAAATCGAAAAAATCTGTTTCGAATGCCATGATTTTTCTGAGTCATTTTTCCAAGGGAGGGTACTGTGGATTTTCGACAAAAAAAAATTTCAAGCTAAAAGGAAACCATTAGGTGCATTTTATAGAGAATCAGATTTCGAATAAGAAAAAGTCAACCGTAACCGCGTAACTCGTACCCGTGAGAAAAATATCGAAAAAATCTGTTTCGAATGCCATGATTTTTCTGAGTCATTTTTCCAAGGGAGGGTACTGTGGATTTTCGAGAAAAAAAATTTCAAGCTAAAAGGAAACCATTAGGTGCATTTTATAGAGAATCAGATTTCGAATAAGAAAAACTCAACCGTAACCGCGTAACTCGTACCCGTGAGAAAAAAATCGAAAAAATCTGTTTCGAATGCCATGATTTTTCTGAGTCATTTTTCCAAGGGAGGGTACTGTGGATTTTCGAGAAAAAAAAATTTCAAGCTAAAAGGAAACCATTAGGGGCATTTTATAGAGAATCAGATTTCGAATAAGAAAAAGTCAACCGTAACCGCGTAACTCGTACCCGTGAGAAAAAAATCGAAAAAATCTCTTTCGAATGCCATGATTTTTCTGAGTCATTTTTCCAAGGGAGGGTACTGTGGATTTTCGACAAAAAAAAATTTCAAGCTAAAAGGAAACCATTAGGTGCATTTTATAGAGAATCAGATTTCGAATAAGAAAAACTCAACCGTAACCGCGTAACTCGTACCCGTGAGAAAAAAATCGAAAAAATCTGTTTGGAATGCCATGATTTTTCTGAGTCATTTTTCCAAGGGAGGGTACTGTGGATTTTCGACAAAAAAAAATTTTAAGCTAAAAGGAAACCATTAAATGCGTTTTATAGAGAATCAGATTTCGAATAAGGAAAAGTCAACCGTAACCGCGTAACTCGTACCCGTGAGAAAAAAATCGAAAAAATCTGTTTCGAATGCCATGATTTTTCTGAGTCATTTTTCCAAGGGAGGGTACTGTGGATTTTCGACAAAAAAAAATTTCAAGCTAAAAGGAAACCATTAGGTGCATTTTATAGAGAATCAGATTTTGAATAAGAAAAAGTCAACCGTAACCGCGTAACTCGTACCCGTGAGAAAAATATCGAAAAAATCTGTTTCGAATGCCATGATTTTTCTGAGTCATTTTTCCAAGGGAGGGTACTGTGGATTTTCGAGAAAAAAAAATTTCAAGCTAAAAGGAAACCATTAGGTGCATTTTATAGACAATCAGATTTCGAATAAGAAAAAGTCAACCGTAACCGCGTAACTCGTACCCGTGAGAAAAAAATCGAAAAAATCTGTTTCGAATGCCATGATTTTTCTGAGTCATTTTTCCAAGGGAGGGTACTGTGGATTTTCGACAAAAAAAAATTTCAAGCTAAAAGGAAACCATTAAATGCATTTTATAGAGAATCAGATTTCGAATAAGGAAAAGTCAACCGTAACCGCGTAACTCGTACCCGTGAGAAAAAAATCGAAAAAATCTGTTTCGAATGCCATGATTTTTCTGAGTCATTTTTCCAAGGGAGGGTACTGTGGATTTCCGACAAAAAAAAATTTCAAGCTAAAAGGAAACCATTAAATGCATTTTATAGAGAATCAGATTTCGAATAAGGAAAAGTCAACCGTAACCGCGTAACTCGTACCCGTGAGAAAAATATCGAAAAAATCTGTTTCGAATGCCATGATTTTTCTGAGTCATTTTTCCAAGGGAGGGTACTGTGGATTTTCGACAAAAAAAAATTTTAAGCTAAAAGGAAACCATTAAATGCGTTTTATAGAGAATCAGATTTCGAATAAGGAAAAGTCAACCGTAACCGCGTAACTCGTACCCGTGAGAAAAAAATCGAAAAAATCTGTTTCGAATGCCATGATTTTTCTGAGTCATTTTTCCAAGGGAGGGTACTGTGGATTTTCGAGAAAAAAAAATTTCAAGCTAAAAGGAAACCATTAGGTGCATTTTATAGAGAATCAGATTTCGAATAAGAAAAAGTCAACCGTAACCGCGTAACTCGTACCCGTGAGAAAAAAATCGAAAAAATCTGTTTCGAATGCCATGATTTTTCTGAGTCATTTTTCCAAGGGAGGGTACTGTGGATTTTCGAGAAAAAAAAATTTCAAGCTAAAAGGAAACCATTAGGTGCATTTTATAGAGAATCAGATTTCGAATAAGAAAAAGTCAACCGTAACCGCGTAACTCGTACCCGTGAGAAAAATATCGAAAAAATCTGTTTCGAATGCCATGATTTTTCGGAGTCATTTTTCCAAGGGAGGGTACTGTGGATTTTCGAGAAAAAAAAATTTCAAGCTAAAAGGAAACCATTAGGTGCATTTTATAGACAATCAGATTTCGAATAAGAAAAAGTCAACCGTAACCGCGTAACTCGTACCCGTGAGAAAAAAATCGAAAAAATCTGTTTCGAATGCCATGATTTTTCTGAGTCATTTTTCCAAGGGAGGGTACTGTGGATTTTCGAGAAAAAAAAATTTCAAGCTAAAAGGAAACCATTAGGTGCATTTTATAGAGAATCAGATTTCGAATAAGAAAAAGTCAACCGTAACCGCGTAACTCGTACCCGTGAGAAAAAAATCGAAAAAATCTCTTTCGAATGCCATGATTTTTCTGAGTCATTTTTCCAAGGGAGGGTACTGTGGATTTTCGACAAAAAAAAATTTCAAGCTAAAAGGAAACCATTAGGTGCATTTTGTAGAGAATCAGATTTCGAATAAGAAAAACTCAACCGTAACCGCGTAACTCGTACCCGTGAGAAAAAAATCGAAAAAATCTGTTTCGAATGCCATGATTTTTCTGAGTCATTTTTCCAAGGGAGGGTACTGTGGATTTTCGACAAAAAAAAATTTCAAGCTAAAAGGAAACCATTAAATGCATTTTATAGAGAATCAGATTTCGAATAAGGAAAAGTCAACCGTAACCGCGTAACTCGTACCCGTGAGAAAAAAATCGAAAAAATCTGTTTCGAATGCCATGATTTTTCTGAGTCATTTTTCCAAGGGAGGGTACTGTGGATTTCCGACAAAAAAAAATTTCAAGCTAAAAGGAAACCATTAAATGCATTTTATAGAGAATCAGATTTCGAATAAGGAAAAGTCAACCGTAACCGCGTAACTCGTACCCGTGAGAAAAAAATCGAAAAAATCTGTTTCGAATGCCATGATTTTTCTGAGTCATTTTTCCAAGGGAGGGTACTGTGGATTTTCGACAAAAAAAAATTTTAAGCTAAAAGGAAACCATTAAATGCGTTTTATAGAGAATCAGATTTCGAATAAGGAAAAGTCAACCGTAACCGCGTAACTCGTACCCGTGAGAAAAAAATCGAAAAAATCTGTTTCGAATGCCATGATTTTTCTGAGTCATTTTTCCAAGGGAGGGTACTGTGGATTTTCGACAAAAAAAAATTTCAAGCTAAAAGGAAACCATTAGGTGCATTTTATAGAGAATCAGATTTCGAATAAGAAAAAGTCAACCGTAACCGCGTAACTCGTACCCGTGAGAAAAATATCGAAAAAATCTGTTTCGAATGCCATGATTTTTCTGAGTCATTTTTCCAAGGGAGGGTACTGTGGATTTTCGAGAAAAAAAATTTCAAGCTAAAAGGAAACCATTAGGTGCATTTTATAGAGAATCAGATTTCGAATAAGGAAAAGTCAACCGTAACCGCGTAACTCGTACCCGTGAGAAAAAAATCGAAAAAATCTGTTTCGAATGCCATGATTTTTCTGAGTCATTTTTCCAAGGGAGGGTACTGTGGATTTTCGACAAAAAAAAATTTTAAGCTAAAAGGAAACCATTAAATGCGTTTTATAGAGAATCAGATTTCGAATAAGGAAAAGTCAACCGTAACCGCGTAACTCGTACCCGTGAGAAAAAAATCGAAAAAATCTGTTTCGAATGCCATGATTTTTCTGAGTCATTTTTCCAAGGGAGGGTACTGTGGATTTTCGACAAAAAAAAATTTCAAGCTAAAAGGAAACCATTAGGTGCATTTTATAGAGAATCAGATTTCGAATAAGGAAAAGTCAACCGTAACCGCGTAACTCGTACCCGTGAGAAAAAAATCGAAAAAATCTGTTTCGAATGCCATGATTTTTCTGAGTCATTTTTCCAAGGGAGGGTACTGTGGATTTTCGACAAAAAAAAATTTCAAGCTAAAAGGAAACCATTAAATGCATTTTATAGAGAATCAGATTTCGAATAAGGAAAAGTCAACCGTAACCGCGTAACTCGTACCCGTGAGAAAAATATCGAAAAAATCTGTTTCGAATGCCATGATTTTTCTGAGTCATTTTTCCAAGGGAGGGTACTGTGGATTTTCGAGAAAAAAAATTTCAAGCTAAAAGGAAACCATTAGGTGCATTTTATAAAGAATCAGATTTCGAGTAAGGAAAAGTCAACCGTAACCGCGTAACTCGTACCCGTGAGAAAAAAATCGAAAAAATCTGTTTCGAATGCCATGATTTTTCTGAGTCATTTTTCCAAGGGAGGGTACTGTGGATTTTCGAGAAAAAAAAAATTTCAAGCTAAAAGGAAACCATTAGGTGCATTTTATAGAGAATCAGATTTCGAATAAGAAAAAGTCAACCGTAACCGCGTAACTCGTACCCGTGAGAAAAATATCGAAAAAATCTGTTTCGAATGCCATGATTTTTCTGAGTCATTTTTCCAAGGGAGGGTACTGTGGATTTTCGAGAAAAAAAAATTTCAAGCTAAAAGGAAACCATTAGGTGCATTTTATAGAGAATCAGATTTCGAATAAGAAAAAGTCAACCGTAACCGCGTAACTCGTACCCGTGAGAAAAAAATCGAAAAAATCTGTTTCGAATGCCATGATTTTTCTGAGGCATTTTTCCAAGGGAGGGTACTGTGGATTTTCGAGAAAAAAAAATTTCAAGCTAAAAGGAGACCATTAGGTGCATTTTATAGAGAATCAGATTTCGAATAAGAAAAAGTCAACCGTAACCGCGTAACTCGTACCCGTGTGAAAAAAATCGAAAAAATCTCTTTCGAATGCCATGATTTTTCTGAGTCATTTTTCCAAGGGAGGGTACTGTGGATTTTCGAGAAAAAAAATTTCAAGCTAAAAGGAAACCATTAGGTGCATTTTATAGAGAATCAGATTTCGAATAAGAAAAAGTCAACCGTAACCGCGTAACTCGTACCCGTGAGAAAAAAATCGAAAAAATCTGTTTCGAATGCCATGATTTTTCTGAGTCATTTTTCCAAGGGAGGGTACTGTGGATTTTCGAGAAAAAAAATTTCAAGCTAAAAGAAAACCATTAGGTGCATTTTATACAGAATCAGATTTCGAATAAGAAAAAGTCAACCGTAACCGCGTAACTCGTACCCGTGAGAAAAAAATCGAAAAAATCTGTTTCGAATGCCATGATTTTTCTGAGTCATTTTTCCAAGGGAGGGTACTGTGGATTTTCGACAAAAAAAAATTTCAAGCTAAAAGGAAACCATTAAATGCATTTTATAGAGAATCAGATTTCGAATAAGGAAAAGTCAACCGTAACCGCGTAACTCGTACCCGTGAGAAAAAAATCGAAAAAATCTGTTTCGAATGCCATGATTTTTCTGAGTCATTTTTCCAAGGGAGGGTACTGTGGATTTCCGACAAAAAAAAATTTCAAGCTAAAAGGAAACCATTAAATGCATTTTATAGAGAATCAGATTTCGAATAAGGAAAAGTCAACCGTAACCGCGTAACTCGTACCCGTGAGAAAAAAATCGAAAAAATCTCTTTCGAATGCCATGATTTTTCTGAGTCATTTTTCCAAGGGAGGGTACTGTGGATTTTCGACAAAAAAAAATTTTAAGCTAAAAGGAAACCATTAAATGCGTTTTATAGAGAATCAGATTTCGAATAAGGAAAAGTCAACCGTAACCGCGTAACTCGTACCCGTGAGAAAAAAATCGAAAAAATCTGTTTCGAATGCCATGATTTTTCTGAGTCATTTTTCCAAGGGAGGGTACTGTGGATTTTCGAGAAAAAAAAATTTCAAGCTAAAAGGAAACCATTAGGTGCATTTTATAGAGAATCAGATTTCGAATAAGAAAAAGTCAACCGTAACCGCGTAACTCGTACCCGTGAGAAAAAAATCGAAAAAATCTGTTTCGAATGCCATGATTTTTCTGAGTCATTTTTCCAAGGGAGGGTACTGTGGATTTTCGAGAAAAAAAAATTTCAAGCTAAAAGGAAACCATTAGGTGCATTTTATAGAGAATCAGATTTCGAATAAGAAAAAGTCAACCGTAACCGCGTAACTCGTACCCGTGAGAAAAAAATCGAAAAAATCTGTTTCGAATGCCATGATTTTTCTGAGTCATTTTTCCAAGGGAGGGTACTGTGGATTTTCGAGAAAAAAAAATTTCAAGCTAAAAGGAAACCATTAGGTGCATTTTATAGACAATCAGATTTCGAATAAGAAAAAGTCAACCGTAACCGCGTAACTCGTACCCGTGAGAAAAAAATCGAAAAAATCTGTTTCGAATGCCATGATTTTTCTGAGTCATTTTTCCAAGGGAGGGTACTGTGGATTTTCGAGAAAAAAAAATTTCAAGCTAAAAGGAAACCATTAGGTGCATTTTATAGAGAATCAGATTTCGAATAAGAAAAAGTCAACCGTAACCGCGTAACTCGTACCCGTGAGAAAAAAATCGAAAAAATCTCTTTCGAATGCCATGATTTTTCTGAGTCATTTTTCCAAGGGAGGGTACTGTGGATTTTCGACAAAAAAAAATTTCAAGCTAAAAGGAAACCATTAGGTGCATTTTGTAGAGAATCAGATTTCGAATAAGAAAAACTCAACCGTAACCGCGTAACTCGTACCCGTGAGAAAAAAATCGAAAAAATCTGTTTCGAATGCCATGATTTTTCTGAGTCATTTTTCCAAGGGAGGGTACTGTGGATTTTCGACAAAAAAAAATTTCAAGCTAAAAGGAAACCATTAAATGCATTTTATAGAGAATCAGATTTCGAATAAGGAAAAGTCAACCGTAACCGCGTAACTCGTACCCGTGAGAAAAAAATCGAAAAAATCTGTTTCGAATGCCATGATTTTTCTGAGTCATTTTTCCAAGGGAGGGTACTGTGGATTTCCGACAAAAAAAAATTTCAAGCTAAAAGGAAACCATTAAATGCATTTTATAGAGAATCAGATTTCGAATAAGGAAAAGTCAACCGTAACCGCGTAACTCGTACCCGTGAGAAAAAAATCGAAAAAATCTGCTTCGAATGCCATGATTTTTCTGAGTCATTTTTCCAAGGGAGGGTACTGTGGATTTTCGACAAAAAAAAATTTTAAGCTAAAAGGAAACCATTAAATGCGTTTTATAGAGAATCAGATTTCGAATAAGGAAAAGTCAACCGTAACCGCGTAACTCGTACCCGTGAGAAAAAAATCGAAAAAATCTGTTTCGAATGCCATGATTTTTCTGAGTCATTTTTCCAAGGGAGGGTACTGTGGATTTTCGACAAAAAAAAATTTCAAGCTAAAAGGAAACCATTAGGTGCATTTTATAGAGAATCAGATTTCGAATAAGAAAAAGTCAACCGTAACCGCGTAACTCGTACCCGTGAGAAAAATATCGAAAAAATCTGTTTCGAATGCCATGATTTTTCTGAGTCATTTTTCCAAGGGAGGGTACTGTGGATTTTCGAGAAAAAAAATTTCAAGCTAAAAGGAAACCATTAGGTGCATTTTATAGAGAATCAGATTTCGAATAAGGAAAAGTCAACCGTAACCGCGTAACTCGTACCCGTGAGAAAAAAATCGAAAAAATCTGTTTCGAATGCCATGATTTTTCTGAGTCATTTTTCCAAGGGAGGGTACTGTGGATTTTCGACAAAAAAAAATTTTAAGCTAAAAGGAAACCATTAAATGCGTTTTATAGAGAATCAGATTTCGAATAAGGAAAAGTCAACCGTAACCGCGTAACTCGTACCCGTGAGAAAAAAATCGAAAAAATCTGTTTCGAATGCCATGATTTTTCTGAGTCATTTTTCCAAGGGAGGGTACTGTGGATTTTCGACAAAAAAAAATTTCAAGCTAAAAGGAAACCATTAGGTGCATTTTATAGAGAATCAGATTTCGAATAAGGAAAAGTCAACCGTAACCGCGTAACTCGTACCCGTGAGAAAAAAATCGAAAAAATCTGTTTCGAATGCCATGATTTTTCTGAGTCATTTTTCCAAGGGAGGGTACTGTGGATTTTCGACAAAAAAAAATTTCAAGCTAAAAGGAAACCATTAAATGCATTTTATAGAGAATCAGATTTCGAATAAGGAAAAGTCAACCGTAACCGCGTAACTCGTACCCGTGAGAAAAATATCGAAAAAATCTGTTTCGAATGCCATGATTTTTCTGAGGCATTTTTCCAAGGGAGGGTACTGTGGATTTTCGAGAAAAAAAAAATTTCAAGCTAAAAGGAAACCATTAGGTGCATTTTATAGAGAATCAGATTTCGAATAAGAAAAAGTCAACCGTAACCGCGTAACTCGTACCCGTGAGAAAAATATCGAAAAAATCTGTTTCGAATGCCATGATTTTTCTGAGTCATTTTTCCAAGGGAGGGTACTGTGGATTTTCGAGAAAAAAAAATTTCAAGCTAAAAGGAAACCATTAGGTGCATTTTATAGAGAATCAGATTTCGAATAAGAAAAAGTCAACCGTAACCGCGTAACTCGTACCCGTGAGAAAAAAATCGAAAAAATCTGTTTCGAATGCCATGATTTTTCTGAGGCATTTTTCCAAGGGAGGGTACTGTGGATTTTCGAGAAAAAAAAATTTCAAGCTAAAAGGAGACCATTAGGTGCATTTTATAGAGAATCAGATTTCGAATAAGAAAAAGTCAACCGTAACCGCGTAACTCGTACCCGTGTGAAAAAAATCGAAAAAATCTCTTTCGAATGCCATGATTTTTCTGAGTCATTTTTCCAAGGGAGGGTACTGTGGATTTTCGAGAAAAAAAATTTCAAGCTAAAAGGAAACCATTAGGTGCATTTTATAGAGAATCAGATTTCGAATAAGAAAAAGTCAACCGTAACCGCGTAACTCGTACCCGTGAGAAAAAAATCGAAAAAATCTGTTTCGAATGCCATGATTTTTCTGAGTCATTTTTCCAAGGGAGGGTACTGTGGATTTTCGAGAAAAAAAATTTCAAGCTAAAAGGAAACCATTAGGTGCATTTTATAGAGAATCAGATTTCGAATAAGAAAAAGTCAACCGTAACCGCGTAACTCGTACCCGTGAGAAAAAAATCGAAACAATCTGTTTCGAATGCCATGATTTTTCTGAGTCATTTTTCCAAGGGAGGGTACTGTGGATTTTCGAGAAAAAAAAATTTCAAGCTAAAAGGAAACCATTAGGTGCATTTTATAGAGAATCAGATTTCGAATAAGAAAAAGTCAACCGAAACCGCGTAACTCGTACCCGTGAGAAAAATATCGAAAAAATCTGTTTCGAATGCCATGATTTTTCTGAGTCATTTTTCCAAGGGAGGGTACTGTGGATTTTCGAGAAAAAAAAATTTCAAGCTAAAAGGAAACCATTAGGTGCATTTTATAGAGAATCAGATTTCGAATAAGAAAAAGTCAACCGTAACCGCGTAACTCGTACCCGTGAGAAAAAAATCGAAAAAATCTGTTTCGAATGCCATGATTTTTCTGAGTCATTTTTCCAAGGGAGGGTACTGTGGATTTTCGAGAAAAAAAAATTTCAAGCTAAAAGGAAACCATTAGGTGCATTTTATAGAGAATCAGATTTCGAATAAGAAAAAGTCAACCGTAACCGCGTATTTCGTACCCGTGAGAAAAAAATCGAAAAAATCTGTTTCGAATGCCATGATTTTTCTGAGTCATTTTTCCAAGGGAGTGTACTGTGGATTTTCGACAAAAAAAAATTTCAAGCTAAAAGGAAACCATTAGGTGCATTTTATAGAGAATCAGATTTCGAATAAGAAAAACTCAACCGTAACCGCGTAACTCGTACCCGTGAGAAAAAAATCGAAAAAATCTGTTTGGAATGCCATGATTTTTCTGAGTCATTTTTCCAAGGGAGGGTACTGTGGATTTTCGACAAAAAAAAATTTTAAGCTAAAAGGAAACCATTAAATGCGTTTTATAGAGAATCAGATTTCGAATAAGGAAAAGTCAACCGTAACCGCGTAACTCGTACCCGTGAGAAAAAAATCGAAAAAATCTGTTTCGAATGCCATGATTTTTCTGAGTCATTTTTCCAAGGGAGGGTACTGTGGATTTTCGAGAAAAAAAAATTTCAAGCTAAAAGGAAACCATTAGGTGCATTTTATAGAGAATCAGATTTCGAATAAGAAAAAGTCAACCGTAACCGCGTATTTCGTACCCGTGAGAAAAAAATCGAAAAAATCTGTTTCGAATGCCATGATTTTTCTGAGTCATTTTTCCAAGGGAGGGTACTGTGGATTTTCGACAAAAAAAAATTTTAAGCTAAAAGGAAACCATTAAATGCGTTTTATAGAGAATCAGATTTCGAATAAGGAAAAGTCAACCGTAACCGCGTAACTCGTACCCGTGAGAAAAAAATCGAAAAAATCTGTTTCGAATGCCATGATTTTTCTGAGTCATTTTTCCAAGGGAGGGTACTGTGGATTTTCGACAAAAAAAAATTTCAAGCTAAAAGGAAACCATTAGGTGCATTTTATAGAGAATCAGATTTCGAATAAGAAAAAGTCAACCGTAACCGCGTAACTCGTACCCGTGAGAAAAAAATCGAAAAAATCTCTTTCGAATGCCATGATTTTTCTGAGTCATTTTTCCAAGGGAGGGTACTGTGGATTTTCGAGAAAAAAAAATTTCAAGCTAAAAGGAAACCATTAGGTGCATTTTATAGAGAATCAGATTTCGAATAAGAAAAAGTCAACCGTAACCGCGTAACTCGTACCCGTGAGAAAAAAATCGAAAAAATCTGTTTCGAATGCCATGATTTTTCTGAGTCATTTTTCCAAGGGAGGGTACTGTGGATTTTCGACAAAAAAAAATTTCAAGCTAAAAGGAAACCATTAGGTGCATTTTATAGAGAATCAGATTTCGAATAAGAAAAAGTCAACCGTAACCGCGTAACTCGTACCCGTGAGAAAAAAATCGAAAAAATGTCTTTCGAATGCCATGATTTTTCTGAGTCATTTTTCCAAGGGAGGGTACTGTGGATTTTCGAGAAAAAAAAATTTCAAGCTAAAAGGAAACCATTAGGTGCATTTTATAGAGAATCAGATTTCGAATAAGAAAAAGTCAACCGTAACCGCGTAACTCGTACCCGTGAGAAAAAAATCGAAAAAATCTGTTTCGAATGCCATGATTTTTCTGAGTCATTTTTCCAAGGGAGGGTACTGTGGATTTTCGACAAAAAAAAATTTCAAGCTAAAAGGAAACCATTAGGTGCATTTTATAGAGAATCAGATTTCGAATAAGAAAAAGTCAACCGTAACCGCGTAACTCGTACCCGTGAGAAAAAAATCGAAAAAATCTGTTTCGAATGCCATGATTTTTCTGAGTCATTTTTCCAAGGGAGGGTACTGTGGATTTTCGACAAAAAAAAATTTCAAGCTAAAAGGAAACCATTAGGTGCATTTTATAGAGAATCAGATTTCGAATAAGAAAAAGTCAACCGTAACCGCGTAACTCGTACCCGTGAGAAAAAAATCGAAAAAATCTCTTTCGAATGCCATGATTTTTCTGAGTCATTTTTCCAAGGGAGGGTACTGTGGATTTTCGAGAAAAAAAAATTTCAAGCTAAAAGGAAACCATTAGGTGCATTTTATAGAGAATCAGATTTCGAATAAGAAAAAGTCAACCGTAATCGCGTAACTCGTACCCGTGAGAAAAAAATCGAAAAAATCTGTTTCGAATGCCATGATTTTTCTGAGTCATTTTTCCAATGGAGGGTACTGTGGATTTTCGAGAAAAAAATTTCAAGCAAAAAGGAAACCATTAGGTGCATTTTATAGAGAATCAGATTTCGAATAAGAAAAAGTCAACCGTAACCGCGTAACTCGTACCCGAGAGAAAAAAATCGAAAAAATCTGTTTCGAATGCCATGATTTTTCTGAGTCATTTTTCCAAGGGAGGGTACTGTGGATTTTCGACAAAAAAAAATTTCAAGCTAAAAGGAAACCATTAAATGCATTTTATAGAGAATCAGATTTCGAATAAGGAAAAGTCAACCGTAACCGCGTAACTCGTACCCGTGAGAAAAAAATCGAAAAAATCTGTTTCGAATGCCATGATTTTTCTGAGTCATTTTTCCAAGGGAGGGTACTGTGGATTTTCGAGAAAAAAAAATTTCAAGCTAAAAGGAAACCATTAGGTGCATTTTATAGAGAATCAGATTTCGAATAAGAAAAAGTCAACCGTAACCGCGTAACTCGTACCCGTGAGAAAAAAATCGAAAAAATCTGTTTCGAATGCCATGATTTTTCTGAGTCATTTTTCCAAGGGAGGGTACTGTGGATTTTCGACAAAAAAAAATTTCAAGCTAAAAGGAAACCATTAAATGCATTTTATAGAGAATCAGATTTCGAATAAGGAAAAGTCAACCGTAACCGCGTAACTCGTACCCGTGAGAAAAAAATCGAAAAAATCTCTTTCGAATGCCATGATTTTTCTGAGTCATTTTTCCAAGGGAGGGTACTGTGGATTTTCGAGAAAAAAAAATTTCAAGCTAAAAGGAAACCATTAGGTGCATTTTATAGAGAATCAGATTTCGAATAAGAAAAAGTCAACCGTAACCGCGTAACTCGTACCCGTGAGAAAAAAATCGAAAAAATGTCTTTCGAATGCCATGATTTTTCTGAGTCATTTTTCCAAGGGAGGGTACTGTGGATTTTCGAGAAAAAAAAATTTCAAGCTAAAAGGAAACCATTAGGTGCATTTTATAGAGAATCAGATTTCGAATAAGAAAAAGTCAACCGTAACCGCGTAACTCGTACCCGTGAGAAAAAAATCGAAAAAATCTCTTTCGAATGCCATGATTTTTCTGAGTCATTTTTCCAAGGGAGGGTACTGTGGATTTTCGAGAAAAAAAAATTTCAAGCTAAAAGGAAACCATTAGGTGCATTTTATAGAGAATCAGATTTCGAATAAGAAAAAGTCAACCGTAACCGCGTAACTCGTACCCGTGAGAAAAAAATCGAAAAAATCTCTTTCGAATGCCATGATTTTTCTGAGTCATTTTTCCAAGGGAGGGTACTGTGGATTTCCGACAAAAAAAAATTTCAAGCTAAAAGGAAACCATTAAATGCATTTTATAGAGAATCAGATTTCGAATAAGGAAAAGTCAACCGTAACCGCGTAACTCGTACCCGTGAGAAAAAAATCGAAAAAATCTCTTTCGAATGCCATGATTTTTCTGAGTCATTTTTCCAAGGGAGGGTACTGTGGATTTTCGAGAAAAAAAAATTTCAAGCTAAAAGGAAACCATTAGGTGCATTTTATAGAGAATCAGATTTCGAATAAGAAAAAGTCAACCGTAACCGCGTAACTCGTACCCGTGAGAAAAAAATCGAAAAAATCTGTTTCGAATGCCATGATTTTTCTGAGTCATTTTTCCAAGGGAGGGTACTGTGGATTTTCGACAAAAAAAAATTTCAAGCTAAAAGGAAACCATTAGGTGCATTTTATAGAGAATCAGATTTCGAATAAGAAAAAGTCAACCGTAACCGCGTAACTCGTACCCGTGAGAAAAAAATCGAAAAAATCTCTTTCGAATGCCATGATTTTTCTGAGTCATTTTTCCAAGGGAGGGTACTGTGGATTTTCGAGAAAAAAAAATTTCAAGCTAAAATTAAACCATTAGGTGCATTTTATAGAGAATCAGATTTCGAATAAGAAAAAGTCAACCGTAATCGCGTAACTCGTACCCGTGAGAAAAAAATCGAAAAAATCTGTTTCGAATGCCATGATTTTTCTGAGTCATTTTTCCAAGGGAGGGTACTGTGGATTTTCGAGAAAAAAATTTCAAGCTAAAAGGAAACCATTAGGTGCATTTTATAGAGAATCAGATTTCGAATAAGAAAAAGTCAACCGTAACCGCGTAACTCGTACCCGTGAGAAAAAAATCGAAAAAATCTGTTTCGAATGCCATGATTTTTCTGAGTCATTTTTCCAAGGGAGGGTACTGTGGATTTTCGACAAAAAAAAATTTCAAGCTAAAAGGAAACCATTAAATGCATTTTATAGAGAATCAGATTTCGAATAAGGAAAAGTCAACCGTAACCGCGTAACTCGTACCCGTGAGAAAAAAATCGAAAAAATCTGTTTCGAATGCCATGATTTTTCTGAGTCATTTTTCCAAGGGAGGGTACTGTGGATTTTCGAGAAAAAAAAATTTCAAGCTAAAAGGAAACCATTAGGTGCATTTTATAGAGAATCAGATTTCGAATAAGAAAAAGTCAACCGTAATCGCGTAACTCGTACCCGTGAGAAAAAAATCGAAAAAATCTGTTTCGAATGCCATGATTTTTCTGAGTCATTTTTCCAAGGGAGGGTACTGTGGATTTTCGAGAAAAAAATTTCAAGCTAAAAGGAAACCATTAGGTGCATTTTATAGAGAATCAGATTTCGAATAAGAAAAAGTCAATCGTAACCGCGTAACTCGTACCCGTGAGAAAAAAATCGAAAAAATCTGTTTCGAATGCCATGATTTTTCTGAGTCATTTTTCCAAGGGAGGGTACTGTGGATTTTCGACAAAAAAAAAATTTCAAGCTAAAAGGAAACCATTAAATGCATTTTATAGAGAATCAGATTTCGAATAAGGAAAAGTCAACCGTAACCGCGTAACTCGTACCCGTGAGAAAAAAATCGAAAAAATCTGTTTCGAATGCCATGATTTTTCTGAGTCATTTTTCCAAGGGAGGGTACTGTGGATTTTCGAGAAAAAAAAATTTCAAGCTAAAAGGAAACCATTAGGTGCATTTTATAGAGAATCAGATTTCGAATAAGAAAAAGTCAACCGTAACCGCGTAACTCGTACCCGTGAGAAAAAAATCGAAAAAATCTGTTTCGAATGCCATGATTTTTCTGAGTCATTTTTCCAAGGGAGGGTACTGTGGATTTTCGACAAAAAAAAATTTCAAGCTAAAAGGAAACCATTAAATGCATTTTATAGAGAATCAGATTTCGAATAAGGAAAAGTCAACCGTAACCGCGTAACTCGTACCCGTGAGAAAAAAATCGAAAAAATCTCTTTCGAATGCCATGATTTTTCTGAGTCATTTTTCCAAGGGAGGGTACTGTGGATTTTCGAGAAAAAAAAATTTCAAGCTAAAAGGAAACCATTAGGTGCATTTTATAGAGAATCAGATTTCGAATAAGAAAAAGTCAACCGTAACCGCGTAACTCGTACCCGTGAGAAAAAAATCGAAAAAATGTCTTTCGAATGCCATGATTTTTCTGAGTCATTTTTCCAAGGGAGGGTACTGTGGATTTTCGAGAAAAAAAAATTTCAAGCTAAAAGGAAACCATTAGGTGCATTTTATAGAGAATCAGATTTCGAATAAGAAAAAGTCAACCGTAACCGCGTAACTCGTACCCGTGAGAAAAAAATCGAAAAAATCTCTTTCGAATGCCATGATTTTTCTGAGTCATTTTTCCAAGGGAGGGTACTGTGGATTTTCGAGAAAAAAAAATTTCAAGCTAAAAGGAAACCATTAGGTGCATTTTATAGAGAATCAGATTTCGAATAAGAAAAAGTCAACCGTAACCGCGTAACTCGTACCCGTGAGAAAAAAATCGAAAAAATCTCTTTCGAATGCCATGATTTTTCTGAGTCATTTTTCCAAGGGAGGGTACTGTGGATTTCCGACAAAAAAAAATTTCAAGCTAAAAGGAAACCATTAAATGCATTTTATAGAGAATCAGATTTCGAATAAGGAAAAGTCAACCGTAACCGCGTAACTCGTACCCGTGAGAAAAAAATCGAAAAAATCTGTTTCGAATGCCATGATTTTTCTGAGTCATTTTTCCAAGGGAGGGTACTGTGGATTTTCGAGAAAAAAAAATTTCAAGCTAAAAGGAAACCATTAGGTGCATTTTATAGAGAATCAGATTTCGAATAAGAAAAAGTCAACCGTAACCGCGTAACTCGTACCCGTGAGAAAAAAATCGAAAAAATGTCTTTCGAATGCCATGATTTTTCTGAGTCATTTTTCCAAGGGAGGGTACTGTGGATTTTCGAGAAAAAAAAATTTCAAGCTAAAAGGAAACCATTAGGTGCATTTTATAGAGAATCAGATTTCGAATAAGAAAAAGTCAACCGTAACCGCGTAACTCGTACCCGTGAGAAAAAAATCGAAAAAATCTCTTTCGAATGCCATGATTTTTCTGAGTCATTTTTCCAAGGGAGGGTACTGTGGATTTTTGAGAAAAAAAAATTTCAAGCTAAAAGGAAACCATTAGGTGCATTTTATAGAGAATCAGATTTCGAATAAGAAAAAGTCAACCGTAACCGCGTAACTCGTACCCGTGAGAAAAAAATCGAAAAAATCTCTTTCGAATGCCATGATTTTTCTGAGTCATTTTTCCAAGGGAGGGTACTGTGGATTTCCGACAAAAAAAAATTTCAAGCTAAAAGGAAACCATTAAATGCATTTTATAGAGAATCAGATTTCGAATAAGGAAAAGTCAACCGTAACCGCGTAACTCGTACCCGTGAGAAAAAAATCGAAAAAATCTCTTTCGAATGCCATGATTTTTCTGAGTCATTTTTCCAAGGGAGGGTACTGTGGATTTTCGAGAAAAAAAAATTTCAAGCTAAAAGGAAACCATTAGGTGCATTTTATAGAGAATCAGATTTCGAATAAGAAAAAGTCAACCGTAACCGCGTAACTCGTACCCGTGAGAAAAAAATCGAAAAAATCTGTTTCGAATGCCATGATTTTTCTGAGTCATTTTTCCAAGGGAGGGTACTGTGGATTTTCGACAAAAAAAAATTTCAAGCTAAAAGGAAACCATTAGGTGCATTTTATAGAGAATCAGATTTCGAATAAGAAAAAGTCAACCGTAACCGCGTAACTCGTACCCGTGAGAAAAAAATCGAAAAAATCTCTTTCGAATGCCATGATTTTTCTGAGTCATTTTTCCAAGGGAGGGTACTGTGGATTTTCGAGAAAAAAAAATTTCAAGCTAAAAGGAAACCATTAGGTGCATTTTATAGAGAATCAGATTTCGAATAAGAAAAAGTCAACCGTAATCGCGTAACTCGTACCCGTGAGAAAAAAATCGAAAAAATCTGTTTCGAATGCCATGATTTTTCTGAGTCATTTTTCCAAGGGAGGGTACTGTGGATTTTCGAGAAAAAAATTTCAAGCTAAAAGGAAACCATTAGGTGCATTTTATAGAGAATCAGATTTCGAATAAGAAAAAGTCAACCGTAACCGCGTAACTCGTACCCGTGAGAAAAAAATCGAAAAAATCTCTTTCGAATGCCATGATTTTTCTGAGTCATTTTTCCAAGGGAGGGTACTGTGGATTTCCGACAAAAAAAAATTTCAAGCTAAAAGGAAACCATTAAATGCATTTTATAGAGAATCAGATTTCGAATAAGGAAAAGTCAACCGTAACCGCGTAACTCGTACCCGTGAGAAAAAAATCGAAAAAATCTCTTTCGAATGCCATGATTTTTCTGAGTCATTTTTCCAAGGGAGGGTACTGTGGATTTTCGAGAAAAAAAAATTTCAAGCTAAAAGGAAACCATTAGGTGCATTTTATAGAGAATCAGATTTCGAATAAGAAAAAGTCAACCGTAACCGCGTAACTCGTACCCGTGAGAAAAAAATCGAAAAAATCTGTTTCGAATGCCATGATTTTTCTGAGTCATTTTTCCAAGGGAGGGTACTGTGGATTTTCGACAAAAAAAAATTTCAAGCTAAAAGGAAACCATTAGGTGCATTTTATAGAGAATCAGATTTCGAATAAGAAAAAGTCAACCGTAACCGCGTAACTCGTACCCGTGAGAAAAAAATCGAAAAAATCTCTTTCGAATGCCATGATTTTTCTGAGTCATTTTTCCAAGGGAGGGTACTGTGGATTTTCGAGAAAAAAAAATTTCAAGCTAAAAGGAAACCATTAGGTGCATTTTATAGAGAATCAGATTTCGAATAAGAAAAAGTCAACCGTAATCGCGTAACTCGTACCCGTGAGAAAAAAATCGAAAAAATCTGTTTCGAATGCCATGATTTTTCTGAGTCATTTTTCCAAGGGAGGGTACTGTGGATTTTCGAGAAAAAAATTTCAAGCTAAAAGGAAACCATTAGGTGCATTTTATAGAGAATCAGATTTCGAATAAGAAAAAGTCAACCGTAACCGCGTAACTCGTACCCGTGAGAAAAAAATCGAAAAAATCTGTTTCGAATGCCATGATTTTTCTGAGTCATTTTTCCAAGGGAGGGTACTGTGGATTTTCGACAAAAAAAAATTTCAAGCTAAAAGGAAACCATTAAATGCATTTTATAGAGAATCAGATTTCGAATAAGGAAAAGTCAACCGTAACCGCGTAACTCGTACCCGTGAGAAAAAAATCGAAAAAATCTGTTTCGAATGCCATGATTTTTCTGAGTCATTTTTCCAAGGGAGGGTACTGTGGATTTTCGAGAAAAAAAAATTTCAAGCTAAAAGGAAACCATTAGGTGCATTTTATAGAGAATCAGATTTCGAATAAGAAAAAGTCAACCGTAACCGCGTAACTCGTACCCGTGAGAAAAAAATCGAAAAAATCTGTTTCGAATGCCATGATTTTTCTGAGTCATTTTTCCAAGGGAGGGTACTGTGGATTTTCGACAAAAAAAAATTTCAAGCTAAAAGGAAACCATTAAATGCATTTTATAGAGAATCAGATTTCGAATAAGGAAAAGTCAACCGTAACCGCGTAACTCGTACCCGTGAGAAAAAAATCGAAAAAATCTCTTTCGAATGCCATGATTTTTCTGAGTCATTTTTCCAAGGGAGGGTACTGTGGATTTTCGACAAAAAAAAATTTCAAGCTAAAAGGAAACCATTAGGTGCATTTTATAGAGAATCAGATTTCGAATAAGAAAAAGTCAACCGTAATCGCGTAACTCGTACCCGTGAGAAAAAAATCGAAAAAATCTGTTTCGAATGCCATGATTTTTCTGAGTCATTTTTCCAAGGGAGGGTACTGTGGATTTTCGAGAAAAAAATTTCAAGCTAAAAGGAAACCATTAGGTGCATTTTATAGAGAATCAGATTTCGAATAAGAAAAAGTCAACCGTAACCGCGTAACTCGTACCCGTGAGAAAAAAATCGAAAAAATCTGTTTCGAATGCCATGATTTTTCTGAGTCATTTTTCCAAGGGAGGGTACTGTGGATTTTCGACAAAAAAAAATTTCAAGCTAAAAGGAAACCATTAAATGCATTTTATAGAGAATCAGATTTCGAATAAGGAAAAGTCAACCGTAACCGCGTAACTCGTACCCGTGAGAAAAAAATCGAAAAAATCTGTTTCGAATGCCATGATTTTTCTGAGTCATTTTTCCAAGGGAGGGTACTGTGGATTTTCGAGAAAAAAAAATTTCAAGCTAAAAGGAAACCATTAGGTGCATTTTATAGAGAATCAGATTTCGAATAAGAAAAAGTCAACCGTAACCGCGTAACTCGTACCCGTGAGAAAAAAATCGAAAAAATCTGTTTCGAATGCCATGATTTTTCTGAGTCATTTTTCCAAGGGAGGGTACTGTGGATTTTCGACAAAAAAAAATTTCAAGCTAAAAGGAAACCATTAGGTGCATTTTATAGAGAATCAGATTTCGAATAAGAAAAAGTCAACCGTAACCGCGTAACTCGTACCCGTGAGAAAAAAATCGAAAAAATCTCTTTCGAATGCCATGATTTTTCTGAGTCATTTTTCCAAGGGAGGGTACTGTGGATTTTCGAGAAAAAAAAATTTCAAGCTAAAAGAAAACCATTAGGTGCATTTTATAGAGAATCAGATTTCGAATAAGAAAAAGTCAACCGTAATCGCGTAACTCGTACCCGTGAGAAAAAAATCGAAAAAATCTGTTTCGAATGCCATGATTTTTCTGAGTCATTTTTCCAAGGGAGGGTACTGTGGATTTTCGAGAAAAAAATTTCAAGCTAAAAGGAAACCATTAGGTGCATTTTATAGAGAATCAGATTTCGAATAAGAAAAAGTCAACCGTAACCGCGTAACTCGTACCCGTGAGAAAAAAATCGAAAAAATCTGTTTCGAATGCCATGATTTTTCTGAGTCATTTTTCCAAGGGAGGGTACTGTGGATTTTCGACAAAAAAAAATTTCAAGCTAAAAGGAAACCATTAAATGCATTTTATAGAGAATCAGATTTCGAATAAGGAAAAGTCAACCGTAACCGCGTAACTCGTACCCGTGAGAAAAAAATCGAAAAAATCTGTTTCGAATGCCATGATTTTTCTGAGTCATTTTTCCAAGGGAGGGTACTGTGGATTTTCGAGAGAAAAAAATTTCAAGCTAAAAGGAAACCATTAGGTGCATTTTATAGAGAATCAGATTTCGAATAAGAAAAAGTCAACCGTAACCGCGTAACTCGTACCCGTGAGAAAAAAATCGAAAAAATCTGTTTCGAATGCCATGATTTTTCTGAGTCATTTTTCCAAGGGAGGGTACTGTGGATTTTCGACAAAAAAAAATTTCAAGCTAAAAGGAAACCATTAAATGCATTTTATAGAGAATCAGATTTCGAATAAGGAAAAGTCAACCGTAACCGCGTAACTCGTACCCGTGAGAAAAAAATCGAAAAAATCTGTTTCGAATGCCATGATTTTTCTGAGTCATTTTTCCAAGGGAGGGTACTGTGGATTTTCGAGAAAAAAAAATTTCAAGCTAAAAGGAAACCATTAAATGCATTTTATAGAGAATCAGATTTCGAATAAGGAAAAGTCAACCGTAACCGCGTAACTCGTACCCGTGAGAAAAAAATCGAAAAAATCTCTTTCGAATGCCATGATTTTTCTGTCATTTTTCCAAGGGAGGGTACTGTGGATTTTCGAGAAAAAAAAATTTCAAGCTAAAAGGAAACCATTAGGTGCATTTTATAGAGAATCAGATTTCGAATAAGAAAAAGTCAACCGTAACCGCGTAACTCGTACCCGTGAGAAAAAAATCGAAAAAATGTCTTTCGAATGCCATGATTTTTCTGAGTCATTTTTCCAAGGGAGGGTACTGTGGATTTTCGAGAAAAAAAAATTTCAAGCTAAAAGGAAACCATTATGTGCATTTTATAGAGAATCAGATTTCGAATAAGAAAAAGTCAACCGTAACCGCGTAACTCGTACCCGTGAGAAAAAAATCGAAAAAATCTGTTTCGAATGCCATGATTTTTCTGAGTCATTTTTCCAAGGGAGGGTACTGTGGATTTTCGAGAAAAAAAAATTTCAAGCTAAAAGGAAACCATTAGGTGCATTTTATAGAGAATCAGATTTCGAATAAGAAAAAGTCAACCGTAACCGCGTAACTCGTACCCGTGAGAAAAAAATCGAAAAAATCTGTTTCGAATGCCATGATTTTTCTGAGTCATTTTTCCAAGGGAGGGTACTGTGGATTTTCGACAAAAAAAAATTTCAAGCTAAAAGGAAACCATTAGGTGCATTTTATAGAGAATCAGATTTCGAATAAGAAAAAGTCAACCGTAACCGCGTAACTCGTACCCGTGAGAAAAAAATCGAAAAAATCTCTTTCGAATGCCATGATTTTTCTGAGTCATTTTTCCAAGGGAGGGTACTGTGGATTTTCGAGAAAAAAAAATTTCAAGCTAAAAGGAAACCATTAGGTGCATTTTATAGAGAATCAGATTTCGAATAAGAAAAAGTCAACCGTAATCGCGTAACTCGTACCCGTGAGAAAAAAATCGAAAAAATCTGTTTCGAATGCCATGATTTTTCTGAGTCATTTTTCCAAGGGAGGGTACTGTGGATTTTCGAGAAAAAAATTTCAAGCTAAAAGGAAACCATTAGGTGCATTTTATAGAGAATCAGATTTCGAATAAGAAAAAGTCAACCGTAACCGCGTAACTCGTACCCGTGAGAAAAAAATCGAAAAAATCTGTTTCGAATGCCATGATTTTTCTGAGTCATTTTTCCAAGGGAGGGTACTGTGGATTTTCGACAAAAAAAAATTTCAAGCTAAAAGGAAACCATTAAATGCATTTTATAGAGAATCAGATTTCGAATAAGGAAAAGTCAACCGTAACCGCGTAACTCGTACCCGTGAGAAAAAAATCGAAAAAATCTGTTTCGAATGCCATGATTTTTCTGAGTCATTTTTCCAAGGGAGGGTACTGTGGATTTTCGAGAAAAAAAAATTTCAAGCTAAAAGGAAACCATTAGGTGCATTTTATAGAGAATCAGATTTCGAATAAGAAAAAGTCAACCGTAACCGCGTAACTCGTACCCGTGAGAAAAAAATCGAAAAAATCTGTTTCGAATGCCATGATTTTTCTGAGTCATTTTTCCAAGGGAGGGTACTGTGGATTTTCGACAAAAAAAAATTTCAAGCTAAAAGGAAACCATTAAATGCATTTTATAGAGAATCAGATTTCGAATAAGGAAAAGTCAACCGTAACCGCGTAACTCGTACCCGTGAGAAAAAAATCGAAAAAATCTCTTTCGAATGCCATGATTTTTCTGAGTCATTTTTCCAAGGGAGGGTACTGTGGATTTTCGAGAAAAAAAAATTTCAAGCTAAAAGGAAACCATTAGGTGCATTTTATAGAGAATCAGATTTCGAATAAGAAAAAGTCAACCGTAACCGCGTAACTCGTACCCGTGAGAAAAAAATCGAAAAAATGTCTTTCGAATGCCATGATTTTTCTGAGTCATTTTTCCAAGGGAGGGTACTGTGGATTTTCGAGAAAAAAAAATTTCAAGCTAAAAGGAAACCATTAGGTGCATTTTATAGAGAATCAGATTTCGAATAAGAAAAAGTCAACCGTAACCGCGTAACTCGTACCCGTGAGAAAAAAATCGAAAAAATCTCTTTCGAATGCCATGATTTTTCTGAGTCATTTTTCCAAGGGAGGGTACTGTGGATTTTCGAGAAAAAAAAATTTCAAGCTAAAAGGAAACCATTAGGTGCATTTTATAGAGAATCAGATTTCGAATAAGAAAAAGTCAACCGTAACCGCGTAACTCGTACCCGTGAGAAAAAAATCGAAAAAATGTCTTTCGAATGCCATGATTTTTCTGAGTCATTTTTCCAAGGGAGGGTACTGTGGATTTTCGACAAAAAAAAATTTCAAGCTAAAAGGAAACCATTAGGTGCATTTTATAGAGAATCAGATTTCGAATAAGAAAAAGTCAACCGTAACCGCGTAACTCGTACCCGTGAGAAAAAAATCGAAAAAATCTCTTTCGAATGCCATGATTTTTCTGAGTCATTTTTCCAAGGGAGGGTACTGTGGATTTTCGACAAAAAAAAATTTCAAGCTAAAAGGAAACCATTAGGTGCATTTTATAGAGAATCAGATTTCGAATAAGAAAAAGTCAACCGTAACCGCGTAACTCGTACCCGTGAGAAAAAAATCGAAAAAATCTCTTTCGAATGCCATGATTTTTCTGAGTCATTTTTCCAAGGGAGGGTACTGTGGATTTTCGAGAAAAAAAAATTTCAAGCTAAAAGGAAACCATTAGGTGCATTTTATAGAGAATCAGATTTCGAATAAGAAAAAGTCAACCGTAACCGCGTAACTCGTACCCGTGAGAAAAAAATCGAAAAAATCTGTTTCGAATGCCATGATTTTTCTGAGTCATTTTTCCAAGGGAGGGTACTGTGGATTTTCGAGAAAAAAAAATTTCAAGCTAAAAGGAAACCATTAGGTGCATTTTATAGAGAATCAGATTTCGAATAAGAAAAAGTCAACCGTAACCGCGTAACTCGTACCCGTGAGAAAAAAATCGAAAAAATCTGTTTCGAATGCCATGATTTTTCTGAGTCATTTTTCCAAGGGAGGGTACTGTGGATTTTCGACAAAAAAAAATTTCAAGCTAAAAGGAAACCATTAGGTGCATTTTATAGAGAATCAGATTTCGAATAAGAAAAAGTCAACCGTAACCGCGTAACTCGTACCCGTGAGAAAAAAATCGAAAAAATCTCTTTCGAATGCCATGATTTTTCTGAGTCATTTTTCCAAGGGAGGGTACTGTGGATTTTCGAGAAAAAAAAATTTCAAGCTAAAAGGAAACCATTAGGTGCATTTTATAGAGAATCAGATTTCGAATAAGAAAAAGTCAACCGTAATCGCGTAACTCGTACCCGTGAGAAAAAAATCGAAAAAATCTGTTTCGAATGCCATGATTTTTCTGAGTCATTTTTCCAAGGGAGGGTACTGTGGATTTTCGAGAAAAAAATTTCAAGCTAAAAGGAAACCATTAGGTGCATTTTATAGAGAATCAGATTTCGAATAAGAAAAAGTCAACCGTAACCGCGTAACTCGTACCCGTGAGAAAAAAATCGAAAAAATCTGTTTCGAATGCCATGATTTTTCTGAGTCATTTTTCCAAGGGAGGGTACTGTGGATTTTCGACAAAAAAAAATTTCAAGCTAAAAGGAAACCATTAAATGCATTTTATAGAGAATCAGATTTCGAATAAGGAAAAGTCAACCGTAACCGCGTAACTCGTACCCGTGAGAAAAAAATCGAAAAAATCTGTTTCGAATGCCATGATTTTTCTGAGTCATTTTTCCAAGGGAGGGTACTGTGGATTTTCGAGAAAAAAAAATTTCAAGCTAAAAGGAAACCATTAGGTGCATTTTATAGAGAATCAGATTTCGAATAAGAAAAAGTCAACCGTAACCGCGTAACTCGTACCCGTGAGAAAAAAATCGAAAAAATCTGTTTCGAATGCCATGATTTTTCTGAGTCATTTTTCCAAGGGAGGGTACTGTGGATTTTCGACAAAAAAAAATTTCAAGCTAAAAGGAAACCATTAAATGCATTTTATAGAGAATCAGATTTCGAATAAGGAAAAGTCAACCGTAACCGCGTAACTCGTACCCGTGAGAAAAAAATCGAAAAAATCTCTTTCGAATGCCATGATTTTTCTGAGTCATTTTTCCAAGGGAGGGTACTGTGGATTTTCGAGAAAAAAAAATTTCAAGCTAAAAGGAAACCATTAGGTGCATTTTATAGAGAATCAGATTTCGAATAAGAAAAAGTCAACCGTAACCGCGTAACTCGTACCCGTGAGAAAAAAATCGAAAAAATGTCTTTCGAATGCCATGATTTTTCTGAGTCATTTTTCCAAGGGAGGGTACTGTGGATTTTCGAGAAAAAAAAATTTCAAGCTAAAAGGAAACCATTAGGTGCATTTTATAGAGAATCAGATTTCGAATAAGAAAAAGTCAACCGTAACCGCGTAACTCGTACCCGTGAGAAAAAAATCGAAAAAATCTCTTTCGAATGCCATGATTTTTCTGAGTCATTTTTCCAAGGGAGGGTACTGTGGATTTTCGAGAAAAAAAAATTTCAAGCTAAAAGGAAACCATTAGGTGCATTTTATAGAGAATCAGATTTCGAATAAGAAAAAGTCAACCGTAACCGCGTAACTCGTACCCGTGAGAAAAAAATCGAAAAAATGTCTTTCGAATGCCATGATTTTTCTGAGTCATTTTTCCAAGGGAGGGTACTGTGGATTTTCGACAAAAAAAAATTTCAAGCTAAAAGGAAACCATTAGGTGCATTTTATAGAGAATCAGATTTCGAATAAGAAAAAGTCAACCGTAACCGCGTAACTCGTACCCGTGAGAAAAAAATCGAAAAAATCTCTTTCGAATGCCATGATTTTTCTGAGTCATTTTTCCAAGGGAGGGTACTGTGGATTTTCGACAAAAAAAAATTTCAAGCTAAAAGGAAACCATTAGGTGCATTTTATAGAGAATCAGATTTCGAATAAGAAAAAGTCAACCGTAACCGCGTAACTCGTACCCGTGAGAAAAAAATCGAAAAAATCTCTTTCGAATGCCATGATTTTTCTGAGTCATTTTTCCAAGGGAGGGTACTGTGGATTTTCGAGAAAAAAAAATTTCAAGCTAAAAGGAAACCATTAGGTGCATTTTATAGAGAATCAGATTTCGAATAAGAAAAAGTCAACCGTAACCGCGTAACTCGTACCCGTGAGAAAAAAATCGAAAAAATCTGTTTCGAATGCCATGATTTTTCTGAGTCATTTTTCCAAGGGAGGGTACTGTGGATTTTCGAGAAAAAAAAATTTCAAGCTAAAAGGAAACCATTAGGTGCATTTTATAGAGAATCAGATTTCGAATAAGAAAAAGTCAACCGTAATCGCGTAACTCGTACCCGTGAGAAAAAAATCGAAAAAATCTGTTTCGAATGCCATGATTTTTCTGAGTCATTTTTCCAAGGGAGGGTACTGTGGATTTTCGAGAAAAAAAAATTTCAAGCTAAAAGGAAACCATTAGGTGCATTTTATAGAGAATCAGATTTCGAATAAGAAAAAGTCAACCGTAATCGCGTAACTCGTACCCGTGAGAAAAAAATCGAAAAAATCTGTTTCGAATGCCATGATTTTTCTGAGTCATTTTTCCAAGGGAGGGTACTGTGGATTTTCGACAAAAAAAAATTTCAAGCTAAAAGGAAACCATTAGGTGCATTTTATAGAGAATCAGATTTCGAATAAGGAAAAGTCAACCGTAACCGCGTAACTCGTACCCGTGAGAAAAAAATCGAAAAAATCTGTTTCGAATGCCATGATTTTTCTGAGTCATTTTTCCAAGGGAGGGTACTGTGGATTTTCGAGAAAAAAAATTTTCAAGCTAAAAGGAAACCATTAGGTGCATTTTATAGAGAATCAGATTTCGAATAAGAAAAAGTCAACCGTAACCGCGTAACTCGTACCCGTGAGAAAAAAATCGAAAAAATCTGTTTCGAATGCCATGATTTTTCTGAGTCATTTTTCCAAGGGAGGGTACTGTGGATTTTCGACAAAAAAAAATTTCAAGCTAAAAGGAAACCATTAAATGCATTTTATAGAGAATCAGATTTCGAATAAGGAAAAGTCAACCGTAACCGCGTAACTCGTACCCGTGAGAAAAAATTCGAAAAAATCTGTTTCGAATGCCATGATTTTTCTGAGTCATTTTTCCAAGGGAGGGTACTGTGGATTTTCGACAAAAAAAAATTTCAAGCTAAAAGGAAACCATTAGGTGCATTTTATAGAGAATCAGATTTCGAATAAGAAAAAGTCAACCGTAACCGCGTAACTCGTACCCGTGAGAAAAAAATCGAAAAAATCTCTTTCGAATGCCATGATTTTTCTGAGTCATTTTTCCAAGGGAGGGTACTGTGGATTTTCGAGAAAAAAAAATTTCAAGCTAAAAGGAAACCATTAGGTGCATTTTATAGAGAATCAGATTTCGAATAAGAAAAAGTCAACCGTAACCGCGTAACTCGTACCCGTGAGAAAAAAATCGAAAAAATCTGTTTCGAATGCCATGATTTTTCTGAGTCATTTTTCCAAGGGAGGGTACTGTGGATTTTCGAGAAAAAAAAATTTCAAGCTAAAAGGAAACCATTAAATGCATTTTATAGAGAATCAGATTTCGAATAAGGAAAAGTCAACCGTAACCGCGTAACTCGTACCCGTGAGAAAAAATTCGAAAAAATCTGTTTCGAATGCCATGATTTTTCTGAGTCATTTTTCCAAGGGAGGGTACTGTGGATTTTCGAGAAAAAAAAATTTCAAGCTAAAAGGAAACCATTAGGTGCATTTTATAGAGAATCAGATTTCGAATAAGAAAAAGTCAACCGTAACCGCGTAACTCGTACCCGTGAGAAAAAAATCGAAAAAATCTCTTTCGAATGCCATGATTTTTCTGAGTCATTTTTCCAAGGGAGGGTACTGTGGATTTTCGAGAAAAAAAAATTTCAAGCTAAAAGGAAACCATTAGGTGCATTTTATAGAGAATCAGATTTCGAATAAGAAAAAGTCAACCGTAACCGCGTAACTCGTACCCGTGAGAAAAAAATCGAAAAAATCTCTTTCGAATGCCATGATTTTTCTGAGTCATTTTTCCAAGGGAGGGTACTGTGGATTTTCGAGAAAAAAAAATTTCAAGCTAAAAGGAAACCATTAGGTGCATTTTATAGAGAATCAGATTTCGAATAAGAAAAAGTCAACCGTAACCGCGTAACTCGTACCCGTGAGAAAAAAATCGAAAAAATGTCTTTCGAATGCCATGATTTTTCTGAGTCATTTTTCCAAGGGAGGGTACTGTGGATTTTCGACAAAAAAAAATTTCAAGCTAAAAGGAAACCATTAGGTGCATTTTATAGAGAATCAGATTTCGAATAAGAAAAAGTCAACCGTAACCGCGTAACTCGTACCCGTGAGAAAAAAATCGAAAAAATCTCTTTCGAATGCCATGATTTTTCTGAGTCATTTTTCCAAGGGAGGGTACTGTGGATTTTCGACAAAAAAAAATTTCAAGCTAAAAGGAAACCATTAGGTGCATTTTATAGAGAATCAGATTTCGAATAAGAAAAAGTCAACCGTAACCGCGTAACTCGTACCCGTGAGAAAAAAATCGAAAAAATCTCTTTCGAATGCCATGATTTTTCTGAGTCATTTTTCCAAGGGAGGGTACTGTGGATTTTCGAGAAAAAAAAATTTCAAGCTAAAAGGAAACCATTAGGTGCATTTTATAGAGAATCAGATTTCGAATAAGAAAAAGTCAACCGTAACCGCGTAACTCGTACCCGTGAGAAAAAAATCGAAAAAATCTCTTTCGAATGCCATGATTTTTCTGAGTCATTTTTCCAAGGGAGGGTACTGTGGATTTTCGACAAAAAAAAATTTCAAGCTAAAAGGAAACCATTAGGTGCATTTTATAGAGAATCAGATTTCGAATAAGAAAAAGTCAACCGTAACCGCGTAACTCGTACCCGTGAGAAAAAAATCGAAAAAATCTCTTTCGAATGCCATGATTTTTCTGAGTCATTTTTCCAAGGGAGGGTACTGTGGATTTTCGAGAAAAAAAAATTTCAAGCTAAAAGGAAACCATTAGGTGCATTTTATAGAGAATCAGATTTCGAATAAGAAAAAGTCAACCGTAACCGCGTAACTCGTACCCGTGAGAAAAAAATCGAAAAAATCTGTTTCGAATGCCATGATTTTTCTGAGTCATTTTTCCAAGGGAGGGTACTGTGGATTTTCGAGAAAAAAAATTTCAAGCTAAAAGGAAACCATTAGGTGCATTTTATAGAGAATCAGATTTCGAATAAGAAAAAGTCAACCGTAATCGCGTAACTCGTACCCGTGAGAAAAAAATCGAAAAAATCTGTTTCGAATGCCATGATTTTTCTGAGTCATTTTTCCAAGGGAGGGTACTGTGGATTTTCGACAAAAAAAAATTTCAAGCTAAAAGGAAACCATTAAATGCATTTTATAGAGAATCAGATTTCGAATAAGGAAAAGTCAACCGTAACCGCGTAACTCGTACCCGTGAGAAAAAAATCGAAAAAATCTGTTTCGAATGCCATGATTTTTCTGAGTCATTTTTCCAAGGGAGGGTACTGTGGATTTTCGAGAAAAAAAAATTTCAAGCTAAAAGGAAACCATTAGGTGCATTTTATAGAGAATCAGATTTCGAATAAGAAAAAGTCAACCGTAACCGCGTAACTCGTACCCGTGAGAAAAAAATCGAAAAAATCTGTTTCGAATGCCATGATTTTTCTGAGTCATTTTTCCAAGGGAGGGTACTGTGGATTTCCGACAAAAAAAAATTTCAAGCTAAAAGGAAACCATTAAATGCATTTTATAGAGAATCAGATTTCGAATAAGGAAAAGTCAACCGTAACCGCGTAACTCGTACCCGTGAGAAAAAAATCGAAAAAATCTGTTTCGAATGCCATGATTTTTCTGAGTCATTTTTCCAAGGGAGGGTACTGTGGATTTTCGAGAAAAAAAAATTTCAAGCTAAAAGGAAACCATTAGGTGCATTTTATAGAGAATCAGATTTCGAATAAGAAAAAGTCAACCGTAACCGCGTAACTCGTACCCGTGAGAAAAAAATCGAAAAAATCTCTTTCGAATGCCATGATTTTTCTGAGTCATTTTTCCAAGGGAGGGTACTGTGGATTTTCGAGAAAAAAAAATTTCAAGCTAAAAGGAAACCATTAGGTGCATTTTATAGAGAATCAGATTTCGAATAAGAAAAAGTCAACCGTAACCGCGTAACTCGTACCCGTGAGAAAAAAATCGAAAAAATCTCTTTCGAATGCCATGATTTTTCTGAGTCATTTTTCCAAGGGAGGGAGGGTACTGTGGATTTTCGAGAAAAAAAAATTTCAAGCTAAAAGGAAACCATTAGGTGCATTTTATAGAGAATCAGATTTCGAATAAGAAAAAGTCAACCGTAACCGCGTAACTCGTACCCGTGAGAAAAAAATCGAAAAAATCTGTTTCGAATGCCATGATTTTTCTGAGTCATTTTTCCAAGGGAGGGTACTGTGGATTTTCGACAAAAAAAAATTTCAAGCTAAAAGGAAACCATTAAATGCATTTTATAGAGAATCAGATTTCGAATAAGGAAAAGTCAACCGTAACCGCGTAACTCGTACCCGTGAGAAAAAAATCGAAAAAATCTGTTTCGAATGCCATGATTTTTCTGAGTCATTTTTCCAAGGGAGGGTACTGTGGATTTTCGAGAAAAAAAAATTTCAAGCTAAAAGGAAACCATTAGGTGCATTTTATACAGAATCAGATTTCGAATAAGAAAAAGTCAACCGTAACCGCGTAACTCGTACCCGTGAGAAAAAAATCGAAAAAATCTGTTTCGAATGCCATGATTTTTCTGAGTCATTTTTCCAAGGGAGGGTACTGTGGATTTTCGAGAAAAAAAAATTTCAAGCTAAAAGGAAACCATTAGGTGCATTTTATAGAGAATCAGATTTCGAATAAGAAAAAGTCAACCGTAACCGCGTAACTCGTACCCGTGAGAAAAAAATCGAAAAAATCTCTTTCGAATGCCATGATTTTTCTGAGTCATTTTTCCAAGGGAGGGTACTGTGGATTTTCGACAAAAAAAAATTTCAAGCTAAAAGGAAACCATTAGGTGCATTTTATAGAGAATCAGATTTCGAATAAGAAAAAGTCAACCGTAACCGCGTAACTCGTACCCGTGAGAAAAAAATCGAAAAAATCTCTTTCGAATGCCATGATTTTTCTGAGTCATTTTTCCAAGGGAGGGTACTGTGGATTTTCGAGAAAAAAAAATTTCAAGCTAAAAGGAAACCATTAGGTGCATTTTATAGAGAATCAGATTTCGAATAAGAAAAAGTCAACCGTAACCGCGTAACTCGTACCCGTGAGAAAAAAATCGAAAAAATCTGTTTCGAATGCCATGATTTTTCTGAGTCATTTTTCCAAGGGAGGGTACTGTGGATTTTCGAGAAAAAAAATTTCAAGCTAAAAGGAAACCATTAGGTGCATTTTATAGAGAATCAGATTTCGAATAAGAAAAAGTCAACCGTAATCGCGTAACTCGTACCCGTGAGAAAAAAATCGAAAAAATCTGTTTCGAATGCCATGATTTTTCTGAGTCAATTTTCCAAGGGAGGGTACTGTGGATTTTCGACAAAAAAAAATTTCAAGCTAAAAGGAAACCATTAAATGCATTTTATAGAGAATCAGATTTCGAATAAGGAAAAGTCAACCGTAACCGCGTAACTCGTACCCGTGAGAAAAAAATCGAAAAAATCTGTTTCGAATGCCATGATTTTTCTGAGTCATTTTTCCAAGGGAGGGTACTGTGGATTTTCGAGAAAAAAAAATTTCAAGCTAAAAGGAAACCATTAGGTGCATTTTATAGAGAATCAGATTTCGAATAAGAAAAAGTCAACCGTAACCGCGTAACTCGTACCCGTGAGAAAAAAATCGAAAAAATCTGTTTCGAATGCCATGATTTTTCTGAGTCATTTTTCCAAGGGAGGGTACTGTGGATTTCCGACAAAAAAAAATTTCAAGCTAAAAGGAAACCATTAAATGCATTTTATAGAGAATCAGATTTCGAATAAGAAAAAGTCAACCGTAACCGCGTAACTCGTACCCGTGAGAAAAAAATCGAAAAAATCTGTTTCGAATGCCATGATTTTTCTGAGTCATTTTTCCAAGGGAGGGTACTGTGGATTTTCGAGAAAAAAAATTTCAAGCTAAAAGGAAACCATTAGGTGCATTTTATAGAGAATCAGATTTCGAATAAGAAAAAGTCAACCGTAATCGCGTAACTCGTACCCGTGAGAAAAAAATCGAAAAAATCTGTTTCGAATGCCATGATTTTTCTGAGTCAATTTTCCAAGGGAGGGTACTGTGGATTTTCGACAAAAAAAAATTTCAAGCTAAAAGGAAACCATTAAATGCATTTTATAGAGAATCAGATTTCGAATAAGGAAAAGTCAACCGTAACCGCGTAACTCGTACCCGTGAGAAAAAAATCGAAAAAATCTGTTTCGAATGCCATGATTTTTCTGAGTCATTTTTCCAAGGGAGGGTACTGTGGATTTTCGAGAAAAAAAAATTTCAAGCTAAAAGGAAACCATTAGGTGCATTTTATAGAGAATCAGATTTCGAATAAGAAAAAGTCAACCGTAACCGCGTAACTCGTACCCGTGAGAAAAAAATCGAAAAAATCTGTTTCGAATGCCATGATTTTTCTGAGTCATTTTTCCAAGGGAGGGTACTGTGGATTTCCGACAAAAAAAAATTTCAAGCTAAAAGGAAACCATTAAATGCATTTTATAGAGAATCAGATTTCGAATAAGAAAAAGTCAACCGTAACCGCGTAACTCGTACCCGTGAGAAAAAAATCGAAAAAATCTGTTTCGAATGCCATGATTTTTCTGAGTCATTTTTCCAAGGGAGGGTACTGTGGATTTTCGAGAAAAAAAATTTCAAGCTAAAAGGAAACCATTAGGTGCATTTTATAGAGAATCAGATTTCGAATAAGAAAAAGTCAACCGTAACCGCGTAACTCGTACCCGTGAGAAAAAAATCGAAAAAATCTCTTTCGAATGCCATGATTTTTCTGAGTCATTTTTCCAAGGGAGGGTACTGTGGATTTTCGAGAAAAAAAATTTCAAGCTAAAAGGAAACCATTAGGTGCATTTTATAGAGAATCAGATTTCGAATAAGAAAAAGTCAACCGTAATCGCGTAACTCGTACCCGTGAGAAAAAAATCGAAAAAATCTGTTTCGAATGCCATGATTTTTCTGAGTCAATTTTCCAAGGGAGGGTACTGTGGATTTTCGACAAAAAAAAATTTCAAGCTAAAAGGAAACCATTAAATGCATTTTATAGAGAATCAGATTTCGAATAAGAAAAAGTCAACCGTAACCGCGTAACTCGTACCCGTGAGAAAAAAATCGAAAAAATCTGTTTCGAATGCCATGATTTTTCTGAGTCATTTTTCCAAGGGAGGGTACTGTGGATTTCCGACAAAAAAAAATTTCAAGCTAAAAGGAAACCATTAAATGCATTTTATAGAGAATCAGATTTCGAATAAGAAAAAGTCAACCGTAACCGCGTAACTCGTACCCGTGAGAAAAAAATCGAAAAAATCTGTTTCGAATGCCATGATTTTTCTGAGTCATTTTTCCAAGGGAGGGTACTGTGGATTTTCGAGAAAAAAAATTTCAAGCTAAAAGGAAACCATTAGGTGCATTTTATAGAGAATCAGATTTCGAATAAGAAAAAGTCAACCGTAACCGCGTAACTCGTACCCGTGAGAAAAAAATCGAAAAAATCTCTTTCGAATGCCATGATTTTTCTGAGTCATTTTTCCAAGGGAGGGTACTGTGGATTTTCGAGAAAAAAAAATTTCAAGCTAAAAGGAAACCATTAGGTGCATTTTATAGAGAATCAGATTTCGAATAAGAAAAAGTCAACCGTAACCGCGTAACTCGTACCCGTGAGAAAAAAATCGAAAAAATCTGTTTCGAATGCCATGATTTTTCTGAGTCATTTTTCCAAGGGAGGGTACTGTGGATTTTCGAGAAAAAAAATTTCAAGCTAAAAGGAAACCATTAGGTGCATTTTATAGAGAATCAGATTTCGAATAAGAAAAAGTCAACCGTAATCGCGTAACTCGTACCCGTGAGAAAAAAATCGAAAAAATCTGTTTCGAATGCCATGATTTTTCTGAGTCAATTTTCCAAGGGAGGGTACTGTGGATTTTCGACAAAAAAAAATTTCAAGCTAAAAGGAAACCATTAAATGCATTTTATAGAGAATCAGATTTCGAATAAGGAAAAGTCAACCGTAACCGCGTAACTCGTACCCGTGAGAAAAAAATCGAAAAAATCTGTTTCGAATGCCATGATTTTTCTGAGTCATTTTTCCAAGGGAGGGTACTGTGGATTTTCGAGAAAAAAAAATTTCAAGCTAAAAGGAAACCATTAGGTGCATTTTATAGAGAATCAGATTTCGAATAAGAAAAAGTCAACCGTAACCGCGTAACTCGTACCCGTGAGAAAAAAATCGAAAAAATCTGTTTCGAATGCCATGATTTTTCTGAGTCATTTTTCCAAGGGAGGGTACTGTGGATTTTCGAGAAAAAAAATTTCAAGCTAAAAGGAAACCATTAGGTGCATTTTATAGAGAATCAGATTTCGAATAAGAAAAAGTCAACCGTAATCGCGTAACTCGTACCCGTGAGAAAAAAATCGAAAAAATCTGTTTCGAATGCCATGATTTTTCTGAGTCAATTTTCCAAGGGAGGGTACTGTGGATTTTCGAGAAAAAAAAATTTCAAGCTAAAAGGAAACCATTAGGTGCATTTTATAGAGAATCAGATTTCGAATAAGAAAAAGTCAACCGTAACCGCGTAACTCGTACCCGTGAGAAAAAAATCGAAAAAATCTGTTTCGAATGCCATGATTTTTCTGAGTCATTTTTCCAAGGGAGGGTACTGTGGATTTCCGACAAAAAAAAATTTCAAGCTAAAAGGAAACCATTAAATGCATTTTATAGAGAATCAGATTTCGAATAAGAAAAAGTCAACCGTAACCGCGTAACTCGTACCCGTGAGAAAAAAATCGAAAAAATCTGTTTCGAATGCCATGATTTTTCTGAGTCATTTTTCCAAGGGAGGGTACTGTGGATTTTCGAGAAAAAAAATTTCAAGCTAAAAGGAAACCATTAGGTGCATTTTATAGAGAATCAGATTTCGAATAAGAAAAAGTCAACCGTAACCGCGTAACTCGTACCCGTGAGAAAAAAATCGAAAAAATCTCTTTCGAATGCCATGATTTTTCTGAGTCATTTTTCCAAGGGAGGGTACTGTGGATTTTCGAGAAAAAAAAATTTCAAGCTAAAAGGAAACCATTAGGTGCATTTTATAGAGAATCAGATTTCGAATAAGAAAAAGTCAACCGTAACCGCGTAACTCGTACCCGTGAGAAAAAAATCGAAAAAATCTGTTTCGAATGCCATGATTTTTCTGAGTCAATTTTCCAAGGGAGGGTACTGTGGATTTTCGACAAAAAAAAATTTCAAGCTAAAAGGAAACCATTAAATGCATTTTATAGAGAATCAGATTTCGAATAAGGAAAAGTCAACCGTAACCGCGTAACTCGTACCCGTGAGAAAAAAATCGAAAAAATCTGTTTCGAATGCCATGATTTTTCTGAGTCATTTTTCCAAGGGAGGGTACTGTGGATTTTCGAGAAAAAAAATTTCAAGCTAAAAGGAAACCATTAGGTGCATTTTATAGAGAATCAGATTTCGAATAAGAAAAAGTCAACCGTAATCGCGTAACTCGTACCCGTGAGAAAAAAATCGAAAAAATCTGTTTCGAATGCCATGATTTTTCTGAGTCAATTTTCCAAGGGAGGGTACTGTGGATTTTCGACAAAAAAAAATTTCAAGCTAAAAGGAAACCATTAAATGCATTTTATAGAGAATCAGATTTCGAATAAGGAAAAGTCAACCGTAACCGCGTAACTCGTACCCGTGAGAAAAAAATCGAAAAAATCTGTTTCGAATGCCATGATTTTTCTGAGTCATTTTTCCAAGGGAGGGTACTGTGGATTTTCGAGAAAAAAAAATTTCAAGCTAAAAGGAAACCATTAGGTGCATTTTATAGAGAATCAGATTTCGAATAAGAAAAAGTCAACCGTAACCGCGTAACTCGTACCCGTGAGAAAAAAATCGAAAAAATCTGTTTCGAATGCCATGATTTTTCTGAGTCATTTTTCCAAGGGAGGGTACTGTGGATTTCCGACAAAAAAAAATTTCAAGCTAAAAGGAAACCATTAAATGCATTTTATAGAGAATCAGATTTCGAATAAGAAAAAGTCAACCGTAACCGCGTAACTCGTACCCGTGAGAAAAAAATCGAAAAAATCTCTTTCGAATGCCATGATTTTTCTGAGTCATTTTTCCAAGGGAGGGTACTGTGGATTTTCGAGAAAAAAAAATTTCAAGCTAAAAGGAAACCATTAGGTGCATTTTATAGAGAATCAGATTTCGAATAAGAAAAAGTCAACCGTAACCGCGTAACTCGTACCCGTGAGAAAAAAATCGAAAAAATCTCTTTCGAATGCCATGATTTTTCTGAGTCATTTTTCCAAGGGAGGGTACTGTGGATTTTCGAGAAAAAAAAATTTCAAGCTAAAAGGAAACCATTAGGTGCATTTTATAGAGAATCAGATTTCGAATAAGAAAAAGTCAACCGTAACCGCGTAACTCGTACCCGTGAGAAAAAAATCGAAAAAATCTGTTTCGAATGCCATGATTTTTCTGAGTCATTTTTCCAAGGGAGGGTACTGTGGATTTCCGACAAAAAAAAATTTCAAGCTAAAAGGAAACCATTAAATGCATTTTATAGAGAATCAGATTTCGAATAAGAAAAAGTCAACCGTAACCGCGTAACTCGTACCCGTGAGAAAAAAATCGAAAAAATCTGTTTCGAATGCCATGATTTTTCTGAGTCATTTTTCCAAGGGAGGGTACTGTGGATTTTCGAGAAAAAAAATTTCAAGCTAAAAGGAAACCATTAGGTGCATTTTATAGAGAATCAGATTTCGAATAAGAAAAAGTCAACCGTAATCGCGTAACTCGTACCCGTGAGAAAAAAATCGAAAAAATCTGTTTCGAATGCCATGATTTTTCTGAGTCAATTTTCCAAGGGAGGGTACTGTGGATTTTCGACAAAAAAAAATTTCAAGCTAAAAGGAAACCATTAAATGCATTTTATAGAGAATCAGATTTCGAATAAGGAAAAGTCAACCGTAACCGCGTAACTCGTACCCGTGAGAAAAAAATCGAAAAAATCTGTTTCGAATGCCATGATTTTTCTGAGTCATTTTTCCAAGGGAGGGTACTGTGGATTTTCGAGAAAAAAAAATTTCAAGCTAAAAGGAAACCATTAGGTGCATTTTATAGAGAATCAGATTTCGAATAAGAAAAAGTCAACCGTAACCGCGTAACTCGTACCCGTGAGAAAAAAATCGAAAAAATCTGTTTCGAATGCCATGATTTTTCTGAGTCATTTTTCCAAGGGAGGGTACTGTGGATTTCCGACAAAAAAAAATTTCAAGCTAAAAGGAAACCATTAAATGCATTTTATAGAGAATCAGATTTCGAATAAGAAAAAGTCAACCGTAACCGCGTAACTCGTACCCGTGAGAAAAAAATCGAAAAAATCTGTTTCGAATGCCATGATTTTTCTGAGTCATTTTTCCAAGGGAGGGTACTGTGGATTTCCGACAAAAAAAAATTTCAAGCTAAAAGGAAACCATTAAATGCATTTTATAGAGAATCAGATTTCGAATAAGGAAAAGTCAACCGTAACCGCGTAACTCGTACCCGTGAGAAAAAAATCGAAAAAATCTGTTTCGAATGCCATGATTTTTCTGAGTCATTTTTCCAAGGGAGGGTACTGTGGATTTTCGAGAAAAAAAAATTTCAAGCTAAAAGGAAACCATTAGGTGCATTTTATAGAGAATCAGATTTCGAATAAGAAAAAGTCAACCGTAACCGCGTAACTCGTACCCGTGAGAAAAAAATCGAAAAAATCTCTTTCGAATGCCATGATTTTTCTGAGTCATTTTTCCAAGGGAGGGTACTGTGGATTTTCGAGAAAAAAAAATTTCAAGCTAAAAGGAAACCATTAGGTGCATTTTATAGAGAATCAGATTTCGAATAAGAAAAAGTCAACCGTAACCGCGTAACTCGTACCCGTGAGAAAAAAATCGAAAAAATCTCTTTCGAATGCCATGATTTTTCTGAGTCATTTTTCCAAGGGAGGGTACTGTGGATTTTCGAGAAAAAAAAATTTCAAGCTAAAAGGAAACCATTAGGTGCATTTTATAGAGAATCAGATTTCGAATAAGAAAAAGTCAACCGTAACCGCGTAACTCGTACCCGTGAGAAAAAAATCGAAAAAATCTGTTTCGAATGCCATGATTTTTCTGAGTCATTTTTCCAAGGGAGGGTACTGTGGATTTTCGACAAAAAAAAATTTCAAGCTAAAAGGAAACCATTAAATGCATTTTATAGAGAATCAGATTTCGAATAAGGAAAAGTCAACCGTAACCGCGTAACTCGTACCCGTGAGAAAAAAATCGAAAAAATCTGTTTCGAATGCCATGATTTTTCTGAGTCATTTTTCCAAGGGAGGGTACTGTGGATTTTCGAGAAAAAAAAATTTCAAGCTAAAAGGAAACCATTAGGTGCATTTTATACAGAATCAGATTTCGAATAAGAAAAAGTCAACCGTAACCGCGTAACTCGTACCCGTGAGAAAAAAATCGAAAAAATCTGTTTCGAATGCCATGATTTTTCTGAGTCATTTTTCCAAGGGAGGGTACTGTGGATTTTCGAGAAAAAAAAATTTCAAGCTAAAAGGAAACCATTAGGTGCATTTTATAGAGAATCAGATTTCGAATAAGAAAAAGTCAACCGTAACCGCGTAACTCGTACCCGTGAGAAAAAAATCGAAAAAATCTCTTTCGAATGCCATGATTTTTCTGAGTCATTTTTCCAAGGGAGGGTACTGTGGATTTTCGACAAAAAAAAATTTCAAGCTAAAAGGAAACCATTAGGTGCATTTTATAGAGAATCAGATTTCGAATAAGAAAAAGTCAACCGTAACCGCGTAACTCGTACCCGTGAGAAAAAAATCGAAAAAATCTCTTTCGAATGCCATGATTTTTCTGAGTCATTTTTCCAAGGGAGGGTACTGTGGATTTTCGAGAAAAAAAAATTTCAAGCTAAAAGGAAACCATTAGGTGCATTTTATAGAGAATCAGATTTCGAATAAGAAAAAGTCAACCGTAACCGCGTAACTCGTACCCGTGAGAAAAAAATCGAAAAAATCTGTTTCGAATGCCATGATTTTTCTGAGTCATTTTTCCAAGGGAGGGTACTGTGGATTTTCGAGAAAAAAAATTTCAAGCTAAAAGGAAACCATTAGGTGCATTTTATAGAGAATCAGATTTCGAATAAGAAAAAGTCAACCGTAATCGCGTAACTCGTACCCGTGAGAAAAAAATCGAAAAAATCTGTTTCGAATGCCATGATTTTTCTGAGTCAATTTTCCAAGGGAGGGTACTGTGGATTTTCGAGAAAAAAAAATTTCAAGCTAAAAGGAAACCATTAGGTGCATTTTATAGAGAATCAGATTTCGAATAAGAAAAAGTCAACCGTAACCGCGTAACTCGTACCCGTGAGAAAAAAATCGAAAAAATCTGTTTCGAATGCCATGATTTTTCTGAGTCATTTTTCCAAGGGAGGGTACTGTGGATTTTCGACAAAAAAAAATTTCAAGCTAAAAGGAAACCATTAAATGCATTTTATAGAGAATCAGATTTCGAATAAGGAAAAGTCAACCGTAACCGCGTAACTCGTACCCGTGAGAAAAAAATCGAAAAAATCTGTTTCGAATGCCATGATTTTTCTGAGTCATTTTTCCAAGGGAGGGTACTGTGGATTTTCGAGAAAAAAAAATTTCAAGCTAAAAGGAAACCATTAGGTGCATTTTATACAGAATCAGATTTCGAATAAGAAAAAGTCAACCGTAACCGCGTAACTCGTACCCGTGAGAAAAAAATCGAAAAAATCTGTTTCGAATGCCATGATTTTTCTGAGTCATTTTTCCAAGGGAGGGTACTGTGGATTTTCGAGAAAAAAAAATTTCAAGCTAAAAGGAAACCATTAGGTGCATTTTATAGAGAATCAGATTTCGAATAAGAAAAAGTCAACCGTAACCGCGTAACTCGTACCCGTGAGAAAAAAATCGAAAAAATCTCTTTCGAATGCCATGATTTTTCTGAGTCATTTTTCCAAGGGAGGGTACTGTGGATTTTCGACAAAAAAAAATTTCAAGCTAAAAGGAAACCATTAGGTGCATTTTATAGAGAATCAGATTTCGAATAAGAAAAAGTCTACCGTAACCGCGTAACTCGTACCCGTGAGAAAAAAATCGAAAAAATCTCTTTCGAATGCCATGATTTTTCTGAGTCATTTTTCCAAGGGAGGGTACTGTGGATTTTCGAGAAAAAAAAATTTCAAGCTAAAAGGAAACCATTAGGTGCATTTTATAGAGAATCAGATTTCGAATAAGAAAAAGTCAACCGTAACCGCGTAACTCGTACCCGTGAGAAAAAAATCGAAAAAATCTGTTTCGAATGCCATGATTTTTCTGAGTCATTTTTCCAAGGGAGGGTACTGTGGATTTTCGAGAAAAAAAATTTCAAGCTAAAAGGAAACCATTAGGTGCATTTTATAGAGAATCAGATTTCGAATAAGAAAAAGTCAACCGTAATCGCGTAACTCGTACCCGTGAGAAAAAAATCGAAAAAATCTGTTTCGAATGCCATGATTTTTCTGAGTCAATTTTCCAAGGGAGGGTACTGTGGATTTTCGACAAAAAAAAATTTCAAGCTAAAAGGAAACCATTAAATGCATTTTATAGAGAATCAGATTTCGAATAAGGAAAAGTCAACCGTAACCGCGTAACTC